>NW_024465894.1:14980000-17480000 GCF_017591425.1 Ochotona curzoniae | reverse complement strand
CACGGCTGCAGTCCAGTCTCCTGGTTTCAGGCTGGCCCAGCCCCAGCATTGCAGTTATTTGGGGAGTGAACCAGTGGATAGAAGATCTCACTTTTTCTCAGTAATTGTCTTTGAAATAAATAAAACAACTTTTTAAAGGGGAATATGGCCCAGAACGGGGGTGGGGAGTATGAGTCTACCATAGGAGTAGGAACTTGTGTCCCATGGCAGAGGCCTGGGTTCTAATCCCAACCCTGTGCAGGGAAGCCACCCTGGCCACCTGACTCTATTTACCCCATGACCCCCGACTTCTCTCCCTTTACTTTTACTCACAGCCTGCTGCGTGCTTCTGTCTCCCTGCTGGGGGCTCTGCATGCAGCAGGAGCTGGAGGGACAGAGGACTCCAACTTTCTCTCTCCACAGAAAGACAGACACATGCACACACACCTGTGTACGTATAGATACTAACGGACGGATAGACAAATAGATGACAGATACATGGACTGTTAGATACAGACGGATGGATAGACGAGAGAGATGGATGTATGGATTTAGATGGATGGATAGATAATACAGAACTACAGACCTAAATAGTTAATATAATCAGGAATCATCCAAAAACAAAGGGATTCCAAGTTCCACTGATGTCATGATAGCAACGTTGGGGTGATGCACTTTCCAGCTGTTCACGTTTTGTTTTCAACTCAGGATTCTAGCAGGCATTAACGTCCTACATTCCTGCAGTGCCTGATGCAGAGGCCCCTCCCCTTGTCTTCCTTCCGCGACTTCGATGGTGCCGGAAGAGACAGTTCAGTGCTCTCATGGAATGCCCCTCAATTTGGGTGCACCTAATTGATTCCTCGTGATTAGACTCTGATGAGTTTACACAACACCATAGAGGTGTGGTTGCATTGGTTGCGTTACGTAAGGAGGCATGGTGCCAGCCTGCCCGGCCTCGCAGATGCTACACTGTACTCATTTGACTGAGGCTTGCCATCAGATCTCTCATTGCAAAGCCAATCTTGTCCTCTGCAATTGACAATCTACCTGTGTGATGAAGCATGATATCGGGGACGTGTGCGTGCACGTCCTGTTTTCCTATAAATGTTCACACGATGATCTCAGCAGTGCCTTGCCGGTGCCAATTATAGCAATGATGGCTGCAAAATAGACTTTTCCCCAATTCTATGATCCTTTCTAACAATCTGTAACTTTCACCCCCGCCTTCCTGCCTGCTTTCCTGAAATGTTACATTTATAGACTTTGTTGCTAATATCATTCACTGGTGGGAAATCCATAATCATCACAGCTCTTATTTATTTATTTATTTATTTAATTTTTTTTTTTTTTGAAAATCAGAAATACAGAGAGGAGAGACAGAGAGAGGGGAAGACCGCAATGGCCAAAGCTGTGCTGATCTGAAGCTAGGAACCAGGAGACTCTTCCGGGTCTCCCACATGGGTGCAGGGCCCCAAGGCTTGGGGACATCCTCCACTGCTTTCCCATACCACAAGCAGGGAACTGGATGGGAAGTGAGGCCACTGGGATTAGAACCTGTGCTCATATGGATCCCAGTGCATGCAAAGCAAGGATTTTAGCCGCTAGGCTACCACACCAGGCCCATCACTGGTCTTTTTTGATCCTTAGCTTGTTTCAAGTTTGGACTACAGGAGTGCCTGCAAATTCACCTGGGTGCTTCTTTACTTACTTATTTGAGAGGCAGAGGGATTGGGAAGAGAGAGAGCCTCCATCTGCTGGTTCATTTTCCAGATCTGGGAATTCAATCTGATCTCTCACGTGGCTAAAGGAAACCCATACTCAAACCATCACCTCTGTTTCCATGGCGTTCATCAGACGGAAGCCGGAACTGAAAGTGGGAACAGCCACTGCAGAATGCAACAAACACCTGACCCAACCTGGGATTTTTTTCCAAAAATGATTTTATTGAGTCATAGCTTACAAGAAACAACATGGATCTGAAGCGCACAGCTTATTCCCACAGCATATCCCCTGTCGCATTCACTCCCCTTCGCTCAGCGCCACTGCTTCGAGACTGACCCCTCCTGCTGTGCTCATTCTTTGCGTTGCCACACAGAGGACCCGCCATTTGCTTCTCTGTATGTTCTCTGTAGACTGGTGGGCAGCCAGTTGCTTCTGGTTTTAGGTCTGCTACAAATAAAACTACTGCTCCTGATAGGGACATAGATTGTCCCTGCCCTTTAGGGTCAACACCTAGAAAGGAAATGGCTCTGTGGTTTGGGAAGAACATAGGTTGTCCATGTCTGCCCTCAAGGTGCCATACTTCCAGAACCTTCCACCCACTTCCCCAGCAGAGGCACAGTGAGTCCCTTCGCATCTCAGCCTCGCCCTCGGCTGTGCAGTCACATCTCACTGGGGTTTTCAATGCCATTTCTAAGTTTAAGAAAGCTTCACGTTCCATTGGCGGATATGGGTGAGGCCCTGCTTATGTCCTGTTTGCTACATGTTAGTCTTCTGTGACTCTCCTGCCAGTTTCAGGAGTGTTGTTCAATTTCTGATTGTTCGGTGTTGAGTTCTTTATATCCTGGATGCACGGTTTTTATCAACAAGTATCTGTGTTTTGTCTGTTCGTAGCTAGTCCTGAGGAGCATTTTTCTTAAGGTTTGATGCGCTTGCATTTATCTCCTTGCTCTTTTATGAATCTTGCTTTTGGTGCCTGAGAGATAGCTGCCTAACCCCGGGCCATGAGGATTTTCTCCAGTAGGTTTTTATCATTTGAGCTTACACTTAGATCTGTGAGCCAATTGTTTTGAAACGTTTCTTACTTTTTCTTTTCAAGGTTTTTTTGTTTTTGTTTTTTTTTGAAAGGCAGATTTTACAGATAGAGAGATCTTCTAATCTGTTTGTTCACTCCCCAAGTGGCTGCAATGCCTAGAGCTGAGGCAATCTGGAGCCAGGAGCTTCTTCTAGGTCTCCCACATGGGTGCGGGTCCCAAGGCTTTGGGCCGTCCTCGACTGCTTTCCCAGGCCACAAGCAGGGAACTGGGAGGGAAGTGGGCCGACGGCATTAGAACTAGCACCCATATGGGATCCCAGTGCATGCAAGGCAAGGACTTTAGTCACTAGGCTACTGTGCTGGACCTAATGCCTATTTATCTTAAAAAAACTTATATATTCATGTGAAAAGCAGCACAATGAGAGGGCTATCTAGAGAGAAAGATCATCCATCTGCTGCTTTGTCTGTAAATGGCTATTGTGGTTCAGTCGTCCAGTCTAGGCTAAAGCCAGGAGTCAGGATCTCTGTGCTGGTCCTTCCCAGGGAAGGCAGGAATCCAAGCACTTGGAACATTATCTGCTGTCTTCCCTGGAGCATTAGCAGGTATCTGCATTGAAAGTGGGCTGTTCAGGACTTGACCCAGTGCTCTGATGAAATGCTGGAGTCGAAAGTGGCGGCTTAACCCACTGCACTAAACACCAGCCCCACCAAGCTTATTTACTGCATGCATTTGCTCCAGGACATACGTCGCTGCCCCTGGAGCACTTGGCAGCGTCTGTAGCACCAGACTTCGGGCAGAGATGCACTTTGGCATGGCCGTTAAGCTTCTGTGTGTGTCCACCTAGTTCCAGACCAGAGTGCCTGGTTAAGGGACGGGTCAAGTCCTTGGGTCCCTGGCATCGACATGGGAGACCCGGATAGAGCTCTGGGCTTCCACCGGTGCCAGCCTTGACTGTAGTGGGCACTTGCGGGGAGTGAACTGATAGATGGAAGCTCTTCTACCTTCTTTCTCTGCCTTTCAAATAAAATTAAATAACTAAGAACATGTGATTAACACAGTACCAAATAGAATGTGAACACGGCTCTTGAGGAAGCGGAGAGCTGAAGTGGAAATCAGAGGCCCGTCTTGTTAGAGCTCAGCTGGGAAGCACTGTGGGGACAGGAGCAGGGGTGCTCCAGCAGCCTGCTGCCCCGCACACGAGCCCTGATGCTGGCCTTGGGAATAACAAGGACACTTCAGTAAGCACGTGTGCTCATAAACACAGCACCCACGGCGATGAGCCAAGGACTCTCTCTGTGGGTAGGTTTTCTCAGCCCTGTTCTGTCATTTTTGCTGCACAGGTCTTTGGTGTATTTGTTCAAATTTATCCATAGCAATTCATATTTCCCAATGATATTGTAAATTTGTTTTCTGCTTCAATTCCCAATTACTCATTGCTAGCATGGAGAAATACAGTTGGGGAAAAAAATACAATTGATTGTTGTACATTGATCTTGTGTCTGATAATCTTGCTAAACTGAATTAATTGAAGTTTTTCTCTTTTTTTTTTTTTTGTAGTACAGCCTATTTGGTCTTCTCATCTGGATGACTTATCTGCAAATTAAGACAGTTTTATTTCTTTTTAATTGCATGCCTTTTATTCCTTTATTCTTGTCTAACTGCTCTGGTTAGAAACTCCAATCCTATGCTGAATGTTTGGAGTGGATATCTGGTCTTGCTTCCATGGCAAGGGGACGACATTCTGTGTTCTGAACATGACATTGGCCATAGATAACTGCCCAAGCAAGGGCAGCTTTGGAAAATGTGCAGATCTCATTGGAAAAGCTGCAGCTCAGCCACTGGATAGCAGGGAAGCTTCATGGTTGAGCCAGGCTGGAGCTGAGTTGGAGAGGCAGGGCAAGCAAGAGGCAGCCCCGTGGAGTGTGGGCAGGGGAGCAGGCCCTTGGCAGTGCAGGTGGACACACAACTGGGGTCCGAGCATGGTGGGGGTGGAGAGGAAAGGAGGGAGCAATGACAGTTAAGTGGGGGTCTTCAGGTCACATGAGTCCCTGATTTCTTGAGGGGTTAAGGCTGTAAGATTGCACACTGATTGTTCTGGGCCATGGCTGGGGTGGGAATCCCCCAGATCCCCAACCTTGTCACCTAGCACTGTCCTAATAGCATCTTCTAGGGAAAGCTTAAACCCATGCTCACAGTAGAAGAGAAACACATGGGGCTGGCACAATGGCTCAATTGATTATTCCTCCCTGCTCCAAGTGCCAGCATTCCATATGGGTGCTGGCTCATGTTCCGGCTGTTCCATTTCCCATCCAGCTCCCTGCTTGTGGCCTAGGAAAGCAGTGGATGATGGCCCAAAACCTTGGGAACTTGCACGTGCATGGGAAACTTGGAAAAAGTTCCTAGTTGGATTAGCTCCAGCCATTGCAGCCACATGGGGAAGTAAACCAGTAGATGGAAGATCTCTCTGTCTCTCCTTCTCTCTGTAAATCTGCCTTTCCAATAAAAATAAACCTTAAGAGAAAGAGAGAGAGAAAACAAGAAGAAGAAGAAGAAGAGAGGAGAAAAGAAGAGGATACCCTTGAAGGAGCCTGGGGCTTCCCAGAGAGCAGCTGTTTAGGAACTGAGTTGTGTGCAATTACTAACCTACATAGCTGGGCAGGACTGGCTGTTTTAAACGTTCCCCAAAGTCGGCTGCAGACAGGTTTGTAACAGTCCTGGAAAGCAAATCTGGAGTCTTGAGAGCAGAGAGCTCACTGGGCTTTGGGACATAGGCAACTGGCTCAGCTGGGCTGACAGCCTGGACTAAGCACCTTTTTGTTCCCAGGTTCTGGCTCATCTGATGACCCAGGCCAACCAGGTACTGATCTGGGCTGGAGTTACACAGCCTCCCCTCCCAGGCCTCACCCACAGATCCTGTCAGAAATAGGTGACTCAGACACCCAGGCTTGCACCCCAGAGGCAGATACAGAGTCAGACCCAATGCCTCTCAGCTCCCGGGATCCATTTCTTCTGTGTCTCCCACGTCTGGCTGAACAGACTCCACCTCGCTTCCCTCAGTGCTAGTCATCTTGCGACTGAGCTCAGGAAACGCTTCCTGTGATCAGGAAATGCAGAGTGACCTGCATGTTGGGCTTGACCCGCCTCTCCTCCCCCCAGTGTCCAGCTGAACAAGGGGGGATCAGTTAGTGCTAAAGGCAGGCGGGAAAAAAGGTGGGGAACATATGGAATAGCTCCTGGGGCCAGCATTTAAAGCACTTTATTAATTCATCTGACCCTTAGGACAGTCCCACCACAGCACTTTCATCAACTTGTCTTAGACGTGAAGCCAATAAGGACTAGAGGTTAAGGAAATGGCCTGGGATCACACAGAAGGTGCGAGAACTGCAACTCCAAGCCAGGCATTCCAGTTCAGGCCCTGCTCTTGTCATCCCTACAGGACGCTGCCCTTCCTCCCCTCTCCTGTGTGTCCTTGGCTGCTGACACAGGGAACACGGGCTCAACAACCATTTACTGACCTACAGCTCAAGCACTGGAGCCCAAGTTGCCAAGAGCCCACCTGCACCAAGTGGTCCCGCTGGCTGCGGTCTGTGCGTGGTCTTGCGGCAGGTAAAGGCATCCTGCACTCCTGCTGCCTGCAGGGAAGGACTGCCCTAGTGGGAGGGTTTTTGAGCCTAGATGTGCAGAGCTCTGGTTAGTGATCATGACAAAGCGCCCCCAAGACTATATCAGAGTAGTTACTACTCCCCAACACAGAGTCCTTCCCATCTTCCAAGAGGGACAAGGACAAGGGGGCATTACTTTGGTTCCCAGCTGCCTTGGCACCGGATGTGGTTGCATGATTAAGTTCCAGCTGTGAGAAGTCAAAGGGAAGTATGGTGACTGTTACTGGGGAAGTTACCTTATAGAGGAGTCCACCTGAGATGACACTGGGTGGCCGATCCCCATCCCAGGGTACTGATGTGGTTGGGCTGCTTGCTGGGAGCTGCCCTCTCCTCTTCCTCATTCCCCCAGACACATGTTGTCTCATCCACTTTTCCCCATTCCTTGATCCTCTCCCTCTTAATCTGCGGTCCACACCAACTATGTAAACATCATCAAAAACAAACTTACCATAAAAAATAAAAATAAAAAAAGGGAGGGGGTCCAGCTCTTTTCCTTCCTCCCTTTTTGCCACTACTCGGGATGAAGATGAAATGCCTGATGCTCCAGCAGCCCTCCTGGTCCAGGAGGTGACCTTGAAGAAGGAAACCACTTGCTGAGAAGGCCCTTGATGACTTCCTGTAACCAGCACGATAGCCCTAATGGCCACTTTTACTGTCCTCTTACATGGGAGAAAAACCAACTCCCCCACCAACTCCCCCTTGTCTGGGGGGCTTCTGTGAGTGCAGTGGCACTGAGTCCTTACAGATCTAGGCCAAGTGACTGTGCTCACTTTACCTAAGAGGAAATGAAATCCTATCAAAGGAGAGCAACTTGACTTGGACCCACATAGTCTCACGGCAGAGCCTGAGCAGGTGCCTCCTAGCAAAACACTAACTGCATGTTTCTGGTGTGGACAATCACAAGCTGGAGGGCTTCTGCCAGCATGGGTGCTGGGAATGCAGGGTTTTGGCAGTGGCCTTGGGTTGCTGGCTATGTTCTTGTTACATTCAGATCGTCTGGGCCTGGACCCTACAGCACTCTGGCCAGGAACCCAGACCATGCTTATTAAATTCCTCCAGCTCTGGTTTGCCTTCCAGGCACCAGTAGACCAAACAGAAGCAATTAATGGAGGGAAGTGGCCCAAGGCCTGCGGAAACAGGTGGTGGTGGGGTTGGAGGTTGGGGAACAGTTCAAGTCCCCTGGGACGGAATCAGGAGCTGTGAGCTGCACAGGTGCTTGTACTGAGCAGCCCCCAGGTTGGGCATGGGAGCCTTTCCTGCAAAACCCAAGTTCAGGAACCGATGACATGTGATCAGGGCAGATACATCAGGAATTGGAGCAGCAGTGCTTGCTACAGGACCCCTTGGTGCCTTCAAAACACATGAGGACTCATTGCTGGGTTAACCTGGAGACCTATCTGGAAAGCATCTCATGGGGTATCTTTCTGCTCTGCTTAAAACAAAACAAAACAAAACACACTGGAGTGGCATTGGGGTAGAGTGGGCAAAGCCACTGCCTGCAGTGCTGGCATCCCCTATGAGCATTGGTTTAAGTTCCAACTGCTCCACTTCAGATCCAGCTTCCTGCTTACGGTCCAGGTGCTTGAACCCTTGCCACCATGTGGTAGACCTGAAAGAAGCTCCTGGGTAGTGTATCATTTGGGTAGTGTATCAGCAGATCTCTCTGATTCTGCCTTTCAAATATATACATACATTGTTAAATGAGAAACTGGAGTTCAGAATGCACCATGCCCCAAGGCCTGATTAAAAAGTGACGCGTTGGGCTCAGCGGCATGGCCTAGTGGCTGAAGTCCTCGCCTTGAACGCTCTGGGATCCCATATGGGCGCCAGTTCTAATCTCAGTAGCTCCACCTCCCGTCCAGCTACCTGCTTGTGGTCTGGGAAAGCAGTTGAGGACGGCCCAAGGCTTTGGGAACCTGCACCCGTGTGGGATACTGGAAGAAGTTCCTGGATCCTGGCTTGAATCGGCACAGCACCAGCCGTTGTGCTCACTTGGGGGAGTGAATCATCGGATGGAAGATCTTCCTCTCTGTCTCTCCTCCTCTCTGTATGTCTGACTTTCCAATAAATAAATAAATAAATCTTTTTTTTAAAATAAATAAATCTTAAAAAAAAAGTGACGCGTTGATGTGAACCATCCTATCTGCATTTAGGACCCACCATGCATTGGGCCCAGAAAGGGAAGCACCTGGTAGGTGCTGGTGGGTGTCACATTAGATGTGAACATGGGTACCTTGGGCCTTCAATTGTAACAGCATATTCTGCTGTTACCACGTGAGTGCTTGTTTCACAGGGAGGCTATTACTCATCCTTTCACTCCTTTGCATCCAGAGCTATGACCCAGAGACCGGCTGCAGATGCAGCAGGACCTCCAGGCCTGGGCCTAGCTCCATTGCAAAAATACCCATGACTTCTGCCAACTTCAGCAGACCTGAAGCATGTACCCAGGAAAACCCATCCATTGTGGGCCTGGCACTCAGAGAATGAAGCCCTAGAGCAGTCTACGTGTGGGGTTTTATTTTTATGTGTTTGATGGGTGATTGCCTATGACATGCAGGTGAAGATGATAGGAAACTTGTATCATAAATGGCCAACGCTTAAGTCCCAGGGGCATGCAGCCATGCCCACCAACTATACATTGTACACGGCTGTTTAGGCACTTTTGTAGCACAGCCATTGTTCACAGGAGCCGTGTGACCCCTTAAGGCTCATGGGATTTACTGTCTGGCCCTTGAGAGAACAAGTTTGTTGACTACTGTTGCCCAAGGGGTTCATCATTCACATCTGCTGATTCTGCTCTGGTTTCATTCCTCCCTCACTGGGCTGTCAGGAAGCAAGTGGCCTTTGACTAAGCCTCAGGAATGGAAAGGGATTATGAGCCAAGTACCTGTCTTGCCGTGGCACGCTGCCTGCAGCAGGGCTGTAGAAATAGAGGCAGCCAAGATGCTGCAGGTCATCAGTAGAGTGACCTTTGGAAAGCCAAGCAGCACAGCAATGGCTCTAGGCCAAGGGAGCAGCAGGTGCAAAGACCTGAGAAGGCCTTGGGGATGCCTGGATGAAATGAAATCCAATCATCAGTCTCCATCACTGCTCTAGGCCACAGCTGGACCTGTTCGGATCTCTGTTGGGTACAGATTGCATTGAGGGGTGCATGCCTGAGATGCGGTGCCGAGTTAAAAGACCTTCCTCCAGGGAGACAGGCAACTGTTTTAGTTCTGAAGTTGAAAGTTAGGAAGGGCAGCATGTGCTCTACAGCTCCCAGCGCTGAGGTCTCCCCTGCCCCCTAGACCAGTATGCCACAATGGTAAAGCTGGGAGTGGGCCCAGATGTGCAACTGCCAGATGTCAATCCTGGCATGGCCCAATATACAGATCCTTCTCTGCAGGGCCTGGGGACACATTCCTCTTCGCAGTGTCCAGCATGGTGCGGCGTGCCACACCCAACTCCACAGACCCCACTTTGGAGCCCTTCCCTAACTCCACGGTGCCTACACACAGGACTGGGAAGAAATGCTCAGGGTAGGGGTCCACTGTGTATCTTGGGTGGAAAATCTGTAGTACCACTAGCCTCTCTGTGGAATGGATATTTGCTCATCTGCAGATGCAAAAATAAATAAATCTTGGGGAAAAAAAGTTGGTGCCTTGGGACAGGGACAGTTGAAAAGCTTTCCCCCAGCACCCACTCACTGGACACCAAGCCCTGGGCTGGAATGTGGCTTGTTCCCTCCTGGATTAGACCGGAAGCCTGCCTTATCTTCCCCCTCCAATACCCACATTCCAAACTCCTGACTGTGTTCTGCTGTGGTTTTGCTCTCCCAGGGGCTGGCCTGGGAGGAGGTGGGCTCCTTATCCAACCTCACCTGCCTTTCTCAGACAGCTGGGTTCCAAGGCTACAGACTCCAGAACCCCAAAACTGTCTTGCAAAAGGAAGCCACAGGAGCATTTGTTTCAGGGCTAGAATCTGCTGGACATCCTAGGTCATGGTTGGGAGGGTGGCTCTAGTCATGCTCACTCACCAGAGGGAAGGCAGGGTGCCAGCATAAGTTCTTGGGGCTGTGTGCTGACCTGGCAGGCAGACAACGGAAGAACCCAAGCCCTCACACATAGTTTCTGGCTTCTCTGGCTTTAGTATTCCCATCATTGGGGGGGGACACACAGCTTCTAGCGAATTCCAGTCAACGTTCCACCTGGAATGGGCTTTTTGTTGGTCCACATCCAGGCGATGTGTGCTTGCTCAATTCCAGGTTCCCATCCCAACCACTGTAGCTTGATCTGATGTTTGCTGTCCAGGCACAGAGGTTGTGGGCTCAGGATCCTGAGCTTCCAGCTGATGCTCCAATCCTCCTACTGTGGCCCCGAGCTCAGGCTGGAGCAGGGAGCCCTGCATGGCTACAGGCTGAGAGCACTTTGGTGATTAGGGTGGGGCAAGGTAGGTTGGGAGGGGACTGGCTCCAGCCCGAGACCCCTGGGAGAGCACAGCAGGGCTTGTCTGGATTTGGGGACCTCTTAACTGGGACGAGGGGGTCCCTAGCTCCTGAGTACCTGTTTCTCAGAAGACAAGCTGAAGAGTTTCCTCTCACCTCAGAGCACAGAGGAACTGGGTGACCTTTGCCAGGACAGGGGATGCTGAAGGTCCGGATTGGTGTCTCAGTGCAACTCAGTGGGACAACAAATCACCAAGCACGTGCTTTTCAAATCACATATGGCTTCTCTGACCCCATCAAATAACTTTATTCACACAAACGTCCCTTAATTTACAAAGCCTCAGTCATTCATACACGTTGGGGGATGCACAGTGTTCGAGGAACTTAAATACAACGTTTCATACCAACCCGAGTAAACCAAGTACAAAAAAAGAGTCCTAGAAAGGTTGTTCACACGTAGGTCCTAGATTACCAGCTTCTGTGCAAAAAAAAAGGAAGAAAAATAGATTCATTAACTCGTATTTGGAACTAACTTTGTGTCTGGCTTAAAACCTGGTTGCAAGAAGCCATGAAGTACACTCCCTGCTTAGTTGTGGATGCCCCTGGGACAGGAAATAGCCCCTATATTTGCTCGTGTTCTCCTTTCCCTGGGAGAAAACAAGGGGAGAGGGCCCTCTGACACCCTGCAACCTCAAGGGTGGTGGGCTTGTCTCTTGGTGATGACTTATGGGCACACTGCTGGCCAGCCCCGTCTCAGGCCAAAGAGGTCTACCCTGGAGGGCAGGAGCAGTGGGCACCAGGAATAAGAGAGCAGAGGCAGCACCCACCTCAAGCCTGGATGTTGTGGTGCTGCAGGCCCCGAGGAACTCCCAGCAGCTGTACCCGTCTGGGGACCACCTACCAAGGGAACACTCCAAGACCTGGCTGGAGTGACAGCCAACAGTGTTCTCTGGCAGTGTGGGGGCATGAGTAGGAAGGGGGTGGGAGGCAGCCCTTGGCAGGGCAGGGCTGGGGCCAGGGGAAAGCAGCTAGGGCCCCTCCTCAGGGGGTGACACTGTGACTCCTGCTTTTCCAAGTTTCCAAAGAGAAACCAAAGCTAAAACCCAGACATAACATCCTACTAAGGTTTGTCTTCTAAGAAGGTAAATAGCCGACAGCATTAAAGTCAAAAAAAAAATTCCCACCTTGTCAGCAATTTTCCTTGTCTTAGAAAAAGATACAGACAAAAATAATAATAATCTTATTGCTCCAAACACTGGTTTTCTAGGCTAGGAGGCAAGTGATGCTACATGAAGGAGCAGAGAGTCCCAGAGGGTAGAAACACCCGGGGAATGGGCAGGAAGGAGTTCAGAAGCAGGAAGGCTGCGGGGAATGGGGAACACGGTCTTAGCACCACCGGGTTAGGGAGCAGAGTAGGGACAACCCTTCCCACCACCCCAGCACCTCTGCCTTCATTGGCTCTGGGGCACTATGGGCAGGCTTTGTGCAGGCACTGAGCTCGCACTGTGCTGGGCTCGGTTCTCCTCCAGCTGTAAACAGGGTATTTCTCAGGTAAACATCTTAACACCTTCCCTTGGGAAGACAGCCACGGGGTAGGGGCAAGCCACAAGCCATGTTGGGATGGGAAGACAGAACTCTTGTCTGGACGCCTTTGGGGCTGAATCCTGGGGCCCAGAAGGTGGCCAGACAGAGCCAGTCTGGGACAGCCAGCTGGCAGAGTGCTCCTGAATGGAGGGAAGAAGCCAAGAGTACAGCACAGCTCTATTCTGGGACATAGCTGCTGACTGCCCAGGCAGTGGGTGGGGAGACAGGCCTGTGGCTACCTGTGAGTGGGCAGGTCAAGAGTGCAAGTGACAAATGTACATAGAGGGACATGGAGCCGGAGGGCTGGTCCGTGGAGGACAATGGGATAAGGCACTATGATCAGTCCTGCCTGCTCCTTGCCAATGGTGACGTCACACCCAGATCTATTAGGGCTGAGCAAAGATTCTCCCTCCTATGGGCCACCTTTGCACAGATACAAGGGAACGAATGATTGCCGTCTAAGGTTTGGAAACTCCTAGAACCTGGACACATCTAACAAACTTGCCGGCACTGAGATGCTGCCCCCTAGAGCTGCTGGCAGGTGCAGGAGCTGAGGGAAGGGACAGTAAGAGGCCGATTCTCAGGGAAAGAGGTGGACAATGGCTTAAGACCACAGGGCTCCGCAAGGACACTCATCATAGCCAAGTCTACACTTATGGAGGTTGACCTCCACCTACCTGGCCAAGTGCCTGGGTGGGTAGAGGGCAGACATTGGGGTAGGGCAGAAGAGAGAAGGGAAAAGAAAAAAAGGGAGGGAGAGAGGCACTTGGAGCTGGGAAAGGAGGCCTGGCTACCATGCCAGAGGGAGCTGCTGACTCCCAGGGAATGGGCAGCTGACTCCCTGACCAGGCAGGCCTCTGGTCTGCTGGGGACACGGTGATACTAAAGGAAACAAGAGTGGAAGCACAACAGCCCCTCTGAGAGTCAGGGGCAGCAGGAGCATCGGACAGATGGAGGTGAGGCTCAGGCCCTCTCAGGGAGTTGAGCCCGACTGTGGCCTGGGGAGCTGGGGTGGGGAGTATGGGGG
The DNA here is from genome assembly GCF_017591425.1 of Ochotona curzoniae. NCBI lineage: Eukaryota > Metazoa > Chordata > Mammalia > Lagomorpha > Ochotonidae > Ochotona > Ochotona curzoniae. The sequence goes on along the minus strand of NW_024465894.1, from coordinate 17,466,569 downwards.
CTGTTTTTTCCACTTGCTCATATGTAGGGAAGGCAGCTGCCCCCGCGGGATGGCGGGTGGGGGAGACAGGAACGCAGTCCATGCAGAGGTGAGAAAGGGCCTGGTCACGGTCGCCATGGCAGCCCTGTGGGTCCTCTGCTAACAGCAGCTGCCACTGGCCCAGGAGGAAGCAGCGTGGCCTTGGGGCCAGGAGAGACAATAGGGCCAAGGGGTTGGTGCTTTGGGGGGGGGGGGCGGAGACAGCCCCCCTTGGTCGCACACAAGCTATCTCCCCTGCCAATCCTATGCTGGTTTAGGTAAAACGAGAAACAAAAATGAACACAGAACAAGTCCTGTTCCTTTCTCAGGAGACCAGAGTAGGGAGCAGCGCTGTGGTGCGGTAAAGGGGAGTCCCTTCTCTCCAGGGCCTGGAGGGCGAGAGCAGCCCTGGAGGAGTCGTCTCCTAGGCGCTGTTGCAGGGGTGCAGGCAGTGGTGAGGGACAAGGGTGCAGAGCTGAGTCGGATCATGGCTGGAACACTCTAAGGGGGCCAGGCCCCTCTGTGTGCAGCCCACCCAGCAGACACCTCCCTGCTTAGGGCAGGCCTTTTTTCCTCTGTAAGATGTGTTGACACTCAGGGTGGGCACCAAGTGGAGTCCTCAAAGGTGAGAGAGATGGTGTTTCATGGAGTGTCACTGTAGGTGGCGGTGTGGGTCCCAGGTGCACAGGATACACCATTCATTGTAAGGAAACGACAGTGGCAGCCAGTAAAGACACCACACCCCGTTATCGTGGCAGTGGCCAGGGCCAGAGTTTAGGGCCCCACACAGTATGTGGGACACTCACATCCCAGACGCTTGAGGGCACATGGGGAGAAATGGTCCAGCAGGCAGAGGGCGAGGTGTGCTGGCTTCTTGGGAATGAGGTGCCCCAGAAGACCCTACTATGGCCCAGGCTGAGGTTTGGCATGACAGCTTTTCCCTATTTCCCTAACAGGGCGCTGGGCGGGGTTGCTATCCAGCCATGTCAGTAAGTGGGAGGAGGCGGTCTCCTCTCACTTCTTCCTGGGTCCCCGGCGGGTCAGAAAGCACAGTGGGAGGAGCCGCTCCTCGGAGCTCTGAACCCTGGTGTGGCTGGGTTCCCAGCAGCTCTATGAGAACACCCACAGTGAGTCCTCTCCAGGGTTCTGGGCAAACCCTGTCATCTTCCAGGTGGTTCTTAGCTGCTGATTGTTGTGTCCAAGGCCAGGATCAGCACCCCTGAGGAGCCTTGCAGTTCCCCCTTTTATGGAGAAACTCCCCACAGGGCTGCTCTGGAGAAGTCAGGTGCTACAAGCACAACTGGGAGGTGTATTAAAATGAAAGACAACAAAGGGAGAGTAAAGGACATAAACCAAGTTGCTTCCTGGCCCCTTACAAAACCCAACAAGGAAACTGATGTGTATGCTTTAAGTTGATGTCCATATTAAGTTCTTTCAAAGATGGCCTGTCCACAGAGTGGCTTCCTGCTCTCCTGAAGTTTCAATGGTTTAAATTAAAGCAGAGAAAGAAAAGACAAAGTAAGCAACACTAGAAGAAGAAACGCAAACAAAAGTTTCACATTGCTGGAGAGCCAGCTGCCGGGAGATGGCCAAGTGGCCAGGCCACCACTGTCCCCTCTGCCGTCCTGGGTCCGAGACACGATGAGACTCTGGGTCCCGACCTGGAAGACAGAAGGCAGGCAAGGAATGGACACAGGGCCAGCAGGCTGGGGGGTGGTTCTGAATGCTTTCTGTGGAGTACTCAGAGTCTCACTCACTGTTAATTACCTCCCACCCCTATTCCAGAACTATTTCCCCCTTTTCAGATAAGGCAATCACAGTGTAGACTAGGAACTGAACTGGCTGTGAACCTAGGCACACTGGCTCCTGCCCCCAATCTGTGCTCCAACCCCTCCCTCACCCCTCACCCTGGCCTCCCTCCACTGTTAGGAGAATGAGGCTACAGGACCTAACCTGCAGGGCCAGCCCTGGTTCCTGTTTCCCTCCTCCCTCTTTTGACTTGCTTATCCCAAGGACAGAATTTTGAACCCTAGAGACCTAGAACTCTGAAGTACAACCTGGAAATCTCTACTATAGCTGGCTGTGAGCATGGATCCTTCTGTATCTTGTACGATAGTTGTCACTGCTTTCTGTTACAAGGGTGAGTTGATACCCCAGGCATTTGTCAGGGGCAGGCTTCTTGCTGGCAAGGCAGATGGGGACGTGCAGCCATGACACCAGTAGGTGTCCCTCCACCCCACACGTCCACAGTTCTCTACACAGACAAGGAATTAGTCCAATCTTCAATTACACAGCAAGTCACCAGAGATTGGTGAGTGAGTGGCAAGGCCCTGCTCTATTTCACTTTGCCTCTCATCTGTTTTCCAGAAAGCAAGCTGTCTGGCTGGTCTACTCAGATGACGGCACAGGATAAACTCAAAGTGGTACTGCTGGGGAAGAGGAAAGTGCTCTCTGTACCTACATCCCCGCTCCGCCCCCAGTGCTGCCTATGGCATGATCACGGTGGCTGATGCTATGCTAGACACCAGGCAAGGTTTACTACACAACGCCTCCTCTGTCCAAAGACCAGCTAGCAATTATCCCCAAGCTATACACGAGCAAACTGAGGCTCAGTTATCCAACTGGAGCACATCAGTCTGCAGAACAAGCAAGCTTCACCGATGTAGCGAAGCCAAGCAACTATCAGGATAAAGGAGGGTAGGCCTCTCCTTTATCTAAGTAGGATTAGCTTCCAAATGACTCACTTCTCACATATTTCACACACCAGAGCATCTGGCTTCTCAGACCTCACACATGGCCCTGGGGCTTCAGTGGCTCTGGCTCTACTGTCTGTTCCAATCAGTCACAGGCAGGAAGGCCAGGCAACCCAGCTTTCTGGTGCATCGTTCTCCACAGCTGAACAAGCAACCATGGTGCTTCAAGTAGGCCAGACTGGGACACCCTTGCTATCAGTACCCTGTCATCAGGGTGGAGAGAATGGGTGTGGAGATGATGGAGGGGACAGGGCTGTTTGCAGTGTGCAGGCCTGTCTACAGGAGGGGAACAAGAGGCCAGTTGCCCCAACATACACACCAAGGCAGGTCTTAGGTAATTCATGGTCTTCGAGTCCTGATGTGTTCTGACACAGGTGAGTAGGGATCCAAAAGCAGGTCCTGGATACATGACAGAGCACTGCTCAGAGCATACAGCACACAACAGCGAACAGGTGCTCTTGGTCCAGGGCATGGGCTTCGGAGCAGGAGGATGCAAAGCTGATATCCCCTCTCTACCTAGTGGTCCCCAGGGCTTCAGTTTTCTGAACTTAAAATAAAGGCCGGGGATGGCCTGGTGTTTCCTTGCAGCTCTTGGGTTACTAAGTGATGTTGGGATTTTTGAAAGGAAATAATATCCGGTGATTGATGGAAACTGGGAGTTAGTACCTGGCAATAAAAATTTAATTTACAAACCATAGGGAATCATTCCATTCAATGTGACAGGGTTTTAACAGCAAGATACAGTTCTAAGAATCCCTGCCTGGGGGGTCCAAGTTCCCAAGTCACTGCCAAGATGTGAACACCCATTCTCACTGCACGTCCACACCAGCAGGTGCACTGAGGGCTGGCTGTTGAGCACTTCCTCACAGAGTTGGGCCACCTCTCTTGAGCTCTCACAGCCAGTGAGGATGTGTACTTCCAACCCGGGCTACTTTTCCACCATGCTTCTCCTCTCTTCTCACACCTCCAGAGCTGATGGGCAAAGTGAGGCAAGCTTCCTGGCTTTTTCTGACGTTGCTATTTCCTTAGTTACAGAACCCGGGTACTGCTTAGATTCCAGCTCTCTTGGCTCCCCCTTTCAAGTCTTTCGGCAGGGCCCTCCCACAGAGGGGAAGCACAGCTAGCTGTCTGCAAAGCCACGAAGTTTTACGTGGACAGGGTGCTCCACATTCATGTGTGGCTAGTTGGTGCTGGCCTGGCTCAGACTCTGTCCCCTGAACCTAAGCTGGTCACAGTAAGAGGTTAATGAGAACAGAGCTGGGTTGGAAAGACAGGTTGGGTTTAAACACTGTGGGCTTCCCAGGCCTTACACACTATGTCCTTCTAGGTCCAACCATCTGTCATCCAGCAAAATCACCTTGTCACTCCTTCACTGACAAAGTGGCTCAGGAGGTAGTGATGGGCTTCTGTGTGGCCAGGGCATGGGACTTCCAGTCTCCAACTGAAACCATAGAAGTGAGAAAGCAGGGGCTAGGGCAGCCCTGTCAAGGACAGAGCACTATTGTGTAGCCACGGGTCTCCCTGTGCCTAAGGAGACTCCATCTCCATGCCCTACTTAAATGTGTACAGAGGAAGCCAGTCCCATCAGTGCTCTTAGGGCAGACTGTCACACAGGCATTAACAGCACAGGTGTTATTCCAGGGATGTGCTCCCAGGTGGCAACCTGCTAAGAGACATTGAAGGAAAAAGCAGGCACAGTGGCAGGTACAGTGGGGAGCCCAGCTTCCGGTCTAGCTGTCTCCTCACTCCTCCTAGAGTTATCAGGTCTTCACATACCACACCAAAGACTTGGGGTCAGCACAAGAGTTCTTCATCTGAACTCCTAACCTGAAGGGCCCTCTGCTCAACAGCTCTTGGAGGACCAGAAAAGGCCAGAATATAAGACACACACATCTTTCTGGCACATTATCGACACCTCTCAGATTCTGAGGATCTCAGATGTGAAAAAGTGTTGAGGGTCAAGCAGAAATCTGCCTTTTACCAAGAAGCAGCACCTGAGGGACTCAGTGGGGTCTCAGACACAGCTGGGCAGGGACTGCTGGTGGAGGCCTTCCTGGCAGTGGGATTCTAAGGGTTCTGTTCCCAGTGGAAGCTTCACCCTTGCTCATGGTCTACAGCTACACACTCTTGCAGCAACAGAGAGCAGGGTGTGCCTCACTGCATCAGCAGACATGAGAAGAGCTTCCAGGCAAGATGGTACAGCTGCTGCAAACAGATGTCAGCTTTACTTTGAGTGTACAAGTTTGATCAAGGCTGTGAATGGAGGGCATGCAAATCTCCGGGAGTGGTCACTGTGGAAGCTCTTAGACAAGAAGACTTGGTTCTTTTTCAGCAGGAATCATGTCAGCACCCCTGATATGCTGAATATTAAACCCTCTGACTCCTTGGAGGGTGCTGGGGCTGATATTAAAAGTTTGCCAAATGCACAGAAGAGAACTTGTTAGGCAAGACAGAGTTCTGAGATGCAGGTCTCTGTGGTGACCAGCAGCCAATCATCCATCTGGGTCTCAGGACCCAACATCATGCAGACCTGCTGTTTGGGGAAAGTTGAGAGGCCACTGGGGTGCCTGGGTAGTCTCCCCTAGCGCCCCAGTTCATAAACAGGCACTGGGAAGAACCCAAGACAAACTAAGGGGGAACTTTCCCCTCCAGAAACCTGGTAGTAATTGGCAGTTAGCTATGTGAATATCTTAATTCCCTTCCTCAATTTGTTAAGTTAAGGGTTGAAGCAAAACCTGCTAACTTTCTCAATTGGTCTCTGAAGAGACAGGTTCAGCTGCGGCTGCTATGATTAGCAGGGAAGGCACCAGGGAAAGGCTGGGATCCCCGGGTTCTCCTTAAGGGCTCTCTGCCAGCAGGCAGACACTGGAGAGGCTGTTACGAGCGGAAGAGGACAGGTCACACTTCCAGATGGGCACTGGACAATTTGTGGTTCTAAAAAGGAAGATGCAAACAAAGCAGCACCCAAGGGGTGGTCTGGGCGGAAGGAGCCCCATATGGACACCTGATTGTAAGAATTAGTGCAAAGCCCACTGTGCTTGGGTCAACCTGCCAGGGACATGGCCACAGGGCTTGGAGATCTCTGGGGGGGGAGGGGGCCGGCGAAAGGGGGAAGGAGGGAACCTCAAGGTGGAAGTGAGGAGTGGGTGAAAACATGTGACAGCCCATGAGGATCTGATGACAACAACACATCAACACACAATGCTACCTGCTCTGCTAGCACTGCACTCACAGGATGCACCACCCTCATACACTTTCCAGACAAGGAGACAGGGCCCAGGGAAGGGAGATGACCTGCCCTGTCATCCCACCGCTCTGAGACACCTAGGCTGTTTACACCTAGGCTTACGGTCTCCCAGGGCCGACAACAAACCATGGTCACTATTATGGAGGCTCAGGGTTCCAACTGCCCAACTTGGTTGCCACTTTTTATTTTGCACATGCTCAGGGTGGTTGGTGTCTGGGCAGTGGCACATACCATGGGCATGTGCACTGCCAGGTGTGGCATCTCGGCTCCCTCTTCAGGGTGGACTGACAGTTCTTCCTTCACTGAAGCTGACTCACTTTCCTAAAATATAGCTTCACATTCCACCACCCACCTACCCAGCCCTAGCTCCATCTTTTCTGTGGGATGAAGTTCATCCTCTGTGGGCTGACATTCAAGGATCTTAGCAACTTGGTACTACTCAGTTCTCCAACTCTGTCAACCAATCCAATGCTATCCACACAACAGTCTGGGCTTGCTCATGTCGTGCCCCCTTCTGACCCCATTCTCCTTTCTCTCAGGCCCATCTTAAGGAACATGTCTAAAACATGGTCACCCTCACTATTCCCTTCTCTGAGCTCTGGGTCGCTTTGGGATAGTTGCTCAGATGATCTCTCTTTGGTGGCTTCATGGAGGACAGCATGGTAGGCTCTGGGACTCCAGCCCTTGAACTGGTATTTGTGACCCAAGTGGCCACGGCCCAGTCACTTCCTGTCTCAGGAGACAGCCACAGCTGGGACAATAGGAAGGATGCAAGGAGATAAAGAGGAGGGCGGGGAGAGGCAGAGACAGAGAACACATACATATCTTCTTACTCTCTTTCTTCATGCCTTGTAATGAACAGAGACTGCAGATTAGCTGAGGCTTGTTCCTATCCAGAAACGTGGTGAATGCATGACAAACGGCAGGCTTGCAGACTTGGCAAGCACCAGACAAGTGAGAGCAAGAGCAGTTGTAGGGAGCCGCCCCTATCCTCTGCTCTCCTATCATTCAAACACAACATAAAGACATGCTGGAGTCCAGCACCCCACCGCTAGCTGCAGGCCACACTAAGCCCACAGGGGCAGTCCCCAGCTCCTGGGCCTTGCACTTAAATGCTGAAGGCTTTCAAGACCAGAGACCTCCTTCCTTCCACCTTCCTCCCTTGTACTCTCTTCCTTAACCTGAAATAGAAAGTATTTTCCAATTTACAAATCAAAGTGGCTCTCAAAATCAGCCAGCAATCATGGCCCTGCTGTTATGTAACTATTAAAGGAGAGAGAGGGATGCTGGCGCTGACAGCTGCTCTGCAGCAGAACCACCATGTGACAGGACCCTGCACAGGTCTGTCAGCTCTAAAAAGCAAAGCAACACAAAAACACGAGAAAGCTATGTCTGCCAGACCCAGCTCTAGCCAAGTACACAGATAAACAGAGACGCAGACAAAGTAGGCCCGTTGGTCACTTAGAGGCTAGTGGGCCATTCCACACCCACGAAGTGGCCCCTTGCCCCACACCAGTGTCCCCCAAGAAGACCAAGATGACAGCACACAGATCCCTAAACACCTGTGTGGAGGGGGGCTGGAGACATTGTGCATGCCTTGGCTGTGCCAGGCAGCCTCCAGCAGCCAGAGTTTCACAGGGCTCTGCCCTACTGCCCAATTCAAGCCAGAGGCCACCTTTGGGCCACCCTTTTCAGTCCGAGAAGCAAACAAGGCTACCACCTCTACTTTGCTCTAGCTGGCTCCTTTGCACTCTGCCTGGCAGAATCTAATTTAATGTTACCTCAGAGACTTTTTTTTTCTGTCTTGGGCAGGTCATCTATTTTGTATTTGTTTCATCCACACACAGCTGAATTGTGTCTATGGTTTTCCTTCCTGCCATGCCTCTCCAACCCAGGCAGTGTATGTGTTGGTGGCGGGGGGGGGGGGGGAGAATGGAGGGTAGAAAGAAGGCAGCGCACAAGTCTGCATGTGACCTGAATTGCCAATTCCAACTCTGCTACCAGGCCACAAACACCTGGCACCTGATGTCAGCTGCATAATCACGTCCCATCTAAACATTGGGGATAAATCCTTGGCAGCCTCACTTTGCAAGAGAGGATGCCAAAGCTGGAAAGCTGCCTGGGCCTGAAATGGACTGAAGAGGGACAATCTTCTATTCATGACTAGACCTGGCTCACAGCAAGTGCTCAAGGCAGGTCCGTGGAACGAACAGGGAAAGCACAGAAGAGAGGAAGTTCCGATTCAAAGCCATGTCTAAGGCCTCTAACTGGCCTTAGAATCAAGTCCCATTTGAGCATCACAGGGCTTCCTTATAAGCTCTGTGCTGGTGTCTCAGTTTTGCCTTTCTCCTTGCCTACCAGACACTTCACAGGGCTCCTGTGACCACCATGTTGGCACCCACCTGAGCCGATTCTGATGGCCCAGGTCGAAATGGAATTTCCCCTCCTCCTCTCCCCAGGTGCAGGAGGCCAAGGACCACTTCTCATCCTGAGGACAAACGTACTGAAAGAGCCTAAAGCATGACTCAACGGCTCTGGGCCTACAGTCACCATGGACATGGGGGACATGGGTGGTCCTCCAGGACCTGGGGAGTAACCCAAGGCCAAAGTTATTGCACTAGGCCACTACAGCACCCCTTGGAGAAAGCCAGCCAGAAATGCCTTACCCATGACTTTCTCCATCCTGCCACTGAACAGGGAAGGGGTCCATTGAACCCCAGTTACTGCTACCCAGGGCCATGTAAACAGGCTGCAGAGGACGCACAGCTGGGTCCTCTGGCATCCACCCCAATGAATTCTGCAAGCACGTGGGAAATGAGCACTAGTGACAGCTGTCGCACCACTACAGGACCTGGGAAACAGTGGAGCCACATTCTAGAACTCTCCAAGGCTTCTAGTGCTCCACCTGGCCATGGCCCAGGCCCTAGGAGAGGCAGGGCAAGGAAGGGAGAAAGACTGCTGGATCAAGCTGTGATGACATCTGGATTTCAGTTTAGGCACTTGGCCTAAACCCCAGAATAAGCTAAAAGGTTGAGAGCCACCCACCCTGCTGTGTCCAGGGCGTGCAGAGTCACTTGTTTCTGTTGCCCTGTGCAAAGCCAGTGTTCCTTCCAAGCATTCATCATATCCAAGCTCACAATCTGGTTACTAACAACAAATGATCTTTCTTAGTGACTTGTAGTTCTTTGTGTCTGGCACCTGGAGCAGGGCTACGCGGGTAATGCCCTACACACTGCCCAGCCTGACAGCTGCCTACACCCACGCCACGCCTCTGATGTATCCCAGACCTCAGCTCTCAGGGCAGGCATGTCTGAGCATGTTCAAAGGACAAAAAGTAAAGAAAAAAAAAAAAAAACAAAAAAACAAAGGGGTGCTGCTCTGGGCTTTAAGGGTTTCCTTTTCCCAAAACAATGTAAGTAAAATGCACAATGAATCCATTTCCTTACACTATCTTGGCCATCTTCCTACCAAAACAGATAATCAACCCTAAAACTCAACTGGACAAACGCAGCTATGCTTCCCATCACTGCCAGAGCCTTTGAATTCAGAAGTAAGCCAGTATCATTCCCAAGTCCTTCCCCAGGCCGCCCCAGGACCATTTTTGCAGCCTGGGAAAAAAACAGCATTTTCATCTTGTTCACTGTGCCCTCTGGTGTGTCTGGGTGGCTCTAATCCATACCTCCCAGGTCCCCCAGACATCGCTTTCTTTAACAAGGAAGCAAAACACTGAATTCCTTCTGACCTGTGTATGGTGCAGGCTGAGTTATAGCTTCCCCCTGGCACCTCTCACTGAAAGTGAAATTCCTTTAAAGTTGGGAAATTCATGGCAGTGCTTTATGGTATTGATTTGTTTTAAACGTGGCTGGCAGTTTTAAGAAGCGCTGGAGGAAGACTCCATTCCTGCTGGTGCTCCAAAGCCAGGCACCATGCACTGGGGGCTCTCAACTCTGCCCTGCTTTACCCAGACACAGCTTGGCCACTTTCCCTGAACCTAGGTCTACAGCGTGTCCTGTCCCACTGCAGCGTGCATTGTGAGGTGGCCTCCCCCTCTTACTTGGCTTACCTTCAAGAGGCAGCCCCAAACACAGTTTCTCCAAGATGGGGTAGCAGGTACCCTGAGCCCTAGAGTAAGCCATAACCTGCCAGACCTTAGGGTCCATCTCTTATCCCCACTACTGAATTATAAGCTTGCAGGGGACAACATGGAAGTCTAAGTGATCAAGGCCACCTCTGGGCACATGCCTGTCACCTGCCAGCAGGGCTCCTGCCCACATCTAGGTGATCTTTCACTACAGGGATGCAGGGAGGCCCTACAAGTCAGGGTGGTCTAGATGACGCAGTTCTTTGCTTCACTCAGGATTCAAGTGAGCCAGAAACAGCAGCCCAGCCCACTTACGCTTTTGGGCCTTATCAGCCTTAACCCTCAAGGCTGGATTCAGTCCAAAGTAGCTTTCAGCCAGTCCCAGGAACCACAGATGGCAAGGACACCATCGCTGTCTGAAGCCTGTCCTCACAGCTCACACCAGGCTGCTGTCACACTTGCCCAGCATCTGTGTCCAGAATGAGGATGCCCAGGCCCACACCTTTAGCCATAGCTGGAGGGGTAGCTGGTGGTCCTGCAGCAGTGAGGGATACTTGATGCCGTTGACACTTGTGGGTTGCCCATCAGTGTCAGCTGGAGGAGAAACTCATTGTTGGTCCCCAAGTCAAAGCCCAGCAAAGCTTGAGGAATCAGCTGCAGGACTGCTGGCCAGGCACACCTTCATTCAAGCCCTAACTCCCCAAGCCCTGGGAAAATAACCCTCAGCTTCTTCACCTGCAGAACAAAACAGGCAAGTGATGGCACAGGCTGTGGACGACATGGGAACAGTACATGTAGTGTGCTCTACTCAGGGCAGGGCCCTTTAGCTCTGGTTTTGATAACCAGCGGCTGCAATCATCTTTGTATCGTGGGCCAACAGGAAATGGGAGCTGAAGGGTCCCCCAAAGCACCAGGCAGCCTTGTTCACAGCTGGATGGTTATAAGAGCCACTCAGAGGTGACCAAAAGGGTGTTGTCTGGGGCAAGTGAAGGCAATGATGCCAGAGTGCACAACTGGGCCATGACATCAACAGCCCTGGGGCCTGCCTGTCCCCTCCTGGATGCCTTCATGTCCTGTAGAGCTGTGAGGGGCAGATTATCCCTGAGGGCTGCCAGCTCTGTTATGTAACCGATGGCTCAGCACGTCCTGTGGATACAGCAGGAATAATCAGGAGATGGCAACAGCAGGCCACTGGGGAGCTGCCTGGGTCTGCCAAAAAAGCACCAATCGTCCCCACCTGGGGAGGAAAACAACTCAGAAAACACTAGCACCCAGACAAGGCCCTCAGGGATGTGTGGTGCCCAGAGCCACAGGGGTCTCCACAGCTGAAATCTGAGCCTCAGTCTCCTGGGGCAAAAAGAACCAGGAGCATTGAATCTTCTGCCTCCCGGACTCCAGCACCATTGTGCCATGTGCTAGTGACATTGCAAGGCAAGACTGAGACCCCCGCCTCACAGATGGACTCAAAGAGAGGCTCAAAGGTGCCAGATCCGAGACCTGCTCATCAAGGCAAACATTCTCCTCCCATGACCAGTGAGCTCTCTTCTGTAGCTAGAACTGGATTGCCCAGTCCACCCCAGAGTACAGGCTGCCACCTTCCTTCTCCCAGCCTCTTTGCTGGCAATTCAAGCCTCAACTGAAGACCGTTTTGGGATCCACTTCTGAGTGTAGAATCAAACCACTGGCTTCAGCCTGTGACACCCCAGAGGTTTTCCCTGCTTCTACTTCCCTTTGGGCTGCCAACAGACTGTCAACCTGCCTAGGAGACCTAAGCACCTCCCACTGCAAACCTACCCAGTGCCTCATGTCACTCATCTCCGAATCCTTGGGGTTGGTGGGCAGAACATTCTACTCTCTCAGTTGCTCATGAACTGTGCAAACATTTGAAATTTACAGACATAAAATATACCACGCTGGCACCAACTAAAACCCGAGCACAAGTGTAGGCTTTGCTTCTTGTTAGGAATTTACTTGCAGAGAAGTAAATGGAGTAACGGTCATAAAGCATTAACCCTCCTCCTCACCTCTGGTCACCAGGGCCACTGTCACCCCTCTAACAGCCAGGCTCTTGGCTCCCAGGTCAGGAGGCAAGGTTCCCTGTGAGGATCTTGCCCACTGGTGGTCCTAGGCTGCCACCCCTAGGGGAAGGCAGTCCCATGAAGCAGGGACTAGTTCAAGGCTGTCTTGATGGCAGGGACCTGGAGACCCAACTGGAGTCCCGAGTTCCCAATTTCTTACCTAAAACTTACTTTTTAATTTATTCTCTGGGGTCCCTGGCAAACTTGGCTATTTAAAACAAACCATATTAATTAGGCATCTTGTTTCCACCTTTTGGCCTTGAATCGCTGTGGATTGGCCTGACACTGACAGTGTGATACCATTTCGATAGAATTCCGCTCAAAGGCAGCCTCAACAGGCCAGTGGGCTGCTGCTGACCAGGTCGGCAGGAGGAGCTTCCAGATCCCTGTGACACCATCAGGGGTGCACTAGGGGGGTTTAGGGAGCCCCAAGGACAAAACCTCCCATTTCCTAAAACAGAGCTGGACACTGAAGCACAGGCGAAGGGGTCAACAGGTTACCCAGCATGTCAACCTTGGGCTACACCTTTGCATCCCAGGCCAGGACAAAAGGAGCAACAAGGCTTCAGGCCTGGCCTTTTTCTGGGATGCCAGGCAGCCCCAAAGGCCTCACATAAACCAAGGAATCTTCACTGTGACGACACAGCCCCTCTCCCGTCCAACCCACATTACATCGACATTGGATTTCATTGAACCCATTCCAAACTGACATCATCCAGGGGTTTGGCTTCAGAAGGCCCTAGTAACGAAGGTTTGTGTACTGGACGGCAGACTTGGCCATGGGTGCTGACCTGTCATCCCACAACACCCTCCCGGCAGCAGGTGGGCGGTGGCACCCAGAACACCAGTTTGGCTGGCATTTTGCTTGGGGTAAGGCTTGTGGCTGGCCAGCAAGAACCATGAAAAATTATTAAATGCCTTCCAAAAGTGACAAACATCGGGGAAACGGGACCCATCACTGAGTAACCTTTCCACTCCAGGCCAGGGAGAATTGGAAAGCCCACTGCCTAACCTTCAACATGGACAGATTCCGGGACTACCAACAACCTCCACAAGGTAAACATGACTAGCTTTACAGATAGTATAACCAAAGCTCAGAGAGTTCGGGCAATAACTTGCATGAGGCCACACAGCCAGTAAACCACAGAAAATGGGATTCAATCCCTGCCCCATCATTAAGCAATGCTCCTTTCAGGGGAATTCCAAGCTTCCAACTCAAAGTGCATCTCTCTTACTTTTTGCAAAAATTGGAAATCATTTAGTCCCGACTTAAATGCTAGTCTTAAGTCTATACTCCTAGATTATGGAGGTGAACAGAGGTCAAGTGTGTTTGCTGCATGTGGCTAGACTAGAGGCAGGACCAGTCTAATAGGGAAGTTGGCCAGGAGCCAGCAGGCTCCACTTCTGCAGCCACCACTCACTTCACAGCAAAACGTCTCAGGAAGGCTCCCTGTGTACCGCTTGTCCCAGCCTGGGCCCATCTCACTTTCATTCCCTCTTAAGTGTGCACTGGTGTTTTCTAGAAGTTCCATGATAAGTGGCATTACATCACTCTATAAAGCAGAAGGATATGAGAATCGAGCTGACTATGAAGGCGGCCGTTATAGAGATCTGTAGCCATAAAACAATGCTGCTCTACTCTCTGAACTCAGTTTTGAAAATACAATACTCATAACACACCAAGGTTTTTATTTGCTATTCATTCCTTCATTTGAAAGGACATTTAAAATATTCCTGTTTTAGCATTCAACACTACAAATATCCACAGCTATAACCCCAAACCCAAACTTCCTGGAGTCCTCAATTTTGAGAGCGTAAAGCGGCTTACAGACCAAAACCTCTGCCAATCACTGTTCTGCCTGCTCCACCTCTCCCCTTCATCCTCTCTCAAGGCCAGGCTAATCGGGGGCACTGATGGCATCCTGGTGCTAAGCCCAAGTGCAGTTCTTCAGCTTGCTCGGGCCACACGCAGCAGAAGCCATGGCTGATCGCCTCCTCCCATCTCTCCAGTTCTTTCTCAACTGAGGCCGGAGAGCCCAGGAGCTCAGTGCCTGACCTCCGTGTGCACCTACCACAGGACCGGGGCACTCCAGTTTGTATCTCTAGGCTGGATTGGACCCCCATCTCAACCATCTGGATTCTAAGTAGGTGTGGCAAACTTCCAGATGGTTGAAACCCAGCTTCCTACAACCAAGCTTACTGCTCCACTGTCTTTCCAGCATTATCTGGAGACAACTGTGTTCTAACCAGGTCAAAACTTGGAGGTACTGTTAATTCCTTCTTCCTACACCTCACATTTAATCCAGCAGGAAATCCAATTGGATCTTGAGGTCAGAGTTTACCAAACCCCATCTCCTCCCCACTGCTTCACGCCATCACTCCTCAGCTGGACTGTCACAGCAGTATCCCATCTTAGCCCTTACTTGCACAGGAAACAAAGGAACTCCTTCAAAACTGAGATCAGATCACCCCAAGTGTAAGCACCAATGAAATTCCACCTGTCTCAAAACCCAAAGCCAGTCTTTTACCATGGCTCTAAAGTTGCTGCACTCCCTCCCAGCTCCCTCCTGGCTCTGTCCTTTCTGCTCCTGCCTTTACAGTGACCGTCACCTGTAAGGGATGCTCTTTCCCAAGAAACTCAAGACACTCCTTGAACTTTTTCTCATTCTTCTCCAAGGACACTGTAGAGACACGTGGATCTTTTCCATTTAAAAGTACAACCCTATTCTTGCTTCCCAGCACTCAGCATTGTCTAGTAATTACCTATGCCCACTGTCTGCAGTCTCCTCAACATAACAGAAACCCTCTAAGTGCAAAGTGTTATCTTGTTCACTACAGTATCATCTGTGCTTATAATGGGAACAGATACACTGAACGAACAGATAGATCAAGCCTGATTCCAACTGGCCAGATCCAGTCACCCACCACTACTGACTTGAAGCTTTTGGCACAGGGTTTGGCTGTGAGCACAGGGACTTAGGCCCAGGATCACAATTTTAAACGCCCACCCAGTATTGGGCAGAACAGGCAATGGTCAAATTGGCACCACTGGCACTGAACATAATCTATTAGACCACAACTTGGAGATTATCGTGGGACGCTTACCAGTAACTACAGTCCTAACTGCTAATCTTTTCTCCATTTTTAAAGGGTACCCAGTGCTTCTAGATGAAGGAATCACTCCTACTGAGCTAAAACTACCCTGCAAAGCTGTAAAAAAAAAAAATCCCAAGTATTCTATCTCTGATTTTGGGGTTGACGTCGTGGCTCAACAGGCTAATCCTCTCCCTGCAGTGCCGCCATCCCACATGAGCATTAGTTCTAGTTCTGGATTATCCACTTCCAGTCCAACTGCTTTTGGCCTGGGAAGGTGGTGGAGAATGGCCCAAGTCCTTGGGACCCTGCAACCATGTGGGAAAGAGAGCTTCTTCCAAGCTCTGGCTCTCTGCTTTGGATAAGTCCAGCTACTGCCGTTGTGGCCAAATTGGGAGTGAGCCAGAAAATGGAAAATCTCTCTTTCTCCCCATAAATCTGTCTTTCAAATACAGATAAGTGAATCTTAACAACAACAAAAAATCCTTGATGTCAAGTTTTAACACCATAGCTCTAACCCAATTCCGGACCCTCTTCCAGTGACAACCTTCTTCCTATGCCAGAGCAGACCTGAATTCCAGACTCTTTCAAAAGGATGAGATAGAAATGGGAAGTGACAGCATGAAACATAATTAAAACACTGTCTAGGGCCTGGCGCAGTGGTTAAGGTCCTCGCCTTGCACACCCGGGATCCCATATGGGCACCAGTTCTAATCCTGGCAGCCCCACTTCCCATCCAGCTCCCTGCATGTGGCCCAGGAAAGCAGTCGAGGACGGCCCAAGGCTTTGGGAACCTGCACTTGCGTGGGAGACCCGGAAGAGGCTCCTGGCTTCGGATCGGCACAGCATCAGCTGTTGCGCTCACTGGGGAGTGAATCATCGGACGGAAGATCTTCCTCTCTGTCTCTCCTCTCTGTATATCCGCCTTTCCAATAAAAATAAAATAAATCTTAAAAAAAAAAAAAGAAACACTGTCTAGCCAAGCCCTCTGGCTCATAACATACCACTACTCTAAAACTAGCTGTGGTAAATGCTGTTCTCTCTCAGTGGGTAGTAGGACAAATTGGCCTGACATACGTAAGGTACTCAATAAATGTGGGGAAAAAATGTTTGTGGAATGGGAGAACTCAAGCTAGTGACTCACTCCTTAAATACATGTGCTAAGAACACATCACAGACATCACTAGACTCGACCTGGTGTAAACAAACTGCAGCAACAAATTAGGGTGAATTAGGAAGAGAAAGGACAAGTAAGAACTGACCATTGGGATCGGGATGAAAGGCCCACCTGTGCCTGAGAATTTGAGGCCTCACCTCTGTAGTCACTGGAATGGGTCCAGCTTCCCATCACCTGGCATCTCATGGCCAGTTTGCCATGTCAATATTAAGGAAAAGGTAGCCAAGACTAAGGCAAACCTGTCCTTTGACTCAGCAGGACTTCAGGTAAACTACTCCACCCTGGCAGGACTGTCAAGATTGTGAAAATCTTCGCCACACACAGGGCTGGATAGGCTTTCCCTGGCCAGTAGCTAAGATCTTGCTCCAGTCTACAGAAGTAGTGCACACTTCAGGATTTCCCAGCCCAGCCCTGGTCTGCACTGCTTCCCTCCCTCTCCAGGCAGGGCCTCCCTGACCCCCATGTCCACACCCAGTCTCCCCTGTGGCTTCAGGTCCTCAGCTGAGGCCACTCCTTCCACCTGGTACACCCTCTGTCCCTACTTCCCTGCTTTTTCCTAGGGACACCACAGCCTCTGTCCCGCATCCCTCCAAGGGAAAGTGCAAAAACAACTCTACCTGACAAATCAGAGCCCAAAATATAATATGCAGACTCCTACAGGCATATCCACTAACAGATCCTTTGCATTCTGTAAAATGGAGAGCCAACCTGCTATCTAAGCAGAATGGTTCAAGCAGAGTACCGTAGCTAGGATGGGATGTCACACTGAAACCCACACTCTCCAGTATGACGGGAGAAGGTTCCAGTGAGTGACAAGAGCAGGGAGCAGCACTCCACCTAACCATAACAGGTCTAAACTATGTGCAATTGGAGCTGGATGACAGGGACAGGACGAGGGATAGTATTTATCCTCTGAAAATAACACACTTTCTACAGTGAGCACTGATTACTTGATGGTGAGAGAAAGGCCCTGAAGAGACTCAGCTGAAATGCAACCTGCCTTCAGCCTTCTTCAGACTTTCCAGCTTGTACTCAAGTAGCCCCACGTCCCTCCTCGTCAACACTTAGGGAGATGGCTGAGAACTGGCACGTGGTTCTCCTCAGCATGACACTGCCTGCTTGGCAGGACCCACCCCCAGGCCCAGGGTGAGAATCCAGTCCAGTAAGCATTCGTGTTCATGCAGAACAAGGGGAGCGGACTCACCTAGTTTATAACACCCAAGATGCTCAGCCCTGAATTTTTAAGCAGCACATGTGACCTGGTCCATTCTGGTTTCAAGTTCAAAGGCATCAGGCCGGTCCTGTGGGTTAGCAGCTAACATGTCTTTCAAGAGCTGCTTGATCCCCTCAGACATGGAAGTCCTACGTTTCTGGGGGATGTGCAACTCCATCTTTGGGTTTTCTAGCAGCGCCTCGCCAACAGGGACGATCTCAGTCCCCTGTTTGATGTAGGTCCCCAGGAGTTCCTTCTTGGTCTCAGAGTCAATAAAAGTGATTCTCTCGATCATGGCCCAGATGATGATGCCCAGGGCAAAGATGTCCGCCTTGGCCGTGTAGTGTCCCTCCCAGACCTCGGGAGCCATGTAGAAGTCCGAGCCGCAGGCTGAGGACAGCCAGTATTTATTCACATTCACATTTTTGTTGTCATGATTGCCCTCTTTTCCTCGGGGTGCCAGCCCAGCACAGACTTTGCTTAGTCCAAAGTCGGCCACCTTGAGGATGGGGGTGCCCGACCGCTCGGTGATGAGGATGTTGTCCGGCTTTAGGTCCCTGTGCACGATGTGGTTTTTGTGCAGGAAGGCAATGGCACTAGTGAGCTGGAGCATGAAGCTTTTGTTGGTGGCCGGGTCAGGCCTCCGTGACAGGACATACTGATTGAGGTCTCCACCTTCGCAGAACTCCATGACGAACCAGAGATAGCAGGGCTCCTCCGCATAGCCCAGGATCCTCTCTCCTGGATCAAGACAGCAAGGGGCTTTGTGAGACAGGCACATGTGCACACCACTCAAAAAATGTAGTGTACTACAGCACAGAGTGACAGAGCTGACGACCAGGGACTAAGACTGTTTCCTTCACACGCTGACCTGTTTCTATCCACAGACAACAAGGTCTAGACACAGGCATTGGGACAAGTGTCAAACCCTGGAGTTTAGAACAAAGTCAAGAGAGGAGCTCAGTTTTGCACTGTCTGGTGTGACCGGAAGCCACAGTTTCATTATGTGGCTTCCAAGCAAGTAGCTCCCCATCTATCCTGCCCAGAGCTGCTGGTCAAGACACAAGGTGAGGTACGAGAGCTATCAAATGCGTACTGCTTCTGCCACTGTTATTCCATGCCAAGTCAATCTCTCTTCTCTTTGCTGACTTACAAGGAGGATTCTTACAAATGCACCTAGAGCTGCACCAACATTTGGATTTCTTACGACTTATCCTCCAACCCATCAGTAGTCTCTGCCAGAAGTCTCTACCCCATGTCTGGCACAGGTTCAGCATAAAATAAGCCCCGTCCTTTGGAAACTGGATGACAAGGATCTGCCACTGTGGGTCCTTCACCTGCATCAAGGTCAACTTCAACGACTCCATAAACGGTGGGCATGAACCCTCACATCTGTAGAAGTCAGAAAGGACAGGACCCGAGTTAACCTCTAAAGGACAGGCAAGTGAGGCCAAAAGGGAATCCCAGGCTGGGAGATCATGGGGACACATGGATGGCTGCGAAGTCTGGCGGAATGACAGCAGCTACAGTAGATGCCCAAGATGTGTGATCCTGAAACTCGGGGAAGGATAGTGATAAATTTCTCTAAGAAAATCTCAACTGACAGTACAACTGAGCCCTTGTAACATGGAATGTAGCTGAGAACTGCAAGCTAAGGTAAGCAGGCAGAAGCAGGCTAAGAGGGCAACTGTCTTCATCTTGCTCATGAGGAAGCTGAGCTGCAAAGGATGGGTCTTGCCTTGTGAGCTCTCTGGGCATTGGGAACTGAGCCAGAACCTGAAGTCAAGTTCTCTCATCCCCAGCATGCTGTATCCACTGTAGCAAAACCAGGGCTGTATCTCCTTAGGTAAGGCCCTCAGCCCCCAGAGTCTCTCTTACTCGGTTTTTTATCTGACATTATTATAAAGAGAACCAGTAATGTGGGTATGCCGCTAACCCAGTGGCCCTGAAATTACCAAGGACTCACACCTGCTGAAGCCAGTGAGTCAGAGTTCTAGCTTGAGCCCAAAGACAACTTGATATACAAGACAAAAGCTTTAGGTTTGTGACCACAATCTGACAGGTCTCATTTCCCTTGTCATTATAATTTTGCTTCTATTATTCACAATCAGAGCAATACAGGTAGAACCAGTTTAGGGCAGATGGGTTTCTTTTTTTAAAAAATCAGTTGCTTCCTTTCATAATCCTTTCTAGGTCACTGGCCAAGTGAGTCGAGCTGCTGAATCTAAAAGCACTGCAAAATGAAGCAGCAATTTGGGGCCCAGATTGACATAGGTTGTAGATCTGTTACGATGGGAGCAGAGGGCTGGTGCCATGGTGAAGCACATTACGCCTCCCACTGCAGCACTGGCACCCCATAATGTGTACTGATTCCGAATCCCAGCTACTCCATTTTGGATCCAGCTCCGCTCCTGTATCTGGGAAAGAATGCTGTTGTCATACCCAGTTTACAGATTAGGAAACTGAGCTCAGATACCAGCTCTGACTCCAAAGTTAGTAAGTGGCTGAAATTCAGAATTGGGCCCAGGTAGTGTGGCTAGAGAGTCTACCTTCCTGGGAGCCAGCACTGTGTCATGGTAGGCTAAACCTCTGCCTATAGTGCCGGCAGCCCACATGGGTGCCAGTTTGTGTCCCACAGGTTCCACTTCTGATCCAGCTCCCTGCTTACGACTTGGGAAAGCAGCAGAGGATGCTGCAGATCCCTGGGCTGCAGCACCCATATGGGAGACCAAGAAAAAGCTCCTGGCTCCAGATCAGCCCAGCTCTGGTTGTGGCAACCATTTATGGAGTGAACCAGCAGATAGAAGATCTGTCTCTCCTCGTTTCTAAATTTTCCTTTCAAATAAATATAAAGAAATAAAGAAATAAAAAATTAAAAAAAAATTAAAAAGCCATCAGATTCTTTCTGCAAGAGCCCCATCAGAAAATGGTGAAACTTTGGGTGGGGAAATAAAGGATGGAGAATGATGTTTTATACACAAAGTTGGTAACTAAGGTAACAGAAGCAGAAGAAAACAAGCCTGCAAAACAGACTATTATGTAGGGCTAGGTTATGAGAATTCAAGGAGAGAGAAAAGGGCGCGTGCGCACACACACAGCATTCTGAATCAGTGACTGGGTGGGGCAGGCTGCTCTGAGGTGGTGAGCTAAGTTCAAGGCACAGTGGCTGAGACACCATATCAGAGTGCTCGGACTGAAGGCTGTTTCTGTTCAGACCCCTAGGGCATGGCTTAATCACTCAATCACTGCCTCTCACGTGGGAGACTCAGAAAGAGTTCCTGGCTTCCAGCTTCTAGTGGCTCAGCCCCAGCTGCGGTGGGCATCTGAGTGAAACAGCAGATGGAAAATATCTGTCACCATCTTTCAAATAAATATATTATTATTTTAAAAAATATTTATTTATCTTTATTGCAAAGTCAGATATACAGAGAGGAGGAGAGATGGAGAGAAAGATCTTCTGTCCATTGATTTCACTTCCCAAGTGACTGCAACGGCCGGAGCTGCACCAATCCGAAGCCAGGGGCCAGGAGCCTCTTCCTGGTCTCCCATACAGGTGCAGGGTCCCAAGGCCTTAGGCCATCCTCAACTGCCTTCCCAGACCTCAAGCAGGGAGTTGGATGGGAAGCAGGGCTGCTGGAATTAGAACTGGCTCCCATATGGGATCCTGGGGTGCTCAAGGCGAGGACTTGAGCCTCTAAGCCACCACACCAGGCCCCAAATACATACATGCTTTTTAAAAAAGCAGCAGCAGCCCTACCAGACTCCAACACAGCTGACTGATGGAGTTGTGGCTCAGGTTCTTCTCAGCTCAGGGAGCTCCCACCCACTCCATGTTTATTTCCTCAGTTATGGGATGCAGAACTGAACAGGCATAAACAGCAAGTACTGGAAATCTCCATGTGAAATGTAGCATTTTGAGCCGACAGAAGTACTTCAGTTTCCTAACTTCTTTGTCCAGTATCACCTGACAGGTCTGCTGGGAGTTAAAAATTTTGCTCCCTAAAAGAAGTAAACAAACAACTAAATCATTGAGTAAATGTAAGTAACTTCCTTTCTGAGGCAGGAAAAGCTAGCACTATTTGAAGGCAACACAGACTTCAGGCAGCTGAACCTCTGAGAGCCCACCACGTTTTAGGCATTATTTCCAAAGCTCACTACACAAGTGACCTCATCTCAAGGCACACTGCTTTAGAAGGGGGGAAACTGAGGCTGAGAAAGGTGAAATACCCTATTTGAGAACACTGCCACAGCAGCAATGTAGAAAATAAGCCACTCTGGTCATGTCCTTCCAGACAACCCTAGTACACAGAGGGTTAAGAAAATGAACTCTAGCGGCTGGCGTTAGGACCCACAGTGGATTCCACATGCACCATGAAAGCGCCAAGTTGCAGACCCAGCAGGGGTTCACCGTTCTAGCTTCCTGCCACCCACACAGGAGACCTGGGTTGCACTCAGTACCTGGCTGCAGCCCCGGCCCAGCCCAAAACCAGCCATTGCAGGTATTTGGGGAGTAAACTAGTAGATGGGCAATTTCTCTCTGCCTCTCAAATAGAAACATGAAAATGTACTTTAATTAAAGCTTTCTGGGTCTCAAAACATTATTCCATGTTCACAGGGAGACAGAGAAAATGCTAAAAAACACCCCAGGCTGGCAATTCTAGCATTCAATCCTGGAGGGCTGGTTTGAGTCTCAGATGTTTTGCTTCCTATTCTAGCTTCCTGCTGATGAAGCAGGTGATGGCCCAAGTGCTCGGGTCCCTGCCAGCTATGTTGGAGACGAGGACAGAATTCCTGCTTCCTGGCTTCAGACTCAGCAGCTGACCCAGATTTGTCTGAAAGCAAACCAGCAGACAGATCACGGTCTCTCCCTTGCTGTCACTCTGACTTTCAGGTAAACAAATCTTAAACAGAGCAGGTATGTTGCTGCTCATGGAAATAAATGATTGTTTAAGTCTCCGAGTGAAATGTGGCCTGCTTCATAAAGACACCTGAGGCTAGCAGGCTGGAAAGGAGGACCAGTCAGCACAAGCATCAGAAAGGCAGGCAGCTCCTGGAAAGGCCCTGGATTAAGCCTATGCCAAGCCTGCCCACATGCTAGATTGCCAGGTTCTAGTCAATTTCATTTAGATGTCGCCTGAGCACACACTGCTTGGGTCAGACCCTATGTGTGAGAGCGAAACTGCAGCCTGTGCCCATATGGGCTTCTGGTCATCAGAGGCAGAATGACTGCAGGCTCTGAGAGCCAGGGAGACGGGATGCAAAAGGTGGCAGGAGGACAACTGTGGAGGTCCTTCGTCTGCCTCTCCAGGGAAGGAAGGAGCACCCAGGTGTGAGGGCTTTGCACCTGCAGCCAGCGACCTTACCAGACTGGGAAATGCGAAGAGACACAGTGCTTGGTGGCTTGAAATTAGGCTGGAGACACCCTGAGGCAGACTGAATACAACTGAGTTCCTATCTTACAAAGATGCTGCTTACTGAGCCAAGCAGTTGTTATCAATTTTAAGACTTAGTATTCAGGTGAGGCTAGCCAGTGTGGTGACAACAGGGCTTACCACTGACAATGTCTGCTTTGGACTTCAGAGCTGTTACCAGGTACAGCAGTGTGCCTGAGACAGTGGATGGAACAAGACAAGCCCCTCAGGGAGGCCTGAAGGGCCAGAGGAAGAAGCCAGTCGGGGTCAAGAGCAACATCAGGAGGCTTTGAAACCGGGAGAAGCAAAGGCTGTTAGGGGAGGCACAGGAAAGAAATCAGGGAAGGTCTAAGTGTCAATAAACTTGGTTAACTTATCGCATGGGATGGCAAGAAAGAATTCAGAACACTTTCCCCTTCCTGCAAACACCTGCCTATTCAGACACAATTATACCCCCTTC
The DNA here is from genome assembly GCF_017591425.1 of Ochotona curzoniae. Classification (NCBI taxonomy): domain Eukaryota; kingdom Metazoa; phylum Chordata; class Mammalia; order Lagomorpha; family Ochotonidae; genus Ochotona; species Ochotona curzoniae. The sequence continues at coordinate 17,443,038 of NW_024465894.1, read as the reverse complement.
CACAGGGAAGGAAACTGAGGCTTGCAGTAAGCTGCCAGCGTGTGGTCTCACGGCTAGCCAGGGACAGCACGAACAGAGCCTGCCTCCTCACCTCTCAGGGCGGGTAGCGTGGCTCCACATCTGGCCATTCTAAATCCCACAGTAGCACGACTTCACACCTGGACGTTTAATTCCCACAGCGGCATGAGCTCCTGGAAGCGACTCTGACGTCCACCACCCCAGGGCTCCTAACAGCCAGCAAGGCCTTGGTGCTGAGGGTCCAGCCACACAGCACCAGATTCAGTGTCAGTAGAGGAATAATTGTGATTTGATGTAAACGTGCTGGGTTGACAGTAATTCAGAAGTATGCAAGTCTTAAAAAATGCTCAATCCAGTGACTAAGAAAATCTTATCTTTTAAAAATATTTTTATTGGAAAGGTAGATATAGAGAGAGGAGGAGAAACAGAGAGGAAGATCTTCTGAACATTGATTTCACTCCCCAAGCAGCTGCAACAGCCAGAGCTGAGCTGATCCGAAGCCAGAAGCCAGGAGCTTCTTCTGGGTCTCCCACGTGGGTACAGGGACCACAAGCTCTGGGTTGTCCTCAACTGCTTTCCCAGGCCACAAGCATGGAGCTGGATGGGAAGTGGGGCCGCTGGGACCAGAACCAGTGCCCATATGGGATCCCGGCGCATTCAAGGTGAGGACTTTAGCCATTAAGCTATTGCACTGGGCCAGAAAGATCTTATTTGAGGAATTTATTCTGTAAGTACCCCCAAAAGGCAAAAAAAAAAAAAATCCTTACTACCACCACCAAACATTCAAATTCTCCAGAACTGACACGGCACACAGTGTAAAAGGAGGAATAGAAGCAACTTAATTGCTCAAGAATGGGTTACAGTTAATTACGATATCACCACTTGGCTGAATGATTTAAAGAATACTGCATGTCAACAAATACTGAATTAAAAAGAGAAAAGGCATATTAAAATTCTTCTTAGGAAAAAGAATTAGAGAAAACTCGAACAGTAAAAGGTCTGGGAAAGCTTTGTTTCTGATCAGGAGGCACATATTAAACTAAGTGTCCAGCTGAAGATCAGACCCAGAGGCCAAAGACCAGGCCCACCTGGCGAGTCTCCCCAAAGACAGGCGTGGCCCAAGCCCTAGTGCTGACGGCGATCTGGGTTGACGCTGCGTACCATGTCAACACCACAGGGTGTTGCGGTACTTCCTAAGATTAACCCAACAGATTCCTAACCAGGGCTGCCAGGACAAGCTGTGGTGCAACACACAAGCCAAGAAAGGACCTGCCAGTCAGGCAGACATGGTGGTAGAGCCAGCAGGCTTCGGTCACCACGGCATCCCCAAAAAATGCACAGCCATATGACTCTGGGCAAGCTTCGGATCCTTCAGAACCGGCTTACAGAAACCCCTAATACATCATCACTAGGCTGATGTAAGGATTAACTGCGACATCCAAAGAAGCTTGCATGGTGCTTGCACACAAGAGCAGACAAACTACTAGTTGTTAATTATGTAAAATCTCTGGACATGGGTGGCAGCCAGCCAGTGGGGCCTTAAACATGGGGGAAAGTGGAAAACCAGCTCTATGTACATCTAGATGGTGGTACCTTCAATGGTGCTGTACTGGATAATTACCTCAAAGGATCTTTAATTGTTTTATCTACAAGACTAGCAGGTAGGGGCGGTGCTGTGGAACAAACATGGTTAGACCATGGCTTATGGCACAAGCATCCCACATGGGTGCTGGTTTGAGTCTCGCTTACTTCATTTGCACCTGGGAGAGCAGAAGATGGTCCAAGTACTTGGGTCCCTATGCCCGTGTGGAGGGCCAAGAAGCAGCTCGTGGCTTTGGCCTGGCCCAGATCTGACTGTTGTAGCCACTGGGGGAGTGAACCAGCAGATGGGCAGGCAATCTTTGTCTCTAACTTCCAAATAAATCTTTAGAATAGAAGGAAAAACAAACAACAACAACAACAACAACAAAATAAACAGTAGCCAACTTCTCAGCGAATTAAATGACAGACTGTGGGGCTCAGGATGTCTCGTCAAACCCGAGGTGGCACAGTACAAAAACACATGGCCGGGGTTCAGTGATGGAGTGAGATAAATCAAGATAAGATGCAAAATCTAGACAGGCTTAAAAAGGCAAAAAAGCAGAAAGAGTAGCAGTAAGTAAGTAGAATATGTAAAAGAACTGGGTCAGGACAAGAATCTGTCAGTTTTGTATTCACGAGGGTTTCAGTCCTAAGGATACCACCAAAGGCCAAACTCAAGGTAACAGGAAAGCTAAGCTCTTCCTAAAAGCTTTCACTGTAAAATATCCAACCCGGTCAGCCCCGACTGACCAAAGCTCTCAAGTAGCGTGGGGCTGCATCCACCTCCTGCAGCTAGTACCTCAAATCCCCAGTGTACACCAAAGGATGTACTGGGTCAGAGGCAAAAAGATGTCTGTATGGCTGACTCACAGCATTCACAGGCAGCCCAGGATGCTGGCAGCTGGGACACACGGGAGGCCCCTGCAGAAATAAATCAGCAGTGCTCAGTGCTACAAGCACTGATTAACAGGTAGTGAAAAATAAATAGTAGTCACTAGCTCCTGAGTAAAATACAATCACGCCCATTTATAACTAAGCTAACCAGGAGAACTCAAAACTTAAGCCACCTAACCCCAGTGTGCGGCACAGCAGACCTGTGGGAACGTCTGGGCTTGAGTCCAGGCTTTGCTCTTACTAACCCAGTGTCTCAGCTGCCTTACCTGTGAAATGAAGGTAACCATGACTTTCAAAGGGCAGGTGTGAGGACAACCCGAGTTTCTTTAGACAGCACCCAGCACATGGCTACGGTTAAGGAAGTGTTGGATCTGTACAGGTTGAGCCCAAGTTCACTCTCCTATCATAACCTACTAATTTACAGGGCCCCCAAACATCACTTTCACCCAAGTTGAGGTAGCTCAAGATTATCATTGGCTCTATGTTTCGGTACTGCGGAGCTCCCTAAACTCAGGCCCTGGCCACAGCAACTCTGCCCTAAGACCCTGCCTGAGCTCCCAGAACCTCTCCGTGACTCTGTGATGCCAACTCTGGAGACCTCATACTGTCTTTGCTCGGGTGTGTGTCACAGACAACATCCTGCACACAGCATCTCAGAGTAGCTGGGCTCACAGTGGTCACTCAGATGGGCACACAGAAAGATTACTTCCCATCCCAAAGGCCCAAGTTCCCACTCCTCCCAAACCACCCAGTGGCACCTTGGGGAGAGTAAACTTAAAACAAGGATTAAGGCAGAGCTAGGGTCGTGGGCCATGTCAGGAACCCACGAGGCTCCCAAACTCCTAGCTACTCAGTTTTCTGGGCCTTGGAGTTGGTCCTGCATGGGTCTGTCTGACTTGTCTGCCATCTACCAAGTGGCAGTCATGTGAACTTTGTTCTCAATGCATTTGTGACAGGGTCCTTTACCAGAAAACACGTGGCTTGGAGCAAAATGTCGGGACGTCACCCTCTTTTTTATGTGGAAAGTTTACAGGATGGTGAAGCGCAGGAGACTGGCTTAAGTGCTGTCACTGTCTCACACCAGGCATGTCCTCTTTCTGGACTGCAGGTCTCTTCCTTGTAAAACAGAGGCCAGCTCAGACACCCAGGACTTCTGCTGGCGTCAGCCCTCCATATCCTGCTCCTGGACAGGACCCTCTGGTCCACACTCAGAAATGGAAACACCACACATCCAAGTCTATCAAGCAGGAGAAGACCAAGCAGCACACCAGTTGTTCCCTGCTCACCTGGGATACTGGATGACTTATAGACCAAATGATTTCCTGATGCTACAGAAACTTCTTTCATGTATGCAGTAAGGATTGTCAACCCTGAGAAAACAACTACTCTCCCTGCCCAATGGTGAAACAAGAGTCCACGTGGTCCCGCCTGCCCCTGGGCAGCCCCTGCTAACTCAGGGCTCTGTGCTCTGTCCAGGGCTGGACTCAGCCCAGCGGCCCCTCTTGCAGGGACCTCTTCTTTATCACTGAAGTCTTCTCCCAGTCCTCGCTTCTCCTTATTTTAAGACTTCCGTATATTTATTAGAGAGAGGAGAGACAGCGAAAAGATGTCCTTCTGAACTTGACTACGAGTCCAGCCCGCTCATGGCCTTGGGGGAGGCACCCATCTTGAAGGTTTAGCTCAGTCAGGACAGGAGCCTTTAAGCAATCCAGCGTGCTTTACCCTTTTAACAACTCACCCACCTATAGAGCTGGCAGCTGCTGGCTCCTGGCACACCTTGGGAGGAGCAGCCAGCAGGCAGAGAACATCTGCTACCCTAGCCATCACCGGACAGTGTGTGCACACCGCAGCTGTTCAGGGATGGAGGGGTAACAGTCACAGGAGAGACTTGAGAAAGAGCAGGGAAAACAGCAGAACACAGAACATGGGAGGTCAGACACCAAAGGTCAAATCCAAAGTGAAAGCGAGGTGATGTCCTGCCGGCAAGTCAAGCATTTGCCTCAGGAGCCTACAAGGCAGTTTAACACTTTTTAAAGCCCGAAATCCTTCTCTAAGTTGCCAGGGACCACAATGCTGAGTGAGAACCAGGTGAACGCAGAGATTCCTCCAGCTCGGACATGACCCCGGGCAACAGAACAAGATGCACTAAAGTGTAGAAGCCCGTGTCAGGCAAACCTAACCTGCAGCAACTTGGGTCTCTGTTCTCCACTGTCAGCAGCCGCTAACACAGGACATGGAACTTTTCTCCCTGCTCTAGCTCAGTGCCCAGAACCCTGTGCAGATATTTAAAGTTCTAAACAACTGCCAAGACGACAAAAGCAACAAACTTGCCCACTCTCAAACTCTGTCAACTTGGTGTTGTGGAGAACCCAGTAAATAAAGACAAGTTTGGGAAGAGCAGGCAAGACCAACGTGAATCTCAAAGGAGGTGAAGGCCTCCTGGGAGACCTGGGGCAGGACTTGCACCTGCTGAGGCAGGCATAGGGCACCTCTCCCTCGCTCACTCGCTCCACCTGACACTGCGGGTCTGAGAGTGGTCCTCCCACCACGTGTGTACCCTACCCCTACCTGTCACGGACCCAAAAATGTTCCATTAAACAACTTGGTCCGTGTCTCCCAACAGCAGCCTCACCCTTGGGCTGGTTAGAGCCCTAACCAGTCATGCTTTGGTTTACTGCGGATTCCACACAGGAGCAGAATCTAAATCTAGCACCCTGGCATGGTGACCCAGCACCTCCATCTGTGGCTGCAGGCTTCAGGACCGGGCGTCAGTGGCCGAGGGTCCCGCGCTACGTGGCAGTCCTGGGACAGGAGTCCTGGGACACCTAAGCCCAGACCGTTCACTCAGCGCAGGGAAGACACTGAGAGGGAAGGAGGGATAGGAGGTGCCCCTGGAATACAGAGAGGGTGAAACAATCCCACAGGGAGCAGACAGGCTTCCCCAGGACAGACAGTGTGGGGATGGGCACCAAGGCCGGAGCCCATCACGAAGCTCCCACCCTCCCAGGGGAGGAGACCTGCTTAGCCCTTTGCAGCAACCTCAGACACAGAAACAAGACTAGGAGTTCTCCTTCTGTTAGGCCCGCCAAAGTTCCAAAGGCAACTTCTAAGCTGCGTGAGAAAGCCAGGAGCCGTGGTCCGCCTTCCTCTGCCAGGCTGAGTTCTGTCAGCCCACTTTCTGCCTCAGTCTCTCTGTTTAGGCAAAGGGAACAGAGCTTTACTTTTGAGGTTATTAACCAGAAGTCTCTTCACGTCGCGGACTGGAAAAGCGGCGTCCCACCAGGGGATGACACGCTACTCCAGTTTGCAGCCCCTCTCCTGGCCCAGTCGGGATGGGAACGGGGTGCGCACCGAGTGGACACTCGGGCCCGACACATTCCTTCACTCCAGGCCACACGCTACCTGGCCATTTGTCCTGGAGGGCTCACGAGCCTCCCTACCTCGGGGCACCCCTTACCTGCCCGCCCCCTTTAGTCTCAGAGATTAAGATTGAGGATGAGGACGAACCGGGGAGCCCAGAGATACGGGACGTTTTCTTAGGTGACAGCCTGGGCCCACCCGCGGCGGTGAGGGGGGGCTGGTCTGTGGGTGCCAGAGGACGAAGGGCCGGGGGTGGTCTTGGGGAAGACAGACTGTGATGAGAATTCTCGGGGTGGCAGTCTGGGTGGGGGGAGTGGTCCAGCAACCAAGAGGGAACCAGAGAGGGAGAGGAGGAAAGGTTTCTTTTTGTTCGATTTGGGAGGGGAAAAGAGAACAGCCTCTAACGCAGACAGCGAGGAGAGGGGGCCGTCAGCTGAACCCAAGTCCGCCCCCTCTTCACGCCCCCAAGAGACCCTAGGAACGCGGGGCTTTTAAGAATGGCTCACGCTCACTAAGATAGCGAGGAGTACTTAAACGAGCTCTTGGTTATGAACATCCCAGCTAAGTCCGTGCAGGGGGCCAGGCGGGCAAGGGGGTGGGGGCTCCCCGAGCCTGGCGCCGGGACAGGAAGGTGTGTCGGGGCCCGGGCTGCCGACTCCGGGAGGGTCAGGGCGGCTCACCTTTGAGCGAGGTCTCCACGAGGCGCAGGTAGAGCTGCGAGTTCTTGTTGCCGTGGCTCATGCGCTGCGCCAGCCCGTTGCGCTGCAGGACGCACTCCTCGAACTGCACCACGTTCGGATGGCGCCGCTTGAGGCTCGTCAGGGCCCAGAACTCGGCCAGCGCCAGCTCCACGTTCTCGGGGGCGTCGCAGCGGATCTTCTTGACCGCCACCCGGGCCCCGCTGCGCCCGGCCACTGCCTCGTACACCACGCCGTAGCTGCCGCGCCCGATTTCCGCCAGGAGGCTGTAGCGCGGCCGCGCCGACCCGCCGCCGCCCTCAGGCGGCCGCCGAGCCAGGTAGGCCTCGCCCGGGGCCTCGACCGCCACAGGATCCATGGCCTGGGCCGCCGCCGGCCTCAGCTTCGCGCCGGGCGCCCGCGGCACTGGGCTTCGCCTTTTCCGCTCCGGGCTTTGTGTTCCTCGGCGGGCGCCGTCCTCCTCCCCCGTTTCCATGGCTGCGAGCGGCGGGGGGAGCAGCAACGGCGCTGCCCGGGCCCCCCCTGCCTCATCCCTCTGTCCGGCCCTGGGACGCGAAACAGCGGGATCTTGGATTGTGACCTGCGAGAGAGAAGAAGCGTTGAAGCGACCAGGCCGAGGCGGTGAGGCGAGGAGCGCAGGCCGCGGAGCGCCCCACCTCCGCCTCCTCCTCCCGCTCCTCGGGCCGCCGCGGCCCCTTTAAGGCAGAAGGCACCGCCGCTGATTGAAAGGGGGAGGGGAGGGGAAAGCGGGACGGGCGAAACCATAGAGCCCGGACTCCGAGGGGGAACCGGAAAGGAAAGCAGCATCTCACCCGCGCTCCTAGTTACTCGATTGTGCGGGACAAGACAAAAAAAAACGAAAAGCAGAAACGAAAATCATTTGTGAAAATCGCCTTCAGGAGCGACTCGCTACGGAGTGCTTGTTCCCATCCTGGGTCCCTTCCCAGGTCACCCCCTCGGCGCGTCCCGCCTTCTGTCCTCCCGGGTGTAAACAGTCCCATTGAATTAAGCCTCAGCAGACCGAACGGACCGACCCAAGTTCCCCGCAGGCGGCGGGGTGGGGGGGGGGACGGCGGCCGGTCTGTGAGCTGAGCTCCCCGGAGCGAGGCGGGTCGCAGCTGCGTCGGCCCTCCCCAAGGCGCCCGGGCCGGGGGGACAGCGCCCCGCCTCGGCCACGCTCCCGTCACCCCGTCCTTACCTGGCCGGCGTCCCTCGACTTGCGTACGGGCCGTCTCCCCCCCGGCAGCCTCGCTCCGGGATGGTCCGCTCCGAACCGGAGCTGCCTGGGGGACCGAGCAGCGCGGGAAGCGGAGGACCGGGTGCGCCGGGCGACAGGTTCCGCGGTGGCCGCTCCTGCTGCTGCCGCCCCGGGGCCCGCGCACGCCGAGCCGGCCCAGGCTCCCGGGCCCCCGTGGCTCTCCACGTGTTCGCGCCAGCTGAGCCCTTTACATAACCTTTTTATATAAGCCGCGTCTCCCTCCCGCGCGCGGGCCTGCGGAGACTCCTGGTGGCCCATCCCCCGGGAAGGCCGGCCGAGGAGCGCGCCAAGCCGAGCCGGCTGCTGGGGGAGGTCGAGCGGGCCGCCGCGACCCCCGCGCCTCTGGGCACGCCGAACCGCGGCCCAATCACCGGCCACGACGCTCGGGCAACCGAAAAAAAAAAAAAAAAACCGCGCCAAAGCTCCACGAGCCGCCCCAGCCGCCGCCTGCCGCTCTGAGGAAGGAGCTCGCCTTGCAGTGGAGCCACGCCGTCGGCGCCTAATAAATGCAGATTGGGAGCTGGGATTGGCCGGCTGGATGGATTCAGGGCCGGGCGTTTCAATCCCATCTACTAATCACCGCCTCCCTCTCCAGCCCTCCGACCCTCGCCCGGTCTCTTCCCTCAGTAAAATCCCGTTGGGACCCGGGCCCTCCTTCCCGGGGCGGGACGGCTGACGGGATCCGGGCTGGAGGTGCTCGCTGTAGAAGCCCTAGGTAGGCACTTTTTTTTTCCCCCCCAATGTCTTCGTTCACTGGGTGGTACGCAGTGGATGTAAGTCTACAGGTGTGGGTATCGGACGCCTCTAAGTGGGCAGGTACCCCTGGAGAGGGGAGCAGCCTGGAGGGGTTCCCGGGTTCGTAGGTCAGCGTGGTTCACATCCGGAGGGTGCTGGAGAAAAGGCCGCTCCTGGAGTGTTCACCTGAAGTCCCCCCTCATCACTTGAAGAGGCGTAACAAGTGAAAGCAAATACACAAACATTGCAAGAAAAGTAAATAACTGTCATATCCCTTAAAATAATCCCTTTCAGCAGGAGGACAGTGTTGGATTTTGCTTGCTTTACACGAGCCCATTCTCTCTTGGGTGTGTCTGTACATATTGTGTATTTATAAACTTCTTCCTAAGTCATTTTAGCATTTCAGGTTGAATACCCCCTTCCCTCTACTGGCTCCCAGCTCCCACCCCTGGAAAGGCAGCAGAAGATGGCCTGGGCGTTTGGAAACTTGGATGCAGTTCCTGGCCCTGACAGCCCAATCCTAACCATTTGGGGAGTGAACCAGCAGGTGGAAGATTCCTCTCTCTCCCTTACCCTGCCTTTCAAATAAATAAATATTTTTGGTAATTCAATTCAGAATGCACGTTCTTTCGACCCACATCAGGAAGCCCATGACACTGGCTTGTCCCAATACTGGTGAGGTAACCTCGGTCATTCCATCAGACGGTACCTGCCACCCCACAACCAGCAAGTGTGCCACGGGAAGATACGTTGGTACTACCTCTATCCTTGTACATTTTTCATCAGGTTTTTGCCGTAAGGCTTGGGAGATACTGAGTGGAACTTGTTCATATTATGTTTTCTTGCTGCTGCAATAAGGCGCCAGCTATCCAGCAGCTCACATGGCCGAAATAGCTCACTGCTGTGGAGCCTGAAGGTCCCAAGGTGAAGGTGCTGGCAGGACAAAGAGGCTGTACCCCTGAGGCCTTACCTGGGCCTGGGCGTGGTAACCGCCTTGTCACTGTGTCTTCACAGGGTCTTAGAACATATGTGTCCCAGTACCTCCAACGTGACTGTCATATGGGAGTAGAGACCCAGGCCCGGCGTCATGGCCTAGCAGCTTAAGTCCCACTTCAGTGCCCTTTTCTTTTTTTTTTTTTAAAGATTTATTTTTATTGGAAAGGCAGATATACAGAGGAGAGACAGAGAGGAAGATCTTCCGCCCGATGATTCACTCCCCAAGTGAACGCAACGGGCCGATGCTATGCTGATCCGAAGCCAGGAGCCTCCTCCGGGTCCCCCACGCGGGTGCAGGGATCCCAAAGCTTTGGGCCATCCTCGACTGCCTTCCTGGGGCACAAGCAGGGAGCTGAATGGGAAGCGGAGCCACCGGGATTAGAACCGGTGCCCATGTGGGATCCCTGGCATGCAAGGCGAGGACCTTAACCACTGCGCCATCGCGCCGGGCCCAGTGCCCTTGTTTTAATTTATTCAACTCCTTAATGTCCACTCGAGAGTCTGATGTGAGGGCCTAGTGGCTAAATCCTTGCCTTGCATCTGCCAGGATCCATATGGGTGCCAGTTTGTGTCCCAGCTGCTCCACTTCTCATCCAGCTCCCTGCTTGTGGCCTGGGAAAGCAGTGGGTGACGACCCAAAGCCTTGGGACCCTGCACCTGTGTGGGAGACCCGGAAGAGGCTCCAGGCTCCTAACTTTATCCTGGCCCATCCCTGGCTGTGCAGGTATTTTAGGGGAGTGAAGCAGCAGATGGAAGATTCTTTGTCTCACTGCCTTTCACATAGAATGAAAATAAACTAAAGGAACATCAGTGGTTGTCTTTTTGATGAACTTGATAGTGAATGGGGCTCCCAGAGTGGATTGTGGAGTTATGTTGCATATAAACCATATGACTAAGTTGATTTTAAAGTGAGAAACAAAACAAAACCCTGCTCCATGATGGTTGTGTGTTTATTTAGAGGTCTCAAGGACTGAAGGCATTGTCTACAGCCTAGTCCTGTCCCTGCCATCACTCACTTTGGGTTGAGCAAGTCTGTCCTCCCAGCCGTGTCCTCAGTTCTGAGGGAGATTGCATAGCAAGTTCTAGGATGACCACAGGCAGTATTAATGCAGGTAGAAGGCCAGGCTACTTGATAAGTGATGGTTGTTTTGACCCAATTTTTATTCTTTATTTTAGTTCTTGTTATATAACTAGCTTGTACTTATTGCTATGGCTTAAAGGTCAACATTTTTATAAAAGTTACACCGCCTGCAAATCCAGGATCGCCTATGACCATCTATTCAAGTTCCAGCTGCTCCACTTCCAATCCAGCTCCCTGCTAATGGTCCTGGGAAAGCAGCAAAGGATGGCCCGAGGGCTGGGGGCCATGTGGGAAACCCAGCTGGCATTGTGGGATTCTGGCTTCAGCCTGGCCTTGGTCTGGCCATTGCAGCCATTTGGGCAGGAAACTAAAGAATGCCAGCTCTTTACCTCTCCTTCCATCTGTAACTCTGCCTTTCAAATAAATAAATCTTAAAAAAAAAAAAAAAAAAAGACCCATGTAGCTGGCCCAGTGCTCAGTGAGGAATTTTTACCTTCATCTTGGCAGGTTCAGATGAGCATTAAACCCCTGTTACAGATGAAGAGAATGAATGTCAAGGCTGCAGACTCCTCATACCACCTTGCTCTGCCAAGGTAGGTAGTATGGACTTCCACAGCAACCTGTCACCGCTGTTGACACGTGCTGGCCGCAACATCCTGGTTCTTGGTTAGGGCCAGGCCTGTAACTAGAGCTCAGTAGTCGGTGACAGGAGAGAGATAGGAAGCATGAAGAGATAAGGAGTGGCCAGGAGGCTTGGGGCCCTTCCTGGAGGCCTGGGTTACAGAAGGCAAGCTTTTTTTTTTTTCCAGTTGATTTATTTGAAAGGCGGAATGCCAATGCATGCATTTGCATCCTCTGATTCACTCCCCTAAATGGCCTCAGTGGCCAGCACTGGGCCAAGCTGAAGCCAGGAGTCAGAAATTTTATTCAGGTCTCCCGTGTGGGTGGTGCATTGGGGACATCTGCTGCTTGCCCAAGCACATCTGCAGAATAGCTGGAATATGAACCTGGCACTCATATGGGGTTTTTAAAAAGATGTATTTATTTTTATTGGGAAGGCAAATATACAGAGAGAAGGAGAGACAGAGAGAAAGATCTTATATCCACTGGTGTGCTCCCTAAGTGGCTGCAATGGCCAGAGCTGAGCTTATCTGAAGTCAGGAGCCAGGAGCTCTTCCAGGTCTCCCACATAGGCGCAGGGTCCCAAGGCTTTGGTCGTCCTCCACTGCTTTCCCAGGCCACAGGTAGGGAGCTGGATGGGAAGTGGAGCAGCCAGGATATGAATCAGCACCTACTAGCAACACCTCATTCCCCCACTCCCCTCTGGGACCTTAATTCACTGCACCACAATGCTGGCTTCAGAAGGGAAGCATGTAGTGGACTGGGTGTTGATAGCTGGGAACTGAGAACTAAGGGATTGAAGAGGAAGGGGTGGAGCTCAGAGCATCAGTTGTGCCCTTGGTGAGTGAGACACCAGGGATGTCTCTGACACTGGCTGAAAATTGGCAGTGGCTACACTGCACCAGGATGGAGTTCCTGGCTGTTGGCTTTGGCGTGTGTGGCATGCTGGTTAAAGCCCTGGTTGTCATGGTCATTTGGGAGGAGGACCAGTGCTTGGAAGATATCTCTCTCTCTGCCTTTCAAATAAAATGAAATTTTAAAAATTTAAATAACAAAAGGACACGGCAAATGTGTATAATCAAAAATTATGCATGAATTTCAGTTTTTTTGACATTAAAATAAACTTTGATTGCCCATGAACTATTTTGAAATCTCATTGAGTACTGCCTCAGAGTGAGAAGGCAGAACAGTGAGGCTGGGGCTGGCAATTCAGCTCCCAGCCTCATCTCACCGTTTAGGAATCTGGGAAGCCAGCCTGGAGGGCAGGTCGGCAGGGGAAGGTGGGTGGAGGGGAGGAATGTGGGAGGGCTGATGGCTGGAAGAGAGGGCATGGGATGCTGCTCCCCTGGGCAGGCTGAGACTGAGGGGAAGGGGCCTGAGGAGGGAAGGTTGGGGCTCCGGTGGGAAGGGGCGAGCTCCTTCACACTGTAGGAGAGAGAGCTCAGGGTGGAGAGGCTTAAGGAAGAAGATGGTGCATGGGATGGGGAAGGACTTTAGAGGCCACTGGTGCCTCAGCGGAGCAGATTTCTCTGAGCAAAGACTTCCAGGAAAGCCTGCGGGAAGACGGTAGCTGCCCAGGTGAGCCTCCTCCCTAAGGGCGCTGGATTTCAGAGGTTGCAGGAGCACTGACTCCAGGGAAAAGAAAAAAACCCTTCCTTCCCCAGTAACTACACTGCTGTTTCACCATTGTACAAATGAGAAGACTGAGGCTTGCCAAGGTTTTCTGAAACGAGTGAATTATCTGCACTTGAACCCCTAGTAGTCTGAAGTTTGGATATCTATACCCTGAGCTGTTGTAGCTGTGGCTCTCAAGCTTAAGCGCCCCCTTGTCAGGACCTGGAGGGGCCTTAGAGCATTGCTGGACCCTGCTCCTAGTCCCATAAACCAGAGCCAGCTTGTGGATATTTACATTTCAAACAAGGTTGGCCATAGAGCTGGTGCTGGTGGTGGTTCCCTTGTAGACCATACTTGGAGCGTCACACTGCCTGTACGGTACTGCTCTCAGAGTGAGCATAAAACTGGAGGCATTGAGGAAGATTTGAGTTCTGGCAAACAATTTGAGATGAATTGGAGCAGTTATGTGGAAAACAGCAAGCAAGACAGGAGGTGGTTATTAGAGCCAAAAAGCAAAAACAATTTATAAGAAAAACATTATAATCATCATCAGCTGCAACGCTCAGCTGGGAATGATGTTACATTGTGGTTGTATTGAAAAGCAGCACATTGATTTAACCAAAAATGATGATGCAATTATTCTGGGAAAATTGGACATGGAGTGTGTGTGTGTGTGTGTGCGTGCAAGGCAGAGACCAGGAGAGAATCAAATCTTTCTCTTCTATTACTGTAAGTTAATGCAAGAGAGCTAAATTTTAAAAGAAGTGATGCCATAATCAGGAATGAAAAAGCAACTAGAGGATCAATTATGGCTTCTGGGATTCAACGGGCGATGGGACGGGGATTTTTGTGATAAGCTTTGCAGTAGTGCATAACTTGTAGCATCCAGCTCTTAAACACCACTTCCCTGCATTACTTGGATTAAGATTGGAATAGAAATAATGAGTGTGTGTGAGCGTGAGCGTTAGCCACCACTGGAGCAGCATGTCAGCTGGGTGGCGCTGTTCAGCTTTGGCCGGGGCCCTCCACTTCCTGTGACCTAAAACCCTCCCTGGGGGCTACAGGTGGCCCTCTCCTGCCAGGTATGTCCGTGGCGCTGCTGCCCCCAGCAAGGCTCCTTCCAGAGGACATCTAGTCCTAGTCATAAAAAAGCAAAGATGAGTGCAGAGACAGCCACCTTGTCCCCAAATCTTGGTTTTCGTTTCTAAAGTTCCTTCTACCGGGAGCTGAAAAGGCTGAGGAATTCCAGTGTTTTCTTCCGTTCCCTTCTGGGGAGGAGCAGCACAGGCACTGTGGGTCAGGCCGTGCATCTGAATCCTTGCTGCCGAGTTCTTCGGAGTTGTTTATGATTCTTTAAGAAAGACAAAGGACTACAAGGCAGAACCAGCAGGGCATGGTCCTTCGTTCTGTAACTACTGCGACACTCAAAATAAATGATTGGAGAGTCTGGTTGAAACACAAACAACCATAAGGCGACCAAGTACACTCGTTGATCAAAATGCAGAGTAAAACAACCTTTTAGGAAGGCAATTTGAAAGCTCATTGCTTATTAATATACTTAAAAATTCATATAGTTTGATCCAACAATTCCATTTCTAGAAATATTTTCCCAAGTAGGGAGAAATGTATGGGGAACTAGGATTTTTATTGTGGCCATTTGTAATGATGAAATACTAGAAACACTCAAGTGCCAACAGCAGGAGATGCAAACATAGAGCCATGCGTCTGGATATGAGTAAGTCATCAGCAATTGGGAATTGCTCTGTGTGTACGGCCAGTTGATAAATATTCTCAGTGTTTTGTATGGGGGGAAAAGGCAAATACAAATGAGCGTCTATAGTATGATCTCATATGTTGTTTAAATGCAGATCATAATTGTTGACCCTCAGAATTAGAGCTCTGTGTTGGGGTGTTCCTTAGTGCTGACATGTACTGTCGAATTCCAGTAAGTACATTTTTTATTCCTAGTTCCTTTTCCTTTTTCTGTGAAAAGTGAGGTGCAGAGAGGTTCATGTGATTTTCTCAAGTCCGTAGCATTCAAAAGTGATGGAACTTGGGTTCAAAGCCAGGCCCATCCAAGCCCAGAGCTCATGATCCCAAGCCATGCTGCAGTGTAGCCTTTGTGTTTCCATGTCAGGTTATGGGTGCATAAAGGAAACACTTGGATAACTAAGCGTCTGGATGCCAAGGAATCTCTGGGCAAGTCTTCTATGTCTGCCACCATTTTGTATGAGTCACATTCTTTTTGTGTGGGTATTCATTTTTTTAAAAAAGATTTATTTATTTTTATTGGAAAGGCAGATATATAGAGAGGAGGAGACAGGAAGACCTTGTATCCGATGATTCACTCCCCAAGCAGTCACAATGACCGGAGCTGAGCCAATCCGAAGCCAGGAGCCAGGAGCTTCTTTTGGGTCCCCCATGTGGGAGCAGAATATCAAAAGTTTGAGATGTCCTCAGCTGCTTTCCCAGGCCACAGTCAGGGAGCTGGATGAGAAGTGGGGCCACTGGGATTAGAACTGCCACCCATATGGGATCCTGGCTCTCTCCCATTCAAAGTGAGGACTGGGCCCGGTATTCATTAAAAAAAATTTTTTTGTGGGTATTAAAAAAAAAACACAACAAGATCCAGTTAAAACATGCACATTCAGGTTGAATATTTCTTATCCAAAATGTTTGGGCCCAGAAGTGTTTCAGATTTAGAATGTTTTTCAAATCTTGGGCTTGTGTGCCTATACATAATGAGATATCTTGGGAATGGGACCCAAGTAAAGGCATGAAATTGGTTTATGTTTCCTGTCTTAACACATGCCCTGAAGGTAATTTTGCACAATACTGTCAGTATGTGTGTGTTTTAATTGGGGCCCATGCCATGAGAACCGTTGTGGAATTTTCTGCTTGTGACATTGTGTTGGCTCTTAAAATAGTTTAGGATTCGGGAGCATTTTGGGTTTTTAGATGAGAGAAGCCCAACCTGTGATACATTATAATGTAGAATGTTCCTCATTACTTAGCTGCTCCTTGAGTAAGCTGCTCTGGTTGACTGGTTTGGAGACTGAGATGAACAAACCCATTTACTGTCATAGAGGAACGCAGGATCTGGTGAGGATGCAAAGAAAGAAATTTCCAAACTGTAGCCTTCTGTAGTTTTGTGACTCTGGTTTTGCTTTAGATTTTAGTTGCCAGGGAGAAGTGAGGCTTGAACCACAGCTGTCAGCACTCAAGAGCCATCCTCTTTCTGCTGTTGGGCCCCAAGCATTACACTCTTGCTATCTTTCTCCGTAGAAATGATCGTGGGCTCAACAAACATTTCCAATACCAGATGTGAGGCCCTGCGTGCGAGTTGGGGATGCCGGGATAAGTGAGTGTGCTTGATGTAGCACAAAGTAATCAGCATTTACATTCCAGGAGCCCCTTCCAGGTGTTGTGTCACACGCTTCTCACATATACCAACTGACCAAGTCCTTAGCCCGGTGAGCTGCTATTGTTAGCTGTATGTTTCAAACAGGTTTCTCCGAGGATACAGAGAGGTGAGGCAGCTTGCCCAATGTCACACAACTAGAAAGTGAAAGATCAGAGAGATCTAACCCAGGAAAGTGTTTGGAAGAGCACAACCCAAAATGCAACAAGATGGAAGAATCCACCATGGGGGGGGGGGAAGCAGGTTTTGGGGACGGGGGAATCCCAGTGCCTGTAAAACTGTGTCGCATGATGCAATGTAATAAAAATAAATAAATAAATAAATAAAGACAAAAAAAAAAAAGAACACAACCCAAGAGCCCGGCTTAGACAGAACCATCTTGATAGCATAGAGCATCAGCAATAACAACGATTCCAATCAGAAGTCACATCTCTGTGGGCTCATGCTAGGCTTGACTCAACTACAAGGTGACTCTCCCATTTTTTCATAATAAGATAATTGCAAAGAAGCAACTACTGGAGGGGATCAGCTTGAACAGAGAAAGTTTTTTTTTTGGCTTGTTTTTTAGATTTATTTATTTGAAAGACAATAATTTATTTATTGAAAGACAATGAGGGGGAGAAGTGGGAGAAAGAGATTTTTCATCTTTTGGTTCACTCCACCAAATGGTTGCAATTGCTGGGACTGAATCAAGCTGAAACCAGGAGCCAGAACCTCCATATGGGTCTCTCACATGAGTGGCAGGAGCCCAAGCACTAGGGCCATCTTCTGCTGCCTTCCCAGGGGCACTAGCAGGGAGCTGGATTGGAACAGCCAGGAGGAACAGCCAGGAATTGAACCAGTGCCATCTGACATGCTAAGCACTATAGACAATGGGCTTACCCACTATGCTACAATGCTGGCCACTGGACTTATGAGTTGGGCTTCAGCTCTGCCACTTGCTGGGCACCTTGACTAGGTCACCTTGCCTGTTTCAACTTACTTGTCAAGTGGGGGTAGTGCCAACCACACAGATTTGTGTAGGCATATTTGTCATGCTTAATAAATGAGGTGAGGGGCTGGCATTGTGGGCAGCAGATGAAACTGTTACTTGTCACTCTGGCGTCTCATACCAAAGCTCTGGCTTGAGTCCCAATGCTCTGCTTCTGCTCCAGCTCCTGCTAATGTGCCTGGAAAGCAGCACACAAGATGGCCCAAGTATTTAGCCCTTGCTACCCATAGTGGGGGACTTGGAAAGAGGATTTCTGTCTCTCTCTGTATTTCAAATAAAATAAATGTGTAAATACATGCACACACGAGACTAGTGTTGTTGCATAAAGAATAAAGCTGCTGCCTGTGACACCAGCATCCCATATGGGTCCTGATTCATGGCCTGGGTGCTCCACTTCTGTTTCAGCTCCTGGGAAAAGCAGCAGAAGGTGGTCCAAGTGTTTGGGCCTCTGCAGCCCTCATGGATCACCTAGATGTAACTCCTGGTTCCTAGCTGTGGCCTGGCTCAGCCCCATCCATTGCAACCATTTGGGAAGTGAATCAGAAAGTAGAAGATCTCTTTCTCTTCCTCTCTCACTCTCTGCCTTTCTCTTTCTGTAACTGCCTTTCAATAATAAAGAAAATAAGTCTTAAAAAAAAAAAGAAGACACCTGCATCCCATATGGAAGTGCCTGGGTTCAGTTCTCAGCTCTGGTTCCTGGCTGTAGCTTTCCTGCCAATGCAGATCTTGTAGGCAGCAAGTGAAGACAATAAGTAAATATTTTATAATTTGAAAAAAAAAAAGGAACGCAAATAATGCTTGCTATAAAAGTGAGGTCCCTACCTGGGGTCTATCCTAGGGCTCCTTGTGGGACTTAACAAACAGGATGGCCAACAGCTTTGTGTGAGTGAACTGTGAGACCGTTGTGTTGCACGGGCAGACCTAGAGGAGGGATAGAAAACAGTCTACCCTAACATTAAATGCACGGGGACTTCGAGGATAAAACAGTTCAATGGCAGCAAGCTGTAAGGACTTAAAAAGTGCTGGGTCACAGTTTAGGTGGGAGAGAAAATGATGTGACCTAGAAAGTGTGCTGATGACACAGAAAGCTTTTTCCGTGAAAACAGAATCCTGAGATCATGGATATTCAAGAGAAGACAGAAGAAAATTGTTTTTGAACTGGGAGAGAGGAAAAAAAAAAAACCTCAGCATTTCTAAATAAGTTTCAAACTGTCTTTCTAAAATAAGAAGTTAGATACTACATGTAGACCCTGAATTATTTTATCTACAGCCTTAAGAATTTCTGTGTTGGGGCTGGCCTTGTGGCTCAGCGAGTGAAGCTGCTGTAGTGCCAGCAACCCATAACAGTCCCAATTCAAGTCCCAGCAGCTTCTCTTGGGGTCCAGCTCCCTGCGAATGCACCTGGGAAAATAGCAAACGATGGCACAAGTCCTTGGACCTGTGTACCCCCATTGCAGACTTGGAAGAAGCTCCTGGCTCCGGGCTTTAGCCTGACCCAGCCCTGGCATTACTGTCACTTGAGGAGTGAATCAGCGGGTGGAAGACCTCTCTCTATCAGATAAATAAGTAAATCTTTTTTTTTAAATCAAATTCTGTTTGATTTCCCTGCCCCTTTCCCTTCTTCCGGGAAAACTCCAAGAACCCTTCTAAACTACCATTCTAATTTAAATTGCTGGCTTATCCTACAAATGTAGAGCTATCTTGACAGAATGCTAATGGTGATTAATTTAGTATTCTTTTATTGCCTTATGGTTGTATAGCTCTGTGTGGTATTTCATAAAGAAAATAACAAAGCAATTTGCAAATACAAAGCCCTGATACTTAATTTTAATTTCTGTGTTTCAAAATCATGGCAAAACAAGGCAGGCTGTTCAATACTATAATAAATTCAGGATCTATCTAGAAAGGCCCCAGAAGCAGCTCCTATGTCCTAAAGCATTTGCCTACATTGAGTTTCTTCTTGAAAAGCAACTCTTTCAGGCGTGACGGGAAAAATCAAGGGCATCTGCCTGGAGTGTGAGGTCCCCAGCTCCGACTAAGGCCTGACAGTACAATTTCTCTCCAACTCTGCTCCCTGACAGCATGCTGGCACTGTGAAATAAAACTTGGCGGGAGCATTTACAACACAGCAATTGGCAGCTCTACACATCAGGGTTGCTTGCATTATCCTGTCTGCCTCTCCCCATCCAAGTAACTTCCCGTGCTTGTGCTGGGATACCAAGAGTACTTACCTGCTAGATTATTCTGAAGATTTCATGAGAGAAAGTAGGCAGAGCTGCCAGCCCTGCTGGGGTGTTTGTGTATATAAGTAACTCACACTCAACAGTGTAAACAAACAAGTAAGCACAGGGTTATAGCAAGAAGCAAGTTTCCTTCACAGCCTGGGCCTCTGTTCCAGTCCTTGTCCTGAAAGGTAAACTGTTTCTATAATTTTTACAGACATGCCCTGCCTGTATGTGTACCAGTGTACATCTGTGTATCATGTACATATGTATTTGCCAAATGGTCACATGTCACAACAATGACTGCTGTATGCAGATAGATGGATAGATAAGATAAATGGATGGATAGATAGATAGATTACATGAATTTTGTAAGGGGGAGCAGTATTGTGGTGTGGTGGATTAAGCCTTTTGTTTGTAAAACCAATATCCCAAACTGAAGTGTCAGTTTGAGTCCCAGTTGCTGTATTTCTAATCCAGCTAATGTGCTTGGAAGGCAGTGGCAGGTGACCCAAATATCTCATCTCCAGCTACTCACATGGTAGACCTAGATGGAGTTCTGGGCTCCTAGCATCAGCCCCAACCTGGCTCAATCTCTCTCTCTCTTTCCCTCTCTCTCTCTTTTTCTCTCCTCTCTCTCTCTCTCCCTCCCTCCCTCCCTCTTTCCCTCCATCTCTCCCCCTTCACACACTCACACACTCACATGCACACACACACACACACACACACACACACACACACACACACACACACACACACACACACTACCTTACAAGTAAATAAAAATAAATCTTAGAAAAGATAGCAGGCCACTGACTTCTATTAAGCTCTTGTACTGAACCTAACAGACCAAACCAATATCCAGTTAATTACAGCAGCTGAGCCTTTGTTAATTGCGAGAGTTTGCAGCCAATTAACCAATTAAATGATCCCAACCCTTTATTTTCATATTTTTATAAATGTTGATGGATCATGTTGTTGATGTGAGGTCTCAGAACCTGTTGTGAGTTGGGTTTTTTTTGTTCTCAAATTATTTTTGTTTTGATTTGTTTAATTTTTGTTTACTCAAACCCCACAGATTGAATTGTCTATGACATTTTCTTTTAAAATATATGAATGCATATATCATATATGTGTATATCAGAAATTATCCCAAATGTGCTTATATAGATCTAACTTAATATCTTTCAGAACTGTGCATTATTAGCATTTTTGGATGTGCCATGATTTATTTACATGGTCTCTATACATGGCATTTAAGTTATTTCTCATTTCTTGCAAAGTAAATGATGTTCATGGGTTAAGGTTATCTTTTGTACCTAAACCTGAGTTTATCAGTGGGCTCAGTTCCTGGACATGGAACTAGCAGGCAAACAAGTGGAGGCGTGTTAAGTGTTGGTTTGATCGTTACATTGCCTTCTAGAGATCATGCCAATTTAATCTGCAGGTCTTAGCCTAGTGAATACTTGAGTGCCACCACCACAAGACCTCATCTGACTTTTTAATCTGTGTCATTTGACAGTCTTTGACACCTTAGGGAGGTAAATGGCCCTCATGGTATTGATAGAGAAATTTGGGTGCAGGGGCAGCACCCCACTTTCCAGGGTGCACACAAAGCAAACAGTGAGAATGTGGGTAGGTGTTTGGCCTAACTGTTAAGATGCAATTTGGAGCTCTGTGTCTCATATTACTGGACCTGGTTTCAAATTCTGGCTCTGCTCCCAATTCCAGCTTCCTGCTAAGGTGCTCTGTGAGGCAGCAGGTTAAGACCCAAGTGCCTGGATCCTTACCATCCGTGTAGAAGATGTGGATTGGGTTCACAGCTGTTGGCCATGGTGGGCATTGAGGAATCAACCAAGTTATGCAAACTGTGTGTGTGTGTGTGTGTGTGTGTGTGTGTGTGTGTGTGTTTGTGTGCACATGCACACTCTCCTATATCTCTATGTCTCAATTGATGACTTTTTAAAAACAAAAAAATAAAAATAAAAATGACAGGTCCAGACAGCCTGGTGCCATCAGCCCTGCCAGGAAGTAGGGAGGGACCCTCAAGAGGCTGGCCTGGCAGCTTCTTTGTCTTCCCTGCTTTCCTGGCATGCAATTTCTCAGGAACAGGGAGGACAGAGAGGGTGTGAAGTATAAGTGCCAGGGGAAGCTTCAGTACAGCCTGTTCTCTTTCACACACTAGCTGTGGCTTTCAGAAGAGCAGATACCTCCTGGCTCTTCAGAACTTTGGGGCTGAATATTTCTCAGGGTTCCTGAGCCAACAGTACCCGGAGACCAGTTAGAAATGTGTATCTGGGGACTCTTCAAACACCTAGGGGATCAGACCCTCTAGGCTGAGACCCAGTATCCTGGGGTTTCTTTACAAGTTCTCTTTCCCGACAAATCAGGTAGAACTGATGCACAATCAAATTTGAGAGCCACTGACTTACAGAACAAAGTCTACAGGTATTCGTGGTCCCTCTGCCTCTGGTGTCCCAGCCCACCTTTACTACTTAACTCCCTTATTTTCTCCTCTCTTGTTTGTGGGCGGGGGAAACTTCTAGCTGGCTCTCAAGTACTTCTAGAACAACAGACACTCGCTTCAGTTGCGTTTCTGGAGGCTCCCTTGCAGTTATGTCTCCACCTATGGGGCATGCACATTGGTGAAGTGTGCACTTCCTGAATTGCATCCTTCGAAGGAAACAGCATACTTACTCTTCCCCCGTCCCCTCTTGCACTGGCTGGAATCCTGAGGTGGTGGTTTTGGATCATGCAAGCAGACACAATGGCCCTCAGGTAAAGAAGGACTTGGGATTCCTAACATCTCAGGGTCACTATGGGAACCAAAGAATACACAGGACAGCTCCAGTTATAGAAGAGAAGAAACTTTCATTTTTTTTGTGGTCCTTGTTGTTTTAGGTCTGCATTGAGCTTGCTGACACCCCCTCCCCCCCATACAGCACCTTCCAGTGGGCTGTCCTCCATCTACCTAGCAACATCTCTGCCTTCCTTTCAAGGACAAAGTCAAATGCAACCCTTTACCCCTATCCTAGGAGAGCTGCTGGTGCTGCTGCTTCCCTAGGCTGCTCATTCCCTCACAGGATTGCCACCTCCGGGTTCAGTTTTTCTCTTGTGGTCTGGAACTCTGAGGCAGCAGCTGGGTGTGAGCATTCTGGAACATTCCCCTAGTCTGGCTCCCTGTCTGACATGTAGAAGATAGCAACACATGTGTTTTCACTGGCAGTTTAAGTCAGCATTTGCTTTTTCCCATGCGGAATGGGGCTCCGATGTCTACTCTGAGAATTCAGAAGGCATGAGTAATCTGAACTGGTAGCCTGAAATCCTTTTCCTCTCCCTACAGTAGCTGTGGACCAAGCGGACTAAGGCTGACTACAGGCAGGTGCGCTGTAGATGGACTTGGGGGTGTTAGGGATATGGTGAAAATTGTAAATCAGGAGAAATCGTTTTGTGATTTCTCTGCATAACCCATTAAGCCCAGGTCCATGCTGGGCCTGAAGAGTGTGTGGCTGCTTCAAGGTCAAGGCTTGTGAGAAGTTGTGACACAGGAAGTCCTTTCTGAAAAGGCCACTCGATCATTACATCCCAGGTTTCATGCCCTCAAGAGCCTTTTGCCTCCTCAGAACAATGTTTGTTCTGTGGGTCCAAGCCAAAGCAGAACATGCTGACCTTTATTCTGACTCAGAACTAGATGTCCAAAGCAACATGCTGTCAACTAAATGGGCGCTCCCTGTGTCTCTGCAAACAAGTCATTCTCATGAATATTCCAGTAGGCCATCAAATATTTATTGGGTATCAGCTTTGTCACAGGCTCTATACTAGAGACTGAACCAGCTTCTCTTCCATTGGAGCTCCTTGAGCACACGTGTGAACCAGTCAAAATGCTAGTTCAGGGCTTTCCAAAGCAAGGCCTGGGGATGCCTTGGGACCCTTGCGTTTATATATTCTGGAGAACAGCAGCTTTGTCAGGTGTGTGGTTTGCCAATATTTTCTCTGAATGTTACTGCTCTCTTCACAGGGTCTTTATCAGAGCCAAAGATTTTCACTTTGATCCACATTATCCACTTTCTTATCTGGATCACGTTTTGACGTCAAATCTAGGAATTTTTCATCTAGCCCACCATGCCAGATATTCTAGCCAACATTTTCCTGAAGGTTTCATTGGCTTGTATTGTGTTCTAGACCTTGGTCCATTTCCAGTTAATCTTGTGTGTCAGGTATGAGCCTAGGTTGGGGTTTATATTTGTTGATTGGTGTTGCCATGGCTTGAATGTAGCCCCCAAATTCCATACCTGGGACGTGTAGTCCACAGCTTTTCTATGTGAGTGATATTTGAGAAGCGGATTAGAGGTATGTGATTGAATCCTGTGGCCTCTACCTTTATGAACGGATTTATCCATCCATGGATTAGTGGATTATGGGGTTAATTAGTGAATTATTGGTTGAGGAGTGGCTTTGGTTGCACTGTGGAGATCCCTTCCAGCAGGTTCATTCTGACGAAGTCCCATGCTGCGGTATGATATGGCAAGAGGCCCCTTGCCAGACAGTGGGCTGATGCTGGCTCCATGTATTTGGGCTTTTGAACTATGAGCTAAATACAATTTTTTTTCTTTTTAAGTTACTCTGTGATATTCAGCCCAGTAAAAGAAAACAGGACAAGACAGGACAGCCCAGTAAAAGAAAACAGGACAAGACAATTACCAGGTATTTTTGAGGAATCCTGGGAATAAAGATGTGAGAAATTCTACAATATGTGCAAAGTGCTATGGGAAGATTAAATTTGAGTAAGGTATTCCTGGAAGACTTCCCAGAAGTGGCAGCAAGAGTCCTACTTTGGAGGGTGAATAGGGTTCTATTAAGCAGAAATTTTCTTTTCTCTGGTCTTCCATAACTAGTGACGTTAATTTTTAAAGAGCTGTGGAAAAAGGGAGCAAGGATTCGGGCAGATCTTGGTTGAAATCCTTCTTCATTACTCATATTACCTAACTTTCCCTAAGCCTTGGTTTTCCTTTCTTTTTGGATTTTCTTTGAGGGAGAAGAGAAAGAGAGAGCTTCCATCTGCTAGTTCAGCCCCCAAACTCCTCATTGAGGGTACCAGAGCCCAGGGTTGAGACCTCAGTTCAGGTTTTGCATGTGGGTGGTAGAAACCCAGCTACTTGAGCCATCACCATTGCCTCCAGCATCTCTTTACACAGGGAAGGCTGGAGTTAGGAGTTAGAGCCAGGAATTGTAACACCCCTCCCCCACCACTGAGCACTCTGATGTGGGATACAGGCATCTTAACCACCAGGCTGAATAAATGCCTGTTTCCAACCCAGTTTTTCTTTTTTGTAAACCAGAGGCTATCGTGATTTCTTGCCATGGAAACTGTGTTGGTCACATGGGATTAAGTGTGTAAGCTGGCAGGCACAGTACTTTGCTCAGGTCAGCTGGGAGTGGATGGAGGTTACTTCTCTTCCTGCTCTGGTTTCCTTTGCCTTTCTCCGGGGCATGCAGTTAGGACTTCCCTTTGATGCTCAGGCCATGCGGGACTTCCTTCAGTCTCCTCCCCTTCTTGTCAACACGAGTGGTTCATAAACCCAAGCTGTTCTCAACTGTCACAATGCCAACACTGAATTTTGAATCCCAGAAGGCATCTGAAAACACAGCTTGCTGGATCCCAGTCTGACAGCTTCTGACTTAGTGGGTTTGGGGTAGAATTGGATTTTCCAGTAAGTTTCCAAGTAATGTCTGGTGCTTCTGATGCAGGAACCACATGGAGAAGCACCCCTCTCCCTGGTTTTTGCTTTGGTTTCCACATACTGTGTAGAAAGAATGAAAATGGTCACGTTCTCAATCTAATTAGGTTTAAAAGGAAGAGGTTTGTTGAGTTTGCTTTTCAAAATGCATATACCCTTAAAGATTTGCTTTAGGATTTATGTATGTATTGTTTGTAGGTTTTTTTGCCCCTCCCTCCATACCCCATTTGTGTTTTTTAAGAGTCAGAGAAAAACAGCCACAGACAAGGACAGCTCTCACCTACTGATTCACATCCCAAATTCCAGCAACAGCCAGGAAAACTCAATCTGGGTCTCTGGCATGAATGGCAGGGACCTAAACATTTAGGCTATCCAAATGCTGCTTTCAGTGTGCATTAGAAGGAAGCTGGAACTAGGATTGGATCTGGGACATAAACCCTAGTTTTCTGGTAGAGGGATGTGAGGTTCCCACCTTCAGTACTGATCCCCCTAGGCCAAGTGCTCACCCCCGTCTTAATTTAAAAAAATATAAAATGAATCAGCATAACCATTTTGAAGTATAGAGTTCAATAGGATTACGTATATAAGAGGGCCTCAAAAAGTTCATAAACAATTTAAGTATCTTATAACTATTTTTTCCTGAACTTTTTGAAGGCCCCTGTATTCAAGGATGCCCAAGTCTTGCTTCTGTCCTCTTCTCTTGGTATTAAATCCACTCCTGGCAACACGGAGGACGTGTTGTTGATACAACCTTTCTGTCTTTGACAAAACCAATGACAGTACTACCTCAGAAACATTGCACACAAAGACCAGAACTAGGATGGCTGGGAGGAGAAAGCTCAAGTACATTGCTAGAATGGAGTCATCTATGAAAGAACATCCAGTTTACCCCAGAATGGCCAGAAACCTTGGGAATGGGCAAAACTGGATGTTGAGGTGGTGATGGCGGGGAAAGCACAGTGTCAAAAGCACAGGGGTTGATTGAGAGTGTTTGTCACATGACAGTTTTGCCCTAGGCCATCAGTCCCACCCTAAGACACCTCCAAGGGATTTAATCCCTGGGAAACTTGAGTCGCAGTGTTCTAGATTTAGTGACCAGGGTGGCAGCAAAGCAGAAGGGTGGGAAATTGAGCTAGCATAGTTAATCAAGGGCTTTGCCTTGAGTGATGGCTTCCTAGGCCACCCCAGCTCTGGAGCGTTCACATCCAGGCTTAGCCATGATCCCCTGTGTTCACAGGCAATGGAACAGATCATGAAGACGTTGAACCAGCCCAGAGGCAAGACCTGTAGTCACGACTCCTGGGGCTTCTCCCTGAAAAATCTGATGGACCCTCCATCCAGCCCTGCCATGAAGCGCGTCAGCTACCAAACCCTCTCCTCGTATGCAATGCTTCCTTCCCATCACCATTGCCCTCTGCAATAAAGAGGTAAGAGATCAAGCTGAAGAATCTGGAGAAGCAGCGCTTTGGATGGTTCATGTATGTGCCGATCGAGGTGGGCTTACAGAATGGACTCTCAGCCTAGGCAAGGGGCGGTGGCTGCTGTGGGTGGACTTGCATGGGATTGCTTCTAGGCAGGATGTGTCAGATTCTTAGGGCATCCGCGAGGTGCCCTGCAGTTCCCTAAGAAGTGCTATACAGCTGATGGGGGCTCTTGGGCTTGTCTTGAATGTATTTTTTCCTCGACCTCTTCTGGCCTGCACCTGCAGGCACCTTTTTCCTCATAAGTGGAGGTAATTCCTCTTGTTTCTCTCAGATTCACCTGGAATATCCAGTTTTCCATGAGGTCCTCTCTGGCCCCCAGTCTCCTGTTTGGGTGTAGGGATTCTGGGGTGTTTCGCTTGCCACCCCCCATCCCCACCCCACCACCATGCACTCTCCCCATGCCCTTTACAAAGCTGTGTTTGCTGCCTCTGGATGAAGATGCTCACCTCCTCCCAGCAGCCTGGCTGGAGAGCTGAGCAGGAACATCCTAGCAGCTTCTGCCTTCCCAGTCTCAGGACAAAGCACTGGCTAATTGGGCTGAGAGCTGGACTGGATAGGAGTGAATCAGTTCAGACCTTTGAATTACACTTCAGAGCTCAGCAGAAGGCAGAGTGAACTGGCTGGAAAAGAAAAAGGGAGAGATGGGGTAATTATTAAAACACTCTGCCTCTGAGCTTAGGTTACCTACTAGAGCTGGGCTCACTGAGGCTCTTCTGAACACTGGGGAAATTGAACTTGAACTTAGCAAAGGAAAATCAAAGTCAAGGCAACATTTCGATCTTAGAATTCAGCACCAGATGCTGGGATCTGTCAGGATGGGGATGTGAGGCACCCAGATGGGCCCAGTTGCAGTTCATATAATACGCAAAACAGACATTGCTTTCTTGGGGCCTTTGTTTCTGGAGATACTTATGAATTTTAACGGGAAACACACAGTACTTAAGATTCTGGAGCTGTGAGTGGACACATGGCTGGAGCTCAATCAGGTACCCTTACCCACACCTCAAAGAAAAAGTGACCCAGGAAGTAAGGATGTGTGGAAGGCTGGCTGGAAGGGGTAGCAGTCCCAGGAGACCCATGTTCCCATTGCAGGGGTGGCCGTGGTGCCAAGGCAGATTCCAGGGGCAAGGGCCAGTGCCTAAAATAAGAACCCCAGGAAGCAGGTGACATATTGAGAAATCACACTATGGCAAAGTAAGGGGAATTATAGAGAGAAGGAGGAAAAGTCTACAAAGGATGTAGTCTTAAGGAAAAGGAGGCTCTACTCCTTTCGGGGACCTTTGAGAAGCAAAGAGCATCATTCCAGCCTTTATCTATTGTGTTGGCCCCAGTTACTATGATGTTACAGTCTTCTGGCCCTCACGTCTGCATGGGCTGAGTTAGGTCCCTGAGTAAGGGCCCAAGCAGTAAGAACAACTGGCCAGCGCCGCTGTGGCCGAGTGGTTGTAATGGACACTGAGAGCATCACTTCCTGCTGCTACCCTGCTTCTCTCTGCTGTTTTATCTTTTTTTTTTTTAACCACCATGTATCTTTCTATCTCAGATATATACCTTGGTACTTCATTTTTTTGTGTTGCTAATGTAAGTGACATTATGTTTTTAATTTCAAATTTCACTTATCTATTGCTGCTATATAAGCAAGTGAGACTTTCTGTATATGAACCTTGTATTCTGCACTCTTGTGTAATTATTCCATTTCAGGATGTTTTGTACTTTTTGTGTGTTTGTTTTGCAGTTGTTCTTTTTTTTTTGTATGAGCAATCATATCATCTATATACAAGGACCATTCTTATTTTTTTCTTCCCAGTCTATGTGCATGTAATTTCATTTCTTGTCTTACTGCTTAGGTATGAATTTCAGTATAATGTTGGAAAGGAGAAGTGAGGATGAATAGTCTTACTTGGTTGTTGATGTGAGCAGAAAGCTTGTAGTTTCTCACCATGAAGTATTGGAGTTAACTGTGTTCTTAGACTTGACTGGCTAACATTCTGTTGAGGATGTTTGGATTTTTGTTCATGAGTGATTCTGAGCTATAGTTTTTGTTTACTTTTGGGGGGAAATGTCTTTGTTTTTTATAGGATAATACTGGACTTTTAGGATGAGCTGGGAGTATTCTCTAGTTTCTAGCTTCTGAAGGAGATGGTAGCAAGTCAGAATATTTCTCCTCTAAATGTTTGGTAGAACTCATCTGAGCTTAGTTATTGATTGCATTCCTTTAGTCGATATTCTCATTATCTGTTTCCTCTTGACAGATTGTCTTTCCTGAGGAACTGGTCCACTTTATCTAAACTTATCAAACCCGTGGGCATGATGTTGTCTACATCATTCATTTACTGTTCTTTTAATGTTCAAGAGTTCTATAGTAATGTCCTCTCCTGTTAATTTTAGTTATTTCTGTTTTTCCTACCCTCCCCCGCCGCCTTTTTAAAAATTTAATAGTAACTTATTTTTGAGTCATCCCAGCAACTATCTCCTCTTCGGTTTCCCTTTGGTCTCCCCACTGAAAAACCAGAGCCCCTGCTCACTCAGCGCCTGGGATCTGCAAGCAGCGCACCCACGAGGCTCTGCACCTATTTGGACTTTGACAATCAGAGATGACGGTAGAGGTGTCAGCATCAAATGCTCCTAGTTCATGGTATTCTCACCCAGTATATGCAAAATGCTGGCGACATTATCATCAGGCCATGGTTTGGATGCGAAGCCACCAGAATGCCTCAGGAAGGCAGTGTGGTCCTATTTCAGTTCTATGTGGTGCTGTTCCTGGGGTTCAGTCCCAAAGTGCTTATACTGGGGAGGCTGGGTACCCTCAGTTCTCCTATGACCATTGAATGGCCTCACAGGGCTTCCACTGCAGTGATCCACATTTTACAAGTTACGGGCAACTTCCTTATGACAGCAGTAGGAGCCAGGCCTCCACAGGAGAAGAACAAAGTGTGTGGGAAGAGGAGGAGGAAGAGGTTGAGACTGAGTCAGACAGGGAGGTAGAATGTGACCTGAGCAATATGGAAATCACCCAGGAGCTGCGCCAGTGCTTTGTCACGACTGATCAGCACAGAGCAGAACGACAGTGGCAACAGCAGCTGGATGCAGTGCCTGGATGACGGTGAATGCCAACCATGACCTCTACTACTCGCACTGGTCAGTAGAGCCCCCAGTGGAGAGGCCTGGCAAGCGGCATCAGACCAAGATGAAACTGCTGTATGGGGAGGCCACCGCCAAGATCCCAAGCCATGGAGGTAGCTGTACAGCTGAGCTTTGACAAGTACTGTGACAGGAAGCTGCCCAAGTACTGGCCGGCCCTCAAGTTCTGAGCCTGGGTCGCAGGGATGCCAGGTGGGTGCCTTCTGAACAGGGTCCCCAGCCTCACACACTCACCACCCATTCATTTTGAATACCCTCTCTTCATCTTTGCTCCTATACATCCTTAGGGAAAGGCATTAGACTGAGTCGATGCATAGTCACCAAAGTCCCCATGGGCGAGCAAGGGGTGACTTTCACCCGACTGGAAGTCAGTAGGATGTTTACTGTTGCCAGCAGGGAAAATGTTGTCTGGAAACAAAGTGATGCTTTCACATAACAAGGATTGATGACATTGTTGACAACAGCGCTCCATTCATTAAAGGTCTTTTCCCAGAGGCCAAAAACAAAAAAAAAAAAAAAAGATTTACTTCTTTTTATTGGAAAGGCAGATCCATTTACAGAGAAAAGGAGAGACAGAAAGACCCTCCAACTGCTGGTTCACTCCCCAAGTGGCCACAATAGCTAGAGCTGAGCCCATCTAAAACCAGGAGCCAGCAGCTTCCTGTGGGTCTCCCATGCAGTTTCAGGGTTCCAAGACTTTGGACCATCCTCAACTGCTTTCCCAGGCCACAAGGAGGATGCTAGATTGGAAGTAGAGCAGCCAGGATACAAACCAGTGACAATATAGGGTCCCTGCACATGCAAGGCAAGGATTTAGACACTAAGCCATTGCACCAAGCCCCCTCTTTCTTTCTCTTTTTTTTTTAGAAAAATTATTTTATCTGTTTGAAATGTATAATTACAGAGAGAGAGAACAAGAAAGTTCTTCCATCTGCTGGATCACTCCCCAAGTAGCTGCATCAACCTGGGATGGGCCAGGCCAAAGCTAGGAACCAGGAATTCCATCTGGGTCTTACCTGTGAGTAGCAGGGACCCACATACTCAGACTGTTGTCTGCTACTTTCCCAGTTAAATAAGCAGGTACCTGGGTCAGAAGAACATTTGTACTTGAACTCAGCCTCTGCTCTGAGATGCCAGTGTTGCAGGCAGCCATTTAATGTGCTGAACCCAGTGCTGGCCCTATTACTGGTGAATGTTCCATCTAAGATTGAGAAGAATGTGTATTCTCTTGTAGGATGATGTGGTCTATAGATGCTAATCATATCTAGTTGATACATGGTGCCGCTCAGTCCAGCTCTGTTCTTACTGATTTTCTGCCTGCTGGGTTTGTCCATTTGTGATAGTGGCATATTGCAGTCTCCAGATAAAAATGATACTTCCATTTATTTTACCTTGTATTCCTATCAGTTTTTGCTGTATGTGTTTTGATATTTTGTTAAGTGTATATATGTTATGGATTGTTATGGAGAATTGGCTGCTTTTATGTCACATGCTGCCCTTCTTCCTTCCTGGTCATTTTCCCTACTTGAAAATCTTCTCTGGCTAGTATTTTTTGTTTCTTTATTTTTCTGTCTGATATTAATATAGATGCTTCAGCTTTTTTTTTTTTTTTGGATTGGTGTCATCCTGTTCTCTCTCTCCTCCCCTATTCAAAGAAATAAATACATAAATCTTAATTTGGGAGTAAGATTTATTTATTTTTTTAAATAAATATGTGTACCAGTGCTTGAAGGGATAGGGTTAGCCAACTGAGCCATTGTACTGGGCCATATAAATCTTAATTTCATTTTATTTATTTGAAAGAGACACACAAAGAGGGAGAGACAGAGAGACACATACACACACGCACACACACACACACACACACACACACACACACACACAGAATCTTCTATCCACGTGGGCCAGTTGGAAGCCACGAATGAGAACTCCATCTAGGTCTCCCAGACAAATGGCAGGGACCCCAAGCACTTTTGCATTTTCTGCTGCTTTCCAAGTATGTTAACAGGAAGCTGGATCAGAAACAGAGCATCTGGGACTTGAACCAGCACTCATTTGTTTTAAGTGGCAGTTTAACCTGCTGCCCTTAAAATTTTAAGGGAAAATTTTATATGATTTCTTTTTCTCTCCTTCTTTAGAATACCAGTGATACCTCTTTTTCCCCACTTTTTTTTCAGTGCTCACCCAGAACTCCTCTCTCTCTGTCTTTGTCTCTCTCTCTCTCACTTTGTCTCTCTCTCTCTCACACACACACACAGTGGTTCCCCTGCATTGGTGGTGGCTTCTCTTTGTTACCTGCAGCCCAGCAGCATCTTTGTGACTCCTTGGTCCTGCCTCTGAGGGAGCATCAGAAAGGCAGCAACAGCGTCATGCTAATCACTCTCCACGGCATCCTGCCACGTGTGTGGGATGCGTCATCTCAGATCATCACAAGGCAAAAGCGAGTGTAGTGCAGGAACATATTCAGAGAGAAAAATATATTATTACAGTATATTACTATAATGTTTTAATTTTATCACATTATTGTTAATTAATTTTTTGGACTTACTTTAAAAAAGAAAGAATTAGAAGGAGGGGAGGGAGAGTGTGTGTGTATGAGGGAGAGAGATTTGCCATCCAGTAATTTACTCCCCAAATGCTCACAATGGCTGAGGCTAGCCCAGGAGTCAAGAGCATTTTCCAGTCCTATATGGGTGCAGGGATCCAAGCACTTGAGCCATCTTTTGTTGCTTTCTCAGGCACATTAGCAAGGAGCTGAATGGGAAATGGAGCAGCTAGGACTCAAATTTATGCCCATACGGAATGCTGGTTTGCAGGTGGTAGTTTAACCAGCTGAACTACATCTTCATTTTATTTGAAAACCAAAAAGACAGAGACACATGTAGATAGGTATCTTCTGTCTGCTGATTTGCTCCCCCAGATGCCTGCAACATCTAGGGCTAGCCCAGGCTGAAGCCAGGAGCCTGAAACTCCGTCCAGATCTCCCTTGTGGGTAGCAAGGAACCCAAGCAATTGAGCCATCATTTGCTGCCTCCCAGGGTGCGCGTTAGCAGGAAGCTAGAAGCTCAAGCAGAGCCAGGCTTCAAACGTAACATCTTTGGCATGGAAGGTGCATGTCCTGAACAGCTTCCTAACCACTGAGCCAAACACTTATCCCCTGTTGTTAATGTCATGTCATGCCTAAATTATGAATTAAATATCATCATAGCTATGTATCTATTGGGAAAGGCATAGCATAGATAGGACTTGATACTACACATGTTTTCAGATTTCTTTTGAGGTCCACATGTTCTGTGAAGAACAGGGGTGACTCCTGTGTATAAGATGCATTTTTAATTATACATAATGCATATGTATTCTGGTGGTTGCCCTAGAATTTGCCATAAATATATGTGTACGTGGGTGTTGTATACCAATATAGATATATGTGGGTGTCAAAAAAGTTCATTGGAAGCCAGAATTGGAAAAATGTGTATTTTGGTGTGAAAAATTCTAAAATCTAAACATGTTAGAGAGTCTTCAAAAATTCACATAGATGCATTTTACAAAAAAAAAACTGTGCAGAGATTTCAAAATTATACACAAAATGTTATATACATAATGTGTATACAAGTACAAGCTCACTGTCATGTAACACTACACTACTTCATAGGTAGTGTATCTGGTAGCAACAAAAGATACAATAAAATATTCCTAATTCTGTCCTCCCACTCCTTTTGTCATTGCTATTATTCATTATTCATTTCCCTTATACACAAGTATCCTCAGCTGTGTACACACTCACACAGAGGCACTGAAGCA
Source organism: Ochotona curzoniae (assembly GCF_017591425.1). NCBI lineage: Eukaryota > Metazoa > Chordata > Mammalia > Lagomorpha > Ochotonidae > Ochotona > Ochotona curzoniae. Next base: position 17,409,384 of record NW_024465894.1, on the reverse strand, counting down.
TGCACGATTAAATACATTATTGCTGTTTTGATTTTGAACCAACTGGTATCAATTAAGAATAAGAAAAATGGAAAGTTTTTGCTTTTTTCTCGCTTGTCCTTAGTCCAGGGCTTCCTCTCATGATTGTACTCTAACCTATTCCATTTTCCTTTTCTCAAAAAATTCTTTTCGATGATTCTTGCAAGGCCAGTCTGCTGGCAACAGAACAACCGCAATTTTTGTTTTGTCTGAGAAAAATCTTTGTCATTCACTTTAAAGGGTAATTTCACAGAGGACATAATTTTAAGTTGGTGACTTTTTTTCTCTTCTTAGTTGAAATATTTGCTTCTGGTCTCTTGCATGCATGGTTTCTGAAGAGAAGCCAGAGGTCATGTTCTTTGCTCTACTCCACGTAAACTGTTTTCTCCCAGTGGCTTCTTTCAAGGTTTTATGTATTTATTTATCTTTGATTTTCTCAAATTTGGCTATGATATTCAGAGGTGTCATTTTTGAGTGGTTATTGAGTTTTGGCATTTATCCGATTTGATGTTCTCCTGGCTTTCTGTGTTTGTAGTTTGGAATTTGATATTCATTCGGCGGGCATTTTCAATCACTGTTGCTTCCAATATTATAAAAGATCTTCCAAAAGTTCATGGGAAATACATATTATGAAAAAAAAATGTGCCTGGATTTTAAAATGTTTTGCACTAATAAAAGCTCATGCTGACTTGTTGTGACATATCTGAACAGGATCTTGCTTGAGGCTTTAAAAAGGATAAAACATGTTTTTTTTAAAGCCTGTATCACAGCAACATGAATTTGGCTAAAATTGAAATTGAAGCAAAGAAAAAACACTGTATTTATGGTGAAGCCTGGGTGGAGAAAAAACGAGGCTCAATCTTTGATGCTTTATGAAAAGTTTATGAGGACAAAGTCCCAAAAAGATCAGTGATATGATAATTAGGGAGCTCATTTTCAGAAAGGACATGCTGATATTGAAGATGAAGCACATAGCCGTAGCTATCCACATCAAGTTGAAAGGCAAAAATGCATCTCACTGACGGCTTTCAATTAAAGAAGACCAGGGCTAGCACCGTGGTCCACCTTTGAACGTCAGCTTCCCACATGCACACCAGTTCATGTCCCAGCTGTTCCACTTCCCATCCAGCTTCCTGCCTGGAAGAGCAGTAGAAGATGGCCTGAGTCTCTGACACCCTACACCCACATGGGAGATCCAGAGAAGAAGCTCCTGGCTCCTGGATTCAGATCAGCTCTGCTCTATCCCTTGCAGCCATTTGGAGAGTGAATCAGCAGATGGAAGATCTTTCCTTTTCTGTAAAATCTGTTTTTCAAATAACAATTTAATAAATAAAGCTCCATTGTTGTCTGCAGCTCTGGGCACAAAGGTGGTACCCATTGGACAGATGTAAATGACCTCCTGTTCTGTTGGGATGTGGGGCTCCATTCTCAAGAACATGCTTTGGGCAGGACATCGCTCCCTGCTTTGGAAGGGGGCTTGTAAGATCAGCCTGGGTGGTATGGGGAGAAGGCTCAGTGACAGAGAAAAACTGATGATGGAGTCTGGTAGTGATGTGCCTTTGAGTCAGAGCTAAGCAAGCTGTCCTAAAAGTTGGTCCTGAATGGAAGCATTTATCAAGGTAAATGTCCTGAGTCCATGCTGACTTCATTGCACTGGCTTTGTTTTATATTGTTTCATCTGCCCGAGTATGGAACCTTGGAACTCCTGGAGAGATGAATGGGAAGATTCCATGTGCTAATCTCATTTCCAAATGTAATTGGTGTCTGAATTATGAAGCTCTCTGCTTCCAAAGGCTACATTAGCAGAGCCATCCATCGTCCTCTTCATCTAAATGGGCTGGGGTGCCACTGTGAAACATGTTCATTGTTCCCATCACGAAAGAGCAGTGGAGTTTGGTACAACCTTTCTGGAGGGCCATTTGCAATATGTATCAAAATTTTAAGTTTCGAGAACCTTCAGCCCAGCCATTTCATGTCAAAGATTTCATCTATCACAAGGAAGTAATTGGACAAATGGATGAGGATATTTGTGTAAAGATGTTCATTGCAGCTTTGTTTATATTTTTGAAAAATTGGAAACATTCTCAATATCCCACAGTAGAGAACAAGGTGCGTAAGTTATATGATAGCCACACAATGGCCTGCTTACTACCTAACTGTTGCCAAAGATGAGGTAGAGCTGCAGGTGAGGAAAAGCTACCATACTACTCAGAAATATCCCGCAGAGTGTTCACCTGCTTAGTTTCTCCCCAGCGGAATCACTTTTGGTTTCTAATGCTTGAACTTTAGGTAGAGTATATGTGTGCCTCAGTAACAATGTCATTTTGGTGTAAATGTTTGCAGAGGTAAATATTTTTATATGTGTGTCTCTAAAACTCAACAGAATTAAAAAATGTATCTTGGAAAAAAATGTTTCTCATGATACATCAAATAGCATCAATAGATCAGACTTCCATGGAGAAATGTAGAAACAAAGGAACTGGGTCAGGTACATCCTCTTCAGTCTCCAGCATTTCTGCCAGCGGTGCAAGTTGCTGAGTGAGGATTCCAGGGAAGCCTGTGTGGGAAAGACCCTGCTTGCTTCCTTCCCCATTCTCTCTGCCTGGAACTGGGGTGTGTTGCCTTGATGTGCAGCAATCAGCATACAATCATGAGGCTGCAATCATATTCCCCTTTTCTCTCTCTAAACCAAAATGATAGCTATAGGTCATGAACCAGTATACATTACCTTCATGGAATAAATTTTAAAAGACTTTATTTAAGTTTTGTTTTTTACCCCATATCTTTATTTTATTTGAAAGGCAGAGATACAGAGAGGACAGACAGGGGGAGAGGTTACATTGGCTTGCCTGCAGCACCAGATGTAGAGTAGCTGGAATCCGAACCTGGTGCCTATATAGGATAACAGTGCCACAGACAGAGACTTAGCCTAATATGCCATGGTGCTGGCCTAAAAAAAAGACTTTTAGAAAGTGACTGAGTGACAGCAAACAGCAGAGGGGTTGTGTATCCTGGATGTGGCTGACAGGAAGAGAGACTACATTACTGCTAGGTGAAGTGGGTGTTTACCAATCATCTGGTGATCTGGAAGGGATGTTAAGCCTTTTGCATCCCATCACAATAGAATTTTCTAAATAGACTTATCTTTAAGACTTGCTTTTTTATTTTTGGGTTCATAGAAAATTTGGACAGAAGATACAGAGATCTTTTCCACATAGCCTCCCACCCATGGTCTACTCCAGTATTGACATTTCCCATCCATGGTCAAGGAGAAAGATAAACTGATCATGATGACTCATTGTCCTTGCCATGGATTGGTGAGGGACAGGACATGTGTTGTATTTATGGCTGATAGGACATTTATGAGGTATCTGCTGGTAGGGGTTGGAGTTCAGAGAGATGTGTCCTTACTATTTAGAGACACAGGAAGGGAGGGTCTCTTCTAGTTTATTTCCTTTCTTCTTTTATTTTTTTGATTTTTTTTTTAAACTAAAGATTTATTTATTTTTATTGAAAAGTCAGATATACAGAGAGGAAGACAGACAGTGAAAGAAGATCTTCTGTCTGTTGATTCACTCCCCAAGTGGCCACAAAGGCCAGGTCTGACCCATTCCAGGTCTCCCATGCAGGTGTAGGATCCCAAGGCTTTGGGCCATCCTTGAATGCTTTCTCAGTCCACAAGCAGGGAACTGGAAGGGAAGCACATATAGGATCCTGGCACATACAAAGCAAGGATTTCAATCACAAGGCTACTGTGCCTGGCCCTTTTCTTTTATTTTTAAGATTTATTTGTTTTCATTTGAAAGGCATATCAGATTTACAGAGAAGGAGAGACCAAGGTCTTCATCTACTGGTTTACTCTCCAAAGGGCCTCAGTGATTGGAGCTGAGCCTATCTGAAGCCAGGAGCTTCTTCTGGATCTCCCACAAAGATGCAGAGTCTGAAGGCTTTGGACCATCCTCCTCTGCTTTCCTAGGCCACAAACTGGGAGCTGGATGGGAGGGAAGCAGCTGGGACATGAACTGGTGCCCAAATGGGATCCTGCCACTTGCAAGGTGAGAATTTAGCTGTTGAGTCATTATACCATGCCCTCCTTTTTTCTTTTTAAGGCTTATTTATTTATTTGAAGGGCAGAGTGTGAGATATAAAATTGACTATCTGCTGATTGACTCCCCAAATGATTGCAACAGCAAGGGCTAGGCTAGGCTGAAGCCAGGATCCAGGTATTCCATCAGACATTTGCATGTGGATTACAGAAGCCACATCAGCTCCTTCTTAGGTGTGTTATCAGGAAGCTGGATGGAAAGTGGAGCAACTTAGCCTGGCACAGAAATTTAATTATGAACTGGTGGTGCAAGCTTCACTGCTACGCCACGGTGTTGGTCCCAAGACGTGTGTCTGAAGACATGTGATGCCTGATCATTGTAGCTGCTGTCTGAGGATGACAGAGGGACAGTGAGTAAGGATCTGGCTCCTATTTCGTGGCACACTTTTAAACCTGAGTATAAATTACAAGGACCTTCACGGCAGCTCAGTGAGCATTGATACTCTTGTGCACTTTTCATAAACATCACTCATATCTATACACACAATCCTTCCTTTTGAAGAGGGCTGGCTGGTGTCTTCCGGCAGTCTTCTGCATTGAACAGGCAAAAATCAAGAAATGAAAGGCGTACAGGCTAAAAGAACAACATGGGGCACTAAAACCTCCCAAGACCTAGCCCTAAAAACAGGCTATTCCACCCTTGCACCAAAAGGATCAAGTTGAAGCCAGCATGACTGTGAGACCTACAGCTGGGAAGACAGCCTGCCCAGCAGGAACTGTGGGCCACAGAGAACTGCAGCCATTAAGAGAACCAGAGACAGGGGTTAAGAGAATGAATACTCCAACCTCTCTCTTCTTTCGCTCTCCAGTTTCCCACCAGTGCTCTACTGGCCAAATCCAAGCAGTGGCCAGAAGGTAAAGGAGCCTAGGTGAGGGACATGCAAAGATCATTCTCCTGGTGCACAAAGCTGGGCCAAGAGAGGCAGACATGGATACAGAAAAAGAAACAGGGGGTTGTCAGCATCCTCATTACAAGATTATCTGCTTCCTATCCCCCAGAACCTGGAATCAAAGGTTTGGGAATTGCCTTGACTCACAGGATATGGCACAGGCAGTGTTGTGTGATGGTCAAGGCAAGGTCGTGAAAGACCACTTGGACTCCAAAAATTCCTGACCTGGGGTGCTCATCATGGGAACCCAGCTACCACATGGTCAAGAGTTCCTAGGTCTGATGGGGGGGTCACATGCACATTTTCTGGCTGACTACCCCACTGGAATCCCTACTGACAGCATGCTGAGTGAGCTTCCAGAGAGTTCCAGCACCCTGTGTCAAGCACCATGGCTGACAGTATGAGAAGCAAACACAAGCTGTTTCCAATAAACTATCTGTGATTCAAATAAATGTTGTTTTCAGGTTACTGAGATTTAGGGTTATTTAATACATGTCACAATACTTAGAGCAGAGGTCAGAGCAAGGCCCTAATGGGGTTCCTGAGTCAGACTGTGGGGTCTGATGTGATATTTCGAATTCTAATCCCAATGCTTTCATCTGTACAATGGCAACAGTGGTACTAAACCTCTCACATAGCAGGGTTAGTGTGTAAAACACCTCGCTTAGTAGTGCTGAGCACATCCGTTATCATCATTGATCACAGAATCCCTAAAAGACCACAGGGAAAACTGTTGATCCAGCAAAGCTCAACAATGACAAGTTTATTGTCACTAGGGAAACCAACACTCAAAAAATGTCTTAATAGTATCTCAATGAGGAAAGGAAATGAAGTTTAAAATCACTTGGTGATTTTAAGGTGGATCATATGCCAGGCAGGTAACTGGTTGGGATTAGGCAGAGATGGTGATATAATTGCTTTGGATAGGAGGCAACCAGGCAGGAGCCCTTGAAGTGGGCCTTGGTGAGTTAGCTACTTATTTTGGTGGGTTTAATCTTTAATCTTACCCTTCAAGAATTGACATTCCCTAGAGTGGCTACCCATGCTTCTGGTACTTGGTCCCAGTATTGTTTAATACATGGACAGAGAAATATGTTCATTTCAGTTCTCATTATTGTACTGTTTTTGTTTCCATGGAAAAGAGGTCATGCCCAAACTATTGGTCTGAAGCTTGCGTTTTCATAGAAACCATTTCTTTACGAACATCTGTTAGTTCACTGTGTTCTCTGCAGCAGCAGCCTGGTGTTCACCTGTGTAGCTGCAGTGTGCCTCCTTCACCCTTTTCCACATCAACAGGTACCTGGTATGTCTGTGTATTGGGTTGAGGGGCCCAGATCCTCAGTGTAGTGCCTGGCACCAGGTAGGCACTCAGAAAGTTGGTTGCTGAAAGGGGAGTGGATATGAAGACTGTAGGATGCCACATGAGTGAGAGGCTGTGCCTGTAACTCCATCTTATCATGTCCCATTTTTGTCACCAGTATTAGGAATCATCTTGAGGTTGCCTGGCACTGAAGAGATCCAGGAATTGCTTTGTGCCCTCAGTGAAGATGGCGAGATCTCTGAGAGGCATAAAAAACAGGGAGTCTAAGGAGGATGGGATGTAGGGGGCTGAGGTGACTGCTAGACTTGGCCATCTAGGAGGGTGGTGGCCCTGAGCCAGCGCCAGCAAGAACAGAATGTAAGTTTCCATGACTAGGGGCATTAGTAGCTGATGCCCTTGGATCCCACTGCCCAGGCAGGGCAAGGAACATTATTTAAAGCCATCAGAGACCATAAGAACAGCACAAGGGGGGAGGGTCACCTCTTCCTGTGGCCACTAGGACATTTCTGCTGCACCCAAATGTTTGGGGAAAGAGGAGCAGAGGAGAAAACATTTGAAGAAGCCCTGTAGAGGTTTCAAGCTGATAATCAAACTCAACATCTGTGAAATGAAACAAAGGGACAGCTTTTCAACTGATGGTCACACCAATAGGGAGCCTCTGAAAATAGGTGAGGCATTTTTTCACCCAGCTTTCTATTGTGAAAAATGTCTAACAAAAAGGTAAAATGAATAATAGAACAAATACATCACCATCACCTAGACTTCTCAGTTATGTAGGAGGTTTAGAGGCATAATTGTTTCATTTGTGCTAATTTTTTCTGTAGCTGTTTAAATCACAAACATTCTGATATTTCACCCCTAAATGCACGTCTAGAATAAGAACATTTTTCTGCATCATGTGGGGGCGTTCTTGGTTGGCACTGGGGTGAGCTGTGGCATGCAGGTAGGCGAGGGGCAGAAGGTCTAAGTATCCTGCAACAGGAGGTTTGCTTCAGCACAAAGGATGTTTGGTTCAAGCTCCAACAGCAATATCCTGTAGAAAGCTTAGCCTGGAAAAAAATGAATTTGTATGGATGTAGGTGGGAGGCATGCTGTCATCTATTTACCCATTATCTGTGTATATTTTTTAAAGATTTATTTATGTATTTGAAAAGCAGAGGGGTAAGGGGAAAGAGAAAGGGAAAGAGAGAAAAAGAAAAAATCTTCCATCTGCTGGTTCACTCCTAAAATAGCCAGAGCTGGCCTGGTCCAAAGCCAGTTTCCCACATGGCTGCAGCAGCCCAAGGACATGGGCTTTCTTCCACTGCTTTCCTAGGCTCACTAGCAGAGAGCTGGTTCTTAAGTGGAACAGGCAGGACTCAAACTGGTGCCCACATGGGAGGCCAAAGCTGTAGGCTGCCCCTGTGTATGTTTTCATTATGAAGGTAACCTATAACACTGTTAAGATACAGGGGCACGTACAAAAAAAAAAAAAAAAAAGAAGCAGTAGAAAAATTACCCAGAGTTCCATTCTCTAAGAGCATTTTAGGCACAGTTCCTTCCAGGCCCTGTCGTTTTACATGGTTGAGATCATACTAAATTTATATAGCATCCAATCTTAGAAAGTCACACTTCTATTGGCTATTTAAAGTCTTCTGTCCTCTGCCCACTTACAGCCTGGCAGAATGGGGAGGTGGAGAGGGCAAAGGAAGTGTTTCTGAAGCAGTTGATAATGTGCCACTTCCAAAATAGTTCTGGTTTGTCAGTTGTTCATTTGCCCCATCCTAGACACTCATTGCCCTCACTAAGTCCCCAGAATGGCTTTATGATGTAGGGATTATTGTGTCCATTTGCCAGATGAGACCATAAGGCATAGGGAGCTTACCTACAGCTACAGCCTATGTTCTTCCCATTCTGCAGTTCAACCCTCAGAATATGACAGCCAGCTTTCCATGTCTGCAATTAGCCAACCAGAGATCAACAGTATTCAAAAACAAATATTGCACCTGTCCTGAACATGGATAGTGTTTTTTTTCTCCTTGTCATTATTCTTAGACAAAATAGTATGACAATTGTTTACATAGATTTAATTGGGTTAGGCATTATCAGTAGTCTAGAGGTGATTTAAAGGAGACAGGAGAATGTGTGGGTGCTTTATGCAAACACAACATTTAATATAAAGGACTTGAGCATCTGCAGATCTTAATAGGGGATCCTAGAACCAATCTCCCATGGATGACAAGGAGCCATTGCATCCACTCCCTGACCAGCTCCAGGAAGGAAGCAGGGATATTGGGGTATACAGAGCAGGCACTTGGCTCAAGGTTCTCTGGAGGGGGAGGTTTTGATTCCTGTCCACTGGAATGAAATGACAAGTAGGAATTATCCCCTTTTCCATTCCCCCTTTATCATCCACTAGATCAGGGTATGCTTGGGGGAGCAAGAACTTTTCCATCTCTGTCTGAGACTGGGCACTTGGGGCCAGTACCTGGACTGGACTGAGAACAGAAGCCACTTGAAGAATGTGGAAGCTTCCATTCCCGAAAAGGTTGGGCACAAGTTTACTCTTGTGTTTGCTAGTTGAGCAGTCACAGCTCAGTCTAGATTCATGGGGAAAGCACACATTCCTCCTCTTGAATGAAAAGAGTGGCAGAGAATTTTGTAGTTATAGTTCATCTACTTCAAGTAGTTTTTGTAAAATATTCCTGCCTGACACATACACAGAAGTCCACAACTCCAGAGCATGCAGACTGCGCACCAGACACGGAGCCAGGCGCTTTCCCTACTATCGCAGGTAAGGGTGCAGGACACTTATAATGGAAGGCTATTGGGCTCAACTCATGCAGCAGAGAGGGCACAGGGACAGCCCTGAGTAGTAGTGGAGGCCAAGTTGTAACGCAGGTCTGAAGTTAGCCTTTGGCCAGTCCCACACGCTGCGGCTGGAAATTCCCTTCAGTGTTGTCCAGACACAGCCAAGATGACCTGGCCCTTATATTGCTGTATGCAAGCTACCACGGAAAGCTTAGAACTTCAAACAAGCATGTTCCCTGCAGCTGACACAACCCTAGTAGCTGGGACATCACATCTGACATGGGGAGGGACTTTGGGAACCATTTGATCTCATTGGATCCTCTCAACAGCTCTCTATGAGAAAGAATTTTAATTTAAAACCCCATTTTACAGATGAGTAAGCGGTGTGTGTGTGTGTGGGGGGGGGTGTTGTTCAAGCAAAGTTAAATAATGGCCTTACAGCAACCATTGCACATTTCTTCTCAACTCTTTCAAGGAAATCACATCAGTGCCTTGAATCCAGCCATGCTGGGAATACTCATATCATGGAAATCAGTGATTGCCACTGCAAGTGCCTCTGTCCCTACTGGTGACCCAGCTGTTCAATGTTTGCCAGCATGCCCTTGGAGCTTAGTCATGTGGTCACACTCAACACAAGAGAACCTGGGAGTTGTAGTCTTGCTACATGCTCAAAGGAAAGGAAAATGGATACCATGCATAGAGATCTACAAATGCCAGAATCCCTTCCTTCAACTGGAGCAAGTCCATAAATCACATGAGTAGGGAGTTGGCACAATGTCTGTTGTACTTAACAACCACAGTGCACAACTCAGGGCTGAGTTCATGGTGGCTCTAAACATGTACCCAGTGTCTGGAAATGCTGGAGAGAAAGGTTAGTAGTCACAGCTTGGGAGTCCCAAGACAGAAAGGGGACATTCTAGCCATTTTCTTTGGGCTTGAGTGAACCAGGTTGACAGAATCAAGACCCTTGCCATGCCACTTGTCTTTGTAGGTCTCCTTCAAAATAAATACTCCCAAGAGTAGTGCTCAGGATGCCAAAATTAATTCCTCAAAAGGTGGTGTCACAAGATGCCTGTGGGGCATGTGTGGGCTGAGAAGGCCAAAGCCTCAGGCAGGTGGAAAGGAGCCGTGTTCCCACCCACAAGAACTGTCTTGGGGGACACCAATTAAGAAGGAAGAGAAGCAAGAGGAGACATGCCAGCTCCTGACAGCTGCTTCTTGCAGAGCTAATCTGGGTTGTATCTGGCAAGAAAAGATGTTGATTGAGGCACCTGGCACCTGAACTCTGAAATAAGCATAGCTGGGCAGTGTGGTGGGAATCAAACAGGGCATGCTTGGTGCGTGGGGGAGGCTGGGGCTTGGGGTCAGGCCAATGTGGTTGCATGTGCTCAGGGGCCTGGTGAAAGTTAGTGAAGCCTCTGTTTTGTGTTATGTAGAAAATGGACAGTACATGAATCTGGGGTGTGGGTAACATCAAGCACAGAGCGAGGCTGCAGCGTGGGCAGGTGGTAATTACAGTGAATAGGGAAAGGGGATGTGCTTGCTTGCCAAGATGACTCATTGTGCATCAGGACCCCTCGCTAAAGCATCTCCTCTACTTGACTGCACCTCTGAGCCTCAAAGTGAGGGCTGGCAGCCCCTGGAGATTGTGATGGGAAAGCCTCCCCATTTCACAGAGAAGGAAAATGCTGCACCACAGACCCTGCAGACCCTGTCTCGTGTCCTCTTGCCTTTTTTTTTTTTACCTCATAATCTCCAGGAGTTAGTACCTGCATCTAAACAAGGTGGTTCACTCCTGTGGGTTCCCTTTTGGTGTCGGCCAAGCAGGCTGAGAGCATCAATTAGGCTCCACCTCCCATGGCAACTTTCATACATTGATCTCCATGAGGCTTTGTTATTCCAGGGAATTCTAGCATCTCCAGTGTTGAGACCAAGTTTAGCCACCAAATAAGAAGTTAAAGACATCTCCAGCCATGTGAGATTTCACATTGAATCCAGTCCCCAGTCGGTTCACTTGTGTCAGTGGATTTGCAGGATTGTTATCACACACTCTTCTTGATTAATACTTTTCACATCCACAGACACAGATTTGCTAGATTTCTATTAGAAAAAAAAAAAGTTTGGGATTCTTTCTGTATGTAGGCTGTTCCATCCAAGGCCTTAATATGTGCCTGGAACTTGTTGAAATCTGATTCTACTTATGATTCTAGGGGCAATAGGCAGTGTCATCATTGGGCCTTGAGAGAAAGGACCAGCCTCTTTCAAAGGCATTTGCTGTGGATGAGATTAGCACATGGTTTTCAAGCAGAGAACATTCATATTTCACCACACTGGAGCTACATCCACTGGGAAGAGAAACCCACAGTGATCTGGGGACCCAAGGTTTTTAGTCTATCTGGGTTCAACCAGCCATCCCTGTCTCCTATTTTATGATTCCATTTTTCTCTAGTCAACATTCACATATGAGTGACACAGTAAGGCTGTGAACCCGATGGGCATCATCATTCAGCAACCCACACAATTAGATTTGTGTGATATTCAGCAACATCAATCATATAGCTAAAAGAAAATAGTCTTTGAACTTGCCTGGTTTGAACTGAGCTTGGCATTGTCTTTCAATAATCATTCACATGCACTCAAAAGAATCTTTCTCACCCTACAACCACTGTAGGCATCATTATTGCCTTAAGAGTCAAGTGAAGCATCCTCCTGGACTCCTTAGGCACTTGCTTCAGTTGGCTTTTCAGCACAGTCAACCACAGCTAACAGTTTGTTTACTTGGCACTGCATGCAAAAGGTTGCTAGCAGCCCATTTCCCATTGGCAAGGAGCTCATTACTTTGCTCAAGCCTCAGGACACAATCCAACCAATGCTAAAAATCTCATTCTTAACAGGTCTATCTGCTGAGACGATTCTTGTGGAGCCGGTCAAGAGAGAAACACCAGACAGTAATTTATCTGAACAAAGCAAGTTTAATATAAAAACGAGTATGAGAGAAGACTGGAGCAACAAAGGATGGGTTAGTAAGAAATAAAGAATGGCACAGAATACAGGAATAGAGGACATAAAAGAGGAGGACTTAGGACTGTGACACAGTGCCCAAGGAAGGGTCCCCAGGCTCAGGACTGTGATTAGGCTTGTTGCACAGTGCAAGATTGTGGCTCGCTGGCCAGTAGGGAAGTGGCTGTGCAGTACTATACTGGGTTGACGGGAGGGGTTGGGAGAGTACTGCAGCAGTTTGCCTTCTGGAGTCCCTGTAATAGCCATGCCTGTGGAGATACCATTTGTGGGCCTTGCTGATATACTCACTGCCCAAGGGGAAGCTCTTTATAGTCAGGCTGCTCTCCTGGAGCATCCCACTCTGCAGAGGTTCTAGGGGCACCTGCTTGCTTTTAGGGACTGCTGGCTAGAGCCCTCCCTGCAGGCCCTGGTACCTACCTTCCAGGAGCTGGATTCTGGAGAAGTCACTCATGTTCTAGAGCTGGGTGCTGCAGAAACCGTAAGTCATGATAGGAACTGCTGAGTAACGGGGGAAACAGAAAGAGAATCGCCTTCCTCCTCCAACGTCTCTTATGTCCCCAGTGGCGAAGCTCCACACTATGCAGACATTGTTATGAGGCCCATCTCCACTGTCCCAGGTCAGCCAAGAGAGGGTGAAAGGCAATAAATGTGTAACTGCTACAGTGTGCAGACATTGTGAATTATCTAACACCTCAGTGTCCAATGCAGCCGTCTCCAAGCCCCTTACAATTATTCCTAGTGACATTCATTAAGAGTTAGTAAAAATGGAAAATTCCAGCCCTTGGCCATGCTAGCCATATTTTAAATGCTCAGCACCTACATGTGAACAGAGGCTGCCATGTTAGGAAGGAACAGATAGATGGCATTTTCCTCCTTTGCAGAAATTTCTGTTGAATAGTGTTGATCTAGTGATTTGATGACCTCTTGGCTTTGGCTGTTAAAAAAGCTTGGAAATGGGCCTGGCGTCATGGCTCAAGGGCTAAATCCTCACATCGCAAGCACCAGGACCCTACATGGGTACCAGTTTGTGTCCTGACTACTCCACTTCCAATCCAGTTCCCTGCTTGTGATCTGGGAAATCAGTAGAGGATGGCTCAAAACCTTGGGACCCTGCACCTGCATGGGAAACCTGGAGGAGGATCCTGACTTCAGATTGGCTCAGCTCTGGCCGTAATAGCCATTTGGGAAATGAACCAGTCTTTCTCTCCATTTCTGCTTCTCTCCATAAATCTCCCTTTCCAATAAAAATAAATCTTTTTTTTTTTTTTTTAAACAAGCTTGGGGATGAGTCTATCCCTGTGGCTGAAACAGATCAGTCTGGTAGCTGTGTATGGGTCTGTATTCCTACCCTTGTCCCTAGCCTCCTCCTGTTCTCCTTCTTCCTCCTTTTCTAATCTATATTGTGTTCTGTCTATCCCTTTTGTTGATTTTTTAAAATAACATTTAAAGATTAGATGGGTACAATGAAAGCCTTTGAGTACAAGTCCTTGATTGTTAAATTCCTTAGAAAGCAGCTGGTCCATTTGCCAGTGAAGGTACAGTGAGTGAAGAGTCAGTCACCTGGAGCCACGGGTCAGAGAGAGACGATGACTCAGGGCTTACCATGCCCTTGTACGTCTCCCAGCACTGGATTTGCACTTTGTCTCCAGGAGCTGGGGAGCATGTCTGCCAAGGAAGTGTTTAGACCTGAGATTTAACCCACAATTGTAGCTCTCTTCTGAGCTTCCAAACGCTGGGCTCAAAGCCATAGATAATAGGAAAACATAAACAGAGATAAGGAAGCAACAGCCCCAGAGAAGCCTGGCAGAGGAAACTGCCATTGCTAGCTTGATTTATTTCCAGGGGCAGAGGAGGGACTGGACGGGGGGATCCTCTACAGCCATCTCCTGAGACCTTATTCGCACCTTAAGTGTGTCTTGATTCCGGGCTGCCCTCTGGTCCATTTCTGTTCTACCAGGTTCTTAAGGGCCTCTCTGTCCCTGCCCTTGATTCCTGTCTCCTTCTTGTTGTGACTCTGCTAGTGTGCTGTAATGGGTAAGAACCACATACACACGCACATATCTGAAAGTTGTGTATTCCAATTGCTCCTATAAATGACAAAGAGGAGCCATGGAGGATGAACCTCCAAGGTGCCAGCCTTATGCCTTGTGGCATTTTGCATGTCACTCTCTCCACCTAAATAGCTCTGTGATTTGCCCACTCCTTTACCCTTATTGTCACACCTCAGTATGGGTGCCAACAGCTCATCTCTAATTGAACCTAAAGTGTCTCCTTTTCAAAAGGTGTAATTGACATACAATCACATTTCATGTTTTTCCTGTACAGATCGGTGAATTTTGACAAGCACACATAGCCCCATCACCACCTCCATAATTGAGATGTTGAATGGTTCTGTTGCCCAAAACATTCCCCTGAGACCCTTTGCAGTCAACTCTTTCCCTCCACCCCCGGCCCCTGGCAAATGTTGCTCTATTTTCTATCCATGTCGTGCGGCTTGACTAACTATAACATAAATAGAATAAGGCAGCAGGTGCTCTTTGGTGTCTGCCTTCTTTGACTCGCATTATTCCCCTGTGATTCATCTATATTGCTGTGTTTCTGTATTTTGTTCCTTCCTTTGCTGGGTAGAATCCTATGAAATAAGTGCTTGTGGCTTCTTTATCCCTTCACTGGTCAAGAGGCATCTGGATTATGTCCAGTTTTCTGATGATTATGTAGAAAGCTGTTCCAAACCTTTACCTCCAGTGTGAACATATGTTTATATTCCATTTGGGCAAACACTTTGGTGTGGGACTGTGGGGCTGGCTGATAAAGATATTTCTGGCTTCAAACACAACTGCCAAACTGGTTTTTCAAAATAGCACTGTCATTTTGTATTCCCTTTTCGTACACAAGAGTTCCAGGTACTCCACACCCTCTCCAACACTTGGTATGGTTGCTTATGATGATTCTTTCTTTAAGAACATCATCTTAAAGACAAACAAACAAACAAACAGGCAAACTTAGCTGGACTCCCCTGCTGACACTACTGCGATTTCTTGCTATTCTCAAAGTTCCCAAGGTTGCCGTCAATATTCTGCACTTGTGTCAATGCCGGTTCCTGTCTCAGAGCTTTTGTTTTTCCTTCTTCTTCCTTCTTCTTCTTCTTTTTTTTTTTTTTCCTTTCCCCAAACATATTCCCAACAGGCTGGTTGCTAGCAAGGTAGCAGAGAGAAAGCCTGGTGGGGAAATTGTTTTATGGTCATGTCCACAGCAAATGAGAAAACTGCATTCTAAAAGCTTTGGCAGGGGTCATAATCTTTGGGTTTTTGTTACTGCAGACTGAATTCCACTTCTTCACATCCTACCTTTTGCCTGCTCAACCCTTGCTCTCTTTCTGTACCCCGATAATAGGTGGGTCCCTCTTATGTTCCATGTATCTATGAAAATTATAAAACAATTTTCGGGGGTGTTAAAAAGTTTTTGTTTTCTTTTAAATATTGTTTACATAGTTGAGAGTGATGCCAATGGGCTTCTGATTAGGGTGGGGAGGATCAGGTATGGAGGAAGGTGATGGGACATATGTTTCAGTTTTTTTATTTTTCCCTCCTATATCCATGGGGGCTGCTCCTTACTGTCAGACTACATTGGTACTCGAGGATGGTGGATGGTCATTCAATGATGCCTTAAAGACCCTGATGTGGGGAAGAGTGTTCCAAGGGTGTTACTTGAGTTTTTTTTTCCTTTAAACATTTATTTACTTTTCTTGGAAAGGCAGATTTATGGAGAGAAGGAGATAGAAAGATTTTCCATTTACTAGTTCACTCCCCAAGTTTTCACAGTGGCCAGAGCTGAGCCAATCCAAAGTCAGGAGCAGGGACTTCTTCCAGGTCTCCCATGTGAGTGCAGGGTCCCAAGGCTTTGGGCTGTCTCTGCTTTCCCAGGCCACAAGCAGGGAGTTAGATGAGAAGTCAGGAGCAGTGAGGACATAAACTGTCTTCCACGTGGATGACAGTGCTTAATGGTGGGAGATTAGCCAGTTGAGTTATGCCAGCCCCAGAGTGGTTTTAATAGTTCTGAGTTGATTTTATTGCTCCAGGGTTAAGAAAATCTTTCTAAAGTCTATTGGTTGATAAAGTCCACCTTAGTACATAAACAGACCTGGGAATATGCTGCAAAACTTGGCCAGAAAAATAGTTCAACCTATTTTGCTCGCCAACCTTTGATGAGGCAGTCAACATCCCCTGCTTGCCTCGATGAGCTGACTGTCATGTCCCTTTGTGCATCTGGGCTTGCTGTCCACTGCACTTTCCATCATTGCACAAAGCTTCAGAGAGGGGTAAGAAACTGCACAAGCAACTCCACTGCAGCCAACCAGTTGGGCTGAGCCATTTTCTTTGGCTCAATCGTTTTGTCCAATGTCCCTCTGTGCTCATGAATACTTTGTGGGAAGGACCCAGGGTCCAGAGAGGAAGAGTCTTGCTTCTCTGTTGGGTGTTTTCTCCCTGCATGGACATGGTCATGACTGTTGAGTCCCCTGAGACTGTCACCCTGGCACGTTGTCCTGCAAGGAAATGAAGCAGAGGAGGGGTGGGATATCCAGGCATGTCATTCCCTTTGTCTTGTTTACTGCCCACAGCATCCCTATATTTTTACCCCCATTTCACAGAAGAGAAAAGTGAGACTCTGGCAGACAAAGGAAGAGGCCTAAGTCACCCAGTTGGCACTGTCCCTGTCCCTTTCCTCCAGCCTTGGGGAGCAACTAGAGACATGAGAGGCAACCAGAGAGTTTGGAGTGAAGCCTGGGAAGTGGTTCCCATGGCCTTACTATGCAGCAGCACCTGCCAGCATCACCCCCAGGGCTTTTGGGAACCAAGCACCATCAGGTGTATGATGGAATTGAGGAGTTACACTTTTGAATGAGTTCCAAGGGTGGCAAAGGGGTGGGGTACATACTTGGAAAACCAAAGCCTCACCATGTACTTCTTTCTTCAGGCCAGTGGGACCGTTCATCGACACTGGGTAATTGTAATAGCCAACATTTTCTTGAGCATTAACTATGTGCTTGATAATGTGTGAATAACTTCACACATACTGGCTCATAGGAGGCCCATTTTCCAGGTGGGGAAAATGAGGCACTGAGCTGTTAGGAACATAGGAACAGAAGCTGGGCTTTGAAGTCAGGCAGGCTGCCTCTTAATTCCCCATGTGGAACATTATGGTCAGCACCACATGGGAAAGTATGGTACCTGTCTTTCCACCAACACTGAAGGGGTCAGTTTTGCTCTTCAGGGCAAGAGTCCGAGGCCATTTGTGTTCACCCCACCACATGGTTTACAGCTATGCCACCTCCTCTCCTGGTTTAGTCTCTGGGCTTCACTTAAATGTCTCAAGCAAGTGACAGTTGACATCTTTGCTGGCATTGCAGGAACCAGTTTCTGGCATGACGCTACTTCTTGAAAACTCCTCAGTGAGACACCACTAGTGACTACACAACATCACGCGGGTTATATATAGCTTCCTCCTGGGAATCAGCGGCTCCAGAGGCCAGGGGGTTTGAAGAGGATTCTGCAGAGGCAAAGCTGGCAGTGGCACCCAAGTGCTGGGAGAACAAAAGCTTTAAATTGAACGGTGGCCCAAAATAACACCTTTATACTGGAAAGAGGAGCTAGTGGCAATTCATGGTAGTTAGGGGAGTGCAGAGGTTGCCCTTCCCAAGGCTAAGTGGCAAGGAGTGGCACAGTTAGCTGCAGAGTCCCCAAGAGCATGGGATATCACTCCTGGAGGCACTATCAAGTGTCTGTGAGTAAGTCCCTTCTTTTTTATTTTTTAAAAAGATTTATTTATTTTTGTTGGAAAGGCAGATATACAGAGAGGAGGAGAGAAAGAGAGGAAGATCTTGCATCTGGTGGTTCATTCCCCAAGTGGCCGCAGCGGCTGGAACTGAGCCAATCCGAAGCCAGGAGCCAGGAACTTCTTCCAGGTCTCGCATGTGGATGCAGAATCCCAAGGCTTTGGGCTGTCCTCCACAAGCAGGGAACTGGATGGGAAAAGGGCCTGCTGGGATTAGAACCGGCACCCATATAAGATCCCAGTGTGTTCAAGGTGAGGAATTTAGCTGCTAGGCCACTGCACCGGTCCCAGTAAGCCCCGTTTTACTCTGAATAAGCAGTGCATGGGTCAGTGAAGGTCAGGTGCTACTGAAGGTCACATAGCCAGGCAGGTGTCTCAATCTCTTACCCAACTGGTATGCTCCAGGGCTTGGTTGTTCAAGCAAAAACAGGCATGCAGAAGGAGCCCATCAAAGGAGCACTTTGGGCAAGACCATGCTATAGACCTCACAGCCGTCAGAGGGCAATTCTTCCACTGATAAACTTTCTCAGTTTGTTCCTCTGGTTAGAAGCTTCCAATGGTTTCCTGTTGGTTGGGATGAAAACCAAACCCTTGGTAAATGGATGTGAGGATTGGGGGACATGATCTCATAAAAGGTATGACAGGTTCTGATGCAGTTAGTATAGTCATGCAATATGCAATGGTTAATAGTAGCCTGCGTATGCAATCATTGCTATATCCTAGAATCTAGGTGTGTAGTAGTCAATGCCATCTATTTTGTGTAAGTAAAACCTATGATGTTTACACAGTGACAAAATTTCCCAACCACACATTTCTGTGCATGTTTTCCCAATAATTCATGATTGAACTGAATTATAGTATGTATTAAGTAGTACTAAGTAGATGGTATTTTAAAAGATTAATTTTATTTTTATTTAAAAGGATTATAGAGAGAAAGGTCTTCCATCTGCTGGTTCACTCCCCAAATGGCTGTTATGGTAAGAGCTGGGCTGATCCAAAGCCAGGAGCCAGGAGCTTCTTCTGGGTTTCCTTTGTGGGTACAGGATCTCAAAAACTTGACCCATACTCTGCTGCTTTCCTAGGAGCATTAGCAGGCAGCTGGATCAGAAGTGCAGTGGTTAGAGCTTGAGCTGGCATCTATAAGGGGCTTCTTTTCAGTTGCTTGCATTATTGTTTTGCTGGTCCAGGCATCTTGTTCTCTTTCCCCAATGTAATTATGAGATGCTGGAGAGCAGTGATGATTTTCTGGGCCCTTTGTATCTGCCTCCATGCTGTCTAGCACTGTGCTTCTCCCTGGGAGTTCTCCATCACTATGTTTTTTTTTTAACCCCTGGACCAACTGTAATAGTAATCCTAATACAGCTGATGTATATCGAGTTCCTGACAGGAACTACTGTTGGATCAGGTCTTGCCATTGCATTCACAGTTCCACATACATCTTACTGTAATGCTGTGAGGTAGATCCTTTTTTAGCCCCCATTTTACAGATGAGGGAACCGAGACTTAAAGATGCAGCATCTCTGGCTCAAGGTTACAGGGCTGCTAATTGGCTGAGATAAGACTGAATGCAGGCAGTCTGACGCCAGAGCCTGTGCTCTCCCTGGTGAGACAGCACCACCCCCTCTGCTATCGGGGAGATGGATAGGGCTATATTTGTTCTACTTGCGTCAAAGGATGATCTGAACACAATAAAATGAAATGACTGAATAGTGCTCAAAAAAAATATATATATATAAAAAGAAAGAAGTTAGGAGTTCAAAGGCAAAGCTTTGCCATTAAACCTTGGGGATTTCCAGAGTCATTTAGCAGTGCTGAGTCCCTGACATTATCACCTGGTCCCATCTCCCATCTATTAATGTGTCCCCAAGGAATGGTGACGATGAGAAACTGGTGGTAATTGGAAGGAAATTGCTCCTCCAGGTGTTTCAGAGTGAACCTTAAATCTCTGCCGTTGCCAGTAAAGCAGGTCTCTGAGCAGTTCCATTTTGGTGCCTCATTTGAGATGACAGAGAAGTGAGAAAGCATTGATCCTTTTGAGGCACTTTTGGGATTTGGGATTCTTGGGGCTGAATCTGCATGTTGTCTGTGACCAACTCATTATAGGTGTGGCAGGTTACACTGGGAAAGATAAGTTCCTATAACTTAAAAATAACCTTTTGGTCCAGCTCTGGGTAGGGAGCTCTCACCTGGGGGTGGTGGAGGACCACATTGATTGAGTTCCAGATAGGAGTATTCTAACTCCCCAAGGAGACAGGGCTAGGGACTCCAAAGCACAGGTGTCCAGCATCCGGTCCAGCATCCAAATGCAACAGTCAGAGCAAGACCTCCTTGTGCTCCAGTCAACAGCAGATGGCACAAACTGTGACCGCCTTATCTTGCACTGACAAGAAAATTGCAGAGCTCATTAGCTGGGTGACGACTTTGCTGCCAAATCAGGAGAAACTCAAGACAATGGAATTATGCATCCATTAAAGAGAACGAGGCAGATGATAATGACAGTTAACATTTACTATGTCAGGGCAAGGATACGCACTGTGCAAGCATTATCTCATTTAATTCAACAACCTCACGAGGTAGGCGCTATTATTATTCTCCTTTGACAAAGGAGGAAATGGCACTTGGAGAAGCTGAGTCACCTGCCCAAGTATTCAGGTGGACCACATCCCAAATGCCCTCAACAGCCAGGACTGGGCCAGGCTGAATCCAGGAACTAAGAACTCCATCCAAGTCTCCAATAAGGGTGGCAGGAATCCAAATCCTTGGGCCATCTTCCTCTGCTTTCCCAGGCACATCATCAGGGAGCTGGATTGAAAGTAGAGCAGCCTGGACTTGAACTGGTACCCTGATGTGGGACTCCAGGGCTGGCAAATGGCGGCTTAATCTGCTGCACCGTAACCCTGGTCTGCCATTAAAAACTGTTTTGATGAATAGTTCATTACACATGCGTATTTGCAGTAGAATTGATGGAACCAGAGTACTATATGGTAAGTGAAATGAGCCAGACAGAAAAATGCATGTGCTATATGTTCGACCTCACATGTGGAAACTTTGAACATAGAATAGTGGTCACTAGAGGCAGGGAAGTAGGGAGAAGGCTAGGGGAAGGTTGGATAATGACTATCACAACATGGACAGAAGGAACAGGGACCAGTGCACCATGGCATGGCTGGGCGGCTGCTTTGTGTTTTCTGAACAGACAGAAGGACAGGATTGAAGGGCTTCTTCAATATAAGCCAAAAACAAGGAGAGAGAACGGTTCCTCGCCCTGATTTGGTCAGCACATAGTATGTACTTCTACTGAAATGTCACACTGCACTTCCAGTTTTTTCAGTTTGAAAATGTTCAAACCAATGGAAATGTTGCAAGATGGTGCGGTAAACACCCATAACAAATCTGCCAATGGGATTTACATTGGTTAAGGGTATTGCAGCTGGATACCATCCATTCTGCATTCAAATGTACTCAAATCCCTCCCAGGAACCTTTTGAGCCAGTTTCTTCCCAAACTAGGGCTCAGTCTCCTTCCTTTTGAATTCTGGATGTGTGTTTTGGGTGGCAATGCCTCAGGAGTGATGCTGCGACCCTGACAATGCATTGTCAGTTGGTCCCCCAGGGTGATGCCAAAGCAGACCCGTAGGTTAAAGCAGCAGTCATCAAATTTGCTGTTGGAAAGGGGCCCTCCTCCCTTTGTAAATGAGAAATCCTGAGGGTGATCCCTGGAGACTCGGTGAAAAGCCTGCTTCTCATACATAGAAGTCTGTGCACAATGACTTTTCTGCACAGCCATGCATGTGTCTGCAGTACATAATTCAAGAAGCTGGTGGCAGAGCAGAGTGTATAATTACAACCTTCCGTCCTTACAGACCCTCATGAGGATTCATCAGTACAGAGGACAGGGGTGCTGGCTGGGAAAGGGCTGATGTGGCCAGGCCCTCCACTGGGAGGAACCCCTGTGGTGAGTGTTCTAGGGCCCCTCCTCCTGGGCTGCTCTCCTGAGTAATGAGCCCGAGTCTGAGTATGGATTTCCCTTCATTCAGCTCTTTCCTGATCTTTTTGTAGAACCACAAGGCCAGAGTCTCTTGCTTCCACCCAGAAAGATGCCTTCTGTCTGGATGAGAACATCAGAGGCCTGACTGCTCCTTGTATGGGCTTTTAACAAAAATTCCCATCTCCTGACCTGTCTGTAGCCTGTTTTAAGAGGAGCATGACACTGCCAATTCATGGACCTTTGGGGATACGCAGCACAAATTCCATCGATTTCCTGGTACTTCATTGCCTCCATGGGTTTTAGCTTGCTTGGGTTTGCTAAGTTCATTGCTGCAGGTCTCTTTGCTGTTGTTTTCACTCCAGTTCTCTGCATGCTTCTGAGGCCTCTCCTTCCTCCTTTTATTTTTTTTTTAAAGATTTTTTTATTGGAATGTCAGATTTATAGAAAGATCTTCTACCTGCTGGTTCAGTCCGTAAGTGGCCAAAACGGCCAGAGCTGGGCCAATCCAAAGCCAAGAGCCAGGAGCTTCTTCTGGGTCTCTGATTTGGATGCAGGGTCCCCAGGCTTTGGGCCATCCTCGACTGCTTTCCCAGGCCACAAGCAGGGAGCTGAAAGGGAGCATCTGGGATACAAACCTGCACCTGTATGGGATCCCGGCGCATGTGAGGTGAAGACTTTGGCCACTAGGCTACTATGCCAGGACCCTTGTTTTTAATCATAACAAGAGGGGCTGGCATATAGCAAAAAGGGTTCAGCTATCATCTGTGATGCCAGATCCCTTAGGATTGCCATTTCGAGCCTGCACTGCTCTGCTTCCAATCCAACTCCCTGCTAACATGCCTGGAAAAGCAATGGAAGATGGCCCAAGTACTTGTATCCATACCACCCATGTGGGAGTCTCAGATGTAAGTTCCTGGCTCCTTGCTTTGGACCTGGCCCAGCCCCAGCCATTGTAGCTATTTGGGGAATAAACCAGCAGATGCAAAATCTCTCTCTCTCTCTCTCTCTCTCTCTCTCTGTAACTCTGCCTTTCAAAATGAATAAATAAATCTTAAGAACTTAACTAAAATGAGAGTTTGGAAAGGTGCATCGTTGCTTACACTTAATCCTAAATCTACTTTTTATGTGATTTTCTATGGTTTCAATTTCTAAGAGCCCATATTTCTTAAAACAAAGTAGAAATACAGTACAAATGTTTGCTTTGTTTTCAAAGATGTGGTAGATGAATTTTACAAGAGGTGTGGGAGTCAGAGGCATTCTGATTGCCAGTGAAACCACTTCCTACTGGTTTAGGAATAAGCAGTCGATTGGCTTACTAAGCTAGGACGTGCAGAGGGAAGCCTTGAGGGCTGCACAGGCACTGAGCCTCCAGAAGCCTCTCTCTCTCCGGTCTGGATCCTCTCTTCTCCACCTTGGCCTTTTCTGGCCCAGCCCCCTTGTGCTGCTCTGCATTTGCACAGATTCCCACCTGCAAAATGGGGCTGTCAGGGAAAATGAGTGATGGAAAGGGCTGGAACATTCATGCGTTCCACAAACAGAGCAGCTTTCTGAAATTCTAACCGGTAATAAGCATAATTGCTCTTCAGAAATCTACCCAAGGTCCCCGCCCCCAGGAGCAGGCGTGCCACAAGGCAATGTTGCCTGAGTGGATGGAAGGGCGTCTGGGTGAATGAGTCAGTCATCAGCCCCAGGGGATAGGCTGATATCTAGCCAGATCCCAGGTAGCTGTGTCCCACCCTGGACCTGCTCTGGGTCTCCAATTCTAAAACCGAGCACTGGAGGGAGAGATCTATACCCTCCGCAGTGACAAGGGCGAGTGACTGATGGAGCGCTTCTGCTCTTGTCTGCTGAACTCAGTTTCGTGGCACAAAGGGCAGGGATGTAGCCTGTGTGTGCAGCCAACCCAGCAATAATGGGAGAGTGTGGGCTGGATGGGCAGAAGCAAAGGAGACACAGGACAGGAGGCGCAAGGACAAATTAGTGAGCTGTAAATACATAGCAAGTAGGTGGTCAATGTCACCAGGGAAGCATCCCACAGAGCTTTGTACAAGGATGGGACCCATGCCTCTATTTTCTCATCTACAGAGAAAACTCCTCAAGCACTCCAGAGGTGGACACGTATGTGCCCGCATGCTGCACTGATGAATGGAAGGATGGGTTTGCGCACACCACCAGTCCTAGCTGGTGGTCTGTAAGCAGTGGCCATGTTATCCAAACGCTCAGTGTAATCAGGGATCATGGTGTTGGGGCTGGGACCCTTGAGTCAGATCCCTCTTACTGCTCTGCTGTTTCTTTACCTGAAAAGGCAATGTAACATATTTATTTGAAAATCAGTGTTAGAGAACAAGCTAAACCCAGGAGCCTGGAATTCTATGTAGGTTTTTTTATATATGTACAGAGGCTCAGGAACTCGGCCATTTTCTGCTGCTTCTGTTGCTTTCCCAAGCACGATAGCAGAGCACTAGATGCCGGATTGCAGGCAGTAGCTTAATGCACTGTGCCACAATGCCAGCACTCAGAAAAGGATCTTTTCAATGGAAAGAGCTGAAATTCATTGAGTTTTAGTAGCAATAAAATAAGTGCTATAGAGAAGCATAAAATGTCATTTGCTTGAGGGCAGGGATTTTGCTTTTAAAGTGTTAATACCTCCATTGGATGAGGGGGTGAGGGGGCAATCAGCGGCCTTAAATCACTTAGGTGGGGAGTATATGGTTCTCCTGAAGACAATTTGACAGAAAAGCATCAAAAAGCATTAAGAATATGCATGTCCTTTGCCTTAGCAGTCCCATGTCTAGAAATGACATCGAGTGGTTGTGTGCAGTGATTTACTTAAAAGGCTTACTGTGCTGATTGTTGCAGTGGAAAATTGGAAACAGCTAAAATGTTCGACAACAGGGATTTAATTAAATAAATAAAGGCACATCCACTCACAGGGCTGTGAAGCAGTCATTTTGAATGATATTGTTGGCAGAGTATCCATTGGTGTGGATATAAGATTAATTGAAAAAAGCAGGGCACAAAATTGTGTGTATGGCATGCGCCCTGCTGTGGACATGAGCTTTTCATCTCCGCAGCATATTCTTGGACAGGCTCCACCATGAGGGTCCATCCCGGGCACATGATTAGACCTGGGCCCAGGAAGAGCTGATAAAGCTCTCATGAGAAAAGCAGCTCTTTCTCCATGACTGGAGACCAAGGATCATGCATGTCAGAAGCTGTCGTGTCTCTCTTTGCCTGCTTGTGAAGAAAGAACGAAGAGAAAGCAGAGTTAACAGGTGCAGTGAGACAGATCCCCAATGACACTTGCTGAGCCCCTGGATCCAGCTGCCCTAGGAAATTCACTTCTATGAGCCAATTCATTTTCTTTAATTGCTTACATCAGTTTGAATTTCAAGTCAAAGAATCTTAACTCAAACTAGTCCAGTACTATTTTTTAAAAAATCAGCAACTGAACAGCATACAGGAAAGGCATGCATCCAGATGCTGGTTGTAGTAGCTGCTGGGTGGGCAGAGTGGTGTCCTTGCTTGCTGCCTACTTTTTGCTGTAGTATTGTGGTCATTTCAAAACATGTGCACAAGTTCTTTGGTGCTCCTGCTATCAAAATATGAGCTTTGCTTCCTTTCCTGTGGACTTTAGAGTGACCTGAGAAGCTAAATGTCCAGGAGAGGGTGGTAGAGATGATATTTTGTGTCTTCCAACTTCAGCTCATCCACAGCAGGTGCCCTGGGAAGGTTCTAAGTCATAGCTCTCGGAGCCCTGAGTTTCCATGGAAGGAGTCTGAGGCAGCAGCAGGATGAGGAAGCCCAGGCCACCCAAAGCGGGCCTCATGTCGATGTTCCAACCACCTGAGTCCAAGCTGAGATCCCAGCTGCCTTCTAGAACCTACAGCAATAGGTAGCTCCAGAAGATTAGGCCCCAGAAGTCAAGTCAGCTCCATCTTCGTTCTTCCCAGCTTAGCCTCCTGGTGGAGCAGATCCATGCCATGCCCATACCCTTTCCACACCCTTGACCTGTAGAAGGTGGGAGTGTGATAAACTGGTTACTATAAGCTACTAAATCTTGGAATGGCTTTTTATGCAACAATAGGTAATTGAAACAGAGTTTTTTTTTTTTTTTTTGTCATGAGAGGAGATTGTTCATGAAGTACCTAGCACAAAAGTCTCTTAACATTTGCACACATAAAAAAAATATTCACCTAGGAATAGAGACTTGTCCCCCCATCTCCCTGTTCCTCCATGTTGTTGGGGTGGGCACAGAGGGAGACATGACAAATAGCAATTGACTTCTTATTCTACTGCTCGCTTAGGGGCCCACACAAATGAGCCAACAGCTTAGCATCTTGATGACATCTGATATGTTGGATTACTGAATTCTCAGAAGCAGCTGTCTCATCTAATAGGTTAAAAATGACTTCAGCCTAATTGCAAATGTTGACTACTTTCATGAAGAATAATTTGGCAGCAAGCAGTACATGAGTTAGAAAGCTTAGATTTGAAAGTAAAAACAAAGATGCAGTGTCACGAGGCTTACACAAGAAAGGGAGTTTACTGACTTTCATATTTGGAAAGGGAAAAGCCAGGCTCAGCCCCACATGAGAATTACTCCAATGGTGATGTGACCGTATGCATGTTGATTTTTGTATCTTGCAACTTTCTTGAATTAGTTTGTCAGTTCTAACACTTTCCCCCCTTTCATGGCATCTTTACGGATTTCTACATATTCATAAATAAAATCATGTCATCTGCAGACGTTTCTCCATCTCAGTTTGAACAGCCTTTAATTCTTGCTTTTGCTTAGTTGCTCTGAGGGAATCTTCCAGTACTATGCTGAAAACATGTGCTGAAATTGTATAGCCTTATCTTGTTCCAAACCTTGGAGCAGCTGTGTTCTTTTCTGTATTTCTCTTCTTTGCTTCCATGGTAGACAGGAGGGCTAAACCTTTGCCAGCAGCACACTCTCCCCTTGGGCTCACAAAATTGGCATCACCATATCAGAGGGCTGTGTTTTCTGGCTCAAGTAGATAGAGTACATTTTTTTCTTTTCTGATCATAACACAGAGCAAAACCCAAGGGAATCCAATCAGAAGAGATTTTTGCATTCCTATGTTCATTTCACTATCATCCGTAAGAGCCAAGAAATGGGATCAACCTAAGTGCCCACCAACAAATGAATGGATTAAGAAAAATTGGTGCTTACACATACCATCGAATACTATTCAGCCTTAAAAAAAAAAAAGTGGGGGTGGGGGAGAATCCTGTCATTTGCAACAACATGTATAAACCTGGAGACTGGTGTGAAATAACCAGGCACAGAAAGTCCAATAGCATAGGAGCTCCTGTGTGTGTGTTGTTGTCAAGAAAAGGGTCAGCCACAGAAATAGAGTAGGATGGTGGTTAGTCGGCCAGAGACGAGGATGAGGATGGATGCAGAGAAGACTGGAAGGTATCAGTCACAGAAGGCAAAGTTTCAGTGAGACAGAAAGAGTAAGTTCAGGAGATCAATTGTGCAAAATGGGGAACGTAACTGATCTCAAAACAGAGGATTCCTGAAAGCTGCTAAGTCGGCTTTAAAATATAATAGTTTGATAAAAGAATACATATTTTCCACAGTGTGTACATATGAGTTATTTCAGAACATAATGTTGTACCCTGTAAACAGATGCAATTTTTACTTGACAGGCCCAGGAGAGGTGTTGAAAAATATATATGTAGGGCCCGGTGCAGTAGCCAATCACAGGGCTTAGTTGATAAGTTCCTAGGGAGGGTGGAGCTTAAGATCTTCAAGTCCACTGCTAAGTGCCAAGAGGGAACTGCTGTAACTAAAGTACTCTGGCAAGAGTCCCTTCTCACCCTCCTCCTCCATGGCCAACCCGGCTCATGTCCTAGGGCACTGCCACTTCCAAGTGAGCATTTGCGATGGGACCATTCACTGCCCTGGTTGGCCATGAGGATGCACTGTAGTCAGGCACTGAAGGCAGGACTCTGACATGCTTAAGAGATTGACCATGGTCTAAACTGCCTGGTCAGAATCCTGGCTCTGTCATTCATCTGTGTGACTTTAGACTGGTCATAAAACCTCCTTGGCATCTCTATTTTACCATCTACAGAATGGAGAAACAAATAATTCTCATCTCATTAGGTTGTTGTGAAATCAATATTCCTAAAATATTTGGAACAGTGACTAGAGAAATATTTATTTAATAAGTGCTGATAGTTGGTGAGCAGGCCCTGGAGGGGTGTTGGCTGGTCCTAGGTCACGTGACATTAGAATCTGCTCTGAGTGGATCCCTTTCCCCCACACAGCACTTTCAAGCCAGATGGCTCATCTGGTTGCTGTTGTTATAGATCTTTTCTTTAACACAGGAAAAAGGATGGATTTCAACTATAAACACTACACAGTACTGCCTCTTGAACATAGAAATACCCAGGCAGGTAACGAAATTTAGTGATGGAAGAAGCAATTTTCCTTCTGTCATCAAGGATCTGCGATAGGGAGGCAAGGGAGAGGGAGGGAGGGAGATTATCACAGCTCAAGAAAGGATGCCAGGAGGGTGTTCAAGAAACTCTGGAGTGGAATTTTTTTGTTTGTTTGAAAGTCAGATATACAGAGGGGAGGAGAGACAGAGAGAAAGATCTTCTGTCCGATGATTCACTCCCCAAGCAGCCGCAACGGCCAGAACTGCTCTGATCTGAAGCCAGGAACCAGGAGCCTCCTCCGGTCTCCCATGTGGGTGCAGGGTCCCAAGGCTTTGGGCTGTCCAAGCCGGACCCACGAGTGGATTTGTAACCCTCTGGCACCGGATTTGTATTCTAAGTTTGAGATCTAGTATTTCTAATTAGTAAGAATATGGTTTTGGGCAGGTCACTTAACCTCTTTGGGTCACCCTTCTTTCTTTCTTTCCCCAAATGGCTGCAATGGCTGGAACTCAGTCGATCCGAAGCCAGGAATCAAGAGCTCCTTCCAGGTTTCCCATAAAGGTGCGTGGTCCTAAGGCTTTAGGGCCATCCTCGACTGCTTTCCCAGGCCACAAGCAGGGAGTTGGATGGGTAGTGGGGCCACTTGGATTAGAACCAGTGCCCACATGGGATCCCGGTGCATGCAAGGTGAGGACTTTAGCCACTAAGCCAATGCACTGGGCTCCCCTTTTTCTTTTCATCTGAAGAATGGAGGAAAAATAGTAACTTTTCTCCTAGGTCCATTGTGAGAATTAAGTTAGTTAACACACATAAATGCTTTCAGTACCCGACACATACTGAATGTGAAAAGATATCAGATGTGAAGCTATGGTAATGACAAGGATGGCAACATTCTTTGGTTTTACTAAAGATTTTTATTTATTTAAAAGACAAAGAGAGAGCTGGTTGGAGAGAGAGAGAGAGATCTTTCATCTGCTGGTTAGCTGTTTAAGCTCCAACAGCAGAGGCTGAGCTAGGCTGAGCTTCATCTGGGTATCCCACATGGGTGCAGAGGCTCAGAAACCTGGACCGTCCTCTACTGCTTTCCCTAGGCCATTAGCATGGAGCTGGATCAGCAGTGGAGCAGCCAGGACTTGAACCAGAGCCCATATGGGATGCCGATGTTGCAAACAGCAGCTTAACCTGTCATACCACAACACTGGGCCCAGACAACATTCTTTTTTTCCCCCCAGACAGCATTCTTAAAAGCTTACTGTGTGCCAGGCTATGGTTGTTGTCTTATTCTAGACTCACAAAACCCCCAGAAGGTAAATGCTTTACCATCTCTATCTAGCTCTATCTCCATCACCTCTGTTCCTCTATCACTATCTCTATCTCCATCTCTATTACCTCTCTGTCCATCTCCACATCTCTGTCTCCATCTCCACTATCTCTCTGTCCATCTCCACATCTCTGCCTCTATCTCCATCTCTGTCATGTCTGTTTTACCTATTGAGGTGAGCATTTGAGCTCAGAAACCTTAATTTACTTGCCAAGGTCACACAGTAAGTATGTGGTGAAGATGAGGTTGAATCCCTCATCTGTGTGACTTCTGAGTCTACATCCTTAGCCAGGTGCCTGCTTCCTCCCTCAGTCAACAGCCCCACTGAACTTTAAATATCATGGGAGTGAAAAGCAAGTGTTATTCCACTGACCCACTCCCACCCCAGAGTAGGCACCAGGAACTGTCTGCTGAATGACCCATTGATTTTCACTCCTGCTTCTGGCACTCCTGGTCCCTCAAAGACCTTCCTCCCTACAGCTTTTTTTTTATAAAGATTTATTTTTATTATTTTTTATTGGAAAGGCGGATATACAGAGAGGAGAGACAGAGAGGAAGATCTTCCGTCCGATGATTCACTCCCCAAGTGAGCGCAACGGGTCGATACTATGCCGATCCGAAGCCAGGAGCCTCTTCCGGGTCTCCCACGCGGGTGCAGGGTCCCAAAGCTTTGGGCCGTCCTCGACTGCCTTCCCGGGCCACGGGCAGGGAGCTGGAAGGGAAGCGGGGCTGCCGGGATTAGAACCGGCGCCCATATGGGATCCCGGGCGTGCAAGGCGAGGACTTAACCACTTGCGCCACCGCGCCGGGCCCACCTCCCTACAGCTTTAAACTAGCTTTGACTGAACACAAAAGGAAGAGGATGAAAAAAAAAGTTGTTCTCCCCAAGGATACAATTAATCAGAAGGCTTCAGTTGCGCACATCCCTCTGTCTGTATAAATACGTATATCAGTATCTGTATAAATAGTAGCAACCGCAAGGTTGCTAACTCTGTGATGCAGTTGAATGGGAGACTGACAGCATGATTCATGGCTCAGGTCAAGTTTAACTCTAACCTGTTTGTGCAAGACAGATTTGCTTCAAAAACACTTTCTGTTGCATAATTGCTGTAAGCCCACCTTTTCCCCAGGGAGGGGATATTACCACATCAGCCCACAAGCTTCTGCTGCTATATACTCCAGTCAGCTATGGAGTTGGCTACTTTCCCAGCATTGTGGGCCCAGGTAGGATCTAACTGATCTTTGTTAGCACAGGAGGGAGCAAGCAAAAATTGCAGCA
Source organism: Ochotona curzoniae (assembly GCF_017591425.1). Taxonomy (NCBI): domain Eukaryota; kingdom Metazoa; phylum Chordata; class Mammalia; order Lagomorpha; family Ochotonidae; genus Ochotona; species Ochotona curzoniae. The sequence goes on along the minus strand of NW_024465894.1, from coordinate 17,378,403 downwards.
GGAGGCAACTGCCAGAAAACCTGGGAATATGAAACGGATCACCTTTCGAATGGTGGTTTGGAGAAAGCCTTTCATTCAATTGCTCATCCACCCATCCTTCCAATCATCCATCCATCCATCCACCCACCCATCCATCCATCCATCCACCCATCCATCCATCCATCCATCCACCCACCTATCCATCAATCCATTATCCATTCATCCATCAAATTATTCATTATTTACCTATTCATCAATCCACCCATCTACTTTTCCATCCACGAAAAAACAACATTAGTCAGGCATTCTATATTTCAGAGCTGAATGGATTCCTAAGTGGTATACTTGTATCGTTACAGAAAATTTCCAACCTGCCTCCTCCAGGCTTAGCTTTCTCATTCATCCTCTGCGTAACAGTCATAGGTACCTTTTGGAATATGCAGATTTGTTCATTCTTGTGCTATAAGTATTTCAAAGATTTCCCATCACCTGCAGTAGTACTTAGGTATGACGTTTTTTTCTTTCCCCATCTTCCTACCATATTTATTATTAAACTATGTTGAAACTTTTGTTCCTTATAGCAAATTCATCTCACATCCCCTGTCTTCAGTGTATGCTTAGACAATCTTCACTCATGCTTGAACTTACATTTAAATGCATTATAGATTTCTCCCTAATATTCTTTTTCTACCAAAACCACTGAGATTTTAGACTGTTAGCAGCTATTCTTGGGGTCTGCACAATGGCTGAATTGGCTACTCTTTCAGTTGCAAGTGCCAGCATCCCATATGGTCACCACTTTGTGTCCTGGCTGCTCCACTTCCCATCCAGCTCCCGGCTTGTGGCCTGGGAAAGTAGCAGAGGATGGTCCAAAGCTTTGGGACTCTGAACCTGCATGGGAGACCTGGGAGAGGCTTCTGGCTCCTGGCTTCGGATTGGGGGCCATTGGGTGGGGCCATTAGGGAGTGAACCAGAGGATGGAAGATCTTTCTGTCTCTCCTTCTCTCTGTAAATCGATCTACATTTCCAATAAAAACAAATAAGTCTTTTTAAATTTAAAAAAATTTTTATTTTAGAGGATGTTTACATAGTTGATCAGGGTGGTAAAGATCCAGGGTTAGGAAAAAGTAGGTGTGATCATTGTTTCAGAATTTTTTATTACTTCTTGTTTCCTGGGAATTGTGAATAGCCATCCAATATCAACCCAGGGTCCCTATATGGCACATATTCCAAGGATTCTGCCCAGGTGGTTTTTACAGTTCTGAAATGTTGTTGATCTTGCTGGCCCAAGGATGAGGAAATCTTTCCACTGTCTGTTAACTGGCTTAGTTGATCTTAGAGTCTTGATTCGTCCAGATATTTGCTATCATCATTTGGCTGGGGTAGTTCTCCAATTTGTTTTGTTCTCCTTCCTCTGCTATGGTACCAGATGTCCTTTGCAGGCCCCAATGGGCAGCTATATCCTCCACGTGCATCAGGGCCTGCTGTCCACTGCTCTGTCTTTTTTATTGAGGAGGACCAGTTTTTGCAGACAGGCCTAAGGAGCTGGACCCTGCCAGACTCCCCACCCCCAGATCTCACAGACCCAGCACCCAACACACAGGCAGGCCTAAGGACCTGGGCCATGCAACCTGGACCCTGCTGGACCCCTGCTCCAAGGACTCATGACCTGGCACCCACAACCTCCAGGCTGGCTGGCTTGACTTACCTCGGCATCCACCAGCGGGTGCTGCAGCCTGACTTGATCCAGTCTGTCCCGAGTTCCAGCTCCTGCTAGGTGCTGCAGCCTAACCTGGCTCAGGCAGCCCCCAGTCTCAGCTCTAATGTAAGCTGGTTGATGTTGAGGCCTGCCCCGTCCCTCCTGCACCCCTCCTGGTTCCCAGATCTGCCAGTGGATGTTATGAACTTGTCCAGCCTGGCCTGCCCCCAGGCCTGACCCACATGTATGCTGGTGGATACTTTAACCTAGCTTTGTTTGGGCTGTTCCTTGCCTTGGTTCTTGTGCTCACCTGCAGGGACTGCATTCTGCCAAAGGAGCTCCCCAAATTCCTCGATCAGATCAGATCTGGGTCCTTGGCTCAGGTTGGTTTTGTCTACCCCTTGTCCTGGCAGGAACAGTGTCCTTGCCCACTAGCCCACACCCATTCCGGTTCTTACTGTTGGGTGTTACAGCCCAGCTATACCTGATCCATGCCCCGACACAGGCTCTCACATGGTTCAGTGAGAGCCGAGACTAGTCCAGCCTGTTCTACACCCACCCTGGCTCTCACGAGCACCAGTGGGTGCTGCAGTCTAGCCTAGTCTTGCTCTCCCCAGACTCAGTCCACACCCATGCCAAGGGAGACTGCAGCCATGTCCAGCCCAGTCCACTGCCCCCATTCCGGTTCTTGTGCTCACCAGTGGGAACCCCAACCCAGCTGGGGCATCCCCTTGGCTCCCCAACCAGGCCTGCTCCCAGCCACAGATCTTGTACATGCCAGCAGAGACTGTAATCCCACTGGGGTGAGAACACACACCCGCCCTCCCCACAGTTTCTGTCCCCAGACCTGTTTCTCTCATGTGCTGGTTAGTGTCATGGCCCAACCTAACATTACCTGTCCCCTGTTCCAACTCTCACTGGTGAGTCCTGTGATTGAGTCCTACCAGATAGGCCCCAGGCCTTGCTTTAGTGTATGCCAATGAGTGGTATTCAATGATGGTTGATGCTAACTACCCCAGCTCAGGTCTCCCATGTGTGCTAGTACTTCAGTCTGATCCTTAAAGGTCTTCCTGTTCCCCCCTCCAAACCACTCTGTCTCAGCCCCCTTGCTTACCTGCAAGTACAGTGGCCTTGTCTATGGAAGTCCCTCAGTAGTCATTCCTCATCTGAACATGAACCCTCAGGTTCTTGCACACCCCCACCTGTGTCATCCCCTAGACCGAATGTCAGTCCACATCTCCAAGTCCCTAGAGCATACTGCTGAGCGGCCTGAGGGCTTCGCTGGTACCTGGGCCCCCTGACCTCAGTCCCGCCAGGCCCCTACCCTCACAGACCTGGCTGCCTAGATGCCAGTCCAAAAATAAATAAATCTTAAAAAGAAAATAAAGAAGCTATCTTTGTTCCATTCTTTTTTTTTTCAAAAAGATTTATTTATTTTTATTGCAAAGTCAGATATGCAGAGGAGGAGAGAGAGAGAGGAAGATCTTCCATCTGATGATTCACTCCCCAAGTGACCACAATGGCCGGAGCTGCACCGATTCGAAGCCAGGAGCCAGAACTTCTTCCAAGTCTCCCAGCTGCCAGGATTAGATCCCGGCGTGTTCAAGGTGAGGTCTTTAGCTGCTAGGCCACGGTGCTAGACTCTTTGTTTCATTCTTAGCCATGGAATCTGAGTGGATCTGATTCTGTCCTTACCTCTGGGGCTTAGTACAATCTGAGTACCTCACTCCCCTGGCTACATGTACTGGTAGAGGGCAGAGCCCAAGACCAAATATGAGCAAGGAAGTACTTGCTCAGGGCAGTGGGAAAGGTGCAGACTTCCATGGGAGCTGGTAAGATGTGAGCTATTGGGAGAACAGCATCTCTGACCACTGGTGATTCCACCAGGAGAAAGGGCAACAGCACAGAAGGGCAGAGCCCGAGAGAATCACAAGGATGCAGAGCTGGAGGGCTGGCAATATTGCCATTCTCTGGGTCAAGCTGACTTGCATTCAGACAGGCTCCAGTTTTGTGAACTGGTGAATTTCTTTGTCTTGCTCCTTCTTTGGTTGGGTTTTCTGAAGAAACAAACTACAAAAAGGGCATTACTCCATCTTGAATATGCTGATTCATCCTTAGTCTCAGCTCCAGTATCATCTCCCTGAGAAGGCTTCCCTGAAGTCTCAGGTGATTTACATTCTTCTGTTTCTACAAGCTCTTGGATCTCATGCTGCTCAGTGTGTGTTGATTATAAAGTGCCCGTACTCCCATATATGATGGAGAACTGTGAAGACAAGGTCTGTGTCTCATGTGTGCCCACAGTCATTCCTGGTCTATAGCTGGACTTAAAAGCCATCATCGGGCCCTGCACAATGGCTCGTAGGCTAAATTCTCACCTTGCAAGTGCTGGGACCCCAGATGGTCTATAGTTCGTGTTCTGGCTGTTTTACTTCCAATACAACTTCCTGTTTATGGCCTGGGAAAGCAGTAGAGGACACTGCATTGGGAGACCGGGAAGAAGCTCCTGGCTCCAGATTGTTTCAGCTCTGCAGAGTGAACTAGTAGATGAAGATTTTTCTCTCTCTCTGTCTCTCCTTCTCTGCATAAATCTGATCTGCCTTTCTAATAAAAATAAATCAATCTTTTTTTAATTTTTTTTAAAGATTTATTTTTATTATTTTTTAATTGGAAAGGCGGATATACAGAGAGGAGAGACAGAGAGGAAGATCTTCCATCCGATGATTCACTCCCCAAGTGAGCGCAACGGGCCGATACTATGCCGATCTGAAGCCAGGAGCCTCTTCCGGGTCTCCCACGTGGGTGCAGGTTCCCAAAGCTTTGTGCCATCCTCTACTGTTTTCCCAGGCCACAGGCAGGGAGCTGGAAGGGAAGCGGGGCTGCCGGGATTAGAACCGGCACCCATATGGGATCCCGGGCGTGCAAGGCGAGGACCTTTAACCACTTGCGCCACCGCGCCGGGCCCTAAATCAATCTTTTTTTAAAAGAAGGCATCATCGGGTGTGTAGATAGGTGAATGCACACTATATAAAGATTTTTGAAGAGTGTCTCTACATCTTGGTCAGTTTCATTTTGTGATGAACAATTAATCCCTCCTTCAATTCCTAAAGTATATATATTTTAATGATTTATTTATTTTTCTTGAAAAGAAAGATTTACAGAGAGAAGGAGAGACAGAGCAAGATCTTCTATCCGCTGGTTCACGCCCCAAGTGGCTACAATGCCCGGAGCGGAGCCAATCTAAACCCAGGAGCCAGGAGCTTCTTCAGGGTCTTCTCCTACATGGGTGCAGGGTCCCAAAGCTATGGGCCACTCTCTATTGCTTTCCCAGGCCACAGGCAGGGAGCTGGAAGGGAAGTGAAGCAGCCAGGATATGAACCTGTACCCATATGAGATCTCAGCACATGCTAGGCAAGGACTTTAGCCATTAGGCTATAGTGCTGGGCCCAGCAAAAATATTTTTCAACTCAATGTTTAAATTATTATTTTAAGGTAATATTTTTACTTTAACTTATAGTCAGAAGCTTATACTACCAAATAAGTATTCAATAAATAAAAAGATGATTAGCCCACCTGGAAAATGCTGGGGCTATACAAGGTAATCAAATAAAAAGATGTGCAACAAAAGTGTCTTAATTGATAGCATTTCAGAACTATTGAACTATCAAAACCACTTGAGCAAGACCCTCGGAGCATGCCCCAAGTTGGGAACCCTGGAATAGCATCAGGTGTCTGTCCCCTATCCCAGGGAATAGAGGCAGTTGGGTGTGGCTTCTCCCCCTTTTCCCTACCTCCCCCAGGTACTGGAAGACAAAAATGTGGAAACAGTGATCTCACCTATTTTCCCCTAACCCTTGACCCTTTCCATCCTAATCAACTATGTAAACATCTTAAAGTATCTTAAACAAAAATGCTAAATTTAATTTTACCAGAAGTGAAAGTTAAAAAAAGACACTGAAATTGAAAGAAGTGCTGATTTCCAAATCATTTATTTTCACCTGAGTTAGTGTTTCCTAATCAATCACTCGAAGGGGTTTACCAAGGAGATACAACAATAAAATGCAGTGTGGGATCCTGGACTGTATTCTGGGAAGAAAAAAGGACATCACTAGAATAGGCTATGTTATGTTTTAATCAAGTCTGTAGATTGGATAGTAATTGTATTGATATTAAGTTCCTGGTTTTGACCATTGTACTGTGGTCACATAAAATGTTACTATTAGGAGAAGTGAGAAAAGACATAGTAAATTCTCTGTTTTGTATTTTTGGCCTTGCTGTAATTCTTCAATTATTCCTAAGTAAAAAAGACCATTTTTCAAAAAACCACTTTAAGATGAAGAGAAAGATGATAAGAGATTGAAGGAGTTTTAATTACATTTTATTCTAGAGAAGATGGAATTCCTCCTGTTATGAAACATAATGACATTTGCACCTTTCTAATTCTTTTCATTTACTCTTCCCCAACTTGCCACTTCCAGTTCATTATTTTTATATTGTCAAGATTGGGAACACTTACCTCCTTTTCTGCACTCATAATTATTATTGGAACTCTTTAATTTCAATTATGTCTCTGAATACTTTATCTTCAGCTCGTGGCATTTGTCCTATCCCTCTAGACTGCTGTATGTGGATCTATCTCTTCATTGGCTGGATTTCATAAATAAGCACTTGTTTCAGAATGGCTCGCTGCCGGTGTGTTCTCTGAGCTTATGTGCACTTGAAAATGTCCATGTGTCACCATTAAACACACAGGAAGATCCAGCTGAGTAACTCTGCAGTTTGCCTTCAGCACTTTGTGGACTTTACTCTATCATTATCTGTCACTGCAGTGGTTTTTTTTTTTTCTTTTAAACAATGGCTTCATTTTTTATACAGCTTTATGAATTCTAATTCATGTAATACCTACATAACCATGACTAGAATCAGAACACACAAGAGTTCCACTATTCCCTCCAAGGTCCTCATGCTTAGAAACCCTCCCCACTCCTACCCCTTGGTAACCACTAACCTCCTTTCTGTCCCTATAAATGCCCTTCTGCCATATAGGTGAAATGCGATTGGAAGGAGACAGTATGCTGCCTTTTGATACTGATGTCTTCCAGAGCCACTCTGAGATGCAACCTTAATATTCTATGCACATGTCAACAGTTTCCTTTTTCTTGTAGTGTTACACTGTGTTCATGACCTACAATTTACTTCATTATTGAAGGGCAGAGTGGCTGTCCCATGTGACCCTGCACTAGCTATATGTCAGAGTTCCAGCTGTTCTACATCCTTTTCAACACTTGGTAGTTAGTCCTCCCCCTCCCCTTTAATTTTAGCCATTCCAATAGGTACATAATGGTATCTCACCATGTATTTTTTTAAACATTTGTTCATTTTTATTTGAAAGGCAGATCTTCAGAGAGAAGATGAGATAGACAGAGACAGATCTATTCACTGGTTCACATCCTAATTGGCTTACAACAGCCAGAGCTGAACTGATCCGAAGTTGGGATCCAGGAGATTCTTCTGGGTCTCCCATGTGGATGCAAGGTCCCAATGATTTGAGCTGTCCTCTGCTGCTTTTTCAGACCATAAGCAGAGATTAGAATGGAAGTAGAGCAGCTGGGATACAAGCCTGTGTCCACATGGGATGCCAGCACCTCAAGATGAAGGATTAGCCTGCTGCTCCACTGCACCACCATGCCAGATGCTATTTTTGTTGTTGTTTCCACATTATTATTGTTATTTTTTCTGTATATAGGGTAAGTGAGGAGATAAAGGGAGAAGCCCCACCCAGCCTCCCACCCATCCTAGGTCCCCAAATGGGGCATGCTCCAAAGGTCCTGCTCAAGTGGTTTTGATAGTTCAACAGTTCTGAATTGCTGCCAATCTCAGCGTTCCAAGCAGGATGAAATTGGGCCCAGCGGCATGGCCTAGTGGCTAAAGTCCTTGCCTTGAACGCACAGGGATCCCATATGGGCACCGGTTCTAATCCTGGCAGCTCCACTTCCCATCCAGCTCCCTGCTTGTGGCCTGGGAAAGCAGTTGAGGACGGCCCAAAGCTTTGGGACCCTGCACCCACGTGGGATACCGGAAGAGGTTCCTGGTTCCTGGCTTCGGATTGGCGCAGCACTGGCCGTTGCACTCACGTGGGGAGTGAATCATTGGATGGAAGATCTTCCTCTCTGTCTCTCCTCCTCTCTGTATATCTGACTTTGTAATAAAAATAAATAAATAAATCTTTTAAAAAAAAAGCACGATGAAATCTCTCCAAAATCCACTGGCTGACATAGTTCACTTTAGAGTCTCCGTTTGCCCAGATTTTCACTGCCAACACATGGCTGGGATAGTTGATTGATTTGTTCTGTCCTCTGTCCTCTGTTGTAGTACCAAGTGTCCTCTGCAGCTTCCAATGGACTGCCATATCTTCCATGTGCACCTGGATATACTGTCCATTGCTCCGTCTGAGATTTTTAAGACCTTCAGCAAGCTAGGACTAGAAGAAGTCTTCCTTAACCTACCAAGTAAGTAACATTATTTTAAGATACATGATTGAATACTTCCCCCTAAGACCTGGAAAAAGGCAAAGATGTCCATTGTCACCACTGCTATGTGACATTGTGTTATGCATGTTATTTGCTGCCAAGAAATAAAAGGCATACAGATTGAAAAGCAAGGAATAAAACTGTCCCTATCCACAGGTAATCCAATGACCTTTGGAGAAAATCTTAAGGTACTTCCAGAAAGAAAACATCTCTGGAACTCACAGATGAGCTAGGCAAGGTCACAGGATATGTGCCCCACATGTAAATATTCATCATATTTCTATAAATAATTAAGAAACAATTAGAAACTGAAAATGTAAAAATGAAGTAAATCATAAAAAGTAAAAATACTTGGGAATAAAAAAAGAGAAAAAAGTGAATCAGCTCTGCTTTAGCTGATCTGGCCATTTGGGGAGTGATTCAGCATTCAGAAGACATCCCCTCTCTAAACTCTGTAAAATCTGCCTTTCAAATACAAATAAATAAAGCTTCCAAAAAATTATGAATGGATATAGAATGTGGTTGAATGATTGTTCTGCATCAATTAGTAGGATCGTCTAACTTTCTTTATTGAGTTTATATGTGTTCAGATGATTGGTTGAGTTGGCTTTTATAATGTTTACCCAGCATGACACTCTCAAAGAAAAACCTTATTTAAGATATATTATGTGTTTGTACGTGTGTGTGAGTGTATGGAGGGTGGGTTACACACACATATCTTTACATTAACATATCTTTCGTTCATTAACATTTTGTTGAAATCATGTTATGTATCAAAGTTAACATTGTTTAGAATTCTTTTAAACTGGTCATTGAACTTACTAATAGCCATGGAGATTTTTAGTCATCTTTGTCTTCTTGGGTGAGCTTTGGTAGCTTGTGGCTTTCAAGAATGTGCTATTTCAGCTAAGTTGTTAAACTGAAGTGGATTGAGTTGTTTATTATGTTTTCTTATTGCCTGTTTATGCCTGCATGGCCTATAGTGATATTCTGTATTTCACACTGGTTATTGGTAATTTGTGTTTTCCATTTGTCTTTGTTAGTTTCACTAGGGGTTCATCAATTGTATTGATCTTTTCGCTGCAGCAGCGTTGGTTTGACTGATTGTGTCTATTATTTTTTGTTTTCAATTTCATTGATTTCTGGTCTTATCTCTATTATTTCCTTCCTTCTGATTGCTTTGAGTTTATCTTGTTCCTTTTTTATGTTTTTTTTTAAGGTGATATCCTAGTTTGTTTATTTAATATCTTTCCTCTTCTCAAATATAAGTATTTAATGATCCACATTTTCTTTTAAGCACTGTTTTTAAGTTCAGCCCATAAATTTTGAAATGTTTTTTCTCGTTTTCCTTAAGTTTCAACTTTTCTAATTTCCCCGGAGGGCTCTGCTTAGGCCTATAGATTATTCAGGAATATTGTAAACAAAAATTCTAAGTATTAGGGATATTTTCCAGATAACATTTTGTTATTAATTTCTAACTTAAGCTCATTGTGCTCAGAGACATTCTTGGGAAGATTTGAATTATTTTGAATGTATTAAGCTTCATTTTATGACACAGAGGTGGTCTCCCTTGGTGAATGTTCCTTGAACATTTGAAAAGAATGTGTGTTCTGTTCTTCTTGGATGGAGCATTCTGCAGATGTCCATTTAATCAAAATCGTGGATGGCGTTCGGCTCTTCTCCACCCTCACTGACTCAGCATATTGCTTCATCAGTGACTGAGAAAGCAGGTGGCTTGGGCCATTTCTCCTTTCACTTCTAACAGTTTCTGCCACACATATTTTGAAGTTGTCATTTAATAGTGTTACGACTTTGTGCGTTGTTAGTCCTCAATGCCCTCCCTCTTGATCTCTGCTAACTTTCTTTCCTCTGAAATTACTTTATCTGGTATCAAGAAAGTCACTCGGTTTCATTTATTTTTATACATGTGCCTGCTTATTTATTCAAAAGGAAGGGTAAGAGAGAGATCTTCCATGTGCTGATTTAATCTCCAAATGTTCACCACAGCTACGGTTTGGGCTGGGCCAAAGTCAGGAGCTTGGAATTTCATCTGGATGGCCACATGGTGGAGGGACCCAAATACCTGAGCCACCCTTACTGTCTTTCAGGGCACAGGAAGATTGAGTCAGGAGCAGTCAGGGGACGGAAACAAGCCCTCTGATATGTGAGGTGGATGTTTTAAGTGGTGTCTTCCCTGCAGTGACAGTGTCTGCCCCACCATATATTTTTACAGAGTTAAGAGGAGAAAGATTATCTCTTCACCCAAGTATTTGCCATTCTTGTTGTCGCTCATTGTCCATGTTTCAAGTGTCCTTCTGGGATTGTCTTCCTGTCTTATGATAATCCTTAAAGCATTTATTTAGAACGGATATTTTAGTGTCAAAATCTTAGTTTTGTCTTTCATCTGAGGATGTCTGTTTTGTTTTTACTCCTGGAGGATAGTTTTGCTAATGTAGAATTATAGATTAGCCATTGTTTTACCTCTTTGAAAAAAAACATTGTGCTGCTGCCTGTTTCTCCCACAGTTTCTCTGATCAAAGAAAAAGAATTTCCTTCTATGAGCATTCTAAGTGCCTGCCCGGTTGTTATTGGTGTTACCATTTAGCCACTACATCTCTGGGACTGTAGATTTGGAGAAGGACTTGCTTAAGGACTGGTATTGTAAACCAAGATGGAATCTCACGCACTATCTCTGCCCTGTGTACCCACCCCATTACTCAGAACAGAAAGACAATACACAGTTCCAGAAGTTGCACTGTGTTGAAATCCAACTTAAAGAAGATCAAGGAAGCAGGAACAGAAGACGACCTGCCTTGTTTTGATGGTTTGTGCTGAGTGCTCAGACCTTCCCCAGCCAACTTGCTGCCATTTACTTCTCCTTCGGCAGTCAGCTGCTCCATGGATGCTGCCTAGGTTCTAGTCTCATTCAGTGGGAGGTGTAGAGCAGAACTTGTTTACTCATCTTATCTGGACCTTGTAACTAATTATGGTGTCATAGATGAGTGGAGGCCAATCTGGAGAGAGTGTAACTGGAGAGTAGGCTGTTCTAGAATCAAGAACTAGCACAGGGCCCGGCGTGATGGCACAGTGGTTAAAGTCCTCACCTTGCACACCCAGGATCCCATATAGGCACCGGTTCTAATTCCGGCAGCTCCACTTCCCATCCAGCTCCCTGCCTGTGGCCCGGGAAAGCAGTCGAAGACAGCCCAAAGCTTTGGGACCTTGCACCCACTTGGGAGACCCGGAGGAGGCTCCTGGCTTCAGCTCGGCCTAGCATCAGCCGTTGCGCTCACTTGGGGAGTGAATCATTGGATGGAAGATCTTCCTCTCTCTCTGTTTCTCCTCTCTGTATATCCGCCTTTGCAATAAAAATAAATAAATCTTTAAAATTAAAAAAAAAAAAGAACCAGCACAAGAAATGATAATGCTTTGTCCTAAGAAAATGGGGGATTTGTAGATAAAAGTGTCTCAGAAAGATACAGCTGATACAGAGTAAAGAGGACATGGTAATTGAGTCTACATACATTGGGGAAAAGAGAAGGAGTTAAGTTTGACACCAAGGTTTCTGAATCAGGTAACTGGGAGTGGCGATGTCATTCACAGTTGGATAAATATCGAAGTGGCAGATTGTAGGGAAATGAATCTGGTCTGGAACACATGTGGCCTGAGACACTTGAGGAAAATACAGGTGGAGATGCTCAGGGGGACAGTTTGCTATGTGTGACTGAAGTTGAAGAGGAGTCCGGGGCTTCCTACTGTGTTTGAGTGTCACCAGTTGCAGTTGGCAGCTGTTGGGTATGCCACTTCACATTTATGTGCCTGACAATCCAACCCCAGCTCTCAGCCACATGAGAAGGACAAACCCATTCAACTCTAGAAATGAGTGTTAGTGGACTGGACTAATCCTCATATCCCATTTCACCTGGCCACAGGGGTCGGTTCAGGGTTTGGATTGAACTTGGCTAATGAGAATGAGGTCCAATACCTCTTTCTCATCCTCTTGAAAGACACATGTGTTTCTAGGTGAGACTGACATGATAGGAAGTAAGCTGTGAAGATGCTGCTGCCATCTTACTGTACTGAAGGAAGTCTTCTGGAATGGAGTAAGCAGGGGAAGGGGGCAGAGCTGAGGGATGTTGGGAACAAGTGGGTCTAAGACTATTGTTGGAACCCCTGTGTAATCTGTGTTCAGTCTCTCAATTTCTCAGTCATTTGAGACCACATTTTTAAGATTTCCTAAACCAAGTCAGAAGGAGTTTTCTCTACTACTTCCCTACTGAGAGTTCTGGCTGATACGTGAGCAGGCAGTGAGTAGGAGAGTCATGGTGGTGGCATAAGAGTGTGTTGAGAGAGAGAAAAGAGAAAGCTCCTTTTAAAGGATGTGTAGAGGAAGGAGAAGCCTGTGAGGAGGCACGAGAGGAGTTCTTAGGGAAACAGAAGGAGAGTTCTCTGTCTGTGAAGTTCCAAAAGTCCCTGAGTGAGTCAAGAAAGAGAGAGTAATTAACAGTGTAAAGTACACAAGCAGTAGCAGTCAAGATAAGAATCGAGAAGGGCCCTTGGGATTTGTCAGCAAGGAGCCCTTGACAAAGCAGTTGTACTTCCCAAGCTGGAAGGGCTCTTTGAAGTCATTACTCTACACCTTCTTTTGCCAAAGAGGAAATCAAGGCTCTAAGATATGTAATTTTTTTTTTTTGCTTTGTTTTGTTTTGAAATTGACAGGCAAAAGATTACAATATGTAAAGATCATGGCTCTAAGGTTCCTTAAAGATACCTTGATCCTATTCTAGAGCCAGCATGTAAGTCTCCTCTACAATGTCTTCTGAAACCTGTGCTTAAATACTTCTAAACAGAGTGAATGGGGGGGGAGGGGGGAGAGAGAGGGAGAGAGAAAGGAGAGAGAGAGAGAATGTAGTATACAGTAGTGTGGAGGTGTACTAAGAGCCCTTGGTTTCTGACTTGTACTACAGAGCATATGTAGGACAGCGCACTGCAGGCATTCCTGAGTTGACCCTTGGATTTGGGAAGCACCAAAGATTAACTCCGATTTTGAATTTTAAGAAGGCCCTTGGCATCTCATGACTCTATCCCCCTTTAAAGGAAGTTAAGTACCTGAGGAATTCTAGAACCAGCATCATGTTTCCATAAGGACACTCACAGCCACCTCAAGCTCAGTAAGTAAGTGAGTTGAGATCCTGCCTGCTCTCCCACCCAGGTACTCAAGACAGAGCTTTGGATGGCTCCTGATATCGCTCTTTCTCCTCTACTCACTGATTCTCACAAGTCCCTACAGTACCTCCTGGACATTCCTAGAGCTTGTTCACCCAAGTACACCTGCCCCTCACCCCCTGCCTGCCCATCCTTCTTCCCAGGGCAGTTCTCAGCCTTCTAACTGGTTTGCTGTTTCAAGCTCTTCCCATACCACCTGTTCTCCACGTTGATGCCTTATTCTCTGCAGATGAAGACCACCCAGTAATTTTCCATTGCCCTTGGGATAAAGTAAGTGCTTAACAAAACCTAGAGTTTGTTCTTGATTGTGAGGCAACTCTTTACTTCATACTATGTCTCTCATTCTCTCAAATCTTCTGCTTTCATGACAAATCCATGGATACTTCTCTCCTTCAGTTCTTTTTACAGTGTACCATTCCTGTTACTGGAACTCTTCTTTGTCATGCTCTTTTTCCCCTCAATCATTCCAGTTCAGTCAGAAGATCTTCACGAAAAGCCTTCCCTGATCCCCTCAGGTAGGCTGGTGCTTTTCCATCCCCCCACAGGTGCTCAGGCCTCCTCCACTGTAGCATTTTCACTCCTCTCTGGTTCTCTCTTGTTTCTTCTCTGTTGGACTCTCAGTTCGCGAGAACAGGAACATTATCTGCCTTCCCCTCTGACTGTGTTTTGACTGCCAGGTCCAGTGCTTAGCACACAGCGTGTGCTCAGTGTGTTCAACATTATGGTTCAATTATTTGTTTCTGTTTAAAGCATTGTTGACAAGACTTGACTGAAAAGAGGCCAATGAATGAGAACTCAGATTCAAATGAGTTCGAGCTCAGATCTTCTTATTGCTCCCAACAGAATTCATTCCTTCCGTTCTCCCCTTTGTCCCAGGAAGTACTGGGTGTGACTGTTGAGTTGGGGAATCATTAGATCCCCTCCAAGAGATTAGCCCTCAGCCGTGTGACCCAGGAAGTAAAATCTCATTTCAATACCAGGCACTTCTCCCCTAAACCACTAAGTCTCATGATGACATCAAATCCAATCAGAGCTCTGATTAACAGGAGTTGATTACACTGAGCAAATGTGATTTGAGCCCAGATCTAAAGCCTTGGTGGCTTAATCATCACTCACTCAGCAAATATTTATCAAGTGTCTAATCTGTATCAGTCTTGGTGCTAGCTGCAAAGAACACAACATACATGGGGCTCCCTGTCTGTTAGTTAACAGGCTGGTCAAGCTAAGTATGGAAAGGGATGGCTGCTAATACAATAATTTTGGGATTAGAGTTATGGTGGGAAAGTATCAAATGCTCTAACAGTGTCTAAAGGGCGAGGGATGACCTGATGTAGGTGCTGAAATTCAAAGGGTCTTCCTGAATTAGCATAACCTAAGCTATACATGATTTTTGTTGGGGAATGAAATAAGCAAAGACTGTTCCAGGCAAGACAAGCAGCAAAAGGACTTAGCAGATGGATAGGGACATGTTTCTTAAACAGAAGGCAAATGATGAGACATTTCAGAGGGGCGCAGAAAGACACCAGAGAAGGAATCAGATTAAACTCACACAAGGCCTTGTAGATCATGGGAAAGATTTAAGAAGAATGAAAAGCTCTCACCGGGAACTGTTTAATCCTCTGAGAAAACAGGAGTAGCTAGTGTCAAGGACTTGTCATGTAGTGAATTGCTGTAACATCCATGCATGACAGGTATGGTGGCTTAAAAAAATGGCAACAAGCGCCCCGCGCGATAGTGTAGTGGTTAAAATTCTCACCTTGCACGCACCGGGATCCCATATGGGTGCCGGTTCTAATCCCGGCAGCCCCGCTTCTCTTCCAGCTCCCTGCCTGTGACCTGGGAATGCAGTTGAAGATGCCCCAAAGCTTTGGGACCCTGCACCCACACAGGAGACCTGGAAGAAGCTCCTGGCTCCTGGCTTCGGATTGGCTCAGCTCTAGCCATTGCGGCTGCTTGGGGAGTGAACCATCAGGCGCAAAATCTTCTTCTCTTTCTCTCCTCCTCTCTGTATATCTGCCTTTCCAATAAAAATAAATAAACCTTTAAAAATGGCAATAAATTGACACTCTTCCCTTTAGAGGTAGAGTCTTTATCCTCTGCTCTTAATCTAGGTGGGTTTGGGATAGCTTTGACCAATAGCATTCAAAGAATGTGACATGGTGTGACTTACCAAGCTGGGTCACAAAAGGTCATGTAACCCCAGCCTGTTCATTAGGATATCAGTTACCTAAGGCCCTGGGCTACCAGGCTGGAGTGGCTGCCAGGAAGTGCTCCAATCATCGTTTCAGCTGACCTGGGCCACAGTCACTCCCGCCTGGAACTACACCAGCAAAGAGGGTTATTTTAACCCCCCAGCCTCTTGGGTTTTTCCATCTGAGACCCCAGACTTCATGCAACAGAGAGGAGAAGCACCTGTCACATCTTTCCACGAAGTGATGGTGTGGTTTGTTATTCAGGAATAGAGAGTGGTATCAATATTCTCCCATTTTACAGACAAGCAAGCTGAGTTTCAGAAAAATTAAGCAAATTGGTCCAGGCCCCACAGGCAGATTGAAGCCTGCACTGAGGTCTGGCCACTCACAGAGGTTGTTCCCTTCACCTTATTCCAGGTGCCTCATCTAGAGTTAACCCCTAAACACAATCTCCCTAGTTCTCCTTCACTGTTCATCAATCTGGGGACCTTGCTGGTCCCCTCTGCTTTTCAAGAACTAGGACTTGGTTAGAGAAACAGCCTTTGTGCCTTTATGACACATCTGATTCAAATAATGGAAAGACACGTGCTCCTCAATCAGTTCTTTCCTGATTTTATTTCTTCCTCCACACCCACAGGCAGAAGTCAGACACTTCTATCTAGCCCAACAGATCTGCTCTTCTCCCCACACTGCTCGCAGTGAGTAAATACCCACTGGCCTCCATTAAATTCCAATCAGGCTTGTGAACGAGCTGATTCAGCCCCCGACTCCTCTTCCTTTAGGAAGAACTAGGGATGAGCAAATCGCTTATTGGAGTAATTCTGGGAGCTGAGGCAGAGCCATGGCTGGCAGCCACCCACTAACTAGAAACCCAGGACATCAATCAGCCAAACTGATTTTTCCGCTGCTGCAACCATTTAAACAGTTATCTTTGCTCGAGGCTTTGTCCAAAGTTACTCAACCAGTGGGTTCCTGGGAGATAAGTCACGCAGCCTTGTTCTGCCGTCTCTGTGTCCTGGGGCTGCCTCTTTACTCACTTCCCAAGAGGGGTTGAAGTTCATTTGTTGAACTCTCAAAAGAAAAGAGGCTATACTGCTTGCACACACGTTCTGGTTGCAACAGGAAGATGAAAAAGGGACCTGAGGTCTGCTATACTTCTCATTGGATGCCCTGTGGAGGCCCGAGAAGGGAGTGTTAAATTTGGCTCCTTGCTGGTCCCCTTGTCTGACTGCAACAGATGCACAAGGCAGCAATTCAAGGGCCCCTTCAAATTGTCTCTGGGTGGGGAAGGAAGCTCTGAGTCACACACCTTCCTTTCTTCCTTTTACCTTGGGGACACTGAAACCAGAGGAAGAAACATGACTTATCTAAGGCTGGAAAGTGAATCAATATGAAAGTTATAGCTGGACTCTTTAAGACTCTGAGGGTGCCCAGCACATAATAGATAGCTCTAATAGAAAGTACATGAAATCAGGAGGCCTTGGTTTGAATCTGAACTGTGCCATTTAATGGCTGGCATGAGAAGACAGGTCACAAAGCCTCAGGTTCTCACCTGTAAACATCAAAAAAAATTTATTTGTGAGGATCCATTCATCCATACATCCTTCTAAAAACCAGTAGAGTATCTACTGTAGGCCAGGCTGTGCATTGGGTATGAGGCAATCAAGGATATTGTAGGACTGTTTTCTTTGAGGGTGGCAGCTGCCAGAAAATTAGATGACATGTGCAAACACACAATGGGAAGTCAACAACTGCCACATGGAAGAACATTTTCCCAATTCAACCATACCCCCTCCACTTTACAAGTACCAAGAGGTTCCAGGCCCTGCCTCCACTGCACTAAGAATGTTGATGACTTGCAGAGATTAAATTATTTGAAGGTCAAGATCACGTAAATCTCTGGATTCTCCAGTGTGCCTGCCCCTAGGGTATGCTCAGTAAATATTTGGCTTTGTGAGTGCCTGGCATTCTGGCTTCCTGTGCCTCCCCGGCGGCCAGCCGATCGCTGTCCGCGGTGCTGAAAAGCAAATTCATGCCTCTCAGTATGAGGCAGCGCAGGTGCTGAGGCAGAAAATGGAGCCCAAAGGGAGTGAGTAGAGAGGGGGAAAGAATGAGCCAACTTTTTGCTGTTAGTGACAGCTTCATTTTGCCATCTCTTGGAATCCAAACTTGATATTTCTTTTTGCAGCTGTCCCCACTTGGCATTTCTTACTAGCTGAGAGCACTGAGCTGGGAGCACAGTTGAATATCCTACAATGGTGAAGGTATGAGGATTCTGTGACTCTGTAAAGCATATTTTCATGTGCCTGAAAAAGCAGTGAAACCTTTCTCCAGCCTCTTCCTGGACAAAATAAAATCATCAATCACGTATGCTTGCTTCCTCCAGCTGATTTCATCCATGTCTGTCACCCAAGAACGTAGGCAGCTGTGAGTCAGAACTGGCTATGGGAAATCAGGAAGAGGTTGGGCTAGCACTGTGTGAATGTTCCAGCTAGCTAGGGATTCAGTTTGATCCCTATTTAATGTAATGATACTTTTATTAATTTATTCTATAAATAGTTATTGAGTGCCTACCAAGGCCTAGCAATATGAGATTAACTTCACAGACAGACCAATACTAGGAAGATAAGGTCCCTGGCTTCCTCAAATTTATGTTCCTGTGGAAGATACAAATGATAAACCAGTACACAAATGGATATGTGCTACAATTCCAGGCAAGAAAATAGGTCATGATAGGGAATGCCTTATAAAGATAATCATGAGAATGCTTCTTTGAGAATGTGATGCACGTGCATAGATGTGAATGAATTGAAAGAATAAGACAGGAAAATATGGGAAAATGCTGCCTTACAGAAAAAGGAAACAGCAAGAGGAAAGCCTAAGGTGGGGACAAGGTGACACATCCAAGAAACAGCAAGGAGGTCCATGTGAGAGAAGCAGAATTGACAAAGGGGACATTGGAAGCAGTTGGATATACACACAGAGAGGTTGGATCTCCTGGGTCCTAAGGAGGACAGTGAAACCCACTGGTAAAGAAGCGAGCACTTCCTGCTGAACCTGCCATGGAAACGCCACAAGTCCAGATGCCACTAGGGATGCAAAGAGAAGAGCTGAGCCGTGCCTCTGCAGAGCTCCTCGGGAGTGAAAATCTAGCAAATACAGGTCAACAGGAGCTAGAATGTGTAATTTATTCAGCCAGCATTTTTAAACTACACACCGGCTACCCAAAAACCATTGACAAATGCAAGTCTCGGGTCTAGTTGCTGACGAAAAGAGGAAATGAGAACTGAGTCATTGGATGGAACCAGAATGTGTAAAGGCAAGCAAGAGGCCCCTGGCAGCATAACTGGGGACAAGGCCACTTCTCTGTATGCCTGCCTGCTCTGCAATAAGGCATCTGGAGAGATGGAAGACAACAGGGATCTAGAAGCCCTCACTGCAGAAGCTCATCTCTGCTTCGCTTGATCCCCAAAAGAAAGTGACTCATTTCTGCAGACAGCATAGGGGAGGGAACTCACTCTCCAGGCATCTTCGCTTAATAGATTTAGTTTTCCCATCAATTCCATGAGATGGGAGGACATTATCATTCTAAGCCTTGTGAACATTCTTGCCCAGCAAGAAGAATCCCTCCCTAGATTACAAAGGAATGCTAAGCCCCTGCCTGCTGTGTTGTAGAATTCTCATAGTCTTTGAAATCTTGGCAGAGTAACACTGATTCATTGCCCAGGGACACAGACAACTTGAGATGAAAAAGCACTTAGTCCTAAAGTTGCTGACCTGAAATTGTTTGTAGTCTTAATTTTTCTAGAAACTCAAGTTCATTAATTTGGTTTTTTTTTAATGAACAGTCTCCTATCTATGCAGAAGCAATCTTGATAAAGGTATCACTTCACATTTTTATTTCTTCCATGGCACAGTTTCATTCCTAACTTCTTTTAACCTCCCTCAAAAGTTGGAAGGTAATGCTGATGAGTGTAGCAGCAACTGTCTTTTTTTTTTTTTAATTAGAGAGAGAAAAAGAGAGAGGTTTGGAGAGAGAACTTACTGATTCACTCCTCAAATGCCCACACAGTCAAGACTGAGCCACACAGAAGCCAGGAGCCTAGAACTCTACCCACGTCTCCCATGTTGGGGCCAGGAAACAAGTAGTTGAACCAATCATCTGTTACCTTCCCAGGCAGTGCACTAGCAGGGAGTGGAGCTAGAACTCAAGCTAGGATGCTCTGTCATAGAATGTGGGCGTCCAAAGCAGAGTCTTAACCAGTGCCTCCAAACACCTGCCCCAGCTAGCATTTGCTGAGCATTCAGCACGTACTAGGAACCATTCATAGCATTCTGTGTATATTAATCTCATACTTGTAACAATCCTAGAAGGGAAGTGACATTATTCTTCTCATTTAGCACATAAGAACGTTGACACTCAGAGAGGGTACCTTGGTAAAGATCACACAGCTAGAAAGGAGAAGGAACAGGCAGCTTAACCCTCTAGCCATTCCTTGCTCTTTGTTACTGTATTCTGTTGAGAAGGACACCGAGATTCAGGTGGATGAGTGACTTGGCTGGTTATACACAGTACAGAATGACAAATTTGGCCTAAACCCAGATATTTCAGATATCAAACCCCAAGATATTTCCATGATACTACATTGGCTCTATCTGCCATAAAGCAGAAGAAAGGAGAAAATCTGCTTCCTGACACCCGCTCCCCACTTAGGGCACAGAGTGATTCTTAATGCTGTCAAGGAACCCCGTGGGGATTTCGTTTAAATCAGGATCTGCACTGTGCAGTTGCCTGCTGTCCCCTCCCACTTGCTTTTCTAAGTGGTGGAAACCATGGTGCTCCATGCACCCTCCCCTCTTGCACTCCCCAGTGCATAAGTGCTTTCTTTACCCAGGAAGGTGGAACTTTCTGTAGGGATTTGGGTATTCAGAAAGCTCCCTCCTTAAATGCTGTTATTCTGGGGACATGTAAGGATGATTCAGAGAGGGAGAAGCTATAATGGAAAATTAATTATCTTATCAAAGGGAAGGCCCAGGCTGAAGGCTCAGCTTTAGACTGACAAAGGCTTTTAGCCTTCACCTAGGGCTCCGAGCAGTCCCGAGCTGTCAGTGCTCACTCATCTAAAGGGGAGTCCGGCCCAGGACTTCCAATTTCTCATCATCCCCAGCTGTCACTACACTGTCAGGGAGAGATGTGCCTGCCAGAGAGTGTGGGAGCAAGGACATGTCTGTGGTTTAATGTGTGTGTGTGAGTGAATGTAGTTGTGTTTCTATAGTTTGTGAGGGAGTCTCAGGGAACTAGGAAGGCTCTATGTATTCAATCATGGTGTGCTCATGTGACTCTGTGTGTGTGTGAGTGTGTTTGAAATCTGTCTGTACACATGGGTCAGTGGGTACCTATGAGTATCTGGGTATGCAGTTCCAAGGGCCTTTATGAAGGATGAGTTCTAGGTGTGTAGCTGGAAGTTGACAAGTGTAGGTGGGCTGTGATGACGGAAGCAGTTCCAGGCAGGTCTTTTAATGCTGCTAACAACGTAGGAGACGGAGAAGAAGAGTAGATTAAATTATGTATAAAAACCTTTCAATTTTTTTCATCTTGAATTAAGGGATCATTAACTATGATTAATAATAAGCATAGCTTATGAATTAACAATGGTATTGTAGAGCTATTCATACCAGCTCCCATTTGGAGAGTACCTGCTGTGTGCCTTGTTATATACCTTTTCTGACAGTCTCATCCCAGCTCCGTGCCACACGTAACCATTTCCCAGCTGCAGCTCAGGGAGGCAAAACTCCCTGCCCAAGGTTAGTTAGGAGGAGTGGAGCCAGGAAGAGAACTCAGGTCTATCTGACGCTCGAACATTAGCTTTTCCATCACTCCACGCTCTAGTATGTAGAAAGGCTGGGCTCAGGAAAGCAGAGCAGGCGTGATGCTATAGGAAGAATGGTGGCCTTGCATGGCAGCTCTCCTCTGTGTGCCTCAATTTCCTCATCACTAAAATGGGAATTTGGTCTCTTGGTTCTTCCCACTCTGACCCTGTAGACCACAGGCCAGGGTGTTCTGTCCCTACCATCTAGGGAATGTTGGCCTAAAAAAGGACCGCTGTAGGGACACAAATGGGGGAACCTGAGTCACGTGGCCACCAGGCCTAGGACACTTGTTGCTTTCCTTCCATATGCCTGCCCAGCCCTCAGCGCCTTTCCAATCTCCTCTCCCCATATTCCTGTATTGCAGAGATTGGAGCTGCAAGTTACTTTTCACAGACTCCCTTAAAGCTAGTTCACTGGGTGCAGGTTAAATCCTACCAGTGAGTTGGACTTGTGTGAGGTTGAGATATTGGGACTGGAAGATGCTCTTCTGTGCCCTGGCTTTTTTTCAGGCGATTTTTCTTCTGTAGGTTCCCATGGTGGCACCTCAAAAATCAACAGCCTTCTCCATGAGGTTGGAGAGGTTGTTGTGAGCATGGTACAGCAGCATCCAAGTCCCAGCTTCCATTCCCTTGGAGTTCAAGAGCTCACTGTCTGCTGGAATGGCTTCTTGCTTGCCACTTTCTGGTTGATGGCTGATCATTTGAGTAGTGTTCTATGGGGTGAGGGTGGGGTCATTCCTGGAGACCCAGCCCACTCTTGCAGGAGTCCCTCCTTCCCAAGAACCTTTAAAATTCTTAATCCCCTGTGTTAGAGCCTTTCTTCTCCACTTCAGAAAGCTTGGGGTGGTTCCTTCCTTCTGAATCATCACCATGGAAAACTACTCAGCTTTCAAAACCCAGCCTTAGTCTGCAGCTACAGGATGATCTCAGGTTCCCCAGACTGGCTCAAATTCCTCTTCCCCGTGATTCCACAGCTGCTCACCTCTGGGGCCTTTCCATGTGGTGCTCAAGTTCACTATTACTGCCCATCTTGTTCTTCAGACTTTGATCCTCAGAGGCAGGAACCAGGTCAGCTCAGCTGAGAACCGGGCCATACTTAGGAGCTCTGGGAATGTTTTGTAAAATAATTCCAGGAAAGGCCACAATTTGTCAGCTCAATGGGAGTTAGGAGAAACTGTAAGATTTATGGACTGAGAAAAAAGCAATTTCATCTTTCCCTTTGGCAAAAAGAAACTCACTTTGTATTAGGGACTATTACGAGGAGAGATGAGCCTTCTGGGGCTCATGAAAGAGGAGAGGCAGCTCTTGGATCAAGGGTCTCACTTGGATCGAAGATGTGAGATCCCTGGTTGGATCTGACATCTTTTTTTAAAAAAAGATGTATTTATTTTTTATTGTAAATCATATATATAGAGAGAAGGAGAGATAGATAGGAAGATCTTCCATCCACTGATTCACTCCCCAAGTGGATGTTGCAATGGTTGGAGCTGAGCTGATTCAAAGTCAGGAACCTGGAGCTTCTTCTGGGTCTCCCATGCAGGTGCAAGGTCCCAAGGCTTTAGGCCATCCTCGACTGCTTTCCCAGGCCACAAGCAGGGAGCAGGATGGGAAGCATGGCCACTGGGATTAGAACTGGTGCCCATATGGGATCCCAGCGCCATATGGGATCCCCCACTGGCCTGTCCCCAGCCCTGGCAGTCCACATGTGAAACCTTCTTCTTGAGCTCATGGTGTTTCCCAGAGCATGGCAAGGTAAGGACTTTAACCACTAGGCTACTGTGCCAGGCCCATAGATCTGGCATCTTATAGGTACCCAGGCTGCTGGCTAGTGAGAGGCAGTCCTGTGAGTGGATACTGTCCTATTGAGGAAGGTAGCATGGGGTTCCTGTCCCATCTTCACCATTTTCTGTCTATGTAGTCCCAGGTGAGCAAATTCACTGCTCTGAACTTGGTTTTCTTATCTGAAACAGGGAGCTAATGATGCTCTAGGTATTCAAATGTAATTGAGGAGATCCATGAGACAATTTAGCGGATTGACTGAGCAGCTAACAGACACCTGATGTGTTGTTGCTGTGATTAGACTGCAATAATTGGAGATCTCCCTATATGATATATGGGCAGGAACAGGGCATGACTCATGTCATCTGGCTGCACATCCAATGCCTCTCCTGGTTTCCTGGTTGATTGGTGGAGGAGGTCAAGAGTGTGTTCCAGATGTGTGGTCTTGAATACAAGGCCTGTAGTGCAGGACCCAGAACACAGAATGTGCTCAGAAAACAGCCGTCCCTCCTCCTGACCATGTGCTGCTGATATTCTAGATCAGGGCTTGCTTCTGGAGATCTGTGGACAGTAGAGCAACATGGGTGGATAAGACATAGCAGAAAGGGGCTTGTGCTCAGTCTTGTCCCTACCACTGACCTGCTGTGCTCCCTGGGAAGTCATTTCGCCTCCCAGAGCCTCGATTTCTTGATCTGTAAAAGAAAGCCCACCATGCCCACCAGCATGCCCACCTCACAGCATTACTGAAAGGCTATGGAAGATCACGCAGCCTTGTTCTTGCATTATGCATGGCTCAGGATGATCCAGGCAACAGTTGAACATGCAGCTCTTGGGTTTCTACCAGAGAGACCCAAGGTGGTAGGTAGCTCAAAGCTCAGGCTTTCAAAGTCAGATAAACTTGGAATCTATTCTGTCTATAAATGGTTGTCACCTGAGGCAAGTCATGTTACAAGATGAGTAGAGTTTATCTCCCCAGACCCATGCAATGGATTAAACTCTGATATCTTCATGCCAATGATCGTTTGATTAAGGGTGGAGACTTGACCTGATGACGGCCACTGAGCAGTGGGGCCAATGATAGGTTCTTGAGCTCCTGGAAGTTAATTCTCAAGGGAGGTTTGACTGCTTCAGTTCAAGCTCGACCTATGTGCTCTCTTAGGCTACTTGACTCACCCAATGATGGCTCCTGCTGCACCTGCTGTACTCAGCCTCCACCAGACAGAGCTATGCACCCACCTGATCCCAGAACCTCCAACTGTGAGGTGAAATCCACGTTTTTCTTCCCTGAAGAAACTCCTCTCAGGAGTTTTGGTTAAGGTTAACTGAAAGTGGACCATAAAAAGTGTTGCCTCTCCAAAATTCAGTTTCCTCCTCTGAGGGGTGAAGGCAACAAAATACAGTTACCTCCTTGTTTGCCATGAGGATTAAGTGAGCTGGCAGACAGAGGACCCAGCAGAGTCCTTCCCTCTTGCAAATAGACGGCCAACAACTATTAGCCATGGCAATGCAGCTGGGTTGCCAGCTGAGGCAGAAGGGGTGTGAAGGGGAAATTTTGCTCAGTGGGATTGCAATGTTCTCTACAGTTTCAGCTCATCAGCTCAGCTGTTGGCCTCCAAAGCTCTTGGCGGGGAGAACACAACTGGATCCAGCCACTCCACTGCCCTGTATTCCCACTGCTGCATCTCCCAGCAAAACAGGCTTCTTTCTGCCTGGGAAACAAAACTTCTTTACAAACCCAGGATGGAAGCAAGTCTGTGCCTGACTCACTTGGTTTAAGGGAGGGAGCCAATCTGAAAGCTCAGATTAGTCCAGACTCCGTCAGGGTGGACAGCTTTCCTGCAGCTCATGACTTCCCCCAGATGTGGGTATGGGTGTGGCTTCAGACATCGCCTGGGACACCCACATCCCACATCAGAGGTTCTGGTCCAAGTCCTGACCTTGTTCCTGCTAAGGTATACCTTGGGAACCAACCAATAGTGACTCTAGTGCTTGGGTCCCTGTCACATACATGGGAGACCAGATTGAATTCTGAACTCCTGGCTTTGGTGTGGCCCAGCTGGCTATTATGAATGCCTGGGGAGTGAACCAGTGAACTCTCTCTCAAATAAAATAAACAAATAAACATCTTTTTAAAATGTATGTATTTATTTGGAAGGCAGAGGAGAAACAAAGAGGGAAACAAAGGGTTAGATAGAGGAAGAAAGAGAGAGATCTTCTAGCTGCTGGTTCATTCCTCAAATGGCCACAATGGTCAGGGCCGGGTCAGGTCACAGACAGGAGCCTGAAACTCTGTCTGAGTCTCCTACGTGAGTGCAGGGACCCAAGCAGTTGGGATACCATCTGCTGCTTTCCAAGGTGCATTAGCAGGGAGCTAGATCAGAAGTGGAGAAGACAGGATTGGAACATTACTCCTGTGGGATGTGGGGAGAGAAAGGAGTGTCAGCCACTGAACCAGAAGAGTTCCTCTGGCTGCTCAGGACTGAATGGGGTGAGCAGTGAGGTAAAGGTGCCAGCAGAGGACAGGTCCTGGCCTCCAGAGGAGAATCTGCAGGCCACCTTCAGTCCCGAGCCAGACACAATGTGCATGACAGGCTGTGTGGGCAGAACAGTCTACTCTTCTTGCTTCCGGCCTTTGCCTGGTTGTGCTGAAAGCCCTACCATTCCCTTTGCCTAGACAGCTGCACTGTGGTCAGTCTTCAGCTGCCCCACTGGCCTGTCCCCAGCCCTGGCAGTCCACATGTGAAGCCCTCTTCTTGAACTCATGGTGTTTCTAGCTTGGGACTCACCCTGTCACTGGGTGGGACTGCTCTTGCATCTGCTCCCAGCCTGGCCATGAACACCAAGACTGCAAAACACTGTGCATGGCACATGCCATGCCATGCCATGCCAGGCCCTTGCATGGGCTGTAAGGTTTCAGTTGAAAGAGAAGGAGGGATGGAGGGATGAAAGGGGAGGAAAGTAGACAGATGGAGCCAAGCTTCTGACCCTACCTGTAGCAGCCAAACACAGGCCTGACTGGAGCCATGAGTGTCTGCTAATGTGCTTGCTCCCACTCCTCCCTGTGGGGGCTCCTTGGGTGTCCACTATGGACATACTGTGACCTAGCCTAGAAGACTTGACACTGACTAGAAGGTGGGGACTAAATTCCACCTAGGTCCTCCTGAGTGATCCAGGTTACTGATAGCATCCTTGCCAGTGCACAGGTATGTGGAAGCAGGCATAGACCTGCGTACATGAGACAGAAGCTGAGAGTAGAAAAACTGAGCAGGAATATGGATTCAGACTGTGAGTCAGGTGGCCCTAGCTTCGGGGTGTGCTCTGCCACTTTCTAGCCACAGGGTCATGCGAGCGACTTTGCTTCTGCCAGCCTCCATTTACTTACTTGTAGGGCAGTAATCATGCCCAGTTGCAGAGTGATTGACAGATGCAAGGGGCTGTGGAGGAAGCCTCACGATGATAGGTTTGTCATTACTCGGGGGCTGTGTGAGTCTTGCCTTCTTCGCACTTCTGGATCCAGCTTGGAGACTCATCATGCTCCGAGCAAAGGCAGGGAAGGAAGCAGGCGAGAGAGTGCTGGAATTAGTCGTGACACCTGCATAAGCTTGTCCCGGCCTCCTGTCTTCCAAAGATGACTCAAGCGCTCAGTGAGGTGAGGGACCCATCAATTGTCACACACTGAGCATGCAGGAGCATGGCCCAGCCATAGTTCCCTGATCTCATATCCCCACCCTCCAGCACTGCAGCCCAGGGCCTGTAGCATGACCCTGAGCATCCCTGAGTTGGGGAGAGGGCTGAGCTTCACGTCAAGGTCTCCAAACCAAGGGAAAGGACACTTGGCACATCTGCATGTGTGAAGATACTTGTGTGCAACTGCATGTGAACATGCATGCATGCATGCATGCATGCAGGACCTGCAGAAGGAGGTGGAAAGGTAGATGTGTGAGCTGTTTGCTATCGAGGTGGACAATGAACTCTGCAGGTAAGGACTGAAAGCAGGTTTTCCAGGAACGCCTCTCCCTAGCTGGCTTTCTTCACAAACCACAACAGCCCAACAGTCCAACCCTGCTTCTTTGTCCTTCTGGAGCCTGCCTACTGCCAGCCACAAGAGCCATTGTGCTCACCTCCCAGAGCCTTTGTCTATTCCAAGGTCATTGCCAAGAGCTAGTGAAGGGGACAGTTAGAGGGAGAAGGATAAGAACATAAGGCAAGGGTGGCCTTGGGGGACCTCCCCGCTCCCAGCTTCACAGCCAATGGATTCTGCTTACATTCTGCTGGCCATCTTCTGGTGGCCATCTGAAGAGACAGCCCAGCCCTTGGGATCCTGGACCTGGCCTTCAGACACTGGGGTCCTAGGAAGATGCCCAGACATGTGCATCATCAGCCTGGCACAGCCACGCTGCAAGTCAGCTTCAATGAGGATATGGTAGATGGGCCTGCAAAGCAGCAGGTATTCAGGGAACAACCACTCCTGTTGTTCTCCTTATGTGATGAGCAGGTGGAGATGAGGTCCCAGAAGACCACAGTGCACCACTGCTGGGCTGATGTGATCAACTTCTGGGCCTGCATTGCCCATAGCCTTGGCTCAACCTCACAAGCATCTGGTGAGCTGGATATTGTTGTTTCCATTTTACAAAGTGGCAAACTGAAGCTGGAGTCCACAACTTGGCTAAGATCTCTGTGCTGGTAAGTGATGGAGCCGGGAACCAAACTCCTCTATCTCATACAGAGGGAGAACCTGGGTCCCAGAGCAGAAGATGACTGAATCCCAACTCTTAGTGTGGGCAGCTTTAAGGCTTCCTGCCCAGAGGAGAGGCATGAGGGAGTAACTTGAAGACCTGCCTGTCTGTGTGCTTTGGCCAAGGCCATAAGCCCAGTCTGACCCATGCTCAGGGGTGCCTCCATGTTCTGGAAAGCAGCACTGGCTGAGAAGAGGGCAGCAAAAGCTGCTGCTGCTGGCACAGGCAGGCTATCCACGAGGCGGTTTGCCCTCTGCCTGTAGCTAGAAAGGCACCTGGCAGCCCATATTTTGAGGGGGAATCTTGTGACATTCGTTTTGCGTTGTGCTGCCAGAGAGGATGAGCCTGGAGTGCCTGGCTGTGGGGAGAGGCCTATGATCGTGCCAGGGCTGGTATGTCTGGCACAGGCTCAGGCATGTGGCAGAGCCGACTGTCACTTGCAGGCAAGCATACACACACATGCATGCCAGCGCACACGTGTGCCAGCCAGCACAGAGTTGCCACAAGTGATTCGGCTTATGTCAGTTGCCTTGTCCGGTTGCACATTGTGTGCTTTCTTCCTTGGTTTCCTTGTCTCTCTTTGTCTCTTGTTTCTTCACGGCCCTCCATGTGATCCAGCCCTGACCCTCTGCTTTGCTGCCTCCTTCTCCCTTCCTCGTCATGGGTGTCACTCCGACACTGCCTGTCGCTGCCATTGCCTTCCTCTGTTTCGCAGTCTCGGGCTCTCCAGCTCTCTAATGTCTCTGGGTCTGCCTGACTCTGTGAGACCCTCTCTCTGACATTCTCTCGGCCTTCCTCCAACTCCCACTGTCTCTGTTTTCCCACCCCCGGACTCTGTCTCCTCTCTGGTGACACTCCCCTGGAAACGCACTGAGCACTGAAGTGGCCGGATTTCAAGTGACAAACAGCACACGACACCCAGAATCCACCCCCAGCCCCGGCACGGCTGCCTCCCTCCTCCACATCCCCGTCACGAACAGGAGCCTATTGTGTCGGGCCCAGGGAGTTGGAGTCGGAGGGCCTGGGGGTCTGAGCTCTGCCTGCTCCCAGCCACTTCCCCATTGGCTCTGAGCAGCCTGTGCTCAGCAAGGGCTGAGCGACAGGGGGAGGCTCCAGCCCATAAAAAGGGGCCGAGGCACCAGGACTGCCATTGCAAGGGGCTGTGACAGTGCTCACCGCTGCCTCTTCACACTCTCCTTCTAAGCCGGAGTCCAGGCAGCCCCTGAGTCTTGGATCAGCCACCTGCTGCCCTCTTCAACCTACTCTCAGCCAGGAGCTGTCCAGCGACAAAGCTGGGAGCATAGGTAAGACGCAGAGGGGCACTGGGACACTTCTTCTTGGCTTGATTTGTGGGGTTTTTGTTTGTTTTTTGTGGGGTTTTTTTTGGCTGTTGTTTTGATGGGTCCCTTACACTCAGAGCTGGTGGGAGCTTAGGCTGGGGGCATGCAAGTTTGATTCCGGTTACCTGGCCAAAAGAGTTCTAGTTCTGAAATTGGTTTACAAAACCAGACCAGCAAGCCTGTTTCTTTCTTTCTCTGTCTCTCTCTCTTTTTCTCTCTCTCTCTCTCTGCCTTTCTAATTCTGTCCGTTTCAGCACAGTCCCAGCTGGAACAGGTAGTAGCTGCCTTGTAGGAGAACAACCCTTGGCTTTTGGCCCCCGGGTCTCCTCCTCCTGCAGTTGCCCACACGGCAGCTCCCATGCCCTCTCAGAGGGAGGGATTTCGGAGGGGATGGAGAATGGGACCCAATGGGAGAACAAAGGGAGAGGTTTAACTGGTCGGGGTGATTTTAAAGGTCAGCACTTCACACTGGACATGAACAAGGATCTGGCAACACTAATGAGACTCGGGGCTGTAACATTTACCTGTCATGGTGGATACCAACACACATCCAGGCTTAACCTTTTCCACCTTTCGGGTCCCCACTTCACTGCCGACAGGACGCTGGCCTGCGCGGCTTCTTTGGATGTCATTTGACACTGAACAAACTTTGGGTTTGTTTTCCTGGGAGGGGGAGGGACAGAGAGTAACAACATGACAGCAGACCCAGGTTGGCGGAATTTTTCTTATTAAGTTCTACTTATCTATTTATTTTTATTACTGGAAAAGGGAAGAGATCTTCCATGCCCTGGTTCACTGCCCCGATGGCTACAGCTATAGGGACTTGTTGCTATCCTGCACATTACAACTAGAGGCAGTTAATCCAGGCAGGGAACAGACTCAGCTGGGGAGCATCAATCGCTCATTCGCAAAAGATGCTTGCCGCATTCAAAGAAAGTGCCAAAGTTTGGCTCTCAGGAAAAGCTGGCCAGCCTCCGTCAGGGAGCCTGCGGATGACTCCAAGGCTGAGTAGGGAATTCGGCTGCCTGTTCCTTGTTCCTGGGTGTCTTTTTCCGAGAATCTCTCAGGCTTTACAAACATTCCTTAATTAAGCCTCCGAGCATCCCTGGGGAGACAAGCTCTTTAGGTTATTGGATCTGATTTCAATTCCCTTCCCACGGACTGAAAGTCTTCATTATCATCCCTCTTGCAAGGGCTGGTGAAATAGACAAAGCTTGTCTCTCATTTGACAACCCGTGAGCATCAGCTTCAGGATGCCAGCCCTCCGCTGCGGGTTCTCACTCCCAGCTCCTACCCACCACTCCAGCCCCTCTTCGCCCCTGCCACCTCCTTTCCTTTCCTTTCCTTTCCTTTCCCCAGTGCCCCCACATCATGCTTTTTGTGCTATGTGTGCATGTTGCTTGTCCTGGAATTTGTCATGAGTGTGGGGGTCTGGGGCGGGAGGGGCTTTTAGAACAGCTCAAGCCTGCCCACTGAGTTACACTGCCTAGAGGCGGTGTGCGTTACTGGGGGCGGGGGGTGATGGGTGATGGAAGAACTCCATAAGCCTCCCCAGGCAGCTCAGCTAGAAGTAGTGGCCGCCCTGACTCCCCTGCAGAGAGCAGGCAAAGGGCTGTGGTTTGAGAATTTGCCATCCTTACCACACATGGCAGGGGTGGGACAGTTGGACTTAAGAAGCCAGGAATTTTCCAGATATCACCTGAATGTGTGACTCATGACACTTCACACAGTGCTAGGGTCCAGTCTGAGACCGTACTGCTCGTGGACTGTGTGGTTTTAGGACAGCAGTTGCCCCTCTCTGAGCCTTTACCTTGTGTCCTGTAGAAGTTATTGTGAAGCTCCAGTGGATGCCGTGATACACTTGGTGGATAAATGCGTCTCTGTAAATGCTAACACCACCATCCAAGTTGTCACAGTTTTCATGATAGATCCCATCTCTTACCACGTCCTTGGTCATGGGGAGGTGCATGTGTCGGGGAAATACAGCTGAGGATCTCCTCTTCTCAGCCGTGGGCCTAGCACGGCCCTTTCCTCCCAGTGGGAGACACTGATAGATGGTCAAGGCTGCTCTGGAGCCATGAAATTTCTGCTTGATCGATCCCCTCCCCCTCCCACAGCCACCCCTTGGGTCATCCTCGCACAATTGCACACTGATTAGATCTCCTCCATCACTGTAAGCGAGATCAATGGCTGCTGCTCTGACTCCTGTGTGGGTCTGGGCAGCATGGCAAGCCAGCTGACTCCTCTCACCATATGCACTTGCCTGGACCCGTGCATGGCTAGCTGACCTCACGGGGCCTGGCAACATGACAAGGCAGTTTCACTGGCACAGAGCTGGCCCCTGTGGCGGCAGGCAGTGGACTTGGCTGGAGACCCCAGGATTGAGCCCAGTCTGTCCCATTGGCCAGAGTGGTTGGCCGTCAATTGCAGGCAGTCACAGGAGCCGTTAAGCCACACAGTGGCTTGCCCTGCCATTTGATCCCTGTCCTTTCCCAGCTGTCCTAACCAGGGCTTGCTGGGAAGTTATTACAAGGTCTCCCACCCAAGGGTCACTGGCAGCAAAGGGCAGGACCAGAGAGGAGCCAGAGGGGATGGCGGCGAAACTGTTGCCCTTCTGCCTACTACCCCCTCTGCTCCTCCTGTCCCTCTCCCTCTCCTCCTTCTGCATCTCTCACCCTCTCCTCTCCTCTCCCCAGCTCTCTTTCTTCTCCCACGTGGTCTGCCCCTTTCTCTGCGTTTCAAAGCATCTTCACATCTTTCTGTATGAGCGAAAGTCCCACCTCTAGCCCTTTTGGTTTCTTTCTCCCTTTTCACAGCCTAGCTCTCTGTCTCTCACTCTCCCCTCTTTCCTCATTCCCCCATGCCTCTTCTTGGGCTCCCCCCGTGCCTCTTCTTTTCTTTATCTCTCTGGTTTGCCCTCCTTTTGCCTTCCCTTAATTGCTTCAAATGATAAAAGAAAAAGGGCTAGGGGTTCTAAACATATCCCACCCCTGACAAACATTCTCTTAACAAGGCAGTGAATGATCCCACTGGGACCCTGACTGTGACCATGCCATGAAGGCTGGGGCTGACCTTCTTTCACTCCTGCACAGCGGGTGTGGCTGACCCTCCAGGAAGGCCTCCTTCCATGCTCTGTGCCTCCATCTGTGTTGAACTAACAGGTGCTTTTGCTTCGGGTTCTGAACCCAAGTCCCCCATCCTCCCATCTTTGCTAATGACCCTGAAGTCAGACAGAGGCCCTGTGCTGGTCCCTGGATGAGGGGGGGGGGGGGCTACCAATACAGACTTAAATGTTTTCCAGAGGGGCAAAGGCTCCTGCTGTGGTTTCATTGTCAGAAATGTGAAAGTGGGAGTCGGGAAGAATGTCCACTGACCCCCTGGGATGGGGTAGAGGCAACAGGTGGAGTTTGGATGCTATTTCTTGACCTTGGTCCAATCTGGTCACCTCTCAGAATCTCTGTTTTCCCCATCTAGATGATAGACCTAGCGATTCCCAGCCCACTAAATTCTCTAAAAGAATTGTGTCATAAAGAGCTTGTCCCCACAGCTTAGCTGCGCCCTGAGTGGAAGAGGCCAGGGACTCAGAGAATTCCAGCTATGCCACCCTCATGCTCAGAGACCATGGTGGAGGTCTGCACCAGTCTGGCCTGCCCTAGGGGTGTCTCTGGAAGCCCCCAGGGCCTGGATTGGGCTGGCAGCTGTCACCGCAGGCTCCTCTGTGAGAGTTTCGACTGGCTGGGTGTGGGAGGCCCGAGCTTGCCTGCAGTTGCCTCCTGACTCATGATGTGACCTTAAACAAGTGACTTCATTTCTACCTTTTCTCATTTCCTCCTCGATCAAATAGGGATAATCAGATGCGATAAAGTGCTCAGAGAGATAATTACGATGTTAAATCCAGCCATTATTATTCCAGGCTGGCGTTGTTTAATAAAAATGCTTGCGTATCCTCCAAACCCTCAGCTGATGACAATACAGAGACATCAGCAAAGGAGACCGCGGAATGGCATGAGGACCCTTTCCCTCACAAGGAACCCTGAGCCCTGCGCTGGAAGAGGCCATACTGCATGCTATGCCTCTTGGGGATAGTGTCTCAGGCAGCTCAGACACAGCCAGCAGGTGCTGTAGCCCACACAACACAGAAGACCAAGGCTTGGGGAAGAGACACCACTGGGGGCTCTGTGACCCGCCCCTTCCCTGCCCCCCTGCCAGCCCTGGTCTTCCCCAGCCAAGGAAAGGGCAAACTCCCAGGTTAGGCTACCCAGGGGTCTCAGTCCTTGTCTGGAGAATGCCAGGGTAGGGGTTGGAGGTGACAGGAAGAGGGGGCAAGTGACCTGCTTGCTCCTCCCGGCAGGTAACCCTCCTGGCCTCTGGGTGCAAGTTCCAGAAGAGGTATTCAGGCCTGGTTTATGATGCAATGGGTAAGGGTTGGTGCCTGGAGAAGAAGACAAAGTGCTGAAGACCACTGGCTCGGTGGGACACACAGGGTGGTTAGAAAAGCCCCAGGAGCAGGCATCTCGGGCATGCTCTGGTTAGATGGCAGATGTGTGGCTTTCAAGGTCCAGCTGGCTCTAAAACAGGCCTCCTTGGCACTGGCCAGCCAGAGACACAAGATACCAGACACACAGAGCCAGCAGGATGTTTCTGCATGCAGGAAGTGGCCTCACGCGATGATGCAGGCTGCAAGTCCCAAGAGTCCTTTCCTGTTGTGGGGAGGAGGCATGGAGAAACCATTTCTCCCAGGGGCCATCTATCCCCCTTTCCCCACCCCCGCCAGAGCTCCCGGGGGCGTGGCTGTGGGCGGGGCAGACCCGTTGCACCCCATCCCTAGGTGTGGCTGCCGCCCCAGGCCTCCCTAACCGCAGCAAGGACTTCATCCAGGGTCTCCCTGACCTGTCCATGAGGCACCTTCTCTAGCCCACTGCAGCCACACAGGCAAACCCCGTGCTGAAGTTACCTGCTGGACACTGTTCTTGCACAGATGTGTCCCCACATTCCCCTCTTCCAGATCGCCTGAGTCCATCTCCTTTTCAGCTCACCTCCTGACCAGCCACCCACCATGAGCAGAGAGGACCCCCTCTGCCACCTGACCCCTAAGTTCAGCCCTCAGCGAGTTGCATGTCAGAAAGATGAACATGCCCCTGAGGTCTCTGGAAGATAGCTCAATCATTTATTCTCAAAGACCAAAGAGACAAGCTCTTCCCCCTTAAGAAGCCTGGAGTCCATGTCTCTATTAGATGCCTCCTTTAGTCTAGAGGGAGCTGCTAATCAGGAACCCTACTGCCTACGCCTACATAAAAGCTTATTTCAGTGACTTTCCCTCTTCCAGCCTCAGTCTCACCCCCTCTGTACAATGGGTTTAAAAACATCCATCTCAGGCACTGCTGTCAGAATTTGTAGTTGGAATGCATGAAGTGACCAGGCCTGAGTAGCGCCTAGAAGGTTCCTGAGAACTAGTGTCTGTTTCAGGGTTAGTGGAAAAGGGGTACTCAGCCGAGCCTGGTACACAGCAGAATTTCCACTTGGGGGGGGGTCAAGGTGGGACCTGGGGTGAACCATAAGCATCTGATAGTGCCCAGGGATTATGAAGGGTGGACTCGTTTATCCACTTTTATCCAAAAAAAATTTTTTTTCTCATTTTTATTTGAAAGGCAGAGTTACAGAGAGAAGGAGAGACCGAGAGAAAAAGATCTTCTATCTGGGCCCAAATGGCCAACACAGCTAGAACCAAGTTGATCTTTAGTCTGGAGCTTCCTCTAGGTCTCCCACATGGGTGCAGGGACCAAAGGACTTGGACCATCCTCTGCTGCTTTCCCAGCCCATAAACAGGGAATTGGATCGGAAGTGGAACAGTTGGGACACAAACTGGTGTCCACATGGGATGCTGGCGTCACAGGCAGAGAAGGCTTAGCTTACCATGGCTCAGTGCTGGCCCCCAAGAAGGTGGACTCTTTAGCCAAACCACCTGGGCCCAAATTCTAGCTTCACCACTTGCTCAGTTTTGAGTTTAGCTGGCATCTGAACTCAGTTTCTTCATCTGTAAATTGAGTATGATAACAGTATCCTCACCATAAAATTTCTGTGAGTCTCAGTGAATTAATGCATGAGATTAC
Source organism: Ochotona curzoniae (assembly GCF_017591425.1). Classification (NCBI taxonomy): domain Eukaryota; kingdom Metazoa; phylum Chordata; class Mammalia; order Lagomorpha; family Ochotonidae; genus Ochotona; species Ochotona curzoniae. The sequence continues at coordinate 17,342,945 of NW_024465894.1, read as the reverse complement.
TCAGAACTTCACGGGTGCCTAATAACCAGATCCAGCTGAAATTGTTTTTTCCTTTGATATTTAAGATTTATTTATTTTTATTGGGAAGGTAGATTGGATTTATGGAACGGAGAGACAGAAAGATCATCCATTCACTGGTTCACTCCCCAAATGGCCACAATGGCTGGAGCTGAGCTGATCTGAGCCAGGAGCCAGGAGCTTCTTCTAGGTCTCCCATGCAAGTGTGGGGTTCCAAGGCTTTGGACCACCCTCTACTACATTCCCAGGCCACAAGCAGGAAGCTGGAAGGGAAGGGAAGCTGCTGGGATGCAACCTGGCACCCATGTGGGATCCCAGTGCTTGCAAGATGGGGATTTAGCTGTTGAGCTATTGCACCAGGCCCTGGAATTGTTACTACAGACAAGCTTGGTGGATGAAAGCAAACACTGCTGACCCTGTGCCCAGGATGGAGATCTCACATTGGGTCTCCTACCATAGCAGCCAAGTTGTATGGGAGGCCTCCTGGCAAGAGTTAAGAACCAGAGCAGGCCCTTACATGCAATGGATTAATTCACTGCTATTTGTTCTTTTTTTTTTTTTTTTTTTTTTCATTTCATTTGAAAAGCAGTGTGACAGAGAGACAAGCTCACAGCAGCTGGAGCCGGGTCAGGTTAAAGCCGGAAGCTAGATCTCAATTTGGGTGTCCCATGTGAGTGGCAGGGAGTTAAGTACTGGAACCTTTACCTGTTGCCTCCCTGGGCGTGCAGTAACAGCAAGGTGGATGAGAACAGAGTTCCTGGATTGCTCTCTGGCATGGGATGCAGGCATCTCCAACGACATGCTTGCTGCTCTGCCGATGTCCACTCCACCCCCACTGAGCTCACATTAGGCTGGCCCAGGCATTGCTGCTATCAGAGTAAACACGAGCCACCTGCTTTGTGTCTGCCCAGAACCCTTGTCTGCCTGGCAGCTGTTGTAATGCAGGCAAAGGTTGAGACAGGACTGAGATCCTGGGCACACAGGCGTCTCCTTCCCTGAGCTCCCCACTCTGAGCTTCCATGCTCCATTGTGGACATTGCCCAACCACAAGAGAGGCTCCTGGGCTGGAGCTGTCACTTCAACCTCTGTGTGGCCTCAGGAGGCTGGCCATGCCTCTCTGAACACCTGTTTCCTCCTCCATAAAATGAGGCTAATGATGCCCACACAGTTGAGAGTGGATTGAGTATCACCCATAAACCAAGGGCCTCTAGGTCACAGTGGGCTGGGTTGTTAATGACTCAAAGTCATCCCAGGGACCAGCGCAGCTGTGTAGTGTACTAACCCTCCACCTGCAACACCAGCGTTCCGTATGGGCACCAGTGCACATTCCCAGCTATTCTACCTCCCATCCCACTCCCTGCTTATGGCTTGGGGAAGCAACAGAGGATGGCTCAGATCATGGAAGATCTAGAAGTTCCTGGCTCCTGACTCTGGATCAGCCAATCACTAGCCATGGCAGCCATTTTGGGAGTGAACAAGCAGATGGAAGATAGACAGCAGGGGCAGGGGTGAGGCCCGTGTCTCCAAGGAGCTAACATTTTAATGGGGGGCAGGGAGTGGGGAAAGAGGAGAGGTCAGTAGCCAGCAGCAACAGCAGCAAGCAGCAAGTTAATGGGAAGGTATGAGGCAGGGATCATGGTGGCAGGAACACAGCAGGGCAACTTGAGGGGGCGCAGGCAACCACAGTGGGCTTGGGTCAGCAAGAGCACCTCGGCTGATGGGGCCATTGATCGACTCGGTGGCAAGGAGGAGGAAGCCCTGTGAAGATCTGAGGTCAGGACTGTGGACAGAAGACGAGAGGGAGGGCTTTTCTGGCAGAAGGAGCAGCATATGCAAAGGCCCTGGGGGTGAGCAGAGCCTGATGCACTCCTTAGGGGAACTACAAGTAGTTGAGGGTGATTGGAGTGCAAAGCAAAAGTATTAGGGTGCAAGGATTGGATTGAAGGTATCCCTGATGTCTAGGAAGAAGAGGTGGGTCTCAGCACAAAGCTGCTAAGCTGACAAGGGCATTTTGGGGTGTGCAGGAAGCTCAGAGACAGAGCTGGAGGCAGGGAGGCCAGCAGGGAGAGGGCAGGAAAGTGGAGTTCTGGCCAGGGTGGTAGCAGTGCTGGGGTGGAGAAGACCCACTCCAAAGATGCTACAAAGCAGCAAGGGCTGGCCTGGGGTGAGCCTGGAGAGCAGAGGACAAGTGACAGGAACCTCAGAGAGGCCAAGACAGGATGCAACCAAAGGTCTCCTGACCTAGAGGGTGCTGACATGAAATTGAAAGTTCCACTAAGTCCTGCTTGTCCACTTCCTGGGCATATGCAGCCACTTCCCCTTCTCTGAGCTTCAACTTTGCCAGCTGTCAATGAACCTAGCACAGCCTATCCCAAGGAGCTGTCGCTTGGACTAACTGTAGGCACACAGGAAAGCCCCTATCAGCAAGGCAGGCACTTAGCACTTATCACCTCCCTTCCTCAATCCATGGCCTTGGATGACCACGTCACCTTTCTGGGCCTCTATTTTCTCAACTGTAGAATGGGAATGAGAACCGCTTGCCTGGGGGTCCCAATGGCAGGTGTCAGAGGCATGAGTGTGCAAGCTCAGGACACGTCCCAGAGTAGCGCTCACCAACTTCATCATCTCCCTTGTCTCTCCCCTGCAGGCAGAGCTGAGACAACATGGCGTGGCCGTGGCTGGTGCTGGTTGCCTGCCTCCTCGCGCTCCCTTCAGCCACAGCAGACTGCCTGTCTCAGTGCTCCTTATGTGCTGTGAAGACCCAGAATGGGCCCAAACCCATCAATCCACTGGTAGGTTTCAAGGCAAGGTTTCTGGATGCCCAAATGTGTCTCTGGGGAGCTCAGAAGCAGAGGCCATGGGCCTGGGTGCCTTGCCTGGCCTGGAGGCCTTGAAGGGCTTGTTCTGCCCAGCGGACATCCCCAGGCATGGGGCTGTCACTGTCCAGCTCCCATCACCTCCAGACCTCACCCAGGCCAGGAGGGCAGTTTGCAGGGAGCCGGGTGCCTGACAATAGGGAGCACCGGTTATGAACTGCTGGCTTCTGCACACAGCAGTCCTAGATGTACCTCCAACCTCTCAGCACTGGGCTGATGGATGGACTCGAGATCCAGCCTCTGCTACGGAAGGGGCTGGATCCACCAACCCTAACTTCCAGGATTGGGCTGGCAGGGTCAAAGCCAGGTCTCTCGCATCGCTCAGTTCAGTTCTGAGCCAAGATGCTGCATTCATCTCTCCAGTGACGCCAGGATAGAAGTGTCAAGGGTGAGGTGATTCTGGACAGAGGACTCCAGAGTGGGAGTATGTATGAGTTGGATGGTTTAATGGGGGTGATGCTACCGCTGTGGTCTTTGGGGTCTTTTGCAGATCTGCTCCCTGGAGTGCCAGGCTGGCCTGCTGCCCTCTGAAGAATGGAAAAGATGCCAGGGGTTTCTCAACCCCTCCACTCTCAGGCTCAATGGCAATGAAGATGTGGAGAGCAAAGTAGCTTTGGAAGAGCCCTACAGTGAGCTGGCCAAGCTCACGGGGCCCTTGCTGCAGGAGCTGGAGACAAGTCAGTACCTCTCTGACACCCCAACCAAGGAAAATGCTCTGAGCAAGAGCCTGGAGGAGAGGCTTCAGCGTCTCTCAGGAGGGATTGGGGAGGGGGCAGAATCTGAGCTGATGGTGGATGAGCAGCCACACGATGGCGCTGTGGAGGCAGATGGCCTTGATTTCCAAGAGGAGGACCCCAAGGTGCAGGTCAAACGCTATGGTGGCTTTTTGCGTAAATACCCCAAGAGGAGCTCTGAGGCGGCTGGGGAGGGCGACGGGGAGGGGGAGAGGGTGGGCCATGAGGACCTGTACAAACGCTACGGGGGCTTCCTGAGGCGCATCCGTCCCAAGCTCAAATGGGACAACCAGAAGCGCTATGGAGGTTTCCTGCGGCGCCAGTTCAAGGTGGTGACCCGGTCCCAGGAAGATCCAGATGCCTACTCGGCAGAACTGTTTGACGCATAAGCACCTTCCCCACACAGAGTTGAGTCGGAACTTCCCCTGACACCATCACAGATTGGAGTGCCCTCATCCATCCTCTATGTACACACCATCCCCACGCTGTGTGAGCATTGCCTACAACATATCCCAGCCCAACCTCCCTCCCTTCCACCTGGTGGAGGGTGGGGGAATGCCGTATTCATCCGGGGTCAGCAATGGGAAGGGTAGAGGTTATCTCTTTCCCAACAGGGGTAGTGCTTAGCTCATATCCCTCACATTTTAGAACTGCCACCCTCAGCAGCCGTGGAACTCAGTCCCCCCTCCCCCCACCCCCCACCCCCCGTCGCCAGGGACCCAGAGTGGCCTGTTCCTGCCATCTATAGATCTCTGATCTTTAAATCTGGCTAATCACCTGCCACTCAAAGAACAAACAAAAGCATATAGTAGACACGTGTATCATAAACCTCCCGACAAGGAGAAATAAAACAAGACAAGTGTGAGTAGAAATCCTAGCATTGTCTTCCCAACTCTCCAAGGCCCTCCACGTGCATCCACTTTGGAAATCTTGCTTCTACGTGAAAAACTGCAGGGCTTCCTTTTGTGGGAGCAGCATTCCCGGCCTGAGTTTGGTCTTTTGGAAGCTGTAACTGTGTTGTCAGTGTTTAGAACCTGACTTCTGGGCTGGTACCTTGGACAGCACCCAGCTGCTCACAGATGAAGGGCTTGAAAACCTGCTTCTTCCATGGTAGAGAGCTGTTTTCTGTCTGAATGCTCACATGAGCAGGCAGGGAGCAAGGCATGGCCATTTGTTCTGTGCCACAAATTCAGAATGTAGACCAGTTCCCTCCGTCCTCATTAAACTAATTAGATGGATGGGTATCCCAGTTCTACCCCCATGGTGAACTGAGCTGAGTCAAGCTGATGAGGTTAAGCACAACCATGTTCTTGAGCATCTGAATTGGCTGCCAAGAATCCAAGCCATCTGGCCCTACATCTGCACTGGGCATTGGGTAAGGAATCCAGAAGCAACAGCAGAGAGAGGCAAAGGGCCTCTTCAGCCCCCAGGAGGATTCCTCTCAGAACAAAAATCACAAAGAAAAATGAAATGATCTTTCGAGGTCAGTGAATTCCCTTAATTCCTGTAACCTAGAATCAGGTGGAACTGCCCTGTTGGCCTAACCTTTGTTTTCCCCTGAGTTTCTCTGAGTGTGTGGCTCTCACTGTCTTTATCTGTCTTGTTCACTCATCCCCAGGCTTGAGTCCCAAGAGACAGGGTGGATGGGAGAGGAGGCCTTGGGTTTGGATGCTTTGTACGCTGGGGAATCCACTTCTTCTCCCACATTCCCAGGAGCTCTTCCAGGGGTTTGGGAAGGTGTAGACTGTTGTAGGGGTTACCTTGTGTGCTTTTGAAGCATCCCAGTTAAGCAATTTACTTGAAATTTGCTTAGTCCTCCATAGACCTGTGTGATTTCCTGCTCTTCCAGTACAATAAATAAAAGAAAGATGTTGATGTCTTGTCATGTGTGGAGGGCAAGTGGGGGTATGCAAACCTCAGTCCCAAGACAGCAGAAAGACCATTTGCAGAACAATGAGCTAGGAAATCACACACACGTACCCCTATTCATCATGTCTACATACACATACACATGTGAACACATACAGATGCACTTATTCAGGCTGGGAAAGGCAGCAGAGGATGCCAGAGTGACAGTCCTAACTCAGGAAATAGGATCTGTGTGACCTTGACCATTGACTTCTCTGATGTTCTCTCTTGGGTAGAAGGGCTAATTGTATCTCCACAGAGGGCAGCTGTGAATGTCAGGGTCATGTACATATAGCTCCTTGTACACAGCAGATGTTCCATGAGGGAGGGTTTCCTTTCCCATGTTGTTTAAGGCACAGTCACAAGCTCAAGTGCTCAGGAACTCAATGTGGGGGACGACAAGAAGGTACTGCAGAGGCAGTCAGCATCCCAGGGACTCCAAGGGGCAGGACAGGAGTCAGAGATGTCGTGGACAAATGAATGTGCTGGGGCTGGATACATAGTCATGACAGTGGTACCCTCCACGTGCTGACAGTATGTGCTTTGACGCATGCCCAGGAAACTCAGGCTGTAGATCACAAGGGCCATCTGGATGCCCTGGCTTTCTCAGTGACGTATAAAACACAAGGCTAGGGAGATTTCATGCATTTGATCATTCATTTGATACGGGAGTATCTGAAGGCCCGCTGTGTGTGGTAGACATTTTGCTCAGTGCTGCAAGTATGGGAAAATAGTGGACAAGATCCCTGCTCTCCTGGGACGCACAGTCTGCTGGGGAAGACAGAAATAAACAGGTGAGCAAACTGTACATCCAAACTTAGAACCCGTGGCCAATTGTGCTGAAGGAAACAGCTGGGGTGTGGGCACAAAGAAGGACAGGAGCAGTGGAGTAATGTCCCAAAGCAACTCACAAAATCCTTCTCTGTGGAAAATTCCGTTCTTGCTCCTCACAGCAGCATCAAAGAGAAAAGAGCCTGAGGCTTGGCTTCACCGTGACCAAGTGCTGGAAACCAATACATCGATAACAAACCTTAACCTGCTTGAATAGTTTTATTGACTTGGATTTTACAACATAATCCTCCTCCTTAATAATTCAGCATGGGAAAGTTCTTTCCTTTAAAAAAAATTTATTTATTTGAAAAGCAGAGTTATGGGATTTGAGAGGTGGAACTTCTATCCACTAATTCTCTCCCCAGATGCCCACTGTTAGGCCAAGCAAAAGCAATTCCCGAAGGAGCTGAGCACACCAGAGGACAAAAGAACTCTTCACAAGCCAGAATACCTGGTAACCTTGGAACATCAAGCAGCAGACTGAGTTGCAGTGCTATCTCTCCTTCCTGCCTGCCTCCAGCCACAAACAACAGAAGAGAGCTTCACTAGTCCCAATACTGTCTTTGCTGAGGTCAAGTAGAGACTCTCATCAAGAAATGTTTCAAATGTTGAGTCTGTGCACAACATTCAGACCCAGCATGATGACATATCGTGGTCACAAGCATGCGCAATTGAGGAGCTGTTGCCTTCCCCCATCCTCCACACCTAAAATGTATAAAAACCCAGTGCTATACACCCTGGGTGGCCATTCCCTCCCAGGGGTCACCCTGCCATGTGGAAGTGGTCCAAGGCTTCCAGCAGGGGACATTCCCTCAGACTCTCCTCTCTCCTTTCTCCTCATCCTTTGCTCTGCTCTTCTCTGTCTCTCTCTGCTCTCACTTTCTCCCTACCCACTCCTACATTCCCTATGGAAATAAAAACCTCTTGTGTGACTCACTTATTGTGTCTGGTATTTTTGGTTTGTGCAAAAATTTTTAAAAAGCCAACATCGACAACAGCTTGGGTTGGGCCAGGCCAAAGTAAGGAGCCAGTTCTACCCTGGTTTCCCATTGCATGGCAGGAGCAGCAGTTGAGCCATCCTCTGCTGCCCTCCCGGGAACATTAGCAGGAAGCTGGATCAGAAATAGGGCAATCAGGACCCAAAGTGGCACTCTGATATGGGATGTCACTATTACAGTCTGTGGCTTAGCCCACTGCACGATACCCACCCCAAAAATTCCATCATTTCCCAGGTTGAAATTCAGGTTTCTGTTATTTTTATGCATTGGACCCTGATCCTGCTGGGATCTAGGAGCTAGAGCTTCTAAAGGGATGAATTTCCCATTACATCACTGGCAAACAAATGGTTTCTGACTAATTCAAATGATTTACACAAATGATTTGGAAATGAAGAATCCAAGGCTATTCAGCTGCAGGTAGAATTTGACCAAGGGGATCAGGGAGGACCTCACTAGGTTCCTCCTTAAGCTGGGTTCTTTCTGAGTCTCCACACCCTTGAGAACTGCTCAGGGAGCTCCAGGAGCATCCTGCACAGTCAAGTCTGTCTGCTGCTTTCCAAGCCATCATAGCCTGGCTCTCGCCACACCTCATTGACTTGCATCATTTGTCCAACCCTGAGCTAACACTGGGCACCGTGGACAGATTCATAGGATGTTCTGATGGGTTGGGACCAAAGGTCACAGACATTACTGGAACCAAGGATGGAGTTGACCCCAGCCATAGCTGCGGGGAGGACAGGGAAGGTTCTTAAGAGGGAGACTGGAGCAGTAGAGCAGGAGGGAATTCCAGACCACCCAGCAGTACAGGCGGCTGGCATGGGACCAGCTGCACGGACAGCACAGCCAGGAGTGGGGGTGCGGGGAGCCAGAGCAGCTGCTTCTTCCGCTTCTTCTGCTCTCCTGGGAGGCTGCAGGCATCTGGATCTGCAGACACCATCCCAGTTTTTCAATGCAGTCCAGTAATTTTTTTTAAACCAGACATTGAGTAGAACAAAGCACTGCATGGTTAGTGTCAGACACATCACTAACCACTTTTGTGATTTCCTTCTGAAAATTCTCATTTTTAAAATAACCAGTTCTCTAAAAAAAAAAAAAAAATCTTTCACAGGCTGTAGCTGCCAGGATCCTGTTGTTCTGGTCTCCTTTCTGTGGACTTCACTACTCTTGACCAAGAGGACGTGTCCACGGAGCCAGTAGGGGACCCCTGAGCTCCCATCCTGGTGCCCAGAGTGATGCCAGGCAACCCACTCCCCTTAATGGGTCTCTGTTTCCTATAGAAACGCTGATGACCTTGCACTAGGAAGGGTCTACAACACACCTGACACCTGAGTAAGTCGGGGCTGCTAACAGTGGTGTTTCTAAGTTCACCTAAGGGAGACATACCACGTTCTACTGGTGCTAATAAGAGGGAACATCAACCACGTGATTAGCAAGTGTGGTGCTGGGGGGCATGGCGCTTACACACATGCACATGCCTGGGTGACCGCCGCTTCCCAGCCCCCTTCCTCCCACAGGGGTTAAAGGAGATCATTATCCAGAGCTATTTGGAGGGGGCGGAGAGCAAGCCAGAGAGAGAGATTGGAAACAAAAGCCTCATACGCACAGCAAAGGTGGCTGGTGCAGCAACTGCCGAGACGGCACTGCTTAGGAGATGCCAGTGCCCTGGTAGCCTCAGAAAGCCCGTTCCTAATAAGTGTGTGGTTTCCACGACAACGCTGTGCACCTTCACTCATCGCATAATGATCGGGACAGTCATCGGGAGCCCTTGGACTTGGCGCGCTCCTCCCCCACTGCCAGCCTCACACTGCTGAGAACTGTCTGTTTATTAGGGGCCCCCAAGCGAAGGCATCGAAAGTCCCCAAGGTTGTGGTATCAGGAACAATGATTCTTTAGGAGCGGTCGTCTAGGCATTCCTGAGACCTGTGCTGGACTTGTGTCACCTACTATTACTATGGGGTCTCCAAGGACTGCTGTGGTCCAGGATCACTCACTTGGGCTGTGGCCCCATACTGTGGGTCATGTCTGTCTCACCAGAGCCAAGCCTCACACTCCTTTGTCCCCAAGAGATCCTTCATCCTTTGTCACCTTTGTCATGAAGTTTGCCTTCTGAAAATGTTGCCCTGTTACACTCTGGAACAGCCCATCACACTGGCTGAATCCCTACAAGACCTGCTTGAGGCTCTGGGAAGTCAGGAAGTGGTCCCTGTTCCCCAGACACTGACAAAGGTCAAACCATCTTTGAAGGAGTGCTGGTTTGAGAATCTAGCTCTGCTCATGGGTGGTCACCTCTCCAAGACCCAGTTCCCACTTCTGCAAAGAGACCTTAATGATGGCCTTGGGTCTGTATCCTTTCAAGGAGCTGCCCGTCCTTAGCACCTGATGACTGGCTCTCAGTCTCCCTGTCTTACAGCGGGGGTAGTGACTACTACCCTGGTGCAGAGGGGAACACATGAGAAGTCATTGCCTGCCTCCACTGAATTCATCTGATCTTGGAAAAGCATCAGCACCTGCTGTGTACCCTAGTAACTAGGCCAGGGATGGGGGATTCAGCAGATGAGCTCAGGGGTGAGGGGAGCAGGTGAGTCTGCCTTCACAGCCAGAGTATTATGGGAAACACACCTGAAATGCCTTTGCCCAGCTTACTAAGCATGGAAGAAACCCTGGCATCTGACCCATGGGGAGGTGGCAGCCCCTGAAGAGTTTTGAGCACACAAGGGAAGGACCTAGATTTAAAGGGATGGCACTGGTCACTGAGCGTGGGACAGGTGACAGGGCACAGAAGGGAGGGTTCATGAGATGGAGGTCCCCAGAATGGCTAAGAGCTCTTCTTGGAGCAAAAGGCCAGGTCATGGGGTAGCCATCTGGGGGCAGCGGTGAGGGCACAGCTCTAGGACCCTCTGTTCGGTGGGAACATCTTCTTCCAGCCCTAGACACTCCACTTTAGACCCACACCCTGACATCAGGTGGTGGTTGAAGTACGTGGGTTCCTACTATCCATGTGGAAGACCCAGACTCAGTTCCCTGTCCCAGTCCTGGCTACTGGGGGCCAGTAGGCAGCTACGGACATCAGGACCTGTGGGCCATCAGGTGAGTGGGTCTTCAAAGAGCCTTCTGTGGCTGTGGGAGTGGCTTGTACTCCAGAGAATTTAGCCTTCCACACAGAAGTCCAAACAGAGCCCCCACCTCCCCAGACCCTCCTGGGAGAAACATGGCCTCCTGGTTTGGAATTTTGGTGGGGGGGAGCGGGGAACACAGGAGGCAATCTCTGTCTTGGGACTTGTTTTTGCCTATCAGATGTATTGTGGGAAAGTGTATAAGTCAATTTTTTTTTTTTTTTTTTTTGCAAATTGAATTGCATCTTAATGTTCTGGAGAATACTGCAACTCCATTTCCTTATTGATTTTACAGATTACAGCAGTGTGTTTTGCCCATTTAAGGGGGAACAAAAAAGCAACTAGAAAAACGTCAGAAATGTTCCTGTGAAATTAACCAATGGTTGGGGTTCTGACAGCAAGTGTGTCCTGAGTCCCCAGCCTGCCCTCAGGCATGGATCGGACCTCTGCATTTGACAGCCTCCCCTGGGCGCCAGAGTAGATCTCAGGGAGTAAAGCAGTGAAGATGCACAGTGAGGTGGGGGGTGGGGTGTGTGGGCAAGGCAGAGAGGGGCTGGGATGGTGCTGCAGGGGGATGCCAGCAGAGAGCCACCCTGGTGGGGGCTCTGAGGGTTCCACGAGGAAGTGATTCTGAAGCCGAGCCCCAAGGAGGAGCAAGAGAAAGATGGTGTGTATGGATGCAGGGATGCAGAGGGGCAGCTCGGTCATGTGAGACCTGTAGGCTGGGTAGTGATGGGCGGCCTGCAGCTGAGGAGCAAGGCCTGTGGAGGTTTTTCCGGAAGCCAGCAACAGGGATGGGTATGCAGAATTGAGATTTTTTTTTTTTTTCTTAAAGGCTTACTTATTTCTATTTGAAAGGTAGAGTTACAGAGAGAAGGGAGAAAGATTTTCCATCCATTGGTTTACCCCCTACATGGCTACAAGGGCCAGAACAGAGCTGATCCAAAGCCAGGATCCAGGAGTTTCTTTTAGGTTTCCCAGGCGGGTGCAGGGTTCCAAGACTTTGGGTCATCCTCCAATGCTTTCCCAAGTCACAGGCAAGGAGCTGGACGGAAAGTAGAGCATCCAGGATGCAAACCAGAGCCTACATGGGATATTGGCACTACAGGTGGAAGATAAACCTGTTCAGCCACAGTGCCAGCCCCAGAACTGAGGTTTTCTAGGTGAGATGAGGTGTGAGCATTTAACATGAACTCTCACCAAAGATCGAAACATCTCCTTGCTCTTGCTCCTCAGGAGCAGCGATGAGACCACTCTTCTGGGGAGGCTGCTCTGCTCCGCTCTGAACATTGGGGCTAGGCTTGTCTCCAGTGATGTCATTTGCCTCAAGTATCTGTTTAACATTTTTGGAAGAGCCATGTTAAAATCTGCATAATCACCATAGTCTACAAGTTAAATGTACCATAATGCACTTAAACACTTCCTGATGAGCGTCTTATTTCATCCAGGATGTTCTGAGGTTGCTGGTGCTCATTTTAAAAATATCTTACATTTATTCTCATCGTATTTGGAAAGAAGAGAGGTGGGTGGTAGAGGAGGAGGGAGATCTTGCATCTACTGGTTCACTCCCCAAGCCTGCAACAGCTGGGGCTGGATTTCAATCCAGGTCTCCTACATGAATGGCAGGGACCCAAGAACCTGAACCATGACTGGTCACCTCACAGGGTGTGAATTAGCAGGAAGCTGGAACTGGAAGTGGAGCTGAGCTCAGACCCTGGTGCTCTGACATGGGATGTAAGTACCTCAGGCAGTGTCCTAACAGCTGTGCCAAATACTGCCCCTCTGGTCTCTCTCTTCTCTCTCTAAATTTTTCTAATTGAGAGAAACAGAGAGATCTTCCACTTGCTGGTTCACTCCCCAGATGCCTGTAATAGCCAGGCTTGGGCTAGGTTAATGCCAGGAACCAAGAACTCCATTTGAGTCTTCCAGATGGGTAATGGACCAAGGAACTGGAGCCATTGTCTGTTGTCTCCGAGGGTCCACATTAGCAGGAAGCTGGAATTCAAGCAGAGGTGAGTCTTGATCCTAGAAATTCTGACGTTGGACACGGGCAGCTTACACTGCGCCACAATGCCCACTTGCTAGTATTGTGGTTAACAATACCTCCTTCGCTTTTAAAGGAGTCACAGTTGGGAGTCTTCTGGTTGTCTTTCCTAAGTTGCTCCCATTCTCATGATCCTGATCGTTGCTTCTGCTGCTGTGAAGAACTTAGTGGCGAGCCGACTTTGGCCAACCAATGACACCAAACGTTCAGTCACAGGCAGCCACTGCTAAGAAGACCCAGGACATCTGTGTTGTGATGATTGCCCCTTTGGGCAGCTGCAGCCAAGCACCGCAGGCCTGCTCTTCACTCAGCACCTTCTGCGGATTTGACGACGTTTGCAACAACTTCCATGCAGGAGATGCTTAAGGAGGGAACTTTGTGGGGCCAGTACAGTGGCTTAGCAAGCTAATCCTCTACCTGCAAGCACTGACATCCCATATAGGCTCTGGTTCTGATTCTAGTCTTGGCTGCTCTGCTTCTGATCCAGCTCCATGCCTGTGGCCTAGGAAAGTAGTAGAGGATGGCCCAAAGTTTTGGGACCCTGCAACTATGTGGGAGCCAGAAGAAACTCCTGGCTCCTGGCTTCGGGTTGGTCTAGCTCTGTTTGTTGCAGTCATTTGGGAAGTAAACTAGCAGATATGTGTGTGTGTGTGTGTCCTTCTTTCTATAACTCTGTTTTTCAAATAAAAATAAATATTTATTTTATAAAAAAGAAAGTTTGTGCTCTTAACATAAGTGGAAAACCAGGTGTTAAATTCCATGAATGGAAGTGGCATAATAATGAACCCAAGGAACAATCCCAGGAGCACAGGGAGGACAAAGAGGATGAAGAGGAGGAGGAGGATGAAGAGAGGGACAAGAGGAGGCTCCCCAACAGGCAGCAGGCACAGCCTTTCTGTGTAACAGAAACCAAAGGTTTCAAAGCACGTGGGATGCTGGTCTCTCGGGCTGCAGGTATTTCATGGGTGGGGCAGGGGCAGCCTAACCCGAGGGAGGGGGGTGTACACCCTGCAGGGCTGGGGTCGCCTTGGTCACGGGCAGGTTTGGTGCACAGCGGTAATGAGCTTGGTGTGTGTTCCAAGGATAATGAGCAGGAGGGTGGCCTGGCAGGTCTTGTCACCATCAGATGACTGCTGCCACAGCCTCACTCATTCACCATGGGGACAAGATGCCAGCTTCCTGCATGCCTGGCATTTGTCTCTAGGATGAGACAGAAACAAATAAAACCTTGGTGTGACTTTGTGGGCACTAAGGGCTATCAAAGCCTTCATGCTTTCATTCTTATTGAAATTTTTCATTTTATTTGAGAGAGAAACAGAGATCTTCTATCTACTTGTTTACTCTCCGGGTGCCACCAGGGGTTGGGATAGGTCCAAAACAGGAGCCTGGGATCCATCCAGATCTCCCACATGGGTGACAGTGACCCAAGCACTTGAGCTGTCCTCCACTGCTTTCCCAGGATACATCAGCAGGAAGCTGAATCAGAAGTGGAGAAGCTAGGATTCGAACCAGCCACTTTGATATGGGATGCAGACGCCCAAGCAACTGCTTAACATACCGCACCAAATGCTTGCCCTGGAGCTTCAATTTTTAACAATATTGATGGATTTTATACTTTAGATTTAGGATTATAGAAACGTTGAGTGAAATTACAGTGTTCTCATCCCCATCCCGCCCCTTTTACCTGTCTTGGGTGTGCTGGGTTTTCCCTGGTGTCACCATCAGCTATAATAGAGGTGGAGCATTCGTTAGCATGGAGGTACCGGGACTGACACTTGGCTGTATCACTCTAGGAGCCAGTCAGGGGGTGATCACAGAGACACGCAGAATGAAAGTGAGGGTCTCCCTGCCCTACGTGATGCTCCGCCCTTGATCCTCTCCCACTGCCTGCTTCCTCTCCGCCTCGGTCTCATGGTCTCCCAGCTGTATCTTTGCCAGTATGTCACAGAGTTGGATTCTGACCATCGGTTTATGTTTCAGTTGGGCCTTTTGCATGCAGTGATACGCAGTTGAGATTTCCCATGTCTTCATGGTGTGATTGCTGTCTTGAGTCATGTTCCACTGGCTGGATGCCTCCCAGTCTGTGGTGGGTACACACAGGTGAACCCAAGTGTGGGCAGCTATGGATAGAGGTGCTGCTTACATCTGTATGCGGGATTGCATGCAGACATATGCCTTCAATGAAGAACTTTGATTTGTGTTTGTTAGAATTTAATCATGCTATTTGTATTGCCTTTGCCAGGTAGGAGATGGCTCTGTTGCTCAGAAGAGCCAAGGGAGATCTCTCAGCAGGAGGGACAGGAGGATGAGATTGAAAATAAGGCCTGGAGATGAGGAGGGGAAGCAGACATCTGAGTGCTGAACCTGCGGGGGTGGCAGAGACAGGAGAAACCCCAGCAGAGGGATGTACAAAGGCCCAGGGGTGGGAACACACTGGGCACCTTGAGGGGCAGCCGCCGCCAGCATGCCTGTCGTGGGGGGATGTGGTGGGGACAGCTGAAGCTGCAATGGCAAGGTCCTGGGGCCTCCAGGCAGGAGAGGAAGGGGCTGAGGACCACAGGGTGTTTGTAGATGAAAACTCAGGCATCTCCCAAATCCCCATCTTTCAGATAAGAAAACCGAAGCACTAAAGGGGAGAAGGCTCCCTCCCTCCGCTTGTCACATTTGACCTCAGGGACGGTGCAGCCTGGAGAGACGCAGAACCCAAGGGGAGACTCTCAAACATCTTTGCAAAAGAAGTGCAGGGTATAGGCAGACAGCAAGTGCACGACTCAGCTGCGGAATTCAATTAGGCCATAAGGAGATCAGCCAAGGAAGCTGGCTTTGACCTCGAGGGCGGGTGAGGGGTAGGCGAGGCAGCGAGGGGGCTGCAGTCGCCGATCAGACTAAGAATTAGGTAATGCTGGGGCCAGAATCTAATTGCCCACAAGGCCAACCTCTTTAGAGGAAATGGAGTCCCTTGTTGGCATGGCAACCAATTAAAAAGGCCTCAGAGCAAGATCCGCAGACAGCACAAGGCTCACCCCGGATCTGAGGTAGCACATCCATCCAGCAGGAATCTCCTGGTCCAAGGGGCTTCTGTCACGCTTCATTCCAGAGCCCAGTAAGATCAAAGCTGGATTCTTCGACAAAGCCACAGGTGGGAGGCCTGACCCAACTTGTGGTTTCCACTCTGGGCATCGGCAGTACCTTCCCCTTGGGCTCCACCATGCAGCTGCAGCCCGCTATCCAGAGTCTGCAGCCCGCCATCCAGAGCCTGCAGCCGATGCCCATGCTGCATGACTTTCACTCTCTGGGTGAACTACATTGATAATCTGGGAGTCAGTGGGCAAACACAGGAGTGGCACAGACCCCAGAGGGACAGCCAGAGGTCATCCAACTCTGATTTGGCTGCAGTTCTTCTTCTTCTTCTTCTTCTTTTAAGATTTATTTATTTTTATTGCAAAGTCAGAGACAGAGAAATATCTTGCATCCGATGTCTCACTCCCCAAGTGACCACAACAGCTAGTGCTGTGCCGGTCCAAAGCCAGGAGCCAGGAACTTCCTCCAGGTCTCCCATGAGGGTGCAGGGTCCCAAGGCTTTGGGTCATCCTTGACTGCTTTCCCGTGCCACAGGCAGGGAGCTGGATGGGAAGTGGAGCAGCCAGGATTAGAACCAGCATCCATTATGGGATCCTGATGCGTTCAAGGAGAGGACTTAAGCCACTAGGCCACAGCGCCAGGTCCTGGCTGCAGTTCGTAAAGTAAGTCAGAGGCTGACATAGTGGCACAACAGGTTAGACCACTGCCCACGATGTCAGCATCCCAGGTGAGCACCAGTTCGAGTCCTGGCTGTTCTGTTTCCGATCATGCTCCCTGCTAATGTCCCTGGGAAGGCAGCAGAAATGACCCAAGTGCTTGAGCCTCTGACCAAAGGAGACCTGGGTGGAGTTTCAGGCTCCTGACCCAGGCTAAC
This sequence comes from Ochotona curzoniae, assembly GCF_017591425.1. Lineage (NCBI taxonomy): Eukaryota > Metazoa > Chordata > Mammalia > Lagomorpha > Ochotonidae > Ochotona > Ochotona curzoniae. The sequence goes on along the minus strand of NW_024465894.1, from coordinate 17,326,468 downwards.
TGCAACCATCTAGGGAGTGAACCTGCAAATACATTTTTCTCCTCTCTCTTCCCTCCTCTGTAATTCTGCGTTCCAAATGAATAGATACATTTTTTTTTAAAGAAAAGAACATGTCACAACTGAAGACTAGGTCTATAGGGAGGGAAATTTTTCAGACTCCCATCAGCATCCCTGACCCTCTAGGTCCAAGGTCATGACTGAGGTCCCACTGTCACACCCGTGGTCCAGAAAGGAAGATGGAAAAAGTACTAAAGGAGCAGGGAGGGTACAAAGCCAGCTGACGGGTACAGAAATGTTACTGGAAGTTTCAATGGGACATTTCTGCTTAGTTACAGGGTCATGCTTAGTTGTAAGGAAGGCTGGGAAATGCCACCTTTATTCCAGATGGTCAGATATCCATTCAGAACCTAGGAGTGCTACCGAGGACCCACAGTCTCCGGGACGGAAGAGATCAACTTCTGTACCTACAGGACTTCCTCTTCCTGGGCAGATGCCTCCAGCTCTGCAAATATTTAGAAGTCAGACGCATATTATTGTGTATTTGGTATTTAAGTATTCATAAAAATCGAGGTGATTTTCTTGCATATTAGAATATGAACAAATTAGCCTTGTGACTCCAATTTAAAATGTGTAATTGATTTTAGACTCGTGGTTCGTCCATCGAGAAGTATACACGTCTTAGGCTAAATTTATAAATGATATCAGAATGTATAAGATATCTTGAGAGCCACGATTGTGAAAGTTCCTAAATTAGGTTTTTTTTTTTCCAAAGTGGTTTAAGGACTTTGGAAAGTTTTGCATGTCAGGTCAGGCAAGGAAAGTGTTTAAAAAAGGAAATTGAATATGTTAAATTAGCAAGTCCCGTGTAAAGGGGGAGAGATAATTTAATTAAGCAAGTTTGCAAACGGGATGGATCATTTAGCTGAGTCAACTGACCATTAATCACAAGCCCTTTGAACGTGACTGCTTGGAACCGAAATAGTAAGTTTTGTAAATTGAACTGGCTTCAGAATGACTGGACTTTGAAGTTACTGTTGGACCATGACTGTCCATCAACTAACAAACACTTGCACAGAGCCTTTATCAGCATCTCCCCCCAGTGGCATTCCTGAGCTCCTCCAGTTCCAGGAGGGAACTTAGGGCTTGAGAGTAACCCCCACCATGTCCTCATTTGTCCCCCAGCTGCTCAGTGATGCCAGGCTGGGAAGGGAACCAGTGGGACTGACCTGGTAGAATGGGCACCTGAAGGACAGGGAGGCAGTGAGAATGCACTTCCTGTAGGTGCACCTGTAGGTCGGGCGCAGGTGTAGATCGGGTGCAGGTGGAGGTCAGGCACAGGTGCATGAGCTCAGAGTCCACTAGGCAGCCCTGGGTCACCGATCTCACATGCCTACATTTACCATAGACTTTCCACATGGTGAAGGAAGGGAAACCAAGAGTCATTCACAAAGAATCAGAGCCAACACCAGGCCATCAGGGGAGCCCTGGAGGAGGGGGCTTCTTTGAGAGCAATCACTCACACAGAAGGGATAAATTCTGGATATCCTGTCAATCCAGAGCAGCCACTACAGACTGTTGGCAGACGCTGTTGGGGCCTGTTCTGGCCGGTGCACCTGTGCACTGTTGCCTGAGACCTCACTGCTCTCTGCCACAGCCTCTCCTCTAGAAAATTGCTTCAGGCAGCCGGCCCTGCCCCCAGCAAACCTGCCCTGCCCCCAGCAAACCCCCCAGCAAAGACCCATCCCTCCCTCTCCTTCTGGGGCACAGTTCCCATCTCAGCTCCCTGAATCAGCCAGCCACAGCTGGGACTGGCTTCTTGCTCAGTTAATAGGCTCCAAATATTCCCTACTGCCAAGAAGCTCATCTGAAGGTCAAGTTCCCAGTTGACCTCAGTTTCCTCCTCTTCCGGGACTTCCTCTGCAGGCTCGGGTGTCTGCGGAGTGAAAGACAATCCCAGCACGTGGTAGGCCCTCAATTTAATTCCCATAGCGTCCCTAGAAGTCCAGTCTGATTTGTTGTGAACATCCTGTTCCTCTGTGATGACCTGTCTCCACCTCTGAGGGCTGCACCTGCACTTCCAGAACATTTCAATGGAGCAGGAGGCACCCCCTGGTCCCACCTGCCAAGGCAGTTCTGCACCCTGGGGCGGTGGCAGCAGCGGGGGCAGGTGGGTGGTAGTCACCTGTGTCTGATCTGGAAGCGCCCCCTGGTGGAGAGACAGAACAAAATACAAGTCAGGAGGTCTTTCCCCCTCCACCTTCAGGTGGTCTCTTGAAGCATTCTAGCCCCCCGAGGCAAAAAGAAAAGGCGGATTTAAGGAGGCCACGCTAGGTCCCACTTAATATAAATGGGTGGTCGTTAACATTTAAGATGAGAAGGCTTGGCGATTTCTATTAAAATGTGCTATTCTTCAATGCTGTCTGCTCCTTTTGGTTGCAGGTGATTAAGTAATTTGCTCATTGGGAAGCAAAGCAAACAGTGCTGACTCTCACAGGCGCCAGCCAAAACAGCTTGGACCTTCAGCTCTCGGCAACAGAAGCCTCCCTCGAGGACAAAGCCCTGGCTACCTCCTTCCCCCTCACATCCCATCCACTCAGAAATGCAGATAAAAACACGCCAGAGATTTTGTTCCCTCCCTGTGCCTCTCGCTCCAGGGGGAAATTTTAGATAATAATGATGATGATAAAGGCACAAATAATAAATTGTAAAATGCTGAGGGCTCTCCAGTAAGATTGAGATGCCTGAGTGGGAGAGCCTTTTGTGAGTGCATGCCTGGAAGATAAAGGAGGGGTTTTGCCCCTTGTTGGAGACAGCCAGGGGGCCATGGCCCCTGGCACTGGAGTTGCTGCCATGGGGGGGTCTCCAGTGAGTTAGGTGGTGGTGGCTCAAGGTCTACTCCAGCAAGGACAAGTTGAGTGGGGCACTGGGTGGAAAAGGAGGGAGAAGCAAGGGTCAGTGGTCTTTGGCTACACTAATGAGATGGATTGTGCTGAAAGCAAGCAGGGCCCCAGGCTGGGGACTTCCTATAACGTGACAGCTGACCCCCTGCTTCAGCTGGAGTTTGTGAGCACAGAGAGAGCTGCCCAGGGGAGCTGACTACAGTTTTGGTGGAAGAAGATGGTTTTTAACTCCATTCAGCTGCGTAGAAAAGGACATGAGAAAAGTGGGTTTCTGGGAGGCAGAAGATAGAACGGGGATTTTGCAATGTATTCTTTGAGTCCAGGGGCAGGCATGTAGCATGGTTGTTAGAATGCCAGTTGAGACACCTGCATCCCACATTGAAATGACTGGCTCCAGTCCTGACTACTCAGCGTTGAGGTTCAGCTTCCTGCTAATTCCCACCCTGGGAAAAGATGGCTCCAGTACTTGGGTTCCTCCCACGCTCACCTGAACCAGGTTCCAGGCTCCTGGCTCCAACCTGGCCCAGCCCTGGGGGTTGAGGAGATTTGGATAGTGAAGCAGTGGGTGGAAGATCTTTCTCTACCTCTCAAATAAAAGTGAAAAAAAATCGAGAGGGCATTTCAAGTTGAACAAGAGATGGAGGAGCTGGAGTGAGCTATCTGGGTCTCCCTTGTTGCCCTATGACTCAGTGTTTTTTAAAAGCGCTTTGACAAGTGGAGATGATTTATCCACTGTCCAGGAAGAAAGACAGAGACCCAGAGAGGGCAGGGGCTGAGCTCAGAGTGATGGTATGAAAGAGTGAGAGGCTAGAGCTAGAAACTACACTAGCCTTAATGTTGCTACAGCTCTTGCTCAACTGGTCTACCATCACTCTTGCGTCCATGTGTTTCCTGAGTACCTACTGTATACAAGACACAGTTCTCTGCATTGGGAATATGACAGTGTACACCTGTCACTTGGAGAGTTCACTAAAGTCTTTATGCATACACTTGTTCTTTATTTTTGCCAAGAGTTTACTTAATCATTTTCTCATTTATGCCCACTCACCCACTCCATAATCAGCTCTCTTATTTTATGATCATTCACTTATTCATTCTCTGCTCATCCTCTTACTCCTGCCATCATTCATTTGTGTATGTCACTGATCCACACCCTCAGCTGTGTATCTCCATTCACTCATTCTTCCACCCCTTCTCCCATCAATTTTTCATATACTCACCAGTCTGCTCTCTCCCTTTTCTTCTGTTCATCCTTCCACCTGCCCATCAGTTCTCTCAGGCCTCTTGCTGACCCAAAAGTGAAGAAAACACTTGGGGTGAGCAAGAGGGTAAGGAGCTAAGCTACAGAGCAGGGAATCCAGACGATATCCAAAAGGCAAATGCAGCCAGCTGGGGTGGGATGGATGCAGTGGAGATTTCCATGTGAGGGGATGAGAGGTCCACAGGCTTGGTGGTAGACAAGCCCAGCAGGTGCTCAATGAGCCTGGGCTGGCTGCCAGGCCACATTCACTCCTCTTTCAGGGGTTGCTCTGAGATCAGGTGTCATGTGTCTTGAGGATGGCTAGTTTTGGGGCTTGTCCACCCCAATCCTGCTGGCTCTGAGAGAACAGCCCCATGGGACTGTGAGAAGTCTAGGCTCCCCCACCCCCATTGGAGATTAAACTCCAGGCTGTGTGGTGCCCCTGTGGAAATATCTTCAGTGTCTGACCTCCCCAGTGGCTAGCTCCTGTTTCTGGCCCTTTTTGGGGGGGGTGTTTAGACCATTTACATTTAATGTGGTAATCCATATGGTTCTGACCCATTCTGTCACTCCTGGTTTTCTATTTGCCCCACTTGCTGGTTCTCCTCTCAGCCTTTGCTGTGTTGTTGTTCTGCTGCTTTTAGATTAACAGAATTAATTTTTATGCTTCCTGTTTATTTCCTCTCAGCTTCCCAGCTGTAACTCTGTGTTGAGTATTTGGGCAGTTGGAAGTTTACACATTGTTAACTCCTTACAGTCTGCCTTCCAGTGACATTTCACCCATTTGCCGGTAGAATCAGAGTTTTGCAACATTGTGTTCCCATCTCTCCCCTGCTGTGGCAGGATGTACCACCCCATATACTACAACCCCCCAAAGCCCATTGTTACCACTTTATTCTAAGTAGTTGCTTTTACTTGAAAACTTATTTTTAAAATACAGAAAAAGAATTTTTATTTGCCCCAGTGGTTACCATTGCCAGCGCTCTTTCTGCCTGAGAACAGATCCAGCCTCCCATCTGCTATCATTTTCCTTTGCCTAAGGGACTCCATTAGCATTTCCTGTAACCAGGTATATGGAGATGGATTCTTCTGCTTTCTTAGATCTGAAGACATCTTTTTCTGCATTCATTTTTTAGAAGATATTCTTGCTGGATGTGGAATTCTAGGCTGCCTCCTGACTCCCTTTTAGCTCTTGAAAGATGTGACAACTTTCTCACTGCTTTGTTGCCTTTGCACGATCTGATGCCCATCCCATATGTGGTCCTTTGTAACATGGTTGTTTTGCTTGTCTTTGTGGCTGCTTTTAGGATTTTCTCTTTATCTCTATTTTGTAGTAACTTTATTATAAGCGGCCTTGGTGTCATTTTCTAAGTGTTTCTGTAAGGCTAGGAGGGAGAAAGGGAAGCATACGGCTGTGGCAGCCTCGTGTATCTCGCCGTCAAGTGAAGCTGGCTCCCGGCATGTGGAGGTAGGAGGCAGATGGTGGTAGTGAATGTGCCACGGAATTTCAGGATCTCTGGGTCTATAGCTGGCATCGTATTTGTTTATATACAAGGGAAATTGAAACGGTTCATGGAAAAACGGAATTAAAAAGTAAATTTATTTTGCAGCAAAATATGTAGTTTGAAGCAATTTTGAAATCTATACCTAGTTTTTTTATATTTGACATAAACGTTTTGGAGACCCATCATATATATGTTCTTGTACACACACACATATACATGCACAATGCATAGAGCACACATATACATATATAAGATCTTACAGTATAGATATGCTTGCAGAATATACAGGTAAGCACACCTATATGTATATAACACATACACACGTTTACACCCACAGCACGATGTACACATAAATGCAACCCACAAACATACATGCATATGGACACAAATTATGCAGAAATCTTTCCTCTAGTTTATTTTGCTTTTAAAGATTCTATTCACTTATTTTAAATACAAAGTGAGAGAGAGAGGGAAAAGAAAGAGAGATAAAGAGAGACACGTATTACATCCTCTAGTTCATTCCCCAAATGGCCACAAAGGCTAGAGCTAAGCTCCAAAGCCTGGAACCAGGAGTTTTCTGTGAGTTTCCCATGGAGACAGGAGCCCAGGGACATGGACCAGGCTGAAGCTAGGAGCCCAGGATGGAACCTGCCAGGGTGGCAAGGCTCCGAGGACTTTGGCCGCCATTGCTTCCTCCTAAGGTGCACATGGGCAGGAAGCTGGAACCGGAAGCAGAGCTGGCAGGCCCGCTCAGATATGACAGAGATGTCCTGAGTACTGTCTTATCAGCTGCCCTTGAGGTCTAATGTCCTGAAAACTCTTGCTTCAGGTTTTCACTTAGCTTTTTCTTTGTGGTAAGAGAATCAATTCTCTGTGACTCTGTCTTGACTAGAGGAAGAAGTCAATGATTGGGCCTAGACTTGTGGTATCCTGAAGTTTCTATTGGACAAACAGGATGGAGAACCACTCAACCCAAGCACTAAGTGGATGGGTGCAATCAGGCCTTCTCTGCCATAAACCACACTTGTACACATTTCCAGACTTCCTTTTTTGGCTTGTTGTTTCAACTGCTTTGTTTCAGAATGGACCATCTCTCCATGTTTTTGTCCAAAGGTTAAGAAGTTAGGAGCTGGGCTTGGCCTGATAGCCCAGTGGCTAAATCCTTGCCTTGCCCACATGGGATCCTATATGGGCGCCAGTTTGTGTCCTGGCTGCTCCATTTCCCATACAGCTCCCTGCCTGTGGCCTGGGAAAGTAATCGAGGATGGCCCAAAGCTTTGGGACCTTGCACCCACTTGAAAAACCCAGAAGAAACTCCTGGCTTCTGGCTTTGGATCAGTTCAGTTCCAGTTGTGGCCACTTGGGAAGTGAACCAGTGGACAGAAACTGTCTCTCTTTCTCTCTGTAAAATCTGCCTTTCCAATAAAAATTTTAAAATCTTAAAAAAATAAGAAAGAAAGAACTTTAGGAGCAGGAAAAGGCAGGATTTGAGCCCAAGTCCCTTATGACTTTGAACCAAAACCATTCATTCCTTGAAACCCTGGTCTAACCATCGCCCCTCCCATCGCCCTGGTCTGCACGGGTGCAGTTCACAGGCTTCCGGGGTCTTCAGCCTCCCCCGCCCCGACCCAGGCCCCTGAGAGTTTCCATCTTGACCTCCAGCACATTCAGCAGAGGGCCTGCCCATGGGGGCAGGTGGAAGAATTTCTGTCAAGCAAAGGATTTCTCTTTTTCTGTCTGCCTTCTTCCTGCCTCAAGCCTCCTCCAGTTCACAATGCTTATTAAGCAGGAGATCTGTCACCTGGGGCACAGGTGGGATTCAAATCAGGCAGCTGTGGGCCAGGAGACTGCCACCTCGGTGCCCGCAGGAGGGAGGGGTGTGGCAAAACACAGCATCGTGGGTTTCCTCTTTGCAAGTCATAAGTCCTTGGCTGGGGTGGGGGCACATCCAACCTTAGGAGCCAGGAAAAACTTTCAGATCCGCAAAGAAAATACTGCATGCAATGAGCTAATCCTCCACCTGCAAGCGCCAGCATTGCAAAGCCACTCATTTATGTCCTGGCTGCTGTACTTTTGATCCAGCCCCCTACTTATGGCATGGGAAAGCAGCAGAGAATGGCTCAGGTCCTTGGACCCCTGCACCCAATGGGAGACCTACAGGAAGCTCCTGGTTCCTGACTTAGGATCAGCTCAGCCATTGCAGCCATCTGGGGAGGAAGCCAGAGATGGAAGATCTTTCTCTCTTTGTCTTTATACATCTACCTTTCAAGCGAAAATAAAATAATTTTTAAAAACAATAAAAGAGAAAATACTGCATGATTGTTTGCAAAATCAATAAGCTGAGGAAAATGAATGAGTGCAAGCAAAAGCTGCTGCTGGTGGCTTCTTAAATCAGCCCGGTGTTTCTGGAAGGCCATCTAGCAAAATGGCCCCAAAGCCTGAAGCACACTCCTGCAAGATTTCTCAGATGCGTTCTGTCCCCAGGAGACATGGAGTGGCAGGGCAAGTGCGTAGGCAACATCCGCATGGATACTCCTTCACCAGGGCTAGAAACATGCATCAACATGAAGGCAACCAACCCCAAACCCCTGAAGACGGACACAGAGGCCTGGGCCTGGGGGAGGGGGCGTTTAGCCTAATGGCTAGAGCACCTGGGTCTCATCTCCCCCCCTAAATCAGCGGACAGGAGCTCATTCCCCTCCCTCTCTTCTTCTTGCTCTCTCTCAGGAAATAAAAAATGAATACACGGAAGAATAATGACATGAAAAATGTTTATGAGTAATTGTTAAGAAATCTTGATTACAAAATTATATGCATATTCATCACAATTAATGCTTCCTCTGTGTTCTGCTAATTTAATTAGCCATGTAACCCTATAGTAATCCTATGAGGCAGGTACTGTGCTGGCAGCACGGAGGGACAGTGTGACTTCCTGCTGGCTGACAGGGATTCGAATCTCTGGTATCCCTGATGCTCATGGTCCCCTCAGGAGGTGTCCCTGCCATCACCTGACATCTGTAGCAATGCTGGACCACAGGCCTGGTTCAAGCCTTCTGATGGAAGGCTCTGGCTGTGGATTCCATAAGCCACAGAGGTGGACACATACTGCAGGTTGAGAATCATTGTGTAACACAGTTCCAGCTTTTCTTGAAATGTGTGGGAAAAAATGGACATGTACATATCAGACACGTGACAGATTAGTCATGAAATACTCAGACTGTCACCACTGGGAGGTGGGATTATGGGTATTTTGATCTTCTTTGTGATGTTTTGTCATCTCTAAAAAGCACATGATGAATGGTTGTGATCAGCATTTTTTTTTTAAATGTTCTCCAAAAATAAAGAAATCCACTTTAAAATTCAGGGAGGAGTAAGGAAGTATGTCCGGAGGGAGGGAAGCTTAGAAGGAGCTGTGGCCCTCAATCCAGTAGACTGGCAGGTGCTTCCCAAAGGGGCAGGCACATCAGCAGGGGGTCATGTTGAAATGCAAATTCTGACCCTGCTAGTCAAGGTCAGTGTAGCTGAGATGCCAGCCAGCTCCCCCAGCTAATGGTGTTGGTCTCCTGGGACCACGCGTTGAGGAAACAGGGACCAGAGAGATAGATGGAGGCTTTCAACTCCCAGAACACAAGTGCAGGAGTGGGAGGACGTTTGCTGGCCCAGTGATAGATTCACAGTGCTGAACACTCTATGGAACATAGTTATCAAAGAAACAGATGGAGGTGTTTCAAGTCGGGGATCCTGCTGGGGTCCCAGGAAGTGGCAGTTTGTTCCTGACTCTGCCCATCTCCCGCCCCCTGCAGCCAGCCTCGTTCTGGGCCTGTTATAGCCCCCAGATGTGTAAGACCTGCTCAGCCCGGGGTTGAAGACCTCAAGTCTGAGATCTCAGCCTTGCTAAGAACACAGAGAACCGGGAGCTTGGCCCTGCGGGCCAGGCTGCATTCAATCAAGGCCCAAAGGGAAGACGTCAGAAATGAAGACGTATCTGTCTTCCTCTGAGGTTTCTGTAGGCACATGAACAGATCCACCCGGCCTCCATGCTGCAGCTGGATTACAGGTTAGGCTCGTAAGCCTGAAATAAATTATACGCTCTTCATATTATTCAGCACGGTACTGTATAATAATAAATTATACAGTTATAGGCCTCAGCCCAAGTTATAACAAATTATACCACAGCATATAATTACCCTGCACTGCACCATATAATAATAAATTAGACAGCTACAAACCTAAGTTGTGATTCCAGAAAGATAGGAGAATGAATGGGCCTGGTGATCCTTCCTCAGCTCCGACCCTTGCTGTCAGACAAGCTGGCAGCCAAGGGAGAAGAGGACTCCCTCTCTCCTGTCCTTCCTTCCTATGTTCCTTCTTTCTACCTGTTTGGGCAACCTCCCCCACCCTGGTTTGGGGTCCAGACTTGGGAATCTGAGCTGACTTGGAACTTAATCCCCATCCTCCAAGGTTCCAGGCTGCGGGGACAGCTGTGTGTAAGCGGAGGAAGACACCTGTCATATAATGGCAGATGTCTGAAGAATGAAATGACCAACAACTGTGAAAAGCAGGCATCCGCCAGGTGGCGCGTCCCGACCCAGGTGTCAGCTCCTCTGGCCCTGAGAGGTGAGCGTCTCAGTCTCCATGTGGCAGATGCAATAAGCAAGATGCAATAGATGTGCCCTGGGGTCACGCAGCCAGAAAAGGCACCACGGGGACAGGATAATCCAGGACTCGCTGGCAGGTCTATTCCTTGGAGGCTGTGATTCAATGGAGTCAGCTCAGGAGGCGCTGGTGGAGAACAATACCAAGCATCCTTCACAAATGCTCAGCAGCTAGCAGGGCTAAGTGAGGTGAAGGGCTCTTCTCTGACCAAGTCTGGCACAGTTAGGGCTCTCTTTGGTGGCACGGGAGCAGGTGCCCCTCCTCACGTGGAGCTCCACGGCCTGGGGCAGGATATAGAGGTGATGCAACCTGATGGTAATGGGTGCTGAGCCCTGCTGTGAGTGCCTCACAGGTTTTAAACTTATTCTCCTAATACCCTTTTCACAGATGAGGGTCCCCAGGCACCAAGATATTAGCCATTAGTTTGAGGTTGTAAAACCAATAAGTGGCCAAGCTTGGGATCAGAACTGAAGGTAAGTCAGGCTTGTCAGATCGGCCTTTCTTTTATTTTGTTATTTGTATTGGAAAGGCAGAGACATAAAGAAACCAGTATTCTTCCAACCACTGGTTCACCCTCTAAATGTCTGCAGCAACCAGAGCTGGGCCAGCACAAAGCCTGGAGCCAGTAATTCAGTCTGGTTCTTTCATATGAGTGGCAGGGTCCTAAGCACTTGTGCCCTCCTTACCTGCTGCCTGCTGGGGTGAACACTGGCAGGAAACTGAATTGGGAGAAAACTTGAAACCAGGAACTGAATCATGGGAGACAGGTGTCTGGTGTGGCGTCTTAACTGCTAAGTCCAATGTCCACCCTAAACCCTTAATCTTGTCCCCTATATTGCTAGCCTAAAAAAACTCATCTTTAAAAAATATATATTTTTATTTGTTTGAGAGACAAAGAAGAGTAATAAATAGAAAAAGAGGTCTCCCATCCTTTGGTTTACTTCCCAAATCCTGTAGCTGCCAAAGTTGAACCAGGAGAAGCCAGCAGCCTTGGTCGGCTAGGTGAGCAGCAGAGACCCAAGATACCTGAACCAGCACCTTCTGCTTCCCAGGGTGTGCTTGAACCCAAAGCTGGGCTGAGAAGCAGAACTGGAAGTTAATCCAAGCACTCTGCTCTGCAACAGGATGTGCAAGTCCCGAGCACCAGCTTACTCTCCAGCCGACAGGGGGAGCCACCAGGACCTCCCCTACTTCTGGAGCCTGCAAGTTTAGTTGGTCTCCCATTCAAGTACTAACCAGGCCCCACCCTGCTTAGCTTCCGAGATCGGGCGCGTTCAGGATGGTATGGCCGTAGACAAGTTTAGTTGGTGATGATGCAATCCACCTGTGCCTCTGAAGTGTTGGCCAAAATGCTGCACGTGGCCAGCATCCACCCAGGACCCTGTGGGAGCAAGGAATTCTGGGAGACTCAGCTTGGGCTGAGTAGTTGGTGGACCCCATCCTGGCTCCCACGGACCGTGAAAGCCAGCGTTAGAAAAAGGTAAGGCTCTGAGGAGTGGGGTCTGCACCCTTGAACAGTTCTGTAACCTGGGGTAGTTCCTGGTCAACTTCCTGCCTCTGATTCCTCACCTGCAAAACCAGTGCAGGACTTCCACTTCCCGGCAGAAGGGCTGAGAGCAGAGAAGGCAAGCATTACTCCACCCCCAACTCAGCAAGCAGCTGACACCTCCTATGCAGTTAATTGATCCTAATCACTATTTGTGGCAGGAGTTTGCTATCCTTCTATCTTGCTAGGAAAAACAAGTCATCTGTGTGCAAAGATAAGACACAGGAGGTCCCCCTCACCCCTGATTTTCCTCCCCCACGGTTTCTGGGGTCCTCAGGTCAACTGTGGTTTCTGGGGCTCCCACGGTCTGGAAAGATTGGTGTATCTGTTGAAACTTCCAAGGGAGAGACCACTCAACATTTATTACAGTTGATTATCATAATTGTTTTATTGTTAGCGATTGCTGTGCATCTCTGACTGTGTCTAATTCAGAAAGTCAGGTGTATCCAAGGTTTGCCTGAGCAGGGAAAGGGCACCCCATACAGGGGTCTGTGCCCCCACAGCTCCAGGCATGCAAGGGGATGGAGTCCAGGGGGGTGGGAAGTCAAGGGGGTACAGGGTGTTTGCAGAATGTTGCAAATCCTATTTCAATTAAGTCCCTCACCTGGTCAGTCCTGAGAAGACAGTAATACTATCTTCCAAAGCATCTGCAGAAGCCAGCATTCAAATGAGATCCCGCCAGCAAGCTCCGAGGACTTTGAAATCACAGCTCCTCTTCTGCCTTCCCCAAAATAAATGGAATGAATAAACCCCAAGTGTGTGTGTGTGGTGGGGGTGGGGGGAGGCATAATGAAACTGCACTTCCACAGTTGCAGATGCAGTGGCTGCTGATTAAAAGAAAATATTTTCTTTGCAAAGGAAACTGGAAAGGAAACTGGCAGCAGAACGGGTGTGGAGGGGAAGCCGGAGGTCAGCCTGCAGGTGGTGGCCACTGCCAGGAATGCTGACAAGACAGGAGCAGGGAGGGAGCCGGGCTGGGCTGGGGGGGGAGGCAGAGGGCATGGAGAGGCAGAGGACAGCACACTCTCCAGCTTCCTTGCAGCTCCCTGCCACCCTAGCCTGGTGTTGAGTTTTGCTGCCAGCCCCTCAGCCATCGCCACTTCGGGGCCTGTTGCCACTGTCCGCTCAGTGCGGGGCCTCGTTTTCAGGAGCTGGCAGGAAAGAAAGCAAATGCTCAGTGCTGGAAGGAATGGGGGAAAATTGGTCCTCTTACTGCGTCGGAGGCTGCTCTCAGGCTGCTGCTGCCGCCAAAGAGGCCCCTGGGCGGTCTTTGTAGCCACTTAGCCCGGTGTTGAGGTTTTCTGCTTAACAGCCCGTAGGTCCAGACTGCGACAAGAAACACAAATGCATCGGAGCCGCCGCGAGGGCTGGTGCAGGAGGTGGAGGGAGTGCGTGCCGTTCCCATGAGCAGAGCGGGCGGGCGGAGCCCTCAGACTGTATAGGGCTGGGGCTGAAACTGCAAGGCCCGGTGGGGCTTTGGTGTAGTCCCAACGACTCCACCTGAGACACCAGCTCCTCCTATTGGATCGGCTGCTTCAAGTCTCACCCCTGACTCCAGCTCCCAGCTAACGCACACCTGGGAGGCAGCAGGTGATGGCTCAAGTACTTGGGGTTCTTGTCACTCATGTGGGAACCCTGGGTGGAGCTCCTGGCTCCTGGCTTTAGTGTGGTCCAACCCTGGCTGTTGTGGGCATTTGGTAGTGAGCCAGGAGATGGAAGCTAACTTGTTTGTGCTTCCTCACTACCTTTCAAACAAAATACATTTTGAAATGTTTTCAATGTTCATGTCTTTGACTCAGCCGTCTCACTTGTGGGAATTTCCACGCAGTGATGATTTACAGCAAAATTATGTGCAAGTAGGAAGAAAATAGGAACAACCCAAAGCGGCCACAATAGGGAATTTGTTAATTAGATTAGCATGGTGACATCTGACCCCATCAATTTGCTTTTCTTTATCTTTCAACTTCTTTCCTCATCCACTGGTCTTGTGGGCCCTACCACTGGGGGCATATTCTGATTGAGAGGCTGTGCCCCAGTTCCTTCCGGCTCTGGTGTGTGCCTCTGTGGATGCTGGTTGCTTTTCTCAGTCCTCTGTGCCCCTCCCATCCGTGCCCACACAGCAGCCAGAGTGCCCAGTGTGATCGCCATGGGCCTCAAGCCCGACCTCTCCAACACGGGTGAGCTCGATCCTGTCGCCCAGCCTCGTGCTCTCTGGCCCTGCTCCTGGGCTGTCCCACTCCAAACTCTGGACTTCTCTACCCTAGGGGACAGTCCCCATGCCACCTCCATGGGCGGGGTGACTTGCGGCCACCATGTGGGTTGTCTACATTGCTTTGCCCCTCTGTCTCCGCAGCACTTGGCTCACGGTGAGGTCATCGTGGGCATCCTCTCATGCGTACGTTACACGGGAGGCGCTGTGCGCTCTGAACAAGTTTGGTAAATGAACGGAAGACTGTTAAGACTGTAAATGAACAGAAAGCTGTTAAGAACTAAATAGGCCTCTGGGTCTTACTCAGAAAGGAAACCCAGATATACAAACTGGCCAGACAGGAGCAGGTGTGCCCAAGAAAAATCTAGATGGTGAGAACAGCCATGGGTTTAATAGCCTGGATCAAGTGCCAAGCACTTGTACATCTTCTAGCTGGTTCCATTCAATCACAGTGCTAGCTTGACTCACTCTTCTTTGGAGGAGGAAACTGACCCAGAGAGGTTAAGAGATGTGCTTTGGACCACACAGCTGGGGAATGAGAGAGCCAGGAAGTAAGTGTGGAGGATCTACACTCTGAAGAAATATTTCTCAGATGGTACACAGAGGGAGCTCAGAAGTGGAGAAGGGCTGAGCTCGGATTTCGCAGGCCATGATGCCAGGAGATATGGTGTGGCCTGGCACAAGTGGCCTCCCCTCTCTGTGCTCAGCTGGGAACCAGGGGTAGATAACACACCCAAAGTACCCAGCTTGGGGCTCTCAGGGCATGGAAATGAGTAGTGCAAGATATCCATGCTCAGGACAGCAGGCCTGGAGACTCTGCCCCAGAGCCTTTAGTTCAAAACCACAGGGTCCTGCAGGACCTGGTGGTGACTGGGCTCTAGGCCGTGGTCCCTCCCTAGGGCCTTGGCCCTCCCAGCTGTCGCCCCTGCTGCTGCTTCCACCGTGCTGGAATGCGATTCTCCAGGCAGCCCGCCAGCGGCATGTGCAGGGTCATTTCAGAAACAGCAGGGCCTGGTACGAGGTGCTGAGAGCAGGATGAGTGCAGAGAGGCCTGGCCACACGCCCTGCAGGCAGACCCTTACCACCCTGCCCCAGTAGAATGCACTGGAAAGGAATGTGAAACAAGAAGCAAGTGACTCAGAATTTGGTGCACACTGGGGCGCAGCCCAGCTTGGCCCACATGCACAAGGTAGGTGTGGTCTCAGACAAATGTAGAGTACATGTTGAGTTTCTGAGCCAGTGCTTATCGCTCAGTCCATTTCATCTATTTGCCTCTCTGATGGTTCCACTGGCAAAGGGCTTGGGACGTGTCTGTTTCTCTGCGGTGCCTGAAACCTTACTGAACTTTGCAGTACCTCAGTTTCCCCATCTGGGAAATGGGGTGTTCTCAGGGCCCAGGGTCCATGAGGGCAGAAGGACTGAAGACCCAGGAAACGTTATGACAAGGACTGCTATGTGGTAAGTTCTAGATCAATATTAACTCAGTACATTATTATTTATTTAAAGAAAATATTGATTTTTATTAGAAAGGCAGATCGGGGACCCGGCACGATAGCCTGGTGGCTAAAGTTCTCAGCTTGAATACACCGGGTTCCCATATGGGCACCAGTTCTAATCCTGGAGGCCCTGCTTCCCATCCAGCGCCCTGTTTGTGGCCTGGGAAAGCAATTGAGGCCCAAAGCCTTGGGATCCTGCACCCATGTGGAAGACCCAAAAGAAACTCCGGTCTCCTGGATTTGGATTGACTCAGCCGTTGCAGCTGCTTGGGGAGTGAATCATTGGACAAAAGATCTTCCTCTCTGTATATCTGACTTTCCACTAAAAATAAATAAATATTAAAAAAAAGAAAGAAAGAAAGGCAGATCAAATTTATGGAGAGAAGGAAAGATCAAGAGGAAGACCTTCCATCTGCTGGTTCACTCCTCAAATGGCTGCAGTGGCTGGAGTTAGGTAGATCTGAGCCAGGAACCGGGAGCTTCTTCCAGGTCGCCCATGAAAACGCAGGGTCTCAAGGCTTTGGGCTGTCCTCCACTGCCTTCCCAGGCCACAAGTTGGATGGGAAGTGGAGCAGCCAGGATACGAACCAGCACATGTATGGGAGCCCAGCACTTCCAAGGACACAATTAGCCACAGTGCCAGGTCCATCTCTCTCTCTTTCGTTTTCTTAAAGAGCGTTTCCATCTGCTCAGGAGTTTCCTCTGACCCTTTGGTGAGCGCCATTGCCCTGCCCTGGGCACCTGTGAGCTGATTCCAGAAGCTCATGGAGCAGAGTCAGCAGGCTGACAGGTGAACGTCCCACTGCTAAGGGGCTCTGACACCTTAGGCTGTGCGTGTGCCGGACGTCTCTTCCTGTTGATTGCAATCACTCAAATTATTCCAAATATTTTCTCTGTCTCATGTCCTCCTCTGTGAGCTCCAAGGCAAATCGTCTCCAGCTCGAAGAATCTGGGCACTGCTGCTACCCACACCAGCCCTCATGCCAGGCTGGAGAACAAAGCTCCCTCCACCACCTCTTCCTCCCAGGAGGTCTGAAGGCCAAGGTCAAGGTGGAGCTGGAGAGGGAGATTGGAAGGGGAGAGTGCTCACCAGTAGCCACAAGAGGGTAGACATGTTTATAAAGCAGATTGTTATTTTTTAATTCTTCGCCTGTGTCCTTTCCCCTACTTCTCTCTTTTAAGGATAATTAAAATGCAAGCTGGCACTCCCTGCTAGGAGTCAGCTGAAGGTTTAATTGCCCCAAGAAAAAAATCCCCAGCAAAAGGTCCCGCGGTAATGGCAGCTCTAGGCCTGGCTGCCCGTGCGCCTTCGCATCCTGCACATAATATTAGCGATAATGCGTTAATCTGCATGGGCACAGGCTCCATTGCCTGGCACCCAGGGAGCCGTGGCACAACCCGGCCCACAGCCTCCGTCAGGCTTTGGCAGCCTTCTCTCCATTAAGCTCTCACCCAGCCTCATTCTTGACCCAGGCTGTTGGCCCCATGCATGTGGCAGGGCTGTGATGGCAGCTGACCTTCCTGCCCATGGCAGGAGGCTGGGGCAGGTGGGGCAGGGGGCTGGGGGAATTGGCTTGTCTTCCTTGACGTGGGGCAGGAGCACTGGGCTGGCAGGTTAGACTGCTCCAGGCTTGCCAGTCATGGATGCTGCCTTGTGCTGCTCTGTCTGCCCTGGTTTCTCTAAAGGCGATGCCACAGGCTCAGGCAGTGCCACAGGCTCAGGCAGTTTTGTGGGCTCCTTACCTGTTGGAGCAAGTGATCACTGTAAACCTTAGGATTGCAAGCAAAGGCAGAAATCTCAGTGAGAAAAGCCAGATGGCCCGGGGCCTGGCTCTAGCTCTAAACCTGACAGCCAAGGCTCCTGGAACTCCTGGGGTGCCCTGGAGATGACATCCTGGCGACTCTTCTTCTTCCTCTTGTCTCTTATCCTCCTTTTTTCCCCTTCGTACCCCATCCATCATCCTTCCTGTCCTGCTTTTTAACATATACCTTTTAAATGTTTATTTCTTCATCTACTTGAAATGCAGGGGGAAAAAGAGATCTTCCAACCTCTGGTTCACTCCTCAAATGCCCATGACCAGCATGGAAGCATTCAACTAACAGCCATGGCCAGGCCATTTATTTATTTATTTGCAGACAGAAAAGTTTATTTGCGAAGGAACCAGGTGAGCAGGGAAAGGAGAGGGAAGGGGAAAGCACCTCTGGAGAGAAAGCCGGGATGTTGGGTGCCTCTCGAAAGAGGAAGGAGAGCGAGAGACACCCCATGGCCAGGTTCTTTGATGAAGGAAAAGAAAGGACTCAGCAGACCTTCCAGGCAGCAGGAGTGGGATGTGCAAAGGCCCTGGGGCATCATTTCACTCTGCCAGCAGCCTGAGTCACTGGTGCAGGGGTGAGTTGGGCCTGCAACTCACACATGGGAGGTCTCTGCTAAGCGCCAATTCCTCATACCTTTGTTCTCTGACTCATTTGTCAGCACCCCTTCAATCTCAGTGGAGGGATTTTCCCATTAAGAAACTTTGCCCCATATAGACACTTTGCCCCCCATAAGAAAAAAGTTTCTGAAGCTTGCAGACAACTCAGTAGAAAGGTCTTGCCTCTCATTGCTGTACTGGGGTGTTGTCTAAAACATCACTGAAAGATCCATTCTCTCTGTTGGGGCAAACCCCCGAGCCTGGCTTGGCTTTTGGGCTGGGAACTCGGCTTCACAAAGCCAGTTGCTATGCATACTAATGTGTAGAGTTCTGTGCCCAGTACAGGGGCAATCCATTTCTCTCTGGTAGAGAGAACTCAGAAGATATGGTTTTAGTGTCTGGCAGAACATGAGCCAGTTTTACGTCTAACCTAAAAATTCTCTTCTCGTTTTCCTTTGTCAAAATCCTATAAATGCTGTCTTAGTCCTGGAGCCAGCTCACAGTCCTGCCGCCTTGCAGTCCTTGGGCTCCTCCTGTGTCCTTGTCCCTGCCTGCCATTGCCTCAGTCTTGCTTGTCCCCATGAGCTCATTTGGGTGTGGCCCATTTTGCTGTCAACATTGTGTCCTCAGACTTTTGCACTGGCCAGAGAATGCGCACATACTCAGTATGCAGTGGGAGGAGCTTGTGCATGTGTGACACCAGATTCTGTCTGGTTTTGAACCTCGGGGGGCATGCATCTTCTTTTCTTTTTAAAGATTAATTTCTTTGAAAGACAGAACTAGAGATTGAGAGAGATGTATCTACTGGTCCACTGCCCAAATGTTGGGACTATGTTAGAAGACGCAGGCTGTGACAACTGGGCATGGGAAGCTGGTAGGCGCTGCCCCTCAGGGAAAGTGGGCGGGCCTCCGTGTGCCCTCCCTGGGCAGGACATTGAGGCTCGCTGTCTTTGCATAAGGGAAACTTTAAGGAGGAACTTGACCAAGGGCAAATGCTGCCTGGCCCTCTTAGTCATGCAGGTCTGGGCCGTGGAGAAGGGAGCCCAAGTGTTGGATAAGAGAAGCACCCCTCATCTCGTCCACACCCCGACACTCTCAGGCTGAAGGCTGGGAACCTGTGGAGTGCTTGGGCACGACCAAGGTCCTGACTGCAAGATGAGAGACTTGTCCGAATTCCAAAAGTTAGAAGCCTCTGACTACACAGATAAGGTCTAGGGCGAGGACAAGTTCCCTGGGCTTGTGGGTCTAAACTGAACCCAACCAACCTGATTCAAGATAACACTGGGTGAGGCCAGGCTTCCCCCGCCTTGACTTTCCTTCCCTGCAGAATTGGCACAACCATGGCCCTCCAGTAGTTAGAAGTGAACGAGGCAGTAAGAATGACAAGGTGGGACAGGCAAACTCTCTAGTTTCCAAGCCTGGTTCTGCCATGGAACCGTGGGGAATGGCTTCTTACAGGCGAGTGTCCGTGTGCTCACCTGTAAGCCACACAGAGCTCTGACTTATGGTGGTGGTGGTGGTAGGACAAGTTAGTGTTTCTGGAGCACGTGGCACATCCCTTGCCCTGGCTCTCGCCGTTGACGTTGTAGTCAGTTCATGGTGTACGGACCGTTAGCTCTGCGGGTGGACATCAGGCACCCAGGTCAGACAGCAACTTCATGTCTTATCACTATCACTCATCAGCTGTGCGACCCTGCATTAAGTTGCACCACTTCTCTGTGCCTTGCGTGTTACACATCACTGACCTCATCAAGTTCTAAGGTTCCAAACACAGTCAGACCACGTCAAGTGCTGACACGCAGTCAGCACGAGATACTGTTAATGAGCTGTGGACACACGAACAGGATGGTGTAATTAGCACTGTGAATCTGCTCTTGGCAGGGGGTGAGGGGAAGAGGGCACTAACATCCACTGAGCACCTGGCGTCAGTCACACTTGACCTAGATTGTGTGGTGAGGAGGAGCACCTGGTGGGAGGGGCAGGCAGAGTCGCCTGTGGAGGATCCATGCAGGAAGCAAGTCCTACAGCTTGCTGAGGGCCTTCCACCTGCCAAGCCTGGGGCTCAGAACCTACAGTGATGGCACTGGGAGGGGTGTGGTGCTGTCCCATCATGCAGAGGAGGGGGCAGTGAGGTGTCTACACTCCCACAGCCGCAGAGCGGCAGAGCCAGGTCCACACGTGACTGCCTGCATGCTTGCGCCAGCTGTCTGAGCTGGAGGAACTGACGTTTCATGACCATCAGCTGGATCCCCAGCCCTGGGGCCACATCCGCTGTTGTGAAGGACTGAAGTGGACAGCCAGCCTGGAAACCCCCAGGACAGACACACAACAAGAAGGACACGCACACCCGAGGGAGTCCCTGTTACCCAGAAATCTTTATTACAAAAATATTTTGCAAGCCAAAAAGTTTAAGTTGCAACTATATACAAAACGGGGCCTGTTTCCTTCCAGCGGTCTTAAAATAAACTCCCCAAACCACGCTCCTTCCGCAGTGTTCCTTCAACCTCTTCCTCTTCCTGGGCTTCCATACACAAGGTGCAGGGACTCTCCCAGGCTGTCGGGCGGAGGCGAAAGCTTTCTGTCTTGCTTGGTCTTCTTCCCTTCATCCCGCCCCCCTCTAAAAGTGAAAAATAAAACAAAATGAAAATGGCACCAAGAAAACCTTCCTGGAAAATCCTTTGTGTGTACATCATACGCCCACGTGTGCGCATGCACAGGCATGTGCTGTCTAGAAAGCCGCAGGGAGGGAGATGATGTTGGGCATGGCCTGAGCAGGTGGCTGGGTCCCTGTGGCTACTTGCTCCCACTGAGCTCTGGCCTCCGTGCGTGAGTGGAAGCTGCCCATCCGACTGGCTGGCTGGGTTAACTTGTTGCGGCGGTGCCATGGTGAGACCTGCCAGGCCTCCCCTGTGAGCTGGAGTAGCCATGAGCAGAAGCTGGCTTCTTGCTCTGACAGCCTGAACGGAATTCTTGGGCATTGTGCTATGGGGGGGCTGTGAATCTTGGTGCCCAAGACAGAATAAACAGGGGCCTCTAGTACTGCGTGCCCTAAGGCCCAGCCAGGCCTCACACCCAACACACAGGGCCAGAAGGTAAGAAGGTGGCAGCTTCTGCCCAACCTCCTGAGACAGGGACGGAAAGTAGACTGGCCCTAGCTCTCAGCAGCACAGCCCTGGTGGTACCCGGGACCTGGTGCAGTGTGATCCCGACAGGGTGTGAGAGCCCAAATGGGAGGCTCTTCCTTTAGCAATCCATTTGCAGAGCTGGAAGGGGAGGGTGCTGCAGTCTGTAGGCCAACACTGCAGGTGAGGGATGGCTAGGAGGGCATCACTGCCCCCTCCCCTCTTTACAAATGAGCAGACGGAGGCAACAGCTCTGGCCAAGACAGAGAGGTGGCCTGGAGACCCCCTGGACTGGTTGGACTAAGCACAATGGGGCTGTGGAAAGCAGCAGCACACAGCTTGGTGGGGTCATGGTCAAGTCCACAGAGTGGCCAAACAAGCACTCCCTCCTGCTACTCAGGGCTCTGGAAGGCTGTGATTTTGCTGATTTTGCCGTCAGAAAAAAATCCCTCTAGGATGACAAACGGCGACACCTCGGACTGCACAAGATCTGACCATGAACATTAACACAGGACAAAGAGCAAGGAAAATGCTGCTCCAGCTTCAAGAAAGAAATAAACAAAAACAAAAAAACAAAACCAAACCCAAACGCAACAGCACAGATCAAGTTTTCTAACAGCTCAGGTTCAAAATTGCACGTTTCACATTTCTCAGTAATTTACAGGCGTCCCCAGCGAGTTGGTGCTGAGTTAGTGCTAGCTGCAGCGAGCAAGCTCAGGTTGAGAAAGGCAGGGTGGGGCCGCGGGTCCCTGGGGAAGTGCGGAGGAGCCCCCCAAGAGGGGATTTTGTCTTGAGGTCCTTTGGTGGGGGAGAGGAGCTGGGGTGTTCCTCGAGGGATCCCTTCTTCCCCAGGGCGTGTGGCTCATCCGCTGGGGGAGGGCAAGCCTGTTGCAACCCCCTCCAAGTATCAGTTTTGTTTCAGCTTCTCTGTGGGTGGGGCCAAGAGAGCTAAAAGGAAAGATCTCCCCTGAGCCACTCACTGGGGAGGGTGGTGGAAGCTGGCTGTTAATTTCCGCCCCCTGGAAGATCAGGTTTTGTAAGATGCAGGTCTGTCCAGGGCCCCCACAACCATGACTCAGACTCACGCTCTGGAGGACAGAGGCACGGAGAACTCCAGCTTTGGTCCATCTCATTGACTAATTCAGCAACTCCAGTTTCCAGTATGTGGCAAGAATGAGGGCCATGGCTGCCCTGCAGAGACAAGGGCTGGGGACAGAAGAGCCCCACCGCCCGGCCTTCCGGGAACCTGGGCTGGCTGTCCACATCATGGCTGCTCCATGCAGGACAGGAAAGCTCTTGGGGACAGGCCCAAGAGCAGCCGGAAGTCCCATTCACTTCCTCTGCACCTGGACGCTGGCGTACTCAGAGAAGGACTGCTCCGGCTTGGGGGCGGGCGGCTTTGGGGTGCGGTTGAGGTGCACCATGTCCAGGTCAGCATAAGTGAGGGTGTCCTCCGAGGTGACCGGAGGGCCGGTCTGAATGCTGGCATATTCTGTGTGGTTGTTGGGCTCGGCAGCCCTCGGAGCTGTCTTCTTCCCCTTGGGCAGGTTGAGGTCTGCGTAGGTGATGTCATTGATGTCGTTGGTGTCCTGGATCTGAAAAGAGAGGGGCTTCCCCATTAATGGGGTGCCATGCCTCGGTCTCCCCGTGGCCCACCCTCAGGGTCCCTGTTGTCTGTTGAAGGCGTCCTGTCCCCACTTCCCCTGGCATCCATGAGAGACCAAGACCACTGCCTGCCAATCACGATGACACTTCTTGACTCAGAACTCTGGGCCTGAATCTTGTCCTGTTTTCTTGCAGAGGCTTTAGGCAATTCATGTAACATCTCCAGGCCTCAGTCTCCCCGCCACAAGAGTGGGGAGAATGACAGCGTCTCCTGCCAGTATTGCTCTGAGGCTCCAATGAGCTAAGCCAGGCCCAACACTGCAAACAGAGCCTGGCATGGACTGTGCTGCTTTCCATAAGGATTAGCAACCCCTGACCACTTAGCAAATCCAAGTATGCCCCTCATGTGCGGCTCAACGCCTGCACCTGGCATGGGTGCCGTGCTTGCAACTTTGAGGTGTCACACGCTAGCAGCTGCCGACCTCTGTCCCCAGGGCTTGTGAGTGCCACAGTGTCACATGGATGCCTCACTTGGGCCTCACTATAGCCCTGCCTGGAAGAAGTTAATTTACAGGTAAGGACACTGAGACCTGGGGCAGGGACTCGATTTGATCAATGTCACCCCAAGTCTATCGGGTGGTCTTCCTGCATGACTTCTCGGTCTCCAGTCTGCACACACTCACACAAGCTCCTGTGCAGGAAGCCCCAGGAACAGGACACAGGTACCTGGTGGGCACTGGCGCCTGGCACTGGTACACCAGGCAGAAGGCCGCCAGGCCCCCAGAAATGGGGTTGTGCCTCTCCTGCTTGCTGTCCAGGTCCTGGCAATGAGCAGGGTTCAGCAGATGTCAGGGAACAACTCTTTTCACCATCGTCCTTTGCCCCAGAAGGTTCCAGGAGGAAGACCACTGGCAAAATAACCAGGAAGAAGGCCTACCTCCCTCTTGACTAGAGGCCCCATGTCCCTGGGCTGCTGCAGCCAAGGACAGCAGAACAACCCAATGAATGCCTCCAGACACCTCTCCCCAGCTCTGTGCCTTCAGCCCATTAGCAGCAGAAACAGGGACAACTGAGGGGGCAACATGTCAAGGACAGCTGTCGCTTTCCGGCTGCCGGCTTCAGAGTAGGGCCTGACACCACGAGCCCTCTGCTTCTGAGGTCTGACAGTGAAGCAGGCCCGTCCATACTGCCTGCAAGTGCAGGAGAAAACCTACTCTGCGAGGGCGGGGGGGGGGGGGGGCGGTCCTTGTGTGAGGTCACCAATGACACAGTGCAGACTGTCAAAGCAAAGGCACCAGGTTGTTCTGGGCTGTTCTGTGTTGGTGCAGGGCCACGGGAGGGAATGGGCTGGGGCTGTAGGCGGAGGGGCTAGCCCAGGCAGACGCCTGGAGGCAGGGAAGACAGCATTCCCAGGAGCCAGGCTGGGAATGTGAAGAGCATCCCGTATAGCTGTGCAATGGTAGCGTGGAGTAGAGGACACCGCCACAGACACCCTGGGACTGGAGCAGAGGGTGGGGACAGGCAGAGGACTTCTGGGGAAGGAGGAATCTAAGGGCTCCTCCGCCGTTGCCGCCCTCCCGCCCTGGGCACTGAGTCTTAATTTAGCACGGCGATCTGCAGCTCCAGCTGACAGCAGGACATCACGCCGCCGGGCTGTCCCCAGGAGGGGTGTCTCACAGAGGACCGTACCTGGGTTATTTCTCTGGCGTTCTTCTCAGGCTCATGCAACCTAAAAAGGAAAGAGACATGCAGATAAAAATACCCTCACTATCTCGAGTGCTCATGCAAATTGATAAGAATAACATTTAGGCTTCACTTCCTAGCGCTGGGGAGGACAGGGCTGAATGCCTCCTAACAGAAACGCAAGCAAACTGTTTGAACAAGGAGGTGGCTGTTGCTACAGAGGGATTGTAAACAAGGTGATGGTTATTTCTTGACCTGCTGGGTTGGCAGGGACACCATCTTTCCAAACCTCAGACTCAAGTTTAGCTGAGGGTAGGGGTTTCGAGAGTTAACTGACAGACTTGATCACTGCTGGCCAGGGACACAGCCAGGGCAAGCCTTCGGGAAAGCAGTGGTCAAAGTCAAGCACTCAGAGGGGTCTTGAGTCCTTGACTTGTAATTGCAGAATACTGGGCAGAACTGGAAGGAGACAAAAGCTTGCTCTACTGAAATTCTTGTTATTGGGGAAGCGAGGGGGAGAGGGGAAGGGATGGGGAAGGGAAGGAGGGCTACATCTTCCGGCTCTGACACTTAGGGTTGGCTTAGGAAACTGGGATATGCCCGCAGATAAAGATTTTTAAAAATGTATGAGATTTTAAAAACTTGCAAAATGATTACATTAAAAATGATAAGTGGGAAAAGCGGCATTCTCTGTAGGTGATTTCAATTATGAAAGATGTGTGGATAACGCCAGCAGGAAACAGCAAGATGCTAACAACAATCACGATCTTCGTGGGTATTTTCTTCATTTTGGTTTCTCATATTCTCCAAATGTTCTATATTATAAACATCTATGTGCTACTGCTACTACAAGGAAGAACATGGGACCAGCACCGTGGCTCAGCTGGTAACACCACCACCTGAGACACTGGCACTCCCACATGAAACGCTGGTCCCAGTCCTAGCTGCTCTGTTTCTGACCTAGCTCCTGTGCCTGGGACCGGCAGATGGAAAACCTCTCTATCCCTCTGCTTTCCAAATAAATCATAACAAAATCATTATAATAATCTCATAATAAAGGAGCAAAGCCAAGGTGTCCTGTTTAATCAAAGAAGCATTCGTGTACCTGGTTCTGTGCTCAGGGGTAATGGCTGGGCTTAGGAAGGCTCATGGTCAGGGTGATAAGCAGCTGGACAGGGGTCACAGAGAGTCTCCAGTGAGCACCTCAGGATGCAAGCCTGACTTAGGTCAGGAGTGAGCAATGGGGCTTGGTGCAGGGTTACTAATGGACTTGGCACCAGGCTTGGCTCAGAGACCTGCCATGTGGACATGCCTCTTCTCGGCCACCGTGGCCACAGCAAGAGCTCTCCAGGCATGAGGATGGTTCTGGGCGGAGATTCCACAGTCCTGCCAGGGGCTCCCCACAGCCTATCTGCCTTAAGTCCAACTCATCTCCCTGCTCTGAAGGCCTGGGTGGTTTAGCTTGTGACCTTCTCCAGTTAACCCACCCACCGGGTATTCCCAGAGGGCGTCTTAATGCAACACACTTCAGGCTTCAATACCAGCCCTGGATGACTCTGTCCCATCTTCCCTCCAGAAACCCTGGCATAACCCTTCAAGATCCAAGTACAATGTTAGGCTTCTCTGATGGTGCCAGCCTGGATGGGCTACTTTTCCTGATGATCTCACAACTCCTTGCACATTTTCATCTGTGGCTTCTGCAGCTGGCTGTCTGCCAGGCTGTACCCATGGGGAGAGGGGACTCGGAGGAATGCTGGTCAGACTGCCCCAGGGCCTTTACACCCTCAGCCCTCCCTGCCTGGTCATCTGCTTTACCTCTCCTCTTCCCTCAGCTCTTTTTTTTTAAGACTTCTTTAAAAATCTGAAAA
This sequence comes from Ochotona curzoniae, assembly GCF_017591425.1. NCBI lineage: Eukaryota > Metazoa > Chordata > Mammalia > Lagomorpha > Ochotonidae > Ochotona > Ochotona curzoniae. Next base: position 17,300,227 of record NW_024465894.1, on the reverse strand, counting down.
CCAGAGCTGCAGTAAAGCAGGGAGAAATAGAAATGATTACCTGGGTCACTCCCCAGATGGCCACAAGGCCACAAGGCCAGGCAGAAGCCAGGAGCCAAAGACCTCACCCAGGTCTCCCACGTGGGCAGCAGGGGTCTAAAACCATCCTCTACTGCTTGGCCCTGGCCATCAGCAGGGTGCTGGATAGGAAATGGAGCCGCCAGGACACAAACCACTGTCTACATGGGATGCTGGCATTGCAGGCAGGTCTTTACCCACTACAGCACAGCGCCGGGCCCTCCCTGCTCCTATTGTAAACCATCATTTCCTGGAAAAGCTTCTCCAAGAGGCCGGGTTCTGTTCTCAGAATACGAGATCCTCTTTCAACTGTAGTTCTGACTGTCCCATTACCCACGTTGCCACATCCACCTTCTCCCATATTTCCATCTCGGCCAGCGTCACCACCGCTGCTTCTCCCATGCTGAGGCCAGTGCAGGAGTGTCCCAAAGCTCCTCCCCTCACCCTCCAGCACTCATGGCAAATCCACCAAACAGTACCAAGCAGCCACTGTCACCCCAACCCTACTGGCTCCCCAGGTTCCTCTAGGCCACTCTGTCTTCACCCCTACCACACATTGAAAATGTAGAAACAGTGGGTGCTGGCATGGAGGTACAGTGCATAGACCTGCTGACTGTGGTGCCATATGGGCATCAATTCATGGACTGGCTATTCCAAGTCCCATCAGTGGCCTGGAAAAGAAGTGGAGGATAGCCCAAGTCCTTGGACCCATGCCATCCATATGGGAGACCTAGATGAAGCTTCTGGCTGTGGTCTGGCCCAGAACTGGCTGCTGCAGACACCTGGGCAGCAAATTAGCAACTTGAAGACCCGCCCCGCCCCCCCAAACACATCTGTGGTGACTTTCAAATAAATACAACTCTTTGAAACACAAACATCACCTTGGGAGTAGTGTTATAGTATCTTTCACTCAGAAAGCTCGGCTCTCTCACCATGCCTGCCACGGATTCCATCTCTATCCTGAAGGTGAGGCCCGGCATGGCAAGGTCGCTGCCCCCTCCCTCTCTGGGCTCCAGCTGCCCCAGCCTCCTCTTTTTCATGTTCTCGTCCAACTGTCCCTGCCTCGGGCTGGGCTCTGGCTCCTCCCTCTGTCTGCTCCTGCCCCAGATAGCTCGGCAGCTGCGGCTGGCCTCCCTTCAGCTTCTTCTAAAGTGCCTCTTCCTCAGGCAAGCCTTCTGAGATTGCTCGCTGCACTCTGCTTCCCAGCTGTGCTCCATCCTGTTATGTGGCTCTGTCGGTCACTGCATCGCATCACTTCTGGATCTTATAAGTTTCTTCTGTCACCTGTCTCCCCATGGCCCGTGGGCTCCACATGAGGAGGGACAAGGCCCATCTCACTGACCACTGAGGCCACAACACCTGACATGGAGTTGGCACACTGCCCATGCTCTATAAGCTTCTGTGGAATGAAGGGGCAACCACATCTTCCACTGGACCCTAATAGCCAGGAGGCCAGGGCTATTATGTCTCCTGTCCCTCCCCCCTGGCGAGCTTGAGAGCTGATAGATCTCAGCTGGGCTCAAGATGTGTAAGAAAAAGAGTCCGGGAAGCCCCGGATACTCCAAGAATAAATGCAGCGAATCTCTGATAAGAAAGCGTAGGATGGCTGAACAGGTCCAGGATAAGGCAGCGATCGGAGTTAGGCGGACCCCAACAGGCCAGACACTGCCTTACCTTGGGCACCCAGAAAGTCATAAGCAGCCAAGTCCACCGCTAGCCCCTGCAGGGGGCTCCCAGTAGCGGCCCCTTCTGCCCACAGCCCTGCACACTTGCTGGGTGTGTGCCTATCCCACAGGCCAGCATCCTCTGGAAAAGCATCTGATCGCAGGGAGCTCATGCTGAGGCTGGGAAACCACCAGGCCTGCGTACTGGCACGCAGGCTGAGAGATGAAAGAGAGCGAGCGTTCCCATGGCTCCCTTGACAAACTCACTCTGGAAAAATAAAACCCAGGCTGAAAATGGCAGCAGAAGAGGCGGCAGGAGCTGTGGAGCCGGGGCAAGATCACCGGAGACCGGGGCTGCGGCTTCACATCCCCAACCACATCACAGGGACTGTAACCCACCGGTGAGGCAAGAGCCCAGGTTTGCGGTTTGGCCACGAAGCCTCCGCTCTTAAACTTGCCCCAAACACAGAGTGAGCAGAGCTTCAAGGGTGGGGCCTGGCACCCTGGGTCGGACCCAACCCACCTAGTATCTACTGCGCATGCCCAAGCATGAGATGCCCCGCTCCACACAACAGGGCTAGCACACAGGGGCCCTGGCAAGGATGCGAGTCACCCAGGCGCTAATTGACAGTGAAAGCACAGGGAGGGCAGGGAACATGCAGGCGCTCCACCAACAGCGCCATGATGGCTGCTGTCAGGATGATTTACTGATGCTGCCCACTCCTTCCAGAAATATCTTGTCATGTTAATCAGGATAAGAGATAAGAAGCAACACAGGATTGGTGCTGGGGCATAGCAAGTAAAGCCACCGGCTGCAACGCCGGCATCCCATAGACACTGGTCTGGGTCCCAGCTGCTCCACTTCCAATTCAGCTCCATAATAACGTGCCTGGGAAAGCAACAGAGGACAGCCCTGCTCCCACATGGGAGACCAGGAAGAAACTCCCGGATTAGGTCTGGCCCAGCCCTGGTCAATGCGACCATCTGGGGATTGAACCAGCAGATGGAGGATCTCACTCTGTCTTCCTGTATAACTTTGCCTTTCAAATAAGGAAATAAGTCTTTAAAAATATCTATGATGACAACAGAAAAAAAAAAACAACACAGAACAAAATAAGACATTTGCCAATGATGGAGTTTCAGGAGTCAGAGGAGAGGTGGTTGCTCCAGTGGTTAGGGGTCGTATTTGTGCCTTTATTCACACATCTGTTCATTCAGCCTTTACCACTCTGGGCACAGTGCCATGTTGCTGCTAGCTGTAAGTGTGAGGGACATGGGCCCTGACATCAAGAGGGCTGGGTTATAGTAGGGCACAGGTGCAGAGGCTCCTGAGGGGCCCCAAGATGGATCACAGGAACCCCCTGACCCTGGGGGACACAACCCTCACAGCTGAGCTCACAAGGAAGTGCGCGAGGTGACTAGGGGCTCTCCCTGGCCATCCTGCCAAGAACTCGGCACAACAGGAGGGCCCACGCACACGAGCAGGGGCAGTGGCTGATGTGCAGCACATTGGGGGAAGGGATGATGACAACAGTGATGAGGAAAGCACCTACCTTGTAGAAGAAGTGGAGCCCTTGGCTGGAAGAGAAGAGACACGAGTCAGTTGCTTACCCAGGAATATATTTGTGCCTTTCACATTCTTACTGAGGGCAAAGGAATGGGTGAAATCAGACCTGCAGAACCCAGTTTAGTGGGGGGAGGGGGTTCTCTTGCCTTTCAGGTCCTGCTGCTCCCCAACTCCCAGGAGTCACTCATGGGCCTGCAGTACCCACACCTCTCATGTAGCCGCATACCTTGCTGCAAGTGCAGGGCCCAGGTGGGGCCCTTCCCTCCAGGGGAGCAGCTGTGAACCCTGGGCCTGCCATTGGCCCACTTGCAGGGTGACCCAGGGTGGGTTGTGTCCCCTCTCTGAGCATCTAGACCTTGCAGGCTTGGGCTGGGTGTCCATCAATGTATCTCTCACCATTTCCCAAACTAGCAAGCATTGGTTTGGCTCAGAGACTTAGTGCCAAGACAGATGTTGCTTAACCCATCTTACAGAGAAGCCTGGGTAGGACATATCACATGGTTGGGCAGCCCCGTTCAGGGATGTCTGATTAGAATGGAAGGAGGCAGTGTGCAAAGGGTCCTGAAGGAGGTCCCTGAGTTGGAGTTTCAGCCCCACCACTTACCAGCTGTGAGGTGTTGAGTGAGTTCCTAACCTTCCCAAGCCTCAGTCTTCTTGCCTATAAATTGGGATTAGGTACACTCCTCCAGGGGCAGGCGGGGGTGTTAGTACGGCAAAGCATCACAAGCAGTGTGTGCAAGAGGGAGTGCTGCTGTCACTGCACGTCCCCATGTGAGGGCCGGGCTGTGCGCACAGACTCATGCTCAGCACTGGGGTGCTGATGCCAAAGCCTCAGTAACGAGCTGGCATGTGTCAAGAGCCTGGCGTGGGTCTGGGGCTGAACTTTGGGAAGCATGGCTGGGGTCTCATGATGGTGCTATCACTAATGCATCCTCAGAGTGCCCTCCCATGCGTGTCTGCAGGGACTTTAGGGCAGCTCTGGCAGAACAGCTGGAACCTTCTGCAAAAAACAGGCCTGACTCCAGCCTCCCAGGCAGAAAGCAAGGGCTCAGCCATGTTCTCAGGGCAGAGTCCTGCTGGCCAGCTCAGCAGGGAAGGGGACCCGGGGCAGTGGGGGGAGGCCGCAGAACGGAGGCATCACTACAACAGTTTCAACAGCAAAGAGAACAGGAAAGAACCAGCTCCAACTGCATACAGGGTGTGTGTATGTGTGTGTGTGTGCGCCCACATGTATGTACATGCTGGGTTCAGATGTATTTTTATCACATGGTGCAAAATTGCCTCCTGCAAGAGAACATGCACTGACTGAGGTCCTGGGAGGGGTCAGACCATCATTTCACAAGCACCTATTTGCATTTCCTAATGATCCTGTTGCTTAATCCATTTTATAGATGATGAAATGGAGGTTTGTGGAGGCTGAATATATGGTATGGAGGATATGCAGGGGTCTGGAAGCCTGGGTAGCCTAATTTCAACATCAGAACCCTTGTCATGATACTGTTCCCACCCCCAACACCCCACCCTGCACACCAACTCCATACTCAAGCATGCGTGCAAACGCTCACACACATGCACATAAACACGGGAAAGCTGTTCTTGCTGAAGACGTGTACTTCCTCCTGGGGAATCAAAGGCCATGCACCTAGCTCCTATGAGAGGCTTTTGGGGTGGCTTTTTCTGGGCTCACAAAGAATGCTCAAAGGAGTGGACATTCATAAGCACTTGTCAGGTGCCAGGCCTTCCTAATGTTTCATGTTCAGGGAGGCCTCCCAACAACCCTGGCAGGAGGCGGTGTCATCAGCCCTGCTCCTGCCCAGCCTCCAGGCCAAGGGTCCAGCCCTGACCACTGCACACGGAAGAGCCAAGTACAGCTGGCTCCTGGTACAGCTCTGCTTCCCCTGAGCTGGGTAGGAAGAACCTCCAGGTCCCCTGGTGCTATCCGGGCTGCTCCCTGCTCCTCAACTTGGGGTTGGGATGGGAGCCAGGAGGCAGAGATGGGATGGTTCATCCAGATACCAACATGGCAAGGCTGCCAAGAGCAGCCCTGGCATTGCTATTTCTGATTTTCTGTTACTGAAAGTCACTGATTCTCTTAGCAGCTTGTGGCCACTGCCTCTGAGCAGGACAGCCCAGGACAGGGAAGGGTGGGGGAACTCTTAGGGCACAGGAGGGGAGCACTCACCTTTTTTCTGTTTGATTCTGAGAAGGTAGAGGGCTGCCATCAGCAGGACCACCAGCAAGGCACACACGACACCCACCACAATGAAGATGCTCCAACTGTCAGGTTGGTCTGGAGACCACACAGAGAAGAGACCTCAGGCATGTACATCAACAACAGAGAATTTGAGACCCCTACCCCAGTAACCCACCACCTTGCAGGCAGTGGAGGCAGCAGTGAGCACCTGTTGGCTGGGGCTGCATACCCAAGCACAGGCATACAGGGTCTGCAGCTGCGTGCCTGCAGGCCCCACCCAGCAGGGGACCTACGAGGATGGGCTGCAGGGCAAAGGTTCACTGCTGAGGGCTCAGGAGGAAGCCCAGCACAGGATGTGGGCAGGGATCTGCTTCCTGAGGAACCAAAACCTGTTCCTTCTCACCTGGAGAAAACCACAGAGCGCCCCCTGAAACTCTGAGTCAGCAGGTGTCCGGGTTTGGAGTGGTAGAGGCCGGGATGGAGGGGAGTGGCACCAAGTGGCTGCCCATTGGACCCTGTCGCGTCCTTCGGGCTGACCATGCGCTGTGTAGGGCCACAGGTACCATGTTTGGCAGTCAGCACAGGAGGTTGCACCGTGACCCCTTGGCCAGCCCGAGAGCACAGGACCCTAGCCTGAAGCAATGCCCTGAGCTACTGCTGTGATCTTAGGCTATTTTCTCCCCAAGGATGCTACCTCTGGGTCTCCACGCTCGGAAACAATCTACATCTAATTGGGATAGCTTGGTGGGTTCTCCAGTTAATCACTTCTTCCGCCCTTCCTGCAAGTATTTATGTTGTGCCTACTGTATGCTGGGCCCCCAGCTACAGTGCTGAACTGGGGACAAGCAGGACCCCTCCCAGCTGAAATTAGAGCCCACAGGGTCACAAACTTACCTCCTTTAACATCGCCCTGAGCCAGAAGGGACCCAGAGAGACGCACTGACTTTCCCAAGGACACACAGCAAGTCTGCCACACAGCCAGAATGAACACCTATGGGTCCTATCTCCCTCTGCAGCCCAGGGGACACCAGAAGGCTGCTTCAGCACACCGAGGATGCACTATGGTAGAAAATAGTCTCCATTCCAAGTCCACTGTCAAGGTTGTGCCATGGCATGGTGGCATTGAGCGTCTGACTGCCTGCTTCACTTCCAGGAGGTGCGATACAAGGCTACTGCACCAGTTTATGGGAAAATGGAATTAGAGCCAAGCCTGTTTGAGATCCAGGCATAACTTTTTCGTGATCTACATTTCCGGCATCTTTGGAAGACCCTGTGTATGTGTGGATTTCAGCATGACTGACACTCAAAGAAACTCATCTTTTTATTCCACTTGGCACAAACTTCTTGGAGAACCCAGGTGTTGCAGGAAGGGGCACTGATAAAATGACACTGAAGAACCTAGATGTTTTCTGCCTTTTGTAATTCCTGCCTTAATGGTTTGGCTGGGGCTGTGAACTCCAGGCCTGATAGTCTACGTGACACCCATGACACCCGGCAGGACACCTGGCAGGTCATGTAGGCAGACCACTCCTCAGGAAGAAGGTACCTGGTGTTTGAGAAGATCCACCTCTCATCAATTTGTACTTTTTAAAAGTTGTTTGCTTCAAACTCACCAATAGAAGCCTGCTAAATCATGACTGTATAATTAATAGCCTAATATGTATAAATACGCTGGGCTGTTCAACCGGGGGCTCAGGCTCTCTCTCTCCTTGTGTCCTCCCTGCTGATCCTGCAGCAGGCTCAGCTGTGGCTGCCCCTCCCCTGCCCAGCCCTGCTGAGGTGGGGGAGATGGCTGGGAGACCTAGGTTAACCTGAATAAACCACCTTTATGCCTTGGCACCGACTTCAGACTTGATGATTTTCTGAGGATTTCAAAATCTGGCACAAAAATACTGTAACACCCTCTTTCTCTCTGGGAGAGGAGCTGCAAGCATGTGCTTGAAACAGGCTTGCCCTGTGGCCAGGAAGTGAGTTCCACAGTGCTGCTGGCCACGGCACACGATGCCCATGGCTACAAGCAACCAGAACACCCTTCTTCCTCCCAGCAGGACAGCCTTGCAGTGGGACACAGGAGAGAGGTTAGAGGTTAGAGTGCACTGGGGACACAGAGGAAGGAGCACCTGCTAGGGGAGAAGGCATGAGGGAGGACTTTGAGAATGGGATGGACATGCCCCACCCGCACTGTCACACCTGTTTATGCCAGAGGGCAAACACAACCTACCCCAAGTGCCTAGCCTTGGAGAGAGGGATTTGGTGGAGGGTAGCTGACTTTAAAACTCTCCTTCATGTTTACAGACTTCTAGATAATTCTACAATATGTATGATTACTACTTTCAACATGAAAAAAAAAAAGGGGATGATGAACCAGGCCAGCTGGAGGAATGGCCTCACCCTTGCTGGTATTGGTGTTTGAGTTGGGCTCCTTGGGCTGGGATGAGACCTGCAGTTTGTGGGTTTTGGTGACTGCCGGTTGCCCATCATGCTCCACTTGGCAGGAAATCACCATGTCCTCCCTGTGGACAGAGTTGTTCACCAGGATCCAGCTTGTGCGGTTGTAGGTCCCGTCCTTGTTCTCCACCTCCGTCCAGGATGCCTCTGGCCGGGACACGTTTCCATTCTCCAGCCAGGTCAGCCGCATGCTCTTGGGGTAGAACTTGTCCACGTGGCATGTGACGTTCACCTGGGTCCCTGTCCCCACGGGCTGCTGTGTGACCTCAATGTTGGGGGGAACTGAAACAGCACGAACAGATGCTGGAGAGGAGGGGCGGAATGACTGGGCTCCCACTGCCAGGGTGAGGGCACCCCTGAGACAGGCCAGGCATGCAGTAGGCACTCAAACAGGAAGGGACTAGGCACATGAGTGACGTCACTACACATGGAGAAGACTGAGACAGGGAGCTCCTATCAGGGTGACACCAAGTGATGCAACAAGCCCAAATCCTGGAATCAGGTGGAACAGCCTTGCAGTGATGTCACAAGCAAGGGCCTTGGCCCACACAGGTGCTCCACTAGAACATTTTGCTACCAGTAGGACGAGTGAGTCACCTGCCTAGTGCTTGGCACATGGCAGGTGCTCAATGGCAGCTGTCACTGAGAGGACAGGAAGTGACCAGCACCCCTAGGTGCAAGGTCAGTGGACAGGGCTTCTGGGAATTGGATGCAGCAACTCGGGCTCTAAGCAAAGCCGGCAGGGACAGGCATGCTGGCCAGAGTTGGGCATGGGCAGGGGCATGGTATCTACCTCGGATGGTGTCAGACAAGTTGGCAGTCCCTCGCAGAAGAGGCCCTCCCTGCAGCGTGACGTGGGCCACCTCACAGATGACCTGTGAACGCACGTCCTCATTGGACAGGACCACATGGACAGTGCTGGAGACATTGTAAGAGACGCTCTCTCCTGTGGGCTCCACGCTGGTCTGGAAGGCTGAGAGCTCGTTCCCGTTCTTGAACCATCTCAGGCTGATGTTGCGGGGAGAGAAGCCACGGGACTTACAGGTGAAGTTCACAGTCTGCTTGGTGGCCGCCCTCACTGTGGGGCCCAACACCTCAGGTTGGGAGGGTTTGGCTACAAAAGGAGCATTCAGACAGGAAATAGGATCATGGAGACCGTCGTGGCCACAGGCAAGGAATACGAATGTCACATCTGTAATCATTCTGGGAGGCAAGCCCTTGTTCTGGTTCACAGAGCGGAGTGAGGGGGTAGACGCTCAGGGTCTGACAGTGAGTGAGGGGCAGGGTACTCTGAGTCCCAGTCCTTCCCTGCAAGGCTTGACTCCCCAGCCCTGCGCAGTTCTCTCTCTCTCTCTCTCTCTGATCACTCTTCCCAGCCGCAGCCCCTGAAAATCTTGCACACTTTAGGGAAGGTGTTTCCAGAAGCACCTGCGGGGCAGTGGCTCAGCACTGCTGCCCTCAGATGCGGCACACCACAAACTCCCTGTAACCTGGGTCTGGCTTCTATCCAGAGCTCTCCCTGCAGCGATTACCAATTCTGCATTTCCACAAACATTCCAGCAGGGCCCAGACTTGTGGCCCCTTGGGAAGGGAGGGGAATCTCCTGTTGAGCCCATTGTGAGTTGAAAACAAAGGTCAGAGATCCCAGAAAGCAGAGGTGGTTAATTTCCCAGTAGCTCCCAAGGGCCAGGAACCATAGGCCCTAGCAGGCAGAACCACTTTGTGTCCCTACAAGCACACACGATGTGTGGGTGAATTCCAAGAACCTGGGCAGCCCTCCCTGCAACCAGGTCCTAAAGGGATCTCCACAGCGCTAATGATCACCCAGTGCATTTGCATATATGCATATTTAACCTTCTCTGCAACACCCATCAAGCACATTTGAGTAATCAGTCAACACTGTTGTGAGGGGTGGTTCAGGTTAAGCTGCCATTTGCAACAACAGCAGCAGCATCATACATGGGTGCCAGTTTGAGTCCTAGCTCTCTGTTTCTGATGCAGCTCCAGTCTCACACACCTGGGAAAACAGCAGAAGGTGGCCCAAGCACTTGGATTCCTGCCATCTACATGGGAGACCCAGATGCAGCTGTGGCTCCTGGCCTTGGCCTGGCCCAGTCCTGGCCACTGGGGTCATTTGGGGAGTGAACCAGCAGATGGAAGATACCTTTGTCTGTTTCTCCCTCTGTCATTTATTTTGCCTTTCTAGTAAATCTCTCTCTCTCTCTTTTTTCCTCAATGGTTTTCCTTGAAAAAGTATGTGGATAACAGACACTACAGTCAGCACTTGGAATCTGTGGATTCCATAGAGAGTCCCCATCCACGGCTCCATAGGCTATGGAGAAACACTGTGCCACTGTATGCCAGGGACTGGAGCATATTTAAAATGGACACCCCCCATCTAACAGGTATCAAGTCATAACTCTAGTCATCATCTGCTAAGGAGGTCCTGGGGCCTGATCCTGGCTGCCAACACCAAGTCCAGTAGCCCTATAAGGTGCGAGCCTGGGAAAAGTTGGAAGGGACAACATGGCTGGCCAACAGTACATAGGTGGTAGAGGATTCGGGGGCTCATCTATTCCCACGTGGGCTGATTTTAGCATCTCAGTTCTTACCTTTCCAAAGCCCCCAGTGTCTTTTTCTGCCCAAAATTGGTAAAAAACAGTACTCTTGTAAGAATGAGGAGGGATGCAAGGCACAGAGGCTAGCATACAGGAGGTACTTAATAAAGAACAGTGCGACCATGCACAGGCCTCTCCCGGTTCTAGAGCTGTCTAGAGCTGTGGCAGGTAGGCTGGGAATAAGCAGAGGCATGGGAGGAGCCCCAGTCCAGGCCTGGCAGCAGCCTGACACCCAGCGGGGACAGGAGCAGGAACCACCCAGGGAGGACTTGCACTCTTAAAGATCCTTAGAAACAGTCTGGCGAACTGGCTTGCAAAGCCCCAGCAAGCTCACAGGTGCCTTAGGTGCGCTAGTACCAGGCAGGAGCATGGATCCTGCACGGCCCTGTGGGCTATGCAGGGGACAGGTCTGTGGCTGCAGGCAGGAAGGCACCTGTTGGGCTCCTGCTGCTCAGACACAAGCAGGTTTAAGACACTGAGGCTGGATCTGAGCAGGCATGGCCAGGCTGTGTGTGGCATGGGTCCCTGACAGACTTCGGGGCCTCACCAGGGCTGCCCAGGCTCCTGCTATTCTGAAGCATCCACACCCTCAAAGTGTTCTCAGGCCCAGCCCCAGGGTACCACCATTGTAGGGGTGGAACCCTGCTTCTCCTCTGTGGCTTCAGGCTTCTGGACCCTGGTTCTGTTCTGGCACTTTCTGGTGTAATTAAAATTTGAGCTGCCTAGGCCCTAAGTTTTGCCTGGTCTGGGATTCTAAAGTGCAGAAGAGTTTGAGTTGGGAGTGTGAGGGGAATGGGGCTGTACTCAGGGAGCTTTGAGGAACACCTGCAGAGCTCTTTGTCTCCCTGCCTGGAAAGGTGATGGGTACGTGGGGTACAACTGTGGCCCCCCTCACCACTGCCTACCGATAATGCTCACTGCCAGCCCTGACCCCAGTGTACCCAGGACTCTGGGCTCACCCTCTGAGGTCCTCACCATACCCAGGACAGTGGCCATGCTCATCCCCATGCCATGGGTAGGGAAGTGGAAACCCAAGGGAAGCCTGGACCTGCCCAGAATCACACACCTTGGCAACTCCTGGATTCAGGAGTGCCTGCTCTATGCTGAGGACTTCCTGAGAGGATCCCAAATTTGTCCCACCCTCCAAAAGGAGCCCCGGGTTATCAGCATTTCACAGATGAAGAGTCTGAGGCTGAGAAAACCCAGACCCTGCCTTCATCATTCATGCACCCTGTGGGTCATTCCCCTTGCTGGTTGTGTTCCCACGTTCCTCCCTGAACTGGGCCTGCCTCATCTGGTCCCAACACCAGCCCTCCCAACTATCCCAGTTCAGGACATGATGCCATTGAAAAAGTCCTGCACCTGGCTCTACCCTTTCTTTCCAGGGCATCACCGGGGCCCAGGGTACGGCCCTGAGGACTCAGTGCTGGAGAATCTCCACACACCTGAGTCCTGACACACAGTGTCCCATGTGCAGCACCTGCCTGCCTTTGCCCAGGGCTCCAAGGGAGACTGGACTATGACAACACCCAGTGTGTCCCAGGGGAGCCCAGCACATAGTAGGTGCACCCCAAGCCTGCTGCGTGAAGAGAGGCCAGCCCCACCAAAGGAATGCTCTCCCTGAAGCCCCAGGCAGGCCTGTGACCCACAAGTCCTTCTAATTGTCAGTCCCTACTGCGGGAGGGAAGCCTTGCAGAATGGTTGGGGGTGGGTAGGGGCAGTTTCTCGTTATTTCCCAGTACTCACCTTGCACAGACACCTGAGTGCCCGGTCCAGACTTAAACTCCTTATCCGCAGTACCCTCTCTCTGCCACTTCACGCAGTAGTAGGTCCCGGTGTCTGCTGTAGTGATGTCACTGATGCGGATGGAAAAGTCCATGTTCTGTCGCTTTGTGGTGTCTGAGATGTTTGTGACTCGGGGGTACTGGCCTCCCTTAAAGTCAAAGATCATCTTCCGGTCTGGCTCAGCCCCCCTGAACCAGTATATGGGTCCCACGGGCAGCAGGGTGTTTACGCTGCAGCGCAGGATCACCGAGTCTCCAGCTGCCACCGACACGGACTTGTCAGGCTGAGTCACCTGCAGCTCCTCCTCTGCTGCCACTGTTGGGGGAGGAGACAGAGAGCTTGTACATGTGCATCAGTAAGACTCACCAACACAGCTCATATTCAGCACTCTGCACATATCATCTCATTTAACCTTCTCATGGGCCTGTGGACTGAAATGTGATGAAATGAACAAACTGAACAAACTGAGGCACCCTGAGTGCTGAGCCCTTGAGACTACATCTATGTCTGAGCTGGGCAGTGGGATTCACATCTGCATTTATCAGCATGAAGTAGCCCTATTCCTAAAAGAGGGAGCAGCCTGGGCAAAGGCATGGAAGTAGACAGTGGCCTGATAAGTCAGGGGCTCCCCAAGGCACTGGCATCTGAACCTGGCTTGGCTCAGGAAGCAGAACTTGATCAGGGAGGTTGAGTGCGGCCTTTGTGTATTGACATGGAAGAAAAAGTGGGCCTGAGTCAGGGTTTGGAGGCTGACAGCTGTGAGACCTGAGGCCATCTCTCAGGTGACTGAGATGCCCCCAGGACCTGCACCAGTGTCCCCAACCATGGCAGCTGTTGCGCAAAGGGAAGCATGACCTCTGTAGGCCTCACAGCCCTGGCCCATCTGTGACACAGTAACACAGCTCCTGTGAGTCCAACACTACCAAGCTCCAGGAACAGCAAACGTGCTGGGGGTCGGGGAAGGACATGTCACAAACAAGAGTCCAGTCTTAGAAGCCATCAGATCTAGTTTGAAACCCTGGCTTACCCATTACTCCCATGGGACCCTAGTTTCTGCACTGGTTTTAAGCTTCGGTTTCTATATCTATAAATAGGTGGGACACCCCCTAGCCTTCTGCCTTGTTCTGAAAGCAAAACGAGATCGCACCTAGAAGGAAGGAAGGAAGGAAGGAAGGAAGGAAAGAAAGAAAGAAAGAAAGAAAGAAAGAAAGGAAGGAAGGAAGGAAGGAAGGAAGGAAGGAAGGAAGGAAGGAAGGAAGAAAGAAAGAAAGAAAGAAAGAAAGAAAGAAAGAAAGAAAGAAAGAAAGAAAGAAAGAAAGAAAGAAAGAAAGAAAGCCCTTGGCCCTGAACCATGACGGGGGAGGCTGTCACAATCGTCAAGCAATGCATGGATACAGGCTGTGGCTCACACCGCATCGCCAGCAACCCTCACTGAGGCCTCTTAAGTCAGGCCTGTCCCAGACACTAGGAACACACAGAAGTTACACCCAGTCCAGGCCCCCAGGGTTTGAGCTGTGTAGTTGGAAGGAGGCCCTACAGGTGAGCTACAGGAAGGGAGCCCCATGATGGAAGACTCTGGAGGTGGGTGAGACAGGGCCCCAGGGTAGACAGAGTGGGAGTGCAGGGGAAGATGCAGGGAGAAGCCAGGAAGGACGAGGTAGCAGGAGATGCTTGGGGTTTGGGGGGTGTGGACAATAGCTGTGAGGCAACAGCCTCTGAGGCTCAGCCAGGCTTCTGATTCCAAACAAGAAGGGGTGGGGGGCACACACTGGGTCCTCAAGAATGAGGTGCCATGTGGACACACTGCTCAGTGAAGGAAACAGGGGTTTTATTTGCCCTTTGACCCTGGGTGAACATCCTCTCTGATCCACTTTCCTCATCTGTTACATGGAGCTAACCCTGGCACATCTGGGAGTTGGCATAGGCCTGGAGCAGATCATGGTTATTATTATCCTTATCAATAACACCGGGCCATGAGTCAGCAGTCAGCGAGGGAGCAGCGAGCGGAGCGACGGAGCAAGCTGGGGCCTGCAGTCACACTCCGGGTGGGTGACAATAAAATCTGCAATCCAGTAGATGCTGTCCTCCACCCCCAAACTCCGCCTCCTCCCCCCCAGCTCCTTACAGCTCCTCAGTCTCTCCACCAACTGCAGCCAGATTTAGGCAGCTTAATTAATTAGCTAGTGTTTATAAAGCGTTTGAAGAATTTTAAAAGTGCGACGTAAGTGCCAAATATTATTTTAATCTTGGTATGTGTTTTTTCCAGCAGGGAGGTTTTTTTTTTTTTTTTTTTCTTCCTTGCCTGCTTTCTTTTCTTGCTCTCGGCAGGTTCTGTTCTGGGAACCGGACTTGTTAAAAATCTCTTCTGTGGTCCAGATCCGGGGTCACTGGGCCAGCATTGCCAACAAAACCATTTCCTGTTTTCTCTCACCCTCCTGGCAGGATGAAGCGGCTGTTCAAGGGGACAGAGCCATCTTCTGGAGTGGAGGGAAGCTAGGCAGGCTTTCCCAGGCCCTGAAGGGGAGCGGAAAGCCGTCTGGCGGGCTGGACTGCAGGTGTGGAGTAACCTGCTTTCCCTTCACACACGTGGTTTCCTGCATAATTTTGAAAAAGCCAGGGAAAACCTGAATGCCCAAGGATAGGGGATGGTTAAGTGGGTCATGGCCTATTCCCTCCCTGGGATGACGACCACCACACCAAGCCACTATTCTGACTGTGGCTAATATGGAAAATTGTTTTTCATAGCCTATAATTTAAACTTACACTTTGGTTATGTAAAATAAAAGCTGTTGATCGCAAAGTATTTAGAGATAACAAAAAAAGTATAGAAACAAAATAATCTCATATCATATCATCAGTGATCATTACAATCAACATTTTCATGTGAGCTAGTTAAAACATGAGTGAATCCAAACAAGGTAAAATCACACCTTTGGATCATCAGGGATGGGTGTAGACATTCTGCTTTCCTCACGGAAATGTTCTCATCAAAACAAGAAGTAGGGACCTGGAGCAACAGCTATGGCTCTGTGGTTAAATCCTCATCTTGTACCAGTATCCTAAAATGGACGCTGGTTTGAGTCCTGGCTGCTCCACTACCCATCCAGCTCTCTGCTTATGGGCTGGGAGAGCAGTGGAGGATGGTCCAAAGCCTTGGGACCCTGCACTCATTTGGGAGACCTGGAAGAAGCGCCTAGCTCCTGGCTTTCAATGGGCTGAATTCTGGCTGTTGTGACCTTTTGGAGTATGAACCAGGGGATGGAAGATCTTTCTCTCTGTCTCTCCTTCTCTCCCCATAAATCTGATCTGCCTTTCCAATAAAAACAAACAAAACCTGAGAAATTGGGAATATTCTACCATGTGAAGGAGAGACGGTGGGGTGGTGAGTCTGTGATAGCCAAGTCATCGCTGCGGTGTCTGATGCTGGACAATGACAGTCCTGGGGAGAGGAAGACTCGGCCCAAGGACTCAAGGTCTTGGGGCAGAAGGGCACTGGAAACATGCTGTCAGCCCAGAGCTGGTCAGCAAGGGACAGATTCAAATTGAGGGCAAATTTACCAAGAAAATCACAAAAGGATGGATGGTGATTAATTTTAGGTGGTAAGAATACCCGGGATTTTGCTTTTATGGGTTGTTTTCTGTTGGCATTACTTGTGCGAGGAAAATAAACGGAAAGAAAAACTCTGCTTTCATTGACTGTAAAATAAAGTAAAGCTATACATGAGCAATGGCAAGGCACCATGCAAAGCTATAAAATGTGACTCTCAGTGGGCTGTGAACCTATAATTGATGGGGCTCTTCTCTTTTTTTTTTTCCCCACCATGTTGAGTATTTTTTAAAGGTATTTTAAACTGCATCAACATGAAAGGGTATTTACAGTATGTCACTGTACTAAAAAATGTGTACCAGCAATGTGCATGTCACCTATGTGCTAACTGTTGGGATGAACAGCCTGTCTGTTCGCTGCTTTTTCCCCAGCTCCTAACACTTTGCTTGGGAGATGTTTAGGAAGTCCTTGCTAGCTGCAGTACCAACCACATGTGCAGAGAAAAGTGTCTAGAATGAGAAGGCAGACTCCACTAGGTCATGATGTGTCAGCCCAGCAACAGGACTGGGGCAGGCATATGTGCTCATAAAGTCACTGAATCCACCAAAGTTTTTTTTTTTTTTGGCTTTGTTTTTGCAGTGTATATTGATTGCTTTTGGAAAAAACAAAAGTAATGAAATTAGACACGTGAGTGCACTGTCTAAGGGAAATAGAAACCGCCTGTGTGTGACCTTGTTGCTGGAGAAGCCGGCACCCACAAGTCCCAGGAGCCCACGTCATAGGGAGGCCAGGGACAGGTACGTGTATCCCGGGGCATACCAGGCTCTGGGTGAGGACTTACAGAGTAGCTGTACCTTTGTCCCCCTGGCACCTGCATGTGAGTGGGAAGACAGACTTGGAAGAAATCATGCAAGTGACTGCTTTACAAGGAGCCCCAGCTTGCCCAGAGATGGCAGCACCAGCCCGTGTCTCTGCCCCCAGCTCCCACCCTCTGACCAGCTGCCCCCAACACTCCTTTCCTTTTCTCCAGTTGGTCAAGCCTGTGTGAAACACCACCCAGAGATGCAGCAAGGTAGCATCTCTGAAAACAGAGCATGGGACTCAGACATCTTTGATGTTTTTTTTAAAAGCCCATGTTCAGGGTCTGGTGTTGTGGCACACCAAGTTAAGCCACTCCCTGTGGTATCCACATCCTATATGGGAAACGATGCAAGTCCCACCTGCTCCACTTCCGGCCCAGCTCCCTGCCAATGCACCTGGGAAAGCAGCAGAAGATGGACTATTGCTTGGGCTGCTGCCACCCATGTGGGAGACCCAGCTGGAGCTTGAGGCTCCTTGTCGCCACTTGGCCCAGTCCTGGCCATTGTGGCCATTTGGGGAGTAAACCAGCAGATGGAAGATTTCTCTCCTTCTCTGTTCCCTCCTCTCTGCAACTCTGCTTTTCAAATACATGAATCTTAAAACAAGAACAAAACAAAACAAAAACCACAATGTGGCTTTGAGATTAGAAAAAAAAAGGGGGTGGGTGGGATGGGAAACAGCTTTCCTAAGGAGTGGGAAGATAAGCACAGATGATTTCCTAATGAAACCCAAGGCAACTTTGGAGCAGAAGCTGAAGGGAGGGGCCGTGCTATCGCACACCAGGGTGTGAAGTTTCCAGGCTCCGCTTCGCTGGGCTAGGGAGAATCTAGCTGGCCCAGACATACCCCCACAGCCAGCTGGGCCCAGGTGGCTACACACTGCCTCTGGCCCAGAAGCTTGTCCAAAAACACCATGGCAGGAGGGACCCTCTGGAGTCCCCACACTCAAGGAGCCTGATATCTGCATTCCCCAGATGCCCGGGACAAGAGAGACAGCCTGGCACCCCTTTCTCTGACACCGCCCATCAAGTGCCATTTCTGGTTTCATCTGGTCACAGTCTGGTGGCTGTGGGCGAGAGCATGACATATGGGAGTGTGCAGAAGGCCACAGGGACACTGGCGTGCTAGAGGGTAGGGAACCAGGGCACACAACGGGTGGCATGGCAGAGCGTACAGGAGATGCAGGAGTGCCAGTGCCGAGCATGCGTGGAAGTTCACGTGTGAATGTGATGGAGGTCCATGCACATCTGCGTCCACAACTTAAGCATCTGCACTTCTGAGGACACGTGCACATGTGGGCGTGTGGGTGCAGCACAGGGGTGTGTCCAAAAGGCAGCAGGTGTGCCCAAGCACGAAGGCTGTGTACTGTGTACAGGGGAGAGTGTCTGAGTTGGGCATGCGTGGGAATAGGGACAGATGCCCAGCAGGGTGTGAGCGTGGGGATGTGTGTTTTTGAGGGGGAGGGTGACTGCAGGGGTGGCATGCACGTGAATGTGTGTGTGTGCAGGGAGGTGAGCTGGTGGGGGTGTGAGTGATGGCATGCTGTCCCCATGCATGTGAGTGCAAGGATGTGTGGACGAGAGCAGGATGGTAGGTGGGGAGGCAGGGAGGCTATGGCCTGTATGAACCTGCATGTCTACACATCCTTGCTTGCGAGGCTGTCCATCATGGTGGGGTCTCCCTGTACACAGTGGTAAGAGGGGGATGGTGGGAAAGACAATTCACTCAAGCCTGTAGTCAGCTCCTGGCACTCGAGGCCCTGCACAGTCCCCACTCTACACAGGGGACTCTAACCTTTCTAGAACACCTGCTTACCACTTGCTAAGCACAGGGCATAGCTGTGAATGGGCCAGCCTAGGACTGCCCGCCAGGGCGTGTGATCCAGGCAGGGAGCCAGAGGGTCCCAGAGCCGTATTCACTCCACGGACTGTCCATGGACTCAGAGGCTCCCCTTAAGGCAGCCTGGGGCTCTGACAGCATTAGCTCAGTGGGCCTGAGCCCTCTCTGCCCTCGCAAACTTCCCTGGGCACTGCCTGGATGCCATAGGCCCTAGACCTTGAGATCTGCTTTGTCTGTGAGGTAGTCTTGGACAGGGGCAATGACCATGCTAGAGACCATCAGTATTGCGAGAGGAACCCTGCGATCTCAGAGGAGGAGTAGGATCTGAGAAGACTTCCTGAGTTAGGGCTGGAAGGCTGGCAGAGGCAGGCGATAACAAGAGCAGTGAGGATAAAGCTGCAGGAGCGAGACCAGGGCCCTGCACAATCTGGGACACAGTGGAGTCTCTGGGTTGTGCGTGTGGGTTAAGCACACCTGTGGGCAGCCAGCCTGAGGCTGGTCTAACAGGGCTCAGTGCCCATCTCAAAGGCAGGTCATTGCTCAGGTATTCTGCTGGCACTACTGGATACACCCTTTGGGTGGAAACAACCTTGGAGTTGCGCTACAAACGGCCACCTGCACTGAGGCTGAAACAAATGGGGAGAAGTGTGGCATGAGAAGCAGGTGGGAGCCCCTGCTGGATCCTGGCCATCTCCACCATGAGACCTGGGCACAATGGCCCATCCCTGCAGGAGGTAAAGGCCCTGGTGGTCCCCTCCATGCCACAGGAACCTCAGGGAGCTAAGACAGCACAGGGCTTGGGCTCTGGGGCTAGGAGGCCTACACATCCTGTCCTCTGGGGTATGACGTGGCATCCCCTGAGTATCTACACAGCTGGCTCCCTTGCCTCCTTCACACTCAGCTTCTTTTCGTCCATATCACCTTCCACAAGAGGTAGCCCCCATTCCCTGGTTAAGTACAGACCACCCATCCTCCTATGCCAGAATGGCATGTATTCCTTGCGAGCAGGCCCTCAGGCATGACCATATGCCTGGCAATGTGCGTGGGGGTTTGGATTCTAACTTTGCCCTGCAGGGACCCCAAGATGTTCTCAGCCCTCCGGATCTGTCACCCATCTGTAGAATGGGAATCATGTGATGATCTCACCAACAGCACCAGGGCTGTCCTGAAGTTGGCAGGGGCTAAGCATGTCAAGAGTGGAGCTGAGCAGCTGTCACCATGCGGCCAGGCATTCACAGCAGAAGCACAGGGCAAAGGCTGTGACCCAGCGAGGCAGCGCACAGACTCAGGAGCCTGAAGCCACCTACGCACTCTCTCGTATAGGGTCCTGTCCAGCGACAGGACTCCCAAGGTCTCCCCAGCTGAGATGAAGGCTCCCTTAAAAATGACGTGTTCATTCAAGATTTTGTGTTCTGCCGCAGACAGCAGGGGACAAGCACCAGCCAGCTGTGACCTCACCCAAACCCTTCCTGGATTCCTTTGTGCTGCTCTGGACAAGCACTTCACTTGGCTGTCCGTCATCCTAACCCTCCACTGGTTCCTTGTACAGGGAGGAACAAGGCAGCACTTCCATTCTGCAGGTGGGAAGACTGAGACAAGACACCTGTTCCTCGGCTCATCAGGACTCAGAGCTAGACCAGAACCTGATTTCAGGCCAGCGAGCAGGAGGGGCTCACAGCAAGATGGAGCCTCCTGTGTCGGAAGGGGAGGCTGAGCTGCAGGGGCAAGGGAACAGGTCTCTATTGGGGGTTAACAATACAGCAGAGACTCCGCCCACTCCGATGGCAACTCAGCCACCATGGAAACAGCACTGACCCTGCCCTGGGGCATGCCATGCCTCCCTGAATCTCCTTGGGGACCCCACCACCTTCATTCCACCAGGGCTCAGCCCTAGGCTCAATGAGGTTTGACCCCACCTCCCTCTATCATGGCAGTCCCACCAGACTGCCTGTGCTGTGACTACCCCCTTAGAGGAAGCTGGCCTTAACCGTGGCCAACTAACAATGTGGCCCATGTGCATTCATTCTGATGTGTTTGGCAGAATTTAAAGCAGGAATTGGGGGGTTTCCTAGCCACCTCTCCTGGCCTCACTAGGCACTTACTGGTGGTAGCACATGGAGCAGAGGCCCAAGGGGTATAGTCGAGGTCACACAGGCAGACACACATGGCAGCCAGGGCTCAGGTTCAACTTTCAGACCAAGGTCACTGCCTGCATGACCTCCTGGCTCTAAGTCTGCTCTTTTCACACCTGCCCCATTCTTCCACTCAACAAGCAGATGCACCCACCTGCTGGCAGGGGGTGAAGGGTGGGTTGGGAAGGCAGCAAATAGAGCAGAAGTCAAGTGTCCAGTGTGTCCTGTGACAGAGGACTTTAGAGGGCTGGGCAAGGCTCAGGAGTGCTGCAGGAGCCACAGCAACAAGTGCAAAGACCCTGAGATTGGAAGCAGCTGGTGCCTGTGGGGAAGGACACAGGAGGTGGCCCAGTGAGGCTGAAGACCACAGAGGCAAGTGAAGATGGTGAGAGAGGATGCTGCAGAGCCAGGTCCTGGAGCCACCACTGGCTAGGAATGCTTTTTCTCAGGGACAGCCACTGCATGGTTTGCAGCAAACCCAAGGATGACCTGAGTTATGAGTTGCTTATGTGCTATGATGAAGGAGGGTGAAGAACCCGGGGTAGAAACAAAAAGGGGGCTGGAGCTCAATTCTTAACTCTGTGCCTACAGGTTGTGTGTCCTTGGGTCTTTTTGAGGTTCCATTTCCACATCTGTCCAATGGGTTCAGCAGTAGTTCCAGATGTCACAGAATGAAATAAGAGAAAGCATAAGGACCTGGTCACACAGCCTGAAGTGTTTGGCAAACCTGATCCTGCCAGGTCCAGTTCTGGCCTCTGCTGACCATTCCTCCTCCTCCCCCCTCCATTGCCACCTGTCTCCTTTTACTCCAGCCATGTTGGCCCTCCCTGCTATCTCAGGGACACATGGGAAGGGCTTGCAGGCTTGGGGCCTCCCCTGGCCCTTCCTACTGTAAGGGCAGCTATTCCCCTGTGCCCCCCATCCTGCTCTGGTTTCCTCATGGCACTGTCTCCACCTGACTTCGTGTCTGAGTGTTTATTGAGATTCGCTTGGCTTCCTCAGTAGATCACCAGTCCCCCCCACTTCCCCAGAGAGCAGGTGTCTCTGCAGCTCGCTCAGGGCAGCTTTCCCCAACCCTGAGAGCCACATTCGACACACGGGACATGTTCTCAAGTACTTGCTAAATGAATATTCACCAGGAAATATCTCGAAGAAGGCCAGCAAAGTACTGAGATTAAGCGGAGGCTGAATCTTGGCTTTCACTCTCCCTAGCCAAGCAGCCTTGGAGCAGCCCAGCTCAGCACTTGGGGGTGACCCCGGGGCACGTTAGTACAACCCATGGACCAGAGGGCAGTGCCCACCAACAGGCGCAATGGGGAAGTGGTGTCTGGTGCATCCCACAGGCGGAGCAAGAGGTAGGCAGGACTGCTTGGTACCAGAGCTGGTCCATGTGGAGGCTGGGAACATGACGTCACCCCTTCTCAGGGCGCATATGTTTGATATCTCCCCCAAAGAAAGCGATAAGAAAGTGGGAACGCACGCACGCATGCCAAGTGCTCCACACTGATTGCTTCCTTCTTCCTGGGTCTCCCAGCCCTTGAGAGTGCCAACAGGCTGGCAGAGAGGGACACTGGAGGCGGCCCCTGCCTCGCCACCCACCTACTCCAACTGTCCCTTACGGCTGCCAAGCCCTTGGCTCACTCCAGGCTCTTGATCAGAACACCTGATCTGCCCAGGCTCCTGGCATTAATCCATAGCTCCAACACCTTGTGCCCGCGGAGGAGGGACCAGGAAATCTTACAGACACAAAGAACCAATTCAAGGCCACCCCCCACTGTGCCTGACTTCCACCTTCGCTGTTTTGCATTTCCCTGGACTGAAGGCCTGCCCAGACCCCTGGCAGGGAAAATCCATCTTGCAGGGGCTCCATAAGAAGACTGGCCCTAGTCCCAGCCCAATGTGAACAAGAAAGCAGCAGCAGCTTCAGCTGGGAAAACATTTGCTTCCTGCCTGAGCAGGGGGTCGTGGGAACACCTGCTGCCCAGCTCCCCAGAGAGGATGCATGGATCCACTGGCACACGACACAGGACAGGAGTCTAGAGCTGGCAGGATGCCAGCACCCCTGTTCCCCAAAGCCAGGGAAGGACACAACGTGAGGGGATCTGGTGGTGGCTGAGCCTGCTGATTCCTGTGCCGCTTTGGACAAACTGCCTCGTGTCTCTGAGCTCCAATTTCCTCATCAGCCGATGTGTCACATGATGCTATGCACAGCATCCAGGGTGGCCATGAGGACCCTTGGGAGCATACCCCCCGAAGTGCTGAGCCCACGGAGTAGCCAGACACCATGGTTTCCATTAGTGCTTTCTAGTCCCTGCAGAATTTGGGAGCCTGCCAGATCCCTGCCTCCGATAGCTACATCCTCCAGCGCCGCCCAGCTTTACTAAGTCCAGGCCTGGGCCACGGGGTGCCGCGTGTCCCCCACCCTCAGCCCCCGGGGCCTCGGAGATGCTGCTGGATGAGCTCCACCAGTCCCTGTCTCTGCAGCTCCCAGCTTTCTCGGCTTTCCAAGGCTCTGGAATGGATAATTCCAGACCCGTGGATCCAGATAGAGACACCTAGAGGCAGGCTGGGCTCACAGCACTTACTCCCAAGGATAGGGAATTGAATCATATCAGCCCGGGGCCAGCCCAGCATAAAAACTAAGGGGCAAAACCCCAAGTTGAAGAAGGGCTGTTGCTACCGATTCAGTTTTCTGAGGGCGCATTATGTGCCAGGTGCCTCACAGGTGTCAGCCTCGACTTCCCAGACCGGGAAACTCCAACAGAGGAAAATGCGCATAATGTTATGCCGGTTGGTGTGGACCAAGTGCTGACAAACTACAAGGCATGGCTTCAAGCATGCGCGTTCACTGCCTTTACCCTTGAAATCTAACCCCTAATGGACTCCTGACTTACAGATAAAGAAACTGAGGCACAGAGAAGTTCAATAAAATCATCCAAGGAGGCAGAAGGGCTGGGAATGACACCCAAGGGTCTTTAGCTTCTACATGTAGAGGTGAAACAGCTGCCCGGATTGCACAATCCACGTGACAGCCAAACTCTCATGTCTGTGGGGACAAAATGAGGAGGAAGTCACCAGGAGCCCCAGCCATGGGCAGATAAGAGCTTGAGGAGCTGACAGAGATAAGTGCAACTCTTTGGGGCAGCAGGCACAGGGGTTGAACTTCAAAGGATGCGCGGAATCCAGACACAGGCACCCAAGGAGGGGCCGGGAAGGGCATTCCCAGCTGTCAGGGATGGCGGGAGCTGAGGAACACAAATGAGAGTTTAGCCAAGGGCATGGGCTTGCACAACAAGAGTGTTCCCCAAATTGGGTCAGGCTGCATGTGAGTGGGCGGCACCCTGACAGAACGTGAAGGTCAGGGGCAACATGCCAGTAAATGGCCCAGCCTGGCAGGGGAAAGCTGGGGGTCTCGCAGGTGCTACTGTGCATGGCTGGCCAGCAGGACCCAGGCCAGCAGGCAGCAGGTAAGCCAACTCCAGGATTCTGAGCTGCAGAGTGACATGACGTAGCCGTGTTGACAAGCCAGAAGTCTGAGCGCATGCAGGAAGGCAGGGAGGAGGTACCTTCCGTCAGTCCGAGACCACAAATAAGACAAGAACCTGTCGCACGGAGCCATTGGAAGCAGCGAGCAGGGACGTGTGGGATCTGTACAACGCTTTTAGCCTCCCTTCCTCTCGCACACCCCCTCTCCATCTGTCGCAAAGGGCACCAAGAAGATGTACAGAGGAATATTCCAGGGGCTCAGTGGCCCAGATTGGGGACTCTTACAGGAGCCCCAGCACCTGGGCGGTGGTATCTCTGAGGGTGCAGGGCCTGGCCCCTGCCTCCATCCGCGCCAGGCTTTTTCTGAGAGGCACCTGGGAGACGGGAGAGGACTTGGGCCTGCAGCCTGAGCTTCCACGTGAGCCAGCAGGGAGTTCCCTTCCACCCCTCCAGCTTGGCTCCAGTCCTCCTGATCCTATTGGTCCATCTCTCCCCTCAGCCCCCCCCCAGGCACCAAGGCCTGGGATAAGTTTCTACCTCATTTTGGGACTCGCTTTTTATCATCTGGGGGGCTAAGAACAGACTCCAGCAAGAAGACCCAGCCTGGCAGGCAGGTGCCTATCTCATGACCCTCGGCTCACCTCCCCTTTTCTCCATAGGTGTGTCACATCAGGACCTCATACATGCTGAATGACCACGAGTAAAGGAATGACCACACCATGACGTAGCCCATAAAGGCATTACGAGCAGTCAGAAAGTACCGGGAGAACACGACAGTCTACAGCCTGTGCCTGGCACAGCCAAACCCCTCTTCTCTTCTTATGAAAGAGGAAGCAAGATTACCATCACCACTTAGGAAAGTCCAGAAGCAAAGTGAAGTGGGCAGCAGGCTGCCTCCATCAAAGGGTGTAACTCCAGCTGGGGGGCCTGCCACCCTCTTCTCCCAGCCTTGACTGGACCAAGTCTCCTGCAGACCACAGCAAAGGAAGAAGCAGGAATTTGACTAGAGGTCCCAGGCTGGGACCCTACGTAGGTGCAGTGGCAGGCCCTACAGATAGATACTCGTAGCCCAGGTGTCCCCCTGCCAGCCCCGGCCCCTGGCACCTCTTTCCCCAGTGCAGTTGTTTGAGGAAATGGGCCTCGCGCTGGCTGGGTGAACACAGGGTAGTGACTTCACCAGCATCTTTTTAGAATTTCCTTTTGGCAGCATTCATGCCTAAGGCAATCTTTAGAAACTTCTACCCCAACCAGCAAAATCCACATGACCAGCTCTCCCCCAAACGGTGATCATGTGACAGCAGTCACGTGACACCCTCCACCACCCCCACCCTCTTCCCGCCCCTGGCTGCCAGAGACGCGGGGATACAGGCAATCCACAGCCACCTTTTTCAATCTGACATTTGAGTTTCTCACTCGAACAAATCCATTTGCTTAGAAAATTGGACAACTTCCTTCTTCCACCTCTTTGCGCTTCTATCTGCTCTCTTCTGCTTTGTTGTAAATTCCAGGCTGTGGGTAGCAGAGTTGGGGACCTGAAGTTCCGACCCTTAGCCAAAACAGGTGAATCCCATGACCGCCCCTGGGGTGGAGGGGCAGGGCTCCACAGAACACTGAGTCAAGGATGCTGGGAAGCCCCAGCAGTGAGGACCACTGCCCTTCCCCATCACCTTCAACCAAGCAACTGATTCTCACCTCCTCAGATTTATTTATCTCCAAGTTAATCCAGGCCCCTCTGCCGCTCCCACTTTTTCAGGCTATTGATGCTGAATGGATTGGAACGGAAGTTTTATGACCCAATCTTTACTATTTTATAGATTGTTTTTATAGGCAAAAGGGGGAGAGCTGTTCACATGGAGGGTGGCAGTGGCAGCCCTGGGAGAGGCCGGCTGCCCAGCTCAGTGCTTGTCAGCCAGGGACAGCATCACAGTGGCCTGGCTGGAAAAGGGTTTGGAACAGACTTGCAGAAATGAACTTGGGCCCAGTTCCTTGCTTCTGCAAACATTAAGCACTTGTGACAGGCACCCTGGCCACTCCAAGCCAGGAAGGCCAGCAGGGGAGCGGCTGGGGACTTCTACAGGCCGTACAGGGCTGGTGCCCAGGCAGGAAGGAGTGGATCCGAGATGTCACTCACCAGAGACACATGGAATTTATCAGGGCTTCCTTCTGCCCGGCTAGGGCCCGACTGTAACTGAGCTGGGGATGGGCTAGTGGGGGGAGGAGGGGAAGCTTGTGGATCCTGAGAGTTTTCATGGGAAACTGCAGGGCAGGCTGCCGCACAGCCCCCACTTCTGCTTCCACCCACTCTTGCTAGTTCTCCTTCTCACTGCTATCAGATGGTTACCGTCTCCCGGCAAACCCAACAACGGGGGTGGGGTGGATACTGAGCTCATCTCTACCTCCTTTCTCAAGGCTGGGAGATGCAAGGACCTGGATTGCAGCTCCCAGAAGCAGCCGGGCAAGATCCTCACTCTTCTCCCCACGTTCCCCTGCCTCCATTCATCACCCCGCCAGTCCACACCCTCCCAGGAGCCCTAGGATTTGGTAAAACCCCTTTAAGAAGCAGGACTTGGGAATGGTGACCTCACCCCTTGGAGAACACAGACAGGAGCCTGCCTGCCAGGAGGACAGCCAGGTGCATGATGTAGGCCAACCCAAAAGGTGTGCTAGAGCCACAGGTAACAGCAGCGGAGCTGCAGGGAGCTGCCTGCAAGCCTGGGAGAAGCAGGAGGGAAATGGGGGACCGCGTGGAGGGAGCTGAGACAGCCAGAAGCTCCAGCCAGTACAGGGACAAGTGGTTGCGTTCCCCCTGGGCTCTGGGGGTCGCAGGAGCTTCCCTCTGCTGCCAGGCTCTCTCTCACCCATGCACACACAAACAGGGCTTGACCCTGAGTACGGGAGGGAGAGCTCACTCCCCTCACTGCAACAGCTCCATTCCAGGTATCTCCCAGAACTCTGCTCCCAACCCCGCTCTCCCAGCCCAAAGTCAGACAGGTGGAAGGAGAGGGTTTCTAGTGAAGCTGGGACACCCCCTCAACCCCGGCTCTGAGATCAGTGGGGCAGGGCCAGGGTGAATCAACTCGTCCTTATGTTCCAGTGCCCAGCCTCGTGCTGCACCCACCACAGCTCACGGGGACAGCTCGATCCGTGGCTGTGTGACCTTGGGCAAGTCGCTGGCCCTCTCTGGGCCTCACTCTCTGCACCTGTAACCCTGGTTCCAAGCAGTTCTTTATCCTGACTAGTGCTGCCAGACGTAAGCCTAGTGGCTCCCGGCAGCAGTCTGGGAGGCCTGAGCACCGCAGTTTGGGGAAGGCAGCGGAGGGCAGCTTGGATGGGGGGTGGTTGCTTACCTGACAAGGCGCAGGACGCGGCGAGCAGCAGGCAGAGCAGTGGCCCGAGGCGGCCGGGGGCCGGGCCGGCGGGCTCCATGGGCCGCGGCTGCAGAGCGAGGAAGGAGAGCGGCCGTGAGTGCGCGCTCGGGCGGCGGGCACAGGCTGGAGCAGGGAAATGACTAAGGCTCCCCCCTCCTTCCCCCCCCACCTCCCGCCCGGCCGGGCTTCCCCCCTCCTCCCCGGAACAGCGCCCGGAGTGGCTTAGGAGCCCCGGCGCCGCTGCGATTTTCGGAGGAGCCACCCCTCCGCCCTCCCCAGGAGAGATCGGGAGACGGGGAGGGGGTGCAGCGGGGGTGCAGAGGCAAGAGACCCCAAGAGCGCGAGAAGCGAAGGCAGGACGGCCGGCGAGAGGGGCAGGAGCGAAAAGCAGACCCAAAGGAGCCAGGCAGAGGGCCAGAGACACAGAGAGGCGCGAGAGGGGGAGAAAGAGAGCGAGCGAGCAAACGAGCCAGCGAGGGAGAGAGCGCGGGGCGGCGCAGAGCGAGACAGACAGCGCGGGAGAGGGGACGCGAGGAGCGCAGGGCGCGGGGCAGCGGCCGAACCCGCTGCGCGGGGCCGCCCCCGCCGCGGCCCACCCGCCCCGCCCGGGCTCCTCGAGGCGCCGGCGGCTCGCTCTCTCTCCGGGCCCCGCAGTCCCGGCCGCTACCCCCGCCCTCCCGGCAGCGCGCTTGGTGGGGGGGGGTGCCCCCACCTTCCCTCCCTCTCTCCCTCCCGCGCGCTCCCCGCCCGCCCGCCCGCTCTCCTGCCCGGCACGGTTGCGGGGCTCGGGCCCCGCCGGCACCTTCTCGGTGATCGCCCGCCTGCGCCCCCGCCAGCAGCGCGCCCCGGGGGAGGGAACGAGCGAGGGCTGCGCGCCGCGCGCCCAGCCGGGGAGGGCAGCGGCGGCCCCCGCGCTGCGCCGCGCCTGGGCTCCGGCACCCCCGCGCGGGCTCTGGGCTGCAGCCCCCGGCACAGCCCGCGGGACTCGGGACGGCACAAGCCAACGCGGGCCGCCGATGGGGTGGCGGGGGCAGAGGCCCGCGCTCGCTCATCCCCCGGCCCCCATCCCTCCCATCCCATCCGTACCTCCCACTCCCGCCAGCCCCGGACCTGCACCACCCGCCGGGCTGGAAGGCTGGGGAGGCGCTGCGAGGGGCTGCCCGGAGGCCGGGCCCCTCCACTTTGCGCAAACTTGTTTTTCTAAGGACGGCTCTGCGAGCTGGCTGAGCTGGCTACGCTGGGCTCTTAAGGTAGACTGGGGAAGTTGCGGCCGCCCTCCCCTGCTCCGGACTCTGACCACAGATAGTCCCCGAGAGGCTGCGAGCCGTGTGGTGGCGGAATGGAGCCGTGACGGGGCAGAGGACACGTTCTGCCGTTTGCCACTCCCCAAGAGGCCCTGCCCCTATGGCCCCAAAGCTGAGGGCCCCACGTGAGGCTGGGGATAAGCCAGGGGGACCCGAATCTTTCGGAGCCTGACCGAGGTGGAAGAAAAGCAGGAAGTGAGTGTAGGGGGAAGGGGAAAGAAAGGAGAGATGATGGTACAAAAATAGCGTGTGTGTAGGAAGGACTCGAGTGCCGCCTGGGAGAGCGGCGCAGGAGATGGGGGAGAAGGGGCAGGCAAGAAAAAGGGCCGGTCCAGGCCCTTCCCAAGGAGGTGGGTGCCCTCTGATCAGGTGCCCTGGGTTCTGGATGATGGCAGATTCAGGGTAGGAGGTAGGGGACCTGGAAGCCTGGCTTCCCGAAAAGTCACGCTATTAGGGGCTGGGGCTGGGAGTGTGGAGGATGTGCGGGACGAGGAGAGGTCCTGGAGCCACGAGCCTGTTTTCCGCTAGGATGGAGCATCCCTGGCTGGAGTCTTTTGAGTGGATGGGACACTGAGCCTGGCTGGGTCTGAAGAGGGTCATCTGGCAGACAGGGCAGGGCGTGTGGCATTGTGGGGCAGAAGGAAGTTCATGACCCTTTGCTACTTGGAGGGTCTGTGAACTGGAAAGGAGCCAAGAGATTGCCAGCTGCGGGCTTGGTTTCACAGATGGCAGTAGAGAGGATGCCAGTGAGTGTGGAGGGAGGCCTGTCTCTGTACCCCGAGGGTTAAGGCCCAGAGAGGGGGAACACTTACCTAAGGCCACACAGCAAGATCTGGGGGAGGACCAAGAGTTGAATTTCTGATTCTCTGGCCAGAGACCATTGCACCGAGGCCCATCTTCCATGCTGACCTCCTGGGCCAGTGCTGAGTCTGATCTTGTGATGGGTTCAAGTCCTCTGCCCACTTCTGAGTTCACTCTGCAGCCCTGGGAAACATGCTTCAGCTTCCCCATTTGGAGCAAAACCAATGTGAGTGTGAGCGCACAAAGCTCACGGCGAGGATCAGATGAATGAATACTCTTAGCAACACCTGAAAGAGCTCAGCGCTGAACCAGGTGCCAGGAATGCATCTGATGGAGGCCCAGGCGCTTCACAACTGTTCTGACACTCGCTTCTCTGGGAGTGGCAACCCCCTTTCACTGCCCCTGTCCCCCGGGGACTTACAATCCAGTCGGGAGATGGAGAAACAGGTGTGTAGAAATCATCAATGGACTCCAGAAGATGGAGGTTGGAGAGAAGAGGTGAGCTCATCCTCCTGAGAAACCGTAGCTGAATCGCAACTGCATATTCAAGGAAGACAGATACCACAGATAAAGCCCCTACCACCCACCACTGTGCCCCTCAAGACCAGCTCTGCAGCAGGTGGGGAGTGAAGGATGGTCCTGCTGGGAGTCCCTAAAGGCCCAAATAAAGAGGCTGTGTTTGGATGAAGCCTGCCACTGCTGCTCTGCTTCTGATCCTGCTTCCTGCTCATGCGTCTGGGAAAGCAGCTGAAGGTGGCGCAAATATTTGGACCCCTGCCACCCACATGGGAGACCTTAGTAATGTCCCACACTTCTGGCTTTGGACTGGCCCGCCCGTAGCTGTAGTGGCCATCTGAAGAGCGAACCAGGAGATGGAAGAATTAATGAGATAAATCTTTAAAGAAAGAATCCGAGGTATTGTGTGAGTTGGAAGTGCTGGAGAATGTGGGACAGGGGAGTTTGTGGTCTGGGGGTAGAGGAGTTGTGCTAAAGTGAAGAGGGGCCAGGAGTGAGGGACACACAATCAGGGCACTGGACAGGAGAAAGATGGCTCTAAGGCCCACCCTGCAGCTGAGGGGAGAGGGGCAGGTGAGGACCCTGAAGATGACCAGTGAGGCTCTGGTGGATGCCCCTCCCCATGCTATATCTGGAGTGGGAGATTGGGGCATGGACTGCTCATGAGGTGAAGTCTTCCAGACTTCTGCCCCTGGCTCCCAGGAGGCCCTGCTGCTCCCCATCCACACAGAAATCTGCCCAGGGATTAGGAGCCAGGGGATTAGGACAGATAATAATGGAACCACCTGTTGGTTATAAATAGCAGCTTTGTGTGAAGGCGCTCAGTGGGGCTTCCACCACAGGGGCCCTTCATCCCTGGACCTTGTCCTCTGTCCACATGAAGGTCACCTGTGGCTGACCAAGAGGGCTGAGAGGTCATTAGGGACCAGTGGGCAGCGAGGACATTCTACTTGCCTGAGTTCAAACAGAGATTAGAGTCACACAGGTGCTGGTTTGATTCCTGGCTGCTCCAGCTCCCTGCTTATAGCCTGGGGAATTAGTGGAGGAGGACCTCAAATGCTTGGGCCTCTGCATCAATGTGGAAGAAGCTCCAGGTTCCTGGCTTTGACCTGGTTGATCCCGAGCTATTGCAGCCATTTGGGGAGTGAACCAGCAAGTGGAACACCTCTCTTATGGGTGTTAACTCTACATTTCAAGTCTTTCAAGTCACTAAATAGACGTTACAAGTAAAGAAAATAAATTAGGAAATTAGGTTGTAAGAGGCAGGCTCTATCCCACAGGGGCTCCTTAACTCCTTCAGGACCCCTGTAGGGCAGTCTTTGGGGTTCAGGCCTTTCTGTCATAGGCAGAACCAAACCTTTGGGACTCCCATCTGGCCAGCACCCCCCATGTCCCCAGGGTGCCTTATTGATGCTGTCCCCATGTCCCTGGAAGGGTGGTGGTGCCCTCGAGGGTGCCAGGCCCTTCTGGACACAAGGGTGCTTGCAAAGGTCTGGAGGAAATGGAATGACAAGGTGGGTATATTTTGGTGGGAAAACATTTGGAAACCCACACATAGCTTTAGATGCAGTTTTCCATAAGCTTTTGGCAGACCCCCTCAAATGCACATTTTTCATGGAAAGCAACATCTTTGTCTGTTTTCCTTGAATTTTCTGAAGGACCCCAATACATTGTCTCCCAGAAGCCCCACCAACTCCCCTGGGATCCCAAAGGTAAGAAGACAAACCCAGAGACAGAGTATGTGGTCAGGGCTGTCGCACTGGGGCACGCACAAACCTACAGTGACCCAGCCCTGCCCAGACTGCTCGCTTCTTCCCGTGGCCCTGGGCTGGCGTCAGCAGGCAGGCCCACGGGGCTGCCTTTGTGTGGGGCCTGGCAGGAGGTTGGAGTTGCCAACGACCTATTTTTCTGGGCAAGAGGAGCCATTTGGAGTTAGAGGCCTCAGCTGTGGAGCCAGAATGATCAAAATAAAAACAGCCTGGATTCCCGGGGAAGCCTGGACGAGGGGCCTGAGTGCCTTGGAGGAGCTTGCTGCCGGCAGGGCTGGAAGGAAGGCAGGCTGGGGGCTGAACTGTCCATGGCTGATTTCTGTGGCTCATGACATACGCTGCTCCTTCAGCGTGGTTGCTGGTCCCATTCTGTAGCTATGGACATTGAGGCTCCATGGGGTGATGGACTGAGTTGCCCAGGACATGCTGGCTAGACCAGTTGGGATTTCAACTCACTTTCCCCAAACTCAGCAGCAGTCCCTATTGTTCAGTGTCTGCTGGCTGCCCAAGCTGTTCTTGTGACATATTCAAGGTATACTTCTCAGGGATGTGGAAATCTCCAATTTTACAGATGGGAAAGTGGAGGTTGTTATTCACAGGGAGCATTTCAGGGAGGCCTTGCCTGATTACCCTGTCCCAAGAGCCACCTCCAGCTGTCCTCACTGGGTCCTATTATCTTTCCTAGCCTAGGTCACTTGCTGTGCCTATCACACATCTTCATTGTATTTTCTGTGTCTAGGTCAGTGCAGCCAGGGGCCCAGAGGGCAGCTCTACAAGCAGGTCCTGGGGTTTGTACTCCAATTCTCTTGGCCTAGCTGCCCTCAGGCCAGGTTCTTCCCAACTCTGTCTCACTTATCCAGGCTTGGAGGTGATGGGACCAAGCCTGGGTCATTTCCCAGCTATTTGCTATCCATGGGTGGGAGGATGACAGGGTTTGCCACTGCTCTGTCCTGGAGCTGCAGCCCTAGGACCTGCCGGTCAACAGCAAATCATCAATGAGTGTGTGTGAACTTTGGGAAGTGACCCCTCAGCTCAGTGTGTCCCCACCCTCCACCCCAGCTGACCTGGAATCAGACCTGCAATCCTCCCTTCCCTGAGAACTGGCTAAAATGCCAATTCCAGGGCCCTTAACCCTGGAGTGTCTGGCTCCTGAGAATCTCCATTCCTAAGGCGTTCCCAGGTTGAGGCCCACGCTGCTGCTGGCTTGGTGACTATACAGTGAGGACCATGGAACAGACTCCTGTTGGAGTCGGGGTGGGAGGGCCTGGCTCCTGAGCCCCTCTGTCTGTCCATGCCCCTGGTTCCTATCCCCCAAGAGGAGGAGGAAGGCAGAAGGCAGCAGGACAGTGCCCCTTCTGAGGCTGCAGCTGGTGCCATGCTGCCACCACCACTGTTGCCGCCAAGGGGCTGTGACAGATCAGTGAGCCAGGCAGGGCCTGGGGGAGCCGTGCTGTAATTAGCGCTTCTCGGGGCAAGCGAAGCTGCAGACAGGCAGGCAGCTTGCCTGGCTCTGCTCGTCAGGGGTGGGACCTGCTGTCATCCCCTAAACACTGTTCCCCGGCTCTGGGGAGCTGGCTCTGTGAAGAGCTGAGCCCAGCTGTGCTGAGCTAAGACGCCCTCCTCTGCTCACTTGGGGTAGGGGTCCCCTGCTGGGGGGTGCCGCCAGGGCAAAGCACCCCTTGTCTCAGGAAGCACTGGCAGACCAGGGTCTGAGAGCTGATTCCCTAAGCAGAACACAAATCACAGCTCAAGTGCAGGCACCCTTTTCCAGGCCCTGGAGGATTTCTGCAGACTCCCTCACAACTTCTCGCCCCTATGGGGTGGGACACAGTTCTTCTCTTCATTTCAGAGATGAGAAAAATGAGAAAGTGCCTTAGCCAAGAGCACACAGCTCTGAGTCCAGGTGTTCTCTTCCCCAGCACTTGCTCTGGCAATTTCTAACTTCTCTGAACTCAAACATCTCATGGTGCTTTCTCATTCTCTACCTGCACCAAGCAACTCGCCTGATTGCCAGGGCCTTCAGTGGTACGCAGCCCTGGGCCTGCTCACCGGTCACTGGCACACAAGGACATGGGGAATGAAATCGTGAACAGGCAATGGATTCGCTTTTCAGCTCAGAAGAGACCATGGAGCTCAGGCACTTGGGGTGATGCTTTCCATTTCAGGCTGTGTGTCTTGCTAGCTGTGTGATCTTGGGGTGTGGACAGACCCAGTTTCCTTATCTGAAAACAGGTTAAGGGCAAAGATTAATCAATGAGACAGAGAGAAAAAAAATACAAACTTAAAAGAAGTCTTCAGAAAGGTCATAGACCATACACAAGGGAAAAAGCCATGCATGGCGCACCAAGTTCATTACATTAACTGTTCTACCCTTTTGGGTTGCCAGGAATGGTTGGCTGCTTCTGTCCCAGGATCCCCACCTCAGCTTGGAACTCATCTAGCCTCATGGGCTGAGGTCCTTCTCTGCTTGCCTGCCCATCGTCCTGTCAACCACTCCTCTTGGCTCTGCTTTCACAGGAAACAAGATCCACCTCTCCTTACCACCTGCAGTCCATGCCCCTTCCTGGCAGCTCACCTGCGTTAGAGTAGCACTGCCCCCTTTCTCCCTGACACCCTGCCTTGTCCTTCCTTCAGCCCCATCTTCCCACAGATTCCCACCTCATCATTTGGGATAAAAATCCCAAGTTCTTGGTTCATAGCAACCTCAACGTGGTCTCCCCCTCCCCACCTCTGATCCCTCCCTGGCTCATGTCCACCCTCCTTCCCTGCCCTCCAGCCAGACTCGTCGATTTCATGAACATGTGCAGCATGCACCTACCACACGACTCCTGCACTCGCTGATCCCTCTTCCCCCAGTAGACTGCGGGTTCACCTTCAGGTCTGCTCCGCTTCCTGGGGCCTCCTCAGGGAAATCTGTCCTGACTACCCTATCTAAAACAGTCGCATCCCTTCCCGTCTCTTTGTCCCACTGCTGCTGCAGGTGACATACCAGTGTGATCTATCCACTGGGCACCCAGGCCTCTCCTACTCTCTTGGAGGGGGTGGGGTGGACTTGCTTCTCCAGCACCTGGAGTTATGCCTACCCAGAGCAGAGCCCTGGGAAGTAGGTGCAGACAAAGTGAACCAGGGAACCGAGCAGGAAGTAGAGAGCAGGAAGCAGCTTTGTCCACCAGGGCACTGGTAACGCCCCTGTGGGGCTCAGGCTCCTTTGTGCCCCAGGGACTGGCTTGGCTTGGGTATCTTCTAGGAACAGGTGTCCTCAGTGAACTCCCAGCTGCCTTGCCAAGCAGGGAGGCTGAGGCTCCAGCTGGCCTCCTTGCTGCTCCCAGGGGCAAGTGTCCATCCCCAGGCAGGAAGGGGCGTGGCCATCAGAGAAAGCCCAAGCAGCTCACACCACTTTACTTCTACTTCCCTTGAGCAGGAAGCCTCGTTGTCCTCCATCGGCGGGGGCAGGGAGAAAGAGGGGAAGGCAATTTGTCCAGGTCCTGTGGCCATCCTGTGCTCAGACACAAGCTTTGCCTGGCAGGAGCTTGCTCCCTTGCTCCACTCCCCAGTGCCCTTCATATGCAGTTGAACAAACAGAGGCTCTGTGAAGGTGGAGGGGGGACTGAGTTGGTGACACGGTAAGTGGAAAAGCAAGGTGCTGCACCTGCATCTTTAAAAAACTTCTGTATTTACTTGTTCATATTTTAAAGGCAGAGTGAGAGAGAGGAGAGGAGGGGGTTACAAGGTTGGAGAGGGGGCTAGGGTGGTCTTGAAGAGTGACAGGGCAGTTCGAGTCACACCTACCATTCAGCTTCCCCCTCCCCCCACTCCTCCATTCAGTCAGGCCACCCCAGCCTTGCTACGGAGGGCACCAAAACTCCATGCATCTTTCTTTAGCCTTATAGACAAACCCCACCCCCTTTCCTGCCTGGTCTGGAGGACATCACAGTAAGGCTCTGGCCCCTTGGGTCCAAAACCCAGTTGTAGAATTTGACGACGCAAGTGAGGGTGAAGGACATTCTGTTTCTTGCCTGGAAAATGGGGGAAGGGAGGAACCAGAACAGGACCATTTTGAAGATTCATAGCAATAACTTAAGCCCAAAATTTGTCACACAGGGAGTGTCAAGACATGTCACACCCTTCCCCTCCAATCCTACCCATCCTGTATGATAGTGAGCTGTGTGTTTTTATTCCACGATTTGAAGTCTTTCTGTTTTTGTGTATGTGCTATGAAGTACATAACCCATCAGTCCAAGCAGTGCATAATACAAGTACATTTGTAAATTAATAAATATGCATTCATGGGGAGGTGTTAAAAATACTCTTACTAATAGGGAATGGGATTCAGAAACTGACAAGGCCACTGTTTGGAAGTCCTGAAGAGCAGATAGGATCAGAAATCATAGGGATTGGCTTGGAGCTCCAGGGCCTTTGATACCCCAACACCTGTGCTCCTTCTCCTGGCACAGACCCTTTGCTGGGAACAGGTGGTTAACCCAGTGGCCAGGACACTTGTGTCTGTACCCAAATGCCTGGCTTTGTTCCTGGCTCTGATTCTGGATTACAGCTTCCCACCACGGTGGACCTGGGGGGTAGCAGTGATGGCCCAAGTGGTTGGGTTTCTGCCACCCAAGTGGGAGACCTAGATTGTATTTTTGGCTCTTAGCTCTAGCTCCAGCCTAGCCCTGATTGTTGGAATATCTGTGGAAGTGAACAGCAAAAGGGAGTGTTCTCTCTTGCTCTTTCTCTCTTTCGTTTACATACACACACACTTAAATTACACTTTTCTGTTGCACTAGATTTCCTTTGGTGATGGGGGACTTACCACATTTCTGGGCAACCCATTGCGTGTGTGTGTGTACAGTTCTCAGAATGGTTTCCTAAATCTAATGCCAACATGTATTTTGGTTGCTTCTGAGTTCTCAAAGCCCCTACTTCCCTCTCTGCTGTGTTGTGGCCTTGGACTCTCCCAAGAGTCATGCCAAGCTGTGTGCATTGAATGCTGAATGAATGCTGTCCCATTGGGAAGGAAGATTCTGCCTTCTGCTACCTCTCGCCAGGAGGGCATGCTCCCAGCTCAGTGCTGCTGTCCCCCAGGGGATTGTGGGTCCTGCCACTCTGAGGGTGGATCTGTGTAGTTCTACTTGTCTTATACCCATGTGTGTATGTGTCTGTGTTTTTGCATATCTAGGGTGTCCAGAAGCATGCCACCCTAGGGTCATGTGGGTCCCTGTTTCTGTGTGTGAGTGAAGCACAGCATGTGTGATGTGTATGTGTGGCATGCATGTCTCTGTAGCTCTGTATGTCTGTGTGGGAGCCTTCCTTTGTGAATCTCGCTGAGGGTGCCTCTCAGTGGCCATGGGTGTGTCTTCTGTCCTCTGCTGTGTCCTTTCAATGGAGGCAGGGCCAGTGTGTGTGTGTGTGTGTGGGGGGGGTGCTGGGATGGACTCCTCCAGCCGGGAGGACTTTAGGCTGTCTGACTGGCAGGCAGCATGGGCTTCACGCCCCTCCTCTCCTGCTCAGCTGTACTAATCACCGGGTTCCATGCAGATGGCAAATGGGCGGCTGCCAGGCCTGGAGCAGAGGCCTGTGTGGGGGTTGGGGGTGCAGTGGCGCAGCCACTGAAGATGGTGAAGACAACGTCAAGGCCAAAAGGGAAGGAACTGAGCCTACGTAACTGGCCTTGTGACTGTGAGTTTTCTCCATAGGCGTGGCATTTTTTAGGGGCAGTGGCTATGATGTTTTCCTTCCCTAAATCAAGTCAGAGTCTTAAAATCTTATGATAGTGGAAGCTTGGAATTTGGGCACTGGACTCTAGATTCTAGACTCTAAAATCAGCTGAATGCATTTCTAGACTTAGAGCCCTGTGCAAGGGATGCGGTCCTCCTGGGAGCTTAGTGCCTGCCATCGCAGTGCTTTCTGTCTTTCCGTTTCTCCTGTCTCTGTGTAGAATGTCCGCCAAGGAATGGCCCTGAAAGTTCATCCCACCTCTCTCTGGCTCCAGGCAGAACAGCACAGACAGATGCCCAGCCCAGCCCAGCCGGGACATTCCTGGAGGCCTTGGACTAGGAACCTTTCCTTGCTGCTTGGCAGGCACTTTCTGCCTGTCCAGCCTGGATCTCATGTTACTCTCCCAGGCCTTCTGTGGGGAACAAGTTCCTGCAAAGACAAAGGGCCTATGTTTCTGGGCTATGTTTCCAGCCCGGGAGGGCGGGGGGCGGAGTAGTGGAAAGAGTGTAACAGGCTGCAGGTGTGTGAGACGAGAGGGGCGGGCTCAGTGCCTGGGAGCAGGCAGCTAGCCTGGCAGTCGTCACTGGGCTGTGCTTCTTAGTGTGCTTCTCCATGGGGTCCTGGGAGTCATGGACTGTGCTTGGGGGAAGTCATTCCAGGGCACTTTGAAATACCCAGAGTCATCTCAACTCTGTAATGTATAGACCCTGACTGCCAGCCACCCCCTCATCCCTCCCTGCTCACATGTGCAGCCACACCCACCTGCCTACTCACCTGGAAGCTACTTTACTACTCCACACCTCCTAATCTCTGCATGAACTCTTTCCTTTTGGCCTCTTCTTCACGGTACAAGCTTTATTCCTCTAGATTCCCACTTGAGTATAAACATCACCAGAGAAAAAAAAAAGTTCAACTTATTGAGTATTTTACTTTCCAGAACCTACAGCGTTTGGCACACGGTACATGTTGAACAAATATTTGTTGAATGACGAACAGCGTCACTTTAAAGTCAGCTCATTTCTCTGCAGAAGCTGTGATTCCGGAGCCCTCCCAGGTTTTCCCCAGGCACACATCACTGGGATCACCTGGGGCCAAGAGGTTTTGCTGACTTTTTCTTGTTCACCAGACAGGAAATACCTGGAAGCTGACAGCACGTCTGGTCAATCCGTCTACCTGCCGCATCCAATCCAGGGCCTGGAACCCAGCAGGTGCCCAGTAATGGCAGAGCAGCTGCCAGCAGCCCAGCTCAGTGACTTGAAATCCCCTGTTGATCCTAACTGTGAACGCTGGTCCAGGCTGTTGGCCACATCTGCTTCAGGGTCTCATTTGCAATTGCTCATTCCTTAGCTCTTGCCACTTAATATTTAATAACCAGCCGACTGGCCTTCTCTGGCAGCCACTTAAGCCCCTGATTGCCTCTCATCTGAACTTGGCTTTGAGTAAGGCACCGACAGCCTTGAGGTTAAGCACAAAGCCAGTGTCCTGGGGCCGAGGCCAGCAGGAAGCCAGAGGCAGGGATGCCCACTGGCTTATAACTCCTTGGGTGAGCTTTCCAGGCGAGAGGGAGGTTGACCATTAGCTCCAACAGGCTTCCCCTCATTCACCTGCTGTATAGCACTGGGTCAGAGGGTAAGGGTGGGGAGGAAAAGTGTTAATGGGATTTCCTTAACTCATTTCCAAGTTGAGTGAGAAGGACAGAAGGGGGATTCCACCTGGGCAGTGTCCCAGCAGGAAAGGTGTGGCCTAGACTTCCTCATGGGGACCAGTGGCTCCATGGTGGATGGTTCCCTGCCTCAGCTGACACAAGGTTGGGGAATCCATCCAAGGCAGCCACAATGGGAGGAGGTGGTGATGGAGACTGATCTGACCCTCGAGATGGCAGGAGCTGCCACCTAGCCCTGGGTGGTCCTGCAGGCCTGGGGAGGCTGGGTTCATTCTGACTGCCCAACAGGGCTGGGAGGTGGGAAGGGGCCACAGGATGGGTTGCCTGAGCCCATGCAGCTGGATGGGTGACCATTCTGTACTCAGTAGTCACCAGGCTCAACCAGAAAGAAAACAACAACAACAAACCAAAAAAACAAACAAAAAATAGACCTCAGACTCCACCTTACGATCTGCAGCACCAGTTGCTTTAGTTGCTTCGAGTATGACACAACACTGGGCAGGATGCCTTGGGTACTCACTGGGCATAGGGTGCCAAGTCAGATACTCCCTAGGCCAACAGACACAATCTCGTGTGGTCACTGCCATGCTTGTGATCACTGTCCAGGGTGTTCCCCACTGGAATCCAGGACCTGGCAGGTGCCTGCATAGAACATGGTCCCCATGGGCTATGCAAGGGGACCAAGGCATCACCTCCACATGTGAGATGTAGCATCCTATTTGATGGAAGGCCTGGCCAGGCTAAGAGCCTGTACAACTCCCTGCCTCGGAAAGGGTAGAGCTGGGATTCGAAGCCACCTCCAACTGGCTCAGCACCCAGCTTTCATTCAGGAGCCTGAGTACTATGGTGGCCCACGGAGTCCTTAAGCCCTGGGAATCCATACCCCACGGGCTCTTGTGCTTCTAGATTTTACCTCACCTGGGTGTGTCATTCCTTGCACAGGGGCCATGCTAATCTTCTCTGTATCATTCCAATTTTAGTATATGTGCTGCCGAAGCGAGCACAGATTTTATCCCATCTGGGTCCCTGCTCAGAACTTTGCTCCTCCGATCCCTGTGACCCCCGCCCCCCAGGCCTCCCTGCTGATTGGCAGCCAGCAGCCTCAGCCCTGGCCCACCCTGTGGCTTTCCAGTTCGCTCTCTCTGCTGCAGCGTGGCTACGCAGTTAATGGAATAACAAGACACTTTACCCATTATCTGATGCAAAGCCCTTTTTATGCTGGTGCTTGCTCTGCAGCTCAGATCCCCCTGTGAGCATCCAGCCCACCGTGGCTCTCCCACCCCTGCTCCAGACTCCAACCCAGGGGACTAGACACCATACAGGCCCCTTCTCCCTCCCACCCTCCCATTCATCTTCCATCTCTGGGAACCCCTGCTGAGCTCCGACCATGGAATTTGTTTTGCTGAACGAAGTCAGGGCTATGGCGGTGCCTATCCTTGCTACAGGAACAGTAGAGAGAAATACGAGGACCAGTGCGAGGGGCCCATGGTGTGCAGGGGGGCTGTGCATTCAACCTGCACATGATTGCACACAATCCTGATCCCCTTCTGTAGACTTGGAGGAAAGCTGTGTGATCTTTATGTGGGGTCCAGTTGGGATCTGGACTTGCACCCCAGTGCTTGACCCAGCCCCCACTATGTCCCAAGGGCTTTATCTGCGCATTCCCAGTCCCCAGGCCCTACTTCCTTATTGGCTTTGCATTAGCAGCTCTCTTGGTGGAGCAGAGGATGGCAGGTGGATCAGTAGGGGTGAGGATATGAGTGCTGGCCCCTTTGGCAGCTTTTGTCCCAGGACCTCACAGCACCAATACACCACTGACCCAGGGTATATTTAATGCCTCACGTGTGTGCATGGCTCTGTCATGGACAGGGAAACATGCAGGGAAGAGGATTGCCAACACTGTACATGACAAGTCTCCACCCTAGTACCTCCCACCCAGGTCTCTGATTATCCCCCTCCACCCTGCCCCGCCTTTGTTGCTCCCTGCTCTCTGCCAAGAGCATTGCTCTCACTACACCGGCTGGCGAACTCCTACTCACCCATCAATATGTAACTCTCAAGGTGTCCTTTAAGATGATTCTCCCAACCAGTTCACTTTTCTGGGTCCCTTTGTGCTTCTGCAGCCATATACGTGCCCTCCCCTGTGGGCATGCTCCCAGGAGTTCCCCGCATGCCTCTTCCTTTCCCATTAGGCTATGGATGGGGTGGGAGCGATAATAAGGCATGTCTGGCATCTTTCCCAGGCTCAAACACTGGCTCTGCCATCTTCTACCAGGGCAGTGTGGTGCAACCGAAACTGAGACCCCTAATGCCTTGGTTTTCTCATCTGCACACTGGACATAATAACGGTATCACCTCCTCTGTGGAGCTAGGCTGAGGAATATAAGGTACTTAGAAGAGGCTAGAGCTTGTAGCAAATGCTCCAGGATGGTCATTGCAGTGCCATGGCCAGGTGTACTCCCCAGGAAATAACAAGCCATTTCTCAGGGGAGGGGGATCAGAATGCTCTTGCAGCCAGCACTTTCCACATTCAGGGGGCCTCCAAGTAAGCTGACATTGTGTAATGAGGCAGGTTAGTGACCCAGGCAGGTCTGTGTGGGCCTGGGAATGAGCTTTCTAGAAAGCTTTCCTCATGCCAAACCAATGAAGCTGGGCTACAGCTGGACTTGGACCTCATCCCTGCTTGGGAGTTGGGGGGCTGGAGTCAAGTGATACTTGGCCATGGAAACCTGACTCGTAATAGAGCCCCATTAGGGGAAGCTTGGAAGGTGGCTGACAAGCCAGGGTCCTGCTCTTGGAGCCTCAAGGCCTGGGTTCAAGCCCTGCATTTCCACATCTTGGGCAAACAGCTTCCTGTGCCCAGCTTCCTCCCCTCAGCATGAGACTGGGTGGGGCCACGGTCAGAGTGAGCCTGAGACGTGGTGCGGTGCGCCCAGCCCGCAGCAGCTGCTGCTGTACCCGCAGCCGTTTGTCTGCTGAGGGCTGCGCTCCCTGGGTGTTTTATTTTCTGTTGATAGATTCCAACTCATGTTCCAGGCCTGCACCTGCATACAAATGCCAACAGGCCCGGCCTGCCAGTCTTGCCTTGCTCCTCGCCGAGATGACCAGGCTGTGGGCTCCCAGCGGGGCTCGGAAGTTCCAGGGCTCCTCATGAGGCTGAGACCACCATGACTGTCCAGCTTTGCTGACTGTGGCCGGAAACAGCCAGGCTGCTGGCCCCTTTGAGAGCAGGGTCTCCATGTGAGAGAGGCCTGCCGGGAGGTCTTCGGGGGGCAGTTGGGGAGCCTCTGGGACAATTGGTCACTGTCTGGGGGAAAGAGGTTGGCAGGGCCCTGGCCCTCGGCACTGAGCCCCTGACAAGCTCTTGCCAAGCCTGGGCCTGGTTTCTCTCTGCCTGCTGGTTGCAGGGTGCTTGGGGAGGCAGCCTATGGCAGTTCACTGCGCTCTTCTCTCCACGGCTGTGGGTGAGAAGGCCTGGGGGCTCTGGGTGCTTGGGCCTGGATATTGTCCGGGCTCATGCAAGTGCTTAGAGGAATCCCACATGTGCTTGGACAGGTACCTGCTGTGTGTGGCCCAGGCAGAAAACAGTGACTCAGATAAGTTCAGGTTGTCTGGCTGGGAGATGGGAGTGGAGGCTGGTGGTAGTGCAGGTAGGATGGGAGAAAATGTTGCTCATCATGCAAGGGAGAAATAACAAAGCAGGAGGATGGGAGGAAGGGGGCTGCAGGGGTGATTTCTACCAGGATGGCGGCTCTGAAAAGGGGGATATTTGAGCAGACACATGTAGAAGCCTGTGGTGGGGGGAGGGGGTGTAGGCAAAGGGCACAGCAGGTGCAAAGCTGCTGAGCAGAGACAGGTGCAGTGTGTCTGAAAGAGCTAGGTAGCTCGAGGGTGGGCTGGAGCCAAGGGTTGGAAGAGAGGGGAGCCCACACCAGTCCTCACCGCCCCAGATGTTAAAACTGAGCTCAGAGAGGTTAGGCAGCTTGCCTAAGGCCACACAGCTCAGGCGCCGGGCTTGTCCTGCACTTGGTGCAATGTCAGAGTTGCTCACTGACTCGATATAAAGGTCACACAGCCTTCCTCCAAATCTACTCATGTAGTGCCCGGCACCCACGCTGGGCTCCTGGCTGCAGAATGCCTCCTTCTTGGAGACCTGGAGTGGGACAGGCCTGGCTTAGGGATTCCTCCTAGTCACCTGGCCTCTTCTTGTCTGTAACCTGGGCCGGCTGTGGGGATAAGCCCTGGAGAAAAGGCTGGGTGGCCAGAAGACACCTGTCCTCCCTGTCTTCATGCAGGCCTCTGCAGTTATGGTCCTTTGCCTGGGAGTCCTCTTGGGTATGGACTTTGGAGAGGAGACAGCACTCCCTACAGGTGCCAAAGCCCCAAGCCTCAGGCTTTCCAATGGGGGATTCTGTGTGGGTGTCTGGAGGACTATCCTTGGGGTGAAGCTGCTGAGAGCCCTTGTTCACATGGATGGTGAGGCTGGCATTATCCCAGTGTCCCCTCCTGAGCTCTCTCTTTGTGGTACCCATCAGCCTTGTAATTACTTGTGGAGCATCTGTCTGTTTCTCTGGGCTGCGCACGCTCTCACCCTCAGCTGGCCTTGTTCATGGCTGGGTCTCCAGCAACGAGCAGCCTGCCCGGGGCGTCATAAACGTTTGTTGGGAAAACAAACAAGTGGAGCCTGGCTGGGCTGAATGAATGCACGAAGGCTGCTCGGGAGCAGCTGGACACTGTTTTCCCCGGAGGTCTGGGCTCTAACACAGGCTCTGCGGCCACTGCCATCTTGCGTGTTCTTAAAAGTCCAAGTGTTTTCTGGGAAAATGGGGTGGATGTGTGACTTCCCCAATTCCTTGTACAGCCAGCCCCTGCCCTGCGTGCCCTCACAGAGGGCCAGGTGGGCCAG
This sequence comes from Ochotona curzoniae, assembly GCF_017591425.1. NCBI lineage: Eukaryota > Metazoa > Chordata > Mammalia > Lagomorpha > Ochotonidae > Ochotona > Ochotona curzoniae. The sequence continues at coordinate 17,255,988 of NW_024465894.1, read as the reverse complement.
GCACTGGTGGTGACAGTGGCAGGTGTGATCCTTGCTTTTTTAGAGATAGCTCGTGCAAACCCAAGGATAATGGCCCAAGGCAGCTTGAGGGCAGGGAGAGGCTCAGCCGTGGGCCTGGAGACCCAGCAGGTCCTGGGGCAGGTTCTTGTTTGAGGGACTTTTGGCCAAGTGCCCTGACTGTCTTGCACTGCCCATGGAGCCATTCTTAGAGACAAGGTGTTCACTTGTTCCCTTCCTGCTGAGGGAAGCCACAGCCAGGGATTCTGCAGTCGTGGGCAGCAGTGTTGTACAAGTGCAGGCACCCATGTGGGTGACTCAGAGTGGATCCTGGCTTCTGACCAGCAGGATTCTACCATGGACGTCGCTGGAGGCCCCAGGGTGCGCAGCAAGCTGGCCCTAGACTATTTCAGTCTGATAGGATGAGGAGCGGTGATCTGGTGCATCTTTGGGACCCCGTGCTAGTGTAGTCATTAGTGGCTTCCCTTTCCTGGCATTCATGTTGTGGAGCAAAGGGGTGAGGGGAGAAGGATGCAGGAGGTGCTGCTCCTAGGCCTGCAAGGGAGAGGAAGGATCAGAGAGGTTAAGCGATTTGTTCAGAGTCACTCAGTCCATAATGGGAGGGCAAAGTCTCTAGTGCAGAGTTTGGCCTCGCCCCCTCCCCCAAGGCTGGGCTGCTCCCCGCAATGGATCTCGGCAGTGGCAGCGCTTCAGCACTGGTTTCCATAGCAGCAGGGCCCTTCCTGTACAATGCATCCCCCCACCCCCTTCCCTGGCTTTGCAGCTGTGGGGGCTGCATGGGTGACGATGTCCACTGATCTTGGTGGAGGACAGCCTGGGTGCAGGTGAGAGAACCTGGCAGGTCCTTGGAAGGCTCTTGGAGTCCCTAGCCCTCAAAGGAGGGACCCTGTTGTCTGAAGGTTCGTTTCAGCTCTGGGGTTGAATTCACTTCCACTTGCAGGTTGTACAGAAAGAGGAGGAAAGGCGGCAGGAAAACAGCAGGTACAGAAAGTCAGAGCCAGGGGACATCACCCCAAAGCCCAGAGCCAGGGAAAGGTGGATGCGTTGTTTTCCAGACAAACCACTTCATCTCTGCAATCACAGCAAGGTGGGTGTGGGTTCTGTTTACTGCCATTTCACAGATGAAGAAATGGAGAACAGGCTGAGTCGCCAAGTGCAAGGTTTAAGAGCTAGCCCATTCCCCTATACCCAGGGCAGGAAGCAGGGGGTTCCCCAAGGGAAGGGGGTCCAAATGTAAGCGCCCAGGCCCTGCCTTGCACCCACAGAACCAGAGTGGGGTGAGCCAGGATCTTGCATTCTATGAGCTATCTAGGGAGAATGTTCTGGAAGTTGGAAGTGTCAACTTACCAGGAAGGCTGCTGGCCAGGATTTAGGACCCAGAAGAGAGGGGAAAGGAGAGGAAAGTGACAAAGAGAAGCTTTTCAAAGCATGACAGATAAGCCTCAGAAGAGATGGCAGCCAGTAAGAGGGAGAACTAAGAGACAGAGACGCGTGGGGAGGCAGATGCAGAGTGAGTGGAAAGGAAATCTGGTAGGATCAGAGCGAGCGCTCATCGACGGTGGATTGCCTGTCACTCCACTCCCAGTCCCTCTCTTGATCCTCACCATGGACAAGCCCGAGGCTCCCTTTTACAGATGAGAACCCTGAGGCCTAGGGGCATCTGTGGCCGGCCCAGCTTTGAATCCCCAGGTGGCCTGGCTTTGAAAGGGCCACTGCTCTGACCACTAGGCTGTTTCTGAAGCAGAAAGCTCAGGCTCACAGACCTGGGCTCCAACTGTGGCTGTACCACAGACCACCTGCATGCCCCAGGGAGCCTGCTCTGCATTGGTGTCCTTGCCTGCAGAGTGGCAAGGCGGATAAGACCTGTTTTAAGGGTCCTTGGGAACCCCCTGCCTCTGAGATAGCACAGGAAGGACACATGCAACAGGTGCCACTGAAGTGCCTGGGGACAACTATGGGGAACCCCTGCTCCCCCAGACCTGGGAGCCTTGTAGAGAGTCCCCCCAAAAGGCAGGGCTTCTTGGGACCTCTGATCTCGGGTCAGGAGATGAGAAGAAGTCCCCACTGGGCCCTGTGCTCCTTTGACAATAGTGTAGATCTCCCAGTTACGACAGCAAGGATACTGAGGGAATAGTGACTGGACACGTGCCCATTGGCTGCCATGGCCATCTTGCTATGTCCATGGGGCACCTTGGATGACCTCTGGAAACCTTGGCACTGCTGTTTCTGAGACACACCATGCTCTGGAAGGCCCCCCCACACACACCTTGCCCTACCAGGGTAGAAGGAATCCTCCCATGCCAACTGCAGGCCACATATCTGGGAAGCAGTACAGCCAGGACACACATGGGCCCCTGACTGTATTCTGGTTGCCTGCAGGAAGCATTTATGGAGTCCCTGCTGTTTTCCAGGTGTGGTGACAAGTGTGAGTGTGGTAGGGGCAGCAGAGGAGAAGGGCGAACCTTCCTATGTAGCCTGACTGTACTGCAACCAGTGCTGCTGATATTTACCCAATGTGCCAGGCACACTCCCATAGATGTGTGTTCAGCTCATCCTGTGCCATGGCCCTGGGGGTGGGCATGAGGAGATGGCCCTTTCCCAGTCCAGGTGCATCCCATGCTCACCTGAGAGCTGGATGGGTGCTGCGGGCACAGGGGGAGGCAGAGCATGAGCCCGTGAGCCTTGCTGGGTGGGGGTGGGCAGTGTCGACTCTTATGGTGCAGACCAACTCCAAGCACAGATTTCCATGAGCCCTTGGGAGATTTATTTATTTACTTATTCAATCAATTTGATAGGAAGAGAGACACAGAGAGAAGTGGAGAGAACTTCCAAATGCTTGCAACAGCCAGGTCTGGGCCGAGCTAAAATTGGGAACTGGCAATTCCATCGTAGTCTCTCAAGTAAGTGGTAGAAGTCCACAGACTTGGGCCATCTTCTGCCTTTCCAGACACACTAGTAGGGAGCTGGATTGGAAGGAGAGCAGTTGGGACTGGACCCAGCTCTTACATATGGGATGCTGGTGTGACAAATGGTCGCTTAATGTGATACACCACAATGTTGGCCCCACAACTGGTATTTGAAATTCCACTACCTATTGGGCTGGGGTTTTACTGGCCTGTTCTTATCACCCCTTTTTGTGGATGAGAACACTGGGGCATACAAATTCTAAAGAATGAGGGTTTGAACCTGGCATTTGGATGTCCAGAACTACTGACAACAGGGGGAATGAGGGCAGCTTGGTGTCCGAGCTCCCTGGAGAAGGTCCAGACTGAGATCTGAAAGGCCAACAGGAGTGAGGGGCTCTCCAGGCAGGGCCCTGTGGGCTGGAGGGCAGGAGCAGCCAGGCACTGTGGGCAGGAGCAGGCTGAGGCAGACAGGGACCCTGAGCAGGCGGACAAGCTGGCTACAGTCTCATCTTGTCACCCTGGTTACGCTCTGTTAGTAAAATCAAAGTGAGGTCACGCCCCCTCCTGCGCACAGCACACTTCTGTGGCTCCCTGTGGCGTACAGCGAGGCCGCCAGCATCCTCTCGCAGCCTGCGAGGCCCTGCCCCTGGCTGACACCCGCCTCTCCTCCAACCTCACCTGCAGCTTGCCCTTCCTCTCTCCCCCATTGCTCACTCAGCACCAGCCACAGGACTGTGGAAGCTGTTGGTACCTATCAGCCCCCTCTGCCTCGGAGTTCTTGGGATGCCTGCCTATAGGTCATCCTCCTCTCATCTTGCCATGGTTTCTCCTGATCATCCTATTGGAAACTACAGTCCCCACCCTGGTCCATTCTTGATGGAATCAGTCTTTTCTCCCTCCGGTGCTTACCCCCATTCCATGTGCTTCTTTGTTCCGTATCTGACCAGCCCTAGGATAGTGCCAGCTGCACAGAGGGGCTGGGGTTTGTCTAGTTTCTCCCTGCTGGGTCTCCATAAGCTACAACCGTGCCTGACACACACACGCCAGGAGCCCTGTAAGAGAAATTGTTGCACAAATGAAGGTAACACCAGTGATCTCATCTCTCTGCAGGCCTCGCTCGGCAGGCCTCCCTCTCTTGTCTGTTTTGGAAATTGAAGCTCCAAAAATGCGGAGGGCAGACCCAAGGTCACACAGTTAAGAAAGGGGGTTCGGTTGCCCCTCAGGAAGGGAGGGCTTACTGCCCAACTGTTGGAGTGGGGCCATCAAAGAGTCCCTTGGCTGGAGACAGCAACTTTGCTCAAGGTCATGGTCCCCCTCCCAGGCTGCCCACATCCCAGTGACTGATCCATGCAGGGTCTAGAGGTTTATCCTCAGGCCACTGGCTGTTGCAACTAGGCTCTGGTGGTGGAATGTTCTAGATGCTGTCATAGATAGACCTGTGTCCCACTTCCCCCACTAAATTCTTTATTTTTAAAAATATTTATTTATTTTTATTGGAAACACAGATATACAGACAGGAGGGAGAGAGAGAGAGGGAGAGAGAGATATCTTCTGTCCACTGGTTCACTCCCCAAGTAGCTGCAACAACCAGAGCTGAGCTGATCCAAAGCTGGGAGCTAGAAGCTTCTTCTGGGTCTCCCACATGGATGCAGGGTCCCCAGGCTTTGGATTGTCCTCTACTGGTTTCCCAGGCTACAAGCAGGGAGCTGGATGGGAAGTGAAGCAGCTGGGACAGGAACCTGCACTGAAGTGGGATCCCAACACATGCAAGGTGAGGATTTAGCCACTGAGCCACTGAGCCGAGGGGTGGGGAGCACCAAATCCTTAACCCCCAGGACTTAAGAATATTTCTGTATTTGGATATAGGGTCTTAAAGAGACAATGAAATCGAAATGAGGTCGGCAGAGTGGGCCTTGCAAAAAGGAGACCATCTGTAGAGGGAAGAGTGTGTGAGGACACAGGGAGGATTTGCCACCCACAAGCCAGGAGAAAGGCTGTGAAGAGGCCAGCCCCGTTGCTGACATGCAGCCTTGCACTTGAAATTCCCAGAATATGGAGAAGATGCCACATAACTGCAGTCACCCAGGACTTGCTCCTATCACAATTCATTCAGATCCATCAGCCCGTCCAAGCCTTGTTGAAATCAGCAGGCGAGGTATTGGGACCAGCCCATTTTATAGGCAGTAAAACAGGTTCAAGACTGCATAATTCAGCTGTGTTCTGGCCCTGAGATTGGGAAAGCAGCAAGTCCTGCTCAGAAGCAGAAGTGACCATGTGTACCCTTCCCCTACCTCCAGCTGGGCTCAGGGAACCAAGGACTCTGCACTGGTAGAACAATCAGATGGACTTCCTGTGTGGAGGCAACTGGGCCTTAAGAGGGAAACCAATTTAGACAGAGGGTGAAACGGGGCAGAATTCAGGCTGATAGCTGGTGTGGCAGTTGGAACCCTCAAGGCTCTTTAGTGGGCACTAAAGTTGATCAGCTGGGTGGTACGCAGGGTACAGACCAGGCTGGGGTGGGGGTGGCAGTTGGGGAGGCAGAGCTGATGCTGTGTTCAATGGGAAGTAACTCTGTGATAGTGGTTTTTAAGTTTTTGATTTTAGTATCCTTTTTAGGCTCATAAACATCACTGAGGTTCCATAAGAGCTCTGTTTTATGTCACTTAAGCATTGATAGTCACTATATTAAAACTATAAGAGAAACACTTAAAAAACTATTTGTAGTCCAAAATATGAGATCATCTTCCCAACAACCCTCTTAAGTATGGCTAAGATTATTGTCTTATTTAAATAAAGTTTTTATTTGTTTTATTTATTTGAGAGAGAGAGAGAGCGCGAGAGAGATCTCACCAGCTGGTTTACTTCTCAAATGCTTGCAACGCAATACCTGGGGTTGGGACAAGATGAAGCCAGGGGTCTGGAACTCAATTTGAGTCTCTGATGTGGGTTCCAGTTATCCAAGAGTTTGGACCATCACTGTGGCCACATAAAAGGCACAGGAGAGGAGCAGAGACTCAAACCTTGGCATTCAGATATGGAATGCAGGCAGCCCAGGTGGTATCTTAAATGCTGGGCCTCATTCCATTTGCCAGATGAGAAAACTGAGGCTCAGATAAGCTAAGCAGTCCACAGACGAGTGACAGGAACCAGGGCTTGAATCTAGGTGTTCTGGCTCTTGAGGACAAGCAATGAACTACCTGGACACTGTGCCCAAACCCATCCCTACCCAGGTGTAGAGTTTAGGTTTTATCCTAAGAGTCTCAGGCCACCTTCCTGGAGCCCATCTGCACCAAGTCATCCTGGGTGCAAGGGGTTAAGTTTCCCTAGATGAGCAGATATGGAATGGATGCAGCACCCCAGAGGCAGAGCAGACAGCCACACCCACCCACCTCCACACCCAAGCCGGGGTGAGAAGTTGGCTCTCACAGCCCAAGCCTTGGAAATGTTATTTCCTGAACTGTCGCCTCACCCGACCACAGCCTGAAGCCTGTGGGATGTGGCCTCCCTCGGAGAAGCTGCTGATCTCCACTCTCCCTGCTGGAGAGAATCTAAGGCCCCAGCCAGAGGCCAGGCAGGGACCAGTGAGAACTTACCTCTGTGCTAGGACTGGGACAGGACAAATCCTGGTGAAAATTTGAAAGTCCTTCCCACCCAGAAGCCCCCACCCCACTCCCGAGCCCGCACGTATCTGTCTTGCTCACTTGTCGTATATGGGCAACTGAACCTCTCTGAAGCTGCATGACAATGTGGCGTGACTGGTCAGTTTGCACATCACTACCGTGTTCCAGGTCACCCTACGTTCTAGGGACACAGCACAGAGGAGGGGACAGGCGAGAACCTGTCTCTCAGGGAACTTAGGGTCCAAAAGGAAAAGACTCAGGAAAGAGACCATTGAGACCCTTGTTTGATCAAGAGACATGCATGCATCAGGAGGGGTTCCCTAAAGATTTGCTGTGGAATGACCAGTCAGACTCCCTCCTGCCTGAGATGGTTACTCTCCAAAGTGCTATCTGTCCCACTGGCTGCGGTTAGGGGCGGGATCCCCCCTGTAACAAACAAGCCCATCTCTCAGTTACTCCCCTTTTCTCATGTCACAATTCAGGGCCAAACCCTGCAAGGTATTTCAAGGTCCAAACCATCCAGTGTGCGGGCATCGTTTGAGGTGGGGCTCTTTCTTGGATCTTCTGCAGCCTGCAACAGGTGAGCTGGACGGACAGACCTGGAAGAGATTCATAGTCAACGCCCAGTGGTCTGTGTGTGGATGTAGAGAGTGGCCTAGGATTGGCAGAAAGTCTTTAGCACCCACAGTTTCCCCAGACACATTCAGCACATGAGCGGCTCATGGATTCCGCATGGCACGCAAACTTCCAACCAGTGGAAGCCCACTATGCCACTATGATATACCATAGTATACGCTTTCTTGCATTCTCTCTCTCCCTTTCTTTCTTCTTCTTTTTTTTAATTTTTATTTTTTTATCATTCAGGGAAGTGGAAAAATAGGAACACTACCATCAAATCCCCGATAGGGGACCTACCAGAACTTTCCAAGAGTGTCGGGCCTGAGATAGGAAACCCAAGGAAAGCAGGTGGCTGATGTCTTCATTAGCAGCCAATTTCCAGGTGCAGGCGAGGACCACACAACTTGATAGTGTCAGCGTGTAGCTTTTCTTTCTCTACCACTTAAGCTTAGAACCGGTAGGAGATCAGGAGTCAAGAGATGGGGAATGAAACTCCAGCTTATTACAGATCGAGCTGTTTGGAGGCTGTGGCGTGGGCATGCAGGCAAGTGGTGCTGCTAGCACTGCTGCTCGCGGCGGGCACAGGAGGATAGAAAAGCAAAGATCTCCCCTCAAACCAGGCCTCCTGCACACTTGCTAGGCAGTTGGTTTCAGATGGTGGCTTGGAGAGTGTTCCTCCCTGCAACCCCTTTCCAATAGTGTAGGGGACGAGGCCTGGACCTGGGACCTGACTTCCCGCTGGGTAGACCCTGGGACATACAAGCTATTGTCCTCCAGTGCGGGGAGCTCCCGGTCCTCCCACAAACTGACGAAATCCATGATGAGTGGGGAGCCAGAGAAATCAGCATGCTTGTTTTCCTTCCTTTCTCCAAAAGTGACCGTTCAAATAATATGAGCCTCTGTGAACATTTTAAAAAGAAAGAAAGAAAAAAGCCCCAGGAAGGAATTGTAAAAATGAAAGCCACCTTCAGCTCCCCAAGCTGGTGTGAGCTACCGCTACGGGTTAGTGTGTATCCCCCAGCCCTCTGTGAGTGTGTGTGTGTTTTCACAAAATTAGAATCGGGCTTTATGCATAATGTTTTTATCTTCGTTTTTGTAATGTTCCATATAAAGCATTTCAACACGTCCACAAGGCTGGAGAGGTGGGTGAAGGCAGGAACCAACCGGCCCCAAGATGGCCGTGGTGTTAAGACTCGGCATGTGTGCCACTCTTTCCTGGGACAGATGATTCACAGTTAAGGGTGGCCCAAAGCCTTTTGGGTGCTGCTGTGCATCTTTCCAGCAATCAGAAAATCTTTCACAGCGCTGCTTCTGAGAAAAAGAGAAGTCCGAGGTTCTGAGGGGAAGTAGCGCTTTTTTTTTAAAGATTTACTTTTATTATTTTTTTATTGGAAAGGCGGATATACAGAGAGGAGAGACAGAGAGGAAGATCTTCCATCCGATGATTCACTCCCCAAGTGAACGCAACGGCCGATGCTACGCCAATCCGAAGCCAGGAGCCTCTTCCGGGTCTCCCATGCGGGTGCAGGGTCCCAAAGCTTTGTGCCATCCTCGACTGCTTTCCCGGGCCACAGGCAGGGAGCTGGATAGGAAGCGGGGCCGCCCAGATTAGAACCGGCGCCCATATGGGACCCCGGGCGTGCAAAGAGAGGACCTTAACCATTTGTGCCACCGCCGGGCCCAGGAAGTAGCTTTTTTTGTGATCACTGGTTAGGGTGACCCCTGGTTGTGGGCTCATCTTTATACATGCTTGCCTGTAGCCTGGTCTACTTCTAGTTGAGGACTGAGCTGGAAGAGATGAATGCTCAGGGGGAAGAAGGACTTGTCTGCCCTGCACTGGGGGCTGGGAGCTGCCCTGGAGCCTGATGCCTTGCCATTGCATAGTCCCCGCTGCGATTTTAAGATATATATGTATATAAAGCAGAGCAGTAAAATACTTCCTGGGGCCAGCTCCTAAATATATGTGGGCTCCTGGCCCAGGATCAGCCTCTGCAGGAACTTGAACCAAGGCATCTGCTGTCTTCCTCTCCCCTGCAGCCCTCTTCCCCACCCCTGCAATAGAGCTCGACTCTGCTTGCCTCTGCCCCTTCACTGTCTCCAACATCTCCTTGAGGCACAACTGTCATCCTGGGCCTGGACCAAGCTTGGGTGTCCTTCACCTCTGTCTTTGCACCTGTTCTTCCACCTGCCTGGTATGCCCTTCCCTGTCCCAGTCACTCAGAAAACTTCTATGAAGGCAGCAAGACCTAGCTCAAAAGTCACCTCCTCTCGGAAGCCTGCCTATACCACCCGAGCTAGGAACAGCCTTTCTCTTCTTTTGTGTGTGGCGTGTTCCTTGTAGCTGAGACTTAGCTTGCTTATTGTTGTGTGTTTTGTGTTTGCCTCCTCTCCCCCCACAAGCACTGTGTGCTCCTTGGAGGTAGGGTCACTCCTCTCTCACCCCAATGTCCGGCACTGACACTGAGACAAATTGGGCCCCTGGTGAACACATATGTTCTTTGCTGCCTGGTCTCAGCTAGCCACTCCAGACCTTGGAGTCAGGCTGGGGTGACATAGTTCCCCCCTCACAATTTTGAGCCAATTATCCAACCTCCTACTCCTGGCTACAAGGAGTTGTGCTGGGTTTGGATGGCGAGGGGGCACTTGTATGTGAAGGAATGAATGAATGGCTTAATGAATAAGGGAGAGTGTTCATCCATTCTGGGCACAGACCTGCGTGAAGTTGGTACGAGGAGGGAACATGGAGATGGCAAGGCATAGCCAAGAAAGTTGTTTTGCTTTGGAATACATTATTTTTGCAGGTTGCTATAGTTACCGCTGTGAAATTAAAAATTAAAACCTTGTGAAAGAGAGAGGGTTGACGGAGATGAGGCAGTTCCTTGACAGGCTGAGTTATTTATCTTTTCCCCATGCAACATCTGGTTATGTGCTTGCAAATTTATTTTTAATTCAGCGCTCTAAAAGGATTTTGTGGTGGTACGCGGTGCCCGGATGCACAGCCCGGGAAGGGAAGGTTAGCGTGTGGTATCTGGGGGTGTCTGGTGACCACCCTCCCCCAGCTTGTCCCCTGGCCCTTGCCCCTGCTTCTCACACAAACTCTAGGAACCAAGGGGTGGCTAGCCTGCGTCTAGACCCCCTGCCAATCACGCGGCAGCCGTAACCATGGTTTCCAGATGCACAGCTGGGATGGAAGCTGCTCTGCAGTTGCCGGGGTTTCCATGGACAAGGCCAGGCAGCACTGGGGCTATAGGGAGGCCACCAATTCCTGCCTCCCTGGGCTGTCTGCCAGCTTTGGTGACCCTGAGTATCTCCTGGGACCGCGCTGGTCCCCAACCCCTGACACCCAGGAAAACCCTGACTGTGCTTTTAGGGGCAATAAAGGATCTAAGTATAGCCCAGCCACTACAGGCTGTGTGACCTCAGCAAACCACTTTCCCTCTCTGGTCCTGTTTCCCCAATCACTTAGGCAGGAGTCAGAGGTAGTAACAATCCTTGGGGAGGCCCCTGGAGAGGAGCTTGAGGGGTTATCAGATATCTAGGGTGCTTAGGCTGACCCACAATGACCCTGGGTGGCGAGATGGGGCAGTAGGGCTGGCAGCCCTATAAGCTCCCTGCCTTGCCGACTTTTCCCCCCTTACCCAGATGTTTACAAGACTTCCTTCTCAGTCCCTCCTCCCTGCCCCAGCCTCTGTGCTCTGCCTGTCTGCCCTGGGAGACCCCTCCCATTCCCCTTGGAGCCCCCTGCCCTTCACTCTTCCAGTGTTTGTCACTCCCCGGTACTATACAGTGTGGCCCTGCACCTGCCATGTACCTTCTGTGATTCCAGTAATCAGTGGTCAACGGGCGGCACCATCACAGCTTATAGTCCTCCAGATATCTTGTCAGAAAGTCAATCCACAAGTGGCCTGATGTGCTGCCACCACGATGTGCACGCCGCTCACCCCACTGCATCACCTCCTGACGGCCTTGCGTCATCTCATGCCATTGCCAGAAAGAGAAGACAGTTTACAACAGTGCAAGATACTTGAGACAGGGCCCACTGGCGTCGCCTTAGCAGCGTTCTGTTGTGTTTTGGTGTCCTATTTATTACTAGTTGTTAATCTCTTACTGTGTTTAATTTCCAAATTCAACTTAATCATAGCTGCGGCTACAAAGAGAAAAATGGTACATCTGGGGTTTCAAGCATCCACTGGGATTCGGCACATGTGCAGCCCATAGGGCAGGGGCTGCTGTTATGTATCTTCTGTCTGTATGTCTGTCTGTTGTCTGTCTTCCCCTTTAGGGTGTACACTTTAGAAGTCCCAGTCACAGCCATGTTGCCTGTACTCAGAGATGAGTCTGGCACACAGAGGATTTCATCGATGCTTGTCAGTGAATGAATGAGTGAATAAATGAATGAACGAATGAATGAAGAAGACACAAAGGGTCCCTATGTGTGTTAGACCAGGCCAGGGGAAACTGGGATAGGTTAGAACCAAGGAGAAATGAGTGAGACAGAAACATCTTGGGCTAGGACTCAAGAATGTCAAAGACAAAGTGAAAGGAAGAGATAAATTCCCTGTAATGGCTGGGCAGTGTCAGGGAGGGCTGCGGGAGCCTCTTCTGACGGGACAAAGGTCTCACTGCATTGGAAATAGGAAACAATTGTGGGGCCTGGTGCAGTAGCCTAGTGGCTAAAGTCCTCCCCTTGCACAGGTTGAGATCCCATTTGGGTACCGGATCTAATCCCGGCACCCCACTTCCCATCCAGCTCCCTGCCTATGGCCCGGGAAAGCAGTCAAGGACAGCCCAAAGCCTTGGGACCCTGCTCCTGTGTGGGAGACCTGCAAGAGGCTCCGGGCTCCTGACTTTGGATCGGCTCGGTTTTGGCCATTGTGACCTCTTTGGGAGTGAATCAATGGATGGAAGATCTTCCTCTGTCTCTCCTTCTCTCTGTTTATCTGACTTTCCAATAAAAATAAAATAAATCTTAGAAAAGAAGAAAACAACTGTGGGGACTGACACTGTTAAGCTGCTGCTGCATGTCATGCTGGCATCCCTTACCGGTTAGAATCCCAGCTGCTCCACTTCCAATCCAGCTCCTTGCTCATGTGCCTGGGAAAGTGAGAGGTGATGCATGGCTTCCTGCCACCCACACGGGAGGCCAGAATGGATTTCCTGGCTTCCGGCTTCAACCTGAAACTGTTATTGCAGCCGTCTGGGGAGTGAACCCCTAGATGGAATTTCTCTTTGTCACTCTGCCTTTCATATAAAGTTGTTAAAAGATGTAAAAGATGGTTGCCTGTGCAAAGCCTGAATTCTCTTATAGTAACTGAAGCACTTGGGACCGCAGGGCATGGAGCACTCATCCCGGGAGGGACACGGGGTTGGGCAGGCATGGGCTGGTGCTGATGTTCACAAATGCTCCTATGACATTAGGGCATGTACACGGTTTCACTGCTCTGGCCTCAATGCCTGGCAGCAACCAGGGGCCCAACCCATGTCTAAGGGGTGAGCGATCCTCCCTGTAACACCCAAGAGGTCTGATCAGAAAAGGCAAAGGACATGTCCAAGGACGTGTAGCCTCAGAATCACAGAACCACAGAGCCATGGAGCCTTGGAGCCATGGAGCCTCAGAGCCCAGGTTTGAACCAGGTCTGTTTGGCTCTGTCTCTGCAGGCATCGGAGCTCTCTCACGCTCTGGGCTAACTCTCTATACTCTCTTTCTCTGCAGAAGTGGGCCCCCACCTGCACCTCTCCCTGCTTCCCACACTGCTCAACTCTGTGCTTACCTCAAGGGAGGAAGACTTTGGGGCTGGCAGGAAAGGAAAGCATCTGGGAGGTTTCTATCAGCACCTCTACAAGCTGGGCCTGACGCCTCATCATCCTCCCCTCTGCCTGCTGGGGACCATGTGGGAGGACCGGGGTACAAGCTGTGGCACACAGATTCCAAACTTCTTGACAGGTCTGGACTCATTACCCACGCTCCCCCGTGGGCACGTTCCAAAAGGCAGGGTTGAAGCCCTGGGTCCATGTGTACACCAGGGATGAATACTTGAAGAACCATCAGGCCTCAACAGCTTGGCGAGAGGGGTGTTGCCATGCCGGCAATGCTGCATCCCAGCCGCTCTGTTCTGGGGGAGAGGCTATTATTTCGGGTGGCTGTTTTGGTGTTGCCCCGAGTGACAGAGCCCTCCGACAGAAGGGCAGCTGGCCGGACCCAGTATCAAATCCTTGTTGCCTTCTGGACACAGTTGGGGAATCTTGGAGACATCTTTCTTTAGGTACCCTTTCTTTAAAAAATGTATTTGTTCACATTTTATTTGGAAAGCACAGAGAGACACAAAGAGATCTTCCATGCCCAAAAGCCTGCCACAGTTGGGGCAGGGCCAGGCTGGGGCCAGGCTGGGGCCAGGCTGGATCCAGGAGCGAGGAGTTCCAGCTGGGTGTTCCATGGGGGTGGCAGGGACCCAGGTATTTGAAGGGCCTGCATTGGCAGGAAGCTGGCTCAGAAGTGGGCTAGCTGGAACTCGAGCTCAGACACTCTTCCTCGGGATGCTGTATTAGCATGATATCTTGGGCAGCAATTTAGCCACTGCATCAAACACCCACCCGCTTGGTTCCCTGTTGGTACCTGAGATTCGTCCTATGGCTGGATGGTCTGTCTGGGAGAGTTGTGGTGACGTTAGGTCTTGTGAACTATGAAATGCCCTGTCAAGGTGTGGGGTGCTGTCAACAGAAATGTGTCACTCGTTCTTTGCTTGCTCCTCCAGGCTGTGAGCCCTGACAGCAGAGATTTGGCCGACTGTGTTCATCTGTGAGGCCCTGGAACCTTCCTTCCCCTCAAGAAATACCCATTAGCACCCACAGCCATAATGGCTGTGCCTCAGGTGCCCGTGGGCCAAATCCCAGCCTGTGAGCACCTGCAGGTTTCATGGTAGGAGCTTCGGGGTGAGGTTCCCCACAGCCTCCCACCCCTGCCCGCCTATTCCACATGGAGTTCCAGTGAGCTCTTCAACTCTGCACCCCCGTCCCTTGCATCAACTGTCTGGCCTGAGGTTATTGCACAGAATTCCTTCTGAGCCTGGCTTGGACTGGATAGTTGCAACTTTGGGGGAGAGATAGGAGGGGAGAACATGTGGCTTCCAGGAGAAGCCATGGCCCTCAGGAGGCACTGGGGCTTCTCAGAGGAGCTGGCTCAGCCTGGGACTCCATCCACAGGTGTCTTATGTGGTGGGTAGGCACCTGTGTACTTGAGCCATTGCTTGATTTCCTCTCCCTGCCTCCTGGGTGAATATTAGCAGGAAGCTGAACTAGAAGCAGAAGGGTCAGGACTTGGAACTAGTCACCAAATACGGCATATCCTGAGAAGCGTCTGAACCGCTCCACCAAGCACCTGCCTGGGACTTCCTGTCTTTGACCACCAGAGTGACTCTCAGGGATGTCACTGGGGACCCAGGCTCTGCTTGCCGTTTGTTATCTTCAGCACGTAGCCCTTTGTCCTCATCTGTAGTGCTTCCTGCTCACAAAATGACTGCCAGGTCTCAGGCACTGCATCCCTATTCCTTGCAGAGAGAAAGGGAAAGAATGAGCACAAAGCAAAGGACTTTCTAAGAATGGAGGACTTGACACTGGTCTGCTCAGTGTCAAGTGCTGCTCCTCATCCAGAGGCAGCTGATATTTTGTTGAGGAATTCTGGCAGACAGTAGACGGTGGCTCAAGGGTATGGACCCCCCTGTTGCCAATATGGGAGATCCAGACAGACTTCTTGGTCCCTGGCTTCGACCTGGCCAAGCTCTTGCTGTTGAAGACATTTGAGGAGTGAACCAGAGCAAGGAAGTTCTCTCTCACTTTTTCTTTGCCTTTTGAGCAGATGGAATAAAATAAACACACACACATAAATAGAAGAGTGCTGGCAAGGTCGTGTTTTGGCTTTTTCTGGAGCTGCTGTGAAAGGAACTATGATTGTGGAAGGCATCCACCAACTTACAGTTCCTACAGCCCTTAAATGTCCCCTGGCTCATTGACCTTTTCAGAAGAGGGCCTTGTGCCTTTTGGCAGCTGGTGATCTAGGTGTGTGTGTAGTGTGAGCAGGCCCCTGGGCCTGTCTCCTGCCTCACCTAGTCCCAGCCACAGGGCTCAGGTAGCTTAGTAACTGCTGTATAGCAGAATTCAGCATGTGGACAGGTGTTGCTGCTGGCTCCAGGCTCCACCCTCCCGGGCTAGCCGAATTTCTACCCACCCCTGCCCACTACTCTTCTTGCTATGCTAGCTCCTGGCTGCCCTTCCCTCTTTTCTCTAAATATTACCCTCCTCTTGCCAGAACCCTCTGCAGCTAGCTTCCTGCAGGAGAGGCTCTGTGTTGTGGGAGGGGGCCTTGGTGGAAGCTCCCAGAGTTCCCAGATCATCGTGTCCAGAGGGGCAGGGGAGTTTGCTCAGAAACCTGATGTTGTATGGTTATTGTCACTTCCCCTGAGAGGTACTGCCCCCCCATCCCCTCCCTAAGGGAACCTGCCCCTCAACTGGACCTCTCAGTTTCATCATCTGTGAAATGAAGCAACTGAACAACAGGCTTTACATTTTCATTTCTGATGGGGAGAGTATAGGAGGGAGAGATAGAAAAAAATCAGCCATCATTGGTTCACTCCCCAACGTCCCACAATGGCTAGGGCTGGGCTAGGCCAAAGTTAGGAGCTGGCAACTCAATCTATTACCTCCACATGGGTGGCAGAGATCCAAATACTTGAACCACCACTGTTGCCTCATAGGGTCTGCACTGGCAGGAAGCTAGAGTCAGGAGTCAGAGCCAAAGATCCATCCCAGATCTTCCCGTGTGGGATGTGAGCATCTTAGCTGGGGCCACTTGCCCAGATGCCCTGGCTGGAAGTCTAGATTTGCACAGCAGGGAGCATTGCTGAGGCCCAGGCTCAACCTGTGAGCATGTGGGGCCTTAGTGACCCTGGACTGTGTCGGCCCATTGGCCCCCCTGACCTCTGTGGTGGTGTGGTGGCTGCTGGGGGGAGAGGTGTGGGCTGGCTGAGGTCTCAGGCACTGCCAGCCCCACTTCTTCAGGCTTGGTGGTTGCTCTTTGAACTATTTCTAATGTGGTATCCCCTGAACTTCTAATTGGAGGTTAGGACTCCAAAGTTAGAGCACAAAAGTTTTGAAAAAAAAAAACAGCCTATGCTTTGTAGACTTGCCACACTAGACACTCTGCCAAGTGTCCAGAACATGCTCATTTATGTCATCTTCCAGTGACACCTCAGGTGAATACTCCCCTTCGCTCTGTGACAACGGCAAGGAAACTGAACAAAGAGATGGCTTGCAGCTTGTCCAAGATTCCCAGGAAAGTCGCTGGTGGGATTTGAACCCAGGTAGCCTTGCACCTGACTTCCGTTTTATTTTTGTGGTTGTTTTCCCAGAAAGCCATTGGCGGCCAAGCCCATGCTCTCTGTTTCCCAAAGTGTCTACCACACTATTATGCTTTGCTTTCCTAGCCCTGTCTTGCCCACCTGTGGGGAGGTGATTCTCCCTGCCTCCCCAGGGGACTGAGACCTCACAATAGCCATTTGCAAACTGCTCCCGGAGTCTGCAGACTCCGTAGTTGTGTGTCTTCAAACTTCCTAGAAAACAAAGTAGTCTGCTAGGCCCACAGGGACCTGGTGTGTTCTGGACGACAGATGGAAGCATTTCAAAGGTGCTGACAAACTGCATGTGGTGGTGTGGCTATGGGTAAGGACATGATGTGGACCTCAGCTGGCAGATCCCACATGCTCCAAGAGCTTTCCCCTCCCTGAATGTCATGTCCAGTTTGTCCATAGTTGTGTCTGAGCCCTCTTAGAGGCTTCAGTCCCCACCA
This sequence comes from Ochotona curzoniae, assembly GCF_017591425.1. Taxonomy (NCBI): domain Eukaryota; kingdom Metazoa; phylum Chordata; class Mammalia; order Lagomorpha; family Ochotonidae; genus Ochotona; species Ochotona curzoniae. The sequence continues at coordinate 17,238,988 of NW_024465894.1, read as the reverse complement.
GCAGAACCCTGGAGATGAGCCATTCAGGGAGGGAGGGATGGGGGAGGGCACCCATGAGCGCCTCCCTGCTGCCTCATCCTGTGGTAGAAGACAGCGCCGACACCAGCAGGAACAGGATCACCCTTGGCACCTGAAGGCCTTTCCCAGGGAGCCTGACTCCATTCCCGACAGAGCCATCTTGGTGACCCAAGACCTTGAGGATTCCATTTCCAATCCATGGGCCTGAGCGTCCCTTTTCAAGGAAGTGACACTCCCAAGACTGCCATCTCCATAGGGTTGGCATGAGGATCAGAGACATTGGCCCACATCAAATGCCTGGCACAGGTTGCATGAGAAAGAAGCTACTTAGTATTTTGGGACCATGAGCATCCATCATCATCATTACCACCCATGAAGTCTGCCTTTTTGCTCTGGAGGGCGAATGACTGAGTTGGTGCTCTGGTCATTGAACTAATGGGTTCAGAAGCTGGACTCTTGGGGCCAAGCAATCCTGCTGCACATAGAGAGAACAGCAGGGCCCGGCTCCAGGTTTCCTGGCGGGATTGTGGCAAAAGAAGGGGTGGGCCATGGAGTGCAGGAAAAAGAGCTGGGTCAGTGTCATTGACCCTCTTGGAAATGGGGAAGTCAGAGGTCAGAGCAGGCCAATGGATACATGGGGCTGGCCCCCTCGCACCCACGTTTTTGGGGGAGCACAGTGTAGGTGGGTGGGTGTCTCCTTGGATCATCTGTGCTGTTTATGCATGTGGGATGCAGTTTGGGGTGATGTAGCTTGGGGTGTGTCATAGTCACAGACTCTCATGTTGTTTGGAGGCCTGGGGACATGTGAGACAGGACATTTTCCAGGCCAGGAAGCCAGGACCCAGAGGAGCATGGCCTGGAGCCCTGCTGATGCTGGCTGGGGACCCCTCTGAGCTTCAGTTCCTGCAACTAGATAAGAAGATGGAGATAAAACTGTTGAAAGAATCAAGATGACAAGGATAGCTGAGCAGCTAGGAAATTCGCCAGCCCAGAATCTGCCTTAAGCATATTTAAAAATTAGGAAATCTGACATCCAAATCCAGATCATCTTGATTCCCCCACAAAATCAGTAAGACCAGCCTCCTTGAACTGTATTCTCCCTGAGAGGCCAAGCTGGGCAACCCCAACTCCCCACTGTCTCCATCTTAGAACTGTCAGTCTGCCAATCTGTGTGATAGCCGGAGGCTGGTGAGAGGTCCGCTGGTCTACCTATGAGCAAGGCTGTCCCTAGCGGTAGAGGCGGCTGTCCCTGCGGCAAGAGGAAAGAGCTCCAGGAGAGGAAAATTCCGCACCCTTGGAGGTGTGTGCTCAGGGCCGTTAGGGGATGAATATTTCCTTTCATAATATTGCTAATCACCCTTCAGGCAGGAGCTGAGGTCCTTCCCAGGCTCCTGGCAGCTGTGCCGCCCTGTGGGCTCTTAATCAATGTTCCATGGCAATTAATAATAGATCCTCCTGCTTGACTGCATTACTTGAAGCGCCAGCTCCCTCCGACAAGCTGGCATCTGCCTGGCCACACAAAGCCCAAATCAAACACCTCCGTGACTGCAGCTGAAGACACTTCCTTCAGTAGCTCAAGGAAGAGCTCAGTGCCCTGGAGGGGCCAGCGCCAGGCAAGGCCCCCTCCACCTGACCTCTGGAGCTCAAGCCCAGGAGGGCAGTGCTGGACCTGGGGACATTTGTGGATCCAGGGATGCCACTGTGGTTCTTATAAGTATCTGGCAGTGTCATTCAGTACACATGCAGTATGATCTGCAAGCTCTTCCCACTCCACGATGCTGACGCAGCTGGTCCATGCACTACACTTGCTACCCAGCAGGTATGGAGTCTGCTCTCCTGTTGGGCAGGGTCTACCTGGAGAATCACATGAAGGGTAGTTCCCACTACTGGACTCTCTTGATTCAATACTAGCTGGGCTAGTTCCAGGCAGTTAGCGCCCTGGACTTCTTGAAGCCTCAGTCTTTACATCTGTCTAATGGGGACAATTGTGTTTCCTGGCCAAGGATCAGGCTGGGGGAGATCAAAGAAGAAAGGAATGTCAATGTTAGTTATAAAAATAATCCACAAATAATAATTATGTGATTGGCGTTACTAGATCCTTATCTATGGTTGTGTAATTAGCTCTCAAGCAAGTTGAGATTCTTCTATTTTCCCATTCAGTTGTTTGACAAATATGTCTTGGGCACAAGTCTGTACAAGTATGTATGGATTTCAACATCATTTGTAATATGAGAAATGGATCTTATTCTATTTTCCACAAATTTTTTTAAAGATTTGTTTATTTTTATTGCAAAGTCAGACATACAGAGAGAAGGAAAGACAGAGAGGAAGCTCTTCTGTCTGTCGACTCACTACCCAAGCAGTTGCAATAATCAGAGCTGAGCCAATCTGAAGCCAGGAGTTTGGAGCCTCCTCCAGATCTCCCACATAGGTGCAGGGTCCCAAGTCTTTGGGTCAGTACGGCTGCCTTCCCAGGCCACAAGCAGGCAGCTGGATGGGAAGTGGGATCGCTGAAAACAGAACCAGCGCCCATACAGGATTCTGGCACGTCCAAGGTGAGGACCCCAGCCGTTAGACTACCACACTGGGCTCTCCACAGATGTTTTGAAACCCAAATGTTGGAAATCCAAGAATGAACCCAAAAGCTCAACTCTACTCTTATACTCTCAACTGAACTCTTGTTAACAAGCAAATGCACAGTAACGTAGAGAGGGGCTGAGGGCTGTGACGCTAAGCCATGAAGGGCAGAAATGGCTGCTGGGCTTTGGGGAGATGGGCAGGTGCAGCTTTTAGAGGTGGCAGAATGGTTGGCCGAGTGCCTCTGATCAAGGGACTTGGGCAGAGAGCTGACTGTGGAGCTCTGATGAGCCATGTGGTGTCTGCAAGCAAGGTGTGTGGGTAGGGGCACAGGGAACACAAAGGTCTAGGGGAGAGTGGGGTCTGCCTGGGAGCGGCAGGCCCCCGCCTGGATGCTTTATGGCCTTGCCTAAGAGGCTCTAAGACCTCTGTGTACCCTGGCAGCTTGACCCTGCACCATGTACCCCAGTGCTGTCTAGCCAAATCACCAGGAGCCATGACGGTGGGGTTCACTGCTCCCATAACACTCCAAGCTTCACTTGACTTGCCTGTCATAATCTTACTGCAAACAGTGGTGAGGGTCAGCGAAGCTCCTGGATGCAACACTGTTCTACAAGCTGGACCTTTAGTAGGTGCACAGGGAAGGCGGTCATTACCACGCCCTCCTCTCCCATCTCCATTCCTGGCTCAGTGAGGCCCACCATGCAGGTGGAGGCTCAGACCCAAAATTCTTGCTAAACCAGGGAGTGTTCTTCATTTGCATTGATTTGCATAAGGCCTGGAATGGTGTGTACCTCTTTTTCCTTTAGTTCCTGTGGGCTGACGTCACCATTTAAAAATAGGGAATTGATCTTCCCCTTTCCCCACGACTCCCTTTGGCTCTTGAACGGGTTTCAAAACTATTAATCAAATGCATGGAGCTGGGAGGCTGTTTGTGTTTGGGCCAGGTGTGCATGGGGTCACCCACGCGAGGTAGCTCTTCATTACCTGCTTTCCTGGGGGGCAGACAATAGCAATGATCTCACACAGTGGAGGGTCCTGGAAGCTATAAAAAGAAAAGTCCATTTGATTCTTTCTGCTCATAAAAGTAGAACATATAGACAGAATGGAAAAATATAGAACAGCAGGGAAAATTCCCAACAAAGTACCCATAATAATCCTCACCAGGCAAAATCACTGTTATCATATTAGTATGTTTCGTTCCTGGCTTATTTTTTCCCTCATGCAATTTTTATATAATTGAGATCATACCATATATATAAAATGTTACAGCTGACTTTTTTTTCTTTTCTGCTGTATCATTACAAACTTATCGACTCCATTTTTCATGCCTGGGTAATATTCCAGCCAGGTGATAGTTTCTTATCCTTCCTCTCTTGTAGGACATTCAGATTTATCCGATCTTTCTAGCTGTTGTTTATGTGGCTGGGATGAATGTGTTTATGTTCCTGATTTTTTTTTTTCTCTTCTGGGTCACTTTCTCAGGGTAGATCTGAGGATAGAAGTGAGATGACCAAGGTAGAAGAGGGGATATATTTCAGATTGTTAATGGTGTCTGGATTCAGGACAGCTGGCATCATATAGGCCCCTTCAGCCCCAAAGCAATTCTGGTTGCCCTGTGTAGGAGTAGATGGGACAGTTACTCCTTCTGCAGACTTGCAGCTCCTGTGCACCACACACGCAGGAGACACGCACAGCCCCTTGCTAGCATGGAGGCAAGTGCTTGGATGATCTTCTTCCTCTTGAGCAGCCCTGGGGTGGAACGTGGCTAAGAAAGGACAGGTTCAAGATAACTTGGGCTGCATCCCTGTTTTCACAAGTCCCAGTTCTCAATAACAGAAAGTGTGACTTGGCTTTATGTTGGAAATGCCCCTAGCTTAGACATGCCTTCCTTGCTGTTCACACTGATGCCCAGAATTGGGAGCCCTGGCTCTGTGCAGCTGCCCAATGACATGCCCTGGCCCTGGGCTTTTCCTCTTCTGTCACCACCAGGAAGCATTCATCGTTTTTCCAGTTGTTGTCGCATGGTCCCAAGATGGTTGCCACACTTCCAGGTATTGAGTCCTCATTCCAGATTTAAAGGTTAAGGAGCAGAAGGACATGCTCTCCCTGTCTGTTCTTTATAGCAGGGAGGTCAAAGTGTTCCTTAAAGCTGTTCACACAGTTTGGTTAGCATCCACCTACCAGACAGGTCATTCAGTCATTCCACGATGGGCTGTTAGTAATACTCTCACAATCTTTGCACCAACCAAGGCTCACCCCCAAGCCCCATCTGGGAGTCTATGTTCCTTGAGACCAGAGGCTTATGAGCACTGGGAACAATCAAAAGTTTCTTAGGAAAGAATGGGATGTAACAGCTTCTCCAGGTGAGTCGGCCCCCCCGAATCGTGGCTGATCTGACTCAGCAAACAGCCTGAGTCTCACAGTGGGGGCTGCTGCGAGACCTGAGCTGGCAGCCACCCCGACTGCCTGCTGGTGGGGGAGGAACCTACAGGCCCAGCCTCTGAGAGACGCTCCTGGGCAAGCAGCAAGCTCCGACCCCTCCTGAGGCCCATGGGATGCTCCCCACTGGAGCAGCCCACTGCGCAACTCTGCTCCCTCTGTCTGGGTGAGAGAAGCTTGGTGGAGCCCGGTGGGGAGGGCAAGAACAATAGTAGCTGACACCAGCACAGCCTCTGGAACACACCCCAAAAATGAGAGCTACCATGACTCGCTCACTACCACCTCTGCCTCAGGTGCTGGTCTCACAGTTTGCCCCACGGATTGCCCTGCTCCCCCTCTAGCTTCCTCCAGTTCTTTGTTTCCCCAGGCACCAACCGGAGGAACCATCTTAGCAAAGATGTTGGGGCCTGATCACAACCATCACAGCCTCCCGCCTTATTTGGAGTTGAAGGCAAATTCAGAAGCTCCCTTGGGCTTGCCCCACTGTCTTTGTTTCCCAGCTTTTGGGGTCACTGTGCTCCATTATGCTTGCCCCTGCCTCTGGACCCTGATACACCAGGACATTTGCACCAACTCTTCATCCTCTTTTCCCCCAAATATTCATATGGTGTTCTCCATTGCCTCCTTAAGGTCTTTCCTCAAATGTTGCCTTAATGGCACCACCCTCCTCAACTCCCCAGATTTGAAATTATAACACCCGACAATACAGAACCTGAGTGTTCTACTTATTTATCAGCCTGACTCCTTCTAGGTAGGGGGACCCCCTGGGGACAGGGATCCTGTAATTTTTTTCTGTAATCACTGTTGAGATCTCAGGGTGGGGAAGAGTTACTGGTACAAATTAGAAGTTTAGTGCCTGTTTGTTAAGTGGGTGAAGGCCGTGTATGTTGGGCACTGGGCATCAATTGGCAGAACAAAGCTCAGAAGCTTGCACTGAGAATCTGGAGTCTCATTTTCTCTTTTTCAGTTTAGAAATTTTTAAAAAGGATTTATTTATTTTTATTGGAAAGGCAAATTTACAGAGAGAAGGAGAGACCGAGAGAAAAATCTTCTAGTGCTGGTTCACTCAGCCAGGACGTGAACCAGTGCGTATATGGGATGCTGGTACTTGGAGGTGGAGGATTAGCAAGTTGAGCCATTGTGCTGGCCCCTGGAGAATCTACTGAGCCATCACGAAGCTCATGTTTCACTCTCAAGTTCAGTCCACAGATAATCCATCCAGAGAATTCTTCCTTTCTGATACCGTATTTTTCTAGCCTGAGTCTAGCATTCCCAGTCAGTTCTTTCTATTTTTCTCTCTCTGCCTCTCACTTTTTTAAACTGTCATTTTATTTTTTTGATTGACACATAGTATTTCCTATTTGTACACATGTATGAGGTAGTAGGTACTGTTTTGATTCACATATTTGCCAGTAATGGTCAAAGCAGGGTGATTAGCATAGTCATCACTTCCAACATTTATCATTGCTGGATGTTGGGGACATTCAGAATCCTCTCCTAGGTGCATTGAGTGGTACGAGGCATCTTTGCCAATTGCCTTCACCCCGCTTGGCCCTGACCCATAACCCATTCCTCCTGCCTGCAACCTCACACCCAGAGAGCAAATGGCTGCCTTCTCTCTTCTCTAGCTCCCCGTCAGTTTCCTCATGTTGTCTGCTTTTCCCACAAGATCCTTTAATCAATGCATCGGAGTCACTTTTTGAGAGCCCGTGCTCTTTAACAATCCGTATGTGTGGGCATTGGGAGTAACGACTTCTGTTTTTTCAGTGAGTTAATTCAGGTTGTCAGAGTTTACAGCTCAGTGACAAGAGGGTGACTTGACCCAAGGTCCCCTGATTCAGAATGTGGCCACTGGGGCTCCAACCCCAGGCCAATTCCAGAGCTTTCGTCCTCACCCACCTGTTCTTCTGCCTCCAGCCAGGGAACTGGGCTCAGCCCCAATGGATCCACAGCTCAGGTTCCAGGTGGCTTGTCCCCATGGCACCTCGCTACAGCCAGGTCGCCAAAGAGTAGAGCCAACCCAGAATCCAAGCCCTTCTGCTTGGCCGTCCAGACCCCTGCCATCTGGCCCCATCCACCTTTCCTTTCATCCCTGGGGCTCCAAGCAGGGAGCCAAGCTGGTGCCTTCCTCTGCCAGAACCAGACTGCATCTCCTCCACCCTCTCCTCACTCCACCCCAAACCCTACTCTTCTGCCTGCCATTCATGGATTCATTCATGACGCGGATATTTAAGCAGCTTGGATACTCATTGCTCTGCTTATCAGCTGTGTGATTCACATAAGCAGTCTGCTGCTGGTACCTCAGTTTCCTCATCTGGGAAGTGGGCGTAATGGGAGGACCTATCTCAGGACACTGTTGTGAGTGAGGACTCAGCAACTGAGACTACGTGTGTTGCTGGAGAATATGGCCTCTGTGCCAGCCACCAGGAAGTGCTCGCTGCCATTAAGAGTGACCGCAGGGACGTGGGGGCATAAAGGTGGCTCTGACACTACTCCATTCTCTGGGAATCCTTTAGTCCTGAAGAATGTTGGGTGCATGAACCCGATCCTTGGGGTTAGGGCTGGAGATGGCACAGGCTGTACAGCCCAGGGGAGGGGCCTGCTGCTTCTTTGGCCACTTGGCCAATCAGAGGCACTGACTCACTGAGCTGTGAAAAGTCCAGCTGGCCAGTCCAGGGCAGGAGCCCCTTCTGCCAGCCCTCCCCCAAGCCTCCCTCTCTCCCCACCTGCTAGTCAGTTACACTCACTCTTCCAGTCCAGAGAGGAGGCTGTAGCCAGAGATACATCCATGGACAGGGAACATACTCAGACATGCCAACCTGCACGTGTCAGAGGCACATCCATGGCAACATGTATCCCTGGACAGCCACATACATATATGCATACATGCACACACATGTATTCATGCATATACACGTGCATACACATTCTGGCAGTCAAGCCCCAACACAACGATGACTCACATGTGGTTCTTAGCATGTTCTAAGTGTGTTGCAAACATGTCCTATGCCTGTGTTCATTTGCACAATCTTCCCCATAGATTTGGTCTCTCTCCTTCTATTGCTTGGAACCATGAGGCCATGAAGGACTGAAGCACTTGTCCAAGATCATGCCTTGGCAGGTGCTTGGGTCTCAGCCCCCTGGGATGTCATGTGTCTACAGACCTGGGATGCATAGATGCCAGGACACACACTCACCCTCACACAGACCCACATCGCTAAGCCCAAAGGAAAAGGCAGCTTCTCAGGGATGCACACCAGGCAAGGCGGCTGACCCTTAGTGCAGCAACCTGGATAGGTGGGGCCAAGTTGATTCCCTGTCATCCTGACATGCAGACATTTAACCCAAGACTTAAAGGATGGGGAAGAACCTGCCCCCGCCCCCACCCCCACCCTAGATATCTGGGGCAGAGGGGACAGCTGGTGCTAAGGCCCTAGGGCTAGCATTAGTAAGTTAGGCCAATAGAAGGGAGATGTGTCATCAGGCTGGAGGTGGAGGGCAGGGAGAAGAGGGAGGGCAGGCGACTGCCAGAGGAATGGCCTGACTGGGGGAGGGAGGAGTGTAAGTGATGCATTTTTTATTGTAAGCTCCAGACAACATGATATTTGCCGCTGTGCAATCACCACCGCTATCCAGCTCCAGAACTTTCTTTCATCTTTCAGAACTGAAGCACCACCCATTACACACGGCTGGTCTCACTCCCCAGCCCCTGGCAACCGCCATCCAGCTTTCCGTTGCTATGGCTGTGACTACACGGAAACTGGAGTCACACGGGACTTTAGGCTTTGGTGACTGGCTTACTGCACATAGCACAGCATCCCGGGGGCTTGCCTGCAGGGTCGCCTGGGCCAGGACACCACTGCTTTTGAAGGCTGAATGATACTCCATTGTATGTGCATAAGGGTTCTTCAGAAAGGTCACAGAAACAAATACGCTTAGATTTCAGAAATGTCTTGCTGCAAAATAAGCCTGGTTTTTAACGTCCCTTTTGCCAGGAACTTTCTGAAGTGCTTGCATAGCTGGTGCGTGGCTTAGGTATTCCCTCATCAGTGGGCAGGGGCTTGCTTCATCCTGGTAGCTACTGTGGATGAGGCTGCCGAGAGTGTCTGAGTATACATTTTTTTTAAAAGATAATTTGTTTTCAGTTCGGAGGCGGTAAGTGCCAGATGTGGCATTGCTGGGCCACAGCTGAACTGCTTAGCCTAGTGTCTGGCAGAATCCAGGGACACTGGCAAGGCTGCTGTGGCACTCTCACCTGTCTCTGGTGTGACTCAGGGCACATTGGTTTCCATCCTTTAAGCACATGATTGATTTGTTTGACAAGCAAAGAGATTGACAGATGGAGAGAGAGGCAGAAATCTCTCACCTGCTGGTTCACTTCTTAAATGGCTTACCACGATCAGGGCTGAGCCAGGAGCTGGAAACGCAATCCAGGTCTCTCACGTGAGTGGCAGGGGCCCAAGTTCTTAAGCCCTTAGGGCTGCTTCTCAGGGTCTGTGTCAGCAGGAGGGAGGGGGTGGGGGCAGAGTCAGAACGCAAATCCTGGCACTCTGAGATGTGGGGGTCTTAAATGATGTTTCTTTTTTTTTTAAAGATTTATTTTGGGGGAGGCTGGTGTGGTAGCCTAGTGGCTAAAGTCCTCACCTTGAAAGCACTGGGATCCTATATGGGCACCGGTTCTAATCCAGGTGGCCCCACTTCCCATTCAGCTCCCTACTTGTGGCCTGGGAAAGCAGTCGAGGATGGCCCCAAAGCCTTGGGTCCCTGCACCTCCACGGGAGACCTGAAAGAGGCTCCTGGCTCCTGGTTTCAGATCCGGCTCAGCTCTGGCCATTGGACATTAGCTGCTAGGCTGCCGCACTAGGCCTCCAAATGATGTCTTGAAGGCTGCACCACACCTGCTTTCATTTTTTCTTCAGGGTCACCCTGGTCCCGGGGACTAGGCAGGAGCAGGCTTCCCATCCTTTCTGAACAGGCTAGGACAGTGAAGCTCAAAGAGAAAGGTTGTCCCAGTCAAGGTCACCAGGGCCAGCCATGGTGTTGGTACAGTCTCCAGCAAGGGGACTGACGCTGGGGATAGACTACGTATCACAAACCTTCCTCCTATTCCTTGCTTCTGCCAGGCAAGACAGGGCAGTCAGAGAGAGCTTGCAGCCAGAGCAGGCTCTTGTCCATCTGTGCCAAGACACTAACGAGCCTGAAATTCCACCCAGGGCATCCCTGGCCCTGGGGAACCCGGGCCTTATTAACTGCCAGCGGTTCAGGAAACCCGTTTTGCTCACCTGCTGCCTTCGGTTCTTTCCCTGGCTGACCTGCCTTGTGGCTGGGGCTGTCTCAGGCAGCCCCGAGAGCAGGTGTGACTTGCTGCGCATCCCCTCTATGCCCCTGACCCTGGAATGCATCCTGAGGAAGACATGTGAATCCTGACAGAGTTCTGGAAGTCTCCATTCCCCTCCCTGCCCTGGAACCCCGGGGAAGGAGGCAACCTCAGTGTTTTCCTTTCCAAAAGATGTTGCCTCCACTCCCTTCCAAAAGTACTTCACCATTTCTTTATTTTAATGTATTTAAAAGACATAGAGAAAGAAGCATTCCATCTACAGGTTCACTGCTCCAAGTGCCCACAACAGGCAGGGCTGGGCTGGGTCTGGGGTTTCTCCAGGGATGGCAGGGTTTCAGGCACTTGAGCCGTCCTCTGCCACCTTTCAGGGGGTGCATTAGCAAGAAGCTGGCATTAGCAGAAGCAAAGGCCTGAACCTAGGTATCCCGGTGTGGGGTGTGTGCACCCTGAGAAGCGTCCTAAGTGCCGAGTCAAATGATCACCTCTCCCACCGCTTCTTACTGTTGGTTCTGTGGCTGATGAAGTTTTGTGGGATGGAAACAGGAAAGTCTACCTGCTTGGGCCAGGGCATCCTGTACTGAACCGTGACAGAGGCCAGCTCTGTGCTGCAACCTTGGCGCTCCCTTCTGCAGGCAGTCAGGTGGCCTCCCCTAATCCTCTGATCCATCCTTCTTCCTGCCCTACCCCTCCCCTACAGAATGTGTCTCCCATTCCTGCTGGCCATATGAACCTCCTTGCCAGCTTCCGGCTTCCAGTGCACCTGCGATGGTCCTGTCCCAGGGCTTTCCTCTGCCGGGAGCTCTCCACTGCTAGATTGCCCTCCCAGTCCTCCCTCAGATTTTTGCTCAAATATTACTTTTCCAGCTTTCTGGCTTTAAGCTGTGAACCACTACACCCTGGTCCCCCTCCCTGGTCCCCCCCTCCTTACCCGGCTTTGGTTTTCTCCACGGCACTCGTTACCATGCATCTCGAGCACATCTTCACTCACCCTTCCCTCTGGGTTGTAGGCTCTGCAAGGGCAGGGCTGTCTCACTGCTTTGCTGCTGCATTCCCGGTACTCAATACAGTGCAAGTGCCTGATAAAAATGCACTGCAGGCACAAAGTTGAAGGACCAACCTTCATCTGCCACCAACTGAGACCCACCTGCAGTCACTCTTTTCCTGGACCTTGCCTGCATCCAGTCTTGGCCCCTCCAGGCAGTTTCTCCCAGGTAAGCTTAGGAAAATGTGTTTGGGGCCAGTTTTGTGGTGGCACAGGAGTAAGTAGCTGCTTATGACACCAGCATCTCATATGGGAGTACTGGTTCAAATCCGGGCTGCTCGGCTTCCCACTTACTTCCCTGCTGATGCACCTGAGTAGGCAGCAGATGATGGCTCAGGTGCTTGTGTCCTTGCCACCCAAGTGGGAGAACTGAATAAAAATGCTGTCTGCTGCCTTTAGCCTGGAGCAGTCCCAGTTTTTGTGGCCATTCTGGGAGCGAACCAGTAGATGGAAGATGGACACTTCTTTTTCTCTATCCATTACTCTGCCTTTCAAATCATTAAATCAGCCCTTTAAAAAACAAGATGTGATTCTGACAAGGTCATGCTTTGCTGCCAAACCCCATGCACCTCTGTTCACCCCAGCGTCCTCTACATGTATTCTTGTGCATCCTTTAGGGGTTGTATATGTCTAGGTGTGCTTATATTTTTCCTCATGGCTATTATGTCTCTGCTCCTGCATGTGTGTACGTGCGTGTGCATGCATGGCCCTTCATGTCCACTGTCCTGTATCTCTGTGTGCCCCTGAATGTGTGTGTCTACTATCCCCTTCTCTTGGTGGAACATCCCATTTCCCTGTTTGTCCTGGTCCTATTCTAATCCCTTCATCTCTCAGCTAGGCACCTGGGGTGCCAGATTCCAAGGAGTAGGAGGCCAGTAGGCCAGCTCCATCCCTGGGGCAAAGGCCCTAACCCTCACTCCCTTCCCTGCACTGGCCTCAGGATTGGCTCCTGACTTAAAATTGCCAATCCCAGATCAAGCTGCCGGGAGCTCGCACTGGACTGGTTCCCATGGCAACGTGGAAGCCAGGACTTGTGCTCATAAAACAGGTCATAAAACAGAGGGGTGGGAAGGGGGAGTGAGGCTGTGGGCTGTGCAGGCAGCTTTCCCTCACTGGGGCTGCTTCCCTTGGAGACCCCACCGTCCCCTTGGTGGTACAGCCCTGAGCTATGCCTCCACTGTGCGCACGACCAGAGATTTCCCTTTCCCGTGCACAGGATAGCAATGGCTCTACAGCTCTGTCACCTGGCATGCTCTAGTAGATATTCAGGAATGCTGGAAGCAAAAGAGCTAGCAGGACCCAAGCCCCAGCCTGAGCTCTCCAAACCTCAGTTTCCCCATTAGTAAGATAAAGAACTAAGAGGAAGAGGGCGGTGATTGGAAAAAAACTAGGCTTGAGAAGAGCACGGGGTTCAAATCCAGCTTGACCTGCAAGCCGTGTGACTTTGGCCAAGTCCCTGAGCCAGCCTAGTCACCTCTGAAATGGAGACCACAAAGCCGGAGGGTTTTGTGTGAGAATGGAAGTTCTCAAAGCACTTCTTGGGATGAACGCTCCAGACACTGGCAGTGGGGGCTGGCAGTGGCAGGAGCTGCTGGTAGCACAGTGTGGTTGCTAGAAGCCATGTGCTGTTCTAAAGGATTCACACAGAGAATTGCAAGTCCCCTTGCACAGTAGAGACATTCCCATTTTACAGATGAGGACACTGAGGCACGAAGCAGTCAGAGTCCAGGCATTCTCAGCCAGGACCTGGCATTGCCTCTTGGCAGTCAGGCAAGGTACCTCTCTAGCCTGCCCATGGAATTGGTGCTAGAAGAGGGCATGGCTGAGTGACAGTCTGCTTGACCTGGCACCTACCTGGTGTGAGCGTAGTTTCCAGAGGATGTGGGGAGGTGAGCTGTGGGGAACACGGAGACAGCCCCCTTTAATACTAGCCACTCCCATTATGCAGGTGGAGAAGTTGAGGCCCAGAGGGGGTTAGCTAATTGTACATAATCACATTGGAAGGAGAGTGTAGTTGCTAGGATTCAAACCTGGGTTCAGTTTCTACAAAGAACTTAGACTTCCAGTGAAGCATGACAGCAGGTGCTGGGGCCACAGTGAGTCCGGGGCTATGAATGCCTGGTGTGTACCAGGTACAGCGCCACGCCCTGCAGGTGCACCTCACATGGGCCTCCATGCAGTCAGGTAAAGAGGAAGGCCTAATAGGTACATATCATTAGCAGCAGGCCAATGTATTGAATTATGTATTTATTTGAAAGGCATAATGAAGGCAAGAGAGAGAGAGAGAGATAGCTTTCATCCACTGGCTCACTCCCCAAATGACTACAATGGCTGGACCGGGTCAAGTTGAAGCCAGAAGCCCAGGATTTCATCAGAGTCTTGCATTTGGGGCACAGGGATGCAAGTACTTGAGCCATATTCTGCTTCTTAGGTGCATTAACAGGAGGCTGGATCAGAAGTGGAGTAGTTGGGACTCAAATCAGCACTCCCATATGAGATGCCTGCCTCCTAGGCAATGGCTTAACCCGCTACAGTACAACACCAGCCTTTAGCCCCATTTCAAAAATGAAAAAATTTGAGACTCAAAGAAGTGTACCAAGTCACAGACGAGAGACAAGAGCCCACACCTGCCAGTCCCAGAGTCCTGGGGTCTTTTGGCGAGATGCCTTTGGAAATGCTCAGGAGTGGCCTTGTGCTGGGTAACAGTTGAGGTCCAGAGGACCAGAAGCCTGACTATAGGGGATGGTCTAGGTTGCATCCAGTCTGTAAGTGTTGCCTGATGTGGCCAGGCATTCTCCCAGGCAGTGAAATAGACACGCTGGGATGGAATAGGCAGGCCTGGTCTCTCAGTCCCCATTTCCGGGTATTGCAAGGTCAAGGAGCAGAGGGAAACTGGAGTGTGTGTGGGGAGTGGTCAGAGGTGGGGTGAGAGAAAGTTTCTTGGAGGAGGTGACACTGGAGGGGAGTCTGGAGGAAGTGTGAGCCCAAGCTTGTGCTGAGGCCTGGAGCAGGGTTTCTGGCAGAGGACAGAAGTGGAGCCAAGGCCTTAAGGCAGACACCTGCTGGCAGGTAGAAAGGTGAATCTGCTGTCTGGGTCCACGGGGCTGGCACCTGGTGCAGCCCTTTGGGTGAGCTGGGTCATCAGAGGCTGGGAGCAGGGCAGGGGAGGTGTGGTTGGTGTGCCGGCTTAGATTTAGGAAGACAGTGTGATTCAGGCTGGCTCTGGGACTGGGCTTGGATGAGAATAGAGGTGGGGACATGACAGAGAGTGTGCGGCTTGCTGGGACATGGTGCAGCTCCGTATGTGCCAGCAGTGAGCAGACATCAGTGCCCGTCTCCCCATCTCCTCCACCCCACCTACACCCTGACCTTGTTACAACCCCCACCAGTCAGAGGCCCTCTGACTCGAGTCTGTGGCTTCAGGTCAGCTGTGGTCAGTTCTGGGTAATGCAGCCACTGTCCAGTCCAGAGCTCCCCACGAGTGGCTGTAGCTGGGGAATGGCAGAAGCTCCCTGCAGGAGTGGGTGGGAGCTGCAGCGAACTTCCAACCAGGGACAAAGCCCAGGCCTCAGCCAGTTTCTAGTCCAGGATGGGGAGAGGGGATCCCCTTAGAAGTCAATCCTTCTCATCCCATGGTCCATTTAAGGATGGATCGGAGGGCTGTGGGTTGGGAGTAGGGGGAAGGGATGGGAGGCAGATGTGACCAGAGCTAAGGACCCTCTGGGGATCAAGATTGTTGAGATGCCAAGCCTCTGTTTCCTCCTAGGAGGGCTGTGCTATGCACTGTCCCCACATCTGCGCCCTACCCTGTGCCCTGGAAGGTTTGGGGCAGTTTGCTGTAGATAGAGTGGTGCCCTCTACCCTTGGACAGGTGCATGCTTGGGTGATCAGCAGTGTAGGTTCTGCTCTGGGGGTCACCATGGAGGGCAGGGAGGGGCTGTGCTATCCCACCCCACCCCCTCCATGGCAGATGGGTGGGGTCCCGCTCAGGTCTTTGGCACAGATCTGTTTGCACAAGCTAGGGTTGGGGGAGGAGGGTACTCTTGTCCAGTGCACCCTTCTCCAGGCCTGCCAGGAAATTACCCATTGTGTCTCTGTTCTCTGCCAGAGAGGCTGTGAGTTCAATGTAGGGGCTGACCCACCTGTGACTCCAGCTGAGGACAGAGCAGAGGTCCTGGGGGCTGGAGAGGGATGAGCTGAGTAAGCAACAAACCTCTGCATTGGAGACCAGGTCCTGGCAACTGTTCTTGGTGACAAAAGAAACATTTGTAGCTTGTTATGGTGACTGGACTCTGCCATCATAGTGACACAGGCCATAGATGCTTGGGTCCCAGGGTCCCATCATTATTTCCAGAAAGCAGCAGCAGCTGGATGAGCTTTTGGCATCTTAGGTACCAGGACTGTGGTTCCTGTACTGGGACGGAGCCACTTGTCCCCAGCGCACATTCCTTGGCCCCTTGCCACTCCAGGCCCCAGGAGCCCAGGTGAGCCTTGACCTTGGCCTAATTGCTTGGGTATTTTTCTCCCAGATTCTCACCCTTCTTCTCCCTCTCTGGCCCAGGAGGTCACAGATGACCCCCCTTGTCCTCTGGCTTCCTACTGCCTCTGGCTGTGGGAGCAGGGAGGGGAGTATGGTGGGGCCTCTCCCTGCCCAGTGCCCTGCCTGCTGGGTCACGACAGGGAGGCTGTGTCCTCTGGTGGCCACAGCTCATGCTGGGCGCCCTCTCTCTTCTGTACCTCTTGGGGTTGCTGACAGCATTGCCTGGGGTTCTGCCTCATCCTGTGTATGGTTCCCTTCATAGCGCTTTGCAGCTGATCCAGATATTGAACTTCAAGTACGCAGCCCCACTCAGGGTGCCAGCTGCTCCTGCTGCCATCCTTGCTGGCACTGCTTTGAGCCATACACCTGGCCTCAGCTTCAGCGTGGGACCCTGCCTTGGCTGAATCATCTGGCTTGCCAAGCCCCCTGGGCCTTCCTGTCTGTGGACGAGAACAGAAATAGTTTCAAAGAGAGAGCAGGCAGGGGTCCATGGGCCTCAGGGTGTGACTGACATCAGAAGGCCGGGTGGTCAAGTGTCCAGGGGATGTGGGGTGGGATGAAGGGATCCTTATGACAGCGGGCAGCAGGTGGGGCCATTGGTATTAGCCACATGGGAAACCATTGGTGTTGGGAAAATGGGGCAGAGTCTGTGTAAGCTGGAGTGTTCTGGGCAGACAGCAACACCCACTGCTGGCTCAGTCTCTCCCAGGGACAGTGTGTGGCAAGGTGCCAGCAGCGCTCATGTTCAGCTGTGGGCAATGCATGTCTTGCTGTGTGACCTGGGACAAGTGATATTGCCCCTCTGTGCCCCATGCCATCTGCACAGCCCAAGAGATGCAGCATCTGATGGAAATGGTCTTGGGTAGGGTTGGGTCAGAGCCCTCCCCATGTACCCTGGAGCTGGGGTTGTAAGCTATGACATCACTACAAGTTCTCTTCATAGTAGCCTTAGCGCCAAAGTTGCAGAGCTGTGGCAAAAGGGGAAGACCTTGTGGGAGCAGGGGTCCCTGCCCTGTGGGCCCCTCCTTCTCTGGACCCAACACCACCCCTCCTCCTGGTGGCAGAGCCTAACCGCAAGGTGCCGCGGGAAGTGGTGGCCTCTGGTGCTAGCAGCTGGAGGATGCGTTGCTTGCAAGTTCTTCCAAGCCTTCTTTTTATAACTGCCACAAGCTGACGGAGGCCCGAGAGTGTGAGTCCCTCCCACGCGGGGTGGCAGCACATGCAGGTGCCAGGGAGTAAGGGAGGGTGAGGTGGGGGCTGGTGCTGCTGCCACCTGCCAGA
Source organism: Ochotona curzoniae (assembly GCF_017591425.1). Taxonomy (NCBI): domain Eukaryota; kingdom Metazoa; phylum Chordata; class Mammalia; order Lagomorpha; family Ochotonidae; genus Ochotona; species Ochotona curzoniae. The sequence goes on along the minus strand of NW_024465894.1, from coordinate 17,221,750 downwards.
AGCCCTGCCCCTCTGCCAGAGCTCCCTTCGCCTGAGCCTGCTCCCTCCCAGGCCCTCCAGATCCTTGCTAAGCTCTCTCCACCCCCTCTGACCTCAGCCTCCCTCCCGAGTCTCCTGGGCCCTCTCTGGGCATCTGCTTCCTTTCTGGCTTCTCCATCACAGACCCTCAGCACGTGCCACTGCAGATGGCTGTAGAGGCCTCGCCCTGGCCCTGGGAGGCAGGACTCCCAGACTGAGACTTGGTTCAACCTGTGACTCTCGGGGGACTTGGTACAATTCCTAAGATTTGCCCCACTAAGATTCTTAATTTCCCTATCTGTGTCACGAGAGGGTACGAAGCAGCAGTGTCTCCATAGGAAAAAAAAAAAACAAAACAAAAACCCAAGACTCTCCCAACTGAAGGAGCACCTAGCACTCCAGTGGCCTTTCCATCAAGCTGATGAGGGTCCAAGTTCATTTCCTTACAGTGAGGCTCTCCCGGGATGTCTCCAGGCTGTGTTTTGAACTTGTCTCACTGTGGCTAGTGGTGTGGCAGCTTCCTCTTCCTAAAGTCAGGGGGTCTACTCTGAGAGCCCCTCCCCCCATTGGTGGGGACCCTTTCCTGTTTCCTGTCTCATACAATTTCAACCTTGCCCAGCTGTTTCTGGATGCTGGCCAAGGCCTGCTCTCCGGGACACCCCCCACCCGACCCTGGATCAGTTTACTTAGTGCACACAGAGCACAGAACATTCAGGAACTCATCCTGTGGGGGTTATAGCATGGGGAGGGACCCCTAGCTCCAGAACCAGATCTGGTTCTTGTGGCAATTATGAAGGTACAACCTTGGGGAGGCCTGATGGACAGAGGGCCCCACTGCTGCCCATTGTGTTGGGGGGGAGGGTGGGTTTCCCAGCGGCTGTGCTGAACTGAGCTTTCTTGTCATCACTGAGGCAGGCCTGTCCAGCAGGTGACCTTGGCCTCCCAGCCCCGGGACTGTGCTGTGGGCGAATCCCACCACCCTACTCCTGGCCCTCCCGTCCTGCTCCTCTCCCTCCTTGGAACCAGACCAGTAGCATCCCCTGGTCAAGGCACTCCCCTGCCTTCTCCAGGTCCTCTCAATTAACCTCCTGCCTGCCTCATCCAAACTTGACCTTTGCTTCCCAGCAGGCCTCTCTCATGAGAGGCTGTGATAACATTACCACCACCTCGTCTTTAATGTGCACAGGAGTGGGGACCAGCCAGGGTCTCACTGAGTCATGAGGAAATGGAGGCTTGGAGAAGGAAGGCACGGACTCAGACATGGCTGGGAAATGCTTGTGGAGTCTCCAGAATTATTCTTCTTGGTATCTGGCCCACTTTCTACACAGCACCCACTAGCGAATGTCTATGCTAAGTCCCCTTGTGTTCCTGGGCTCTCTGTCCAGAGCCTGACATTGTCCCAGCAGGGGGACAGGCTCTTGGTAAATATTTGCTGCGATAGCAAAGGAATGAATGAGCAGCAAAAGAGCTGTGAACAGTGGCCAAGTGGCTCACCCACGTGGCAGAGACGCTGTGCTTTAGGCTGTGAAAGGAAGAAGCTTACGTTTGAAAGTTCTCGGCCCCAGTAACATAGGAGGGTGTGAATTTCTATATTTATTAAAACACATTTAGCTTCTCTTCCTTTCTTTCTCGCATCCATCAGCTCCTTGCTTGGAGAGGCAACGCCAAGTGGTAGAAACAGCAAGTTACTCCTAGTAGGACTTCTGGCCCTGCCACCTGTAGCTTTCTGGGTCTTGGTTTTGTCATTGAGAAAATGGGAGGCAGGGATGTTGATTGTGTCAGGTGCCTGGCACACAGACGGTTGGAAGGGGACCTTGTGGCTGGACCCTCAGTCCTCAGAGGAACTTAAGAAATGGAATTGGCTGCCCGCTGCCTTACCCCACCCAGTGCAGAGGCTTCCTGTTCGCCTGTCCTAGCCCACGGGTGAGGGTCAGGTCCCTGGGCGTCCCAGATTCTGCTGACAGCAGTGGGACCACATGTGAGTCACTGCATCACTCACAGGTTTCCGCAGCTGTCCTTGGGCCAGCTTGGCCTGCCGGGATTAGTAACTAGATCACAGTCCCCGCCCCTGAGGTCCTGGCGGTCCCTGCTGCTGGAGACCCTGGGGTCAGTTGCTGCAGCCTCCTTCGCAGAAGGGGAAACAGGGGCCCAGGGAGGGACAGGGACGTGTCCAAGGTCACCTTGAAACCTAGTGGCAGAGTAGGACCCAGGACCAACGTGTGCTGCTTCCTACTTGTTTTAAACACGGGAAGGAGGCCATGTCATCCCCCATCCCATACACTCTGAGTTTCCCATGAGGATGCCAAGAGCCACTAAGTCTCGTGGCCACACAACACCATGAGTCCTTCTTACAGCTCTGCCCCTTACACACATGGCATGAAGCCATCACAGCAGCCTCCTCCATACATCCAGAGGACCCCCCTTTGTTAGTCCACAGCCTCTGCACATTCCCTTCCCTTCACCTGCACACTTGTCCCCCAGCCTCCCTAGGGCCGCTTCCTTCCATCCTTCCTGTCCTCAGGGAAGCTGGCCAAAGCAAGTCACTCCCACCACCCTCCTAGTCACTCTCTGGCAGCCTGGGAGCTCCCCAGAACACAATCCACGCCCCCCCGCCACCCCACCACCTCAGTGCTTTTGCTTACAGTTGCAGACCCCCCCCCCCACAAGTGTGTGGGCCCCAGACCTGAAAGAGGCCCTAGCATAGAGAAGCTCAACAAGTCTGCTCTCTCTTTGTCCCCCTCCTTCCCGCCCCATCCCTTCTGCTAATTACTCCCTCCTCCTCTGATTCTTGCTTCTATTCTGGGGCGTTTACACTCAGGTGTGATAACAGGGCACTCCTATTCAGATGTCTTATTCTTAGCTGCCTTCAGAGGTTGGAATCAAAGACATGAATAGCTAATGGTGATGGAAACTCAGTTGCTGGTGAGGTCTGAGGACTGTCCCGGGGCCCTGAAAGGACTCTCAGGCTGCAGTTCTGCCTCCATCGGCCCAGGTGAGAGCTGAGTCCACCCCCCAAGTCAGGCCGGGATCCAGGGAGGCCTTTGGGATTATCACCTCTCTACCCTCCCTCAGCCACCACTTTCCCAAGATAAATCAACCAGGTCAGTCAACACGTTTTGATGAAAAAGAAACAAGTTAGTCCTTTGACTGGACAAAGTAGGCCTTTCTCGTGCAGAGGGGCTGGGGCAGTCGGGAGCATGTGGAATTGGTGCGGCCGGGCCAAGACAAGGCTTCTTTTGTGTCCAGGGACAAAGATGAAGTGTCCTGGCAAGATGGGGCCAGCGCCGGGCCAGCGCCAGCTCCGGCAGCCCTGATTGGCTGGCGGTCAGACAAGCGCACCCTGTGATGGGGCGGCCCAGGCTCCTGGCCACCGGGCACCCCTAGTCCTCCCTCGGCAGATAATTAGCCGGGGCTGAAACGTATCGGAAACCGGGCTGTGTGCCCTGGCCCAGCCACCTGGTACTCACGGGTGAAAATTCTCAAACCCTGTGGATAGGTCCTTGTGGGGTTGAGAGTCCTTGAACCTCAGCCTGCTGTTCCCACAGCCTCTGGAGCTAAGAAAACTTGGCTTGTATCCAAGTGAGGTGGCCTTGGCAGGGTTTTTTTTTTTTTTTTTTTTTAATTCACACAGATCCTATTGATTGAGCACCTACTGTTTACCAGATCTTGTCACCAGGTGATGTTAAAGGAGATGGGAAGGTGCTGGCCCCTGGGAAGTGACCCTGCAGCCCAGGGCCTGTCTGCTGGCCACACCTCAGGATCAGATGGCCAGCTTTAAAAACCGCAGGTGGCACTCCTAACACCCTGCTCCACTTGGTCTGCAATGGGACACTGGGGTTCCCCCAATCCCTCATGTCGATCCAGGGTCCCGCAGCTTGGAGACCCTCAGTGTTGGGGGCAATCAGAGGAATTCTATCAGTGAGCATCGGGCTCCGTAAGGGGGAGCTACCCTCGTGGGGAAGAGGGATGGACAGGTGGTACTGCCATCAATACAGCTTGGCCCAGGGCAGGCATTTAGTCTGGAGGTTAGAATGGCAAGCTGGCACCCAGCCTCAGCCTGTCCAGTAGAAATTCTAGAAGCTTACATATCCCACAGTCCTCAATATTAAAGTCATAACTTAGGAAGTTCCTTTCAAATGTTAGAATTGTGCAAATAATATCGAAATGTCATATTGTGTGAGCATCCTAGACTCGAATGTTGGGCTACAATCTCTTAGAAGATTGCAGTTTTCTGTTAGAATGGGATGGAGTTTTAGAGAATGGAGTGTGAGAATGGTGCTTACAGTTGTGTTAAGATGTTGAATTAGGATATTAATCTGTTTTGATGTTATGCCTGGGTGCAATGTTATAACAGTGCATTAGAGAGCTATATTAAAATGTAGGATTGTATTGGAATGTTTTGTTAGCCTGCTTTTGAAAATGGCCTGCTGAATTAAAAAAAAAAAATATATATATATATATATATGTATGTATGTATTTGAAAGGTAGGGTGACAGAGAAGGAGGGAGAGATTTTCCAGTTGCTGGTTTGCTCCCTAAATATTGGCAACAGCCAGGGCTGGTCCAGGCAACTGGATCTCCCACATGGGTACAGGGGCCCAAGTTCTTGGGTCATCTGCTGCTGCTTTCCCAGGAGTATTTGCATGGAGCTGGGTCAGAAACAGGGTAGCCAAGATTCAAACCTACACCTGTGATGTGGAATGTGGGTGTTGTGGCTTAGCCTGCCACAACACAATCCAAAGGTCTAGCTTGTTCAATCTTAATATCCAGGATGCTGGGATGCTGCGCCAGGATGCCTGGTCAGGAACAGGGAGCTGGATTTGGGTTCCACTTTCACAGTGCCTCCTTTTGCCTGGTCTTTTCCCTCTCCAGATTTCAGTGTTTTCTTTCTTTTTTGTTTTTTGTACGCCAGGGCTGGTGGCTGGTGTGGTCTCCAGGAGCCTCTCCACTGGCTGGTTCTGGGCCTCTGAGTGTGCTGGCCGCTCACCCTGGGCTTCCTCCCCAGCAGGAAGTGAGAATTCTCATTAACAATGAGTTTGATCTTATCAGGGGATTAATGGATTTGCAGGGAGTAAACAGCTTCCTCCCTGACTGGAAAGGAAAAGGACAAGTGACTAGGGTGAGAGTCACTGGACCACAGGAGCAGCCAGACAGGGCTCCAGCCAGCTGCTCAATGCCCCCTCAAAGCACAGGGGTTCTGTCTCCAAATCGCAGACCACCCAGGCCCCTCTTCTGCTCCAGGCACACACCCAGCACCCCCTCAGCTCTATCCAGGCTCTGGGGCTGGGCCACTCTCACTGACTGCTGGGCCCTGAAGCCGCAGCGACCGCCCCAAGCTCCAGGATGGATCATCTCTGTTCCGCCTCCTCCCTGAGGGAGTCAGACCCCTGCAGAAGCAGACCCAGAACAGACGGTTTTGAGCAAAAACATCCCGGGTCTTCCTATCGCAGCTGCTCCTCACCCTGTAGAAGAAAAGATGAGGATGCCAAGGCAACCAGGAAAACCCACAGGCTGGTGCATGCTGTGGCACCTTCAGGGTTTGCACACACCCCTTTCCCACTGCTCTAGCAGTCTGTAGCCCAAGGAAGTGAAGGCACTAAGAGCTTGGCCCAGGAGACAATTAACTAGGCACAGGTGCTCCTTTTAATCTGCCCATTAAAGCTAAAGCCGGAGATCCCATCCTGGGACATTTATAAAGCAAAGGGACTTACTTGGCTCTCAGTTTTGCAGGGAAAGACTTTCAAAAGTGTAAGGAGTTATTCGAATATCCCACTCTGGACCCGGCGCCATTTCCTCTTCCTCACAGCTCACGAAATTCGCGCCAGTCCAGGCGTCCACCAATCAGATGTGACCCGGCATTTTACCTCCAATCTTCCAGCCCCATCCCCAACTCCGCCCACTTACCAATCATGTGACAGTCTCAGGCACCAATCCCCTGGGGCCTGTCCTCAATCCCTCCCAATCCCCGCCCCAATACTTTGCAGGGTCACCTGAGTGAAAAAAAGGCTCCCAGATGCGGCTGTCTCCCTTCTCCTTCCGGCCTGCCACCCTTCCCTTCCCACTTTTCCCCCTTCCCCCCTCTTCCCCCTTCCCCCCTTCCCCCTTCCTTCCTTCCTCCTTCCTCCTTCCCTTCCTTCCTCTTTCCCCCTTCTCCCTCCCTTCCCCCCTCCGCCTTCCCCCTCCTCCTTCCCCCCTCCCCCCTTCCCCCCTTCCTTGCTTCCTCCTTCCCTTCCTTCCTCTTTCCCCCTTTTCCCTCCCTTCCCCCCATCCCCCTTGCCTCCCCACCACCTCCACCCGGTTCCTAAGATACCTCGTTGCTTCTGGTGTTTTCGGCTCACGGTAAAGAACCGGGTTGCGGGAATTAGCTGCGCGTAACAATATCGTAATAATATTGTAACAACTAGAACTCTGTTTTAAATAACTACCTGCTCAGCCTCCTGTGACGGCATTGGCTGCTCCAGGCACAGTGGAGAAAGGGAAGGACAAGCAGGAGCACATGGAGGAGGGGTGAAATCGAAGGGACCACCTGTCATATCACAGCTTGCTCTTGTTATAGCTTCCCTAGTCCCAGGGCAGGGGTCCTAATGAATCCCTAGAGTCCTCACGACCCGGTGCCTCTTAGAAGCACCAATCATCTCTCAATACTGTTATATCAAGGCCCAAACCCCAACACAAGTTTTGGTGGGATCACACCTTCTCCAAGTCATAGCCATAGGCCTGTGCTAGCCACTTCCCCTACTAACCCTGCGTTCTCCCCTGCAAAACTAGGGGGAGGCTTTGACCTTATTCAGTGTGGTGGGCATGAACTTGAGGCACTGTCTGGTTCAGTAGCAAGTGCGGTTGCTCAGGCCTAGACACACCCCACAGTCTCTCTCTTCCTCTCTCCCTCCCTCTCTCCCTCTCTTCCTCTCCCCAGCCTGGGACTGGGCTACAGCTTCTCATACCTAACAACATTCCTGAGATGCCAAGTGGAAATCGAGGGGAGAACGTGAGTCAGGAGTTTTTGTGGTTTGGCAAAGGCTTTGCTGGGAAACTGTGAGGCAGTGGGCATGATGGATTGTGTTGAAATAAGTCTTCTGATGCTTCTGAAAGCAGACAAAGCCTTGGGGAGCTGAGAGGCCGGTAGAATGGAAGCACTCCACCCCGATGCCCTGGCTGTCCTCTTTCCATCTTGGGGTTCTAGAGATCTCCTGGGTAGATGTCACGAAGGATTGTGGGGCTTGGGGACAGAGAGCAGAGAGGGTCATATACGAAAGGCAAAGCAAAGGGAAAACCTGAAAGGGGAGAGAATAGCTAAGAGGAATTGCAGGTCAAAGCTGCCTCTGTCCACTCCCTTTCATTCTGCCTCTTCAATGAATAAGTAAGTGTTTATTTAAAAAGATATGGGCATTTTCGTGAGCTTTTGAAGCCCTTTCAATATTCTGTCCTTATTAACACAGATTTGTATTTTTAACAAATTGATTTTTTCTTTTTGATTCTGTATAAAATAAAGGTAAAACAAGTTGCAGTTACAAACTCCATACATATACAGCTCTCTCTCTCTCTCTCTCTCTCTCTCCCTCCCCCTCTCTCCCCCCCTCTCTCTCCCTATATATATATATAAACACACACACACACACACACACACACAGAATATACAATTGCTTTTACCATACAACTTTGACTTACTGGCTAAAATCCATTCATTTCAACCCAAAGAACTTTTCATAGCATAACACTTAGGACAAGTTAACTGTCAATGAACTCTCTTGGCTATTTATCATGAAATATATTCATATATTAATTAATATATTAATTTCTCTCTGAATTTGAAAGCACAGGGTTGTTGAGTATTTTATTTTTACTTGAACATTTTCCCAACACTTTAAATAAATGATGCATCCCTCTCCCACTTTTAGTATCACTGCCCTCTGGCCTTTGAGATTTCTGCCCAGAAGTGGGCCCCTAATCCTAAGGAGGATCCCAGACATGTGCTGAGTCACTTATACTTACTGCCTCAATGCCTATCTTCCTTTCAGCTGTTGACAACTCAGCTATGATGTATTTTGGTATAAGACACTTTGGATGTATCCTACTTAGTATATATTGAGCTTCTTGGATTTATAAATATATAATTTTCATTAACTCTGGGAAGTTTTTTTTTTTAATTTTTAAGATTCATTTATTTTTATCAGAAAGGCAGATGTACAGAGAGGACACACAGAAAGATCTTCCATCTGCTGGTTCACTTCCCAAGTGGCTACAACAGCTGGAGCTGAACTGATCCCAGGAACTTCTTTAAGGGTCTCCCATGCAGATGCAGGGCCCCAAGGCTTTGGGTTAGCATTCACTGCTTTCCAAAGCCACAAGTGGGGAGCTGGATGGGAAGTGGAGTAACTGGGACATGAACAGGTGCCCATGTGGGATGTTGTCACTTGGAGGTAAAGGATTAACCAATTGAGTCATTGCATCAGGCCCCAATTATTATTATTTTTTAAGATTTATCTATTTTTATTGGAAAGGCAGATTTACAGAGAGATAGAGAGATAGAAAGATCTTCTGTCTGCTGTTTATCTCTACAAGGAGCTGCAGTGGTTGGAGCTGAGCCAATCTGAAGCCAGGAGCCAGGAGCTTTTTCTGGGTCTCTCATGTGAATGCATGGACTCAATGCTTTGGGCCATATTTTACTGCTTTCCCAGGCCATAAGCAGAGAGGGTGGGAAGGAGAACAGCTGGAACATGAATTGATGCCCATAAACTGGCGCTTGCTGGTAGAGGATCGGCTAGCTGAGTTATCCTGCTGGGCCAGTGTCTGGGAAGTTTTACCCACTGCTTCTTCAAATGATCTCTTTCCCATTCTTTCTCTCCTCTCCTTCGGAAATGCCCTTAATGCTTCAGGCCAGCCTGCTCAATACTGTTCTGTAAGTATCTTAGGCTGTGTTCTCTCTTTTCTTTGTCCTTTTCTCTTTGTTCTTCAGACTCCATCATTCCAATGGTCCTATGTGCACTTGTGCTGACTCTGCAGTCTGCCCTCACCGCTGGTGAGCTCCACTAGTGAAGTCTTCACTGTGGTGAGTGTTTTTTTTAGCTCCAGAGTTTTGTTGATTTCCGTTTTAGCATTTCTGGCTTGTTGCTGACATACCACCTTCCTGATTTCGCTTTAGTTCCTTGAATTTTTCTTGAGCTCTTTGGCCATATTTTTTTATGGTTATTTTAAAATCTGTGTCAATGAACTCAAAACTGGGCCCCTTTGAGTATGGTTTTTGTGAATCAATTTTATTCCTTTCAATGAGTCATATTTTCTGTTTCTTTGCCATGATGTGTGTGAAAACTGGATGTTTGAGGGCCTGTGTGATGGCTCAGCTACCTAATCCTTTGCCTGCAAGCACTGGTATCTCACATGGGCACCAGTTCGTGTCCCGTCTGCTCCACTTCCCTCCAAGCTCCCGGCTTGTGGCCTAGGAAAGCAGCAGAGGATGGTCCAAATTATGGACTCGTATGCCTGTGCAGGAGACCTGAAAGAAGCTCCTGGCTTTGAATTATTTCAGCTTCAGCTCTTGTAGTCATTTGGGGAGTCAATCAGCAGAATGAAGATCTTTTTCTCTGTCTCTCCTTCTATCTGTAACTCTGTCTTTCCAATAAAAATACATAAATCTAAAAAAAGAAAACCTAACTGGACATTTGAAAAGAACGGCCACCTCTCTGCATTGCTGCACACTGCTCTGTGTTGGCACAGTCCTGCAGCAAGAGGCACACTAAAGGTACTCTTAGCTCTTTGTGAAGGATGCATCATGCCTGAGCCTGCAGGTAGCTTTCTAGAGTCCCTCATCAACATGGCTTGTTGGGAATGGGTGAACTCCCCAAAGTCTCAGCCCCAGCATCTGATTTCTCCCCAAGGCTGGGTTCTATGGCAGGGGGCTCCCTGGACGTTCTTGCTCCAGGTCTCTTCCCACAGCTCTCACAAGCAGTGGCTGCTGCTTCCACTTGCTTGAGATCCAAGTTGGGTCACGCTGAGATAACCCTGAGTCAGGCTGCTGGAATGTTGCAGTAGGGTTGTCTTCCTGTGTGTGGTAAAGAGAGGGAACTGGGGACTGTGCTGTCCTTCCCCGCACCCTCCTGAGACTTCTGCTATGCCAAGGAAATGGGGTAGAGCAGGTCAGAATAGCCCGCAGAGCTCTTTCTAGCGCTCTAAAGGTAGATTTTTGTTACTCAGGTGTTCACCCAGTTGGCTGTTTTCCAGAACTCTTGGATTAGATCAACCAATTTCTGGTTGTTTTCTTGATGCTTTCACGGGAGAATGAAAGCTCAGAGCTTGCTAGTCTGCAATTTTGCTTCCATCACTCCTCCAACGGACAATATGTTAGGAGCACTCCGATGTGTAACTGCACATTACCGGGGAACGAACAGCAATGCTGGTGGGAATATATGTAGGGAGGGAGAGACTGTGGATGCCAAGGATCTAAGGGGCCTTCAGAGAGGGGTGATTTTTGACCTGAAGAAGAGGAAGACTAAAAGAGGAACCGAGTAAGAACGGATCTGGGTGGCAAGAGCCTGGTTTGTCCCACATCCTGTTTTGGAAGGGTAATGTGCCCAGAGCTCAGGGCATTCTTGGGTCAGAACATATACTGCTCGGGTAAGGGGGAAAAGTTTGGGGTCTCTCTCATTTAAAAAAATGATTTATTGGGGCCCGGCGTGGTGGTGCAGTGGTTAAGGTCCTCGCCTTGCACGCCCCGGGATCCCATGTGGGCGCCGGTTCTAATCCCGGCAGCCCCGCTTCCCATCCAGCTCCCTGCCTGTGGCCTGGGAAAGCAGTCGAGGACGGCCCAAAGCTTTGGGACCCTGCACCCGTGTGGGAGACCCGGAAGAGGCTCCTGGCTTCGGATCGGCATAGTATCGGCCCGTTGCGCTCACTTGGGGAGTGAATCATCGGACGGAAGATCTTCCTCTCTGTCTCTCCTCTCTGTATATCCGCCTTTCCAATGAAAAAAATAATGAAAATAAATCTTTTTTAAAAATGATTTATTTACTTATTTGTAAGCAGTGTTCCAGATGTATATATATACACACACACACATATATATATATATATATATATATAGAGAGAGAGAGAGAGAGAGAGAGATCTTCCATTTGCTGATTCATTCTTCAGTTGGCGAGCTGGATTAGTCTGATGCCAGGAGCTTCTTCTGAGTCTCCCATGTGGGTACAGTGGCCTAACTCATTAGAACATGCTTCAGTGTTTTCTAGGAGCATTAGCAGGGAGCTGGATCAGAAGTGGAACAGCTGGGATTTGAACCAATGCCAGAAAGGGATCCCCAGGCCACAGGTAGCAGCTTTACCTACTATATTACTGTGCTAAATTTGGGGCCTCTTGTAACTGGGGTGGGAACTCATGGAGGATTTTTTAAAGATTTACTATTATTATTGTTATTATTGTTTTGTGCTGGAAAGTCAGATATATATAGAGAAGGAGAGACAGAAGGGAAGATCTTCTGTCCACTGATGCACTCCCCAAGTGGCAGTAATGGCCAGAGCTGAGCTGATCTGAAGCCAGGAGCCAGGAGCTTCTTCTGGGTCTCTCACACGGGTGCAGGATCCCAAGACTTTAGGCCATCTTCGACTGCTTTCCCAGGCCACAAACAGACCCAGAAGCAGTGCTGCTGGGATTAGAACCAGCGCCCATATGGGGTCCTGGCTCATGCAAGGCGAGCACTTTAGTGGCTAGGCCACCACGCCAGGCCTACCCATGGAGAATTTTAAGAGCTGGATGGATTGGGTGGGTTTTGTTTGGGACAGACTGCTGTGTAGATAAGGCTGGGAGTAGAAGCAGAGAAACCAGAGAGGAAGCTGATGCAGGTGCCCTGGGGAGAGTCAAAGCCAGAATTTGAGAACTGCATAGCAACCCTCACTCAGCAAAGGGCTCAGAAGGAACAGCCTTGCAGCACCCCAAGGGGAACAAAGTCTGGTCCTGAGAGACAAACAGGGGCAGATGCCCCCTTGCCCCTGTGGGCTTCTGTGGAAGCTGTGGCGTGCACCTCTCCCTGATGAGCAGGGGTGAGAGACAGCAGCTGCCCCCCTTTCTTGGCAGAACCAGCGTCTCGGAAGGCCCGCATTCTCAAATAGGAGCTGAACTGTTGAAGAGCAGAGGAAGCTGAGGCACACGGCAGGGATGTGGTCATGCCCTTAAGCAAGTGGACCCCCTTTGATGGGCTTGAGTCACGGACCGCTTGGCTTAGTTCCACTCTGGCTGTTGATCAGCCTTCTCAAAGCAGTGGGGTTTGAATGCAGTGATTCTGTAGTTGGGCTGCCTTGGCCAGGGTCCTTCCCTCTGAAGCACCATGTGAACTTGGGCAGGCTGCTACCCTTCCCTGAGCCCTATGCAGTGGCAGTACAGGCTATTGTGAGCCATGTGAGGTGATGCATGCAAGGCACCCAGCATTGGTTCACTGGAAGTGCTCCAGGCTTGATCCTGGCAGCCGTGTTGCCAATAACTAATATTGTTATTATAATCAGGGATCCTGCCCACGCTTTTTGGCACTTGAACCATAGACCCTAGCTGGGTTCAGTCCCAGAGAAAGTTAGAGAATTTCTTCTTTCTGGCTATGAACTATGAAGCTCAACTGTTCTTAGGCCCTGTCTATCTCAAGTCCAACAACTCAGTAAGACAGAAAATGCAAGACTGGGAGGGCTGTGATTGACTATGCCCATGCCACATAGACAGGGGACGTTTGGGTTAGACTTCAGGGTGGGCTTGGAGCCAGGCGTGCCAAGATGGCAGAATAGCATTCCAGGGAATGGCGGAGTCTCTGCCCAGCTTGGTGGCATGAAAATGTTTCTTATTTGGGGCAGTAGGGAGAAGAGAGGGTGATTCATTTGGGTCATGATGAATGTTTGCAATTGGGAATGGGGAGGATAGGGAAATGGTTGTTGTTGGACTATAGGTAGATCAAGGGTGTCAGGGTAGGGGAATCTGGCCTGCTTGTCAGAGGTGGTGAGCAGGAGTGGTCGTGTTTAAGCAAGAAAGAGCTGCCCTCAGAGCAGGGCTTGGACACAATCTCTCTGTTGGCTGAAAATGGGTATAAAGTCCAAAGACCTGAATGGAGCCACTGGAGGCCTGGGCCAGGATGGTGAGGCACTTGCCGAGCAATGGATATGCAAGTTCCAGGGCTATGAAATCAACAGTGTGTGGCATCTAACTACCGTAGCAGGGGTGCGAAAGGCTCAAGTCTGATGCTCTGAAGGCCCTGGATGTCTGGGATAAAGACTGAAGACAAAAGAAACTTGGGTACCTGATGATGGAGGGGGCCTGTGCAGGTACAGACCTGGGATGAGTATGCAGCACTGGGGCTGGGCATGCAGTGATGGCAATAGCCCCAAGTTGGGCTTGGATGAAGGGAACAGGCAGTGGGAAGCAGGCTGGGCTGGGCTGCTGGCTGTTGCCACTCGTCTGGCACCCGAGTGGATCTGGCTTGACCTTTCTTCTCTTTCTCCATCTCTTTCTGGCTCTTCTTACTTCCTTCTGGCCTTTATTTCGCTTTGTCATTTTAGGGAACTTGGAAAGCAGGCTTCGTGTCTTTAACTTAGAAAATTATACACTCCAATGAGCCGGAAAGGGGCTTTTGGAATAATTCTATTGAAAATATGTGGGTTTTCGCCTTGAAATGATCTTCCTGAAATTATCCCTTTTCTCTCTTTATAAATATTAAAAAGAAGGAATCAGAGCTTAGTGCTTTAAATCCCTATTCAGGGACCTTGCCTCCCGCCTCCCAGGAAAGCCACCAGTGAATTCTGAAGAAGAAAAGGAGTGGCTGGCTCCACTCCCCTTCACATGACACCCTCCAGAGTCCAGCTTTTGGGAAGTCTCTGGCCAACACCCTGGGACACGCCCTCTTCCCGTACAGCCAAGTGGGGATCTGGATTTTGCTGGGATATGGTGTGACTGGTAGGGGTATGAGAGGACAGTGAGGGCCAGGAAGGGTGTAGTGAGAGCAAAGCGAACAAGCCTGGAGGGAGAGAGAGGCAGTGAGGCGTACGGAGATGGATCAAGGAGAGATGGACAGAGTGAGAAACAGGGCAGGATGAAGAGAGGGACAGAAAGAAATTACTCTGGGGAAGGAGAGAGAGAGCTGGGAGAACACTAGAGAGGAGTGGGAATGGGAGAGAGACTGAGAGAGACACATAGCAACAGAGAGGCTGGGAGGGTTTAGGGGAAGACAGGCAGGAAATGGCAGAGAGAGTGGGAGAGAGAGAGAGTGAGCATGACAGTGGGAATGAGAGAGAGAGAAAGAGAGAGAGAGGCAGAGAAAGAGCGAGAGAAAGGAGCACCACTATGGTAGCTTGACAGAGTAGAGCCAGAGACGTAGCAAAGCACAGGGAAGAGAGACATAGTGTAACTGTGATTCAGTCAAGGAACTGAAAGGGCTTGTGTCACTTAGGCAGTGAGCGCATGGTAGTATGCAGGAGGGGAGGAGCCTTGTCCTAGCCTGGACCACTCATGTGTGCCTCAATGGCATGACTCGGGCAGGAGGAGGAGCAGATGGACCAACAGCATGGTGTGGGTGACAGCCAGCCCTCCCAGGCCAGACATCTGTTGCACCAGTCATGGCTGGTTCCCCTTGGGCACCTGATCTAGTCTTGTGGAGTCTTGGCTTTCTTTTTGTTTTCTTTTTTAAAGGCTTTATTTGTTTGTTTGTTTATTTGTTTGAAAGGCAGAGTGGTTAAAGAGAGAGAAAGAGAAAGCGCAATATCTTCTATTTACTGGTTAATACCATGACAAATGGGAACAGGTCAGGTGGAATCTCGGAGGCACTCTCAACCACCCAAGCTGCACTTGTTGCCTTCCAGGTGCATGAGCAGGAAGCTGAATTAAAAGTGGAGTAACCAAGATTTCAACCAGGTACTCTAATGTGGGATGTGGTCACCCCCACCGGCAGCTTAGCCCTCTGCTCCACAGCCTTGGCTTTCTCATCTGAAAAGCAAGGACAGTAACTGCTGTTTCACAGGCTCACCCTGGTGTCCACCTGTAGCACTTCCTGGAAAGCCCCCAGCAGAGCTCCTGGGCATGGTGGTGGGGGCTAAGCCCGTCGGTGGGTAAAAGGGGAGCTGTTGTTCATCCTGCTGTCTGAGGCCCAAGTGCAATGCTAGCATAATGTCCGAATGGACCAGCCTTGATCTTGGTGTTCTGGGGTGAAAACCACCTGGCATGGGATCTGGAAAGGGGCCCCCATAACCAGAAGGGAGCAGCAAGTCTCTGTGGGAAGAGTGGCCAAGGGGCACTTTCTTGGGCAGCTGTGGTGGGTGCAGCAGGTAAGGGGTCTTGGTTGGTCACTGGCTGCCTTCCCTCCCTGACATGTGGCCTTGAGTCCTACAGGGCTTCTGTTTGCCTGGCTGACTGGGTAGGGGATGGACAAGGTGCCCTGTGAGGGCCTTTGAGGCTCGCTCATTCAGGGGTTCTCAGAGTCTATGATTGTGAGCAGCCCAGCCTCGCAGGGGGGCAGGAGGGTGTCCCCAGCTCCCCCCACCCTCCTGCCAAGACTGCAGAGGGAACAGAGGCGGCCCACTCTGAAGGCTCTGTCACAAAGCGCCGTGGTCGCTTACCGGTTACCGCATCAGCCAGGCCCTTGATCTGCCGTGTTTGAGGAAGCCCTTTGTTCCTTTCAAGCCTCTGTTCTCGCAGCCAGAGCTGGTGCAGGGACCCAAGCAGTGAGTTTGCTCTTTCTTCCTTTGCCTTTTGGATTTTTAAAAATAACCAGCTTGTGCGTTTGGGCAGTGTTCTGAATTGGGTTCCCAGGCTGGGGTTCAAGGCCAGAGACCCAAGCAACACCTTGATCCCAAGAAGCCCTTGAGGGAGGGAGAATCTAAAGGCTAATGGGGAAGGGAAGGGCATACACGGGTGTCCCCCTCCCCCTCTATTCCCCTGAGGGAGACTTGGGCTTGGGGAGATGATGGGGAATCCTGACCAGACTGAAGCACCCCCAGGCTGGCTGACCCTGGTCACCTTCCTTCCCCTGCCTGGACCTCAGTTTTCAGGATGTAAACTTAGAAGCCCTAGCAATCCTGGCCACTTCTCCCCAAGCTAGACCCAGGCCAGACATTGTTAACTGATTGCCTTTCCTTGCAATGCTTTGATGAGCCCCAAGAACCGTTTTGTACATGGTGCTCAGGTCATCTGCTATCAGTGACTTTTGGTCTCCAAAATGGGACCAGGCTTGCATCCTGGGACAAGATCATCTCCAAGGGATCGTCCTGTGAAGTGGGTATATGGCAAATATTTGTTGGATGAATGAAGAATTTTTTTTTCTTAGTCCTTCCTACCTGCCAGGCATTGTTCTAAGTTCTGTTCTTAGCAGTGAACAAAATAAAGTTCCTGACCTCAATCTAATGTGTGAGGGAGACAGGCAGTAAGCAAATAAGCAGAGGAATCTATCGGATGTCAGGTGGTGATCAGGGATATAAAAGAAAATGAACGAGAGTAAAACAATGGGGAATGCAGGAGAGCGGGTGTGCATTCGTGGAGCTGATGGGGAGGGGGATGTGGAAGCACAGAACGCAAAGAAGGAGTTGCCCAAGATACTAGCACTCTCAGCCTTGGCGTCTGAATTGTCTTGACTCTAAGATTCTCATTTCTGTGGAGTAGGATTCCAGAAACTCATGAATTGAGGATTGTATAACCCGAATCGTAGATTTGCCCTGCTCTCAAAGTCCACCACAGTAACGGAGAATTCTGTGACTCTGAAATTCTGGGATTCACTGAAGCATCTTTTTGCTTGAATAGATTGGGATTCATGCCCCCCCCCCCCACTACCCCTTGGAAATGGAACCGAAAATAGCAACAGTCAAAACAACAAACCATTGCCGCGCTGAGCGTCATAGTAAACAAGCGGGCCCATGTCGCAGCAGGCTGTCACCACAGCGTTCCCAGACAGACCCATTCAGGAGGGGTCTTCCAGGGGTGAGGAAGAGGCATGGGCACCCAGGCTGGCTGAGGCCGGTTTCCAGAGGACCGAATCAGGTGGGCCCTCTGCCTCTGGGGTGCAAAATGGTGGGCATTGAAAGTAGAGAGTAAAGAAAGGAGGGGCTATTGGAGCTGGACCTGGAGGCTGGTGAGTCTGCCAGGTTGGCAGAAGCTGTAGAAGTGAGTTCAGAAACTCCAAGGAGTCAAAGTGAGAGGAAACTTGGCACTTACCCCACATAGTCAGAGCCCAGGGCAGGGGAGCAGGTGGGAGCAGAGGGCTCTGGAGGGGCTGGATCCTACAGGGATGTGACAATCAGGGTTGGGGACAGGGGAACTGCACAGAGTATGTGGCCCTACAGTGGAATGGCACCAGTGTACCAGCCAAGAAGTGCCCCGGGGACTCATGGGAGGCAGTTCCTGGGAAGTAAAAGAAGGTCTTCTAGAGGAAGCATTGAGCAGGCAGGATGTAAAGACAAGGAAGGAGCCCTGGGGGAACTTGGCTTGCTCTGGAAATGTGGAGCTGTCTAGGTGGGCTGGACCAGCAGGGTGAATGGGAGGACCCAATGAGGGAGGAGCTTACGTCAATTGGGGCGGAGGTGGAGGTAGGTTCAGAAATAGGTTTGTCCCTTCCTGCTCAACTTTGCCTGCCCCTACCAGAGCCGAGTAATTTAATTAAGTGCCAGCTCCTAAACAAGATGCAGCTGTTTAGCAGATGTTGCCTTCTAACCCAGATGGAGGTGCGTTTTGGTGACGGGAAGAACATTTCCAGGGCGTCTAATTTGGGAGGCTGTGGAGGGGAAAGGAACTCAAGATGCTGCCATTATTCTTTAATAACCACCATTAATTACACACCCCCTTCCCACCAGCACCACAGCCACATGTCCAACGTTCCTATGGGCTCCAGCCTGGAGGCTGAGAGGCGGCAGGCTGGCAGGTGGGCAGGGAGTTGGACTTGCTGGTTCTCGTTCAGAAAAACAACAAGAAGAAAGGGAAGTGTAAAAGTTGCCAATATACAGAGCCTGCATGGACTCTAAGGAGAGTGGTAAAAGACTTTCCCAGCCTCCCTCCCCATTTTTCATGAAAGTTGACAAATGGTACCCCCACATACACACTACTCTCACCACACACATACGTAAAGCACCTGCTCAGAGCCCCAGATGCTACATCAGGTGCTTCTCATACATGGTCTCTGAGGTGTCCACCCTCCAGAAACCATGCACAGGCCCTACCCCAGGGTCCTGGCAGTCTCCTCTGTTTTGGAGATGTCCTTCCTCCAGGCATTCATGGGACCAAATCCCACACATCCTTCAGGTCTCAACTTAATGGTACTTTCTCAGAGGCCTTCCCTGATCATGCTTCATAGACTTTTCTTCTCCTTACTTAATTTTGTTCAACGTGCATGTGTCTGCTTGGTGTCTGTGGCTTCATTCTAGATTTTAAGCTCCCCAGGGCAAGGACTCGTGTCTGTTTCTTTCATGATAGCCTCCCAGCACTTGAAACAGCACAGAGTCCTAAAAATATTTGCTCAGTTGGTGAATGAACCATCAGTGGATCTCATTGAACACAGGGAGATAAAAATCACTTTCCCAAGAGTTACACAGCAGGCAAGGGGCCAGCTGGGATTTGAATTTGGGTCTGCCTGATGGCAAAGACCTGCCCCTTTTATCCAGGGCTTCTCTTTGCTTCCCTCCAGCATTTATTCCCTTGTACATATTATTTATCTGTTCAAGTGTTTGGTGTCTGCCTGTCCCACTAGCATGGCAGCTTTGTGAGAACAGAGTTCACCTGTTTTGCACACAGCTACAACCTAAACACTGCCTGGTACCTACTCATAGATGTAGGCTGGATGAAGGTGGGAAGGACTGAGGTATGGGAGGCTAGGGGTCTTGACCCCTTAACTGTGCCTCAGATCAGTGGGAATGAGGATGGGGAGCTCGCACCTTCTTTCTGTCACTTACACACAGACTTCTCTCCTCTGCAAGGTGGGTATTAGCAATGCTGTTTTACAGACAGGGAAAATGGAGGATCAGTTAGAGAAATGACTTGACTTGCCCCAAGATGGCCCAGCTACTGCATGGCAGAGTTGGAACTTGAACCCAGTCCTCCAGAGCTCATCTGTCACATGAAAGGGATCCCCACTTAGCACTTGCTGATTCAGGCCACCCAGAGGCTTTCCTGGCCAGTAGGTGCACTCAACAACTCACCTGGGCTTCTCCTTCAAGGTCAGTGCTGTGAGGGCCCACGTGCAGCTCATGCTGCATTTGTAGCTCCCCAACTTTGTCCATTTACATGGAAACTTTTATGTTATTTTAACCCAAATCCCCCATCGACTTCAAGGGAAGCTTTGAATCCAAGAGGAAGGTCAGGAAGCGCTGGTGGAGGTAGCACAGGCACCCACTGGAAATCGTATTAGCATATTCATTATCGACAGGGCCCTTTGAATGTGGTTTTTTTGAGCTGTTCCCTTCAAGTGACTTGGGGACAATGGTTCCTTTCTGCCTACGAAGCTCTGGGCCCAAAGCGGACTGTGGTTGGCTCTGCAAGCTTCCCACGTGGCCACCACGAGCCTGAGTTGCATCAGGTGATGGGGAACAATGTCATCCGTGGTGCGGAAAAGATGTCACCGTGGCAGGTGTGGTAGAATCCCAGGGATGGGCTCAGGTAGCGAAAGGTGTCATTACTCTGCCTTCTAGGGAGGCTGCCACCTGCTCTTAGGAGACCCCTGGGTGCTACCAAGAATCACATCAGGTCTAGATGACCACGTGGTCACCAGCAATAGCCTAGACCACAGTTGCCAGGGGAACATGTACCAACAACCAAGGTGCACTACTTCTCACTGGATCATGGGAGTGGCCTGAATTCTGGCAGGTGGGGGACAAGTGGGTATCCAAAATTATTAGGTGTACCTTTGTGACTTCCAGGGCACAAATAGGCAGAGGAACAATGAACCAAGCTGATTCCCACTCGAACTAGTGGCCAAGGAGGGAGGGAGAAAGGGAGAGCCACAGAAAGGCTCTGGGAGGTGTATAAGGGAAAGAGAAATTTGGGGAAAGGGCTTTGTTTATTTATTTAAAAAGGACAATTTGTGGGCCTGGCATGATAGTGTAGCGGCTCAAATCCTCTCCTTGAATGCGCCAGGATCCTATGTGGTTGCTGGTTCTAATCCCAGCCGCCCTGCTTCCCATCCAGCTCTCTGCCTGTGGCCTGGGAAAGCAGTGGAGGATGGCTCAAAGCCTTGGACCCCTGCACCTGCATGGGAGACCCGGAAGAAGCTCTTGGCTCCTGGCTTTGGACTGGCTTAGTTTCAGCTGTTGCGGCCACTTGGGGAGTGAAGCATTGGACAAAAGATCTTCTTCTCTGGCTCTCCTCCTCTGTATATTTGCCTTTCCAATGAAAAAAAAATTAAATCTTTAAAAAGTACAATTTTTAAATGCCAACAAGGCAAAGTGGTGAATGCAACGATTCCCCCAGACCCATGAGCAGCCTCCTGGGTGTCCAACACAAGCCCTTCCTGTTGCTCAGGTTTCCAGGGGAGTGCTGATCCAAGCTGCCCTGCACAGCTCCTGGGAAGTACACGTAGCTTATTGGAAGATCTGTGGCCACAGCTCCATGACAGGTGTGCCAAGCTCAGATCTCAGGATATGACAAGCTCTAGCAGCATAGTCAACAGCTGGGACACAGCCTTTTATTTTATTTATTATTATTTTTTTTTATCATGAAACAGATTCATCATAAAATAAGTCCTCCCTCTTCCTCCTTCCCCTCTGTTTGGACTCTCTGGAGTAGCTTCTCCGCTGTTCTGATGTTCTGGGGCAAGGCTTTGTGGCAGTTGTCCCCTGAAGGGATCCAGGATGAAAGGGGACATGCCTAAGGGCTGGGGGCATCTCGGCATGAGAATCAAGTGGGGATGCCTCTAGGAAATCCTCTTGTGGGACTTCTGGTTTGCTTGGCAGTGATTCACTGCGCACCTACTCTGTGCCGGGCATGGTCTCCTAGGTAACGGGATGCAGTGGTAAACATGGAGGCTGCCGAGAGATTTCCCCACGCGTAGCTTGCATTCTTAGGCAGGAGATGAGCCAGTGGACGGTGAGTGCAAGAGACTGTGTGGAGGATGGGGTCCTGTGCAACAGAGGAAAAGAGAGCAGGGAGTGAAACTAGGAGAGGGAGGGCTGGGGAAGACTGGTGCCCAGGGAAAGGCATGCCCCTATCTCCAAGGGAGGAGCACTGTAGGTGGAGGACTAATAGCTGTAGAGGTCTGGGGTTGGGGGTCCTCCTTCCAGGAGCAGGGAGCAGTGCCACAGGCCAGGCGTGGAGTGGGAGTGAGGGAGAAGGCGGGCAGGAGGGGTCTGTAGGGAAAACTGGATAGACCAGACCAGGTAAGACCTCACAGCCCTGCACCAAGGCATTTGTTTTTCTTCACTGGGAGAAGGGGCGTGATTGGAAGGTTTTAAGCAAGAGGATTAAGAGATATGGCTGGGTTTCAATGGGCCCTCTCTGGCCACTATGTCTAGGACAAGCTTCTTTAGAAAAAAAAAAGGTCCGAGCAGGAGATGGCTGTTGTGGCATCCAAGGAGACAGATAATTGTGGCCCAGATCAAGGTGGGCAGGAGGGGTGTGGCCAGAGTGGTTAGTTTATGAGAACATTGGAAAGCTGAGCCGATGAAATTTGCTGGTGAAATAAAAGGAAGAAGGGAAAAAAAAAAAACCTGCTGGGGTGTGAGACAGGACGGCAGCAATATTCAAGTGAAGCTTCTAGAAGCAAAGAGCTGAGGTCTCCTGAGATGGAAATCCTGCAGGAAGGGAGGGTTTTGGAGACACCGTGAAAAGTTCTGCTTTGGATAGGTTAGCTCAGATATCCCTGGATGTGTGCTGGAGAGCAGAGGGAACTGGAGGGTGTAGGGTCTGGGTCTTGCACAGAAGGATAACTGGGGACCACACCTCTCTCCATTTGCCACCTTACTCACTTGGCATTTTCCCTAAGGTCAAAGGTGAATGTGGAGCTGTCCTCCTCTGGCTTGAAAAGAGCCTGGGGTAGATGTCTGGCAGCTCATGGGGACTGGCAGGCAACACCACCACTAGGAGAACCACTCAGGACTCCCTACCCCTGGCCTGAATTCATTCACCACCCTCCCAGGAGCAGGTTGTTTGTCTTCACCTCCTCCCCTCTGTTCCCCTTCCTCACCCGGTGTCATGTACCTTTGTGTAGTCCTGAGATTATCTAAGTATCCAGGGGTTTTTATGCACTGTTGTCCCAAGGTTGTGATTGCAGCTCACACTGAGAGCCCTGACTGCTGCTGGCTGGTTTTGTTCATGATGCTCAGTGCCACTGTGGGGAGCTTCTGGACCAGTATCACCTGCAGGACAGTCTGTAGTTCAGCAGCTTTTGGGTCAGGTGGATTCTCTTCCAATCAGGTATTGTGGCAGTAGAGGAACCATTGGATACAGAATTAATGGTCAAGGTTAGAGTTATGGCAGTGACAGCAGCATCTGGATGGAAAGTGACAGGATCAGACAACCTGGGTTCGTGTTTAAGCCCCACTTCCACCATCGACTCATGTGGGACCTTGGGTGGCTGGTTCAACTTTACTGAAGCCCCATCTCTACATGTATAAGAGCCAAAGAATAATGGTACCTACATCTTAGGGTTGTGATGAGGAAATGTATAAGCTAATCAATGACATGCTTACAGCACAGAGTTTAATTAGGGCTCAAAACATGCCAGTCACTATTATCATTGCTGCTGGTAGAAGAGTTCATCTGCACTAAATTAGGTGTCTTAATGGCACACTCACATCAAACTCTCACAAACCCCTCACCTTACAGAGGTGAAAGTGAAGGAAAGTTACATCACTTACCCAACTGGTAAAGAGGGAGGCTGGGATTGGAACATACATGTGTGTGCAGCCCCAAGCCCAATGGTCAGAGTTACCGTGGGCCCCTGACAGGGCATCTCCAGCTAAATAGCTCCCTTGGACAACTTCTGTCACTTTTCCTCTTCCCCCAGCTCCCAGAAATCCCTTCTTTTCAAGGACTGAATGCCTTAAGTATCCCTCAACACTCCCACATGCACCTGCTGTGAAGGGACTGCATCCCTCCCTAGCTACAACTTTGCATAAGTTGCTCCTGTCCCATGTACTGCATGGTCCCCAGCACTGCCCTTCAGCAGAAAAGGGTAAACTCCATCCCACAGTGCAGGTGCATTGAGATCCCCCCACAGGATGGAACTAGGGTCTGCCTGTCTATTTTTCTTCTCTCCCTTTTTAAATGTCCTTAAGGAGAATTTGGGAGCCACTGCAGGATCTTGAAGGGGGATGGAATAAAGATAAGAAGAACCTGGTGTCAGATTAGAACCACAGAACTGGATCAGAAATGTGCCTCATTTAGCTGGCCTTGATATTGGACCCTCAGAAGAAAGGCTGGGGCTGTGGGCTCTTGACTCATATTTGTCTCCTCTGACTCACACACTGAGCGGGGATGTGCCTTACCCACATGTCAGCCAGTGGGGGGCTCCTGGGCATCACGTGTGGGTGCACAGTTCTGGAGGCCAATAGACAGGGACAGGACTCCCTGATCCTCCTCGTTGTGTGGACTGGGGCAAGCCACTTGCCCTCTCTGGCCTTCCCTTTAGTCATCTCTGAGTCTCCATCTCTGAGTTGCTGCAAAGCTTGAGTGAAATGCGTTCGTACAGAGGCTGGTGGGTGGCAAATGCTATTATTGTTGCAGGCATTACGATCCCGTGGCCCTCACATGAAAAACTTGAGCTGCTAGCTGTTGGCATGGGAATGATTAAAACATTTACCTTTCAGGGACATAAAAAAAGAGAAAACTTCAAGGGAAGATTATTTTGATGACAGTGTGGAGGATGTATTCAGTGGTACAAGATGAGAAGTTGAAACATGTTCGTTGGTTGGGAATGTGTTTGGCTGTTGGTAGCTGAAAGCCCAGTGGGGGCATACATTTTCAGCTTTTGCTCAGTGTCCATGGTCCCCTTCTTTCTTCATCAACAGAATCCCTGTTTTTAAGGCTGAACACATGGCGTTCTAAAGCAAACAAGACAACTTCTACCTCCCCTCCCACACCTAAGAGATGTCCATGTGGGTTCTTGGTGTTGGCAAATGCTCCCTGTGACTTCTAGTAAATGCCTTGGCAGGAAAGTAAAATCCTTCTTCCTTTTGTCTCTGCTGGCTAGAATAGAAGATGCAATGGCAACATCTCAAGCAGCCATCTTGGGCCATATAGCGCAAATTAGCAGTGGCTGTCGAAGCTTTGGCTCTCCTCCTTTTTAGAGAAGGGGACTGTGTTCTGTGTCCTTGATTCTGAGTTGTCTTGTGACATCCTTGACAAAGAGTATGTTAGAAATGATGCTATGCTGACTCCAGGCAACCCCTTAAGGGCACTGGCATCTTCTGTTTCGTGAGCTTCTGTGAGAAAGTTCAGAATACCTTGCAAGGAGAGGCACCTGGGAAAGTCCTGGGGTCCCAGGCAGAGGGAGAGGCTGCTGGAGCCCAACCTTCAGCAGAGAGCCATGGAATTGGGTCTGCTCAGTGTTTCATCCAGCTGGACTCTGCCTGAATGTCCCACCCCCCAAACCACAGGAAATAGAACATTATCATGACTTGGGTGCAGTGTTGGGTCATGGTACATACTCAGATGGAGGCCATGCAGTGGTCCCACCAGCCCCAGCCTGGCTGCCTCCCCTTTCCTTGTGACAGGCTGTTTGGCTCAGGCTCTGAGTTTGCTCCCTGATTGTTAAATCAACCCCTGCCCTAGTACCTTCCAAAGAAGCTGGGGTGGATAGAGTGAGAACCAAGGAGAGGAGGCATTTATTATGAAGTAACAAGCAGTGCTCATGTCCCCACAGACCAGTGAGTGATCTGCACAGTTACAGTACATGTAATGCCTGCAAAATGGCTGGGGGCTGGCCATGAACCAATGGCAGTGGAATCTGGAGTCAGACATACTATGGCTTGAGACTCAGCCCTGCCATCTTGCAACCGGAGGAATTGGCGATGTCACCGACCCTCTCCAAGCCTTAGATTCCTAATCAGTGAAACCCAGTGGTGTAGAATCTGTGTAATGAGGTAGGCATTGTGGCACAGCTTGTTAAGCTGTCTCCTGCAGCCCTAATTCTGCTGAACAAAATGTAAGACAAAGGCTTACAATGGTTCAATCCTATCTCCTCCACTTCCCATTGAGCTCCCTGCTAATGTGCCTGGAAAAGCAGCAGAGGATGGTCCATGACCCGGGCTCCTCGCACTCATGTAGGAGACCCAGATGGAGTTCCAGGCTCTTGGTTTTGGCTTGGCCCAGTTCTGGCCATTGGGTCCTTGGAGGAGAAAACTAGTGGATGGCCGATCAATGTCTCTCCTGTCTGTAGCTCTTACTTTCATATAAATAAACAAATATATTTTTAAAAAGAAGTTTGAATGGAATTAATCCATCTTTTTTATAAATGTTGTGTGCTGGGTCAGAGCTACCCTTGATATTGACACCTGGATTCTAAACTATTCTGCCCTTTCCTTGGTTCATCGGATTCCACAAGCAACCTGGCTTCAGGCTTGGGATCTATGAGCAGGGAACACAGAGTCTGGGAGCCCAGAATGTTCTAGAAAGGGAGTAAAGGAGTCTATGGGTGTGTTCATTGGCATTGTGGATGCTCTGCCCTGTAGGGACATATGCAGCAGAACAATGACCAGAGAGGGATCTTTCATAGCGTGGGATTTTTTAGGATCAGGAGCTTGTTGGGTATTGCAGACATATGTGGAGGTGGAGCACCTCCCATCTTTCCTCTTCCCCCCCACCCTGGGAGATGAGGCCACATCCCTGTCTTCTGGGCCTCAGTCCCAGCCCTAGCTGTAAGACAAGGGCTTAACTGATCTGACATTTCCAACTGTGCGTTGGAGACCCAGGACTGGGGACGTGCTGAATGTCAACATGATCTCCTTGAAGCCCAGAGCCCGGAGGTGGGGGGTGGGAGTGGGGGAGTGAGGGAACTAGGGGTTGGGGAGGGGACCGAGTGACCCAGCCTCCTTGAACCCAAGGCTGGCAGAACAGGGGAGCCTCTGCCATCTGGCCCCATGCCTTCCTTCAACAGCCTCCACAACAACACAACTTCCCACCACAGCTAGAATTAAAGTCCAGTTCCCTGTGGAGACGTGCAAAGCCTGCTCCCAGCATTTCCCATCCCCTGGGGCTTGGCTCTGGCTGTTGCTCTTAGCTCAAGGTAGACCTGTCAGGTCTGGGAAGTCTGGCACCTTCCCTCTGCTCAGGAAACACTGAGCAGTTCTCCACTGCCCCCACCCCACCTGTGCACCTGCTGGTCCCCTGCCTGGAGCCCCCACTCTCCTTACGTGGCTGAGACTTCTTATTAGATGGTGACACCCTTGGGGAGTAGCTCCACCTTCTCTCTGGAGCATGTCACCACTTTTTCTCCTTCTAAAGCCTCCCCCAAACCTCTTGGAGTTGACTTGGGGGCAGAAATCCACCTCTACCCCTCTTGGGTGTCTGAGCCTAGGGTTCAACCCGTGCCAGCCTGATGCGGTATTACCGCATGCCTTGAATAGAGTCTCAACCTCCATCTTCCCACGTGTCGCATGGGATGAGAATGAGGCTCTCTCAAAGGTTTGTGCGGAGCACACCGTAGGCAAGACCCACAACAGCGTTTAGAAGAGAGGGCGGCGCAAACATTGCTTTTGTGATCGCCAGCATGTTGACACCTGTTGCCTTTTAAAACGATCTTGTCTGTATTTCTTGCCTCATTTATGTTCCTTTCTCTCTCTGAAGACAAACTCCCCGCTGCAGCCTGCATGTGTCCGCCCGGCTCACCGCCGTGTCCCACTCTACCGGGACGGAGGATGGGTAGCAAGGAGCTGGCATCCCTAATAGCCAACTGCTGGTGGGGAGACTGAGGCAAGGCGGGCCGATCCCCGTGCAACGCAGAGGGAGGGCCGCCCGGATCGAGCTCTCTTCCCACCCCCTATGCCGCTGCTGCAGTCGCGGAACGGCACTTGGTGGGGCACACCCGCGGGTTTCTGCCGCGCTGGCGTTTTTTTGTTCCCGGCACGATTAAGTCTTTCAGGCTTCGTAGAAGCGAAGGCGGAAAAGCGGCGCGCACCCGGCGGTGCCTTCCTCCCGTCCGCAGTGTGCGGAACAAAGACATTTGCATGAAAACAGGAACTCCCGATTGCTGCGAGGACCTGTTGGGGGTGCGACGCGCGTTCCAGTGCTTCGCAGCTGCGCGCCGCTCCCTGGGCAGGCAAGGAGCGGGATGCAGAGGCACGGGGCGGGGAGGGGACGCCGTCCGGGTGTCTGGGACCACGCTCTACCCACTCCTCCGCACCATCCGCCAGGGCACAGGCCTCCTGCGCGGCGCCCCGGCCCCTGCCTGCCGAGAGGAGCCAAGCGCAGCGGTGTCTGTTCCATAACTCGGGCCCGTAGTCCGCTCCTCTCGCAGCCCTGGGCTCAGCCTCCCTACCTGTCCTACTGGGGCACAACGCCCATCTCCACGGGGTACAGAGCTTCCAGAAGGGCTCCAGCGTATTTGCTCTCAGGCCACTTTCCAAAGCTATTTCTTAGCCCTGTCTCCTTTGGAGCCCTTCCAGGCTGCACTCTGAAGCGCTGTCGGAACAGGTTTAGGAACCGGGGAGACCTGCGGTCAAAGTCTCCTCTTACTCAGCAGTGCGGTCGCTGCTAGCTGGCTGCTGTGTCTCCCGAGGCCTCCGCCTCCCCGTCTGCAAAATGGGCACAATACATCCTCCACGATGCTTCGTTCAGTCTGTGTCACAAATTAGGGACTTCATTCTGGGATCCACGGCTTCCAGTTTGCAGATCTGGGACAGGGTTCCAGAAAAAGGATTTCCCAAGGTCCCACGGTCTGTGTAGGGGTGGGGGAGGCAGTGAGAGGCAAACCCTTCGGGTCTCCTGATTCTAGGAGTCGTTAACCTTCAGCAGCCTGAAAAGCAAGTTCCCCAAATGACTTCCTCAGAACTGTTTAGCCTGCCTCTCTGCACCAACTCTCGTGGTTTCCCCTGAGAGCTTACTGTTTCTCCTGGGACTCCCTGGAATTAAGTTTTGGCGTGCTCGCCCCCCCTCACCCCCGCCCCCCCCCAATTCCTCAA
The DNA here is from genome assembly GCF_017591425.1 of Ochotona curzoniae. Classification (NCBI taxonomy): domain Eukaryota; kingdom Metazoa; phylum Chordata; class Mammalia; order Lagomorpha; family Ochotonidae; genus Ochotona; species Ochotona curzoniae. The sequence goes on along the minus strand of NW_024465894.1, from coordinate 17,193,684 downwards.
GTCCAGATCATTTTACTTTTTTTTTTTTAAAACTGAAAAGTCCAGCCGTTTTCGTTGGAGCCATCCTGCTATAGAGGGCAGACTGCGGTGTCTTGTGGGTTCCTCGCGGGAAGGAAGCCGTGCGCTGCCCTCCAGTGGCGGCTCGTGGCACTGGCCCTGGGTGAGCGTGGAACCCACCTCTGTCCGCGCTGGGGAAGGGGGGCTGACCGGACTGCCAGCCTGAGGCTCCCAGCGGGTCTCGGGAATCTAGGAAAGGCACAAGTTTTGCCTGCGGCTTTTATTTGTGTTTGAACAGGGGATGTGTTTGCACGATGTAAAAGAAGTGGAGAAGGCAGAGTGAAACGGAAATTTCTCCCTTCTGTTGGCCAATGATCACTCCCCACTCTGGGGCAAGCATCGCTACCAGTTTCTCCCTGGTCTCCGTAAGACGGAGAGCGAGGCTAGGCAGATGTGGATATTTGGATATTTCACAGGGTCAGTGGCTTTCCCGGGGGAACCTTCTGCATCTTGCTGCTGGCCTTAAAAATGGAACATGGAGGGAGCTGGGCGCAGGAGACAAAGCTGCCGTTTGCTACTCAGCAAGCAATATACGAGGCCAGTTCAAGTCCTGGCTGCTCTAACTCACATCCAGCTTGCTGCTGGTAAATGGCCTGGGAAGGCAGCAGACGGTCCAAGAGCTTGGGCCCCTGACACTTATGTGGGAGACGCAGCTGGAACTCCAGGCTCCCAGCTGCTAGCTCGTCCAGCCCCTGCCACCACAGGTATCTCTACAAAGTGAGCCAGTGGATGGAAGACCTGTCACTCTGCCTTTCAAATGCAATCTTTAAATATGGACAATTAGAGTCTGTTCTACCTGATTCTTCGGAACTTTGATCAAATGCCTCTTCTGTTGGATGTCTTGTGAGTGTTTGAACAGTCTTTATTGAGACTGGAGATCACTCTCATGTCATCACAATGCTACAACAGACAAGTGTGTCCTTATACTGTCCTAAACTACTGCCAAATGGAAGGAAAGGTGGTGGTGTCTCAAAAGCGTGATGAAAAAGCTCTACATGGATTTATCTTTAAAATTTGCACCCAAGCAAAATAATATTTTAATCTCATTTCTACAAGTAGCGTGAAGGACCATGATAGGCAACAAACCACTGTAAAAACTCAGTAGTTTTACATGAGTCACCTGTTATTTCTGCTGGATTCAGTTTGCCCTGATTCTCTGCTCCTGGAAACAGAGGGTGGGTGATTGTAGAAGGGAGGAGGGGGAGGACTGACTCATCCACGATGGTCCCAGTCGCCTGCCTGGCATTTGGCTGTCTGTCACTGGGGACAAGTGGGCCAGGCCAGATTCAAGCTGTGGGGAGCTGGACACCGCTTCTTCCAAGGAGGAGATGCTAGAGTCACATGGCAAGGACTGCAGTGCAGGGGACATCAACTGGGGAGGCCGTTTGAGGACAAACAAGCTTTTGGTTTTAGGATACATTTAGATTTGTGGAAAAGCTGCAGAGATTTTTGGGAGTTTCCAGCTTTCCGTGATGCCATCACCTTACACTACCCTGGGGCGTACAATGTGTTTTTCCTGACATGTGCTTTAAGGGACGCTAGGTGGCATGTGGTCCAGTCTGGCCCTTGTAAACGCTGTTGCAGGGAATGCAGGCATGCCAATAACTCCTGCACCTGCTGCGTTCACTCCCCCCACATAGGAACCCCGTGGGACTGCTAGATCATGCAGTGATTCTATCTCTGATTTGGGAAGGGGAGCCTCCATACTAGTTTCCAATATGTGCTGACATTCCCTTAAACACTAGGCAAGTTGGGTTTTGTTTTTTTTTTTTTTTTGCCACATCCACATCAACACTTATTGTTATTTGGTGTTTATGAGATTGGTAGGCACAACCTTCTTCAGTTTTTGATGGGATAATTTGTGTCTTCCCCCTCCCCCAATCTGGGTTAGCTTGGGTAAAGGCTTACTAATAATTCTATTAATCATTATAAAGAAGCAGCCTTTGGTTTCATTGGTTTTTCTCTAATGCTTTTCTGGTTTCAATTTCATTGACTTATGCTCTAATTTTTTTATGACTTTCTTTCTTCTATTAGATTTAATTTCTGCTCTCTGTGGTGTTCTGAGGTGGAAGTTTAAGTTATTGATTTTAGAACTTTATTTTTGCTAGCATGCAATTTAATGCTATAAATTTTCTTCCAAGTGCTGCATTAGCTGACTCCCCCATTTTGATCATTTGTATTCTTCTTTAGTTCCAAACATTTTCTTCTTTCTTTTGAGATTTCTGTTTTGACCCATGGCTTATTTAGAAGCGTTTTGTTTAATTTCTAAAGATAGCCAGCTGTTTTTTCCATGTCCTGAATTTTTATCTTTTGTTGCTAAAAACACAATAGCTTCCTGGGTTCTTGATGAATGAACCCCATTATGGTGGTGCAGTGTCCCCGACACTCTCTCCTTTGCTAACATCTGCTTTATCTGAAATGAATATAGTGACCCCAGCATTTTATGGATTAATATTAGCATAGTGTCTCTTCATTGGTTCCTTTACTTTAAAATAAAATCAAGAGGCAATTCACATATGATAAAATTCCCTCCTTTTAAATGTGCAGTTCTCAATGTGTTCATAGCATCGAACAACAATTGCCTCTAATTCCAGAGCTCTTTTTTTTTCTAAAAAAAATTATTTATTATTTTTACTGGAAAGTCAGATCTACCAAGAGAAGGAGAGACAGAGAGAAAGATCTTCCATCCACTGGTTCACTCCTCAAGCAGCTGCCAAGGCTGGAGCTGAGCTGATCTGAAGCCAGGAGCCAGGAACTTCTTCTAGATCTCCTATGTGGGTGCAGGGTGCAGGGTCCAAGGCTTTGAGTCACCTTTGACTGCTTTCTCAGGCCACAAGCAGGAAGCTGGATGGGAAGTAGTGTAGCTGGGATGAATTGGTGTCCATATGGGATCTCAACACATGTGAGGTGAGGTTTTTAGCCACTAGGCTACTGCACAAGGCCCCATATTTTTAAAAAAGATTTATTTATATTTATTGGAAAGGCAGATGTGCAGAGAGAAGGAAAGACACAGAGAAAGATCTTCTGTCTGCTGGCTCACTCCCAAGTGAGCTTTTTCTGGGTCTCCTATATAGGTGCAGGGTCCCAAGACTTTAGGTCTTCCCCAACTGCTTTCCCAGGCCACAAGCAGGGAGTTGGATAGGAAGTGGAGCAGCTGGGATTAGAACTAGCGCCCATATGGAATCCTGGTGGATGCAAGGCAAGAATTTTAGCCAATAGGCTAATTGCGCCAGTCCCTTAATTCCAGAGCGCTCTCTCTCTCTTTTTTAAGATTTTATTTATTTTTATTGGAAAGTCAGATATACAGAGAGGAGGAGAGACAGAGAGGAAGATCTCCCGTCCAATAGTTCACTCTCCAAGTGGCTGCAATGGCTGGAGCTGAGCCAATCCGAAGCCAGGAGCTACTTCCAGGTCTCCCACATGGGTGCAGGGTCCCAAAGCTTTGGGCCATCCTTGACTGCTTTCCTAGGCCACAAGCAGGGAGCTGGATGGGAAGAGGGGCTACCAGGATTAGAACCGACACCCATATGGGACCCCAGGCGTGCAAGGTGAGAACCTTAACCACTAGGCTACACACCGGGCCTAATTCCACAGCTCGTTAACCACCCTAAGAAGATGCCCGCAGTCATTGGAAATCACTTCCCATTCCCCCCTTTCTGCCAGCACCTGGCAACTGCTAGGCTATGTCCTCTATGGATTCACCTGTTCTTTACATGTCCTGTATATGGAGTCATACAATGTGATTCTGTAATGTACTGTTTATAAAGTCCATTCATGTTGTAGCACATGTCACCTCTTCCTTCCTTTGTTATGGCTGGCAAATGTTCTATTGTATGATACTGTATTGCAGGGCACCATTCCATTCTGTTTATCCATGGCTGATGAACATTTGACTTGTTTGCATCTTCTGTCTCTATGAACATTGATGCGTGAGCTTTTGTGTAGATAAATGTTGCAGATCCCTGAGAGTAGAATTGCTGCGTCCTTTGGTAGCTGTGTATTATAAACATTTTGAAAAATCACTGAACTGTTTACCAAAGCAGATGCACCGTTTTACCTGCCACTATTTGAGTATTCCTATTTTGATAAATGTAACAAAATTTTCCATGTTAAATGTGCATCACTTCATTCACAATGCCTTATAGCCATCATCATTATGTCTTGCTCTGTATTTAGAAATCATTCCAAACAGAAATGCTGCAACCATTAAGCAATAATTACCATTTTTCTCCTAGTAACTGGTAACTCATAGTCTACTGTCTGTTTCTATTAATTTGTTTGTTCAAGGAATTTCCTGTAAGTGGAATCATACAATACTTGTTATTTTGTGTCTGGGTCATTTCCCTTGGCATGTTTGGGGTTTTTTCTTGCTGTAATATGTATCATATTGCCATACCTCTCTGTAGCTACATAAACACTCCACTCCAGGTATTTGCCACATTTTGTTTAGCCATCCATCTGATGATGAACATGACTTGTTTCCACTTTTTGGCTATTGTGAATCATGGTACAATAAACTGTAGCATAGGAGGATTTATTTGAGGCTCTATTTTCACTTCTTCGGGGTATATACACAGGAATGGAATTGCTGGATCACGTGGTAAGTCTATGTTAAGCTGTCTGAGAAACTGGTGAACTTTTTCTGTAGTAGCTTCAACATTTTCTATTTTTTTAAAAGAATTATTTATTTTTATTGGGAAGTGAGATACAGAGAGAAGGAGAGACAGAGAGGAAGATCTTCTGTCCGCTGATTCACTCCCCAAGTTGCCGCAATGGCCAGAGCTGAGCTGAACTGAAGCCAGGCGCCAGGAGCCAGGAGCTTCTTCTAGGTCTCCCATGCTGGTGCAGGGTCCTAAGACTTTGGGCTGTCCATGACTGCTTTCCCAGGAAAGTGGATGGATGCCACAAATTGGTGCCCATATGGGATCCTAACACATGCAAGGTAAGGTTTTTAGCCACTAGGCTATTGTGCCGAGCCCAACATTTTCTATTCTTACCACCAAGTTTTGAGGGTTCCAGTTACTCCCTATCCTGAATGAATGATGTTGAATATCTCTCCATGTGCTTCCTGGCTATTTGTGGATCATTGGAGACTTGTCTTTCAAGTCCTTTGCCCATTTTGTAAATTGGGTTGTTAGTTTACTCTTGCTGTTGAGGTGTAGGAGTACTTTATGTAAGTGTATATTGGATATTAAATTCCTATCATAAGTAATTTGCAAATACGCTCTCCTGTTGTCAATGGTTCTTTTTTGTTTTCTTGATAATGACATTTGATGACAAAATTTTTAATTGAATTAATTAATTTATTTGACAGGCAAGGAGACAGAGAAAAAGTGAGGGAGCATGCTTCCACCTATTGGTTCCCTCTCCAAATGCTACAGTGTTGGACTAGCTTGCAGCCGGGAACTCGGACCTTGGTTTAGTCTCCTAGGACTGCCACATGGGTAGCAGGCATCCAGGTACTGTGAGCCATCGCTTGCTACCCCCTCCTCCAGAGTATGCAGTAGCAGAAAATTAGAACCAAGGCATGAACCCGGGCACTCTAACATGGGATGCAAGTAGCTTCACCAATAGGCTCAATGCCTGCCCCAAATTTCCAAATTTGAATCAATCTTTTTCTTTTGTCTTTCATGTTTTTGCAACCACTGCCAAAATCCAGGGACATGAAGATTTATTTCTATGTTTTCCTCCACAAATGTAATGATTTCAGCTCTTATATTTAGGCTTTGATCCATCTTGAGGCAATTTTTGCATTTACTGTGAGGTAGAAATCCAACTTCAGTCCTTCGCATGTGGAACTCCAGTTTTCCCAGCACAATCTGCTGGACACTCTATTCTCTCCTTGTTGACTGGACCTGTCACCCTTGTCAGAGATAAGTTGTTCACAGATTACGGGTTTATTTCTGGACTTTTTTTTCCCCCCTTTTTCATTGGTTGATATGTCTATCTTTATGACAAGACAGCACTGTTTTAATTATGTTAACTTTGTAAGTAAGCTGCAAAATCAGACATGTGAGTCTTCCAACTTTCCTTTCAAGATTATTTTGGCTATTTAGGGCCCCTTAGAATTCCATATGAATTTGAGGATTAGATTTTCCACTTATGTCAAAAATTATTTTAGGGATTTTCATAGCATTTATATTGAAATTTTTGATGATTTTGGGAAGCATTGACATATTAACAATGCATGTTGTTTTTCTTATCCATGCACAGAAGAGGTCTTTCTATTTGTCCAGATATTCTTTCATTTCTCCTGGCAGTGTTTTGTCATCTTTTGTGGACAATTCTACCACCTCCTTGGTTAAACTTATCCCAGATATTTTGCTGTTTTAGATAATATGTTTAAATAGAGCTGCTTTCTTAATTTCCTTTTCAAATTGTTCATTGCTGATGTATAGAAACATGATCAAATTTTGGATATTAATCTTGTACTCAACAACTCTGCTGAATTCATTAACTGGCTCTTGTAGTTTTTTTTTTTTTTTGCGGATTCTTTGAATTTTCTATTTGTAGAATCATGTCACTTGTGAGTAGACATGAGTTTACTCTCTGCTTTTTAGTTTGGTTACCTTTTATTTCTTTTTCTATTTAATTGTCTCGGCTAGAATGTCCAGTACCACACTGAATAGCAGGGGTGAATGTGGGCATCTCTGTCTTGTCTCTGATCTTTGGGGAGAAGCTCTCAATCTTTTACCACTAAGTATGCCATTAGCCTTGGGTGCTTCAGAAATTCCCTTTATCAAACTGAAGGGCTTTTCTTCTGTTTGTAGTTTGCTAAGTGGGTTTTTAAAAAGTTATTATTATAGAAGAATACGAAGTTAATCCAGTGTGTGTTCTGGCTCAATTGAGATGGTCATGTGGGTCCCCTCCTTCATTCCAGTAATGTGATGTGTTACGCTGATTGATTTTACTGTTGAAACCACCCCTTCATTCCTGTACTGAATCCCACTTGGTCATGGAGTATGATCCTGCTGAATCCAGCCAGCTAGCATTTTAATGAGGATTTTGTGTCTCTATTCATAAGGATGTTGGTTTATAGCATCATTTTTCTTTTTGCGCATGCTCTCTCTGTATATGTAGAGAGAGATGTTTATCTGGCTTTATAGCCAGGATAATGCTGACTTCATAGACTAAATTAGTAAGTGTTCCCTTGTCTTTTATTCTTTGGATAGGCTTAAGAATCTGTGTTAATTCTTTATATGTTTGGGTAAAATTCACCAGTGCAGCCATCAGGCCCTGGGTTTTTCTTTGTTAGGAGGGTGGTTTTTTGTTTGTTTGTTTTGTCTTTTGTTGTTGTTATGCATTTGCTTTCTTTACTTGTAACAAGGCTATTGATATTTTCTATTACTTCATAAATCAGTTAAGGTAATTTCTATACATCTTTTTTTAAAATATATTTTTTGAGAAGCAGATTTCACAGAGAGCAGAGACAGGAGGGGAAAGATCTTCCACCTGCATATTTATCCCCCAAATGGCAACAATTGCCAGAGCTGAGCCCATCTGAATCTAGGAGCTTGGAGTGAACTGGATTGGAAATGGAGCAGCTGCAATTTGAACCAGTGTCCATACAGATGCGAGTGCTTAAAACAGGAGTAACCTGTTGACTCATGGCTCTGGCTCCAGTAATTTATATATTTCTACAAATTTGTCCATTTCATCTGGTTATCCAATCTGTTGATATAATATTGTTCATAGTACTCTCTTATAATCCCTTTTATTTCTATAATCAGTAGTAATATTCTTATTTTCATTGCTGGTTTTAGTAAATCCATCTAAAGAGTGTCTAATTTTTTAATCTTTCTGAAGAACTGTCTTCTGATTCAATTGATTTTCCATATTCTGTATTTTGTATATTAGATATCTTTATCATAGCTTTCCCCCCACCAACTTTATATTTTTTCCTCTTCAAGTTCCTGGTTCAGCTTGCTTTTCTTTTGCTAGTTCCTTAAGACTGATAGGGAAGTTAATGATTTGATATCTTTTTTATCTTCTTTACTGTGAGGATTTACAGCTACAAATTTCCCAATCAGGAATGCCTTCAATACTTCCCAAGAGTTTTCATTTTTCATTTGTCTCAAGATGTTTTTTAATTCCCTTCTGACTTCTTCTTTGGCTCATTGGTTGTAAAAAGTATGTCATTTAATTCCTATGTATTTGTGAGTTATTGCTCTACTTTTCCTTCATTATTGCTTTCAAGTTTGTTCCATTGTGTCTAGAGTGATTTCAATCTGATAAATGTTCCTAGGATTTATTTTGTGGCCTAGCATACAGTCTGTCCTAGAAAATATTTTCCCGTCAGAAGCTGAACCATATTGATTAGTTATTTTCAACTCCCTTTCTGATAGTCTTTTAGCCCCCATGTTGCATCTTCTGATAGCTGTTGCGTTTCTTTAGTCTTCATTTTCTCTCTGTTGTTTGGCATGTATGAGAGGCTGAGTGATGGGTTTTGGGATGGTGAGATTTTCCTGGTGGACCCTAACGCTATCCTGTGTCTCCTTGTAAGAGGCAAGTAAAAGGAACCATGGCACACAGGAAAGAAGGGATGACGTGACCACGGAAGTGAGGCAGGTGTGATTTGGCCATGAGCCAACAGAAGAAGCAAGAGGGGAATCCCTGCCTACAGCCCTCCCGGGCAGTGCAGCCCTGCTCATGCCTTGAATGTAGTCCTGGCCTCTGGAACAATCAGGGAATGTATTTCCCTTGGTTTTATCCACTGAGCTTGTGACAATGTGTTATAGCAGCCCCAGGAAACTAACATAGCATGCCTTTCAGATTTCTGTTGAAAGTTGGACACGCTGCGTAGGAAACTCAATGGGTGAGATAAGCAGCTTTCAGTATAAGGATGGGGATTCCAGGGACTAAGAGCCAGGCTCCACGCAGTGCTTGTAGCTCTAGACACCAGGGGCTTCTCATTCCTTGTTATTTCGTCTTGGATTATGCAGCTCACCTCTGTGCTGCTCTTCACAGTCAGTGCCCCGCAGCTGCAATCTACTGTGCAATACTGGGGTCTGATCTGTGTGGTCACAGGGTTGGGGAGTGTTTGCACTTGGGGTATTTAATGCAGAGAACAACCTATCCATGGTTAACAGAGACACAGGGATGGGAAGTGAAAGTTTGTTACTCACAGTTCCTGGGAGGAAGTGTAGCAAACCTGGAGGTCTACTCCCATTACCCCCGGCGACACACACACCCCACGGATGTTCACAGGCCAATGCCTCCTCAAAGTAGGTGTCTCACGTGGGCTTGTCATGGGAGGCAAGCATGAGTTCCAGGAGGACATCGTGACTGAGAGAGCTCACTCTGCCATAGGGGCCCAGGCATGTGTGAAGATCAGTGGGGCCAGTCTGTGAGTGGCCTGCAGCAGGGAGGTGATCTTCAGGAGGAAGGAGTTGAAAGCAGAAGTCTCTGGACTGCCAACACTGAGGAACTAGGAACTGCCCTGAGCTCTGCTCCAGCACTAGAAACTACAGCCTAGGCTCAAGAAGAGAAAATGGAAGTGGCTGGACTTGGGCCAGGCCAAAACCAGGAGCCTGGAATTCTGTTGGGGACTCCCATGGGGATGCCCATGTACTTGGGCCATCCGCTACTGCCTGCTCAGGTGCATTAGTGAGGAGCTGAAGGGAAATCTGAGCAGTTGGGACTCGAACTGGCACACCTAGGATGGTAGATGTGCAGATGGCTGGCCTCAGGGGGAGACCATGATCTCTTAATGAAAGCTCTTTCTTTCCATGGCCTCCATTTTAGGAAGGTATACAGCCCTCAGAGAGGTTTTCCTTCCTCCTTGGTGAGACAGGAAGTTGCGGGGGGAGGCAGTGAATGCTGGAGGGTGCGGAGTTCCTACTGTCTGCTGTGGGGATGAAGAGTAAAAGGCTTAGCATTGCTCTCTAAGCAGTCGTGCCTCTGGGGATTGGGGAGGAATTGATAGCAGGACCTGACCATGGCTCCTGCCTGCGAGAATGACATGGGGCTCTCTCAGCTTCTCCCCAGGAGAATCTGGTGGCCAGGTACCCAGAGGACAAACCTGTAAGAACATGAGGGTCTCCCTTCCCTCCCAGAACTGTGTCTGCTCTTGTGGCTTCATGCACCTCCCAGTCTGCATTTGGACTCTGGCCATCCACCATGACAACTAGGGGATGCCCTGGGTCTAAGCAGATCTCAGGGATTGTATCGCTCCGGATGCACCTGACTGCCTGGATTCTTGGGTAGTGGTTTACTTGGCAAGCTCAGTGCTCTGACAGAAAAGTTGTTGCCTTTCTATTTGATCAGTTTTTTTTTCTCTCGTTATCAAGACAAGAGTAACGACTTCCAAGCTCTTAACATGTCAGAGTTGAAGCCAGAAGTCCCTACTGTGGCCATTTGGAAAAATCAATCAACTACAGCAAGTAAGAAATACTGTCTTGAAATCATAGGACTGTAATCTTGGAATCATAAAGGCTTTGACACTAGACTCATAGAGTTTTACAGCGGGGGAAGCATAAATTCTAAGAAGGAAAATTCCTCATTGAAAATCTCCATGGCCTCATCATTGCTTATCGGATGACATTGGCATAAAATGCTTTGTGTGATCTGACCCGTTCTGTCTCTCCAGCCTCATTTCTCACCACTTGTCTCACCTCCCACTCAAGTCCTACTCTCCCTCCCACTCCCTGCCAACAGCAATTTCTCTCCCCCACCCAGGGCTTCAGCCACATCTCCAATCACTTGAGGTTTCTTGATACATTCCGAGTCCTGCCTGAAACATGACAGATTCTCAGCAATCATTCATTAATCTAAGTAAAAATGAAATTACTGGGCTTGGCACATGGCATATCAGTTACAACACCACTTGGGGATCCACATACTGTATCAGAGTGCCTAGTTCAAGTCCCAGCTGTCCCACTTCCACTCTGGCTCTCTGCTAATGGGGCTGGGAAAGCAAATGATGGCCCAAGTGCTTAGGCCCTTTGCCACCCACCTGGGAGACCTGGATGGAGTGCTAGCTCCTGGCATCAGCTTGACCCAGTCATTTGGGAAGTGAGACAATGGAGAAAAAACTCTCTCTCTCTTTGTTTATAACTCTACTTTTCAAACAAATAAATACATCATTTAAAAAAATCAAAACAAAACCCACAAGCCCTATGCTCAGGTGACCTTGGGTTCAAATCATAGTTCTGCTGGGTAACCTTGATTAATCTTTTGCGTGACCAATTGAGCTCTTATTTCTCTCATCAACGAACTGGTGCTGAGAAAATGAGCTTCCTCATGGGCTTGGGTGAAATATGCAGCCGTCTTAGCCAAAGGCTGAGCATCTACTGCCGTGTGGTTGTGACCATCTGATGAAATGCCTGTCTCTGTCACCTGTCCCAAGGACAGCGACTGAATCTGATGAATTTCTGCCCCCAGCACTCAGCCGGCTTATGCTGCACATGAAAGCATGGTGGAGTCATGAATGAAAAGAAGCAAATGAATCTTAGAGTCCCACTCTCATCGCTTGGCACACAAAATCTAGGAATCTCATGTGGCATTTGTCACATAACTGCTAGGTTGGAAGGAGCTTGCATATCAGTTTCTTGAGTTTTCCAAGGATGAACTCCCATAGTTAGTAATACCCTTTATAGAGTCACCTGGTGCAAAGACACACAGACACATGTATGCACACATGCACCACATGTACATACCAAGAATCACCACTTGTCCATTCAGTGTGAAATCAACACAGGGATTTCCTCTCCCTCCTTTCTCCCTCTCCTGTCCTTCCCTACTGTCTTCTATTGTTTTCCATTTGGGAAACTGCTGGTTTAAATCAGCCAAGTGGGTTTCATCACCCATAAAGACAGCGTGACCTTCCAATGGCTCTAGCAGCCTCGTGTTCAGGAACCTGTGCCTGACTCTCCTATGCTCACATATCCCCACGAAGGCAAGTTCCCCTCCAAAGGTACCGGGTTTCATTGTTGGACAGCATTCATTGCTAGAAAGTCCTTCCTTTTCTCAAACTGATAGGATCTCCCTCTGACACTTCTACACTAGCTCCTGCCTCACTTGCTGTTCTTTGGGAACCTTCCACGTGGCTGCCTCACCCAAACACACACGTCCTAGGATCTCAGTACTGAAAGCCTCCTTCCAGGTGAAGGAACTGAGCTCCACCCATCATCTCCCAGGAGCATGCTCACTTCTTCCTCCAGGAGTAGCAGACACTGGGGCCCATCCAGGGGTAGCAGCTGAAATGTCCAGCTTCTGGAGCAGAGTAGCAGGTCAGAGCTGCATGAGATACAAAAAGAAGATTTCTGTGCACCCCCAGCCCCAGTCCCACCTCCAATCTCCTTTGCTTTTCTTCTTTCTTCAACTGTTTGGGTCTTTCCAAGGAGATACCCATTGGGGTGACACATTGCATTTCAGGAGCCACAACCAGGCAAGGAGAAAAGGGTAAGTGTGTTGGCTGAATTGTCCCAGCCACCTTTTGTCTCCTCCCCCAGGATCAGCCAAAGGCTGGCATTTGTAATGATGGCATTCCCCAGGGTCTCCCCAGGAATAGGCCAAGGGGAAGTCACCAGCCCTGAGGCCACTGTGCATTCTTAGTAGCGGATAGCATTGCTGATTCTGTAAATCCAACTCTTACCTCACTCATTCATTCAGCAATGTGTGTTGACCACCCTCTTCATGCCAAATTGTGCTTTGAGTTGAAGCCCTTACTCCCAGCCTCCTTAGAGGGTTTAGGGCAACAGTATTGAGGACAAGGATCAAGGACAGTATGACGTGTTAGGTTCTCAGTCAGATCAGGGTGTTGAGGGAGCTGTGAGCCCGGTTCCCTCAGCTTATTGGGTGGGTGGGTGCATCCAGGGAGGTATCATGGAGAATATTTTTGAGCCAAGCCAGGTGAAGGACAGGGAGCCCAGGCTGATGGTTAGCCTCTCTTCCTGGCTTTCTCTACCAAGTTTATTCCTGAACCCAATTGGATCATGAGCTTAGAAGAGGACATGGAGGCAGGATTGCCAAGGTTGTCCTGATTCTCTGCGGTGTTTGCTTTCCATCAAAATGAAGGACCAGGATACATAGCTGTACCTGTCACATCACCAACCAGTGCCCTTGTGCCAAGCATTTCAAGGTCAAGCAGCAGAGTAGTATTCCATGAGCCCCGGTGAGCATAGGCCATGCAGGGGCCAGGCACCCAGCAGAGCCTGCAGAGGCTGTGGAGAGGGAGGTCCAAGTTTAACCACAGGAACTCACACCACACTTATGAATGGTCAAGATGGGGAGCTCCCACCTAGGGCCAGTATTGTAGTACCAGGTTGCCACTTGTGATGGCAGTATTCCATATGGGCACTGGTTTGAGTCCTGGTTCCTTCCATTCCCATCCAGCTTCCTGCTAATGTGCCTGCAGGAAATCAGCAGAGGGTAACCCAAGTGCTTGGACCCTTGTACCCACATGAACTCCTGACTTGCTGTGGCCTGGCATAGCCCTGGACATTGTGGCTGTTTGGGAATTAAATCAGCAGGTGGGAGATCTCTCCCTCTGTCTCCCTCCCACTCTTTCTTTCCCTCTCTGTTAACTCTGCCTTTCAAATAGATATTTAAAAAAATAAATAAAGAAAGAAACCTTCCACCTGCGTACAACTTGCAAATGTTCATTGCCTTCCCCACCACTTCTCTCTGGTCCCAGCCCCAGACATCTAACCTTCTGCCTCCACCTCACTGTCCCCTAAGGCTTCCTCCTCTTCCCTGCCTGAACCTATCCCCTTAGCTGCCAAGCAGTCTGAAACTCAGACCCAGCCCAGCCCTGTGCTCAGCCCCGGCACTGCAAACAGATTACAGTCCCAGGTCCTCACTGCATACTACAGGCTTGCCCTGCTCCCACCACAGTGAGTGGCTCAGAAGCTACCAGCTCAGACCCACATTGCAAACCACATCCTTCTCTAGAACACTCTGTCCCAAACACTCTTTGATGCTTTCCTTTCTTTCTACCACACAGCCTCTGGGAGAGAAGAGATCTGTTGTGCTCACTGCCCCCTTGTTCAGCACCCTGAAAGGTACTTGGCACGAGATGGGCACTCCATCAAGAGTTGAAGGAATGAGCGAACAAACAAATGAAACACATCACTCAGTGAACGCATGTTCACAGGCCGTTCTGGAGCCAGAGCTGAGGATTCAGGCTTGGAGCTAGTGCACAGCAGAGGGTCCTTGCCCTCAAGGAGGTGACCCCCCCAGGGGGGGATACAACTCTTTGCGTGCAGGAGCCTGGGGGGGCGGGAATACAAGTGGCATTTCCTACTGAGACCAAGCCCTGACTCCAAAGATGGGGTGAGAATGAGAGAGAAGACAGCAAAGCATGGGGTTTCAGGAACCTTCAAGTACTCTTTCTGAGATGTGTGGGACTCTCTCTACCAGAGAGTGGGGGCCTACACTCACAGCGAGGGCTCCTGGCATCTCAGACCCCCTAAGAGGTTGTACATATGGACTGGGTGATATCTGGGTCCCACTGGGGCTGGCATCTGGAAGAGGACTTCTGGAGGAAGAAATTGGGTCCCACTCAGAGGGCAGGTGCCCAGCGAGGAAGAGCCCTGTGGTTGGGTAAGCACTTCTCAGCACTCTCCCAGAAGAATCTCATTTCCCCACTTCTCCAGCCCTCCCACCTCCCAAGTCAGATCGACTGTATCTCCCCTCCCTCTGTGGCAGCCAGCCCCATGTTGCTATTTCCTCCTTCCCTGCAGATGGTGTTGGTTAGAGAGTGTTTGAAGGCAAGCTCACTTCCTCCATCTTTTCTGCTTTCTCACTGGGAGTACTTCCTTTTTTCCTTTACCCCACAATGCACACACACACACACACACACACACACACACACACACATTTTAAAGTTTTGATCCATCCATTCTTCTACCCATGACTTCATCCATCTACCTATGGACCCACCTTCTATCCATTAATTCATCCATCCCTCTAGGGCTCAAACCATGTATCCATGGATCCCTCCATCCATCCAGGAGACACTCACCAAACACCTACTGTGCTCCTGATCTGTTATTCAGGGTGGGGAATAAGGACATAATCCCTGTCCTTCAGAGCCTACAGCCTGACAGGGGAATAATCATTGCACAAATAACTGCAAAGTTCACCACATCTGTGATAAATACTATGCAAGAGAAATGCCTGAACTCTTGGAGAGTGGCAGGGTAGGCCAGTCTGAGAAAGGAAGGGTGTCGTGCCCACGTGTCCTATCGTCCAGCAATAAGAGGCAGACGCGAGTGAAGCCTTCTGCAGTAGTCTTTATTGTGCACACCAAGATGAGGAAGAGGAAAGGGCCCCGACCCCGGCAGGCTGTCTGCTCTTATGTGCTGACTGGCCCCGCCTCCGCCGATGATAGGTCGGCGTCATGATCACTCAGGGTCCTGGGCGACCGGATTTGTCAGTCCCCAGTGTTCACGCGCCGGCCACGCCGCAGTTCACTGCGCATGCGCTAGGCGCCTGCGCAGTACCGCGAAAGCTACGTGACTCTCCACCAGGCACCAAGGTGTGGCTTCTCCGGCCGGCGCCATTTTGGGTACGGCATGTGGCCAGTGCATACGGATGCGGCTGGCAACAGAAGGGTTCACTCAAGACCTGGCTGGTTTGTTGCAAAACAGCACTGGACATGTGGCATCCAACAAATGGATACTTCAGTTTCATTTCAGTTTAAAAACAGAGCAGTGGAATTTTATTGTTGTTTATGACACAATACTTTATTGTTTGTGGTAGTGTAGCCAAGAGTATTGGGCAAGAGGGGAACAGACAGAGGACGTGAAACTGTTTCCTGGCTTCAGCTTGTGTTTTGGAAGATGTAGAAGAAAGACTTCCTTCCTGACATCTCACTCAGGAAGGCCCGGGCAATTGCAGCCAGAAAATTCCTAAGAGACCTCTGCCAGATTTGTGGATGAAGATGCATGATGCTCGCGCTTGTGCAGGAACAAGCTTCACCAGACACTTCACTTGCTATGGAATCCCTAGCAAGCTGCCTCTCAGGGAGATGGTTTCTTTGGGGGAATTAGCCCTTCTCACTTGGCATCAGCAAATAACACTTTTCTCTTGGGAAAACTTGAAGCTTATTTGGTGCCCCACTCCCCAAGCTAACAGACCTCTATGAGTAGAACTGCATTTTTACTTTGTAGAAAACTCAAGGGGTATATATATATATATATATATAAAGCACGTAAAATATATTATTTGTATGATGTTTTGCATGTTGAAGTGATGCCACTTTGGATATTGGAGTAAACAAATTAAATTTATTAAATTAAATGGAGTAATTTCACCTGATCTGTCTTAAATTGGAAAAAAAATATTTTTTGAGATCCCATTTTCAAACATTAAGACTCCACTAAATAGAGTTCAACAAATAAAATGTAAAATGACATAATCCAGCAGGAAAATAGACAAGGGCTTATCAAGCATAAACAAAGGAAAAGTTCAACTTTGCTAGTGTCCATTTAAAAATAGCTGCAGATGGACCTGGTGCAATGGTTCACTGGCTAAGATCCTCATCGTGCATGTGCTGAGATTCCATGTGGGTGCCAATATGAGAGTGAATGGGCATTTGGGGCCAGGAAAGTCCCATATAGCTTCCTGCTTCTGGCCTGGGAAAGCAGTCAAGGATGCCCCAAAGCCTTGAGACTTGCATAGGAGACCAAGGGGAGGCTCCTGGCTCCTGGCTTCTTATCAGTTCAGCTCTGACTGTTACAGGCACTTGCTGAGTTAAACAGTGGATGGAAGATCTTTCTCTGTCTCCCCTTCTCTCTGTAAATCTGCCTTTCCAAGAAAAATAAATAAATCTTTGAAAAACAAAATAAAATAGCCACAGAAGCATTAAAACTACTCTTGTTTGACAACCTTTATCAATTTGAAAATGTTGCTACTAGAAAGACTAAACAACGACAAGTCTATAGATAAGGGACTTGCGCTCTGTCTGTGAACAGAGCTGAGCTGACAGTGCAAAGCAGGAGTTGGCCAGGTAAAAGCAAGCAAAGGCACCAAGGACCTGAGGAAACCAGTTAGTTCCCATTTACAGAGCTCTCGTCTTGCGCTTACGACTTCAGACCTCATAGGCACAAGAGGGAAAGCATCTCGAGGGAGACATGACAGATCCATCATTTGCAGTGTATGAGCATGCTGAAGCATGGGGCTCCGTGGCCAGTTGAGGTTCTTGACTTTTGCAGTGCAGGCTGGTTTTCATGTCTTAACACTGCTTTCAACCCAACTGTGTTAAGTTCCTCCTGCCTGCCTGGCCTTGGTCTCTTAGACACCACTGCTGTTTCTGGACACTTGTAGCAATGTGCTGACAAATGGACCCCAGTCCCCAGTCCCGTGCTGTGCCCCTTGTGTCTTGAGTCCTCCCACAAAAAGCCAGTGCTCCCTGTGGACTGCAGGCAGGATGCTGGGAACCCAGCCACTGCCCTCCCTCCATAGGGAACTTTCTAGGACTCTGTACTCTGACTCTTCTGTGTGGAGGAAGTCCAGGCTGCTCCTCTGCCAGCCCTCCTCTCGTTTCGGTTCTCTTTTCTCCTGCTCGCAACGGCACAGGTGTGGACCACCAAGTCTGTGGTTGCCTTAGGAGGTAGTCGGAAAAAGCAGAGTCTGCTTGCAGACACCCTAGTCTGCGGGAGGGCCCAGGCTGTCATGACTTGCTTTCTTGGTGGCTGCAAGGTAGAGAGGGAAGGAAGATTTTGTAACATGCCCAGCCATCAGGCTGACGGTTTCTGCTGGCAGCTGAGGTGAGAAGGGGGCTGCGGTGGCTGGGGGAAGCAAGCCGGGCTTGGCTGCCTCCAATCAGTCCTCAGGACTTCCCTGACCCATTCACTGAGATTGAGCAGCCACGATGTGCTTGGTGCTTTGCTGGTGGAGCAAGTAGCAGCATCTTCACAGAAACCTGCCATTCAGGGGTGGAAACATCAAAAGAAGCAAGTGTCCAAACAGAGCCAACCTTGGGAAACCAGATGGAGCAGAGTGAGGAGCTGCAGGGAGGCCTACAATGGCTGCGATGCCAGTGGCTGTTTGAATTTCACTTTCTTTTCCCCAAGCTGGACGTTCAGGGGATGATCCTGGGCCTGGTGAAATGGCGAGGCAGGGGCTAGCTGCCCAGTGTACTCCTTGCTTTTCTTCCTGTCCATCCTGATCCGACCTGAACCCAGAAGCCATCCTGAGTCTAGAATAGCTGCTTAGGGTACACCTTCCAGAGGAGGGACCCCAACAAGGCCACCACATCAGAGACCACTCTGGGACCTGAAGCAGGGTGCAGAGCCTGGCTCCCACCAAGCCCAGCCCAGCTCCAGGGCATCAGCAAGAGCAAGTGGCAGCCAACACTGGCCCACCTGGAGTCTGAGGTTTGGAAGAGGCTTAGCCGCAGTAACCACTTCTCTTGTGGTGGCATAAACATCATCCCGGGCCTGGAGATGGGTGGGTAGACAGCTGGGATATAAAGGCAGCCCTGGCCATGGGGACAGCAGGTGGTGACTGTTGGGTTTGTGCAGAGCCTTGTCTGGGGGTGTCATCTGGCCAGACCAGGGTCGCTGCAAGCCCCTTCCCATGGCTGCCATACCTGGGCAGGTGCTGGCCTTCCTCTTGCCTACCATCCTGCTGGGATTCTCAGGTGAGTCTTGAATCAATGCAGGCACCTGTGTCCAGGCCCTGGCCAGGCTGCATCTATGCCTGCCGGTTCTTTGTTTGCTTCTCTTCCTTTGTGAAGACCTCTTCCTTTTGGGGGGGGCGGGGAAGGGAGATGAGCGAGCATGGGGTGAGAGCAGGAAGGTACCACACAAGGTCTGGGGAACACCTCCCACCCAATGTTCCTTCTGTCAGCGCTACTCTGAGTCAGAGGGGGTGGGAGTGGGAAAGACAGAGGGAGGGAATGCTGACTCCTGGCCCCAAATCCCACCCAAATCTCCACCAGCCACTGTCAGGCTGTGTGATCCACAGCAAACCACCAGCTCTGAGTCTGTCTTTTTTCAGGATGCTAGAATGACCATGCTGGTCTTTCCAACCCTCCCCCCACCGCCCCGCCCCACATATGCTCAACTGGGGAGTAGATGCAGACAGGCATGCATGTCCACAGCGTTTTACAAACTGAGGGGAGCTGGGCGCAGGCAGCATTAAGAGAGGGCAAAAGGCCCCATGGCCTCCTGCTGCCTGCTGCCACCTGTCCCTGTTGGACCCTAGGCTGGAAGCAGAGCATTTTGCCTCCATTCCAGTGGCAGGAGACTAGGTAACACTGCCTGCGTGAAGACAGCCAGCAGAGGGAGGCTGCCCAAGCTGAGGGACGGAAGGCCACATGTCCCCACACTGAGGAGACACTTCACTGCCAGACACAGTGCCCTTGGTGCCCAGCAGGAGAATCTTCACCTTTCCCAGGCTGTGCTTCCCCAGTTCTTCCCATCTCAACAAAGGGGAGCCAGCTCTACCCCGAAGCTGAAGAAGAGATGGGGAGGGATCACTTGTCCCTGGCCTACTCTGCCCCCACCTGTGTCAAGCCATTCCCAGCCTCATGGGCTCCGGCTCCCAAATGCATTCCCAGGTCCTTCATTCCTCATGGTCCCCGTGGCCTGGAGGCCCGCAGGAGCCCCTTGGAAGGCTCCCCAAGCTTCTGTCCAGCACCTCTGCTTGTTTCTAGAAAGGGCAAGGGAGCTGACCTTGACTGCCGGTCCCCTGGCTGTGGTGCGGGGCCTCCCCTGAGGGCTAGGCCTCCCGATGGATCCTGCTGCGTGTCGACCCTGCGGCCCCCTCTCCCCCTAGCCACCCAGCTGTTGTCATTGTCGTCGTTTGGTCAGGAGCTTTCTTTCTTGCAGCTGCACAGCTCATCTCCCTCACGGGCCCCACCTCGAGGAACACCCCCGGGGCAAACGTGCCTTTCAACTGCACAGCGGGCATCTTCCCCTCACAGAACATCAACGTCACGTGGCTGAAGGACAATGACGAGCGCCCAGCCTCGGCCCAGTACCTGCTGGATCACGGTGGAGGCAACTATTCGATCAGCAGCAAAGTCTTTGTGGTCCTGGCCTCCCATGACCTGGGGTCCACCATCACCTGTGAGATCGCCCACAGTGCCCTGGCCGAGCCCCTTCGCGCCACCGTGAATCTCTCACAGGTGTTCCAAAGTAAGCCGGGCAGGTGGGTGGGCCCCAGCAACCTTCAGGGTCTCCTCCCACCCCACCCTATCCCCAAAACCTGAACACCTGTTTCTGGATACAAACATGGGTTCCTGAGGTAAGTCCCAGCGGCTCTGCCTCCCATCCAACTCTCCACTGTTGCAGCCATTTGGGGAATGAACCAGCAGCAGATGGAAGATTCTCTGTCTCTGCTGTTCAAGCTAATGGACTAATGAGTTGATCTTTAAAAAAAAAAAAAAAGAAAAAGAAAAGAAAAGAAAGAAAGAGAATGCAGTTCCAGAAGACTGTTCCCTGCGCTCTGGTCCTACCTGAGTCACTTCACACGTGGCGTGGGACTGCTCACATTCCTTCCCTCTTCTGTGTCTCAGTTTCCCTGTAAAATGGGGCTGACATGAAGCCTGACTTGATCGAATTTTCACAAAGAGGAAGCATCATCCCTCATACGACTCCTCCAGGAGTGCCTGGGAGGGAAGGATGCACCTGCAGCTGTGGCCCCGTCTGGGTCTTCCCTGCAGCCTCTTTCTACTCACTGCTTTGTTCGGTCAGCACTGTTGATGTATGTAAATGTTCATCGTCCATTCAGTAAGTTAGGAGCACCCAGAGCGAGCACGGTTCAAGGTGCTGGGGATGCTGCTACGCACAAAATGGAGCCCTTGTTCTCGGGGGCTTCGTTGTGCTTTAATCTTCCTGAAAGTTTCATTTGACAACATGGGAGATCCTACACACAACAGAGAATGTGGCAAATGCCCTACTCTCCTGCCCGTATTTAATGAACTTGAACATCTAACCCTATTTGCCTTATATTTAGTATGCAAGAAAAACAAAAGCTTAAAATTAATTCCTTATTTTTATTTGAAAGGCGGGGTTACAGAGAGATCACACAGATAACTTCCATTTGCTGGTTCACTCCCCAGTGGCCACAACAGCTGGAAGTAGGCTAGTCCAAAGTGTGCAAGGGTAGGTTGAGTTGAGGGTGGGTGGGTTGGTGGTGTAGTGCTTCTTCCAGGTCTCCCACATGGGTGCAGGGTCCCACGGCTTTGGGCCGTCCCCCACTGCTTTCCCAGGCCACAATTAGGGAACTGAATGGGAAGGGATGCAGCCAGGACACAAACTGGTGCCCATATGGGTGCCCAGTGCTTGGAGGTGAAGGATTAGCCACTGAGCCACAACCCCTCTCTCTGTTTCCTGGTTCTTCAGTCACCCCTTCCCTGAAGATAACTACCAAGCCCTCTGTGAACCACCTCCGTGAGCATCAGAGAGTGAACCTCACCTGCCATGTCAGCAACTTCTACCCTGCCCATCTGACACTCACCTGGATGGAAAACCGGCACACGGTCGCTACCGTGATGAACCCCCAGGTCATGAGGAACACAGATGGGACATACTCACTGAGGCACACGTGGCAGGCAGAGGCCACACTGGAAGGGAGTGAGTTTGCCTGCTGGGTGGTGCAGGACGATCAGCCCCCTATGCAAGTCAACATCACCCTGCGTGCACAGGCACAGGAGCACAAGAAAGGTGGGTGTGGCTCCTGCCCAGCCTCCCCCAATCCCTCCCGGGGCAGGGCAGTGTGGCCAGGAAGGGCCAGGGGCTCTGGGTGGGAGTGGGTGGAGGTAAAAGTGAACCCACATATTTACCCCACATCCACTTCTCCCACCCCCAGACTGCAGAGGACTGGACGCCCCTCCCTCAATCCCTTGCATCCTTCACATTAGAAGTTTCTTGCCTCCGCACTTGAGTGTGAGCTTAAGGCCTGGTGGGCACTCAAGATTCTTTAAGGAAGCATGTTTAGCAAGACTGGTCTCCTGGTCTTTTGGATATCTGCTGAAGAGAGCAGAATTCGTGACTCATCCAGATGGGAAAGGGGGAGGATGGTATCGCCCCACGGGGTTGGTGAGAGTCCTTCTCCTCCCTCACTCCTGTGCCTGTGATCCCCTCTTGTGTCTCTTCCCTACCCGGCCTCATCTTCCTCCCTTTCCTTTTCGTCATCCAACTGTGGCTCCGTCTCACTCTTGCAGCCTTACATCCTGTTCTCCACCAGGGGGCGCTGCTGGCCGGCGGTCCGGACCAAATGGGCTGCTTCCCTTAGTCTCGCTGGGTTAAGCCTGGAAAAACAGAGTTGTTGGCATCCGGAATTTTTGGCCGCTCATGGGTAGTGGGAATTGGGTCTGGCCAGGCCCAGGTGAGTCAGGGGTAAGCCAGAATGTGGACAGACAGCTCTTTAGAGCCACGGGAAGTGATAAAGGTCACTTCCTAGGAGGTGTTAAGTGTGTACCCGTTTGGGTGCCCCTGCCACTCTCTGCCAGAATTGGCCTTGGCCTGGCTGCCGGGAGAAGCCGGTCCTATCTCATCAGCTTTGCATTTCTCTGCACCCTTAGTGCTGCCCACCAGGAATGAGAAATATATCTCCACCCCACATCCCAGCAGCTGGGCACCCAGCTCCATCAGGGCCCTTCTGAGCAGAAACTGATAGGGTTATCTCTGCCGGGCCCACCGCTGCATCTTCCCATCTCTCTTACTGTCCACCCCCCACCTGTGGACCTTGTGCCGGGGCCACTGTCTTCCAGCACCTCCCCCGCAAATAAGCACCTGTGCTTTTGCTGGGCAGCCCCTGTGCTTTTGCTGCTGTTTGGTCAAGCCCCACCGGGCAATGCTGTGTGCCAGCCTGCGACTGCGTGGCAGGTGTGGGGACCAGCAGCTCAGAGCCTGGGACTACTGTCCACTCCCGAGTTCCCCTGTGTTTGTCTCCTTTCTCCTGGCAAGCCTTAGGGCTATCTAAAGCTTCTTCTTAGATCCTGGTCCTAACGACTCTATTATTATTTTTTTTTAAAGATTTATTTAGAGAGAGAGGTCTTCTATCTGCTGGCTCACTCCCCAGATGAAGATACTGGCAGGGGCTGGGCCAGGCAGAAGGCAGAATCCAGGAGCTCCATCTGGGTCTCCCACATGGGTGGCAGGAGCCCAAGCACTCGGGCCATGTCCCGTCCCTTTCCAGGCACGTTAGCAGGGTCCTGGATGGGAAGTGAAGCAGCTAGGTCTTGAACTGGTACTCATATGGGATGTCCGTCACAGGCTTAACCTGATGAGCCACAGCACAGGTTTCAGCACTTCTCTTTCTGCATCGAAGTTCTTCACCTGTGACCTGACACTGCCTCATGTGGCCTGGGACCTGCAAGGACTCCTCTCCCCGCGCCCTGGGTGGCCTGTGGATAGGCAGCGCTGGCATGCCTGTCCTCTGTTCCCACCGCACCTGGCCCAGAGCTGGGCTGAGACCAAGCCGGTGTTCAGCATCCCTGGTTGGTATGGGGCCACCTGTGGAGAGCTTGAGGTGGTGCTCATGCGACAGCGAAAACTCTCAGCTGGGAGTCAGAACCCCTGGGTGGCCATGTCGCTTTTGTTGGCTGTGAGGCCCCTGGGTGTGTCACTAACCCTCTCTGAGCCTTTAAAGAATGATTCATAACAGTTCCTCGGATGCACAGGTCACCGTTCACAGAGTAGTAATGACACACACATTCTCCATTGGTTACTGTAATTGTCAGTTCGGGATCGACAACCATTCCCATTTTACGGTAGGGAAACTGAGGCTTAGAGAGATCAGCTGCTCAAGCTCACCCAGTGGAGGGGCTGGAATGCAGACTTGGATCCCTTGCGACCCCAAAGCCTATGCTCCTCACTTCTTCCTTCTGGTTCTAATACTTCACCAACCCGGCCAGGCCTAGTCCAGAAGCAGTGAGGTGTTCTTTCCTTTTTAAGGCCTGGGGCAGTCAGGAACATGGACTCTGGGGCTAGACTACCTGGCTAAGTGCCTCGGTTAACCGCCACCCCTATCCTGCCAGCTGCAGGCCTTGAACAAATAACCTAGTCTGTCTCGGCCTCATTTGCTCATCTGTGAAATGGGCTAGTTGGCAGCCTCACTCCCTGAGATGTTCTGTTGGAACTCAGTATGTCGAGAAGAGCCTGTGGCAGAGCCAGGGTGACATGGGTGCTCCTTGAGCCGTGCTGGTAGTTGGCTCCTTCAGAAGCTGCTGCTGCTGTCCCCTGTGGCTCGGGGTCCAGCCCAACATCTGCCTCAGAATTAACTCCTCTTCGACTGCAGCCTGCAAGCCACAGGCAAGGGGCAGCTCTGGCTTCCTGGCTTCCTGGGCCCTTGGCCCTGCTGTGCCCTCTCTCACAGGGGTTTCTCTCTGCAGGCAGGATGGCCCACTCCGTGCAGCTGCAGGGCCCCCAGCAGCGGTCTGAGCCCGGCACCAGCATCCAGCTCACCTACAGCTCCAGCAGAGTGCAGACACAGCATGTTACTGTCACCTGGTTTAAGAACAGCCTCGAGCTCCCCAGATCGCAGACCAGCATCCAGCCTGTTGGGGACACCTACAATGTGACCAGCAGCGTGCTTGTCCCTCTCCTGGCGGGCGACGCGCTCTCCCTCGTCCTCTGCCACGTCAAGCACAAATCCACCCTGGTCTTCCAACAGTCTGTCTACCTGAACCACTACCTCCGGGGTAAGCTCTTTCTCTGTTGGGCCAAGCTAGTGCCGAGCTGGGTGCTTCTCTGAGCTTTGATTTTTTCATTGAAAGAAGTGTAGCTCTCACTCGGCTGAGGCAGGGACCAACACCTGTTGGGTACTTGACAGCTCAGGGTACTCAACCCAGTTTTGGTAGAGTACTTGAACACAATAGCTGTAGAGTGTTCAGCTCTATGTCTGAAGCGTACTTAACACAGTACCTGTGGTGTACTTAACACAATACCTGCAGGATACTTAACACAACACTCACAGGGTACTTAACAGCTCCAGGGTACTCTGCACTACACCTACAGGGTATTTAATACTACATCTGCAAGATACTAACATGTGCAGGGTTCTTAGCACAAACCCTGGAGGGTACTTAGCACGTCTGCACGGTACTTAATACAGAGCCTCGCCCACACCACTCAGAAGTTACAGCTTGCTAATTAACCCTCTTCATGTTGCCTCTCAGATGATTGCTCTTCCTGTCTGTAAGCTGGAGACAGCTTCTCCTCGGAGAACTTAGCTGCATTAATGCTGTTTTACATGAAGAAGAGTGAAGGGCTTGGCAGGCTTCTAACTTTTAGGGATTGTGATGTCTTTAGATCTTTAGTCGTTTCTGGAATAAGTCTTTGGTTGCTTTCCCTGGGCTGGCAGATCTGAGGGTTCTGTGAGGTCAAGAACGCATTACGCCCAGAGGGGACATTAGCAATCATTCCATAGCCAAGGGCCACCCTAAAGAAGGCGAGTGAGGCCTTTACATGCCTATTGCACTTTAAAATTGACACAATGTTTTCTGCTTCACTTTCTCCTCCACAAGTTAGGGAAGAGGTGCACTGTGTGACTATGGAAGTGAGCCCATCCTTTTACCTGAAGGAAAATATCGATAGTAAAGCTTGAATGAGCCCAGTGCAGTCAGTAACACACAGTCACTTAGGGTAAGGTGCACCCATGTTGTCTCCTTCAGGGCTGCCAGAAGAAACTGGGGCCCAGAGACGGGAAAGTTGCATGAGTCAGGCTCTCCATGCTGCTAGCTGCACCTGCACCTGCTACGAGCTCACCTCCAAGCCACTTTCCTTCGCCCAGCCTTGAGATATTTGGGTTAAAATAGAAAATGGGCAGTTATTATTTGAAGGATAGAGGCAGAGATCTTCTGCCTGCTGGGTCACTCCTCAAGTACCCATATTGGGCCAGGCTGAAGCCAGGAGCCTGGCACTCAATCCTGGTCTGCCTTGGGGTGACAGGGACTTGAGCCATCACGTGCTGTCTTCTAGGGTGTGCGTTAGCAGGAAGCTGGACTTGGAAGTGGAAATAGAACTCAGGAAGGTGCACTCTGATTTGGAATGAGTGTGTTAACCACTAGGCCAAAATGCTGTGTAGTCAGGACAGGTGTATGGAGAAGCAGAAGTCATTGCAAACATAGTGACAAGTGAGTGATTATTCATAAAATTAGCACACACTCCTTGGCCCCCTTGCCAGCACTGCCTCCTGCCAGGTCGTGTCTTCCATCCCACATGACTTTTGTGGGGGGTCTTTCTTGTGGTTCCCTTGAAAGTAGAGCCTGAAGCCAAGACTTGTGGGTTGGAAAGTGATGCTGAGAGGAGTGTGATGGGGAGAAAGAAGGGAGGAAAGGCAAGGGGGAAGCCACTGAGGGTACCCCCTGGGCTGTGGTTAGTGGGCTTCAGCCTCCTGAGCGATGGGTGGGTAGACAATGCCTCAGAGGGCCCCATGCAGGAGGTGGGGCTGGGGGTGCCAGCAGATCTGTGTGGTTGTAGGGAAATCTGAGGTCAAGAAGCAAGCAAGTGTGAGAGCCAGAGGAGGGATTCCGCTTGGGTGTGGCCCCAGTGGCAAGGCTGTCTTCTGGCTAGGAGGGTCATGGCACAGTGTATGGAGCTGGTTGCCACCCCATTCTATACAAATAGAATTCACTTCCATTGCAAAGGAACACCGGACATCTAGCAACACTCTTGTGTGAAAAAGTTGATGCAGATGATATTGTTGCGGGTGGAGGGGCACAGGAGAAACCACCGAGCAGCTAAGTGTGGAAGAAGCACAGTGGGTGTTTGATGCAGTGGTCAAGGCACTGCTTGAGACCGCTTCATCCCCTCTTGAGGGTCTAGATTTGAGTCCCAGTTTCTGATTCAGCTTCCTGCAGGTGCACACCCTGGAGGGGTGACAGGTGATGATTCAAATAGTTGGGTCCCTGACCCTCACATGGGAGGCCCAGATTGAGTCCCAAGCTTCTGCCTTCAGTCTAGCCATCCTGGCTGTTGTGGGCATTTGAACAGTGCACCAGCTAATGGAAGATCTCTGTCTCCCTGCCTTTCGAATAAATAAAGATAGTTAAGTTATTTGTAAAACCATAGAAGAATAAGGAGGAAAAAAATCTGTGGTGATAATAATACTATGGGTACTTTATGGAAAAAACATTGTGAGTAAAAGGGGGGCTTTGTGAAAATTGATAGAGCATTTGAAGAATTTCTAATAATTTTCCTAAAGTATCTTTTAATGGTTGTGCTGTGAATGTGAAATTTGAGGTGAAGGATTGGTTGGTACCATAGCACAAGTTTGCAGGAGAAAATGATATCAGCTTCCTTCTGCCCCCAACACTTGTTCTGTTTGACGCATAGCTGTAATTATAGCCTATATTGAATTAAAAGTACAAATGAAATGGAATTGTCTTTATAATTTAAATGTGTTTCAAGACGAGTTCCAACCAATTGTCTTGATCATTTCTATGAAATTGGGGCTTGGTTTTGTATTTGCTTTTTGCTGTTCCTATGGCAAATGATTTCTCTGTGTTTACTGCACTAGCTTTTGTAAAGAGTAAATAAGAAAGTGCATGCACAGTTCCTTAAACACTGCCTTGGAGTACAACAGATGCAGTTGTTTCCAGTTGTGCCCAGGCCTCTGTCCTCCCAGCACCGTGTTAGAGAGCTGGGATGGGCCACCAGAGCCCTCCACTCCATGTTTTTCCCATGGCACCTGCTTGGTGGCACCTCTCCCCAGCTGGCTGTGCATCAGGCCTTTGTCATTCTGGACCCTCCCTTCTCAGATCTCTGCTCGGTGGGAATCCCTGTGCTACCCTGGACGGGAAGGACGGAGCACAGCGAGCGAGATTCAGGGGATCATGTTGTCCCTGAGCTGTCCAGCCCCTCAGCAAAATCACATGTCTGAGTGGGCTGAGGGTGAAGAAAGGATGTTTGGAGATCAGAAGCCTTTAGTTTCTTCCAATTGCACGACATGCAAATTGCTCTTTCTACCACAGACCAAGAGGTGGGATCTGTATAAATTAGACCCACGAGAACTCATCTGACCTTAGAGGATTTCATCATTTCCATCTGGAAAGACAGAGTAGAAGTGATTTGTGCCAAGTCTTGCTGTTGACCGTGGTGTCAGTGCAGTGACCAGAATCTAGGTCTCCTGGCCCTTAGCCTGAAGTTTGTCCTGCTGAGTGTTTATAGGAAGTCCACTGGTACTGATGGAAATCCTTCTTATAAACAGTTTGGATTGCACAGCTGGAAAAAAAAATTTTTTAATCTAAAAGTTGTTAGGTTTTAATGTCAGAAGTCCAGAGTCAAAAATGCATATTGCTTTACAGTTTGGGTGTCAGAATAGCATAAAGCAAAAAACATTGCCTGTAGTATAATCCCAGGTTTGCCACTTGTGGCCTTGGGCAAGCAACCCATCCTCTCCAAACTCAAATCCCTTCACAGGTAACGTCTTTGTATCTTGGAGCAGAATCTAAGAACCTTCACATCTTAGAATAATTGAGGCATAGAGTGAGCTTACTGATTTGAAATGAATTAAATGATATTCATACCTCATCTTTTCATCTTTCATGGGCAAAGTGGAAAAGGAAGTAATGGGGAGGTTAGCCTTCACCAGTCCTGTGCATTCTTCTGTCTACTCCTCCGCCACTCCGACTTGCTTTCATTTATGCTCTCATGCTCTTGTCCAGTTGTATGTCTCCTCTGCAAGCTGCGGTTCGCCAGTGCCCAGATCCCCCCCGGGCAGCTCTGGCCTTGCCCAGCAGACTTCTCATGGTAACTGCTTTCTCTGGATTTTGTTAGTTTCCCCTGCAGTGACCGTGTCCCAGTCTTCCACTTCCTCCGGCTTGGTGGCTGTCACCTGCCATGTGCAGAGATTCTATCCTCAGAGTGTGTATGTCACCTGGCTGGAGGACTGCCATCCACAAAATGGAACCAAACAACCCGTGTCCAAGATGAACCAGGACGGGTCCTACAGCCTGGAGAGCTCGTATCTGGTGAACATGTCGGCACAGAGAACAGAGCGTGTGTTCACCTGCAGGGTGCAGCACGAGGCCCAGTCTCCCATCCAGGCCAGCCTCATCCTGTCCACAGCAGCACACACCCCCTTGAGCTCAGGTGAGGTCCTCTTGGTGAGAATGATGCCCAGAGACAGGGCGCGGAGGGGAAGCGTGATCATTGCTGCTGAGGTCTTGGCCACCTTAACAGTGTGCAGTTCTCTGAATCACCAGAACAGTTTCTGGCCAGGGGCTTCCTGCAGGGCTGGTCCTCTTGGAAGTTTGTGATCCCAGCACCCTTGACAATGCCTGTGAAAGTGAGGGCGCCCTCACTTGCTGGGATTCTGAGATGGTTGCCACCAAGGCTGTCTTATTCTAAATGATCTTTGTGAAAGATGTAATGGCAATCTTGCCTGTACATTGACTTGTTCCCGTTTGGGGTTGGGGGTGTACATAATGATAATATAGGCTTTTCTGGTTAATTCAGGCACTTAACCCTCTGTACCCCAGTTTGTTCATCCATAGAGGATCTAAAGGAAGTTCATAAATCATAGAGTACTTCTGGGGTCTAAATGAATTAATCTACATAACTCATGACCCTACAAACATATAAGAAATCCAGCTACTGTCACATTTGAATTCTAGTGGCATGATTTTTAACTTCCAGTAATTACAGTTTTGTAAACTTAGCCAACTAAGTCCATTATGTGTCAGAGCCTCAGTTTACTCATCTATAAAATGGGGCCAATTATAGCAACCTCCTAGGATTGTAGCAAAGCTTGCACCTGACAGTCACAAGGGCTTGAGCTTAGACTGTGATGGAATTGGGTGCAACTTGTGCGTTCTGGGACTTTCCAACCTCAAGCATTGAAATATACTTACTGGCTCCTGTCCTGTGGCATTTAGGTCTGGAAATGCCTGCCATCATCTTTGTGGCTTTGCTCCTGGGCTTCAAGGTCTTGCTGGTGATCAGTTTCACAGTCACATACATCTGCAAGTGGTGGCACCTGTGACAGGTAAGGTCAAGGTGGGCCTTACTCCTTAGGGAGGAAGGTCAGGGCCATGTTTGTGAGCTGGCCAGGCGAGTCCAGGACATACAGTGTCCCTGGAGTGATGCAGCCTCTAGAGAAAATTCTGCATTCTCCTGCCTTGCCTGATTTCTTTTGGAAGCCTCAGAACTTCCCAACTCTGTGTGCTGTGCAGTACCCTGGGCTTAGAAGATTTTCCAATTCAGGACCTTGGTACCCTGAAGATGGACATCCAAGGTGTGGGGATGGGATCAAGGTCAAGACCCAATCTCTGAAAATTCTGTATGCTGTTAGGCATTTATGTATTCCTGTTGATTATCTTTGAATTAATAAAGGAAAGTACTGCTAAAATCTACTCATACAACTATTGAAGAGGCACACAGATATGGAATGGTCACAAAGATGAATGTGGATATCAGAGAGAGTTTAGAACCCAGACAGTGAGCGGTAGATGCTTTGCTTCTAGTCTGTACCATGAACTTGGCCAGTGAACCAATAATAAGTAGTAAATAAGTAAATGTCCAATAAGTACATGGCACTATGAGCTGGCATGCAGTAAGTGCTCAACCAGTACTTGTGGCATGAATACACAAGTGAATGAGTGAATGGGGTACCTTTTTTCCTATAACTCTTATAGATCCTGGAATATGTTATCTTCTGGCCTCTCCAGTGGGCTCAAGTGGGAAGAAACAGCTAGCAGGGACCCACAGGCGTCCAAGACCCCTGGCCATTAATGTGCCATCCCCCATGGACATGCTTGCTTCCACAACCCCTCCTGGTCCTACTCCCTTAGATTTGGAGCCCAGTTAGATATGAGGCCCCAGGGATATCTTGGTCCTGATACATTGGGCTTCACTCCACTCAAGAGAGAATTAATCTGCTTGCTCAATGACAGCGCTTGTTCTTCAGAGCACTTTTCATCTTGCATCTGGTGGCTTTCATAGGCATGATTTCATTCCAACACACGTTAAATTTGAAATCGTTAAAATAGTGAACAAGCATTTCTTTACTCTGAATTCTATAAAATATCATATAAAATATCACCTTTTGCCATTGTGTTCTTTGGTTTCTTCTTAAAAATATTGTCTGAAGTTGGTCATTCCTAAGCACAATCTTATACTTCTATAATATATGGATAAACCCATAAGTAATACACAGTGTTACTAGCATGTTTTAAATTTTATGTGTTAGTATATTGTGCACGGCATTCTGGTTCTTTTTTATGCATAACAGTTTGTGGAATTTATTCACATTGATATGTGTAGCTCCATTGGATTAATGTTTCACTACTGTGTGGTCTTCTGTTGCAGGCATACAGCACCATGTATAGATTCTTGTCGTGATGGATGGTGAAGCTTTCTTCATTGTCTTACTAGTACTTCCTGACCTTCTGTCATTTGTCTCCCTGAGTACTTGTGGGAGAGTCTCCTGGTCCCATTAGTATTGTCCACAAAGCAACAGTGTTGTTAACATTTGGGAGCTCTAGTTACACAAATTGCTTTCAAGTGTTGCCTTTTTTTTTTTTTCTGGTGAGTGAGCAAGTGAGTGAGGTATGTATGTGCTACAATCGGGAGAGGTCTTTTTTCCTGCAAAGATACATTATTCAGCACTCCCTCATAATGCATTTCTGTCTTTGCCATTTATCGAATTTCTAGAAATCTGAGCTCTTTTGATGATCTCTTTGTTCCACAAATCTACTTACCTATCCCTTTGTCAGTCCTGCACACTCCTAGTTTGAATAACTTTGTAATAAGTTTTGCTACCCCTTTTGAACAAATCATCTCACTTTTTCTTATTCAAAATTGTCTTGGTCCAAATGTATTTTAAACTTGCTCTGTCAAATTTCATGAGAACCCATTTTAAATGATTTGATGGCATTGAATTTATACATTAATTTGGGCAAATGGATCTCTTTCCAATATCTTCTCATTGATTGGCATGGCATACCTCTTTTTATTTAGGTTTTCTCTTGTATAATTTTCAATTTATAATTTTGCAGTCCCCCCATAATGGACTTATGCATCCTTGGAGCTGTTTTTAATACTTTTTAGTCTATGAAACCTCTAAAAATCATTATTGCTTTATTTCAGTGGCTTTCAACTGCTGAATAGGACTGACATTGGGTTTTGAACATCAATCTTATATCTAGACAGCTTATAAAAATTCTTCTGCTATTGCCAATAGTATGGGTAGTCTTTTATGTGTAACTCCTTTACATCAACCTAATGGTCTAAAATTTGTTTTGACCTGTATCAGTGTTCCATGTGCACACAGGGCAACAGTCACATTGTTCTGTAAGCTGCTCCATAGGAAACCTGGAGTCACTCACATCTGTGCCATCTTCCACTCCTGACATTACCATTTTCAGTTCTGCTAACTGATGTTTGTCACATCTTTTGCAACATACATGTTGCTGATTTTGATTTTTTCTTTCTGAGCCATTCTTCAACTTCCCACAACCCAGTGTGACATAATGCCCTACTGTTGACTTCATGTCACATGTGCGCCTGTTCTCTTCCCATCACCCTATTGTGATTTATCATAATTTGGGGCAACGGAATAGGCAGCGTCTACATTGTAATGACCATGTGTATGCCATTTATTGTCAAGCCCGGTGCTAGTCCCAGCTCCTGCTTAGGTTGGGCCTTTCATACGTGTCCTTACATGACCACAGTCAAGTACCCTACAGGACAATGCCATCCATGATCCTAACGGTCTCCCTGTGCTTTGTTTCTTAATGATCTCCCATTCCCACCATCCCCAGTCCCTGGCAAATACTAATCATTTCTTTGTTTATGTCACGTCAACACTTTTAAATGAAGACACTCAGACAGGATGTAACTTTTTGCACTCAATGCCTCAAGACCCTTACAAGTCATCACAAGCGATTCATTCCTCTTCATTGTTAAGGAGTATTGCATCAGATGGTTATGCAGTTTGCTTTATTATTCACCCATTAGATGTTTTTGTTGTTTTCAGCTTTCTGTAACTACAAAGAAATCTGCTATAAGCATTTATTCACAGACTTTTCTGTGTACATAAGTTTTCATTTTTTCTGGGGGAAAATGGGGGAACAATTGTTAGATCATGTGTAATAAAGTATGTCTTAGATTTTTGAGAAATTGCCAGACTACTTTAGACTGACCATGCCAGTTTGCATTCCCGCCTACCATCAATGAGAAATGGCCCTTCTGCACGTGCTAGCTGGCATTTTGTAGCATCACCATGCTTTATTATCACCATTTGATTAACTACATAGCAGTATCACACTGTGGTCTTCATTTGCATTTGCCTGATGGCAGTGATGTTAAACATCTTTTCATGGTTTGTTTGCTATTTGTATATCCTTGTTGGTGAAATGTCTCTTTATGTCCTTCGTCCAATTGCAATAAGAATTCTTGTCTTGTTTTTCCTGCATGCTTGCTGCTAAGTTGTAAGAGTTGTGTTACAGATGTGAGGCCTTTGTTACATGTGTGGTTGGCAGATACTTTCACCCAGTCTGTAGCTTTTATTCCATGCCTGGACCTGACCTTTTGGACAGTATAAAATTTTAATTTCCAATTTATCAATTTAAAACATTGATCATGTTTTTGATGTCATGTCTATGAATCTTTCACCAAGCCCCAGATCTTGAAGATGTTTTCCTGTATTTGCTTCCAAATATTTAATGTTTGTCTATTTTACATTTGTACCTATGGTTAATTTTGAGATTTTTTTTTTATCTAAAATGTGAGATTTAGGTTAGTGTTCATTTTTTGTGTTGAGTAATAACCAGTTCCTTGTGTTCAGAAAGCTTTCTTGGGTCCAGTGTTGTGGGACAGCAGATAAACCTGTTGCCTGGAACGCTATAGCATTCCATATGGGCATTGGTTTGAGTCCCAGCTGCTTCACTTCTGATGCAGTTTCCTGTTAATGTGCCTTGGAAAGCGGTGAAAGATGACTGAAGTCTCTGAACACCTGCACCCATGTAGGAGACTGGGGAAAAGCTCCTAGCTTCGGTTAGGCCCAGCTCTGGCCATTGCAATTATGTGGGGAGTGAATGAGCAGATAGGAGATATTTCCCTCCCTCGCTCTCTCCGTTTCCCTCTTCTCTCTATCTTCCCCCCTTCCTTCTCCACTCTCCCTCCCACCATACAAAAATGAAAAAATTACCACAATCTTTCAAACAAACAAATAAAACAAACCTCTCTCTTTAAAAAAAAAAAAAAAAAAGGCTTTCTCTTTTAAGGAATGAATTCCTCCTGTTGAATTGCTTGGCCTGTTGGAGAAAGCTGTCAGTTTGGAACTTTTTTTCTGAGTTCTTTGTTGTTTTCCATTGGTCCGTGTGTCGTTCACTTGCCACTGCCATGCACTTCTGACCACTGCATCTGAACTAGGCTTAAAATGGAGTGCAGTAGCACTCCCATTTTCTTCTGTTTTCAAAATTGTTTTACACTCACCTCTCTCTCCTCCTAGTCTGTCTGTATACATGTTTGAATACTTTCGTCTATACCTACAAACCTATGGCTGAAATGTTGGTAGACATTGGGTGTACCAAGACCCATGTGGAAAAGCAATCCCTGGGTCACTTTCAAAAAGTGAGATAAACAAGACAACTTGCTCCAAATCTTATCTGACAGAGTGTTACAGGAGGGAGAAATTCCAGCTACATTTCTTCCAGATTTTTGCCTCAATATGTGAAAGAATTCAAGGAGGAGACACAGATGTGCAGGAGAGCAAGGTTTATTTAGACACATAGTATAATGGGAACAATATGGTGACATATCATTGCTAATCTTCAGCCTGTGGTGCCAGTAGCTTATATAGGTACCAGCTTGTATTCCAGTTGCTCCATTTCTGATCCAATTCCATGCGTATAGCCTAGGAAGGCAGTGTGGATGGCTCAAGTCTTTGGGCCACTATACCCATCAGAGACCTAAAGCAAGTTGCTGGCTCCTGGCTTTGAATCAGGTCATCTCTAGCCATTGTAGCCATTTGGGAATGAACCACTAGATGGGAAAATCTCTCTGTCTTTCCTTCTCTGTGGATTTACCTTTCAAATAAAACTAAGTAAATATTTCCAAAAAAGTAGGGGCGGGTTGGAGAGGAATATTACACTCTCAGACACAGGTGAGGTAATCTCTGAG
Organism: Ochotona curzoniae; assembly: GCF_017591425.1. Classification (NCBI taxonomy): domain Eukaryota; kingdom Metazoa; phylum Chordata; class Mammalia; order Lagomorpha; family Ochotonidae; genus Ochotona; species Ochotona curzoniae. The sequence goes on along the minus strand of NW_024465894.1, from coordinate 17,158,600 downwards.
AAAGCTGAGTGTTGACATTTACAAGAATGGGGCAATATGGGGTCAGGGCCTAACTGAATATTCAAAGGAGGCGTGGTTAGTGGTGGGACTGCTGCAAATGTGGTGACCTCTAAGATAGTGTCAAAGCATCCATTGCATGGTGGGAAATGAGGCTAAGGTGCATGATGGGGAATGTGTGTCCTGAGCCTGTAGCCATGTTGGACTGATATGGAAGAGTGTAGGGGGTTTGGGCACTGTGCATGTGTGGGCAGGTGCTGGCAGTCCTCGGGTTTTCTTCAGTTACTTCCCCACCAAGCCCAAGAGCAATCTAGATCTCGAGTTATTTAATGTAGAGACTGGAGATTATAGTCAAACTGAGAGCTTTCTGGCACTTAACTAAGCCTTCAGCAAAAGCCCATTGTGCAGTGTCCTTCCCAAGAGGGAATTAATAAGCAGTTGGAGAAACACAAGCTAATCTGCTACCAATGAAGTGACAACAGCTCTCTAGAGGAGATCTTATGAGACCAGCAGAAAATCCCCCAAAGAAATTTCTCTGTCATTGTGTCTGAACTAAGCACAAAAACCCCATTGATCAAGGAACTAAATGGTAACGGCGTTAAATATTGGGGACTTCCGTGGTGACTCCAGAGCCTGAAATCAGCCAGGATGCTGTCCCTGCTGTGAAGAAGCACTGCATGGAGTATGGCCTTTCAAACACTTCAACCATGATCAAGGATGCAACATTCACGGACAAGGAAAACTGTGCTGTAGTTTGTGGAGGAGCCTTACATCTTAGGGCAACTGTGAACAGAACAGTGAATGAGCCTACTGTTTTATTCTCCTCCTTGTAAAGGACATGCAGTGTGGGAATGGAATGTCCCTCCTTATCGATAATCAAATCTGTTATTATGTCAGCTGTTATTCAGTTTTTCAGCAAGGTAGGCTTGGGTTTTCAATGTAATTTATTATACAGACATGGATCTGTAGTGATTAAATCTGAGTCAATGGAAGCATTCCTGCAAGCAGAAAAGAGTAAGACGCAGTGTACTACACACACCGTTAAAAATGTGTAAACCTCTGGCCACTGACCAGGTAGTTGTTGGTTTAAATCCTAAGTTTGCCTAGTGAGATAATCTTTAAGTTTGATTTTTTTTTCAAAGTGGCTCTGATTATTTCTGCCAACAATGTGAAAGAATAAGCCGAAACCAAGTTGCATTCTTACCCTGTTACTGAACAGAAAACAGCAAAACCAAGGATATACTCCAGTTTGTTTCGGGGAGGAGCTAATCCCTGACAAAGTAAGCAAAGAAGTTATCACCTTCTCAACCATGCCTTAGACCTAAACGTGCAGAAGACTACAACAATCAAAATTCAGAAGCCATGAGTTCTCATTGAGCAGTTGGCAGCTGAAATTCAGCCAACCCAAGCAGCCCTAGCCAAAGAAAAGATAAAACGAGGATAAATCTAACAACAGCTTTCAACCATAAGCATGGACTTTGAACTTTAACTTGAGAAAAAAGCCCTTTCCCGAACTATTTCTTGAATGGTAACAGTTCCCAAAACTCAAGCTGGTGACACAGTCACTGATGGAAAGGAACCCCAAAGGGAGTTCAAACTAATTTAAGTGTTAAAAAGATGACAAGAGCAAAGGAACAACAACAACAAAATGACTAGAAGAATGGCAGAAATCTGAGTGGCCTCATAATAAATGTCCAAGAAAAATAAAAGAATTGAGTATTACATTCTAGAAAACCAGTGGAAAAGAAGACATGGGGGGAAAAAGCACAACCTGACTTACCCAATAGAATTGAGAACTCTGGGGCAGAATGTTGGTAACTCATGGAATGGGGCACTTTCTAATAAAGTATTTAACGTGTTTTCCAATACTCCTGAGGCTGAAAAATTGCTGAAATGGTGGATCTGTAAAGTTGTTAGCAAATAAAGTGAAGTTACTGGATGAATGGCGTAAAGCAACCACTAAAAATGGGGCAACAATGAAATAAGCATTGCCAGAGGTAGTGGTGAATATTTTGTAAGATCCAGAGAAACCACAGAAAAAAAATTCCTCTGTGTCTTTAGTTTCTGAAAATAAGAATCAAACCAGGGACCCCATGTGATGGCAAAGACTAAATCCTCGTCTTACTAGAGACCATATGGTCACTGGTTCATATCCCAGCTGCTCCACTTCCCATCTAGCTCTTCGCTTATGACCTGGGAGATTAGTCAAGGATGGCCCAAATAAAAATTATTTATTTTATTATTTTATGATACAATTCACAGGCTCTTGGATTTCACTTCTCCCCTCCCTGACTCCACCTGCCACATTAATTTTCCCTATATTATTGCAATAGTATAGTCCTTCATAGACAGTCATAAGTCCATCATTCTGCTATTTCAGTGTATCCTGATATTACGGTATGGACAATGGAAGAGTCCAGCAGCTTATTGTTAAGATATATTTAATAGTTTCATGAGTCCATTTTTGATTTGGAAGTAGAAATGCATAGTGCACTGCATCTTCAAATCTGGATATGATAGTCTCTATTACACAGTTACTACATCCCCTTGAATGAAAAGCCATAAAATAAACATAAATAAGTTTTTAAAAGAAAATCATAATGGTAGGACAGCTGGCCAGGGTGGATCTGAACAGAGAGGTATCCTAAAATGGTCTAGAGTCATCATCCTAGGACCAAGCTACAGATTGTTCCATCCCTAGAATAAATCAAGGGGAAGACATTGTGGGCTTGGAGCCCATTACTCCTGTGTGGTGCTCAGGCTAGTGTCCCCAGAAATCCTACAGCACAAAATGGAATGAAAGTTTCTCATGACAAACTCCAAAGGTGGAGAAACAAAGAGTTTTATATTCAGTAAAAAAGAGTTTTTGCCTAGAACACTAAGGTTTCAAATTCTTAAATTATCACTTTTTGATTCTTTGCAAAAAAAAATATTTTTTTGATCTATTTGAAAGGCAGAGTGCCGGGGAGAGACAGAGAAGGGAGGAACTCTTCCAGCTGCTTAATTTTGTTAAAGAATTCTTTTCAGAGACCGAGAGAGAGAGAGAGAGAGAGAGAGAGAGAGAGAGAAAGAGATCTTATATCTACTGTTTCACTCCCCAAATGGCTGCTCTGGCAAAAGTTGTGCCAAGCTAGAGCCAGGAGCCTGAAACATCATCAAGGTCTCCCACATAGGTGATAGGGCCCAAAGCACTTGGACCATCTTGTGTTGTGTTCCTGGGCACAATTAACAGGGAGCTGGGTGATATCAAGCAGCTGGGACTGCAATTGGTGCTCCATTGTGGAATGTGTCACCTTAACCCACTTGGTGACAACATTGATCCCTCTTGATTCTTTTTTGAAGAAAAGAAAAAAAAAATGGAGGAGGAAAGACAAAAGAGGAGAAAATAAAAAGTTCAATAAGAAAAGAAACCCTGCTCAGGCACAGCAGCAGACTCAGCTCCTACAGGACTGGGTGTGGCTGAGGACTGGGCTGTGCAACTTCAGATAAAGGAGCTCCTCCTGTTTTCCTCAAAACGTTTCCCAGGGAACAGAGAACCACAGACACGCATCCTATGGTTACGTGTGTGGGTGTTTCCTCAGACTTCTTCCAAGATTTTTTCTTTGCCTTTGACTTTTTTGGATTTTGAATAGAATGAGCTTATATCTAGTATTTCAATATTTCCCGCCCCCCTGCATTGATCATTATGATCATTATAGGTGCTGCTGGGCCATCTCCATCTGTGATTAGGTGTCTGACATCCTTTGGGGAAAATTCTGTCAGTACTGTTTTGAATATTCTGCTTTTTTCTCTTCTTCTGATATGCTCACATCGCTTTCATCATCCACTACTTGAGGATGCTCTCAGATGTTTCCAGTCTTTTCTCTCTTTGCATTTTCAGTTTTGTGGTTTTCTGCTGTTTTGTCCTCATGCTCAGAGATGCTGTCCCTCCCATGCCCCATTCCAGGCACTCCTCACTTCTGCTCTGGGCTTTTGATTCCCACCATGTCTATTTTCTTTCTTGCCTTAGAATTTCAGCTTCTCAGATCTCATTTTTCCACTGTTCCAGCCTGTTTTCTACTTTTCCTTCCAAAGCACTTTGCATGTTAATTGTGGGATTTGTTTGTTTTTGTTTGTTTTAAGTTCTGGTCTGTCAATTGCAACATTTCTGCCTTAGATTACTTTGGTTCTGGTTCCTGTTCCATGTTCCCATGGTGTTTTGTTACTTTTCAAAACCCTCGTCATGTGTCCTAATAGCTGGAGTTGACATATGTGCTAAAGCTAACTGCCATCAACAGGCCTTCTGTGGTGTGGTGGGGAGGAGGGAGCGTCCAAAGTTCATGACTAGGGCTTTTGGTGACCAATGTTCTGTGAATGTCACAAGGGCTCCACCAGGTTCCCCACTCTACCCTGCAACCTTAGAAGGAGCTAGATGACTGGGGGAGCTGGAGTTGTGAAATTCCTAGCGCCCATGTGCAAGAATAGGAGGATATAGTGCCTTACTGACTCCTTGGCACTTGCTTGGGTCAGGGTCTTCGTCCTTACTGTCTCCTCAATTCTTATTGGCACACAGTGGTGACTGGAATGGTCGCTACCACAGGGGTCTGGTCCAGAGCAGACCTGGTTCTTCTCCCATACTGAGCAGGTCCTGGGGTCCCTCTTCCTGCTGCTAGCTTATAGGGAGTCCCTGTTGAAGCTGGCACAGAGCCAAGCCACAAGCCAACCACATTCCAGGCTTTGGGAGTTGGGGACACAACTTACACCAAAATCCTTCTCCACCTGGGACTCCCAAGTGGGAAATCAGCAAGAGGACTTCAGGATGCCTCAGAGGACCAAGAGGAGGAGGTTCAAGACCCAGGCAAGAAGGAAGCATTGCTTCTTCTGGACCTGTCCCAATCTCTCTAAAAATGGACAATGAGCAACTTCTAGCCTCGTGGCAGGAAGCTGATTGCTATTGGGGGCACTTCCTCTTGGGGTGTGGCAGGCACAGCACTCTTCCCTCCCCAGAGTAGCCCAGGATCCCTGCCAGCACAGACATTCGGACCAGGCAGGTTCCTCAGGTCTGCGCCATGCCTGCCCCTGCCTCCCAGCCCCGCCATCCTCATCATATCCTGCTGCTGACTCTGCTGCTGACTCTGCTGCTGAAACTGACAGGTGAGTCCTGCTGGGGAGCACATGAATTACCCTACCTCCCCGAGCTTCTGGGGATTCCAGACAGCTAGTGCTGTGAAAGGCCTGGGGCTGGGTATTGCTGAGGTCAGAGAAGGTGGGCTTGGAGCATTTTCTCTATAGCAATGGCCAGAGCATCAAGGCAGAAATGCTGAAGCCATGGCAATAGTAATTATTACTTAAATTCCCACCACATTTTTATTGGCAGAACTATATCAGAAGAGTCATCATTTCAATCCTCACAAGGCACGAGGCCTCAAGAGGCTATGCCACCTGCCCGTGGCCACAGAATGAGCTCAGAGGCAGCTGCCAGCACTGCATGGCTCCCGGCCAGGGATTTGCTTCCTGTAGTCTGGGAAGCCCCTGCTCACAGCTCCCAGACACCCCTCCTCTCCTGTGCCATGGTGCTGACCCCAGGACGCCGGCTGCTCCCAACATGGGGTTTTCTGTAATGCCACCTCTCCTGTCCAAGAGAGCAGGAGTCTAGCTTCACAGAGTGTCCCTGTGACACACGCTGCATGAAGGACGGTGGCAGGGGCTCTGTGGTGGGGCTGTTCTGGCAGGACAGGCTTATTCTTCAGCACTCTGTGGTGAATGCAGCTCAACCTCACAACCTTCCTGAGTGCTTTATGGAGAAACAGAGAGAGGAACAAGCTCAGGGTCTCCTCTCTCCATCAGTGGAGCCGCCAAGAATGAAACACAGGCTGAACAAGCTCTCCTCTCCTCTCCTCTCCTCTCCTCTCCTCTCCTCTCTTTTCCAGGAGCCAGGAACTTCTTTCGGATCTCCCACGTGGGTGCAGGGTCCCAAGGCATTGGGGCTGTTCTCAACTGCTTTCCCAGGCCACAAGCAGGGAGGTGGAGGGGAAGTGGAGCTGCCAGGATTAGAACTGACACCCATATGGGATTCCAGCATGTTCAAAGCGAGGACCTTAACCATTACACTATCATGCCGGGCTCTCATTTATCAATTTCTAAGAGCTGAGTATTGGACTCGGTGCAATAGTTAGTGGCTAAATCCTAGTCTTGCATACTCGAGGTCCCATATGGGTGTCAGTTCGTGTATAAGCTGTTCCACTTCCCATCTAGGTCGCTGCTTGTGGCCTGGGAAAGCAGTAGAGGACAGCCCAAAACCTTGGGACCCTGCACCCAAGTGGGAGACCCAAAAGAAGCTCCTGGTTTCTGGATTCAGATCAGCTCATCTCAGGCAGTTGTGGCCATATGGGATTTAATCAGCAGATGGAAGATCTTTCTATATCTCCATCTCTCTGTTATTCTGCCTTTCCAATAAAAATAATTTAAAAATCACTTTAAAAGAAGTGAGTATTTTAATTTCTTATTCGTTGTATTAGAGTTTCTTTGCCCAATTGTGATAAATGATCCTAAGACTGACACACACTTACTGATGTAAGAAGGTTCCCATGAGGATGGATAGATAAGGTCTCTGTCTCCTCCCCCAGCAGGGGCAGCAGAGGAGGAGCTGCAGGTGACTCAGCCTGACAAGTCTGTGTTGGTGAAGGCTAGAGACTCAGTGATCCTGCGCTGCATTGTAAACATCCTGGTGCCCGAGGGGCCCATGAAATGGTTCAAGGGGGCTGGGCCAGGCCGGAAGATGATCTATGACTACAAGGGAGGCCAGTACCCCCGAGTCACAGCCCTCTCAGACTACACAAAGCAAAACAACATGGACTTTTCCATCCGCATCAGTGACATCACCATGGCAGACAGTGGCACCTACTACTGTGTGAAGTTCCAGAGAGTGGGTACTGGCGATGTGGAGTTTAAGTCTGGACTGGGCACACAGGTATCTGTGCGAGGTGAGTCCCATGGGCCTCCATCGGTTTCTAGGGGGGTGGTAATAGTCCCAGGTCCATAGTAACATCCTCCATTCTGTGGACAGCCCTTGGGAGCCAGGTGCAATGTGAAAGCTCATTGTCCTAACCTTCTACAGATGAGGAAAGTTGAGGCTGAAAAGGCTGTACTAGCTGCTCGAGGCTGTCCAGCTGGGAAATGGGACAGGGCCCTGGTATACAGGGCTCCCTGACCTGCCCCCCACTGTAGTCTAACCATACCAAGTCCCTTCCTGTTGGAGTGCCTGCTACATGCCTAACCCTTTCCTAGGGGTATCCTCACTCTGGTGATGGGAGCCCTGTCACTCAGCTCCTCCTCCTACTGCATCTGCCTGTGCTGTTTCAGTTCCTCCCATCGTGGAGGTCACACAGCAGCCCGTGGGGGCAGGGACCCAGGTGAATGTCACCTGCCACGTGGACAAGTTCTACCCACAGCGTGTGCGACTGACCTGGTTGGAGAATGGAAACGTGTCCCGGAAGCACTTGGCCTGGACAATAGTGAGGAACAAAGATGGGACCTACAATTGCACGAGCTGGATCCTGGTGAACAACAGGGAGGACCTGGTGCTCTCCTGCCAGGTGGAGCATGATGGGCAGCCAGCGGTCACCAGAAACCACAAACTGCAGGTCTTGGCCCAGCCCAAGGAGCCCGACTCAAACACCAACATCAACACCAGGAATGGTGAGGCCCCCCCTCTAGCAGGCCTGGCTGTTTTGAAATTTTATTTTAACCTTATTCTTTCTCAAAACATGTGAGAAGTAGTAATCTTGCTCATTGTAGAATTATCTAGATTATAGACATCAAGCAGAATTTTAAAGCCAGCTCCTGCCTCCAAATCCCATATTCCGAGAGCTACCATGGCTTAGAGTTTGGGACGTGTCATGTTGTCCTATTGGTGTTCTGGCATCAGCAGCTAGAGGAACTTATGTGAGTAGCAGGCGTTTCCTGGAGAAGCAGGAAGAGGCCCACTCAGATGTCCTGCCACTAGCATCTCTCAGGGCTTTGTAGACTCCCTCATGGAAACCGTGAGCCTCCAGAAATCTTTTCAGAGGTAGAAAATGTAGAAATTCAGTTTCCTTAATAGCATAAATTCTACATTGTGTTCATTTCCTATTAGATGAATAGTGATGGGTTGTGCTTGTTGAGGAATGGTTGGTTAATTGTATCAAACTTATCAAATTATTGTGTGTAGAACTGATCCCGTTATCCCCCTGTCATCCTTTCTGCATCTGTTGTGCCTGTAGTGATAGCCCCTGTATCATTCATGGTATTGGAAATGTGTAATCTTTCTTTTTGTACTTTGTTAGTCTGGCTAGAGGTTTTTCCATTTTTACTGCTCTTTTCAAAGGCCCAGCTCTCTGTTTCATTCAGTTTCTCTGCTGTTTCCTGTTTTCTAATTTCATTGGCTTTCTGCTCTTTCCTTTGCATTATTCCCTTTTTCCTGCCTCTAGGGTTTCTTTGCTGTTCTCTGTCCAGTTTCTTATGGTAGAGGCATGGGTCTCACTTGAGGGTTTCCCACATTTTCAGGCTACACCTCTGCAGCTGGGCCTGGAAGCTGGGTTTGGGGTTGGGATTTTGTCCTAAGGTGTCTGGCTGTAGTGTCATTGTCCAGGTCTCAGGTCTCTGCCTGTCTGTCTTCTTCCTCTACTGTTGAAATTTCCTTCTGCTGGCTTCTTGTAGTATTTCTAGGATTTTTAGTTGCCATTCACAGGAAAGAGTGAGGAGAAACGAATCTGCCCCACCTGAACTGACTAACAGTCTTCTTTTAGTCTTGCCTTTTAGTCTTCTGTCCACCTGTACGGTCTGGCCCCTCCTGTGAGCTTTCAGCTTGTACGATCACATCTTTACCGATACTGAGGCTGAATATGTGTGATGGGCAGCAGCCACATGTTCCCGCTGTATCAGGAGGACACAGGCTACCCCAACCCTCACAGTTCCATGTGTCTGTATATTTTGATTACACAGATACTTTTCAAATACTTTACAATGTTTCTGGCTGAGTTGACCTCTGTCTATTAGTATAGAATAATCAAGATTTGTTTGACAGTAAGAAAAGTGTCCTGTTTATTTTTCAAACATTTATTGTTTGTTTATATGAGAAGGAGAGAGAGAGATCTTCCACCAGCTGGTTCAGTCCATAAATGGCTGCAATGGGAGGGGCTGGGCTGGAGAAATTGGTAACTTCATACAGGTTCCCCCTGATGGCAGGGTTCCAAGCATTTGGCCATCATCTACTGTCTTCCTAGGCTCCCATTAACAGGGAACTGGAATGGAATTGGAGCTGATGGGATTCGAGCCAGTGCTCAGATGGGAAACCAGCATTGCAGGTGATGGCTTATTAACATGCTGCACTGTGCAGGGCTCTTACTGATATAGCTACTGTGCACCTCAAAACTTCCTTACCTCACAGACCTGAGGCCAGATGTCTCCTCTACTGCAGCAGGGCTGTTCCTCCCTCAGGAGGCTCAGGAAAAGAGGTGCAGGGGAGAGAAGGCAGTGGCCTCTATTCCCTTGCCTGATTCTTGCAGCAGTGGAGAACTTGGATTCTGCCAAGGGCCACTGAATCTTTATAACATCATTTATAGTCCACACAGAATCATCAGCTTAAAATAATGAGGGCCTGGCACATTAGCCTAGTGGCTAAACTCCTTGCCTTGTAAGCACCGGGAACCCATATGGGCACCGGTTCTAATCCCAGCAGCCCTGCTTCCCATCCAGCTCCCTGCTTGTGACCTGGGAAAGACAGTCAAGAATGACCCAAAGCCTTGGGACCCTGTACCCAAGTGGGAGACCCAGAAGAAGTTCCTGGCTCCTGGCTTCAGATTGGCTCAGCACTGGCCATTGTGGTCACTTTGGGAGTGAATCATTGGACGGAAGATCTTCCTTTCTATCTCTCCTCTTCTCTGTATAACCTGACTTGGCAATAAAAAATAAATAAATCTTTTTGAAAATATGAGCCTGTCACATATGTTTTCAATTTCAAATCCTGCCTGGAACAAATGACTCCAGGCCTGAGAAGGCCCATGGGCCAAACATTCTGCTCCTGTGTTAGAGACTGTGACATTGCCTGGTTGTTACTTTGTCATGGCCACATCATATTGGACTCTGATTTCTCCATGTCCCTTCTGCTCATCCGAAGCTCCTGTGATTGCTTAACTCACCTGGAGAATGCCAGTGCCTGGCCCCTTCTCAGGGCCCTGAATCACAGCCACCCAGGCCTGCTACCCAGTAAAGGCAAATATTCACAGCTCTTTGACATCAGGCCTAACTCAAGGTCCCTTCTGAGGGTCTGTGCTCAGATCTCTGCTGGGGTCTGGGGAACGTTTTCCAGTATTTTCCCCATTGGGGGTGTGCTATGTGGTCAGTGGATCTCAGCCTCCCTGGGTCTCCTTCCTGCACTTTCCCTCTTGGGCCAGTAATGGTGAGGGTTGGGGAGGGAGAGAATCTGCACAAGGCATTGATTCTCTTCCCCACACTGCTGCCTCTCGGTGAGTCATGCTGGAGGTCAGTTCTGGGCAGAGGGTAGTCTTCATTCTTTGTTGTTTCTCTTCATTTGTGGATGATATTAGTGGAGATGGCCTTCATCCTGCTTCCTGCTGCACCTGTCCTGCTAGAGGCCCAGGGTCTCTGAGAGCTTTGGCTTGGATGTGCCCATCTCACGTCTCAGCCTCCCACAGCTTCTCTGCCCTATCCTGGCATGGCAGGCCCTGTCCTGAACCTCTGCTTTGCCTAGCTTTATTCCCAAGGCACAAGCCCCAGCTTCTGCTACCCCATGATCAGGAGATAAGAATGTGTGTTGCTTTCAGGAAGCCCTCTGGCTTCCTTCCTTCACTTTAGCTTGTAATTGAGCACTCAGCCCTGTTGTCTTCTTCTAAAGGATTGGTGCTCAGTGAGTGTTGTCCCTTGGTCCTAATCTCACATCCCAACTGCATTTCAAGTACTCAATGCCACAGAATTCCCAGGCCACAACCAGTGGAAGTTGTAACCAGCACTGCACAGCACTGCTCTGCTGGGCTCCTCATTGCCCACATGGGAGCCATCAATTATCAAGCCTGTGTTTCTAGACCACTGGTCCAGGTCAGTTTCCTGGGAAGCTGACTCCAAGGTGGAACAGGAAAGCAGGGAGCATCCAGGAATGCTCTCAGGGCCAATGCTTGTCACCAGCCTGGCAGAGGTAGTGTCAGTCCGCAAGTCCAGGGCACACAAAGGATTCAATGGCTCATGTGGAGAGCAAGAAGGGTGGGAATGGTCTTTAAGGATTGTTTTAAACTGAGGAGAGGGTGCTGGGCAAGTCTTGGGTGGGGGTTGCCCTTGAAGGATTCATGACCTTGGTGTGGGGGTACAGCTCTCTCCTGCTGAGGCTGTGTCCCAGCACTCCTCAGCTGAGCAGTCAGCCCCCAGCCCCCCTGCAGCCACATGTGACGAGGTCCCCCTCCTGCCTGGGGGCAGGCATCAGCATTGTCTTATTTATGAAATAGATGTTTCGGCACCATTGTTTCATTTTACCTGGGTTCCTGCCTTGGCCTTGAGCCGGTGTAGAACACAGGTATCAAAGCATTTTCAGGTCCAGGCTGCCACAGATGAGCTCATGGGGGCCCCTCTAATGGCTGCTCCTGTCTCTGATCTGCAGATTCTCCACCTGCTGCATTCTTCGTAATTTTCCTCCTCTGCTTCAAGGTGCTGCTGGTGATCATTTTCTCTGCCATTCTTTGCATCAAGAAGCAGAAGATCTCAGAGTAAGTTGTGTGTGTTGGAGGGAGGGCAGGGTCAGCAGGCCGAGCCAGGTTATATATTCTACATCAGGACCAGCCAGGTGTATACAAGGTGGCCCCAAGATGGTCCTCAGTCATTGTGAGGAAAGTGCTCTGTTTCTTTGTCAAGTCCTGAGTGTTGTAGTTTGCCACCTTCTTGTATAAGTTACAGTTTGTGAATGCTCACCCGCCTTCTGTTCGCCTCTTACTCTTGGAATCATCAAGATGTGACTATCCTATCCCCCAAAGCCCCTTGAATATGATGTATTTTGCTGGTGTCTCTTTTGCTGAGACATCTTCTCCCACATCCATATCTCCACTTCTCTGCTTTAGTTCAGGAAGTTCGGCTTCCTCAGTGTTGGGACAGCAAGATGTCACCAAGACCCCGTGTCCTCAGACGGCTGCTGATCCACCTCTGACCCCACCTTCAGTGCATTCCAATGTCCCTTCCCATGTCACACCTCCTCCTCACTTCACTGCAGTTTTACCTCCATTGTCAAAACCTCCTCTCCATGATTAATTTCTGTGACGCATTGTCCAGCCCTTGGGAAGGAGACCTCGTGGCTACGAACTTTGAGGTCTTGCATGCAAGCAAGGATTTGCAGGAACTCGTCATCAGCAGACTTTGGATGAAGTGACCTAACAATGGTTAAGGGGCACACTTGTTGTTTGTGGACTGATTTGCACCATGGCTGAAGAGCTGGCCCAGAAGTTTGAACCTCATGGCAGCTTTTACTGTACTCACACTGCATGTCAAGTTTCTTCACAGTAACGTATGGTGGTGACTGAAACTGGAGCCATGTGCTGCAAGATTTGTGCGATTTTAGGGAACTCGGAGGACTAGAATTCATGTACATTAACACCAGTGTGAGAACTGCCCGAGTGTGTTTGTTTTCCTTTTTCAGTTCTCACAGGGAAGTGACTGTGTACAGGCAGATGCCAGGAGAGTGAGGATCAAACAGGAGGCAGTCGAGTTTCCCTTAATAAATGAATGACTGTCTCATTGAGGACATTAGTGTCTCTTACATGTCACAGTTCTCTTTTTTCTCCATGGTGACATTTTATTGGCATATGACAGATTACAACGGTGCATGATAAATTATACCTTACATTGAGTAAGAATCATTTAGCCATCTGCATGCATTCTTACTCACTGACATTTTTTTTCTCAAATTATGATTTAATTCCCAACACTGATGTTAACAGTAACAGATGGAATAAAGCAGTTCCTTGACGTAGACTGCAATTGGAAAATCATACTTTGCCTTCTATGTTAATAAGTCTTTCTTCATTCAGTCACCCAGCTCTTGTACTCTCAAGCACTGTTCTTCAAGCTTACTCTCTCTGCTTTGTATTAAAAAACTCATCAAAAATTCAATATCTCAGGAAAATAAGGACGTCCCCTCCAAAAGAAAAAAGCCAAAAGCAAGTCCACTTTGATTGAAGTATGTTGAAAGGGCACAGGAGCCAACTGCAAGAACTCCCAGTGGCCAAAGCTGGAACAGCATAATAAATAAAGCAATATTAGGTTATAACCCCACATAGCACACACACATCTGTGAGCCCTACTGACATAAATAAGTGAACACACTAACCAAAGAGAAGAGACACATCTCTGCCTAGAGAAGTCTCAGATGACCGGAGTGCATAGGGGCCACTAAGAAAGTGGAACACAGCTCCCCACACACAGAAGTGTGGGCCATACAGTGACTCTCCTCCCAACAGTGCAGTGTGGGAGAGGGTGAGGAATGACCTCATCGTGGAGAGAGACTTGCAGCCAGCTGATCAGCAGTTTATACACACTCACAAGTCAGGCTCAGCAGTTGGGAAGTCAACACCCACAGGTAGAAATCAACATGGAGCTCGACAGCCAGAAATTGTGTCAAGGACCCTCGATGGGAGGAAAGAGATGCTTTTTCTCTGTTGCCATCATCCTCCAAGTCCACAGGCAGGAAGTGAGACCTCAGGTGGATTCTGGAAGCCCCCTGAGAAGGAAAAGAAGAAAGGAGAAGACCCTGCAGATCAGAGTGGCTGGGGCATTCTGGAGAGAGGCTCAAAGTGCCGAGAGCTTCCAGAGACAGATTTCCAGGGTCAGCCGCTGGTCCTCCCTCCCCTGGGGGAGGAAATCCTGCAAAAGCACCTGTTCGTACCAATCTGTGCAACAGTTCTCCTGGTTCATGGGGCCTCTGACACAGTAGGTCTCCAGGTAGAGGTAAGAATCGGCTCCTGACTATGGGACACCATGATCCTGACACACACAGTTCAGGTAATGAGATGGAAAAGATGAAACTGCTCTTGGATCGTTCAGCAACATTCCCTAACAAGCCCAAGCAGTTGACAGAAATACAAGATATCTAAACCTAAGAATCTCAAATCTTCCCTGTCTGGCACCTAATACAAACTTGGGAGGCATAGAAATGGCAGCAACGTGTGATTTCTACAGAGAAACATAACCCAATATTTGGAAACTTAACCAGAAAAGACAGAGGAGAGTTTAGTACACAAGGACATGAAAGTTCTTATGAAGTATTCAAAAAGCTGGGAGGCAATCTGGGAAGTAGATGCACAGGAAGTATTTAAATGACCCATAATGAACTTTACAGGATAAAAGCTGCAACATCTAACAGAAGAATTGACTGGGTGGGATTAATAATAGAGAAAACATTAAAGGAAAAAAAATGAATCCAAAGATGGCACCAGGAACTACTCATACTTACTGACACATATTTGGAGTTCTATGTTTAAAAAGAGTAAAAACAAATCACAGGGGTACTTCTAAAAGGTCACGGAGAATGGAGTTCAAGAGAACTTCACTCTTGTGTAAGAAAATTTTGAATATCACACATACGAAGGGTCTTAAGAAAGTTTGTGCAAATGCATTTTGTGATAAACCATGCAAGAAGTTTCAAAAATATGTGCATCAAAATACAATTTTCTTTTGATTATGTTTTCTATGAACATTTTGAAGTGCCTTGGTACAAACATCCATATTTCTTCATGATTGTTTTAAAAGGAAGCCTAAAGAAAAAGTAATTCTAAAAGTAGAGGCACAACAGCAGGAAGCCCGGACAGAAGAGACAAAGATGAATGCTAGTCTTCTCTGAATGGAGCTTAAGCTTTGGCTTTGTGAACACATGAATGCTTTTAACAATTAATAAAATCCAAAATGAAAACATTTCCCAAAATCCAAGTGCCTAAATCCAAAATGAAATTCATTCATCTCACCATGCCTTAATGGCTTACTCACACAAAGGCAGAGTATTTCAAGGAATTTTAAGGGGCAGGGTTTTAGCCTGGGCTCAAGAGAAGCAGCTCTGGAGACAAGGAATACAGGCAACCTCAGCAATGAAAGGTGACATCAGCCACTCGGTACAGGCTGAACCATCAAGTCAAGGCCATTGTGGCCAGCTGCAGAGTCATCCAGCTGGGAAACTCTGGGAACCAGGACAAACAGTGAGAAATTAGATCAATGCAAAGATGTGGTAGTTTCCAACAAAGAAAAGGGGCAAGAGAGAAGAGGAATTTCTTTATTAAGAGATGACAAACAGGATGGGTCAAAGGCTGGGCACCTTGGAGCTCCTGTACCTGTCCCCTTTGCTCTCTCCCACCCCCATGCTGGCTGCTGGCTGTGTTTCAAGAACCAGACATCATATCTCCAAGGATGACGCATAGATTAAAGAGGGCAGAGACAGGGCTATATCTTCCACGGTACCCATATGAGTGTCTCAACTCTCCATGACATAGCAGGACAGCAAGATGCCACCCTCCCCTGCTGCATCTGCCACACACAGCTTTTAATTCAAAGACATGTGAATCACATGCCCAAGAGGGGAAGAACACATATTTCCAGACCTCTGAGGCCCTGGCCCCACCAGGAACCCTATAAAAGCTTCACTTGTCAGGTGAGGCATGAGGTCCAGGCGCGGGTGCAGGCCAACAGGTGGCAGTATGAGGTTAGAGGAGAACCAGTGAGCAGGGTGAGTGGGCCTAGGGCCTGTTGCAGGCTGGCTCTGCAGGTGGGGTGTGGTTCAGCATCCAGGAGGGACTCCAACTGCCAGGGCACTGCGAGAGGAAGATGGCCATGGGCTTGCACTCCCTGTTCTCCTTGACCTTGAAAGGTAATGAATCTGAGGGCTTCGGAGCTGGCCCTGACCACTTCAGCCCTGTTCTCTGTGTCTCTCATGCCAGGCCCAGCTGGAGCACAGAGGCCTAGGCTCCCTGGGATTGGGCAGGGGTGGGTGGGAGGAGAAGCACGGAGCAGATGTGATGACCACTCCCCGTCCCCCCGCCCCACAAGGATCTTGAAGGGGAACAAAGGCTGCCGCTCGGGTTCCTGCTTCCACTGTAGGTCACAGTGGGTACTCCGCTCCTCAAAAGCAAAGGATCTTCCCTCCCCTCCTGCCTTGGTCAGCAGGTGCTGCCCAGCATGGAACCAGCCACGATGCCTGGAGCTGCCACCCCAGCTTCCCCTGCCTCGATACACTTTGAAGTCCACCCACATCCACTGTTACTCACAGTCTCCCTTGGTGGGGAGAGCCAGAATCGGAATAAGCAGTAGTGGAAGCGGGGCTCTCGTGCCCCACCCAGGGGGAAAAATCTCTGTCAAGGTTCAGACCTCAAGTCCATGACCTTGACTAGGAATCCAGCAGAAGCAGCGCTGGCTCTGACTACAACACAATGCTCATGGCCCCCGTTCTGCTCCCCACCCCAGGGAAACCCATTTTGACTGCCCCACAAGTTCTGTGATTAACCTGCACAGCCTCCCTATGACTTGTGCTATCAAATTTTATTTTAAATTGTTGCCATTTACACAGGGACATATAAAGATGAGTTTAACGAATATACATGGATTTATAATTTCTAAATATTTGTGACACATGTTTTATACATGCACGTACTCACTAATTATCCTGAGAGGAGAGGCAGGGATATAAATAGCACACACTGTGGGACTTGTGGCAAAGATCATAATGAGAGAAAAGAGCGCTACATTATTGTGTTTGGGGTTTAGTTCATGAATGTCTATGTCCCATGGCATCCTCACTAATTTTCTCATGTGAAGGAAAGCACTTTGAAATGTGTCTTTCTGTTTCTGGCTTATAGCACTTAGCATAATGATCTCCAACTCATCCACTTGGGTGCAAATGTAGGAATTCATTCCTTTTTTGTGGCTGAGTCATACTCCATCACGTACACATGCCACATTTTCTGTGTCCAGTCGTCAGCTGATGCACATCTGGGTTGATTTCCTATCTTTGCTATTGGAGCTTCAATAAACATGGGAATATTTTAACATGCTGACTTCATTTCCTTTGCACATGTTCCCAGAAGTAGGATAGCTGGATCATATGGCTGATCTATTTTTACTTTTCTGAAGGATCACCATGCCATTTTCCTATAATGGCTGTACTGATTTGCATTCCCACCAACTCAGCAGCATTTGCTATTTCTTGACCTTTTGGTAACAGCCATTTCATTTGGAGTGAGGATACTTCACTGTGGTTTTCATTTGCATTCCCTAAGGGCTGGTGATACTAAACATTTTCTTATGTGTTTGTCAGCCATTTACATCTCTTGTTTTGATAAATATGTTTTCAGATCCTTGCTCACTTCTTGGCTGGATCCTTTGTGTTGTTGCTGAGTCTCATGAACTCTGTATCTTATGGATATTAATGCTTTATCAGATGCACAGATTGCAGATACCTTGTCCCATTTGTTGGTTATCTACTCACACCGATTGTCGCCTTTGCAGTGGAGAAGGTTCTTAGTTTGACACACTTTGCTTTTGTCTGCTTTTTGTTCTGTTATCTGTGCACTTGGAATACTGTCCAAGAAATAATTGCCTTTGCCAGTCAACATCCTGGAGTGTTTCCTTGTATCTTCCTCTAATAGTTTCATAGTTTTTGTTTTTACATTTAGAGCTTTGATCCATGTCAAGTGGGTTTTGGGGAGGGTGTAAATTAGAGCTCTTGTTTCCAACGTCTGCAGGTGAAAATCCAATTTTCCCAAAACTACATACGGAAGACACTGTCCTTTCTCCAGGGAGTGGTTTTAGCACCTTGTCAAAGATAAGGTGATTGGAGATGCCTGGATTTATTTGTGGGCTTTCTGTTCTGTTCTATTGATTCATGTCTATTTTTATGTGTGTACCATGCTGTTTAGGTCATAATAGCCCTGTTGTATGTCTAGAAATTTGGTATTATGTTGCCTCCAGCTTTGTTTTTATCATTCAAGATTGATTTGAATATTTGAAATCTTTTGTATGTTCATATCAACTTTAACCTTGCTTTTTCTAATTCCATGAAGGATATAATTGGCATCTTGATGATGATTGCACTGAAATTTTGACAGTATTAATTCTTCTAACCATGAACAATGGAGGGCTTTTCATATTGGTGTGTCAGCCTGCACAACTGAGATTTAAAATTAGAAGACAGACATTCAATACACATATGAAGAGATGCTCTGACTCGTTAGTAATCAGGGAAAGTCAAGGGGAAGCCACCTTGAGATGCCCTTTTGTCCCTGGCAGAAATACCGGAGCAGCTGTGTGGACAGAAGGGACGCCACGACTCTGGAAAACAGCTCTGAAATGTTTTGCTGCGTTGAACACTCACAGACCCTGTCACTCACCATGCCCACTCTTGGTTTACGCCCCAAAGAAACTCTTGCACTTGCACACCAGGAAGGATGTACAAATACCTACACGGTAGCATTGTTTTAAAATTAGCAAAACCTGCAGATGGCCCAGACGGGCAAGACACAGAACAGCAGGTGATCAATTAAGTATGATCCCAGAACGGAATGTTAGCAGAGGTTAAACAAAAAATGAATTAACTGAAGCTGCACGTGATAGTATGGACTAATATTAAGTAGTAAAAGTTGGTGGGAGGGAATAAGCCCTGAAAAATATTATAGAGCATCATATCCTTTTTTTAAACAGTGCACAGTTTTTAGGAATATGATAAAATCTCTTATTTTAAAAAAGGAACAATCAACACAAGATTCCAACAGCTGTAACCTGGAATGTTGACAGGAGCAGAATGAGAAGGTTGCTTGTCTATAAGTAGACGGCAGTTGGTTGATGTTCTGACTCCTGTGCCCAATGGGGGCCTCCATGAGAGTCTGTATTGTTATAAATGAACAAGTAGACAAAAGTGAGCAGCACAGCACAGCTCATTCAGATATGTAGAAGGAGATGATGGATGTGTGGTTTAAGGTGTTTACTAAAGCTTCCTGAGAGTTCTTCCTGAGAGGATGGCTAACGTGTTCCAGCCCTGGAAGCCAGAGCCAAGGGAAGCAACTCAAGGAGTCCCAGTTTGGGCATGAAAATGTGTCTTCCCTTTGAGGAAATAACTTCTGTCCTAGGCAAGCCCCACCCAGTGCTTCCAGATGAACATTTGCTCATGGGACACTTTCACTGGTTACAGATGTCACTGAGTGCCAACTCTGTATAGGTGCTGAGTAAGCATGTGTGAGCACTGGTCAAGGGGCTCCCTACATCTGTGGAGTTTACATCCCTAAGAGTTTAGAGACAAGGAATGGAGGGAGGAAGCGAGAATCTAAGTGTGATGAATGCTCCAAAGACAATAAAAACATACACGAAGGGCCCAGTATGATGCCTTAATAGCTGAATCCTTACCTTGCAAGTGCTGGGGTGCCATAGGGGTTCTAATTTGAATCCTGGCTGCCCTACTTCCCATCCAGTTTTCTGCTTGTGGCCTGGGAAAGCAGTAGAGGATGACCTAAAGCTTTGGGAGCTTCAACCCCCGTGGGAGACCCAGAATAGTTCCTGGCTTCAGATAGGCTTGGCTCCAGCCTTTTGGCCACCTGGAGAATGAACCAGAGGATGGAACATGCTGTGATGTCAAGCCCTGAGATGTGGAGTGACTTGGACAGTCACAGGGGAGGAAGGGGACAGTAGGGCAGGGAGTGCTAGTGGAACAAGGGAAATGCTGGTGTGATGGGTGGGAACCAGATCACCCGGGGTACTGCCCCTGTGAGAGAGTTTGGTTTCAGTGAGAGAATGAAACACTGTTAAGAGTCTTAATCCAGAACCGATAATAAGATGCTTGGGATTCTTAGTAGTCGCTATGACTCCTGTTGCAGAGGAAAGCCAAAGGCAAACTCCTTGCCATAAAGCAGGAGGCTTGAGTGTGAGGGGGGCCATGGAGGTGCTGGTGGCAATGGGGAGACAGTGACTAATAGGAGGCGTCCCTAAAAACAGCCCAAAGCCTTGCCTGGGGATTGAATCTGAAAAGTCATGAAACAGAAGAACTCCGGGATGGCGTCATGATAAGGTTGTGCAGTGGAGGAGAGAGGAAAGCAGGTGGAAGAAGAGGCTTGTGGTGGGAGCTCACAGCTCATCCCCGAGTGGTTAAATATAGCGTGTGCTCGTCATCTCAGCGGAGGTGCAGAGCGTCCGGCGGGCGTGGAAGGACGCGGTTCAGAAGCAGGGTCAGACTTGGAGAGGTATTTTTGGAGCAGTTGGAGCTGTGGAGCTGGTTGCCAGGGCAGCCAGGAAGTAGCACCCAAGTTCCAGGCCTCCCCAAGCCCTCAGACTCAAGGCAGCCTCCAGGCTTTGGCACAGAACAGGCGTCACCTAGAACCAGATGGAAAGAGGAAACCCTCACATCTGTCATAATGGCAGGACTCTAGATGTGCTTTTCATTTTCAGATCAACAAAGCATTTTGAAATAGTTGCATGTGTCTGAAATTGTTGGTACCTTGAGGATCTGTGCCTGCCTGAGTTGGGAATGTCCCACAGGCTCCCTGTCCTCCTGGGGTCCCCTGGGGGTTCCCAGTGGCCTCACTAGTGACTGGAGAGAGATGAAAACCATTCAGGGACAGGCAGTGCAGCATCTGAGAGAGGGGCCCGTTTCCCATCTGAGATGCAGAGGCTGTGGGGGCTGGAACACAGGTAAATAATGTGATTTTAGGTACCATTCCAAGAATGCAAAATGTATCACATTTACATTCTTTCCCATAGCTGTTTTTTATTTTAACCACTCTTTGCATCAAAATCAGGGTCCCCATACTCTCTCAAGTGCTTTTGTGACGTCAGCTCACACAGCTACAAGAAACCAGTGCCCTTGGCAGTCCGGGCAGTCCCCAACAGAGCAGTCACACAAGTATTCTGTGTCCCCTCCCCCCTGCCCTCCCAGCACCCCCTTCCTCTTGATCTCAGCTTCTCCAGCCCTGCCTGCAATGCTGTCTCTTACTTTTTCAAGCACTTGACATCCTTCATCTGGACCTCAGCTTTGAAACTCAAAGATAACATTTGTTCTGTTCCTAAGTGATAACGTCCCTCCAGGCTGAAGGGTTGCATTTATCTCCTGCCCCAAATTATCACAATAAAACACATACCCACACTGTGACAGAGGTGTGCATGAAACCTGGACTGACTGACTCTGCAGCGCCTCCAGCAGATAGGTGTTTTAATGACACACCACAAGTCTGTGCCATCCCAGGTTCCAGGGATGTCCAACTGCGAATGATTCTCATAGCCATTCAGCTGGATGCTTCATACAGGTGAATCACATCTCAGCAAAGTGGGGAAAGATGGAGAAGTCACAGCAATGTGAGGACCCCACAGGAACTGAGCTTCTCTTCTGACTTGGGCTCGGCAGGGCTCGGCAGGGAGGATCTGATGTATCCAACCAATCCCCAAACACAGAACACACAATTCCTTAGGGGCCTTATTCCTACAAATGTCCATTAGCCAAGTGAGGGAAGAGAGAAAATGAGAGAGAGTTTTGTGGAAACCAGATGGAGGTCTCATTTTTTCCCCCACAAAGTAGCCCTGTGAGAACTGATCTCAGACTTGAAAGGAAGCAGCGGGGGAAAGTGACATCGAGGGCAAGTTGAGACAGTTGGATGCATTATTGCCCCTGGTCCTTATGGTGCTTTCATAAAGGGGCTTGTTCGTTTGTTAACTGCATTCACTGTCTATGCCTCGCAGAGGTGGGGAAACTGTTTTCTGCCAAGGGCCATCTGGATATTCATCATACCATTTGTGGATATATAATGTTATCAAACCTAACAGAATCAGGCTGTGGATGAAGTGCTGAGGTCCAGCCAGACCTAGCAGCTCCTCCTGTAATCAGCCAGGACTTAAGAGCTGCGGTTTTGGAGAAGCAGCCATTGGTACTGGGCAAAATGAATGAGATCAGAGATGGTTCTGGGTACTGAATGGCATGTTCTCTGTTGTCACAAACTGTTCTCAGTTTCCTTGGAAGGCAGGTGGGGAGGGAGCAGAATTGGAGTCCTGGCTTTCCCGCTTTCTTGTCCCCACCCTTCCTTCTTAGGATAGATCTGAGCCATAGGTACCCGGCTTGTCATGCCCAGCCACCCACACCCGTGTCCCTGCTCACGGCTACAGCAGAGTCTTTGGTAAGGTGTATGAGGGGACACAAAGGGTTGCTGGGAGCTGAACCCAGAAGCCACACACTGTTGCTCAAGCCAGGAAGGAAGCGCCACACAGGAGAACATAGTCTTTCCCAATTACTGTGCAGGTCAAGTTCACCCAACCCTCCTACACGATTTCTACCCCTTTGTGTTGCTATGGCTGTGACCATCCACTAGGAGTGCTGGCTGCTACAGGGCTCCAGCAGAAAGTTGCAGATCCCTGTCCCTGTTCCTCACCACTGTCCCACCAAACGGACCACTTTGTCCCTCCACAACCCCTCTTCTTCCAGGAGGAAAGCTTATACTTGCCCATGTGGCACTCACCACGTGGGACTGTGGAAGGTTTGGCTTGTCGGCCATTTTGACAAGCCACTCCATTCTCCCTCCCGCTCATTGCTGTCTCATCTCGACTCTCCGGGATTGAGGCAGAGGTACGGGGAAAGGGAAAAGGGCATCTGAGACGATTTACTTCCATCCTCCTCCTCGTTTACATGCAGTTTGCAATTCCAGATTTAATTCTTTCTGGCACCTCTTTGTGAGATCCTCAGCCATGTCTCACAGGGGACTCCAGGATTCATGTCCAAGCAGCTGGCCAGTCTCCCATTCTCCTCCTGTCTGGATGTGAGACAGTGCAAATGTCCTGGGGACATCTGTCTGTCTGGCTGGCTGAGGGTCCCCTGAAAGCCCCCTCCATTGGCCTGAGGGGCAAAGGTCTTGCTCCATCTCCTGTGCACTTGAGTCATGGGAGCTTTAAACAAGGCCTCACTCCCTAGGTCCCCCTGCTTTACCATCCATCCCTGTCTGACATGTGCTCACTGCAGGTGTCGGGCTATCACTGGCAGAACCAGGGATCCTCAGCAACACCTCCATCCCATGACCATTGGCACATCATGCACAGATGTTCCAGTGCCTTCATTTCCTGAGGTGTCTGGTGTGTCTCCATGCCAGCTGTGCAGTCCCAGGAGATCACAGGCTCATTTTAGCATCCTGCCATAAAACTGCGTTTGGTACTGATGACACACTTGGCTCTGCTTGAGTTGGTAGTAGTTAATCCTTATGCCTTACACACAGACACATCCAGAAATTAGGGATAAGGTTCCTGCTCACCATGCATTCAAAACCAACCAAATTGAGGTCTGGTAGGAAAAATCCTGACCTGCACTTGCTACAACACCACCTCCCAGCAGAGAGCAGAATAACTGAGAGAAAACTCCCAAGTCCTGACTTCTCCCTGGGGAGAGAATATCTGTGTAACATCTGCCC
This sequence comes from Ochotona curzoniae, assembly GCF_017591425.1. Classification (NCBI taxonomy): domain Eukaryota; kingdom Metazoa; phylum Chordata; class Mammalia; order Lagomorpha; family Ochotonidae; genus Ochotona; species Ochotona curzoniae. The sequence continues at coordinate 17,135,186 of NW_024465894.1, read as the reverse complement.
GATGTTCTGACTTTTGGAGATGCTTCCTGGATGGCTGATATCTATTTTGTCTAACTGCAAACACAGACAGTAGTGAAAACCAAGGCTGGGACATCTGAAAACAAAAAATATAAACAGTAATGATTGGGACTTTGTGGCCAAAATCTGCAGTATCACCAGCAACCACAAGGTGGAGCTCCAGTACCATAGCTGACTTTAGTCACACTGAGCCCACAACACTGAAGACTTAACACCAGGGGGAGCTCCTGAGTGAAAAACAGAGAATTTCAGCAAAGGACACGAGCTTACAAACTCAGAGAGGATGTAACTGCAGAAAAGGAATCAGCAGAGGCCTCGGATCACCTCCACGCTGGCTGGAGAAAAGCAGAGATGAGGCAAGGCAGCTTAGTTTCAGATCTCCAGGTGCGTGCAGAATCTACAGGACTTACAGAGAAGAAGGGAAACGTGGCTTATGCAAAGAAATAAATTTCTGGAAACCGAGGCACTCTGCTTTCCCAGGCCACAAGCAGGGAGCTGGATGGGAAATGGAGCAGCTGTGACGTGAGCCAGTGTCCATACGGAATCTCGGTCTTACAAGGTAGGGATTTGTTGGTCCTGGGACTTGGGCATTTATTGATTATATTAAGTGAATGTCAAATTCAAATGAGGGAAAAATATATAGATTGCTGAATTTGATTGTGGCTACATTTTTATTTTAAATTTTTGCTTTTTTGTTCCACAGGGAGATTGCTTTCCTTTTCTTGGAAGCGTTTCATGTTGAGGTAATGGGACTCACAGGATAGTCAGAGGTGTGCCTATCTTTTCTGTTGTCTGGAAATGTTTCTATAAAACAGGTATGATTTGTTTTATTTATTTTCTTCAATGTACAATAGATTTCATTTGTTTGTGCTCCCTACTGCTTCTTGAGGTAGCTTGGACAGTTAGAAGCTTCAGAGTTTGTCAACTAATTGGAGCCTTGGGGTTGCTGCAAACAAGCCCTTCTCACACTTGCAATGTCTGTTATGTCTACGGTGTTGTCACCTCTCTCCTTCCTGACTTTGGGGATTTAAGTTCCGCCCCGAACCCCACTTCACAACCGACTTGTAGAAGAACCTGGGAGTCTTCAGCATCTCCCTTGGCCTGTCCTCAAAGCCGACCCGCTGCACAGCACAGCAGCAGGAACTGCTGTTTGTGGGGTTCACAGGAGGTGGGGAGAGTCTTGAGCAGGTCTGCACACTGCGCAGTCTGCATCCCCCAAGGCGCGTTTGAGGATGAGAGCAGAGGCCTCAGAAGCCGGCAGCCAGGCTCAGCAGCTGGACTCCGTCATCATGAGCATGTTGGTGGGGCCTGAGTCTGCTCAGGCTTCCCCATCAAAGCTCACATTAGCTATGTGTCTCTCACTTACCTGGAACCTGAGAGAATCATTCTCCCTGGAAGTTTCTCCCCATCTACAAAAACAGGGTCATTAGCCAATGTTCCAGGGCTGGTAAGAGGATTAGAACAGGTGGTTGGAAAGGGCTAGAATCCAGATGTGAATCAAGGAGTGTCTTTTGGTTTTTTTTTTTTATGTCTTTATTGGAAAAGCAGATCAAATTTACAGATAAGGACGGTCAAGAAAAAAGATCTTCAATCCACTGGTTCACTCCAAGCAAATGCCAGATTTGAGCTGCCTGAAATCAGGAGCTTCCTCTGAATCTTCCACATGGGTGCAGGGTCCCAAGGTTTTGAGCCATACACTGCTGCTTTCCCAGGTCTTAATCAAAGAGCTGAATGGGGAAGTAGAGCAGCCAGGACTCGAACTGATGCCCATATGTGATTCCTAAGCTTGCAAGGTGAAGATTTAGCCAACTGAGCCATTGACTAGATCTGGGAGTGCATTTCTGACCACAGAGACAGGGATGCTGCTGGACTGCTGCAGGTGCAAACGGATGTTGGGCCAGGAAGGTGTGGAGGGCTTGGCCGTTGAAGGCCTCTCATGCGGTTAATATGATTCCAGAGGTGGCACAGCAGCTGTGCCTGATCCTGGCTGTGGATGGCTTATGAGGGGTGCTGCCCCCCATGGTCCTGCCTGAGCTCTTGCCTGTCCCCCCAGGCTTGCTGCCTATGCTCAAGCTTGCTCTGGGGCTGAAGGCAGTGACTTTGGCCACGTTCCTGCTGGCTCTCGCTGACCCCAGGTCCAGCAGCACTGTGGACACCTCAGGTTGGGTGGGACAAGGGACAAGAGTGAGGGGTGACCACAGAGCAGGTCCTCAGAGTGAGACAGAAATCACACCTCTCTGCCTCCAGAAGCCCCTAGGTTCCCATGGCCCGCCAGACCCACATGCCTTTCAGCCTACCCGGGGAAATGACCTGTATGGCACTGGATTCTCCCTCAATGTACCTCCCTTTACCCTCTCAACCCCTTCCTCAATGCCTTCCTTTATTCATACATTCTTTTTGTCTTTCCAGATCCAAATCAGACTCTTCTTCCAAAAGGTTCCCTGGGCCTCTCTGAGTTCACTCAGTGACCACCTGTGTTTCTCCACTTACCTCCCTCTCTCTCCACTTCCTGCTCCTTCCTAGCTCCTCCTTCTCTCCTGCCCCCTGCCTGTGACTGGCTTGGTGGGTGTAATGGGTAAAAGGCAGGCTTGGCAATTGTCATTGAGATCTTAAACAACAGAGCCTGGCGCCGTGGCCTAGCGGCTAAAGTCCTCGATTTGTCTGGGTGTCTTCCCTTAAACAGAAAACAACTTGGGTTGAGCCAAAGAGGACATGAATTTAGCCCAAGAACTGAGTAAATCACAAAGTACCAGTCATGAAAAGGGCTGACGTGGAGGCTGAGCAATGCCACCCCCATCGCCCTGAGACACCCAGGGCTTAATCTCTGCAACCCATGACCTTAGATGACAAAGGAAGAACTTTCCAGATATGTTGACTTAAGAATCTCAAAAAAAGCATGCTGATTACTTGATTAAGGGCCCTAAAACGGAGTGGCCATTGAATGTAATCACAAGGATCCTTGAGATAGAGAGAGATGTGTCAAGCTTTGATGCCTGGCCCTGTGGCCACCTTGACCTCTGACCTCTGGCCTCCAGAACTGGGAGGGAAAACACCGCTGCTGTAAAACCACTAAGCTCATAGTCTTTTTTTTTTTTAAAGATTTATTTTTATTATTTTTTTCATTGGAAAGGCGGATATACAGAGAGGAGAGACAGAGAGGAAGGTCTTCCGTCCGATGATTCACTCCCCAAGTGAGCGCAACGGCTGATGCTATGCCAATCTGAAGCCAGGAGTCTCTTCTGGGTCTCCCACATGGGTGCAGGGTCCCAAAGCTTTGGGCCATCCTCGACTGCCTTCCCGGGCCACAGGCAGGGAGCTGGATGGGAAGCGGGGCTGCCGGGATTAGAACCAGCGCCCATATGGGATCCCGGGCGTGCAAGGCGAGGACTTAACCACTTGCGCCACCGCGCCGGGCCCAGCTCATAGTCTTTTGTTGCAGGAGCTGCAAGAAGCCAATAGAGCATGGGAGCAGGGAGCCAGTCCCCTACGCTCCCCGGAGTTCCTTAGCTGCCCCAGGATGTCTCTTACCTCATCTCCCCTTAAATCTACCCTGCTCTGGCAGCCCAACCTCCCCCTGATCTTGGGCTCGCTAATTTATTCAAGTCTGTGTGTAGTATTTTCCTTCAGTGGCCTGTCTAGAATATTCTGTGTGTAACAGCACTTCAAGCACTCTTGGTTCCCCTATACCATTTCTGATTTCTTCACAGAACCTTAGAAAAGTGTATATGCAGGGTGCTGCACAATGACCTGGTGGCTACATCTTCACACACAGTGATGACTGGAATGGATGCTACAACAGGGATCCAGTCCAGAGCAGAGCCTGTTCTTCTCCCGTGTTGAGCAGCTCCTGGAGTCCCTCCTGCTGCTGCTGGCTGAGGGAGTCCCTGTTGAAGCTAGTGCAGAGCCAAACTACAAGCCAACCATATTCCGGGCGCTGGGTTCCTGGCTTTGGGCACACAGCTCACAACCACAGATCCTTCTCCACGTTGGGCTCCCAAGTGGGAAATCAGCAAGAAGACTTCAAGATGACCCAGAGGTCCAAGTGGAGGGGCTCAAGCTCCAGGCAAGAAGGAAGTGTTGATTTTGCTGGGCCTGCCACAGTCTGAAAATGGACAGTGCAACTCCTAGCCTTGTGGTCAGAAGCCGGAAGCTGTTGTACCCACTTCCTCTTGGGGTGAAGCACGCCAAGACCTCTTCTCTCCCCAGAGCAGCCCGGGATCCCTGCCAGCACAGACATTCGGACCAGGCAGGCTCCTCAGGTCTGCGCCATGCCTGCCCCTGCCTCCCAGCCACACCATCCTCATCCTTTCCTGCTGCTGATTCTACTGTTGGAATTAACAGGTGAGTCCGCTAAGAAACACATGATTCACCCTCCTGCTGCTTTCCTAGGTGCGTTAGCAAGAAACTGTATCAGAAGTCTGGCAGCTGAGACACAAAGTGGTGCTCCTATGGCGTGCCAGTGCTACAAATGGCTGTTTATCCTACTATGCCACAGCACTGGCCTCCACATTTTACATGTTTCATTTTTAAGATTTATTTATTTGTTATTTTGCTGTTGTTGTTCGAGATAGAAACAGAGAGAGGAAAAAAAGGAAAAATCAGAGCAAGATTGGCCTTCCATTTGCTGGCTCACTTCCCACGTGCCTGACACTGCTTGAGCTGGATCAGGTGGAAACCAGGAACTAGGGCTACATTCAGGTCTCCTGTGTGAGTTGCAGGGTCCCAAACACTTGGGTTAATTGTCTCTGTTTTCATAATGCATTTTCAGGGAGCCAGACTGTCAGTGGAGCATCCTTGATAGGACTCAGAGGCTCTATGGGGTTCTGGCTTCAGTCTATGACCTAACCTGCTCTGCCAGAATGCCAGCCCTTTCCCAAGTGCCAGACACTGTTGCAAATGCCTAGGGGCCCTTCTGAATGTGTGTCTTATGCCCAATGGACTCTGATCACCCTGCCTGACTGGTAAGGACACAGAAGTGCACCAGGAGCTGCAGGTCCCCCAGAGGCAACGGGGAGAGCTGGGGTTTGACCTCGGGCAGACAGATGCAGAGCCCACAGGATTACCTGTTACTTTTCTCAAACACTCCTGAGCTCGTGAGGGTTTATTCCCTGAAATCTCTTCAACTTTTTCTATCAGTGAGAGGAGAGAAAGGCCACCAGGGCTAGTGGTGGCCTGGTCACATCCACTGGTCACTTCCTGCATCTATGCAAATTGATTTTTTTTTTTTTTTTGCCAGTCATCTGCCTGGGGAAGTCCAGTTCTGACAGTCCTATAGAAAGGATTCATGGGAAATAGTTTTCAGTGTCCCAGGAGGGTGTCACCCTGGAGTGATGACTCTATGGGGGACAGATAATGAGGTACCTGTTATGTGCCAGGAGCTGTGACAAGACCTTGGGTGCATTGGTGGATAAGCACAAAGTACTTGTCCTGTGTACCTTGTGTCCCTTAGGGGAGAATTACAGTAATCAATGCACACAGTATGGAGGTAACTAATATGAAATACTAGCCATACTGAAGGCTCAGAAAAAAGTAGGTATAGCTGGGAAAGAGAATTGGGGTCTGTGAGGGGAAATGGATTGAAAACAGCGTAACCTACATGTGCTTCACAAGAAGCAAATCTGAGCAAAGATCTCACACAGGTGTGGGGGTGAGCAGGTGGTTGATGGGCAGAGCCTTTCTAACAGGAAACAGCTGGTGCAGATCCGATTTAGACATTGCAGCAAAAGATTGACTTCCTGTGCTACCATGCCAGCCTCATCTAATAAAAAAAACTTGTAATCAGTTTGCTACAAAAGTAATATTCTGCTACTGAAATTTCAAAGGAACTTTAAAATTACCAGCTTGTGTGTCATTAACAAGAGTTTCAAATGAATGGCTTGGAAGAGACTGATGACCCAGTAATGCCCCATCTATATCACAGGAAAAAGGGACTGTGTTGAGATCTTATCTGCAAATATTACATCTGATGACAAAACTGTTGAGGGCTCCCTTATGTGTCCTGAAAATGAGAGAGTGTACCCCTTCAGAGGTGGAGGCCGATGCCAGCTAAGAGGTTATTTTATAAGAGAACATGTTTACCAGTCTATGTTTGCCAAGAACTTGACAGAGTAGAATCAGTGGATTAATAATATTAGTGAGTGCATATGAAGGCCCTGGCAAGTGGAACAAACCGGTATTCATCATAAAGGAATGCATCATGAGATACCTTTAATTTTTTCCCAGTATTAACATTGAATGAAATAGCAGGGGTCAGCATTTATGGAATAGTCCCTATTGTACGGGTTCATGCCCCAGTTGCTCCTCTTCTCACCCAGTCACCTGCTACTGACTGGTAAGACAGCAGAAGAAATTCCAAGTACTTGGGCCCTTGACACCCATGTGGAAATCCTGGAGGGGTCTTCTTCCCTAGCCTGTCTAGACTTGGCTGTTGTGGCCACTGGGGGTAAACATGATGGCTCCAGATGGAATGTGTCAATCTGTTTCTCCTTCTCTGAAACTCAGGCTTTCATATGAATAAGTGATTCCTTAAAATAAATAAATTTTAAAAATTAAGAATCATTGGGAATAATCAACTAGTTTTAAATTTGATGTAATAAATTTGAATCCTTAAAATATTTCATTTGATTGATTCTGAAACTCACTATTTTAACTGAAAAATTCATAGGGTTCTATTTATCAATTTATAAGAGTCAAATATTTTATTTTATTTATCATCCTTTGTGTTAGGATTTCTTTGCCCAGTTGGAATATTTTAGGGCAAGTGATCCTAAGACTGACACACACTTCCTGATGTAGCAGGTTCCCATGAGGATGGATAGATAAGGTCTCTGTCTCCTCCCCCAGCAGGGGCAGCAGAGGAGCTGCAGGTGATTCAACCTGACAAGTCCGTGTCAGTGGCAGCCGGAGACTCAGTGATCCTGCGCTGCAGAGTAAACACCCTGCTGCCCGTGGGACCCATATACTGGTTCAGGGGGGCTGGGCCAGACCGGAAGATTATCTATGACTTCAAGGGAGGCCAGTACCCCCGAGTGGCAAACCTCTCAGACACCACAAAGCGACAGAACATGGACTTTTCCATCCGCATCAGTGACATCACCACAGCAGACACAGGCACCTACTACTGTGCGAAGTTCCGGAGAGTGGATACAGGTGATGTGGAGTTTAAGTCTGGACCGGGCACACAGGTGTCTGTGCAAGGTGAGTGCCCCACAGGTTTTCATTGGTGTTTGGCAGGTGGTAACAGTCCCAGGTTATCAGTAACACCCTCCACTCTGTGGGCAGCCCCTGAGAACCAGTAACAGTGTGGAAAACTCATTGTACCAACCTGATGTCATCCCTTCTACAGATGAGGAAAGGTGAGACTGTGAGGCTGTGCTAGCTGCTCAAGGCTGTCAAGCTCGGAAATGGGTGGACACTGCTCCCTGGTCTGCAGGGCTCCCTGGCCCATGCCCTCTGCAGCCTGGTCCAGGCTTCCCTTTCATCCAGTAGAGGTTGAGAATAGGCGATCTGTGGAACACAGGCCTCACCTGCTTCCTCAGGGAGATTGTCCCCTCGGGGTGGTGCAGCTTCTCTTCACCTAGCAGGCTTGGGGCACACCAACTGTGCGCCTTGCTCCCCTGGGATGCACACTGGGCACTGTCACAGTCCACTCTTCCCATGATCCTTGGGCAAAGGAAAGACAGTTGCTACACAAGGGACACTGAGGTCCCCTAGGGTATCTATCCCCTTCTCTGATTATTCCACCCTCAAGGGTGCAGGTGAAACCAGGTCTGTGGACTCCATGTCTGCTGCTGTGTTCTCAGTGACGCTTAGGGAGAAAAGGGGGGCTGAATATAGGACTTGCTCATGTGTCATCCCCTGAATCAGCGGGCAGTGTAGGCACTGAAAACGGGCGCCCAGGCTCCAAGAGGAAGCTGGGGACACAGCAACCAAGGGGCACACCCTGCAAAGGGTGCATGGGGGATGAGGGCAGGGCCTGGGTTATCTCAGCTTCAGATTCCTCATTTGTGAAATGGTGATCAGTAGGGGCTGCTTTTGGAGAGTGGGAAGGATTTGGGGTATCTCAGGGAGTCCCCAGCACAGAGCAGTCACCCCTGAATCCAGGGTTGTTGCCAGGGTGTGTGATCCTGGGCAGGTCCTGGCTTCCCCACTGTGAGATGTGGATGATATGGCTGCCATGTAGAGCCCCAGGCATGCCTGGATCAGAGCTGGCCCTGAGCGTCATCTGGAGGCACTGGTTAGGGGGTCCACACCTGCCTGGCACCTTCCCAGCCTAGGTGGGGACACTAGGGTCTCCCAGAAAGGCAAAAATTCCCATTCCCCCTCCCGCAGCATGAGATGAGAGCAGTGCTAAGGGCTTCAGTCAGTCCATGTGGTCTTGGGTCTGTCACTTTCTTCTCAGGCCTCAGGTGGACAGGGGTTGGGCAGGCTGGGCTAACTCCACCTCTTCTGCTCTTTAGAATCTCACACCTAAGCAAGCTGAGAGCCAGGGCAGCTGAAATATTAATTATACCAGAAAATGCTAGAACAGAGCCAGGGCTCCAAAGCCTGAGGTCACAGAAGAGTGGTGCCTTTCCACCTGCACAATGGCCCCTGGGATTGTCCTTGAGAACAGCTTTGAGGGTGTGGATGCTTCATGATAGCAGGAGCCTAGGCAGCATTTATGAGACCCCGAGGCCTGGCAGGGACTGCTCCCACACACAGCCAGGACACACCTGCTCAGATCCAGCCTCAGCATATGAAATCTGCTCGTGTCTGAACAGCAGGAGACCCGTATCCCTCACCCTTACACACACCCTATAGCTCCTGCACAGCCTGTAGCCACAGACCTGCCCCTTGCACAGCCCTCAGGACCCTGTGGGATCTGGCCCCTTGCCTAGCATGAGCACACCTAAGGCACCTGTGACCATGCTGGGTTTTTTTTATTGTTATTAACATTGTATTATGTGATACAGTTTTATAGGCACTGGGGATTTCCCTCACCCCTCCAACACCCCTCCCCCCATAGTGGATTCCTCCACCTTGCTGCATAACCACAGTTCAAGTTCAGTTGAGATTCCTTCATTGCAAGCATATACCTAGCATAAAGTCCACATGCTGGGGTTTTACAAGGCAGCTCCCAGCCTGCACACCTGAGGATCTTTAAAGGAAGAGGGCGAGATCTCCCTAGGCAGTTTCTTCTGTTTGTGTTCGGCTTCTGTTGCCACTGGACAGGTCAGAGTTGAGCTCTCTGATCTTGGTTTGGTGCCCACAAGAGGAGATCCCTGGTTCCTCTCGCTTCCCAGGGACCACAGGTCTGGCACCTGCTCGAATGCTTATGGAAAGGCAGAGTTGTTCATCCCTGCAGGGAGAGCTCTGGATAGAACCAGACCCAGGTGACAGGAAATCTGCAGCGTGCAGCATCTTGGGTGCTGCAACGAAGGGCATGGTGCTCCTGGCTTCACGTAGACCTTCTGCAGCCCTTGGGGAGAAACACCTACTGTTCTGTTTCACAGACATAGAGCCATCATGTGTCCAGTCCACCTCCTGGGGGGCAGGTGTCCTGACTCCAGCCACAAGGGCAGCAGTGCTGAGCCACTGTTCCTGCAGGTGCTTATGGAAAGTTCTGTGTAAGTTTTGTTGGACAGGCGGCATCACAGAGACAGCAGCCAGGACTGTGTTCCTGAGCAGGGCTGGGGAGTCAGGCCTAGCAGGGAAGGACTTGCTCACGGTCAGACCTTAAGCATCCTGCCTCTCTGTGAATGAGAATGAGGGCCTGCTGCCCAGCATGATGCATGGACATGGCCTTTGCGTCCCTGGCCTGTGGTAACCATGGTCATCACTATCTTATTTCCTGTGTGTGAATGCTCCTTTTGTAGCCAAACCCTCCAACCCTGAAGTGACAGGGCCCATGGCCAGGGCAGCCCCTGAGCAGACCGTGAGCTTCACCTGCAAGTCCCATGGCTTCTCCCCCCGCAACATCAGCCTGAGATGGTTCAAGAACGGGAACGAGCTCTCGGCCTTGCAGACGAGCGTGGAGCCCACGGGAGAGAGCGTTTCCTACAATGTCTTCAGCACCACGCAGGTGGTCCTGGCCCCTTGGGATGTGCACTCTCAGGTCATCTGTGAGGTGGCCCACGTCACGCTTCAGGGGGGCCCTCCTCTTCGTGGGACTGCCAACTTGTCTGACACCATCCGAGGTAGATTCCCACAGCCCCTATCCATGTCCATATCTGACCGGCATGTTTTTTCCCTGCCAGCTTTGCTTGATGCCTCAGTTGCTTCATCCAATTCTCAGCAGACCTGTCTACTCACCTTGCACCTAGGGGTGCTGGTCACTTCCTGTCCTCTCAGTGACAGCTGCCATTGAACACCTGCCTAGCACTATGTAGATGGCTCTACTTATCCTCCTGATAGCAGGGTTCTAGCAAGCACCTGTGTGGGCCAGGCCCCTGTGCTCGGTGATGTAAGTGCAGAGGCTCTTCTACCTGCATCAAAATTTTGGGCTTGTTGAGTCACTCAGTGACACCCTGTTAGGAGTTCCCTGTCCTTAGCTCCTCTGCATGTACTGCTGCCACTTGCATGATGAGTCCCTTCATGTTTGAGTGCCTGCTACATGCCTGGCCCTGTTTCAGTGGTGCTCTCATCCTGGTAAGCCTCCCTAGTGAACTGGGGGCCCTGTCACTCAGCCCCTTCTCCTCCAGCATCTGCACGTACTATTTCAGTTCCCCCCAACATTGAGGTCACACAGCAGCCCATGGGGGCAGGGACCCAGGTGAATGTCACCTGCCACGTGGACAAGTTCTACCCCAAGAGCATGCGGCTGACCTGGCTGGAGAATGGAAACGCGTCCCGGCCAGAGACATCCTGGACAGAGGTGGAGAACAAGGACGGGACCTACAACCGCACGAGCTGGCTCCTGGTGAACAACTCCGTCCACAGGGAGGACATGGTGATTTCCTGCCAGGTGGCGCATGACGGGCAGCCGGCAGTCACCAGAAAGCACAAACTGCAGGTCTCGGCCCAGCCCAAGGAGCCCGACTCAAACACCAACATCAGTGATGGTGAGGCCACCCCTCAGGCTGGCCTGGCTGTTATGAAATTTTATTTTAACTTTATCCTTTTTTCAAAATATGTGAGAAGTAATAGTCCTCCTTCTTGTAGAGTTATCTAGAAGATTGTAAACATCAAGCAGAGTTTTAAAGCCAGCTCCCTCCTCCAAAGCCATACTCCAAGAGTCACCATGGCTCAGAGGTTGGGACATGTCATGACGTCCTATTGCTGTTCTGGCATCAGCAGCTGGAGGAACCCATGTGAGTGGCAGGCGTTTCCTGGAGAAGCAGGAAGAGGCCACTCTACTGTCCTGCCACAGGCATCTCTCAGGGCTTTATAGAATACCCCATGAGAACCATGGGCCTCCAACAATCATTTTAGAAGCTAGAATTTTTATGAGTTGAGTTTTCTTAGCAGCTTAGAACTATACATTGCATTCATTTCCTATTGTGCAAATGGTGATAGATGATGCTTTCTCTGCAGCATGAGACACAAATGACAGGGCATGGGGACCCCCTTCACCAGGTTCTGCTTTGGGCTTCAGTCAGGTCAGGATGCAGGGTCCAGCAGCCTCAGATGGGCCAGTGAGGGTCCTCCAATGGCTGCTCCTCTCTTCTGATCTCCAGGTGAGGTGTCATCTCCTGCTTCACTCTTCATAGCTCTCCTGCTAGGTCCCAAGGTGCTGCTGGTTCTTGGAGTCTCTGCCATCCTTGTCTTCAAGAAGCAGAAGACCTCAGGGTAAATTGTGGGAGAGGGAGGGCAGGGTCAGCAGGCTGGCCCAGGGGACATGTCCACAATGTCAGGGCCAGCCAGGTCTACACAAGAATGCAGGTGTCGTATGCCACCTTGGGGATCTGCTGCAAGGTGCCCAGTTTGCAAGAAGTGTATGAACTGCCAGAGGTAGGCTAAGTCAAGGGGTTTCACATGAGGCATGGGACTACAGAGTCCCAGGTGGGGAGGATAAGTTCTTTGCAGGCTGCTTTTCCATTAGCTGGATTCTGGAGTAAGAGTTGTGTCTCATTTAAAGGAATGTCAGAAGCTCCAGGCTAGCTGACTCAAACAGAAAGAAAAGGGACAGGAAAGGAGGAGCTAAGGATGAAGGCTGAGGGCCAAATGCCTATCTCAGGGGCTGCCCATACATTCCCACAGGCATCCAGGGCCAGCAACTGCAAGGACAGCGCAGAGCCAGCAGACAGCCCAGAGCCAGCGGACAGCCCGTGAAGATGAGCAGTGATCCCTGTGGAGCATTTTATCGCAGCTGTTCCAGTCCTCTCCTGCCACAAGGAAACCTGTTCTGAGGGGCTCAGCCCAAGAGAAGAAATCCTTGAGAAGCTTCTGTAAACTCTGCTCACCTCCCTTTCTGTGACATCCACCTGTCCATGGCTCCTACTCCTCCTTCCCAGTTTCCTGGACAGCTGGGTCTGCATTTGTGGTGCTGGCAAGGGCCAAGGTAACTGGCTCTGGACCCTGACTCTTGGCACCTCTCCAGGAACTGAGCAACAAGGCAGCTCTAAAGCGTCAGAACACCTCTTGTCACCTTGGGCTTGGCCTTAAGCCACACAGGTTCTGGTTAACCCTTTCTAGAGCTAGTCCATCTGGGACCATGCTTGGTGCAGCAAGTAAGATGCTGCTGGGGACGCCTGTACGTCTGGTCAGAGTACTTGGTTCAAGTTGCAGCTCTGATTAAAGCTTTCTGTGACTGTGTCCCCTAGAGGCAGCGGGTGATGGCTCCCTGCCAGACCACACGGGAGACCAGACAGAGTTCTGACTCCTATCTTAGTCCTGGCTCAGTTCTGGATGCTGTGGGCATTTGGGTTTGACCCAGCTAATAGAAATGTGCTCTCTCTCTCTCAGTATCTCTATCTCTCCTTCTCCCTCTGTTTCTCTCTGTCTCCCTCTCCCATTATCCCTCTCTCTCTCTCTGTCCCTCTCTCTGTAACTCTACCTTTCAAGTAAATAATTTCTTAAAAATAAAAAAATCATCGCTTTTCTGCCTTTTGGCTAAGATCAAGTGTAAACATAAATTAAAAATTTAAAGAAAAGCATGCAAAACCCAGTGGTGAGGTAGTGATATCTAACAACTGACAGAACAGATTAATAAAGATTAATTCTGGGGATGAAAATACTTCCCACATGGATAGCTTCAGGCTACCAACAGTTTACCATCAGGTGGCAAAACTCCTGATACCTCACCAGCGAATGTAAGCCCATTCCAGTGGTGGAGGGGCTAAGGATTCCCTTTTTTTTTTATTATTTTTTTAAAGACTTTCTTTTGTTAGGAATGAATTCCTCCTCTGTTGAATTGCTTGGCCTGTTGGAGAAAGCTGTCCGTTTGGGACTTTGTTTCTGAATTCTTTGTTGTTTTCCATTGGTCCGTGTGTCTGTCACTTGCCACTGCCATGCACTTCTGACTACTGCATCTGAACTACGCTTAAAATGGAGTGCAGTAGCCCTCCTGTTTTCTTCTGTTTTCAAAACTGTTTTACACTCATCTCTCTTTCCTTCTCCTAGTCTGCCTGTATACATGCTTGAAAGATTTCATCTGTACCTACAAACCTATGGCTGAGATGTTGATAGGCATTGTGTTAAACCCATATATCACTTTTATATTGCCACTGTGTAGATTGTTCCAATTCACCCACACAACGGGTCTCCCTGGATGGTTCTTTGTAGGTGTCAACTAACTTGATTAAACTAAGGGTTACTCAGAGGACAGGTAAAGCATATTCCTAGTTATGTCTGGGAGGGGCTTTCCTGAAGAAATTGGTATTTGAATCAACGTATCATTGGACTGAATGAGAAAGCTCTACTATCATTCAGTGTGGGTGGGCACTGTAGAGTCCCCTGAGGGTACCCACAGAACAAAAAGGCTGAGGACAGATAAAGCCACTGTCTGTGATGCTACCCTCCCCTGTGGGTGCTGATTCGAGACCACGCTGCTCTGCTTCAGAGCCAACTCCCTGCTGATGGCTTGGGAAAAGCAGCAGAGGATGGCCCAGGTGTCTGGGTGCCTGACATCCACGTGGGAGACCCAGAGGAAGCTCCTGGCTGCAGCCTGGCCCAGCCCTTGCCATTGCCATTACAGTCACCTGTGGAATAAACCAACGGATGGAAGTACTTTACATCTGCCTTTCTCTCTTTCTCTCTGTGTAACTCTCTCAATGAAAATAAATACATTTTTTTTCTTGAAAAATGAATTAAGGCTGAGGACAGGTATGTTCAGTCTGTTGTCTGGAGCTGGGCTGCCTGTCTTCTGTTCTTAGCCATCAGTATCTGGAGTTCTGAGGCCTTCAGGCATGGAGTGAGGGATCGACAATGAACTCTGATTTTTCCAGTCGGCAACAAGCAGATTGTGGAACTTCTCGGCTTCTATAATTCTTTGAAGCAATCTCATATCAAGTACCCTCTGATCTGTGATGCTTTAGTTCATAGTTCTTAGTTCTTTCTTTCTATCCCATTAGTTCTGGTTTTCTGGAATACTCTGGATAATAAGCTACCTAGTATTTGAATATTCTACGATTTTTTTTTCTGCAATGTCTGAAACACCAGTAATCGCCCAAATCTGTTTTCATCCTAATCCATCCCCAATGGTTGTGAGCAGCCATGTTGTTGCGCTTGTCCCTGAGACAAGATCCATCAGCATTGAACTCCAGCTCAGAGCTACAGGTGTCACAAGGCCCAAAACTCAAATCTGAACCAGCAAAACTTCTGGTCTAGAGGCCGGCCTCAGAATCGGACTCTCTCACCCTGGATCTCAGCCTCCCAGTCAGAGTCAACAGTGGAGGGGCCCTGACCATCCACTGGAGGACAGCTGTCACCTAACCACAGCAGGCAACAGGTCAAGGAGATGATGGGCGTTTCAACTCAATAGGCAAGACCAATGTGGAAAAGGAATCACTGGGTTACGTAAACAAACAAACAAACAAAAAACCAGTTATTTATTTTATACAGTCCATTGGCTCTGGGATTTCCCCACCCTCCCCTTCCCCCCAATTTCCCCTGCCCTCCCCTTCCCCCCGATTTCCCCTATGCTATTACAGTAGTACAGTCCTTCATAAATAGTCATCAGTCTGTCACTCTGCTATTTAAGTGTATCCTGACATTTTAGGTATGGACAGTGCCAGAGAGTCCAGCATCCTATTGTCAAGATATATTTAACAGTCTCATTGGAAGTCCATGTTTGATTTGGAAGTAGATGCATAAAATGAGTAGTGGCTCTAACATCTATTTCAAATATCTGCTTCCCCTAGGTTGGCTTCCTTAGGCTTCCAGTCCTTCCGGGTCAAATTTTGTTTTCTGGGAGTCTGTTGTAACTTTGTAACCTTGTTTGCACCAATCTGCTATAATCTCATTGTGCCTCACTTGACAACCACGCCCACCAAACCCTCGCCCTCTCTTTCCCTAATCTCCACAGTACCTAACAATCCCCTGTGGCCCTGACAATCCTATCCACCAATCCCTCCCAGCCCCATGACGCCTGCCCCCGACCACAAAAAATGGTACACTCCTGGAGAGTGTGTTCCTTCCTGTGCTGCCCCTTCCCCCTCAGGCTCTTCCATTCTTCTTCACCTTGCTCCAGGCTTCCCTTTTAGCCGCCTCCTGTCACCATGGCACCTCTCTCCCTCTGCCTCTTCTCCCATCCCTATCCTGCTGGAATAAAAGACGTCCTAGATGCCTTTCTGCATCTATTGTTTTGGCTTATTGTGGCAAATTTATCCTGAAGAGAACTTAGCTTCATGAAAGGACTAACACATACTGCACTGTGTCTTCACATCTGGATAATATAGTCTTTATTACAGGTACTATACACATCCTTAAATTTTAAAAAAGGCAAAATAAAAATAAATAATTTTTTAAAAATCACACCAATAGGAGAGCTGGCCATGGGTGCGATTTGGGTCAGCTCCTCTTTCTCCACCACAGAGGAATCCTCAGACAGTCCAAGATCATCATCCTGAGACCGAACTACAGATCGCCCCGTCCCTGGAATACATAGAGGAGAAGATGTGCGGGTGTGTATTGCCCATCGCTCCTACAAGGCACTCAGGATAGAGTCCAACTGCCCAGAAATCCTACAGGACAAAACAGAATGGATGCTTCTCCTGACAAACTCTGAAAGTGGAAGAAACAGAGATTTTTTCATTCAGTAAAAATGAGCCTTTGCTTAGAACATTAAGGTTTCAGTTTTTAAATAATGTTTTTTTGATTCTTTGTAAACATATTTATTTGTTTGAAAGGTAGAATGATAAGGGGAGAGACCAAGAAAGGAGGAACTGTTTTGGCCTCTGAATTGTGTAAAAGATTTATATGCAGAAGAATAGGGAGAGAGAAATTTTCTATCTGCCGGTTCACTCCCCAAATGGCTGCTCTGGCAAAAGTTGGGCCAAGCTAGAGCCAGGAGCCTAAAGAGCCATCGATCTAACACATAGGTGGTAGGGCCCCAAGCACTTGGCCCATCTTCTGCTGCCTTCCTGGGCACATTAACAGGGAGCTGGATGTGGTATCAAGCAGCTGGGACTGCAATTGGTGCATCAATTTATGGGATGTGGTAGCTTAACCCACTGGGTAGCAACATTGGTCCCGCTTGATCCCTTTCTTAAAAGAGAAAATAAGTCAGGGAGGAAGGAGAGAAGGAGAAGAAAAAAGGATAAGTCAAAAAGTAAAGAAAATCTTTTTGGGCACAGCAGCCTGCAGGACTGGGCTTGGCTGAGTGTTGGGCTCTTCAACCATAGACCAAGGAGCTCCTCCTTACAGAAAGCGTTTAAGCATCACGTACACTGCTTTAATCGGCCACTGCTTTGGGAATACTCTCTGAACATTCTCTCCGCCCCCGCCCCCGGCTTTTTGCTTTTGTGGTTTTCTACTGTTTTGTCCTCAACCTTGGAGATGCTGTCCCTTCCATGCCCCATGACATGCATTCCTCACTTCTGCTCTGGGCTTTTGATTCCCACCATGTCTCTTTTTCTTGCCTTAGAATTTCAGCCTTGCGGCTTTCATTTCCTCACTGTTCCAGCCTGTTTTCTACTTTTCCTTCCAAAGCACTTTGCATATTGTGGTTTCATTTATTTTCTCAATTCTGGTCTGGCAATTGCAACATTTCTGCCATACACTACTTTGGTTCTGGTTCCTGTTCCATGTTCCCATGGTGTATTTTGCTTTTCAATAGCCTTGTCGCGTATCCTAATAGCTGGAGTTGACATACGTGCTAAAGCTAACTGCCATCAACAGGCCTTCTGTGGTGTGGTGGGGAGGAGGGAGCATCCAAAGTCCATGACTAGGGCTTTTGGTTAGCAGTGTGCTGTGAATGTCACAAGGGCATCACCATGTCCCCCACTCTACCCTGCCACATTAGAAGGACCAGGATGGCTGGGGGAGCTGGAGCTGTGTAATTTTTAGCCACCATGTACAAGAATAGGAAGGTACAGTGACTCCTAGGCATTACCTGCTTGGATCAAGGTCTTCGTCCTGGCTCTCTCCTCACTCTCATGGCACACGGTGGTGACTGGAATGGGTTCTACAACAAGGATCTGGTCCAGAGCAGACCTGGTTCTTCTCCCGTACTGAGCAGGTCCAGGGGTCCCTCCTCCTGCTGCTAGCTTATAGGGAGTCCCTGTTGAAGCTGGCACAGAGCCAAGCCACAAGCCAACCACATTCCAGGGCTTTGGAAGTTGGAGTACAGCCTACAACCACAAATCTTTTCTGTGTGGGACTCCCAAGTAGGAAGTTAGCAAGAAGACTTCAAGATGCCTCAAAGGACAAAATGGAAGGGGTTCACACCCTAGGCAAGAAGGAAGCACTGCTTCTGCTGTCCTAATGTCTCTGAAAATCAAGAATGAGAAACTACAAGCCATGCAGCCGGAAACTGTTTGCTATTGCAGCTAGTTCCTCTCGTGGTGGTGTGGCAGGCACAGCACTCTTCCCTCCCCAGAGTAGCCCAGGATCCCTGCCAGCACAGACCTTTGGACCAGGCAGGCTCCTCAAGTCTGCGTCATGCCTGCCCCTGCCTCCCAGCCCCACCATCCTCATCCTTTCCTGCTGCTGACTCTACTGCTGGAACTGACAGGTGAGTTCTGCTGGGGAGCACATGATTCATCCTCCTGCCCAGCAACTTCCAGGGACTCCCGGACAGAGAATGCTGTGAAAGGCCAAGGGCTGGGCATTGCTGAGGACAGAGAAAGGGGAACTGGAGCATTTTCTCTGCAGCAATGGCCAGAGCATCAAAGCAGAAATGCTGAAGCCATGGCAGTAGTAATTATTACTTACACTCCCATCATATTTTTTCTTGGCAGGATTATTTCAGAAGGGTTATCGTTTCAATTCTCACAAGGCATGAGGGTTCAAGTGGCCATACCATCTGCCTATGACCACAGAGTGAGCTCAGAGCCAGCTGCCAGCACTGCTTGGCTCCCGGCCAGGGATTTGGTTTCTGCAGCCTGGGGAGCCCCTGTTCACAGCTCCCACATACCCCTCCTCTCCTGTGCCGTGGTGCTGACCCCAGAGTGCTGGCTATTCTCCACCTGGGGCTTGCTGTGATGCCACCCCCTCCCCCAGGGCTGAGAGAGCAGGAGTCTAGCTTCGCAGAGTGTCCCTGTGATACACGCTGCATGAAGGCTGGTGGCAGGGGCTCTGTGGTGGGGCTCTTCTGGCAGGACAGGCTTAGTCTTCAGCACTCCATGTGCTCACAGCCTCCCAGTATCCTATCCCTTCCCTAATTACCTCATCCACTCCCACTGCTTTCTCCTATATTATTACAATAGTATAGCTCTTCAGAAACAGTCATAAGTCCAACATTCTGCTATTTAAGTGTACCCTGACACTGTGGGCAAGAAACCTGGCAGAGAGTCTAGCATCCTATTGTCAAGATATTTTTACCAGTTTTTTTTTTTTTTAGGACATCTTATGTAAGAAAGGATATTGCATTTCTCCCAGCATCCATAGTCAGTAGGCAGAGATATTGAACCAGAGTGTCTTGCAGCCCAGGGTGACCCATGTCCCTTCCACTCAGAATTTCTTGTCCAAACATAGCCACGTGGTCCTAAGCAACTACTCACAATTCTTTTGGAAACTCCAGCTCTGGTTCCCCTGTTTCCTTGCTTGCTTGGCCCAGTTGTTTTTTCTCTCTCTTTACTTGTGGCACTTTTCATCCTCATAGTTCATATTTTCCATTGAATTATCTACTTTAATTGCAAAGTTTTACATAGGCTACCATTTTTAGGTACATTTATATTGTATTAAAACATGCCTGATATAAAACCTACTATTTTAATTGCTCTACGCACACAATTCAGTGGCACTCCTTTCTTTTTGGAGAACCATCATCAACATCCCTTTCTAAAAGCTTCTTCACATCCCAAACAGAAACATTACACCCAAACTCCTTTTTCTCCGGCCTGGTGGGCCTATTTTGTGTTTGTCTCTGTAAATCGACCTGTGCCAGGTACTTCATGTGAGCAGAATCATGTCTTTGTCCTTTTGTATCTGGCTTATTTCCCTTCACAAAATATCTTCAAAGTTCCAGCATGTCATAGGACAGATCAAAATGTCATCGTTTGTTTGGGTAATAGAACATACACTGTAATTATGCACCACACTTGTTCATTCATCTGTGGAAGGAGATTGGGGTTGTTTCTGTTCTGTTTTGGCTACTGTGGATAACAATGCTGTGAACTTTGGTGGAAACGTCTCTGAGCCTCTGCTTTTTAGTTGTTGAGGGTTTATACCTAAGAGTGGAATTGCTGCATCATTGGGTTATTCTATGTTTGAATTTTAGAGAGGTGATGGTATTGAGACATAGCAGGTGATGCCACAGCCTGTGACATTGGCATCCCATATGAGCGCTGTTCAAGTCATAACTGTTCTTTCAATCCAGGTTCCCGCTAATGAATGTGAGAAAAATAGCAGAAGAAGGGCCAAGTGCTTGGAACATGCCACCCATGTGGGAGAACTGGATGGAACTTGTGGCTCCTGGGTTTGGCCAGGGCCACTTGGGGAGTAAACCAGCAAATAGAAGATTCCTTCTCTCTCTCTCTCTCTCTCTCTTATCTGTCTCTCTCCTCCCTCTTCTCCTCTCCTTTTCCCTACATCTCTGTCTTTCAAAGAAATAAGTTTTGCTAAAATTTAAATCTTTAGGGAACTGTCATGGTCTTCCATCGCAGCTGCCTGTTTTGTGTTCTTACCAGCAATGAAGAGAGGGTCCAATATGTCCACATCCTTGCTTCCACTTGCTAGTTTATATTTCTGTTTTGTTTCCCTCAGTTTTTTGCTTTGCTGTTAGCTATACTAAAGAGTGTGAGGGGCATCTCATTGTGGTCATGGATTTCATTATCCTTAATTACCAGTGTATCTAAGCATTGTGTCTCTTCCTTGAATGTTTGTATATTTTTTTTGAGAAATGGATATTCCCCTCCATTGTCCATGTTTTAATATTGTGGATGAGTCACAAGAATTTTTTAATTTTTTTAAATATATAATTTATTTTATTTAGATGATGTTTACAAAGTTCACCAGGATGAGAAGGATCTAGGGTTTGAGGAAAATGGTATGATCATTATTTCCAAATTTTCTTTCTTCTTCCTGTTTCTTGGGGGGAGGCGGAGGTAGAGGGAGAAGCCATACCCAGTTCCCACCCACCCCAGTACTTGGGGATGCAGAACAGTCAGTATTAATGCATGAACCCGAAGTGGTGCATGCATGAGGGCTCTGTCCAGATGGTTGTGATATTTCTGAAATGTTGTCAATCTCGCTGATCCACGAATGAGGAATCCTTCCAATGTCAGCTGGCTGATACTGTCGTCAACCTTAGAGTCTCCATTCATCCAGATTTGCTTTGACTTGCTGCCATCGTTTGGCTGGGGCAATTGTCCAGTCTCTTCCTTCTTCCTTCCACTGCTATGGTACCAGATGTCCTCTGCATGTCCCAAGGGCTGCCATATACTGCATGTGTATCTGAACCAGCTGTCTACTGCTCCATCTTTTCCACTGACGAGGATCAGTTCTCATGGGTGGGACCAAAGACCAGGGCCAAATGACCTTGGCCAAGCAACCACAGCCCTACTGGACCCTCTGCTACCGGGGAATCACACAGCTGAAACCCACCAAGCCAGCAAGCTTAGAAATCCAGACCCAGCACTCAGTGCTCAGGTAGGCCTGAGGACCCAGGCCAGCTGACCTGGGTCTCACAGACCTCCCATCCCCAAGGGTCACAGACCTGGAACCCACCAGACTGGCTTGGCTCACCTCATCTTGGCATACATCAGTGGGTATTTCAGCCTGGCTCAGTTCAGCCCGCCCCCAGGTCCAGCTCTTGCTAGTGGGTACCACATCCTAGTCTGGCCAGTCAGTCCCCAGCCTCAGTGAGAAATAGCTAGTGTCAAGCCTGGCCCCTCCTGTACTCCATTCTGGTTCTCAGATCTGCCAGCGGATATAACCTGACCAAGCCTGGCCTTTCCACAGACCTGACCACATGTGTGCCGGTGGGTACTGTAACCTGGCCTGGTTTGGGCTGATCCTTGCCTTGGTTCTAACAGTCAGCTGCATGGACTGCATCCTGATAAAGGAGTACCCCAAGCTCCTGATCAGGTCTCCTCCTCATGGTAGATCTTGCCTTTGCCCACCTCTTGATCAGGTAGGAACAAGTTGGCCCATACCTAGTCTGGTTCTTACAGTTGGGTGTTGCAGCCCAACCATGCTTGGTCTATGCCCACAGCTCTCGTGTGTTGCAGCAGGGGTCAAGATGTAGCCCAGCCCATTCTACACCCACCCTGTCTCTCAGGAGTATCAGTGGGTGCTGGAGTCTAGCCCAGTCAAACACTCCCCAGATCCAGTCCATGTTCATGTCCAAGGAGACTGTAGTCATGTCCACCCCAGCCCGCTAACCCCCATCCTGGCTCTTGTACTCACCAGTGGGAACTCTATCCCTGCAGGAGCATCCGCTTAGCTCCCCAACCAGGCCTGTTCCCAGCCACAGATCTTGTTCATGCTAACAGATTGCTGTTTTACATGAGTGAGCTTACATACCACTCCACAGATTATGCCTTCAGACCTAATTCACTCCCATGCTAGGTAGTGTCTTGTTCCAGCCTCACATTGCCTGCTCCCTGTCTGACTGTCAATGGTGGTTCTGTGACCTAGGCCTGTGAGTACATGGGGATGCCTCAGAAGACATTTCTCACCTGGACATTAATCCTCAGATCCCTATTCATTCCCTCTTGTGCCATTCCACACTATCCCCTATAACTCACCCCTCCCCAAGTCCTGGAGAACACAGATTCCCCAGGAACATGCCTACCCCTACCCATGTTGTATATGGTGTAAAGTAAGGTGCCAGATTCATACACTTGCCTGTGGATATCTGACTTAATAATGAAGCTGGGTTGCTCCCCCCTCTGAACAACCTTGGCAACTTTGCTGGAAAACGATTAAGCATAAATGAGATTATGTATTGGCTCTCTTTTCTATTCCTTGTATAGAGTGTCTGTTCCAATACCAGTACCACCCTGCTTTGATTTTTACAGATGTCAAGTTCTAAAATAAAAACATGTAATTCCTCCATGGTCTTCTCTTATTTTTACTTGAAAGGCATAGTTATAGGAAGAAGGAGAGGAGGAGAGAGAGAGATGGAAAATGTGATCATCCATCTGTTGGTTCACTCCCCAAATGTCTGCAATGGCTGGAGCTGAGCCAATCCAAAGGCATGTGCCAGGAGCTTCCTCCAGGCTCCCACACGGGTCAGGCACCCATGGCCTGGTGTTTTCCCAAGTTATGAGCAGTGAGCTGGATCAGAATTAGAATACAAATATGGTATGCTGGCACTACAGACATAGGATTAACCTGAAATGTCACCTTGCTAGCCCAATCCAACCATAAACTTCCAATCTGTTTGCTATAAAGGTAATATGCTGCTACTGAAACCCCCAAAAGAACTTTAAAATATCAAAACAAAACCCTAAAAGAATTTAAAAAATGTTTAAAATACTGTGTCATTAGTAAAGAGTTTCAAATGAATGTCTTGGAAGAGAGTGATGACCATGTAATGCCTCATCTATATTAAGGGAGAAGGGGGTTGTTGCTAAGATCCTATCTGCAAATATTATGTCTGATGGAAAGGAGGGACAGCACCATATCAAAAGCCGAAGCCAGTGGCAGCTAAGAGTTTCTTGTAAAAGAACAGAACATGTTAGCCGGTCTATGTGCACAAAGTCATTGACTGAGTACAATCAGTGGTTTAATACGAGTGACTTCATATGGAGACCTAGTTAAACTGAACAAAATTGTATTCATCTCACGGGAATCCCTCAATATACAGCTTGAATTTCTTTCCAGGCTTTACATAGCATGAAGAAGCAGGAGCTGCATTTACGGCAAGATCCAATGTGAATACCACTTCTTGTCCCGGTTGCCTCACTTAGGACCCAGCTGTTACTTTCTTGATGACAGCAGAAGATAGTCTGGATGTCTGGGCCCTTTCCACCCACATGGAGACCTCAAGGGGATATTTTCCAGCCATGGCTTGCCCAGATTTGGCCATTGTAGCTACTGGGGCGAACCAGATGATTCCAGATAGCATATGTCTTTCTATTTCTCCTCCTCTCTGCAACTCACACTTTCACATGAATAAATGAATCTTTAAAATAAATAAATGAATTTTAAAATTGAGAAACACTGGTAATAATCATCTATTTACTAAGTTTTATATAATGCATTTGAATCCTTGAAATATCTTTTTTAATCGATTCTGGAACTCACTATTTAAACTGAAAGTTTATAGGGTTCCATTTATCAATTTATAAGAGTCAAGTATTTTATTTTATTTATCATCCGTTGTGTTAGAATTTCTTTGCCCAGTTGGAATATTTTAGGGCAAGTGATCCTAAGACTGACACACACTTACTGATGTAAGCAGGTTCCCATGAGGATGGATAGATAAGGTCTCTGTCTCCTCCCCCAGCAGGGGCAGCAGAGGAGGAGCTGCAGGTGACTCAGCCTGACAAGTCCGTGTCAGTGGCAGCTGGAGACTCGGTGACCCTGCGCTGCAGAGTAAACACCCTGCTGCCCGTGGGACCCATAAGGTGGTTCAAGGGGGCTGGGCCAGACCGGAAGATGATCTATGACTACAGAGGACTCCAGTACCCCCGAGTGACAACCCTTTCAGACCTCACAAAGCGACAGAACATGGATTTTTCCATCCGCATCAGCAACATCACCACGGCAGACACAGGCATCTACTACTGCGTGAAGTTCCAGAGAGAGAGTATAGGAGTTGTGGAGTTTAAGTCTGGACCCGGCACACAGGTGTCTGTGCAAGGTGAGTGCCCTGCAGACTTCCTTCAGCTTCTGTTGGGATAACAGGCCCATGTCCATTGTAACATTCTCCATTCTGAGGACAGCCTCTGAGAACCAAGTGCATTATGGGAGTTCATTGTCCCAACCTGATGTCACCCCTTCTATAGATCAGGAAAGCAGAGGTTGCAGAGGCTGTGCTAGCTTCCCCATCTGTGAAATGTTGATCAGCAAGGGCTCCTTTTGGAGAGTGGGAAGGATTTGAGGTCCTCTTAGGAAGTCATCCAGCTCAGAATGGGAAACCCTGACTCCAGGGCTATTGTCAGGATGTGTGATCCTGGGCAGTTCCTGGCTCCCCTCAGGTCCTCACATCCCCACCTGTGAGATGGGCATCAGCATGACCTCCCCATAGAGCCCCAGTCATGCCTTGGTCAGAGCTGGCCTTGAGGGTCATATGTAGGCAGTGGTTAGAGAACTTAACTGTAGCCCCTCTGCCTGGCACTTTTATGGCCTAGGCGGGACACAAAGGGTTCCCCAGATGGACCTCAAGGCTCCATTCCCCCTGCTCCTACATACAGAGCTGAGCTGAGAGCAGCAGCAGGGGCTTCAGCCAGACCAGCCAGACCAGCCTTGGGCCAGTGACTTCCTCTCTAGGCCTGAGGAGGATGCGGGTTGGGCAGACCAGGTTGACTCAATCTCTGCTACTCTTCAGAATCTCAGACTCAAGCAAGCTGAGGGTCTGGGCACTTGAAATTTTATTATACTAGAAAGTGCTAGAACAGAGCCAGGGCCCCATAGCCTGAGGTCATAGAGGAAAAGTGGTGGGGTTCCTCAGCCACAATGATATTCCACTGGTTCTGGGTCTGAGAACAGCTTTGAGGGTGTGGATGCTTCAGAATAGCAGGAGCCTGGACAGCTCTGGTGAAGCACCAGGCCTGGTTGAGGGTCCTCCCACACAGCCCAGATTTGCTTGTCATATTTGGCCTCAGTGTCTGAAACCTACTTCTTTCTGAAAAGCAGGAGTCCTGTAGCCCATGAACAGCCTGCAGCCGCTGATCCACCCCGTGCACAGCTTGCAGCCACTGACCTGCCCCTTGCACAGCTTGCAGCCACTGACCTGCCCCCTGCACAGCCCGCAAGGCCCTGCGGGATCCTCCCCATTTCCCAGCACTATCACACCTGAGGCATCTGTGAACTTGCTGGGCCTTTGCCAGCTGGCCTGCCAGTTTGTATGCCTCATGAACTTCAAGAGGGTGAGACCTCCCTGGGCAGTTCCTTCTCCTGTTTGCATTCAGATTCTGTGGTTGCTGCATAGGCCAGAAATGAGACCCTCCTCAGAGCTTCTGTCTGTGGCCTTGTTTGCCCTCTCCAATATGAATACTCATGCAGCTTCAGGACAGGAAAGAACAGAGCTGCTGCACAACCACAGGTGTTCATTATTTTGGTGAAGAATTATATTAAATGGAAAAGCAGACTTGCAGAGAGCAAAGGAGAGACAGAGAAAGATCTTCAATTCCCCAAATGGCCTCAATGGCTGGAGCTGACCCTATTCAAACCCAGAAAAAGGAGCTTCTTCAGGTTCTCCCACTTGTGCGCAGGGGACAAGTGGGACTCCTGGTCAGTCACACATACTCTGTCACTTGTCCCATGAAGAAGCCCTCACTGGGAGTCCCATAAACACACTCAGAGCTGGGGGAGGATTAATGTGCTGAAGCAGCACTGTGGCCTGCATCAAGGTCTTCAAGAACAACATAGATGGTACTGATGATTGTGGTTCATCCTGGAGGGATGTTGGCTGCTGATGGCTAGATGACTTGTTCAAACGACACTCACATTGCTGAGTCCTAATATGATGGGTGTCAGGGAGCAAGTTAAATGTTCACATATGCATATACTTGTGTGAGTACAAGCACTGTGGGGAACCCTTTAGTACACATGAGCAGGGAGGGCTGCCCGGGCTCTTGGAGTTCACCTCACCCCACACATACATCATGTGTGCTTGTAGAGACACAAAGTGCTTCTGCCTGCTCAGGGCTTTGGTTCCTGGAACTTGGAGCTGCTGAGAAATAGACCAGCTCTGCTTTGTGGGCTCTCTGATCTTTGTTTGCTGCCCACAACAAAAGATCCCTGGTTCCCCTCGCTTCCCAGGGGCACAGGTCTGGCACCTGCTTGAATGCTTATGGAAAGGCAGAGTTGTTAATCCCTGCAGGGAGAGCTCTGGATAGAACCAGACCCAGGTGACAGGAAATCTGTGGCGTGCAGCATCTTGGGTGCTGCAACGAAGGCCATAGTGCTCCTGGCTTCACTCAGACCTTCTGCAGCTCTTGGGGAGAAACACCTACTGTTCTGTTTCACAGACATAGAGCCATCATGTGTCCAGTCCACCTTCTGGGGGGCAGGTGTCCTGGCTCCAGCCATGAGGGCAGCAGTGCTGAGCCACTGTCCCTGCAGGTGCTTATGGAAGCACTTTCCCTAAAGTAAGGTTTTCAGGTGAGGCAGCTGGGATGTGTGATCACAGAGAGAGAACAGCCAGGACTGTGTTCCTGAGCAGGGCTGGGGAGTCAGGCCTAATAGGGAAGGACTGGATTCAGAGTCAGAATCCATCTGTGCATCCTGCCCCTTGCTCACGGTCAGACCTTAAGCATCCTGCCCCTCTGTGAATGAGAATAAGGACCTGCTGCCCAGCATGATACATGGACGTGGCATTTGTGTCCCTGGCCCGTGGTAACCATGGCCATCACTATCTTGTTTCCTGTGTGTGAATGCTCCTTTTGTAGCCAAACCCTCCAACCCTGAAGTGACAGGGCCCATGGCCAGGGCAGCCCCTGAGCAGACCGTGAGCTTCACCTGCAAGTCCCATGGCTTCTCCCCCCGCAACATCAGCCTGAGATGGTTCAAGAACGGGAACGAGCTCTCGGCCTTGCAGATGAGCGTGGAGCCTGCGGGAGAGAGCGTCTCCTACAACATCTCCAGCACCATGCAGGTGATCCTGACCAATGAGGACGTGCACTCTCAGGTCATCTGTGAGGTGGCCCACGTCACGCTGCAGGGGAGGCCTCTTCTGCGAGGGACTGCCAACTTGTCTGACACCATCCGAGGTAGATTCCCACAGGCCCTGTCCATGCCCTCATCTAGCCAGAATGCCTGTTTCTTGTCAGATATACTGGGCAGGAGTTCCTGCATCCAATTCTCAGCAGACCTGTCTACTCACCTTGCACCTAGGATGCTGGTCGCTTCCTGTCCTCTCAGTGACAGCTGCCATTGAACACCTGCCAAGCACTATGCAGCTGACTCACTCATCCTACTGATAGCAGAGTGTTCTAGCAGAGCACCTGTGTGGGCCAAGCCCCTGTGCTTGTGACGTCACTGCAGGGCTGTTCCACCTGCATCAAGGGTTTGGACTTGTTGAGTCACTTGGTGTCACCCTGATAGGAGCCTCTCCCTCAGCCTTCTCCATGTGTAGTGATGTCACTCATGTGCCCAGGCCCTTCCTGTCTGAGTGCCTACTGCATGCCTGGTCCTGTTTCAGGGATACCTTCACCCTAGCAATGGGAACTCAGTCACTCAGTCCCTCCTCCTCCAGCATCTGTTCTGTTTCAGTTCCCCCAACGATGGAGGTCACACAACATTCCACGGGGGGAAGGACTCAGGTGATCATCACCTGCCACGTGGACAAGTTCTACCCCAAGAGCATGCGGCTGACCTGGCTGGAGAATGGAAACGTGTCCCGGACAGAGATGGCATGGACGGAGGTGGAGAACAAGGATGGGACTTATAACCGCACAAGCTTGATCCTGGTGAACAACTCCGCCCAGAGGGATGAGCTGGTGATTTCCTGCCAGGTGGAGCATGACGGGCAGCCGGCGGTCACCAGAAGCCACATACTGCAGGTGTCAGCCCAGCCCAAGGAGCTCGACACAAATATCATTCTCGGTGAGGCCTCTCTCCAGCAGGTCTCCTGTTTTTATTTTAACCTTGTCCTTTTTCAAAACATGTGAGAAGTAGTAATCTTGCTCATTGTAGAATTATCTAGAAGATTATAAACATCAAGCAGGGTTTTAAAGCCAGCTCCCTCCTCCAAATCCCACACTCCAAGAGTTACCACGGCTCAGAGTTTGGGACAAGTCATGATGTCCTACTGATGTTCTGGCATCAGCAGCTGGAGGAACCCATGTGAGTGGCAGGCGTTTCCTGGAGAAGCAGCAAAGAGGCCCACTCTGGTCTCCTGTCACAGGCATCTCTCAGGACTTTGTAGACTCCCCCATGAAAACAGCGAGCCTCCAGAAACGTTTTCAGAAGCTGGAAAATGTATGAATTCAATTTTCTTAGTAGTTTAGACCTCTTTAGTGTATTCATTTCCTATTTTTAAAGATTTATTTATTTTTATTACAAAGTCAGATATACAGAGAGGAGGAGAGATAGAGAGGAAGATATTCTGTCCAATGATTCACTCCCTAAGTGACTGCAATGGCCGGTGCTGTGCCAATCCGAAGCCAGGAGCAGGAACTTCCTCCAGGTCTCCCACATGGGTGCAGGATCCCAAAGCACCTCGACTGATTTCCCAGGCCACAAGCAGGGAGCTGGATGGGAAGTGGAGCTGCCGGGCTTAGAACCAGCGCCCATATGGGATCCAGGCACATTCAAGGCAAGGACTTTTTCTGCTAGGCCACACCGCCAGGCCCTGTATTCATTTCCTATCGTGCCAATGGTGATAGGGCATGCTTTCTGAGGATTTTTGGTTTGTTGCATCAAACTTTTCAACTTTCTGTGTGTAGAACTGATCCCAGCATCCCCCTATCATCCGTTCTGTATCTGTGTTGCCTATAGTGATAGCCCTTGTTTCATTGATGGTGTTGGAAATGTGTCACTTCTCTTTTTCACTTGGTTAATCTGGCTAAAGGTTTTTCCATTTTTATTGATCTTTTCAAAGGCCCAACTCTCTGTTTCATTTAGTTTCTGAAAAGGTTTTCTGCTCTTTCCTTTTCATTATTTCCTTTTCCCCGCCTTACTCTGAGGTTCCTTTCCTGCCCTCTCCATTTTCTTAAGGTAGAGGCATTGGTCTCTGACTTGAGACTTTCCCACATTTTCAGGCTACACTTGGGTTGCCTTCTACAGCTGGGACCTGGGAGGTGGGTTTGGAGTTGGTGTTGAGTACTAAGATATCTGACTGTGGTGCAGTTGTCCAGGCCTCAGGTCCCCCCTGCCTGTCTGTCTTGCTGTCTCCTTGTGATGTTTCCAGGATTCATAAATGCTATTCACAGGAAAGAGTGAGGCGAAATGAGTCTGCCCCACCTGGATTGACTTGTGTCTGCTTTTTATTCTTCTGTCCACCTGTACAGGCCAGATCTTTCTGAGGGCTTTCAGCTTATCTAACATCCTTGCAGATAACTGATAATGAGCCTGCAACATAACTGTTGAATTTCAAGTCCTGCTTTGGCAGGGACAGAATAAATGACTCCAGGCTGGAGAAGACACATAGGTCAGACATTCTCCAATGTTAAAGACTATGACACTGCCTGTTCTACGTCTCTCTGATTACTGCTTTTGTCTTGGCCACATCTCTTTCTAGGACTCTGATTCCTCTGTCTCCATTCTGCTTGTCCAAAGCCCAAATGATTGCACTACTCACCCAGAGAATGCCAGCCCCCGGCCCCTTCTCAGGGCCCTGAATCACAGCCACCCAGGCCTAATGCCGTGTGAAGGCAAACATTCATAGCTCTTTGACATCAGGCCTGACTCAAGGTCCCTTCTGAGGGTCTGTGCTCAGATCTCTGCTGGGGTCTGGGGAACGTTTTCCAGTATTTTCCCCATTGGGGGTGTGCTATGTGGTCAGTGGATCTCCAGGCTCCCTGGGCCTCCTTCCTGCACGTTCCCTCTTGGGCCGGTAATGGTGAGGGGTGGGGAGGGAGAGAATCTGCACAGGCATTGATGATTCTCTTTCCCACACTGCTGCCTCTCGGTGAGTCATGCTGGAGGTCAGTTCTGGGCAGAGTGTAGTCTTCATTCTTTGTTGTTTCTCTTCATTTGTGGATGATATTAGTGGAGATGGCCTTCATCCTGCTTCCTGCTGCACCTGTCCTGCTAGAGGCCCAGGGTCTCTGAGAGCTTTGGCTTGGATGGGCCCATCTCACGTCTCAGCCTCCCCCAGCTTCTCTGCCCTATCCTGGCATGGCAGGCCCTGTCCTGAACCTCTGCTTTGCCTAGGTTTATTCCCAAGGCACAAGCCCCAGCTTCTGCTACCCCATGATCAGGAGATAAGAATGTGTGTTGCTTTCAGGAAGCCCTCTGGTTTCCTTCCTTCACTTTAGCTTGTAATTGAGGGCACTCAGCCCTGTTGTCTTCTTCTAAAGGATTGGTGCTCAGTGAGTGTTGTCCCTTAGTCCTAATCTCAAATCCCAACTGCATTTCAAGTACTCAGTACCACAGAGTTCCCTGGCCACAGTCAGTGGAAGTTGTAACCAGCACAGCACAGCACAGCTCTGCTGAGCTCCTCATTGTCCACATGGGAGCCATCAATTATCAAACCTGTGTTTCTAGACCACTGGTCCAGGTCAGTTTCCTGGGAAGCTGACTCCAAGATGGAACAGGAAAGCAGGGAGCATCCAGGAATGCTCTCAGGGCCAATGCTTGTCACCAGCCTGGCAGAGATAATGTCAGCCCACAAGTCCAAGCCCCACAAAGGACTCAGCAGTTCCTGTGAGAAGGTGGGGCAGGGTTGTTCTTTGAGTATTATTCTCAACTGAAGGGAAGTTGCTAGGCCAGTATGCTCTCTATTTAACAAGTGTTTGATGGGGGCTGCTCTTGAAGGATTCAGGAACTTGGCTTTCATAAAACCCAGCAACTCGGGGTTGTGAGAATCAAGAAGAAAGCAGTTGCCACCTGCAGGCATCCCATCACTAAACACACATTGTTCACCCTTCCCTCAGGAGGGGACAGCCTGGCAGCCTGAGACATAGGCAACAGGGCACGGGGACTCCCTTTATACTGGGTTCATGCCTTGGACTTCAGCCATGGCAGGATATGGGTGTCAGAGCATTTTCAGGTCTAGGTAGCCTCAGATGGACCTGTGGGGGCCCCTCAGCGGCTGCTCCTGTATCTGATCTCCAGGTCAGTAGTTGTCTCCTGCTTCACCTTTGTAGCTGTCATCCTTCTCCACAAGGTGCTGCTGGTGGTCCTTGTCTCTGCCATTCTTGTCTTCAAGAAGCACAAGACCTCAGGGTAAGTTGTGGGGGAGGGAGGGCTGGTCACAAGGCTGGGCCAGGTCATCCATTCTACAACGTCAGGGCCAGCCAGGTCTATCCCCCCGTTCCTCGACCACCTCAGAAACCTGCTGAGAAGTGGTCAGCTCCCAAGATGTGTGCAGGTGTGCCAGAGGTGGGCTAGGTCAAGAGCTTCTAAAGGGAGTACTCTGCAGAGTCCCAGTGATCCCACAGAGGAAGGGGGAACAAGTGATTCCCTTGCAGGATGCATTTCCATTAGCTAGACTCTGGGGTGAGAGGAGTACCTGATTTAGAGCAGTGACAGGAAACCCCAGGACCACTGGCCCAAGCAGAAAGGAAAGGAATGGGGAGGGAGGGAGGAGCGGGGGATGAAAGCTATGGGGCCAGAGGCATGTCTTAGGGGCTG
This sequence comes from Ochotona curzoniae, assembly GCF_017591425.1. NCBI lineage: Eukaryota > Metazoa > Chordata > Mammalia > Lagomorpha > Ochotonidae > Ochotona > Ochotona curzoniae. The sequence goes on along the minus strand of NW_024465894.1, from coordinate 17,103,233 downwards.
CCCATACATTTCCACAGGTATCCAGGAAGAACAACCCCAAGGACAGCACAGAGGCAGCAGACAGTCCTTGAAGATGAGCAGTAATCCCTGTGGGAGTGTTTCCTCATAGTTCCTCCTGTCCTCCCCTGCCACAAGGGACCTTGTTCTGAGGGGCTCAGCCCAATGAAGGAATCCTTGAGAGGCTTGTGTAAACTCTGCTCTGTTCATTTCTCTTCCTGGGACGTCCACCTGCCTACGGCTCCTGCTCCTCCTTCCTGACCTCCTGGACAGCTGGGTCTGCATTTGTGGTCCTGGCAAGGGTTGTGGTAATTGGCTCTGGACCCTGACTCTTGGCACCATCCCAGGAGCTGAGCAACAAGGCAGTTCTAAACTATCAGAACATTTCTTGTCAAGACCACATTGGCCTTGACCTTGAGCCACAGGTTCTGGGAAACCCTCTGTAGAGCTAATCCATCTGGAGGCATGTTTGGTGCAGCAGGTAAGATGCTGCTGGGGATGCCTTGGTCATGCCTGGTCAAAATGCCTTGTTCAAGCTCCAGCTCTGTTTGGAGCTCCCGCAAATGAATGCTCCCCCTGGAGGCAGCAGGTGATGGCGCAGATACTGAGTCCCTACCATCCCACATGGAAGAAGAGTGCTGTTTCCTAAAACCCAGTTCTGGATGTTGTGGGCATTTGGGGAATAAACCAGCAGATGGAAGCTGAAAATCTCTCTCTCTCTCTCTCTCTCTCTCTCTCTCTCTCTCTCTCTCTCTCCTTTTCTCCTTTCCCCCATCTCTTTCCCCATTTCCTTTCCCTGTCCCATTCTCCCCTTTTCTCTTATTCCTCTCCCTGTAACTCTGCCATTCAAGTACATAATTTTGTTAAATAAATTAAAACTTCAGGGCCCGGCGCGGTGGCGCAAGTGGTTAAAGGTCCTCGCCTTGCACGCCCGGGATCCCATATGGGTGCCAGTTCTAATCCCGGCAGCCCCACTTCCCTTCCAGCTCCCTGCCTGTGGCCTGGGAAAGCAGTCGAGGACGGCCCAAAGCTTTGGGACCCTGCACCCGCGTGGGAAACCCGGAAGAGGCTCCTGGCTTCGGATCGGAAGATCTTCCTCTCTGTCTCTCCTCTCTGTATATCTGCCTTTCCAATAAAAAAAAAAAAAATAATAAAAATAAATCTTTAAAAAAAAAAAAAAAAAACTTCAAACACATTCTAAGACCCAGTGATGAGATGATGATGTTTAACAATTGCAAACGGTGGGGGGAAAAAGACTGATTTTTTAGTATTGCCAATTTCTAGGTGAAAATATTCCCCAAATGGCCAATTTCAAGCTAACAACAATTTACTCCAAGACGGCAAAACTCCTGAAACTTCTCCAGTTGCCTCTTCATCAGTTGAGCTAGTGCAAGTCCATTCCAGCGCATGGAGGACTACGTCTGGATCTGCATCTGTTGCCCCACAGTGCTCCCTGACCTGAGAAGCATCCACTTTTGCTGGAGACTCCCACTGGATGCCCTCCTCCAGCCTGGGGCAGTTCATGGCAATGAGTGTCAGGTGGAATCGTTACTCAGCTTCTCCCCATGTTCTCAGTCATGTCCTCCCCCCCCCCCCACTCCCTGGGAGCATCTGTACAGGGTCAAACAGTTCCCTTAAACTATCCTATGGAAAGTGCCAGCTAAACCACCCACTCCACACTCCAGTTCCTCTTGACTGGCTTCACTTCTGTGGCAATTACATCAGCCTGGGTAGTCCCTACTTTGCATTGTGAGGCAGGATTGTGACAATGCTTCTCTCCACTGCAGCCCTGGGAGAATGACCTTCAGAGTCAAACAGAAGATGGAGATAGCTCTCTGGCCTGTCCAGTTTATGATGCCCAGATAATGAAGGCTTCCACACTGCAGGTCATTAATATGTAGGATACATTAGGATATACTCTGGTCAGGGTACCTGGACCGGAGTAATGAAATATTAATAAAGCAAGTATCTAGCTGGTGTATTGTATTTGGATGCATTAGTGACACTGTAAGGAAAGTGCTTTGTTTCATTGTAAAGTTCTGTCTGTAGTAGTTCATCACCATCTTGTATAAATTACAGCTCCTGAATTCTCACCCACCTTTTTGTTTGCCTCATACCCTCGGACACCATCAAAATTGTGATTACCCCAAAAGTTCCTTGAATACAACATATTTTACTGATTTCTTCTGCTGAAACATTTTCACCCACATCCACTCCACCTTTTTCCTTTAGTTCAGGATGTTTTCCTTCACCAAGGTCCTCCAGTGTTGGGAGCATCAAATCTCCATGACCTGAGGCAGCTGCTGATCTGCCTCCGACTTCACCTTTACTCTGTTCCAACATCACTTCCCGTGTCACACCTCCTCCTTGCTTCACTGCAGGTTTACCTCTGTTGCCAAATCCTCCTCTCCATGATTCATTTCTGTGAAGTGTCATGTGCAAACTCTGGGAAAGGAGACCTCGTGGCTGTAGGCTTCTGTGTTTTGTATATAAACAAATATTTGCAGGGACCCATCACCAGCAGACTTTGTGAGAAGTGACCTAACTGGTCAATGGTCAAGAGGCACACTTGTTGTTTGTGAACTGATTTGCACCGTGACTGAAGAGCTGGCCCAGAAGATTGAGCCTCATGGCAGCTTTTACTTTGCTCACACTGCATGTCAAGTTTCCTTTTAGCAAAAGTGTGATCATGACTGAAGCTGGAGGCATGTGCTCTGGGATTCATGTGATTCAAGGGAAACTCGGATGACTAGAATTCTAAAGCCTTCACCAAGCACCACAGCACTACAACCTGCCAAGTACTGTGCCCCTCCTTCCACACACAGCCCTGTAGGTTAGGATCCTGTGCTAATCCACTAGATGCTCCTGTGCCATACACCGAATCAAATCACACAAACAGCCCACGCCTTTCTCTGATGGCCAAATTCATCCAAGGCTCCACAACACAGGGGAAAGGATACCCTCAAATAAACAGTGCCAGTCAGGTTAGGGACCCAGGTGCCTTTCACTAGTGAGCCTGACCTCTCTACTTCCTGGGGTGTGTGTGTGTGTGTGTGTGTGTGTGAGAGAGAGAGAGAGAGAGAGAGAGAGAGAGAGAGAGAGAATTCTTAGCTATAATTGCAATGTCTCCCTTTCACAGGGCATTGTTATGCTAAGTACTATTGAACATTCAATGGGGTTCTGATCTTACCATTCTATCAGAATCATGATAAATGTATTTTAGAAGATGGAAAAATGAGACTCAGGAAATGTTTAGTGATTCAGGGTAATTCAGTTGATTTGCCAACATTCAGCTGATCACTAGACTAAACCAGTAAGTTGACTCCACATCTGCTGGTAGTTGACACAAAATGAGAGACCAAATCAAGCCAACATAGGCCTACAAGAGAAAGATTTGCAGAGAAATTTGGGGACCCAAAAAGTTGCTCCCACTTTGGCTAGCAGCAAGTGTTCATTTTACATGAGGTGCCCCAAACTGGACTAAGGTGGAAGCCAAGTTGAAGAACATTCTGCTCAACATGAGTGCAGGGATGTGAAGAGCATGATTGGACAATATAGCACAGGTGTCCTGTTCCTGGCTCCAAGCTCACCTCCAGGTCCGTGGTATTTGGGAGGGAAACCAACTTGTCAAACCACTTTGCTTAAAGACTACATTGTCTTACAGGATGCCAGACGATGAAGGCCCTGTGCCCACAGAATGGTGAGTTACAAATCAATTTCTCTTCCTGTCCCCGAGGCCTTACTTTTCTCAGTGTTTCATCACTTGCAACTCTAAATGAACTCTGAGCAGTATCCAGTCTAAGAAATGATTGCCTCAATGGTACAAAAGGGCTGCCATTTGCTGGATACTTACTTTATCCTGGGCACTTTACCTCCATCACCTATGTGATAATGCTGATATGTAGGGATATTTGTGCTCATTGCATGACTGAGACCCAAGGAGATCCGGGGGGGAGGGGTGTGGACTGCAGAGAGTAGAGAGCACCAACATGTGCTCTGAGTTAGTCAAGAACCTTCTCTTACAGGGCTACTAACTCAATACATCAATCAAAAGTAATGATTAACTGATGTTGCAGTTGAGGAGCGCTTTGAGCTGCTTACAGCATCCACAAGAACCTGGGAACACCAGGGACTGCAGAGTAGGGTGGAACTCCATGCTCCCAAAACACCCCCTCTCTGACATTCTCTTGTTGCTGGTCATCTCTGCCTGCTTGCACACAGACCTTCTCCAGATAGATGCAGGCAGTGTTGACATTCGGCCTCCTGGTTTAACAACCCAGGTGGACAGAGAGCCTGTTCTCCCACCAGTGAGTCACAGGGATGCCTTTAGGTTGAACTTTCCCTGGGGTCACATCCCAACAGTTCACTTACTCATTATTGCCAAGGAGAGGAGATGCTATGATGGAAAAAAAAATTAACCACTGGAGCAAAATATCCCAGCATGTGATCCAACAGCTTCTTGTCATGGATGGGGAGAGGTTCCACATTAGACATACAGCAACCCAACACATGCTACCTGGAGGAGAAGTAAGGCTCAGGTGCTCCATGCTCATCATTTCTGATCATAACAAATTAACAGTCTTTTGCCATGTACTGGGTAGGACCGGAGTGTAGCAGGTTTAGGGGTAACCTGGGGTCCTGGCTGCAATGCCATTTTGCAGTTAACATGTTGGTCAGTTTATATTCCTGCCCCCAGGGCATGGGAGAGCCTGCATCTCCACAGCCCGGGCCACTCTGACAACCTGCAAAGATTTAAGCATCTGTCAAATTAACATTCTGAATGCAGGGCGTGCTCCTGTGTCACCAAAGGAAGCCAGTTTTTTCGTTTTGATGACATTATGAGCTTGTTCACAAATGATCCCCGCTGGAGAGAAATGTGTTAAGTAACCAATGCAAGTCCATATTCCCTCCTTCCAAGTCCCTTTCTCTGCCCTGGAGAGAACCACTTTTTAAGATTTTTTTTTTTTGTTTTTTTTTTTTTCAATTTACAATATAATTTTCTGCCACAACCAATAGATCTGCTTATGTGCTCAGGGCTGATGCTAGGTGCTCTGCCTGTGTCCTTGGTGCCTCTGCATGCCCTGGTTCCAACCCCACCCTCACTGCAGCCTGGGAGTGCTCCCTGATGCTGCATGGAAGATAACTATATGTCATGCCCTTTCACATCACCATCTGGGCTGCTATGGACTTTAGCATGTGATTTCTGTTTTTGTTTTCTAAGATTTATTTATTTTTACTACCAAGTCAGATTTACAGAGGGAGGAAATACAAAGAGTAAAATCTTCAGTCCCCTGACTCACTCCCTAAGAGGCCACAACAGCCAGAACTGAGCCAGTCTGAATCCAGGTTCCAGCATCTTCCAGGTCTCCCATGAGGGTGCAGGATTCCAAGACTTTGGGCATCCTCTACTGCTCTCTCAAACTACAAGAAGGGAGCTGAGTGGGAAGTGGGGCACCAGGAACATAAACTGGAATCCATAGGGGATCCCGGAGCATGCTAGGTGAGCACTTCAGCCACCAGGCTATAGTGGTTGGCCCATGACTCCTGGATTAATTCCGCATTTCCTGCACTGCATTTCTTGAACATATTTTCGTAGATTTGTCTGTGCCAATGCATGGTCTGTTGGAACTGACAGAGCTCATGGCCCCTGCACTGCCACCCTCCAGGGAAAAAACCCATTATAACCCCAAGGTCTGTAATTAATCCTGCACAACCTCCCAGTGACTTTTGCTATCTTACATTTAATTTTTAAATGTTGCCTATAACACGGAGAAATATAAAGACAAGTATAATGAACATATGTAAATTTATAATTTCTCCATATTTCACATGTATTATACACGCACGCGCACACACACACACACACACACACACTACTTATCCTGAAAGCGGAGGTAGGGATATTAATAGCACACGATATAGGATTTCTGGCAAAGATCATAATGTGATGAAAGAGAACTACATTATTATGTTTGGGATATAGCTCATTATTATCTATATCTCATGGCATCCTCACATTTCTTATTGTTCATGTGCACTAATTTTCTCGTGTGAAGGAAAGCACGTGAAGTGTGTCTTTCTGTTTCTGGCTTATAGCACGTAGCATAATGATCTCCAACTCATCCACTTGGGTGCAAATGTAGGAATTCATTCCTTTTTTGTGGCTGAGTCATACTCCATCACGTACACATGCCACAGTTTCTGTGTCCAGTCGTCAGCTGATGCACATCTGGGTTAATGTCCTATCTTCGCTATTGTGAATGGAGCTGCAGTAAAGTGAGAATGCACGCATCCCTTTCATTCACTTATTTCATTTCCTTTGCACATGTTCCCGGAAGTAGGATAGCTGAATCATATGGCTGATCTATTTTTATTTTTCTGAAGAATCACCATGCTGTTTTCCTATAATGGCTGTACTGATTTGCATTCCCACCAACTATGTGTTAGGATTCGTTTTTTCCCACATGCTCAGCAGCATTTGTTATTTCATGACCTTTTGGTAACAGCCATTTCTTCTGGAGGGAGAGGATTCCTCACTGTGGTTTTCATTTGCATTCCCTAAGGGCTGGTGATCCTAAACACTTCCCCATGCGTTTGTTGCCCATTTGCATTTCTTCTGCTGAAAAATATCTTTTCAGATCATTCAATCACTTATTAACTGGATCCTTGGTGTTGTTGTTGAATCTCATGATCCCCTCATATGTTATGGATATTAATGCTTTATCACATGCACAGTTTGCAGATACCTTGTCCCACTTTATTGGTTGTGTCCTCACACTGATTGTCTCCTTTGCAGTGGAGAAGGTTCATGGTTTGATATAATCCCTCTTGTCTGCTTTTCCTTCCATATTCTGTGCATTTGGGGAATTTCCAAAAAAAAAAAAATTGCCTTTGCCAATCAGTATCTTGGAGTGTTTCTTTGTATTTTCCTCTGATATTTTCATAGTTTTGGATTTTATATTTAGAGCTTGGATTCATTTCAAGTTGGTTTTGAGTGGGGTACCCAGAGGTCTTGTTTCCAACTTCTGCAAGTGAAAATTCAATTTTTCCAACACTATATATAGAAGAAGAGACTGTCCTTTCTCCAGGGAGTGTTTTTAACAACTTTTCGAAGTTGATTGTAGATGTCCTGATTTATTTCTGGGCTTTCTATTCTGTTCCATTGATGTACCTGTCTGTTTTTGTGCTCGTACCATGCTGTTTAGGTTATAATAGCCTTGTAGTGTGTCTAGAAATCTGGTACTGTGCACCCTCCAACTTAGTATTTATTATTCAAGATTGATTTGACTATTTGAGATCTTGTGCACGTTCATATGCTTTTTCTAATTCCATGAAGAATATCACAACTATTTCATGATGACTACAATGACATTTTGACAATATTAATTCTTCTAACCATGAACAATGGAGGGCTTTTCATATTGGTGTGTCAGCCTGCACAACTGAGATTAAAAATTAGAAGACAGACAGACATTCAATACACATATGAAGAGATGCTCTGACTCGTTAGTAATCAGGGAAAGTCAAGGGGAAGCCACCTTGAGATGCCCTTTTGTCCCTGGCAGAAATACCGGAGCAGCTGTGTGGACAGAAGGGACGCCACGACTCTGGAAAACAGCTCTGAAATGTTGTGCTGCGTTGAACACTCACAGACCCTGTCACTCACCATGCCCACTCTTGGTTTATGCCCCAAAGAAACTCTTGCACTTGCACACCAGGAAGGATGTACAAATACCTACACGGTAGCATTGTTTTAAAATTAGCAAAACCTGCAGACGGCCCAGACGGGCAAGACACAGAACAGCAGGCGATCAATTAAGTATGATCCCAGAACGGAACGTTAGCAGAGGTTAAACAAAAAATGAATTAACGTGATAGTATGGACTAATATTAAGTAGTAAAAGTTGGTGGGAGGGAATAAGCCCTGAAAAATATTATAGAGCATGATACCCTTTCTTTAAACAGTGCACAGTTTTTAGGAATATGATAAAATCTCTTATTTTAAAAAAGGAACAATCAACACAAGACTCCAACAGCTGTAACCTGGAATGAGAAGGTTGCTTGTCTACAAGTAGATGGCAGTTGGTTGATGTTCTGATTCCTGTGCCCAATGGGGGCCTCCATGAGAGTCTGTTTTGTTATAAATGAACAAGTAGACAAAAGTGAGCAGCACAGCACAGCTTCATTCAGGTATGCAGGAAGGAAGAAGGCAGCCTACTGGGAAGAATGGCAGAAGAAAGCACTTCTGAAGGAGTGGACACTGGAGCCAGAGTCTGCAGACTGTCCAGGCTAGGGAAAGACTTTCTTATTAGAGGAACAAGCTATGCCAAGCCCTGAGATATGGAGTGACTTGGCCAGTCACAGAGGAGTAAGGGGACAGTGGGGCCAGGGGTGTGAGCAGTGGGGCAAGAATAACGCAAGCAGGATGGGCGGGAGCCAGGTCACCTGGGGCTGATAACACTGAGATGGAGTTAGGTTTTTCAGTGAGAGAATGAAACACCACTAAGAGTCTTAAGATGCTTGGGCTTTTTAAAAGTTATCATGACTCCTGCTGCAGAGGAAAGCCAAAGGCAAACTCCTTGCCATAAAACAGGAGGCTTGAGTGTGAGGGGGGCCATGGAGGTGCTGGTGGCGATGGGGAGACAGTGACTAATGGGAGGCGTCCTTAAGAACAGCCCAAAGCCTCGCCTGGGGATTGAATCTGAAAAGTCATGAAACAGAAGAACTCCGGGATGGCGTCATGATAAGGTTGTGCAGTGGAGGAGAGAGGAAAGCAGGTGGAAGAAGAGGCTTGTGGTGGGAGCTCACAGCTCATCCCCGAGTGGTTAAATATAGCGTGTGCTCGTCATCTCAGCGGAGGTGCAGAGCGGGTCTAGGAACACAGACAGTCGGGGTTCAGTGCTGGGTCAGAGCTGGGGAGGTATTTTTGGAGCCTCTGGGGCCTTGAAGCTGGTTGCCAGGACAGCTAGGTGGCAGCAATGCAGCCTCTGGGCCTCCCCAAGCCCTCAGACTCAAGGCAGCCTCCAGGCTCTGGCACAGAGCGGGTGCTCAGCTAGGAATCGATGGAAAGAGGAAACGGAATGAGGAAACCCTCTCATCTGTCATGATGGCAGGACTCTGGATGCACTTTTCATTTTCACCTCAGCAAAGCCTTTTGAAATAGTTACAAGTAGATGGAATTGGTAGTACCATGAGGGTCTGATGTCTGCCTGGGTTGAGAATATCCCCCCCGCCGGTTCCCTGCCCTCCTGGGGTCGCCAAGGGTCCTCAGTGGACTCACTAGAGACTGGAGTGAGATGGAAACCATTCAGGGACCAGTAGTGCAGCATCCTTTCTGACCTGAGCTGCAGAGGCTTTAATGTCTGCAAAGGTAAAGAGTGTGATTTAAGGCACTGTTCCAGGTATGCAAAAAGTATCACACTTACATTCTTTCCCAGAAGTTGGTTTGTATTTTGAGCACTCTTTCCCTGTACTTCATCTCCTCCATCAAAATCAGGGTCCCCAGACTCTCCCTATCCACACTGAGGTCTCGGGTGCTTTCGTGACGTGGAGAGATGACACCCAGCGGTACCCTGGACGGTGCCAGGCAGCTCCTGATAGAGGAGCCACACAAATACTCTCCTGTCCTCAGCACCCTCTTCCTCCTGATCTGGAAGTTTCCAGCCCTGCCCACAGGTCTCCAGTCACCCCCATTGGCCTCTTGCCCTGCCCATAGTACTCTTATACACATTGGAAAATGCTGCTACTCTGGTATCCCAGGAAACTCTGTAAGGAGACGTGAGCTAGTCCCAACTCAGTTCCTGTGCTCCCACGCTGATCTGGGTCGCTGAGAGCTTCACCCCGGGAAGGGAGGCACGATTCCTCCTGGCTCTCCTATGCTTCCAAATCTTACCTGGATTTGGGAGAGCATCTCTTGGGGTTCTTTTCAGTCACCCATGTTGTGGCTCCCTCCATCTCCTCTCCACACTCCCACAGATCAGAGGAAGAGGGCGTGGTCTAATCCCAGCAGGTGACTGGGGTGGGGGAAGATGTCAGAAGAGTCACTCTCTGTAGGATCCCACATGTTTTCTCTTAAAAAAAAAAAAGAGAGACTGATTTCTTTATTTGAAAGAGTTACACTCGGAGAGACAGGTTCGATCTACTGATTCACTTTCCCAGATGACTTCAAGGGACAGCACTGGACCAGGCAGAAGCCAGGAGCCAGGAGCTTCGTCTGGGTCTCCCACAGTGTAGCAGAGGTCCAAGCATTTGGATCTTCCCTTGCATCTCCCAGGTCATTATCAGGGAGCTGGATGGGAAATGAAGAAGGCGGGACTTGAACCAGCGCCCACAGGGAATGCCAGCATTGCATCAGGCTCTGTTCTCAGCTATGGCTGCTCATCTCTCCTAGGAGAAAAGCCCAAGACCTTCCCTAGACTCCCCCAAGGCCCCTGAGCACCTGCCTGCTCCATCCCTCCGGTCCTGCCCCATGTTTTCCATAGGACGTATTACCTTTTACCTACTGCATCATCTACTGCTGTGCATCACTTATCGTCTGTGTTGCCTGTCCGCCCCACTGGAATGGATTTCCAGTTGTTGAGCACAGTCAGTTGTGTCTGCTTGCTCACAGACATATCATGAACACTGAGAACAGAGCCTGGTGCATGGTGGATGCTCAGTGTTTGTTGAATGAATGTATGACTCCTCCCTGACCTATCTCATGTAGCAATGAGAGAAGGTTGATGGAGGATAGAAGGCATAACGGAAAGAAAACAGGCAGAAGTCTCTGATCTCAGGCTGCAGATGAAGTAGCTCAGTCTGGCCAGGCCTAGCAGCTCTTCCAGGAATCAGCCAGGACTTACCACAGTGTTTAAGATCTGTGTTTGGGGGAAGCAGCCATTGGTACTGGCCAGCAGGGAGTGGGAACAGAGGTGGTTCTGAGTACTGAATGACAAGTCTTTCATTGTCACACACTGTCCCCATTTTCCCTAGAAAGCAGGGAGGAAGGGAGCAGGGCTGGAGCCTCTGCTTTCCCCTTCTCTTGCCCCTACTCTTCCTTCTTAGGATAGATCTGCCTATTAGAGCATGGAGCCCCAGGCACCATGGCTTGTCATGCCCAGCCACCCACACCCGTGTTCCTGCTCACCTTTGCAGCTGGGCCTTTGGTGAGGTGGATGAGAGTCTCTGGAAGCTGAACCGAGAGGCCACACACACTGTAGCCCAAGCCAGGAAGGAAGGCACACATGGGAGAACACAGTCTTTCCCAATTACTGTGCAGGACAAGTTCACCCAACCCTCCTACACGATTTCTACCCCTTTGTGTTGCTATGGCTGTGACCATCCACTAGGAGTGCTGGCTGCTACAGGGCTCCAGCAGAAAGCTATGGATCCCTGTCCCTGTTCCTCAACATTGTTCTACCAAATGGACCACTTTGTCCCCCACTGTTCCTCCTCCTCGGGCAGGGAAGCTTTTACTTGCCCATCTGGCACTCAGAACATAGGGCTAGGGAATGTTGGTCTTGCTGGTGATTCTCCACCTTGCCCCTCTGTTCTTTCTTGTTCTCTTTGCTGTCTCAGGCTATTCCAGGATTGGGGCAGGGGAAATGGAAAAGCGGAAAGGGCTTCTGAGATGATTTACTTTTTCCCACCGTCTTAGGCACACTTTGCAATTCCAGATGTAATTCTTTCCAGCACTGTTTTTGTAAGCTTCTCAGCTGTGTCTCATGGAGGACTGCATGTCCAAGTAGCTGGCCTGTCCCCTCTCCCACCTGTCTGGATGTGAGACAGTGCAAATGTCCTGGGGACACCTGTCTGGCTGGCTGAGGGTCCCCTGAAAGCCCCCTCCATTGGCCCAAAAGGGGAAAAGGTCTTGCTCCATCTCCTGTGCACTTGAGTCATGGGAGCTTTAAACAAGGCCCCACTCCCTAGGTCCCCCTGCTTTTCTGTCCATCCCTGTCTGACATGTGCTCGCTGCAGGTGTCGGGCTATCACTGGCAGAACCAGGGATCCTCAGCAACACCTTCATCCCATGACCATTGGCACATCATGCACAGATGTTCCAGTGCCTTCATTTCCTGAGGCGTCTGGTGTGTCTCCATGCCAGCTGTGCAGTCCCAGGAGATCACAGGCTCATTTTAGCATCCTGCCATAAAACTTTTCATTTGGTTTGGAGGATGAAGCTGACCTTGTTTGTGTTGGTAGTAGTTAATCCTCATGCCTTTGTACACAGAGACACCCAGAAAGCAGGGATAAGGTTCCTGCTCACCATGCATTCAAAATCAATCACATTAGGGGTGCAATAAAAAACACTGCCTTGCAGTTGTTACAGCGACACTTCCTAGCAGAGAGCAGAATAACTGGGGGGAATCTCCAAGTCCTGGCTTCTCTCTGGGGAGTGGGAAAGGTGTAACATCTGCCCAGTGTTCTGACTTTTGGAGATGCTTCCTAGATGGTTGCTTTACGTCTTGCCTAAATCCAAACACGGACAAAAGTGGAGGCTAGGTTTGTGACCTCTGTAAATAAAAAATGCTCAGTAATGGCTCCGACTAGGGCCATAATCTGCAGTATTACATCGAACCACGAGGTGGCACTGCAGTATCACAGATAACTATAGTCACACAGAGCCCGCAACACTGAAGACGTACCACCAGAGGGAGCTCCTGAGTGAAAAATAGAATTTCAGAGAGGCTCACTAGTGCGTGGGTTCTGAGAGGATATAACCACAGAAAAAGAGTCAGAGGAGGCCTGGGGACCCGCGCCAGCCTGGCTGGAGAAAAGCAGTAAAGGAGACGAGGCAAGGCTGCTTTGTTTTCAAAGTCCAAGTCCACGCAGAAGATCCAAGACATACAGAGAAGCAGGGAAACATGGCTTATGCAAAGAACTAAATTTCCAGAAACGGATTCTAATGAAATGTAGATGTATGACTTGTCAAGTGATCCAAAAGTGTCAGTTTTGAGATGTGACTCTATGTCGGTGTAGATCATTTTAGGTTATCTTAGTTGGAATCCTTTCTTGAGCATGCATGCCCATTTCTCTCCTCAGGTTTATGGAGTTTTAGGCCATTCTTTTTCCATTGGATTCTCTGCGTCTTTTCTTTCTCTGACTCCTGTAATGTGTGTGTTGCTTACAGGACTATAACCACGATATGCTCACTACTTACTATTGTTTCTGTTTTACTATTCCACTAGAGTGATGTTTCAGAAAGTTAAATGAAGAATAAACACAAATATAAAAGCTCAGACTTTGCTCTATATATATGACGATGTCAGTGTGCAAGATGAAGATAATACTTGTAAAAGTTTAATTTAAAAAGCTCCCTCAGCACTTGTCAGCCCTACGTTGTAATTTATCTCATCTGTCTATATGGACAAGCTTAGACTGAGATGCTCGGTGTATGTGTTGGCTTCCATGTTTGGCTTCCTTCCTTGTGGGATTAAAACTATTTAACTGGCAATCAGAAACAAAATAACTTGTAGACAATATGGTTTGTTTACTTATTCGTATGAAGTGGAATTTATTGTGATGCCTCAGATTTATTCTGTTCCCTGAGATGTCACTTGAAGATGGCATATTACATAATTTGCAGACATCTGGGCAATGAACCAGCAGCTGGATGATCTCTCTGTCTCCCTCTTTCTGCCTGTGTGTGTGTGTGTGTGTGTGTGTGTGTGTAGAAAGAGAGAGAGAGAGAGAGAGAGAGAGAGAGAGAGAGAAGAAAATCAGATATACAGAGAGGAAGATCTTCTATCTGATGATTCTCTCCCCAAGTGGCCGCAGTGGCCAGAGCTGGGCTGGAGCCAGGAGCTTCTTCTGGGTCTCCCATGTGGGTGCAAGGCCCCCATGAAACAATCAGAAAATGGCTGAAAAACAAACTGCTATGGTTACAAGATGGAATACTATCCATTGTTCAAAAAGCAGAGAATTCTTTTATTTGCAACATCATGGACTAACCTAGGGACATTATAAGAGAAATCAGCCAGGCACAGAAGACAAATAATATACATTCTCACTTACACTAACATGAATCTAAAAAAAAAGTTGACTTTTATGTGCTTGTGGAAATTCGTCTGTTCTTTTTCTCAGGATTGGGCTGGGGTTCTGGTGTTCAGAGGGTGGAGGTAACACAGGAGAATCATCCCTTCCCTCCCATCAAGGCTCAGTGACACGATTCTGGCTGTGGAGCTCCATGCTGACTTTTGCCTGTGGGTGTTGACTTCCAACTGCTGAGCCTGACTTGTGAGTGCGTGCAAACTGCTGGTCACCTGGCTGCAGGTCTCTCCGCAGTGAGATCATTCCTTGCCCCTCCCACACTGCACTGTTGGGAGGGAGTCACTGCAAAGCCCACACTTCTGCATCTGTGGGGAGCCTCCTTAGGGGGTCCTCTGCACCCCAATCATCTGAGACTCCTCTGGATGGAGACGTGCCTCCTCTCTTCTGTTTGTTGTGTGTTCACTTATTTATGTCAGCAGGACTCACAGAGGTACGTTTACTACGTGGCGTTATAATCCAATACTGCTTTATTTATTTTTGCTGTTCCAAGTTTTAACCACTGGGAGTTCTTGCAGTTGGCTCCCGTGCCCTTTCAACATGTTTCAACCGAAGTGCACTTGCTTTTGGCTTTTTTTTTAAGCAGGAAACTTCCTTATTTTCCTGAGATATTGAATTTTTGATGAGTGTTTTTAAACACAGAGAGACTAAGCTTTAAGAACAGAGCTTGAGAGTACAAAAGCTGAGTGATTGAAGAAAAGACATATTAATATAGAAGACAAAGTATGATTTTCCAATTGCAGTCTACGTCAAGGAACTGCTTTATTCCATCTGTTACTGTTAACATCAGTGCTGGGAATTAAATTGTAACTTGAGGGGGGAAATATCAGGCAATAAGAATGCATGCAGATGGCTAAATGATTCTTACACAGTATAAGGTATAATTTCACAGGGACCATTGTAAACTGTCATATGCCAATAAAATGTCACCATGGAGAAAAAAGAGAGCTGTGACATGTAAGAGACACTAATGTTCTCAATGAGGCAGTCATTCATTTATTAAGGGAAAGTCAATGGCCTCCTGTTTGATCCTCACTCTCCTGGCTCTGTCTGTACACAGTCACTTCCCTGTGAGAACTGAAAAAGGAAAACAAACACACTCGGGCAGTTCTCACACTGGTGTTAATGTGCATGAATTCCAGTTTCCCTTGAATCACACGAATCCCACAGCACATGCCTCCAGCTTCAGTCACTATCACACTTTTACTAGAAGGAAACTTGACATGCAGTGTGAGCAAAGTAAAAGCTGCCATGAGGCTCAATCTTCTGGGCCAGCTCTTCAGTCATGGTACAAATCAGTTCACAAACAACAAGTGTGCCTCTTGACCAATGACCAGTTAGGTCACTTCTCACAAAGTCTGCTGGTGATGGGTCCCTGCAAATATTTGTTTATACACAAGACCTGTAGCCATGAGGTCTCCTTTCCCAGAGCTGTATGCACATGACACTTCACAGAAATGAATCATGGAGAAGAGGATTTGACAATGGAGGTAAAACTGCAGTAAAGCAAGGAGGAGGTGTAATACGGGAAGTGATGTTGGAACAGAGTAAAGGTGAAGTCGAAGGCAAGTCAGCAGCTGCCTTGGGTCATGGGGACTTGATGCTGCTTCAGTTTCCCAACACTGGAGGGTCTTGGTAAAGGAGAACATCCCAAGCTAAAGGAAAAAGTAGGGATGTGAATGTGAGTGAAAATGTTTCAGCAGAAGAGACATCAGCATAGTATGCCACATTCAAGGAGTTTTGGCGGATCGTCACATCTTTTTTTTTTTAAAGATTTATTTCATTTTTATTGTAAAGGTGGATATACAGAGAGGAGAGACAGAAAAGAAGATCTTCTGTCCAATGATTCACTCCCCAAGTGAGCGCAATAGCCAATGCTATGCCGGTCCTAAGCCAGGAGCCTCTTCCGGGTCTCCCACACAGGTGCAGGGTCCCAAAGCTTTGGGCCATCCTCGACTGCTTTCCTGGGCCACAGGCAGGGAGCTAGATGGGAAGCAAGGCCACTGGGCTTAGAACCGGTGCCCATATGGGATCCTGGGCGTGCAAGGCGAGGACCTTAACCACTGCGCCATCGCACTGGGCCTGGATAGTCACATCTTGACTGTGCCAAGGGCAAGAAGTGAACAGAAAGGTGGGCGAGAATTCAGGAGCTGTAATTTATACAAAATGATGACAAACTACCACAGACAGAACTTTGTAAAGAAACAGAGCACTTTTCTTATGATGTCACTAATGCATCCAAATACAGAATACCAGCTAGACACTTGCTTTATTAATATTTCATTACTCCGTTCCAGGCACCCTGACCAGAGTAAATCCTGATGTATATCCTACATATTAATGACCTGCAGTGTGGAAGCCTTCATTATCTGGGCATCATAAACTGGACAGGCCAGAGAGCTATCTCCATCTTCTGTTTGACTCTGAAGGTCATTCTCCCAGGGCTGCAGTGGAGAGAAGCATTGTCACAATCCTGCCTCACAATGCAAAGTAGGGACTACCCAGGCTGGATGTGATTGCCACAGAAGTGAAGCCAGTCAAGAGGAACTGGAGTGTGGAGTGGGAGGTGCCTGGTATTTTCCATAAGGTGGCTTACGGGATGTGCGCGACCCTGTGCAGATGCTCCGAGGGAGAGAGGAAAGGACTGAGCCATTCCAACATGATGGGGAGAAGCTGGGATCATTTATTTATGAATAAATGTCAGATTTCACCTGACACCCATTGCCACAAGCCACCCAGAAGTGTGGAGGGAAGTAAGTCAGAGGTTCCAGCGATGGTGCAGCACAGGGGATGCTGTTGGGCCCATGCAACACTGTGGATTGATACTAGAAGTAGCCTTCTATACGCAGGAATGGGCTTGCCCTGGCTCAACAAAGATGATTGGTGAAGTTTCTGGAGTTTTGTGATCTGGTGGTAAACTGTTGGTAGCCTGAAATTAGCCACTTGGAGAGTATTTTTACATAGAAATTGGCAGCATTAAAAATTAGGTTTTTTTTTTCCTATTCTGTCAATTGTTAAGTATCACCATCTCATCACCGGGTTTTGGCATATCTATTTTTAAATTTTTAATATATTTTCAAAAATTCTTTATTTGAATGGCAGAGTTACAGAGGAGAGGGAAGAGAGAATGGAAAAGTGGGAGAAGGAAGGATGATGGGGAAGGGGTTGGGGGAGAAAAGGAGAGAAATAGAGAAAGAGAGAGATGGAGCTTCCATCTGCTGGTTTACTCCCCCAAAGCCCACAGAATCCAAGCTGGGCCAGGCCTAAGCTAGGCAACAGAACTATCTGGTCTCCCTTGCGGAGTGGCAAGGACTCAGTACCTGAGCCATCACCTACTGTCCCCCAGGGAACACAGCCACAGGAAGCTGTAATCAGAGCTTGAACCTGGCACTCTGACTAGGCATGCCTACATCCCCAGCCGCATCTTTCCTGCTGCACCAAACATGGCCCCAGAGGGACTAGCTCTAGAGAGGGTTGGCTAGAACCTGTGGCTCAAGACCAAGACCAAGATGACGAGAGTTGTTCTGATAGTTTAGAACAGCCTTTTTGCTCAGCTCCTGAGGAGGTGCCAAGAGCCAGGGCCCAGAGCCAAGTATCTTGGCCCTTGCCAGGACCACAAATGCAGACCCAGCTGTCCAGGAGGCCAGGAAGGAGGAGCAGGAGCCATGGGTAGGTGGACGTCACAGGAAGGGAAGCGATCAGAGTTTATAGAAGCTTCTCGAGGATTCCTTCTCTAGGGCTGAACCCCTCAGAACAGGTTTCCTTGAGGCAGGGAGGACAGAAGGAACTGAGAGGAAACGTAGCCATATGGATCACTGTTCATCTTCAAGAATTGTCTGCTACTTCTGCAATGTCCCGGGGGCTGCTCTCCTGGGGTGCCTGTTGGGAGTGGAGAGGACAGTGACTAATGGCAGCCGCTGAGACATGCCTCTGGCCCCTCCGCTTTCAACCCCAGCACCTCCACCCCATCCCTGTCACTTCTGCTCAGATCAGTGGGCCTGGGGATTCCTGACACTGCTCTAAACTGGGCACTCCTCTCACCCCAGAGTCCAGTTAATGAAACAGCAGCCTGCGAGAGAACTAAGTGTTCCTCCTTCCTCTGTGGGATCACTGGGCCTCTGCAGTGCACACCCTTTGTAAACCCTTGATCTAGCCCACCTCTGACATAACTCCATCCCCGCATTTCTTGGAAGCTGAGCACCTCATCAATTCCCAAGGTGTCCGAGGAACAGTGGCCATCTTGTGTAGACCTGGCTGGCCCTGACATTTGCAGAACAGATGACCTGGCCTGGCCTGCTGACCCTGCCCTCCCCCCAGCATACACAACTTACTTTGAGGTCTTCTGCTTTTTGAAGACAAGGATGACAGAGACACCGACTGCCAGCAGCGCCTTGGGGCCGAGGAGGACAATTACGAGGAGTGAAGTAGGAGGAGAATATGGAGCTGCAGATCAGAGACAGGAGCAGCCATTAGAGAGGCCCCCATGAGTTCATCTGAGGAAGCCTGGCCCTGTCAGTGCTCTGACACCTGCGTCCTGACCTGGCTGAAGCCCAAGGTAGAAACCCAGGTAAAGGGGTCCTCATGCCCTGTCACCTGTGCCTCTGCCTGCTAGGCTGTCCCCCACTGAGAGAAGGATAGACAGTGCACTCAGTAACATGATACCCACAGGTGGCACCTGGCTTTCTATTCTCACAACACTGGAGTGAATGGATTATTATTCCCCCTTCTGTTGAGGAAATTGGGGCCAAGAGAGCTTAGAGAAGGTCTTACAATCTGTGGTCTGAGCCGGGGGAGCCCAGCATTGCTCTACCTTATGGCAAGCCACATAATCTGGTCCCTTGGACCCAGGCCAACCTAACCTTTCAGGGCTGCAGGTGCAGCTGTCAACAGAGCATGCCTGTGGAGTGAGGATGGGATCACAGCAAGATGGGATCCTTAAAAAACATAAAAGAACCAAAGTTTTAGGAGGCTCTGGGCCTTTTTTATGGAGTCATTGTCGTGGTGCAGCAAATTAGTAAGCCATCACACGCAATGCTGACTTTCCATCTGAGTGTTGGCTCAAGTTCCAGCAGATCCACTTCCACTCCAGCACTCTGTTAATAAGCCAAGGAATGCAGCAGCTAGTGGCCCAAGTACTTGGAACCCTGCTATCCATGTGGGAAACCTGGATAGAGTTCCTAGTTTTACTCTGGCCTAGCTCATACTATTACATTATTTGTGGACTGAACCCACAGATAGGAGATTTCTTTCTCTCTCTCTCCTTCTGTCACTCTACCTTTCAAATAAACAAAGAATTAAAAAAAAATATGAAGAATACTGTCTCCACTGACAAATAAGACTGGATTATTCTGTACTAATAGAAAGAAGTCAACTCACCCAGAAACATTGTAGAGTACCTGAAAAACTCAAGCCTGGGCAATCAAAATACATATCCCCATGGAACCTGGGATTGTGATGACTGGGGTAACCTATGCAAATGCTGGTGTGGCAGGAACATGTAGCTGCTGCCCACACAAATATCCAGCCCCAGTGTCAGCAAGGATGTCAGGAAGCTGAAAGCTCGCAGGAAGCTCTGGGCTCTACAGGTGAACAGAGACTGAAAAGCAGACACAAGTCAGTCAAGTGGGGCAGACTCATTCCTCCTCACAATTTCCTGGTAATGGCAGCTATGAATCCTAGAAATGCTACAAGGAGCCTGCAGAAGGGGATTTCAAAGTTGAAGGAGAAAAGCAGACAGGCAGGGACCTGAGGCCTGGAAAATGACAACACAATCAGACTCCATAGGACCCAACACCAACACCAAACCCAACTCCCAGGCCCCAGCTGCAGAAGGCAACACAAGAAAATGTGGGAAAGTCTCTCCCTTAAGAAAATGGGCAGAGAGAAGCAAAGAACCCCAATAAGGAAGGAAAAGGGGGAAAATGAAAGAACAGAAAACCAATGAAATTGAAAGCAGCAGAGAAACTGAACAGAGGGCTCATCCTTTGAAAAGCTGAATAAAAATGAAAAAAAAAAATTCTAGTCAAGCTAGCAAAGTAAAAAAGAGAAGTGACAGATTTCCAATACCATCAATGAAACAGGGGCTATCACTACAGGCACTACAGACATAGGAAAAATAATAGGGGTTGCTGGGATCAGTTAGCCTACAGAAATAGACAAGTTTGATATAATAAACCAAAAATTCCTCAAAAAGCACAAATCTATCATCAATCGCTCAACAGGAAAGGAATACAATATAGAGCTTTGAGCTACTATGAAAACTGCTTCCTACATTTTCCAACTTCTGAAAAGATTTCTGGAGACCCAAGGTTTGCATGGAAGATTCTACAAAGCTCTGAGAGATGCCTGTGGCAGGAGAGCAGAGTGGGCCTCTTTGCTGCTTCTCCAGGAAACGCCTGTCACTCGCATCGGGTCCTCTCCCATCTGCTGATGCCAGAACAGCAATAGGACATGATGACATGCCCCAAACTCAGTGGTGGTTACTCTTGAGCATGGAATTTGGAGGAGGGAGCTGGCTTTAAAACTCTGCTTGATATTTATAGTCTTCTAGATAACTCTATAATGAGCAAGACTATCACTTCTCACATGATTTGAAAAAGGACAACAGTCAAGTAAAATTTGAAAACAGCCAGGCCAGCTAGAGGGGTAGCCTCACCAAGGATGGGGTTTGTGTAGGGCTCCTTGGGCTGGGCCGAGAGCTGCAGGGTGTAGTTTCTGGTAACTGCTGGCTGCCCGTCATGCTCTACCCGGCAGGAGAGCACCAGGTCCTCCATTTGGACAGAGGAGTTTACCAACAGAGAGCTCGTGTGGTTGTAGGTCCCATCCTTGTTTTCCACCAGTGTCCAGGACGTCTCCAAGCGGGACATATTTCCATTCTCCAGCCAGGTCAGCTGCACACGCTGGGGGTAGAACTTGTCCACGTGGCAGTAGACAATCACCTGGGTCCCTGTTCCTATATGCTGCTGTGTGACCTTCACGGTAGGGGGAACTGAAACAGAACAGACACTGGAGGAGGAGGGACTTGGTGACTGGGCTCCCGCCGCCAAAGTGAGAGCACCTCTGAGCCAGGGCCAAGCATATAGCAGACACTCGAGTAGGAAGGGACTTGGCATAAAAATGGCATCACAACATGTGCAGAAGGTGCAGAGGGCTACTATCAGGATGATACTATGTGACTCAACAAGCCCAAACACCAGATGTAGGTAGAGCAGCTCCTGCAGGGATATCACCAAGCACAGGGGCTTGACCCACACAGCTGCTCTGCTAGAACACTCTGCTATCAGTAGGATGAGTGGAGTCACCTGCATAGTGCTTGGCACATGGCAGGTGTTCAATGGCAGCTGTCACTAAGAGGACAGGAAGTGACCAGCACCTCAGCTGCAAGGTCAGTGGATAGGACTATGGGGAATTGGATGCAGGATCTTAGGCCCCAAGCAAACTAGCAGGAAGCCAGGAATAAGCACGGCAGAGGACATGATATCTACCTCGGATGATGTCAGACAAGTTGGCAGTCCCACGAAGAGGCCTCCCCTGCAGCGTGACGTGGGCCACCTCACAGATGACCTGTGAGTGCACGTCCCCAGGGTCCAAGACCACCTGGGCGATGCTGGAGACGTTGTAGGAGCCGCTGTTTCCCATAGACTCCACGCTGGTCTGGAAGGCAGAGAGCTCATTGCCATTCTTGAACCATCTCAGGCTGATGTTGCGGGGTGAGAAGCCATGGGACTTGCAGGTGAAGCTCACGGTCTGCTCAGGGGCTGCCCTCACCGCAGGACCAGACACCTCAGGGTTGGAGGGCTTGGCTACAAAAGGAACATTCACACAGAGGAAACAGAATTGTGATGACTGTAGCAGCCTCAGGCCAGTGACACGAATGTCATGTCTATGTAATCGTGCTGGGCAGCAGGCCTTCATCTTCATTCATGGAGGCTGGAGGTCTGACCATGAGTAGGGTGCAGGAAGCACAAGTGGACTCCGAGTCTGAGTCCAAGTCCTTCCTTGCAAGGCTTGACTCCCGAGCTCGCTCTCTCTCTCTCTCTCTCTCTCTCTCTCTCTCTCTCTGATCACTCTTCCCAGCTGACTCCCCCCAGAAACTTTACACACTTCAGGGAAGGTGTTTCCAGAAGCGCCTGTGGGGTAGTGGCTCAGCACTGCTGCCAAATGGCTGGAACTATTGTGGCCAGCTGGGAATCAACCCAGTGGATAAAAGATCTTTCATTCTGTCTCTTTTTTCTTCTCTGCAAATCTGCCTTTCCAATAAAAATAAAATAAAATAAAACAGTGAACACTTGTGGTGCACAGGGGCTCTAGTCATTCCTGGTTGTGAGGCTGCGTGAGTATTCATGTTGGAGACAGAAGGCAGGGTCACAGACAAAAGCTCTGAGAGGAGTCTCAACTGTGGCCTGTGCAGCAGCCACAGAACCTGAATACAAACAGGAGAAGGAACTGCCCAGGGAGGTCTCGCCTTCTTCCCTAAAAGATCCTTACACCTGGCAACAGAACTTGCAAAGCCCCAGCAAGATCAAGGTGCCTCCGGTGTGCTAGTGCCAGGCATGGGGCCAGATCCTGCAGGGCATTGTGTGCTGTGCAGAGAGCAGGTCTGTGGCTTCAGGTGGAACCTGTTAGGCTCCTGCTGATTAGACACAAGCAGGTTTCAGACACTGAGGCTGGATGTCAGCAGGCATGTTCAGGCTGTGTGTGGGAGGGGTCCCTGCCAGACCTCGGGGCCTCACCAGGGCTGCCCAGGCTCCTACTATCCTGAAGCATCCATGCCCTATAGCTGTTCTCAGGCTCAGCCCAAGGGACTACCTCTGTGTGGGTGGATCCCTGCTTCTCCTCTGTGGCCTCTGCTTTGAGGTCCTGGCTCTTTTCTAGAACTTTATAGAATAATTAAAATTTCAGTTGTCCAAGCCCTCAGCTTGCCTGAGTTTGGGATTCTAAAGAGCAGCAGAGGTGGAGTCAGCCCAGCCTGCCCAACCCCTGACCACCTGAGGCCTGGGGAGTGACTGCCCAAGGCCACATGAGCTGGCTGAAACCCCTGGCCCTGCTCTAAGCTAAGCTCCCCATACTGGGGGAAGAGAGATAGGATTGTGTTCAGGACATGCCGCGTACCACATGGGGAGACTTTGGGTCCCTGCCTTGGCTTGGAAGGTGCCAATCAGGTGGGCTACAGCTGTAGTCTATGCTGCCTGCAGATGACACGCACAGCCATCTCTGACACAAGCATGCCTGGAGCTCTTTGTGGTGGCCATGCTCATCCCCATCTCACAGGTGGAGAAGTGAGGACCCAAGGGAAGCCAGGACTTTCCCAGGACATACATCCTGGCAACAACCCTGGGTTTAGGGGTGCCTGCTTTGTGCTGGGGACTTCCTGAGAGGACCCCAAATCCTTTGCATTCTCCAAAAGGAGCCCCTGGTGATCAGCATTTCACAGAAGGGGAATCTGAGGCTGAAAAAAACCAGGCCCCGCCCACGTCCTCCATGTACCATGTAGAAGGGAAGCCTGGACCAGGCTGTAGAGGGCATGGGCCAGGGAGTCCTGCAGACCAAAGACGAATGTCAACCCATTTCCTAGCTTGAACCCTTGAGCTGCTAGCATAGCCTCTACAGCCCCAAATTTCCTGATCTGTAGAAAAGATAACATCAGGTTGACACAATGAGCTTTCCATACCATACCTGGTTCCTAAGGGCCGCTTAAAGAATGGAGGATGTTACCTGGATTTATTACCACCTGCCAGACGCCAATGGAAAACCAGTGGGGCACTCACCTTGCACAGACACCTGTGTGCCCGGTCCAGACTTAAGCTCCTTTTCCGCAGTACCGTCTCTCCGGAACTTCACACAGTAGTAGGTGCCAGTGTCTGCTGTGGTGACATCACTGATGCGGATGGAAAAGTCCATGTTGTTTTGCTTTGTGTGGTCTGAGAGGGCTGTGACTCGGGGGTACTGGCCTCCCTTGAAGTCATAGATTCTCTTCCGGCCTGGCCCAGCCCCCTTGAACCATTTCATAAGCTCCTTGGGCTGCAAGGGGGTATTTACGCTGCAGCGCAGGGTCACGGAGTCTCCAGCTTTCACCGACACAGACTTGTCAGGCTGAGTCACCTGCAGCTTCTTCTCTGCTGCCCCTGCTGGGGGAGGAGACAGAGACCTTATCTATTCATCCTCATGGGAACCTGCTACATCAGGAAGTGCGTGTCAGTCTTAGGATCATTTGCCCTAAAATATTCCAATTGAGTGAAACAATCAACACAATGGATGATACATTAAAATATTCAGATCTTATAAACTGACAAATGGAACTCTATAAACTTCCAGTTAAAATAGTGAGTTCCAGGCCCGGTGCAATAGCCTAGCAGCTTAAGTCCTCGCCTTGCACACACTGGGATCCCATATGGGTGCCAGTTCTAATTCTGGCAGGCCCACTTCCCAACTAGCTCCCTGCTGGTGGCCTGGAAAAGCAGTCAAGAACAGCCCAAAGCCATAGCACCCTGTACCCGTGTGTGGGAAACTCAGAGGAGGCTCCTGGCTTCGGATTGGCTCAGCTCCAGCTCCTCCTCTCTGTATATCTGACTTTGCAATGCAAATAAATAAATCTTTTTAAAATAAATAAAATATTTGTTCCAAAATCAATCAAAAGACATCTTTCAAGTATTATTATTTATTATAAAACACCTAATAAAGAGATGATTATTGTCAGTGCTTCTTAATTTTTAGCATGCATTCATTTATTTATTCTTTTTTTTTTAAAGAATTTTTTTTATTACAAAGTCAGATATGCAGAGAGGAGGAGAGACAGAGAGGAAGATCTTCCGTCCGATGATTCACTCCCCAAGTGAGCGCAACGGCCGGTGCTTTGCCGATCTGAAGCCGGGAACCAGGAACTTCTTCCAGGTCTCCCACACGGGTGCAGGGTCCCAAAGCTTTGGGCCGTCCTCAGCTGCTTTCTCAGGCCACAAGCAGGGAGCTGGATGGGAAGTGGGGCTGCCGGTGCCCATATGGGATGCCGGCGGGTTCAAGGCGAGGACTTCAGCCGTTAGGCTGCGCCACCGGGCCCTGTTTATTTATTCTAAAGATTCACTTATTCACAGCAAAGTCTGAGTTTCAGAGAGAAGGAGAAACAGAGACACATATTCCATCTGGAAACATCTGGTTAACTCCCAGTGGTCACAATAGCCAAGTCTGGAATGGCCAGGGCAGAAAACCCCCTTCAGGTCTTCCACGTGGGTAGCAAGGGTCCAAGTACTTGAGATTCTTCTGCTGTCTTTCCAGTCAGTAGCAGAGAACTGGGTGAGGAGTAAAGCAACTAAGACATGAACCAGTACCCACAAGGGACTACACCACAAACACTGGCTCCTGCTTTTTCATTCAACATGAATCTTTGGGAAAAAAAAAATTCAAGGTGTCTCATGATGGATCTCTATAAGATGAACACCATTTTGTTCCACTTGCCTGGGCCCCATATGCAGTCACTAATATCATTAAACCACTGATTCCACTCAGTCAACAACGTGGCACACCTAGACTGGCTAACACGTTCTGTTGTCTTACAAGAACCTCTTAGCTGCCATCAGCCCCCACCTCTGAAGGGGTGCTGTCCCTCCTTTCTAGGCCACCCAAAGGAGTCCTCAACAATCTTGCAATGAGAGAATCTTGATATAATATTTGCAGATAAAATCTTAACAATAGCCCCTCTCTCCTGTAATACAGCTGAGGCCGTGGGCCCTGCACCCGCGTGGGAGACCTGGAAGAAGTTCCTGGTTCCCAGCTTCGGATCAGCGCAGCTCCGGCTATTGTGGCCACTCGGGGAGTGAATCATTGGATGGAAGACTTTCCTCTCTGTCTCTCCTCCTCTCTGCATATTTGACTTTGCAATAAAAATAAATAAATCTTTAAAAAAAATAAAGATAGTCTATTGAACAGTGAAAAGGGAAGGAGATTGCTAGTTCCTTTTTGGCTCTCTGTCTCTCTCTCTCTTATTTCTTTCTCCCTTTGTAACTCTGCCATTCAGATAAATAAAATAAATTTTTAAACAAATGGTAGAAAAGCTATAACTCTGTAGGCACAGAGGCCTTGTGTAACATCCACCGAGGTAGAGCTGATGTAGATGTAATTACACACATAGACAGCAGCAGCAGAGTGTCTGTCGTATCCCCCTCTGCCTTCCACCCTCTGCACAGAAGAGCAAACTGCAGGCTTGTGGGGCATACACATTCAGCTTTGAGAGAAAATTCATTTCACCAGCAGAGATCTTGGCTCACCTGAGGAGCTTGGAGTGGAAAGGAAGGATAGAGAAGTGGGCAGGGTGACAGGAAAACCACACATCTGTGTAATAGGCTGTTCGTGCAGACAGCAGCAGAAACAAGTGTTTTGAAAATCTTGTCTGTGTGCATGCATCCTTGCGTGCGCACACTCACGTCTTTCATACACCTGCATTCACACGCATACACAGAGGAGTTTCACATGTTATGTGTGGCCGCCATGCTAGCACACCAGGTGGTTTTGATGATAAAAGCACAGGATACTATTGGGCACACACTAACCAGTACCCTCGGCAGAGTTTTAAGTCTGATTTTCTCCAAGTGGATGTGGGTCTTAGTCATTCCTCAGTGTGCCTCTCTTCTAAACTTTTTTTTTTCTAAATCAGTCTGCCAGGGGGGGGCTGCCAGCACAGTAAGGTTAAAAGGATGAATGTCTGGGGCCTAGTGTGCTGGCTCAACTGGCTACATCCTCAACATGCATGTACCAGGATCTGATATGGGCCCTGGTTCATGTCCTGGCTGCACCACTACCCATCCAGCTCCCTGCTTGTGGCCTTGGAAAGCAGCAGAGGACCCAAAACCTTGGGATTCTGCACCCACATGGGAGACCCAGAAGAAGATCCTGGCTCGTGGCTTTGGGTCAGCTCAGATCAAGCTTGTGGTCATGTGGGGAGTGAACCAGAGGATGGGAGATCTTGTCTCTCCTTCTCTCCTCTCCGTAAATCCAGTCAGCCTTTCCAATAAAAATAAACATGTCTTTTTAAAAATTACATCAAAGGATGAAGCCTGGAGCCTCTTCAGCCTGTGTTTGAATGTTGGCTGCTCTACTGACAGAGGGCGGAGACCCTGAGCTTGTTCCTCATTTTGCCTAAGTTTCCCCATGGGCATACAGGAGATGATACTAAGAGCTAGCACTCAGGGAGGCTGTGAGCACATGGAGTGCTGAAGACTAAGCCTGTCCTGCCAGAAGAGCCCCACCACAGAGCCCCTGCCACCGGCCTTCATGCAGCGTGTGTCACAGGGACACTCTGTGAAGCTAGACTCCTGCTCTCTCAGCCCTGGGGGAGGGGGTGGCATCACAGCAAGCCCCAGGTGGGGAATAGCCAGCACTCTGGGGTCAGCACCACGGCACAGGAGAGGAAGGGTATGTGGGAGCTGTGAGCAGGGGCTACCCAGGCTGCAGAAAGCAAAGCCCTGGCTGGAAGCCAGGCAGTGCTGGCAGCTGGCTCTGAGCTCACTCTGGCCATGGACAGCTGGCATGGCAACTTGAACCCTCATGCCTTGCAAGGATTGGAACAAACACCCTTTTGAAACGGTTCTGCCAACATACATATACATATATACATATATACATATATACATATATACATATATACATATATACATATATACATATATATACACATGCTCCAGTCCCCCTTTCTCTGTCCTCAGCAATGCCCACTCATGGCCTTTCACCATGCTATCTGTCTGGTGTCCCCAGAAGTCCATGGGCACTAGCGTGAATCATGTGCTCCCTAGCAGGACTCACCTGTCAGCTCCAGCAGCAGAATCAGCAGCAGGAAAGCATGAGGAAGATGGAGCTGGGAGGCAGGGGCAGGCATGACGCAGACTACAGAGGCTGTCTCATCCAAATGTCTGTGATGGCAGGGATCCTGGGCTACTCTGCAGAGGGAAGAGGTGCTGTGCCTGCTACACAAGAGGAAGTGGCCCCAACAGATATCAACTTCCGGCTACATGGCTACAAGCTGTCCTGTAGCCCTTGACCCTTGGTGCCCTAGTCAACTATGGAAAGATTGTCAAAATAGGGTCCGGGGTGGTGGCCTAGCATCGGTTAAAGTCCTCGTCTTGCATGCTCTGGGATCCCATCTGGGCGCCGGTTCTAATCCAGGCAGCCCGGCTTCCCATCCAGCTCCCTGCTTGTGGCCTGGGAAAGCAGTGGAGGACAGCCCAAAGCCTTGGCACCCTGCACCTGTGTGGGAGACCTGGAAGAAGGTCCTGGTTCCCAGCTTCGGATCGGCATAGCATCAGCCATTGCAGTCACTTAGGGAGTGAATCAAAGGATGGAAGATCTTCTTTTCTGTCTCTCCTCCTCTCTGTATATCTGCCTTTCCAATAAAAATGAAATAAATGTTAAAATAAGAAAAAAAAAGACTCCTTAATATAGCTATCCTACACTTGTCTGACATAATCTCGTTCACACCTGCCACAAGCCATCTTCCACTGATTTCCCAGGCTACAAGCAGGGAGCTGGATAGCAAGTGGAACAGCCAGGACATGAACCGGTGCTTGCAAGATGAGGATTTAGCCACTGGGCCATGGCGCTGGGCCCAGGCGAGGTTTCCGGTCTAGGAAATCTGGTTGTGCAGGTTCCAATTCCATCTTTTTCACTTATCTCTGGAGGGAGCTTGTTTCCATTTCCTTCTCCATTTTTGGTAGTCTCAGCAGGACCTTCTTGATTAGGTAGTTTTGAAACAAATTGGTACAGGTTCAAGTGACCCGTGATCCATACGGGCCCCTAGGAAGCGCCAGCTTGTTGCGGTCATGACTCTATCGTGCAGGCACAAGTGCAAGCTGCAATTGGTCGCCATCCTCTGCGGGACAGGAAGCAGGGCAGCCTACGGGCCTGAGCTCCTTTTTTGAGACCACAGACCCTGGAGAGGATCCTGAGGCTCCCTACATTCAGCTGGACATACTGCAGTTGCCCTGCTTGGGACAAGTATCTCATGGGAACTGGGTGTATATGGTGAGAGGCACCGTCACAGCCATGGAGGGGTGAGAAGCGGATGCAGTCTGTAAGCGGAGGGGCTGCCTCAGTTTATTGTTTTGAGAGAAAGAGAGCAGCATTCCCAATACAACAAACAGAAAAATTGAATTATGCCAACTTAGAAACCAGTTTAGCCCAAGAACAGTAAATCACGAATCCCTTTATATCATGATTGATGGTTGTATTTGAAAGACACAGAACTCCCATCAGTTGGTACTCTCCAAATGCCTACATGGGCTGTGAAAACGGAAATTCAATGCAGACTTCCCGTGTGGGTGGGCAGGACGTCCCGGCCCATGGTCTCTGGGAGAAGCATCAAGATTCCCTGACCCAGGAAAACAAAAGCAGAGGGGCCACAACCAAGTATGGAGACCCAAGGTCAGCTGAGGAGTTGTGTTGCTGTCCTGCAGCGATGGACTTGGTGCAGAGCCAATAATAACTCGCGTGGACTACTGACTGATGGTCAATAGCCAAAGTTGATCAGGAGCATCAGACTTTATACACTGAGGGTCTTATGGGATAAGGGAGGAGTTATTGAGCTCATCAACAAAACCCATCAAATGTTTCTATACTTTTGTTTGGAACTCCTTTTGCTTTGTATATTCCACCGAGTATTCTCATTCACATGCTATCCACTCAACTGCTCTCATATAAATGATATCCATTTAGTTATAGAATGGTACACATTGTTGTTCCTATACAAATGACAAGCAATCAGTTATACAAAAGGTATCCATTCGGTGGTTCTCATGCAAATGTTGTCCAATCAATTATAATTCTGTGCTCGCTGACCTTCTAGGGTTGGATGTCCTTCTACAGAGTTGGATCTTGGGGACCCCAATACCCATAGATCTCTACCCTACATTAATCCATTTGTCAGACTCCAGAGCAGGTAGAACCTCCCCTCCTTGCTTATCAGCATTCTTGTTGGGGGAGAGAGAGGTTGCCTTACATACTCACAACCTAAAATGGTCATGTACCTACTTGTTCCCCACTGCCTTGCAATCCCATCATAGTTATGCTAAAAAAAAAAAAAAAACTAATCTGAAAACTTGAAAGAGCCAGCCAGCTGCCAGCTGCAGCCAATGTTGTACCTGGAGCCTGCACAGATCATCTCAGACAGACTGGAGAGTTACCTGTCCTTCAGCATCCTCTTAAGCCATACACCTGCCATGACTCCTAGACGCCATCTTTGCACAAGTCATGCTTATCATGCCAGGAGTTGTCAACATGCATGCACCAGAGACACGCCCCACCCCTTCCCTTTGTCCACTTGCTTTCATCCAGTGACCCTAATTCCATACATTCCCAATCTACTTTCTCTATGGAAAGATTGTTTCTGGCCTTGGCCCAACCTGCCCCTTTTCTCCAAGCTGATAATCAACATGCAATGTTGTCTTTCTCAGAAGATAGGTCAGGCGCTTTATAATAATGACAGTGTACCTGTGAGGAGGCGACCTGCCATCTGATATTACAGGGGCCCAGGACACTGGCACTGGGTGGTCTTACAGTGGAAAGGAGGGATCTTGCATTGCAATGGGGGTCTCCATTCCTACAGGTCCTACCAGGACACAGTGCACTGAAAACCTGCTCAGAACAACCTGAGCCCAGATCCCAGTTCAGCTGATGTGCAAATTTAATGCAGTTTTTGTCCATGTCAATGGAAATAAGCAGGATCTGTAATTAGGTTATGATGAGTCTGGCACTGTGGTATAGTAGGCTAAGTCAACATTTGCGATGCCAGCATCCTATATGGGTGCCAGTTTGAGTCCCAGCTACTTCATTTCTGATCCAGTCCCTGATCATGCACCTTTGGGCCCCTACACGGACAAATGAGACCTTGATGAAGCTCCTGGCTCCGACTTGGCCCAGCTCTGCCTGTTGAGGCCATCTGAAGAGTGACCTGACACCTGGAAGCTCTCTGTCTCTCCTCCTTGCTCTGAAACTCTTCCTCTCAAATAAGTAACCTTTTTATAAAAATAAAGTTTATTCAGGGCAGACTATGAGTGATATGGGCCCAGGAAACACAAGCCCAGTGATTTTCAAGGAGCCTTGGGAATTATCCCCAAGTGGATTTGGGATTCCATAGTGAGCACGCTATCAGCCTGGACTGGAGAGATGAGCTTTGGCACAGTGTGGCAGGATGGGCTGTGTCTCAGAGATCAGAATATGGTCAGGCCCAGTGCCATAGCCTAGTTCTCACTTTGCATGTGCCAGGATTCCATATCAATGCCTGTTCATGTCCTAACTGTTCCACTTCCCTTCCAGATCCCTACTGTGGCCTAGGAAAGCAGGAGAGGACCGCTCAAGTCTTGGGACCCTGCAACCATGGGGAGACCAAGAAGAAGCTCCTGGCTTCAGATCGGCTCAGCTCTAGTCATTGAGGCCACTTGGAGAGTGAGCCAGCGGACAGAGGATCTTTCTCTCTGTATCTCCTTCTCTCTGTATATCTGTCTTTACAATAAAAATAAACAAATCTAAAAAAAAAAAAAAAAGGAATTTGATCGGCCAGGGAGCGCACTGTGAGCAGAATAATGAGCTGAGGGTCCGGGTCAAGCTGGTTTGCGTTCTCCCCCTCTAGAATGTGAGCAACAAGATAGCAGCGGCTTCTTCATGGCTGTCAGTAACGCTGGAGCAAGTGAGTGAGCGAAGGAAAAGGCGAAGGAAGCCACTGAGTAACCGGGGCTCCCGGGTCCCCACAGGTGGTAGGTACCTGCAGGGGCCTCTGCGTCACCCACGTCCACCGTTAGGCTGCAGTACCGCGCGCCGCAGCCGCCAGAGGGCGCTAAGCGGCGGCGTTTCCCGCACGGAGGACTTTGCGTGAGGCACTGCGTGGGGCGGGGCGCCCAGCGAGAGGGGCTGGGCGGCGTCGGGCGGAACGCGGCCGCGCGGCGCCGTCCGGAGCAGTTTAGGAGGTGCACGAGGCGAAGATGGCGGCGGAACGGGAGGACGCGCTGAGGGAGTTCGTGGCGGTGACGGGCGCCGAGGAGGACCGGGCCCGCTTCTTCCTTGAGTCGGCCGGCTGGGACCTGCAGGTCTGGCCGCGAGGCGGGCGGGCGTCGAGCGGGTCGCGGGGGGCCCGCGGGGCTTGGGGCGCTTGGTACCGGCAGCCCGAGGCGGCCGAAGCGCACCGTCATTCCCCCGCCCGGCCGGAGCCCGACCCAGGCCTCAGGGGCTTGGGGCAGCTCGCTCCGCGTGGCGGGGTCGTGGGGAAGGCCTGGCCGACCGTCACTGCCCCCGTTGGGGCTCGCTGTTCTCTCGCTGGCCGCTTCACCCGCGCGGCGCGGCTGCCGGCGTGGAGAGGGGCGCCCGGGGGCGTGGCGGCCGCGCGAGGTGGGCGCTGCTGGCCGGGGAGGACCGGGGTCGGCACGCCGAGCTCCCGACGGGAGCAGCCCCTCGTCCCGAGCCCCCAGCACGGCGGGTGCAGGGCGGTGGTCCGGCCCGGGGAGTTGGCTCACGCCCCTGCTCCGACCCACCCGCTGAGGGTGACTGGGGGGCGGGGGTCGGCGTTACCGCTGGGGGAACCGGCTCTCCTTTACTCGGACAACTTCTCTTGTGAAATGGGGGATCGGGAAGAGGGAGCTCGTGGAATTGATTGGGTGGGTCACCTGGCCGGTGGTCAGCAGCTGTGAACGATTTGTGGGGCGAATGAAACAAACGTGGAATCAGCTGCGCGCGGTGGAGAGCGCCGCTCCGTCCCCGGCGCCCAGAACAATACCCCTCGCTGAGAGATGCGTGAAGATGGCATTACGTCCCCGGTCTTGGCCAGCCTCCTTAAGTAAACGGCGATGACTAATGTTTACCGAGGACCCGATGGGAACCTCGCGCTGACCTCTGCCTTCCGTGCCCTGGCCTGTTGCAGCTGGCGTGTGTAGAGGTTACTGACTTGTTCAAGGGGGCTCTCTAGCTGCCCAGCGGAAGAGAGGGGCTGGAACTCGGTGCTGTATGCCCTTAGGCTGAGTTAAAATAGACCCTATCCTGCGGCTGAGGAGTTGGAAGCCCAGAGGGCAAGAGATGTGTCCCAAGGTCACACACCCAGTAAGCTAGAGGGGTTAACATTCCAACTGGGACCTCGACTCCCCCCATTTCCTACCCTCTTGCTTCAGTTGCTTCCCAGAGGTAAGCTGAAGGATGGATCACACCTGTTCAGTGTATCGCACCTAGCCCTGGCAGCAATGCAGATCAGAAGTTTTGCCTGAAAGAGCTAAAAGCATAGGGCTGTGGCCCAGAGGCTCAGGCATGTAACACACCTTGCATGGCAGGCCAAACCTTGAGTGTGTCTCCTGAGAAAGCACACTGCCTCCTACTTCGTGCACACGTGGAAGGGTTCCCACTAGCTCAGTGCCCAAGAGGGGACAGGAGCCAGTTCCTTGTCTTCATCTTTGTGGATCTCAGGGCTCTTTGCTGTCTGAGTAAATGAGCTGTGAAAGCTTATGCAGTGAGTTAGATGTGTGCCGCAGCACAGGTGGCCCCAAAACTCTCTTGTTCCTGCCATGTGGACAGAGCTAACTCTGACCTGTGTGTAACCTTAATGGGTCAACCCCAGGATGCAGGTTTGGACAGGTCCCCCCTTTTCACAAATTGGGAACCTGGACTTTAGAAAGAGCAGCCCAGGCCAGTCCCATGGCCCCCAACTTCTGGCCACCTCAGAACAGTGTCCCTTGGGGGCAGTTTTCGTCACTTCTCGGTGCCTGGTGTTTCGTGTAAAATGAGACAGGGATGGTACTGGTTGCAGCACAACCTAGCACAGAAGTAACTGCTCGGCCAGTGACTGTATGCTGGCTTCACATTTCTTGATAAGTGAAGGAAGTGTCTTCCACACCAGTGCTCCCCGACACTGTCTAGGCTCAGGTGACTGGCAATCACCCGTTACCCTTCAGGCTGCTTTTCCATGGCCCTGCTACAGGCCACCTTGTAAGTGGGGTCTGTCTTTGTTCCTTTGTGCTCCAGGGAAATGTGTGTTCAAGGTGCCAAAGGTCCTGCCTTGTCTGTTTCAGATAGCACTGGCGAGCTTTTACGAGGATGGAGGGGATGAAGATATTGTGACCATTTCTTCCCAGGCAGCCCCCAGTTCAGTATCCAGAGGCACAGCCCCCAGGTAAGAGGTTTTTTTTTTTTTTTTTTTTTAATTGCAAAATCAGATTTACAGAGGAAGATCTTCCATCCTATGATTTACTCCCCAAGTGGCCACCAAGGCAGGAACTGAGCCAATCCAAAGCCAGGACCCAGAGCCATTTTCAAAAGATAAGATGTATTTTATTTATTTGCAACGGAGAGTTACAAAAAGAGATTGAGAGAGCATGCACAAGTGAGTCATCTTTTCCGTTTGCTGGTTCACCTCCCAATGGCTGCAGAAGTCCCGGCTGGACCAGCCAAGCTGAGGCCAGGAGCCTGGAAGTCCAGCCAGGTCTGTCTGGTGGGTGCAGGGGTCCAGGCACTTGGGCCATCTGCTGCTGCTTTCCCAGGGGAGTCCACAAGGACCACACGACTGGTTCCAGCAGTGCTGAGGAGCTCTTCCTGACTTGCCGAGGCGTGGGGGGTGTGAAGCAGAGCTTAGAGAACTTGGGCTGCGTGGCAGGTGGCAACTGCTGGGAAGCGACAGTGGTTTCTTGTAGAGAAGCAAGACTCACCTGACTGCACGTCAGTTCTGGAGCTACCACAGGGCCTTTTTGGGTTTTCGAGAAGAGCCTTTTAGACATGGAACATGAGGCATGACTGCCATGTTTCTGGAATTTTTAAAGTAGAAGCCAGAGCACTTCCTTCAGGTGTTATAAAAAATGAGGGCAGGTGGCCTAGGAAGATGCTTTTGATGTTTTAGGATGCCTCTTGCCCCTTTTTAGAAGTCTTATAGGAAATACACCTATGCGCACACTTTCCTGGGTTGATCAGGGTCTGCCTGTGTATTGCCATGTGCGTCCTTCCTTGGCCCCTGTGGCCCCCAGGGAAGTGACTGCTACCATCTCATCTGTGAGTGGCGCAATGTGGGGCCCCGGGAGGCAGCAGGGCCTCTTCTGGCAGACGTGTCTGGACTGTGTCCTATCTGCCCTGGCCCCATTGCTTTGACTCTGGTGTTAGGGTTTCAGTTCAAGCACAGACTGCAAATGTAGTGTTTCTTTGACGTGATGCAATAAATTACATTTCTCTTTTATATTCATTTCCTTCCCATGAAGCTAGCGCTCATTGCTTCCCTCACCTCTTCCCTGATGGAGGCAGTGAGGCTTGCAGGTGTTTGCGGGTGTTGGTCCCTGAATTGCCAGGAGGGGTCTAGCGAGTGTGTGCAACACCTCGGTCACTGTTGGGGTGGCTGTGAGACTGTCAAGGTGGAGGAAACACCCAGCCTGAGCGCAAACGCTCGCTCTCCTCAGACTCGGGTCAGGGTTCTGGTTTATTAGACAGTGGGCCCTGGCACTCAAATGCTGTTATTGAAACTCCAGCTCTGTACCTCCTTGCAACCTGTCAGATGGAATGACAGTAGTGCTTGCCACGTGTCGGATTAAATGAGTTAATATTTAATCTACCACATGTATCATCTGCTCTTTTTAAAAAGATTTATTTAGTCAAAAGGCAAAGTGACAATCTTCTATCTGCTGATTCATTCCCCAAGTGCTCGTGGTAACAAGAGCTGGGCCAAGCCAAAGCCAAGTGCTGGGAACTCCCTCCTGGTCTTCCATGTGGTGATGCTTTGGGCCATTATTTGCTGCTTTGCTGGGTTCATTAGCAGGAAGCTGGATTGGAAACAGCATCCTAGGTGGAGACTCAACTGGCTATGCCCCAACACTGACTCCCAGTACCTACTTTTGTTTTATTAACATCATTTTAGTGTTTATTCTCTCATGTTTCCCAAGTTGTATATCCTTGTTCCACAGAAAGTATGCATATCTTTGTTTAATGATATATTCGTGTATCTGAAAGAACATCAGAGATCTTCCGACCACTGGTTTACTCCCCTAAATAACAGCAGAGCTGGGCCACGCTGAAGCCAGGGATCAGGACCCAGCCACATCTTGTGTGGGTGGCCAGGCCCAAGCACTTCACTACCTTCTGCTGCCTCCACTGGCACATGATCCTGAGCTGGGTCGGAAGTGAGGCAGCTAGTACTCAAAGTGACACTCTGATACGATTCCAATGTCTCAGATAGCAGTTTGACACACTATGTTCCCTGTATATAGGGGCCTAAAAGCAAAAAGAACTGACACTTAACATTAAGATTAGGTGAACTTCGAGGTTTAGAGCCCTTGCCTTCATGCCAGGGTTTGTTTGTTCGAACACAGATTTAGGGGCCCAGTATGGGCCCGGCGTGATGGCGCAGTGGTTAAAGTCCTCACCTTGCACGTCCGGGATCCCATATGGGCGCCGGTTCTAATCCCGGCAGCCCCGCTTCCCATCCAGCTCCCTGCCTGTGGCCTGGGAAAGCAGTCGAGGATGGCCCCAGGATTTGGGACCCTGCACCCGCGTGGGAGACCCAGAAGAGGCTCCTGGCTTTGGATTGACTCAGCTCCAGCTGTTGCGGCCACTTGGGGAGTGAATCATCGGACGGAAGATCTTCCTTTCTCTCTCTCCTCTCTGTATATCCGCCTTTCCAATAAAAATAAAATAAATCTTAAAAAAAAAAAACACAGATTTAGGGGCCCAGTGTGATGGCTCAGTGGCTAAATCCTCACCTTGCACATGCCAGGATCTCATGTGGGTGCCAGTTTGTGTCCCAAATGTTCCACTTCCCATCCTGCTCCCTGCTTATCGCCTGGGAAAGTAGTAGAGGACAGCCCAAAGCCTTGTGCCTGCATGGAAGACCCAGAAGCTCCTGGTTTCTGGCTTCAGGTTGGCTCAGTTCTAGCTGTTACAGTAATTTGAGGAATTAATCAGCAGGTCGAAGATCTTTTTCTCTGTCTTCTCTCTTTAAATCTCCCTTTCCAATAAACATAAATAAATTACTCTTTAAAAGGCAAAAAAGAAAGAACTCAGACTTGATACAGGCCTGTCTGGGCCAAGGAGTGCATAGGTGGTTGTGCTGCTGTTCCACTTCGGGACAAAGTCACCATTCTCAGGAGAAGGCAGACTTGTGCTGGCATGTCAGAAGACCTTTGTGTGGGACCAGACTCCCTCCTACTTGGCTGTGGCAAGACACTTGGCATGCTCCTGGACCCTCTATCCTCCCTCCATCTTGTCAGACACCAGTTAGTCACTGCTGCCACAGCAACACCCAGGCCTCCTTAACTCTGGAATGTGGATTCCTGGTGTGGAACCTTCCTGAACCTTTGGAGGAATCTGGCTTGGGCATGAAATGGTTGATGAATGGTCAAAGTCTGTGTGTGTTGGCAGAGATCTTTTCTGGCAAAATAATTCATAGCTTTTTCTCAGATCCCTCCAGCATGCTAGGTGACCCTAGAAGGTTAGCTACTGCTATGGGAAAAAAACAGACTCCTCAATAGTAAATTTTGGGGCTGGTTGGTTTGCACACTTCATAGGTGCCAGACCTATTAAATCTTCACAGAGACAGCATTTAGTCCTCACAGCAACCTGAGGATTTGCTGGTCTCCCCGGTTCCCAGATAACTGCTGATGCTCCAGGGGCCACACTTTGAGGACCACTGCTCAGGAGTGGAATGTGCATGTGGCAGTCAGGCTTAGAGGCTTTGCCTGCATCAAGCCCCACAGCGTGCTGAAAGCCCAGGAAGTTGGTGTAGTGATGCTTTTTATTTGCAGTGAAGAAACGAAGGCTTTGCAAATTTAAATGTTGTATTCAGGATGCCGGTGTAGGAAGTGAAGTCGGTTTTGGAACTGGGGATGTGGATGCCTGCGTCTGTCATCTTCCGCCTGGGTGTGGAATGGCTTTTCAGGGAAAGAAGCAAACCCTAGCTGGAGGGAGTAGTTTGCTCAGGTGTGCTCACAGCCGTGTGGAAAGGAGACAGGAAGGAGAAAGAATTTTCTCTTGATGCTCATCCTGGCCCAGTTGTTTCAGCTTCTGAAAACCTGTGTAGGAAGAGGAGCAAGTGGACTCGGCCTCTGGGACACCAGCAGGGACTGCGTTGCCTGTCAGCTGCACGGGGCCCGTTGAGCACCAGGCTGCTTGGATTGGGCTTTGTCCTCTCATTTCTGGCTGATGGGAACGCAGAGCTTCTTGTGATTTCCAACCACCTCCCTGAAAGAGACTTTCTGGACTGAGCAGGAACTTTCTTCATGGAAACAAAGCCCGCTCCCAGCCAGTCTTGTTGGTGCTGAGTCCCTTCTCCCCCAAGGCAGGAGCACAGGCACTTGGGTCATTTTAAAATGGTTTCTTGGGATCGTGAAAAACCAGGTTTGTTCCTGGAAGCTTAAATGAGGACACAGGTGGCAGTAGAGGACGCTCGCTCGGGGAAAGAGTTTTCCCTTCTCATGTTGTGTGCCCCTCCCCCTCCTATGATTCTGCTGATTCCCTGAGGAGGAGGAGTGGTTGTGGGGGGTTTGTTAGTTTGTTTTCTCTTTCGGATTTATTTATTTTTAGTTTGAAAGACACATTTTGACAAAGAAAGCTCTTCCGTCCACTGGTTCACTCCCCAAATGGCTGTGTTAGCCAGAAGAGAGGTGACACAAATCTGGGAGCCAGGAGCTTCTTCCCCGCCTCCCACGTGGATGCAGGTTCCCAAGGCCTTGGGCCATCCTCCACTGCCTTCTCAGGCTATAAGCAGAGAGCTGGATCAAAAATGGAGCAGCCAGGACATGAACTAGCACCCATGTAGGATGCCGCCACTTACAGGTGGATTTGTGCGCAGTGTCACCACACCAATATTAGTAATTACTTCTCTTGACCAGCCTGCATTAGAGAAAGGAGCCCTTCCTCCTGTGGTGCTGTCATCTTCATTTCCATCAGCTTCTTTGCCCCTTGGCCCTCCTCCACTGGGCTGCTCCCTCTGCCTGTGCAGGCACAGCAGTGCTATAAAATACACTTCGAAACTTCAGACTCTCCCCCTGCCCCCCCAGCCCAAACTCCCACCCTTTATCCACCTGTGTTTTCCAGTTCTTTGGCATTGAATACGGATGTCTCATTTCTCTGGAACACTTTTCTTAACACACAGAGAACAACAGCATTGAATGGATTGCCTCCCCGGCCTGTGTGCTCAGTAACCTGCAAGAACCACATGATTACCCATGTTGTCTCTGTAGAACTAATGTGCCTGGCCCGTCTAGCAGTGAAGGATGGCCGCTGTGGTCAGGGAGTCCAGCTGCCACCTGGGCTGGACCTGTTCCTGAATGCTTGCCAGTGAGGCCCACCTCTACTTCCAGTCCAGTTTTCTAGTAACAAGCACCCTTGGAGGCAGTTTATGGTGACCTAGTGCTTGGTCCCTACCAGCAACATAGAACACCTGGGTAGATGGAGCTTCTGGCTCCTGCTTTGCCTGCCCAGCCCCTGCTGCTGCTGCAAAGATGAACCGGCATTTAGAAATTCAGTCTCCCTCCTCACCCCGATGTCTGCCTTTCCAATAAGAATCAACTTTTTTTTTTTTTTTAAGATTTGTCTATTTATTGGAAAGTCAGATATACAGAGAGGAGAGACAGAGAGGAAGATCTTCCCTCCAATGATTCACTCCCCAAGTGAGCGCAATGGCTGATGCTATGCCGATCCGAAGCCAGGAGCCAGGAACTTCTTCCGGGTATCCCACCTGAGTGCAGGGTCCCAAAACTTTGGGCCATCCTCAGCTGCTTTCCCAGGCCACAAGCAGGGAGCTGGATGGGAAGTAGGGCTGCTGGGATTAGAACCAGCGCCTATATGGAATCCTGGTACTTTTAAGGCGAGGACTTTAGCCGCTAGGCCACACCGCCGGGCCCAATAGTGATTTTTTGTAAGTCATCACGACCCCATCTTCCCCATCCCACAGAACAGTTTAAATTGGTTCTCATTTGATCTCATTTAATTTGTTCTCAGTCCTATGTGACCTTAAAAGGGGGAAAAGGTCACATTGTGCATGTAGATCTGGGGGTTGACTTTTCCACATACATCCCTTTCTGCTCTACCAAAAATATTCAAGTCCCAGGAACCTCAACTCAAAAACCAAGGGTAGAGCTTCCTTTCTTTAACTTATCCTGAAATATTTTTTTCTTTTTGTCTTGCCAGTGACAGTAGAGTAACATCTTTCAGAGACCTCATTCATGACCAAGATGAAGATGATGAGGAGGAGGAGGGCCAGAGGTGAGTTTAATAGAGGGCACAGTCTGTGTGACTTCCCATGCTGTCTGTGGGTGGTCCGAGTGCACCATGTGTGGGCTGGGCCAGGCCCCACCCGCTGTGCCCTCTTCCTTCCTCCCTCGGTTCTCTCTTGCTTATTCTGAGGTGTTGGGTTATTGAGGGTTGGGAGGAGTTAAGGGAAAGCCATTTGTGATACCACAACTCTGGGATGACCAAATTATTGATATTTTGGGTATATTTCTTTGCAGCTTTTTTGTTTTTAATTGAAAAAGCAGTATATTACATCACAGAATAGCAGCCTTGCAAGTATATATTTTCCCAAATACATACTATTTGCTCTTAGGAATGTTTAATCATAAAAATTAATGTCCATTGTGAAAAACAGAGAAATGAAAATAGGACAGTCAGCCATCCTTTGGTGTCTGTAATTAATTTTATATTTCTGTTCAATCTGTTTCATCTGAAGAAAGTCATATCATTCCATTTCTTGGCTTTTGTTGGATTAATTCCACATCTTTGTTTAAAATTTTTATATGAAAGAGCTAGAGATGTATACAGATATTCATCGCTGATTTATTTCCTAGATTTGCAGTGGCTATAATTACAGTGCGTCAGGTGGACTGTCCAACATTCAAATTGTTCCCACTATTTTCATTTGTAAATAACTGCACTGTGGAATGGTTCCTGGAATGACAAAGCCAGCCAGGGGCATCAGTATCTTGTAAGGCTCCCAGGTCTTGAAGACTTTGAGGTCCTGGAAGAAACTTCTGTCTTTGAGTGCACTTCATCTACCTGGTGTGGGCAGTAGTGAAGTAGCTGCAGCCTCATTTCACAGACTTCGGTTCTCCGTGGGCTCTGCCTCAGTCTGGGAGAACATTTGTGTAATAACCAGTACAAAAATGGAGTTACCTCATCGTGATCAGTCTTTGGGAAGTGGCCTGAGGAGTTACCTGTATTCTGTTCCCTGTTTTTATCTATGCCGTGACCCTCATACTGCCTCAGAACCTCCCTCATGATACACTTAGGGAATATATGTTAGCTTCAGGGTTTCACACTCCCTGGAGTGAAAGGCAGCGTCATCAAGTATAGGGTACATTGAAAATTTTCGTTTGAAAATGAAGTTAAGACGCTTGTTTTCATGCAGAAATTTGTGTACTTGAGATCTTCAGAAATGCTGTGAGAAATGCATAGTGTATGATAATTATGCCTAAATTTCAAAAGGCAGAATTAAAGGGAGAAATCTTTCATCCACTGGTTGATTTCCCCAGATGGCCACTTAGGTTGGGCCAGGCTGTGTGACAGGGACCCGGCCCTCAACCATCTTTTGCTGACTTCCCCAGGCCATTAGTAGGAAATTGGGCCAGAAGTGGCCAGGACACAGGCCAAATCAACAGCCATGTGGGACGCTGGCATTGCAGGCCACGGCCTAACCGGCTGTGCTAAGTGCGCTCATGTTACTGTTGCTGAATGACTTTCTTCGCCTTCTCCCATCCAGTGACATCCTCCAAGTGAGAACCTTTACTTCACGTCCCTCTTCCTGACCCCTCAGCATCTCACACCCAAAATGACACTGGTGATTTTTGTCCGTGCCTGAGCCTGTGGCCTGGCTTTGCACTTCCTGGTGATGGTTAGAAAGCAGAGAAAGTCAGCAAATGCTGACTCTTAGCAGGTTTCCATTCTCCCCACTTGGTGTCTTTCTGTTAACCTATGAACAGGAATGATGAGGCAGCTGTATGAAAACTGGTTTTCAGATCCAAGTAAAAGCCCACCTTGGGTGTCTTAGAACCTGAATTTGAATATTTGAGATTGGAGCTGCGCTGCTCCTCTCCCTGGAGCCGCCAGCCGTGCCCCAGGAGCAGCGAGGTGAGGCGTGGGGGAGTTCTCGGGCTGTGTCTCACCGCCTCACGTGTGTGCATTCCTCTGCTTGTTCTTTTGCATACATCTGCCGGTCTGACCTCACGGCCCTGACTTAAGGAGCAGGTAGGTAGGGCATGTGCTCCTTCCCTCCCGTTTCGAAGATGAGGCGAATGTTGAGGGCAGCAGCCTGGCTTCCCGGGTCTCAGGGCAGAGCCAGGACTGGAGTCTTGCTGCTTGTACTAACCACACCACTACCACACTAACACGAGCTGCTAGGCCATGCTGGGACCACCCACAGCATCCGTCTCCTAGAGAGGTGCCAGCCACTGGCTGGCTGGGTCCCAGCAGGCTCTCCTG
Source organism: Ochotona curzoniae (assembly GCF_017591425.1). Lineage (NCBI taxonomy): Eukaryota > Metazoa > Chordata > Mammalia > Lagomorpha > Ochotonidae > Ochotona > Ochotona curzoniae. The sequence goes on along the minus strand of NW_024465894.1, from coordinate 17,060,813 downwards.
CGCATGCCTGGAATGACATCCCTGACAGCCCCTGACCAGCTCACCCTCAGCCACCCTTTCAGAGGCCACAGCCGTCCTCCCCGGCTCAGTTTCCCAGGACCCCTTACTGGCCTGCATTATTGCTCACACTGTATTGTCCCTGCCTGCTGCCTCACACGGCTCCCAGCGAGCCAGCAAGTTCCTCAAAGATGGGCATTGTATGCTTCACCTATACCTACGTGACACCTGGCCTACAGCCTGGCGCATGCCCTCTATTTTTCAAATGTGTCTGATTTTAAACCGTGTATTTTCTATGCAGGTTTTATGCTGGGGGCTCAGAGAGAAGCGGACAGCAGATTGTTGGCCCGCCCCGGAAAAAAAGTCCCAATGAGCTGGTGGACGATCTCTTTAAAGGCGCCAAGGAGCACGGAGCAGTAGCCGTGGAGCGGGTGACCAGGAGCCCCGGGGAGAGTAGCAAAACCAGAGTGAGTGTGCGGGTCAGCGCCTGCCCTGGGGAGCCCAGGACTAGAGGAGGGGGTCTTTACTTGCATTTCTGCCCTTGGCTGGCATGGCCTCCTAGGCAGCAGGCTGCTGTGGATTCTGTCTCTCCTAAATGGAACTGGGATTGGGACACAGCTTGCCCCATCCAATTTGGTCTACTCAGTGTTCTGTTTTCATTGTATTAATGGCCACCCGTTTCATAGAAAACTTAGATTTGTGTTCTCTGGGGAAATCAGTCTTTAGTGTATTCTAGAACCCAGATCCCTACAGGACCTTGTCTAACTAGACCCTAGTAGCAACCTTTAGCCAGGCATCTGCTCCTTCCAGCTTGCACCCCAATTTTAATCCTTCATTTACCACACTTCCTGGCTCAGCGGGCCCCCCTACCTCAGAGATCCTGGATCCCCAGAACATTGTCACCAAGTGTTGATGAATTTGTCCTTTATAGCCATTCGCAGGGGGTGGCTACCGCCTGGGGGCAGCACCAGAGGAGGAATCTGCCTACGTGGCGGGAGAGAGGCGGCGGCATTCCGGCCAAGATGTGAGTGTGGAAGGGAAGGGACTGTTCTGCTTGTCTGTGGAAGGGCTCAGTGTGGTGGTGACACAGCAGGCTGTGGAAGGGAGGCCTTTGTAGTCAGTGACCTGTGAGGTTCCTCAATGCAGAGGCACCCCCAGAGGCCATGCAGCCCCTCTGCTGGGTGGAGGAGCTGCCAGGAAGATGGGGGGTGGGGAGGCCACCTGAGGAGGCACAGCCTCAGTTGTGTCACCTGCTCAGAGCTACCCCACTGGCAGGCAGCATCAGGACACACTCCTGTCTGGTTATAAGAGAGATCCTGCTCATTACCCTGTGCCCTTGCACCTTCTGCTTTCAAGGTTGGTGCACTGGTTGATTTCCCCCTGCACACAAGTGGGTGTGCTGATGGGTGTCTCAGTAATACCAGCACTGAGAAATGGGTTCAAATGGTGTGTGATGTTTGCCAGGTTCATGTGGTGCTGAAGCTCTGGAAAAGTGGATTTAGCCTGGACGATGGTGATCTTAGAAGCTACCAGGACCCGGCCAACGCCCAGTTTCTGGAGTCTATCCGTAGAGGGTGAGTCGAAAAATTCCTTCTGAGTCTAGTCAGTAAATGAGACAGCAAGTGCAACAGGAAGAGGCAGAGCATGTATTAGAGAAATGAACTTTCTGAACTCGAATGTATTAGAGAGCCCCCGTATGCCGCCTTCCTGGCCAGGGCCAGCCCAGGCTGAACCCTGGAGTCTGGGACTCAGCCCTGGTCTCACCTGGGTGCAGGAACCCATTCTCTTGAATAACCATCTGCTGCTTCCTGGGGTCTGCACTGGCCCGAAGCTGGGGCAGGCGCCAGAGCTGAGAGCTGAACTCAGACACTCCATCGTGAGGAAGTAACTTTTTGAAGCAGATTTAGCATGGTTGAGATATAGGTCTCCAGAAACCTTGCTTGTCCACTTTTCTTCTGGGAGCAGAACCAAGTAGTCAGTGTGTATGCATGGGCAGAGGGAACACAAGTATTCCTCCCGTCGGGAAGAGGCTGCCCTCTCCCAGCAACTCCTGGAACTTGAGTAACTCTTCGTATTCCTCAGTGGCACCAGCAGCTGCTCCTTGGGAAGGGCGTCCCTAGTAGGCAGATGGATGCAGCCTGCCCTTGTACACAGAGAAGTTTTCCTGTGAATTCACAGTCCTAGAGTTCCTTGTTAACTTGGGGCTCAGAGAAGATGAAGGGTCGGGGGGTATGTAGGGCCTGAGCAAGGGCGGGAGGAGGCAGGCAGGAAGGCGCTAGACCTGCCCACTCCTGTGGAGGCCTAGCTGGCTTTAGCACAGGGCCTGAAGCAGTGTCTTCTCCCCTTAGACCCGTCGCTGTCCTGCTGTTTGTGGACTCCCAGCTTGCCTTTTCTCCCGCAGGGAGGTGCCAGCAGAGCTGCGGAGGTTAGCTCATGGTGGGCAGGTGAACCTGGACATGGAGGACCACCGGGATGAGGACTTCGTGAAGCCCAAAGGAGCCTTCAAGGCCTTCACTGGCGAGGGTCAGAAACTAGGCAGGTAAGTCACGACCAGGGCCAGCTGGTCTGTGCTGCTCACCTAGGAAAGCTCTTGGCACTTTGGCGTGGACAGGCCTAATGCTCTGCCTCACTTTCCTTCTTCATTCCATTGTAACTTGGGCTGAGGAGAGTCCTTACCAGTGAGGATCATGGCAAGGCCCGATCGGGCTGTGGTGCAAAGCCTCGACCCTGGGGAGGCAGCTGGGGAGTGGAACTCCGACTTGGATGCAGCAGTCCCCTTGCCAGCTTCAGGCCTGAAATGGGGACAGACAGGGAGTAAGAGAATGTTCCCTGCCCTGCAGCATTGACCCAGGGGAGTTCCAGGACACTGTTGGTGTGCAGGGTGGAGTCCTGCTGGGGCCACTCGGCTTGCCTTTACCCGACACATCACTTGCTGTGACTACCCCATCTTCTCACTTTCGTGCCCCTCTTTCCAATAGATTCTCATTGCGTTTAACCTGCTGGATCAAACTGTTAGTAGCACCGTAATCCCCAACACATAGACTTCTCTCCCAGGTCTTTGGCCAGTGCAAACCCTTTTAGCAGTGGGAACATTGAGATTCTTAGGGTTCAAGGGTTGACCCTTGTGTACTAGCACTGATAGAGCGAAGCCTGGAACTCAGATCTGCACTGGCAGGACACCCCACTGTCCCTGTGTGTGCAGAGTTGCATCCTTTGAGGTTAAGATGGTAGAGGACCAAGACTGTTAACTGACAGGACAGGTGGGGGGTGGGGTCCTCCCTGTGGCTCTGGAGTGTTTGTGGAGTATTTGGCAACTTTCATGAAAAACATGGTCAGCAATTTTAGAAAAAGTGTCAAATAGCAGCAGCTATCCCATAACCACCGTCACCCGAAGGTAGTTCCCACGCATCCCGAGAGTACGTCCTGCTAACGCACCTGCTGCTGTCCAGCCAGCAGAGGATGCCGTCATTCCAAACCCACAGATACGTTCCTACACTTATCTGGAGCTCAAGTGGCTTAATCGGCCCTTGCTGTTAGACATTTGGGCAAGCTGCCGATATGACGAACAGTGGTATTAAAGCAAAATCTCTAGTTAAAGCTTTGTGCACTCCTTACAACTGAGCCACAAACACAGCTACTGGCTCCAAAGGCCTTCACATTAAGATGTCACATTGCCCTTCAGAAAGAGGACGGTGTTCTTCCCTGCATCAGTTCTGAGGGAGTGCTGGAACTCAGACCTGCGCAGAGTGGGTTGGCCAACGTCCCAGGCTGGTGGCAGAGGCTGTGCCGCCAGCATGGCTGACTACAGCACGTGCGCAGCCTCCGTGTCACCAGGTACTTAGAGTGTGGTGGAAGCCCAGCTTGAGCCTGTAGCTAGTCTGGGGTTCATCAGGGCTGAGTCCTCTGCCACTTGCATTGTTACTCAATACTGGAATTTCTGGAAAATCAGGGTTTTCCAGGAGTTTTAGATGGAAAACTTCAGTTTTTCCTGGAAACCTTGCTGTTTCTTAAGTGTTCAGGGGCCAGGCCTGTAAGAAAATGTTGTCATGTTTGCCTTGGAAATAAGGCATCTGTGAGTTTTATTTATCTGTGTAGAAAAAGCACATGTATTTAACCACCAGGCTACTTTATATGCAGATAAGTTGGCCTGAACCATAGCATCCCTCAAAACATTTTGTGCTAGTTGCCTGGGATGCCTCTGCTGGGGGAGGCTGGGTGCAGTGGGGACAGGCCCTCGGAAAGCTCCTGCAGTTGGGTTTGCTACAGGTGCCATACTTGGGCTGCAAAGTTGAGAGGGAAGGCTGTGCTGTAGGACTCATCTACTGACCGAATGCAGGAGGCAGCTGCTGAACACTAACTCAGTGGCTTAGGTCACCTGCTAGAGTGAGGCAGAGGAGTGGCTCAGTGACCAGATGAGGCTCCACTGGTAGTTGGGAGTTCCATGTAGTGTCAAGCACCCCATGGGCTTCAAGAATTCTTCAGAAAGTGAGCAAGGTAAATGGCCTCATCCCTTCCTAGTAGCTTTGGTGGTAAAACTAAAGAAGCTTCAGTAGCTTCCCCAAGGCCCACACCTCCGGGCGATTCCAGACCCAGTCCTTCCCAAGAGATCAGGGCACTGAACCCGTGATGGATGGCAGGTGCTGCCTAACACTTAGCTCGCCTTCAAGACATCTCACTGCCCGCAAGGGTGATGCTGCTGTCAGGGAGATGGGCCTGAAGCTGCCTTGACAGTCCTTTGCCAAGCTGTGCCGGAGTAGCCTGAGCCACCACACTGAGACTAAAACCCTTGCTGATCTACGGTCTTCTGGTCTCGTGATCCCATCTCCAAGCCCAGGCTGGGCTGCATCTCCTTCCCCTTGAGTCTGGGTTCTTCAGGGCTGGGAGAGCTGCAGTAATGGGGGGTTCAGGGGTTGAGGCAAATTCTGTGGACCCTTAAAATTCTGTTTGGGTGGGATTTTAGTCTGGCTCACTATGTCAACGACGCCACAGGTGGTCACTCTGAGAGGGGATGCCCTTGCTGCCGGGGCCTGGTTTTCATGTCCTCACGCAAGCCTCTCCCTTCCAGCACTGCCCCCCAGGTGTTGACTGCCAGCTCTCCAGCCCAGCAGGCAGAAAATGAAGCCAAAGCCAGTTCTTCCGTCTTAATCAACGAGTCAGAACCTACCACAAACATCCAGATACGGCTTGCCGATGGTGGGCGGCTGGTGCAGAAGTTCAACCACAGCCACAGGTACCTGTGTGGGGGAAGTAGGGCGTGTTCCGTCTTCCCGACCTGCAGGCCCCTCGTGTGGCCCCGGCAGAGGCTGCGGGGACAGGGTGCGAGTAGACTGCAGGCCTGCTCTCCAGGTCCTCCCGGTTCTCACTGCACTGCACTCCTCACCTGTAAAGTCGGCATTCAGATCTTGGGTTTTCAAGCCAATAAATACTTTGTTCAAGGGAAATCTAAATGCTAAAACCCAAGTATAGAAGAGAGAACTAGAATTGCTGCAGTCAGATGGAGGCCCAGCACCCCAACAATGTGGCGCTTCCACCTGCCTCTAGGCCATGATGATCCCTTGGATCTGGCCTTTGAGAACCTGGGGGATGCCTCCTTCACAGTGTGAGACCATGCAGGCAAGGTGGGGGCAAACTGCGCCACTGGGCTTTGAAGACGAGGACCTCTCGAGGCTCACAAGCCGGGCAGGGCCGTGTTGTGGACTGTTGCACAGCTGCTTTCCTAGACCAGGGCTCATCTGCATGGCATCAACCATGACCAATGCACAGAGTGCACACACGAGTGCTGTGGCAGTCCTCGTAGTGACAGGGTCCCCCGGGTGTGAAACAAGCCACAGGTATGTGCTAGGGGCACGGGCTCTGACTCCCCTTGGCTACTTGGCACTCCTCAGCCCAGCATGGCTGACGACCCAGGCAGTAAGCTGCACACCAGCAGCCAGAGACTGCTTCTCATGTAGCCAGGCTCTTACTGTGCCAGACTGTAGGTGCCATAGCCGTCGGGCTGGAGGCAGGAACAAACTTCCCAAGTCTTCTAGGGACAGAGGCTGACTATCTCCACATGGCTCCGTTCTCCTCAGTGTGGCCAGGGTCTCTGGCTCTAAGGAGTTGTTGGCCCTTGTCAACTTTGACAGATGGGTTGAGGCCTCAAATGAGACATTTTATGCTGGAATTCTGGTCTGCAGGAGAGGGTGTTCAGAGCACAGTGGGACGTGCCCAAGGGCAGTGGGTGTGTGGCAGGAAGGTCGGGCAAAAGGCTGCTCTGTGATTATAGTCACGGAAAAGGGTTCCCTATTGAGCTCCCAGGACCCGAGACCTGATGGTGGGGCGGGGTCCTGTGTGATGGACTGAAGTAGAGCAGGGGGGCAGGGGAACAGCCAGGCCTGGGGTCCACAGAAAATGTCCCAGGAAACACAGAAGGGTACTGGGAGGCGGTGAAGAGACGGGAAAGGCCCTACTCACCACTGCTCTGTGCACCCCACTGCAGGATCAGCGACATCCGACTCTTCATTGTGGACGCCCGGCCAGCCATGGCTGCCACCAGCTTTGTCCTCATGACCACCTTTCCGAACAAAGAGCTGGCAGATGAGAGCCAGACCCTGAAGGAAGCCAACCTGCTCAATGCTGTCATCGTGCAGAGGTTGACATAGCCCCCCGGCAGCTGCCTCCCTGGCTGCCCCTACCAGCAGCCGTGGGGCCCTGTGGGGACCGCCCTCCCCTCCTCCATTGTGCACGCCCAGCAGCCCCGTGGTGCGTCTGCACCGTAGCTCTGGGTTCTTAGTGCTCAGCTGGACATTTGTTTTCTCCTTAGTTTTATTTCCTGAGTTTTTGTGAAGAGAAACGGACTTTAAAGAAAAAATAAAACCAAAAAACTGAAGGACTATCACCAGTATATTCCATGGAAACAGCTGAAGCAGATGCTGACTGCTTTAACATGAGCTGTACCTTGAGGGTGCCAGGAGAGGAGACGTTTTCCCATCCCCCCTGCCATTCTTTTGTCCCACCTGCCACCCCCAAAGGTGACTGTCAGGGGATGGGAGAAGGGATGCCTAGAAGGTGGCTACTGGCTCCCTCAAGACCACCAACCATGTGCCACCAGACAACAGCCAAAGCGCAGTGCCCAGGGCCTTCAATGGCAGGTGCTTCCCTGCAACGACTTCCCTGGCCCCCGGATGCCCACACTCCCCAGGCCGCTCCTGCAGTGCCTCGGGAAGTGGCCTACGAGGTCTACCACACAGAGGAGCTACAAGTCCAGCCCCCTGGCTTTTCTGGTGGAGTACTTTCACTGAGGCACCTCACGGCAGTCCAGCTGAGTTCAGGTTCAGAGGAGCTTGGCCTGAGAAAGCGCTGCTGTGGTGTCCCTCACAAAGTGGGCAAACGAGCCGTCTGCTGTACCCCACGCATCAACACCCTGGTGATGTCAGGAGCAGGAAAGGGTGAGGTCAGCAGCTGGCTGTGGTCGCAGCTTCACCACCCCAGCCTGGTGAAGGCCTCTGCCCCCGTACGTGTGGGTTGAGGAAGACCATGACAGGCTTAGACAAACGGGCCGAGGTCATAAATGATGTGCCTTCCTCCTCTGTGTAGGCAGCCAGTGCCAGTCATTGTCACTGCCACACCCTGCCACAGCCACAGCACGGTCAGCCAAGCCTCCCAAGAGGACGGTACCTGTGCTTGCGGTTGCTCCAGCAGGTGGCAGAAACTAATGCAGAACTGGAAAACCCAAGTTGTCACATTGACTGTTAAACAGCATGAAGACAGAGCGGTGGTTGTGTTTGCCAAAAGACTGTCCCGAAGGAGGCTAGCGGCCTTGGAAAGCCACAGGGCTTCCAGCAACTCCACGTTACAGCACAAAGCCAGAGGCCCCGGTGCCCAGCCGGCAAGGGCCAAGTGCCACCTATCAGCATGCGTTGGGTGCTCTCCCGTCCCTCATTGTGCCCCAGACCCCTGCCATCATGAGTGCACATCGGGAAGGGTCACCAAAGCACCCACTTAGTGCACTGGCTGGAGAGGTTGGCAAGGCAGCTGGTGTAACCTTCAGTGCAGTCAGACGGGCCAAGGGTCGCCATGAGCCACTCCAAGCTGAAGAAGGAAACTTCCAGGCCTGATTTTCCTCTCTGGGCAGCCCAGAGGGGACGGTCCACCCACCCCAGATCTTTTCATGAAAGGTCATTCTTAAAAGAAATGATGCTTAACAGCTGTTCCTTGTGGGCCTTCCAAGTTGATGCACCTCACATTGCAAGAACTAGCCTGTGACAGAACTTCCTGCTGTGAAATGTCCTCAGGAGCCAGAAGTGGCAAAGACAAGCCAGCTGTCTTGGCACCCCAAAACCGACCTTCCCCACCATACGTGTGTATCCCTAACCAACCCTGTAGGAAGAGCTGTGCTCACGTGGTAGCTTCCCCAGGAGGCTGCCAGGAAAAAAAGTGGGTCTGTGGGGTGGCAGCTGGGCGTGGCCCTAAGGCTTTGGCACTGTCCTGCCTTGGGCTCCCTTCCCACTTTTCAATAGAGCAATTAACTCAGAAATGTGCTTCTCGCTGCTCTCTGCTGGCCACCAGCACGTCCACATGGGCTGCCCTCCCGTGTCCCAAGATCTGTGGCTGTGACCTCCCACAAAAGTGTGGCAGGGAGAGGGGTGCAAAAGAGGACAGCAGCAGGCACAACCTGAGCTAGAGCCCGGCCTAGGCCAGCCTTCGCTGGGGGACTTCACCGCCCAGTGTCCTCAGCAAGTGGACCCAGTGCCACTTACCAGTCCTGCCCTCCTGGGCCAGCCTGCATGTCCTGCCCATGGGCCCTTCCTCAGCTACCCCAGCAGTCTCGTCTCGGCTCAAGGCTGCCTCTGCATCCTTGGCCACAAGGGAGGATGCATCCCTCTGAAGCCTTCAGGAGCTCCCCAATACCTTCAGAGACTCCGGCAGTCCTAACCTGTCACCCTGTCTCCCCTTGCTCTGCTGTCTTCTCCCCCTTGGCCACGTCTGCTTTGTGTCCATGTCCTTTGTTCTTCAGCTAGATGACAAACCACATGGACAAGGATCTCAGTCCATCACTCCTCCATCCACTAGCTCATTAACTTACTGTGTGAAGCTAAAGGATCAGGGCCCCTTGGGCTCAAGGACAGACAAGGCTGCCAGGAGCGCCCCCGTGTGGTGTGCACTGGGAACATGAGACACCCCCCCCCCTCTGGATGCAAGTCCTCCTTCGGCCACAGGGTGGCATCACACTAGGGGTATCCGTGGCTTTAGCTCCTCACTCTGCATGTGTCTTGGTGGAGTCGTGTGCCGGGTACAGCCCCAGCCACCACCTTTCTGAGTCTGAGCTCTTAACTCCACTAGTTCAGCAAGGACCAGTTCCCACAGGAAGAGCAGTGGACCAGCAGGGGCCCAGGCTAGGCCTTTAGGGGCCAGCATCATGGAGCAGCAGGTTCAACTATTGCCTGAAGTGCTGATATCCCAGGGGGACCACAAGTTCGATTCCTGGCTGCTCCATTTCCTATCCTGACACTGCACCCAGGGAAAGCAGCAGAGAATGGCCCAACCACATGGGTGATCCAGATGAGCTGGCATCAGCCTGGCCTAACCCTGGCATTAGAGCCATTTGGGAGAGTAAACAACAAATGGAGGATTGAGCAGTGTCTAATTCTGCTTGCAAATGAATCCTAACAGCAGTAAGACGATGCTGGGCTAGGCCTTTAGCTGCTCCCTGTAACAGCAGCTGCTGTTATCTGAGCCCTAATGCTGTGCCAGGCCCCAGTAGGTGCTTCATCTCATTCAGTTCAACACCCACCCAAACGTGCCACAGCCCATTTTACAGAAGACAGCACAGAGGCCTGAACACACATGGAATCCCGAACTATAACACTGGAGCCCTTGAACTTGAGGCTGTACTGCTGCAGAAAGGGTCTGCCAATACTGGGGCAGGGGCTGTCGACACAGGTGGCACAGGGGAACATGGGACTGCCAGGAGCTGAACTCTAGAGGGTGACCTGGTGGCTGTTTTCTTCAATAAGGAGATCAAAGATTCTCTGCCTTCAGGGCAGTGCCACAGAGCACTGTGGAAGCCTGGGCAGGGCAGACAGGCCTGGCGAGGAAGTTGGTTTCCAGCTGCTTGGAGGCATTTCCGAAGTGTCTCATCCAAAGACTGCCAAAGCAGCATCCAAAACAATCATCCAAAAGCAGCTGTCCCCTCATCCTGACTGTGGGGAATTCAAAATGAGGTCTGAAAGCCTTGACACACAGTGGGGCTTTCATGTACACCCAGGGGCTGCCACCGATGTGCCAGGAGACCACACAGCACACGGCAGGCAGGCTGTACCTTACACGTCCTTGGAGAGGGATCAGCATTGTGACAGAGCAAGTTAAGTTGCCATCTGCAACATCAACATCCCATCTGGCCACCAGTTCAAGTCCTGGTTGCCCTATTTCCAATCACACTCCCTGCAGATGCACTTGGGAAAGCGGGAAGCCCAGATGAAGCTCCTGACTTAGGCCTGGTCCAGCCCTGGCCATTGTCGCCATTTGGGGGTTGAACCAGCATACGAAAGATCTATTTTTGCTTCTCTAACTCTGCTTTTTAAATCTTTAAAACAGGACAAAATCAGTTGGAGAAACAAGTCAGGATTCAGAAAAGAAAGCTTGTTCAGGATACACTAGAGCCGAAATCTGAGCCACCTGGTACCACACTCATACCCTCTGCCCGAGTTTATTTCACATCAGATTCAGGGGTAGGAGGCTCAAGAGTCAAACACTGGGCCCAAGGTCGTGTGGCCCTAGGATGTCCAGGATGGCCCTAGGGTCCCAGGATGACAGGGGGACCACACGCCACCTCCCAAGGGGAGAAGCAGCCTGACCTGGCTGACACAGCAGGTGGGAGACTCCGTCCCTCTGAGGCTCCACACTGGAGTGCAGATGGGAGGGGCAGGGGCAGCAGCCTTCTCTCCCCTTGGCCAGCAAATGGGAGGCCATGAGGTCACTGCAGCAGACAGAGCCCGGAGCCCTGGGCCCTGCAGTCTGTGAGCCCAAGGGTGCATTTCCCCTTGGGCCTCACCTGGAGCTCCCACCTGGAGGGACAGGGGCCTAGGTGGAAAAGGGACCTGCCAGGGCCAAGGAAAGAAATGCAAGCAGCTAGCCTCTCATCCAGCTGTGAGGACACTGAAACCCGCAAATGCAATGACAGGGGTGGGGAAGGGAGCAGCAGGGGGCCGGGAGAGGCTTGTCTGCCCTGGGCATGGAGACCAGGAGGCACGGTCCTGCCCCCCACCACTCCCTCCTCCTGGCCCTGAGGGAAGTTGAAAGCCCTAGGTCTAAGTTCAAAGCCTTGGTCATGAATGGAAATGGTTTACATATAGATATGTGTATGTATGTGACAGTCACATCCCCCCATTTGCCCACTTCCCTTCCCTCCCTCTCCATGAATTTCCTAGCTTTCTGTCAGTTTCCTAAACACAAACACAAACCCCATCTGTTTGTTTTTATTGAAAGGCAAAGGTACAGAGAGGAGAGACAGGGAGAGATTTTCCAGCTGCCGATTCATCCCCACATGTCTGCAACAACCAGACTGCAACCATCTGAAACCAGGAGCTACTTCTAGTCTTCTACGTGGGTGCAGGGTCCCCAGGACCTCCACCATCCTCCACTGATTTCAAATAAAGGCATTTAAAATAAACTGACCTTTTATTTCAATTTTCACATACGTTGAGAGTGTACTTGTATTTATTTCACTTACACTTTCCCTGTTTATCTATACCACAATAACGCGTGATTCACATTCATGTGTACCTAGCATCCTCAGATGCAAGACCCCAAGCCTGAGCTCCTCACAACCAGCAGTACCTCCCCAAACCGCGTGTCCCGGCTCCAGGGAAACCTGCAAAGCTCCCTGGACACAAACACCCTGGAGGCCACTTGTGGGAAGGCTCGGGTGTCCCTCGTGTTTGTGGCACGCACCCTGCAGAGGCCGGCGAGCCTGGAGGCTCAGGGAGGGCCTGCGTGCCAGGACCCGCTCTTCCACAGATCCACCAGGAGAGGGCGCCAATGGGCATCTGCCGCGCAGGTGCATGAGCGCTGGCAGTTGTCAGGGAAGACTCCCGGTACTTTTTAGGAGCTCCTGGCTTCCTCTGCCCTGCCTGTCTTAGTCCTCAAAGCATAAGCAACTGCCTGCAGCGTGCAGCTGGCCACGGTGGAGCCCCTGCTCTCTGTCACCGTGCCTCGCCTCCCTTGACCAGCCTACACAGGACGGCCCGAGTGACCACTGCCTGACCAGCCGGGTGTGCTCGCCGCGTTGTGTCCATCTCCCAATGACCCTGCTCATCAGCAAGGCCTTCCTATCCTGGGCCTCCCCTCCAGCCAAGCCCCACCTCCCTCCAAGGCTGGTGGAACTTCTGGACGTTTCCTGATACCTATTAGGGAAACCGATGACAAGAGCGAATGCGTCCCCGTCGCTGTGGCCCCTGCCCCTTCACAGGCATGAAGGATCGGGCTTCAACTTCCCTTAACTTTAGCGTCTTCTCTGTTACGGCCGAGGGGGCTCCTGGGAAGAAGTTTTAGGCTTTTTGGGGTGGGGATTTTTATTTATTGGAGTCTAAAATATTTATTTTTATCTAAAAGGCAGATTTACAGAGGGAGGGAGAGACAGTCACAGAGAGATCTTCCATTTGTTAGTTTATTCCCCATCGGTTTTAAGGTGGAAGCCAGGAGCTTTTCCTGGGTCTCCCACATGGGTGCAGGGGCCCAAGGACTGTGGCTCTCCCAGGTGCATTAAATAGGGAGCTATATCAGAATTGGAGCAGCCAGGACTAAAACCAGCACCCATATAGGATGCTAGCACCACAGGCAGAGGCTTAGCGCATTATGCCACAGTGCCAGCTTCTATTTATTGGCATCCTAAAAAAACTCTATTAAAATACCTACAGGCCCAGCGCATTGGCCTAGCAGTTAAAGTCCTCGCCTTGAACTCACAGAGATCCCATGTGAGCTCTGGTTCTAATCCCAGTAGCCCCACTTGTGGCCTGGGAAAGCAGTCGAGGACGGCCCAAAGCCTTGGGACCCTGCACTCATGTGGGAGACCTGGAAGGGGTTCCTGGCTCCTGGCTTCGAAATGACATAGCACAAGCCATTGCACTCACTGGGGAGTGAATCAGACAAAAGATCTTCCTGTCTCTCCTCCTCTCTGTATATCTGACTTTTTAATAAAAATAAATAAAAAAAAAATAGAGCAACCAGGACTTGAACCAGTGTCCAAATGGAATGCCGGCACTGCAATCAGAGGCTTAACGTATTACACCACAGCACTGCAGACATTAGTTTTTTTCCATCTCTGCATTTTTCTTCCCTTATGGGAATTCCAAAGAGGTAGAAGTTAGAACACTTACTGGCCCGTACAACCCAAGGGCTCTGTTCATTTTTAACATTTTCTTCACTCCTTTACTGAGGTTATAATCTATCTTCAACTTCATTCTTTCTTTCATTACCCCCTGCTGTTCCCCTAGGGATGCTGTGCTAAGTCTGACAAGCCTGGTGACAGATAATGACACTTGAAAGACAGAATTGGAGAGAGCTCACCCATCCACTGGTTCACTCTTAAATGGCCACGACACGCAAGGTCCCAGGGCTTTGGGACATCCTCCACTGCTTTTCCAGGCCACAAGCTGGATCAGAAATGGAGCAGCCAGGATCAAACCTGCATCTACATGTGACATGATACAGCGCTGGCTTCACCCATTTCTCCACCTTGCACCCCGTCTCAGGCTTTTGTTAATTTCTTACCATCTGTTTAAGAGTGTTCATTCTTACTTCAACCATAGGCCTAATAAACTCAAAATGGATCAATGATTTAAATATGAAATCTAAAACAGCTGGCTCTGTGGTGAGCAGGCCTACTCTGCCTGTGGCACCATCACCCTGTATGGGTCCCCATTCAGTTCTGTTCCACTTCTACTCTAGCTCCCTGCTAAGGGTCCGGGAAAGCAACACAGGATGACTCAAGTGCTTGGGCCCCTGTATCCACGTGGAAAACCTGGAAGGAGCTCCTGGCTCCTGGCTTTGGACTAGTCCAGCTCCAATCATTGTAGCTATTTGAGGAGCCAGTGAGTAGCTCTCTCTTTTCTCCATCTCTCCTCTTTTTGTAACTTTCAGATAAAAATAATTTTTTGAAAAGACCCAAAACATTATAGTCCACTTCCCGTCCAGCTCCCTGCCTGTGGCCCGGGAAAGCAATGGGGGATGGCTCAAAAGGCTTAGGCTCCTACACCCATGTGGGAAACCCAGAAGCAGCTCCTGGTTTCAGATCAGCTCAGCTCTGGCCGTTGTGTTTAACTTAGAGTGAACCAGCAGACAGAAGATCTATCTCTCCTTCTTTCAGCAATTCTGCTGTTCCAATAAAAAGTTCAGTCTACGGCCATACCACCCTGAACGCGCCCGATCTCGTCTGCCAATAAAAAAGTTCAGTGTTTTTGAGAAGACTTAAGTAAAGGGCATAAGAAAGTAAAAAGGCAGCAGCAGAATGGGAGAAAATATTTACAGATCCTTAATCCTATGTCTGATAAAGTCATTGTATCCAGCAAGCATACAGTTAGGCCCAGCCCGGTAGCCTAGTGGCTAAAGGCCTTGCTTTGCATGTGTCGGGATCCCATATGGGCGCCAGTTTGTATCCTGGTGGCCCCACTACCCATCCAGCTCCCTGCTTGTGGCCTGGGAAAGCAGTCAAGCAAGTCCCAAAGCCTTGGGAGCCTGCACCTATGTGGGAAACCCAGAAGAAGCTCCTGGCTCCTGACTTCAGATCAGCTCAGCTCCAGCTGTTGCTGCCACTTGGAGAATGAACCAGAGGATGGAAGATCTTTCTGTGTCTCTTCTCTGTAAAATCTGACTTTCCAATAAAATAAACACATCTTACAAGGAAAAAAACTACAGAACATGGCTGAAAAATTAAAAACCAAAACAAGCACAAAGACATTCCATGTTAAATGTATTGAACAATTAATGGCTGTGATGGCAACTCTTCCCAGGTGGTTTACAGAGTCCAAATTCCAATGGCCTTGCTTACAAAAATGGAAAAAGCAATCCTTAAATTCGTACAGAACTGAAATGTTTCCCAAATAGCTAAGACAGTGTTCAAATAATACAGAATTAGAGGATTCATATGTACTTCAGTATGTTTATAACTTAAAGCTACAGGAATCAAAACAATGTAATCCTGGCAAAAGGGCAGACACAACGACCAATGGCATATACTGAGAGCCCAGACACAAACCCCCTGGGCTCACTGACTGTACCGGAGCCTGCCCTGGAAGGCAGAACAAGAGGCCAGGGAAGACCTGCATAGACAGTAAGCGGGGCAGCAGGGGAGGGAAAAGCACCCCAGTCCCCATGTCCAAAGCTGGGCAGTCCTGGTGAGAAGCTGTGGTAGCTGGTTTTAGTGCAGTGAGATGCCCTGGAGGAGGGCAGGGCAGAGTTGCTCCTCTCACCCCTGCCCACCTCCAAGCCCCACTGCCTGGAGGGAGGTGAGTTCCCCCCGCAACAAGACCTGCCCCACCCCCCAGAGCCGAGCTGTAGCACAGTGCCAGCCTGGGGACAGGTGGTGAAGAGAACTAGGCACACTGCACCTGCTGCTCCATCACTCAGATCAGCCCTGAACCACTAGGGACTTTGTTCAATAGCAAAGGGTCAGCCGAGGCCCTGGATGGTCTACACCTGTACCCCGGGGCAGTGCAGGCCCGAGGCCTGGCACACCACGCCCACCTGGCAGAAGCAGTCCGGCCAGTGTCACAGCCTTTCCTGGCCAGGTTCTTGCTTCACAGAGTCTGCTGCCAGAGCCCACCTACCTGGAAGCTTCTGCGAATCAGTCACTCCCAGCAGTTCCAAGGATGCAGCCCTGGGTGCCAGCCCTAGGATGAATCCCAAGAAGCTCCTCTGCAGAGGCCCCGCCCCCAGCAACGGAAGCAGCCTCTGTACACCCCAGCCCGGCAGGCAGCCAGCCCTGATCAGCTGGCTCAGAGACCCCAGAAGGAACCCAGCCCACCCGCCCACGACCCCAGGAACGACTGAGCATGTTTTCCAGCATAGCCCAGAGCACCTGCTTCAGGGAAGCACCTGGGTGGCTCCCGCCCCGCCATCATCCTGTCATTCCAAGAGGCATGGAGCAGCCTGATTCACCTGCCCTCAATCCTGACAGTTAGTTGGGCACCCTCAGACATAGGCAGAATCCCCCCCACACTTACACACACAGAGAACCCACAGGAGCAACACACACACACACACACACCCTACCTACCTACCTACCTTCGCCCCTTCCCTCCCACAGTCCCCCAACAGGAGAGCTTCTGCAGCTAGGAACACCTGCCCTGCCTCCCAAAGCCAAGTCCCACCCCTACAGTTTGGGCCACCGAGACACCCACAGACATTACCACTGAGGCACTGATCCCAGGTGCCACTGGGATCAACGCCCACAGGTCTTGCCAGCAGGCACCCGCCCACAGTGCCAGCGGCGCCCCGCTCACTAGGAAAGCTGCCCTGGAGGGCTGGAAGACACAGTGACTCAGAAAAACCAGAAGGGGGAGCAAGCAGCCTTTTTTTTCCATTGGAAAGGCAGCTTTAGAGAGAAAATATCTCCCATCTGCAAAAAACATTTTTTTTTAAAGATTTATTTTTATTTTTATTGGAAAGGCGGATATACAGAGAGGAGAGACAGAGAGGAAGATCTTCCCTCCGATGATTCACTCCCTAAGTGAGCAACGGCCGATGCTATGCCAATCTGAAGCCAGGAGCCTCTTCCAGGTGCAGGGTCCCAAAGCTTTGGGCCGTCCTCGACTGCTTTCCTGGACTGCTTTCCCGGGCCACAGGCAGGGAGCTGGAAGGGAAGCGGGGCCACCGGGATTAGAACCGGCGCCCATATGGGATCCCGGGCATGCAAGGCGAGGACCTTAACCACTTGCGCCACCGCGCCGGGCCCTGCAAAACATTTTTTAAAAATCAAGGAATCCTGGGGGCTGCTGCTGCCGTGGTACAGCAAGACAATCCTCCACGTGCAGTACCAGCATCCCGGATCTGGGCCTGTTTGAGTCCCAGCTGCTCCACTTGTGATCCACTCCCTGCTAAGAGCCTGGGAAGACAGCAGAGGACGGGCCAAGCGCTTGGGCTCCCGCACCCACGTGGGAGACCCAGAAAAAAAGCTCCCGACTTCACACCGACCCAGCCCTGGCTATTGAGATCATTTGGGGAGTGAGCTAGCAGAGAGAAGATCTGTCTCTCCTTCTCTGTAAATCTGCCTTTCCAATAAAAATAAATAAATCTTCAACAACAGCAACGTGGCATCGCGGCTCATCTCACTTGTTTTCTGGATTTGACTTGCTGTCCATTCAGCTAAGAGGCCTTTCCCCCACTAGCGCCTCTGTCCTGATGGCTCGCTCCCCTCAGTGTGACATGGGGCCGTGACGTCTGGATAACCAGCTGAGAGCGCTCACTCGCCCGTGTGCTGACTGTGTGCAGCACTGAGCTGTCCAGTGTTCCTTAAATGTTCAGAATTCACCAGTGAAACCAACTCGGCCTCTGCTTATTTCTGGAGGAAATTTCTGAAAATCCATTTAGGAGCTAGTATTGTGGTACTGGGAGCTAAGCGGCTGCTAATGACGTCGGAGGCCCTTCTCAGGGGCTGGTTCCAGCCCAGCTGCCCCACTATTTGTTAATATTTATTTATTTGGGGACCATCACAGTGGCTCAACAGGCTAATCCTCTACCTGCAAGTACTGGCACCCCACGTGGGTGCAGGGACCCATCTTCCAACTGCCTTTCCAGGCTATCAGCAGGGAGCTGGGTCAGTAGTGGAACATCTGGGACTTGAACCAGCATCCATGTGGAATGCAGTACCACAGGCCTAAATTACTATTGCCATGACGCTGGCCCCGACGATTTATATTTCATGTTGAATGGCAGAAGCAGAGGAGAGGCAGAGAAAGAGCTCTTCCGTCCAGTGGGTCGCTTCCCGAATGCTACAATGACTAAGGCTTTTCTAGGCCAGAGTTGCTTCTGCGTCTCCCACATGAGTGCAGGGGCCCAAGGAACTGAGCCATCCTCTGTTGCTTTCCCAAGTGCCACGGCAGGGAACTGGGTTGGAGATAGAGCAGCCAGCACACAAACTGGTGCCCATAAGGCATTCCAGTGTCACAGGCAGCTTAGCCTGACGTACCATAACACTGGTTCTGATTCTCAAATTATTTTAAATAACATGAATATAAGGGCTGGCACTGTGACATAGTGGATAAAACCACTATATGTTCAGCCTGCAACACTGACATCCCGTACGGGTGTCTGTTTGTGTCCTGGCTGCTGCACTTCTGATCCCTGCTAACGGGCCTGGGAGAAGCAGCATTGGATGATCTAAGTGTGTGGGACCCTGAGCTCCTGACCCAGCCCTGGCCACAGTGACCATCTGGGCAATGAACCAGCAGGTGTAATTTCCTCTCCCTTAAGTCTGCCAAAAAATATAGAAATATTTGGGGGAAAAAAAACACATGAATTTAGGCAAGGTTGTAGCAAGTAAGATGCTGCAGTACTTGCTCACCCACACCCAGAGATGCCAACAGAGCCACAAGCCCCCTCCCCAAGACCAGCCAGGCAGAGCCGGAGGGGCTGGGCCTCCGCACAGTAGAAAGACAACGGCACAGATCCCTGCCATCACTGCTCCCCCAGCTCCACCCAGCACAGCGCTCAGCCTCCTGCCTAGGCTCTAAATCCCAGCTCTTGGATTTGAAACTCAGCACCAGGACCAGCAGTGTACAAGTCAGGGCCCACAACCCTGCCACAGGCCGGTAACTACTGACCAAGTCAGCCACCAACCCTACCCCCAACTCCTGGCAAAAAGCAGAGCAAGTTTCAGCCGCTGGAAATTAGAGTGGGAAAGTCAGGTAGGGCATTGCCTTGGGATTCGACGCGGGGCCAGCACCAGAGCAAGCCAGGGCTCGGAGATGGCCACGGGCAGCCGTTCATCCTTGCAGAAACTGCGGCACGCACGCCCTCTAGTGCTGATCTGGCGACAACACACCAAAAGCCGCTTTACGGCAAACCTCGATTTATGGCGCCGTCTAGTGTTGAAAGGTGGAATTGCACACAAATTCAGAGCCGGCAGATTGCTTTTCAACTCTCGTCTGGAAGGGCACCAAGGCAGCCAGCCATGAAGCCCGAAATGCCGATGACGCAATACGCCAAGAAGCATCCAGAATTTCCAGAGAACCATCTCTCCCAAAGGGCCAATCAGAAACAGCTTGATGCAAACTCTGATGTAGAAATTCAAAGCAGCTGAACTGCAATGAGATTCAGGAAAGCAAACTCACTATTCGAAGAAAAAAAAAAGATATGAAGTCTTTAAAACAAGAAAAAAAGGAAAGAAATCAAGCAATTGAGTTGAGAAGCACATCATTAACTGAAACTAAAATTGTTCTCAGCCGGGCCTGACTGCAGACAGCTGCCCCCGTCATGTCAGCCTGCGTCCCACACAACACCGGGCTGGCCTGGGCTTGTGGCCAACTTGCTGCAAACCCCAGGTAGTCTCTCCCCTGTTTGGGCAGCAGAATCCACACAGAGAAAACTTGTGTGTGGCTTTTCCACTTGCTTACCAGGGCTCCCCAGGCAAGCAGCCTAACACCTAAGCCTTATTTTCCTCACCTGTGAAATGGGCTCATTCTCCAAAGACGTGCTGACCTCTTGCAAGGTGTGAAGGAAAGAATAAAAAAGTGAGCCCTATGTAGCATATGTTCCAGTGGAGACGATAAGTAATTAAGCAGACAGAAGTGGTCACCTCTATGAAGGCGACAAAGGAACAGAATGGGCATCAGGGACAAGGCTAGAAGATGGGCAAACCATTCTGAGGTCTGGTGGGGTGGGGGCCTCTCAGCAGCGCAGATGCTCTGGGGCAGGAAGAAGCTGGCTGTGGGAACAGCATCAGAAACACCCAGGGTAACCGACTCGGAGGGAACACAGGGCGAGGGGTACTCAGAGAGGCTGGAAGTCGCCGGAAGGCCTGTGGTTTTGTGGGCTCCACCTTGGAAGCTGCCATGACTTCCAGCTTCTGCAGCACCTGGGGGCCGTGGCTCCGTGGACTCCTCCCTGCATGTGCTAGACCACAGGCTTGACTCCAGCCTTGACCAGCTGGATGGCCCAGCAGAGTGGCTAAGGCTGGGCTTGCATGGGAATGACCATGGGTATCCAGAGGGCTCCGGACGCCGGCCCCACCCCAGAGATTTAGATCTCATTGCACCTCAGCTCAGTCTGTGCTGGTACTATGGGGCTAACATCTGCTGGTGTACCCTCTGCTGTACCCTGCCCTGGCTGCCATATTGGCTTCCTGTGACCTTGAAAGCCAAGGAGCTCAGCAATTAAAACGACACCAAATTATCTCCTCTTACCAGTCTGCAGGTCGAGGTCAGACGCCACTCAGCTGATCCTGACGCTCCAGTGGCGGCAGCAGAGCCTCATGCCTTGCTGCGAGCCCTGGCAGTGCCCACTCCATCCACGGCCCAGCTCTCCTGACACCCAGGCGCTGCTGCAGCTTTGAGTCCTTCCCACCCTACACCACACTGACCTCTTCCCCTCCTCTTCTGCTTCTGCGGCCCCGGGGTGATTGAATTGGGCTCAGCTGGGGAGGCCAGCCCATTGAGCAGCCTTCCTTCCACCTGCAGCCAGTATCTTTTACTTGGAAAGGCAGAGCACTCCCCTGAGCCAGCTCATTCCCCTAGCTCAATCCAGGTTGCCCCCAGAAGGGCTCAGCTCTAGCTAGTCGACCTAACAAAGTCTGCATGGCCAGAAGCTGGAATCCGGAGCCTGAGTCAGGAATCGAACCCAGGCACACCCATGGCATCTTGCACTGCATCTGGACCGAGTGCCCGCCCCCACGGCTCTGCTTGTCATCTGCCATGTGCAGTGGGTGACACAGGCACAGCTGCTGGGCTTATAGGGATGGGGACATCTCCGGGAGGGGCACCAGGGGGATGCAGCAGGTGCCAGGCTCTGCTCACAGTGGGTACCCTTGCCTTTGCTCCCCATCTTGGCCAGATCCAGCATGAGACAAGTTTTGCTTCCTCACCCTGCCTTCAAAGCTTCAGTTTTCTCGGCAGTAAAACAGGGTTGAAAACCCTCACCTGGAGAGGTGGTTGATGAGCAGAGCCCCTGCTCACGGGAGCCACGGGCAGCTGCTCTCCGGAGCGCAATTCTTGTTAGAAGCAACTGGCTCCTCTGGACACCTCGCCAGCTCACACCCTCCTGCTGTCTCCCTCCCAGTGTAGACCATTGTCTGGCCTGAGAAGCTGCAGGTCCCATCCTGGGGAGAAACCTGGACGTGCCAGCTAAGGATGTCCTGGAAAGTTCTAAGTCCTAAGACGAGGGTAGGAATGAGGAAGTCCCTCCCACCAATCCCTCTATCCTGCCTGCCATGTCCTCCTTTACGCCATTCTAGGAGGAGGACCTCTGCAACATGCTGGGGTGACGCAGGCGACATGTGCAGGATCCTGGGTCACTGGTGACATCATGAGTGCTGTCCTCCTGCCTCCTGGTGCCAGACATGACTGCTCTGTTGTCTCAGCTGATTACAGGTGGTCTTCTGGCCCCTGCAGTGGGAAGACCCTGTCCGTTTCACTGGCTTCAGCCATCCTTGGAGTCGTGAGAGTCCCTCCCCTCGCCCAGACCTGCACACACGCAGGCACTGCAAATTTACGAGCACACACGAACATGCACACATAGACACGTGCCCACACAGGCACTGCACACAGAATGCACACACTCCTTGGGGAATTCCCTGAGCCTGGCCTCATGCTGGTCTTGGTGCAGCCACAGGGGCCAGGAATGGGACTCTGAGATTCCCCAGTGAGGCAATCCCTTCAGTGGAAAAACTCCCCACCTTCCCCATACTCCATCTCCCTACCTTACATCCTCTCCCTCTCTTACTGCAGCAAAAAACTCTAGTCTCGAACCCCAAACCAAAGACCACGCCCCAGGCTCTCCCACAGCTAGAAACGCCCTCTGGCTTTGTGTGCTGCCGTGTTCTATCTCTGCCTGTGCATCCCTCTCTTCCCTGTGGCTGAGGCGCAGTGTGGAGCTGGACAGGGAAGGAGTGGTGAGCTCACGAAAGCCTCATAGCTCAGGGCTGCACTGGCGGAAGCTTTGTACACAGGGCAGGAGCCCCCCAAACCACCACTACCTTGGGTCTCTGGGTTGGCAAGGCCTCAATCTCATTAAATTTTGAGTGGACGCTGAGAGAAAGGCAGGCTGGAGGCTTCAGGAAGCCATGGTCACAGAGGCAAACACTGCAATCCAGGGCTCCTGGCTCTGCTGGGAGTAGCACCAAGCTCCCTGGGAGGGAGTAGATCAAGGGTTACAGGAAGTAGGGGCCAAGGGAAGGCCCCAGCAAGTGTGATAGGTGGGCAGGGAGCTCCCCAAGAGGACCCTGGGGCCCAGCCCAACGCCTGGTACAGAGCAGGTGCTCAACAGCGGGGGGTTGTTGTTAATAACGCCAACCGGCCATTTACTTGTTCGTTCACAAACATTCGTGTGCACCTGTTGAGGGAGTGCTCTACAATGAATGGATGATTTGTGGCTGGCAGCAGCAGTGCCAGCTGTCATTCACTGAGTACGGGCTGCATGCCAAGCTGTGGCTTTCGTGCCACCTGTACCATCTCATTTCACCCTGGTCACAGACCCTCGGGTGGGGGTAGGGCAGGTGTCAGTCCCCCTGTGCATATGGAGAAGCAGAACTGAAAGAGTCACGCCAGTCCTGGAGCACACAGCCCACTCATGGCACAGTGCGGACTGAGGTCTGGCTCAGCGACACTCTGTAAGCTGGCACAGATCGTACTATTGAGCTAATTCCTTGGCAGTGCCCTACCGCCCATAGGAGGACAGCAGCTAACAGAGACTCGGAGCCAGCCTGTCTTCAGAGCCCAGCTTGCCACTTCAGACATGCTACATGATCACCCTGTGCCTTGTTTTCCCCACCTGGAAAATGGGCCTAACAGCGGTGTACCCAATATTCCTATTGTTTGAGGGTCTCAGAAGTGGGCCAGGCTGAGAAGTGCATGTGGCAGGTGCAGAGCTGAGCTCAGCACATCAAGAGGCTACTCAGGAACCCCACATTGGAGGGTGAAGCTGGTCAGACCCAGGGGGACTGAGCCCAGCCAAGGTAGAGGACCCAGCAGGACAATTGGGGTACTACAATGCCAAACTAGGGATTCAGCCTCATTTTCCTCTCCTCCAGGAGCAATTAGCTCTACTTGGGATGCTTGCATCCTGTAGCAGAGGGTCAAATTCTGGTCCTGGCTCCTGCTGGGAGGCAGTACTGCTGTCTCTAAGACCCAGGCCCCTGCCACCCATGTGGGAGACAGGTGCCCGGCTCCTGGCTTTGGCTTGGCCCAGGCAATCTGAGAGTAAATCAGGGGAGGGCTCTGGCTTTCTCTTGAATTCAGTAAGTCTTCCAGGCCACTCTTTCCTGCCCTTGGTCCCTCTTGACTTGCTCAGGGTTGAGGAACTGGTCACCTGGAGGCACCTGGTCCACTAAGCTCTCCAAGACCGTCCTGGGGTTGGCAGCCAGCCCCTGCTGTGGCACCACACAGAACCATGGGAATATAGCATGCCAAGCACAAGCATGAGACGTGACCAGGGCCTTGCAAGGAGCACAAAGCAGGCTCAGGGATGGTGTGGGGGTGCCGCTAAGCAGGGATGGTGGGGAAGCTTTCCAGAGGCCTTCACTGCACAGCCTCGGCTCCCTGCAGGGATAACTGAGAGCCTGACACAGGGGTCAGGCCAGGGGCAGCAACACGGGCCATAAAGCTTTGGAGGCAGGAGAGAAGTGCAGACTAGTCAGGACCGGTCTGCCCGTGTAGGTGATGGGTGCATGTGTGCCCGTGAGTTTGTGCACATGAGTGTGAGTGTGCAATGCGCACACTGCCAGGGCAGCAGTGCCCATGGTCACACTGGGGATTCCTACATAGCTGGGTGAGCAGTTTGACTTAACACATGAGGCCAAAGTCCCCTGCTTGGACAGGTAGATGTTCACTTTGTCCCAGGCAGTCATTAACTGATTCTTTTTAAAAAAGATTTATTTATCATTAAAAAAAAAAAAAAGGAAAGGCAGAGTTACAGAAAGAAGGAGAGACAGATCGTCCATCCACTAGTTCACTTCCCAAATGGACCAGCCAGGGCCAAGCTGGTTTGAAACCAGGAGTCCAGGAGCTTCTGCTGGATCTCCATCATGGATGCAGAGGCCCAAGGACTCGGGCCACCCAGGCCATCCTGTACTGCTTTCCCAGGTGCATTGGCAGGAGTTGGACCAGAAGTGGAGCAGCCAGGACTTAAACTGACGCCCATATGGGATGGGCCTGTTGATTGGTTTTTAAAGTGATTCCAGTCCAGAGTCCAGGAGGTTTTGCAGTCAGTACCAGGCTTTTCTCTCCCTGGTCCATCCCTTCTGGGCCTGCCTGCGGGGAGGAAGCAGCACCAGCTTGGGAAACATCTGGCGGTTCTGCTCTGCCACTCCAGCTGCAGGACGGTGTGGGCCGAGGCCTCAGCCCAGCATCTCAGGTGTCTGACGTGGAGGGTGTGTGCATGACAAACACAGGTGTGTTCATGTGTTCGCATGTATCTGATCAGACCCTCACAGAGCAGACTAAACATGAGAAGGATTCAGCCACATAATGTTTGTAGGACAAACCCTCCAGGCAGAAGGGTCAGCTGAAGGCAAACACCTTGAGGTGGCAGCAGGGTGGGGTGATCCAGGAGCAATGGGGTGCCAGGGGTGCAGCGGGGCGAGGGGGAAGGCAGGTGGATGGAGAAGCAGAGGTCGGGTTGGCACACCCTGGCTGGCCCCAGAGGGGGCTGGGTTTACCCTTAGATCACCGGGTAGCTGCTGGAAGGAGTTTGTAGAAGACAGTCTGGCCAGATAGCTTGTTTGCTCACTCCCCTTAACTTTCCTATTGATTGTTTATATTTATTTTAGTTATGTATTTAAGTGGTAGAAACAGAGTTCTCTTCTGCTGGTTTATTTCCCAAACGCCTGCAATAGCCGAGGCTGGGGCAGAGGCCAGGAACCTAACCCATGGAAAATATATATTGTAAAAATATTATATATGGATTTCAAAATTGTTGCATCAAAAAGAAAAAAAAACCTCATCATTTGATTTCATCTTCTATGAATGATTCTGGAAAGCACCCTCCTTGGAGTGTAGCAGGAAAGTCATACAATGAGCAGGTCTTATGGAGGCCTGGTTCTTGGTCAGGGAGCTTAAAACAACAAGCCTACACATAAAAATGTATCCGAGAGTGATGGATAAGTGCTAAGAAAACATGACACAGATGTGGGAGGCTAGGCAGTGAGAAGGGGGCAGGGGACATGGGAGCTGAGGAGGGGGTGATGGGAAATAAGAACCGCCAATCTCAGGGGGATGTCCTCACCTCATATCAGAGCCCCCACCTCCGGCTCCTGACTCCAGCTTCCTGTTCATTCACACCCTTAGGGGCATCAGTGATGGGTCAATTAGCTAGGCCCCAGAGACCCACGTGGGACACCAGGACTGAGATCTTGACCCCAAGCTTCAGCCTCCAGCAGGGAGCTGCGTGGATCATTGAGAAGTGAATTAGAGGATTAAGGGATCTCTCTCTCTCTCGCTCGCTAATAAATAAAGCTTTTTTATAAAGATTTATTTTATTTTTATTGGAAAGGTGGATATAGACAGGAGAGACAGAGAGGAAGATCTTCTGTCCGATGATTCACTCCCCAAGTGACTGTAATGGCCGGTGCTGCACCAATCCAAAGCCAGAATTCCGGAACCTCCTCCAGGTCTCCCATGTGGCACAGGGTCCCAAGGCCCTGTGCCATCCTCGATTACCCTCCAAGGCTACAAGTAGGGTGCTGGATGGGAAGTGGAGCTGCTGGGATTAGAACCAGCGCCCATATGGGATCCCGGTGCATTCAGGGCAAGGACTTTGGCCGCTAGGCCACCACACTAGGTCCAAGGATAGTATTTTTAGATTTCTGCCTCAGGAACATGCTAGCATCTGTTTCTACATGTGTCACAATCACAAGGAAAGAGTCGTAAAGCAGTGACCTTGGGGAAATGAGGATGGGACGGAGACGTTCCACCAAGGGAAAAGGGTAGGAGTCCCAAAGGGAGAGAGGCAGGTGGGCCAACGTCTCCTACCCCAGGCTTCCCTATGGAGGGCACGTCCTGGGGAAGGCAGGGCTATAGGATAATGAGAGAGCAAGGACAGGGTGAGGATGAGGGGGACAGGGTAGGATGAGGAGGACAGGGTCACCCTGGGCAGTAAAACCATGTGCCTTAGGTGGGGCATGCAGGCTGTCTTCAGACCCCTGCCAGGAGGGGAGCCTGCCAGGAAGGGGATTCTCAATGCCAGAGGTGACACGCAAGAGATTCAACCGTTAACAGAGTAACATCAATGATGGATTTTGGCCCTAAGCTGGAATAGGTTCCCAGGGTCCCTACTAAGCCAGGATATCACCTCCTCAGGTGGTGCCTAATAGGGCAGGAGTTTCTAAGGGAGGGAAGGGAGAAGGTCAATGAGGAGCTTGGCACACTGCCATTTAGCAAGTGTTTTGGAGGTACCTTCATGTTTCAGCAATTGCTTAAGTCCTGTGTCTGACTGTGTGGGCAGTGCAACCACCCCCACCTGCTCTTGTGAAAGATGTGATTTGGACACTGCCTTCCCTTTTCTCTCATCTGAGGGGTGAAGAAAAGTAGTTGACCATGGAAGAAGTAATTCTATGTGACTTCCAAGACTGGGTCATAAAATTTGTTCCAGCTTCCACTTCAGACCCTACCTATTGCAACCTGCTGCCATGCTGCCATGAAGAAGGCACACACAGAAGCTCTGGTTGGTTTGGCTTGAATGTCTGGGCCCACCTCCAAAATCCTCTAGTGGAGTCCCATCATTGAAATGCAGTGGCATTTAAGAGGTGGGAACCAACGCAGGTGGTTAGGTTTAGATGAGGTCATGAGGGCTGAGCCTAGGCTTGGTTTAGTGCTTGTTAAAAAAAAGATTTATTTACTTGAGTTACATACACAGAGGGAGAGACAGAGATCTTCCATCCAGTGATTCATTCCCCAGATGGCTGTACCTGCTGGAACTGGGCCAGTCCAAGACAGGAGTCAGTAGCTTCTTCCAGGTCTCCCAAGTGAGCGGCAGGGGCTTAGGTCCTTGGGCCATCCTCCACTGCTTTCCCTGGCACATTCCCAGGCAGCTGGATCAGAAGTGGATTAACCTGTTCTATCACAAAGCCAGCTCTTGTTTTCTGCTTTTGTGAAAGAGGAAAAGGAGGGTCAACACTGTGGTACAGCAGGTTAAGCTGTTGCCTGTAATGCTAGTATCCCATACGGGTATATTTTTGGTTACTTCTGCTCCAGCTCCCTGCGAATGTGTCTGGGAAAGCGGCAAAAGATGGCCAAAGTACATAGGCCCCTGCACCCACAAGGAAGATGTGGACGGATGTATAGACTTCTGGTTTCTGTACGGTCCAGCCTAAGTTGCTGGTTGTGATCATTCAGGGGGCAAACTAGTGGTTGGAAGACCTTTGTGTGTGTGTGTGTGTCTCTCTCTCTGTAACTCTGTGTTTCAAATAAACAAATCTTGAAGAAGAAAGGAGGAGGAAGAAGAGGCACCAGAACGTCCTTCCTCTGCTGTCGGAAGACGCAGTGAGAACAGAGCCATCTGCAGGCCAGAAAGAAGAGTGAGACCAAGCATGGATTCTTCCAGCACCTTCATCTCGGACTACCCAGCTTCCAGAACTATGAGAACTGGATGCCTATTGTTTAAACAATCCGTCTACACAGGAACTGACAAAGACAACAGCTAGTAGCCTTGGCTCAGGTCCCAGCGACAGTCTACATTCATTGCCAGATGTGTGAGCACGAGAGCCTTCAGATGACCTCAGCCAACCAGGTTCTGAGCTGCCCCAGGTGATACTACATGGAATGTAGACTAGCCTCCCCTGAAGACCCAGCTCAGATTGAAAACTTAGGAACAAAACTGTTGATTTGTTTTTTCAAGACATTACATTTAGGGCAACATAGTTACAAACACATCCACAGATGCTCAGATTAATAGCAGACAGAACACTGTTGTGGGCATAAGTATCTCAATTTTCATTCCAAGTT
The DNA here is from genome assembly GCF_017591425.1 of Ochotona curzoniae. Taxonomy (NCBI): domain Eukaryota; kingdom Metazoa; phylum Chordata; class Mammalia; order Lagomorpha; family Ochotonidae; genus Ochotona; species Ochotona curzoniae. The sequence goes on along the minus strand of NW_024465894.1, from coordinate 17,032,689 downwards.
CTTGCCCCTACAGGGATGAGGATTCCAAACATATGGAATTCCCATATGGGCTCCCGGCACTTGCAATGGGAAGGATTAGCCATCATGCTAATTGAGCCATCATGCCCATAACTCCCTCCTTAGCCCTCCTGCATCAACCACCTCTCCATGGGTCTCACATGAATGCCCAAGGTTCACCGCCTAAGAGGAACGCAAGCCTTTGCTTTAGCCTCCTGGGAAGGGAGAGGGAGGCAAGCTCTGAGGAGCCCTTTTAGTATTTCCCCTGCAGAGAGATTTTTTTAAGATTTATTTATTTTTATTGGAAAGGCACATATACAGAGAGAAGGAGATACAGAGAGAAAGATCTTCTGACAACTGGTTCACTTTCCAAGTGGCTGTAACAGCTGTACCTGAGCCAATCTGAAGCCAGAAGCCAGGAGCTTCTTCCTGGTGCAGCATCCCAAGGCTTTGGACCATCTTTGACTGCCTTCCCAGGCCACCGGGGAGCTAGGACACAAACCATTGTCCATACAGAATCTTTGAGTGTGCAAGGTGAGGACTTGAGCCACTAGGCTACCACGCTGTGCCCTGAGAGATGGTTTTAAATGAAAATAAATTTTGCTGTTGTTGTTCTTAATGCTTTTGTTTAATTATCAACTTTCTCTGATGAACACATTGGTTATTCCCAGAGTTTAAATGTCTTTTTATAAATAATTCTTATCTTTTTTAAAAAAAGATTTATTTATTTTTATTACAAAGTCAGATACACAGAGAGGAAGATCTTCCGTCCAATGATTCACTCCCCAAGTGACTGCAACGGCCAGTGCTGCACTGATCCGAAGCCGGGAACCAGGAACGTCTTCCTCCAGGTCTCCCACGCGGGTGCAGGTTCCCAAAGCCTTGGGCCGTCCTCGACTGCTTTCCCAGGCCACAAGCAGGGAGCTGGATGGGAAGTGGAGCTGCTGGGATTAGAACCGGTGCCCATATGGGATCCTGGCGTGTTCAAGGCGAGGACTTTAGCTGCTAGGCCGTCGGGCCCTATAATTCTTATCTTTAAAAAAAGACAAATAAAATAGTATTAATACATTCCATGATAGTTTTCACTCTGATTCCCTAACTGTTAACATTTTGAACACGTTTTCTTGTTCCCCACTCTTAACTTCTGGAAAGAGGTTTTTCATTTTAATTTGAGTTTTTTTTTTTTTTTTTTAAGATTTATTTTTATTATTTTTTCATTGGAAAGGCGGATATACAGAGAGGAGAGACAGAGAGGAAGATCTTCCGTCCGATGATTCACTCCCCAAGTGAGCGCAACGGGTCGATACTATGCCAATCCGAAGCCAGGAGCCTCTTCCGGGTCTCCCGCGCGGGTGCAGGGTCCCAAAGCTTTGGACTGTCCTCGACTGCTTTCCCGGGCCACAGGCAGGGAGCTGGAAGGGAAGCGGGGCTGCCGGGATTAGAACCGGCGCCCATATGGGATCCCGGGCGTGCAAGGCGAGGACCTTTAACCACTTGCGCCACCGCGCCGGGCCCTTAATTTGAGTTTTTTAAATATTCTCCTTCTTCATTTTAAAGGCAGAATGGGAGGGAAAAAGGAAAGAGAGAGAGAGAGATCTTCCACTGGTCCCCTCTTTAGCTGGGCTAGAGCCAGGCTGAAACCAGGAGCCAGGAGCCAGGAACTCTACCCAGGTCTCCCACATTGGTAGCAAGAGCCCAAATACCTGGCCCATCTTCTGCTGCTTTCCCAGGCGCATTTAACAGGGAGCTGGATTGGAAGTGGAGCAGCCAGGACCTTAACCAGTACTCTGATTTGGGATGCTGGCCTTGCAACAGGTGGTTCAAACTATTGCACCACAATGCTAGTCCCAGAGGAACTTTGTACAAGTCCAGGGAGCTAGGGCTTGATTCATAAAACATTGGGTAAGCACACTACACCCACAAATTCAGAACAAAATGCCTGGAGTAGGTACTAAAAAACTCTAGAAAATAAACGGTAGCAGACAGATTGGAGGACAAAACCAGAATCTGAAATACCACTAAGCAGATGTGAGTTTACCTTTCATGGACTCAATGCATCTTGAAACCAGGAAATGCAGGGAAGAGTGTGACAACATGAGCAGCCCTCTAACTGCGGGGGGAGAAGCATGAAACCGCTTCTTCATGGCCACAGTGGGGGAAATTCCCCATGGTTGGTTTGTTTTCCATCTGCTTGCAACCAAAGCCCCAAGAAACTGTCATGAGAGCGACAAAGAATGGTGTGCATTTGCAAGAGCTGAAGCTGAGAGGGAGGGCACGTGTCTCCAAACCAGAGGAACGAGGGTCCCAAGAGGGCAGGGCAAACTACTCTTGCTTTTACTTTCTCTCTGTTTACTTACTGCTTAGTTCCAAACGCAAGGACAGCCTTGAGAGACAGCTGGATCAACGGCTTTAGTCTGGATTGAGTCCCAAGAAGGGGAACCCCCAAGATGTACTGAGATCACAGAGGAGCTTAGGAAATCAACTTGATAGTGTAGATAAGTACTTAGGGGTTCATCTACCTGTTTTGCCTGTGTAAATATAAACTCTAAAAACCTTACAAAAACTTTCAGAATCTAACTAAAGAATCTGTTACTGCCCAGGTCCCAGATCGACCACTGAGTGGCATGTACAGCACACAGATCCAAGTGGCACTGGAAAGATTTTAAAAATAGAGCTGACATTCAAGCCACAACCCACACAAGGGGAGCTGCAACTAACAGCCTGAGCTGCATCTGATCAATCCCTAAAACAAAGATATTCTTCATAGGATCTTTAAAAAGATTCTGAATATTATTTCATGGTATTCAAAACGTCTGAGATAACCCAAAGTTACTTGATGGATAAATAGGACAATCCCAACTCATATGGGATTCAATCAACAAATATCAATGCAAAAATGACAAAAATATTGCAATTATCTCATTAATCTCTTTTTTTAAAGATTTATTTGGGAGCCTGGTGCGGTAACTTGTGGCTAAATCCTCACCTTGCAAGTGTCAGAATCCCCTGTGGGCACTGCTTCTTATATCAGTTGCTCCACTTCACATCTAGCTTCCTGCATGTGGCCTGAGAAAACAACAGAGGATAGCACAAAGCTGTAGGACCCTTAGGATGGAATCATCTTCCATCCGATGATTCATTCCCCAAGGGATTACAATGGTCAGTGCTGCACCAATCTGAAGCCAGGAGCCAGGAACTTCCTCCAGGTCTCCCATGTGGGTGCAGGATCCCAAGGCTTCGGGCCATCCTCAACTGCTTTCCCAGGCAACAAGCAGGGAGCTGGACAGGAAGTGGAGCTGCCAGGATTAGAACTGGCACCCACATGCGATCCTGGCGTGTTCAAGGCGAGGACTTTAGCTCCTAGGTCACCGTGCCAGGCCCAATAAATAATTCTTTAAAAAATTATTTGAAAGAGTTATAGTGAGTAATGAAGGAGAGAGAAAGAGAATCTTCCATCTACGGGTTTGTTCTCCAAATAGCTGCAACAACTAGGACTGGGCCAGGGAGAAGCTAGGTGCCTAGACATCCATCTGGATCTCCCATGTGGGTGACAAAGACACAAACACTTGGGTCATCTGCTACTTTCCCAGATAAACTAGCAGGGAGCTGCATCAGAAGTGGGGTGTCTAGGACTCATCCAGCAGCACCCACAGGAGGTGCTGGCATTGCATCAACGTAGCAGCTTAACCCACTGTGTCCCACACTCAGAGCTAGGAGTAAACCCCCAGTGGTGAGCCTCACCCTGCTGGCCTTCAGGGAGCAGCACACGCAGGAGCGCTCTTGTTCCGGGATGCTCTCTTTCTCTGTCATCTATCTACTCCATAGTCCGATTTCTCTAAGTGGCAAGGACAGTGCCCTAGCTGGCCTCAGTGTCTCTGCTTCCCTCCTAAAGGCCCAGAACTGCTGGTTTTCAGTTGGTCATGTGTTCACCAGGAATGAAGACCCTGAGATAATCACAGCTATATGTGGCTCTACCACTCAGTTGCAGTCAGTGAGGCCAAAGGCGCACACCTTCTCGGCCTTGCTCTTACAGGAAAGAGAATGTGTCCCCCACGAGCCTCTTTACTTCCTTCCCACCAGCTGGGACAAACCACGTGGGAGGGTTATCCTGGTCCCCGTACCTCCACACATGAGAGCAGATTCCCAAGGATGGAGTGGCCCACGGAGAGGCAGCCCAGGGAATCTCCACCTACACGGAACCACCTGCTTCTCAAGGTCACATGAGACAGCCACTTCTGTTTCACTTCAACTACAGACAGTGTGGTTTCTGTTATAGCCTCTGTTCCAGTGAAAATTATAAAAAATAAAAACAAAATAATGTCAAAGCACTCACAAACTCACTGAGATTCAGGCAGGGGGCATATAGGAGAGGAAGAATGTGGAAGAACATCAGGGTCACAGTTAAAATGCTACCCACAAGAGCAACACAGGGAAAGCAGGGAAACAATCAGTCCACCACCACCCAGGTCTCAGGCTGTGTTGTAACACTCCCTCAGGGTCCCTGTGCCTCTAGTTGTACTACTCCTTTTGGTCCCATAAATCTCACACACACGCGCGCACACACACACACACACACACACACACACACACACAGCTGGTCAACACCTTCAGAAATTGGCAAACTGGCTAATTCCAGGAAGCCAAGCAGCCCCATCACACAGCCTTCATACAACAGGCCACATCTCACTGTCTTGCCATCCATCTGTGAGATGTGAAAGCTACAGGGATCTATGTGATCATTTGATTGTCCACCCCACCTTGGAATCTAAGTCCTGTGAGGTCTTCCTGTGGCCTTCACTGCTGTAACCCCAATGTGTAGCACACGACATCATGGGGGGTGAAGGGAAATGTCCCCTCCAGCTCTCAAGGTTCACAGGACCCAACAAAGATGAGGTAGGGAAAAACGTAGACAGAGTTATTAATATGCAAAAGGAGGCAGGAAAATCACAGCACAGGGAAAACTCACAGGAGTGCAACAGCTCCCTTTGCAGCCTAACATCAGGAGCTGACACAGGCCCTTTCTGTAGGGGTCTGGGAGAAAAAGGAACTGTAGGTAATTCTGAAGAACTAAGAACAGTGATTGGGGACAACAACAGATATCCAGGAGCAAGAGAGAGATGAGCTTGTAGAAACAGGCTTTGACATTTGCATGAGCTCGGGGCTAGCACGGGAGGTCTGCCCAGTGGTAGTTTCTCTCCTTTTTCTTGAGCTGATAATGGGAGTTCCGCATAGGAACGGAAGGAATGGAAGTAATTGGGTTGTACCTTTTTCAGTCTAGTCCTCGTGTACATACAGGAATGCCAAGGAGACCCTCCCTACCTCGGGTGAGCAGAAGCCCTACAAGCATTTCCTACAGAGGAAATGTTTAGGATACCGGAAACTAAAGTCATATTTGGAAGAGTATTGTTCTCTGGGCTCCAATGGCATACAGCTGGCGTTCCAGAACATCTGTAATGTTTTCAATGAATCTAGGCCAAAGAGGACATGTACTCATTCAAGGCACTGTAAATACTGGCTCCTTCTCCAGTGACCAAAAGAAAAGTGGGGGCCCTTGACTATGCTTTAATGCTAACACGGTGCCCAGCAACTGCACTGACTTTAGACAACTCGCCTCTTTACAGGATGACTGACTCGGGGCCTGAGGTATAAACCAGCTCCAAGGTGGCAGCTGGCGGACCCCCACTTCCTCTTTCCAGAGGCGGAAACTTCGTTAAGCGCAGCACAAAGGAAGGCGGAGAGGGGGAAGCTGCATCCGGAGGCCTCGGGGCTTCGGGGCTTCCGGTCCTCCCCCAACCCAAAGCCCTGGGCTTCCGGGACGTGCGCGCGCCGCCGGGGCCGCGCACGCAGGGCGGGGCGTGCGGGGGCGCGCGCGTGCGCAGCGACGCGCGGAGGGAAGAGCCGAGTTGCGGTGCTGCTGCCAGGTCCGCGCTCGGTGCACGCTTTCCGTCTCGCTGCCCGCCCAGCGTCCGTCGCCGCCGCCATGGGAGTGCAGGTGGAGACCATCTCCCCCGGAGACGGTGAGTAGCCGCGTGGGCGGACCCGGCTGCCGCCGCCGCCGTGCGCATGCCGCTCACCGTGTCCGTCCGTCTTGTCTTTGCAGGACGCACCTTCCCGAAGCGCGGCCAGACCTGCGTGGTGCACTACACCGGTGAGTCGGGCGGGACCGCGGGGTGGGAAGCCCAGGCTGCACACCCCAGCCTGCGGGTGGCCGGCCGGCGCGGCCTGGGGGACCCGGGGTGTGGCGGCGGCGAGGCCCGCGTGGCCCGAGGCGGAGGCCTGGGCGGTGGCTGCGCCCCAGCTCGGGGCAGCCTCGGGCCTCCCGAACCTGGGACGGTCCGAGCCGGCGGGTGCTGAGCGCTGACCGCGGGCGAGGCTTTACCTCGCTGCCATTGTGCCCACTGCACAGATGAGGAAACTGAGGCTGGGGCGAGGCAGAGTCATTTGCCCAAGGTCACATGCGATGCCGGACTGGCAGAGCCCTGACCAGGGACCCCGGAGAAGGTTGTGTAGCCTTTCCGTGCTCCAGCTGCCCCTCACCTCGCACAACTCGGAAACTCGCGGTGAAAAGGTGATTGGCCCACTTCTCACGTCATTTCTTGGGCTCAGCCGGGTCTGGGAGGAAATAGACCGTTCTGGTTCTATTCCTTGGCCCACTTTGAGCCCATTTATAAATCCAATGCAAGCCTCAGTGGCAGTGGCGGTGCAAGCTCCTGGAAAGCTGTACCGCCCTTCTAGGAGCAGTGATCTTTGTCATGCCCATTTTAAAGACAGGGACCCTGGAGGCCCAGGGAGGGTAGGCCAGAGCCCAGCCAGGATTCAGGCATTGGAATCGGGTGTCTTAGGACCATCATTTTACTCCTTGCCCTTACAAGGTCCTCCTGGCCTGGAGAGGGGGGCAGAGGGGGCTGAGCTGGCGCAGACTCCATGGCTGTTGGGCCCGGGAGGAGGGAGCGATTGGTGTAGCACAGTTGTTGATATGAATAACCTTCCTCCCCCTCCTTTTCCCCCTCTCACCCCCTCCCTGCCTTCCTCTGGTCCTCCTCCTCTTTCCTCTGCTTTTTGCTTCCCCCTTCCGCCCTTTTTCCTCCTCTACCTCCTCCTGGGCGGTTCTGACCCAGCCGCCCAGGGATATGCTCTGTCCTTCTCTCTCAGATCCTGGGGAGGGGAGGGAGGTCTGCAAGGAAAGGACTTTAACTGGGAAGGGACAAAAGCCAGCTCACATCCCCCCTGCCTGTGCCCCTTTGTGTCTCTGGCCTCTCTCCATGGGTAGAAATGGGAGCGGGAGGTGGAAGGAGCGGAGGACTAGAACCTTAAAAAGGCTGCCACTGGAGGGGGGTCTCTGGCTGTGAAAGAAATTGCAAAGGGAGTTTGACATTTCAATAGCAAAGCACCTGAGCCTGGGCGGTTGATCTAGTGGAGGGAACACTTGATTCTGATGAGATGGATGAGGCCAGTTGCTGCAGAAGTGGGGTGAGTGGGCAGTTCATTCCAGTCCCCCACGGGGACTCCGGGTGAGGAGGTATCTGCTGCCCCCCCCTCAGTTGGTAAGTGGCCTCACGAGAACCCCAGGGTGCTCAGTGATGTTGGTGCCCCTGACCCTTGCTTCACCTGTGTTCTGATGTGACTGGCCAGGCCCAACAGCAGCTGGGTGGCAGGTCCCCGGTTCACGGTGCCTGACCCTGGGCAGGTGTCCCGTCCAACGTGTCTGGGGTGTCTGCCTAAGGGAACAGATGGCTGTGGGACTATGAACCCCATTAGGCTCCCAGTGCCTCTTCAAGTCTGTGTCTGCCTCGCGGTGGCACCCACCCACATGTTCCCAGAGCAGCAGCAGGGCCTGGCTGCCTGAGCACAAAAAGCTTGCTTACTCGCTCGCTCTCTTTTTAATTTCATTTTGATAAGCTCTACAAAGACGCCTTAGTGAGAAACCGGCTGTCTCCTGTTCACAGAGGGGACGGTCCTGGAGCCGCTGGACGGGCAGGCGCCTTTGTTCCCCTGTGGGTGTGTGTGGGCGGGGGGAGGGGGATAGGTGCTGTGAGATCTCATCTGTAGCAGTAAAAGCCTTTTAAGTCACCGGGAACAGAATCATCTGCAGGGAACGGGAGCAGAAGGATGGTTATCATTAAGAGGCGGGAGTGGGAGGGACAGAGATGTCTTCAAAAGCAGGAAGCCCAGGGAGGGAGAAGGAAGTCCATGGTGGCCCTCGGGCTCCTCTGCTCTGCCTGGCTGCCTCAGGTGTGTGTTCCTGTTGCTACACACGGTGAAAGTTGCCTGCGTCCCCAGTCCAGGCTGTCCTCCACCATGCCAGGGTTGCCAGCACTGTTTCAGTGTTACCCTGTGGAGGTGTTAAGTGCCACTGGTGGCTGTGACCTCCAGCAGTGCATGGCATGGGAGTGAGCAAGGCCTCAGGGAGAGACCTGCCCCACCAGAGGTGCCTGAAGATGAGGTGGCACCAGCTAAGCATCTCCTAGGAGCATGGCCCTAGCAGGCCTTGCCATGGGAGTGTGTCCACCCAGGAAGTGCCCCAAGGATCTGAGGTTCCCACGGCCCCTCCCTGTCTCCAGAGCTGCGTCATCCTTGTGGTGGAGCATGCCCTGGCTCAGCTAGGTCTCAGTTCCTTTCAGATCAGCAGGCCACGTGTCTGCCACCGTGAGCACAGACTGAAGTGGATCGAAGTTCTTTTTTTATCCTCCTACAAGGTAGCCGGACGGCTTGTCCTTGGGATTGGGCTTCCAGCACCCCGAGTGCTCTGAATTCTGGCTGGGAAAAGCTGAGAGCTCCCAATCTCCAGGTCCAGAGCGCTGCTGAGCTTCTGGGTGGCTGTGGTCACTTTGCCTTGGCCTCTGTCCCCAAGTCCTTTGGCTGTGTCCTCTGCAGGATGTCTCTGGGCTGGTAAGGTGATGGATGGGGAGAGGAGCTGAGGTGGCTTCCCCTGGTGTGGGGAGTCTTAGACGGGTGGGGCAGGCTGCCACATGCCTGTCTGGGTTGCTCTCTGATGGAGCCCCTTTTCCTTCCCGTAGCGTTTGTTGAGTAGTAGCAATTACCAGGCACTAGAAACATGGCCAGTGAACTAGACAAACGTGAAGGGGCTTAGCTGAGCCTGTGCCACATCAGGTAGTACCCGTCTTGGGCATAAAGCAGAGTGCTGGAGGAGAATGGAGTTAGGTGCTTCTACTAAGGGTGGCTAGAAAAGGCTCTGGCGTTGACTCTTAAGGAGATTGCTCAGTGGCTTCTCGGGGAGCGTCTTGCAGGCTGAGGGGAGAGCTGGCACCTGCTCTGTGCTCTAGGGAATAGCAAGAAAGTGACAGTGGCTCAGAATAGGAGGGGACAGTGGTGCCTTGTTGGTTGGTAGAGGAAAGTTGGATTTTCCCAACTCGGGTTGAAGCTCAAGGTCTTAAGCTGGTATGGATTTTAACCCCCTCCTTTCTGGCCATTGTGTGTGGACTGTTGTGGCAAGGGTTGGGGTGCTCAGGACAAGAAGAGGGTTCCTGACTATACGCAAAAGAGGGGGGTGCATTCATGTTTGCCCAAGGACTTCACTGATCATCTTGTATGCGCAAGGCACTGTTCTGTGTGCTAAGAAATTACAAGTAGAGAGAACAGCCCCTGCTCTCAGCTGATAAATATGACTAATAAGCAGAAATGTGTGTTAGCTAGTAAGTGGTTAAGGAAGGGGCAGGAAAAGGTTGGCAATTTAAATAAGCCAGCAAAAGCCTCAAAGACAAAGTGACATTTGAGCAAAAGCACAAGAGGTAAGCAAATGAATAATCCATGTTACTGAGCAAGAGCAGTTTTGGTGGTGGGGACAGCAAGTTCAAAGGCCTTGGGGTGGCCACAGAACTTAAGAGTAACCAGGGGAGGCAATTTTAAAAGGCCTTGGCTACTTTTCTGAGTGAGGTGATAGGCCACGGCAGAATTCAAGCTGAGAAGTAGTGGGGTTGGAGACTTTCCATCTGGGTATCATGTGAAGTTCAGACTAAGAGAGGAAGGACTGAAGCAGGGAGACAAGGTCCAGAACTCAGGCCATGACCTCCACCCAACAAAACACCTGTTCCTGCCGTTGCCAGCCAGCTGCTGGAACAGTGTTCTTTCCCCCCTTGTCTCCCCTGTGACATATAGCGGGGGAGGGGGAAGGGTTACATTATGGCCAAAATAAAAGATGGAAGAACATGCCTACGATGCTGGGATCTTGGCTCTTCTCATCTGGGCCCTCCCTTTGAGAACATACATTGGGTACAAGAGCCTAAAGGCCTTTACCGACATTCAGGAGCGTGCCCATCCTGCAGATGGGAAATGAGCAGGCACCGGGTTAGGACTCTCGTTGCCTCTTTGGGTGGCCTGTCAGCTCTCTCACAGCTTTGATACCTGAGGGAGCTCACTGGGAACGGAAGTGGTTTCTCTCTCTCTCTGTTCTTAGTCTGGGGACAGTCAGTCAGGATCAGGCTCCCTGCTTGTTCTGGCGTCACTGAGGGCGGTGGATGGCAGAGCACGCACAAGGGAAGCATTGCCGGGGAAGCCCTCTTCCCTGTGTGGTCTCTCCTGTCACAGCTTGTCACAGTTACATCATGGGGAACCCACTGGAATGCAGCCACACAGGCCCATGGGGGCGGGGGTGCGGCATAAGGTTTGAGTTCATACCTTCTACTTGCCTACCTTTAAAATCTTTCTGCCCATTCGTGACTGGAACAAGTGGGTGATTGGTATGTTAATGATCAAAAGTGACGCGCTTCTCCAGATGTTTCAGACTCAAACATAAATCATTTGCAGTGTCTTGGATATATGACTCTGTCAGAGTTTCCCATCCTAGTTGTTGGGAAAATCTAACTTTGGTTTTTTAAAAAGTAGCGCAAGGAGTGTTGAGGTCATCCAAATACCAGCCTTTCCAGATTTTCGGATTGGTTTCTCTACACACACAGTGACCTCACTGGCATGGAGCTGTTCTTGAGCAGTGTCTTTTCCTGTTCCTGATGTGTCTCGACTCTTCACGCTCGTCTTGGACTGATGTGACCTGTGCACAGAAACTGCTGGCGGGAGCCGCTGCTGAGCTGAACACTGCCCAGTGGGCGTGCTGCTCTGGACCTCGCCTCCCTGGGCTCTGCGGGCCATGGCAGTCAGGAGTCTGGCAGAACTGTAAAGTAGGAGACGATTGAAGGAGCCTCTGGATCTAACAGGAGAAGGACAGGAAGCCAGCTAAACCTTTGTGGGAATGCACTATGGCTCCCTGCGCAGATCTGCCGGGCAAGCGCCATCTGTGGCTTCAGCTCTTCTCAGACTAACCTGTGTGCTGCCACCTGCGAAACAGCAAGAACCTTGGTTTTGTTGAAGTTGAAGCTTGGGGTGTTTTGTTATTTTATTGTCATTTTCATTGGAAAAGCAGATTGACAGCGAGGAGAAACAGAAAGATCTTCCCTCTAGTGGCTTACTCCCCAAGTAGCAGCAACAGTTGGAGCTGAGCTAATCCACAGCCAGGAGCCAGGCGCCTATTCTGGTTCTCCCACATAGGTGCAGGTCCAAGCACTCTGCTGCTTTCCCAGGCCACAAGCAGGGAGCTGGATGGGAAGTGGAGCAGCGGGGATACGCTGATGCTCTTGTGGGATCCCAACACTTGCAGAGGGAGGATTAACAGATTAACAAATTAAGCCATAGCACTGGGCCCGTTTTGTTTGATTTAGGTTTAGGTTATTGTTCTTTTAGTGTTTTTAAAACATTTATTTTTATTTAAGGGGCAGATGAACAGAGAGAGGACAGACAGGTGGAATGATCTTCCATCCACTGGTCCATTCTGCTGGGCTGGGCTGGGCTGAGGCCAGGAGCCAAGAGCTGCTTCTGGGTCTCCCATATGGGTGGAGGGGTTCTAAGGACTTGGACCGTCTTCTGCTGCTTTCCAGGTATATGAGCAGCAAGCTGGATGGGAAGCACACCAATTGGGACTTGTACCAGTGTGCATGTTGGGATGCCAGCACTGCACGCTTACATTTTGCCTTTTGTTTCCTATGAAGCACTGTCTTGAAGGTCCCGAGAATCAGGACAGCCACTGTGGGATTACCTGTGAGGTTCCTCTTACCATTTAGGAAATAAGGCCTAAATGTGGAACCCTCTTGTTTAAAAATCATGCAACTGAAACAAGTCCAGAAATGCTTGAGTACCAGTATTGCAAGTGCCAAGGGCTGAGCCCGGAGCCACAGGGACAGAGAACTGATTCCCAGTCTGTGACCTCGAGCTGCATGCAGTCCGGAGAGTCAGGAATTCATCCCTGAAATCAGGAAAGCAGAGCTAGAAGCAGGGCTTACAGTGCAGTGGGTTAAGCTGCCGCTTGCAATGCCTGTGGAGTGCTAGTTCAAGTCCCAGTTGGTCTACTTGCTGTTAATGGATCTGAGAAAGCAGTGGCAGATGGCCCAAGTGCTTGGGCTCGTGCACCCACGTGGAAGACTTGAATGGAGTTGGCCTGACGCAGCCCTGAGTGTCAGGGCTGTTTGGGGAGTGATGCAGTGGATGGTGGATCTCTGCCTCTCCCTTTATCTCTTGCTATGCCTTTGAAATTAGGAAGTATTATAAATATTTAAGATGAGGGTCTTCACCAGGAGGTTCTCAGTTGGGAGGTGTCGTGTCCTGTCAGAAATGAAATTGATCCCTGCTGCCAGTGGAAGGCAGCTCTGACCTCGCTGGCCTCCTCTGCAGCGCGTGCGTTCTCTAGGAAATGATGGCACTCGCGTGGCACGCAGTCACACGGTCAAGTGTTCCAGGTCCTGGCAGAAAGATCTCCAGAGTTAGAAGTGGAGCAGCTGCTGGGAATTGACCTGCAGCCTGCTTTCCCCAAGTAAGAGCGGGACTTGTCATCTGTTGCCAGGGTCGGTGGAGGAGCCAGAAGTGCACAGGATGTTCGCATGTGCTGCTGCTGACTTCCTGCTTTTATTGAGGCATCATGGGTAGCCAGTAAACAGCTCATGTACACATTTTCTCAGATTTTAGGGTCTTTTTGTCCCCCTGTGGAGCTCTTCTTATCTCCGCTCCTTACTGCTGCTTTCCTGTCCATGTAGATTAGTTTGTATTTTCTCAGGTTCTGTGCCGATGAAGTCATCTGGCGTGTGCTGTTGCCTAGCTTCTTGTCGCCCAATGTAATTTTGAGATTTGTTTACATCTGCCATGCATCCACACTTCATTTTTATTGTGGAATAATTTTCTGTGTGGATATAGCTTATTTAACCATTTGCCAGTTGGTGATTTGGGTTGGTTTCTTTGAAGATGTGTGAGTCTTGGTATCAGCATTGCCTGTGTCTTTTTGCAGACAAATCCGTAGCCACCCCACATTTTCTAGGACGGCTCCTGCATTGTCTCCTCCCCGCAGTGGGGCCTGAGCTTCAGCTCACTCACATCCTCCCCAGTGCCTGATGTGGTCCATCGTTAGCTTGACTCCTTCTAGTCCCCAGTGTTGGTTCTCCTGGCAGTTCCACTGGCATTTGCTGATGAGGGAGAATGTTGAGCGTTCTCCCATGCTGCCCTGCCTGCCCTCTCGCTGAGTGAAGGATCTGCTCAAATTCTTTATGCTTTGCAAAAGTTTCCTTCATCTGTGGCTTATCTTTTCCATCTATAAATGGTGTTTAAGCACAGAATTTTTTAGTATTGATGCAGTTCAGGTTATTTTGTGGATTTTTGACATAGTCACAAAGATTTCCCTGTTTTTCAGAAGTTTTTTGGTTTAGCATTTACATGGCCATGTGTGGCCCATTTTGAATCAGTATGTGGTTCTTAGAAGTTACTTGGGAGTAGTCTGGCCTTGTCTCCCCAAGTGACCACCATGTCCGGGGCTGCACTGATCTGAAGCCAGGAGCCAGGAACTTCTTCTAGGTCTCATGTGGGTGCAGGTCCCAAGGCTTTGGGCCTTCTTCAACCACTTTCCCAGTCCACAAGCAGGGAACTGGATGAGCAGTGGAGCTGCCAGGACTAGAACCTGTGCCCATATGGGATTCCAACATGTTCAAGGTAAGGACTTTAGCTGCTAGGCCACTGCGCCGGGCCCAAAATAAATTTTCAGAAAAAAAAAACCTGGATTGCTAGAATGTGTGCACTTAACGGGTGCTTGCTGACCATTCTAGGCCGGCCTCAGAGAACCCCGAGGATGGAAGGAAGATCATCGAAGAGCTCACCATGTTGCCTTCCATCTCAGGAGTTGCTCCCCTTTGTCATGGGTGCCCAGTGTGTCAAAAAACAATGTTCAAGGCCCAGTGTAGTAGCTTAGCAGCTAAAGTCCTTGCCTTGCATGCACCAGGATCCCTATGGGTGCCAGTTCTAATCCTGGCAGCTCCATTTCCCATCCAGCTCCCTGCTGCGGTCAGGGAAAGCAGTCGAGGAATGCCCAAAGCCTTGGAACCCTGCATCCATGTGGGAGACCCGGAAGAGTCTCCTGGCTCCTGACTTCAGATTGGCTCAGCTCCGGCCATTGCAACCACTTGGGGAGTAAGGATGAAAGATCTTCCTCTGTAATGTTGAGCTCGTTTATCTGGGTTATTATCCTGCTTTTGGTGCCAGCCAGCTAATTCCCACTTCAGATAATCATCCTGCTTTCCCTCTTCCTGTGTCTCTTTCTTCCTCTGCTGACTTCTCACTGCTACCTACAAGGTAGGTTACGCTCCTTGTTAGGAAAGCTTCCTTTGCAGCATAGGCTTGTCCCATGGCATCCACTGAATCCTGTGCTATCCTGAAACTGTTGGGCTTCAGGGAAGTGCCTTACTGAGGCCTAAGGCCCCTAGGCGCCACCACCACCCAGTGTAGATTCCCTGTATAGATTGCTCCTTCTGAGGAAGTAGATGGGATTGATATTGTGTGAAGACTCCCAGGCTTGGCACCGGGTGGTATCCCCACCTCCAGGCTGGCTCCCACTCAGGACGGAGGCTGTGTCCCACTCAGGTGGCTGAACCAGGCAGAGCAGCACTGATGGGTGACACCTACAGTTGCCTGGCACAGTGTTGGATCAGGAATAAAAGGAAGGGGTCAGCATTCTCTCTCAGTGCCTTTCATTGCAATCCTATGATCCTGCGTGGGTTGAGGCTGGGTTCAGAATTGGCAAGAAGCAGGTATGTGTGGTTTTTTCTGTTGCTGGGTTTTTGTGTTTTTTGTTTTTGTTTTTTTTTTTTTGTAGACACATTGTTTTGTTTTTTACTGTATGTTTTAGCCTGTTAGAATGTTAAGACATAAATCGTGTGTAATTGTGTTCTTTCAAAGATTTATTTAGGTACAGATAATGCCACCGCCTGTGGTGCTGGCATCTCTTGAGTGCCAGTTCATGTTGCAGCTGCTCTGCTTCCAATCCAGCTTCCTGCTGATGGCCTGGGAAAGCAGCTGAACATGGTCTAAGTGCTTGGGCCACTGCCACCCACGTGGCACACCTGCTCTTGACTTCTGGCCTCGGCTGTTGTGACCATATGGGGAGCCAGAACTCCATCCATGGATGACCGGATTCCAAGCACTTGGGTCATCATTTGCAACCCTCACAGGTGCATCAGGTTTGGAAGCAAGAGTAGCTGCGACTTAAAATCATTACTCTAATGGGGATGCTGGTATCACAAGCAGTAGCGTGGCACACCACACCCAGTGCCATCCCTGAGCATTAAAGAGCAGTTTTAGATTCCCAACAGCACTGAGAGAAAGTAGATTTCCCGTGTGTCCCCTGACCCTTTGTGCATGTGGCCTCTCCCATTAACCACATCCCGTAGTAGCATGAAGCACACGTTAAATGCATGACCATCTACTCTCCCAGCCCTGAAGCTGACCTTGAGGTTGGACAGTCATGTACTTCATGACCTTGAACACCACTGTTTTTACTGCCCTAAAAACCCTTTCTGCTCCCTGTAGGCATATGTGCTGCCAGAGCACTTGTTTTGCATGGTAGCTGAAAATGGCTTGGGTGCTGAACTTCATTCCTCCCTCCTGGTGACCACTGATATTTTTTAAATTATTTATTTGAAAGGCAGAGTAACAGAGAGAGCTTCCATCTGCTCGTCTCCTCCCCAGATAGCTACAACAGTCAGAGCTGGATGAGGCCAATGTCAGGAAACTGAACTCCATCCTGGTCTCCCGCATGGGTAGCAGGGCCCAAGTATATCTTCCTCTCCCTTCCCAGGTACATCAGCAGGGAGCAGATGGGAAGTAGAATGGCCTGTTCCGAAGTAGGTGGACCGATACGAGATGCCAGCATTAGAAGCAGTGGCTTGGGGCACTAAGACAGTGCTGGTGCCACCACTGATCTTTTTGTCACTCCATGGGTTTTGGTTTTGAAGCAAGGTTTCCTCATCTCAGGATGGAACTGGAGCTGCTACAGGGCATTGGCTTGACCACCTCAGGGTCACACGGTGGCTGCTGTGACTGCAAGCATGCTTCATGACATCCAGCTGGAAGGCAGGACAGGGGCCTTTGTCCTGAGTGCCTCTTTTATCGGAAAGGGAGGACTTCCTGGAAGACTCCAGGAAACTTCGCAATGGGTGAAGTAGTGCCTAAACTGAGTAGATCTTAGTGCCCAGATGGGTTCCTATCACCAGTTCACACTGATCCTGGCAAAGGGAAGACTTTGATTGATTCTGGTTCATTTCCTGACCCAGGTTGTTAGCTGCCCCAGGAGAGCTGAGTGATGTTCCCCTAGAAGTGGATGGGCAATCAAGACAACAGCGTAGTTCTAGGGCTCCTCTGGACTGGGGTTCTCTGGCTTTTGCAGATGGTTCAGGACTCAGCGCTAGGGCTGCCCTCACGTGTCACTCTCCTCCTACGATATTTCCTCACCTGCTGCCTTGCCCGTCAGATCCGGGGGGAACTCCGGGCTCCAGCCCAAGGTCTGCTCTAAAGAGTACGGACCAGAAAGAGGATCTTCCGGGTTTTCAATATATTTTTGTGGTTCAAAGTCCCTCTTAGGCTAATTAAAGCCTTCTGCTAGAGCCAGGCCCGACTCCTTGCCATCTTTGGGCAGCATGCACAGCCCAGGAGTTGGTTTCCTCGTGGTGGTTACAAGGAGCAGTCTCATGAGGCTGTGTGGAAAAGCTGCTGGCTCGGCCCAGGAGAGGATTGTTCTGAGGATTGGGGCTGTTCATTGTCTGCCATCACCCTCCATACGCCTGACCAGGGTCAAGGAGGTATGTGGGGACTGTGGCCAGGGAGACCTGTTCTCTCCCAGCTTTTCCTGCACTCTGCAGGCTCAGCTGTCTGTCCTGTCTTTCAGCTAGTCTAATTGTTTTGTGATAAAGGAATGGGCTCCACATATCCTTGCTCCCCACTTCCGGATCATGATCTGGGTTCTGCCCTGCCTGGGAGCAGGGCCAGGCCCTTTCTCCTTGTCTCCTCAGCTCCTAACTCCAGGCTCTGGGTTCCGGTCAGCATTGGTGCCTGTTTGTCCAGGACATCCGTCTCCCACCTGCTTTCTTGGGACAGCAGCACTGCCGCCACTCCCCCACCCTCATTTCCTATTTTGTTGAAGTCTGCGGGGTCTGGTGGCTGTGATAACGCTCTCGGTTCCTCTCTGCTTCTGGGTGGAGACTGTGTCATGATTTCCCTCCTCCCCTAAACACACAGATGGCCCCACAACACAGAGCTGTTTTGATGCGCCTTCAGTTTGTGTCTGTCGTGTCTACAGCTGGCTGGCCCAGCCTCTCTTCCATCGGGCTCTCCATTTTCCCAGAGGATGAGAACACCTTAAGATTTCTCTGCCTGAGGGGCCCAACCTTGGGTGGTAAGACCCTCAGCTGCAGCCCTCCCTGGGACTGAGTGGCTCTCCTGTCCTGTGGGGAGCAGCAGCATGGACAGGCTCATTCTAGAACCCAGAGGAGAAGGCTGAGGCTGGCTGGCTGGTGGAAGGGTGTGTCCCAGCAGGACAGAGGCGGGGCAGTGGGTCAGGCATCACATCCCAGGGAGTGCCGCTTCTTGCTGTTTCAGCCTAGGGCAAGCTGGAAGGCTGCAGTTCTTAATCAAGGAAGAAACCCACAGAGACTGCCTGCCCGTGCTGCTCCACTCACTGCTTGGCAGGGTGGGCAAATGGCATCCACAGTGCTCCTTAGGTGCCTGGAACGTCCCCCCTGGCACAGTGCAGGCTGGGAGGGGAGCGCCGCCGGAGCAGCTGCTGCTGCTCTTTAAGCTGCCCAGTCTATGCCTTCCTCCTCATTACTCATGTTACATCTGCCCTTTTTCACAGGGATGCTTGAAGATGGAAAGAAATTCGATTCCTCCCGGGACAGAAACAAGCCCTTTAAGTTTATGCTGGGGAAGCAGGAGGTGATCCGAGGCTGGGAAGAAGGGGTTGCCCAGGTATGGTCTTGGTGTGTTTCCTAGGATCTGCTTTTTAAATTACTTTTGAACATTTAAAAAGTGATTCCAGAAAATCAGAAAAGGTATAATTAAGACAGATTCTCATCCTGTTCCCTCTGCCTATCATGCTGGCAGGTAATGCCTGTTGGTAGTGTTGTTTGTACTGTGGTGGTTCTTTAAGCCTACCTACAGACACACAGTCCTGTTTTTCCTCTGTAAATACACACTATACACATCCTTCCATTTTGACACCTCCTGTCCCAGCACAGAAGAATGGGCCTGGATTTGGCCAGTGCCCTTCTGATGGGCATCTGGATCATGTTCCACATTCTGCTGCAGTGTTAGGGGACAGGGACTCACTTGTATGACTTTATTTTCCCTGCATGCAGGTGTTGCCATAGGCTGAATTCGGTGCGCACCGTGCTTTGAAGGTGCTTGTCAAGTCAGGACAAGAAGGGACCATCTCCCCCCCTCAGCCCCTCCTGGTAGGCTTTTGGCCTAAGAGCAGTTTTAGTGAGAAATGACAGCTTGGGATCACCTTGGTTTGCTTCATACTGTCCACATTGTGTCAGGCCATATGGGAGAGGTCATCTTTGGGACAAAGTCATTTTGTTTGTCTTGAGTGTTTCCTCACCTCCTTCCTTTCTAGTTGCAGGAGCAGCTGTTGTGCTGCCAACCCTAGAGAATTCCCAGGAGAAGGAGACAACAGGGGTCCCTAGGCAGCCCAGCTAAGTCACACGCTGTCCTTCCTTGGCTCCACCAGGAAGGGGAGATTTTGGCCTGAGACCCAGGGGGCTTTTTGGGGTCCTTAGCTTGTGGGTTGCCAAGGGTATTGCTCGCCCGCCCGCCTGCCACAGAAAATTGGGAATTTAGCAAGATGAAAGATTTTTGTCTCTGTTTCCCAGAATACTCAAAGTCCTACTTACTCTACAAATGTCATGGAGTTTCATCCAAATAAACCTCTAGGCTTTCAGGAGCCTTCCTGGGCACCTGGGTTTCTGCTCCTGTAGGGCAGACTGGCAGTGCAAGGCAGGGGACCGTGTGGTTTACATCCCCTGGGACACCTGCCCAGCTTTTTTTGCCTCGTCTCATCCCTCACACCAGCCGTTGTCCATGCCACAGTCTTTCTGCGACTGTTCTAACACTGAACAATAATGTGTTGTGTGGGTTGAGTGCTGGGTCCTAGACCTCTGGGGTCCTAGAGCCAATCCTGTGGGTACCAAGGGACAATGGCTGTGTTTCTTAAGGAGAGGTCTGGGGCAGCAGACCATTCTAGTCTGCTAGAGTGTCAGCAGACTCACTGAGACCTGGGTGGGAAGGTGGGAGGGCCTGACGTGTCATGGAGGGATCTGAGGAGCATTTAACTTCCCTTGGTCTCTTGGAGTACAGTGCAGCAGCATGGCATCTGCCAGCCTGCTGCAATTGCTGCGGTGGCTGTGGCTGCGCAGGTAAGCGGCTCTGCTTCTCAGCCAGGACACCCAGCTGAGGCTTTGTTCCTTGTTCTCTTCACAGATGAGTGTGGGTCAGAGGGCCAAACTGACCATCTCCCCAGATTATGCCTACGGTGCCACCGGGCACCCGGGCATCATCCCACCTCATGCCACTCTCGTCTTTGACGTGGAGCTTCTAAAACTGGAATGACAGGAATGGCCTCCTCCCCTAGTTCCCTGTTCTTGGGTAAGGAAACTTGATGCTGAAGAGCTGTAACCTTCTAGGCTTTCTCCACATTGGATGAGTTGCAGGACTTTCTTCTTCCCATGCACTCCTTGCTCTATGAGCATCTCATCAGAGTTTATCCATATGAACACTGAATCCACCAGTGGGTCATGGGGAGGAAGGGGTGGTCCCCTGGAGATGGCAGCAGCGTGTCTGCCTCTACACAGCCCAGACAAGGAGTTGGGGGCCAGGGGCTGAGACAGTAGTGGCATGTTTGCATGTACACAGCTTAGAGTGTTGGGGGTCAGAGGTCATGGAAACAGGCCCAAGTGTTAGTGTCAGCATTTTAGTTCTTGGGAAATAGGACTGCACGGCCCTGTATTTCCTGAAGCTAGTAAGAGAGTACCTCTGACAGGCACATGCTATCCTTCTGTGGCGGCTCTCCCATCCACACGGTTCATGGTCACTGCCCATCAGATAGCACAGAGCTGCTGCTATTTTGGTCCACTTGTCTCCGGGAGTGAGCCCAGAACACCCATGGCAAGCAGGATGGCTTACCAGTCATAGGAGTGGCAAGGTGAGGTCAGAGGATGCTGTTGGGTCATAGAGCCCAAGTCAGTTTTCCTGTGTCATGGGGGAAGAAACTGAGGCCCAGGGAGAAAAACTTACTCAATGTCACATGCAGGCACTGGAGAGCTAGGAAACTTGACCCATTTCCTGGCTGCTTGTTCTTCCCTCATTTCTTAGGAAAGCAAACCTTATGTCCTGGTGACACGTGGCCCTTTGTGTCAGTCGTTGAAGCACAGATGTAATATCGTCATCCTTGTTCAGGCGGGCCAGTCTTTATCTCTCTCCCTCCTGCCCTTGGCACTAGGGGCTAGAGACTGGCTGAGGGAGAATATGTTTTGCAGCAAGCAGCTGTTGGCCTGACAATGTCAGAGCTGCCAGTGACTTTGTCCTGTCCCGGCTATCTTTAGTGACAGCTTTTTGTTAGCTTTAAAGAAGTGGGTTGTTTGAACTTGGGAAGGGGATGGAGGAGACTGTCTCAGGGTTGGCAGGGCTTGGGAATAGGTTTTCTGTGAGCCTGTGGGATGGAGACAGGAAAGATGAAGGCTGCTTCTCCCATTGACCTGGCCTTCCTACCCACTGTCAAAGGGCTGACAGACACCGAGGCAGGGCTGTGGTTCTTAGCACACTTGAGAGTCACCAGCATAGCTTTTAAAAATCAGTCACTGTTGGGGGGCAGGGTGGATACAGTCACTAGGATGTTTCAAAACTCCCTGGTGACTCCTGGCTGTTGGAAACCCTGTGATTCCAGGAAACTTCAGGCATGGGTGACCTCCTCAGATGGACCTCTCCTGAGGCTTAAAACAAGAAAAAGCAAATTCTCTGGCCAATGTATCTGACTGGTCAGCCAGATCGAGGTCTGTTTGTATGGCAGCTAGCATTAGGTCTGTCCTGCCAAGAATACTGACTTGCTGCAACTCGCTCATGTTTTGTCCCTAACAGATCTGCCATGAAGGGGTCTGGTGCTCCAGGCACGTGCACACGAATCCATCGGAGCTTTTCCTGCGGTTCCACTAAGCCCTCTGTACAAACAGCAGCCCGACTGAATGTGTTCTGTCCCTCGGCTTTGCTTCTCACACCCCTACTTCCTCTCCCCTGCCTCTTTGTATGTGTGGTCACCTAAAGTGTACACCATAAACCTCAAGTGGCTCGTTTTATTTTGTTCTCATTTTAGGGTAAAGATTGTTTCCGTTTTGGGTCTAGGTTTCCAATGGAGAAGTGGTCAGGTATCAACAGCACAGTGGTAGGTCAACTTCAGTGCAGGAGTTGGTGTTGGGTGACAGGGTTTGCAAGAGTCTTTATTTTTATTTTTTGGTTGGGATTTGTATCTATTATGTATTAGGCAGCCTTGCTGCAGCACTGCCGGGGGCTGAATGAGTCTCCCACGTGAGACACGTCCTCGGGTTAGATTAACATGCTGCCCAAACTGGAGTGGGGACAGGGGAGCCTTCGCCTGCACAGCCCCTGCCCAGCCTCCTGAAGCTACTCTGCCTTTGCCACCTGACCGCGTCCCTGCAATGCTGGACACTACAGGTACCTGTCCCTGGCCAGCAGGGACCTCTGAAGCCTTCTGTGCGACCTGGCTGACTTTTTTTTCCCCTAACATCCTGTGGTTTTTCTAGTGGATTTTCAGAACTTTTATAATCTGCAAAATATCCAAACTCCAGCACTTGCTAAATTTTAATAAACTTCAGTTGAAAGTTTAAATTGAAGGTGCTGTTTATAGCCCATCACCCAGCGAAAGCCCGGTCATCACAATACATCCTTGAGTGTTCTGAGAAAGTGATGCTGGTCATCGCAGCTTCAGCATCTCCCGGAGTTTGATGCTTGCCTCTCTGCTGATCTCAGCATTCCCAGCTCTCACCCCCATCTGCTGTCCTGTGTAGTGATGTGGTGAGAAACTTGCAGCACCCCTTCCCTCTGGCACTACATGTGAGTTTCCAGTTTTATTATTGCAATAAAGTGCTTTATGCTGGCTTTTCTCAGCTCTGTGTTGTAGTGATTTCCTTCCAACCCTACTGCTGCCATTTGGTGCAGAGGACTGAGTTAGGCTGTTGAGCAGTGGGGATGCAGGGTTCAAGACAGTGACCTATGGAAGAACTATAGTAGTGAATAGCTTTCCTCAATGGCCACTCTGGGATGAGAAAGGGGCACCGTCGAAGCAGGAAGTCGCTGTGCAATGAGAGGAGCACCCGTCAAGGTGCAGGTTTAATTTAGTGTTGCTTCCTGACTCCTGGAGTGCAGAGGCCTGCTGGATGCATTCCCCAGTGCTATGCTAGCTTCCTTGCTGAGTGTGGCAGTGAAGTGTTACCACGCCCTTGTGTCACAGAGCTAGCATCCTTTGTCACGTTTCGGAGATAGCTGGCATCACTGCACACACACACGCCCAGGCATATCAGTGAGCAAGTGCTTGTTCACACTACTACAAACAGTTGGGCGTCATCATCCGGGAGACCCCATTATGCTCTTCCTTAGTCTCTACTGCACCCCACCCCCACTGAGGCAACAGTTGTTGCCATTTTTCCCACCATAGATTATGCCTGCCTTTTCTAGAGGTTAACTTAACTAACATTCTGCACCCTGGCCTTCTTGCACTTGGTGTTGTGCCTTCACCCAGACACAGGAAAGCTGTTCATTTTCACGGAACTTCAAGTTCAATAAATGCTCTGGATCAGGACAGTGATGGGCAGGGTCCTGGCCCTCCAAGGTGTCCCCATTTTAGTCCCTGGGGCCTGCTACAGAAGGAGGGCCCTGGGAAGAGATCACCCTGGATTGTGGGTAGACCCATTGTAATCACAAGGACTCCTGCCAGAATCCAACAGGGAGACGTGAGGGTGAGCAATCTTCAAGTTTGATTTTTATTGGAAAGGCAGATTTACAAAGAGAAGTGAACAGATATTCTATCTGCAAGTTCATTCCCCAAATGGCCACAATGGTTGATCCAAAGCCAGGAGCCTCTCCTATATGTGTGCAGGGTCCCAAGGCTTTGGGCTGTCCTCAGCCGCTTTCCCAGGCCACAAGCAGGGAGCTGGATGGAAAGGGGCCACCGGGATTAGAACTGGTGCCCATATGGGATACTGGCACTTTCAAGGTGAGAATTTAGCCACTAGCCATTGCACTAGGCTCTCTGTTTTGTTTTGACCTTTGTTTGTTTGCTTGTTTTAGATTTATTTACTTTACTGGAAAGTCAGATTTACAGAAAGATCTTCCAGCCACTGGTTCACTCCCCAAGTGACCATAGCTGGAGCTGAGCCAATCTGATCCAAAGCCAGCACCCTCCTCTGGGATCCCATGTGGGTGCAGGGTTCCAAGGCTTTGGACGATCCTGACTACTTTCCCAGGCCACAAGCAGGGGGCTGGATGGGAAGTGGGGCACCTGGGACATGGACTAATGCCCAAGTAGGATCCTGGCATGTGCAAGGTGAGCACTGCGCTGGGCCCCACTTTTACTTTCAGTGTCTAAGGGTTACCTCATAAAGTTTGTGGCTGTAAGGGCAGGCATTTTAGCACAACAATTGACAACTTGGGATACCCACACCCTAAGCTGTAGTTAACTCAAGTCCTGGTTCCTGCAGTAATCAGCTTCTTGGTAATATACACCCTGGGGGAGCAGCAAATGAAGCTCAAGTGCTTTGGTCCCTGTTAGCTGGATGTTAGACAGCTGTTAGACAGCTCTAGGCTCATGACTTTGGCCTGGCCCTAGCTGTTTGGGGCATTTGGCACAGGGGTGAACCAGTAGGTGGGACAATTTTGTTTTTCAAATAAAGTGAAGCCTACTCTGTTGGCCCTGTGCAGCTAATGCAGGAGCATCTTTTGAGCCCTTGCTGAAGTGGGTGGTGACAGAAGGTGTCCCTGCTGCGAATCTGTGAGTAAGTAGCCTCTGAGTTTAGCCTTGGCCTTGTAGGAGTGCTATGTGAGAGCCA
Source organism: Ochotona curzoniae (assembly GCF_017591425.1). Taxonomy (NCBI): domain Eukaryota; kingdom Metazoa; phylum Chordata; class Mammalia; order Lagomorpha; family Ochotonidae; genus Ochotona; species Ochotona curzoniae. The sequence goes on along the minus strand of NW_024465894.1, from coordinate 17,008,267 downwards.
GCCTCCCTGAATGCATGTAACCAGAACTTGACCATGTCATCAGGAAGCCAGGGATTCTTGTTTGAACTTCAGAGCATGGAGGGGAGCTAATTGGATTAGAATTAAAATGCAACCAGTCATTAGCACTCCCTGGCTTCCGCCCAAAGCATGTGATAAATTCGTCCAAGTGCCAGGAGTTGCAGGCATGCACTGGGCAGATGGATTTGTGCCCCCAGCAGCCAAACAGCTGCCAGCTTTGTAGAATGGAAAGGAATAGATGCCAAGGGGGTACAGACATGACATTGGGGTACTGCCCAATTGCATCTGCATGCTGGGCACCAGGGTTGCTTTTTCAGGGAGCAGATTCGAGGAATTTTGTGACTGTGAAGTGCTAAAGTGGATCTTCATGATCTTTTCATGGTCTAAGAAGCTAGTGTTAAGTCAGACTGAAGATGAACGAGGAAGGGTCATCACATCAGGTGCCCAGATGGCTGTACAGTTTGTCCGCAAGCAAGACTCCTTGGGTTTCATGTGGTCACTGTTTGCTTTTGCTTTTCTTTCTCATTCATAAGATTTATTCATTAGGTGCTTGGCGCAGTGGCCTAGCGGCTAAAGTCCTAGCTTTGGACATCCTGGGATCTCATATGGGCGTTGGTTCTAATCCCGGCAGCTCCACTTCCCACCCAGCTCCCTGCTTGTGGCCTGGGAAAACAATCAAGGATGGCCCAAAGCCTTGGGACCCTGCACCCACATGGGAGACCTGGAAGAAGTTCCTGGCTCCTGGTTTCGGATCGGTGCAGCACCGGCCATAGCAGTCACTTGGGGAGTGAATCATCGGACAGAAGATCTTCCTCTCTGTCTCTCCTCTCTGTATGTCCGCCTTTCCAATAAAAAATAAAATAGATCTTTAAAAAAAGAAAGATTTATTCATTTGAAAGGCAGAGCAACAGAGGAGACACACATAGAAACAGGGCTGAGCTAAACCGAAGCTGGAACTGTTGTGGGGCCATCTGCTATTTGCTGAGGCACATTAGCAGGGAGCTGGATCGCAAGTGGAGCAGACAAGTGAGCCAACATTGATATGGTATGCTGGTACTGCAGGTGGGTAGCTTAACCTGGTACACCATAGCAGCAGTCCCTGTGTCACTCCATTTTCTGCACTCAACTTGTGGGAGGAGTTTGACGCCTCCAGGGGTATCATAGGTCCTGATTGGTGTGGAGGAAACACCAGTGGGTCCTCGGGTTTTGAAACCTGCAGGAAGAAGGAAGCTGAATGCTCCTGTTCATAATAGCGCCACATGATATGACAATGGAGCAGGCAAGGGAAGGAATAATGCCAGTTTTTAAATTAAATCTATTGGGAAGACAAATTTCCAGTGAGGAGAGAGAAATAGCTTCAATTCACTAGCTGGTACATGAACTGACACACATGGGATCCTGGTACCGACTGGCAGAGGTTAGCCAGTTGAGCCATCACACCAGCCCCTGCGGCCCTGCCTTTAGGACTCACTTTCAGCATGATCATGGTTGTCAGTTTGCTCAGGCGGATCTCTGGGGGCATTTCTGTCCATCTTGAATGACACCTGGATTTGGACTGGCCTACCTCCAGCCATTATAGTCATTTGGGGAGTGAACCAGCAGATGGAAGATCTCCCTGTTTCTCCTGTCTAACTCTGCCTTTCAAATTTAAAAAGTAAATCTTGGGGAAAAAAAAGTATGTGGAGAGAGCAGTCAGAAAAATCATGTGCCTGATTTGTGAATATTTTTCAACACAGCCAGTTGGCCCTCCCTGGATCTGCAAGTCACTGTCACAAAGGGAATCAGCCACCCAGAGAGACAGTGATGCAACTGAGTTTTCAACTCAAGCTAAGTCATGCCAGCCTCTAGTGATCCACTGGATATTTGTTTCTTCCAACATGGGGCAAACTCCACATGGAGCCCTCTGGTAAAGATCTGTAATCCCACCTTGCGGGTGTCCTCCACCTCCCCAGGCCTCCTGGCACCACGGCGCTGGGCACTAAATTAGTGCCGCAGGTGTCAAGCACAGGAAGGCTCTAACACAGCTACCAGCCAGGTACACACTGAGGCCTGTCTACCTCAGTTCCCACCTGGTACATTGCCTCTGGCTTTCACCAGAAAGCATAAGCATGTGAAAGGCAAATAAATAAATAAAAGCCATCTGAAGAAAGCAAACAAGCACTGCACTCAGGAATATAAATATGACTCCTGGTCAGAGCTGTAAAGAAAAGAGCAGACAGCATACCTAGACAGGTGAGTAACAGACACAGCGATGGCAACTGTGACAAAGGAGCAAAAAGCAGTGCAGGAACTCAGATGCATTATAACGAATGAGTGACGCAGGACATGGTGAGGAAAGATCCATGACTGTCAGCTGAAGATCCATCAACAGAGACTGGTCAGCAGGAAATGCAGTGAGAGAAGAGGATGAAGACATGAACAGCAGGATACCTGGGAACTGTGGGATGAACAGTGTAGGAGACACAGAATAGGAATGCTAGACAGCAAAGAACAAGAGAAGGGAGCAGAAAAATGTTTTAAACAATGGCTGAGGATTTCCCAAAATCAATGAAAGACGTTAGACCACAAATCAAATAAGTTGAGAAAACACACACACACACAGAAACAGGATAAATGCAAAAAAAAAAAACCAAAAACTCATCCCATTTCCTATTCCAACTACAGAAATCCAAAGCCGAAGAAGCCAGAGAGTAAGATAAATGCATGACTCCTACTTACAAGGACTACTGATAATACTTTTTGTTTGCTTATTTCGGTCTCTTGGGGTTCCAGGCATTTGGGGAGTGAATTCATGAATTGTACATTGATCTCTCACTCTCTCCCTGCTGCCTCCTTTCCCTCCATCTCCCTTCATCACTCTTCCTCCCTCTCCATCTCTTCTTTTCATGCTCCCTGCCTCTCAAATAAATTGAAAAAAAAAAAATCTTAAAAACTGAGAACTTTTCACTAAAGAAAGCAAGAGAGAGGCATGAAATATTTAATGTTGAAGGAGAAAAACCACCAGCCTAGAATTTTGTATCAGTCAAAAGGGAGGGAAACAGATTTCCTAGATAAACAGAAGGAATTTATAACCAGCAGACTTATCTTTTAAGAAATGTTAAGTTATTTAGAGAGAAGAAAAATAATTTTAAAAACAGATCTACAAATAGGAGAGGAGCACTGTAGAATCTGCAACTGAAGACCAAAACAGTTTTTTACTGTGTACTTGCTTAATTCTATAAATGAGTCTTCACTCAGGTAATGCAGATGGGAACTTGGTGATTACAGTACATGACCAGGGGCGGGTTGGAAGGAACCGGAGAGGAGGAGCTGTGAGTTTCCAGTCATAAGGCACCTGCACTCCCCATAAAGTGGCCTAGTGTTACTGAAAAGTGGACTTTGACTGGCTATAAATGTACATTGTACATGCTAGGGAAGCCAGAAATATCTAGTATTCTAAGAGAGGAAAGAAAAGAATTATATAGTGCTCAGTGAAAATGCAAAAAGGAATATTTTAAAAACACCACCATGAATACAAACATGTTAGACATGAAGCCAGCTCTTTGAATAGTTACTTCACGTGTTGTAAATATACCAATTAAGAGCAATTAAAATCCACTAGTGGAGAACATTGAAATAAAACAAAAAAGCAGGACTCACCTAGAAGGTTGCCTACCTTAACTATAAAGCAAATCCATACAGATTAGAAGGAGTGAGGGTGTGGTCTGTAAAAATGTAAATGTCTATCACCACAGGAAACAGTACAGCAGTTCCTTGGAATATTAAAAACAACTTCCATATGAGCCAGCAATCCCATTTCTGGAGATGAGGGATTTCCAACAAACTCATGTTAAATGTGCATTATGAAAACCACTATATCTGGATATCAGGCATCTTTACACCTAAGTAAACTTAATCTTCAATTTCATTTTTCCATGAGCTTCTTAGAGTGCCTTTATATAACCAAAATAATTGAAAGTACTATTTGAACACTCATATTTATAGCAGCTTTGTCCTCCATAGATGAAATACAGGTGCGGGCCCAGCCCAATAGCATAGTAGTTAAAGTCCTCACCTTGTATGCAACAGGATCCCATATGGTCACCAGTACTAATCCCAGCAACCCTGCTTCCCATCCAGCTCCCTGCTTGTGGCCTGGGAAGGCAGTCGAGGTCAGCCGAAAGCCTTGGGACCCTGTACCCGTGTGGGAGACACAGAAGAGTTCCTGACTCCTGGCTTCGGATTGGCTCAGCTCCAGTCGTTGCGGTTACTTGGGGAGTGAACCATCATGAACCATCGGATGGAAGATCTTCCTCTCTGTCTTTCCTCCTCTCTATATTTCTATCTTTCCAATAAAAATAAATAAATCTTAAAAAAAAGAAATACAGGTGCAATTCAAGTGTCCACGTACTGACAAACAAGCAAAATGTGTGCAAATAAAGGAATGTATTATTCAACCTTTAAAAAGGAAATCTGACATATGCTACACTTGGATGAACTCTGTGTTATGCTAAGTCAAATAAGCCAGTGGCAAAAAGACAAACATGAGGCACCTAGAGTAATCACATCAGAAAGGAATCCTGGCAGCTCCACTTCCAATCCAGCTCCTTGCTTATGGCCTGAGAAAGCAGTCAAGGACGGCCCAAAGCTTTGGGACCCTGCAACCAAATGGGAGACCTGGAAAAGGCTCTGGGCTCCAGTCTTCGATTCAACTCCAGCCATTGCGGCTACTTGGGGAGCAGATGGAAGATCTTCCTCTCTGCAAATCTGACTTTCCAATAAAAATAAATAAATCTTAAAAAAAATCTTTTGATTATTTTAAAGATTTCTTTTAACTTTTTTTTTTTTTAGAGAGGCAGAGAAACAGAGACAAAAACCATCTCAGTCGCGCCCAAATGCCTACTAAAGCCAGTGCTGTGTTGGGCTAAAGCCAGAGCTAGGCACTCCACACAGATCTCCCCCATGGGTGGTAGGAGTCCACAAATATTTGCACACTGCCTTCTGCCTCTCAGGTGTGTATCAGCAGGAAGCAATAATCAGAACTTGAACCCAAGCACTCCAGAGGGGGTCAGAGACATCCCAAGTAGCTTCTGAACTACTGGGTCAAATACTTGTCCCAAACAACCCAGTTTTAGAAATGGAAAAAAGGTTATAAAAATATTCAGATGGAAAGTAAACTTATGAAAAATCTTCCATGTCCCATGTCATTAGGAGACTGTACTTTTTAGAAGGGCAAGCACTAAATGCTATCAAGGATACAGAGTAATGGGAATGCTCTTTCTGATGAGAATGCAACATGGTAAAGCCACTTGGGAAGGTTATGTGGTGGCTTCTTCCAGAATTAAACACTCACCCACAATCCAGCAGCTCCACTGCTAGCTACTGACTCACCTGAATTGAAAATTCAACTGCCCCAAACCAGAAGGTTCCAAGATGTCCCTCAACAGGTGAACAAACACATTCTGTTGTATCTGCTCAATGGAGTAATATTCAGCAACAAAAAGAAATGAGCTATCAAGCCATAAAGACACAAAGGAGCCTTATATTAAGTAAAAAACAAAACAAAACAAACAAACAAAAAAACACTCTACGGCCCAGCCTGGTAGTCTAGTGGTTAAAGACCTCACCTTGCATGTGCAGGCATCCCTTATGGGCACCAGTTCATATCCTGGCTGCTTCACTTCCCATCCAGCTCCCTGGTGTGGCCAGGTAAAGCAGTAGAGGACAGCACCACTGAAAAAAAAAAATAAACACATTTATCTCCTGTTATTTTACAAAATTCAGGCATTTTTATGTCTCCGTTTTTAAAAAGTGAAACCAAACCAAACCAAAGAATATAGCTGAACTGATGAGACAGCAGCAGTGTGACTGCAAAGCTTGATTTCTTTCCCTCTGTGATGGAAACAGGATGAGATTTCTGCTGTCATTATTCCTACTCAGCAGAGCACAAAATTGTAGTCAATGCTATAAGAAAAGGAAAGCATGGGGGATAACGGGGTGAATATCCTTTAGGAAAGATATAAGACTGCCCCTTCTTGCAGATAACATAATTGAAAATCCCAAGTACAAAAAAAAGTTTTCAAAGTTTTACAGGTGAATTTAGCAAGATTGCAGCATTTGAAGTTAACCTACAAAAAAATAACTGCATGTTTACACATTAACAAAGTACAGTTAAGGCCCGGTGTGGTAGCCTAGCGGCTAAACTCCTCACTTTGAGCACACCGGTATCCCATATGGGTGCCGGTTCTAATTCTGGCAGCTCCACTTCCCACCCAGCTCCCTGCTTGTGGCCTGGGAAGGCAGTCGAGGTCAGCCGAAAGCCTTGAGACCCTGCACCCACGTGGGACACCTGGAGGAAGTTCCTGGCTCCTAGCTTCGAAATGACACAGCACTGGCCGTAGCAGTCACTTGGGGAGTGAAACATTGGACGGAAGATCTTCCTCTCTGTCTTTCCTCCTCTCTGTATATCTGAGTTTGCAATAAAAAAAAAAAATCTTTAAAATAGTGGAATAGCTAGGCATGAAATTAATAACCTAACACGTTATACTACTGTCAAAGAAACAGGACACTTAAGAACAAGCTTAATAAACATGCATGCTGAAGCCTATGAAACACTGATGGATATCAGAAAAGCGTAAGCAGGAGACATATCATATTCACAGACTGGAAGACTCACCATAATAAAAATGCCATTTTGTTCCCAGATTTATCTACAAGTTAACATGATTCCTATCAAACAGCAAAGGAAGGGGGATAGCTAAAACAATTTTGAAAAAATAATCATCTCAACAATACAATACTCAGAACATCCAAGTGAATTTAAGTCTGCCTGACTGTATTCAGTTTCCGGGACTGCTGCAATGAGGTCCCATGGATTAGATAGCTTTGGGTATTACTGGGGGCAGTTCACCTTTGCCCGAGGGTGGAGGGTGTTACTCCATCAGCTATCCCAGGTTTCTGTATGCTGTGACACAATGCTCTAAGATAGGTTTTAGTGTATGTTTTCTTCAAGAGTCACACAGATGATAACTTAGTCACACAACTTCTGTCATGACTATTGTGCTCACCCTTGTCATTAAAGTAGGAATGAATTGCCTGTCAACAAATGGTCATGAGTATGCTCAATAAAGCTTTATTTACAAAGCAGGCAGTGGGCTAATTGTGGCCCATGAGCTACAGTCTGTAGACCTCAGTTCTCTAAGAATGAGAGTGGGGCCCAGCGTGATGGCCCTGTGGCTAAATCCTCACCTTGTGCACACCAGGATCCCATATGGCCTCTGGTTCATGACCCAGCTACTCTACTTCCCATCCAGCTCCCTCTTTGTGGCCTAGGAAAACAGTAGAGAATGTCCCAAAGCCTTGGGACCCTGCAACCCACACAGGAGACCTGGAAGAACCTCCTGGCTTCCTATTGGCTCAGCTCCGGCTGATGTGACTACTTGGGAAGCGAGCCAGTGATTTTAAAATTTACATTTATTTTCATTTTATTTCAAAAAGAGAGAAAACTTGTCATCCCATTCATTTGCTGGTTCACTCTCTAAATGTCTTAATAGGCAGAGCTGGGCCAGGTGGAGGCTAGCAGCCAAGACAGAACTCTAGCCAGATCTCTCACATGCATGGCAGGGACACAACTGCTTGAGTCATTACCTCCTGCCTCCCAGAAACAGGTTGGAACTGGAAAAGCTGGGACCAGAAGCAGACACTCTGAGAAGGGAAGCAGGTGTTCCCAGCTGTGGCTTAGCCTCTGTGCCCAACTTCTGCCCCAACACTATACTAATTTTAGGGCAGAAAAATAGGTTTGTAAAAGAGAAACAGACAATATGAGGATCAAGAAGGCAGAACAGCACATACTGAAATTCATCATTTTGTATAAAAAAAACATATAAATATACACAAACACATACTCAGAATGACAAAATGTGGTAAAGAGGAATGGAGCTATAGGCCCGTGGCAGCTGGATGTTGTGTGGTAGAATCTTTAGGGTGATCCCAAAGAGTCTTCACCTGCTAGGGTCTGCCCTGGTGCAGTCACTCCCCACAGTGGATATGGAGTGCAGTGAGGTACCAGGGGTGGTACAGGACTGTAAACTTTGTCCCCAGTGTGCTCACCCAAAGTGGGGGGCTGCCCTTCATCTCCTCCCATCACCCTGAAGTCTCCCCCTCTGCCTACCCAGCCAGCATGCAGAGGGAGCTGGTGAGAGGTGCCCTTCCCGGGGAGATGGCGCCCATCTGAGGGCTCCATTTTACCAGAAATGTGGGAAGGCTAGTCCCACGCCAGAGCTGTGCCCCCTCCAGCTGCCCAGCCCTTCTGGAATCACCACTGACCACTAGGTCAGGCTGGGTTCCAAGTATCTTCCTAAGCCCTGGGCTCCACATTTCCTCTTTGCCAGATTCTAAGAAACCTGCAGTGCTTCCATATTTTGTGCCTAAAGCTGAAAGCTGTAACCAGCCTGCCAGCTGTCTTTAGGACATCTGAGTAGGCTGGGGCCAGCAGTGATTGACCATGGAGGGGGTTGTCTGCAAGTGTTGTTTGTGAAATAAGCACGTGATTGGATGCAGATGATGTGTTCACATGCAGAGCAGTTTCAGAGGAAGGTTAAGAGTTTAGGCATGCCCAGTCCACCCCTTGGTACTACCACAGTCAGCACCAATTTATAGGAGCCATACAGACCTATGTCAATGATAAGAGAACCGACGTAGCAAAAGTGTAGGCATGCAGGCAGTGGGACCCAGGACCAGGCTGAGGAGGCTTTCATGGGCAAGATCTTCCTGACATGTTAGCACCAAGTGGAACATACACCCATCATGTGGAAGCCGGATGCTGCTGGTCATGTTAAGCATGAAAGGAGATGATGAGAGAATGCGCAGTGTGCCTTTCTGCAGGTATGTCATCTAAAGCAGTGAAATACACAGGCCCCAGAGCCAGACTGCCTGGCTCCAGATCGCACTTTCTTTCTTTTTAAGATTTATTTTCATTGGAAAAATAACCAGGCTGGACTGCAACACCCATTGGTTCCAGTGGAAGTCAGGTCTGAAAACAGAACCAACCCAGCAATTGCAACCACCAGCTGATCGGGACGATGAACTGTGCCGGGCCCTGTGCTTGCTAGAACACACAAGAATCTGGTCTGGGAATACCTCAAAGTTTCTTTGGGGATCTCCCCAATCAAAATGCCGGACTCAGAACCCTAACCAAGAAAAGACAGAAGACAGAACAAGTCAATAAACCACCTCAGCTATTTGTTGGCAGCGAAATACTGGGCAGAGACTCTATGTTGGACTGTGTCAATCAGTGGATTCTTCAATGATCTCATCATTCTTGGAGTGGCGAGATTGGCAGTGATTCATAAATGGTGAACTATCAAAACCACTTGAGCAAGTATCTCAGAGCATGCCCCACATCTGGGACCTGGGGTGGGTGGGAAACTGGGTGGGACTTCTCCCTCAATAACCCCCTTTATCTCAGATACATTAAGGAAACAATATGGAAATAATAGTCTTACCCACTTCCCTATAGCCCTTGAACCTTTTTACCATAATTAACTATGTAAAGATTGTCAAAATATAATAAAAAATATTTTTTAAAAGATTTATTTTTATTGGAAAGATAGAAATACAGAGAGGAGGAAGAGGCAGAGAGGAAGATCTTCCATCCAATGATTCACTCCCCAAGTGACTGCAATGGCTGCTGGAGCCAAGTTGATCTGAAGCCAGGAGCCTTGAGCTTCTTCCACATCTCCCATAGGGTGCAGGGTCCCAAGGCTTTAGACTGTTCTCGACTGCTTTCCCAGGCCACAGGCAGGGAGCTGGATGGGAAGTGGAGCTACTGGTACACAAACTGGTGTCCATATGGATCCTGGCACGTGCAAGGCAAGGACTTAAGCCATTAAGTCACCATGCTGGGCCTGGATCTCACTTTCATTCCTGCTCACAGTTGAGCATTTCACTTAAACTCCATGCCTCGATTGCTTCATCTGTAAAATGAGCTGATAGCAGAATAAGGTGCAGAACCCATGAGCTGATCACCAGACTTCTGCTGCCCTGGCACATAGCAATAGCTCATAAATGTTAATCATTCATCTTGTTCCTCTTCTGAGCCAGGACCCAGCTCCCTACCTTGCTAGCAGCTGGGCAGCCAAAAGAGTTACCCCCACCATCTCAGGAACCACAGCACCAGGCAGCGCCTGGTGGCCCATTGTTCTGGCCTTCCTGTGCCGCCCTGCCGGGAAATGGTAGCCCTGCCAGGAAAGCTACAAGCTACGGTGCCTTCCCTGGCCAGGCTGAGCGGGCACCGCTGCTTTCCCTCCTGCCTACCTCAGGGTTGGGAGTGCTGCACTGCGAGGCCTCAGATCCAGTCCTGAACACAGACAACAACAGAGGACCACACCTGCAGGGCCAAGCAAGACCCTTTGCAACCCAGGGCCACCAGCAGCTGCTTTGGGCCAGGATGTGGGAGCACTGGTTCTATTGATCATGCCGCCTCTCCCAGATTCCCTCTACCCAAACCAGCAAGAGACTACGACTTGGTGGATGGATCATGGTTCTGCAACTGGACAGCTGTGTGGTCCGCATCTCTCTATCAGCTGCAGGAAGGCAGATGTGGCTCCTGACCTTGGCTGTGCCAAAGGCTGGCAGGGTTGCTATGGGAAAATCATCTGACCCTTCCAGAGGTCAGTCTGTCTAATCTGTAAAATGACATGTTCACCTGGGCTCATGAGACAGCACCTACTGTGGGGACATTTTTCTTTCCTGTGTCCTCTCCTACCTACATTTCTCTGTTTAGAAGAGGAACTGGGGCTGGTCCTGGGAGGCTTTGAAAAGAGCAAAGCTAGGGTGTGTCTCTGGATGATGAACAGGGCTGGGGTAGGCCTTTTGCTGAGCTTTATCCCCACGAAGGGTGGAAGGCGGGGCAAGCAGAGAAACCCTGTGTGTCTTCAGGCTGGCTTTGACCAGACACACAGGGCAGCACGTGCTGTGGCACTGTGCAGGAGCAGCCCTCCTACTGCCAGACCTGAGCTGCAAGGATGGGCTACGTCTCCTCTCACCACCAGGTACCAGCATCACAACCTGCCAGGCCCCTCCGCTTGGTGTTACTGCTTAGGGCCCTTTCTCGAAGGCCATTGTACTTGTGCAGCCTCAGTTTTTCATGTGGACTCCCTTCTCCTTCCCTTTTCATTCCTGTTTTTTAGACTGCCACAAGAACCCCCAGACCTTTGTGCATGGATGGGAGCATCAGGGAGTGGGGCAACCCTGTCTTCATCAACTTCCTCAAAACTGTCCCAAATCAGCAGCCACCTAATAGGGATCTTGGGAAGTTATGAGCACACAGTCCTACTACTAAGCCTCTCCAGTAGGAATGCCTTCCCCAGAGGCCTATGTCCAGCATCTGCTCAGAAGGGCCCACCCTGCATCCCCAAAGGGCTGAGCTGGGCCAAGCATCTTCCGTAGAGAGCAGCCATGAGCATGAGACCCCACCAGCTCACCTGCATCCCACCTGAGGCTCAGGCAAAGCCCACACGTTAGGCGACACAATGTTGCTTTAACAACAGTGGGATTGTGCCTGCCCTATCCAGCGAGGTTGTTTCCACAGTACACTGCTCCTTGGCATTGGGGCTCATGGCTCCTTGCAAAGTGAAGGACCTCCTCTATAAGGACCAGGCCCCAGGGTACCACTCCCCTGGCCTCCCAGAGCCCTGTCTCTGACCCCAGTCTCCTCTCCGCACACTGTCACACAAGGGATTCACTTTCAAACCTGACGTTGAGGGAAAATTCAGGTCAGAGCTGTCTAGAATCAGTGCAGTCCCAGGTTCAGGGACTTTCCATGTGCTTGTTCACTCTCCAAATGGCTGCAATATTCAGTTCTTGGTCAAGTCAAAGACAGAAGCTAGGAATGCCATCCTGGTCTCCCATACGGGTGACAAGGGCTCAAGCACTTGGGCCATATCCAGTAGGGAGCTGGATCAGACGTAGACCAGCCAGGATTCAAACTGGCATGCAAATGGGTTGCCAGTATCACAGGCAGCAGCTTAACCCACTGTGCTACAACATTGGCCCCAGGTATCTTCCTTTCTATCTGTTACACACACACACACACACACACACACACACACACAATCACTCCCTAGGTAAGGCCCTGTGGGGCTCAGTACACCTCCTAGCTCACACCTGCTCCCTTGTTTCGTGCCAAGCTGGGGACCAGAACCCAGAACAGTCTTGAGGGTGTTGTTAAAGCCATCTGTGTCTCAAATGCTGTCTGTCATGCTTGCATGGGGATGGCAACTCCTTGTCCCCTTGTGACTGGGTGGCTATCACCTGGCTAATGAGGTGTGGAAAGTGACAACTGTCACTTCAGGTTGGAGCACTTGCAGGATGGAGACCTTCTCCCCGGGCCATGGCCGCTGGGAGCCTCTGAGACAGTAGCCACTCAAGCATGGGGGCCCTGGACACGCCCTGGTAAGGTGGGGGCCACTGCTGGATGCCTGCCCAGTTTCCTTAGCCAGGCCCCTTTCCTTAGCAACAGATCCTAATGCCACCTGGCAACATGCCCAGCCAAGAGACTCCATTTCCCAGCCCCTCATGCAGCCATACATACTCTTGGGATGAAATGCCTGCTACTTGAGTCTATCTAGGACTTGCTGGTGGCTTCCTCAGGGGACCCAATGACTCAGCTGCCCAGGGTGGAGTCACCTAGAGCCAGGCAGCGGGGTCCAGTTCACAGCCAAGGCCCCACTTCATGAGGCTCAGGCTGTGTGGCCTCGGGTAAGGTGCTCCCTCCCTGAATCTAGGGGCTGCTGGGCACATGGATGAGATCAGCTTCTGCCTGGCACCTGGCAGCGGGCCCAGTCTACAGAATGAATTCCACTAACGGTGGGTGCCCCTCCAGTCCTTGGCACCCAGCGGTGCGGATGCAGCAGGCGTCACAGAAGCCCAGGCTTTGGCATGCACCTTCCAGAGCAAGTGTGGCTTCTGTGTCGCGGGTCAAAGTGCAAAACAGCGCCCTCTGGGTCCAGCAGTCATTCTCCCTTCTGGTCTGAGCAGCCCCATTGTCACTGACACCAGTAACCTGTGTAACTAGCAGCCATGAGGAAGTAGGAAATGGACACAGATCGAACGTCAACTGTGTGGCAGGCATTTCACACAGTTTAGTCATCTCATCTTCAGGACAAGCATGTGGTACAGGGGGACGTACAGGCCACAGCTCTGTGCAAATCATAGATCAGGGACTTGGCTGGCTGGCCTGCCCAGCCTGTCTGTGCAATAAAGGTGCACCATTGAAGTGCATGGCTGAGATGGCCTTCTCTGGGTGGGGTGCCTAGTCACTCAGTAAACATCCACTGGGTGTCTGCCTTAAGCCCAGAATGGTTCTGGTCCCCAAGGATGAGATCCCCAGGCAAAAAGGCCTCTGCCCACAGGGTACCTACCGTGGATGGCACAGAAATTTCATTTCATGGGCCAACTCCAGGTGATAGCAACTGCCTGCAGCACTGTGCAAGATGGCAGCCACTGGGCTCAGCAGGAACAGGTATAAAGGCTGATTGCTCAGGTCTGCCATGGGTGTTTTCTGAGAGTATGCTGCACCCTAGCACCCATGCTGGAGACTTCTCATCTGCTTAAAGACTGTTCATATAAACACTCTCATTAGAGAGTGGCTCTGCATTTTATTTTAGAAAGACAAGTCCTGCCCTGAAGAAGTCGAGGGAATACTGGTAGCCTAAGAGCCCATGAAATACAAGATCATTGTGCTAAAAAAATATATGGAACTGCAGTTTGCCAAGAGGCAGATGGCAGAGGTCACAGGGGTGGGAGTGATCGAGGTGGGCTGCCAGGAAGAGAGCTCAGTGAATGTCGCTGGGTGAGGCAGGGCAGGGGCAGGTATACAGGGAGCAGTGGAGATTTAGAAAAGTGTGAGGCTGAGGGTGCGGGTGGGGTGGTAGGAATAGGAGGCTTCTGGCCTGGCTGAGGTGCACGTAATGGGGAGGATAAGGATGAAGAGAGGGGGCCAAGGAGCTTAGGGAGCCCCTGAGGAGTTACAGCAAGGACAGGCCCAGGGGAGTTTCTTGCTGGCTGTAATGACGTCAGAGATGGCCACAGCTGTGATGCCAAGAGAGCCCCTGCTTAGGCCCTGACCAGAGGCAAGGGTCACTCCTCGTGTGTCTGCTTCCTTCTCCAAGGCTTTTTCAGAGCACCACGAGGAAGCTAAGGCATGGGAGGGACTGGGAGGGTTACAGCCCTAGAGACCAGGCCAGAGGTGGCTATGTAATGCATCCAGGCTCAGCACCCAGGTCTATCCCACACCTCAGCTTTCCTTACAGAAGAGGAGACACAGCCTTGGAGTCTCTCCAGCTGTGGACCTTCAAGTGTCTGCAGGAGTCAGCCCTGTGATCCCTGCTGCATGAAACACTTGCATCCTACACTGGAGCTCCAATTCAGTTCCTTACTGATGATGACCTGGGAAGCCATGGATGACGGCCCAACTGCTTGGGCGCATGCCACCCACATGGAAGATCTGTTGGAGTTCCTGGTTTCTGACTCTTGCTTGACCCAGCCTTGGCTGTTAAGAGCATTCAAGGAATGAACCAGTGGATGGATGATTCTCTCTCTCTCCCTCCTTCTGTGGCTCTCCCTGTCACTCTGCTTCTCAAATAAATAAATCTTAAACAAAACAAAACAAGAAGGTGGCTGGTATAGCATTCCTATGTTTTCTAGGCAGTGAGTGGCCCAATCAGGCATCACTGATTTGTTGCTTCTCTGTTGCTCCCTGCGTGGGACTCCTGACTGCTGTCGCAGGCAGGCTGAGCTCAGGATCTGGGGCCCCAGGCAAGTGCAACTCTGCCTGGTTCATCACAGGGACAGTGACGTAGGCTTGCCTGGCCTGGTGAGCAGCCTGATACTCACCCCACCCTGAGTGGGTGCCCTGTGTCATCCCTCTAGGGACTCCCCAGCACATGGGGAGTCACACATATCAAGTGTGACAGACACCCTGAGCAACCAAAACTATTCAGATCTAAACCAGACTCCCCCTTTCCTGTTCAACTTTACCTCTGGGGATTAGTTTTCAGAATTGAAAAGGTACCCTAAGACATTAAAAAAAAAAGTCTTCAGGGCCGACATTGTGGCTTCCTGTGACACTGGCATCCCACGTGGCCACCTTTTCAAGTCCTGGCTGTTCCACTTCTGACCCAGCTCCCTGTTATGTACCTGGGAAAGTACCAGAAAATGGCACTAGTTCTTGGGTCCCTTCCACCCCCAGGAGAGATGAGGAAGGATCTCTGGTTCCTGCTTTCAGCCTGGCCCAGCCCTAGCTGTTGCAGCCATTTGGGAGGTAAACCAGTGGACAGAAAACCTCTCTCTCTGTAACTTTGTCTTTTCAAGAAATTCATTCATTCATTCATTCATTAAATCTTGGTACCCAAAGGAAACAACCAATGCAAATTTTCTCCTAAAATGATGAGTCAGTTCCTTCCTTTAAGCATTCAGAATAAAAACCTAACAAAACAAAACTAAATCACCTTGGAATAGACACTCAAATGTAACCTTGAAGCTGCCAATCCATGCTCAGTCCAGACACACAGCCTTGCTTGCACGTCTTATCAGACCATGTGTCATGCACACTCACTCCCCAAACAACAAAAACCAGATACAAACATACAGGCTCACTCCTGGGATTCCCTCTCTCACCAGGGACAGGAACATCTTGCTCAGGGCTTGCACAATGCTGTCATCTTCCACAGAAGATGACTTCCCCAGCCAGGCTGCAGAGGTGAGCATCTGAGATTTAATGTCTTCCCAGCTAGAAATAATGCAACCCAAGGCTTGGAGCCTCAGGATCACAGCCTTATAGAGGAGGGAATGCTGAGTCACAAGGTATAGCCACTTTTGTTATTGTTAATCCAATGCAGGAAATAAACAGACCATAAAGAACTCACAAATTCTTTCCAAGGTCATACCTTATCCCTTTCCCCAGCCCTACCTGGCCCACCAGGCCAAGTTATCTTTGATTTTAGGTGATGGGTGGGTGGGGGAAAAATGGAACACATAAGAATGGAAATTTTTGCTGTCTCATGTAGGAGCGGGCAGCAGCTGACCTAGGCATGGCTCAGAGACAGGCTCCAATATAGACTATGCATTAGGATCAAGTTTAGGGGGCCTAGGAGATTCAAGATGGCAGGACACATTTAAACAGACACAGAAACATTAGCTATTGTAAAGCAGAGAGGGCACATTTCAGGAAATAAGAGAGGAGACTGACAGACACAGGAAAACAGTGGACACAACGATGTGGTATTACAGTGACCAATACCCCAGCAGCATCCAGAGAGGTGATCTGAACTGCATCAGCAGCCGGAACTCTACCAGTAACAAGGAGGGAAAGGACTTTCACTGGGAGCTCAGTAGGTGAACCCAGATAAAGAACTGCTCATTCTGCTGGTTTGTTTGATTTGACCAGGAGCAGAGACAGAGTGGCAGGTCCCAAGTGGGCAGTGCAGGAACATGGTAGATTTCACAGCCCAGACCACCTTCTAGAGCCAAGTTGGCCACCATTTTGTATAGGGACGCAATGGCTATGGAACAGGACTGCTCATGCACTGAGTTAGGAGTGAACTTATTTCTGGCTCAGTGAACCACAACAACATAGCATCCTACAGGTGCAAGAACTCTAGCAGTGGTACATCAGGTGCAATTTTATACAATGTAGAAAAACACAGGGACCACAGGGATAAAAGTGAGCTGTGCATGCGCTGAGCTGGGAGTGAACTCACTGAGCTCAGAGCACTGCACTGGTCTCATAGGAAAATCATACCGACTTCAGCATCATATAGGTCAAAATAAGTCCATGTGGCCCGCAGACCTAATAGCCAACTGGTTCTGGCAAGATCAGCACCACAAATAATCTAGTTACATAAGACACTTGGTGTCTTCCTAATTCTGGGAACTGCTTAAACTGGAAGTGGGAGAAAGGTAGTATAGACAACAGTGCAGCCTCAGCACGGGATCATAGGAGGTGGAGATTGGTGAGCCAGGAACTGGGGCTACAGAGACCATGGTGGAAATCTAACATAAGAACCCAGACCTGAAACTTGCTGGAGGGAGTGGCACAAGTGACTGCATAAAACAGCTTATGTACCAACTGCAATAAGTAAAATCGAACTGTAGACCTGTGGATGACACAGCTTAGAAACCTGCCCCAAGGAGAAGACTCTGATAACTAGATGTACAATGACCAAGAGCAAAAGAGGAAACAAAGGCACAATGAGTATTATTGAAGACCCCTCTCCAAAGGTGCAAAAGCCTTTGCCAACCTCAGAGTTAACTGAGGAAGACATCAAGAAAATAGCGGATACAGAATTCAAAACACTTTTTATAAAACTTCTTATCAACAATGAGAAGCACATAAAGCAGGCATTCAAGGAATTCAAGGAATATGTCACACAAGGAATGAATCAAATGAAAGCTGATATATCAGAAATTAAGAATACAGTGGAGCAAATTAAAAGCACAGTGGAGAGTCTCCAAATATTTCCAGTCACCAGGGGAAACAAACAAAAAGCTAGAAGCAAAGCTGGATCAGGCCAAAAAAAGTATTAAAGAATTGAAACACACTATTAAGAGGTCAAATATAAGAGTTATGGGAGTTGCAGAAGGTGCAGAAAGAGAAGCTGGGATTAAAGGTGTATTCAATGAAATAATAAGGGAAAATTTCCATAATCTAGAAAAAGAATTGGGAAACAACATCCAAGAGGGGCACAGAACTCCCAACAGGGTTGACCAAAAGCAATTTGTACCGCAATACATGATAATCAAGCTCTCTTCAATTAAACATAAGATCCTTAGATGCACATGTGAAAAAAAAAATCAACTGACATATGAAGGAATGCCAATTAAATTCACAGGAAACCTCTCACAGGAAACTCCACAGGCCAGAAGAGAATGCAGTGACATATTCTAGATTTTAAAAGAAAAAATTCTCAGCCTAGGATAACGTACCCAGCAAAGTTTTCCTTTGTCTTTGAAAATGAAATAAAATTCTTCCACAGTAAAGAAAAGTTAAAAGAATATGCCTCTTCCAAACCTGCCCTACAAATGATACTTAAAGGTGTTCTCTTAACAGAGAAGAGGAATAGCGCCCACCAAAACCAAAGGCAAATGGGAAGAACATCCCAGCAAAATTACAACAGAAGATTAAACCAATGAACAAGCCATTACTAAAATGACAGGACCAAATTACCACCCATTCATATTAATCCTGAATGTAAATGGTTAAATTCATCAGCCAAACGTCATAGAATAGTAGATGGGATTAAAAAACCAAAACCCATCTATTTGTTGCCTACAGGAAACATATTGCACCAACAAAGATCAGCAGAAACTGATCTCATTGATTTTGATTTTTTAAATTTAATTTCATCTCTTCAAAACTCTTCCTCATTAAATTCTTCAATGACTCATAGATCATACAGTAGCATTATTTTGTTCAAGAAGGTTCTTGTTTCTTTTCCATTTCTTCAGTGACACATAAGTAATTCAGTAGCATGTTATTTAATTCCACAGTGTTTTTAATTCCTTTTTTTCTTTCTGTTATTGATATTGTTTTGTGGCTTTTCATTTAAGGGGATGTACAGTAACTGTGTAATGGAGACTATCATATATAGTATCAAGTTATTTAACTTCATGGCATTGTAAATTTCTAATCTTCTTCCTGTTGTTGATTTTGTATTGTGGCTTTTCATTTAAGTAACTGTGTAATGGACACTATCATGTCCAGATGTGAGGATACAATGTAGTATGCATCTCTGGTTTCATATCAAAGATGGACTCTCAATGAAACTGTTAAATGTATCTTTACAATCTGATGCTGCCATTGTCCATGCCCGCAATGATGGACATATGACTGTTTATGAAGAACTATACTCTAGTAATGATATAGGGGAGCTCAATGGTCAGGGGAGGGAACGTGGGGAGGGATAAGGGAAATCCCAGGGGCTATGAAACTGTATCATAAAATGATAATGACAGAAAGGTTTTTTTTTAAAGGATCAAGTTTAGGCTCCTACTGGGGTAGAGACTTCAGCACTACAATGAAGCAAAAGAAGATGCACGGGAACTAGGATCCGTCCATCCAGGCAGTGCTGCTGCATGGGAATCTGGCCCAGACGCTGGTGGTTTGGTGTGGCCATTTTAAACAGCTTGGATACCCAGCTGCCTTCCTATGATCAGCAGGACTAAGCATCCAATCTGAATGCAGGGACTTCTTCAGCGAAAGGGCTAGGGGCTCTTGGTTCTTGGCACATTCAACAGCAGCTGGGGGCTTCCCCGCTCCACTTCCAAGCCTAGATCAAGGCCAAAGGTCTCCTTCGAGCCTACAGCCTACCGAGCCTACGCCACCTGCTATGTTTACTCAGCCACAGGGCCTGAGCTGGGCCCAGCCCAGGTGAGTCACTGCATGAGGCAGGTACCACCCTTCCCCGAGCAGGAACACAGGCTGGGACAAGGGTGTCACCTTCTTGGGAGCACAGAGTGCCGGCAGTTGCCCGAGGAAGCACAGCAGCAGTTATCTGCAGGTAAGAGCCGGCCCCTGCTGGGATGCAAGACCTGCCTCTACCCTCCTGGGTTGCGTTCTCACCTAGCTCGGGGTCAGGCTTAAGGGCTAGTGGTGTCTTCCTGTAGATATTATGAGGACCTGGCTCCTGCTGACTGACTGTGCTTGAAGGGGTGGGACCCACACTCTGCTCCTTGTAGTGGGTACCAAGAAGGTGAAGGCCTCCAAAAATTTGTCACTTCCCTCTCTGTCTGAAGCTGTTTTTCTATCAACCACCTCCTTGCCACCACACAGAAAAGCCTGCTAGGGAAGTGGGACAGGGCCAAGGCCTTCCCTTCTCCCAGAAGTAGTTTTTCTCACCTGGAGACTGGAAACAGGCCACAGGGAGAACTATAGGAGGTCATGGATTTGGTGAGTGGCACACCGCCTTCACACAGCAGGGGCTCAGAACAGGGAGTTTAAATGAAACTGTTGGCTGGCCAAGCCCACGCTGGTCACAGAACCACCTAGCATCGCCTCTGACCTGGGCTCCCTGTTGCCATCTCTGCCCTTAGTCCCCAAACATCAGCCAGTGGAACATGTTAATGTGATAACCCGACCACAGCACTCTGCTGCTCAGTTTCCCCAGGGGCTCCCGCCTCACTTGACACACAGGCCACAATGGATCTAGAGCCTCTCCCTACTTCTCCAGCCCCTTCCCCAGCTAATCCTCCTTGGAGCAGCCTCCCTGGTCAGCTGTTTTCTAAATACAACTTACACTCACACCTTTGCAGTCCCTATCTCCCTATCGTAATACTCTTCCGCATCTCTATAGGTGCAGTGGGTCCCCTCCTGGTAATGAGGCTCCTCTGCATCCTCTCTCCACTTCTAACCCTGCTCTGCTTTCCCCCCACCCCAGCACTTTCCACCACCACACACAGCCTGCAAAGTCACAAGCTCATTTTCCCAGCTCCAGAAAAGGCATTTGTCAAGCAGCAACTTTGCCTTTGTCCACTGCTTTACTGCTTGCATCTGGAATAGCACAGGCACTTGGGAAGCCTCTGGAAGTTAGGTGTTGAATGAAAGACCAGAAAACTGGCTATTAGGGGCCAGGTGCTGGGCTAACTGCCTTCCAACAGCACTTTCAGAGCTACCTGCAAGGCACTGTGATGCCAGTAGTTACCCTTATCACGAAGGCCAAGATTCCACTGGGGGGCGGGGGGGCATGCAGCCTGAGCTCTGCTCTGCAGGTCACAGGTGGTCAGACCCCGGCTCCTGCCCTGCTTCCTCCCGGCATGGTTTCATAAACTGTGACTCCTCAAGTCTAACCCTTTTCCTGGGCTGTGAGTGAGCAGACACACTGGTGGCCTAGCAACAGCCTTTTTGATTCCAGCTCATAACTGCCGGGGCTCATGTGGCCCTCCAGGAGTTATTCCGCTGACTCTCTGGCCTACGCCTCCCTCCCACACGCTGCCTTCCTGGGGATGGATGAGCTGTCCACAGGAACAGGTGGGAGTCCTGCAGCCTCTGCTCTAGGGAACAGTGTGTTTGTTCTCCTTTGAAGTTCAGAGCTGCCTCTAATAGTTCAGGCCCCCTTTGCTATCCAGTCCTGGTGCGCTCCCAGGCCCTGGTGAGATTTTTGATGGGTACTGTTATTGTGGCTATCAACAGGGATGGGAGCAGGCAGGAAGGAAATCTAGAAGTGCTATAGGAAAGGAAAACTCTGGAATACAAGGGCTATATGGGCTGTCCTGGAAGCAGTTACTTGCAGAAGTGCTCAGCACAGAGCCGGAGGACGTGGTCCCATGGACGGACACCCTGGAGGCACCGGGCAGCCTTCCACCATCCCCTCTTCCTCTTCAGAGCTGCCACCTGCTACCTTTCTGGGCCCAGGTATATTTTCTACTAGAGAGGTTTTGTTAACTGTGGTCAACAGTTGGGAACAGGAAGAAAGCCTGTGCATTTAGGTTTTGGGGCCTTTTCCTTTCCTTTGTATCTGCTGTTGCATTCCTTGATCAAACAGTCCCCAGGCACCTGCTAGAGAACACAGGTGACTTAAAAATGAGTGTCCATCCCTGACCAGTGAGGGGGACAGGCAAACAAACACACCAAATCCCAACCCCCAACCCAGGAAATGTAGACAGTCTTGCACTTAATAAACGTTTAGGGAATGCAAGCTAAATATATGACACTGGGGGTGCTGTCAATTTCGAGGGCCAGTTGGCAGGTGAGGGTTCGCAGGAAAGCTTCAAAAGAGGGAGAGTTCAACAAGGTGAGCCAGGCAAAGACAGAAGGCATGAATGGCACTTGGGCAGAGGGGACAGCACCTGCAGGCGCCAGGTGCCAGGAGCAAGCAGGCTGAGTGGTTTGGAATGAACATAATCATACAGAGAAAGGACTGGGGAGGAGTGACCATGGCTGACCTGACCAGGAATTATGCTGTGGAAATCTAAATGCTAGCTCCAGGTCTAAAGTTTATCCTGAGGGAAGGAGCCTTGAGGAGAAGGGAAAGGCCAGAGCTGGGAACACAATTTCCGGCTCAGCTCAGGTATACACATACAGCAGGGCTGCGGTGGTTTGGCAGCACAGCTGGACAAACCCTGAGGAATAGCCTGGAGGCAGTAAAGGACTCCAGCCTCTCCCTCGCTGGACTGGCGGAGGCTGTTTCCAGTTAACTACTTGAATCTTCACCCTGCATGACCCCGGTCAGGGTCATCCTTCCTCTCACAGAGCCTTCTGGTTGCCTTGGCTTCGCCCCTGCCCTCTACATGCACCTGCCTGCCTGCACCTCTAAAAATGAATGCACAGAGGATCTGGCCTCTCGGTGGACACGATCAGCCAGTCCCCTCCCGTGGATAGCAGGGTCCCAGTGACTCAGGCACAGAGCGCCAGGGTGAATTTGCAAGGGGTGAGACAGGGATCAGCTGCAGCCAGAGCCAAGCCGGAAAGCCGGAGTTCCAGAAAAAAGGCGCAGGAAGAGTGACGTCACAATGGGCAGGAAGCACTGGGAAGTTTGGGCGCTTCCGAAACCTAGGGGAGCGGGGCTGGGAGCCAGGGGGCTTCCAGGGCCAGCGGACTTGGGCCTCGTCCCTCCCACAGCTGCTTCAGTACGCAATCTGGCCCCGCACCCCCACCTTGGATGCTGTAAATGAGGTTCAGAGGCCAGAGGCGGGGGAGCCAGGGGCCACTCGGCCCCCGCGCCACCTCCAACTTGGTAAAGGGGACACGGAGCCCGACCTAAGCCTGGTCATCCCGCACTTTGCCGCTTTACCTCATTCTTTTTGTGATGGCCAGCGCCACCCTCAGGCGCCTGGAAAGCCTGCGGCCCGGCGGACTCCAGCAACCCACCGGGCCGGCCTCCCACACGGAGTGGAGGCGGATATTTCTTCAGGAGACGCCCTGAAGCGGGCGGCGAAACGCATGCGCTCCAGACTCCACGGTGCAGTCCAGGGGGCGGTTCTGCGCAAGCGCTGGAGCCCAGAGCAACCGGGAGTCGCCGCTTTCCGCCCAGTGAGGAACAGCGAGGGCGTGGCCGCCAGAGTCTTGACGGGAGAGGTGAAATAGTGTGCTGCAAGGGTAGACTGAGGCCGGCGGTGGAGAACAGGCCCTGGAGGCCGGCGGACTGCTCCGCAGTGCATGACTTGGTGCTTGGTTACTGCCATTTTCCAAAACCAGAGTTGAAGACAGAGGGAAGGAACAGGTGAAGCTACAAGCAAGGACGAGTTCCTGAGTAAAAAAATAAATAAAAATATCAATAGGATGTCATGTCTTTAGAAAGGAGGGGTAAGGGAAATGAAAATAATTTGTAATAAAAGAATATTTTAGTGCTCACACTGGATTACCTCTGATCACGGATATGTCTGATTTAGGAGTGGGTTTGGATTTAGAAGACAATATGCAGCTGACCTGCATCCCGACCCCCACCTGTGCCAGGCGCAGCCCCCTCAGTTCCCTGTGCATGTCCCCTGCTTGGGACACACATTGATCCTGAAACACTGCGATCTACCTGGGAACGCAGGAAGAAGCACAAGGGAGGAGGAGCTTGGGGCCCTGGGGCGCAGTGCAGTGGTCTCCTGGCTTGGAAGCGGGAGAGGCCTGTCTAGAGGGAAGTATGGGTGCCAAGGAGATGGGGCGGGGAGTGTCTAGCAAGGACAGACATTCTGGTCGCGACCAGGCAGTGTGACAGGGCGAGGGGTAGTGGGATAAAGGAAGCAGTTCAGAAAGAGACACTGTTCTTTCCCAGGTTTTTGTCGAGAAAGGAAACTCCATGTTTTCTGAGATCACCAGGCACCTGCCTAGGCAGCCAGCTCAGAGGCCCTACGACACCCACAGTAAAGTGTCCCTGTCCCCAGGCTCCCCACTTTGGGGTGTGATGCTCTGTCAAGCCTCCTGCAATCTGTGAGCAGCTTCCTTCATGGTGGCCAAGATCAGAGGTTACAGCAAGGCAAGGTGGGAGATGTGGCCAGCAGAGCTCAGACTTGCAGAGGTAGATAGAGTGTAGAGGGCTCCAAGGGTCCCGCTACCTTTCTGGCTGCAAGTTAATCCCGATGCTGTGCTCACCTAACACAGGCCTGGTGTGTGCATAGGTTCCTGAAGCACACCTGCTGGCTTGAGGTCAGGCCTTGAGTGGCGAGACCACATTAGCCCATCTGCTCCTTGAAATATGCAGGGTATGTGTGTGGTCCATGGTCTTG
This sequence comes from Ochotona curzoniae, assembly GCF_017591425.1. Taxonomy (NCBI): domain Eukaryota; kingdom Metazoa; phylum Chordata; class Mammalia; order Lagomorpha; family Ochotonidae; genus Ochotona; species Ochotona curzoniae. The sequence goes on along the minus strand of NW_024465894.1, from coordinate 16,984,060 downwards.
CTTGCCTTCCAGTGTGTCCCAGGGTCTGGTGGTGGGGGGAACCTCTGGATCTGGGTTCTGAAGCCCAGGGTCAGAGGAACATGGTACCATGGAATTTCGGGGTTGGAGGCCATTGGCTCAAATCCCAGCTTCCTATCTTTCGAAGTGGGGATGACGACCTTTTCTGCTGACTTTCTCTAGTTCTGGAGTGCCAAGGGCACTTGCTGTTCCCTTACCCCTTCTCACACCCTGAGCTCTGCAGGTGTTCCACGGAGCAGCCATGTCCACCCTGTACCCGTCTCTAGAGGACCTGAAGGTGGACCAAGTCATCCAGGTAAACTGCCTGATAACCTGGGCTGTCTGACTGTTGCCTTGAGGAAAGCTTGGTCCTGGAAAATGATAAGTGTGCAGCTCCTGCTGCAGGGCTTGCTGGAGTGTTCAGAGGCCAAGGCCAAGGTCAGTGGACTCCCAGCAGAAGTGGGAAAGACTAAGGCACTGCAGATGTGTCTGTCTTCTGTCCTGCCTAGCCCCCTCACCCGCGCCCCCCCCCCAACCAGATGGATCCCATGCTGCCTGAGGGATCCCTTGTGTATGGTTTGGAAGCTACTTCCTCCTTCCATCCTACTGTTTGGTGCTCCCAGGGGCTTTCAGGAACTTGGTTCAGAAATGGACCTTGCTAATTGGGTTGCGACACTTGGTGGGTGGTAGGGTCTCAGGAAAAGCCCCTTTCAGAGATGGGCACACATGACCTTGAACCCTGAGGACTAAGGGGCCCTGCTCCAACCTCTGCAGACATCCTTGTTGCCCAGAACAAAGGCTGACAAGTCCTTCCTATCACTCTCCAGGCCCAAGCCAGGATGTCAGTCCCACCAGGCCCAGTGGTAACTACCTCCCCACCTCCAGGTAAGTCTCCCGCAGCCCCAAGGGCACTGCAGGTCCAGGTGAGCCCCAGGTACTAGCAGGAACTTTGAGGCTCTGGGGAGAATGTAGGCTGGCACAGGGTCTCCTGTCTGGGCCACAGTAGTATCCCACAGTAGTACCCCACCCTCTCCTCCAGCCGTTTCCAGATGTTCACCTCTTCTGCACCTGTCCTCCTCACTAGAAGCTTTGGAGGGGACATAAAGGAGAAAGCTGACTTTGGGTGGGTGGGGACTTCTGACCTGGGGTCCCTGTAGCAGGAACCCTGGGAAGGCCCCTGGAGGTGCTCTGGAAGCAGTTTTGATGCAGGTAAACTTGAACTCAGGGTCTGCACCTCCCCCTCCTGGGCAGTCTACCTCCTCCATTCCTTTGGTCAGACACCTGTCTCCCTCCTGGCCACCACTGAATTCCTACAGGCTCCTGCACCAGCACTGTTCTTAGAGTTCTATTTCCAGCTATAGTTGAGTGCTCAGAGTGGGGCCCCAGGGACTCTCAATGAAGATGAGTGGTTGCATGGTCATGGCTGTGCCCTTGAGTAATACCTTCTTTCTTTTTTCCTTCCCTCTGCAACCAGTTTTGTACCCAAACCTGGCAGAACTGGAGAATTACATGGGCCTTTCCCTTTCCAGCCAAGAGGTCCAGCAGAGCCTGTCTCAGACTGTAGGTATCTGCCTCCTGCCATATCCGGGTGCAGGAAGTCCCGCCTGCCTTCCTCCCTGATCCTGCCACTCAAACAGACTTCCTGCATCTGAGTTTGAGTCCCCTCTCTCCCTGGGATTCTTGTGGTTCTGTTCTTCCTGCTGTGTTTCATTGTGAGGCATAGAACATCTGGCAGAGATTCTGATTGTAGCTGTACGGGATGGGCGTATCAGTTTGGGATGTATTTAGACCCCCTGATATCTTTTATCAGTGTTTTGTCATTTTTAGTCTACAGTTTCTGTACATGTGTTATTGGACTTTTTTTTGTTGTTTTTGAATGACTGCAAATAGTATTATACTTTTATTTCTGTTTCCCCAGATTTATTGTCAGTGTGAAGAAATATGTTAATCTTGTATCCTATAGTTTTTCTGAGATTATTTATTCAACCTGGGAGTTTAGTTGTTGGTTTTTTGGGACCATCATGCCATCCGTGAGTGGGAACAGTTCTATTTTTCTCTTTTTTTTTAAAAACAAAATTATTTTTTACTTGAAAGAGTCATACACACACACACACACACACACAGATCTTCGGCTGGCTGATTCACTCCCCAAATAGCTGGCAACTGCCAGAGCTAGGCTGACCTGACGCCAGCAACCTGGAGCTTCTCCTGGATCTCCCATGTGGTACAGGGGCCCAAGACTGTGGGCCATGTTCCACTGCTTTCCCAGCTGCATTAGCAGGAGCTGTATCGGAAGTGGAGCCACAGGAGACACAAACCTGGTCCACTGTGGTATGCCAGGGTCCAAGGTGGAAGGTTAGCTTGCTACACAGCTGTGTAAACTCCTTGTTTCTTCCTTTCTAACCTGCATGGTCACTGCCCTTTTTGGCCCCTTGCTGCTCTGCTGGCTTTGTGTCATTGTGTTTCATAGAGGTAGGGTGAGTGGATAGCCCTGCCTTGCCTTGCATTTACAGGGAAGTGGTCATTAAGTTTAAAGTTTAAATACTTCTAGTTTAACTTTTTAAAGACAAAGATAAAATTGAGTCCTCTCATCCTCAATTGCACCTATTGACTGTGAATTTCTTTTGCATTTCAAGTGGATTAAAAAAATTTTTTTCTCCCTGATCCCAGGTGGACTTGGAAAATGAGGCTCCCCTGCCAGTATCCCAATTCTCTTTTCTCTACTTTCTCAGGTTTTTACGGACATGGACCTGACGCCCTCTAGTGGCTCCGTGGGGCCACGTCCTTTCTATGGTTCCCGCGCGGAAGCGCGGCTGGAGGCGGGGTGGGGGTGAAGGATCCCTGCAACCTCCTTTTCCCACCCTGTCCCTATGCCTAGTGACCTCAGGGGGCAGGGGACCCCAGAGCCGAGCTGACCCTCTGCCCTCCTGCCGTCTGCAGGTGGCCGTCTCGGGCTCTTGGGCAGGCCAAGTGGTGGCACCTGTGTCAGGGAACAGCCTGGGTGTGCAACGAGCAGAGATCAAACCTGGGGTGCGGGAGATCCAACTGTGCAAGGATGAGCGCGGCAAGATGGGGGTGCGGCTGCGCGCCATCGACAAGGTACGGAGGTGTGCTGGGGCCTGAGAGCCTCTCCGAGGGGTCCAGGTATACGTGTTCCTCTGCAGCGCCTCCAGGTGCAGCAGTCTCAGGCGGCACCTTAGCTCCTAAGGCTCTTCCCCTCCACGCTCCTCGCTCAGAGCCCCAGGCCTAGCGCTCCCTTTCCAGATTCTCCTTAGATCCTGGATACCAGGGAGGCGGGCTGCCTCTGGGACCGGATGTGACCCCTGGCTGAGCTTGAAATACCAACTCACCTCTTCCCAGCTGCCAGGCAGTTGGGAGTGTTGCCTCCCAGGAGATGGGGATGGGGGAGTGTGTGTGTGTGAGTTGAGGGGGTGGGTAGGAGGTGGTGGTGGCGGCAGTTGTACCTGCTTTGCAAAGCTGTGGTCCTGGTCAGCTGTAGGCCTTAGGAGTACCCTGCAGCTGGGAGTAGTAGTCTGGGAAGTGGGTGGTTGGACCAGGGACACTGACTCTGGGGTTTTGCCTCCCCCATCCAGGGGATCTTTGTGCAGTTGGTTCAGGCCAACACCCCTGCATCCCTTGTGGGATTGCGCTTCGGGGACCAGATCCTGCAGATCAACGGGGAGGATTGTGCTGGGTGGAGCACAGACAAAGTGCACCGTGTGCTGAAGAAGGCCTCAGCTGAAAAGATCATCATGATTGTTCGGGACAGGTGAGTGATAGGGCCTGGGATGGTTCTGATGGCCAGAGTTGCGTTGGCAGCCGGGTCCAGGTCACCATTTTTTTTCCCTGCCAGGCCATTCCAGCGGACTGTGACCACACACAAGGACAGCATGGGCCAAGTGGGCTTCTTCATCAAGAAGGGCAAGGTCACCTCCATTGTCAAAGGGAGTTCTGCGGCCCGCAATGGGCTCCTGATCAACCACTACGTGTGCGAGATCAATGGGCAGAATGTCATTGGACTCAAGGTAGGGGTGTGTGGGTAGTTTCGGGGAGGCAGAAGCAGAATAGTATACCAGAAGAGCATCATCAGTACCCATTAAACAGTGGCTTCTCTATTGGCCTGGGAGAAGTTGAGTGTGGCCATGCCCTTGGGGCTGTGGGCCATGGATGCCTCCTTCCTTTGGGGACTCTTCATGGGGTCATACTGGCTCCTTCTTTGTAATAGAAGCCCTTTAGAAAACAGTGTTCACTTTTCAGAAGTAGGGAGCTGCATCCATGGACAGCAAAAAGGGGCAGGAGGTCTAGGGATGGGACTGTGGGTGTGGAATGGAGGATAGTCATCTTTGGGGACCCTTGTAAACTAGTGAGCATGGTTTTCACTTCACGTCAAAGGAACTGAGGGTAGTTCCCAAGCCTGGCTGAGTCTCTAATGAGGAGCCCTTCCCATTCTGCAGCCCAAGTTAGGGAGCACCTGGGCAGGGCTTTCCCTAGCAGAAGGGCCTGGGATGGATGGTCACCTGCCACACCTGGCTCAGTCTTCTCATCCAGTCATTGTCTGTCACCGAGCATCTGTGGCTCTGTGTATGCTCAGGTAGCCCTGGACTGTCCAGGATGCCCCCTGCTGCCACCTGGGTCCTCCAATGTCTGGCTCAGGGACCCCAATTCAGTGCAGCTGCAGCATCCAGATTTTAGAGACCTTGAGTCCTGGGATAGTCTCTTAGCTCTTTTGTTTCAGCCATTGTGGAGAGCAGTCATTGGAAGATGTGCTTTTCTCATCTTTCCTGAAGGTTCAGGATGTGGTCATGACCTTGCTCTCTATACACAGTGTTTTGTTGAGGCTTTTGGGGCCTGGGTTCATTCCTTGCCCGGCCTGCCCCAGTTTGCTTCTTGAGACTGCTTATCTTTGCAGACCTTGGTAGTTGTATCCTATGGCCATTACTAGGCCCTGTTAACATCTTCTCTCATTTGTTCTAGAACATCTAAGAAGACACATAATCCAGGTACACAAATGTGTACAGTGAACATTGTGAGACTAGGGTCAGGGCCAGAGGCTGTGCCGGGGCCCTAGCTACAGGGTTTGGATGGGCAAGCCTTGCTTGGTAACTGCTAGTATCTTTTTAAGAGACAGAGGGACAGGAAAGAGATGAAGAGACTGTCTCCATCTGCAGGTTCACTTCCCAAATGCATGCAATGGCCGGGGCTGGGCCAGGCAGAAGCCAGGAGCCAGGAACTCTAAAGTCTCCATGTAGGCATTGGAAACTGGAGTACTTGAGTCATCACTTGCTGCCTCCCAGGGCCTGCATTAGCAGGGAGCTGGAGTCAGGAGCTGAAGGCAGGATTTGAACCCAGGTCCCCTGCTGTGGGATGCAGGCATCTTAACCACTAGGCTGAACAACCCCCTCCCCAGCCCAGTGACTTACAGTTCTTTATTCTGCCCTTGATTTATCTATGAGATGTAAGAGAAAGAAGGTCCATAAGGCCCTGACTCAGGCTAGTCAGGCAGCAGGTACATTTTGTGTCAGGGCTAGAACCCAAGTGTGGCTAAGGCCTGGGAGATGGGAGGGAACGGAAGGAGAATGAAGTTTGTGAGGCTGTGCTGTGTACCCCATGCCTTCAGAGGAACCTGGGGAGTGCTCCTCGGGTAGGAAGCCCACAGTCTTGTTCAAACAAGACCTTACCTGGTGTCTCTGCCCACAATCCTCACCTGTTAGGGTCATGGGTAGCCTGGCATCAGGTGGCAGTGTCCTTCAGGGGCCTGCATGCAGAGCTGCTGTGGGCTCCTGGTTCCCAGGGCGACTACTTACTGGCTTCATTTCCAGGACAAAGATATTACAAAGATTTTGGCCACAGCTGGAAACGTCATTACCCTGACTATCATCCCAGCTGTCATCTACGAGCACATGATCAAGAAGTAAGTCTGCCACCTGCCTGCCACTCACCTTATACCTCCCAGCTCACCTGGGCCTGCCCACTCCTCTTCTTCCCTCCCTTCTTCTCTCCTTCCCTCTCCTTTCCCCAAGGGGGCTCCTGGCTTCTGGAGATTTGGTCCAAGACCTGGGAGTGAAGGCTACAGTGGGTGCACTGGTTTGGTGGGGGGCAGGGGAGGGGAGAGCAGGCAGGAGCTAGGAGCTGGCAGCTTTGCTCATGGTTGCTATTGCTACATCCAGGTTGTCCCCCAGCCTGCTTCACCACACCATGGACCACTCCATCCCAGATGTCTGAAGCTGCAAGGTCTCTGGCCTGCCCATCATCCTGCCCTGGCTTGGCAGTTCGCAGCTGGCCTCTGCCCACCGTGGGTGCTGGCGGGGGTGGGTGGGTGGTGTGGTGTTCCAGGTGGGTGGACGCCAGATCAGGGGGATCTTTTCCCTTGAGCACACAGCCCTCCTGGGAGGCTGAGGCACTTAGCTGGGCTGAGGCACAGTTTTCTGAGCTGGTTTAAATGCGGGGCATGTAGGCGGCCAGCTCCACACTTTGCAAGATTTTGCCTGTACCAGGAGAGTACTTCCATGTCCTGACAGAACTCGGGGAGAGTTGTTGTTTTGCCCTTACGTGATCTTCCACATTGTGTGCAGCTGTAATCGTTCACTGTCTTATGAATAAAGATTTGATTTCAAACACTCTCTCTGAAAGGCCACAAAAATTCTAGAATCCTTGGTTTCAGAACAAGCTGGGGCTGGCTTTCCTTGTGCCTGATCCTGAGATCTGTCACTGTCAACGGTGACTTGGCTTTGTCCCTCACATGTGCCTCCTGGCTTGGTGCAGGCAGGGCCGGAACTGGGGGTCGGAGGTGGGAAGGGCAGTGAGCACAGTGGGGTAGTAGGGCTGGGAGGGGAAACAGACTTTGGGGCTCCCCTGTTGAGTGGCTCTGGTGACTACTCTATCTGTGAAATGGGTGTGGGAACCCACTTGAGAGGGTGTTGGAGAATGAGGTGTGTTGTTTTCACAGTGTCTGGCATGGTCCAATGACTAGGGTGGGAGGGGAAGAGATGGTCATAGACTTCAAGGCTGACTACCCATGGGTCAGTGGTGCCCAACCACTCACAGGGTCTGGGATGCTATTTTCCTCTACCTTGGGGCAGAGCTGCAACCTGGCTTTCTCTATGTCCCCCAGCCCCTCCCCTTAGAGCACTAACCACCGGGCAAAGAAATCAGCCAAGGGTCTCGCCGTGTTTTCATGCTTTAATTCAGAGCTGTCTGCGCCAGGTACAACTCTGTCTGAACAAAAGGACAAAGACGATGAGTGATGACCCCTCCCCACCTCCCCCCTTCCCCTGATTCACTGTCAAGGGGATGGCCCAGTAGAAGAGTGCAGTGTGACCCATGTGCGTGGTCCCCTAGGTCAATGAGGAAGGTGTGAGTTGGTTGGGCACAGGCTCCTCAGAAGGCCTTGCTCCCAGAACCTGTGGGATGTGCCCTGACCACCCCGCCCCGCAACTCCCACCCCCTGGCAAGTGCCATCAGATACCCTGTGTTAGTGGTGAGTGAGAAGGGTGTTCCAGTGAAAAGCTCAATTGGTCTTGGGGGATATTTGTATTAAACTGTGCTCAGAGCCACCTCTCCCACACGGAAGCCCAGGCTCAATTTCCCAGTTCCTTCCTGAGTTGCACCCAGTAGGGCTGCTCTGGCCAAGGCAATGGAACTCAGGAGAACCTGCTTCCAGCTGCTGGGCTCCCAGGGACCAGCAGTTCCAGGAAGTACATCCTGGGGACATGACTCCTCAGGACTTTACCAGCTCTGGCAGGAGCACTGGGCAGGAGACCCCACCTGCCAGCAGGAGGAGGTATGAAGCGTTAAGCAGAAAGGCAGAAGGGAGCCTCGGAGGGCAGCTCTCTCAATGGAAGGCCTGGCCCTGGTCCCAGTCTGGTCCCTCCCCCGGTCCCACATTCTGTGGACTGTATCATCAGAGCTGGGAGCCTGAGCTAGCAGCTGCTGCATGCACAGCGCTGCACCCTTTGCATAGATGTGGGATTTGGAGTGCATGTACACGGGCATATGTGCTGGGCAGTGAGCTGCCTCCTCTACTGGCAAGGAGAGAGGCCTTGGAAGGCCCTGCTAAGACCTCCGAAGAGAGCATCCTCATACAATGCTCAGGGCCCCTGGTGACCCACACAGGTAGGCTTCGGGCCCAAACACTGCTCAGCTCTTCACAAACAGCCTCTCCAACCACAGGAACAGGATGGACCACAGCCCCAGCCCTGCCCACGACCACCAACACACAGGACACAAAAGGCAGGCCACACACAGCAAGACACAGACAGGAGCTGGGGGCCACAAAGCTCGACTGAATTCCAGTGGTGAAAAATATATAGACTTTATGTTGTCAAATATAGTTTATACATTGATTTTCCCAGCAAAGCTTGAACTATTTCTAAGGAGATGCTATGCGGCTCTGTGATTACACAGCCCGGCCATTGGGGCCGTGGCTAGGCCCAGCTTGGCTTTGGATTAGCTTTGACCCCCTACCCCTCCATGGCACAATCCCAAGGTCCTGTGGGGCAGCCCAGCCAGGCCCTAGGCTTTTGGGTTTGGTTGTGGCTGGGGCAAGGGGGTAGGTGCTCCCCAAAGGGGCTGTTCTGAGCTCTGACAGAGGTGTGGCAGAGGGGTTCTCTGCCCTGAAGTCTGGAGCGGCTCTACTCCCAATGTATGCAGGTACCCCTTGGAGGGGAGAGGGAGGACACCGGTCAGGCAATGGCTGCTGGGGGCCCACCAGTCAGGCAATGGCTGCTGGGCAGCAAGGAGAGGGCAAGTGACCTTGGCAGAGAACCAGAGTGGCCCATAGGCCAGAGGGGCAGGTAAGGACATGGGGTCCCAGCAACCCCGCAGATGTGGGCCTAACCTCTGAAAACAGGTGGGAGGTGCAGATGGCTGTGACCCCTGTAGGGAAGAGGGGTTTGTTTGTTTTGTGAAAAATCACAGTCATCAAACTTAAACAGCTTTGCCAGGGGGACTTGAATGTCCCAGTGGAGGAGGAGGCAGATAGCGAACTGGGACTGGGGAGTGAGCAGAACACTGCTGCAGTTCCCTGCCCCGGGAAATGCATCCCCGGGGTGCCCTGCTTTGGCCTGAATGGACGTTGTGGCCTTGGTACTCTCTGTCTTGTGATTCTCCTCTTAGAACTCCCACCCTCCCCCAGAGGCAGGAGGGGGTCTCTGGTATAGGACACCTCACCCTGAAAGCAAGCGGCCAGCTACCTCCTGGAAGGTCCTGGATGGGTGAGACCCAGTTAATTGGCGAGCATAGTGCAAAGCAGGTTTTGGGCCCTAGGCCCCTGGAGAAAGTCAGGCTGGGCTCCAGGGGCAGACATGGCCTCAGGTTTTTCCTTCAAGCTGAGAATTCCTGAGTGCAGCCTCATTCAGACTGCAAATGAAGGGCCTTGTTTCGGAAGGCGGAGAAGCCCCCTGACACCACCTCTTCCTCTTGGAGGACTGATGAATTCTCCAGACGGAAGCTAGGCCTGGGCACAGAGACTCTTGGGCATATCTATCTCCTGGGAAGGATGCTCTGAGACAGTCCAATGCACCAAGAGAACAGGGTGACAGGAAGGCCTGGGATCAGACAGACAGACAGACACAGAACCCGCGCTGCCCTCTGCCCCCAGAGGCTCTTTCCTTAGGTTCTGAATCCCATAGTGGGCACAGCTGATGGAGGCTTGATCTCCAGTCCAGGCCCATGGGCTCTAGACTCTGTGCCGAGTCCTTGGGTCAGACACCTGCCTCGTCTCATCAATTACTACTGGCCCAGATACCTAGGCAGAGGACGAGGGCAGGGCAGGCTTGGGAGAAGCATGGAGCAAGCAGCATGTGGGCCAAGGTGGTACAGGCAGCACAGCCTCCCCAGGGACAGACATCCAGAGACTTCCTGTCTACAGGACCAAGGAGACAGAAGGGCCAAGCTGGGCCCTCACCAGTGTGTTTCTCTGCACTTGGTCCAGTCATAGTTCCTCCCTGCTTGCTGTCTGTTGATGTTCTGGGGTACCTTTCCCTACCGTTATTCCCAGTCACAGACACTAACATCCTGGTGGGGGAAAACAAAACAAAACAAAACAAAACCAAAACTTAATAAATAAGATGCTGTCCCAGGGGGTATGGGTGGCAGGGGAGGGCATCCCTACAATACAATCACTGGTCAGGTTGCAGGAGCCCCTCAGAGCTGGGAGCCACCGCCTGCAGGGCTGGGGCCGGCCTGGCCTAGTGAGCGGCAGCTGATTCTGCGGATGGAGTGCAAGGCCACGGTGCAGCAGCCCCGCAGCAGGGAGCTGATGTTGTAAATGGGCTGGCCCTGGCGCCGCTGGGAGCGGCAGAGCCAGGCCACCGTGGGCACAGCCGGCACCACCACGGCCAGCAGATCCACAAGGTAGTGGCGGCTCCAGTAGCTTTTGGGCTCCTTCTCGGCAGAGGCCGCTGCCTCCTCCTCCTCTTCCACGGGGCACACCACGCTCACTGATGGGCCAGGGTTGGGGTGGGCACTAGGCCGGTGTGGGGTGGGCCCACAGGTGACTGGCTCTGTGGCCTCAAGCTCATCACCCACGGTCACCACCACTGCTGAGTTAGGGTCTCTGGGCCTCTGGGGTCGGGGGTCAGGCTCTGGGACTGTCCCGCAGACCTGGGCCTGGGTCACCTTCTCCAGGATGGTGTCCAGGTCAGGCTGGTACTGCCCAAAGTCTGTCTGGATGGCACGTTCCTGCATGCAGCTGGCCTGCACACCGGCCTCCATGCCACACAACAGCTTCTCATAGGTGTTGCTGGCAGGGAAACGGGGGCCCAGGCTGAAGGTGCCATGCAGCGAGGCCTCCTCTGGGCCACAGTCCACCCCCGATGACAGCAGGCTGCTGGCCTCCAGGGCGTCCGTCCGGCTCAGTGAGTCGTCAGCTGCTGCATAGCCGCTGTCAGCGCCGTCCTCGTTGGAGGTGTTGGGGGCATCCCCGGGCTGGCGGTCACCGCAGACGGCTGGGTCACTCAGCTTGGTGTAGGTGGAGCTGCGGGTGAGGGAGCGGGCAGGGGAGCCACCGGCTGACTCCCCTGTGCCATCTTCCTTGGCTGTACCACTCTGGGCCACCTCCAGGCTGTGTAGCAGCGTCTCCAGCTTCTTGTTCTGGATGTTGATATCCACAAAATACTGCTGCAGCCCCTTGTCCTTATCGATCAGGTTGTTCTTGACGGTATCAATGACTTGCTTGAGCTGCTTGATCTCTTTGCGGGCCTCCTTCAGGGCCAGCTGGGCCTCCACGCGGTGGCACTCCTCCTCGATCCAGTCCTCCTGCATGCGGGACAGCTGCATCTTCAGGTCATCAATCTCAGAGTCCCTGCAGACAGACAACACACCCACATTCACTGCCTGCCTGCCTGCTCTGCCACGGCCTCCAGGTCACCAAGGACACAGAGTCGTGGCTCAGAGCTAAGAGACAGAAGCAGGAATCTAGTGCCTCATGCTTTCTTCTTGTTCCATAGGCAGGAGTGCATGTGCGTGGGGAGTGGAGCCCAGAGGTGAAACGGGAGAGGCAGTGGGAGATACCACTGGTACTCACTCTCCAGGGGCCAGAATGCAAGTTCATTTAAGGTTTAGATCCATCAGAGAGGACAAGGGGGACTCTCAGGTTTCAAGGGCTACTATAAAAACCTAACACAATCTTAATCACACACAGAGGAAACTTCTGCTCTATGAATGGGATGTGGCTCATCAGAGAAGGTTTTGAAAATGTCTTCTGGAGGAACAATTGACTCGAGGTCCCTAGGAAGGAGTACTGGGGGCTGGGGAGGGGCGTTGATGGCTTTATACTATCTCTCTGTGAAAGAACAGCAAGTGGTGGGTGGATGAGAAGGGAGGATTGAGGACAGCAGGGCTCTCTTCTTGACAGTTCTAGAAATGTTTCCTTTGCAGTTACCTTAAAAAGGAAAGGCTGAGAGGGTAACAAGAAAGACAAAGAGCTGGGCCACGTCAGCCAGACAATGGCAGACTCGCAGCTACCTGTTCAGCCACTCACACTCATTCCACTTGGCCCCATCAAGGACAAGTCCAGGGCCATAGCGAGAGAGGTGAGACTAAAAAGATATAAAATCTCAGGGACAGGTTTTTGGTTTGGCAGTTAATGTACTGGTTAGGATGCCCGAGTCCTTTATCAGAGTGCCTGGGTATGACAGCCTCCTCCAGCTCCTCACTCCAGCTTCCTGCTAATGGGCACCCTGCAAGACAACAGTGATGACTCAAGTTCTTAGGTTTCCATGGAAGGCCTGGATGGAGTTTCTGGGTCCTAGTTTTAGCCTCAATGTAACCCCTCCATCATGGGCATTTGGGGTGTGAATCAGCAGGTGGCAGCTACCTATCTCTTTCTCTACCTCTCAAAATAAAATTTTCTCAAAAGATTTACTTATTTACTTGAAAGGCAGAGTTATAGAAGGAGGAACAGGGGACGTAGGTAAATCTTCCATCTGCTGCTTCTAAATGGCCAAAATGGATTGAGTTAGGGCAATCTGAAGCCATGAGTCAGGAACTTCTTCTGAGTCTGCCAGGTGAGAGCAGGGACCCAAGGTCTTGGGTCATTTTCCACTGCTTTCCTACCAGTATAAACAGGGAGCTAGATTGGAAATGGAGCAGTCAGAACTTAAACTTGTGCCCATGTAGGATGCCAGTGCCATAGATGGCAGCATTACCAGCTATACCATAGCACACAGCAACAGCCCCCTCAAATAACTTATTTTTTAATTTAAGAATTGTGACTGGCTCTGTGGCATATCAAGTTAAACCTCAGCCTGCAGTGCCTGCATTCCACATGTGGATGCTGGTTTGAATCTTAACTGCTTCACTTCCAATTCAGCTCCCTGATTATGGCCTGGGAAAGTAGATGGTACAATCGCTTGGCCTCCTGCATTCATGTGGGAGACACAGAAGAAGTTCCAGGCTCCTAGCTTCAGCCAGCTCTAGCTGTTATGGCTATTTGGAAAATGAACAAGTAGATGAAAGATCTCTCTCTCTTTCTCTGCAAACCAATACATGTGGTACTCCATATCAACAAACTGAAAAATAAAAGCCATATGATCAGCTCAACAGATACAGAGAAGGCATTTGATAAAATACCACTTTATGCTAGACATGAATAAGCATAGAAGGAACATTCTATAACACAATGAAAGCAATATGTGAAAAACCCAACACCAACATCATACTAAAGGTGGAAAGACTGGAAGCTTTTCTACTAAAATCTGGAACTAGGTAAGGAGTCCACTCTTACCACTGCTATTCAATATAGTATTGGAAGTCTTTGTCAGAGCTTTAGGCAAGTAAAACAAATCAAAGGAATTCAAATCAGAAATGAGGAACTGAAATTATCCCTGTCTACTTGGGAGAAACAAAAGATTCAGTCAAGAGACTACTGGAACTCATAAGAGACTTTGGAGGATAGCAGGATGTAAAATTAATGAACATAAATCAATGGCATTACTATACACAAATAACTCCTTGGCTGAGAGAGAAATTATAATTACAGTCCCCTTTAAAATAGTGGAGATGAATCTTAAATACCTAGGAATTAATCTAACCAAATATGTGGAAGACCTCTAAGATGAAAACTGTAAAACCTTAACAAAAGAAATAGAAGACATTAAAAGATGGAGAAACTTACCTTGTTCCTGAATCAGCAGGATCAACATCATGAAAATGTCCATATTACCAAAAGTAACATATAAATTCAACATGATCCCAATCAAAATCCCAACAACATTCTTCTCAGAAATAGAAAAGGAGATACAAAAGTTCATCTGGAAACACAAGAGACCATGAATAGCCAAAGCTATCCTGAAGAATAAAAATCAAGCAGGAATAATAATTCCAGACCTCAAGACATACTTCAGAGCAGTGGTCATCAAAACAGTCTGGTACTGGTACAGAAATAGAGAAGATTAATGGAACAGAATAGAAACACCAGAAGGGAGCCCATCCATGTATAGCCAACTAATCTTTGACAAGAAAACTAAAAACAACCTAGGGAAAAATTCTGGTCTCTTTAACAAATGCTCTTGGGACAACTGGAGATTGTCCTGCAGAGAGAAGAAGCAAGACCCGCACCTGTCGCATTATACAAAAATCAGCTCTAAATGGACCAAAGACCTAAAAGCTACACCCAGAAACCATCAAACTATTCAAGGAAAACATAGGAAGCACACTCCAAGATACATGAATTGGGAAAGACTTCTTGAAAAAGACACCCAAAGCACAGGTAGTCAAAGCCAAAATAAACAAATGGGACTGCATCAAACTAAAAAGCTTCTGCACAGAAAAGGAAATGATCAACAAAGTGAAGAAGTAACCAATGGATTGGTAGAAAATCATTCCACACTACACAACTGACGGGGGACTAATAACAAGGATTTACAAAGAGCTTCAGATACCCAGTGACAGCAAAACAAACAACCTGTGAAGAACTGGATGAGGAAATGAACACGTGTTTTGCAAAAGAACAAATTCAAATGGATAGTAGACATATAAAAAGATGCTCAGGCTCTCTAGCCATCAGAGAGATACAAATGAAAACCACATTGAGATTCTACCTGACTCCAGTGAGGTTGGCTTACATTTAGAACTCTACTAACAACACTTGCTGGTGTGGATGTGGGGAGAAAGGTAACCTCCTTCATTGCTGGTGGGAGTGTAGACTAGTACAACCAATATGGAAGTTAGTTTGGAGATTGCTTAGAGAACTCCAAATAAACCTGCCCTATGACCCAGCTATCCTGCTCCTAAGAATATATCCAAAGGAAATGAAAACTGCATATGAGAAAGGGACCTGCAATCCTATATTTATAGCAGCAAAATCTACAACAACAAAGACATGGAAACAACCCAGATGCCCATTCAAAGAGGAGTAGATAAAGAAACTATGGTATATCTACTCCATGGAATACTACTCAGTCATTAAAAAGAATGAAATTCTACTATTTGCAATCAAATGGTCCCAACTTGAGACCTCAGTGAAATAAGTCAATCCCAAAAGGACAAATACCATATATTCTCTCTGATATAAGGTAAACTTCATGCGAATTATAAGATCAATAACCCCTTCAATACTGTTTTTGCTGCAACCCATGCATTTTTTTTAAAGATTTATTTTTTATTATGTTTTATTGGAAAGGCGGATATACAGAGAGGAGAGACAGAGAGGAAGATCTTCTGTCCGATGATTCACTCCCCAAGTGAACGCAACGGCCAATGCTATGCCAATCTGAAGCCAGGAGCCTCTTCCGGGTCTCCCAAGCGGGTGCAGGGTCCCAAAGCTTTGAGCCTTCCTCGACTGCTTTCCCAGGCCACAGGCAGGGAGCTGGAAGGGAAGCGCAGCTGCTGGGATAGAACCGGTGCCCATATGGGATCCCAGGCGTGCAAGGCGAGGACCTTAACCACTTGTGCCACCGTGCCGGGCCCAACCCATGCATTTTTTTTTAAGATTTATTTATTTTTTTACAAAGTCAGATATACAGGAAGGAGGAGACACAGAAAGGAAGATCCTCCATCTAATGATTCACTCCCCAAGTGAGCGCAACGGCCAGTGCTGCACCGATCCAAAACCAGGAGCCAGGAACTTCCTCCAGGTCTCCCACAAGGGTGCAGCATCCCAAGGCTTTGGGCCGTCCTCGACTGCTTTCCCAGGCCACACGCAGGGAACTGGATGGGAAGCAGAGTCGCCGGGATTAGAGCCGGTGCCCATATGGGATCCTGGTATGTGCAAGGCGGGGACTTGAGTCGCTAGGCCACCACGCCGGGCCCGCAACCCATGCATTTTGAAATTTACTTTTATTTTCATTTCTTCAAAATAGTTTATTTTCTCTTATTAAATGCTTCACTGACTCAGATCATACATTGGTACCATTTTCTCCAAGAAGCTTTTTGTTTTCTTTTTTAATTCTTTATTGACACATTGGTTATTCAGCAGTGTTATTTAACTCCATGGTACTGTAATTTTTTTTAACTTTATTCCTGTTGTTTTCGTTTTTTGTCTTTTTTAAGGGAATATATACTGTGTAATAGAAACTATCATATCCAGATATGGAGCTACAATGCAGCATGCATTTCTCTTTCCAAATCAAAAATGCACTCCCAGTGAAACTGTTGGATGTATCTTGACAATAGGATGCTTGACTCTCTGCCAGTGTCTGTACCCGTAATGTCAGGATATACTTAAATAGCAGAATGATGGGCTTATGACTGCTTATGAAGGCCTGTACTATTCTAACAATATTGCGGAAATCAGTTGCGGGGGGATTTGGAAAGGGTAAGGGAAATCTCAGAGCCTATGGAATTATATCATAAAATTAAAAATAAAATACATGGAAATAAAAACTATCCCACTGAGGTCCAAAACCAGGGAGAGATAGGGCAGTGACCAACTGAAAGTGACAAAGGAGAAACCGCAACAGGACCTTGAAAGTGCAGCCGGGTGCTCCCCCTCCAGCTCCTACATGGCCATTCTGTCCATTTATAGAAAATTCCAGGACAGACAAATCCAGAGACAGGAAGAGGAGGAGATTCAGGGACCAGCTGATTTCAAGGAAGAGAAACCACTACTAATGGGAATAGGGTTTCTTTTAGGAAATAGCAAGGTTATGGAATGCGAGTGGTGATGGTTGCACAATTCTATAAGATGTCTAAGAACCAACCAGATTAACACTTTATATCCTTGAGTTTTATGGTATGTCAATTATATCTTTAAATTTCTTTTCATTTTTTGTAGTATGGCAATTATATCTTAACAAAGCTGTGATACATTTTAACAAGACAAAAATAAAAAGGCAGTTGTGGTCTCTACCCTGAGCTCCAGTGTGCAGCTCGGAATAGCATGCATGTTTGACAGACCCCTGGAAAGAAAAGCTAATCTATGGAGACCAGGGACAGCCTCAAAGTGTCAGTTGTAAGGGCAAAGCCACCAAGCTTTAAAGACAGGGGCTGGGAGGTTGGGATAGAGCAGCTCAGCTTAGGTGGGCCTGTCGGGCTCCTAGGAGACCCCCAGGCTGGGTGGGAGCTCAGGGAAAACTTTCCTACAACTTTGCATCATCTATGGGCAGGAAGTCGATAAGCAGGAAGACTTCTAGGAAGCAAAGGAGAGATAAAGTCTGGTTTTCACCAATAGATGCAGATGAGCCAGAGAGATTTCCTATGGCCAAAAAGGGATGCCAGGCTGAGGCTAGGAGTACTCTGCCATGGGTGGGAGGCCCAGCAGGATAGGCTTTGATGGGGACCTGCCACCTGCTAGGTCCCAAGCAAAGTTTGTGGGAGCAGCTCAACTTGAAAGGAGGTTTTACTTTGGGAAGGGAGAGAATGAGTGGATGATGGGAGCTCCCCCTACCCCCATGCCATCCTCCAACCCGTCTTCCTTGAAACGTCCCAGGTTGCTAGTTCCACTGGGTGTGAAAATGACCAGTGGTCCCTGGCCCTGCTCACCGGTCCTGGAGCCGGTCCTGTGTGTCCTTCAGCCGGGCCTTCAGGTGCCGGATGCATACCTCCTTCTGCTGCAATGGAGTCAGGTACTGCTCTGGGGTTGGGGGCTTGATGCCGTGGTTGTCACTGCACAGCGTGTACTTCATGGAACGCCTGTAAGAGGATGTCCATTCCCGGAAAGGAAGGTGACAGTCAGTCAGGTCACAGGGGCAAGGGGACAAGGGCCTGACCATCTTTGTGCCTGATCACCAACGACTCAGAGCCAGACTTCCTGCACAGACTCACATGAAAAGAACATAGAGCTTGCCTGTGTGAGGAGCATGGAGCGGGAAGGCGGGGGCTCAGGTTCCTCTAGGGAGGGGTGGGAGGCAGGTTGCAGGGCAGGTGTGTGGGCCTGGCCCCATGCTGAACTTCACCAATTCTGTCTCTGCCAATCCCCACAGCAGCCAAGGGCTTCCGAGAATCGCTGGCCTCAGACATGGCAGTACTTGCCCACTGCCTCATGATGGTTCCAGTGGTGCACCCAGAGCCAGGCTTCCCACCTCCCAGCAGCCCACAGCATGAGTTTGAGTGCTGGAGGCTGGGGTGAGAGGTGCATATCTGAGTCTGTGTGAGACAGGCACATTCCCTGAGATGGTGGGGAGTAAGGGAAGGAAAAGCACTCTTCCCTAGGGTGGAGAGCTGGTGTGGCCTGTGCACAGGTATAGCCAGCATGTGTGAGCAGGCCCAGATGTCTCGAGACACTCTGATCAATTCCTTCTCACCTAACTCATGCACATGTGGGCAGGCACTGCATGAATGCACATATCCTCGGTGTGCACCTGAATCCATCAGCTTCTGCCTGGTCTGTGTGTACTTGTAAACTCCTATTCCTGTACATGCACCTGTGCCTGCACCTTGTCATCATCCTGCTGTTGTCTTCTAGGGTCCTGGCATATGCTAGGACTGGCCCATGCACATGTGTGGAGTGTCTACAGTGGCATCCTGCATGGGCACTGCTCCTAACATGGGACAGCAATAAGGCAACACCTGTGCAGGACACACTGGCCTGATCAGTGCAGAGGAGGGGATGTTTCTACCCACAGCAGACAGAGAGTAAGTGCCAAAGTTTCCACAAGACAGGAGAGCACCCCAATTCCACAGTAGACATAGCCCAGCAGCTTCCTGGCTGATGGCTGTCTCATTCAAAGAGAAGTCTTTGAGTCTAGATGTTAATACCTGGGCTCAGGAGCTAGCATTATGGTACAGCAGGTTAAGCTGCTGTCTACAATATCACCATCCCATATAAGAACTGGTTTGACTCCTGGTTGCTCCATTTTTGATCCAGACCCAGGCTAATGCAACCGGAAAGGTAGCAAATGACAGCTCAAGTACTTGAGCCCCATGTGGAGAGACCCAGATAGAGTTCCAGGCTCCTGGCTTTGGCCTGGCCCAGGCCTGCCTATTGTACCATCTGGGGAATGAGCTAGCCAGCAGATATAAGATCTCCCTCATTCTCTCTTTATGTTTTTCCTCCTCCTTCTGTGACTTGGCCTTTTGAAGATAAATCTTCAAAAACCCAAAACCCCAAACCTGGACCTGTTCTCATACAATTGCCCTCCCTCTCACTTTGTTCCTTTACAAACTGAGTATTCCCAGGTCCAGGGAGTGAAAATAATCCTCTTTGGGCCTGGGAAAGATGGGCCTTGGTGATGCCCTAGTGAGCTCTTCTGGCTTTCTCTTGCCCGTTTCCCTCAAGTCAGGCCAAAGCCCTAATTAAGGCAGTTACTGCTCGCAGCTGTCTAAGAGTTGTAGGTGGTGGTCACAGATCATCTCAGGGAAGCCTTGAGGTTATTAGCTCCATTTTACAGATGAGGCAATGGAAACTCAGAGACAAGTCAGGAAGGAATCCAAAGTCTGCGCTGTCCCCTCACATTCCGCTGCCTTCCACTTTCAGCTCAAGGCTGGGAAACAGGATGAGGTGCTGCCTCCTCCAGCTCTGACTTTCTGATCTTCCTGAGTCCTTAGGACCCTGAGCTTGCCTCTCCAACCTGGTCCTCCTTTTCCATCAGTCTCTGTTCATTTTACCCAAGGCCACAACTTACACACATTGCACATGCACTTGTCACAGGTTTCACTGTACCACTCTCCCAGCGTCCCTCCCCCACCCAAGATACTGGGGTTCCCAGTCAGAGGGCAAGGTTTGATTACCTGGGTGTGGGGCTGCTGTCACTGCCCTTGCAGGAGCCTGAGTTGCTGCTGCTGCTGAGGGAAGAGGTGCCGTAGGCATCCCGCATGCTCACGGGTGGCGAGGTACGCCTGGAGGCAGGGAGAAGAGGCAGGTGCTCACTCTGGCTGGTGGGCAGTTGCGGACACTGGGCGAACACTGCCAGGCCGCTGCGGCCCAAAGTCCCCCCACTTCGGGGTCACCGCCGGGGACAGAAGCAGATGGGGGAGAGGGAGATGCACAGACAAGGGTAACAGAACAGACAGGGAAAATCAAGATGGAAAGCCAGAAGGAGGTTGGTCCTCCCAGCTCCCCAGGGACAAGCATGAAGGTTGGGCAGGGTACAAGCCGAGGGTGGGACCCCATCTACCCTTACCCAGGAATTTCATTTCTCAAGGTTCCTCAAGGCCAAGGGAGGAGATGCCTGCGTGAACTGGGACAGATGTGGAAAAGAGTGGAGTGGACAGGAGGAAGATGAGGAGGAGAGATCCACAACAGGTGCCAAGGGGGGAAGCCTGAGTGTGCCCCAGAGGGCAGCTTGTCTCTGGTAAATGACACCTATGAGGCTAGGCCAGCTAGGACCTCAGAAAGCTTTCTTATTCAGTGTGCCCTTTGAGCTCTTCAATACCTCCAGGAGGAGGTGATAGCAAGCTCATCTTAAAAATGGGAAACTGGGGACAGAATTTGCTTAGATAACCTGCAAATCAGTGGCAGGTGGAGACAGATGCCCACCATCCAAGGGGGAGACTCACCTGCGGGATCCAGCAGAGGCCCGTCTGCTCCCTGGCAGGGACATGGCCATGAGGCTGCGGGTCCGTGTGAGGGGCGGGATGGGCGGTGTCCCGGGGGCTGAGGAGAGAGGGCGGGTTGTGGGGGCCGTGGGCAGGGCTGGGCCGGGCCATGTCATCCTCTCGTTGGGGCCGCTGCCCGGCATGGCTTCTCTCACCCTTTGGCAGGCCACCCTGGGACAGGGCACACTTAGCCCACAATTAGCTGTCGCTGCCAATAGGCTTAATCAGGCTCGCACCAAAAAAAAAAAATCACAATTGTGAAAGTCTCAGGGGTAGCTGTGAATCATCAGTCCAGCCACCCTTGGATTCTCAGATGAGGGATCGTGCCCTGGGGAGGGCAGAGGCTTTGCCCAAGACTTAGGGCTTCGGATGCTGGAGCCTCTTGCCCACCGCTGAAGCACTGAGTCTTCTATGCCATGAACCAGGCCTGCTTCTTCCCCAGTCCCTCACACTCAGACCCCACCCTTGTTCTTCTGTCCTCCCTCTTTGGTGGGGGAGCAGAGGCTGAAGGACCCCTGGAGTAGAACCAGGAACCCCAAATTAGGCTGGGCTGGTATCGCAGACCGTCACCTTCCCAGTTGGCACGTGGTTCGGGACTTCCTGTCTACAGGGAAGACAAGACAGACCAACATACCAGCACACGTGTAGAAAGACATATGGATATGCACAAACATGCCAAGGTACCATGTCTCTGCCATTCCAAGATGTACCACATGTGTCTAGGAACATGCTCAGGCAGCCTGCCCCCAACACAGGCCATGCAACTGGACCCCTGCGGCGTGCAGCCCTCAGGCATGCTTGCACCCAGCCCTGCAAATACGCATGCTGATTTTGGTATTCATTGGGAACTTAGGGCCTAGGCTCAAAGTGGATGAGGACTGAGGTAGAAGAAAGCAGAAGCACCCCACTATTTAATGCTGGGTACTTTGGTATGTAGACCCAGAAGGAAGCAACCATTCCTGAAGAGACCCACTGCTGACTCTCTTGGTGAATGGAGAGGTGGACCTAGGCCTCTGGCCCCTTCCAGGAGTCCTTAGGCCTCCTTATTAGGTGGGGGCTTGGCTCAAGAGACCTGTGGAGAAGAGGCTGGGTGTGGGCTCTGTAGGGAGGAAGCCTGCACTGAGTATTAGTTCAGAGACTCTGGAATGTGAAAGAGGTTGCCTGGATTCTTTGTTGTCAACATGCTCATCCCAAGCTAGCACCAGGGACCCAAGCCCCTACCTCCATGCTCAGAGCAGAGATGGAGGAGAGTAGCCTGGGTTACAGGACACCCAGCTGAGAACGTTATGCCCTGCACCTCCGATGCATGCAGGAAGAGGAAGCGTCACTGAGCCCCCCACTCCGCTCCAGCCCCCATGCCCAGCACATTACGTACATTACGCCAGTGATGCCTCCCAATAGCCCTATAAGGAAGTGCTGTGATTAATCCCCTTTTGCAGGTAAGAAATTCAAGAGGGAAGGGAGCTGTCCAAGCCACACCCCAGATGTGTGGCAGGACCAACATCTGAAGTAGGTGAACAACAGAGATGATAAGGGTGGATCTCAGAACCTGGAGTCCCCAGCCCAGGGACCACCCCTTTCTACGTCAAGGTCTCCCAGGAGCCTGGTCACCTCTGCCAGTGGCAGGACTGCCTCCTGAGTGGACAAAAGCACGACTCAGATGGCCTGTTTCCTGGCTGTGACACAGAATGAGGCCTGTTCTCCTGGAGGGCCTGGACACAGCCAGCATTGTGTGCCCAGAGGTGTCAGGTGGCAGACTGCAGGAGCTGCCGACACCACGCCTGTCACCTGAGCTGCCTGCCCCACCTTGGCAATGCCTCTTACCTCCTAGGTCCCAGACACCCAGGCAGGGCCTCCCAAGCAGGAGGTGTGGGGCAGGGGTGATTTGGTGGTGGGGTGGGGATGGTACAGAGTGGCCAACAAAGCTCCTCTGTATCCTCAGGGTAGATTCCAAAGGCTCCCTGCCTCTCAGTACAGGGTAACCTTGACCAGGAACAGCTGGGGGCTGAGTGGGCAAGGGCTCCAGGGTCATCTGTTATTAACTGGCTCCTTCTATGGCCAGAGGAGTCCACCAAGTACATTCATGTGCCCTGCTCCATTACGCCAAACTGCAATGTGGCAAGGCAGCCCTGACTCTCTATTGGGCCAAGGTCCCACAGCTACAGGTCTGACAGTCCCTGGTTTCCAGCCCAGATCATCCCAACCTTCCTGGCCATTTTCCCACTATCGCCCACTCTCTACCTTTTGGGTCTGGGGAGACTGCAAGCTGGAGGCCGTGCTTTCATAAGGGCACCCAAGCAAGGCTGGACTTGTGTCTGCAAAGGGCCTTTCTCTTCCCAGCCAGCATAGTGGAGGTTGCCAAAGAGGCAGGAAAGTACAGGGGAAGTTCTAGATGCAGGTCCTGGGAGGCAGGCTAGAGGCCAAGCTTGTCTTGGAGCCGCGTGTGGCCTTGGGACAAGGAGGTGTTTGTCCCAGCTGTCCCTGCTACTACCTTGCTTGGCAGCCCCATGCCTCCTTCTTCTCAAGTTCCCTTTTTCTGTCTCCCAGCCCTGGGGGGGAGGAAGTAGAGGGTGGGAAGGGGGTGACATTTGTACCTGGATGCAGCTGACAGTCTCCTGGGAGGCCTGATCCGGCCATTCATCCGGGACGGAGGTGGAAGTGGCATTTCCCCTGCTGGGACGGGCCCTTTCAGGCAGGGCCCCTTTGGGGAGGATGGAAGCCACCCAGGCCCAAGGGAGCCACCACTCCAGAATCCTGACTGCAGCCTCAGGGTTTACCTGTGCTGGCTCAGGTCCCCTCCCCTCTAGGCTCCTAGAGGAGGCAGGTCGCCATGGCATTTGTCACCATGCTGCCTGAGAGTCCCACAGCTCAGAGTCCCACAGGTCTGTCTCTAGGCAGCTAGGGGCCACCACTTGGACTAGAAGGAAGAAAGGAAAGGGGAGCCTATGGGAGCTGGGCTGAGGGTCTCTCCTCACCCTGACCCTTCCCTCATACCCGCCTCCCTCCACTCCCCTGTCTGCCCTTACAATGACCATACTATGTCCATCCTTTGATTGCTCTCATTGGTGCCCAGTGTCTTGAAGATCTCTGGTGGGGGTTGTCTAGGGAACAGGAGGCTGAAGGATACAGTGTTACTTAAGTGCAGTTTCACTCCTTGGGCAACCACAACACTGCTCTGAGCTTTAGCCCCTCTGAAAGTGGGGGTGTCATGAAGGTACCTCCTACAATTACTATGAGAATCACAAGGATTCAAGCAAGAACCAGGCTCAGTCAGTGTTCATGACACAACAGACCCCAAACAGTGAGGGTAGCCAGTGTTTACAATGTTGCCACTAATGTCAGCTTCTAAACAGAAACACAGTCAAGGCACAATGGTGGCCTCAGGAGGGTAAGGGAAAAGCGTCTTTAAACAAGACATTTGCACCAGGTCTTGAGGGGGTGGAAAGGAGTTGACTGGCAGAAAGACAGAGAAGCCTGTGCAAAGGCAGCTAAGGGCCAGGCCAGCCAGAACCACCTGAGCAGGGATCTTGTCCTATAGGCAACAGGGAGCTGTGGAAGCACTCACAAAGGAAGAGGGGGCATGATCAAGTCTGCATTTGAGAAAGCACTAGGAAGGGAGCCTGAGTGGGGTGAGGCTGGGAAAAGACAAGTGATGAAAAACTCCTAAGGAATCAGCCGGAAGCGCCTGGATTAGGGTAGGGGCGCATAGAGCAACCTTGACCAGGACTGGCCTGGTCAAACTCTAATTTGCTAGAGACCCCTGACTCATTAAAACATGCAGCAAACTCCCAATCCTGGCTTTCCAGGCCCTCCAATTCATACCCTTTCATCTCTCTCTCTCTCTCTCTCTCTCTCTCTCTCTCCTCATCTTTCTCTCTCTTCATATTCCTCTCTTTCCTTCTCATGAACTCCATGAGGGATTTGTTAGTCACTTGAGCCTCTACATCTCTGCATAGGTTACCTGTCCAGCGCTCAACACTCTCCCTGCCCTCACTCGGGGTTCCTATCCTGCCATGGGTCCTACCCAGCTCCTTTTCACTGCCCCATCCCATCTAATTAACATGTCATGCTTTAGGCTGAAACTCAGGGGATACCACCTGCTGAAGTTCATAAAACTAGACACAGTCAACACTGCACTGCTGGTAACATGGTTCAAAGAGGCACACTTGATGGATGAGGGAGTTGGATCAGATGGTCTCGAAGGAGCTTCTGGATCTGCCATTTTCCAATTGTGGGTTTTTTTGTGAATGGATTGGCTTCCTATTTGTTCTTCCCCTCATCAGTGCCTAGGGCACCTCCATCTCAACTACCACGTGTGTGAGAGAGGGAAGGGCCTTGTGCAGAGAGCCACTGTGGCTTTGCACTCAATCAGTAAGGCCTGGAGGGAAACCAGGGGCTTGTCTTCTTTTAATTTGGCAGCGATGTAAAAGTCCCTGGATGTACAAGCAATTCTCTTCTTTCCAAAGCATAAGCTATCCACAAAAGAAGAAAGCTGCTTTAAAATCGGAGGGAACTCAGCAATCTGTCTGATGACTCAAGCCACTGACAGCTGTGGAGAGCAGAGCACTGCGCCCAGTGGAACAGGGTCCTTCTCTCTGCCAAGGCAACAGGAGAACGCAGAACATTCTGCCTCTTAACCAGCAGAGCACCCGGTACTGCTGAACTGCTAAGTCAGAGAGAAGTGGGAAGGGAAGGACGTCCTGGGAGCATGCCAGCAGCCATGCTTGAAGTTTTAAGGGATCAGAGCCAGGAGAGCTATCACGAAGTGTTGCGGAGCAAACCCTCCACCAACTCTACCACCTCCTCTGTGTGCCATACCTTTGGCCAAAGCCAGGCATTTCCTTCCCTGATTTGGTAAAGGCAGGCAGTGGAGGCTCTTCCCCAGCTCCATTTCTGTTTGCTGCCCCAGCCACTTTCAGAGCTAGAACCACAGATAGGAGCCCTTGATCGCTTCTTCCTGCAGTAAGAACCCCAACACAGCAGCTGGGTGGATCAGCAATGTAGGCAAATGCTGCTAGGGGTTGCCAAGGCAACCAAGACAGGCTGGAGGGCTGAGGCAGTTGCTACACGGATGTTTCTGGTGAGTAGGCTCCATTGCAGAGCTCAGAGAACACGGAGCCTGGGGTCCAGCTAGGAGGTACTGATGGGTGGGGGTGGGCTTGTGCTTCCTTGCCTAGGCTCCTCTTACATTTGTCCTACCTTCAAAAGGTTTGAAGAAAGACTACTTCATACAAAAGGGTTTACATGTTAAAAATCTATGTGATGCATGTTTTCCATAATGAGACCTTATTCTGCATTCACCTGGATGGTTATAAAAAGAAAGCTGGACACTACCAAGTGTTGTCGAGGACGTGGCGAAATGGGAGGGCAAAACAGTGAAGCTGCTGTGGAAGACGCTGGAATGGCTTCTTACAGTTAAGCACAGTGTTACACTATGAACCAGCAATTCCACTGCTAGCTTTTGACCTCCTCTGGAAGAAAGCAGGTATTCAAACAAAAACATACATTGGAGTGTTGAACAGCCAAAAAGGAGACACAAGTCAGCTGTCCATTCACAGAACAATAGATAAGCACCATGTAACCTAACCAGACAATGAAGTATTAGTTGGTCAAAAGAAGAGATGTAGTACTCACACAGGTTATGGCAAAGATGGACCTTGAAAACATCATGCTAACTGAAAGTTGACACCAAAGACTATGTTCTATTCATGTGGAAGTTAAACTAGGGCTGGTGTTGTGGTGTAGCTGGTAAAACTGCCACCTGTGGCGGCAGCATCCCAAATAGGCACCGGCTCGAATTTCAGCTACTTCACGTCCGCCCCATTTTCCTGCTAATGTGCCTGAGAACGCAGTGGAGGATGGTCCAAGAACTTGGGCTCATGTATTCATGTGGGAGACCCAGATGAAGCTCCTGGCTTTAGACTGGTCCAGCTCTGGACACTGCAGCCATTGGGGAGTGAAACAGAAGAAGGAAAATTTCTATGATCTCTGCCTCTCCTGCTCCTCTCTCTTTGTAATTGTGTTTTTCAAATAAATAATTAATTAAATGCACCTTTTTAAAAAGGGTTAAAAAAGTTAAGCATATTAGAAATTGTCAAGGGTTAGGGGAAAGATATAGGAGATAACTACTATTGGGAACAGGGTTTCTTTTGGGGGATGATGAAGATATTTTGGAACTACATGGTTGTTGATGGCTCCCCAATTTTGTGAACATATTTAAAACATCTGGTTTGTACTTCCTAAAAGAGTTAATTATATTGTATGTGAGCTTTATTTCAAAGACTAAATATTTAATTATCTAATTTATTTGAAAGGAAGAAAGAGAAAGAAATTGATTGACATAGACAGACAAAGAGATATCTTCCTTCTGCTGACTCATTCCCCAAAAAGCTACAGCAGCCAGGGCTGGGCCAAGTTGAAGCCAGGAGTCAGGAGTCAGGAACTCCATCTATGTCTTTCACATAGGTGTTAGGGACCCAGGTACTTGAACCCTCATCACTACCTCCCAGGGTATGCATCTGCAGGAATCTGGAATTAGAAGCAGAGCAGGGATGTGAATCCAGGCTCTGCAACATGGGATGCAGGTACTTAACTTAAAACCGCACCAAACACCTACCTCGCAAAAATCTTAAAAAATTCATACAATACTCATTACAAGTGACTGGCCCATAAAGTTGTGGCAAATGTAAGCCAGAACAAGGGTCCTTCCCTCAGGGCCTTACTCCAGGTTCAGAGGCTTCCTATGCTTGCCTGGGGCTCCCAACCCAGGATCAGGCTGGAGGAATGAGGAGACTAGGGATGGCCTAGTAAGGTCATTGCATATCCACAATGTCCCCAGATCCTCACAATGTCCCTGTACAGCAAGGCTGGGGACCATCTGGCCTGGGGCCATAGAAGGCTTGTGAAATCTTTGGTCATGCCAAGGCAACAGCAGGTAGGTCTCAAAACTCAAAAAATTTATAGCAGGCTAGTTTTTAAGTTGATAATTTTGTTTGGCCTGAAAATGATGTTAGAAATAGCTACATCATCCTTGGCATAGAAAAGGTTCCCCACTCCCTCTGTAGAGAGAGGCAAGGAGGAGACTGTTACATCCTATCTGTGGGAAACCTGGAGCCACAGAGGCGACAGTAGTCACCTGTGGTTGCACTCAAGTGGAAGATGCTGAGATTCCACTATATCACAAGATCTCATAACACGGTAAACCTGGGACATGCATCCTCATGCTGCATATGAGGAAAAACCCATGAGGGAGCATGCAGCCCTGCATCCTGGGCTTCTTGGGTTGTTCTGAAGCAGGACATCACAGATACCAGGGGTGGGCACAGCAGAGAGACTCATTTGGAAAGAAATTCTTTACAGACCTTCTCCTCCTGCAGCATAAGGCATCTCCTTTTCTCCTAAAATCAGCCCTTGGGGGCAAAGATGCCCTTATTGTGAGAATCACCCTAGCCCATTGCTGGGGAAATCCACCAGAGAGAGACCCCTGCCATCTCCAGCCATGTCACATGGTCTCTCTCCGTCACCCTGGACCATGGATCTTATGAAGTCTCAGCTACTTTGTGTATTCTATGGCTATCATGCTCTTGGCACAACTGGTCTCTTTGAGATCCAACTTTAGGACTAGGAGCAGTTATTAGAAAATTAGACCATAGTGTTATTGCCGTCACAATCACTTCCTCAGGAAGGGTCTCGTCTATCAGCTCAGGGGGTCAGCACATGCCCAGGAGCTGACTATGGAGCACCCTTTGCCACATTGACAGCTTGGTTGGCCCTCCAAGGCAATGGGGGGCAGGTTCCCCACTCCCACTGCTTGGTTCCCATCTCTCCGCCATCCCAGCTGCTGTAAGACCGCTGCTCTCAAGACAACCAGGGAGGGTTGCCAGCTCCAGCTTGGTGGTTGTCTGCTGGCAAGTGGCTCCTGACAGATGGAGGCCCTTTAGCAACCTTGGCCGCAGCCTGTGCTTCCTAGGGATGCCTGATAGATAGAGCTGTCAAGCCTCAGCCCTGTTCTCCCTACATTCTCCTTTAACATTTGCAGAAAGATAGGGAGACTGGCACTACCCCGAGGGAATCTCCTTTCTTTTCATATCCCACTCAGTACTCAAAAGGGCAAACATACTCTCACGATCCGAGAATGGAAAGGGTTTTGCAGCATTTTATAGATAGAACATGCCTAGCAGGTGGAGAGCAGAGCCTGGGCTGAGGGCTGGCCCCCTGACTACAGAGATGAGCTCTCAGCACCACTACTCCCACCTCTACTTCCAAAAGTTCAAGACCCAAGGGTAGTTTTTCAAGTGCAGGAAAACCTCAGGACAAGACAGAAAAAAAAAAGGCTGTCAACTTCAAGGCAGTTCACAAACAACCTGCAGCGAACTATGCACTGACAACAAAGCCACTCTCCAACCCACCCCCTCCCCCGCGAAAGAGAATGATCACACAGATACAGAGAAGGCAACAAAAGGTTCAGATTTGAATCTGAGCTTCCTGGTTGTTGATACAAGAAGGGAAATTAGTCCTTGTCCTGCAGTTCTCACTTCTCACACTGAGGGGAAGAGCAAGCAGCAAACTCGGAAAAATTAAAAGCTTTCCTAAAATGACCGCCAAGCATTTCTGCCTGGGATTTGCCACCGGGGAGGAAGAGCATGCCTTGGGAGTCTGCCAAGATCCAACCAAGGTGGAGGAAAGACAGTGCCCTGAGGACTCACCTGAGTGGCCCTGTGTGCTGTGCTTGCAGGAGTGGAGGGCTCATGAACCACAAACCCAGAGGCCGAAGAGCCTGGGGGGTGTGATGTGCTGTCTGGAGCCACAGTACCCTTGCACTCCGAGGCTCCATGCTTCCTGGGAATCCACACCAGGGGACTACAAAAACTCAGCTCTCTCCATTCCCCTTTCTCCTATAATTTCATGACAGTGTAGATCAACTGCCACTTCTGAGCAGAAAGCCCAGGCAGGATTTGCCAAAGACTCCAGTGTGAGCTATGGAAGGCTGAAAGGTGAGCCAACTGACTGACCCTACCACTCGCTCTAGGCTCAGGACGCCTGTTGGAAAGCCAGGTCTCATCCATCTTCTCACGGCTCCTGGGGTTCAGCACAGAGGGAGATGCCAGGCAGCTGGTCCAAGCCGCTCCTACCAGAGGCCAGGAGCCCTGCCTGCCTCACGGCTGAATCCTTCCTCCCCTCCTCCAGCTGCCAGCTACCCACCAGCCTCAGCAGCGAATCCCTGTCCAGCTGACTGCCACCAGCATTTCCTGCGTCTGCTGAATTCCTTCACCTTCAGAAAGATCAGTCAGCAAGGCCTAGGCTGGCCAGAGCTTGGTGGGTGATTCATAGACCCTTTTCTCAAGCAGTCTTCTCTCCCTGGAGAGGCTATCTCACTTCCTCAATTTGCCAAAGTGAACACTTTAATATGCTTTCCAGGAGATTCATCTCCATCTTATTTTAAAATTCTTTTGTCTCAAATTGAGTTTTTCCCTTTTGTTGAGAGAGCAGCTAAGCTAACAGAAAGAAGTCACGGCTTTGAGATCAAATATGCCCAGGTTTGAACTCTAGCCACCACCTGCTATATTCATGCCAAGGGGATGCCACTTTGCTTCTCTTGGCTTCAGCCTCCTTGCTGCTCAACGGGGCTGATTCCTGTTGCATCTTTGACCACAATGTGTGCTAAATGCCCATCAAGGACCTGATACAGGAAAATCCTTTAAAAATGTCAGTCATCATCCAGCCACCAAAATCTATTCTTACTCTTAGTGGTATCCATATACATTTTCTCAGTCCAAAAGCTGAAGTATAAATATAATCCAAATTATAATCATCTCAGAGGTTCCTGACCATAGAATCATTTTATCCCTTTTTAGGTCTATTGGCAAAGAAAAATGTAAAAATATAAAAGGAAGAAAAGGAAAACAAAATCACAACCCAGAGGCTAGTGTCATGGCTAGTAGTTTAAGCCTCCACCTGTGGTGCCAACATGCCATATTAACACCTGTTGGAGTCCCAGCTGCTCCACTTCTGATTAAGTTCCCTGCTAATGTTCCTGGAAAACAGAAGATGATGGCCCAAGTGCTTGGGACCTTGTACCCACGTGGGAGACCCGGAATAAGCTCTTGGCTTTGGACTGATTGAGCTCTAGCCACTTGGGCCATTTGAGGAGTGAACCAGAAGATGAAAGACTCTCTCTCTCTCTCTCTTTACTTTCTCTGTATATCTGCCTTTCAACTAAAATCAGTCAATCAATCTTAAAAAAAATGTCTGGCAAACCAATAACTATCTTTTAAATAACAGAATTCCAGGATGTGCCCTTTGGTCTAACGGAACTCTTTAACATATCTAAAACACACATTTCTGATCTTTCCCTCAAACATCTGTTTTTCTGCAGCTTTCTCCATTGGAGTTAATAACAATGCCACTAGTGGGATAGGATTGTGGCTGGTTGTTTGGGCCAATGCTCACATCTGTCAGAAGGGCCTTTTCCTTCCTGTACCTCCTCCTTCTACTGTCCAAGCCACCAATGTCCCACTGCTTGAATGGCACAACAGTTTCCCTAACCCCTACCATCTACACAACAGCCAGAGCATCTTTGGTATCAGAGTATCAGATCATACCACTGTTGGATCACATCACTGATGAGTCCAAATACCCCCACTGGATCCCATCTTGGAGGAGAAACTGAAGTCCCTACTCCTGCTCATGTCAAGTCCTGTATATGTTTCTTCAACTTCATTTCCTCTTCATCCTCATTCCTCCTGCCCTGGTGACCTTGCACATTCCCACCTCAGGGCCATTGCACCTCTATCTATTCCTTTATTGTCCTTAGATAAGACCTGCAAAGGGGAAGCTATGTGCCTATTTTGCTCCTTATTTAGTCCCCAGTACCTAGCTAGATGGGAGCCCAGTATGCTATAGGTTCTCAATAAATATTGCTGAATGATTAAGAATAAGTGAGTCTGCCTTCAATAGGGCAATGTCGCTACCATGGTAAGTGTGGATTTCTTAGCAAGTAAAACCAGCTTTGTGGTGCTATGTTTCTTCCATGATTGTCCCTCCCACACAGTGACCTCTTGAGGGGCTTGTCTCCTGCTAGCTAATACCTGCAAGGGCTTCACTCCTTTGAGTTCCTAGGATCTAGCAGAGACTGAACTGCAAAACTCAGTCAGTGGAGTTTCAGGGGAAGAAGGAAAGTTTTAAAGTTGCCATTTTATTAACATCCATGGCATGCCACACACCTTCCAGGTCCTCCCCATCCATTCTCTCAATTCATCTTCACACCCTCCCATAGGTTAGGGGGCACTCCTCCCATGGACCACTGGGAGGAAGCTCAGGGTCTACAGGTTAATGAGACAGGGAAAGCAAGTGATTACATGGATAGTAAAGCTCAGAGTTGATTCTGACTGCTATAGCAAATGACATCAACAAACTTAGAAAACCTCATTATTATGTCAACACCCCCAAAGTCTGAAAGCTCCCCTCAGAAAAAGAGAGTACATCACCACCAATCCCCACTTTTCTTGGATTCTGGATCTAGGAACCTATCTACTTGCTAAATATGCATATAGCCCTCAAATCAATACTCGCAGCAGTTTCACAGGTGATCATGGGCAAGTGCAACGTGGTGAAAAGCTGGAGCTGCTGTTCAAGTGTATGACCCCCGGCTAAGACTGAATAAAGCCCTGCCTTGTCTCAACGCACACACTGAAAACAAGTGTCCTGGGGACAGTGCCATGGCATAGTAGGCTAAGCTTCTGCCTGTGGTGACAGTATTCATATGGGCTCTGCTTTGAGCCCCAGCTGTTCTACTTCTGATCCAGCTTTCTGCTAATGTGCCTGGGAGAGTAGTGGAAGACGGCTCAAGTGCTTGGGCCCTTGCACCCACCTAGGAGACCCAGAGCAAGCTCCTAGCTCCTGGCTTTGGACCAGTCTAACCCCGACTGCCCACTGAAGTCTTTTGGGAAGTGAACAAATAGATGGAAGATCATTCTCTCTCTTCTACTCTCTCTGTAAATCTTTCAGGTAAAAAAAAAAATCTTAAAAACATGCACACACAAACCCACCGAAAAAAACAAAAACAAACAAGAAAAAAAAATCACATGTCCTTTACTTCTGCCCTTCAGATACTTCTGTGCTCTTGGTTGAACATTTTCCTGCCTTTTTTTTTTTAAAGATATATTCACTTTTATTGGAAAAACAGATTTACAGAGAAAGATCTTCTATCTGCCAGTTCATTCCTCAAGTGGCTGCAGTGGCTAGGGCTGAACTGATCCAAAGCCAGGAGCCAGGAGCTTCTTCTGGTCTCCCATGCTGCTACAGGGTACCCTCCCCCCGCAAAAAAAGCAGAAAGTTCTTGTTTATTTATCACTGTTTCCCAAACAATACAGGATAATAACTGTTTATAGTAAAGTGCCAATATTGAATAAAGCATTATAAGGGACTTGAATATCTGTAGATTTAGGTATTAATGGGGGTGCTGGACCCAACCCCCTATGGACACTAAGGGGCTGGCAGTGCCACCAAATAACAAGAATCACTCTAGCACACACAGCCATCCGATACATGGATGTGCACATAGTAGGTCTGGCACGCAAACTACTTTCATGTGTGCATTGTGTGTGTATGCTCAGCTCTGTGTACTGGATGGACACTGCCCAGGCACTGTACCCGCAGGTCCCAAAAGGGGCAGAATGACTATAACACGAGAGCTCAGACAGTACAGCTGGTCACTCCAGGAGTCAATACCAGATCAGTCAGGAGCATGTGTCCTTACACCAGTCACTCTTCAGGCAGACTTCTACAAACAAAAGGTCTTCCAAAAATTCAAACAAACTATATATTACTAAAAATAAATGGTTTTACTATTCTTTTTTTTTTGCACAAAGTATACTTCTTTTAATTCCATTTTCCTTTAAATTCTTTTTTAGTTTATTGTTATTGGAAAGGCAGATCTATAGAGAAGGAGAGACAGAGAGAAAAATCCTCCATCCACTGGTTCACTCCCCAAATGGCCACAATGGCTAGACCTGAGCAAATCTGAAGCCAGGAGCGTCTTCTGGGTTTCCCATGTGGGTGCAGGGTCCCAGGGCTTTGAGTCATTCCCTGTTGCTTTCCCAGACCACAAGAAGGAAAATGGATGGGAAGTAGAGCAGCCAGGACACGAACCAGTGCCCACATGGGATTCCAGCACTTGCAAGGTAAGGATTTAGTCACTGGGCCATCATGCCAGGCCCTCTCATGAACTTCTTGAAGCACCTTTTCACACACATGAAGTTAATCATTGATGTGATGGTGAGGGGGAGTTCGTGTTGTCAACTGTAGTGCTGAGCACACAAACCCATGGTCCATGTCACAGTTGAGTCAAGGCCAGTGCTGAGCACACACAGTCAGGAACCAATTCTTAGTCAGTGGATATTCAAAAGTAGGTAACTGCAGAGGTCTCAAACTGACAGCCCACAAAGACTATCATGCCTTTCACTTCCCTTTGGCCTGCATATGCATATATTTTAATTTGAACCAATAAATTAGGAGATTATTATTTTTTAAAATCCAGATTACAAGCAAGGTTTAAATAACTCCAAAGGACTTGCAGTTCTGTGCATGGGAATGATTGAAGCTGAGAAGTGGTTGCTTATAGTCAGACTTCATCCCAGAGCACCCATT
The DNA here is from genome assembly GCF_017591425.1 of Ochotona curzoniae. Lineage (NCBI taxonomy): Eukaryota > Metazoa > Chordata > Mammalia > Lagomorpha > Ochotonidae > Ochotona > Ochotona curzoniae. Next base: position 16,950,001 of record NW_024465894.1, on the reverse strand, counting down.
CTCTCCTGGACTCTTTTGTTGGTTATGGGCCTGACATTGGAGCTTGAAGTCTCTAGTCTGACCTAACCTCATCTGGTTTTCATTTTAAAGGATTTGAAAATTTATGTATTTATTTTATTTAGAATTCAGAGTGGCATAAAGAGAGAGGAAGAGATAGATCTCCCATCCACTGACACTACAGTTTTTCCATCCACAGGTCCCTTGCCCACCAAATGGCCATAGTAGCTAGGACTGGGGCAGGCTAAAGCCAGGAGACTGAAACTCCATCTGAGTCTCCCACATGGGTGACAGGAGCCAAGTGCTTGGACCATCATCAGCTGCTCTTTCCAGACACAATAACAGGGAGCTCAAACAGGCACTTTTATTGGATGCCAGCATTGTAAGCAGTCGTGGCTTAATCCACTGGGCCCTAACATTAGTTTCATATCTTATGAAATTTTAACATGGCTAGAGAATTATTCACATGGCATAGTCTTTATAAAAAGTGTTTTATGAGTTGTGTTATATTTATAGTCTACTGTGGTAAATGTGGCTTCCCCTTTCTGTTGAACTAATCCTACAATGGGTACATTGGTGCATAATTGTTTTTCTATATTTAGATTTATTTCTTCAGGCTGGATCCTTGGTTATGGGTTTATAGGGTCACAAGACACGAATGTGCTGCTGATCAACCATCTGGTAGGGCTGGGCTGCCGGGTGACTTTCCCGCCCACAGTGTGTGCATATTAGCTGGATTTCTACTTGAATTTAGCCAACATCTTAAGAGGCAAAGGAGCAAACTCAGACACAAGGATCATCCAAGAGATAATCCTGGGAGCTGGTGCCATGGCTAGAGGTTGCTGCCTATGATATGGGCAGTGGTTTGATCCAAGTTGTTTCAGTTCAAATTCAGTTCGGTGCTAACAGCCTGGGAAAAACAGCAGAAGTGTTTGGGTACCTGCACCCATGTGGGAGACTCAGATAAAGCTCTTGGCTTTAACATAGCCCAGTACTATTTGCAGCTATTTGGGGAGATGGAAGACCTAACTCTCTGAAACTCCGACACCCTTTCTTTTTCTTTTCTTTTTTAAAAAGATATATTTATTTTTGGGCCTGGCACAGTAGCCTAGAGGCTAACGTCCTTCTCTTGCACACACTAGGATCCTATATGGACACCGGTTCTGATCCCGGTGGCTCTGCTTCCCATCCAGTTCCCTGCTTGTAGCCTGGGAAAGCAGTCAAGGACGACCCAAAGCCTTGGGACCCTGAACCCATATGGGAGACCTGTAAGAGGCTCCAGGCTCCTGGCTTCGGATCAGCTCAGCACTGGCCATTGCGGTCACTTGGGGAGTGAATCAACAAACAGAAGATCTTCCTCTCTGTCTGTCCTCTCTCTGCATATCTGACTTTCCAATAAAAAATCTTTTTTTTTAAAAAAGATACATTTATGGGCCCGGCGCGGTGGCGCAAGTGGTTAAAGGTCCTCGCCTTGCACGCCCGGGATCCCATATGGGCGCCGGTTCTAATCCCGGCAGCCCCGCTTCCCTTCCAGCTCCCTGCCTGTGGCCTGGGAAAGCAGTCGAGGACGGCCCAACGCTTTGGGACCCTGCACCCGTGTGGGAGACCCGGAAGAGGCTCCTGGCTTCGGATCGGCATAGTATCGGCCCGTTGCGCTCACTTGGGGAGTGAATCATCGGACGGAAGATCTTCCTCTCTGTCTCTCCTCTCTGTATATCCGCCTTTCCAATGAAAAAATAATAAAAATAAATCTTTAAAAAAAAAAAAGATACATTTATTTTTATTGGAAAGGGAGATCCATAAAGAAAAGGAGAGACAGAAAGATCTTCCATCGGCTAGGTTCATAGTTAAGCATTTATCACAGAAGATGACTCACAAGCTTTGCCAAAAAAAGCCTGGGAAGAGATGGGGAGGGGCGCCAGGAGAGCAGGTGAGAGATGAGGCTTCAAAAGGGCTGTGGAAGTGAGAATGAGAGGAGACAAATGGAGGTGACAGACACAGAGAGGGCATCAAGAGAAATTCAAGGGGAAGATGCTTCAAGACTTGGAAGAGATGGATTATGGGGAGTCAGGGGGAAGACAAATCATGTGGATTTGAACACTAATCACCACCTGCCACATGTTCAGCTCCCCCAGTCTTTGTCAGGGGTGGTGACAAGCCCTGCTGAAAACATACACACTCCAACTCTATCTAGTAGTAATGGGAAGTCTAGCCAGGGGATTGTGGGCTTGAGAACCCAGCTAAGCATCTGTGAGTCCTAAGCTCTTACTCTCAGGACAAAGCCTGGTGCAGCAGAGAGCACAATCTCGGGAGTGGGAAGACTCACCTCTGCCATTGACACCCAGTCCTCAAGGCAACTTATCTCGACCCACTCATGGCTTTAATCTTCCCATCCATAAAATGGAGAGAACAGCTCCACATCACAGAGCAAGCTCATGCCTTCCTCATCTCCTGTTACCTCTCCTTCCCATCAGCTTCGCTCAGCTTACTTTGGGAATGAACCACATGCAGTACCTAATGTAGAGTTCTCTGCCTGGGGAAACCTCCCCAATTCTCTGCATCTTCTCTCTCTCCCAATCTCAGGTCACTTGTGGAAACTCTAGTGAAGCCTCAAGGAGGCTCTACTGCCCATGCACCTTTCAGAGCAAGCAGACCCAGCACCAGCATGACACAGGCTGCTGACACACATCTATACCTGCGGACTGCAGTTGTCTACTTCTTCTGTGCTGCACACACAGAGACGTGTGTGTGTATGTGTATTTCTGGAAGGTTCAGAAAGGGCTTATGCAGAAGAGGTAATAATGCCCTTCTTGGCTCCCCATATCCTCAAGCACAATGGAGAAGATGACTGAGCCCTGCTTCAGCTCATGTGTTCCACAGAACCTGACGAACTTTCCTTCAGAAATACAGAGCCTCTCCTCCTCCATCTCCAGGAGGCACTGGGCCTGGCACATCCTCCTCGCCTTGGAACTGGGGTGGTCAGTAAGACAGAGGGCCCCTAATCTCTGTCACAGGAAGGCATATCTTACAGATGTTGGGATGGAGGCTAAAACCTTATTTGACCTCCCAAGGTCACAGGTAAAAGCGATGGGGGGCTGGGGGAGCAGCCCTAGTCCTGTTCCTCTGGGGAATCAGTTTTCTATGTGGGTTCTGATGCTAAAGCTTCAGGTATCTTAAGGATCCAGGCTCTTGGTTTGCAAAACGGAGCTCTTGAGAGCAGTGAATGTTAAGCAGCTTCAAGTGCTACTCTTGGTGGTAAATGGGGATGAGCTGGGTTCAGAGGCAGGAGTCTGTCTGTTCCTCAGATTCTTTCTCTCTCACTCAGATGCACTGGAGGTTTAACTTCCAAAGGGTTCCCAAGCGCAAGTCACAAACCAGGAGGAAATATTTACAAGACACACATTTGATAAACCACTTGCATCCAGGATGCATGAAGAACTCAATAAGAAAAAGATCAACAACCTATTTTTTTTTTCAAATGGGCAAAAATGTGAGCATATGCTCTCACCAAAGAAGACACGTGAATGGCAAAGAAGTGTACAAAAAGGTACTCAGTATTGTCAGTCATCAGGAAGTACAAGAAGAGGCTCTAAAGAGACATCCCTGTTCACCATCAGAATGGATAAAATCAAAGACTGACTACACCAACCGCCAGTGAGGATGTGAAGAAACTGGATCTCACACAATACCAGCAGGAACGGAAATGGTAAACAATTTGAAAACAGACTTTCTGGAAAAGGTATACCTATATTTGCAAAATGATTACCATGCTACTCCTAGGTATTTACCTAAGAGAATGGGGAAGCAGGTGTGCACAGGACCTTTATGTACAATAGCAACAATGTGGGGGAAATGTGCATTACAAGATGATTCTATGGGGCTGGAGTTGTGGTACAGTGGGGGTTACACTGTTGTCTGCTGGTTCCAGGGCTGGTTGTTCCACTTCTGACTCAGCTGCCTGTTAATGCAGCTTGGAAAGCTACAGAAGATTGCCCAAGCCTTTGGATTCTTGCCAACTATCTTAGAGATGTAGATGGAGTTCTAGCTTCCTGGCATGAGAACTGCATTGGATCAAAATCCCTTTTGTGTAGACCCTGGGCACAGGACTCAATAATACTGCTTAGTGAAAGATAGCAGTAATCCTCCTCCTGCCACCATAGTGCACACTACATGATTCCATTTCCAAAAACTTCTAGAAAATGTGTAGTAATCTTTAGTGATTAAGAAGTAGATCAATTGTTGCCTAGGGATGAGAAGGAAGGCAGCTCAAGAGGAAGGAATTACAAAGAAGCACAAGGACACTTTGAGGGATAATGGCATAATTTTACCTTAATTGTAGTGATGGTTTCATAGGTGTAAATGGATCACACTTCAGTAAAGCTGCGGGGGGTTTGGAGAGGACTGAGGACTAGCAATAAGTATTAGCAGTAAGTAGTAACCATAAGTCATAGGAATCTAAGGAAACTATGAATACAGCACATACACATGCATACTCACACACGTGCATGCACACACACAGATTATGAAACTGCAACACAGAATCTAGGGCCACTCCAAAAGTTTCACAAGCTAGGATTCCACATGAAAGGGACTCCAAGATTCCCTGTCATTTAACCAACATTTTCCAAGAATCATTCTGTGTGCTTGGCTTGCATTGGACACTTGGGATGCTGAAGCGAAACGAACACAGCCCTTGCCTTATGAAACTCATTCTGGCATTCAGGGTATAGGTAACCTTCTCAAAAGTCACCCTACACATTTAACCACATATTCTAAATCTCACCCAGTTTTCCTTTACAGACTCCACGGGAACCCTGCCTCTTGGGCTTGATTTTATTTCTAGCCCTTCTCCCTCTCATGAGAAAACCTTCCATTAGCTCACAATTCCAGCAGAACTTGGTCTTTTATCTGTGCAAAACAGACATCCAGGTTGAACCCCAACTGATTTCTAATAATTGAGATCTGAGCTGAGTCTTTGCAGATCACAGAAATTCAGGGCAGGAAACAATTGGAACGTTTCAAAGCCTTACGTCTACATCCACACCCTTGGGCTGCCTCTGGGGAAGGCAGCTCATTGCCAAGTGAAGATGCACAGGAAAACAGAAGACATCAAGTTCTTTCCTGCTAAGTAGGAGGAGAAGGGAAACAAGCACCTGCTGACTGCTCAGGGCTCTACACATAAGGGGTTTTAACCCCATGTAATTCTCATGCCAGCCTCGCTCATAGGAGGCTAGGATTAATTAGGATAAAGACTTCTATTGCTGATATAAATAGAGAAATTAACTGACCTACCAATGGTCTGAAATCAGGTCTATAACAGAGGCCAAGAGGGCAGTTTAAAGAGGGCAGAGTAAGGTGCCTGATGTTGTGCAGGCTTGGATCCATCTAAGTCACTTTCATGTGAATGCTGACCTCTTATCTGGACTCCCATTCACACTAGTCTCCTGCTATGCCATGGGACTCTGAGGTCCTTCCACAAGCAGGTACAGATCCTGTGGAATGGGGAGGAATCCCCAGAAGAAAGCCATCAAGCAGTGTGTGAGTTTATATTGTCCTATAGCTCCATTTTGGGCACCAGGTACCACCCGCGAGGGTTGATCACTGTAAGGCAGGAAGCAGGAGAGGGTAGAGAAGTCAGGTGCTTTTCTTGCCCTGAGAGTATAGAGCCTATCTTGATGACAAGGAGTCTCAGCTCTGTGAAGGAGCCAGAGGCCTTGGCAGAGAGACTTTTAAAAAGGGCACTTGAGCTTTGGGGAAAATCTGAACCTGGGAGGGTATGAAAACATGAAGACTGTAAGAGAAGTAGGAGTAAGAAAATTAAGGCAGAAGACACAGGGGTGAGTCAAAATAATTGAAGTGGCAAGAAAGGGCATGGAAGGCACATGGCTGTCCTGAGGTAGAACGTGTCCAAGATCACTGAGGGCCTTTCCTGAAGACAGCAAACACCTCACAGTCCTTCCCCAGCTCTAGGTCAGCTCACTCCAACTAGACCCTGGGCTAGCAATCTGATTGTTGAGAGTCCAGATAAGACCTGGGAAGGGAGGGGTGGCTAAGGAGAACAGCATGAGGGAGAAAGAGAATGAGAAAGCAGAAGGACAAAAAGAAAGGCAGAAGTTGGACTCCGGTGCCAGCTGTTTGGTAGCTTAGTTTCCAGGCAACAGCCATGGCTGCATGCACCAGTTGTATGAATTCTCTGTAATCAGTTGCCTTTTCTGTAATTGAGTTGTCCCGGCTGGGCTGTCAGGAGGCTGGTAGAGGGTACTATAGCTCTTGCCACAGAGTACAGATGTTATTGGTCTGGACAAGAGAGGTGACTTAGAGGGGCAGAAGACGCAGGGAAGCCAATAGGAGGAAGGAGGCAGTAGGAAGCCAGGCCTGTGGGGTTGTTGTCCATGTGATGGGCTCTTTTGCAAGCATTGTAGCAAAGCAACCCATTTCTTCTGTCAATGACAATTCATCACTCTTTGGTGGAGGAGAAAATGGCCCAGAGGGTTACACGATTTGCCAGTTTGCTAACAAGTGGCAAACTGGACATGAGCCTGGCCTGACTCTGAAGCTGCGGCTTACCTCGAGCACTGAGCTGCTGCCAAGAGGCTGAGGGCCATCTCAGTAGGTGGAGCTGAACCGTACTTGCCTTCCCTCCTCAAACCCTCAGCTTTGTGCTCCAAAATGTGAGCCAGATGTCCTCTGTCCAATGCCTTTTCTTCCCGACAGAAAGCCTTCTCCCACTTAAGCACACTGTCCCAAATCTGCCAGTTCTGAAGGAAGAGAGAGGTGAGTAAGCAGTAACAGGGAGCCAAACTGGGCTCTTAAGAAAACTTTGGCAGACGTAGGGTTTAGCGTGTGTCTCCACTTCTACTGTTAAGACAGCCAGAGAGAACAGGGAGCTATCCTCTGCTGAGAGGCCCCGGACTCTGGCCAGCCAGGAGGGAGGACTCGTGTTCAAGGACTCCTCACCTTACAGTCCTCCTCCTCTCCTCCCTCTACCCTTATGCTGCTTGTTCACTGGACCATTCTCTGTTCTTTTCCTCTTCTAGGAAGCTTTCCTGGAAACTCCTATTCTATAGCTCTCCTGAAAACACCACTCACTTCCTGCTACTTGCATCACCTGTGACCAGTCTTCTACTAGAATTTCATGTCTTCGGGACTGCAAGACTTGCCAGGCACAACTCATGTCCAGATCTCCGCTCCCCCTCTCCCCCCCGGACATCCAGGTCTGTCAGCAGTCCAGAGGTGAGGAGCTAGCTCTCCAGACACACCATGCTGTATTTCAGAAAGTTCTTCCTTGAACGTAGACAAATTTGCCTCCTTTGTTGGCACCTGCTGGCACAGATCTGGGATCTGCTCAGAGCATATGGAAGCTCAGGCTCTCTTTATTACTGTATTTTAAATACCTGAAAACTACTGTTCTGTCACTAAAGTGGTGTGAGAAAACATGTCCTAGTCACCTGAGTTAGTGCCCTGACCATTTTGTGGCTGTCTAACTTTGGGCCAGCTCATGCTTTTTAGTAGTCCTGGTTTTCTCAACTATAAAAAACCCAATACCAGCTTCCACTGTGCCTTGAACAAATTTTAGGTCTTTTTTTCTGCTTGTGAATCACTGAATTATCACTTTAATAGCAAGCAGTGTAGGCTCAGCCACAGAGCAGCTGTGCAACCTTGAACAAGTTGCCTCCCTTTTCTGAGGCTCAGTGTCCCCATCTATTACATGAGGCAGCATATGCTAAGTGGGCCAGAACTGTTTTGCTCCTGCTTTACTTTTGGGATCCATCTGTGTTTTGGCCTTTCTTCTGGCACTGCCCAGTTTTGTATGCTGGCAATAACGTGGTGACCTCACGGTGTGCCGGGCACAGGACTGAGCACTATAGAGGCTGATTCTGCATACCCACCCTTGGTAAAGGGTGCTGCAATGGCTCACACCTTGCACACAGTGAAGTGGCAACTGGCCATCATATTTCCATGGGCCAGGTCTGAGCACCCGCCACACATCTTCCCTCTGACCAGGCTAACAAGTCCCTGAGGGCAGGTACCACCTCTTGGGGTCTGCACATGAAGCAGACACTTAGTGCATATGGGTTGCACATAGAATGGCCAGTCACTACATACTGGTTGAATGTCTTCCAACAGGAGCTGCGCTGAGGGCCAGTTCTGAGAGCGCTCTTGGCTTCCTCTGCCACCAGACCCTGGCTTTCCCTCTGTCAGGGTCTCATGTCAGCTGTACGCAGAGTCTGCCTGCCATCCTGATCACACTGCAAGCAAGCAGGAGACAACAGAAGCTGGGCTGTGAGGCCTGCTGGCCTGCCTTCAAAGATAGGACTTGTCCTTCCCTGAGGGAAGCTGCCAGAAGCCTTTCCATCTCACAGGGGCAGCTTTGGTGCCAGGCTGAACAGGCCATCATCCAAGTTCCCTTTTTTGGGGCTGCTGACTGGGCTTTCAGAGACCCTGTGACAGGGAGGTCCAGCTAGGACCAGCTTCAAGCGGACAGAGATATGCCTGGAGACTTGGTCCCTAGGGGTTCAATCCTGACAGCCCAGCCAAAAGTGCAATGACACAATTGAGGCCTCTGAAGCCAGGGGCTCAGAATCAAAAGGCTATTAGCTGCCACAGTGAAGCCCAACTCCCTGGTCTTGCAGACCAGGCCTGCTCTGGCCTCTACTAGCACTCACAGTCCTGTTTATTTTCTCTATCTTCTGTGCTCCAGCATCACATACCTGGCATCTAACACTTGGCACATTGTAGTGTGTGCATTTAAGAAACATGACCAGCTGGCAGTTAGCCTAGTGGTCAAGACACTCGTGTCCCACATTGGAATACCTGGGTTCCATCCCTGGCTTTGGTTTCCAACTCCAACTTCCTGTGTATGTGGACCTTGGTAGCCAGGTGATAGATCAAGTAGTTGGATTCCTGCCACTACCCACATGGAAGACCTGGATTGGGTTCTTGGCTCTCAGCTTTCTCCCTCGTGCAGAGCTAGCTGGCTGTGGTGGGCATATGCAGAGTGAACTACAGGATAGGAATTCTTTCTCACTCCAAGTTTTCTTTCATGTTACCTGGCTGACCACACAGAAAAAATTAAGAGATGTCACAAATATCAGATCTCTGCCTATAATTCAAAAACCTTAATAACGATGGATCCACCTTTTTGCAGACAAGGATAGGAGCATGATAATAGCAGCCTCTTGCAGCAAGCACTTTCCCACCCATATGCTTTGTTTTATAGACAACTATATTTGCAGTCCCTTGCTTTGCATGCTTTATTCTGGCACACAGATCTCCTAACAATCTCAGAAGACAGGAAGCATCACTCTTGCTTTTCACAGAGGGGGAAATAACAACCTAACTCCAGAGCCAAACCCAAGGACACCTGTCTGCAACAAACATGAGCAAAAAACAGACAGTATAGTAAGTTTTTCATAAAATGTGAAGGAGTGCCTTTTTCTGGTATTACATTCTTCTTATTTGGGGGTGGAGCTATTAAATTCTCTTTCTCTTACTACATGATGGTAAGCAGTGTTCTTAGCATCACTTGAATGTTCTCATCTGGCACAATAAAAAGCTGGGCAATCTAGAACAGATGTGCTAGGACAGTTCTGCTATAGAGACTTGTTGTCCCAGGGTGACAGCAGGTTTCTGCAGTCCCAAAATTTAAAAAAAAAATGTATATATATATTTAAAAATTTATATATATATAAAGCCAACCCTCAAATACCAAAAGCCAGCAGCACTGCTTCTATCTATACCCACATCATTGGATCTTTGAAGAGCAGCTTTTGAACTGAGCCTGCCCCAAGCTCTTCCCTCCAGCACATCCACTGTGAATTTGTTCCTGCTTCTTGTGTTTATCTCCTGCTTCAAGTTACAGTTGTCTGTATCCTTCCGACCCTCAGATCCTGTAAGGAAGTTCTAGAACAGAAGAAAGAGCTGCTGCTGCATTATTGCCTGGTGAGAGACTGAAGGGTACTGTGGGCCCAGACTTGATTTTGCAGGTGTGAAAAAGGGAAGGATCTGACCTCAGGCTACGCAGTGAGTTCCTGGCAGATCTGTGAGGAGGCCCTGAGTCTGCTGACTCCCCAGGGCTGGCTTCCTGCACTGCTGTTGGGTTGGCTCAGCATCTCCATGTAGAGGACTATGTTGAGCATGTGACAAACACTTCATAAATATCTGCCTATCCAGAGACACAAAGCAGCTCGGGGAACATAGCCTCCCTCTCTGATGGCTCTTGGCTCATGCTTAGCTTCATTTGCCTCAAAGCTTCACTAGTGCCAACTGCCCATCAAGGCAAAATGCCCGTCAGGCCCCTGGTGGCCTGGATGGTAAAAGACCCCACGTCCCTATTAGTCCTGAGCTATGGTCCAGTTCTGCTGAGACATCCTGAATAAATACTTCAGTCTCTGCAGATGCTAGAACCTTTTCCAGATAAGTGACATGATAATAGACAGGAATAAGAACTGACAAATCCTGCTGGGTAACCTCAGGCACAAGACAGGTTTTACATCAGGAAGAATCGTGCTTCTAGAAGCCTCCAAGGACAGCAAAGTTTCTGTTCCACCTGGGTTAACTGAGCAGTTCCTTGGAGCTATGCCACACGGTGAGCCTGGATAGTCTCTAATGGACACATTCTAGGCGGTTGCAGACAGGAGTCAGCAGGTCTACAGAACTTTAGGAAATGTCCCAAGCTGGGTAAAACCATTATTTATTGTTGTTGTTATTCCCAAACCCAATGCAGAAAATAAGATGCCAATGGCATCATCTTTCTAAAGCCCTCCAGATTGTCTCTATGAGAAAGACCATCTCTTTCTCTCTGTCCCATGACACTCCTATGAGTGTGCTTCACAGTTCCCTGACAGTTTTTATACTGAGAGCCATATATAACTATTTCCCTCTATTAGATGGAGCTTCCTAAAACTCAGGTCACCTCTTTTTTCTTTTCTGTAGCCATGTACTTAGCCCAGGGCCTAGCTACTATAGAATAACAAATGCTAACAAATATGAATAATAACAATGCTAATTATGTTCACTTCCTACCTTCCGACACATCACTCTCGAGGCTGTGGTTCCAGCATAGTTCAGGAATGGAAATGCCAACTCTCAGAGGGAAACAGGCTCATCATAGGTTATTCAGTCAACAGGAATGTTCAGTCCAAACACAACCCCTTTGCCTCCCAATCTAGCATGCTTCCAGCTAACCATTCAACAAGTTCTATTTCACATTAGCTGCACAAGATTCTTTGCTCTTTTGTCTTAGCTTTTTCATTTATAAAATGGAGTAGTATATATTCTACCAACAGAAAGAAATGCTCTGAAAAGTAGGTAACTGAATACAACAGAGCATAGTAGGGGCTGGTGTTTTGGTGCGTCAGGCTAAGTCTCTGTTTGCAGTCATAGTATCTCATATTGGGATGCAGATTCAAGCCCCAGTTCCTTCACTTCCAATCCAGTTTGCTGCTAATGCATCTGGGAAAGCAACAGAAGACGATCCAAGTTATTGGGTCTCTGCTGCCTACATGGAAGACCCTAGATGTGCAATGCAGTTCCAGGCTCCTGACTACTGCAGCCATTTGGGAAGAGCTCTCTTTTTGTTTATCCCTGTAACCCTGTCCTTCACATAAATAAAATAACTCTTAAAAAAAAGTTTCATTTAACAATAAAAGCAGCATAGTACATAAGATGCTGTCAGGCCTGTTATTACTGTCCCTCAGGCCCAGCCTCTCCATGGTCAAGGGGCAGCCATCACAAGCAGCAAAGCAAAACGTTCTGGAAGGAATATTCTTCAGTCCCAGTTTGCACTCTAATTCAACCCAGCAAGTCTGCTGCTACAGCACTTGGGGGACGTGCCCAGACTCCTGCCATAAGTCCTTCATAACTTTCCTGAATCCAGCTCCTATGCACATGAGCAAGTACACACATAACTCACATGACAGCACAGGGGTAGGCAGCAAACCCTGCGGAAGAGCCTCACAATCCTCTGAGCCAGACAGACCTGGTGTTGGGCGACAGTTCTACCACCTCCAGCTGTGCAGTCATGGGCAAGTCACTTCATCATGCTAAGCCTCATAGTCTCTTCATTTTTCAAATAGGTGTTACTTATTACAAAGATTATTTAAAATGTATGATGGCCTGGCATTCCATACATGAAGTCAAGAGTAATAAATAGTTGTCTATTTTTATTTAACAAAATGTCAGAACATGCAGGGACTACACGAACGTTAAGCCGAGTTGCCTAATTATACAGACTTAACAGAAGGCCTGATGGGTCCAAGGTCACAGAAGGAAGTAGTTGTTAAAGGGGACCAGGGACCCAGGCCTCCCAGCTTTCTCCTCTGCTCACCTCCTTCAAACACAGTAACAGCTGGACTCAATCTCTTCCTGGTCCTCCTCCCACTGTAGTCACATCCAACACAGCCAGCACCACTGGCAATCCCTACCTGTCAGCCACACTACTCTCCCAGGTACACTTGGCTTCTTCCGGCCAGTCTGGAGCCCTTAAAGATCAGGTGAAACATCCGCCAGACACTGGCGATGGCAATGGCAATGGCAGTATTACTGATAGCAATAATATCAACACTTACTTGTTAAAGTGCTTTTACCTATGCTATCAGCACACAGCAATTTCTCCCTAACCTCACTGGCTTAGGGATAGGATTTCCTTGAATTTATTCAACATTTACTGAGCACCTACTTTATCAGAGACTGAAAACACAGCAGAAAAAAAAAAAGGCAGTGGGGAAGCCCTCTGTTGAATGGTGGTCACAGTCTAATGGAGATTTAAGGCAAGGATTGGGATGAGCATGACAACCACTTTGGACACAAAGGGTGCAGCAGTGAGGTGTCATCTACATCCTGTAGGGAACCTTCCAAGCTGGAGCCAGAGAGGTCAAGTGCTAGGCTGCCAATGACAGCCTTCGAGAGAAGACGAAGAACAGAAAAAAGAGAACACAGGTAGCCCAAAGGTGATGGCTTTGTCTCAGGGGGTGCCTCAGGAGAAAGAGGCTCCAGGGATCTGAGTGAACTCTGGCAGCCTTGGTGTCCTCCTGCCAGCAGCACAGAAGATTCCAATGCTTCTATTCCCACAGGGAATGCCAGGATTTTTGAAACACAGGGCAGGGCTCTGCGTCTCCTTGGGACCATCATTTGCTAGAATGATGTCACAGCCTTTGCAGCAGAAATGTTTGTGCCTCCTGGTTGCTGGTGAGGCCCTGAACTGGTGACCCAAAACTTTCTAGCATTCATTATGCCCTGGCAGGGACACCATGGCAGGAGTATGAGACAGACTGCTGGGGGAGGGGAGGAAAGGGAATTCAAAGCAACACCCCAATCCTCTCTCCTCCAGGTCTATATCCTAAGTTCCAAGTCCCCAAGAGCCTACTATATACCTAGCATGTAGAAAGAAGTGTGGGTCACTCTTCCCAGGTTGATGGATGAGGAAACTGAAGCTTGGGGAAGGAATGCAGTCATATCATAAGAAGACAGACAGCTCTAGGCCCATGGCACTTCCAAGGTCAATGTTTCACTGAGAAGTGCAGGGTTGAAATCAATGGAGGAAACCCCAGCTACTTCATAGACCTAAATTTAGATTTTAGGTGGATGGGTCCTCCTGGCAGGAAAGACCTGCTCCAGTGATGTGCAGACCATCTCATCCGACTCCTGCGTGTGACAGATGAGCAGACACACACCCATGCCTGAATTGTAAGATGGCTACTGTGGCTAACTAGCAAGTTAAGGGTCTGGAAGCCTCATCTCTGGCATTTTCCTTATACCACTCAGCCCTGCAGAAACCATGGTTTTTTGGGAAGCTTTTCAAGCACAGCCCAGCATAGCCCTCACTTCCAGATGGGTAGAAAAGGCTGAACAAACAGGCAGCCTGTGACCAGGCCTCCCTGCAGCCTGCAGGGATGAGGAAGAGACACCCAGGTTGGTTGGTGTTGTAAACAGCTCAGCTCCCTGCTGGCAGTGGAAGGAGATGGGGGAGGCTTAGATCTCCCACTCTAGGAGTCACCGGGCAATTTTCCTGGATCTACTGCAGAGCCCTGAGGCCCATCATCCCATAGGAGAGGAAGGGAGGGAAAGGGTTGGCACCTGACCTTGAAGGTGGGTTAGGGTTCCCATACTTTTCCCATCCTTTTCCCAGGTATTCTTGCTTCTCCAAGAGGGGAAGAAAAAAAAAAAAAAAAGAGGGCACTTAAATGCTAAATACTGAAGAAGGTAGCACATTGGAATAAGGGTCCCCCAAAACACTCCTGATGGCCCACCTAGGGCATATTCCCTGCTGTCAAAAGCATCCTCTAATTAGTAAATTTCATGAGGTGGGGCAGGGGCGGGGGTGGGCATTTCGAAGGATGTAGAAGGATAGGGAAGGTAAGAATGAGTCACGATTAACCCCTCCCCCGCCGGTGCCCCGGGAGGGATTGTACCTCAGAGGAGTAACAAGATAGCCCACCCGCTACCCAGCAGCACAGGGACCCCTCCCACAGTCCTGCGGCCTCCTCACCTGAGTCCCCTGGCCCTCCGCAGCCCCGCCGGCTCGCACGACTCCGGCCCTGCTTGGCGCAGCGCCTCTGCAGTCGCTGCTGCAGCCGTCTGGCCCCGATCAGCAACCTGCGGTGGCGGGGAAGAGAGACAGACGGAGGCGGGTGAAGACCGGTGGAGGACGCCAGGCGGCTGAGCCCCGGGTCACGAGAGCAGCCTGGCCACGACCTCCAGAGGTTGGGAGGGCAGTTGCCCGTCCCTGCTCCGCTCGGCCAGCGCCCCCATTACCCGCCCGCCGCACCCTGGGCGGCGGCTGGCGCAGCTGTCCCCGGGGGTCCCCGGGGTTCTTGTCATCACCTGGGGAAGAGTCCATGGCTTGGGCTGCCCTGCCGGAGCAGCGAAAACGCGCTCCGGAGCCCCGCTGGAGGCGGCTGGCTGGCTGGCTGTTCGCCGGGGCTGGGGCTGCCGGGAGGGAGGCGGAGAGGGAGAGGTGGGTGCAGGGGCCGAGCCAGTCGGCGGCTCGCCGGCTGCTGCGTAAGCCTCCCGTCTTCACTTTCCTTCTTAAAGAGATAGTTGGTGGCTCGCTCCCGAGGGCCCGGACCCTGGGGAGGAGACAGGAGTCCCTACCCAGAGCCGGGCCCTCGCCCCGCACGCGCCAGGCTGTGCTTTCCGGGTGGGCGATGGGGCGTGGTGGGAAGCGCTTTGGTCCCCCTCCCCCCGCCTCTCTGAGCCTCAGCCTTCACATCTGTAGCATAGAAGTGATGGCCCCATTCTCACTTCCCTGGCTCACAGGTGGCTCATGTTAAATAATGGTTTTATCGGAACTTTCAGTCCCCAAACTAAATTTCAGAACCAGGTGTGTTTCATGTGAAAACCAAGCACACAGACTACAGAGGAAAAGGATCTGAATGGAAACAAAAGTATCTTTGCTTTTAGTATGAAGACAGTGCCTCATTCGATGGGAGGATGAGCAGCCGCAACACATGTTAAATAGTGTTGGGAGGTCTTCTCCTTGGCCTCCGGTCCCGTAGCACTGAGAAACAAGACAGGCAGTCCAGGAAACCGGATTTCCATTTCTCATTCCTAACACTTCCGCTTCCAACATACAGCTTTAGGCAAGTAAACTAATTTTGGAGGTCTAGTTTCTTATCTGCTCCTTTTTCTGAATGTGCTTTGTACGATTAATCATCCTCTGCTCAAAAACATTCGGGGCCTTTCAGCCCAGTGGTTGGGACTCAGCCTGCTTTCCACAGCTGCTACCTGGATTTGATTTCTGACTTGGCCTGATTTCACCTTTGGGAGGCTGCAGTAATGTTCCAGTGAATTCCTGGCTCCTGGTCTAACCACAACCTAGCCCTAGCATTTAGGGAGTAAACCAGCAGATGGGCATTCTCTTCCAAAGAAATAAATAAAAATAAAATTAAGGGACCCGGCGTGATGGCTCGATTGGCTAATCCTCCCCTTTACAAGTCCTGGTTTTCCATATGGGTGCAAGTTTACATCCCAGCTGTTCCACTTCCCATCTAGCTCCCTGATGTTGGCCTGGGAAAGCAGTTGAGGATAGCTCAAAGTCTTGGCACCCTGCATCCATGTGGGAGACCTGGAAGAGGCTCCTGGTTGCGATCTTGAAGATCCTGGCTTCAGGTCAGCTCAGCTTCGGCCATTGTGGCCATTTGAGTAATGAATCAGTGGATGGATGATCTTTCTGTTCCTCTGTGAATCTCCCCATGCAGTAAAAAATAAATCTTGAAAAAAATTAGGAAAAATCTCTGCTATAGTTTTCCATCATCACATCCTCATCTTACTGCAGCCCTCTGATGTTACCTCTCTGGTGTAGCTCTCCCCACCGCTCATCAAGCTGCCCTGCACCCTTGGCCTGAACCTTTTGGATATTCTCTCAGCCACTCCTTCACTTCCTCAGGTCTGCTCCAGTAGTACTGCTTCAGGGAAGCCTTCCTTGACCACTTTACTTCCAGGAAACTGGCTTTCCATTTCCCATTTCTAGCCCTTCCACATTCCCTCATCCCCTCTCTTTTGACCTACTATTGCTGCCCTGACTGGCGCTGACATATTCTGTATTGACTGGCGCATATCATCCCGTTAGAATGTACTGAGAGGAGGAACTTGAGGTTTTCTGTGTCTCCATTCTCAGGGCCTAACACAGAGCAGGTGCTTGACAAATACTGACTAAATACGAGAGCAAGCACTCATACGTTAGGTGGAACCCATCCTCTTCAGGAAAGCTGGGCTGGACGCCAGGCCGGAAGTCCTCTGTCTTGAGGCTCGCACAGCTTTTCATCCTTGAGTCCTTGGTTACTCTTCTTGGTAATGCTGAACTTGGCAGCTTTTACTATTCAGGCTGGCTTTTCCAGGAGAAGAGCGTTAAAGTGACTTTCCTGGCTCACACCATGACTCTACAGCGCAAGTCTGGTGAGAAATAGTTAATATCTACAATGAACAAGAAGAAAGAATTATTTCAAATCTTTGACAAATCTTACTTTTTTAACAAATATTTTTCTGTTTCTGGGCTCATCATCACAGTTTTGTTACGAATGCATATAATTTTTCAAAGCTTATTTTGGCATTGGCAAGGTAAATTTACTTTGGTGTTCAAAAGTTTGGAAATCCATAGATAGTTTTTTCATGACACATTTCCACAATTTTTTGAAGACTGCTAATTTTTCCCTCTGTTCATGAAAGTGAATTCTCCAATCAGATTGCCACATTGTTCTGTGGGGGAAATATAGGGTAATTGTGACAGGCTAGGAAATTGTAGTTGGAAAAGGCAGGTGAAATGTTGAGGCCTGCTATCTAAAAAACCTAATGCTGTATCATCAAAATAATTGACCAAATATTTTGTCTTTCCTAATGTACACCTAAATTATATAAGCAACTTCTTTATACTCTGCACAAAATCAAAGAAATCCATGTAGCTACTGCATATTTAACAGGGGGAAATTTTGAGATCCTTAGGGCTGGCCTGGTGGCACAGCGAGCTAATCCTCTGCCTGCTAGGGATGGGAAAAAAACTCCTGGCTCCCAGCTTTGGATCATCTCAGCTCTGATGGTTGCAGTCATTTAGAGGGGTGAACCAGAAGATGGTAAACCTCTTTCTCTGTTTCTCCTTCGCTTTCTGTACAACCCACCTTTCAAATAAAAATAAATAAATAAATCTTTAAAAAAATTAAGGTCCTATGCAGTGGCTCAACAGGCTTTTCCACCTGAAAAGCAATATTCTATATGGGTGCCTGTTTGTGTTCCAGCTACTCCATTTCCCATCGAGTTGCTTGCTTATGGCTTGGAAAATCAGTGATAGATTGATGGCCCAAAGCCTTGGGACTCTGCACTCTTGTGAGAGACCTGAAAGAAGCTTCTGGCTGCTGACTTAGGATCAGTTCAGCTCTGGTCACTAGGGTGGGTCATTCAGGGAGTGAACAAGGGTATGGGAGATTTTTTTCTCATTGTCTCTCCTTCTCTCTGTAAATCTGCCTTTCCAATAAAAAAAATAAATCTTAAAAGAAATTGAACTATTCATTATGGCAAAAACATTTTTTTTTTTCAGTTGGTATCTAGACTACATTTCCCAGAAATTTTCATAAGGAACTTGCCCAAAGCAAGAGAGTTTCTCTACTCACGTTACACCCATCTGGAGTGGTGTTAGCTGGTGAACAATTTTTCCGAGCATCAGAGAGCAGATGATTGGCTGTTTTATTATAATATGAATTGCAACAAATGAGAATTACAAGTATTAAACCAAATTATCCTAAAGAAATCAGTAATTTTGTTTTGGGAAAATAATTTTTTTGTTTCAGTTTCAAAATCAATTTTTGTTGCAATAGAGAACAGCTTAGTGCTTGCAGGGACTAGGGAGGATGGTGGGGAAGAAGTTGGCTTTCGCAGACCAAGGTTAGCACAGCAGTCCTTGAGACAGTGTTTCTTGACTGTTTCTATGGTCACAGAAAGCCACACTGTTGTGGGGTGCTAGTGAATCATACCAGACATGTCTAAGACTTATTAAGGAGTCTTTATTAACCAAGTTTGGTGATAACAGGGCCCACTAGAAATAGCAAATCACAAGTCCATATGACAATTCAATCAATTGTATCCCCAAGAGGAACAAATGGTTATTACCCTGAATCCATCTGTTAAGCTGAAGACATATGTCCCAGCTTCCCCAACAATATAAGTTATCCTAAGAGAAATGAAATGAACAACCTGGACACACTTACAAAGCTGCAGACATTCACCTTTCCCTGGCTTCTCTGCCTACATTCCACTACTACATTCCACTACTCCGGATAGTACACAAATAAGAAATACAAAGCATTTTAGCATTGCTACCTTCATTGTCCCACCCAAGCAGTAAACAGAGGATGAGGAATACAGACACAGAGGCCATGCTCAGGGGATGCCTGTCCTCAGAGGTACTGGGGAGGCCAAGAGTTGAAGTGCCAGAGCAAGAGAAGCACAGGACCAAGAGAGTGAGCCCTTCCTTTTCATGGGTCTTTATTGGGGCTTGTGAGGAAAGTGGTTACACAACAATGCAATACTGCCCCTTCTCAGGTGATAGGTGAGAGTCACAGGTGGGCAGAAGGGAACACCTAGATGGTGGGGGAGTGGCTTTCAAGTTCATAACCCTGAACTAGCTGCCTACCTCACCACAACACATGTGAGAAACTGCATAGAACTAAATATATACACACAAATAAGTGCATGTAAACTGATGATAACTGAACATGTTGGGTGGATTGTGTCAATGCCAGTTTCCTGGTTGTGATACTAATATGTTGTATGATGCTACCACTGGGGGAACTTGATACACAGTATATATCTGGTATTATTTCGTAGAACAAACACTAATGAATAGATACAACTGATATTGTATCTGGAATATCTATCTAAAGATGATTTGGTAATGCATTAAAAGTTAATATATGCTTATTGTGTGACTCAGCAATTCTATTTCTAGAGAGATCAAAACTTAAACCCACACCAAAACTGTACATAGATAGATGTATGTAGCTCTACGTAGTTCTTAGTTGGAAACAACTTAAATGATCTGTCAAAAATACAGTGATATATTCATACAAGAGAATACTTACTACCCAGCAATGAAAAAAGAAAAATGCAACATGCAACAACTTGAATGAATGCCAAAGACATTCCACTGAGTGAAAGAAGCCAATTTCAAAAAGTTACATGCCATATGATTTTATTTATATGACATTCCTGAAAAGCCTTAAGTGTAGTCATGGAGTTATTCACAAACAGTAGAATGAGGGAAGGGTGTGGCTACAGAGGCACAAGGCGATGTTACTATTTATTTCCTGAAAATAGTGATGGTTGCAGGAATGATTACATATTCAGGTACCTCAACAAGTTTGTGGAAAATAGAATTACAAGGAGTTTATTTTGTTGTAAAAAAATTTGAAATCCATAACATACATTTCCACCTTCTGAAAGTCTTTCATATGTTGAAATTTACAAAACTGTGCACTAAAATTTAAGTTAATTTTCTGCATGTTAATTTTGAGAATAAAGTAAAATTCTTTTTAAAAATTATTTCTAAATTTTAAAAATATTTCTAAATATTTTTCAATTTAGTTCTAAATTTAAATTTTATAATTAATTCACTTAAAGAGGCTACTTAGAATTAGTTGCTTTGGCATGAGTCCAGAAAGAATACCACATATTTCAATTTGCAGTGTAGTATGGAACTCACAGAGTGTAATACAAACATTTCCTAACTAAAATTTGAACTAAGTAAAAGGGGAAACAATTATTTTAGTGTCAAAAATGCTCAGTAAACACCAAATAAATTTAATTTTAGTGGTATTTCCCAAGTTATAATTGCAGATAACACGCTGAATAAGGGTCTGCTTTTTTTTGTAGCATAAAAAGCAGATTCGTTTTGCTATCTCATGAATGGTGGTTATAAGAGTTGTTAAATAATAAGTAAAAGGGGTAAATGACATAAAAATATACCAAAAGCACAATTTAAAGCTTCAATGAAAATATCAAAAAACAAACATGACATTCGCTTACATTAAGGATGATAATGTATTAGGATCAAGTAAATTATTGTTTCTGTAGAAATAAGAAAGTATTCATTATTAACTTACTTCACAACATTTACATAAATAATCCAACATAAAATAGTCTTTAAGAAACATCCTTAAATGTGTCTCAAAGGCATACAGATTTTTTTGGTTGTTTTTTTTTGGGGGGGGGGAGAAAGGGACACATAGTTTTTAAAATATGTATCCTAAGTGCAGCATTCAAGTTAGGGAAATGATGACTTCTAAAGTTTAAGAATGTGTAGTTATTTTTTTAAACATACAGGTTTTGGTCGCATCAGTGATGACACTGACTCTTCAAGGAAGCACAGGAAGTCAGCCTGTCTGTGAAGGCACTCCGATCTTCGTTGGCTTCCAGATGGCTGTTGCATTGAATCCAGTCAACACTGAGATTCCAGAAATGACACAATTCTGCATATTTAGAAGTTGTTTCATAGCTTATGGAACATTGGTCCCACAGTAGCTGTAATATCTGCATAAGGAGCACTCTGGCTCAGTTTAATAGCCTGCTGTTTTTTTAGGACAAGAAAGCCATAAAATTTGGCAGCTGCTTGTTTTCGGTTACAATTTCTGCAGAGTTTCATCAGACTAAAGGACTCCATTCCCATCTTTTTGTATTCCTGGGAAAATAAAAAATTAAAAAAGGAAAGAAGAACAAGACCATCAGAAACAAAGCAGGCACTAGATGCATGAAGAACAACATATTGACATTTCCCATAAGCAATTATGAAATCTTTAATTGGAGAAATGCACTGTTTAAACTTATAAAAATAACATGGATCACTGAACACAAGCTTGATCCATTGAGAAAATGCATGCAAAAGATCTCTAAAGTTTTATACAAACATATCATGTGTCACACAAATGTTGGAATCTCTCTTGTTGGGAAGTATTGAGAGTTAAGATCTGCACTGAGAAACAGAGTGCACAGGACTTTGGGAGGCTTCAAACACAACAAAAACGACCAGCCTATCAGGGGCTTGGTGGTGACTATAAACAATTCCAGTGATAGACAAAGTCTATGTCTGTGTTTGAGTGGAAGGAGAATATAACTGTATCAACATCTATCAGTTTATTTGTACAAGTGAACAGATGCTGGGTTCACCATATGCCCCCGTATGCCTTCTAGAAATAATTGAGGTATGTCAAAGATGAGGATCATTCCTTTCATAGAAACTAGGATTTGAAATAAAATTCTTACAGAAGCAGAGTGTTTCAAGTTAGAAATAGTGTGATAAACACTGGCCAGTATCTCCTTCAACAGTTTGACATATTTTATGTTTCTACCAGACCATAGCACTGAACAAATTAATACTAAATACTTTATTGTACTTTATCTCAAACAAAGGTTCAAAACTTTTATGTACTTTATCTTTGGTCAGCAACCTCTCAGAGATGGTGTAGCCAAGCCTCTTTTTATTCCCTTCCTTGAAACAAGCTGTGGATTGGCCTGGAAGACTGCAGAGAGGGCCTTTTCCAGCAACTCTTTTGAAGAACATTAAGGGGACAAGTATGCAAAACTGAACCTATGCTCTAATTTTTGTCTCATTTAGAAACCCCTCTAAAACGAAGGTAAAGTAATAAAAAGTATGGCCTGGCACTTCAGACTAAGCCTCGGCCTACCGTACCGGCATCCCATATGGGCAGCAGTTCCAGTCCTGATTGCTCCATTCCTGATCCAGTTCCTTATTGGTGGCCTGGCAAGCAGTAAAGTCTGGCCCAAGTGGTTGGGCCCCTGCACTCATATGAGACCTGGAGAAAGCTCCAGGCTGCTGGCTTTGGCCCTGGCCCAGCTGTGGGTGCTGTGCCATTTAGGGAGTAAAATAGTGAGTGAAAGATCTTTCCTTTCTCTGTCTCTTTCTCTGAAATTCTCCCTTTCAAATAAAAATAGATAAATGCTTAAAGCAGTTTTTTCCCTGTATCTGGGGTCAGGGGAGAAACAAAGGGAGAAGCCCCACCCAGCCTCCCACCCATCCCAGGTCCCCGATGTGAGGCATGCTCCAAAGGTCCTGCTCAAGCATAAAACGATTTTTATAAAAGAAAATATGAAAAAGAGAGAGAGAGAGAGAGCAAAAGAAGAAGATAAAGAAAGTAAATGTGATTGACATAGTGGAGTTGCAAAAGTTGAAACCTAAGGTCCAGCAGGGAGGAAAGGTAATGGAAAACCCAAGAATTTGGGATACAAATCCTTGGAAAAGCCCCGGATTGGAGAGATCAGTCTGACTGCTTGAGAGAATCCAGAGCTTCTGTTTACACCACCACATGCACACAGTAGGAGGCAAGGAGATGGCACCCACCAAGACTCTACACAGGCACACAGGGAAGAAGAGCACCCACCGAGTCTCAGCGCAGGCACACAGAGAGCACCCACTGAGACTCTGCGCAGGCACACAAGGAAGGAGAGCACCCACTGCGGTCCGCACAGGCACACGGGGAAGAAGAGCACCCACCGAGGCTCCGTGCAGGCACACGGGCACTGTGGAAGGTGAGCAGTGTCTTGCCACAAATAGCCATTAGTAAAGTTCTATACAGTCAACAGTGAGATAGACAGCCTCTCCCCTGTCTCCTTTTGGTTTCTGAGCCAATGTCCCCATGCTTGGATGGCCAGGGCAGTAGATTTAAAGGTGCATCTGAGAAGATGGACCAATCAAAGGATAAAAACCTTTGGTAATGACATCAGGAAAAGGATTGGGAGTGGGGAGGGCATACCACCTGGTGACTAGAAGTATATGTAAACCCCATCCATGCACAAATAATCCTTTTTTATGACATTCACTCTTTTTTTTTAAAGATTTATTTAATCTTATTGTAAAGTCAGATATATAGAGAAGAGGATAGACAGAGAGGAAGATCTTCCGACTGTTAATTCACTCTCCAAGCAACCACAATGGCCAGAGCTGTGCCGATCTGAAGGCAGGAGCCAGGAACCTCTTCCGGATCTCCCATGCAGGTGCAGGGTCCCAAAGCTTTGGGCCGTCCTCGACTGCTTTCCCAGGCCACAAGCAGGAGCTGGATGGAAAACAGGCCTGCCGGGACTGATACCCATATGAGATCCCAGTGTTTGTGCAAAGTGAGGACTTTAGCTGCTAGGTTATTGAGCTGGGTCTGACATCGACTTTTTAATAAAAATAGATAACTAAGGCTCCACTAGACATTTGAGTAAAATCTCTAACATTAAAATATATACATAATATAAAAATATAAAACAAAATATATTAATATAACAAATATATTTTAAAAAGCATTTCAGGGAATCACTAAGGAAATAAGGCAGGAGGAGTTTTCGTTGCATCTGTGAACAATAATCAGGATGCTGGTTAGGAAAGGCAGCTCTGTGCTTGGAGTGGTGGAGGCAGTGGGAGGAACACATCAGTGCTTTTCAAGTGGCAAGGGGAGCGGGAAGAAAGTCGCACAGGGAGTTCAGGATTTGAAATTTGTTCGCTTTTAGGATTCATTCATGCCATGCTATAGGTGTATGCATTTGTCAAAACTTCCCTAACTGTATACTGTACTCGACTATATAGAGTTTGTTGTATATTAATCATACCTCTAAAGCCATTTTTAAAAATGAATAATTATGTAAAAAGATTAGAATATTACAAAATAATAACAAGTTATATATATGAATAGTTAATAACTAAGTGGAAAACTCTGGAAAACAAAATAAATACAAATTTTATGAAATACATTTTATTTTTTAGAATAAAGATTGCATGAATAAAGTTGCATAAAGACCAAAAGGCAAAGTTGAGGAAATCTTTTGGGTAGTATATAAATACAAAGATAAAAAAATAATAAAATATTTTAAATTAAAAATATAGGAAAAGTATAGGGAATATTTTAAATTAAAAGAGCAGTTAAAAACAGACTACAGAAGTCGATAGACATAAATATTGGTTCGAAATTGATTTGAATATGCATATACCAAACCTAAAATCCTGTATTTAACTCTGTGTGTATCATTCAAAATCATCTCATTTGAGTGGAATTTGGCCTCAATAAAAAATAAGAAAAATAGTCTTGTTTTCATAAATACTTAGATACTTGAAGTCAATATTTTAATCATTTATTTATTTTAATCAGCAAGCCCTACCACCTTACCCGTAAAGTATTTAACATCTGAAGCATTCTTCGATTGCTTCTCTCTATGTCAATACTTTGTTCATTCCCCGATGAGTCCTGTTGGGATGGTGATAAAATATTTAAGTAAAATTTACTGAATGCTTACTATTTGCTAAGTACTGTCTTAGCTGTTATAAGAAATATGACTATAATACTTGGTTCTGCCAAATAAACAGCTTTTAATCTGATAATGGTCTGATAAATTAACATAGCCTAACCTTTGTAGAGTTACACCTACATTCCTAGGTAGTTTCTGAGAAAAGTACAAGATTCTGCAGGTTTTTTGTTTGTTTGTTTTTCATTGATAATATGTCCCAGGGTAATATGTGCCCTTAGGACTTTGGAAATTAAATTTGGCCAAGAACCTCTTGCAACTAGGACAACCTTAGTTCTGATCAGTTTGAACTCAGCCAATAGGAGTAAATACAAAGATATAGAAAAACTGCCTTATTAATGCTTTGTCTGAACTTACCTGGTGATCTAGAAGCTCCATTGTTTGTGTACAATTGTGTTAGGAACCTTTTGGATTTCAAGGATACCTTGAAAAAGGACCTGTCATATTATCCAAATAGATTCATCCTCTTGTCTTAAAAAATTTAATTACTTTTCAGAAACACCTCTATATTTTGAAAGTGTAAAGCTGAAATTCCTTTGCAAGAACTCACTCTAACTCCCCACTACTTAATACCTTATTAGCTGAGAACAGAAACTGGGCATGGGAAAGGTGTTGATGAATCTGATAAAGGAGCAGGTTTACAAAGGACTGGGAAGGGGGGAGTGATGCAAGCCTGACCTACTTTATCATTTTTTCTAGGCTAACTCTTCCTATGCAGCCCAACATCATAGGGTAGCTGTATGCTACCCTATGATGTGCTGATTCTTTTGGCCTTCGTGGATAGCTCTGCAAGTCAACACATTTCCTAATTCTGAAAGATTCAACATGGTATCTGAAATCCTGTGAGGCTAAGGGATGCTAACTCAGTACAGAAACTCCTAGATTCTCAATTCCACCAGATGTACCTGATTCCTGATCTTGCCTATGTAGTATCCCCTTTTTTAAGTTTAGAAGGAATTGATTTGAAAATCTGTTTACCTTCTGCTGAAGAATTTTTCAAATCCCTCCAGTAATAATTCATGTTTATCCACTTCCGGTCTGTCTGTCTTTGGATAAATGAGTTCACCCACTTAAGTAATGTTTTTTTAAATTAAATATACAAATGCTATTTTTTGAAATGTATAAAGCTCTTTGTTAAAGACCTGTGAGACCACTGCTTCATCAATACCACAAAACTAAACCAGAAAAAAAAAAAAAAGCTTAAGAAATGGTCTGTGTGTGTTGCTAAATAAATCCTGTCCACTTGATCTATCTGGAAATTGTACAAGTGAATCCATTGTGTGGAAAGCCCAGTGGATTATTAAAACAGCTGAACTTTGCTCTGTTGTTTGCTTGACCACATATGGAAACAATCTGGGGCTACGGAAGCAAAGAGAATGGTGAAAATGAATCAATTGGTCTTTGTCTCAGCTGCTTGGATGTTTCCAGGTTAAGAAGTTCAGGTTCTTTATTGGCTCTGAGTATATCCAGAAAATTCAGTTTGTTTCTATGAATGAAAAAATAATAATAGTCTTGGAGCTTATTACAAAAATAATTCCTTCAGGGTCCCGGCGTGGTAGCCTAGCGGCTAAAGTCCTCGCCTTGCACATACCAGGATCCCATATGGTCGCCAGTTCTAATCCCAGTGGCCCTGTTTCCTATTCAGTTCCCTGCTTGTGGCCTGGGAAAGCAGTTGAGGATGGCCCAAAGCCTTGGGACCCTGCACCTGTGTGGGAGACCAAGAAGAAGCTCCTGGCTCCTGGCTTCAGATTGGCTCAGCTCCAGCGGCCATTATAGCCTCTTGGGGAATGAATCAGCAGTCAGCAGATCTTCCTCTCTGTCTCTCCTCCGCTCTGTATATCTGACTTTCCAATAAAAATAAATACATCTTTTAAAAAACACAATAATTCATTCAAAAACAAATTAGCACCATTAGCAGGCATTAAGCATGCTTTGATATTAGTTACTGGAAAAGTTTTACTAAAAACTTTTACAATTCTAAAGTGCTTTCTGAACTGTGGGTCAAGTTCCAGAGAAATAAGGTGGTAACACAGAGGGAGTCAGGTGAGTAAGATTTTATGTCTGACTTTTCTATCAACATATGGCCCAAGAGAAGACTACTGGTTTCCAAATGTCTTGTATACATAAAGGCATTGAGCCATTTAATGTTAAGGGAAAAAAAAATACCCACACTGTTTTTGTAAATGAAATAAAATTTGAAATATCCTAGACATAAACTTTTGACTCTCTAGATATAAGAATAAATTAAAACAGCAGTTTCCAACATTTTAAAACTTTCACTACCTTTGATGAACATAAAACTCAACATTGTCCTTTAGAATTTTATAAAGTTCTTAAAAATAAAAAATTTATAAAGTTTCAAAAGAAATGCAAAAAAAGGAGAGATTCTGAATGCTTTATTGAACATCTTTGCTGTGATCATAAATTAAATTATAAATTTAAGAAGTCACATGACATCTCTAGCCAATTTTTCGGTATATAAGAGCTTATTTAGGAACAAAATTTTAAAGAACATTCCCAAGACTAGACTTATACTTACCAATTCAACTGAACAATTTTCAATTTCCTCTGCCATGAAACCATTCATCAAAAATGATTCCTCAGCAGTTGATGAAATCATTTCAACAACATCCTGCAAAAGCAAGTCAGAAGGAAGATAGACAATTTTGCTAGTGGTTATCATAATCCAATTTTGCTAAATGCTTTAATCATATGAAAATTCTATTCTCAAACAACTTAAAACCAGTTAAAATATTACCACATTCTTTAGGTTTTATTTTGGAAACATCCCAATAGGCAATCCTGACTTGAATATGCCTGTTTTCTCTTTGCCTCCCACCAGCAAAAAATTGGCATGCCTGTCCCTCCTTTCTTGCTTTCCTTCTTTCTGTCTCCCTCTCCACAGCAGGCCTCACATCTACAGTCTCCACCACTGTGCTGCTGAGACCGCTTTCCTCCAAGGTCTTTTATCTAGCCCCTATGTTCCACCTCTTCTCAGGCCAGGGGCAGGTGGCAGAGGGAAGAGCTCTGCAATAGGCAAGCAGAACCATGCAGCACTGCTGCCACCTCTGCTGGAGCTTTCACCAACAAAAGGGAAGAAAAAAACTATGTCCTCTAGAAGGGAGGACATAAACGGAAACAGAAAGTCAGAATACTCCATTCCCATAATTTCCTTCCTTTTTCATTACTCTAAAAGCCACTGGGCCTTTTCTTCAATCCTTCCCCAAACTTAATCCCCCAGCTAAATCTCTGACCTGAAGAGATTCTTTCAACATAGTTTTTTTCATTTCTGTTTTAAAAAAATTTAGAGGGCCCGGCGCGGTGGCACAAGTGGTTAAAGTCCTCGCCTTGCACGCCCGGGATCCCATATGGGCGCCAGTTCTAATCCCGGCAGCCCCGCTTCCCTTCCAGCTCCTTGCCTGTGGCCCGGGAAAGCAGTCGAGGACAGCCCAAAGCTTTGGGACCCTGCACCCGCGTGGGAGACCCGGAAGAGGCTCCTGGCTTCGGATTGGCATAGCATCAGCCCGTTGTGCTCACTTGGGGAGTGAATCATCGGATGGAAGATCTTCCTCTCTGTCTCTCCTCTCTGTATATCTGCCTTTCCAATAAAAATAAATCTTAGAGACACATCTTATTGTTTAACATACATTATTTATGAAACCTTATGTTTTTGTTTTTTAATTTCTGCCAATTGTCTTTTACTTTAAGTTTCATAATGATTATAAAATGATTATTCAGAGTCAATACTTGGTTTTTTCAAACTTGCTACTTGACTATTTTTCACGTTTGTTCATTTTATTTGGAAGCAAAATAAGAATAGATTTGAAGGATAAAGCATACATATGGTAAAGGAGTAAAGATTCAAAAGAATAGTTACATCTGTCTGTTTCTACTTCAAGTACATGAGAAAAATATATTTTGTTAGAGTGTCTACAAATAACTCAGTTGTAGTTCCCTTCCAAATAAGAATAAACTAGACAAGTTAGCCTAATCATAATTTTTAGTAGGCACACTCTAATAAATGACTAAACCCAAATAAGGAAGAGAGTAATACTTTCAAGTACACTTCCTAGCATACTATCAAACATTTAATAAAACACATTCAATGAGGTTGTTTTTCTTTTCCAGGTCATTCAGTTTCAATGTAGGTTGGCTTTAAATTTCCAGAGTGATTTTCCAAATACAGTGACAATGCTATACACTAGAAAAGCACTGGCTCATTTTTATGGTATGATTATATTTATATATAAACAATATAAACAATAATGTGACATCAGAAAAAGTATTTTAAAGCACATTGTTTCCAACTACATTTTTCAAATAGTTACATTGTTTAAGTAAATATGTCTTCAAAGAAAGAGTTTTTAGAAATTGTTTTGATCATAGGTCCTTGGATAGTCTCAGGTAATTGGTGGATCTTAAAAGATATTCGAGTTAGGAAAGATAAGTTCATGATCAAGGCAAAACAGAAGTCTATTGGCTGAAAGATTCCATGTCATGTTCAAGATGGAGCCTACTAGGTTTCTCAGCATATAACCAGGCTCAGGTAAAGTTTTAATTGTTTATTTAATGTAACATGTAAAGTATAGTAGTCACATAAATACTGTCCTACCTAATATATTATGAAAAAAACACTGATCCTACCTTATGATCTACTAGCGCAAACTTCTAGAAACTACTGTTCTATAGAATAACACAATGTTTCACTCTACAATGCTCTGCTTACTAAAAAAATTATAGAACAGAAAATGAAATGTGAACTATAAATGCAAAAATATATACCAGCATTTGTATTCCTACACTAAGTGGTGTCAAAATAATTCAATGATTTTCTGTTGATAACTCACCTCAGAGCTCATGTTTTTACTGATGTGTTCATGAAAGCTACTCTTAGATCCATTAATCACATCCTTTCCAGTTCGGGACTGAATTAACTCTGGTTTGGAATCTGGGTCTTCCATCCTGAAGGTTTCTGAATTATCAAAGAAGTAAAGAATATTTCATCAAAATATCTTTCAAAATGAAACTGTGATATGATTGTTAAAAAACAGGGTGTCTGACAACTTGGAACCCAGGAGCTCCAAGTCTTACATACTTATTTTCTTTTTCTCCTGTCTCTATCACCTCCATTTCCCACCCTCTGCCAACTGGTTCCTGCTCCACACATGCACATTCACTCTCAACCCATTTTCATGTTACTCTTCAACAGATTTTAATGTCTTCAGGAACAGTGAATGAGGGCCCACTAACTATGTTAGTCAGTGTTATAATTACTTTATGATTTTACAGCAATAATCAATTATTATTAATACTTTATGTACCCTCTGAGTGGATGGAGATATTCACCATCACAAGTTAATTTTATTTGCTAAGTGATTTTTCATGTTAGTTATTTTAAAAGATTATCCAGCTAGATACAAAGAGTTTTCTTTTTGGGAGAATTTATGGGCACTGCCTTTGGAGACAGAGGAGGTAGGAATAAGAATGATTCACATGGTATATATATTTCATTTTAAAAATGAAGTATTTAGGGCAAAAGCAGAGAGATTCAGTACTAAAGCAATAATCTCTTTCCAGTTCAAATACTGTTTTAGAGAAACCATTTATATTTGGATACGGATGGGAAAGCTGTCCTGTCAAGAGCCATCTGGATATCTGTAACATCATTCGTGGCCTATACAAAATTATCAACTTAAAAATTATCCCATTATGGATCTGCTGAATTTTGAGTGCTGTGTGCAATTGCCTCGGCAGGGCTGGACCAGATAATTTCATGGCCCTTATACAGCTCAGAGGATGGATGTTCCCCACCCCTGGAAAGGATTCAATCCCATCTTCACTTTGAAATGTAAAATAAATTTTTCCCCATAACTTTTCCCTCAACATCAAGGGATTAGGAAGTCTCACCTACAACGTCTGGGCCTTCCACTTCCTCTCTTACTGACACTTTCTGCATCAATTTTCTTCCGAGTTTAGAGCCGGAGGACAGAAAGCACTTTGTGAACAACTGAAAAAATACACACATTTTGTTTTTTTGGTTTCTATAAAGCAATTCAATAGAAAGCACATATGCTAAAAAGTAGAAACCACAATCCATATATGCATATTTAGTAAACTAATTCAAAAATGAAGTAATATTTTTTCACAAGTTTAATTTCTATGATACATGTATGTAAATATGCATTTATTTAAGTATGACCAAATACTATGTCCCTATAAAGGGATGAAAACTTTTACCATTTTCAGTTCAGCATGAATTAAATCCTGGGCGGCAGTTGACAAAAGCGTGTCCACTCTTCCCTTCTTCTTCCACATCATTAATCTTTGGGTAGGAGGTGCAAGTTCCAAAACCATGAGTGTGTCCACAAAGGAAGTAAGTTGCTTATGCATATTTTTGCTGCTGATCTCCTTGACAGGATCTATTAGCAGTCTCCTCTTTTTGCCTTTTCTTTTCTCAGCAATGTCTAAATGTAAGACATAGGCATCAATGTAATTGGTCTTACAGTTCCATAAAGCAATAGTCTAGGTGTTGCATGCACATCCAAGAAATGTCTACCACATTAAATCTACAGAGTTGTATCAGCAAGGAAATCCCTTTTCTCTTGCCCTTTTCTTTTTTATTCTACAGCTAGAGTACCTGAGAAGCCAATAGCTATTCCATTTTATTAAGTGTTATTCAAAAGTGCTTAGGAGAAGCTTTGTTGACCTGTTAAGTGGGCAAATAAGAAAATGTGGGGCAAAGTCTCTGTCCTGAGAGAAAGTCAACCAATAACCTTCTAAAACATTTTTATTTGTTCAATGTATTTTCCATTCCTGGAAGCTAGGTCCATAGGTCTAAAAGGAATAATTCTTTAGGAAATTTTAGCAGGTAGAAAACAGAAGTCCAGCTTTTCTTTAGTAAAGCTGCAAAGGCAGAGGCCAGGATTTAAATTTTCCAGAATGGGTGAAGATCTGAGATCAGATGAGCCAGAAGGAACAGGGACCTGCTTGCTGATGGGCATCAGAAACTCCTAGGAATGTGACAGAATCCCAGAGAGGCTGGCTAGGTGATGATTACAGAGGTTGCTTAGGCTCGAACACCACAAACTCCTGGGTTCCTTTGCACTTTCTGTATCCCTCTGGAAACTTTGGTACCACATATCTTAGAATGGAAGGGGGAGCTATGCAGATTGAATTCTGTCAATTTATAGTATAGAGGCTCAGAGCTGATTCCATGAAGAAAAAAAAATTGAAATATTTCATACCTTGCATGATTGAGTTTTATAAATGGAAATTTGCATCAATTATACTACTTAAAATCACTTAAAGGACCTAATTACTTCTCAAACTCATGGTTTATTCCTAAAAACACGCTTGAAGTTCAGTATCAGAAGCATAATGTCTCTTAAGATCCTATTTATTCTGCCTTCTATTTTACTAATTAGACTAACCTTTTTTATAAAGCAGAAACTGTTAGCTTTTTCATTCCTGCACCCATCATTGAATAATGTGTTAATAACTTATCTTAAAAATATTTATTTACTTTTAATGGAAAGACAGGTTTACAGAGGGGAGGAGTGACAGAGAAAGATCTTCCATCTGCTGGTTCACTTCCCAAATAGCTGCAATGATTGAAGCTGAGTCAATCCAAAGCCAGGAGCCAGGAGCTGTTTCCAGGTCTCCCACATCGGTTACAGGATCTCAAGGCTTTGGGCTGTCCTTCACTGCTTTCTCAGGCTATAGGCAGGGAGTTGGATGGGAAGTAGAGGAGCAGGACATTAACTTGCACCCATAGGGGATGCCAGTGTTTGCATGTGGAAGATTAGCTAATCGAACCACCCCACTTGCCCTCCATATAAGAACCAACAACTTAAAATGAACTCAGTTTTATTTTTTTACACTTCTAGCACCAGATATATAGTTTGAATAGTACTGAATTTGATGAACAAATCATCTCAAAAGTTATTCACACTATTCTCTGATTGTAAAATGATTTCATAGATTATAGATTATAGTATTTCATAGATTATTCAGATATCTTCAAGTAAGTTAGCAGTGTATCAAAAATAAAATAAAACCATGAATGCCTCTGACCTGAAAAATCAATTGGGTCAAGGATAAACCTTTCTTCTTCACTTGATAACAATGTTGATTCATTCCTTTTTTCATTTTCAGGTAGGCGTACATGCTCTGGATCATCTGGTTTTATTAATCAAGATCGCCATGAAAATAATTATTAAAAAATCATGATTATGTTGTAAACTAGGCATTACATGAGAAGTAAAGTAAAAGATGAATTAATGAATGATTCGTATGACATCAAATTCTTCTAATCATATTCAGCAGAGATAAAAAGATTCAGACTACATGATCTGGAATCCATAATATTTAGGTCTACCAAGTATTATCATTCCCTTTTGCACATGCAACATCTAAGGCTGGGCTGTAGTCACAGTGGAAGTAAAGATGAATAATAGCAATTGCAATAAGCGACTGACATAAACATTTTATATTCTGTTAAATTACTCATAAAAACACAACTAAATTTTTACTGCCTAATTCTCTTAGTTTTAATTTCTATTACCAGGTAATAAAGCAAATAGAACATTAAAAGTTGTCAAGAATCAAAAATGAGGCTAATTATACTTTTAACTAAGAAAAATCAAGCCAAAGACTTCATATGAAGTAGTGTCATATCAGTTTTAAGTAGGGAAGGTACATCCCCACATTTCGAATTGCTCAAACTGTACATAGATTCTGAAATCATACTACTATTTTTTTTTACCATGTAGCATATATTTTAATGACCTAAAAGCAATGTTTGGGCAGAGTATTTAAGTGTGCTCTCATACTAAATCCACTCTTAGTTAAATGCCCTTCATGATTTCTCTCAGAACCCTATTTTCTATTATGTATTGTAGAGATCCAGATTTTAAAAGGTGCACCATATTATACTACTATTTAAACTCAAAAGTTCTGGTACTTAATTTGAATATCAATATCTGTTCAATTTGTACACAACAGAAGATTTCAGCATACCCATTACAATATCAGAAGGCTCTGGAGGCAGGGTAATTTCTCTGCTCAATTGCCTGTCTTCTAACAGGATATTGTCATCATCTTGCAACAGATTGTCTTGAAAAACACAATGAATAGGTTTGTCAAACAGACATGATTCTATCATTTGTTCACTCATCATTTATTAACATCATACAAAGCACTGGGAAGGGAGGACAGACTTCTAATGTGGGTCAGATCATTTTTCTTTAAAGTCTGATATAGTCAATATAAATAGATATAAATAGTCAATAAACAATATGTAACACACATAAATAAATAAATAAATAAACAATATTTAACACACATAAATTTGGATTCCCAAATTTATATAAATATATATTATAAAGCTATACTGTAAATATAAAATGATAATATAAATCCTGGAAAACTTTGGGATCATTATGCCACAACTATGCTAAAGAAGACAGTGTTTTCTCCTATATTGTCCAGTATATTTTGTGAGGAAATACATAAGCCTCATTTTTTCTCCTCCAAGAATTAGGAATTTATAAAAATAGAAGCAGCAGGCAGTATATCCCAAACTCTAGGGAAAATGTATTTAAATGGCTGGCTATGTACTTACAAAAATACACCATAAACTTTGAAAACTTACATAAAAAATTGTTGACCTCCATGACACAGGAAATTTTAATATGAAGTAAGAAACTTAGTGATTTACACTTGTGATTTGATTATCTTAAATATTTTATTTCTGTGTGACATCATACCAATCATGTCTCCTGCATCTCCTTCATCTCCAAATGTGTCTCTACTGTCATAGAACAGAGATTTTTCTCCCATGAGACTTCCTGAACTATGTTCAGCTACAGGGCCACTGCAATTCAGTAACATGTTGTCATCAAAGAAGCTATGTCTTCTGAGAATTTCAGGTTCATCCCCTAAAAAAATGCACATCATTAACACTGTCAGTCATGGGAACACAGAATTTTAGAGTTTCAAGGAAATTCAGGTATCATATACTACAGTATTCCCTCATTTTAAAAATGTTTAAGATTTATTTATTTTTATTGTAATGTCAGATTCACAGAGAAAAGGAGAGACAGAGAGAAAGCTCTTCCATCTGCTGGTTCACTCCCCAAGTGGCTGCAGCAGTTGAAGCCAGGAACCTGGAGCTTCCTTCAGGTCTCCCACACACATGCAGGGTTCCAAGGCTTTGGGCCATTCTCTACTGCTTTCCCAGGCTACAAGCAGAGAGCTTGCAGTACCCATATAGGCTCCCGGGGCATGCAGGATAAGGATCCAGCCACTGAGCCATCATGCCAGGTCCATATCACTTCAGGTTTCCAAGCAGGATGGAAAGGTTGAACCACTCTCCAGGCCAAGCTTTGCAACATGTTTCTGGGCCTGGGATGCACTAAGGTGAACCCGATCTGCCAACAGCCTACCTTGGAAAAATTTTCTCATCCCTGGTGCAATGAAGCCAATGATGTCTCATAACTATTAGGATCACTCAAGTAACACCCTTGGGAAACTCTTCTCCACATTGAGGTCTCTAAGGCATCATAAAAGGACCATCCCCTATCTCTGGGTGCCAATGTGGTTTGATAGCAGAGAGTGGCCCCTTCCCCTTCCTCCACTGGGGACATAGGAGACAAAAAAAATCAAAACATTTATCCTACCCACCTTCCTCCATACCTTGACCCTCCCCATCCTAACTGGAGACCCACATGGGCTTATATCCTTCTCAACCATGTAAAAAATATTAAATTAAAAAACTTTTCCTCCATAAATATGCATTTAATTTTTTTGATGATGTTTACATAGTTGATTAGGATGGGAAGGGTCAAGACTCAGGAGAAAGTGGGTGAGACCATTGTTAAATTTTCTTTCTTTTCTTCTTATATCTGGGGGAAGGGGAGCAATAATGAGAGAAGCCACACCCAGCCTCCCAACTGCCTCAGTACCCAGGGATGGGGATGGCCACCTGATGTCAACCCACGGTCCCCGATGTAGAGCATTCTCTGAGGGGGGGTCTGCTCAAGTGGTTTTGTTAATTCTGAAGTGCTATACTTTAAAAATGATTTGTATGTAAAAGAAGAATTATATATTAAGAAGGAAAGGAAAACCATAACAATGAGTTTTAGTATTGACATGTACTAGGAAAAGGCAAGAAAACATTGATTGGGGGCTAATGTATACATTAAAATATTGACTATATAGATAATACTACTGGCATTGCTTCAATATAGAATTAATTCATCATATTGTATATAATTTATTATATTTATATTTTAATTATCACTTTGATTTCTCAAATATTCTTACCAAAGCTCTCAGCTTGGAAAAGTAGACTATTGTCATAATCTTCCCTAAGTGTAATTTCTTCTGGTTTACTCTGGTTCTGAGTAAATTGTTCTGAAATATCAATAGCACTGTGGAGAAGCATAAGAAATGTAAGATTAAGGAAAATATGTAAACAGAATACAATGATTTTGAAGTATAAGAAAAAATGAAAAACAGATTTTATTATAAAAAGAATTTTCTCAATAGTATTACTTATTAACACTGGTTTGAGATAAACACACATTGCCAAATGCTTCTTAGTCCTTACTGCACTATCCAACATCATTTGAAATGGATGTTCTCTCCTGATATGGACTGAATGTTTCTGTCCTACCAAAGTTCACAGTTGAAATCTAACCATGAAGGCGAAGATATTAGAAGGCAGGGGCTCTGGGAGTCATGAAGGCAGAGCTCTATGAGTTGATTAGTGCCTGCATGTAAGAAGCCCAGCCAGAAAGCTGCTTTGCTCCTCTTCTCCTTCTTTTAAAAAGTTTTCTGTATTTATTTGAAAGTCACAGTTAAACAGAGAGGGAATAGATAAGGAGAGGGAGGGAGATTATCTATCAGCTGGTTCACTCCCCCAATGGCTGCAATGCCTGTGGCTGAGGCAAGACAAAGCCAGGAGCCAGGAGCTTTGTCCAGGTCTCGCATGTGAGTATCAGGGGCCCAAGTATTTGGGCCATTCTCCACTGACTGTCCCAAGCCATTAGCTCTAATCTCATGAAATAGTTACTTTATTCTCCGCCCCAAATCATATAGTCATTCTTCACTATTTCCCTTAGAGCCATATCTTGTTTGTTGGTGAATCCGGTTGGCTCTGATTTGCAGAGAAATTCATAATTTGACTACTACCACCTTGATAAGCTCAATACTAAGAACTGATTAAAGATACTATCACAGATACCATAACATTCTCCTCTGCTCTTCCCAGAGCTGGATTGAAAGTGTAGCGGCCAGAACATGAACCGATGACCACATGGGATGCCAGTGCCATAGGGCGGAGGACCAGTCCACAGTGCCACTGCACCAGCCCCGCTGCAATAACCTTATCTTAGGATCTCTGCTTTCTTCCTTTCATCCTTATAGCAAATAGGCCCAGAAAGCACGTAGAAATCAAGCCAGGTTTGCCCACTCCTCCATTAGATTCTCTTGTACTTCCCGTTTGAGTAATATAAAAATCCCATTGTAGCCTACAATACTCTACATCTATACCTTAGCTGCCTCTCTTTTCTCATCTCCAACAGGTCAGCTGGTCATTTTCACCACTGCATTCTCACTAGCCTTTGGCTACTCCTTGAAAATGTCCAAGGTGCTCTACCTTAGAGTCTTACATTTGCTGTACCTGTAACGTTCTTCCTCTACATTAGCAAATAATTTCTGCCTTGACCTCCTTCAGGTTTCTGTTCTCATTCAATCAGAAAAGGCTTCCCTTCCCATCCTATTATTTATTTACTTTATTTTTTTATTTCTCTTCCTAATTCTGATCATCACCTAGAATACTATACTTGCTCATCTGTTTATCATCTTTGTACCTAAACTAAAATATAAGATTCATGAGGCCAGACCTGTGCTTCATTCACTGCCCTCTCTTCAATGCCTGGCACATAAAAGGAATCCAATGAATACTTACTGAATAAATAGATGGATACACTGTCCATACTGCAAACTATATACTCAACAGATTTAATGACATTTTTTTGTTGCACTATGGGATTGTCAACTGTATGTATACTCATTAGTTATTAACTTCATTTCATTTACCTTCATGAATTCTGAATAGGAAAGCAACACAACATCAAGAAAATTAAACTGAAGGAAAATAAAATAATTTACTTCATATTATTGGTATCAAAGTCATGAAATTCTTCTGGCAATGTGATAGTACTGTAAGCTGCTTCAAAATTCTCTTTTGGAAGATCAACAAGTCCTGAAAAGAGTTTTTAAAAATCACATTCAGTAAGCAGTAACTCTATACAATATTTTAATGAACTCCCAACCAAATATTTTCTCTCACAGAACTTCTGCTTAGTCTCCTTAACTGATTTTCCTGTACCTACTCCTGCTCTTCTGCCGCTTGTTTTCTATAAAGCAGCCAGACATATTTTTAAAAAGCAAATAGATCAGATGATGCCCACACTTAAAATGCTTCAACAACTCCTCCAGTGCATTTAAATAGCATCCAAATTTCTAAGCAGAGCCTCTCCAATCCTACAAATGATCAGGTACCCTCATTCTCCCCAATATTTATTATACTTCAAACATATTTAGCCATTTTGTTCCCTAAAAATGTCAAGCAATTTTTCCCTTCAAGACCTTTGTTCTGGTAGTCTCATCTGTCTAGAGTATTGTTCCCCAGTATCTAACAAAATGTTTTGCACAAAGTAGATCAAGAAATATTTGTCAAATACAAGTGCTATAATAGATGAACAACTGAACCCTATTTGAAAGGGTATAATTCCACCTAGAGCTTTTGTAAGATTTTAAGTGAAGATAATTTTTTAAGACACATGTGAGTCCCAATTCAACAAATGTTGATTGGGGGAGTAGTATGCGTGGGACACTGAGACAGGTACCATAAGAGTTAGAAAATGAAGCTTCTGTCTCCAAGGAGCCTAAAGAGAAGTAACAAAGGAAAGACCTAGGCATGAATTACTCATAATACTAGGTGGGAGAGATAATGAATAGTTTGAAAGTGGAGCAGATGTTATGTAAATTAAATTTACAATGGATTATATTTATGACACGTATAAATCTCCAGCATTTTTAAATATCAAGGGATTTTTGATACTATTTTATAAATAGCATGTTGCTTAAAGCCTTGAGAATTATGAAAATGGTAACTATAGTTTTTACTATTTCTAATTTCTCTTATAAAGACAAAAACATACAACAAAATAGTTGACTCATTAAAATGAAGTAACATTTCTTATACAAATGTGATGTTAAATATATTTTTTTCATAAATAGATGGGAAGATTGTAAGTTTTGGAACACATAAGCTTTTCTGGCAAACACAGGAAAAGAGGAAGGAACGTAATATAATTTATCTCTAACCATGAAAAGAACATTCAGTCAAAACGAAGTTTATATTCATTATTCTCGCCTGAATATTAGAGCACTGTCAGTTAAAAGATCTCACCTAAATTACAAATACAGACAGGAACCAAATAAAATGAGGTAAATCAACATTGCATATATACCTGGGCGAAATGTCATTTTCATTTTAAGAAATGCTTCACTGCAATCTGCCAAAAGATACTTGGCCTTCCTATTATAGATCCGAACAACTCCCAAAAGAAGATGTCCTGAAGTTCGAAGTGCAATTTTCACCTTTCAATAATTTTTAAAATATCAGAATAATAAAAATTAGGTTCATGATGTTCTTTTAAAATTATTAAAATTATAAACATTTAGTTTCTTTTAAAAAGCAGGTATTTTCTATTCTTATTTAATCACTCAGCTTTTGCCTCACCTTGGAAAATGATTAATTTATTCAATGGAGATAATATGGCATTGAAGTTAAGTGTGCTATTGTTGGTATTATGGGAAGAATAGACTCAGACAGACCTGGGTCCAACTCTGAGGCTGAGTCACACTTAACCTTCCAGAATCTCGGTTAATAAAGACGGCTGTAATTTATTATATGCTTATTTTGTACCTGTCATTGTTCTAAGAGCTTTTAGTGTATTAAAATAATCTGATAACTGCCTCTGTTTACAGAAGAAAAAATGGACTCAGATACATTATGTAGTACACTAAATTAATAAAGTTTAAAAAAGAAAAAGCAAGGGTTAAACATCAAATTGACTGACTAAAAAATTCGTGCTAACTACCACACTTTGCTGAGGTTAAAAGAAGCCAATTTCATAGGATTGTTACAAAGATTAAATAAACTAAAAGGGGCAGGTGTTTGGCATAGTTTAGATGCCTATGATTTAGGATTCTACACCCATATTCAAGTGCCTAGGTTCAATCTTGGCTCTATTCCCTATTTCACTTATTCCTAACGCACACACTGAGAGATAGCCAAGTGATGGCTCAAGAACCTGGGTCCCTGCCACAAAAGTAGGAGATGAGAACTGAGTTCTAGATTCCTGGCTTTGCAGAGTTTAGCCTGTAGACATCTGGGGAGTAAACTAGAGGATGGGAAATCTCTCTCTCTCTCTCTCCTTTCCAGGTAAATAAATCCATAAGTTTTTAAAGCATTAAAAAAATTGACTAAAAAATCCACTTTCAATGGGGGGAGGGGAATGTCAGACTACACAAAATTATGCGATAAATTTCAAAAATAAAAATTAAAAAAGTCCATTCTAGTGCCTAACACCAACTAGCCTTTTAATGATATACCCTGTAAAAACTGAAAAAATTTTAAAGATTTATTTATTTTTATTGGAAAGTCAGAATTACAGTGAGAAGGAGAGACAGAAAGCCAGGAGCTTCTTCTGGGTCTCCCACATGGGTGTAGAATTGTAAAGGTTTTGGACCATCCTCCACTGCTTCCCCAGGACACAAGCAGGGAGCTAGATGGGAAGTGGAACAGCAGGGAAACAAACTGGTACTCAAATGGGATCCCAGGGCTTGAAGACGGAGAATTAGCCAATTGAGCCACTGTATCAGGCCTCCAAAGTTGAAATATTTTAACACAAAATATCCTAATGGCTGTCTTACAGTGAACATAGTACTTTAAATATTCATTTTGACTTATCATTAATCCTTTTTTCGCCTTCCCCTTTAAGTCATTCATTATATTCAATGCAATATTTATTAGGTATCTACTATATA
Source organism: Ochotona curzoniae (assembly GCF_017591425.1). Taxonomy (NCBI): domain Eukaryota; kingdom Metazoa; phylum Chordata; class Mammalia; order Lagomorpha; family Ochotonidae; genus Ochotona; species Ochotona curzoniae. The sequence goes on along the minus strand of NW_024465894.1, from coordinate 16,909,099 downwards.
TTTTAAATTTTGTTAAGCAATAGAAAAGGATTACCAAGTATGCCTTTATCCTTCAGGGTTCAATCTATTCATGATAAATATCTGAAAAAGTTAATTACCAACAGAAACCAATACATAAACCTTTTTATAGTCAGACAAGTGTTACAGAAAGAGACCATTTGAGAAGTAAAACTTCCTGGGGGCGGGGGGAGCCAGCATGTAGTGTAATGGGTTAGTGTACCTGCAATGCTGGCATTCTAAATGCCATGCACTCACATGGGCATTCCTGATGAATTTCTTGGCTTCTAGATTTGGCCTGTCCCAGCCCCGGCCATTGTGGCTATTTGGGAGTGAACCAGTAGATGGAAGATTTCTCTCTCTCTTTCCCTCTCTCTACAACTCTGTCTTTCAAATAAATATAACAAATATTTTAAAAAAATACTTCCTTGAAAACATATTTTCATGTTACAAATACATTGTAATTCCTTTCTTCTCCAGAAGTCATTGCAAATACAAACTATCATCTTAATCAATAACTTACCTTGGGTGAAATAATTTTTTCAATGGTTATCTCCAGGTTACATTCAAATACTTGGGCCTTTGTGAGTTTTCTCTCCCAGTGAGCTGCAAGCCATATTTTGGCCAATGGCCCTCGCTTATTCATAAGCACGTGGGTGTAGAACATACTGCCTGTAGGGCCTAGCTGTATTTAACTAGAGAGAATGTGAAAAGATGTTTAGAATTTTATCACAAAAATAATTCAGTGACATTTTACAGTAAGTAAGACACTTTCAGTAATTCTATAAAATAACACTCAAATTATCTTCATATGTATCATTCAGTTCAAATTATTTTCTGGTGAAGAAGAGAAGATTATTTAGAATGTAAAATCATAAACTAGTGATAGAACTCTGGCAGACTGTAAACCAAACCTGACTTAAATACATCCTGCTCAATGATATCTTCTTGGAGTTTACTAATTTTGTCCTCCAAAGGGTTGGAGTGATTTTCTTATTAATATGGTCAAATAACGGAAGAAGGCTGAAAAGACAGGATATGGAAATAAAAAGAAGCAATACAGAGAAGAGCAAAACTAAGAGAAGATTATACAAGCCAAGTGTGTTTTGTATTTATCTGAAAGACACAGTGATAGAGAACTGGGGTGGAAAGGGGAAGAGAGAGAATCCTTTCTATCCCAAATTCACTGCCCAAATGCCTGTAACTGGGCCAGGAAAAGCTGAGAGCTGGGAAATCAACCCAGGTTTCCCACTCGGGTGGCAGAGACCCAAGTATTTGAGCCATCATCCGCTGCCTCCCAGGCTCTGCATTAGCAGAAAGCTAGAATTCAGGCGCATAGAAGTAGTTCTCAAACGCCCGCCCCTTTGAAGTTAAATAATAAAACCCCGTAGGGCAATAAGGTGGGCAAAAACGGACACAAGAACCAGCAGGATGTGTCAGCCAGTGGACCTCCTCCTTGGGTCTGCGAGAAGGACAGCATTTCAGAACTATTTTTCAAAGCCTCCTGGACAGAACCCTTGGAGCATGCTTCACATCAGGGACTTTGGGGCAGCGTCGGGTGGTGCTGGGGCGGTTGGGAGCTGGAGCTGGGTGTGGCTTCTCCCCTTGTCTGGCCCCTTTCCCTAGATATAGGAAGGAGAAATGGAAAATGTGGACATGATGGTCTCACTCACTTCCCCCTGATCCTGAACCCTATCCCAACCTAGTCAGCTATGTAAACATCATCAAAAAATACATAAATAAAATAGAGCCAGAGCCGGCAGGATAAGAATCAGAATACAGTGAGGAAGTAAAAAACCATAGATGTTTTGAAGTAAAATTGTTATAAAATCTTCACTTACGACACAAACCAAAAACTAATGCACATTTCTACAAATTGTCCCACCCTTGTTAATACTTTAAGGCTTTTGTTGTTGTTGTTTCAAAGCAAGATTTATTTGAAGAAAGTAGGAAAGTAGCCCCTGTCCTAGTGACGCGAGGGGTCTTCAAGAGAGAAGAGACTCCAGACCTCCTGCCATAGTGGCAGGAAGACGGAGGGAAAAACTAAGGCCCTATTTTGAAAGCCGGAAACGAGAAGGAATACTCGATCCCTTTCGTTGGCCCTTAGAGAAAAATCAAATCATTCATTTTAAGTAATTAACCAGAACCTGCCAAAACAGAAACTCCTGACTATTCCTACCTAAAGGTTTGAAAAAAAAAATAAGAAAACTGAGCCAAAACGAATGCCAAGAGTCCGCCACAGAACCAGAATCGCAGGTAAATTCACATCTGTGTCCATCTGTACCGCAAGATTCCAGCCCTAAAGGCTGCGACATCAGCCACAGTGTTCCAGGAGGCCGACGCGACAGCCCCAGCTGCGTTTTGTTCCCTTGTGGTTCACGTGTTTTGTTATTTTGGAATACATTCCCATTTATCTTTCTCAAAATTTCTCCCAGGACTGTCAAACATGCTTCACTAACGGGCGTTTAAAGACCCCTGGCGGTCGCGTCCGCTACCTCAGACACGTAGTCCTTGCCCCGCCCCGCCCCGAGCTGGGGGTGTTTCTGGGTTAAATTTACTCTGTGAAGTAAAGCTGCGGGGAGTGAACCGGACCAGAGACCAGCGGCGATGCGAGGGCCGGCGACCGGCGGCAGACCCCGGGTCGGCGCGTGGGGACAGGCGAGGAAAGGGGGGAAGGCGCTGCCAGGACTGGCACGGACAGGGTGGCTTCAGACAAACTGAGGCGAGAGGATCCCTGCTGCGAGCTGAGAGGATCTCCGCTGCGTGCAGGCGAGCACTTTGGGGTCGCGCTTCCAATCCCCTGAAGGGGAGCGGGCGGCGACATTTTTCCCTCAGGACGCGGCGTCGTGGGCTGAGGGGCGGCCGAGAAGCCGAGAGGGGAGCGTGTGTGGGGAAGTGGGTGGCCGCGGCCTCTATCACAGAGTCCACCTGTTTTCAGGAGGCGCCTTACTTTCAGTGCCCGGGCCTGAGACGAGGCGCGCCGGAGTAGGGTCTCAGAGAAGCAGCCGGTCCTCACCGTGGGTCCTCAACGCGGGTCTGAGGCAAATAGTTTCACGCGCAGCTGGTCTCCAGTCGGGGGCTGGGGGCGGGGCATGCGGCTGGACTGGGCGGGGCGAGGGGCGGGGCGCTCAGGGGGCGTGGCGAGACTTGCCGGGAGCAGGGGCAGTAGGTGAGAGGTGGGCGTGGCATGCGGCTGTGCTGGGCGGGGCGAGGGGGCGGGGCGCTCAGGGGCGGGGCGAGGGACACACCCACTGGTGAGAGGCGGGCCGGATGGAGAGCAGCGGCGAACCGGTCCTAACTGACTTTGCTATAGCGCTTTGGCAGGTCCCCTAGTTGTCACCTATCTAGAAATTTGACAGGGCCGCGGTTATTCCCTATGGTTCCATCCCTGTACTGCAGTCCACTCTTCTCTCTGGTACACTTTTAATTTAGTATCCTGAACCTCTGTTTTTCTCATCTGTAAAATGGAAATGATGATAAACGTATCTGCCTTTATCATGAAACAAAACATATAAAGACCCTAACTATAATAAGGGATCAGTGAGTAATAACTATTATTATTGTTACCACTTACAAGATCATTCACATTGGACCTTTAGGGACAGCAACCGTTTCTGGTCTGGACTCTCACAATTCATTCATTTGCTTGCTTCCTCTTTTTTTCTTTTAATAATAAATTCATTTTATTTTTGATGAGGTTGACATAGTTGAAAGGGATGCATGCCCATGTGAACCACCTGTTAGGGCAGGGGGGTCGAAGAATGGAGAAAGTGGATGAGACAACTGTTTCCAATCACCCTTTCCTTCCTGTATCTGGGGAAAGCAGAGAAAGGAGTGGAGGAAGCTGCTTCCAGCAGCCCGACGCATCAGCATCCAGGAATGGGGGATGGCCACCTGATGTCATCCTAGTGGCCCCGAAGCAGAGCATGTCCTGAGAGTACTGCTCAAGTGGTTTTGATAATTCTGAGATGTTGTTGATTTCATTGCTCCAAGGTGGAGGAAATCCTTCCGAAAGCCCACCTTAGAGTCTCAATTCACCCAGATGTCAAAGCTTGATAAGGAGAGCACTTGGGCCAACACTGCTTTCCCCAGGCTCACTGAAGATGGATTGGAGGGAGAGTAACTCAGGCTCAATTGATGTCTATATAGGATGCTGGTGTCACAAGCAACAACTTCATCCACTGTGCTCCATGGGATGTCACAGTTTTTAACAAAGCCAGTCACTAGAATCTGAGAAAAACCACACTAGGGCTTAAGGATCCAAGACTGGTGTGTTCACTTCAGCATCACAGTAAATGCTGATAAATCTTGGAGCAGCAGTGACCCAGGCTCCTTGTTGGGCATTTTCTTTTCTTTTTAAAGATATTTTTATTGGAAAGGCAGATTTTACAGAGAGGAGGTGAGACACAGAGAGAAAGATCTTCCATCTGCTGGTTCACTATTCAATGGCTGAAATGGCCAGAGCTGAGCCGATCCAAAGCCAGGAGCCAGGAGCTTCTTCTGGTTCTCCCACGTGGGCGCAGGATCCCAAGGCTTTGGATCATTCTCTACTGCCTCGTTCCAAGACCGCAGTCAGGAAGCTGGATGGAATGAGGAACAGTCAGGACACAAACCAGTACTCATGTGGGACCTTGGCACATACAAGGCAAGGATTTAGCCACTTAGCCATCACAACAGGCCCAATGGGCATTTTGATAGACTGTGTCATTTACTCTGTAAGCCACCCAACAAAATTGCTATTAATTTTCTTACTTTTAGCAACAGGAAATATCCCAGAGAAAAAGCATCTGTCTGAGATCATGGAGTTGAGAATGGTGGTGACAGTCCCACAGACGGTGGGGACACAGCCACCAGTCCAGAAGTCTGGGAGGCAAACTTGATGCTACCCTCATGTCCACTCTGATATCAGTCTACCCGCGAACCCATCACTCCACTTCACCCACCTTTCACCCTTTCTACTTATTCTGTCTTGATCTAGGTGATCCCTCTCCTGTCCAAGTTGTAACAGCTTCCACAGCCATCCCCTCCTATCCTTCACCTTCTTAGAATCCAACTTCCACATGGGTGCCAGAGTGGCCTTTGAAAAATATGAGTCAAATCTTTGTGCCCTTTGTCCCTCTTCCAGTCTTTGTTGCTCTGTTCTTGACAAAAACAATGGCTTGCTGGGCTTTCCATGTTATCCCAGCTTCATTACACACAGGTGCATTTACCTGGACCATGATGAATATTCAGTTTCAGGACCCTCACTTGCACGGGCCCTTTTGGCCGTGGGAGAAACACAGCAATGAGTTCACATGAGCATGGTTGTGGCTTTTTGTAGATGTTGCAAAAGTGGAATATTTAGCCATAATCCTTTAAGAATTTTTTCCACTCCAGCTGCATCTCTGATTTTCTAGGTTGATGGCAAGGGAGTAGCTGAGGGATGCACTGAAGGCAGAGGTGACGTCTTGTTTAGAGGGCTTTCTGCATAGGGGTCTCCCATAACTTTGGTATATAGTTAGGTCACAGATACCTGCCTCAGTGTGGGATCATCTTCCAGGAATTGAGCTTCTGATCATCAAACTGTGACATGATTAGGGCCCCTTACACTGTGTTACTGACAGCATCAGGACCATGTATCTAACCTGGAGAGAAAACAGGATTTGAAACATACAGAATCAGAAGCTAATCTATGGGAAATTCTTCCAATCATTGGGCACATTTAAAACATAAGTAGAGTTGCCATCAAAGCCTGGTGAAAATCTTCTGTGGTAGAAAATCTACATTGGAGATGTACCATGCTATGGTTATAAATGCACAGCTTGTGTTTCCTTACCTTCTGATGGGCCTTGCACAGAGCTGAAGGTCTTGGGTTTGTGGAGTTCAGCGGCAGCCTGCAAACAGCTGGTTCATCCATATAGGAAAATGAGTGTTCTATGAGTTCAGTAAATAAGTTCCTATCTTACATGATGTGTATATCTTAGCAATGTCCAGTGCTTACATGTGAAACGGCCTGTAGCTCACAACAGAAGCAGTGGTTTGTGAAGACAAGTAGATGTATTTCAAAACAAAACCACGAATTTTGGCTTGTCTGATAATTTAAACAATCAGAGGTCATAAATCCTAGATGTGCATTGAGAAAGATTTAAATTTATTGTTTGACGTGAAATACTGAAATGAAGGAAGAAAACAAAGAACTCGTAATGTGCGCCTAAATGGGAGCACTGGCAATAAAGCTGACTATTGTGCTGTTGATTCCATAGTTAGAATTAGTCACTACACAAAAAGATTCTACAGCTTATGGATAAATGAAAATGAGGGACTTCCCTAAATTTGACCATGATCCTGAAGATTCACGTGGTGCTAAGCTTTACAAGTTAAAGTCAGTTATTCAAAGTATTCATCTCCACAAAGTTACTCAGCCTTGTAGATGAAAGATGTATCTTTCAAATTTCCTTTTAGAAAATAATCTTATAAGTAGGTAATCAAAGAATATATAGCTGAAATATGGGGAAAAAAACCCTGTTATAATTCTTATAGTCATATCATAGTTACTATGCTATATTTATAGATTTGGTGATGTCTGCAATATCTGTTAGTTTTTAAATTTTGTAATTATTTTCTTGTTTTTTAAGTGTCCCTTTTTAGCTTGATTCAGTCTTCATGAACCTGTATTCCTTCTCCTAAGGAGGTCCCTGAACTGGGACTCACCCACATACCAGGCCTTTCTGCTTGCTCCCTGGGCTCCCACCGTGTTGAATGCCCTCGACATCTTGTTGCATCAGAAACATGCTCACAAGTGAATAAGATGGCATGCTAAACTGCAAATCACATGAATTTTGTGTTGTATTTATCCCTTTGTCCACAACAGTGGCTGGCATCCAGCAGGTGCAGAGTAAGAATTTTTTTTTTTTACTGACTCCAGGACTGTTCAGCTGCAGACAATGCTGTTTTCTATTGGTCCCAGCTATGTTCAATTTATAAAACCCTTTCCCAAGGTCCTTTATAGTTTTGAGAGGTGTCATTAGACTAAAGGGAGAAACAGAGGGAGAGAAACAACTTGCCCCCAGGAAACTTGATCTGGAGTGGAGTTGAAGTTCAATCCCAGATCTTCAGTGCCAGGAAGGGCTGGTCACCAAGGTCTTCCCAATGAGATAACCCTAAATGAGAAAGCAGATGCTGAAGGAACCCCATTGAGATCCCTAGAAGAATGACAATACATGGACACTAGGTGGCGCCCACATACAGCACAGTAGTCACTCCCGTGTGATGGCTTAGGGCAAGGAAACAAAAACATTGGCCAAAGTGCAACTTTGAACATCTGCTTTTGTCTCTTCTTAACTTTCATGCTTTTGCATTTCAGGGCGTTGCTCTTTGGGTTTCAATTCTCTCCTCTGTCTGTATGTCAATGGTAGCACGCATTTAGCAAGTGGGTGAAGCATTCTGGTATGTGCATGGCAGGCATTGGACAAATTTCAACCTTTCCAGCATTGCCCAAGGTGCTCTCAAGCTGTGTGAAATTCTTCTTGGTCCTGCCCTGTGTGTGCTAGGTAGCCCTGTGAGGTGATTTTTGTTTTCATCCCCACATTATAGAGGAGCAAAATGAAACCTAGAAATGTGACAAAACAGATAAGCAGACCTAGGATTCGAGCCCAAGCAGCCTGATGTCTCAGTCCTTACTTAGAATCATTATATTACCCGTGTAGTCTGCTAATGAGATAAGAGAAGATGGAGAAGGGGAGGAAAAGAAGAAGGAAGAAACATAAGAAGAGGAGAACAGAGGAAGAAAAAAAAAGAAAGAATGAAAGAGGAGGACATGGGGGGGTAGTGGCAGTTGTGGGGGAAATGTATGCCAACAACCTGGGATGTGTCCAGGTGTCAAATATGGATCTGATTGCAGCCAGCATTGTGGCACAGCAGGTAAAGCCACCAGCTATGATGCCACCACCCCATATGGGTGCCCATTTGTATCTTAGCTGCTCTACTTCCAATCCAGCTCCTTGCTAATGGCCTGGGAAAAGCAATTTTTTGGGGCCCTGCTACTCATGCGGGTGACTCAAATGAAGCTCCTGGCCCCCAGTTTCAGGTTGGCCCAGTCCTGGCCTTTGTGGCTATCTAAGGAATGAACTGAAGAATTAAAGGTCTTTCTCTCTCTTTCTCTCTCTCTTTCTCCCTCTAACTCAGACTTTCAAATAAAAATAAACAAATATTTTAAAATTTGAGTTGACCAGACACCCTCTCTATAGACATCAACTTCAAGGAATAGCAGAGTGAAATCATTAATGGTGGGAGTGAAAGCAAAAAGATGGAAGAAAGACCAGCAAGGTGTAGCCCCAACCTGTGTGAAATAAGCTCAGTCTTAGTGCTGTGAAGAAGTCTGGGCCCACATGCAGATTCCCAGCTGCCAACTCTCAGTAAGGTCCCATGTAACATCTAGCCAGACACATGAGCCAAGAAACCTTGGACACAGACACCTTGAGAGATCCAAAGCAAGAGTCGTGGGCTAAGCCCCAGAATTCCCAGAGCCATGGGCAATAGGTTTATGACAGTGTTGGATATTGCAATAATAATGTGACTATTGTGTGTGTGTTTCTTTTTAAAGGCTTGTTTATTGTTTTATTTGAAAGGCTGAATTACAAGAGAGAAATAGAAAGAGATAACATCTATTTGCTGGTTCACTCCCCAGATGGCCACAACAGCCGGAGCTGAGCTGATCTGAAGCCAGGATCCAGGAACCTCTTCAGGTCTCCCATGTGGGTGCAGGGTCCCAAGACTTAGGCCATCCTCTACTGCTTTCCCAGTCCACAAGCAGGGATCTGGATGGGAAGTGTAGAACCAGTGCCCATATGGTGTGCTGGTGCTGTGAGATGGAGAATTAGCCTGTTGAGCCACCGTGCAGGTCCTGATTGTTGCTATTTTTACACACCATATGCACTGTAACACTTGGGCTTTGTAAGGTTCTGGGCTGGTGCAGGACTGGGAGCTGAAGCCACAGGCAGGCAGGTCTCAGAGTGTCTCATTAATCACAGTGAGGGGCCCGACCTGCCCCCACTCGCTCTGGGTTTCACATGCTGTTCTTCCACCAGCTCCTAAGTTTTGGCTTTTAATTCCATTGATTCTCTATCCATTCCTTTCTCTCTGGATGCCAGGCCTGGGAGAACAGTTTTATTTTTGCTCCCTGAACAGGAAAAACACTGAACTTTCTGAGACCACATTGAATGCACTCTACCTGCTGCTCCAGGGCTGTCCTGGAGAGAGGTGATTTCCAGCCTTCTGTGGGGACATCATCCCCATGGCAACCTCCAGCATCTCAGCATCCGGCTCAGAATGAATCTGCACGGATCCAGGATGTATGTTCTGGGGGAACCCCGAATATCCCACCAGAGGGGCAGGTGCAGGGGCTCTGAATCTGGGTGCTACTGGTTAGCACTGTGACCCAAAGCCAGTGTCATAGCTACTTTACATGTCAGGCAGAGGTGTCTCCAGATGATGAGTGCACACAAGCTTGTCTGTCTGTCATGGTCACGTTTTAACACACTAGGATGGAATCACTCAGCAATGAGGACAAGCAACCATTTATTATCCTTTCTGTTGCCAAGTGCTTGATTAAGTCATTTCTATACATTATCTTGTTTAATTCACACAACAACCCTGAGTAATTACTATTATTATCCCTTTTCTTACAAATTCTGAAGCTCAGAAAGACCGAGAAGCTTCTATTTAAGGGAAAAAGTAATGAGACAGTAGCGCTTGAATTGAAATGTAGGGTAACAAACATCATCAAAAATAAAAATAAATAAGCAAATAAAATTTTAAAAATGTAAACAAACACATGGTTTTAAAGGTTTATTCATTCATTCATTTGAAAGGCAGAGTTAGAGAGTGAGACAGTGAGAGATCTTTCATTCTCTGATTCATTCTCCAGTTGACAGCACTAGCCAGACTTGGAACTCCATCCAAATCTCCTATGAGAGTAGCAGGGATTCAGGTGCTTGGGCTGTCTTATGTCGCCTTCCCAGATGAACGAGCAGAGAGCTGGATCAGAAATGGAGCAGTCAGGACTCGAGCCAGTGCTAGTGTGGGATGCTGGCATCACACAGAGTGATTTAACCGGCTATGCCATAACACTGGCCCCAGAAAACATTTTTGTAAGCACTATCAAGCAAGTAACAATCATAATCAAATGCTATTTTGCACCCATCATGACAAAAAATTAGGAAAATGGGTAATTGAGACCAGACATGGAACACCAGAAACTCTTTTATGTGACTTGGGGGAATACAAATGAATTGACCCATTTTGGAAAACAGATTTCTTATAAATTTGGGCAATCCCATATCTCCCTTTTGCTTTGCTTAGACACAGCTCTTACACAAACCTTCATACTTTTATGCCTAGAGGCATGAACAAAAATGATGACAATGGCATTGAGAATAGGAAAAAAAAACTTGTCAGTCAGGAACAGATAGGAGACAGAAGTCACATCAGTTATTTTTAACACAGAATTTAATATCAAGAATTATTAACTAGGCATAAAGTGGTTGAGTGGGTGAAAAAAAGGTTATAAAAAGAACTCAAAGGTAGCAATTACAGGAAGCATCTACCACCCCCAGGGCTGAGGTAACAAAGAAAAGAAGCTGAGACTACTAAAGTTTCAAAATGTAGACAGACTCAGGGTGCTGCACACAGTTCCGAAGTCCAGGAAGGGGGCTGTCCTCTGCTGGGGCTGGGTAGGACCACGTTGTAGGGTAGGAGCTCAGGTTCAGGTTCCAGAGGCGGAGGGACTGTCCATCCCAAGCTGGTGTCCCTGAGCTTTGGGAGGGACCCTGGGGGTTGGGCCTAAACCTTGGAGGAGGCTGGTGCCACAGTAGGTGATGAAACAGCATAGTTTGGTGGTGCTTGCAGGAACTGGTAGCCCACAAGCATCTACAGGTGCAAAGCAAAAGGGAGTGAGGTCTTTCTTCTCCTCCAGCTTTGCTATCAAACCTCACCCTGCCTATTGGCAAAGGCTAACAAAGCCTAACCAGAATCGACTAGTGATATAGATTTGTGGTGTGCAGGGTCCTAGCCCCAGCCTCCCAGAGTAGGTGATTTTTTAGTTATCAAATATTATATAAGACTTGCAGATTAGTCTGACTATAAATTATCTATTTATCACAACCCTCTGCACTCTATCACTGTATGCACCATACATACTTTATCAAAACCATTAAAACAATATTTAACCACAGGCAAATAGATGTTCAAAAATGAAAAAACTATTAATACTCTGACTCTCCTAATGCCATGAATATTAAAAAATTTCAACCCATTTTCCCTGTCTGATCAGAAGATAAAACTTATTAAAATTGTGTCTTCAGCATTGTAACGACAGAGTGCTCTATTACATGAAGATATTTCAGTAATTCATGAACAATGAAGCTAAAAGATGTTTATTGTGGTATGAAAATATTTTTGAAATACATGCATAAATTTTTCATAATATGTGTTTTCCAGGAGGTTTTTTTGAGACCCTCTAGTATGCACGGGTTTCAAAAGCTTTTCACACCCAAATACACTTGTCTTTTAAATTGCATTTTCCATGAACATTTTAAAAGTTTATTTATTTTCATTGGAAAGGCAGATTTACAGAGAGAAGGAGAGACAGAGAGAAAGATTCTCCATCTGCTGGTTCACTCCCCAAATGGCTGAAGCTAAGCCGATCTGAAGCCAGGAGCCAGAAGCTTCTTCTAGATCTCCCACTTGGGTGCAGGGTCCCATCCTCAATTGCTTTCTGAGGCCACAATCAGGGAGCTGGAAGGGAAGTGGAGCAGCTGGGAAACAAATCGCTCCCACATGGGATCCCAGCAATTGTAAGGTGAGGATTTAGCTACGAGGCCACCAGCCCAGGCCCCATGAACTTTATGAAGTCCTCACATAGTATGAGCTTTGTTGCTTGTTGTCAGGGATGTATGTCATTGTGACAGATACTACATGGATAAATGCTGAGGTTTTGTTTTTGTTTTGGTGCTTTTTGGAACATCTGGATATATTCCTTGGCACCCTTCTGGTTATAAAAGAAAGAAACCCTATTTGCAAGAGTTTAAGCAGACAAACATGTGTGGCTATGGGGACTAGTGGTGGAATTTTCTGGTTCCAGTCACTGGAAAGAATGCAGAGGTAACTCACAAAGCTAGTACCTGGAGTAAAGGACTAAAGAAAATCCTGTGTTCCTCTTTTCCATCTGTATCTTGCATGGCCCTCTCTCCACTTCCCTTTGCAGATTGCATCTCTCTTTTTCTTCATCATGGACAGGCACCTGTCATGGAACTTGGGCACTGGCAATCATAGCCCTGTTAACTGTAGTTGTCCAGATAGCAATCTCAGGGAAAAACTGTGATTGGCTCCTGTTGAGTCACATGCCTACCCATTGGGCCAATAGTGTGGAAAGGGCAACTATGAATTATATAATTGACAGGCCTCTATGGCCAAGGTGGCAAGAGGGCCTGTTACTGTCAGATAAAGGGGAGCAGAAGGACCTGTTGAGAAAATAGAAGACAGTCACTGCTCAGGGTTCTGACGTTTTACCACGGAGACCCTTAGTAGCCATTCTTATATATCCTGCTCTTTCTTTGAACAGCTGCCTCTGGGAAATTCCTAAGGATAGGATGACCACCGTGGTACTTGTCAGAGTCATATATGTTCATGGTTTCACAACATTTTCATATCCAATATCTTATTTGGACCTTTCAAGAAACCTCCAATAAGTGACAAAAGTAGAACCAGATATGCTGAGAAGTTGATGGATAGGCTCAGAGACACACAAAGAACAGAGGTAGAGATGAATTCAGAGCTCTAGTTCGCTGATGCTCTTCCCACCACCAAAACAGCAACGTTACCTTAGACTGGGCTGGGCGAGTGAAAACCCAGTTAGGGGAGGGAACTCCGTCTGCTTTCTTCTGCTCGGAGCTGTGCCAGCCGCCTCAAGGAGACAGGTTGGCAGCCCCTGCCTTCAGAGCCTGTCCGAGCCCTGATGGGAGAGTTCCCTCTGCTGGACCTGGCGTCCTCCCAGTGGATGGTCTCAGCTCGCAGCTCCTCCAGGGCACTGTGAAGCTGCCTGAGTGTAAGTAGGAGCTGCTGGTCCTGCAGCTGCATGTCAGCCTAGGAAGAGAAGAAGCTGGTGAACCATGTGCAGGGCATGGCAGGGTGCCTATGATACTCCTTCCCATCACTGCCCCCATCCAAGACAAGCCCGTCTGGGGGTTGTGCAATCTCACAGTACCACATCCACCAAAGCCTGCTTCCTTGTTGGTAGAGCAGAACATGAATGACTTTGTACTCAGGATTGAATAAATGAGAATGCAGGAAAGCATGCTCTGAAATGTGATGTGTGTGACTCCCCTTTCTCCTTTTATCTTCGCTGTATCGAACAAATCATTTTGGCTGTCCCTGGGTCTTCAGAGAAACCCCTAGTGGGTTAGCCCCTACTGGGTTAGCCACTTCCTGTGAGGCAAAGTCGGGGGTGGACTTGGAAGAAAAAAATATATACAGGGAAGGGAATAAAGTCTGACTTCCCAAGCAGACACCAAGAGACCTAGGGCTATAACTCAGGTGTACAGGAGAGTTAGTGCCTGGTAGGCTGGGTTTTTATAAAGGAAGAGAGAGATGGGAGTGAGCTGGACAGATACTGGTCTCTTCATTTTCTCTCTGGCAGGTGCAGTATCTTCTTCAGCAGAGAAGTCCTGCAGGAGGGAAGGCAGCTGCTAGAAGACTCATTCCTCCAAAGCCAAGTCAGTGACACCATGCACAGCCTGGTGTTATGTTGCCTTCACCGCAACTCCCCATTTCCCTACCTGTCATCACTCCAGGCTTGGCCCTTCAAGCACCTGCTTGGTTCTCCAATCCCTGTCTAAGCCTCTGCATTCAAGAAGATCCAGGCTAAGACAGTGAATTCCATGTCTACCCGGGCCAGAACTATCATAGGCAACAACTAGGTACTAAGAGCAGGAGTATACTTCAAAAATTCTGGAAAGTAGAATCAAAACATAAGTTTAGTTTGGTGCTCATAGGTTTTTTTTTTTTTCATGATACATGTTTTCATGAATTAAAAAAAATTTGTGGCAGTGAGTGAAGTTACTGCCTGCAATGCTGTCATTCCATATTTGAGTACAGATTCAAGTCCCAACTCTTCTACTTCCAAATTTAGCTCCCTAATAATGGACCTGAGTGGGCCCAGCACAATGATTCAATGGCTAAATCTTCATGTTGCAAATGCTGGGCAGCAGTCTGTGTCCTGGTTGCTTCATTTCCCATTCAGATCCCTGTTTGTGGCCTGGGAATGCAGTAAAGGATAGCTCAAAACCTTGACATTGGATTGGCTCAGTTACGGCCTTTGTGGCCATTTGGGGCATAAATCAGAGGATAGAAGATCTTTCTGCTTCTCCTTCTGTTCATAAATCTGACCTGCCTTTCCAATAAAAATAAATAAATATTAGAAAATAATAATGTGCCTGGGAAAGCAAGGGATGATGACCACCCACGTGGGAGACCTGGATGGAGCTCTTGATTTCTGACTTTGGGCTGGGTCAGCCTCAGTTGCTGTAATCATTTGAAGGAATTAACCAGTAGAAGGAAGATCTCTGTCACTTTGCCTTTCAAATAAATAAATAAATACATAAATAAATAAGATGCTTTAAAAAATTATCTGTATTTTATATGAAGTTGAAAAGCAGAGAGAGAGAGAGAGAGAAATCTCTTGCTAATTCATTCCCCGGATATTCTCAACAGGTAGGCCTGGGCCAGGCTGACTGGAGCTTGGAACCAAAACCAGGTTTCCCACGTGGTTGGCACTTGAGCTATCACCTACTGCCACTTAAGATGTACATTCCCAGGAAGCTGGAATGGAAGACAAACTGAGAACTCCTACTCTGGTATGGGCTGTGGGTGTCTCAAGGGACAGTTTAGCTGCCTGTAGCAAATATATGACCCCCCCTTTTCTTTAGAAGCAATAGAGATTTTTATGAATATTTTGAAATCTGTCATATACATAAGTTTCAGGTTTTTTTTTTCTTTGCACCAAAATGAACTTATCCTTTAATTTCATTTTCCATGAACTTGTGGGCATATCCTGGTATGCTAGGTAAGTCTCCTCTATGAATCCTTACAGTAACCTTGGCAATCTGGGCACAAGCACTATCTACATTGTGTTATGAGGAGGTGAGACACAAAGAGGCAGAGCCACTCACTTGAGGCTGCAGAGCCGGGAGCTGGGCGTTTGCCCAGGGACCGGCGTGATCCTAAGACCTGTCTGGCAAGCATGGCACCCTGTGCCTCCTATGTAGGCCATGACCTACTTATCCCAGCCCCTGAGATTGCCATTACGCACTGTGTGGCTGGTCCCAGGGGCTGCCTACCGGGCCCATACTCCAGCCTGAATCCTATGCATCAGCCAAAGGGCAGCTGGGAAGAAAGTCCAGGGAACCCAGGAAAATAAGGGAAGAGGGCAGCATCAGGCAAAAGAAATACAAAGCTTACCAGTTCTTTTCTCAGCCACTCCAGGGTCTGCCCGAGACTTGGGTTTGGCTTTTCCGCTGATTTCATCTCAGAGTCCTTGGGAGAGACCTTGACACTGACCTGGTGCTGAGCCCAAGGGACCTTTGACTAGCACAGCCTCCCACTTCCTTCAGGCTGGCAGCAGAGTCTGGCCAAGTCATCGAGGAGGTAGTTAATGAGAGCAGAAAGTAGCTCACGGTGGAAAATGTAATTTGGTCTTTTTTTTTTTTCCCAAGATTTCAGTCCTTTGAACAGAATAAACAGGAGAGAAGGGAGAGAGACCATTTAGGGGTATGGGTGCCCCAGGACCTGCTGTATCCAGAAGCTAGCCAGATCTAATGTCATCAGGATCACAGAGACTATAAATCTTTAAATGATCACAGTAACCATTATCATGAAAACAGGGGCCCCCTTCAGAGAGCCTGATTTTTTTAAAGATTGATTTTTTTTATTTGAGAGGCTGACTCTCTCTCTCTCTCTCTCACTCTCTCTGTCTCTCTCTCTCTCTCTCTCACACACACACACACACATACACACACACACAGATACACACACACATCTTTCATCTACTGGTTCACTCCCGAAATAGCTTGCAATGGTCCAGGCTGGGCTAGACTGAAGTCAGGAGCCAGGAGCTTCATCTGGGTCTCCCACATAGGAACACGGACCCAAGTCCTTGCATCAGCTTCTTCTGCCTTCCCAAGCACATTAATAGGGCATTGGACTGGAAGCAGAGAAGCTGGGACTTGAACTGCTGCTCATAGGCTGTATCAGCATTTCAGGTTGCAGCTTAATCAACTGTGCCACACTGCCTCCACCTCAGAGGAAGTTGTATGCTCTCCCTATCAGATATACATACTCCTCATGTAGCACTGATACTCTTCAGTGTCCCCAAACACTTTTCCCTCTTATTTCCTTCTCTGAACGCTCCTTTTCTTTTCCCACAGCAAGGAGTGAGCACAGCACCCAGGTTTTTCCTTCCCCCAAGGCTGGCGGCACCACCAGCCAGCATGGCCAAAGCAGCAAAGGGATGTGTGTGTGTGTGTGTGTGTGTGTGTGTGTGTGTATGTGTGTGCGCGTGTGCACGTGTGCCTGAGCCTAAATCCTTACACCATGCCCATGATTGTGATATCTGGATTGTTCTGTAGGAGCCTAGGTGCTTCAGAAACATTACATGCACCTGGCTGGTGTTGGAAACGTGATGGTTCAATGGCTAAATCCTTACCATGTTAGCCCTGGGATCCCATAGGGGCACTGGTTCATATCCTAGCTGCTCCACTTTCCATCCAGCTCTCTGCTTGTGGTCTGGGAAAGCAGTAGAGGATGGCCCACAGCCTTGGGAGACTCCAGGATCCTGGCTTTGGATCAATTCTAGCTGTTGCAGCCACTTGGGCACCGAATCAGAAGATGGAAGATCTTTCTGTCTTTCCTTCTCTCTGTAAAGTTGGTCTGCCTTTCCAATAAAAACAAATAACTCTTAAAAATAAAACTTAAAAAAACTTAAAAATTTGAAACATGCAAACAAACCCAGATGCCAAAAGTCAGCCTGATTTCGGGATGAGTGAGAGCAGGTGTGTGGTTGACTCATCAGCTCTGACAGCAAGGCCTCTCTGAGGGTCCTAAATTGATCCGGAAGCCTGGGCCACCTCAGTGTGGTTTCAGGTAGAATAATGTCTTCTCTGGTTTGTACTTGATTTTTCCAAATGTGAAAATGGGGATGACATCATCAACCTCTCAAATGGTTTTGAGTGCTTTGAAAATTATGATAAAACCTGGCATAGTTCTTAGGCACACGGAGCTGTGGTCTGATGTTGAAACAACCAAACCCATGACTTTGACCACAGTCATTAATGAGTCAGTCTTGATTTTCTTAAAATGGGCATAATAATAGCAGCTACAGCTACATGCTAAGGTGGCTAAGATAATTAATATTTGCGAGACATATGTCTGATGTTTGGGGAGGGATATATAGAGATTTGTCAGATAAAATAAACGCACAAGTAATTCATTGCTATCATGTCACTTGGGGACCTTTTCACTGCTGTTTCCTCTTCCACTTGCCTGTTTCCCTCTCTCCTTCCATTCACTTCTCATCACAGCCTTCCTGAACATGACCTGGGCTGTTTTCACAGTCACTTCATGGGCGATGCAGGGCAATGGACTGGATTTGTATTTCTCAAACTCTAGCGTCTCGTGTACCTCCTTCTGAGACAGCCCACCACTTCATCTTTCATTGACTTTTGTGTGTCTGCAAACTGATGATCTTGAATAGGAATAGTTCTTCTGAGAGGCAGACAATCCAAGTCATAGTGACTTATGCAGGAGAGGAGTGCATTTCTCTCACACATGGCAGCATAGATGCTATTGCAGGCTGCTGTCTCTGGCTGATCATCTGGGATCCAGGTATCTTCCAATTTGTTGCCTCGCTATCATGGTCCAAGGTGGGTACTCAGGCTTTAGCCAGGAGGTGTCTATATCCAGGAAGAAGGGAGGAAAGGGGGCAGGGAGAAGGGAACACTCTCTTTCTTGCAGGACATTTGCTGTGTTCTGACCACACCACCTTCTCTGATATCTGCCTAGCTTACCAGCTATTTGATCATCTCTAGCTGTAAGGGAGGCTAGGAATGGAATCCTTGTTCTGGGTGCACTGTGCTAGTTACTGAGCTAGTCCACATTCTAGTCCAGTGAAAGAAATCTTGGAGAAAATTAGCAGACTATTCCCCACACTTTAAACAATGTTAGATATGATATCTCTGGATTCATGAGCAACTAAAACAACTTTAGAACTTAGTCATGGAAATGCAGATATACACACAGACATAGTCCCCATGCCTCCAACTATTCACACCCTTGTGCAGACCCCTCCTCCTGAGACTTGCAGATTTGATAGAAGGCAATAGGGGCAAAATCAGCTCAATGGGGGGGGGGGGTCTTTGCTTAAGCATCCAGGAACTTCTTTTCATGCTTTGAGGACTTTATAGGAACTCTGACTGTCTTGAGACAGCCATTATGTAAGGAAGCCCAAGCCTACAAACAAACCTCACTGAAAATGAGACTCAAGACCACAGATGAACGGTCAGGCCTGCATTTGTCCAGGCAGCTTCAACCCGCTGTGGCTCCTCAGCTGACACTATATGCAGAACTGAGCTTTTGCAACTGAAAGCACCCTAATATGCAAAAGCATGAACAAATAAGTGATGACTTCCTTTTAAGTTACTGAGTTGTTGTAGTGGCTGGTTACACAGCAATAGATAACCTAAGCACATGAACACCTAAAATCCACATGACACCTAGAATTACACTATGTGCCACCAGCTTTTGGAAAATTCTAGATGAACTGATACTCTGATATTCTTCAAGAGGTCCTCACTCCATCATAGATCACAAGTCTCCATTGTTCATGATTGAGGATTAACCATGGGTAACGATGACCATAATCTCCTAAGTGGTCTGATCTCTGTCTCAACTCCTGGCACCAGTGAGAGTTTGAGGGAGAATGCTCTCCTTTGACTGAATAGCTCCCTGCTTATCAACCCCTGCAGCATCCCCAGGGGATCTTTTCAGGTTCAACTACATACTCAGCCTCCACAGGGGAGCATAAACCACACTTGGCAGTGATCTACCCTAAAGGATACAGGACAGGAATCTCAGCTTTCTGTTGTGGCAGTCCATTCATCAGGTATTGCTGCTCTGGGCCACAGTCTCTGTTGCACCCAGCTAAGCAGTGCCACTCAGAGGCAAGATGAATCCCCAGTGGGTGGACACAGGGATAGCCCTATCTGGAAAGCTCTGGCTCGTGGGAGTCAGTATCTTTGGATCTGCCCAGTTTCATGACTCACTAAGCTCAGGAAGCCCACAGTTTGATCCCCCTCCAGCTATTTATAGCTCTTCCAAACAACCACTCCATTTTTTAAAAAAAATGCAAAATACTCTTACATTCTCAGAAAAATTGGGGAGAAAGTACAGAGTTCTCATGTACCCCAAACTCAGTGTTTTCTGTCATTTAAGATTTACCTTAGCATGATACATTTATTACTATGAATGACCTATTTTGCTATGTTATTGTTACAGTTTGTACTTCATTCGAATCTTTCCAGCTTTCACACAATGCCCTTTTCTGTTCCCAGACGCCATTTGGTTGTCATGTCTCCTTCAGCACCTTTTGTTTGTGACAGCTTCTCAGACTTTTCTCGTTGCTGAGGAGCCAGGACAGGTGTCTTTGGATGGCCACCTAAAGCCCTCAGGACCCATGCTGTATTGATCGCAGGGACTCAGGTGGACAGTGAGGCTGGGGGAGGTGGTGGGGGAGGGGCACGAAGTCTCCCATCCCCCATGTGAACCGATCCCTGGACCTTCAGGAAAACCTCATGACACCCCACACTCTTCAGATCAAACCTTTGTGGGCTTTGTCTGTCCCCCACAACCCCCAGCAGAAAGCATCTCCTTTAACTCGGCAGAAAATAGAGTGCCAGCCATCCCTCCACGGCCACCACCCTGAGTTCTCAGGCACATGGGTCCTCTTCTCTGGGAGTTGCCAGTCTGATGGAAGAAACTGACCAGTAACCAGAAAGGCACTCTTGTCAGAGATAATATCAATATTGCAGGCAAAGGCGCTTGGAGATGGAGAAGATTCTGGGGGGAGGTGGTGTGAATGAGGGATTCCCCCTTCCGCCCCGACAGGCTTCCTAGGGGAACAGGTACTGCAGCTGGGCCTTGAGGGGAGGTGGGGTAGAGCAAGCGCTATCCCCCAGGGCAAGAAGGTGGGGTGCGGGAAGAAGGCGCTTGTTCTCAGCCTTTAGATGGCGTCCTTGAGCCAAGCAGCTGCACGCGCCCGAGGAGATCGCCCAGCCCTACCGACCTCGGAGAATACCTGAGTCCAACCTGGAGCTGTGTGTATGCGTGTGCGTGCGTGTGTCTATGCGTGTGTGCAGGGGTGAGGGCATCTGGGCCTGGCGCCACAGGGGCTCCCCAGCGGCGGGGAGAGGCAGGAGGCGGGGGAGGGTCTCATCCTCCTGCAGCCCCCCGTCCCGCCCCGCCCCTGCGCGCGGGGACCGTGGGCTCCCGGCTCGGGTTCCCTAAACCCAGGCGCAGGCAGCACAGACCTGCCCTCCGGGGGTGGGGAAAGCTGGACGCCTCGGGCTCCCCCAGCAACGCCCACCCAGATCCATGACCCGTCATCGTGTTCCCCCCCTGGCGCTAACTCTCTAGGCGCCCTCGCTGGCCGCGGGCGGAGCTCGAATCCGCCGAGCCTGAGAATCCCCGGCCCCCTCCCCTTCCCGGGTCCCTCCCTTCCCAAGCCACCCCCCAGCCGCCGCCGCCGCGGAGCAGCCGGGCGCTGCGCGGCGCGGCGCGAGCAGGTACGTGCGCCTCCCCAGCGGCTCCGGGCAGGGCCGGGAAGGAAGGGGGCGGGAGCCGAGAGAGAGCGAAGCAGTGGCGGCTCCGCCGCAGCAGAGACCCCCCGCGGGCAGTGCACAGCTGCCAGGAGGCGAGCTCCCCGGGGAGGACGCACCCTCGGCCGCCTGGCGCCCTTCGCCGGCCGCGTGGGAGGCAAGAGAGCGAGGCCCCGCACAGGTACGCACGCGGGGCGGGACCTGCAGGGGGAGGACGGCGGGAGGCCGAGGGCCCGAGGCGGGGAGGGGCGGCGAAGGACAGGGGCCTGACCTCGCGGTCCGCCGAAGGACACGCGGCCAGGGGGAGGGACCCGGGCACACCTCGGTCCCCTGATGCCGAGCCCGGCCTCCCTGGGGTGCCTAGCCGCTCCACTACGGGCACCGTCCTGCGGGGCCCGGGGCGGCCTGGACCGGCCCGCGGGGTTTGCGGCCAAGGGCTGGAGCGAGGAAGAGGGGTGCTGGGCCGGGGAGTAGGGGGCGTGAACTGCAGGCCAGCGGGCAGCCGCGCTGCTGAGGCTTTCCGCTGGCATGGAACTTTGGGTAGAGCAACGGGGACCTGCGTGTGTGTGTGTGTGTGTGTGTGTGTGTGTGTGTGTGTGCTCTCGCGCATCAGCGCGCCCCGGGGCTTTGTGTACAACTTGTGCCTGTGTATGTCTCTTGGGGTTTGGGAACCATCGCTCCTCCCAAGGCTGTGTGCCCTTTTCTCCACTGTCAGGGAGTGTGGGGTGGCTATTGGGCCCTTGAGGTCTAGGAAAATCTGTCTTACCCGTTTTAGTGCCAGTTAAGAGGGTGTGTGTGTGTGTGAGACACAGAGAGAGAGAGAGAGAGAGAGAGAGAGCCCCCTGGGGTCTGGGTACCAGTGGGTGCAGTTGTGGGAGCGGCTTCTGAGGAGAGTGAGCGTGGCTCAGGGGTGGGAGCAACACACTTGGCCCATTGTCCATTTCTGCTTCTCTCGGGTGTGGCCACAAGTAACTAGTTGGTGGGATTCCTAGACCCCCTACCTGAGAAGCAAATGGGGCATTCAGACTTGCCAAGAGAAGGGGTCCCCCTGTTCTCTGCTCCCTCACTCCCACATCCTAAGGAAAAAGTTTTGGGTTCCAGTCAGGTGAAGAGGAGCCCTGCCTCCTGGGATTTGGATGTCCTGATCTGCAAGCAGTAGTGTGTCATTCTGGACAAGGGGATTCTGGAGCCACTCCAGGAGTTGGATCCTGTGCAAGGTGCTGAGGATAGGGCTGGGTGGGGCATCTTGAGCACCCACATGGCCCTGTCTGTGGGCCCTGTTTGTGACTGGGCACTCAGCACTGGGACTCAAGAACCCAACCAGCACAAGCTTTCTCCTTCTTTTGAGTGAGCAAGCCAGGTGGTACTCTGACCTGTTCCTGCCCCCACCTCCACCCCGAGATGCCCATGGTGGCAGTGAAATGGGTGGATGCAGAGGAAGGTCACAGAGGAGCACTGGAAGAGCTGGCTGGGGCGGGGGGTGGAGTGAAGTCAGCAGCCCAGGAGTACGGGTTTTCAGGTTTTAGGTGACACTGACTCTTAGGGAAACCTCAGTCAGTTGCTGACCTCCAGGTCCGCGTGGCAAGAGGAACTGGGTGTGCAGACTGCAGGTGGCCATCCTTGGGTGAGGGTCTCTGAGGGCTGTTTGAAATGCTCCCCATTGGGATGGACATTGGAGCTGGCAAGAAGTGTACGTTCTGTTGGGAAGGAGGGAGATCATAGTGACCTGGGGTGGTAAGGAGAGGCAGTACTTAGATGCGTGGGCCTGAGCTATGCCCCAAAGGGTCTTTGGTGAATCTACATTAGGGGAAGGCCAGAAGGCCGGGGAAATGTGCCATCCTGTGTTGGGGCTCTTGGAGCATCCTTCCTTCCTTCACTGTACCCAGTCACTGTACCCACTTGCCCTTCATCTGCCCATGTTCACACACAGAAGCTTGGAGCATGCACTCAGAGAGTTTGGTCAGCCTTGTGAATGCAGAGGTCTATGTGTGTGGTGTGTGCATATATCTGTGTTGTGTGTATTGTATGTGTGTTTATTTATGAGTGTGTATGTATAGATGCATGTATGTATGTTGTATGTGATGTATATGTATCTGTTGTGCATGCTGTGTATGTTGTATGTCAAGTACATGTATGTGTTCTGTCCACCCATGTTCTGTGGTATGTTACATATGTGTGGTGTGTATATTTTGTGTCATGTATGTGTATCTCGTGTTGTTTATATATGTGTGCATTTATTGTGCACACATGTACCTCCTGTGTTGTTTACATGTATGCATGTGTGTATGGTGTGTGCATACAAGTGTTGTGTATGTATGTGTGTGTGTTGGTATGTGGTATATGTGGACACAGCCCAACACAGAGTCCCTTTTGGCCTGGTAGGCTCTGTGCCACATGTGGATCGTGTGCCTGGGCCTTGATGTGTGTATCCTGAGGGCACCGGTGTGCCTGTGGAATGGCAGATTTCTGCTGTGGGATGGGGGATTGCACGGGGTCCCCGCTGACCTCTAAAGGTCACCCTTGCCCCTTTGCAGCAAGGACTTACTGCTCTCACTGCTGGCAAGTTTCTGACTCATCCTCTTAAGTTCAGCTAAAGTGCCAGCAAGCCACAGAAGCTTCCCGGATTTTCTGTTTGTTCCCATGACATTATGGTCATTGCCACTGTATTCCTCCCCCACTCCCACCCCATCCTAGAACAGCAGTCACTTACTAACTCTGCAGGCTCTGTTCATTTGATGAAATCCTCACAACCGCTTCACGAGGGAGACATTTTTTAAATTCCCATTTTACAGGTGAGCTCATACTCATGTAGGCTCATACTTATGTAGATAGAAGTGGGATTGGAACCTGATGGCCACTCTGCTTGCATTGTCCCGGCCCTGGTGACAACAGATGCTGACTGGGCGCTTGCTCTCTGAGCACCGAGGGTGTTCTATCTCTGTCTCTACAACAGTCCTGGGAGGTAGGGGGTAGTAGTGTGTCATTTTACAGGCAAGTAAACAGAAGCTCAGGGAGGTGAGGTGACATTCCAAAGCCACACAGCAGCCAGCGGTGGTCAACAGTGGGTGGGGGTGGGGGCAGAGACCCAGCAGGTGGGAGAGGTCTACTTAGTGCAACTGACTTATGACTTTGTCTTCCAGCTGCCGAGGGGCCAAGGGATGAGCTGGGGCCGTCCTTTCCAATGGCATCACCCCCTGGCCTGGAACTGAAGACATTGAGCAATGGCCGCCAGGTGCCAAGGAGACCAGCTGCCCTGGGCCCAGGTGCCCCGCCCAGGGAAGGCGTGGAGAATGTCTGCTTCTTTGCGGAGGAGGAGCATGAGACCTGCTTCCAGAATGCCACAGAAGCCAGACTGGGCCGCTTGCCCAGTCCCCAAGGGGATGTCCCTTCGCAGTCCCGATCCCAGCAGGACGATCTGTCTACACACTCGGAGGAGGGCCTGGGTCTGGAGCCTGTGAGCCGCCCAGTAGATTATGGCTTCGTTTCTGCCCTGGTTTTCCTGGTGAGCGGGATCCTCCTGGTGGTGACAGCCTATGCCATCCCCCGCGAGGCCCGCGTCAACCCGGACACTGTAACGGCTAGGGAGATGGAGCGACTGGAGATGTATTATGCCCGCCTGGGGTCCCATCTGGACAAGTGCATCATCGCGGGCCTGGGGCTGCTCACGGTGGGTGGCATGCTCCTGTCTGTGCTGCTGCTGGTCTCTTTGTGCAAGGGCCAGCTCTACCGCCGGCCCACCTTCGTCCCTGGCTGCCGCAAGACCTATGGTTCCATCAACCTGCGCATGAGACAGCTCAGTGGGGATGGGGGCCAGGCTCTGGTGGAGAATGAAGTTGCCCAGGTCACGGAGCCCAGCCGCACTCTTCAAGGGTCTTAAATGGAAGCCCATAGCACTCATATGGCTACTTCCGTTCTGGGGCAACATGGCCCCCAAAGCCTGGGACAGTTTCAACCGATTCCCACCTCATCCCAACCTGTGGGAGAAGTCTGGTGGCGGGTGGAAGGGAAGCCCCAGGGGTCTGTCCCAGGCCCTACTCTAGGGGTTGGGGGAATCCCTGGGATCTGTTTTGTACCTTGTGGTTTTGCAAAAAGGCTTTGGTTGGAGGGTGGCTTCTGCTGCTAAAAATACAAAAGTTTGGAAACTGCTGTTCCTGGAAGTTGAGGTTTCTGAGTTTGAGGCTGGGGAGCTGTTGGAAAGGTAGTGGCCTGCCATGTGGCACCTCTGCTGTCCTCTTTAGCCAAGCCATGCGAGAGTGTTGGGTACCCTTGCCTGGGAGGTGGCTTCATGAGGGGAGGACATGCTTGTAGCACACCTATGACTCTTTTCTAGCCAGGCCTCCGTTGCTGTGTCTGCATGGAGTCCCTGCTTTGAGGGCAGGAGGGAATCTGGTAGGCACTGATCATTCTTTATACCACTTGCATGTCCAGCCTTGGCCTTGGTGCCCAGCATTTTCAGCCAGCAGTGGCCTTTAAGAGCTACAGAGGTGGCTTGGGCTAAGTCCAAAGTCTTCTACAGCCTGGATTCAGTCTTGGGGTCTACTTTCCTGAAGTGATGGATTTTGCAAATTCAAATGCACAGTGAAGGCTTTGCTATTTTGGGTGGACAAGAGTCTGGTCTTGTTCCCCTCCCCCTGCCACTGAGTGTCTGAGCTCTGGCCTCCTACAGCCACAGAACAATCCAAAGACCATCCTTCTCCACTGGATAGTGCAACTCAGCCACAGGTCCACGTGGGTTGGACTTGAGCATGTCCTTGGGCCTGGCCCCTTTGGCCACATTGGTTGCTGCTTGTTCCCATTCATTTGTGAAATATTCCTGGTCTCTTCCTGGGCTCTCTATAAACCAGAAAAGGAAACAGGAGCTAAGGGGCAATGAAGATCCTGGTGTTTGAGAATGGAGGGAAGGAAGGAAGCAGCGACCTGTCCTGGTGGCCCTGGATATCTTGGCAAGGCCCTCCAAGGTTGCTGGTGTGAAGTCTCAGGACAGGGTCCTTCCAGGAGGCCTTGATGCAATGCAGGCCGTGCTTCCTCCATCTCAGCTGGCTGTGCAGGCTGGGGATGCTGACTATGTGGTGGGGGTGAGACGCTGAAGGTCAGGGAGCTCGTGGTCTGCTGCGGCTTCATTACTGGTAACGTGAACCTCAGCCCAGTGGCTTGAATGTCTGGGTGGTGCAGTGTCACAGCTTCCCAAACTGATCAAATATCTGCTCCTGCCGGCTGGGAGCAGAGTGTGGGGAGACAGCTGGGGGTGGGTGCCAGGCTTGTTTGACTCTGCAGGTGCTGCTGAGATGTGGAAGGGGGTATAGGAAAAGAACCAAGCCCCAGGGTGGTACAAGAGTCCCACGTTCTGGGCTCTCACTGGTGTGTCTGTCCCTCCTTGGCCACAAGCAGAGCAGCAGCAGGAAGCGAACGCAGGCTTTTTCAAATCCATGAAGAAGCTGACGCCAGCCTTCAGGGATCGCAGTGACAATGGGGGCTCACACGGAGATGGAACCTGTTGAGTGCCTGCGTCAGGGGCTGTCAGTTCCTATAAGGTTAAAGGTACTGGATTGTGTATAGGGGCTGAGTCTGTTACCAGATTAAATCCCAGAATCTTGGGCTTTCTTCCAGCTAGGGAAGCCTGATTTGCATTCTAATGTGGAAATTCCTTTAGAAATGTGGATCGTGGATTCAGGCAGTCATTACCTTGTCAGGGAATTAAAAAAAAAAATCAGAGAAGTCAAAATCATTTCCCTAGAATTGCAGTTGAGGTCTCCCAGCCAGCAGGTCAGAGCAGGTGTAGAAAGCTGTCAAGGAGGAGCATGGGGCGTGGTTGGGCTGGGAACTTGGTAGATTTCTCCAGGGGCGAGTAGGTTTGCAGTCACCCCAAAGGACCCCTTTGTGGTCATGGAAGACCCCTGAAGCTTCCTTGCTTTGTCTCTGGACAGATTCCAGGTTTTGGAGTTGGCAAGACCAGGATTTGAATCCAGACTTGGCCATTTTCTATGTGACCTTGGGCAAGTTATTCTACCTCTCTGAACCTGGGTTTCTCTGTTTGAAGTGGGATTGGTGAAAACTCAACCTAACTCCCGGCATTCTACTCTAACTGGCTTGTGTCATAGCCCCATCCTGGAAACAGTGTTTGATACATAACAGGTGTTCATGATTGAGGAATGAATGGGTAAATGAACGAATGCAGCACATTTCAAGGCCCTGGCTCCTGGAGCCCCTCAGTTCCTGCACAGCTTCTGGAGTCCTGTCTAGAGGTAGGAATCAGTGTCAAAGCAGAGTTGAAGGAGCTTCAGTGTCACTGCTCCCTGTAGCTGGAGCTTGGGGACCTGTCTGCCTTTCTGTCTTGGGCCTTGGTCTCCTAGTGAAGGAAGACTCTCCTGCAGCCTTTTGAGGACACAGGCAGGCTTCAGGGATGCCTGGGAGACATATTGGCTGGGTGTCTAGGAGCCTGGATCAACAGCTAGGTTTTCTGGGTGTCTGCCCACACCTGTACTTTGGGAATTCCAGAATCCACCTCACAACAGTCACTTAATCAGGCTTCCTATGAGTCTCCTGGCTGGATGTCTGGCATCCCACCTCACATGTTCCCTTCTGGAAACAGGCATTCCCTTCCCTGGGGTTCCCGTTATGATGTTTCCTGCCTGCTAGTGTGCCACACATGCACACATCCATACGCACATACCTGAGCATGCATACCGGGCACACACCCAGACATGAACACAAATTCCATCCCTGACCCCTCTCAGAAGCCAAAGACACACATTCTTGTGAAGCAGCCCCCAAGGAAGAGCATGCTTCAATGTCTCTTTCTGCACTGGCCATTGGACTTGCTGACCCCAGCATGTCAGCTTTACAGCCACCTCCCTATCTCCCCTCTAGGGCTTGGCTGCTGCCTCTATATCCATTCAGCACCACTCCTGCCCCTTTGCAGATAAGGGAGAAGTCCACAAGACTTTCCACCCTGGAATTTTGGGAGGGTACCATATGGTCCAGGGCTGTGGTCCGGACCAGCCTGTTGCTGGTCATTCGTTCTCTGTGTGCCTGTGGGCAAATCACTCCACCTTTCTGGTCTCATAGATGCACATTGAGAATCCTCCAGCTCTATCTTCTCTGTGGAATACAGGGCTGGGAAACAAGGATCTGCGAGTTCTCCAGAGCCGAGTGCATGGGGCCTATGACTAGAGAACTTTGCAAGGGTGGAAGGGGGAAGGGAAGCAATAAGACAAAGCCATGAGAACTGGGGTCCTGTGTTAGAGTTCTATTATGGGATAGTGAGGTGCAGTGGCACTGGCCAAGTCAAGGAGGTGCCCTCCAAGCTGGGCCTATTGGTTTCTCTTGGAGAGGCAGGTATCAGCTGGGGAAGAGGCTTGGGCTGCTGCGGCAGGGAGCACCCTGGCAATGTGTGTCGGGGTATGTTAGCACTTACTGGTCAGGTGTTGGAAATGCTCAGGGATGGGTAGGATCTGGCCAAGAAGCTCCCCACACTTCTAAACCACTCTTTTGGGGACAGCCAATGCCACACAATGGCCACCTGCTGTCCCCATACTAGCTTATCCATGGACCAAGCACCCTGGTCTCCCTACCGTTCCTCTTGCTGGGCTAGACTGTGTCTGAACTGATGGCTAGGACATCACCATGGTGCAGATATGGCAGGTGGCCGCCTTCCAGCTCCTGGGGCTGTTTCTGAGCTTTCTCCTTCACCAGATAGCAGAGGGATTGGAGGCAGAACCCTTCACAGAGGGCTTCCCCTGGGGGTTGTGCAGGAGATCCACAGGCAGGAGTACCGCCTCCAGAGGCCAACTTCCCAGCTGCTTGGAAGTTGCTTAATGCTTCCTTGTGTGTCTGGGAACAGTGATGCTAACAGCAGTGCCTTCCCCATAGGCTGAGGCAAGCAGAAAATGAGCTAGCATTTGTAAAGCGCTTAGCCCAGTGCCTGGCTCCTCACAGTTGCTCTATAAATGCTGGCTGTGCAAGCAGCAGCTACTCTGCCTTCCTTCTGCAATGGGTGCTCCATGTCCAAGTGGGCCGCGGGACATGGAAGGACAGTGTGTGTGCTGCCGTGAGAGATGCAGGATGGGCTTTGTGTCTGCCCAATCTGTGCAGAGGAGGTACCTAAAGGAATGGAGTCAGGAAATTTTTTCCTGGAAGGAGATCTAACAGGGGTCTCAGAGGGCAATATCTGAGTGGGAGAAGAAAAGATACCAAAGGCAGAGTGTAAGTATACCAGCAGATGCTCAGAGGCCTGCTCCAAGGCTGCAGTCTGCAGGTGGTGTTGGATGTGGAGGTCAGGCCTACTGAGGGCAGGGGCTTAGAGTAGGGACTTGTGTTGCATCTTCTGCAGCATCGGTCCAATCAGAATACTCAAGTCACAGGGGCATTACACACATGGATTTATAGGGAGAAGAGTATGTGGCATGTGTGAGAGGCATCTGTCAGCCCTTAACATTGCTTGCAGAGGTGGGTAGCTGGAAAATCTTGTGGTGTCTGATGTCTTGTAGCAGTGACCTGGGTGCTAGGGAGGCCAGTCTGTGACACCATGGACTCTAGCACCCCAGCTGTCAGCTCCCGCTACAGACAGAGGACATGACCTTGAGCTCCAGGCCTCCCTCTCAGCAGCCCAACTGGCCTTGGCCTCTGAGTAGTCAGAATCAAGGTAGCAGCAGCAGCTGCTCTCCTGGGCCTTTGAGGGAGCAGGGGAAGATGAGTGGAAGGAAACTCAGACTCTGGCTTTTCTGGCAGAAAGGCTGGCCTCAGGAGAGCAAGATAGCAGGAGAAGGCGGCTGCCATGCCTGCATCGTACTGGGTCACACAATGTCTGGGCTGGTGCTGACTTCTGGCAAAGGGCATTCAGTGAAAGACATCCTTTCCCATCTCTTCCCTCCACCATTCTCTCCGTCCTCCCCTCCTCTTTGTGATCACTCTGTCTTTGTCCTTCCACTAGTAGGGTCAGGCACCCACAGGTGAATGGTTGCTATTGCTGACTCCCCTGCCAGCTGCCAGACTCCCCTCAAAGTCCCTGCTCACCCCCCATCAAAGATGAAAGCAGAGACTCAAGTGCAAATGCCTGCAGACCTGGCAGGTGACATTGATGAGTGTGGCAGGTGGCTGGGGACAGCCGTGGCAGGATTAAAGGGGGCGCCTGATCCCTCCTGCCCTAGCAGGCTGCTGCTCTGTGGCGGCTGGGCTCAGGGTAGCCAGAGCTCCGGCTTTCTCAGCAGCAGCTGGCCAGCTGGACCTTTGTGTGAGTAAAAGGATGCTAAAAGGGATTAACCTCCTGCCAGAGAACTGCAACTGAGGCCAAGGGACTGTCCAATGAAATGCCACCTGCAGGGCCCAGACATCCAAGTCCTGCCCCGTGGGGCTTAATCAATCACTCCCAGAGATAGGCGACCTCTAGAAGGAGGACTGACCTCTGTCGCTGGGCCAGAGGATTACAAAGCTGCAGACTACCCTGTGCGAGTCCATCTGAACACCGTTCACTATTCCAGCAAAGATTTGGACATCTACTCTGTGCTAGGCTTTGCAGATAGGCATGAAGACAGAAGGACCACAGGGAGAGTATTCTCAAGAGAGTTCCAGGAACCTTCAGAAACCCAGGAGTGTTTGTGAACATGGAGACAAGCCCTGTTTCTGGCCTGGCCCACTCCCAAGCTGTGAGGCCTTGTGGGAACAGCCCATGCTGTGTTGAAGGAGTGGCAGTTCTGGGGATCAGGGAGTGGCAAGGGTAGCCAGGCATCCCCTTCCAATGCTCTGAGGCCTGGAAGGCAGGTGGAGGAGCATGCCATTACGGCGCCTGATTGTTGCTGTGGGCATGTGAGAGGGGGGATGTGGGTGACAGGTAACTGCAGCCAGCAGATGTGCTGGGAGCCTCTGATAGAGGGTAAGCTTTCACCAGCTCCCAAATACTATGTGTGCAATCTACTGGATACCCCAGCATGAAACAAACAAAGCCCCCCAGACTCTAGAATGAATTAGAGAAAGACCATACCCCTTCAGCAAGGTATGGGGAGAGACACTTCTTGTTTGTCTCTCCTCTTCCTTGACCACACTACAAGACAATGAACAGAGAGGAGGTCAGAGAAAACCTCTTGGGACCACAAGTGTGTTGGAAAGTCAACTGGGCCAGACTGCATTTGAAAGTGACCAGTTGACTTTTGGCTGGGTCCCAGGTGCTGAATGAGAGAGGGAAGTTTGACAGAGCTAAGTCAGATGAAAAGCAGAAAAGAAGCATGAGATGTACAACTTTTAAAAAATAGATCTATTTATTGTCATTGGAAAGTCAGATATACAGAAAGGAGGAAAGACAGAGGAATATCTTCTGTCTGCTGATTAAACTCCCCAAGTGGCCACAATGGTCAGAGCTGAACTGATCCGAAGCCAGGCACCAGAGGCATCTTCCAGGTTTCCAACGCAGGTGCAGGATCCCAAGGCTTTGGGCCTTCATCCACTGCTTTCCCAGGCCACAAGCAGAGAGCTAAATGGAAAGTGGGGCTGCAGGGACACGAACCGGCACCCATATGGGACCTGGTGTGTGCAAGACAAGGGCTTTAGCCATTAGGCTACTGTGCTGGGCCCGAAGTAGACAACTTTTTAACAGCAGAGTGTTCTATGCCTTTCTACTCCTGCTCGCTCATACTTCACAACAGAGAGGTCCTGTCATTGCCTCCGTTTTACACATCGAGAAGCTTTGTCCAGGGCATGTAAAGGTCAAGTAGCAGGTGAAAAGCAGAATGATGTTAATAACCTGCCTCATGTATTACATCAAATTTAACAGGACAGTCAGAACATTGGCTGGGGGTGGAGGGAGAGGCTGTCACGTTGAGATCTGGGATTACATGTGAGCTGGGAAGATCTGTGGGGTAGGGGAGGAAGAAGTAGATGTGGGAGTCTGAACTCAGGCCCACACCTACTTAGGACCAAGGAGTCTTATGGATTGGGAAGACTTTGGAGTCAGGTGCACCCTTATTTCAATTTTCAGATGGGAAAAGCCACAGGGGAGAGAATTTGCCCAGGTCACCATGTGTCTCACTTGAATTCATCTCCTCAGGAAGTAAGAAAGGACAAAGGGCTCCTATGGGTCTAGTGTGCAGGAGGACAAGCTCTATATTCAGGTAAGAAATCTGGGTCCAGTTCCCTCTTCTTGGTGATGTCTGCCTGTTCTCAGGAGTGGATCATTTGATCCAAGTGGAGCAGGCCCCAGTGATTTGACCTAACTTGGCCTAATGCCCATCTTAAGCAGATTCACACAGGATGGGAGCTGACCAGGGTGCTGAATCATATTGCTGTCTTCTGTTTAGTCTGAATGCCTTAGTCTAGGAAACTTGTCTCTATGGCTTGGGAAAGTCACTCATTCAGTAGCTCTGGTCCTACCTCTTTCCCTGCTCTGTGGGGAAGAGTAGTTCCCATTCTGCCAAATTCTGAAGACCAGGTGAGCAGCCTAGGTGAGCGGTTGCTGCACACATCCCTGGGACCCAGAGAGAGCTCTCGGACATTTAACCTCATAGGCTTTTTGGGCTGCCCTGTTTCTTTGCTTGCAGAATGAAGGTTTTACTGGGTAATTTTAAGTGTTCCTTCAACCTGGGAACCATGATTTCAGGTAGGAACAGAGTGACACTTGGCAAACAACAGATTTCAGAGTTTCAGACCCTTGGAGAGCTGTGTACCTTCACACAGGTCCTAACTTGGTTCTGCAGATGCCAAGTGCTCTCCCCACCGCCATACTGGGAGGCAGCCCAAGGTTCTCTCCTCCTGTTCCAGAGCCCCAGCCTTAACTACCCATGGGGCCTCAGTAATAGTAGCAGCTGGCACCTGCTGAGTCCCCACTGGCTATTAATAGGACACACTGTTGGGATAGACCCTACAGCAATCCTGCAACTAATGCTCACCTTGCAGAGAAGGGCCATGCCCTGGGCAAGGGGAGTGCTGAGAGTCACACCATGCCTTCCTGAATCTGAAACTCCTCCTGCTGGGACTTGAGGAAGTTAGTTAGGAGAGTTTTCCAACCTCTCTTCCTCTGTCTAGAAAATGGGGATGACACATATAGTTTAAAGATATAACGAATGCCACCTTATAAAGATATTTGTTATTCATAAATTATACATGAAACACCTTTGGGTGACCCATGAAGGCAAGGGAGTGAAGATGACACTGGGGTTACATTAAAGGCACACTTAAAGCAAGAGGGTTCTTTGCACTAATCGTGTGTCATCAAGCAGGAAAGACTGACTTATCATGCGTTGCACCTGATACAGAGGTGCAAATTCTATATCTGAACTTTAAAACTTTTTCTTAAATTTTATGAATAAGTGGAAAATGTGTTGAAATGAAGATTGTTCTTGAGTCTGAGTGGGACCTAGGAGTCTGCATTCCTGACAAGTTCCCAGCTGCTGCCGCCGCTGCTGATGGCCGAAGCATAAAGGATGCAGAAAGTCTGTCTTCCTTTCCCTTTTCAGTTTTTAAATTTGCATGTTCACTTGAGCCAGAGAAAATGCGAAAAATGGCTCTGACAGCCTTTGCCTAGTGATCCGGCAGGGCCCTGGGATGTAATCACATGTCTCAGGAGCTAGGCTTGGCAGGCAAGGCTGTAGTGTATCCATATGGCCTGTGACACTGATGGACATGGGAGACAGGCTCACTAGACCTCTGTCCCAATGCACCTTCCTGATTGGAGAGGTAGGAAATGGAAAAATGGCCTCCTTGTAGCCATAGGTTGAGAGGTGATGTAGGTTCCAGCAATCAGGTGCATTCGATGAACCTTAAACTTGGAGCTGGTCTGAGTAGGGTCACGCTGGCAGCATGAAGGGCTTCAGATTTCTGCTGCAGGTTCAGGTGGTTGCTGTAGAGCTCTGTAGTACCTAAGCACTAACTCATAGCATTGATGATGACGCAATCCCACTGCTCTTTGCATCCTAACCTTTTTGGCTGAACAAATGAGTTTCCATTTACTGCAATTGAGCCCAGGCCTAACACTTCAGCAGGGCTCTCCTCCTTCTGAATCCCTATCCTATTGTGACTCTCACAACATTCCCCTTGTGTGGCTCATGTAATATAGCTATTTAGCTCTTGAAATGGGCCATCAGCCTCATGTTTTTGTAGGCCTTCTACTTTGTAATTCCCTCCATCTCTGCCCTACTGGTGTATTCAGACTGTTTTTTTTTTTCTTCATTCTGGGGTTTTTTCCTTAGCCACCTGGGCCTTGCCACCCCTCCTTGGCTGCCACTTTGCTTCCTGACCCAACCTCATGAGGCAGATTCAAGGCCACAAGGGGTGTGCCTTGTTGGTATTCCAAGAACAAATAATGCTTGAGGACTTGGATGCCTTTGAGTCTTCCCCTGGTACAAAAAGTCAGTATGGCTCACACACATGAAAGGTCTGACAGGGAAGCTGGGGTGTGCATGTGGGCAGTGTTTCCTTTCCTTGGTGGCAGGACCTGTCTCTACTGGAAATGTATCAAAATGAACAAGAATAGTTGACAGAGTATCAACTGATCTACAGCATCCAGTATTCCTGCTGTGAAGATATACAAATCAGTAACAGACTGCCCTCACTGGCAACAGAAAGGGGTGCCATGAGAAAAGCTGGCTTCTAGAGGGAGATTGTGTGGGATGTGCTGCCCTCTTTTGAACTCCTGTCAACAGGCATTGATCACCCAGCCCAGGGGTGGAGTCTCCACCCTGAGCAGTATACATTCTTGGGAGCTGAGACCTAAGGGATTCTTGACTTCTCAATGGAGGAAGCAGATGCTCACAATTAGGTAAATGGAATGAGAAACCCAGCCAGGTATGACAAGTGAGGAGGAGACAAGCCAAGCAAGAGAAGGTGGGATGTGGATCAGCGCATCCCAGAAACAGTACAACTGAATGGCCTATGACGCTTTACTAGCAGAGGAAAGTGACTTAGGACGACCTTTATTGTGCCTGTTAACAATGAAATTTCACACCAAGCAAGAATGAATCCTGTGAATCTCGCTAGAAGAGGCCATGGAAATATTCCTGCATCACACGTAGCCCAGAATGATCTCCTAGAAGTCAAACCCAATTCCTCTGCAGCTCACCAGCCATGGTCATCTATGGTCTGTTTTTCGGGATGAGTGACACTGGTCTCTACCTTGTTCAGACCTCTACTTAAAAAAAAAAGGGGGGGGGCAGGGGAGGGCCTGGCATGGTAGCTAGAGGCTAAGGTCCTCGCCTTGCACACACTAGATCTCATATGGGTGCCAGTTCTAATCCCAGCAGCCCACTTCCCATCCAGCTGCCTGTCTTGGGATCCTGTGCCCAAGTGGGAGACTTGGAAGAAGCTCCTGGTTCCTGGCTTCGGGTCGGCATAGCTCCAGTCATTGGATGGAAGTGGATGGAAGACCTTGTCTCTCCTCCTCTCTGTATATCTGATTTTCCCAGGAAAACAAAATCTTAAAAGCGGGGGGCGGGAAGGGGGAAGCCACCAGAAGATACTTCACACCCTCAAGATGGTGATAACATGATGAAGAGTAACCACCACGAGGGTGTGAAGCAAATGGAACCCTCACAAGTTAGGGCAGGAGGGCCAAATGGTGCAGCTGCTGTGAAAAAATTTAGTAGTCTTACAATGTTAATAAACATGAGGTTAACATGTATCCCAGCAATTCCACTCCTTGCTATACACCTAAATTGAATCGAATCACCTGTCCACACAAAAATTTATAACAATGTTCATTGAAGCATTATTCACACTAGCCAAAAAGTTACAGAAACCTCCCTGCCCATTAACTGGTAAATGTGTAGGCAAAATGTGACATACTGACATATTCAGGCAATGGGTATTATTTAGCCACGTAAAGGAATGAAAACTGACACATTACAATGTGAATAAATTACACCAAGTAAAAGCCAGAGACAAAAGGCAACCATGGAGTGACTGCATTTGCGAGAAATATCTAGAACAGGCAAATCTTGAGAGATGTAAGATAGACTGGTGGTTTCCTAGGCTGGGGGTTGAGAGAGGGGATCCAGGGAGTGACTGATCATGGGTATATGGCCTCATGTCAGGGTAGTGACCATGTTCAGGAATTGTGTATGATGGTGGATGCACTGTGAATATACTAAAGCTCACTGAATTGTATACCTGAAAATGCTGAACTTACTGGTCTGCAAATTATATATCAATAAAGCCATTATTCAGAAAAAGACAACAGGTCATGAAGTGCAGATGTTTATTGTAAGGCTCTAACTTGGGGGTTCTACAAAGCACACACCCGCAACAGTCCCACCTGCTGCTGGGTGAGGATCCCAGGAGGGAAGCAGCCCAGCTCAAAGCCAGCACAAAGACAGTGACTAGGCAGTTTTGATAGACCCTGCTCACTTCCTGCTGCAGCATTTAAAGCCTTGCCTGTATTCCTTCCCAGCGTCCTTGATGCAAGGAGACCCAAACAACAGACCGCTGATTCTGAAATTGAATCGCTACATTTTCTGCTTTTAGAAAACAGAAGTACACATATCATTATAGTTTCAACCTTGGCTCTAATATACCTAAGTGGTGAATTTACTTCTAAATCTTATTTTTCCCTTGAATCAGATTTGACAGTTCTCTACCCTCCCTGACTGTGGTTGGCCTCCAGTCCGATCTTTCTTTTATAAATGCTCTTTTTCATAGTCAAGGATGTCTTTGTGAGCAAACTGCTTTCAATCCCTTTGGCTCAGTTATCATCTGATCCCAAACCAGAACTCACACTCCACTCGCATGCCAGTCCTCAGAGAAGAGTTATGAGTAAGGACTGCTTCTGTGCCTGTCTCCCGAGCACAAAGGTTCTACAAGGTTCAAGGTGGCCAGCAAGCCTTTTTCTGGGTTTTTGGTGCTTGACAAGGAGACTAATGCCAATTCCCAGGAGGCCTACACCTGCCAGCCTCCTGCCACCCAGATCCAGGCTCAATCCAGGCACTGGCCCAAAGGGTCAGTTTAGCTTACTCCTACCCGTCCTCAGGCTAAGCAGAGGAGCAATATAGAAAACAATCTAGCAGATTCCTCGCCCAGCTATGGGAGCTTGCTGCCCCAGCTAAGGCATGCATGTTGATTTCAGGCAGGGGGTGGATCGAGGAGCCGAGCCGAGATGCTGGTGACTAGGGCCCTGGTTTGTTCCTCTGGGCCAGTGGCTTGAGGGTGTTTTTCCCACCTCACACCAGGGGCTCATCACTGCCTATCTGTTGGGTTCTGGAGAACACCAAACATCAGGTGGACCTGGACACAGGACAGTGGCTTTCTGTTCCCACTGAAGCTCACCATTACACTTAGCCAGAGCCTGTGCTGCCATGATCTTTACTGTAAGATCATGACCAGCTCTGTAAGAAGTACCACAGAGAGCCTTGACTTCCAGTCTGCTCTTGTCTGCCCCAGTGCCCAGGCTGCCATCCACAGACGCATCACAGTGTTTGAGGACAGGATAGGTCCTTGGCTTTCACCAAGGTGGGGTCGAGGTCGACGATCCAGAACTTGCTTAGGGTCGCTCAGTACAGAGGGGCAAAAATGAGATTAGCCTCTAGGTCTGCTCTGTTTATTCTGCTTATCAGGCTATGGCAGGCTTTCCATAATGTGCCTGCCCTTCCTAAGAGGCCAAGGCATTGCTAGTCACTCATTTCTATCCGAGGAGCAGACCCAGACCTATCTCAGCACATCAGGAGGGAGAGCAACTTATGAGCACAAGGTGCCCGAGGAGCAAGAGCAGGTGCTGGGCAGGAAGAGAGCCACAGAGCCCATAGAGGCTCCAACCAAAGGAGCTGTGCATCCAAGCAAAAAGGAAAAGTGGGAGACCGGCAACTTGAATTTTGTATTGACATTTGGTTCTCAATAATAACATCCAAAATGCGTTCTGTTCTTATAGCGCTGCAACTGGGACTGCATCGGGTGGAGGGTGTATGTTGCCGGAGGCTCCCTTGGGAAACAGGGAGGAGCTGGTAATGAGAAAGACACTGATTTTTCTTTGGGACCTATATGCAGCCAGGTGGAGAGCTGCAGCAGGTGCCCTGGCTCTGATTAGGGCAGGGGAGGCAACTCCAGCCAGCCTGCAAACACATGGGCAAAGTCCCTTGCCTCCAACCCGTGGTAACACTACTGCTGACGGGGCCAGTGGTGGCAGCTCCAGGAGAGTGGAGGGAAGGCTGGGATGTTACATTCTTGAGGCCTTCACAGGTACATGTCATCGTAGCCCGGTGGCGGGAGATGGTCGGGGTTTGGTCTGGAACAGAAAGAGGGGCCGGTGAGTCTCAGCGTGGCAGGGCTTGGGTGCACAGGCAGCCTGCCCTGCAGTGGGATGTGCAGTATGCAGGTTCAGACTGTGACCTCCAGAGCCAGGTGGCCTGGGTGTGACCTCTGAGTCTCTAACCTTTCAGAGCCTCAGTGTTGCATCTGTAAGGCATGGACAGTACTGCCTAATCAGGATGCAATGAGCATCTGACACATATTTAAGTCTTAGCTCCTCCTCCTGAGTCCTCCCTGGAGGGAGCCAGGGAAGGCAGGCAGTCAGAGCTAGAGAACTCCTAAGGCTCCCAGGAGGTAGCAGGCAGCCCTGTGGCTGATGCTGCACTTTCTCCTGGTATCAGTGAGCAGGGGCGATAGCAACTCTGGGTCTGGCATCTGAGACTGCAGTGGCCACCACACAGAGCCCAGCTGTCCTCAGGCCCACTTCCCAGCATATGTGGATGAATACCTACCCTGATGGGCTGGTTCCAATGGGTCCAAAAGGGTCAAAGCGAGCTCCTGGGGGTACAGCGCCTGGCGGAAGCCGGTTCGGGAGGCCTGAGGATGGGTCAATAAGTGCTCTTGGGAAGCCAGATCTTAGGGGATCCACAATCATGCCACCTCTTCGACACCTGAGGCAAGAAGGCAAACCAGGTTAACAGCCATGCCAGGGAATGCCCTTCACAAAGAGGCAAGAGAGGGGAGAATGGATGAGGATTGACATGTGTCTACACTGAGGGTCCAAAGTCATGCAGATGGTGCCTGAAATCCAGCAGGAAGTGGGTAAGAGCAAGAACTCCCAGGGCCCATGCTTTTGGTCCTATAGACCTCCCCGAGCCTACAAATTGAGGACCCTGTCATTCCGTGATCAGGGATGCTCTGATGAAGAATAAGATCTGGGGCCTGGCGCTGTGCCCTAGTGGCTAAAGTCCTAGCTTTGGACATGCTGGGAACCCATATGGGCGCTGGTTCTAATCCCGGCAGCTCCACTTCCCATCCAACTCCCTGCTTGTGGCCTGGGAAAGCAGTCAAGGACAGCCCAAAGCTTTGGGACCCTGCGCTTGCATGGGAGACCCAGAAGAGGTTCCTGGTTCCCGGCTTCAGATCGGCACAGCACTGGCCATTGCGGCCACTTGGGGAGTGAATCATCGGATGGAAGATCTTCCTCTCTGTCTCTCCTCCTCTCTGTATATCTGACTTTGTAATAAAAAATAAATCTTTTTTCTTTTCTTTTCTTTTTTTTTTTTTTTAAAGAATAAGATCTGCAACTGGCTAAGGTCAATGCAGAATTCTCAAAATGTTCTACAGGGCCTTAGGCTAGTTTGCAAGACCAACACTATGACAATCCATTACACCAGTTTCTTTAGCTCCATTTTCCTTTAAGGGGCTCAGAGCAAACTGAGACTGCCTGTGGGTTGCTCAATTCTGGCTCCTGACAGCATCTGTCTACCATGGTGTTCCATGAACATGTGCTCAAACAAGGATAACTGAGCAGATAGTCCCCAAATCTGGGGTCACTCGTTCAGGCCGTGTCGCAGATTTAAGTGATTTCTGCATTATCTAAAGATGAGATGCCTAAGCTGGGGTCATCTTGTGATAGAGGTTAAAATCTAGTGTGAATTCTGTAGACATCATGGTGCAGGACCGAAGTTGTAATAATTTTCTATAGCACATGGCAGGAACCACAGAGGGTATAATGAGTCTCTGAGACTCCCTTTACCAACAAGGCAATCTTGGAGCAGCCTGGAGCGCCCGGGTTGCTGTGGAGGTCCGTGTTCCTCTGACAGCGCCCAGTCCTGAGACAGTCACCCTACACTGGGGCATCGCATTCTGGGTATGACAGCACTGTTGGTGGCAGGGATTGCTCAGCCACTTGGTAACAGCTGCCGCCCCCACCCCAAAGGAAGACTGACGAAAAATCCTAAAATTAGAAGATGAGCTGGGGCTGAGAAACCATGGGAGCAGCTTCAGCTGCCACCACCTCTCCAGCAGTACTCACCCAAAGGGGTCTAGGTCCTCTCCCCCGACAGCAAACGGACCCAGGGGATCACACCTGAAACAAACAAAGGACAATTACTGCAAGTCCCAGAGCAGCAGGTTCCGGACTGCCAGGGGCTCAATGTAGTCTGATACCAGCAGTGTCAGGCAGGAGAAAGGGGGAAAGCTCTCCATGGGACTGTGATATAAGGGATCCTTGAAAGCGGTCCTTGGCACAGATGAATATCTATATTACAGTAGCAAACACATGAAAAGGGCTCAAAACACAGCTAACCATACAAATAATCCTAAGTCTGCATGAAGCTGAAAATATTAACAGTAAACTCTATAAACTTAATTT
Source organism: Ochotona curzoniae (assembly GCF_017591425.1). Taxonomy (NCBI): domain Eukaryota; kingdom Metazoa; phylum Chordata; class Mammalia; order Lagomorpha; family Ochotonidae; genus Ochotona; species Ochotona curzoniae. The sequence continues at coordinate 16,868,671 of NW_024465894.1, read as the reverse complement.
ATCCCTTCTCAAGGTTCTAAAATCTGTATAACAAAATCAAGAACCCTTTTGAAAGATTTATTTTTATTTGAAATGTAGATTCACACAGACAAAAAGAGACAGGAAGAGATCTTCCATCTTCTGGTTCATTCCACAAATGGCTGCAACAGCCAGAGTTCAATTGATCCCAAGCCAGAAGCTTCTTCTGGGTTTCCCACTTGGATGTAGGAGCCCAAGGACCTGAGTCATCCTCTGCTGCTTACCTAGGCCATTAGCAGGGAGCTGGATTGGAAGTGGAGCAGCCAGAGGATTAGCCTGGTATGCCACTGCACCAGCGCCATCAAACTAAGAGTTTTTAATAAAAAAAAATTCTAAAAACGAAATCCCAAAGCTAAGGACTAAATGCTTCTTAAGTCTTGAGCCCCTGCACCCATGTGGAGAATCTGGGAGAAGCACCTGGCTCCCAGCTTCAGATCAGCTCAGCTGTGGCCGTAACAACCATCTGGGGAGTGAACCAGAGAATAGAAGATCTGTCTGTCACTTCCTCTCTCTGTAACTGACTTCCAAGTAAAATAAAGAAATCTACAAATTAAAAATATAGAATTCAAATGAAAATATGCTCAACAAAGACTTCAAAAGCAAGGAAACTGGAATCAGCCTAAACACACTGGTACCACGTGGTATATGCCTACATGCAGCCATGGAAACAGAAACAATGTCTTCAGGATGTTTCAAAATGCTCCTGCTCAAGTGTTGGGGGAAAGCAGATTATCCCCAGCTGTGGCAATCAAGCCTGGGAAGCATGCGTGTGTGGGTGTGTATTTGTAAATAGGACTACAGAGAAGCAGTTTCAGTGTGTAAACAGTGACAGGTACTCCTTGATGGTGAGCTGCTTCTCCAGCTTCTCCTGTGATTTTCTCTAAGGGTGAGACTTCCTTTTCATTCCATTTGTTTCAAGACTGTTTATGTCCTGATGTTTTGGAGCACTTTTGTAATAGTTACTTAGAAATCTTTGTCAGGTAATTCCAAGATTGATGTTATCTGGATAACAACATCTGTTTATTCCCTTTTTGTAGCTGAAATTTTCTTGACTCTTTTACACCCAGTAATTATCTCACACATTTTGAACACTTTGATGTGAAGTTTGGGAGAATCCTGGTACTTTTGTTTTAGCAGTCAATTCAATTGGGTTTGGGATTCAAGTGCTGGCTTCAATACCAAATCTGCTTTTAAATCCTTTGCAAGATCTGTGCCGTGTAGTGCCATTCAATGCCAGTCTTGGACAACCCACAATTTCATTCTCAAAGTCTCTGATATGCTACTCAGGATGAGGTCTACTCAACACACAGCTCAAGAGGGTTGGACTAGGAGCCCAGAGTGTAATTGTATGCTTCAGGAGCACCTTCCTCTCTATGACCTTTTGTACTTTCCATTTTCTGGGGAAGGGGCATTCCTTTTTTTGTTCTGGCCAGAAAATTTACCAGCTTTGACATGGACTATCCATGACTGTCCCACTGTCTGCTCACATCCAGAATCAAGCAGAGGGTGGACAAAAAGCCACAGTGGTTGGGCTCACACCCTTGAGAAGAGTTCTCTTATGACTGGGGGGTTTCTCTCTCCATGTTAGGTGTCTGTAGACAGTGAATGGGTAAGGTGCAGAAAAGCAGAGCAAAGAGAAGAAAAGGAAACCACAGGGACCTTCCTCTTAGGGCTTTAGAAGACCCCTCTCCTGCTCCTTCAACCAGATCTGTGGGGCTGTGAGGGCCGATGTCTGTCTCCTTGTTTTAGGTTTCTTTGAGTTCCGATTAGAGGATGCTGGTGGGACACAGTGCCCATCTGTTTGATGGTGCAAACTCTGGTCTTTCCTAATTTGCCTTCCTAACCTGCAGATTTTTCAAAGTCCTCAACTAATTATTGCATGCATTTTACATCAAAGTCAGTATGGAGTTGTTTATTCTCAAGAAGTGCCCAGTACCAACTGGGCTCTCTTCAATATAGCTGTGGGTCTACAGCCATGGGTAATTGTTGGGAACACAGCATTTATCAATGCATCAAGCTTGGAGAACAACTCCAAGAGTAGCAAACTGTAGGTCCATGGAACATCCAGCAGCAAAGAGTCGAGTACTGCCAGGTCTTAGTCCCCCTGGTTGCACAGCATCATTTGACCCACCTAGGCCAGTACTTTCAAACTGTAAGATGTACATGCATCAGTGGGAGAGCTGGCTGAAATGCAGGTGCTAATTCAGAAACTCAAAGGAGGGGCCTGAGTTTTGTGTTTTTCACAAACTCCCGGGTGACCTGTCACTGTTGGCCTGGGATTACAAATGGCTGGGTTATTTCTCGGTCAGGTATCTCTAGAGACAAGAGTGCATGAATATACAAACAGCATCGGGCCAGGTGCTCTAAACATGCACACTGACGAGCCTTTCCTTTTCCTCACCTTGAGGACACCTGTGACTTCAAAGGTGAGCCAGGGATGAGAAATACTGTGCTTAAGCTAAACAGGCAAACATTAAAAAACAAACAAACAAACAAACAAACAAAAAAAACAAAAAAACAAAAACACCCCAAAATTACACTACTAATACTATTATAAAGTGTCACCATAATCTTAGTGGAACACTGTGATTCTTTTTTTCCCCTCATCTTTCAAAAGCATGCTGTAAATAGTCTATTTGAAATGCGTGGAAAGAGAGAGATGGAGATCAGTGTTCTCTCCATTGCTTCACTCCTCAAATGGCTCCAGCAGCTGAAGCCATGTGGATGGCAGGGATTATAGCATTTGAACCATCATTTGCTGCCTCACAGGGTTTGCATTTGTAGGAAGCTGGACTGGGAGTGGAGACGTGATTCCACTCTAGGCACTCTGATAGGGGATGTGGGCATCCCAACTGTTTTTAATTTAATTCTAATTTTGGGTCCCAGTGTTTTCCTCCATACAGGAACTTTACTTATGGAGTTGTCTTTGCTATTTACTTTTTAAATAACATTCATTCAAATGGAGGATATTCTTAAATTTACTTAATCCACTATAAGCATGGACTTGGCTTTTTGGGTGTGTGCTTAACCATACATAATGCATCAACTGGTGATTTTTAGGCACTCCCCCCTGCCTCCCCGCTTGTTATCCTCTGTCTCCTGCCACTATGGTAAGAGCAGCAGTCAACTCAAGTTGGTAGACAGGGAGGAGTTATATGGAGGAGCCTCCACCTACACTTGATCCAGATGATGAAATCTGGACTCTTCAAAATAAAGCTCTTGCACAAGACTGTGGTCTGAGCTGATGCAGTAATGGGATAAGTCTCCTGGGCCCCTTGTGGGCAAGGAGACACAGCTTGCATCTGAGAGGCTAGATGAAAGACTGTGGTAAGCAGAATTTGTTTTTTTCTTTAAAGATTCCACACACCCTCATCCCTAGAACCTGTGAACAGAATGAGAAAGCACTCCTGTCATTGTTTAGTTACGTGGTGCAACTGCTGGAGCTCCAGCTCCCAGCATTTGAAGAGTGAAAAAGTAGAAGGCAGCTCTTTGTCCCTTAATAAACAAACAGTAATTTTTAAAAAGCAGAGCACTTTCTCTGGTTGGTGGCAGAAGAGAAAGAAAGAAGGGGAGACTAGGAGCATGTGAAGGACTTGACACAGCATGACTGACGACTCTCAGGCAGTCTGAGGAGCTGAGGCAGAGGAATCCTAAGGAACTGAATGTGACCTTAATAATGACCTTAATGAACATGGAAGCAAAGGGCTTCCCGGAGCTTCCAGAAGGAAGTGCAGCCCTGCTGACTCTGACTTTGAGTATAGCTGAATACATCCGTATTCCTGACCTGGAGAACTATGAGATAAACAGGTGCAGTCTGAAGCCCCAGGATTCATGGTGATCTGTATAGAACAGCAGAAAGCACAGTGACATCTGTGATGACGGTTTCCCCTATCTACCTGCTTTATAGTCTGAGTTCTACTAGTGTATGCATATGTATGACAAATCATTCCTCAATAATTTCAGAGAAAAATGAGACCAAGTACAGGACTGGCAAGGATTGGGAAATCACATGGAAATATAGTTGAATGCCAATTAACACAACTATTTTGGGGCTGGTGCTGAGGCATGGTGAGTAAAGCTGCTGCCTGTGGCGCCAGTATCCCATATGGGTACCAGTTCATGCCCTAGCTGCTCTACTTCTGATCCAGGCCCCTGCTAACGAGAAAATAGTGGAGGATGGCTCAAGTCTTTCGGCCCTAACACCAACATGGGAGACCCAGAGGAAACTCCTGGCTGTAGACTGGCTCAGCCCCAGCATTGTGGCAATGGAATATTTCTGTCTTTCTGTGTGCGAACTCTGACTTTCAAGTAAAATACACTTGTAAAACAATTATTTAGGAAGGCAACTGGACAAAATAAAAAATCTGCATCAAAACCTTTAGAAACTGGTTTCGTCCCTAACCTAGTCATTGCACAGAATGCACACTAAGGAAGGTCTCTCCACTGACACAATATGTACATGAGAAGTACCTCCAGTAACACACTAAAGCTCCCACTAGCCACATAACAGAGATGGTACGGTCAAGGAGAACAAAACTTGGATCTTAATTCTCCTTCCCTTCATGAAGACATGCCCTCAACACACTCTGTCAGGTGTACCTCCTAACGAAACGCAGGTCTTTCTCACCCATCTCCACCAGTTTTTCAACAAAAGCATTTTTCTTGAAAGAATGACAAAACTACAGTCACTCAGACATGGTATACAGTAGATATTTTCTTCAAAAGGAAGTGAGCCTATCTACTCAAGAAAAACAATGAATAGTATTAGTTGCCAAGAATAAACTTCAAGTTTTCAAGCAAAATTTAGCAACTTGGAAATTTGTATTCATCAACAGTTTGAGGACTCCCCATTACTTCTCTGACAGGAGTATTAGTGACTGCGGTTTTCTGAATCTGTGTAATAAAATGTGTCAACTTTCAGCACACCTGTGTATCTCAGTGAACCAATACTTTCCAGGTGATCAAATATATGATCTGCTAATACCACACGAGAGAAAAAGACAAATTCAAAGGGCATGACAGCCTGGACTTTATGCTACACATGTCCAAAACGGTCAATGACATGGACTCAGAATTCACAGTGTAACTAATCCTTAAAGAAACTACTACCTGTCAAGTTTTGTGCAATAGAGTCACAACTATCTCAAATTCATGAAATGTCTCCTTTCAAATGGCCTCAACTGAAACAACCTGTCCCTATGGACTGAGCAGAGAAGCAGAAATGAAATTTGCAAAAACATAAAACAAGGTTGCTTTTCTTAATAAATTCCTTGTTTTAAAGAGCTATTTTTATACATAGTGAGTTTGTTACCTAATTTTTTTTTACTTATTTTCATTTTATTTGAAAGGCATAGAGAAAGAGATGGTCTTTCAGCTGATTCATTCCACAAATGCCCACAAAAGCTAGGAAGGCTGATGTCAGGGGCCAGGAACTAACCCAGATCTCCCCTGTGGTGGCAGAGCACCAGTTGCAGCTGTGTAGTGACAGGATGCTGAACACCTGCCAGATGGACCAGATGGGCCATTTGAGGCACAGCTTTTTCTTCTTTTCTGTGACCCTGGCATCTGAGAAATATAAGGTGATAGTGAATGCTTGGTTTCTGAGCAGCATGGTGGTTCAGTGCTGGGGCTATGGTAAAGCAATCAACATCAATAGAGCCATCCAAGGCAGTGGTAAACAGAAAGAGGGAATGCTCCCTGCTACTATATGGAAACTCAGTTGGTTTCTGGTTATTGATCTTGTATCCCACCACATTGCTGGATTTGGTAGTTCTGGCTTTTTAAGAGGATGTTCTGTACGTAGGCTCTCACATCATCTCACAAAGATGGTTTTACTTCTTGCTTTCTAATTTGGACACTTTCATTTATTTTCCTTGAGTGGTTGCCCAGGCTAGATCTCGGGCTTAGTTCTGTATGAAAGTGCAAAGACTACACATGCTTATCTGACTGTCTCATTCCTGACTCCGAGTATTATTAAATGCTTTCTGTCATTGTTAGGGTGTTGGATTTTTGGCAAATGCCAATACTCTGGCTACTGAGTGTTTGCTAATTATGTACCCACAAGGCACATAATATCCCTCTGGTCCCACCAATACTAAGCACAACATGGACTCAAAACTGAGAAGTACTGACCCTGCTATTGAACCTTGCCCCCTTCTCAGCACAGAAGTCTAGTCCTAAGGCTGCTACTCTAATCTGCAAAGAACTTGGATGTGGCTTGCTCATATCTGAAAACTGAAATTGCTAGAGGTCAGGGGAACAAATGAAATGAAATGGGAAAGACACAGGGATTACACTTGCCTCCTAGAAAGGTACTTTCTGTGTTTTCTCAAAAAACCTGGCCCAGAGTCCTGAACAGGCAAAGAGCTGAAAACTGCGAATCACCAGGGTGGCAAAGGCAGACTACTGTATACAAGCTCCTAACGGTTGAACCTTGGGCAGCCTCAGGGGCTCTGGGTGGCCTTCAGAAAGGACAGATACAGGCAACTGGTGTAACAAGCGCTAGTGTAAGAACTCACTGCTCCACATGTCTCCATTTTCTTCTCCCCTACACTGAGACTGTGACACATGGAGATCTAGAAGTGGTAGCTGGACTCCATCTGCAGAAGGGTAGGCTACACGCTGGGGGAGCACTCACCAAGGAGGCTGGCGGCTGGTGTGTGGATGGTGCGGAGGAATCCGGAGTGGGTCCACTTCTCTGGCGGTGGCAGGGGGGAACTCCCGTGGGGGAGTGTTTACGTTAGCCTTGTTCCACTGCTCATGAATAGGTGTAATGATTCCAGACGCGATGCGAGACCGCAGCTCTTCACTGTTCTTGTAGGTCCTGTACAGAGCAGATGAGGCGTCAACTGCTTGCTGCTGGCTGCCAAGCCTACGTGCAGTACTGTGGCGGCGGCCACGGCGGCTGCCCTGACCTCTCTTGGCACTGCGGTTATTCTGTCTGCAAGGGTGGACACGGGCCGTCCGGCGGACCTGTGTGAGGGGGGCAACAGCCTGGCGCTGTCTCCGAGATTTGGGCCTAAGCTTCTTAGGCATCTGAGTTGCCCCTCCTCCATTACCACCCCATTAGAAAGAGGTGAGGGTGTAGGGGCACAGGCCTGGACTGGCTACTCCCTTGTCCCTACCCCACCCTTCCCTCAGCAGCTTCATTGTGTGTTCATCACGTGTCATGGGAAGGGTCAGGAAGACCAAGGGTTCCTGAGAGGATGAGGCGGGTTTCTGTCAGGGCCCAGGATGTCAGTATACACACTACCTCCATGGTCTTTGGAAGGCTGCCCATACTATCTGTCCCAATCTGCCTGTGAGAGACAAGAAGGGTGAGCTACCGCTGACATATTGAAGTGGCTGAGGGAACAGGATCAGATCAGACAAGACCACAGGGCTCCTAAAAATCTGGTATTATAAAGTCAGTCATTTCCTGAGCCACAAAGCAACTTCCCCGGGCCAGCACAGTGTCACGGGAGGCTAATCTTCCGCCCTGTGGCACCAGCATCCCATATGGACACTGATTCATGTTCCAGCTGTTCCACTTCCAATCCAGCTGTCTGCTTATAAGCAGAGAAGGGTAGTCCACATCCTTGGGACCTTGTACCCACATGGGAGACCTAGAAGAAGCTCCTGGCTCCATCTCAAATCAGCTCAGTTCTAGCTGGAAAACATTTCTCTCCTTCCCTGTCTGCAAAATCTGTTCTTTAAATAAAAATAAAACTTCGAATAAAAATAAATAAAAGTAGCTTTCCAAATGAAACCTTATAGAGTAGCCTGACAGTATGGAATCAGATCAGAAACCTACATACAAAGTCTCACTCCAGGTCTAGGCAATTACCTAGGTTAACTTATACTAGGGCAAGTGCTACACATCTGAGAGAAAAGCAATCAATAGCTGGCAGGCAATCTGGTCCTGGTTAATGAAAAATTTGTGTTAATTACACCAGTGTGCCAGCACAGATACCTATTCTACATACATACATACATATTCATATATACACACACATACACATATAAACACACATATGTATTTTTGAAATATGTAAGGCAGGTAAGGAATACTGCGTCTAGACATGCCACCCTGGTTTCCCAGGAAGAGAAGGGAGGTCTGAGGGCGTAATAGAGTGGGAACAACTAAGGGCATGTTAGACAGGGAAGGAGTGACTTCTGGGATTTTTCCATGGACCGGGTCACTGAACTCCCAGAAAATGAGGGAGCCTAGAATACATGGTTTACAGGGTGGAAATTTGGGGGCATGTCTGAGTCAGACCTAGGCACTAACCCACATGGGAGACCTAGGATGGGCTAAGTAGCATTGCCTGTCACCCATGGTAGAACACAAGAGCCAGGGATGGTGGACAGCCTGGGGTAGGCCACACCAGCCCAGGTTGCAGCACTTGTTAACTTTTGTATGGGCGGGTCTGGGGCAGGCAAGACTGGGCCAGTCAACACCCGCTACAGTACCCTCTGGCATGCACAAGAGCCAAGACAGGATGTGGGCCACACCTGGTTAGGCTAACCTGTAACACCTGCCAGCAAAAGCTGAAAATGTGGGCAGGCCTTGTCAGGTTGGGTTGAATGCCAGGCTGGGTTGAAGCACCTGCTAATATGTGCAGGTGCCAGGGCTGGGAACTATGGGGACTTCCCTGCTGGGCTGCAGCTCCCACTGGTTAAGTGTGAGAGCTGGAGCTGTGGGTAGACTGGGCTGGGTAAGACTGCAGCACCTGTCAGCATGGGTTTGGAGGTGGGCAGACTAGGCTACGCTCCAGCACCCACTGGCATTCATAAGAGCCAGAATGGATGTGGGATAGGTCAGACTAGGTCAGGGCACCCGCTGGGTCAGATTAGAGCCAAATCTGGGGGTGGGCTAGGTTGGGCAAGGCTGTAGCACCCACAGGTAAGAGCTAGGCCACAGCTCCCACCAGTGAGAACAAGAGCTGGGGTTAGGGGTGGAGCAGGTCAGACCAGGCTAGACTGCAGCACCCATTAACATATGTGTGAACTGGGTCTAGGGGCAGGCTGGGCTGGGCCAAATGCAACACACTGGCATGAGAGAGAGAGCTAGGATGGAGCGCAGGCCAGGCTGATTGGACTACAACATCTGCCAGTTTACATGAGTGCTGGGAGTGGGCCAAGCTGGGCTAGGCTCTGCACCTGCTGGTGAGAGCTGAGACTGGATGCAGGCTGGGCTGAGCAAAGTTGTAGTACCTGCTGACAAATGCTGAGACTGTGGGTGGGCCAACTTAGACTGGACTGTAGCATCTGCTAGCACACACAAGACTTGGAGGCTGGGAGTAAACCTGGTATGGGAACTTTAGGGACTCCCTTGCTGGGCTGCTGCTTCCATTGGTGAGCATGAGAGCTAGGACTAAGGGTGAACTGGTCTGTGGGTGGGCCAGGCTGGGATAGACTGCTGCACCCTCTGGTGCACATGAACGCCAGAATGGGTGTGGGCTGGTGGGGTTAGGCAGAAGCCCCTGTTGGCAAGTGTCAGGACTAGGTATGAGTCAAGCAGATTGCAGCACAGTACCCCTTGGCAGGCGCAGAATCCAAGACTGGGAGTGGATCTAGTAGTTTGCTGGGCCATACCTGCTGCTGGTGAACATGAGAGTCAGGGCTGGGGGCAGGTCAGGCTGGTCAAGGAAGCAGCACCCATCAGCATATATGTGGGCTGGACCTGAAGGCAAGTTGAGCTGAGCTAAGCTGCAGACCCATGGGTATGTACAAGAGTCAGATGGGTTTTTGGATGGACTGGGCTAGGCCACAGCACATGTCAGCATATGAAAAAATCAGGCCTGGGGCGGGATTGGAGGGAGTAATTGGGGGTTAAGTCAACTAGGCTATGATACCCACTAGTATGCACAAAGACCAGGCCTGTGGTGGGCTGGGTTGAGCTAGGCACGTTCAGTTCTCACTCACAGTTCACATGAGAGAGGGGTCTGGAGGCAGAACTGACCAGGCAGCTGCATTTACTGGTATGTGCTTTGGCTGGTGCAAGTAACAGACTGAACGTGACACTGAACTGGCTGATGCACACAAGAATCAAGTCCAAGGTAACACCAGCTGAGATTTTTTGGGAGAGTCTCCAACTAGACCACTGGACTCAAATCCCAGCCATAGGGAAGATCACAATATACGTGGTCTGGATTTAAGAGTGTGTGAACTGGGACTGGGCCTCTTCACTTGCTGATGCCTGTGCAATGGACAGCATGTCCAGATGCACACAGCGGACATGACAAGTGGCTCAGTTAAGGCAGCAGAGGATGGCGGGTGCCTTGTCAGAGGATGGGAAACAGAACAAGTTGGACTACTTTCCTGCTCAAGCTTTGCAAAGTGTTCCTGGGCCTGAAGATACACAAGGTGGGCTTGATCAATCAAAAGAAAAACAGAAGGGAGCACCTTCTAGTTTTATGAAGCCAAAAATTACTGCTATTCAAACTAGACAAAGACTATACATAACAATACAGTAGCATCTCCCGTAAATTTAGAAGCAAAATTCTTAATCAAAATGCAAACCCAAATTATACAAAAAGAATTACATAAAATCAAGGATCTATTCTAGGCATGCAAGGCTGGTTCAATCTTCACAAAACAATCAATGTAACTAATTCTATGAGTAAACTAAAAAGTCACGATTTCATCTACTAGCACAGAAAAAGCACTAGATAAAATCCACCATGATAAATCTACTCATGATAGGAAAAAACTCAACAAAATTAACAAGAAAGAGAAATAAGAATAGAACTTATTATTCACCTCAATTTACTAAACAACTTCTACAAAAAAACCTATAGCTGAGGCTGGTGCAGTGGTGTGCACTTCACCAGTGTGTACGTGTTAGGGGGAGGGTGGTAGGAAAGAACCTCAGCCTATACTTCATACCTTACACATACACAAAATGACTTAAAACACACCATAGGCTTCAATGTAAAACATAAAGCTATAAAATGTGGGGTGGAAACAAAAGAAAATCTTGGGGATCTAAATTTAGGCAAACTTTATGCTCAACACACAAAGCACAATTCATAATAGAAAAAATTGATAGGGCAGTTATCATTAAAATCAAAAACTTTTGCTTTGTGAAAGATCCTATTAGCAGAATGAAAAGAAAAACTACAAGCTGAGAGAAAATATAAACTTATCCAATAAAGGACGTGCATCTGAAAAAAAATTTGCAAATATACCATATAGCGTACACAAACAATACAACTAGAAAATGGGAAAAGACGCAGTCATTTTGCTGAAAAGAATTCCCATATGGTAAACACACATATGAAAAGATGTTCAACATCATTAGTCATCAGAGAAGTATAACTTCACATTGCAATGCACTGTCACTACCCATCTAACCAAAGAATAATATAAGACCCGGTTCTGGCAAAGGCATCACTGGGTGGATATGAAGTGGTACAGAAACTCTGGACAACAGTGGTACATTCCTACAAACCCAAACATACAGATGTACTCTGAACTACTTATTCCAAAGAAACAAAAATTATGTCCCCACAACAGTTACTACATCAATGTTCATAGCACTTTTCAATAGCCAAAACCTGGGAACACCCAGAAGCCTTCTAACACTAGTAGTGAAGCAAACACTGGTACAAACATACCATGAGATACTACGTAGCAACACAAAGGGGCAAACTATTACTGTACACAACTCACATGGATCAAAAAGGTAATATGCTCAGTGGGAAAAGCCAATCCCAAATGGTTATATATGATATGATTTCATTTATCTAAAATGTTTGCAATGATACAGTTCCAGAAATAGCCAACAACTTGGTATTTGCTGGGTTGGAGGCCTGGAGTGTTGGCTGGTGAGGCAATAAAGAGCATCAGGAGGGGTGGTGCTCAAAGTATTCTGTCTCACAGTCCCTGCGTCACTGACCTAGCTGTGATACTACAGAGTAGATTTCCAGTGAAAAGTGTAGAAAGGGCACAAAGGGTCTGCTACTTCTTTCTTTCTTTTTAAAGACTTATTTACTTGGAAGGCAGATTTACAGGGAGAGAGAGGGGGAGGGAGAAAAAAGAGGGTGTCTTCCATTTCACAGGTTCACACCCCAAATGGCCCCAACAGCCAGAGCCTTCCCTTACCCCATGAAGGGGAACAGGGCATCATGGGATGACTGCACATATCTGAACTTGAACTGAATATTAAATCACATTATATCAATATTGTCTTTCTTAAGTGTGAGTAGCAGCATTCTATAGGAGGACGTCCTAGTTTTGACACATGTTGAAATACTTAGAAATGAAGGTTTATAAAATCTGCAAATAATTCCGAGATGATTCAAGAACAAAAAAGAATAAGGAAAAAATTAGAAGTAATAAATGGGCAGTATGTTATAAATTGGTGAGTCTACGTGATGGGTGAATGGGTGAACACATGGCATTTCTGTAATCCATGTCAACATAAAAAACGTAGGGTGTGAACAGAATGAGAAGATAAACCATAAGCTGGCTGGCAGAAAACATGTAAAACACACGTCAGATAAAGTATGGCTATATGAGATATCTGGAGTCTTAAAACACAACAAGAAACTGAACAACTCAATTTGAAAGGAGGAAAAAATATGAACATACAGCTCTGTTCAGAAGAACAGATGGGAAATAAACTCATGAAAAGATGTTCTACATCACATGTCACTAGGAAAGTGCAAATTAAAACAACGAAGCACCACTATTAGAATGGCCCAAATCCAAAACCCTGACACTACCAAATGCTAACAAGGGTGTGAAACAACAGGAACTCATGTGTGTTACTACTGGGAGTGTAAAATGGAACAGCCATTCTGGAAGGCAGTTATGTATGGAATCACATTCTAATCATGTAATATTTTAGAAAAGACAAAAACAACGGGAAAAGTAAAAAGGCAAGTGGTTTCCTGTGGCTGGCAGGGAGGAACAGATGGAGCACAGAGGGGTTTTAGGGCAATGAAATCACTCCACACGATACTCTAATGGATAGTTGTTGGTATACAAATACCAAACCCACAGCATGAGCCCTGATACAGATGACCTGTCAATCTCAGTTCACTATAATCCATGTCCTTCTCTGGCAAGTGATAACAGGTGAGGCTGTGTATATCCAGAGGCAAGCGGCTTTGGGAACTCGGCACTTCCTGCTGAACTGTGAAGCCACTGTAGCACTTGTGGACTCGCGATTACTTTGTACTCCACATGGCACTTCCCTGTGAGATTCTTCTCTCTCAGAAAATTAAAAACAGAAGAGACAGTTGAGAAGTGATTATGTACTACTAGGGGCAAGTTCTGCTAGCATTCTTCAACTGTCTCTAGACATCTCTCCTGAGCTCTCACGCCCTGCCATTCTTCCTATTCTTACAGAAAAGATGTCATTGAGAAGTACCTGTGGAAATCACCCAGGTCTTCTGCACTGATATAATCATCCAAGTTCAGAGTCAAGTCTGCCACTTGCTGTGAGCCACATTCCTAGAAAAATGAAAACAGAAAACAAAAGACAGGGATGTTTTTGGACTAATGACTGGAGGGGCGGGGACAACACCTAAATACACAACGTAGAGAAACGCTCACACGTTCACAGACACTAAAAGAAGGGTGGTTTGCAATCTGTGAAATATTCCTCTAAAACTTGGGGACTTCTTTGATTTAGGGATGCTGCCTTTCTGAGGCCAGAAAACCCACTTCCCTCACTCTCCGGCAGCTCAGGCACACCATCATTATTGAGGTACCAAATAGATGCACAACTTTGAGGTGAGCAATACGGAGAAGCAAGTCAGCAAGGGGCAGAAATCTTGTTAACAATGGTAGCAGCCAAGACTGCAGGGGTCACAACATTAGTGGCTGTTGAGAAAAGATACCAATAGTGGCAGCCCTGGCCACCACCTAATGCTGGGAAGTGGTGGCAGCAGTGGCGGTTTCCACAGCAGGGTCTGGGCCCCGCTCGGGGAAGTCCAGAGCTGTACCTGTGTCAGAAAGTCCCCAGTCTCTACCCTGTACTACACACTTTTTTTTGGAAAAAAAAAGATCCACTTATTTTTATTAGAAAGTCAGATATACAGAAAGAAGCAGACAGAGATAAAGATCTTCTGTCTGTTGATTCACTCCCCAAGTGACCGCAACAGCTGGAGCTACGCCAATTCAAAGCCAGAAGTCCAAGTGCTTGGTAGTTCAGTGGTAGAATTCTTGCCTGCCTAAGCCAGAAGTTTGGAGCCTCTTCTAAGTCTCCCACATGGGTATACCCAGTGTACTACATACTTTCTAAAGCTTCAATCAACCCTAAGAGATTTTACTGCTCATACCCAAGAAGTCTGTCTCAGGCCTAAGTGTTCACCAGAAGGGAAAGGATAATGGACTACTACATAACCAGTAGTCAAAATGAATGCAATCTATCTGTATGTAGTCTCATTTAAACACCTCCAATGCATACTGAAAAAGTACAGCACAGAATACATTCAGTAAGACAGTTTTATGTGAACCCACATGGACAACCAAGACAAAAGTGTAATAAAATTAAAATTAAGTCAGTGACAGGACACAGATACTAGAGCAGAACCCAAGCAGTGGTGGATATCAGGCAGGAAAACTAAAAAATGGAATAAAAATGCACAAAACTTTTCTCACTTTGGTATGAAGTTCTAGAAGGGAGTCCCCGGGCAAATATTTCATAGCATTTACAGTGCCGCATCAGTACTGCTAGATGGGCTTCAAAAGGGCTGTTCTTCTCCCCACTCCCCTCAGGGGACCCCAAGTATCTCAGAGACTCACCAACACGTTAATGATCATGCTATTCTCCACGGTGACAGCTTTCACGAGGAGCTTTTTGGACCCATCCTTGGCCTCATACCGAAGGATGTACAGGTCTTTGTTGCTGTTCCACCCAGCCGGCAGCAGTTCTGATTTCTTATCACTGGGACTTGGCTGAAAGACACCAGGGTTGAAAAGACAAGGATTATGACCTAACACCACAGAGTGACGGAAGACCTCAGAAGCAGTCAGTTCCCACCCCTCCCTTCACTCCGAGGATTTGGGGGACATGGCTGAGGTTGAGAGAAGCCAGAGGCCTAGGACCCCAGGCTCTGGACTCCTGTTCTTCTGTTCCCTCCCACCTGGCTGTCTTTACAATGAAGCACTGGCATCTACCAATAATGTGCAGCTTTGGTTTGACAAAGCATCCTTTCTCCAGCCCCTGACAAGAACAAAGCCAATCTTCTCAGGGATACTGTGAGCATCTCAATTCAAGGCTTGTATCTTGACCATCTGCAAGAGGGTCACAAAGTGTTGACTGAAACTAGATACTCTGGTAGCCTCCAAACCCTCCAACCAAATGCAGTATTTGAACAAAAATTCTAAACAATTTTCCTATAGACACAAAATGCAGCAACTGTACAAGGCAGGGAGAGGATTACAGAATAGACACCGGTGCAGCTGCCAGAAGCTGGAGAAGCCATTACAGCAATACCACCAAGGCCCTGGGCAGCAAACCCCAAAGAATCCCACTCCTCTCCCTTCACGGGTGATCGTTTACAAAAACTATTGATTTTTAAATGTATGTTACATAGTTGAGCAGGTTACAGACCCATGCAGGTCTCTGGGTGGGATGGGGGGTGAAGGAGAAGACCCCACTCTCCCTTTGCCCCATGACTACAGGAGTGGGGTAGGGAGTGTTGCATGGCTCCATGCTGCCAGATCACATCACCACCACGGACAGAGGTAGTCCCCCAAATCTGTCCCAGGGACCCTGATGGGGGAAGAATGTCCTCCTCCAGGGTTATTTTTAAAAAGCGCTTTCCCTTAGAGTTACATTGCTCTGCATGTAATTAAAAACATCCACTTTCTCGAGTGTGTTTGAATGTTGTGTAAAAGACACCAATTCCAGTACTTTTTTTTTTCAATGGAGAACCATCCTGGTCCAACCTTCAACAATGGCTAACTCACTGTCACAGCTCCAGGTGAGTGTGCTGAATTGCACACTCACTGTTGGGAATTAGGAACATGTCAAGTCTATTGATTAAGCTATTATGAACAGTACTACTGTGATCATTCTTACACACATGGGGATGAATTTCTATAGAGTATACCCAGAAGAAAAAATTTCCATTTATAAAATAAAGTCAAAGTATTTACCCAAAAGGTGTTGATTTACCCACTCACTAGCCACAAGAACTCCCATGGCTCCAAAGAGTCAGCAACATCCCCACTCCAAAACTTTCCAAGCCCTGCCTGCTTGGTGGCTGTAAAACGCCTCTCATCGTGGGTGGAGATGTGTTCCTTTCTTTTCCTCTTTAATAATCTTAGGGCTTTCCTTTTACATACGTAAGTTTGAGAAGCGTTCCCCAACTGTTTTCTATATAAAAATGAATACAGTGAGTTCCTGGTGAGAGAAGACTTCTTGATGAAAGGAAAAAAACAAAAACAAAAACAAAAAAAACGGTTCCTTGAGACAGAATGTATAGTTTCTGAACCCCAAGAGGTGCTACCTACAGAAAACGGTAAGAGCAGCCCCAGGTGTGGAAGAGAGGGTTTCCTAGGATGCCAATGAGAGGAATTAGTAACCTGCAAACAAGAAGTCAGGAACCCTAACACTGGCCAAAGCACGAGCAATGACACGAGCAGCTCAAGGCATGCCAGTACTAAGGTTGTTCAACTTGACTAACAATCAGGGAAACCCCGGCTGAAATAAACAGATCCCCAGGTTACAGCCACCAGCCTGGGATTATCCATCTTCTAGTTTCTGTCAGATGTTTGAACGTGTGTGAGGAGAAAAGGCAGGCACCCTGATAGGCATTTAAACACACACAGGCCCTTTGGGAGCAATCTAGCAATATTTGGTATGATTAGGTGAGTCAACATTCCATGAACCAAAATCCATCCTCCTGGAAAAAATTCTGTGTAAATATGCAGGGGATGTGGGTGGCAGGGGGATCTTCATCACAGCCGTGGTTAGAGCAGAACAAAGGAAGGTTAAGTACATAAAAGCTGTTGACAGCAGCATTACATAGATTAGAAGAAACAAAGCAGCTCTAACGGCAACAATATGTACAAAAGTTAAAAAACAAAACAAAACACACTTCTAAGACAGTTTTAAAAAATGAGACTTAAGTCTGGCATCATTCACATAAAAATGTGAAATATTCAGAAAAATATACCACATATTTCCCATGGCTGTGCATTTGTGCTGCACAACACGAGCGGGAACACTGGGAAGATGTGTATCTCTGAGAGTACTGGGGCAAAGGGCAGGGAAGTGGGGCCAAAGATGAAAACTGATGGTAGGATACAAAGTCCCAGGCCAACACAGGGAACAAACTGAGCACTTCAAGCCTCCCTCCTCAACATCGACACCCCCACCCCCTTCAGGAATCCACTGGAGCAAGTGGATGTGACAAATGGCATGGTTTGAAGCCTGGCTCCATCCAAGGGAAATTCAAAGGCCTGCCCAAGCCTGGGAAATGAACGTGACAAAAAGCAAAAGTGAAACTCACAACCACCCTTTTGCACCCTGTTGGGCAGGGTGGACTGACTTCAAGCTGCCTTTGGAAGTCAGGGATCCAGTGACCCAGGTTAGCTTTACCCTGTCAAGGACTTGTTCGTTTATGTTACAGCCTGCATGCAGAGCGTGCAATCATCAGAATTCTCTTTGAGATCAATAATCTGGTTTGCTGACCACCCCATCACTTTTTGGCTTCCAGAGTAAGAGAGGATCCCTGAGGTCAGGTAAAGCTCCTCGCTTGCCCTGAAGGTGAATATACATTCCGCCAAAAGCAGAGATAGGACAGAGAAGGACACACCCTGGGGCTATCTGGTCTAACACAGCACTCAGCTGCCCTCTGGGCCCTGAGTTCAAACAGCAAGTGTCCCAGACAGCCAAGCTGGAAAGCAAGCAAAGTGCATGACCGTGCACTTTACTCCTTCAGATAACAAACTGAAGCTCCCACAGGGTGACAAATTGCCCAAGGTTGCTGCAAGTCAGAAGCTGAGCTGGGTTTGAAATTCAGAATAATTCCCAGCTACCCAAACTAAGCTGGACCAGACCAGCCTCCAGAGAATAAAAGTGATTTTCTTCCCAGGTAAAATCCTGGGGCTGCAAGCATTCAACAGCCAGGAGCTCATCTCAGTGCAAACAAACACAAATGAATTATTTGGGAGCATTTTCTCTTTCTTCATAAGCTTCAGATTTCTACAACTTTCTCTAACTTAAGTCCAAGGCAATATCTCTGCCCTTGCCACCTAAACCACAGCTGCCAAGCTCTTAATGGGGAGCTTAAGAAGGAAATCCAAATTCAAATATGAGCTTATTGTTGAAACCAATGGCAGCACCTCTGTTTTAACCAAGTTTTATACACACAATACCCTATACCAGAACAGACACAACCAAAGAGCAGAGCAGACATCTTAAGTTTCAATTTCACTGTTGCTCTACAGTTAAGAACACACTCCTGAGACCTTCTCCCTCTTATCACTCCCAGAAGGCGGTGGCTAGAGAGGCAAGACAAACATCCTCTGAACTTGGCAGAAGCTATTGGTCTCAGCTGGTCCCAGGCCAGAAAATTAAACCCTGTCTTAAATAAACTAACAGGAACAATGTCTCTCCGATAGCTTCCACTCTAAGTGTGAGCAGACTGAATGGAAGGGATAGGAGGGGACAGTGCAACCTGAACCTAAAACGATACTTGAGAAAAGGCCAAATGAAGTGAAACTACACCCGTCCAGTCTGTAGCCTCAACACCTGTGCCCTCTGAAGGTGCGGGGTGGGCAGTCAGTAGGTGATGTCTTCTAAGAACCCCGACCTCCAGGCTCCTGGGGTTCCTCAGACATGTCACACCCTTGTCTGGCATGCAAAGCCCTGTAATACATGGCACCACAGCTAGAGAACAACATGGCCCTTGGGGAACTGATCAAGAATCTGTACTTGATAGAAAACTCAGTATTAAAATGAAATCATATTCTTTCTGTGCATTTTACTTGTAATTGGGGGGGCCTAGAGGAAGATGTCAGCTGAAAGAAGCATCTACCCATATGAATGAACTCACATCTCTAAGTTGTCGGAATGAGAGGGGTGCTAAGAGCATGTGTGAGGGGATGGCGGGCAGGCAGGCCCACCTCACAGTCCTGACAGGAGGGGGCTGGGTAGAGCAAGGAGGGGAAGGAGGCCCCTGGGAAGGGCTTAGAGTAGGGCAGACTTGTCCCTTCTGCAAAGCTAAGTCTTGTTCCTCTCTCTCATCTCACTGCACCTGCCCACATCAGCCTACACAGCAGCTCTCCAGAACTTTCCTGGGGAAAGCAGAAATAAAATGATCAGGGTAGATGAGAGGGCTAGGGAATATCAGAAAGCTGGGGTAGGGCAAGCACTGAGACACTGCCTCTGGTGGGGAACCACAGATGAAGGGGAGCCTGTCTCTGGCTGGTCCTAAGGTCTAAGATGCTGAAAGGCAGAGTGAGTGCCGCAAACAGAAAGACCAGGGACAGAAGCTTTTGATAAGCCCCAGCTCCTGATCTCTCTGTGTACAAGGCTGGCTGGCCCTTCTTATCTGGCCTCATCTCCAGTCTTAGAGCTCACGTGATGACATCTGTGTGAGCCTGAAGTGGGAATAACAGGGATGCTACGTGTGCTCCCGGGAGCCCCAGGAGATCCTGGAAGCTGGAAAACCAAGAGCCAGAGATTCACAACAACTGAGTCCCAATTCCTGCTAATGGCGCAAGTGCCGATGCTGGTCTTGGACCTTAGTCTTAAGGGATGGAGAAGAGCAGGGCAACAGTGGCAGGAGTTAAGAGGATAACTCAGTACACATAGAGCATGTTCCAGGAGGTACGTGGGGGGTAGACTGTGGTTGCAAATGTCAGAAACGAGAAAGGATTCAGGGGTTCTAGAATCAGAGCAGTTAAGGAGTGAGAAAAAGGTAGAAATCCCACAGCAAGATGTGACATGTGGTTATGGCCTGCTTTTCAGATTGGCTCCAGGATCTGAGAATGACAGGACACTGATGGGGGGTGGCGATTCTGGTACTCTCAGTGCCCACAGGGTGCTCATGAGATGGGGTGAGGCTGGAAGCTTTCCCAGATGGAGGAAGCAGGCCTGCAGCCTTTAGGAGTCACAGCCTGGAGACGGGAAAAATAGAAGGCAGTGGCCCTGTGGGGAGCAAAACTTAGCCAACTCTCACACCAAGGGGTGTGTGCAGGGATCTCCCCAGTTAAACCCTGAGCTGCAGGTGAACAGTGAGTGGACTGCCCTGGGTCCTTCAGGAAGCGGTGAGGGATGTGTGAACACTGTGGGCCCCTGCTCAGGGGTAAAGAAAAGGTCCCGGTTCAGGACTGAGTGGGGTGAAGCCCGCGACCGCAGAGGATTGGCAAGGGATAGATAGTTCCCTATACACCCCAGCCCATCTCGTGGCTTTGTGGTAAGGAGAGTTTAGAGGGGAGTCAGGTGGGTGAGAAGTCTGGGGTTCGGAGATTCAGACAAGCTGGGCCTGGGAGACTGCCCAGCTATGCTGTCTCTGCAAGTTTACAAGTAGTCGTGACAGCTGTTTTCTGTTTGTTTGTTTGTTAGAGTTGGAGTTGGAGGAGGATCCGGGCTAGGCTGGGACAGATGGACCTTTTTGGAGTTGGGGAGGATCCGGACTAGACTGGGACAGGTGGACGCCCAGCCTGTAAGTTTGTCGTGGATCCAGGGCTCTGCACTCAGGGAGGGAGAGAAGGGCAGGCGCTCTGGCTCGGGTAGCGGGCGCTCCCACTCCTCCTCGGCGTACCTGGTCGCCGGCACCCACGACGGAGTAGCCGTGGGTCACCACCTCCCAGTGCAGGAAACAGACGAGCGCGTCCTGCGCGCAGGTGATGACCGGCGCCGCCGAGGCGTACAGCACTTCCAAGCCCGCCATGAGCGTCCGCGGCGTCTCTGCGGGGAGAGCGGGGAAGGGGCAGAGTGCAATCGGTCAGCTCAATCAGCTCGAACCTCTCCGCTTTCCGCCTTCTCTGGCCAGACGTCTCCACCAGCGGCCAAAATGGAGACGCCCAGAGGGGTGGGGCGCAGCGTCCGGAAGTAGCTCCAAGCGCCGGCGCATTAGCGCAGCGGCGCAAGGAGGCTCGACTTGGGAACAAGAACGCTGTGTTTAAAGGTTCCGCCAGGAAGCGTGGCAGACGGAAAGAAGAAGCCTGCGAAACTGGGACTCTCGTGCCAGAACAACCTAAGGTGTTCGCTTCTCCCGAGGCTGGCTGTAAGTCACAGTCTTCCTATCCGCAAATGGGGTGTGTTGCACTGTGGAAGAGATGAGAGATGACAGAATGTTCCCAAAACGTAGTCACATCAGTTGTTAGAGCGTACTTGTGTCCCTCATTGAACCCTCACACCCAACCATACGCAAATCCTATTAATCTTATTCCCATTTCACAGATGAATAAGCTGAGGTGCAGAGGGACCACTTAACAAAAGCGAGTGACCAACATTGTTCTGGAACTGACAATGTGGCTCCAGGGCTAACCTTTAGGAAGTGTTTGTTCTGAGCTGCGATGTGGACTGAAACTTGGATATCACCCCTTTCCATAACCACGCGGCAGTTTCCATTTCCCACATCCCCATCTCATCTGCTGATGACAAAGGAGAGCAGAGAGTTGAAACCACTTCCTCCAGAGGACGGTTTGGACCTCAGAGCCGGCAGTCCTGACCCACTACCCAATTTCCATCATTGTTTTTTGCTTCTCCCCGTCATGAATTTTATCACGCATTCTTTCTTCAGCAAGCTTCCTGGAGTCCACTCATAGTGACCACTCAAGTGGTCAGCACTCAATTTGAATGTTTGGTCCTAGCCCCTGCCCTGTCCCCCTCCAGCCCTGACTGATTAATGCACTCTGCCACCTGAGACTCTTAAAACATACGTGAGAATCTCACAGGTGTTACATTCTGCAAAAAAACACATGTCTCCCTCCACAGTCAGCCGGCCCCTGCCCCAGCCCTGTGCCTCTCTGATATCTTTCACCTCCAATCTCCTATAGAAAATAATATTGCCTAGAACACACAGCCTCTTGTACACTCCAGTCACCTCTGGAAGATGCATACTACCTGGTACAG
The DNA here is from genome assembly GCF_017591425.1 of Ochotona curzoniae. Taxonomy (NCBI): domain Eukaryota; kingdom Metazoa; phylum Chordata; class Mammalia; order Lagomorpha; family Ochotonidae; genus Ochotona; species Ochotona curzoniae. The sequence continues at coordinate 16,846,620 of NW_024465894.1, read as the reverse complement.
GGCAAATGCTTTGTCTATATTTATTATGCTGTGTACTGTTTAGGGAATGCTGACAAAAAAATGTTCAGGACAGACAAGTTTTTCTTTGAAGCTGTTTTCCATCTGTAGTACAGGGGCAGAGGGCTAGCTGTACTGCTTTCTCAGACAGGAATGCTATTTCCCAAAACATCTTCCGGCTTGCCCCTCCCTTCCAAGTAGCCCCTTCCCACCATCAGTGGGGTGCTTTCCTGACCACCTCATCCAGAATAACCTCACTCTTTAACCTTTGTCCTGCCTTCTTCATTGCTAAACTCTAACCCTAACCTGCCACTGTATTAGATATGTATTCCTTTTTTTTTTTTTTTGAAATGCCTGTTCTCCCAGTAGACTGTGACGAGGCAGAAGGGGCCATCCTGCCTTGTGTACAGCTATCCCTGAGTGACATTCAGAGCCAATGCATTCTAATTGAGAGACAGAATGGACGACTGCTGAATGAATGAATTCTCAGTGTAGCCTCCTCCCTTTGCAGGCCAGGACGCACTGTGTCAGCCAACACCATGCTTCTCCCAATTTTGTGTTCCTAGGATTTCCTTAGGTTCTGGAGCACCATCTGCATAGGCTCTGGCTGAGGAGATCTGAGGTGAAGACAGGTGAGTGAGCGATGCTAAAGCTCATTGTGACAAAACTGTTTAAGGCATACCACCTGTGACATAAAGCCATTTAACCCTTCCACTGGGAAGCCCCAGCTTTCAGCTTCGCTGCTATTGCTTACTTCTGCTTCTAATGTCCCGCCCCAGTTAAGGAAAACCCTGATGGCTTCATTCCTTCCTTCAATATATTTGCGAGGGCTTGGCTTTTTCCAGGTGGTGGAGCAGGCTGTGCAATACACAGAGATGCTGGCACAGTGGCGGCCCTGTTCCTAAGTGCCTGCTGTGAGCCAGGCCCAGATGAACAAGAGTCTGAGAGGTTTCCCAGAGGATGGGTTGGCTGACTGCAGAACCATGATGGATGCTTGGGAGTGGATTACGGAACAAAAGGGAGGCGGGAGGAGCGTGTGTGAAGGCACAGAGGCGTGATTGCAGCTAGTTCTGCGTGATCAGAAGGTTGCTGCTGCTTTCCGAGTGATGCTTCCCCAGGGCTCTGTGGCCCATAGTTCATTATTCTCTCTTATGTGCATTTGGTGTCAAAGGGGTGCTGAGGGATGGGCCTGGGATGGTGAGAGCTGTCAGTCATAGTAAAAAGGAGAACTTTGTTATGGAAGTTGATTAGAATCTAGTTCATGGTGACAGCAAAAAGCACATGACTTTTGGTCAGTTTTATTACTTTTTTAAGGGGCTTATTTTGTATTGCTTTACTTAATAAATTTCGCTTTGCTTACTGAAGAACAAATAAACAGATCATGTACAACCTCTGGCCACCTGCACCTAGGCCTTCAGCTCTGTCACTCCCACCCGTGGCTTTTCATGTATTTGGTCGCAGCGTGCATCCCTGTTAGGTACCATCAATCTGTTTTAGTGCTGGCTTTGAGTGGTTTGTTTTTTAAGAGCCGACTCCAGGAACTAGCACTATGGACTAGGAGGGGAAGGGGCTGTGTGACTCAGCCCAGCCACTCTGGGGCTCAGCACCCCCGGGAGCTTGGAGAGGCTGAGTAGGAGGTATCTCAGGGCTCCTGGCCAAGGGAGTGGGCTGGGGATTCTTCCCAGCCACTCGTGACCTGACGTAGGTCAAGAGCCACTTCTGGCTCATACCTTGGATAGGTAGGTAGGTAGGTACAGACTGAGAGCCAGCAGGAGAGTAGTGGCGGCTCTGTGCTCTCCCCTAACTAAGGGTGATCCATGCCTTAGAAGGGTGTGTCCCAGTGGTCACTGGGGAGTTGGTGTCAGCATCTGTATGTTGAAAGGTTAGGGTGAGCTCTGTCTCCCCTGGGCTCCAGGATCAGTGAGAGGATTCCCAGGTCAGAATTTTTGCATCTGACTCATGCAGTTTCTGTGGACTTACCTCCTCCACCAGCTGGAGTCCAGGGCTGCCCTGGGAGGCCTGGGAAGCAGATGGCAGGTGCCTCCCTGGACGGGTACCTACTACCTAGGCAGAACAGAACCCATGCCAGAGATGAGGGCCCAGGATGATGGGAAGAACCTGGCAAGTGGCTGCAGCCACCAGTTCCTGGTCACCAAGTGACAGCAATGTGGACATTCTGAGTTCCCTGTCTCCCTAGAAACCAAAGAGAAATGAGCTTGAGGGCTAGAGCCCAGATGGGCGCTGATACAGAACCACTCAACACCAGTGTTCTTCCTTTCCTCTGGCCTTTTGTCAGCCCGAACACTTTGCCCACTCCAGGAAGCCTTTTGTGATTGATGTTGTTCTTTGCTTCCATTAAATAGCTAACCAGGACCCAGCACTTACCATTCCCTGCATACTTGATACCCAGAAAATGCAACTTGGTTTTGGAAATAAAATTTTAATAAAGCTCTTGTTTTATTCAGTGTTAGTCCAGAGGACCCGGGGATTGGGGAGGGGAAACAGGCAGAAAGCCCCTAGGTTACACCAAAAGTTCCCGCCAAGAATAGCTGCCCTAGACCCATTTAAAATGGAGTTGACCAATCAGAAGACAACACATACTTTTACCCCATCATCACCACTACTTGAGGAGTACGTGGCTCTGTGCAGGCGCGACTTTACCAGTCGGCTACCTTAGTTAGCTACCTTGCAGACCGCTGAACCTCACCCGGGAGCAGATCTCAATAAACTTGGTTTTGCCATCATTCTGGTCTCAGTAGTCGTGCTGTTTAGGTGCTGTTTTGTATCTAACATTAAGGCTCTTAAAATTTGGCAAAATGCACATAAACTTTTTATTTTTTAATTTTTAAAAGATTCATTTATTTTTATTGGAAACTTGGAGAAGGTAAAACAGAGAGAAAGATCTGTCTTCTGATTCACTCTCAAGTAGCTGCAAAGGCCAGAGCTGAGCCAATCCGAAGTCAGGAGCTAGGAGTTTCTTCTGAGTTTCCCACATAGGTGCAGGGACCCAAGGCTTTGGGCCGTCCTCTACTGCTTTCCCAGGCAACAAGCAGGGAGCTGGGTGGGAAGAGGGACAGCTGGGACACAAAGTGGTATCTATATGGGATCCTGGTGCATTCAAGGTCAGGATTTAGCTATTAGGCTATCACACCAGGCCCCAAAATGCAATAACCTAAAACATTTCCTCTTAACTAATTAAGCATAAACTCTTAAAATGACATCAGGTAATTCACATTGTTGTCCACCGTCATTGTCATCTATCTCCAAAAATCCTTTTCATCTTGAACAACTGAAAGTGATTTTCTGTTCCCCACCCTTCAGGCTATGGCAGCTGCCACTCTACTTTCTGTCTCTGTAGGTTTGACCACACTCTAGACAGCTCCCATTGAGTGGAATCATGCTCTCTTCGTCCTTGTGTGATTGGCTTGTTTCACTCTGCAGAAAGGTGTCCAGGCTCACCTGTGGCATCAAGAGTCAGAACCCTCCTCCCTTCTGAGGCTTTGTTTTTGGCAGGGGCCCAAGCCCTGGGGCCATCTGCTGCCATTTTCAGGCACATTAACAGAAAGCTGTGTTGGAAATGGAACAACCGGAGTAGAAGTCAAACCACTTCCTATATGGGATGCTGGCAGTGTAGGCAGCGGTTTTATCTATTATACCACAATGCCAGTCCCTATTTTTATTTAATTTTAATTTTATTTATTTATTAAAGATTTATTTGTTTTAACCAGAAAGGCAGATTTATAGAGAGAAGGAGAGACAGAGGAAGATCTTCATCTGCTGGCTCACTCTCCATGTATCTACAACAGCTAGTGCTGAGCTGATCCAAAGCCAGGAGTCAGGAGCTTTTTCTGGGTCTCCTACGTGGGTGTAGAGTCCCAAGGCTTTGGGCTGTCCTGTACTGCCCTCCCAGGCCACAAGCGGGGAGCTGGATGGAAGTGGAGCAGCCGGGACTTGCGCGTGTGCTCATATGGGACCGCAGCACAGGTGAGGTGAGGATTTAGCCACTAGGATACCACACTAGGCCCTATTTTTATTTTTTAAACAGCCACCATATTGTTTTGTTGATGTCTGTACCATTTTACAGACCCACTAACAACACTCAGGGTTCCAGTTTTTCTACTTCTGACCAACGCTTGTGTTTGGTTTTTGGATAGTTGCATCCTAGCAGATGTGAGGTATATTAAGTGTCTTAATTTGCATTTCCCTACTGATTGTACTGTTGAACATCTTTCATATGCCTATTGACCATTTTTGTGTCTCTTTTGCAGAAATATCTATTCAAGTCCCTTGCCCTGTTTTGAATTGAACTGTTTTTTAGGAGTTGTATGTATATGTATATAGATATAGATATGGGTTGTTATATATTACTTAAATTAATCCCATATTAAATATTTTATTTACAAATGTTTCCTCCACTTAAGTAGGCTCCCATTGTACTCTATTGATAATACCTTTTCCTGAATGAAAATGTCAAGTTTCCATAAAATTCAGTTTGTCTATTTTCCTTCTTTGATGCCATGTCTAAAAAATCACTGCCGAATCTAATGATATGAAGCTTTTGTTCTTGGATTTTTGAGTTTCTTTTCTTTTCTTTTTTTTTTTTTTTGAGTGTTATACTATTAGGTCTGTGATCCAATCTCAGTCAGCCTGGATGGACAGTGTGTGATCCTGATCCCATTTCATTGTTTTGCACATGGGTATCTGGTTTTCCTGGATCCTGGAAGAGGCAAGCAGGGTGGAGTAGCCTGGGTGTGGGAAACCTGCTCCTGTTACAAATAGGGGCCATGCAGACACAAGACCACAAGAGGGCACCAGTGCCCACCCAAGTACTCCTGAAGGACAATCTTGCAAAGTGAGGTGCATACCTCTTTTATCCTGACTTTATATCAGGAGGATCAGGGCATCCTAGCCTGGAGCTGACCAACAGTCCATGCCCACAGTGAAATCTGCCTTCACACTAGGAAAAACCTGCCTTGGGAACTTAGCATTATTGACCTCAGGAAGAGGCAGTCTCCAGATAATCCAAGCCCTAAAAGGCATGTGACTTCTGTTTCTGAGCACTGGTACAACTACTCAAGGTCTCTTGATCTGAGCTGAGTGAGGTCAGCAGAGCCTTCCTGAGGGACTACCAGATCTGTAACTTGGCTGTCACTGCCCACGCATTGGTGGCACTCGTCATGGTCACACCAATCATAACTGGAGGTTTGGAGGGTGGATTAGTTACATTCATAGCTGGACCCTCAGATATAGCATTTCTCTGGAAGCTTGCAAATACTCACAACTACTCCCACTGTCATTTAAAAAAAGATTTATTAATTTAAATGGTAGACAGAGGGAGAGAGAGAGAGAGACAGAGATTTCCCATCCACTGGTTTACTCCCCAAAAGGCTGCAATGACTGGAGCTGGGCTGGTCAGAAGCCAGGAGCCAGGAGCTTCTTCCAAGTCTTCCATATGGGTGCAGCAGCCCATACACTTGGGCCATCTTTCACTGCTCTCCCAGGTGCTTTAGAAGGGACACGGATCAGAAGTGGAACAACCAGGACTTGAACTGGTGCCCATAACAGGATGCCAGTGCTGCAGGCAACAGCCTTATTTACTACACCAAAATCCTGGCTGCCTCACTCTCATTTTTGCTCTTCCTTTCTTCTTGGTACTGAAGCTTACCCTCTTTCTGCACCCCCACTGCCCCAACAGGTATTTGCATCCTTTCTCAGATGTGCTCATGCCCCTACCCCACCCCGTGCAGCTGTAGCCCCCAAAACCCTTCAGACACTTGCTTTATGTTGATCGAGCAGGTGAACCATTGGTGCACATAGAGCTCAAACTGGACCATCAGCGAGCATGGGGCTGTGTGTCTTTCTCAGTGCTGCATCTCTAGCACCTAGAACAGCACCAGGCATACTCAGTAGGTGCCAATAAATATTTGTTAAGTGAATGGGTAAAGTAACCAATGCCTAATGTGGTCAATGGCCTGGGGCTTGAAGTCAAGCACCCTGGGTTGATGTCTGGATCTCTTTTGACTGCATAACTTTGGACAAATGACTTATTGGATTGTCCAGTAGGGATTTTACTAGAATCTCCCCATGGTTGTTGCGTGAATTCCTGGACATGATGTCAACCAAGTGCCTCCCACGGTGCCTGGCCGTGGCTCCTAAGTGGTGGCTCATTATTTGAAATAATGAGGACTCAGAAAGCAACTACCATGTGTCTGGCACTTGGGTCACATCATCTAGTTCCAATTTTATTTTTAGTAACATTAATGGAAAGGTTAAGTAGCTCAAAGAAGTGAAGTGACTGTCACAGGGTCACACAGCTGAGAGCAAAGTTGGCTTGAAGTCCCGGTCTTGGTGGCAGCAGCATGCAGGGTCTCAGGTCTCAAGTCCTGGGTTCTCATCTTGGCTGTGTGGCTTACATACAGGGTAGATCTGGAAAAATGTCACTGTAGGAAGATTTAGGAAAGGGCAGAAGATCCCCATCACCCTGGGTCTGGACTTTGCTGGAGTTTGGGGAGGTCCAAGATAGTACCAACTCTACAGCTTCTGTCTTGCTCCTTGGATTCTCTCTCACTGTCTGCTGCAAGATCCTGCTTTTTAATGGTAGCATCTCCCAAGCCCCCATCTTAGGCTTTTTCCAAATATTCATTTTACTGTGGAGCCCACTTCACAGTCTAGCTGGAGGCAACACACACACACACACACACACACACACACACACACACGCTTGGAAAAGAGGAAGAAAGTGTTGCCTTTAGCTGTGTGACCTGGGTTGAGGTGCTTTGCCTGTTGCTTGAACCTGAGTTTGCTCAGTTGTAAGCAAGGAGTTGCCAATGGCGCCATGCCTGGGGGGCGTCTGGAAGGTCCACGAGGCACGGCTGGACTCTGGCAGTGAGCAAGGAGCCCAGGCAGGGGTGCTTTCCAGGACCATTACAATGCAGTCTCAGACATTGATGTCTTGGGCCTCATGAGAACATAATTTCCAGGAAAAGGTCAAAATCATGATTCTCAGAGCTCTGAAAGTGGGCAAGTAGTAATGATGGTAATTTGTTTGTTAAGTAATGAAGGCACGGACAGATGTTCTAACTGCTTCAAAGGAAACATTTAAAAACTGCACATTTATATGGATACAGGAATTGGATCGTAAATGGGGGCACAGCTAGTTTTGCACAGAGGGGAAGGGAAGTCATTTCTTTTCTTTTCTTTTCTTTTCTTTTCTTTTCTTTTCTTTTCTTTTCTTTTCTTTTCTTTTCTTTTCTCCTTCCTTCTCTTCCTCCTCTTCTTCTTTTTCCTCCTCCTCTTTCTCCTCTTCCTTCTTCCTCCTCTTCCTCTTCTTCTTTGCTTGTTTTTATTGGAAAGTCAGAATTTGCAGAGAGAAGGAGAGACAAAGATTTTCTGTCCACTGGTTCACTCCCCAAGTGGCCACAATGGTCAGAGCTGAACTGATCCAAACCCAAGAGCCAGGAGCCTCCCCCGGGTCTCCCACGTGGGTTCAGGCTCCCAAGGCTTTGGGCTGCCCCTCTTCTGCTTTTCCAGGCCATTAGCAGGGAGCTGGATGGGAAGTGGAGCACTGGGACACAAACTGGCATCCATATGGAATCCTGGTGGGTGCAAGGCAAGGATTTAGCCACTAGGCTATCATTCCAGGCCCAAGGGAAGTAATTTTTAAGAGATCAGACAATATTTGCATCTGTCAGTTGCCTGTCATTTACAAAGAGGGACCAAATGCATCAACAGACAAGGGGCAAGGCTGAGTTCGGGTGGGTGTACTATAGGTTTCTCTGGTTTATTTTGGCCCATAAACTCCAGGCTTCTCTTCTTGAGGGAGTAGAACACTTCTCAGCTTGCCTGGGTCTCAGTTTTCCTGTCCATGAAATGGCACTCCTAGCCGTAGTACCCCTGGGGTTGATGTGAAGAGGAAATGAGCTGGGAAAGTGGCATACACCCAGCCAGCAATGACCCTTCTTTTCAGGGCTCCACAATGATCCTTCCAAGGGTCACTCAATGCCCGGTAATAGCCAAATGAAGGCACCTGTTGTGTGTGTCACCCTGTTTCCTGCTCCTCACAACCCAGTGAACCGGAGCCTCCTACACCACCTGAGATCAGAGAATTGAGGCTCACGGAGGTCATGTTCCTCATCTACTCTGAAAGTCAGTATGAAGTCCAGGTCTGTCTAAAGCCTCGTGGGTGCTGAGCACCCGTGTCACCCTGACAGCTCCACTTCCCTGGCCAGCCTCAGTCTGCTCATTGCTCCAGGTAGGTTGGATCAACTGATTCTTACATAATGTCTTCTCTGGTTCCTTCTACTCTATGTGCCATTTACTGGCTTCCAAGCTTGCCAGGCCAAGCAACCCTGGGACTGGCATGGCAGCAGGTGGAATGGGTATGGCAGATCAGGGAGACTCGCTGGCAAGGACCTGGGATCAGGTCCAACACCCAGCATGCTAACTCCATCCCATACAGAATCACCATAGCTTCCACATTGCTGACATGGCCGGGTGGAAAGCATTCGCCCAGTTTGACTATAGCAAAAGAAAAGGAAGAGTGTCCCAAATGCTGGGTCACACCCCAAGTAGGTGGGGATAGTGAGATGGAGGCAGAGGCCTGCTCCCTGTGTGCCCATGTTTTCCCCTTGTCTGTGATCAGTGTTCAGCCTGCACCATCATCCTCTTAGAGCAGCCTGTGCCAAGTGCAGCAGGGCAAGCTCTCCTGCTCTGGGCATGTCTCTAAGGCACCTGCTCCATGCCAGATCCTTCAGTGGGGCCAAAGGTGGAGCTGCCATCTTTGGAAGGTTAACTCCTCCTCTAGGGCTGTAGTGCTTAGGAATGCTTGGTTTGCTAAGGAAAGACAAGTCAACTAATTGGGCACAAAATTAAAAAGCACCATTTCTTGGCTCTTGTAATAAAAATGTTCTAAAAACAAAAGCAAAATGAGCAGGACTAAGATGGGTTAGGGGTGAGGCTGGCATAGTTGAATCTCCTTGATGAAACAAATTTGAGTGAAGAGCTGAAGCAGGTGGAGGAGCCAGAAGCTGTCCCAGGTAGAAGGAGCAGCAAATGCTGAGTCCTTCTAGGTGCACCAGGGTGCAGGGAGAGAGGTGAGAAGTGGGAGATGAGGTCAGAGGAATATTTGGGAAGGCACATTGTTATCCACAGGTGTGATAGGTCAAGCAGAAGACTGGAGGAAAAATTACAAGAAAGCACTTTTGTCTCACAGCCTGAGAGCAGAGCCACCAGGTCATTGTACCTACAGGACACTGAGGCCGACAGTGGGATACATTTGTATTCTTAGTGATGGGCAGTAGCAGAGCTGGGCTTGAGGACAAACTTGGACCCCCAAAGCCAGCACCACCTTTGCTTTGCTTGTGAATAGGCCAGCCCTACAGTCAAACTCAACGTTGAATCCTGGCTCCACCATGTGGTGGCTGAGTGACTTGGACGAGTCACCTTAGCTCTGGAAGGTGGAGCCAATGGATAAACAAGCATGCAAGCAGTTCCTGCCTCCTAGGCTAATGTTGGGGAAATTAAGTCAACCATACCTACCAAAGATTACAACAGAGGTGATGTCAGTGAGCGCAATGGAGTGGGACTTGCAAAAAAAAAATTCACCTCCACAGCAGCCAAAGAACTGATGAAAATGGCCAAAAATCACTTTTTTTTTTTCTGGAATCTTTAAGTTAATTAAAGTCTTGGCATGACTGACAGGTTGTTTTTCCATAAGGGCAGGTTGAACCTTGGCGAGAATGCAACCTGTGTGGCATCCTTTTCTGTCCCATTTGCACCTTTCTCTCAGCTCTGTGGAGACCTTGGAGGCAGTCAGCTCAAGTTCATGATGGAAGCCACCAGAGGCATGGAACAGGGTAGAAGCTCCTTCAAAGCCATATTCTTTTAAAATGGCTGTTACATAGCCAGTCCTGCAACTTCTCAGAAACCTCACTTGCATGGTGATCTTTATTTTACTTGACTTGGAGCTCATCTGGTCTGAAAAGCCTTTTCTCTGGGAGCCTATATTCAAAACCTCCTGAGGCTGTTGAACTGTGGGACTGCTTTGGTGCGGGGTGACATTTGGTGAACCAAAGAACTTGAGAAGAAAATCTGGGGAATGAGATGTCCCATAGGAGCTCTGAAAGCTGTGATGTACAAGGCTTTCTCTGTGTTGGGTCACACATATGCCTGGGGCCAGGGACAAGTGTGAGAAGGCCCAAGCTCCTGCCTCTGATCAGCCACCTTTGTTTCCTTTCTTTGTCTCATTCTTTCATTTTTTTTGGAGGGGGGAGAGGGGATTTATTTATTTATTTGAAAGAGTTACAGAGAGAGAGAGAGAAATATTTTCCATTTACTTGTTCACTTCTTAAATGGCCATGATAGCTGGAGCTGGGTTGGTCTAAAACCAGGAACCAGGAGCTTCATCTGAATCTCCCATGTGGATGGCCCAGATGACCCAAGTCATCCTCTACTGCTTCCCAGGCTCATTAGCAGGGAGCTGCATCAGAAGTGGAGCAGCCAGGTCTGCAGCAAACACCTGTATGGAAGGTTGCTGTTGCAGGCAATGGCTTAGCCTGCTATACCACATTACTGGTCTCCAGTCCAACCTTGTGGCTCTACACAGCAGCCAGTGAAGACTAAGACAGAATGATTGATTGCCTGGCTGAGTTTTGAGAATGGATCTTAACACACGGGGATGGGGAGATATTTTAGTTACAGGCATTCTAAGAAATCTCTGTGGAATTGTTAACTGACCATGAAAATCAAAAAAGTCATTAAAACTAGCAACAACAAAGAGCAAAGCCAGTCATGAGGTGGGGCAGAATCAGACTTCAAGAGAATCCACATTAAATTATGTAAATTGCTTAATTTCATTTTTTAACACAAGATTTATGTATTTATTTGAAAGGCAAAGTGAGAGAATAAGAGAGAGAGAGAGAAAGAGAGAGAGATATCTTCTGTCCTCTAGTTCTCTCCTCAAATGACTGCAGCAGCCTGGACTGGTTTAAGCTGAAGCCAGGAACCATCTAAGTTTTGCATGTGGGTGGCAGGATCTCAATTACTTGAGCCATCTTCTGCTTTCCAAGTGCATTAATGGGGAGCTGAGTTTGTGCCAGCACAGTGGTATAGTGGGTAAAACATTATATCACATACGTACCATCTGCAAGCTCAGCATCTCACATGAGTGCAAGTTTGAGTCCCTGCTGTTCCACTTCCAGTTCCATTCACTGCTATTGTACCTGGGAAAGCAGAGGAAGATGGCCCCGGTGCTTGGACTCCTGCACCCACAAAGGAGACCCAGAAGAAGCGCCTGGCTCCTGGCTTTGGTCTGACCCCACCCTGGGCATTACAGCCACTTGGGAAGTGAACCAGAGGATGGAAAATCTCTTTCTGTTCCCCTCTCTTTGTGTAGCTTTTCCTCTCAAATGAATAAAATAAATCTCTTTAAAAAAAAAATTGGCTTAAAAAAAAAAAAACCCAGGGAGCTGGATTGGAAGCAAAGCAGTCAGTACTTCAATCAGTGCTCCTATATAGGATGCTGGCACCACAAATAGCAGCCTAACCTATTATGTGCTGTAATTACTGCCCCATAAATTATTCACCAAAAAATTCTTAGACATGAAGAGCAATGAGAAATTATACCCTCTACATTGGAGTAAAATAATCAATAGAAATTGTCACCAAGGAAGCCCAGGCATTGGAATGAATAGACAAAGGCTTAAAACACATTCAAAGGATAAAAGGAAAATGCTTTTAAAAACTAGAAGAAAGGGGCACATTTGGCCGAATGGTTCAGATGCCACTGGGGACAGCACATCCCTAACAGAGGGCTTACTTCAGGTCCTGGCTGCGCTCCCAGATCCAGGATCCTGCTCATTGGCACTCTGGGAAGCAGTGGGTCTAGTAGTTAGAGCCCAGCACCTACATAGAAGACTTGGATTGAGTTTCCAGCTTCTAGCTTTACCATGGCATAGCCCCAGACACAGTGAGTGGAGGGAAAGTGAGTTCCCATATATGCCATAGATGTATGGCTTCTGCTACTATCAAATTCTCGCACAGAGTGGTATGTGTGTGTTACCTCTGATGAACTCATTGACATATCAGCACCACCCAAGGGCTGTAGTGTACATTAGGGGGCTCATTCTTAGAGTGGAGGCTCCTTAGAAGATGATAATGTTCTAGAATGAGATGGCAGTGATGGTTGCACAAACTATTCCATTGCACACTTTTTAAAGAGTGGATCTTATACTATGCAAATTATAATTTAAGTTTTGAAAATGTTTTGGATGCTGCTAGACAAGGATGAATTCATTAAACATGAGCTGGTATTAGTTTTTAAATTTTCAATAAGTCTTAAGAGGATAGAGGAATAGGGGCCGGCTTTGTCATGCAGAAGGTTAAGCCGCCACATGACACTAGAATCCCTCAGGAACACCACTTCAAGTCTCAACTGCTTCACTTCAAATCCAACTCCCTGGTAATGTGCCTGGGAAAGCGTCAAAGGATGGCTCAAGTCCTTGAGCCCCTGACACCCATGTGGGAAAAAGCCAGTAGTTTTCCCTCCCATCCCCTCTCTCATAACTCTGCCTTTGAAATAAGACTAATAAATCTTAAAAAAAAAAAAAGGAGAGAGAGGGTAGAGGAGTGTGTTAACTATCCTGTGTCCTATATTGACCTCCAATTTTTAAAGATGAGACAGGGAAAGAAGCATTGTAAGAATGAATGACTGTCTGGGCCCGGCGCGGTGGCGCAAGTGGTTAAGGTCCTCACCTAGCACGCCCGGGATCCCATATGGGCGCCGGTTCTAATCCCGGCAGCCCCGCTTCCCTTCCAGCTCCCTGCCTGTGGCCTGGGAAAGCAGTCGAGGACGGCCCAAAGCTTTGGGACCCTGCACCCGCGTGGGAGACCCGGAAGAGGCTCCTGGCTTCGGACCGGCATAGTATCGGCCCGTCGCGCTCACTTGGGGAGTGAATCATCGGATGGAAGATCTTCCTCTCTGTCTCTCCTCTCTGTATATCCGCCTTTCCAATGAAAAAATAATAAAAATAAATCTTTAAAAAAAAAGAATGAATGACTGTCAAGTGTGTGAAGCCTTTGGTCTACAAAACAAAGTCTTTTTCTGAAGATGCCCCACTCACCACAAAGCTGGCTGGATTTTGACCATTTGTTGTACAGTCAGTTCTTATCTCATTATCTTATTTCTTTTCTTCTTCACAGTGTAGATATTTCTTTTTTGCCACTTTACATGGCCTCCTTGGCCCACAGTAGGTGCACTTTCTGATTGTGTGGATAGATGAATGAATGTATCAATGAAAATCCCATGATCCCATGTGAACTTCAAATCAGTGCTGTACAAGTATGCTTGCTTCATAACCTCCACAGAGTTAGGGACTTGAAGCTCAGTGAGGATGGGAGGCATTGGAGAAGGAACCACTCCTGTCTCCCTCGAAATCTCGTAAATAAGTGAGTAAATAAATTTAAATAAATAAAACGTTAACATAAGGAAAAAATGCTTAAGTATGCTCATGAAAAACAAAAAAACAATTGACCTATAGAGGAATAGCAGTTAAAAATCACAGCTGACCTCTCACAGGAAACTACAGGCCAGAAGAGTGGAGTGACATATTCCAGATTCTAAAAGCAAAAAATTGTTGGCCCAGAATAACGTACCCAGCAAAGCTTTCGCTTGTCTTTGAAAATGAAATAAAATTCTTCCACAGTAAAGAAAGGTTAAAAGAATATGCCTCTTCAAAACCTACCCTACAAATGAAACTCAAAGATATTCTCTTGACAGAGAAAAAGAATAGTACCCACTAAAACCAAAGGCAAATGTGAAGAGCATCCCAGTAAAATAACAACAGAAGGCTAAATAAATGAGCAACCCATTGCTAAATGACCACACCAAATTACCACCTATTTATATTAACCCTATTTATATTAACTATTTATATTCAATTCATCAATCAAACATCAAAGATTAGTAGACTGGATTAAAAAAACAAAACGCATCTATTTGTTGCCTACAGGAGATACATCTCACCAACAAAGAGCAGCAGAAGCTACAGCTCATGGATTTTGATGTCTTTATTTTATTTTGTTTTTTAGTTTCATTTCTTTAAAATTCTTTAACATTAGATTCTTCAATGACATCATACAGTAGCATCATTCTCTTCAAGAAGGTTCTTCATTTTCTTTTTCATTTTGTCAGCAATACATTAGTCACTCAATAGCATGTCATTTAACTTCATGGCATTTTTAATTCCTTTTTTCTTCCTGTTGTTGATCTTGTTTTGTGGCTTTTTGCTTGGGGAGGATTTATATTGTATAGTGGAGAGTGTCATGTCCAAATGTGAGGATACAGTGCAGTATGCATCTCTACTTCTGGATTGAGGATGGACTCCAGTGAAACTGTTGGATGTGTCATGACAATGGCATGCTGGACTCTCTGCCTAACCCTAACCCTAACCCCTAATCACTAACCCCTAACACCTAACTCTAACCCTAACCCTCTGCCATTGTCTATGCCCACAATGATAGAGTTATGACTGTTTATGAGGAACTATACTGTTGAAATGATATTGGGGAACTCAGTGGGGGAGATTTGAGGTAGGGGTAGGGGAAATCCTACTGTATCATAAAATGATAATAATAATAAAAATGAAAAAAAGTGTATGTTTGTGGCCAGCACAGTGGCACAACAGGCTAGTCTTCCATCGTGTAGTGCTATCATCCTATATGTGTCCCAGCTGTTCTGTTTTCAGTCCAGCTCCCTGCTGCCTACAGCCTGGAAAAGCAGGGGAGGATGACTCAGGTCCTTGGGGTGCTGTACTCACATGAGAAATCTGGAAGAAATTCCTGGCTCCCAGCTTTGGATCAACTCAACTCTGGCTATTGCAGCTATTTGGGAAGTGAACCAGAGGATGGAAGATCTTTCGGTCTCTCCTTCTCTCTCTGTAAAATCTACCTCTCAATTAAGAAAACCTTTAAAACAATTTATGTTCAACTTCGATCACTCATAAGAAAATAGCCTTGAAAGTCAGTATTACTCAGAAACGAATTTTTTGCTTACTTCTCCCATGAAGAGCCTGGCTGGTGGGTAGGAGATGGCTTTTGGCTTTGAGCCATGGGTCTAATGACATCTGGGACAAGTTTTTAGAGATGTCACGTCTGCCTAGGAAGGAGAATCAAGCAAGAAAGAACAAAGGCGGGGAAAAAGGGGGAGCAAAATGCTCAGGAGCTTCTTACACACACACACACACACACACACACACACACACACACGTACACTCATGTACATGCATGTACAACCATGCCCATACACACCACAAGGTGGGCTCCTGGAAAAATGTCCAGAAAGACACAGATCTCTGTTAGAAAAAAAAAAAGAAAGAGTATTGTTTGTGCACATCTGTGCGTCAGGATAAACCCTAACCCTGTACATAGCGCTCTCATTTCCTCTCTGTCCTAAGCCTGTTCCCACCATTTGTGCTGTTGTTCTTTAATGTGAACACTAGAGAGATGTACTCGCTCAGAGTGGTATGGTAGCCTCACTGCATTTCTTGACGTTGCTCTGATCTGTAGAGGCTGCACTCTTCATAAGGCACTTCTGTAGAAGGGCTAATGTTCTTGACTTCCTAGTCCTTCCTCCCAAATGAATTGTACAGGCTTGATCCTTAGAAATCAGGGAACCCAAGTTCTAGAAAGACCCAGTTCTGCTGCCAACTAGCTAGAATCAAGCTAATGTTTGCCTGGGTTCCTTAATGACCACCATGCCTTGTCCATGCCTTGATGGCACCCTTGAAGGTCAGGGGACAGTCTCCACCATCCTGTCATGCAGAGGAGGACCCTGAGTAGCACGAGTTGCTTGCCACAGTTTTCTGAGCAGCTTGGTGAGGAGATGCATAATATAGTCAGTCATGGGCCTCAGTGCCTGGATCTGTGAAATGGGTTCCTGAATTCTCCACTTGGTTTGAAGTTTCTGGAACAGAAGAGAAAAAGAAGGACAGAAAGAGGGAAAAAAGGGAGAGGAGGAGGGGAAGCAGAGCAACCGAGTGTTAAAGGGGTGGCTTGGACTACAGCTTTTATTTTTTAGGTCATAATAATAGACAATTCAAGCCAGATGTTGTCCTGGGGACTTGCAGTAGCCAAAAGTGGGACTGCACTGTGATAAAACCACATTAGCATGAAGCAATATATCTATCAGCGGCCCCTGCCGAGTGCAGCAGCCAGCGCTTTCAGGAACTGGGATCCCGTGCTTGGTTTTGGCATTTACAAGGATCTTAGACCCTGCCAGGCTCCCAGACTTCCAAGAAGGACCCTTCTTCCCAGGGCATCCAGCTCCCAGCTTTTGCCCACAGCTCACTGGCAGTGCAAGGCAAGGACCCCAGCCACTCACTTGGCGACATATTGGAAGCCATCTCCCTAAGGAGCCAAGCTCAGTGGAAGCTGATGGAGCAGGGCCCTGAAGCCCACAGGATCACAGGCCACAGGATTATTACTTTTTAATTAAAATGGCGTCTTTCCCCCCTTGTTACAAAAGCCATGTCTGTTTATTTTAGCAAAATTAGATGAGGCAGAGTAAGAGAAACAAACAAACAAACAATAAAACTAAAACAACTCCTGATCCTGAAAGAGCCATATTAATGCTGGGGTATATTCAGAAAACTCCCCCACCCACCCGCCCCAGTGCTGCAGGGCAGTGGATGGCACTTGGAGCTGGGTGATGCAAAAACTCAAGCAAATGTGTGCATGAGGTGAAGTAATTTATATGCAAGTTAATGTGTGGACCATGATAGTGAAGAGCATCAGGACATGGGCAGTAACAGTCTAAGTAGTCAGTGAGGTGGTGTTTAGAAGTCCTGGTGGTTTTAGATATTGATGGAGGCTTCAGGGTACCATTTTAAAATCCCTGCTGGATATCCTTATAGGTGTGTGTGTGTGAGAGAGAGAGTGCATATATGTATGTACATATACATATATATACAAATATATAAATAAAAGTGTATACACATATTCAGGAAGGCATATCCACACTGATGGACCAATATGAGCTTTATTCATATGTCAGTATGATATTCAGCTAAAAGGGAAGTGTTTGGGTTGAAAGAAGATTGAGGCCTAGATCTTCTACCCGTTCTACCCACCTTCTTACTCCAACACAGCCCCTAAATGACCTAGGGCAACCCAGGGATTCATTATCTTCAAACCAATAAATTCTGCTTTCCATAAATGAAGGGGAGCCGAGCTAGGATTGCTAACTCTGCTTCCAGTGGGACAGAAGTGACTAGCTGCTCTCTCAGAGGCCCTGGCCTACCACTCTACTCCTTTCTTTCCTGGTTTTGTTTGTAAGGACTGTGTATCCTATCCTGAGCAATTAATCTTCCTTGGGAAAGCCAACATGTGGACACCATTTCTTTTACAAGGTTCTGAATCTTTCTTGACTCCCTAGAAGCTACGACTGGCCCCATGACCAAATGTCGCCAATGGGACATACCCAGAAACCTACTGGAAAATTCAGGAAAAGCATTTGCTTTTATGTAAACAGAAAGTACCATTGGCACCATCTCATCATGCCCCTTCTACCTTGGAATGAGCACTGTGTCAGGAGCAGTACCAGCTATCTTGGCCATGAGGAATGGGGTAAGAGAAAAAGACACCTGCTTCCCAGCAGGGACTAACTCCAGATAAACCCCTCTCTGTTTATACTCTGACCACTGGATTTTTAAGTTCACATCTTGCATAGAAGACAAAAATCAATGTCTATCATTATCCTCAAGCTCAGAAGTAGAGCAAAGATGGAGTGACAGAAAAACACATTTTATAAACATACTGCCCTATCTCCAGTTTGCCAATTTTGTTATAGATTAGAAAACACTCTTTCACAAAGTAGTCTTAGCCCATGGACAGAAATGTCGGGATTCTCAGGGTTTACCCTTTGATCAGCTCAGATGACTAAGGAGGAATGGTCTAGCACCAAACTGATGGGCATTACACTGACCAGGGTCCTGTGGCTGGACATTCGGATACTTTCCAGCTGTTTCCTGGATAAACAGTGTTGTAATGAACATCCTTGAACCTCACACTCTGTCCTTATCTTTATTGGTTTTCTCTGCAATAGTTCCTTTAAGTGGAATTTTTTGGTTGAAGATTATTTGTGTTTTAGGCTTTAACTCACATGACCTAGTCACCTTCTAGAAAGATTGCAAGTTGCAGTCATCTCCCATAGATGTTTCACACACCATGGATGAATGGCATACCATGATGGCTCAGGCCCCTGCCTAGACTGTACTTGGGGTGAATGAGGTTAGAGTTAGTGGCTACTGTCCCTATAACCCAGAATGCTGATCCACACACCTGGACCACCCTCTCAAGACCAAAGCCACCTTCCTGCATGTTTACATGTGGTCAGGCTTCATCCTGAGACCCTCCTAGAGCCTCTCTTATCCCCAGGTTGCAAAAACATAGTCACAGCTCTGCCCAGCTGCAACCACAGTGCTGTGTCATCCGAGCCTGCTGACATCTTTAGCTTCACTGGTTGCCCTGCCACCTCTAGTCACATGGAGCTGTTCACTCTTCTACAAGCACATTGTGAGCTTTTATACATGTTGTTCCCATCCCTGGGAATATCTTTCTCCTCTTTGTAGCTATGTTTTTCTTTTAACATTTGGCTCAAATCTTACTGCTACCCAGAAGCTTCCTTGACCTCCCCCATGTCAAGCAAGGGCCTATGCTTGAGGCCAGCTCCTCCATTGAAGGTATCCATTGTATGTGTCTGATTCTTTCACCAGGCTTTTAGTTCCTCAAAGAAGAGAGAGGCTGGCGGGAGGACTCTTATTGGGAGAACTGTTCTGTCCACTCTGTCCTCTTCCCTGCTTTCCATGCAGGTAAACTCTGCCCACCTTAAAGGTACTTGTCCCAAGTTTGCCTCACACAGTGCAGGAATCTCCTCTGATGCCTCAGAACCCCTAACGACTCCTCTGGGGCCTGGCTCATGTGGGCTTGTGCCTGAGGAAGCATGTAGGGGAATCATATGGGGCTTGGTACCCCATGGCCTGGAGCTGAACCCAACAACAGCCTTTCTCTCAGGCTTGAGCAGAGGGAGGGGTTGGGAAGGAAACATTGAGGCGGCTACTCCCACTCTCACAGTGGGTAGCTAATAATCACTCACAGCCTCCAATGGCTGAGTCAGACTGACGAGGCCTGGCAACTGGTGCTCCCAGAAGTTTGAGCAGAGAGCGAGTGGGAGGCCCAGTAAACGCTAAAGGCGTCATTGATGGTTTGTGACTCCATCCTGCCCAGCATCTGGACCCCTTCTGGCAAAAGCTCTTCTTTTCTTTGGAACTTTCAACCTTCTCCTTTTAGTCCAGGAGGACAAGGAATTAAGTATATGGGGATGTGACTTGAGAGCCAATTAGAATTAGTGATTCCTTGGACCATAGTGATTGGTTCAGATATATGAGCATGTGACTTGAGAGCCAATCAGAATTAATGATTCCATGAACCATTAAGGCTGGTTCAGATATGTAGGCATAGGACCCAAAAGTTTATTAGAGTTCGCTATTCCTGGACTGCTGTGATTGGCTCAGAAATGTGGGCATGTGGCCTGATGGTCAATCAGACTGATTCTCAGAACTGCTGCTAGGATTGCTGGAAGACTGTGACTGCTTTCTGTGGCTTTGGAATCCAGAAGCTGTGTCTGTAGGTTGCTGGAAGTTGGTGTCCACCATGATGGATCAAGGGAGAGGCCAGATTCCAGTGACATCCTTTGAACCTTGTATCCAATCTCTTTTGGGGTATTTGGTTCTCCCTTACTTCCCCCCTTTCACTTTTTATTTTATCTTCTATATGTCTCCTCCTCTGTTTGTTTCTCCCTTTCTCCTCAGCTGTGGAGTATCCTACTCCATCTTCTACCCTGCTATCCTGTCCATCCCATTGCAAATGTCCTATGTTGTACACTGGCTCAGAAGTTTCCTAGTCCCCAAAGTGGGAGCAGATTCTTCAGTTTTGTTTTGTTTTGTTTGTTTGTTTTTAGGTATAACAATAGAGATTGGGAGGAAGACAGAAAGATCTTCCAACTGCTAGTTCACTCCCAAAATGGTCACTAGGGCCAGGCCTGTGCCAGGCTGAAGCCAGGAGCTTGCCTGTGTAGCTGGGTCTCCCATAATGATGGATTACTGTGCAACAGGCTGCAGAGGGTGTGTGGAAGGAGCAGTCACTGGGCAGAAGGTAGTATTCCAGGAGCCCTTCACAGAGTGACTCAGGTGGCATCAATGACCTGTTTCTAGTTTCAGATCCTGCTCATACTGGAAACACTGTGGGTGCGGGGAAGGCTTCCTCCTTGTCTTCCACCTGCTCACTGCCCACACAGTGAAGGGTGGCCCCAGACAGTGTAGGGCAAAGTAAAGGGAGCAGTCTCTGTTGTGGTTTTAACCTCATTCTTGTCACATTGGCTGGCAGTGAGCATAAAGACATCTGTGCCTTCACTGGACTCATCTATCTCCTTGGCTCGGCCTGGGTCCACCCCTGCACTTCTGGACATGGCTGCTTCAGTGCTCACCAAGAGCTCCTCCCATAACTGACAGTGACCCAGCTGTGCAACGTGGCTAGTCAGACCACTTCACAAATTCAGGGAGGGTTAATTATGGGTCATTACTGCATAACAAATTACAAAACAAAGAGGCTCAAAATAGAGATGGGCAAATTGGAACCCTCAGGCTGAATCTGGTCTGCTGCCTGTTTTTGTAAATAAAGTTTTATTGGGCCACAGCCACACCCATCAGTTTGGGGAGAACCCATGGCTGCTTCTGCAGAGTTGTGTTGTCATGACGAAGCCTCATGGTCCCCCAAGATGAAAGTATTTCCCGTCCTACTTTTTTCAGAAACAGTTGGTTAACCCCTGACTTTACACAACAGTAGTAACTTGTTGTCTCTCATGTTCCATGCATGTCAAGGATTGGGGAGCAAGTCAACCAGAGGTTTCTGGCTTGGGAGCTTTTCTAGGACTGCAGTTAGGTGCAGGCTGGGGCCCCATGAGACAACGGGATAAAAATGCACAACGGTAGCTCTTACAGTCCTCACAATTCCATAGTTTTTCTTCTCAGGGAAAATGAATTTCAGGGGTCGTTAATAATTATCCTTGGGGCCAGCATTGCAGTGTAGTGAGTTAAGCCACTGTTTGTGACCCTAATTCATAAAAACACTCTTACATGACTTGTAAGAATACTAGATCAAGCCCCAGCTGTTCCACTCTGATTCAGCTCCCTTACAATGTTCCTAGGAAAGCTGCTTCCTCCCTAATTGGGTCCCTGCCACCAGACAAATAGATATCCCAGATAGATATCCCAGCCCCTAGCTTCAGACTGGCACACTCCCCAGCCCCTAGCTTCAGACTGGCACTCTCCTGTCCTTGGTGGCCATTTGGGAAGTGAACCAGCAGGTGGAGATCTCTCTCTCCCTCTTTATCGCTGTACCTTCCAAAATAAATAAACAAATCTTTAAAAAAAATTTCCTTGGGATGTTTACTTTCTGTGGGAAAACACTTCTCTGCCTTCTCATCTTTATCAGAAGATGCAGGTCAAAAAAAAACTGCACCTGGGGAGGCCTCCCCTTGTAAGAATAACCAGGCCCCACATTTCTTTTTTGGAGAGGAGAATATTCTGGTATAATCTAATGGTACAAATATGTGTGCATTTTAAACAACCACAAGCATGATTTGGAAACATTACTGCTTAGTATGTGGAGGGCAACCTCCCTAACTTGGTGTTGCAGATCTTTTGTCATATATTCCCTCCCTGCCTTAAAGACACTGTGAGATACAGATTAATAGTACACATACTGGGAACAAGTCACATGGGCTCCCAAGCCCCACTACTCACCAGCTGTCTCCTCAATTTCCTCATCTCAGCACCAGCCTCCCCTATGGTCTTGTGATCATCTTTCCAGCTTTCCTCCCAGCCCTACCGCACTGCAGCTGCGTGGACGCACCAGGCTATTTTAGGCCCCTGTGCCTTTGCACATTCCACTTCTACCTGCAGTTCACATGCCCAGCTTTCCTGTTGCAAACATTGGTCTGCAGTGACCCATTAAGATTGTTCTTAATATCATTCATCAAATTGACATCTCTCCTAAGCACAAGTGAAGAGTGTGGAATGGTGCCTGTTGGCCTCCCTCTGGTTTGATTGGGGTCATATGTCAAGAACTGGTCAGTCAGTTTGTGGGCATTTCATAGAAGGATTGAGAACTCTCCAAATCTGACTCATTCCTTCTCCCTCATCCATTGGCCTTTGAAATGAGGAGGAGGATGGTGTGAGCAGAGATACGGATATGCTCTATCAGGTGTGTTGAGTGAACAAAACCGATCCAAATGGTTTCAAGGATGTTATGACTGGTATTAAGGTATTAGAATGTCAGCCTAGAATGCTGACATCTCATATGAGCACTGATTCGCATCCCAGTTGTTCTGTTTCCAATCCAGTTCACTGCTAATGCACAGGTGCATGGGCCCCTGCCACCCATGCTGGAGTCCTAGATAGAGTTCCATACTCCTGGTTCCAAGCTAGCCTAGCTCAGCTGTTGTGGCCGTTTAGAGAATGAACCAGTGTTTAAAAAAAAAATCTCTCTCTCTCTCTCTCCCAGTCTCTATGTGCCTTTCAAGTAGAAAAATATTTTTAAAAGGGAGATTGTTACATCAGCACAACCCATCCTGCACTGGCCCCTGCACTGCAAGGGGTGCAAAGTAGTTACTCCTTTTCGGCTGGGGAGGAGCTCCTGGCTGACAGGATGGTGGTACCTAAGCACTGCCCCTCCTCCTGGTGGCCCTTGCAGGGAGCCCGAAGCAGAAATGCTCCCTATTTATTCTCTGCAGGAATACTGTACCCAGCTTCTTTAGTTCTTGGCGTTTTATCCTCAATAGCAATTATGCTGATTTATTTACTCTTCTGTTTTCTGCCTCTGCCATTTAACAATAAGCTCGTGGCCTGGGGACCTAGCTCTGTCTCACACAGAAATATTAGTCAATGTATGATTGAATGCATGATCAATGAAAATTGTCCATGCAGTGCTCAGTGTGGTGCCTGGCCCACTGGCTGCAAGTCCCAATGGGCTAGGGAGTGGATGACTGCTGGGATAACCCAGCAGCTGATGGTGATGGCGGCACCAAGTGTCCACTCTGAGGTAAAAGGAGGCCCAGGGTGAGGTGCTGTAGCTGCTGCCTCTTTGTTTCTCCACTCTCCCTTTCCCGCCCTGGCCCCTGCCCCATTTTGCAAATCTCCTGTGGCCATTTAGAGCCAGGAAGCAGAATCAAAGGGCATTAGATTCAAAGGGAGCTAATTACCTTTCAAAGAGTTCCCCTGGGCTTCAGCCACACGATTCCAGTCCATTCCCGTCAGAGGCCGTGGGAGTTTGTGGTTCCTGTACCGGGCTTTGAAACTGGGAGGGATCAAGGAGCTGCAAATGTCAGGAAGTGCGGAGGGCAGCGGGGATGCTGGCCACCTCCGTCTTGGAGTGGGGGAACTGATCATTGACCTCCCGCCCCAACCCAGGCTTGACCTTCTGATTAAGGGAACCGAGGAGGCAGACCTCCTCACCCCCTTGCTCCCAAGGGCACTACTTTCACGTTCACAATGACGTTGGTGGACATGGACATGACTGACATGCTGATAGGAGAATTGCATTCTCTGCCTTTGAAAGCTGCCCACGGACTTTCCATGGCCTACATTGAAACAGCAAAACTCAGCCCCGCACAGGCTGGAGCGGAAGTCATGAGAAGAATGACGATCATAGGCCCAAGTTCATGGGACCCTGGGCCTGATCTGGCTGCCCTCTTGTGCTCCACCTGGCAGGAGATAGGGGCTATCGTCCCACCCCTGTCACAGAGAGGCCAAGCCAGTTGCATGAGGTCACACAGCAAGGGAGTGAGAGGCTAGAAGTTACCCCAGTCTCCTTTCCTTCAGGACTTGAACTGTTCTAGCCTTGTGTATGTACTGTGTTAAGCAGTTCTCAGGATCTGTCCCCTGATATTCACGGGTGAATAATTCTGTAGAAAGCAAAAGGACACAATTAAAGTGGAAAGACGCACTGAAAAAGTTTATCCTAACCCTGGTTGAACCTCACTTAGTTTTTGAGCTGAGCCTGGGCCTCACTCATGTACCATTTTGTTAATCCCCTGACCTGAAGGGGAAGAAGCTGATACCAATTCCTGTAGGCAGCTTTTCAGCTGCACAGCTGGCACCAGTGAGGAAGACACTATGGTCTGCCTGCCAGCCTGCCTGCAGTGCATTTGCCAGCGCTATCTCAGCTTGTGCACATTAAAGAGGTTGGAAAAACTGCCTATCCGCCATTGTGGACTCACATGCTTCCAGGTTGGGTAAATGGGACATACATGGAAGCCCCTGCTGTCCTGATGAGATAGACAGACAATGCTTGCCACTTTTTCCTCCTGCTTGGAATAGGATGTGATGCCTGGTCTGTGGCAATCATTCCGTGCTTGGAGGCAGAAGGCCAAGGGAATCACAGGCATTGCTGAGCTGTCAAACCAAAGCTAGCCACTGTCCACTTGAAGACTTTTTGAAAGTGAGAAGAATAAAACTCTTGCTTAAGTCTCATTAGCTGACTTTGTTGTTGTTTGGAATCAAAAGTGGCTTACTGTGTTATAGCCTTTCTTCTTATACTGTGTTATAGGCATTAATAGATTTTATTTTATATATTTTGAAGGAGTTACAGAGAGGAGGATAGACAGACACACACACACACAGAGAGAAACAGAGAAACAGCTTTCATCTGTTGGTTTACTCCTCAAATTGCCACAATGGCTAGTACTGACCCAGGCTGGTGCCGGCACTCGGGTATATGATGATGGTGCTGAAGGCAGTGGCTTAGCTGAATGTACCACACACCAGCCCCTTCTTGTGTCTCTTATTAAAGAATGAGGTCATATCCCCATATCCACATATGAACCTTCCTTCCTAATTCCCTTTATGTCCCTGTCGGGAATTCTGTCCAGTGTCTCATCCTAAGCTAATGCTGGTCAACAGAAGGGAACCTGTATGGTTTGCTTGGACCCGCACAACCATTAAATTTCAAGTGCATCACTTTCTTAGCTGCTTGGTTTGAAAAAAAACCCCAGATTTCTGATTCCTATTTCGAGTTTCTGATTCAGTAGATCTGAAAGGGCATCCGAGAATTTACACCCCAGGGAAATGTTCTACTGTGTTGTCTATGGGAAGGTCCTTGGAAAAGTTCATGAAGGGGCCAGCTTCAAGGCACATTGGATTAAGCCGTCACTTGGAGTGCTAACATCCCGTATTAGAGTGCCAGTTCAAGCCCTGATCGCTATGTTTCTGATCCAGCTCCCTGCCAACAGACCTGGGAATGCAGTGGAAAATGGCTCAAGTGCTTGGCCCCTGCCATCCATGTGGAAAATCCAGATGAAGTTCTGGACTCCTAGCTCACACTATGCTGTTGTGGCTATTTGGAAAATGAATACATTTTCAATATATATGTATGTATTTTCAAACAAATACATATATATTTGTTAAGTTCATGAAAGTGTAGTTAACAAGCAAGTTTGCTTTAGTGCAATATTTTTTTCAAAATCTGAGCATTTTTTATAATATGAATTTTCCATAAAATTTTGAATATGAGTTGTATGTATGGAATTCAGAAGTTTACACTAAATAAACTTATCTTTTAATTCCATTTTCCATGAGCTTTTTGAAATATCCTCAGGCCCGGCATGGTAGCCTAGTGGCTAACGTCCTGGCCTTGCACATGCTGGGAATCCCATATGGGTGCCAGTTCTAATCCCGACAGCTCTGCTTCCCATCCAGCTCCCTGCTTGTGACCTGGGAAAGCACTGGAAGACAGCCCAAGGCCTTGGGACCCTGCATCTGTGTGGGAGACCTGGAGGAGGCTCTGGACTCCTTGGGACCAGCACAGCTCCAGCCATTGTGGCTGCTTGGGGAATGAATCATTGGATGAAAGATCTTCCTCTGTGTGTCTCCTTTTCTCTGTATATCTGACTTTCCAATTTTAAAAAAAATAATAAAGAAATATTCTCATACATCCACAATCAGAGAAGGTTTGCTGTAGTCAGGGGAGTTTCCTGGAAGAGGGACATGAACTAGGTCTAAAGGAAGGCTTAAGGATGGAGAAGAAGTCTAAGTCGTGGCTGGAAGGGGGGGCCCTGAATGAGAAAGGAATGGCCAGGAAGAAGATAAGTGGGGAAGGAGAAGGTGAGACCCAGAAAATAAGGGTCCTTCTTTCTGGACTGGGTGAGGTTCAAACTGGACTGGACTGGGGGAGGTTCAGCCATAGGACTTGGATATGGAATGCATTGCACACTGTGGCTAAACTGGCTGGGTGACAGTATCTGCCCCATTGATGTCTTGTAGGATGAATCCTGTTTTTTCAGGCTTAGTATTTCTGGTCGTTTATTCTCTAGTATGAATTTTTAGGTGAGATCAAGAAATTCTGTGAAAAGTTCTATTGGGATTTGACCTAACAATTTAGTTACACAATAAATTTGTGCACTCTGAGGATGCCAGTGCTGGCCCTCCCTGGATCTCCATTCAATGCTTTCCTTCAGAGATGCTGCCGGAAGTGCTCTCGCCAAATACAACCTGCAGACTTGTTTGCATGGATCACAAAATATGTGTGAGGTACCTTTAGAACTGGCTGCACATTCACTGATGCTTCTCCATCAAGAAGAGGGGTCTCTGCCCCTTTATCTTTGAGTCCAGGTGGGTTTGTAGGTGCTTGGACTGACAGAGAATATGGTGGACGTGACAGTGTAAGACCAGAGGCTGAGTCATAAAAGGCTGGGTGGCCGCTGCCTGGTTCTCTTGCAGTGCCACTCTCAGGACACAGTGCCTCAGAATGTAGTCACCTTGCTGGTGAGGTCCCTGGTGACTTGGGGGAGCTGTGTGTAGATGCTGTGTGGACGCTGTCAGCTTAGCTCAGCCTTTAAGTCATCCAACTCGAGGACCAGCTACGTTAGAGAGAGGCATCCAGATGATTCTTGCCCCAGCCATTTGAGTTTTCCCAGCTGAAGCCCCAGACACTGTGGGGCTGAGTCAAATCCTCCCCACTCATCCCATCAAAGCTTTGACACAGAGAGTTAGGGACCTAGTAAGATGGTAACTTGACAGCACCAAGCTTGGGGTGGTTTGAGATGTGAGAATACTGATGGGAATAAAGTGCTTCTAGAATGTTTTATTTCATTGCCAACATTTTACACTTGATCCTAGCCAAAAGGCCAAGAAGCAATTGTTGCCAACAATTTAAATCAGAAGGTCTCACAAGCACATTTGGATTTCTATTTTTTAATGAAGAAACAGATTATCTGGTCAGTTGACCTGCATGCCTACTTGGCAAAGGATGGTCAGAGCCTTCTCCTTGATGGCCTGTCTGCCTGAACCTATATGGCTAGAGTGTCGGTCACCTGCCTGTTTAAGTCCCCGCTATAGCTGTGCAGCCCTGTGCCAGAACCTTCCTGTCCACTCACAGGTCACCAGGCTGTAAGGATCTTTGTTTCTCCTTGATGACTTCGCTTCTGCTTCACCCTTGACCGCTGTGAGTGCCCCAGGCTTACCCCTGAAGTTGTATGAACTTAGCGAATCCGGCACAATTCTACCTTTTCTCCACGGAGAAAACCACTCGCACAAAATGGAAACCAGGTGGGGGCTGGGGGTGGAGAGGGCTGTGTCTAGAACTTGCTGCTGTGAATAATTTCCTGGTGATAATCTTTCCAATTATCCCCCAAGCTGGAATTGCTGTGTGAAATCAAGCTGGGTGCCCTGGGCTTATCCTGTACATCTTGGAGTCATTATAATCTGGCTTTAGATTGTAGGGTAAGCTGTAAGGAGTCAACAAACTGGGGCTTTCCAGGATCCTTGACGCACATCACAGTATTATCGAAACTTTGAAGCAGACGTGGGGTAGGTTTTCGTATCTCAGGGGCAGCGAGTGAGACTTAAAGATCAGGCTCTGCTAACACCAAGCATAGATGAGCCAAGTGCAAACTTGGGGAAACATGACTCCATTTCTTGTGTGTTTCTTTACACAAATGTAATTTATTTTATACGCTTCTGTGTGTGCCTAAGGTAGCAGAGTCTTAATTAGTTTAACAGATGTTTATCCAACGTTTCTGGGAACCAGGAATTTTGGAGGGGAGAAGGGGGAGATAGGAATATATTCTCAGACCTGTCAGAAAAAATTCTCTGCCACTATGCAGTTTTGTTTGCAGTCTGGTAGACAAGACAGATGAAAACCAAACAGATAAACATGATTGAATGCATTAGTGATGACAAAAGCTCTGAAGGAAAACCAAGGTGGAGACAAGGAGCAAGGAGTGATAGAGAAGGAGTATTACTTTTCACTGGAGGGTCAGAGGACGTGGCCCTCCTGTGGCATCTGCAAGATGTAAGTGAGTGAGGCCCACAAACAGCCAGCATCTAGTGCAGCAGCCAGTGCAACAGGTCAGTGCAAAGGCCCTGAGACTGGAGTGTGCTTAGCCTTTTGTTGGGGAAACAGTAGCAAGACTCAAGTGGCCAGATGGAAGAGGATTGGCACTGATTGAGATCCACGCCTCAGCCGGTATAAGATGCTTCTTCCCCACTGGGATGTCTCAGTACCCAGGGACTCACCTGACCAAGGATGGGGGAGGCTTCCAGTGGCCCCTGCTGAGGGCAGCCATGCCTGGACCCTCCTCATTCTGATTTTCTGTCCTGAGCGTTGGCTCTAAGGCTTCAGCCCTGCTCCCTGCCGGTGCCTGGCCCTCCAGGATTCCCTGATGAGCAGGGCCTGCAGGAGGCCTCGCAGATCTGGGACCCTGCACCCACGTGGGCGACCTGGAAGAAAATCCTGACTCCTGGCTTTGGATCAGCTCAGTTTAGCTCTTGCAGCCATTTGGGGAGTAAACCCATAAATGGAAGATCTTTCCCTCTGTCTCTCCTTCTTTCTGTACATCTAGCTTTCCATTAAAAACAAATAGACATTTTTAAAAAAAAGTTACAGGAAGAAAAACTTGAGTTTATTATACTTATAAAATCATGGCATATTGTCTTGAGTATGTGTCACTGCTCTCATTTTTCTGTCTGAATCAACTTTTCCCTTGCCTCTTCCACACAATTACATTAATCTTCATGTTAATAAAATGTCTTCTGTGATATGTGTATCTCTGGAAATTATGACATTTTTCACACGTTTTCCAGTTTCACATATAATTTTAAATCTGTGCAAATGATTTTGGCTGTACTCTCAACATAATCAACTGTACACCGTCAGGTAGAAGCAGCTACTGCGAGAAAGAGCAAAGCGGGATTCAGACTCTGAGCATCTCTGAGCAGGGAGGTGGTGGTTGAATAGAGTTCCACTTGGAGTCGGGAAAGAGTGGATACAAAGGTTCTGTGGCATCAGATGAACAATGTGATTCTACAAAGTCCCCCTCAGGTCCCAGGGGATACTGTATTTGGAGCCCCAGTGACTCATTTGTTTCTAATTTTGATGATTTGTAGCACCTGGTGCTGATGCAGGGCTGCCTCTGGAGTTGTTAACACCTTGTAAATCTGTCCCTTTTAAGTGGCGCCATGTGCATGTGCTTTGGCACAGCTAGAATTGTGGCTTGGTTTTAATTAGAGGAAGCCCCCTGGGGTATTTGCTATGAGCTAGCTACAGGCGGTTAGATGTCCTGTAGAGTGTGCATAACCAAGGGGATGCCCTGGCCACTGGCGCAGACAGGTCCAGTGAGTCACCTGGGATCTTGAGGGCTATGGATGGTGGTAAGAGCAACTGAGTGGTGCCCCTCAAGTGGAGGTGGCCACCACACCTTTCTTACAAAGTGGATCTCTTAGAGTACAGCAGCTGTGTGGCAGGGGAGATCAGAACTGTTTGTCTTATTGATTGAGGAAGCAGGTGAGACTTTCTCTCAGATTCCTTTAGGCCAATGCTATTCTAGTCATGAGACGTTTGCTGAACTCACTTTGGGTCAGGGTCTGTGCAAATACCAGAACTGAGGGAGGAGATAAGCTACGATTATTGCTGCCAAGAAGCTTTTAAAAATAATTATTCTGTGACAGACAGAAGATCTCGCATGCTCTGGTGCACTCGCTAACTTCCCACAGGAGCCAAAAACTCAATCGATGTTTCGCACCTGAGTGACAGGGACTCAACCACTTGAGCCGTCACCTGCTGCCTCCCGGGATACACATTAAAGCAGGGACCTGGAATCCAGAATGCCCTGTTACAGGGTTAACTCTGCTAAGCCCTTATCCTGCTCCCAAGGAACTGAAAGGCATTTTCACAGTTTTGGTTCTGCTACCTTTGAGGCTTGTGAGTGATCCTTGTGCAGCTGCTGAGAGAGTGCCTGGCTAAAACTCATAGGACAATCTGGTAAAGGAGAATGAATTTGGAATCATCAGCATTTAAATCATATACAAACCATTGGTTCTTAACATGGGGGTGTTGACATCCAGGTACCAGAATCTAGTAGAAACCATGAACATTATGCTCTCTGGGAGATGGGGTGCAGGCACGGGTGTGGGAAAGCCCCCCATGGGGTTCCACATGCAGCCAAGGCTGAGGACCAAGGTGGCAAACACTGGTTTGCATAGAACAGAGAGCTGATCTCGAGGAGAGGTTCTGGGACCAATAATAGCATCAGCACCCGGTTCTCGTGAGGAAGGCAGATGCTTACCCGAGATGGAATGGGTGTAAGATCCCACCTGTGGGTTAACAAGCTAGGCAGAGTCTGGGGAGGGAGAAGAAAGGAGAAGAGGCCAGGTGAAAAACTTGAGTCAGTCTGTATCTATAAACCTGGCAGAGAAACCAGACCTGGGAGGATACAGAACTGCTGGAAGGATCACTGGGTTTGGCAGCACAGCAATGTGGGGCGTCTTGGCAGAGGCACTTTCCTCCTGAAGGAAACAGGGCCCTGGAGGAATTAGTGGTTATTCCAATAAGTCATTTGCTTTGGACCTGGAACCTAGGTCATCCCTAAACAGTATTTGCTTTCTCTGCACCTTTGAAAAATGTATTGAACACATGCAAAGTGTCTCTGTTCTCTTCCAGTACTGAGGTATCTGATCAGCACGTGACTTGTAACAAAAGCCAATCATTGGATCATCCTATGCTGTGCTGGTGGCCTTCAGGGTACCACTAGGAATCTGTGTTGTCCCAAAACCCTGTGAGGTAAAATGTAAACGAGAACAGACATACTGTGAGCTGATTCTGCAGAAGGCAATTCTAAAATCCCTCTTTTCTTTGCTGTCTCCTTCTGGGTACCAGCGTTTTCACCTCCCTTGCCTCCTTAGAGTGGCCATGTCTGCCCAGAGGGACTAAAAGGTTGCAGGTGTTGCTCCTGAGCACTGTGTCAGTGAGGAAGCTTAAAGACTAAGGCTGCTGGCAGGAGTGCCATCCATACAAAAGCACTTTAGTTGTTGTAGGTGAGATTCTTACTTCCTTATGTTTTCCTATGCCTACCTGCTTTGCTATGACTTCTGCATCTCCCCTCCTGTAGGCAGATTGTTCTTGCCTATCCCATTGAGGTGGGACTGGACCATGTGACCTGCATTGGCCCATGGAGTATGGACCATGGGGACAGTGTGGTAATTCAGAGCTAAGACCTGGGAGGCCTCGTGTGTTCCCATCCACCTCTCTTGTGCTTCTGCTATGGGTAAGGGAAGAATGCATCACAGGGAGTGCTGGGGGTCAGAGAAGGCTGAGAGACTCAGGACGCAGACCTGCACTTAAGTTAGGAGCCCAGACCAGCCTAGACCAGTGAAGAAATATGGCCAATGACTTGCTTGAGCCTCTCTGTGCCTTAATAAGAAGCCCTGCTGAAGTTCCCAAGCCTCTGCTGCAAGTGATGCATAGGTGAAGCAGGTTTCACTCAAACATCAAGTGGAAGGACGGCTGATGTAGCTGGGTCCACAAACACTGCTGCCACTTGCCGCCACATGGTGCCTCTGTTGAGCCCTGGCTGGATGCAGAGGGTGGGGAAGACTGCTGCTAGGTGCCCTTGGTGTGCACAGCTTTTCTCTGGCTCGTTGCACATCCCAGGCTCATGTTCCGAGATTTTAGCTCTTTGTAGTCTTCCTTTACTCCTGCACTTTGTTATTGCTCCTCCAATAGGGTTATGTGAGAATTCAATAGCCAAGAATTCGGAACTGAGCCTGGTGTGTGGAATGTGTGTAATATGAGGAAACTTTGTAAAGTTCATGGAAATATGGAACTGAAAGCTAAGTTTATTTTGGTACACTTAAAAAAATCCAAGCATAATGTTTTCCGGATACACATTTTGCATGAACTCTTTTGAAGAACCTTATTTTTCCTAACTCTTCCATTGTTTTCCCAAGATAAGAGTGAGCTTGTTCAAAGAGACTTTTAGCTTCATCCCTGCCTGTGCCCACCCCAAACACTGTGAGACCCAAGGGAGGATGGGGAAGACTTCTTTCCTCCAGACCTTGGATCAGCTCAGGCCATGCTGGGTCTCCCTAAATGGTGATGTTAGCTGTGGTGAGCTGCCCAGAATCCTTTCTAGAGAAGTGACCATGAGTACAGGGATGCTCAGAGCTGAGGCTGGCTTTGCAGGATCTGACCACTGTAGGATCAGGGGACGGTGACCAGCAGGGAACCATTGGTCTCCACTCTTTAGGGTCAGCCTCAGTTCGAGGGTGTGATGCCCTGTAAGAGGTATCTGCACCTGTTGGATGGGCCAGATGTCTAGGCAAGGATCCAGATGTTTGTGCCTCTTTGGGAACATTCTGTGTGTTGGAGAGTAATTCTTGCTCTAGGCTTCCTCACCAGCTTAGCCACAGCTCTATTGGCTCATGGTGTAGTTTTTGTCTCCTCCATCCTGTCTCCATCCACTTCCTTTCATACCTGTTGGTCCCTAAAATCTGTCATAGCACCTGCCTGTGTAACACAGCCTGCAACCTGCAGCCCTCCTTCTGATGCCCGCAGCATAGGTATTATCCCTTGCTTCTCTTTTTCCTTGTGCAAGCAGGAAGCCCCAGCCCCAGGCATAGACAGCCAGGCCCCAGAGGCATCTGCTGTACCCTACTTCAGAACAATGGTGCCAGCTGGACTGGCATTTCTACAGCCAGCATGTCCTCCTGTGGCCAAGACAGTCTTGTTTCTCATCAGAGTGATGGGCGGTGGCTCTGTCACCTCATTATACTTTGTACTTATTTGTGACTTGGTCTGCTTGTCTTATTAGCTTGGAAATTCACTCCTTCCTCGAGGATAAGGAATATTTTACTCATCTCTGTAAAGAGAGAGCTCTAATAAATGTGTGTTGAATGACTGCCTGTGAGTCTTATTTCCTGCTCTGGATTCCCAAGCCCTCAAAAATGGGAATTGTGCCGTATTCTGGTTAGGTAGCCCAAGGCCTGAGATGGTGCTCATTAATGATTGTTGGATAGGAAGAAGCGTGAGTGGTCAGATGTGTGAAGATGAGATGCTTACTGGCAGGGGATTACAAATGTGCCCATGAGCACCACGAGAAGGCACATGGAAAGAACTTCCTGAGCTGCAATAGGGGCTGGGGTCATCTGTGTGGAAGGGACAACGTCAATGTGGAAACTAACTACCATTTCTGCTCTCCTTTGACAAGTACCTCCCTGGGCTCTTTACATTTAGTTTTACGGTGGACTCCTTCCCATGCCTAAGCTGTAAGGGTGGGTGAGCATAGAACCCAGACTTGGCCACTAGATTGGATTGGGGATTGGCTCTTTGCCTAACCAGGTCCATCATTGCCAGTACACCTAGGACATTTACCAGAACTTATGGGAAAGAGGACATAATCTGTTCTCTTTAATTGCAATTACAGAAAGAACACAGCTAAGTAGTCTTAAAGTAGCAAATGCATCATTTCACATAGCGGGCAGTTTTTGGGCAGGGTATCCCTAGGAATGGTTACTTGATTACCCAGTATCACTAGTGGCTGAGGTTTTATCTCCAGTCTGGCCACATGAAGAACATCAGCTTTGGACATGTGGTCACGAGTTGGCTACTGCCCGTCCAGACATCACATCCATCCATGATAAAGGCCAAAGGTGGAAAAGGGTCCCTTTCCCCTTCTGTGGATCTCACATCTCTGCTCTGCATTGGCCTCACATGCCCATGTTCTAATCAATCCCAGACCAACGAAGCTGCTTTATGCTCAAGCATTCACAGTGGGTGCTGTATCACTCCCAGTGGTACAGAAGTTGCTCCCAGCTTTGGTTCTCATCTGCAGGGACTATGTCCTGACAAAGGAGTTCTCTAAGCTCCTTTGTCAGATCACCTTCCAGTTGCAAATCTTGTGCACACTGGCAGATTCTTGGCCCAGCCTAACTTGGCCTACCTCCTGTGCTGGCTGGTTACAGCAGCCTTGCCTGACCTGCCCATACCCATTCTGGCTCTTACTGTTGGGTGCTACAGCCCAGACTTGCCTGGTCCACCCCTGGACCTAGCATGCAGATCCCCAAGTCCAGTCCTCTGGCACAGTTCTGCCCTACCTGCCTATTCAAGGGTCACAAATACTCATGTGTGGGTCCCTAGACCCTGTCTGCTGCCATGCTGATGACTGCCCCCTTTATATATATTAAAAAAAAAAAAAGGTGTAGGGGGGTAGAATAGGCAACTATGCTGGCACACTGGAATAGTTAACACAAATGTGGCATTAGTCTAAGGTGCATGCCAGCTATTAGCTGCTTTTGTTCCAGCAGTGTAATACTTGCCTAAGTACAATGCAACCTAGGCAGCTGCCTACAGCTGGGGGGAAGACAGAATTTCTAAAACAACCCCTTAGGAGGTTAATGACAGAGGGCAGTGTGAAAACCAGACTGAGAAATGCTTTCCCTTTTTCATCCCCAACTCCACCCCCCAGGGCTCACCACCTCTGCCCAGACTGCCACCAATCAGATACTCCAGACTGGGTGTCTTCCACAATGGAAGTACATGCCCCCAGTGCTCTGAGGGCAATTAGATCTAGATGAGGATGTCAGCATATCTGCTTTCTGGCGCTATGAAGGCAGCTACCTTGTCACTATATTCTCTGTGCATGCGTGTTTGAGGGCAGAGAGTGAACTTGAAGTCTTTTCCTCTGATTCCTATTAAATTAGGGCCTCTCTTTTATGACATCATTTAACTTTAATCATTTCCGTCAAGACCCTGTCTTCTAGTGCTGCCTCACTGATGCATAAGGCTTCAACATATGAATTTGGGGAGGGACCCAGTTCCATTCCCAATACCTTCTGTGAAATACGTGGGTCTTGGGGGATGGGCTGGAGGCAGGACAAAAAACTGGATTCCTCCATCAAAGGAGGAGGTGAGGGCTGTGCTCTAGGGAACTGCCACCTCTGACTGTCATGGGAGCTTGAGTTGTCTTGGAGCCAGTGGCTGGCTCAGGTAATAAGCAGAAGCTGTCATTACAAGTGGTTCTAAGGGCTATTGCAGTAGTCCAGGGGGTAACCTAGGCCTCTGGCACCAGGGGAAATGGCAGCAGATGCTTGTGGAAGTTGTCCTCCCCCCACCCAGTGGCAGATTTCTCAACAGTTAGAAGCAATGGCTGCACACACATGCAGGCTGCATCTGAAAGCATTGTGTTGAGTGAAAAAAGGCAAGAAACAATGACATGAATAGCATTAATGTAAATTGGAATCATACACACAGAAAACAACATTGCATATTTTCCAAGGGCACATGCCATGTTTAAAGGCAGATGCAAATGTGTCAGGGGTTGGAGAAGGATGAATAGGAAAGAGGCATGAAAGAGACCAAGAAATGAAGCTGGTAGGGTTATCTTGCTCTGTGAACACAAAGTATGGCTGTAGCTAAGGCAGCTGACTAACTTAATTCTGCACCTGACTTCTAATTAGGGGAAAACAGGCAGTAGGCATCCCAGATGGAAGTGAGGGGCAGATCAGTTTGACTAGAGGCAGAAGGTAGGAGAAATGGAGGGGTAAAGGAAGTTGGAGAGCCTGCAGGACCCCTCTCTGGGAGTGCTCTGGGGCCAGTGCAGGGGCTGGGGCAGTTGAGCTACCTTTTAGATACAGTGGTAGCTATGGAAGGCTTTGAAACTAGACAAGCATATGATCTCAGTTAGGCTTTTGGATGGGCACTCCCATGGCTGTGAGCAATTGGGTTGGGATAGGGTAGGAGATGGGCATCTTATGAATATCTTAAATTCGGGCCCATCCAAGATGGCATCTGACAAGGTGTCACAAAGTGGGGGCTTTGAGCCTCTTGACACTTTCTATACAGTTGCCTCTAAATGCCATCTGCAAGGAGGCCCAGCAACTTCGGAGGGTAATAGGCACCCCTTGGAGAGCATGTGCCATGCATTGTCCTAGTTTGCTTCTCTGGGATATGATTGCTCAGACCCTCCCCCTTGCAGAGATGTGGGAAGGGGTCCTATAAGCCCACCCTCTTCACCAAGAGGGCAAGCTGATGCTCAGCCATGTCCCTTCCCATTTCTTTTCTGTTTTGCAGTCTAATTTTGGGCATATTTTTTCTATTTAAAGTTATTTGCTGGCAATAGAATCCAGGGCTCAAAGAGACAAAAATACCCAGGGTCTGTGTAATGAGGAACAGGGACATTCCCTTGGGGAGAAAGGGAAAGAACAGCTTGGGGCACACAGTTGGGGAGAGCGGCTAGGGCTAGGAGCCTGCTAAGGTGGGGTAGGGGTGAGGAGGAACCTGTGAGGGAAGGGAAGAGAATGGCTGCCCACTTCCCATCAGGCAGATTGGATCCCAATCACTCCTTGCTTGGTGAACCTCAGGTGCCCCAACTTTAACACAGGAGCAAAAATCACAGTTCCCAGTACCTGCCAGGTCACTTAAAACACAGACTCCCAGGGCTCAGCCCAAGAACTGCTGCGTTGCTCAACCAGCACTTGGTCTCGGCCTCAGAGTGTGTACACGATGCTTCCAGGTGAGTCAGTGGACTGGCAGTTGAAGTGGAGCCTCTAGGCTCTAGGGAGCAGTGAAAGGTTGCTCTCCTCCTCATCTTGCCCACTGGATTGCCTCCTTGATTGCAAATCTATTTCTGTGATTCTAAGACAGCTTCTCCTGCTCCCTACAGAATTTAAACATTAAAATCAGAGCAAGTCTTACTCTCAGCACAATCATTTCCTTCTTTCCCTAAAACACTGCTCCCTTGCTGAAGGTGAACCCCCATAGGTGAAAATGTCATACAGTCAAGACAGCAATGTGGTACACTTTAGCGCAAAGGTTAGAAGACACAAAAATGTTTCTAGGGCCCAGTGCGATAACCTAGTGGCTAAAGTCCTCACCTTGCATGGACCAGGATCCCATATTGGTGCTGATTTGTGTACTGGCAGCTGAGCTTCCCATCTAGCTCCCATCCAACTTGTGCCCTGGGAAAGCAGTCAAAGATGGCCCAAAGCCTTGGGACCCTGCACCCATGTGGAAGACCGGAAGAAGCTCCTGGCTTCAGATTAGCTTAACCCCGACAATTGCAGCCACTTAGGCAGTGAATTAAAGTGGATGGAAGGTCTTCCTCTCTGTCTCTCCTCCTCTTTGTATATCTGACTTTATTGTAAGAAATAAATAAGTCTTTGAAAAAAAATGTTTACAAATCTCAGAGGACGGTCAAATCACCCGTCTGTCATACAGTGAAGAGCCAGTTTCGGTGTCCTGTGATGTTTCCTTCCTTTCCCTTATTTTTGCTGTTCCAGGCCTCCTCCTGCTGTCACTGAGCTCCTTGGGCACCACCTGTTCTATACCCAGCACTGAGCACTGGGTTAGGGTTGGGGGCTAGAAGCCCCTCATTGATAGAATTGAAGTTTGTGACTGCTTCATTCCACAGAGCAGTTCTGCAAGTGTGTATTGTTGGGGGGGGGGTTGATGGAGAAATAGATCTTCCATTCATTGGTTCATTCCCCAAATATCTGCAACAATCAGGTATTGGCCAGGCTGAAGTCAGGAGCCAACAAATCCAACCAGGTCTTCCACGTGGATGGCAGGAGCTCAAGCATTTGGACCATCATCCACCACATCCCAGGTACATTAGCAGTAAGCTGGAGCAGAAACAGAGCAGCAGACTCCAACCAACACTCTGGCATAGGATGTTGGCATCACAAGTGGCAGTGTAACCCTCTGTGGCATGATGCCAGCCAGTGAGAACATTATCTCTGCTCAGCATGGGGGAAGGTAAAGGATTTTCCTGTCTTATCCTGGTTAGCATATAGCTGAACTGGGATTTGAGCCCTGCAATCTCCTTGGCAGAAACCAGCATGGCCCCAGGAGGGAGTGCTTGAGGATTCCAGATCAGAATTGCAGGATGGGAAGTTCCTGCTGAATCATGCAGAGGTGTGTGAGCCAAAGCATGGCTCTGGAACTGGGACTCAAGTTCAAATTCAGATCCTGCTTCATAAAGAGTACCTGCCTCAGGAGTATGACTCAGAAAGGATACTTTAGAGAAACTAGAACTACTAAGGTGGAGGGGAAATACTGGGAGTTTTTAATGACATGACACTGCTAAGATAAACAATCTAAAAATGGGCAAGTGCTATTTTGGATCTTTTGTTTAACTTCTGGGAAATCCAGAATAAGCTTCTATAAGAACTGATTATACATATGCTCACAGTCTACAACAAAGGTAGTCTTAAGGTTTGAGATCTGGCCAACTAGTGCAAATATATCTCCTCCTTGGCTTGAGACTTCTGATTCTGCTCAACTGGTTCTGCTCAGGTTTAACCCAAAACCTTTACCCCCTCACTACCCAAGATGGAGCAGAGGCACCTGTGACTTTTCATGTTCTACAGTGATGCTGTTGCAGTCAATCTGGAGCTGGGTCATCCGAGCTCCCCCCTCCCCCATTGCCCTTAGTCCCGACATCCTTCCCTGGGTGAAGCAAAGTAGTCTTGAAGGGCAGGGGGACCAAGGAGCATTCTCATCCTTCTCATCCCTTGCTTTTGAAGTACAGGCATTCCAGTGAAGATATGTAGTGCCAACAATGCCTGGTGACCAAGGTCAAGGCCAAGATAGGAGGAAAGATCAAGGTGAAATTGGAGGCAAGGGAGTAAGCACTTTTGGAGCACCTGCAATTAGTCAGGCACTGGAACATTCTGGAAGATTTGAAGCTGCATCAAGATGCTTGAATCAGAGTCCCAGTTCCTCCACCTCACTGTAATGTACTCAGAGAGTTTCCATCTCTCAACCTTCTATTCCTTGTGTGAAAAGTGGATTGTGCAGATCCAAGAGAGGGGTGCACACAGAGGCCTGGGTTGGTGTCTAACACACTTCAGGTGTTGCTGGGCATTAACTGCTGATGTCCTGGTCCAATGGACTCCTCCTTACAGCACTGTGAAGTCAGTGCTGTTGTCTGTGCCATTTCATTAATGAGGAAACTGAGGCAGTTTTTTACAAGGTCAGTGCTTGTACAAGACTGCAGAGCTGGACTTTAGACCCAGATCCATCTGCTTCTAAACACGTGCCTTTCCTGGGCTGGGCTAGAGCCTTCCAGTCTGTGAGCAGCAGGGCTGGAATTGAAACTCAGCTCTAAGCTCTGCACTTGACTTGACCTAGGAGAACCTTGATTCCTATGCTTGATTCGGATCACACCCGCCAGACAGAACCCCAAGGAGGCAAGGCTGGGAGGACTCCAAGCCTGAGGGTTTTCCACAACTGGGTCTCGTTTTGAGCTAGATATTTTGGAAAGCAGAGTGCGGCCAGGAGGGATGGTCTCACTCCCAGGCATATGGGAGCCGGCTGTCAGCTAATATGGAAAATGATTAAGACAGTTTAATTTTTTTATTTTTTATGTATACTAATAATGAAGCAGGAGGAATTTGAAGGGGGGAGTTCTAGGAGCAGAGGGAAAAGGATTACAGATGTTAGAATCACGCAGGGGCATGGCTCTGGCCCAGGTGGCACTGTAGCTCCCAGAACCAGGCAGAGAGGAGAAAAGGAAGGTCTATGGGCATCCAGCCCTTGAGCTCACAGCAACCTGGCAAACCCTCAAGGTCTCTCTGGGAGCAAGAAAGTGTCTGGCCCTGTTCTTTTCTAAGCTGATTCTGTGCCCCGGGTCTTGGCACAACCCTTATACTCATCAGAAAGCAGGGAGGGGGAACAACAGCAAGGTGAGTGAGAGGCAGGCTGAGGAGGCCAGTGCAAGACCTGGTTAGGGCATCTGAGGCCTGAAGCACAGAGGGCCATTACTGGATGCTGTAAGGCTTGGGTGACGGAGAGGCTGGGAAGGGTAAGGAGGATGACCAGCATCTATTGGGCACTTGTTTTGTGCCAAGCACAGAGCTGGAAATTAGAATAGAAGTGAAGTTATTCCACAAAAATTTTTAGTACCTACTGTATGCCAGCCATTGTTTTGAGCTCCAAAGATAAAGCAGAAATTTAGATGGCAGACCCCATCCCACAGAGCGCTCACTGTGTGGGCCAGGGTAGGGGCAGTCATCACAGTAGTGAATGAACATGCTGTTGGGCAGTGAGTGGTGTTGCAGAGTAACAGAGAGAGGCGAACCCCTGTCCTTGCCAAGTTTCCTCTGCATGCCAGGCTTCAGGCTCTGGTTGTGCCTGATACTCTTGCCTTAACACCATCTCAAGTGTTTCTCACACATTCACTTATGTGATTCCATCAGGTGAGTAGGGAGCAGGGACAAGTATTGTCATCCTCATTCTACAGATGAGGAAACCAAAGGGGAAAGAACTCA
This sequence comes from Ochotona curzoniae, assembly GCF_017591425.1. Lineage (NCBI taxonomy): Eukaryota > Metazoa > Chordata > Mammalia > Lagomorpha > Ochotonidae > Ochotona > Ochotona curzoniae. The sequence goes on along the minus strand of NW_024465894.1, from coordinate 16,805,974 downwards.
CTAGGTGGGATTTGAATCCAGACTGACTCCAGGAGCTAAATGCATAGGCAAAAGGTCATACCAACAAGGAAACACACTTGGGAAGACAGCATCATGCCACAATCATGTTGTAGAATGTCCCCTGTGAACATCAGCCCTGGCCCTTCCAGATCACCTTCCCCTCCTTTCTCCATCTCCCTCTTTCCCAATCTCTGAGAAGGCCCCGTCTCTTCTTTCCCCATCCTGCACAGAATCTGTATCCTCTTCTCACATGGCACTGCCAGCATCTGCCCATAGCCCTTTGGTTCTGCACCTTCCCTCCAAGCCACAGTCTGGTTTCCAGCCTCCGCCTTGGAGCACTGAGCATCCCAGGCAGTACAGGTGTGTGCTTAGCTACACACACAGCCTCCAGGGTATACCTGGCTCATGCCCCAGTGTCCAAGAACTGTGTGGGTAGCATGGATGGTGTTTGAGCCTTCCTGTGCTCCTGGTGCCCACACAGTGCCATGAATAGGACAAAGCCTGCTGAGAAGCAGAGGTGAAAGAATAACCACCCCCTATTGAGAGCTTCCAGTTACAGGACGGGCACTGGGCATCCAGCGTCGCATTAATCATTTCACAGGCAGTGACTGGTCACAGGTGCCAGAATCTGTGCCATGCTCTGGGGGCCCATGGGTGAATAAATCAAATACAGTCCCTGCCTTGGGGAGCTGATGTTTCCAATAGGGGAAAATCAGATAAAAGCAAACTTATAGGCTCAGGGAGGAAAGCAGCAGGGAACTAAAATGAGAGTGCCCAGGAAGGATCCTCTGAGGTGAGCGTGGAAAGATAAAGGGGAACACACAGATTCTAAGGGAAAAGTATTTTCCAAAGCCATAACAGGTTCAAAGGCCTGTGATAGAAGAAAACGTGATCCTTGTGGGTTTAGGCCAGGCCTGCCTATTGCAAACACTGCCTCTAGTTCATACTAGGGACTCTTTTTTGGGATATGTATGTTTTTAGGGAGGGGGGGGGGGGTGGAATTAAGGGGGAAAGAAAGTTAGGTGTGGAGTGGGTAAAATGAGTTTAGGGGGGGGGGTGGGGGTATGGGAGGTGTGGGGGGGGGGGGGGGGGTTTTGTTTGGTGGTGGTGGTGGGTAAAGGTATAGGGTGGTAAATAGGGTGGGTTTATAATGGTGGGGGGTTTGGTTGTGGGGGGAGGTTTGGGGTGTGGTGGGGTTTTGAGGGTGAATGATAATGGAGGGTGAATTTGGGGGATAGGGAAGTGATTAAGTGGGGAATATTGTGGGGGGGGGGTGGTGAGGGATTGGAATATGGGATGGGGATTTGAAGGGGGAATGATTGGGTGGTTGGGAGGGGGTTTAGGTGGTATGTGGGGTTATGGGTTGTGTGGGAAAATTGAAGGTAAATGGGGGGGAGGTGGGAGGGTAATGGGAAGAATGTTATGAAATTTAAATGTGGATGGATGGAAATAGGGGGGAGGGGGGAATGGCAGGGGGGGGGTATGTTGAGGTATGGAATGTGGGGGTGTGTTATAAGGTTGAGGGGGTGTATGGAGGTGGGAAGGGTAAAGAAGTGGGGAGGTTGATATTGAGGAAGGGGGGGGGGGGTGAGGAAGGTGGGGATTGGGGGGTTAGGGGGGGGGGGAATGGGGGGGGGTGGGGTTTGGGGGGAATTGGGGTATTGGGGGGAGAGGTGTTGGGGGTATTGAAGTGGTTTGGATGGATAGGGATAAGAGGGGGGTGTGAAGGGGGGGGGGAGGGGGATAATGTGGATGAGAAATTTTTAAAGGATGGGGATGGTGTAGGGGTTGATGTAGAAAATGGGAGTGGGTTTGGGGGATTTGAGATGGAAGGGTGGTGGTGAAGTGTGTGGGGAATTGATGTATATATTAATATTGAGGTATAATATAGTGAATATGGGTATGGGGGGATAATTTTTATATAAAAAGGAAGGAAATGGGATGTGAGGGGAGTGGTGGGAGATGGGAATGTTAAATGGGGGATGGAAGGTGGTATATAGGAGGAAGGATAGAATTTTTAGGGTGGTAAGAGAGAGAAAATGTGGGCTGGGGTGGCTTCAGCTGTGGGTGAGGGGGCTTCATTCCATTGGCAGCTGTGCATTTCTCCTCCTGTGGGTGGGTGGGGGCTCTTGGAGAGCCCATCCCTTCTCAGCTTCTAGGCCCACTGTCCTGGAGTCCCTATCTAAGAAGGCAACCTGGAGGTTGGCTCTATTGCATTATCCACCAGAACAATCTGATTGACTGAGCAGAGGTCTGTCTTCAATCCAGTCAGCTGGGGCAGCAAGAGACCATTTTATCAGGTAAGTGTAGATGGGAGGTTTAGAGCTAGGGTGGCTGATGAATACACACTGGCTTCGCATCAGATTTGGCTTCATGATTTGCAGGTTATTCCATTTCTATCAACCTCTACAACCAACCCTCTATTTCCCAAATCCATTCAATCTGCCCCTTCTCTGCTGCCCTCAGCTTATCCAGGCCAGCGTGGCTGCAGCAGCTCCTCTCCTGTCACATGTTCATATCTCTCCAGCTTGTCTCTGCACAGCACAGCCAGTGGGATCTTTTCCCAGTATGAGCCATGTGGCATTTCTCCCTTGCTCATGGACACATCCTTGCTCACTTTACCTGAAATCCAGATTTGTTAGAGGCCCCTGCTGTCACAGCTCACCTTATTTCCTTCCTACTTCTTGCACCATTCATTCTGGCCATGCAGGCATACTTTCTCTCCGTACAAAACTCCAAGCTCAGTCTTGCCCTACCCCAGTTTGTTGTGTCTTTCAGATTTCAGTTCAAACATGGTATGACTTAGGTAAGGCCAAATCATCATGACAGAAGGGCAACACCTGGTCAGAGAGGACTCACAAGTGTTGGCCCTGTCTGGCAGCTACTTGTCAGCTCCAACCTCATCCTAGCGACAAGGAGAATGGGTTTTGATGGACACTTAATTCCCTTAGTCACAGTCACCTTCTCAGAGAAATCCTCCCAATACACCTCCACAGAAGATCCTTCTGTTACTATGCTTTTCATGGCCCTGTCTGCTTGTCTTCATTCCGCATCTTGTCCCTCTCCTTGTGTGTCTGTCCCTGTCTCTGTCTAGAAGGCCAGCTCTGTGGAGAGGGTGGAACAGGACAGGCAAAATCCCACATTCCTTGTAGCCTGCTGAAAGTAGACGACCACCCCAGAGCAGAACTGTGCCTTTTTCCAACTGCTGACCTTTGGGAGAAAGGTCCCTCCCCTTCTTGATCTCCCTCTGGGCTTAATAAGGCTTAATGAGGGGCCTGGGTGGGCCCAGCCTCTCATTGGCCACCAGCTCATGCTTCTACTCCAGGATGGAGCAGACAGAGGTAAGTGTGGCTAATAACAGGGTCCTGGAGTAGGAGCTGCCAGCCTCAGCTGGCCTTTCTGGGCCTTTATTAACAGACCACACAGGGAATGTCTTTCTGGGGCCCATGGTTTTCAATTTTTCCACTGGAAAAGGAAATTGGGAAAAGGTGGCCAAGAGGCCAAAGACCATCTCCTATGCTTCTGTCAGCATTATTCCATCTGCCCACCCATCTGGCTATGCACTCATTCTTCCACTTAGCCTTTCATTTAACCACTCAAGCTTCTGAGTGTCTACCCATCCAACCTTCCTCCTAACCATCTACCAATGTAGCCATCCACCTGGCTAATAACCCACTTATCCAACTAACCTCTGCCCTTCTTACCTATTCACCTATCTACTCCCCATTTGTCCACTCCTCTGTCCGTACATTCACCCATAATCCATTTATGTGTACACACACACACACACACACACCTTATGAGATATCCCAACACAGCATTTTCCAAAATCTGTCTGACATGAACCCTGTGCCTTAGACTAAAATAAAACTGGGCAAAACACTCATGGTCTTTTCTTCAGCCTTTACAGTAAAAAGTGTCACTTTGTTGGGTTTGAATCTGAGCTTTTGCTTTATTCATGTTGTGACCTCTAATAATTCTCTGTAAGAGTCTGTTTTCATTTTGAGCACCTGCTGTGTGCAGACCTTATGATAAATACTTGCAAATGTCGGCTCAGTTCTTGCAACAGCTTATTTGAGGTGGCTGCCTTACTTCTCATCTTACACAGTCATTTGATTGGCCATCTACCTAAGGTTGCCCACTGCACAACTCTTAGGGGGATCTTTCACAACATAGGCTATGATAGCCTTATTAATGTTGCAACTGAGATCTTCCCAGCTCCAAAGCCAGCAATCTTCTTAGATCACTTACACCTAGGCACCCAAGTGGATATTTCCCCTGATCCCTGGGGTAGTCCCAGGAGTCTAACTCAAGATGACCCTTTTCCAAAAAATGGCCTTTGTTTGAGTGGAGGGATGGAAGGTGAGAGAAAAGGGAAGAGGATGAAAGGGGCTGATTGCATGACGTGGTATAAACAGAGGCTGTTGGGGGGTGGCACCAGCTGTGGGTGGGAGAGCAGAGTCCAGGAAGTACCCACAGATCCCGAGGCCTTGGGGGGACCTCACAGACCCTGAGATACTGACGACAAGCAGTGATACTCCCTGAGTGCTTGCATAGCCACATGTGGCCCCGGTTTCCCGTGGGCTTGCTGAAAAGATGAAATGAATTAAGACAAGCAAGGATCTAGGATGATGCCATCATGGAGACAATGTTCTGTGAATGCCACTTAGTAGCATTAGTTCTAACTAACCCCATGAAGCTCTGGGAGGACAGTCTTTCTTCCTTCCATTCCACTGGTCTGAGGTCCTACATGCCAGCCATGGGCACTACTGCCCTCCAGCTCTACCAACTCCCCGGATGGTCCCAAACTGGTTTGCTCTTAGTGTGGCTTTGTGTTTTTAAATATTTCATTTATTATCTTATTTATTTGGGAGACAGAGAAATCTTTCATCCACTGGGCTATTGCTCAGATGTCCACAAACAACCAAGACAGAAGCTGGGAGGCGGGAAGTTAATCTGGGTGGCATGGACTCATGTAACTGAGCTATCACTTGCTACTCCCAGGTACACATCAGGAAGCTGCAATTGAAAGTGGACCCAGGATTTGAACCCAAGCACTCCCATATGGGATGCAGGTATCCTGCCAAGTGAAACTTTGCTCCCTGAGTGTACTTTTAACTCAAGCAAAGGCCACCGAGCACATCAGAGAACATCCCCTGAGAATGTCATCCTCCTTCTGATTACCCTTCACTGTGGCCCAAGGTGAAGCAGCTATTGCCTGGGAAGCAGCATGGGGGAGCACTTCCAAGCCGGGGTGCTGGGGCCACACAGAGCTGGGTTCATAACTTGTCGTTGCCCTCTCCTCATTGTGAGAGTTCTTTGACCTCTCTCAGGCTTTTTCCTCACCTGTAAATTGGCAAACAACATTTGCCATGTGGGTGGTGGCCGTTACGGAAAGCGTCACTTGCCTGTATTCCCAGATTTCATGCCCCTTCCAGTAATGTCAGTTCATGGACTCCCATACCAGGGGTGTCCCAGACCTCCATCAAACAGAATGTGCCACTTCTTGCCCATACAGTTGGTTCAGGGTCAAGTGTGTGACTGTACTGGTCCAATCACAGCTGTGAGGCAGCCATCTGGCTTCCAGAAAGAGTTGGAAATAAAGTTGACTCTGAAGGATGCTGAGTAGGAAGGAGAGAAATCCCACTCCTACGCCATCATTGGAACTCCTGCATCTGCCACACCTGCTAATGCAGCCATAGCCTGAGCTTTGCAGCCTGGCATATTATCCTGTCGCATGAGTCAGTTTTCCACAACCCAGAGGCCAAGGATATAAACTTGAAGAACGTTAACTGGGATGCTGAGGTGCTTTCCTCTCTCAGGCAGCATGCACGAAGACTCAGCCTCTTCTTCCTCATGGCCTCATTTGCCTCTGTGTTGCACACTTGGGCAGCATGATTCTCTGAATTCAGGACTCCAGTGGGATCCAAGCTCTTGCTTCAGAGTAGTCTTTGTTCTGATGGTGATTTTAATTAAGGGCTTCGCAAGCACTTCTGTGAAGAGCTGTACTGTCTGCTCCTGCAGGATTTAGGGGCCATCCCCAGAGAGGTTGTCCCTGCTTTCAATTACCCAAACTCTGAACCCAGTTTCTCTCAGATGTTGCCTTGAGAAGGCTAACAAGTGGGTATCTCACTCTGTGTTCACCCCATCATTCCTCCACTCCAGGGCAGTCTCTGGCTCCCCACTGGCCTGCCACTGAAGGCTATAGAGGTGGGGTTTGAGCACTGGCCTCTGCACACAGAAGGCTGTGGAGGGGGAAAGGAAGTGATCTAGGATAAAGAAAGCAGCAGTGCTCAATCAGGCCACCCAGGAGGAGCAGAGCATGGGAGGCCTGAAAATGGGCACAATGTGGAGATGCCAAGGGGAAAGGCAAAAGATGCCAGGGAGGAGACACAGCATGGTGCAGGGCACACCATGTGTGCCATTAGTTGCTCCAGGTGACCAGCACTGCAGGTTCAGAGCTCTCTCCCTCTCCCCTGTCTCTGTTTGCTCCATTCCAGTGGTCCCTACAGGTTAGGCTCATTCTCTGTCACCTGCACAGTTGCTTTGTACTCCCCATTGACCTCACTCTCCCCTCCCTGTGTCCCCCAATCAGTCCTTCCCCAGTGGCTACCCATCCATTCACTCAGCAAATACTCATGGATGTCCTATAGAAACCCGACCACCTCGCAGGTCTTGCCTGCCTTCCTGCAGTCCTATACCAGGAGACTACTTCCCAGTCCTCCTTTAACCCTGTCTGCCTTTTTTCTTTTAACCTGCACTCCTCTGCCTACAACATGCTCCTTGCCTGCTGAGGCTGAGCCCACCTCCTTTGTCACATCACGGATCCCCACCCCAGCCTCTGGTGCCCGCTCCTGAGACACTCACTCCTCTCTGATACCTTTCCAGGGCACAAGTCTGTTTGCCCCCTGGACTGTGAGCCATCTGGGTGTGGGAACTTTGCCTCAGGAACATGCTGAGTTGGATGAAAGTAGAGCCTTCTTAGGAGGGAACAGTGCAGCATTCCAAGGTTTCGCTGCTTGGGTTAAAATCCCGGCTGCAGCATTCCCCAGCTGTAAGGCTCTGGGATGTTAGCAGCATTCAATCCAGCGAAGCCAACCACCTCTCCTGGCTCTCTGATCCCTGCGTGTGCATACACGCTGTCACCGGGACTCAGTGCTTAGATGTCAACATTTCCATTGCCGGACAATCTGGACTGAAGGGACCTTGTCCTGTTGATCAGCAATGTTCCTGGGAGCCCTTCACACTCTCCAAAATGACTGAGAATCCAAGGAGTTGCTGTTTAAGTCCAGAGCCAGGACTAGGGTGAATTAGATGAGACTGTTGCCTTGAGGGTAAAATTAAATTACACCAAAAAAAATCTCAGTAATTAAGACATGTATTTTAAGGCGATATTCTGAAGGAAAAAAAATCCATGTTGAAGCTTGTAATATTGGCCTTGTCATTTAAAACTTTTGTATATTTTGTTCATGATTTTTTTTTGACAGGGAGGGACACAATTGTTGTTTTCTTCATTGCTATCAGAGTGCTGGCATCATGTCAATTTTGAAAAACTCCAGAGTGAAAACTGAAAAAGGGCAAATGAAGTCTTGGCGTTTACAGTCGTGTTGACCTGGTAGACACCTGTAGTGGTCTTGGGAAGCCCAGGCTCTGGTTGGATGGAATGGAAGTCTCCTGCAGTGGTCTTGGGAAGCCCAGGCTGGAGCAGAAGTCTCCTGCTTGGCATCTCCACCATTCAATTTTCTGTCCTTCCAAAGGGATCCACACACTCCTGCCTTCAAGGGCTATGCTTTGTGAGTTCCATCACTTCTCCTGTTCTTCCTCTGATCAAACCACACTCAACTGATGCATCTGAAAGATTGAGGGCCACACTTTCTCAGGTGTGACCTGAACTGCAAGGTGTCCCTATCTAGCTGGGAACCTCTCCTTAGGGGACACTGCCTTTAGACCTTTCCCTGCCCCCTGGCCACCTATCCCACAGGGCCTATGCCCCGTGCTTCCCTGGGCTCATTGATTTGGGCTTCAGGACCTTCCCTGGGTCTACTGGAGAGCTGGCATCCAGCCAAGAAACAGCATGCCAACTAAGAAAACCTCCGCCGCTGTATGGAGCTGCCTTTGTTAAGGAGGCCAAACTTCTGAAAATTCAATTTGCTGGTGGTATAAACAGGATATGGAGGCTGGCAAAGGCAGGCTTTGAGGAGGGCATCGATGGGGAAGAAAGGAGGCAGCAACCTGCGGGGGTAGCAGGAACGCCAGGCACATTCCTCGCAGCACTAAAGCCCACTGCTAATCACAAACAGACCCCCCTGCCTGCCCAGGCCCTTTCCCTGTCCTCATGGAATCCTCCAGTGCCACTAAGTCAGCCCAGCCTTGTTTCCCATGGGCGTCTCCCTTTCCTTTTGTGGGCCTCAGTTTCCCCCATGCCAAATAAGAAGATTGGGCTTGTGTCACTAACACGGGGTCATTTCTGGAAGCTAACATCACAGGATCCTAACTTTTCTGGCTCTGAGCCCCCAAGAACTGAGGATTTCAGGACCCTGAGATGCCCAGATTTTATGGTTACAGAATGTGACAAGTCAATGAGAACAGATTTGGAAGTGATTTGATTTTAGGATCCAGTGACTCTAAGAACCTGCCTGCATGACTTTCTAGGACTCTACAATTCAGAGATTTTTTTATGACTTTAAAGCATAGGAGGCAGCAGAAGAAGATGGCCCCAATCCTGAATTCCTGCCACCCATGTAGGAAACAAGGATGAGTTCCTGGATCTTGGCTTTCACCTGGCACAGTCCTATGCATCGTAGCCATTTGGGAGAATGAATCAGCAGATGGAAGATCTTTCTTTGTTTATCTGTCTTTTTCACTATTCCTTTCAAATAAACAAAATACAGTTTTCTTCAGAGAAGGAAAAATACCTGTGAGGCAATGTTGTGTGCCCCAGAGTCAGACCTGTCTTTACTTACTGCATGGACTTTGTGCAGGCCACTGTTTCCACATCTGTGAAGTGGCTGCTATCTCATGAGTGGTTGTAGCAATCAAACACTTTGCACTGACCTCGTTCCCAAATGGGCAGCAGTTTCCATTGCCTCCTAGTCTTAGCCGTGCATTTCCAGGCCTCCAAGATCCCAGCCTGCAAGTTTTTTTTTTTTTTTAAGATTTATTTGTTTATTGGAAAGGCAGATATACAGAGAGGAAGGAGGAGAGACAGAGAGGAAGATCTTCCCTCCGATGATTCACTCCCCAAGTGAGCACAACGGCCAGTGCTGTGCCGATCCGAAGCCAGGATCTAGGAACTTCTTCCAGGTCTCCCACGCAGGTGCAGGGGCCCAAAGTCTTGGGCTGTCCTCAACTGCTTTCCCAGGCCACAAGCAGGGAGCTGGATGGAAAGTGGAGCTGCCGGAATTAGAACCAGCGCCCATATGGGATCCCTGCACGTTCAAGGCAAGGATTTTAGCTGCTAGGCCATACCGCAGAGACCCCAGCTTGCAAGTTTTAAGGCATCTGTCCTTCAGGGCTGCCATGGTACACCAGGTCGCTCAGGTGCTTCCCTGTGGACACGCCCTGCTTTGGTAACCCTGACTAATGTCATGAGGACTTTCCTGAGGCAAGCCCAGGAGGAGCCTGACTGGCCCCAACACTAATTTTCAATACAAGGAACAAGATACATTTGGGAAACCTGCCTCTGAGAAGTGCCCTCATCTGCCTCCAACTCAGGTACCTGGAGACAGTTCAACCTGCTGGCCAAAGTTTCATTGACTTTGACTAACACTCATGGAGTCCGTGAAAACAGAAGAAGACCAGCCTTCCTAACTCGGAACTCCCTCCTTAAGAACCTGCTATGGCTCCCTACTTTCCCTGAGATCAAGTCCTATTCCTCATCCCAGTTTTTCCAGTCCTTCTGGCCACTTCTAGGAGAACTAGGATCACCTGGAAAGGGGAAAAGAGAACTAGGCGATTCCTTTGGATGTTACCTTTAGGTCCAGATATGTTTGTTCATTCTCATTCCTGCTACAAAGGTTTACTGAACCATCTGATATATGCCAAGCTTTGTGTTCAGCCCTAAGGACACAAAAGTGAATCAGACAGACAAGCTCTGTGATCTTGGAGGTTCACAAAATTCATTCCAGACCCCACTCATTGTGGAGCATTCTCAGGAGACGAGGGGTACAGGCCATTTCCTGGCTGAAGAACCTTGCGCCAACACTCGACCTCCTCTGTAAAATGGGTCCTCCTCTGTAAAATGCCATCTCTCACAAGAGTTCAACTAGCTCAGTGCCTGGCACTCAATGGGTCTACAGTCCATAGAAGCCACTGGGGAACTTGCTGCGTTTCCACCCACAGTACTGGGAACGCAGATAGGCCTGGTTGTGAAGATGGAATGAATAGTTGGAGAAGTATGGTGCCTGCTCCTGACAGCTGACTTCCTTGCACATCAGGCCTGCCCAGTGTAGGCTGTCGGTAGCAAGGACACATCACCACTTCCCTTCAGCTCTGTCTCTAAGCAGTCATCCCATCAGCCTCACCACTGGCTCAGGCCTCCTGCAGTGCATGGCGTGCACAGCTTCCTGTACCCTCTGGGCTCTGTCTTCCATGGTGGGCCCAGACAAAATTAGCTGTCAGATGCAGGCAGAGGTTTTTTAGGCAGAACGCAGAAGGCAAGAGGGAGCTACAGCTGGCTGTGAGAGGGAGCCCCCACCCAGATAACAGGCTTCTTGTCTTCTGGTAGTTCCTTCGTATCCCTCATGTCTCATCCTTGTAGCTGTCAGGGACTCCTGCCAAGGCCAGCTTTGGGGCCCTGGCCTGCTTGGGAGTTGGGTTATTTTTTTCATTAAGCTTGTAATTATTAAGAAAAATAAAAGCACAAGGCAAATGATGCCGTGCTGAGCTGTGCAGGCAGAGGTGGAGGCTTTTTCCCTCTCTGTGGCTCATGGGGCTCCCCGTCCCCGGTAAAGACGAACATGTTTAGAAAAACAAGGAGGCCTTGATCTTCCAAGGACTTCATGAACTTGACCCCATCCCCACTTCCAGCACCACCCCATTAGCAGGCTGGCCCTCTCTCCCTTTTAATGAAAGGGGAGATTCGCTTTCAGGGCAGTTTCAGCCCTGGCCAGGCCTGGGCTCACATCCTAGAGAGGCAGGCCATGGTGACAGACTGGCAGGACAGCTGGTGGCCTTGGAGGTAACAATTTGTTTCGGGATGGAATCCACATCCCTGAATAAAGGGTCTTCATGTTTTCTCAAATTCTCAGAGACTCCTGACTTCCAAAGAGGGGATTATTAGAGGAGAAACAGCTGTGGTTTCCTCCAAATCAGGGGCACCGTGGCAGAAAGTTCTAGAACATTCATTTCCTGGGCCAATGAGACCCTCCTGTGGCACTGAAGTTAAATCAGTCTTGTGGGGGTCCACTGCCTGGCAGTTAGATGATGGCACAATAAAGCAGAATTCATGGCTAGGACATGCTTGGAGGGTAGAGACATCCTCCAAGGAGGTGACTGTCAAGCAAGCAAGTTGTGCAGAGGGAAGAAGGTGTTGTGGGTAGCTGGGCACCAGTCCTGTCATAGACATGGGTCAACCCCACACTTCCACTCCTCTCTCTCATGTCTGGGTTGCTTGCTCCTGACCCTATATGTTCCTTAATACACAATTTGTGACTGTACTGACTGGTTCCAATCCATTTATCAAGCCAGAACGTGATGCCACAGGCTTTACAGGGAGTCACAGAAGCCACATTGCCAACCCACTTGTGTTCAACAGAATGCTATTTTCCATGTAAAACACTAATGAAATGATTTGCTGACCTGTGGCTGGCCCACATAAAGGTGTTTTTCCAGTGAAGACTAATGAACTGGGGTTTGTAAGATAGCAGACTACAGGCATGGTTACCCCCATGTAAAAATGAGGTCTTCCCAAAGCAGAAACAAGATGCAGAAATGCCAACTCCATCTTTTGAGAGCACTAGGGGACAACCCTGAGTTGCAGTGTGCAAGAAAGACAAGTGGAGAGAGAAACGGCTTGGGACCACAGCAGAGGGGAAGAAAGCTGAACCCATGTGGCTGGGCTGCGTGACTGCTGTGTGTAGGGATAGCTGCTAAGAGAAACCAGTTGACTTCCCTGAAAGGCTCAACAACTGGGAGTTACCAGGTGTCGGGGGGATGCTGGTGAGGTGGGCAGTGAAACTGGGCAATGGTCTGGGAGTTATATCCAGAGGTGCTGGACCCTCAGGTCCTCAGCCCCCCGACATCCCCATTCACATTGAGGCCAGCAAAAAGGAGGCTTATTGTCTGGAGAATGGAGAACGAAGGGACTTCAAAACCAGGGATACCAGCCCCTTTGCCTATCTTGTTCTAGAATATCCCTGGGCATAGTTGTGCCCGGCAGGTGAGAAATGACATGGTGAACCACTTCTACCACAAAGACCCACAGGTGCAGCAATGAGGGGAGGGAGAATGCACCACCAGCTTCTTGATCCCCACCCCAACATATGCCCGTCAGTAGGCCACTGGCCACACCTACAGCTCTGATCAGGTTGGTAATGAAAATGGGCAGCCAGGGATTGCTGGATATTAAACAAATTTCCAACATGAGAGATTTTTAAAAAATGGACCAGGATGGTAGAGGGAGAGGATTTCAAATAACAGGATTTAGGAAAAAGAGAAAACTTAAAAATAAATTCTGTCATTAGTATCTGTTGAGACATAAAGGCTATTCTACTCATAAAACATGAACAGGAAGCAATGAAAAAGAAAGAATAAAGAAGTAGACATTAAAATATATGCAGCTGGAATCAATATTGTGACACAGCAGATCAAGCTACTCTCTTTGATGCCAGCAACCAATAGCAAAGCTCCAGCTGGAGTCCTGGCTATACTGCTTCTGATCCAGTTTCCTGCTAATGCACCTGGGAAGGCAACAGAAGATGGTTGAGTGCTTGGGCCCCTGATATTCATGTGGGAAATCACAATGGAGCTCCTGGCTCCTGGCTTTGGCCTGTCCAGACTTGGATGTTATAGGCATTTGGAGAGTGAACCAGCAGATGAATGTTCTCTCTCTGTGTTTCTTTATCTCTTGCTCTGCTCTTCAAATAAATAAACCTTTAAAATATATATGCACAATGGCCTGCACAAATGGTCCCAAGTCCCTTCTGTCCCAGTAAGACTGTTGATCCTCCCAGCAGGAGATACAAGATGAGTGTGGTTACTATTGCTAAGTAATAAACCACTCCCTAAAGTGAGTGGGTTAATTTTGTGGGTTAGAGACTCAAGTAGGGCTTTTGTCAGGTGATTTTCCTGTTCCTTGTGCTATTAATGGGTACTGCTCCATGGTATTCAGCTGGAGGATGAGCATGTCTGGAGAATTCACAATGGTGTCTTGCTGGAAGCCTAGGCTCAGCCAGAGAGTTACTGCGGTGTTTCCATAGGGCCTTTCCATCATGGTCTCTGGTAGTCAGAACTCTTCCTTGGAGGCCAGCTTCCGCCAGAATGAGCATTCCCAGAGTACTATGTGGAGGGGACATGGCCTTTCCTGGCCTGGCATCAGAGGTTATGTAGTGTCACTTCTGTTGCATGACTAAGGTTGGTCCAGACTCCAGCCAGAGAAGATGTCATGAATGCCCTCTCCTGATGGAGCTGATGTGGAAGGACTTGTGGACATGTCTAAAAGCAGCTGTGTTGCAAAAGGATGTGTTCTACGCAACAGGAGACTCAACCAAGAAGAGGGAGATATGTATCTGTTGGCTTTTCCTGGATGACAAAACTTGTTGGCCACTGTGGACCTGCCCATGGGCCAGGCTCCAGTGGTTGTGCTGCTCCCTTCTCACGTCTGCTCAGCTGGTGGTGGGTGGCCTCACTCACATTCCTGGCAGTTGGCTCAGTACCAGATGGGGCATGGGGATCATTTGGCCCCAGTTCTTGCATCCTCTAGCAATCCAGCCTGATTTCATTGCTAGCAAAGGCCCAAAGGCACAAGTTCTTTTTGCAGTTCCTGCTTACATCACCTTTGCTTTGATCTTATTGGCTGAGGCAAATCACATGGGCAAAGTGCAGGGTCATGGTGAGAGGAACTTGGACACAGACCCAGGCAGGAGAATATTGTCATTTTTTATCCTGTAAATGGTGTGTAATTTGCTATATGGGAGACTGTGGTTGCACCACAGGAGAGAGGGAATTCCTGACAAGCTCTGTAGCTCAGACCTAGAGCAAAACAAGTCCAGATGGGCACCGCAGGTCAGGGAGCCCGGGGGAGAATGGTAACAGCCTTAAATCACTGGGCAGCTTTGTCTGTGGGAGATCATGTTGAGGGGTGTTTCTTGGGTCAAATGTTCAAGGAAAGCTAAACAAACCAAAAAAGGCAATTTTTAGTTCAAGAAGAAAGGGCTGGGAGTTACAGAGAAAGGAAATGTTATTACACTGTAGTACTGACTCAGCGGGAAGCAATATTTGCCTAGTCATACTAATGAAAATACAATATGAAGTCAACAAAATATCAATATTGATTGCCTTGGAAGGGGAGGAGAGTGAAATATGGGAATAAAGCATGTATAAAGTGAGATAAAATCCCTCCTCTTTTGCCTTGGTAAGTCAACGAATGATATTGAAAATAGGTCCAACAGAGCTATATATTTATAGGATTCAGAAATATGGACGTGGATCTTAGAAGATACAGCTAATCAGTAATGTTAAATCCTGGGACATATTTGAAGTTTCAAGTTGTCACTGAAGGGCTGTGTAGGTGCCAGAGTCTTGGCCCACCAATACATGTAGCACTCGTTATTTTAGAGCTACCAAGGGTATGTGCTGTGAGACCTTTCAATGCCCCTGCTGCATGAGCTCCCGGTGCCTCCCCTTTGTCTAAAGGGCCATAATATCCTTAGTACTGTATTTGGGGTTCCATCTAGATCGAGCTGAGTCTGGTCACCACTGAGTTCTACATAAAGGATAACAGGAGCTCTGAGCCAGGGTTTGATTTCAAGGAAACTACAGCTCTGGAGACAGTATGGTGGGGTATTGAACCCCTGGTTATCTGAGACATGGAATACTTCCCCAGGTCCTCAGAGGATTGTGAGGGCCAAAAGGGATCAGGTGACCCAATGGGTCATTAAAGGTTTTAGTCTCATTCTCATCAATGAAAACTACCTCCAATATGCATATTTACAAAGTAAAACCTAACACTCTATCAATATCTTATTATATAATATATACCTACTTTTTAAAATGCAAGATCAAATACACAGATAGTAGAATATATTATTGCAAATTATAATATTAGGTAATATACATTAAAAATAGAATTATCAGTTATTTGCTTTTCCCGTAATCCAGTTGGGTATACCATGCAGTATGGGAGCTTCACTTTGGAAACTGCTAGAACAGGGGATAGTAGGCAACTAATAAGCATAATTACTTAAAACACAGTGATTCTTATTGTTGAAGTCTGTTCTTCTGCTCAGTGGAAGTAATGACCAAAGAAAGTTACCCTGACATAACAAATGTGCTGATGGATGTGCCCAGGGGTGAGCTGAGTGTAGAGGAAAGAGTGCTGGCATAGACAAGTTCTGAATGGGTCACCAACAGGTGACTCCAGAAAGGTCAGTGCAGTTCCCTGCTCCTTGGCTCCCTCACCTGGTAGAGGAAACTAGCAGCCCGGCCAGTAGGACTGAGGGGAGGGAAGGGTATTGACTGTGTGAATCTGTTCGATTCCCTATGCGAATGCTGTTGCGTGGTCGTTTCCCTTGCTTATCTGACAAGCGTCAGCCTTCTGCCCCTCCATAGTGTGCTGAGGAATGTGGTGAATTTGAGTGCTTTTGGCTGTAAGTAGCGAATATCCAGTTAAATGTGTCTTAAAGCATAGGGGTTACTATTACATTTAACTCTTTACATTGCTGTGTGCATAAATAAAAGTGCTCATTTAAAAAAAAAAACATTATTTGGGCATCAGAGTTACAAAGAAGAGGGATACAGACAGAAAGAGCTCTTCCATCTTCTGGTTCACTACTTCATCCAAAGGACCCACATGGGTGGCAGGAGCTCGGGTCTTTACGCCATCTTCCACTGGGTTCCCAGGCAAGATAGCAGGAAGCTGGATTGGATATGGAGCAAGTAGGGACTCAAACCAGTGCGCACATGGGGGTGCCAACAACTCAGGTGGTGGCTTAACCCTCTGCGCTATAATATGCCACAATGCCAGCTCCGTTATGCACAAATCTTGAGCTATATGGCTCAAGGAATGGATTCGAATGTGGGATATTCTTGACACCCTGTTTGGCTGCCTCCTGCCCATTTCCCAACTGCTTCTTCCCCCTCCCCACCGCAGCCCCACCCATTGTTGTACTGACCAGACTTCTGACAGTGTGGATTGGTTTTATTGGTTCTTGAACTCATAAGAGTGAAACCTTGGCATATGTTATATGAATCTGTTTGATTCAAACCTCTGTCATATGTAGCCTGATTTTTAACACTCATCCTGTTGTTTTATGTGTTGATGGGTTTTTTTCTTTTTTGGCTACTAGGCAGTAAAAACATACCGTTTGATCTGTGTAACATGTCTGACACATCCATATTACATATTCATGTGGTAATAGGTATGGTATCACAACTTATTTTCCATCCCCCTTCTCTTCAGATATTGGTGGTATTTCTTCTGTTTCACTGTTGTAAGGACAGTGACAGTCAACACCTGTGGACACTGTATGTTGGTATGGATATCCGGTATGGATACGTTTCATTTCTTGGAGAAATACTGAAGAGTTACAGTTACCTGGTTCACAGGTCCATTTCTGTTTTGGTATGTTTGAGTGCTGAAATGTTTCCGTTGAGTACATAGCTGGGTTGGGGAGAGACATGGCATTTCTGAACCAATGTATGTGGGTTTAATTCCCATGATGTCACCAGATTGCTTTCTGAAAATGTTGTACCAACTTGCATTGTGTCCATCCATCATTCATTCACTCACACTCTTGGTAAGTTGTTGAGCACCTACTACGTGCATGCCAGACTGTTCTAGGTTCTTGGAATTCTGTGTGAACAGAAGACAGTTTTGACCCTCACTGAACCCAAAATGTTGTCATGGAAGTGGCCTCTAAGTCAAAGAGGCCTAAATGCATCATAGGCCATGTAATGTGAGGTGTTAAGTTCAAATAAAGATGTCTGAGAATACCTACTCCCCATACCTTTACTGTTCCTGCTCATACCCATTCTTTTTATTTTTGCTAATTTGATCACGACTTCTTCTATTGTGTATTGTGTGTTTATTCCTCTTTGTCCATTTTGTGGTGGAGTATTTTGTCTTTTCCTTATTGATTTGTAGGCGCTCTTGATTTATTATGGATTTTAATCCTCTGACTGGTAACTGTGTTGCAACAATTGACTCCAGCCTGTTACTTGCCTTTTATCTTTGCCCATGGTATTTCACAAAGTCCTTTTGATGGGGAACCACAAGGAAATTTATTTCAGACTTTTATTCCAGGGAAAATTGAGTTTCTTCTAGAAGACTGTTTTTGGTGTTTTTTTTCTCCTGCCTATGAATACATGTAACCGTGTTTCCTTTCTCTCACTTCAGCTGCCAGAAATCTCAGAACAAACTCTTCTATTCACTTCTAGCAACTGTCTGGAGCTTCAGAGCAGGCACGTGGTAACCTGACTTCATCCTTGGGTTCACTTCTTTCCTGTCCTCACAATTTCGTTATCCCTGTCTTTTGCTAACCTCTGGTTTTATTACATCCATAAGCTGCCTAAACTCATTTCTGCAACAAGGTGGGATGTAAATAAATGACGTTGTTTCCTGCTCCCAGCAGCCCTTTGCACAGTTTGTGACACTGAGTTCCAACAAGGGGCAGTGACTTGAGCTAGGGCTGCCGTGAGTCAGAGGACAAGTTCAGGCTCTTGGTCGGCCAACATCTCCCTCCCTGTCTGTTTTGGAAGGAGACAGCCTTCATCAGAATTCTTCCAGCTGCGAAGTGCAGTGTATTTGTTATTAAATAAGCACATGCACAGAAGAAGGGGCTGCAGGCTTGGCTTGATCCAAGCATATGGACCATGTTGACGGGAAGGCCACCCTTCACAACCAGCTTTGCTTTTGTGTCATTGCTTGATAATAGCACCCTTTCCTGTTTCAGACAGCTCCATTCCATGTGGCAGAGATATGAGGCCAGCAGCCCTGGGGCCATGTCCTGAAGAGGAAGAGGCACTCCACATCCCCAACTCAACTACAGAAATTTTTCTGATTGGACCCGCCTGGAAACTTCTCCCCTTGTGGGTCCAGTAACAGGTATTTTGACTGACAGCTCTACCCCAGCTTGTGGAATCAGGGAAGAGTTTCCAGCCAACAGAAGAAAGGAGAAATGAAAGCATGGTATTCAAATCTTCTGCAGTGACCAGTGCTACTATGCCCCCAGATCCAAGGAGAGAGGCACCAACCCCAGGATAAAGCGGTCCATAGGCAACTCTTCCTTCTCCAGTGAAAATTCATCTCCCCACCTGCCCTAACCATCCCAGCGCCTGGGGGGGGCCTGTTCTGCCTTCCCTGCCTTCAGCCACACCAATGATGTTTCTTGTCCCCTTGTCGCTGCCTCATCAAATCCTGGCCCTTCTTCCCTAAAGATTCCTCCTGGAGACCACAACCTCGGTGAGTTTCTCTCCTTGACACCCACCTGTGCAAAGACATTTTCTAATAGCAATAAGGATGTCTCTGCCTATACAGGAAGAGACTGAAATATGCCAATGTCAGAAGGTGCATCAGCTTTGAGCAGAAACTCCACTTCAGAGGAATGGCTACATGGTTCCTGGGAGGCCCAGGCTCAGGTTAGGGAAAGCTCACAATATGCCTAGCACAGACACCACGGTGGTTTTGGAGGCCTAGAAGAGATGTGGGATGAGAAGGTCATGAATATTTATTAAGCATCTATTGGATGCCAGCAGGGGAAAAGCTTTTTGTAGACATGATGTCCATTAGAGCTCTTCAGATCCCTGCCAGTTACAGACAAGGAAATGTGGCCAGAGAGATATAGGGGCTCACCTAGGCTCACACAGCCAGTGACCCAAGAGAGCTAGGGGTGGCACTGTCCAACTCTCTCCCAGCCATTCTCTATTAAACATCCCTCTCCCCGTTATTAAGTGATGATTCACACTGTAGAAATGGCTCCTAATTAAATTTGAAAATAGGAAAAGCATTTGGAATGCACTCTGAGGAGGCTAGCCCTGGCAGAATTGCTTCCATACCAAGAATTTATTCCCCAGCTATGTAGCAGCTGGTTGTTTTGTCTTCCTTCCTTGATGTTCCCAATGAGTGGAACATAAGAGGCACAGAGCATGACCAATTTGTACCCTCCATTTCCTTCCCAGGTGAACTCAACTCCTTTGTATGATAGGGACACACAAACCAATTGATAGATTCATTGAGAAACCTATGGATAAGTCTGTAAGGTCCCACTTTCGCCAGACATGTTTGTTTGGGGGCAGTCATTGACATACCATGGACACAGCAATGTCCTCGGCTCCAACATGGTGACAATCAATGAGAGGACAGTTGGTTTATTTTGCAGCCAGCGATCTGAGAGCTCATCTGTTGTCAAGCTGCAAGCTAAACCTCTAAAATTATAGGGAGAATATGGGCTCACTTCTGAGTTGTAGTAATTAATCTGTGAGTTGGGTTTGAGGGCCCTGGCTTCATCCACCCTAAGCTATATGACCCAAAGCCTGTACCTTGGTGACCCTGGTCTTGGGGCAGTGATGGGCTCTACCAAGTGACTGTAAACTTCCCAACAGGACAGAAGCAACTCAACCTGCAGCTCTCACCCCAAACGTGGCACTCAAACAAATACTTTGCTGGAGATTTAACTTGAGTGGAGTGCAAAAGGTAGAATACAAGACTCAGGCATTGAGTGAATCTGGTGCCACCTCCAGCCAGCCCTGTGACTTTCTGGGCCTCACTCTACCCATCTGTAAGGTGGAGCAGATCATGGCCCCAGGAGATGGTGGTGAAGATGGAAAAGGCTTCCGTAGTGGCCAGTGTTTAATACTAGTGGGTCCCTCTCCTTCTTTACCTGGAGGAGCACAGATTCTCCTCTGTTGAAGCCAAGACACTGATGTATCCACCCAGCCTTCTGCCTGGCACCAGGGTCAGTGGTGGTTGTGCAATCAGGAAGCACTGATGTGTAGAACTTTGCGGCGCTCTTCTGGCAGAAGAGAACTTGCTAGCACTGTGGACAGCCTGTGGCTGACTCTCACAGCTCATTACTCCTAGTGACTGACATGCCGTGATCCAACCTGGTCTGGCCTTGTCTTCACCTCTCACCACGCTCTGCTGCCTCCCCACCAGCCCATGAAGCTCAGGTCTGCTGTAAGCCTTTGCATGGCTGTATCTGCAACCCACAATGCATGGCAGTCAGATAACCACCAAGCTCATAACTTCACCTCTTCCTGTCTTATCTTCAGATGTCTTTGTGTCAGACAAGGCTCCCTGACACTGACCTGCCTTAGTTGTGCCTGATACAACTCACAGTGTGTCCAGGTTTGTCTGTTGTCTGCCTCTCACAGCCAGAAGGTCGGACTTTACATAGCTCAAAGCCATAGCTCAGTCCCTGGGACTGTGGTTGGGGGTGGCAAGCTTTTAGCAACTATCAGAGAAATGGGTGGGTGGATGGGAAAGATGGAGATGGTGTGGAGAGGGAGAAGGGAGTTGGGAGATGAATGTTGTGGATGGGTGGGGCACTAAGTCTACTTAAGCTGATGGTGATAGGTGAGTGGGTGCACTGGTGAGTGATGGATGAAGGCTAGGAGGAAGGGTCCATTGGGACAGTATTGCAGAGCAGTGGGTTTGGAATCACGGTCAGAGTTTTGTCCTAGTCCTTTTCACACTCCCTGTGTGGCCTTGTTGAGTTACTTACATGTTCTGATCTGATGATCATGCATTTCAAAGACGCCCAAAATGAGTTCCACATGAAGGGTAGCTGTGACTACCACATGACGAGATGGCTTAGCTGTGACTACCACATGACGAGATGGCTTTTGTCTTTGGTTGTACCTAGGTTGTTCACTATTTCATTAGAATGTGAACTTTCTATCTGATGATCTTGGGATCATGTTAACCACAACATTCTGCAATCTTGGACATCTTTTCTTTGTTTCCCTTGTGCACAAGTGAACTGCATACTCTTTGGGTATAGTGATTATTATAAACCAAATGCAATGGGAGAGCATTATAGCCAAACCCTTTCCTCTTCTCCACAGTGCTGAGATGAGAAGGCTCAAGCCAAGGAAAGGCCATAATCTTCCTTGCCATGGTCACATATGAGCAGAGATGAAGAAGCTACTTGGGGTCGAGCACCATGGAATAGTAAACTAAGCCTCTGTCTGTGGTGCAGCTTCCCTCACTGGTTCGAGTCCTGGATACTCTTTTTCCAATCCAGCTCCCTGCAATGTGCCTGGGAAATCAGCTGAGGATGGCCCAAAGCCTTAGGACCCTGCACCCATGTGGGAGACCCAGAGGAAAACTGTGAGTCCTGGCTTTGGACTGGCCCAGCTCTGGTTTTTCCAGCCATTTGGGGAGTGAACCAGTGGATGGAAGGTCTTTGTCTCTCTCTTTCTATAAGAATAAAAATAAATCTCATTTTTAAAAAAGAAGCAGCAGCAGCTTAAACCAATTCTCCTGATTCCAAGGTCTAGGAATTTGCGAATGCAAAGAGCTGAACAAAAGAAATGATTTTGCTACAAATCTTATTGTTAGTAATAAGGCCTGACAGGAAATGCCACTTACAGTGCCTTGGGGTACATCTGGGGCGGGGCTTCCTGGCTCTGTATTCATCCATTTTCCAGGTGCATGCACAGAAGACAGTTGTAGCTACATCAGGTGGACCATGAGCAGGAAGTAACACCTTCTGTGAATTACTCTCCAGACAGGAGACCAGATGGTCCCAGGGAAGACTGACACAATGGAAAAGAGGAGGAGTTGGGGGGCGGGCAGAAATTAGGTAAGAAGGCTGAGCAGGATCTGCCATGCACTTGACAGCAAGTCTGGAGAGGGTAGACCCCATATGCACATGGAAGAACATGGGAGGTCAAAATCAAACCAAGTGATCTTAGGTCCCAGGCACAGCTCATTTGCCGGATTCCATGATGATTGAAGAAGGCTGCCCAAAGTCTGAAGCTGGGGGTCCTGAGATCCAGGCTGAGAAAAGGGAGGACCAATCTCTGTGGTCTCTCAAGCATGTATATGAGGCTGTGTCAGTGCTTAGCACGGAGGCCCTCCTAGGGAAAGCAGCTGCCTGAGCAGGAAGGTGGCCAGTCTGACTGGGGCAGAGAGAGATGACAGGTGCTACAGAGGGCAAAGCAGGCCTGGTGAATGCTGATAATGAGCAGGGTCTGTGCTGAGAACAGTGGGAAGCCATTGGTAGATTTTGTTTTGTAGCAATCTCCCATAGTTCCTTGGTGGAGATGAAGAGAGGATTGCAGGAACAAAACTGGAACAGCAGAGGAGACCTTGACAGGCATGCAGATGAGAGCCACTGGGGTGTAGATGGAGCTGGCCACATCACAGAGGTGATGGAGGGAAGGACTTGAGAGTGAGTTTGCAGGTGGAATTGACTGGGTTTGGTGTTGATCTTAGCAGACCTGAGGGTCCAAGAACCAATGGATGACTTGGGAGCGGATCTCGGGAAGTACCAGGAGGAAGCAAAGGAAGACAGGGAAGAGAAAGAAGCAAGTGCAGGAGTGCTGAGTGTTGAATCTGCCAATTGGGCTCCCATCCCACTATGGCAACAGAGCTGTCTCAGCCACGAGATGAAAGAACTAAGGTATTTACCCATCACCTCTCACCTCATCAGCAGGGCTGCTCCTGGGGGCTGGTAACTTACCAACACCATCAACCTGCCCTGAGGTGGTAGGAGTCCTGGACTCCTTTACCATCTGAAACGGTAATGTTGAGCTTGTAAGGGCAGGACACACACTGATCAAATCAGAAAAGTGGAATGGGGAGGCTTGAATGGGGCAGCTCTTCCAAGAACATCCCACCCCACCAAAGAGCTGAGGCTTCGGGGAATTTGAGAGGAGCATGAAAAGCTCCCAGGTGGGGATTGGCCCTGGAACTAAGGGGCTGACGAAAATCAGAATGTTGGAGGGTGATGGCATGGTGCACCAGGGAGACTGTGGGTCCTGAGGCAGAAGCCAGAGAAGACCAGGGACACCCAGGAAGCCAGATTTGTGTCCGCCCTTTATGACTCAGGGCAAGTCACTGGACCCTTCTGGGACCTCCATTTTCCTACCTGGGAGAAAGGTTGTGAGAATGAAGAGAGAGAGACTGGACAGAAACCCAGATTTCTAATGCTAAGGTCCAATTTTGCCCAATGTCCCAGCAGCCCTTGGACAAGGCTGGAACGCCACCCCGGGCAAGCAGGGGTCCTACCCTCTTCCCCTATGTCTCCCCACTGACCACCACCCAGCTTCCTTTGAGCTCCCAAAGGCAGCAGCTCCTATCTCCTCTCCCTCCTCCTCTTGGGAACATACTCAAAGCCCAGCATGCCCCTCTCCCCAGCTCCTGCTCAGCTCCCTCCCACACATCCCAGGCTCCCTCCAATCCAGCCATTCCCTTCCTTAACAACCCCCCATTACTCCAGATTCATTCCCACTGCTGTTGCCAACACCTGAAGAACATCTTCCCCAGATTTTCCAAGCCCGAACACTCCCTTCAGTCAGACGTCTGCTCAGCAGCACCCCTAAGAAGACTTCCCTGATTTCCCCCAGCAGCCCACATCACCAATCACCAGAGTTACATTCGGGCTGTGTATGTGTGTTTGTTGTTCCCAAACCAAGAGGGGCAACTCTGGACCTGTTGCATTGTCGGCTCAATCTTCAACTTGGGGGGACAAGTGCTGAGTTCATATTTGAATGAATGAAGGTATAATTCCGAGCCTTAATGAGCCCACTCTGATTTTACATCTAGTGCCTGAGGCGTGCCTGGAATTCAGAGTTCATCCGACTTCCCCTAATCACCGGCTCCCCTTCCTCCATCTCTGCTGGCCACACACACCTTGAGAGCAGCTGCTGTGTCTTTAACTCACACTGCTCCTTGGCATACAGTTGGTACTTGGTAACAAATGAATGAATCCATCAATGTGTGAATTGTTAATGGCAGGAATCAAAACAGGACATGTGGTGGGACATCTTGGGGACAGTATCCCTTGTTGCAACTCAAGTGAAGGAATCCTTCTATCATCCTATAGATAACCTGCAGTGTGCACATGCAGGTGTGCATGAAACGGTTTTTGGTCAGATGATAGTAGTGAACGCTTCGGGGCATTTACTATGCATCAGGCCCCTTTCTAGGTGTTTTGCATCTATTAACCCATTGAGTTCTCACAACAACTCTGTTACTATTCCCATCTTACAGATGAAGAAATTGAGGCTCATAGGTTTAGCAGTTTACCTGAAGTCACATAAAAAATAAATGGCAGAGCTGGAACCTGAAGCTGGGTGGTTGACTCGTCTTGGCTCATCAGCTCCTCCACCTTGAAGCTGGCGAAGAGTGTATGCAAATCTGAGGGAGTCATAAAGCCTATGGGAAATGCACCTTGTGAAAAACTGCATGCATTTCAAAATTATTTTGCACCAACATTTATTTATCTTTTAAATTTTAAAAATATATATATTTGAAAGGCAGAGGAATGAGAAAGCTGTTTCTTTCATTGGTTCACTGCCTCCCCACCCAAAATGCACTCAGCAGCTGAGGTTGGGCCAGGCCTAAGCATGGATCCAGGAATTCCATCTGTGTTTCCCACACAGATTGGCAAGGGACCAAGTTCTTGAGTTATCTCAAGTTATCTGCTGTTGCTGCTAGATTGGAAGCCAATGTGGGACTTAAACCCAGGCATCTGTTAATGGGATGAAGATGTCCTAACCCATCTTTTCAATCTTTCCAAGAACTTTCTGAAGTCCCTTTCTAATAGCAATGGCAGCAACAACTGTTAATACACCTGCTCTGCGTCTGGCCGCATGCTCAACCATTCTCTCATTCTAAGAGTTCTCCTGGGACAGCTGGTGTTAACTCCCTGTGACAGTGGAAACCGAGACTCACAGGCACCAGCAGGTCCTGGCTCCTGGCAGAGCAGGAATGTTTGTAGGCCTTGTCTGGGCTTTTCTCCATCTTCCCCAGCCTAGCTCCTCCCCTCCCACGTGCCCCTCACCACCATCCTGCAGCCTGATCCTCACAGCCCAGCAGAGAGACCTGCTTTGTTCTTCTCTCCCTCCCTCAATTACCAAGGGACCAACTTGATTGTGAACATATTTTGGAAATATTTTCACTGTTGTTTTTAAAAATTTTTTCCTTTGTTTGAAAGAGTGTTACAACTTCAACCACAGTGGGGAAAAAAAGCTCTACCCCAGACTGACCAAGGCTGCGAATGTCAGACCAGAGACGACAGGATTAAATAATTCACTGACAACGGAACTGTTCCAGGTTTTGATGCCTGGAGGACTTGGGTCTTTGAGGCTGCCCTCCTAGGGTGACGTTAAGGGCCAGGGGGAGGTGCAAGTACAGGAAAGTAGATGGGGTCTTGCTTCCTGCAGGGCTGTAGATCATATTCTGAGGCCCAGGGCGTGCCTAAGAGCTGCTGAAAACGTTCTTTTGCAGTGTTTCCTAGGCAGATGAATGAATGAGGAGGGAAATTGTATTCATCCAGCAGATCCAGAATGGGAATAAAGTTGGAGCTCCAATTAGAGGCTCAGGCCAGAATCACTAAACCATTATGGGAATATGATTAAGACTCAGTATAAAGCAAGGATCGTGCCTCAGTGGTCACATGGGTCAGAGCTTAATCAGAGGTGGTTGATGTTTACATCCAAGCCTAGTCTGGGATTCGGTCTATTGATCAAGAATGGGGTCAGAGCTACACCTGGGACCAGAGCTGTGATGTGGTCTAGGATCAGGTTCAACTCTCAGTGTGTGATCAGGGCTCAGTATGTGACCAGACCAGGATTTGTCCAAGTCCTGACTCTAGCATTTCAGAGGCCAGGAGGTACTCAGTTCATTGCGTAGGCCTCAGTTTCCTCTTCTGTGGACTGGGCATAATGAGAACCCCCATCCTGAGTCTTCCTGTGGTCAGACACAAGGCCACGGGAGAAGGCAGATGGCAGAGTGTTGGGCACACATTTATGTAAACACCCTGGAGGAAACTCCAAAAAAGGCTCCTTGTGGGAAAGTCCAAATGTCACCAAGCCTCCTATTGCATCTTCTATCCTAGTTTCTCTTCCGCCTGTAAAACTAATAATAGCTGACAGTCACCCAGCGTGGCTCGCTGCCGTGTTCCCAGAACTTTAGGGACATTTAGTTCATATAATCCTCCAATAGTCCTATGAAATAGGTGTGAATCCCATCGCTGCTTTCGGGGGGTGGAGGGCAGGGAACTGAGGCAAAGATAGGGTATGTAACTTGCTTAAAGTCACAGCGAATGAGTGGGAAGCCCAGTTCCAATCCAGGTAATTTGGTTCCCAAGACTGTGTTGAACTGGGGGTCGGGAAGCTGGAGGTTGAGTTTCAGGGTTGCTTTGTGGGGCTGAAAAACAGGGTGTAATGTGTATGTAAGCCCTCAAGCCCACGGTTGACTTGTGGCCCCCAGCAGCCTGCTGGCAGACCCCACTCCCACAGGGAAACAAAAACGGCTGGAGAAGGGATTGATGGGAGGCATTCAGGCATCTCTTTAAACTTGCTTGTTTATGGAAAGAAATTTCAGCCCAGCTGCTGAGAACCTGTATTTTATGGGTAATTTTTCAATTTATTTCACACTGGCATTAAAACATACACACATATACAACAGTCTAACCCACCATAGAGGCCATGGTACCAGGGCAGAGAGGAAGTGCGAGAGGAAGAGGTTGGCTTGAAGTAGCTCCTTTGTGTGCCTACGCAGGCTCCCCGGGAGGGCAGGGGAAACCAGACAATTCAAGGGATGAGAAATGGGAGTTGTGGAAGTTTTAATTGAAAAGAAACCCAGGAGAAAGCCCCCAGTGGAAGGTAGGGTGCTCACACCTCTGTTCTGCAGGTGATGGTGCTGTGGCCTGTGGCGTGACAGTCCCTAGTGAGGACTTGCTATTCTGTCTTCCCTGCACTTTCTGAAACACTTGAAAAGACTGTCATCTCAGTTTGGGATTGATAGAAGCAATTGCTGAGACAATGATGTGTTGGTATTCAAGAAGTAAAATTTAGGAACTGGTTCCCTCCACACCCCCCAAAAAAGTGCATAAAAAGTGGGACAAGATGAGAGAGCAGCCCATGAAGACAGGGTTATCCAGTCCCACGTGGACAGCTGGGGAGCCCTGGGAGGCAGCGTGGACCACGTCTGGGCTGTACTGCCCACTGGCTTGGGGAGTTAGGGTGTTTGTCCCTCTCTGGTTGCCTCCACCCTACTGTTGAGTCCATTAGTAAGGTTTTTGTTTTGTTTTTAAACTCTGATTTTTTTCAGTGCTATAATTTCTATTTGATTCCATTTTTTTTTTACAACTTCTGTTTCATTGCTGAGATTTGGCATGCTTTTATTTGTTTCAAGAGAACTCATGATTTCTTGCCAAATCATTTTTTATGACAGTTGCTGCTTTAAAAATCCTTGTCAGTCAGCTGCAGGATCTGAATCATGTTGGTGTTAGCATCAGGAGATTCTCTTTTCTCGTTGCAGTTGTGATTATTACAGTGCCTGATATGGCAGGTGATTTTCCATTACATTTTAGGAATTTCGGATTTTGTGTCAAGAAACTTCAGGTCCTGTTAACATCTTTTGTTTTTGAGAAGAAGGACACTTCCAAATGCCTTGGGTTAAATGGAAACCAGGAACCAGGAACTTAATCCTGGTGTCCCTCACGTGTGGCCGGAACCCAGTTATTTAAGCCATTGTGATTATCCGGTTCTGCATTAGCAGGATGGTAGCTGGAATTGGGGCCAAAGCCAGGTACAGAACATGGGTAACTCTGCTACAAGACACAGTGTTTTCATTAGCATCTTACCCTCTAGGCTAAATGCCTCCCCACTTTGTGTTTTGTCTGATCTGGCAGTTTCACTGTTGAGGCATAGCAGGCAAGTTCTCATCTCTGTTTGTGGCAGCTCTGTTGTCAGAACCTTTGCAATTCTATTCTGGTCCTTTGTCCTCTGGTGCTCACAGAGCTAGTATTAGCCTGCTTCCAAAATCAAAGATAGAACAAAGACCAAAAGCAAAGATCAGTACCATTCCTGAATATACATGCAAAGTATTAGCAAGTACATTTCATGAAAAGAATGGTACCCCTTCCAAGTAGAGGCTATTCCATCAAGGAAAGACTGGGACCATATTTGAAAATCAATGAACACACACTATTGCAGCTATGGAGGAAAATGTAAATAGCTCTATTCGTAGGCAGAAAAAATATCTGACAAAATTCAGCATCCTCTCACAGTAAAAGCTCTCCCAAAAAAATGCACCAAGGAAGAACCTCCTCAACTTGATGTTAAAAAGCATTACAAAAATATCATTGTTCACATCATAC
This sequence comes from Ochotona curzoniae, assembly GCF_017591425.1. NCBI lineage: Eukaryota > Metazoa > Chordata > Mammalia > Lagomorpha > Ochotonidae > Ochotona > Ochotona curzoniae. The sequence goes on along the minus strand of NW_024465894.1, from coordinate 16,777,481 downwards.
TTAATGGTGAAGAACTGTCTGCCTCTCCACTAAGACTGGGAACTGAGCAGAAATCTGTCGTCACTCTTACTCAGCGTAGCAGTGGAAGTTCTAGCCAGTTACATGAGGCAGGAAAGTGAAATAAAGTACATAAACATAACAAAGAAGCCAGACTTACCATGTTTTGGAAGTAGTATAATTGCTTATGTTGAAAAAGCCAAGAAAACCTGCAGTAGTACTCCTAGAACTAATAAGGGAGTTCAATGAGGTGGCAGGATACAAAATTGGTGCACAACAATCAATGCTATCAATTGTATTTTTAGATACCAGCAATCAGCACATAGAGAAACTAAAAATACAATGCCACTTACAACGGGACACAAACAGGTGCCCATATGGAATCCCGGCACTCACAGGTGGAGTATTAGCCAATTGAGCCATTGCTCTGGACCCAAGGCACTTTTCGTATTCTTTTCAGATCCAGAACTTCAGCTGCTCTAAGACAGTGTTTCCCAAGTACTACAAGTTGATTATGGGCTCCAATAAAAACAGAGGTAAAAATTTCTCATTAAAAACATATTAACTAGAGCCAAAGTAGTGGTGTAATAGGCAAAGCCTCTGCCTGTTACAGCTATAGCATTTTATATGGGCACCCGATCAAGCCCCAGCTATTTCACTTCCCATCCAACTTCCTGATTATGGCCTAGGAAAGCAGTAGAGGCTGTCTCAAGTCCTTGGGCCCTTATACCCACATTGGAGACCCAGAGGAGGCTCTTGGCTCTTGGCTCTTGACTTTGAATCGGTTCAGCTCTGATCCTTGCAACCATTATGGGAGTGAACCAGCAGATGGAAGATCTCTGTCTCTCCTTCTCTCTATAACTCTGCCTCTCAAATAAAAAAATATATTTTTAGAAAGATGAAGAGACATATTAGAGACCAAGTGACCAAGAGGTCATATCTCAAAGTGCTATATCCAACATGGGACTTCTACCTAAAACTCTGGCAACACAATAGTGAACAAAAAGTCCAATTAAATTTTTCAAAAGATAGATAACAGACATTCGTACCCCTCACCCCCGCAAGAGGATGTGCAGAAATACAAGTGTACCATAGCAGCTTAATTTCTTAACTTGATTATGGGCAACTGGAAATAACCAGATTGTCATTCATTGGATGAGTGGCAAGGCATGGATACCATTGAACACAGCTCAGCAGGAAAAAGCAACTAACAATGCCATGAAAGCATGGGACTGGGTCTCAAGGAAATTACACAGATCGCAGAAAGTCAATCTGAAAAGTATCTGTTCTGTATGATGCCATTATATAATATCTGTGTAGCAGCATAATTACAGAGTCGGAGAACAGATTAGCAGGCCCTGAAGGATGGGGTTGCAGGGGGAGGCTGGAGCCCTAAAGGGGCTCCCTGAGGTTTTCTGGGGGTTGGTACAGTCAGAAATCTTGGTGGTGGTAACGATTATGCAAAGCTATCCTCAAGATAACAGTGCATCCCAGGAAACTTTTCAGTCTCCAATAAATCAGGACATTGAGCACCCATCCCAGTCCTTGCAGCTCTCAGGAGGAACTAAAACTTGCCCTAGAGAAAAAATAAGATCTTTTGGCCACTTGGAAGAAGAGTTTGTAGGGCTCTGAGCAGACAGAGGCAGGAGCTAGCTACTGCTTCCGTGGAGCAAGAAATGAAGATGACTAGTTTGGCCAATGGCCAGGATGTTCACCACATTCTTTTGTTTTTCCTCCTGTGGGTAGTCTGGCTACATCTCCCAGATACCCTTGTAGGTAGTTGTGGTCATATGACATTTCTGACCAATAGGATGTGGGTGGGCAAGTGCTATTCTCTCCTCAATTTATTTACTTTTATTGGAAAGGCAGATATACAGAGAGAAGGACAGACAGAGAGAAATATCTTCTGCCCACTAGTTCAATCCCTAAGTAGCTGCAACAGCTGGAGCTGAGCTGAACCAAACCCAGGAGCCAAGAGCCTCTTCCAGGTCTCCCACATGGGTGCAGGGTCCCAAGGCTTTGGGTCATCCTCTACTGCTTTCCCAGGTTACAAGAAGGAGCTGGATGGGAAGTGGAGCAGCCGGGACATGTATTGGAGTCCATATAGGATCTCAGCACACGCAAAGCGAGAATTTTGCCACTAGGCTATCACACGTGGTCTTCAGTGAGCATTTTTCAAAAAACTTATTTGTTTGAAAGATAGTGTGTGTGTGTGTGTGTGTGTGTGTGTGTGTGTGTGTAAAAGAGAGAGAAAGAGAAAGAGAGAGAATATGAGAATGAGAGAGATCATACTGTGGTTCACTCACCAAATACCGATAGCAGCCATGTGTGGGGGGCCAGGCTGAAGCCAGGAACTACAGCTGGGTCTCCTACATGGATGGCAGGATCCCAAGCACTTGAGCCATTATCCACATCCTTCCCAGATACATTAGCGGGAAGCTAGATGAAAAGTGGAGCAGTCAGGACTCAAACCAGTACTCTGGTATGGGATGCTGGTGTTGCAAGCAAAACTTAACCCACTGCACCACACAGAGCTACCACCAGAAACCCCACCCTTGCTTCTGAATGAGCTTTCACCCATGGCATATTCTCTAAGACTGACAGTGAAAGTGCAGATAGTAGCATGACTACTGATTTTATTTTATCCATGCAGACCTATGATCAAGATTAATTTATAAATTAGATACAGTTAGAGATTAGCCACAATGATAATAAAACAGAACATTTCAGACAATATGTTGGAATAAAAGCTACATGAACGCAGGCTCTCTCAAAATGTCATAATTACATCTTTTCACTTACAGAAAGCACCTTGCAGTCCTGTTTGGCTTATCCCAACAGGGTTACATGAACACAAGCACTCCAGTTTTGCAACAGTAGATCTGATAGCTATGATGGGTGCGTAGCATATGCAACACGGAGATGCTAGGCAGCAGGCTGCCCCAGGGGACAGAGTGACAGTGAAATTTCATCCCACCACACAGAAGGGGGTGCACTATCCAATGGAAGAATTTTGATTGCTTTCTAGGATTTCCCGTTGTAATATTTTCAGATCACTGTTGACCACAGGTGCCTGAAACCCTGAGAAGAAGTGGGTGCTAGTGTACAGCAGAGAGCAGACTGTAAGCTGGGGGGGTGGGACCCTGAGACCCTGGTCCCACAGGGAAAGGTCTGCTGAGCAGGAACGTGTGATGTGAACTTGGCACATCCCCATCTATCTGTGACAGTGTCCCGTGATTGCGACCCCACAACGAATCAGGGAATCGGCGAGTGCTCACTCATGTCATTCACTGCACAAATATTTATTCATCACATTATGTGTCCGGCACACAGGGATAACACTGAAAACTCTCCTTGTGAAACTTGGCAAATAAGCAGGTAACAAACAGTTCTCCAGAGAATAAGCTGGGTACAGGATTAAAACTATGGGTGTTCTGCTTTTTTTTTTTTAAGGGATTTATGTGTTTATTTGAAAGGCAGAATTACTGAGAGTCAGAGACAAAGAGAGATCCCAACCACTGGTTCACTCCCCAAATACCCACACAGCCAGGGCTGGGTCGGGCTAAAGCTGGGAATCAGGAGTTTCATCTGGGTCTACCATGTGAGTAGCACAAGCACTTGGGCCATCTTCTGCTTTCCCAGGAATATCAGCAGGGAGCTGGATGGGAAGCAACGCCCCTGGATTGTGAACAGGCTCCCAAATGGATGCTGGCATCACAGGTGGTGACTTAACCTACCACACAACATTGCTGGCCCCAGATAGTACAACTTATATCCAGTGTGGTCAGAAAGGGCTTTTCTGAGGATGCAGTGCAGAGTGCTGGACAAGAATTTTCCAGACAGAGGAAACAGAAAAAGCTCTTAGGAAGACATGTTTGAGAAACGAGAGGAGGGGTCTGGGTAGCTGGATCAGAGGGAGTGGAAGTAAGGAGAGGGGTTCAGTGGCTGCGAGGAGGGGTGGGAGGCTTCGTCCTGCAGGGCTGTACCCCAGCCCCTGCAGGACTCCCCATGTACACTGCTCCTTCCAGCCCTGCTCACACGGAAGCTGCCCCCACCCCCCATAGATTTTGGAGGCTCCAGGACTAGGGGTGGGAGGGTAGCAGGTGACTCCTTGCTTTCCTAAGGTCACCCAGTTTGTCCAAGTGGCTGCGTTCTTTGTTCAGCTGAGAGCCTCATGCACCCAGAGAACTCATTCCCTCTCTCATTCTGAGTTCTGCATGCCTATTCTGTCTCTAGCACCTGTTGGGCTCCAGGGACCTGGGTAAGGCATCATCACTGGCCTGGACGAGTTGGCAATTCGCAAGGAGGAACAGACACATCCCAGGTTATCACCTGGAATGATCAGTGATCTGATGACGGAACTGTGGATGCCCCAGACTGGCCTTCAGCCTCAGGAAAGGCCTCCTGGAAGAGGAAGGGATACAGAAGGCACCAGTGGACATGGAGAATGGGGAGAAGCCACAGAGGATGAGGAAAGTACAACTGCTGCCCAGGAGCACAGGGCAGGTGCCTCTGGACCTCCAAGGCATGAGCCTGGACCACTGCCCTGCTGTGTGGCCTCAGGCAAGTCCCAGGGCCTGAGCTGCCCCTTGGTCCCCTCCCCTGAAAAACGGGGTTCATCAGAATGGAAGCTCGCTGGGTTATTTGAAAGAACATTCCAGAGTGCTCAACACAACTCCCAGCACTTGAAGCTAGCCATTAGTTTGGTCCTTCTTATTGCCACCCCCCTGACAAGTGACTGGGACACAAGGAGGTGGGCGTACACTGATGACTTGGAAAATTGGCTCCGAACGGGTTAAAACTCAACCAGCTGCTTCCAGTGCTGGTGATAAGGTTGGCGGAAACACAATGCAGGTCCCCGGCCCTGTCACCACGAATTTATGAGGTGCTGGTCACTTCGAACCAGAGAGCAGGGGCTCCCCCAGGCAGGGTCAGGGGCCAGAGGGGCCTCAGGACTTTGTTGAAGACTGCAGAGAGAAAAACAGAGCCAGGCAGCGCCCCCCACTCCTTGTCCCCATCCCCCTATCCCCCAACCAGCAAGAGGAGAAGGAGGGGCGCGGGGAGGGACACCAAAGAGGGAGACCCATGAATGTTAGCCAGGTGCAGACCGGGATCCCGATAGGGGAGGGCGGGCAGGAGTGGTAATGGGAAGGCAAAGGGGAATGGCGGATAGTAATGGGGAAAGCGAGGTAGGAAGATTGAGAACCAAAGAGAGAGAGATGGTAAAACGCCTGGAGGAGGAAGAGCGAGGGGGTTGTGGTGCGAGAGGAGAGAAAGAAAATCACGGGCGGGCGGAAAGAGGTACCCCCGTGGGCGTGCGCCGGCGGGTGTACCTGCCGCCTCCTGGCCGTCGGCGGGCTCTGCAAGTGCCTGAGTGCGGAGGCGCGGGAAGAACGCTCGGCCGTGGGCTGCGCAGCCGTCGGACATCCGGGATCGCATTCGGACGACCCCGGCCCCACGCCGCGCGCGCGCCGGCCCCGAGCGGGTTAACGCACCGCCCTCGCCGCGCCGACTCCTCCCCGCGGGGGCAGTGCCCGGGCTGAGCCGACGCCCTCACTAGACCTGGCGGCGGGCCCCTGGGCAGACTGCAGGTCCCCCCGCGGCTGAACCGACCTGGTGCGCCGCGGATGCGCCTGGCGCACCCTGAGCAGCTGCCGCACGGCCGCCGGGCGGTCAGGCAGCCTGGGGAACCCCCACGCGCCCGCTGGGCCCAGGTTGCCCAGATGCGGGCACCACTCTGCTTGCTGCTGCTCGTTGCTCACGCGGTGGACATGCTGGCTCTGACCCGAAGAAAGAAGCAAGGTACGAGGGACTGCAGGGCTGGGTGACCGGATGGTCTGCGAAGCAGGCGTGGGCATGGTCCTCTGGCGCTGGAGCCACTGGCTCTTTCAAGTAGGTAGCAGTCCCACTTCAGAGGTGGGAACACTGAGCCTCTAGGGAACCCAGGCTGGACCAAGAAGGCCACCAAGGATCCAACAAGGCTCTCTCACTACATCCTCTGCCCCCACCCCTTCCCCGCTCCGTGGCAGCAGCCAGGAATGGTTGCTCCATGTGCAGCCGGGGACATGCAGGGACTAGGGGACAAAGATGGTGTCTCAAAACCACCCCAGGTATCCATGCAGAGCCCAGCAACAAGTGTCAGCAGCATCACCTCCCTGAAGATCCCTTCTGGTGAGCTCAGCCACACCTGAAACCTGAGTTCAAGTTCACGTGTCTGGGGATGATTTGGGTGAACAGGTGGGGCCCACTTTTTTCTCTTATAACCTGCTAGAGCCATTAGAAATGTGACCCAAGGTTCAGACCAGAAGTGATCAAGAGTCCTTGGAGATTCTATGCCCCAGCCCCTGGTTGCCAGCCAGAAGGTCTTTGAGAAGTAGGTTTAGGTTTGTCCCTGCGAGAGTAAGAAGTGGTATAGCCTGGACACAGGCCAGAGGAGAGTGAGGCAGTGAACAATCCCTCCTGCCTGAGCCGAGCAGCCGTTCAGCCTGGGGATGCCAGTTTGAGATTCCACATCCAAATGCCATGTCCTACCCTTCCGCAGCCCTATGTGGTCAGAACTCCATGGATCCTTCTGGCATGTGGGCCATCCCAGTTGATAAAGCAGGGTGCCAAGACACAGACAGGTTAGGTAAGTGCTAGCTTGTCCAGTGGCTAAATGGAAGACCACAGTGTCCTTCTGCCCTCTGGGACTTCTGAGGCATGCATGCACTTAGTGACAGCTGGAGTGGAGCAGGAAGCACAAGGGGACTGTGGGAGAACGGGGCCGGCTGGGGCGGAGGGAGGGTACCACCCTGACAGGGCTGCACAGAAGGGCCAAAGGAGTGGACAGGCAGGAGTCTTCAGGTACACTGGGGGATTGGGGACCCTATGTGGGAACGCCTCTGTGAGTGGCCCTTGTTAGTGTAGCCTCTGATGTCAGCCTTTCCGGATTCAAATTTCTGTTACCAGCTGCGTCTCCTGCTCACTAATGTCCATCGCAGGCACCTTTAGATCTCCCGGGTCTTTCTCAGAGCCCAGAATGACCAAAACAACAAAACAAAGCCATTCAGGCTTTGAGAATGGGAGTAGAGACCCCACAGCCAATGAGGATGGGGGTACCCCAAGCTGGTGCGTGCGTTAGCCAAGCAGCTAGGGACACAGGTTCCTGCTTGGTCTACATCCCTTTCCCTACCTGCCATGTCCGTGGGAGAAGAGGCAGATGTTGTGGATGAGGAAACAGATTCAGAGAGGGATGCTGACTCGTGCCGGGTTGCCCAGGGATTCCGATCTGGATGATGTGCTGCTCAGAGGACGGCTCCAGAGCTGTGGCCTGGAGCCTCATTGCCCCCCTCTTTAAGCTGCTTCTCAGTTCTGAGAGACAGAAGGAAGAGGGCAAAGAAGTGGCAACATGAAAAACTCCCCCCTCGCTGGCTGCATCCCCAGCTCACCGCCACCCCCTACACCCTAGAAGTCTGGTGAGGTGATCAGACCCTCTGCTCCTCGCACTGTTGAGATTTGGTGAGGGGCTCCTGGCTTCCCCCGCCAGCAGTGGCGTCCAGCCTCTGGGACACACACTTGCCTGCTCAGCATCTTCAGACAGTCTGTGGTTCCGTAACTAGTCTGATGCAATGCAGGCAGCCTTGGATGTTGGTCCCACTCTTGCCTGGGTGGTGTGGGCCAATCTGGGGTAAGTGGGTCTCTCTCCCCATTGTCACTGGTGTGGGGTTGGGAGCTAGACGCACCCGTCTCGTGGCCCGGGGTACAAGGCAGCTGTCAGTCTGGGAAATGTTGGATTTAGCAGAGTTCCCGACCACAAGGCTCTGAGAGCCTTGCGGAGAGGTGGGGTGGAGAGGAGATGGGAGACTGTTTCTCACAAGGTGTCTGCTTGGAAAATTCTGCACGTGGTCCCTGAGGGTCCTACCCACTTTGACCTTCTTCCCGTCTAGCTTTGGCAGGAGCCTGGGTCCTCCATCCCCTGGGGAATTTGGCAATCCTTCATTCATTCCTTCATTTATTTGTTGATTCGTTCCCTTGTCTGTTCAACAAATGTAACAGGGCGACTTCTGTTTCAAGCTCTCTGCTGGGTGGGGACACCAAGGTGGGCAGACCTGGGCCTGTCCTTGAGTGACTTTCCACGTGGAGGAACCCCCTTTTCCTGCCCTTCCCCAGCTTCCAGTCCATGCCAAGTTTGCAACCTCAGATTAGGAGGAGTGGCTTGCCAGGCCCCTGCCACAGCCCCGTCTGAGCCGTCACCCTCAGGGCCCTGGCTTCCTCAGCCCCAACTTCACTCACACTCAAGCGTCATTGGTGTTGGACAAAACCCAATTTCTGTGGTTCTAAGACGAGACGGAACCAAAGAAAAAGGCTTGAGAGAGGTTCTTGGATCTCAAGTGTCTCTTACAAAACAGCGTTTTGATTCATTAAGTAGAAAGGAATAGAAACCAGATGGGGACATTTCTCTCGAAACATACTGGGGTGTCCTTTCTGGCAGTGGGGCATGCTGGCAGAGTGAGCCGGGGGTTGCTGCATGTCTCCGATGTGTGTTGCATTTAGGCCATGGGGAGGAGACAGAATAGAACCAACTCCCCCCCCACCTCCCGACTACTTCCAAGACCTGCTGGGGAGGGGCCCCTCGTTCACAGTGAGCTTTTAGATCCTTCCAGATCTGAGGCCAGAAGGGACACAGCAGGGAGCCTTGAAGTCCAGGTGGCCTTGTTGTACCCTAGACAGGTGACCATGTGCAAGCCACATATCTTCTTTGCTCCTCAGTGTCCATATCTGTAAAATGGGAGCAAACATACCTATCTCTCCTGGAGAGAACATGCCCACAGGCTTCACAAGGATTTGACCACTCCCCTTCTTACTGCAAAGGGTAAGGGTGCAGCTGTGAGGGAGAGGGGAACCTCCTGTGGTTTGACCCTTTGTTCTATCCCTTGCTTCAGGTGCAACCCCAAGCAAACCTCCTCACCTCTCTGAGCCTCTTTTTTCTTCTTATAGAGTGACCCTGAGTCCCTGCAGGGACTGTTACTTGGTGTGAATCTCACACTTCAGTGTAGATGGCATAGTCCCCGTGTAGAGGCCAAACCCTGGGCATGCAGGGGACTGAAGGCAGGGGCAAGGAGAAGGGGGACCCTGTTTCTTGTCTCCTGGTCAGGGACCTGGCTGGGCACAGAGAATAGGTGTCCCTGAAGTGCTGGCACCCGATGGACCCAGCGTCCCAGGCACAGCGGGGAGAGTGGCAGGGTTGAGGGAGAAATGGGCAACAAGACCGTGGGATGGTGCTGGATCTGGGTCAGACACTGCCTCGGCCCAGTGCTTGTGCCCTGCTGGCCTGTGTTTCCTCCTAACCCGGGGCCACTTGAGCAATGGAAAGCACAACCTTGGCTCGGGGTCAGTGGTCACAGTCGCCGAGCTCCGCCCAGCCTCCCTCTTCTACCACAGCCGCCACCGCAACAGCAGTTCTGCCTCCAGGCAGGGTGGCAAAAGAGACGTCATGTCCCTCTCATGCTGTCCCCCACCGCCCCGGGAACCCCTTCATGCCCTGTGGATGGAAATCCCCCAACTTCCTGCCCAGCCACCAAAGCAAATGCCTGGGGCCACTGAGAGCACCACAAATCCTTCTAATTCCACCAGTGTTGTACCCATTTCCCAAACTGGGGAACTGAGGCTTACAAAGGGGCAGTGATCTGCCCAGCTGCCACAGTGGTTGAGTTAGGATATGTGTAGGCATGGAAATGAGACATGCCAGTGACTCTGCAAGGATCTTCAGAAAGGTGGGGTGGAGGACTCGATCAGGAAGAGGGGACATCAGGGTGAGGACTCCTGCAGGGAGTGAGGGAGAAGGGCCCAGTCTCGGCAGGCTTTGGGTGCCACTTGGCTATCATGGTCAGCACGTTGAAGTGTTTGTCCAGTCATTCCTCTGGGTCAGGCCCTGAGCCCAGTGCTAGAAGAGGAGAGCAGATTTGGGCACTGCACCACCCCTGCTGTCAGAGGGCCCAGCATTAACTTGAGATCCATGATTGAGAAGACCCTGGCTGGGACCACCCTAGCTCCTTAGCACACCATGAGAGGTGGGAGGATGGTGACAGTCCAGGGCTCAGGTCAGAAAGCTGTGACTCCAAGACAGAACCTGGTTTGGCCAGGGTGTCCCCTGGACCGGCTAGTCCATTCTGTGTTCTGGCTAGTGAAAAACAGATACCCGTTGGAATTCAGGTTAATACACATCAGCCATCAGGGAAATGGATTTTGTAAGATCCACAGTGTTTCTGAATGGAATGGAGCAGAACAAAACCAAACAAGAGATAGACTACAACGAGGTCAGCAACACTTTTGTAAAGAACCAAGGAGTTAATAGTTGAGTTGTTGTGGGCCACATGGGATCTGCCATGTGGTTCACCGTTCTCAGCTTACCAGCATGATCCAACAGTCAGATTTGGTCCCTGGGCTACGGTTCACCAACCTCTACTTTAAAAAAACAGCAGAGTGCATGGCAAATGTTAAAATGATTATTTTGAAAAATGCTAATGTGAGTTTACACATACGTATGTATACTGATTTCTGTACTCTGCATTGTGTGTACTTATGTACAAAGGTATATATTTAAGGATTTATTTTTCTTGTTGGAAAAGAAGAAAGAGAAAGATCTTCCCTTTGTTGGTTCGCTCCCCAAATGGCTGTAGTAGCTGGTGCTGGGCCAGGCCAAAGCCAGGAGCCAGGAAACCCATCCTGGTCTCCTGCTTGGGTGCGGGGGCCCAAGCACTCAAGCCATCCTCTGTTGCTTTCTCAGGTGCGTTAGTAAGGAGCTGGCCTGGAAGCCAAGCAACTGAGGCTTGAACCAGCTCTCTCATGTGGGATGCTGACATCACATGCAGCGATTTAACTTGCCATACCACAACACTGCCCTCCACCAAATGTATTTCCTATTATTGTCCAAAGGCCGTGGAGGCCACTCTTGTGCATGGCCCTTTTGGTAATGACCTAGTATGGGTCTTTTTGAATGCCAGCAGTGGGCTCTAGAAGCCCATGTTACAGATGAGAGGACAGAAGCCCATGGGTCATACACAGCAAGTGGCAGGGAGCTGGGAAACAGCCTTAGGGGGTCTGGCCTGAGAGCTCCCCACACTCATCCAGTTGCCTTGGTGAGCAGTGGTCCTGGGTTTAGACACTGAATCTAGTGGACATGTCCCTTCCCAGCCATATGCATTTTGTGCCCTGGAAGGGACAATGAGGGGGTGGCCCTAACTTCCTGTTTCAGATACCCCCAAGCACCCAGCGTGTGCCAGCTATCATGCACGCCTTTCCTTTTAACCTTCATCCCAGCCCCCACCTACTTACTGCAGAGAAAATCTGGTTCAGAGCAAATAGGTGTGTGACCTGGGTCTTTCTGATCCCAAAACTCACAGTGGTAAACCCAGCAGAGGCTGCTGTTAGCCATGCTCTTGTGAGTGTAGCACTTTCCATTTGCAAAACAGTCCCACTTGGGTTTTCTTCCTGAGGTTCTGGAGGAGTGTAAAATAAAGAAGACTGAATGCTAAAGGGAGCACCTGGAGTTTTCGAGACCTGTTCTCATCACTTGGGAGGCTCCAGGGCCAGCCAGCTGAGCTGGAAGTACAAGTACAAGAGAGACAGGGAAGGGCCTGGCATAGTAACCTAGGGGTTAAAGTCCTCGCCTTGTATATGGGATCCCATATGGGCACCATTTAGCCTGCTGCTCCCTCTTCCCATCCAGCTCCCTGCTTATGGCCTAGGAAAGCAGCAGAGGACGGCCCAAAGCCTTGGGACCCTGTACCCGTGTGGGAGACCTGAAAGACGAAGATATTTCTCTGTAGATCTGACTTTCCAATGATTTATATATCTTTAAAGAGAGAGAGAGATGAGGGCGATTTGGAAGAATTGCTTCTCCTTTGCAGGAGAGCAGCCTGCTCCTGAACCTAATCAATCCAGCGGGGAGCCTCCTGAACCCCCAGTTCTCCCTCACCACTACCGCTTTGCCTGTACCCTGGGGCTGGGGAGTGTCAGAGAAGGGAGTAAGATCTGAGGATCATAGACCTCTTTTGTATTTTATTTTTCTGTTTTGTGTTTTAAAGATTTATTTATCTGAAAGAGTTATGGGGGTGGTAGAGAGGGAGAAAGAGAGATCTTCCGTCTGTTGATTCACTCACCCCAATGACCGCAGTGGCCAGGGCTAATTCAGGCTGAAACCAGGAACCAGGAGCTTCATCCTGGTCTCCCACATGGATAGCAGACATCCAAACATTTGATCCATTGACTGCCACTTTCCCCAACTCCTAACAGGGAGCTGGGTTGGAAGTGGAGCAGCCAGGACTCAAACCAGGGCCCGTGTCACTAGCCTGCGTTTTACCTGTGCACCACAATGCCAGCCTCAGGTCAGGTACCCGTTCGTGGGTCCCAGGAATTATCACCATGGCAAGGAGCTGCCATACAAAGTCTGGACTTCAGCTGTGTGGTTACACAAGAAGGACCCCGCTGAGGCCTGGCCCAGACCCAGCCACTCCAGCCTTGAGGCCAGTCCTCCTCTAAGGGCCTTGGGCAGTGGGCGCCAGCTGGACTCAGGAGGACCTGGGCGTGGTGGGAAGCCAGGAACACACACATTGGCTGAATGTTTGCACACATCTGGACACACATCCCTAAACACATGCCTTTTTTCTTTTTTCCTTAAAAATGGAAGCATCCCTCTCTGTCCACGGGGGAACTATGGGGACCAAAGGAGAAACAGAAATCCACGATTCCAGCTTGGCACATAAGAAAGTATAGGTTTAACACAGCCTCCTCTTCCTTCCAAACCATCTCCAGACGACGTGTAATTCCCAACGCCGCGGGACTGCTGGGTCAACTGTAGGATGCCATGTCATTTAGCAGTGAAGGCAACAGTGAGAAGTTGTATGGGTTTAGCAGAGATGTGATCCCTCTTCCCCCGTGCCAGACACTTTGTCTCTGCAGTTGGGAACCCATATTCTAGGAACCAACTATTTTGTGTCCACTGGCACCAAAAGCTTTGAAACAAATCTGCCTTTGATGTGGCTTTAGGGTTGGGCATTTACCCTGTGCCAGTTGCCACCTGCCTTGCATTTGTAATATTGGACACTTGTGAACACTTGATGAATTCCTGAAACTCTCTTAATGGAACTTTGAGACTGGTCTTGTTAATATCATCCCTATTTCAGGAATGAGAAAAGTGAGGCACAGAGAAGCAGGTTGCCCAGGCTACACAGCCAAGGTTTCTATCCTGCCTGTTCTGAGGGCCCAAGCTCTGAGTCCTGAGTTCACCTGCCTGCCAGCCTCATCTAACTGAGCAAATTGCAGAGACATAAACTGAATGAAGCAAATGGAACATGTGTGTGCACGGAGGAGGTATGAAATTGCCATTCTTATAGGTCTAAAATACCAAATAATGGCAATTTCACGTAGAGTTAACTTTGGCAAAACCAAGATTTAAATCCAGAAAGTTGATTTTCTGGCATGGATTCATAGCTACTGCTCCAGGCCTTCTCCCAGTCCCTCTTCATTGTAACTGCATGGGACATTTGCCTTGTATTGTCCTGTGACACTGTATAGGAGCCTCTACCACTCAGAGAAGGGAGGCAGCTTGCTCGGGGCATGCAGTCAGAACGGGGAGAGCTTGGCATGTGCCCCCAGGTTTCCTTAACCCTGGGGCCTCCTTTCTTGCCCCTCAGGAAATAGTCAGCATGGCCCAATACCCTGCAGAGCCCACGCAAGATGGACTGGTATCCATCTCCTGATTGGTGAGGCCACCTCGTCCTGGGTCCTGCTGCCCCGGGCTGGGCCACCACTGCCTGCGCTGGAATGAGCTCTTGCGGTGGCATGGCATGACTCACAGGATCCCCGCTCTGCCACCCATGCCAGGGGCTCCTTGGTGCTAGTGGGGGTGAGGGTAGGGGTAGGGAGGAGTTCCGTTTCCCCAGCTGGAAAGGAAGGCATTCCAGGCCAGGGCCCTAGACCGCATAGGGAAGCCACTCCCTTTTGCCCAAAGCCTCCACTTTCCCTGGAGCCTGACAGCAGTGCCACATCCATCAGGGTGGGAATGCCAAGAGAAGGCATGTCACAGCTGCCTCTTGGCGCCCGCTCTGCTGTGGGCCAGTGGCTGTCTCGGGCAAGTCCAGCCCAAGACCAAGGGCTTTGCTAAAGGGCCATGAGCAGGTCGTCTCCGGCCTGTGCATCTTTGGGCTCATTTACAGAAGAATGAGAGGTGAACCATAGGTCATGCTCTCCTAATGCACTGTGCCCAGTGTTCAGGGTGTTGGTGCCAAGCAGGGAAGTACAGTCCTCGGGCTCTAGCTGGCCTGGGCTCACCTCCCGACTCCAGCTGCTGCCATGCTTGGGTGCAGCTGTTTCCCCCCTGGATCACTCAGGGACAGCACCAATACCATGCAGTGCTGCATGCATGTGCCAGGGCTCTCAGCATTTGAGCCTATGGCAGACGAGATCTGACTCTGAAAGTCCTCTGCAAGTCTAGAAGACGGTCACTGTGAGGGGCGACATTCGGGGGACAGTGTGAGGCCGGGTGCCTTGCGACTGGCACATGACCTCCTCTTGAATCCCTTGCTGACTCTTCTAGAAGCAAACCTCAGAGGAGCGCTGAGGATGAAACAATGTTGAGATGTGTGTGTATGTGTGTATAGCATGTTTGCATGTGTACATTGTATAGTACATGTTTATGTATGCCACGTGTGTGCCTGTTTACCTGTACATGTGTGAGTGCATGTATATGTGTGTAGTATGTATATTGTTTAGTGTGTATGCATGTAATGCATGCATGTGTGTACAATATATATAGTGTTTATGTGGTATAGTAAATGCAGTGTGTGTGTGGTGTGTGCATATGTGTACATGTGTGAGTGTGTGTGACTGGCACATTACAGACATATAACTGATGTGTTGTGTATTCATGGATGAGGTGGACAAGGTCCCGCCATCCAGCCTTCCCTACACAGCAGGCTGGAAAAACCCGTTCGCATGCTGGCCTCTGAACCCACTTGTCCTTCCTCTCCCCTCTCGCCCTCCTGCTCCCCCCCTGTGGACATTCGAGCCCTTCAGGCTTCTTAATTCATAGCTAGTGACCATCGTCACTCTGACAGGACCATGCTCTTGCTTTGGGTTTTTCTTTTTCTGTATTGTTTAAATAGTTTCTTACTTCCGGTTAACATGTACTTCACCTGGGGCAGGTGTCTGGCTTGGTGTTTAAGACACCAGTGCGCACGCCCGTGACCTGCAGTGAAGTGCGTGAGTTTGATTCTGGCTGTCTCCCAACTCCTGCTAATGAGAACCGTAGCGGTGCCAGTGATGGCTCGGGTGATTGGGTCCCTGTCACCTACAGGGAGAGACCAGTATGGAGCTCCTGGCTCCTGGCTCCAGCCCAGGCCGAGTCCCAGCCACCGCAGGCACTGGAGGAATGAACCAATAGATAAAAGCTCATTCTCCCTCTTCCTGCCTACAAATATTTAAGTAATTTTTTAAGGTGCCCATAAATCCTAAAAAATGTGTCTTACTTATCTTATATATTTTTAAACATTTTAACTATTTTTTTTGAAATTTTGATTTTTATTGATATTCAAATATCTTTTTTTTTTTTTTTAAAGATTTATTTTTTATTATTTTTTATTGGAAAGGCGGATATACAGAGAGGAGAGACAGAGAGGAAGGTCTTCCATCCGATGATTCACTCCCCAAGTGAGCCGCAACGGGCCGATACTATGCCGATCCGAAGCCAGGAGCCTCTTCCGGGTCTCCCACGCGGGTGCAGGGTCCCAAAGCTTTGGGCTGTCCTCGACTGCTTTCCCAGGCCACAGGCAGGGAGCTGGAAGGGAAGCGGGGCTGCCGGGATTAGAACCGGCGCCCATATGGGATCCCGGGCGTGCAAGGCGAGGACTTAACCACTTGTGCCACCGCGCCGGGCCCTCTTTTTTTTTTTTTAAGATTTTTGTTATTGGAAAGTCAGATATACAGAGAGGAGGAAAGATAGAGAGAAAGATCTTCCATCTGCTGATTCACTCCCCAAGTGGCTGCAACAGTCGGAGCTGAATTGATCCAAAGCCAGGAACCAGGAGCTGCTGCTGGTTCTCCCACACAGGCGCAGGGTCCCAAGGCTCTGAGTCATCCTCAACTGCTTTCCCAGGCCACAGGCAGGGGGCTGGATGGGAAATAGGGCTCTCAGGATTAGAACCAGCACCCATATGGGATCCCTGCATGTGCAAGGCAAGGATTTTAGCCACCAGGCTACCGCGCTGGGCCCTATTCAAATATCTTTTACAAATTATTTTATTGACATAATTATGCACACATGTTTATGGGGTGCAATTTTATGTTTCAGTGCAGGGATACTCTGTGTAATCATCAAATTACAGTAATTAATATATTCCTCACCTCAAATTCATCCTTTCCTTGTGACGAGTACATTGAAAGATTCTCTCCTAGGGATTTTGACATAGACAATACAAGTTAACATTTTATTTTTAAATTTTTGAACATTTTTTTAAAGATTTCTTAATTTTTAAATTATAGTTACAAGAAGAGAGAAATCTTCCATCCACTGGTTCACTCCCCAACTGGCCACAGCAGCCAGGTATGAACCGAACTGAAGTCAGGAGCCTGGAAATCCATCCTAGTTTTCCATGTGGGTGGCAGCAACCCAAACACTCACTTGGGCCACTTTCCACTGCCTTTCCAGAGTGCATTAACAGGAAGTTGGATCAGAAGCCAAGAGGCTGGAACTGCAGCTGGCACTTACATACGGGACGCTCATGCTGCAGGAGACAGCTTACCTTGCTGAGCCAGAACACTGGCCCCAGACTTTTTTATTTTTTATTTTAATTTTGTTTTCAAGACTGTTTTACCTTAGAATCGTGCATTAATTTTAATTTCTTTGTAATTCATCTTATTTTAAATTTCATCTTATTTTTAATTTAGTTGTTATTCTGTCCACTTTTCAACACTGAGTTTCTTGCCTTTTCCTTGTCAACTTATAGGGATTCCTTGCTTTGTCTGCACATCATTCCGTTGATGACTTTGACAATGAATGTGTCTTTCCTGGGTGTGGCACTGCCTATATCCTTTGGAGAATAGAGTGGCATGGTTGTATCCGTCTGGTTTCTTTCGAATGGGGGCAGGAGAGGGTCTTGGAAGATGTCTCCACTGAATGTGAGCCTCCCCTCCCCCCTTTCCCCCTTCCCCCCCTTCCCCCTTCCCCCCTTCCCCTCCCCCCCGCCCAGTCCTGGCTCTTAGCCAGAACCAGTTGTCCTATGGGAAAATCAGGTGAGTATAGCCCCAAGTCTTGTAGAGCCTGGAGGGTAGCACAGGGCCTGGCACACTCTGAGCACTCAGCCAGCCTGCCCTGGTTCTGCCATTCACCACTCTGGTTCCTTCATGGTCTGCCAGAGGTCATGGAGGTTGGGATCTCCGTTTAGGTGGGGGTGGGATGGACCACGAGGCTCATCTTGGTTCAAAATTGTGATGCTTTGAGCAGCCCCATAGGGACCATGGGGACAGCTGCCCCCCTCTTGGTGGCCAGGCTCTCCCTGCTGTCACTGCTTCTTCTGACTCAGTCTTCTCTCACATCAGCAGTCAGGTGGCTGTGGGCACACATTTGTCCTCCTGCTCTGAATGCCCTTTGATGCCTTCGCCCACCCAGGCCCTCTTTCTCCCATGTTTTTCCTTATCTTACCAGTTTCCGGGAGCTCACCTAAGGATTCATTGAACTGGAGGAGAGTCCACATGTAGGGGTGAGGAGCAGAGTAGGAGTGAGAGAGGCCTGACACAAACTAAGAGACCACTGGAGCTGCCCAGCCCCTGCCTGGGGTGGCTAGAGGCCCAAACTGGATTCCCGACAGGTCCCCAGAGTGCTTCCCTGGGTTGGGGAAGCAATGGCTGTGCCTGGACCTCACAGTGTCTGGAGCTGAGGCCACACACAAGCCTGTCTCGTCCACTTGGCATGAGACATGGCTGGCTGCTGTGACCTGGGCATTTATGAGCCAGTGCCTGGGAGATGATTACTAGCATTGTCCCCATTGTGTGGAAGGGAAGGCTGAGGCTCAGAATGGTGAAGTAGCTTGCCTCGAGTCATTTGGCAAGGAAGTGGCAGGAGAACATCTCCATGTTCTGCTCAGTGTTATCTGCGTCCCCACCTCCACCCTGGATGCTACTGGAAAAGCAGCCATGGCCTGGAGACCTCGAGTTCCACACACCCCAGGGGAGTCTCAGGGGTCTGCTCCTCTGTGGATGCGGTACAATCTGTGCCCCAGGCAGGAATGTGCCAGGGGCTTCTCGGAGCCAGTCTGCAGTGGTGGCAACTGCCTCCCAGATGTGGCAGCCCGAGCGGGCAGGAGGGCGTCCAGCTGTTGTTTATTTCCTTGGTCATCGGTGACAGTGGTGCTCAGAGGATGTGTTGACTGCCCAGCTCTCTCTGTGTGGGGCCCTCCTCCAACGCTCTGGAGTCTTCCCAAGGACAGAGCAGGGCCAGGACCAGGCCAGGCCGCCCTTAGTCTGTCTGTCATGGGCATGGACAGTGGCCTCCCTCTGTCCTGCCCGGCCTCATTACCCCCTGAGGAGTCTGCAAGACAGCTGCATCAAATCCGCGGTCCACCATGACAAATGGCATTCTCATGCAAGCCTAAGGCCCCCGGGCACACCCAATGGTGAAGAAATTCTGCCCCCAAAAATGTTGGCTTCCCTGGCGCTATGGCACATTGACTAAATCCTCTCTTTGCAAGTGCCGGGATTATATGGGCGCCAGTTTGTATCCTGGCTGCTCCACTTCCCTTCCAGCTCCTTCCTATCACCTGGGAAAGCAGTAAAGGACAGTCCAAAGCCTTGGGACCTTGTGCCAATGTTCAGGAAGAAGCTCCTGGCTTTGGACAATTCAGCTCCGACTGTTGCAGCCACTTGGGGAGTGAACCAGTAGCCAAAAGATTTTTCTCTGACTCTCCTTCTGTCTGTAAATCTGCCTTTTCAATTAAAATAAATATTTTTTTTAATTGGCCTCCAAATGAAAGAGAAAGCTTTTTGCTGACTATCCAGACCTTTCTGGCATTGCCAATTCCAAAGGAGGCAGGGCAGGTAGGAAAGGTCCTAGGAGTGACGGTCAGTGTCACAGAGCCTCTCAGAGAGGTCCAGGTCCCCACAGCATCCCTGTGGGCTCCAGGTAGGATTCCTGTTTTATGGATGGGAGAATAGAGGTACAGAGGGCTCCCAACATGAGTTCAGGGTCATATGGACCAGGACCAAGATGAGGGTTCAGAGCTGTGATTTGAACCCAGGAAGCTCAGCTCTGAACCCTGCCCTACACTAATGGTTCTTAAAAGGCCCCTGGGCCAGCAGCGGGAATCAGCTGGCCATACCGATTCTCAGTCCCCACTGCACACCTGCTGGAGCGCAGCCCCGAGGGAGATCTTGCAGCCTGTGCTGCTTGCAAGCCCTTAACCTTCATGATGTCTTCTTGGTTAAGTGAGCAAGGTGGGCCCCAGTGCAGCTCAAGGGTGATGCCATCCAGCAGGTTCACCGCAGCACTGGGGACCACACCAGGGAGAGGGAGAGACTGTGGTGAGTGAAGAGCAGTGTGTTATTATGCAGCTCCATGTCCAGTGTTGGCAGATGGTCTGGTTTTAGCCACGGAAGTCCTGATTTTTTTTTTCTTTAATGTGAAATCTTTTTATTTATTTTTTTTTAAGTTTTTTTTTTTTTTATTGGAAAGGCAGATATACAGAGAGGAGAGACAGAGAGGAAGATCTTCCGTCCGATGATTCACTCCCCAAGTGAGCACAACGACCGATACTATGCCGATCCAAAACCAGGAGCTTCTTCCGGGTCTCCCATACAGGTGCAGTTTCCCAAAGCTTTGGGCCGTCCTCGACTGCTTTCCCGGGCCGCAGGCAGGGAGCTGGATGGGAAGTGGGGCCACCGGGATTAGAACCAGCGCCCATATGGGATCCCGGGCGTGCAAGGCGAGGACCTTAACCACTTGCGCCATCGCACCGGGCCCGAAATCTCTTGATTTCTATAAATGTTGCAATCTACTTATGTTTGTTATTATTGTTTTTTTTTTTAAGTGTGTGGCTAGAGTTCTTGGCGTGAGCATTGAGGATATTTTGATGACAGCCTCACAGTAGACTGCTGGGCAAAGGAACTTGTCTGGGAGAATGTGCATTTTCTGGGTCCCGTCTCACCCTGCCCTGGACCCCTCTGGGAAAACTCCAAAGGTTGGAGGCATGCCATGCAGAGAGCCCCTAAGTGCACTCGGAACCTGCTAACGGAGGAGAAGTTGGGCAATGTGGCACAGCAGTTGAAGCTGCCGCTTGGGATGCCTGTATCCATTTCAGAGTACTGGTTTAAGTCCCGGCTACTCTACTTCTCATGGAGCCCCCTCCTAATGCACCTGCCAGGCCACATCATTGGGAATGTGTTTTCTAGCCACTAAGCACTTACAACACCCATGTAGCACAGGTGTCCTGGTGGAAATCCCAGCTCCACCAATCCTGGAAGAGTCTGTTTGTTCATCTGTGGGTCCCTCTTTCCCTATCAGAAAACGGGGAGACAGCAATTCCTACTCCATGGGCTCTGTTTTGAGGGGTGCGCAAACCCTAGTGGACTGACACAGAGGCAAGGCTGGTAACTATTTTTTTTAAAGATTTATTTTTATTATTTTTATTGGAAAGGCGGATATACAGAGAGGAGAGACAGAGAGGAAGATCTTCCGTCCGATGATTCACTCCCCAAGTGAGCGCAACGGCCGATACTATGCCGATCCGAAGCCAGGAGCCTCTTCCGGGTCTCCCACGCGGGTGCAGGGTCCCAAAGCTTTGGGCCGTCCTCGACTGCTTTCCCAGGCCACAGGCAGGGAGCTGGAAGGGAAGCGGGGCTGCCGGGGATAGAACTGGCGCCCATATGGGATCCCGGGCGTGCAAGGCGAGGACCTTAACCACTGCGCCACCATGCCAGGCCCAAGGCACATGAATTCAGAGTGGTAACAAGCCTGTATCACTTTTGTGGATTGTCATAAAGATGGGAGTGATTAAATTCTACTATCATTCTCAATAAATGTGCTTCCCGAGGGTCAGCTCATCCCCCCGGTACCTGGGGGAAAAGACAAGTGACTCCCATGTCACTCAAACCTTTCCAGCTGCTACAGCGACACAGGGCCACATTCCTGGCACTCCACTGTGGTCTTCCTCTGCTCCTCAGAGCGAGCAAAACCTGTGTTGGTTGTTACTTGACAGGAAAAAGAAAGTGACTTTCTTTGGAGGTTACTGTGCGAGCGAGGCCTTGGAAGGGCTGGGGGGCAGTGAGTGTGACAGGGAAGGGGAATAGAGGACGGTCAGAAGCTTGATCTGCATTTCAGAGCTCAAGAGGTAGAGGTTTCTCTCGGCCTGCGCCTGCATTCGTTTCTCTCTTGCTGTCTGCTTCTGTGTGAGTCAGGAACCATTTGGTTGCGAGCAATGAAAACTCAACCAACGATGGCTTGAGGAAGGAATCAGTGGGTCCCTGGGGTAGATCCAGGGTGCAGGTGACTCCTGGGGACTGCGTTGGGCTCTCCTGGCTCTGCCACCACCCGCAGCGCCCCCTCTGCTCTCGCAAGGCTCCTTACTAATGTGTTGCCCACCAGTTCTGTCTGCAACCTCCAGATCCGAGAAGACAATGAAAACAGTGGTAAAAATTCCAAGAGTTGTTGCTGGGATTCATATCTGTCTCCTAAATCAGCAACTTTCATAGCTGGGGGATCGAGGCTCCGATTGGTTAAGGGCAGGTCAAGTGCATCTGGGTGAGACAAACCTCCCCATGAGCCTCAAAGTTGGAGGAATCATAGCAGGGGAGGCAGTACAAGAAGAGAGGGCCTGTGGGTGCTTGTTCCTACTGGGATTCCTCACACATGTGTACTAGGACTGGACGTGGTCAGAGGCCATCCCAGACTACTTCCTGCCAGTCTGGAGTGCAGATTCTTCTCAAGAGACATGGTGTCATCGGATGAGCTGGCTGTCCCCCCGGTTCGGTTGGCCATGAGTCAGGGCCTGGGTCACCCAAGACAGGCGTGCCTTCCAGCGCCATTTCTCAGGGAGAAGAAACTGTCCTCAGGGAAGACACTTCTGAAATGCCTACTGCATTTCTTTTTGCTAGAGTTCACATTCCTGGGCCCAACCCAAGGACTATAAGCCTCTGCATGTTCTGATACTCGCTCAAGAATAAGAAGCACTAAGTTTGGATCTTTCTAGAGTAGCAATGTACAGACTCCAGTTGTCATCACTTATTACCCATCATGTGAGCATGTGAGGCCCTACACCCCATGACCTTGGATGTTTGAGAGGATGAGCAAGGAGAGAGGGGGAAATAGCTTTGCTCTTCGTAATAAGTTAGAGATGTAATGAAATGCCAGATGGAGGTGCCATTACAAGATACAGACACTAGAGGGCACCCTAGTCAACTTCCGAGGCCTGAGATTCCTGCAGGAAGCCTAGGCTCAGGGTTGGAGGCTGAGGGTTGTCATCCATTCTGACCCCTTGCAGTTACACCAACACTCTCAGAGGCAAGAGAAGCTCCTTGCTTGTTATTTTGCCTTCAGTGCGTTAAGTCGTCTCTTTCCTAATAGTGTTGTAATTCTAATGAGAACTTCTTTGGGGTTTGATGCCTGACCTTGGGGTAGACCCCACCCCTTCTGGTCATAGGGTCTACAAGAAAGCTGCAGGAGTCAGGCTGCACCGGTCCCTAACTCCTTCCCAGAACCTTTGTCTGCCGCTTGGATCCCCTATCTCATCCTGCCTTGCTGTCACTTCCAAGGGCTATAGCTGTGAGTCCCATAACACCAGGTGCCACATGCAGCTCGCCAGGGAGACCCCTGCTCTGGCTGACATGGGGAGAAGGTCCTGGACAGCTGTGTACCTCTCAGCCATTTCCATCAAATCTTGCCATTTCAACATTTAGATTTTTTTTTTTTTTAGAATGAAATATTCCGGATAAGAGCAAAGCCCCAAGTCTGCCTCCCCGATCCCTGACACCGTGTGTGGCTCCCATGAGACCACCATGCAACATTCACTGTGTGTGATCCCTGACGTGGCATTTACTCTTAATACATATTTATGTGTCATAAGCATTACAAGCTGTGGCTCTGCAGGCTTTTGAAATGGATGTAAAGGCTTCATAGCATACCTATGATTCACTGTGCAAACTGCTTTTTCTGCTCAGCATGAGTCTGGGATGTGTCCACAATGATAACTCTGCCTTTGTCATTTATCATGGCTGTGGCATGACTATACCACCACGTATTTGTCTATCCATTTCAAAAATTCTATTTATATCAGAGACAGAGAGAGACAGATATATAGGAAAACAGAGAGAGAGAGAGAGCGTGCAGCTCTAAAACCTGTGGTGGCCAGAGCTAGGCCAGGCTGGGCTAAAGCCAGGAGCTCCGTCCAGGTCTCCCTCACGGGAGCCACTTGAACCATCACTTGAGCCATGACCGCTGCCTCCCAGGGTCTGCTTTGGAAGGAAGCTGGAATCGGGAGACAGGGCTAAGCAGGAAACCCAAGCATTTTGACAAGGACACGTACACCTTAAGCACATGCTGTCTCTCAGGCTAAGTGCCTGCTCTGTGTACTTGCCCGTCCTTTTGAGAGGTTAGCCTTGTGCAGTTATCTGCCCTCTGGAGATGCTACGGGAAATCCCACTGCTTCTCCAAGTGTGGTCCTTGGACCAGCAGCATCAACATTTCCCGAGAGCCTGTTAGGAAGGCTGTTTCTCTCAGACCCAGCCCAGTCCCACTGAACCAGGGCCCAGAGTACTTGCCATGTCAGTGCTGAGAGCTACTGGCAGCTGCTCTTCTGGGGGATCTGTGTCAGGAGCCATATTCTTGAACCTTCCAGAGACTGCTAAAATGTTCTCAAGTGTACATGCATCCTCATGCCTGCCACCCTTTGGTGTTGTGCTTCTGCCCAGTGGGTGGAAGGTCTGGGCCCTGATGTAGCCTCAGCCACTGTGTCCCTCCCTCCATGTAGGCCTGCCGAGGGGCAGTCACCTCCTCAGCTGTGCGGGACAGAATCAGGGCTCTCTGCAGGACAAGACTAGGGCTCCCAAGAATCCAGGTTTGGGGACGTGATGGCACTCGAGAGAAAGATAAGGTGGAGAGAAATGGCCCAGCCGGGCCTGGGCAGGGGCCTGATCAGCCTCCATCACAATCTCCTTTCTTCTGGGTTCCCTCAGCCTCTGAGTCCCATGCCTAGGACCAGGCCTCCCTGGGTTGTGGTCTGCATCTTAAAGGACCATGGTATCCCAATAGGAATAGGTGAGCCAGAGGTCAGGAACCAGAAGCAGTTTTCCTCCTGCAGCCACTGTCTCTGAGAACCTGTCCTCTGCTGGCCTGTCCCTTGGTGTCACCCGGTCATCAAGTGTTCCCCTTTAGTAATTATTTCTGTCAAAGGCAGAGTGGCAGAGAGAGAGACAGAGAAGGACACAGAGATGCCTGCAATAGCTGGGGCTGGGCCAGGATGAAACCAGCAGCCAGGAACTGCATTCTAGTCTCCCACAGGGATGGTAGGGACCCAAGTGCTCTAGCCCTCAACCGCTGCTTCCATGGCACATTAGCAGGGAGCTGCATCAGACATGGAAGTAGTTGGGACATGAACAGCAGGTGTCCCAAGTGAGAGCGAGGATGACAAGGGCACACCCCTGTCCTCTAAGAGAACTTTCTGGAAGTTGTACACACTGCTTGGTACCTTACATCCCATTGGTCAGATTTTGGTCCCGTGACTACCTAGATGCAAGGGAAGCTGGGAACTGTAGTTTTCAGGTGGTTGTGTGCCCAGTAACTAGGAACAATTGAGATGCTCACCCATGTTTTGACCATGTCTCTCTCCCTTCCCTCCCAACCCTCCACTCCCATCTGACTGGCAGTGGGTGCTGGCCTGGGGGGCAACTGCACAGGCTGTGTCATTTGCTCAGAGGAGAATGGCTGCTCCACCTGCCAACAGAGGCTGTTCCTGTTCATCCGCCGGGAAGGTATCCGGCAGTATGGCAAGTGCGTGCATGACTGCCCACTCGGCTTCTTCGGCATCCGCGGCCAGGAGGTCAACAGGTGCAAAAGTAGGTGGCTCCCCACTTGTGCCCTGATGGCCACCCTCTAGCCCAGCTCAGCTGGCAGGAAGGGGGTGTACCCAGGCTCCATGCCTATGTGGCACCCAGGCTGTACCCAGGCTCCATGCCTACGTGGTTCCAAGCTGGCTGTCGTTCCTCTTCCGGCCTTCATCAGCACCAAGGGCAAGTCTCCGCCTCTGCTGCAGTTGGCTGTGCAGCTTTGGCTGTGGCCCTCACCTTGTCTGGGTCAGGCTCAGATGTTAAAGGAGTGCCAACTCCGGCTCTGCTTTCGCTGTCACTTGGAACAAGTGACAAACCTAAAACTCAGTACCTGCCTAAAAGGAGGTACAGAGTCCTGACCCCAAAACTACAGAACCAGGGGCTGCTCGGAGCTCTCCCCTGATCCCCTGCCACCCCAGGCGCCCAGCAGGCGCCCTCACCTGGGGTGGACCGGCTGTGTTACAGAATGCGGGGCCACATGCGAGAGCTGCTTCAGCCAGGACTTCTGCATCCGCTGCAAGAGGAGGTTTCACCTATACAAGGGGAAGTGTCTGGCCACCTGCCCACCTGGCACCTTAACCCAGCAGAACACACGGGAGTGCCAGGGTAAGTGGGGACCCCCTTGCCCTCCCTGGAACAGGGACATAGCAAGAGGTGTTGGGAGACCTGAAGGAACTCAGGATAGAATGATAGGGGCGGGGAGCAGGAGGCAGGATCCAATCCCGGCATACCATGTACACCAGACACCTGCCCTGAGCCTCCAGAGCCTGCATATCCCAGAGGAGGACGACTATGGCCACCAATGATGGCATCATTGTCAGGCCAGGAGAGGCAGCATGGCATGGCCAGGCCCTGGTCTGGACTGAGACACACCTGGGTGCCAGGCATTGCTCTAGAACTCCCCACTGTTTCAGCTAGGAACTTAATGTCCTTTTGTCTTTCAGTTTACCCAAGGATATGAAAAGTTACAGGGCGGGCATTTGGCACGGTGCTGCTAGGGTGCCCACACCCCTACTCGTGGGCCTAGATTGGAGACCTCACTCTTCCAAGTCCAGCTCCCTGCTAATGTGTGCCCTGGGAGGCAGCGGATGATGGCTCAAGTACTTGGGTTCCTACTGCTACCCACTTGAGAGACCTGGAGGGAGTTCTGGGCTCCTGGTGTCAACCCACCTCAGATGGGGCTCTTGTGGGCTTTTGGGAACTGAATCAGAGGATGGAAGATCTCTCTAAGTCTTGATCCTGCATCTCTGACTCTCTGTTACCCTGGTTCCTCAAATGCCCACAAGAGCCAACGCTGAGCCAGGCCAAAGTCGGGAGGCTGGAATTCCATCTGGTCTCCCACACAGGTGGTAGGGATGCAGGTACTTGAGCCATCACCTGCTGCCTCCCAGGGTGTGCGTTGGCATGAAGCTTGGCTGGGAAGAGCGGGATCTGCAAGACAGGCAGCCGAGCAGGGAAGGCCCTCCACCTCCAATTAGCGTCGGCCTCTCCCTCACCTGGAGACTTCCTCTCTCTTGGTCGGCTCCCATGTCACCTCTTCCAGGAAGCTGTGGCTCTGGCTTCTGGCTCATAGCAGTGTATGTGACTAGACTCCCATGCGCTGTGTTTTAAATGTTTCCTTTCTACTCCTGGTTATAAACTGGGTCCCTGGCAAGTGGAGATGGTGTCTTCAGGTGCCCATACCTCTCAGACCCAGTACTGAAGGACACTGACTACCGGCTAATCCTGTCTATCCATCTGTCTCTGCCATCACCCTGCAGAAGAATGTGAACTGGGGCCCTGGGGCAGCTGGAGCCCCTGTACACACAATGGCAAGACCTGCGGCTCTGCCTGGGGCCTGGAGACACGTGTGCGAGAGGCTGGCCGGGCCGGGCAGGAAGAAGCAGCCACCTGCTCCGTGCAGTCCGAATCACGGAAGTGTGTCATCCAACGGCCCTGTCCTGGAGGTGAGCACTGGGCAAGCATGCGGGACCCCTGGATGACCTCAGGACTCTGCCCCTACCACATCTATACGGGTGCCTGAAAGCGCCCAGAGGAGGGTCTTGCTTGCTACACTCAGTCCCACCAAACAGAGGGAAGACAGAGTTCAGATGGAACACATTCTTCTGGAACAGGGGAGCCACACCCTCACCTTCTGTTCTGAAATGAAATTCATGCTCAACTCTGCATAGCCCATGGCCATCAGCTCACCCAGTAGATGCAAAGCAGGAGAGAAAAAATATGTGTGTCTCTGTGGAAATGCTAGGGCACAACGTGCCAGAAGGGTGACGTCACCGCGGAGGCTGCAGCTGTGGGCAGCCACAATGCACAGCCGTGTGGCCAGCCAGAGATACGATTTCCCAATGGCGCCCAGTAATTCATGCAACTGGACAGTCTGGTCTCTTTATCCATACCCCAGGGAGGTTCCACAAATAACCAATGGGTAGGCATGCTCCCCAATACTTGGCATCCAGACCCAAGACAGGTGCAGCTCCAAGTAAAAAGCGGGAATAAGGACACAAATCCACGCAGCCCCACAGGCTGCCAGAGGCCACCTAAATAGCACCTGCCCCCAGCCCTCCTCTGTGGCCTGCACAGTCAGCTCCTGGCCAAGGGCTCGGAATGGCCATGGGAACCCCTGCAGTCAGCAACCCTCATCTCAGGGGTCAGCAGAGAGGGGGCTGAGCCAAGGGACAGGACCCAGGCCGGGAGAGGAACCACCAGGCCTCACTTGCTTCCTCCCAGCCACTGGCCACTCACTCCGTCTCCTCTGTCCCAAGTTTTCCATCTATGAGGGAAACCACAGGCTGTGCCCCCGGGCCAGCCGGTCCCCTGCCTGGGCCTCAGTCTGCCCCCTCTGGAGACACCTCATCAGGGCATCCGGAGGGGAATGCTTGGCCTTGCATTTCAGAGGTCCATGGTTGCCATTGGAGGGCCTAGGTTCCACTGCCAGAATTGGCTTCTGACTCCAGTTTCCTGCTCCCACAGACCCTGGAGCACAATAGTGGTGGTGTAGACCTGGGCCAAGGGCTGGCTTTGGCCTCTGTCCAGCCCTCACCACTGCAGCCATTTGGGGCTGAACCAGAAAAGAGAGCATTCTCTCTTTTCTCTCTCTGCCTCTCCAAAAGAAAAAAAAAATTATTCCAGCTCCCCCAGAAAGTGATGGCTTGGGGGTTAAGGTTAAGACGGGATCAAGGGCTAGACAGAATCAAGGTTGAGTCAGCCTTCTTCCCATCAAGGCACCCAGAGGAGTACAGAACTCTGGAGCACTGCCTGTGAGCTGGAGGCAGTGGGACTGTGCCCGTAACTCACCCACATGAAGACACAGTGAACAACAGCAGTCCCTACACATGCCAGGAGAACTATAAGATAGATGACCTCATGATACGGCACCATCTTCTTTTGTGCATGCACTCCATTATGTTTGCACGATGGTAAAATTGCCTAAAGATGCAGTTGCTTGACTAAGTGATGTGTCTCTGCAGACAGGGGGCGGGGCGGTCTTGGGGCAGGGCTCCAGGTAGCAGGTGTCCCGGCTAGTATGGGTAGTATGGGTGCTAAGTCAACAGGGGAGCCCTAAGGACTGAAGAGTAAAGCTCAGTTGGGCAACTCAACCTGGGTCTACATTGGGCGGAGGAGGCGTGGTTGAGAGATCATCAGTACCCCGCCCTCAGCAGCCCGCCCCCTCTGCCTGCCCCACCCCTTCAGACCCGCCCTCCGCCGGCCCGCCCTCAGCGGCCACGCCCCCTCCGCCCCGCTCCTCCGCCGGCCCCGCCCCTTCAGACCCGCCCCTCAGCGGCCACGCCCCTGCCGGCCCGTCCTCAGCAGCCCCGCCCTGCGCCCTCCTTGCAGAGAGAAACGCTCGGCCAAAGAAGGGCCGCCGAGACCGGCGCCTGCGCAAGGACCGGAAGCCGGACCAGGACCGGAAGCCGGACCAGGACCAGAAGCCCGGCCGCAGACGGGACGGGAGGTCGCGGCATCCGGCCCTGCAGTGACCGTGGCTCGGCAGCCAGCGCGGCATCGCCGCTTCCTCCCCGCCTCCTCTTTGTTCCCACCCTTAAGGCGTCCACCTTCATTTATTATTCTCGTGTCTTTTATCTCCGTTTTCCTCCTTTTTTCCTTTGTTCTGTCTGCCTAGTTCTTGTTGCTCAGTGATTTCTGCGAGACTCCTTAAGAGAGGCCCTGTGGCTGTGACCCCCTTCGCCCCTCCTCCCTCCCTGTCTCCCCTTTTGAGGAAGGGGAGCATCCTTTGCCAGGCCTCTTCCCAGCCCTTGTCCCTGGCAGGAGGGGCTTGCCAAGGACTGGTGAACACCTCAGATGCTGAGAGTCCTGCCCTGCTGTCCAGGAGACCCCAGCACCTGCTGTTCCCCCACGGGACCCATGAGGACTGCCAAGGGAACCCCAGCTGGAAGGCACCCCCCGACCCAACTCTCCAAGCTGCCCCTGGCACCGGCAGCACACCACTACTGCCGCCCTCTCACCTTGTGTCCCATGCTTATCTCCTGCCTGTGGGAGTCAGGGGCTACCAGCCCTGCTGGAACCAGTAGCTGGACCCCCAAAAAGCCATCAGAGCTGATAGGAACTGCGGTTTCCTCAGGCTACTCTGTCGCCTTCCTGGGCCCCTCCTTCCTCACTATTATGGGGAGAAGGGACTCGCCCCAGACCACACAGGGAATGGGGGCTCTTCTCCCCTCTGCACCTGTACAGGGAGAGGGGGACCAACACCCCTACACCCATCACAGACCCTCACCCCTGGGAGAGCAGGTAGGGGAGAGTGCCCGGTTTGGACCAAGTTCACAAGCGGGTGGTACTCACTGCCTGTCACTCAGCCTTCACCATGTGGCATCCATCCTCCCCTGCCCCCCGGGTTTGTGGGTGCAGCACACAGAGTGGGTAGCAGAGGCTGCAGTCTGATTCCCCAGGGGGAGGCTGGGGGGACAGAGGGGGCTCCAGGCTGGGGGAGGGGGCTGGGAGTGGTGAGACGCCCCCTCCCCCACTCCAGGAGAGCAGCCCTTCAAGCCTGCTGGCACCTGGCACACAGGGACTCCCCAGCATCGCTTTTGATCAGGAGGGTGTTCAGCTGCCCAGGACTCCTCCCCTCCGCCCCCACCTCCCCCAGGGCCACAAAGCCCAACATCTCTTCTGCTAATGCTCCTGCCTCTAAGAAGCTCTGCTGGCTTTCCAAGACTCAACTCTTTGGGTTTTTGTTGTTGTTGTTGTTACATGTTTTTTAATAAAGAGAAAAGAAATTTGCATAATTTTCTGTGCATCAGGTGGGTGTTACAGATCATGGCGCTGAGGAGTTTGAAGCAGCAGAATGGAGACCACATGGGCTGAGGCGGTTTAGGGTGTCCCGAGGAGCCCACAGGGTTTATAGCTGGTGGGTAGGGAGAGGAAGGGTCCAGACCCTCTGGACCCTCTCAAGCAAGGGGTTTGGCCAGAAGGAGGAGACACCACCCTGGCCCCCAGGCCCCTTTACTCCTCCACCATAGAAGTGACCCCAGAACTCCTGTGGGCTCCATAGGGCTTGTGGCCAGGATAGTCTCCCAGGGCAGCCCAGGCTGCGTCGGTGGCCCTTTCTGCATGGCAGATTCGCCATTGCATGGACAGAGAAGACGCACAACTGAATAAACTTGATTGACCACCCAAAAGTATACCTGGGGTGTGGGAAACATTTGGAAATATTCAGATTCCAGGGCCCCATCTAAGAGCCATGAGTTCTGAAAATGGGAGCTGGCAGTGAGGACAAACCGGTCCAGGGTCAGACAGAGGAAGTGCTTCCCTGACAGCCCGGTCCTCAGGGCCCAGCCACCTGATCCCCTTGGACTTGAAGCTGCTTGCAAAAGTGCAGAAGACAGCATTAAGAGAGAACTTTGCTTTGGTGCAGAAAATATTGCACTTCATGCATGTTTTTGACATAAGAGGCACCAACCGTGCAATTTTGAAGGCTGTGTGTATATGAGTCTGCATCATGCATCTATATATGCATCTGTGTGTGCATGTGAGCTCATGCATGTGTTTATGCACACTGCATTTGTACACATGTGTATGAGTTTATGTGTGTGTGCACATGCTGCTAAAAATAAAGCCCTCAGGGCCCTGGTGCAGTGGCCTAGTGGCTCAAGTCCTCACATTGCATGCACTGGAATCTCATATGGGCACTGGTTCTAATCCCGGAACCCCTGCTTCCCATCCAGCTCCCTGCTTGTGGCCTGGGAAAGCAATCGAGGACACGCAAAGCTTTGGGACCCTGCACACATACGAGAGACCAGGAAGAGGCTCCTGGCTTCTGGCTTTGGATCAGCTCAGCTCCAGATGTTACGGCCACTTGGGGAGTGAATCAGCAGACAGAAGATCTCTCTCTCTCTTCCTCTCTGTGTGTTGACTTTCCAATAAAAATAAAATAAGTAAATAAAACAAACAAAAATAAGAATCAGGCCCTCAGATGATGGATATTCTAATTCCAGCATTTTTTGAAATATTTTAAATAAAAAAATGTTTCATATTCAGAACAATTTAAAAAGTTTGCTATAAGTATCTGGAAATGTGACAGACACATTTCCCAATTCTCACAAAAGGTTTGAGGGTGTGGCCAGGGCCCTGCAAGTGGGGCTGCTGACCTGAGCCACACCTGCTGTGCCTCTGGGGGTCGCCTTCTCCCTGCTGGTTGCTCCTGTGGGTCTCCTGTCTTAGGTGGGGAACTTGTGCTTGGTGCTCCTTCAAGAAGTTTCTCTCCTTGCCCCAATTCTGGGACTTGGCAGTGCAGTGGTGGACTGAGGTCTGCTAGCTAGCTTCTGTCTTAGACTCCTGGACAGGTTGCCTAGTGGACGCTGAGCCGTGGCTGTCAGCATGAGGGTGTGAGAGGCTCATCCTCTCTCCTCTGCACCATTTCCTGCCTTTGGGGAAAGGAGCTCTGAGAAGTGAGAAAGACAGCAAGGCTGTCATCCATTCATCTTGGCTGAAGCTGGGAGTTTGGGACTTCACCCAGGTTCCCCATGCAGGTGGCCAGATCCCGTGACAGCCTACCTGCTATCCCTGGGCTGGGCCAGCCTGAAACGAGGAGTTTCCTCCAGGTCTCCCAAATACGGGGCAGGGACCTAAACACCTGGGCCACCCTCAGCTGCTTTTCCCAGGCCACTGGGAGGGAACCCGAGTAGAAGTGTAACAGTTGAGACACAAAGTAGAATACATCACACAGGGGGCTGTTTTATCCATTACACTACCAGTCTGTCCCCTGTGCTCTCTCTCTCTCTTTAATTATTTAGTTATTTGCCTTCTTATTTTGAAAGACAGAGACTGAGGGTACTGGGGTATCTTCTACCTACCAGTTCATTTCCCAAATGACTGTCCCAGGCAGAGCTGGGCCAGGCCACATCTAGGAGTCGGGAACTCCGTCTGGGTCTCCTGCATTGGTGGCAGGAGCACCAGAATTGGAGCAAGCACTTGTGCTTCCTGTGATCAGAGCAGAGGAGCTGGGACTTGAACCAGCATTCCCCAAATGGCTGCATCCTGCTTCCATCTTTGTCCTCACTGTCTGCCTCACCCTGTACTGGGGAGAGTGTCCTGGGATGTCAGCAGGAGTCGAGCACTGCCACAGGGGAGCCCCAGGCAGGGAGATGAGGGCAGTAGCAGTATCTCCCAGCCCCACCCCTGCATGCCCAGGACGGGCTCAGCTGTGTCCAATTTTCATGGGAAGCAGAGAGGTCAAGTCAAAGAGACCTTGGGTGAGTCATCTCCACAAAGCCTGTCCCCAAGCACGGCCTGCTCTCCAGGAGGGACCATATACCTTCTACTCTCCACTGCTCCAAGACCCTGTGGCCCGGTCCTGCCAATGGACTCAGGGAGCAGCCACAGCGATGTGCTGTCTCCTTTCATGAGCTATCCACATGCTAGGGCAGGGGCCCACCTCCAAGCCCCTAACCCTACAGAATGCCATCTGTCAGGCCCAGACCCTGGCCTTGGACTCTGTGTAGTCAGTGCAGGTCTGAGGGAGGGGATGGAGGAGGGGAGATCCCTCCCCCAACCCTCGGGGAGACCCCAGCCTCTGTCCTTCCAGCCTCCACCATCTGTTCCTCCTTCTTCAGCCACCTGTTCCTCCCTCCCTTCCCGGGCCCAGGTTTCCCTGACATGTCCCATGTGGCTTTGCTGACCCTGAAGTTTGAGTCCCACTGTTGGAATCATTGTCAGAGCTGCAATCCTCCTGCTCTCCGGGTACTTAGGGTTTTTCCTAGGAACTCGCTCTCCTTTCCTGCCGTAGATTCCATTGTCAGAGGGAGAAGTCTTCCACAGCGCCGTAAGGAGAAAGCCAGTGTCATTGGCCGCAAGGAGAAACACACTGGGGAAGAAGTGGGAAGATCCCCACGGGAAAAGAATAACGAGGAAATAAAGCAATGTGCTTTTTTATGTTCATCATTTATCTCCAAAACATTTAATAAAGGACACATAAGGCCTCTCTTAGCAGGGAGAGTATCCTAACAGGGTCTTACAGGAAGGAGGCTGGCTGGGGCTACCGAGCTGGGCAGATGCAAAGTGCTTTGTCTTCACAGAATTTGTGCATCCTGAGAGAAGCCATTTATTCGTTTAATACTTTGATTTCTTCAGGTTTTCTTTTTTCTAATAGTTCAAAGGCAGAAAGATAGGCAAGGAATAGTGGAGATGGAGGGAACACCGACCCTCCGAGGAGCTCACGGTGAAATACCTGCAGGGTTTCCTGGCTTCACCCACAGCCTCAGCCACGGGCCCTGGGGAAGCAGCCTTGGCCACTGACATGGGCACCTGCGAGGAGCTAGTCCAGTGTTCTCTGTCCTCTGTTCTATCTCATGCTTACATGGGGGTCCCATGAAGCACACACTGGCTTCAAATCTGTCTCATTCAGAGCAGCTGAGGCTGGACACAGACAGGAGGCTGGGGTTCACATTTGGAGGGAGGCTCAGTGCCTCCCATGTCAGCGTGCAGGGTCAGGTGGCCCAGCCGGGACCTGAGGCTCTGACTTACAGAGGCAGGAAAGGCAGAGAGAGAAGCCCAGGCATTCGTTCCATGTGGGCAACAGGAGGGCGCCATGATCAGGCCGTTGTGGAGAGCTGGAGCAGCCTAAATAAGTAGGGAGTTCAAGGTGAGGCAGCTGGGCTGGAACTACACTCCAGACTCCCGGCTGACCTGTTCCCTCCCTGCACAGGCAACTAAAACACAGGGCCTTGGTCTCAGTCTGCAGTGCGACCATTCAGAGGAGACAGCTTGGACCTCTGACTTTGAAAGTTACCTTCCCAGTGTTGCTTTCTCCTCCAGGAGGGGGTGTTGAGGCAATGATCAAATGTCCACTGCTCCCCCACCACCCACAGGGGAGGACACAGGCAGAGCCTCCTTGCCTAAGGGAATGGGTGGGTCTTGTCCATCTGGGGAATCTACAATGTTACAGGAGTAGAGGAAGTAATGGAGTGAGCCTGAAGAAGTCATCACCCATGGTTCATGTTCATTGACACAGTGTCCCAAGTGGTGCCCACTGCACCCAGTCTCCCCTGAGGCATGGCCTGCCCTCAGATCACCTCAGGATCCTCTCTCCAGCCCTTGGACCTGCCCCAGCTCCCCAAGAGCACAGGATGACTTCAAAAAAGAGGTCACATCTTGGAACTAGTGCATTGGAATGCTGAGTGTCTGTAAATATCAGAAAATACCCCAAATCCCACCCTGCTTGTGCTGTCTCCAGTGACCAGAGCGCTTTCCAGGCCCTGGGTGCTGAGGGATCCTGGCAATTCCTTGCCCTGGGGAGTCCTCATGTTACTGTGGACCCCTGAGCTCTACCATCTTCAGGGCCTGGCCTGGAGTGAGCGTGGCCAGCACACGTACCCCAATCACCATAGTGGTTCTTCCCCAGCAGGGCAGTGCACACGCCAGGGTCGGTTAGCAGGTCCCTGCCTGGAGCTGGGGACCGGGGTGCCTCTGGCCACTCACCAGGAACCTGAGGCAACTGCTGCAGCTGGGCTCTGGGGACACCAAATGGGAGCAGACACATTTCAAGCAAACAATTTAATGAAGCCTTATTCCAAATTGAGGGTGTATGCTTCCAAAATGAGTACAATTAAGCATCAAGAGGGTAAAAGTCCTTGAGGCTCCTTCAGGAGTGTCCAAGGGGGCAGAGCAGGGTGACTCGTGGCTCAGTGCCCTGACATATAACTCTCCACTCTGCCCAGGGTGACAGCAGCAGAGGAATGGAGGTGATGCCATTCAACATGAGGGGCAGGAGCTCTGTAGGCGAGGCTCCTGCAGCAAGGGGGCTGCCATACTTAGACAAGGCAGGCTGTGGCCTTTTCTGAGGGGGCCACTGCAGGGGCTCACCCCGTCTTCCAGGCATTCAGAAACAGGAAGTTGCCCCAAGGAGTGGGCAGCAAGGCGGCCTCCAGTGGGGGAGGGCAGATGGGGCTGTGTTCCCATCATTGCGCTGGCTCGGGGAGGCTCTATTCCATCAGTCTCACCATATTTTTGGCATGTCTCTTGGACATTGTTGTGGGGAGTACTCTTTAGCCCTGCCCCTGGGGCTGGGCCTGCCTGCATGGGCCCTGGGCCCAGGGGCTCCAAGAAAGGCAGAGAAGAGGCCCGGACACGGGCGTCGGTGCTCAGCACTGGAGACAGACAGTCTGCACTTTGGACAGGCATCCAGAGACGGGACAGACTCCACCACTGGAGCAGCCTTCCTTTGTCCCACACGCTCCATGGGGTCTGGGCAGGACTGGTCATACGTGAAGACTCCGAAGCCTGCATTGGCGTGTCTAGGCCAAGGGACTCTGAGGGCTCTTCTTTGCATTCCTTCTCCTCTTCCTCCTCTTCCTCCTCCTCCTCCTCCTTTTCATCTTTTCCATAGACAACGTGAAACGTGGCTGGTTCCACGGGGGGAGTCTCAGCGAGTGGTGCTGAGGACTCAGGGTGTGTGCACAGTGGCTCTGGGGCCTGAGCTGTCTCCATGCCCTGCAGTGTTGTGGGGGCAGGAACTGGCTGCTCAGGGACATGGACAGGCTGCTGATCCAGGCTGCAGGACTGGCCAGGCATTGCTGAAAGGCAAACAGAGAAGGTGTGCTTCTCCACAGACACCACGTGGCCTGCAGGGGGCAGTGTCCGCACCTGATCCCTAATGTCCCTGTCTGCTTGGGTGCCACTGAGGACACCCAAGGGAAGGCTGTGTGCAGCCTGGGCCAGGGACACCTCTGGCTCATCTTGGA
The DNA here is from genome assembly GCF_017591425.1 of Ochotona curzoniae. Taxonomy (NCBI): domain Eukaryota; kingdom Metazoa; phylum Chordata; class Mammalia; order Lagomorpha; family Ochotonidae; genus Ochotona; species Ochotona curzoniae. Next base: position 16,741,230 of record NW_024465894.1, on the reverse strand, counting down.
GAGCCTCACAGGGGTGCACAGGCCCTGAGCGCCTCGCCTTTCAGTCTTATCTCTGGGGACACCTGGCAGCTAAGCAGCGCCTGGTGGCGCTCCTATCACCTAAACCGCCTACCTCCCTGTGCCATATCATAGCAATGGCTGAGCTCTGAGCCTTTGGGTCCACGCTTGCAGGAGTGGGGTGGTGCCTTTGTTTGGTTAACAGCCATCACCCTGCCACATCCCACAAGAGCACACAGCAGGAAGCTGCCCAAGGCCCAGCCAGGTCTTGGGCTCACAAGCGTTTCCAGCAGAGCTGAGGAGCAGGGGGAGAACTAGGCAGCACAGAAGGGGTAGAAGGCCCTGCAGCAGGTGGCCAGCCCGGGGCCCTCACTGCTGACACCACCACCTCACGCCCAAGAGAGTTTGGGGCCAGAGCCCTGAGCTGGGCTCACCCTGGGGAGGCAGGAGGCATTGTTGCTTGGCCAGATCCCTCTTGGAAGCTTGAAGGTGCTTGATGACGATGTTGTCCTCCTGGTCCCAAGTTTGCCTGAGAGTGACCTGTAGGAACTCCCGGATATGGTCCTGGGTCATCTTCAGCAGGCGTTCTAGGCATGAGGGTGGGTGTCAGGCTGGGAGGGGCCCCAGGCATGGCCCAGAAGCCATGGCTGCTCTGACCCCGTCCCAAGGCTAATGGGTGCTGGTTGCTGCCTTTGCCGAGGCCTTCCCCAGGGGCCCATGACTAGCCAGCCCTCCACATCCCCACCCAAACCACCTTCCCTGCTCCTCGGCAGGGGACCCTGGTTCCTCTATTCCCAACACCTTGGCTCCTGTGGTCTCTGAGCACTTACTTTTGTTCAATTTTAGGGTGACATAGGCCATGGTGGTGAGGACATGTGCCCCTTGCAGTATAAATACATCCCAAAATCTTAATGCCAGGTGGAATGGCACCTAGGAAGATCAGATGAGAGAGGATCTCACCCATGCTGGCCTGAGCAGAGCCCTTGGAGGCTGTTGGAGTGCAGTGCTCTGCCCCCAGCACAGCCAGAGGCCCCAGGAGGCTGCCTCACAGCAAGCCCTAGGCTCCTACGAGAGAGACTCATCTCAGTGGCAAGTGGGACCATGTCTATCAGTCACATCTGAGCCCACTGAGCTGCCCACAGGCCCAGAGGGAAGAGAGATAAGGCCTGCCTGGCCAGCACAGCCAGTATGCTGGAGAAACCAAGACTGTTCTATGCAGTTTGGAGGCCACACGGGAGATGCAGGAGACCCTTGTGACCTGGATGAGGGGTCAGTCCTCCTGTGGGCTAACTTCAGGTGGCTTTCTACAGGTGAGGCTGAGGCAGCCCAGCTATTCACAGGGATCAAAACAGAGCCCTTTGGGACCTTCCATTTCCTTCTGGAGGGTTCTGGGCTTTATCAGGCTTCTGTGGATATGTGCTCATAGGACCTGTCTCCTGCCTGCTTGCCCTGGAATGCAGCTTCAGCCTGGCCAGCCTCTGCTTTTCTGGGCCTGCATTGTGTGCACAGAAGGCTTGCTGCTGTGTCTGTTGGGCTGTAAGAGCTCAGCTCTACTTTGGGCAACTGGATATAGGGTTGGAAGAGCCAGGCACTGTGGTGGGAGCTTCCTTGTGAAACAGGTTCCTGGTTGTGGGGCTGGGAATGAGGGAGGAGTGGGCACTTACAGCATCCAGGAAACACTGGGTGAACCAGTGTGTGGTGCAGGTCTTGAGGCTCACTCCCTGCTCCTCCTGAAGGAGAGGTAAGAGGAGGTGTCAAGGTGTGGAGCAGGCCTGGAAGCCCTCCCTGCTCTGATTCCATTAGCAGAGCCCCCAGGGTGTAGGCCGCCCAGCAGCAGGTGCTTCTGTACCTCACAGCCACACAGGTGTCCGAAGGGACACAGATGCCCTCCATCCACTCTCCCTGGTGAGTCTCACAAGATCTGTGCAAACTCTGGGGACCACTTGCTAGGAAGCAAAGCTGATGCCCGCACTGCTGCAGAGCCAAGGAACCAAGGAAAGCCCTAGCAGGACAGGGCCTCCCTGGCCACCAGGACCTGTAGACCTCGTTGAGCCTCCCTCATCCCTGTGAACACAGCCCCCGGGGGCGGGCAAGGAGGCAGTTTACTCACCAGGTGTTTTGAGAGAGTGGGCATTGTGCACTGCACACTATCACCCAGATGTTCCTGGAGCTTTTCCAGCTGTGGTAATCCAGGTTTGTAGAGACCTGAGCAGAATCAGCCCCCACCCCTCGCATCAGAGCCTCTTCCCAGCAAGGCTGCAGAGCCACAGGCAGGGGCAGAGCCTTTCTGATCACTCAGGGGGCGGGAAGGCAATAAAGGGGCAGGTGGGTGGACAGATGACCAGGTCAGTGTAACCTCAGAGTGTGGGTTCCAATGCAAGCTGCCCCCAAGTGACTGCTGGGAACACTGCAGTCAGACCATGTGCATCACAACATCCCAACATTCTCGAATGAGGATGCTGAGGGGTGACCGTACAGGAGATGCTGCCCTCTGGAGTGCCCGAGTGTGGCTCAGTGTGTTGGAGTCTGGGTAGATTCCAGGAAGAGGCCAGTGAAGACACGTGCCACTTGGACAGAGACAGGGCTCATTGACCTGTGGGTTCCCGCACAGGTGACAGCCTGGGCAAAGCCGCAGGGCTTGATGAGGGGAAGGGAGGGGCGTGTGGTCAGTACAGGAGGCCTCTACCAGCCCTGGCTTCTCAGGAATCCTCCAGAGGAGGACTGCCCTATACACCCAGCAAACAGTAAGGGGAAAAAGACAGAATCCCATGGCTTCATGGCCATGTGAGTGAACGTGCACAGAGTGGGCCCACCATTGTGGTCTACCTACCATCCAATGAATATTTTTCCTTCTCCATAAGCTGGACCAGAGCCCAGAATGTATCTTCCTCGCTGAGCCACATTAGCAAAAAGGCCACTATGTGGCTCAGGCCCTGGCCATAGCCCACCTCCTGCAAGAAAACCCAGAACACTGTTGAGTTACCTGTCTGCTTAAACCGATCTCACATGGATTAGGTGATCTCCCTGGGAGGGCTGGCTCACTGATGAAGGGAGTAGAGAGATGGAGGTGGCAGCCCCTGGTCTTCCCTTGCCCCTGGGTGTCAGGACTTTCACAAGTAGAGCATGCACCAGGTTTCCCTGTTCGTGGAAGGCCTGCAGGGACTCAGCTAAGCAGTGTGGAGACCAGAGGCAAGGACACAGGTGCACCCCCAAGAACTCAAGGTGAGGCAGGCTGGTCTGGGAATCCAGATTCCATCCCGTGGTCACCTCTGGAGCTCTGTGCTCTATATGTGCCCTGATGGGATCATTTCAGACAAAAGGAAGAACTAGGACTGTGAGACCTGCCAGAGCCAGAACAGAGAATAGACAAGTGATGGGTGTGGCCCAGGCTTCCTGGAAGCACTCCTCTAAGGTCAGGGAGGGGATGCCTTGCTGGGGTCACCTGAAGGAGTTCAGCAGCTGTGTCTCTCATGGGAAAGGTCTGTGTGGATTTGCATGGTCGTGGAACTGTGTGAAGTGGAATTCAGGCTAGTGGCACCTGCCACATGTCTCTTGGGTGCAATGGCATCAGTGGGACCCAGACTTGACTGTGATGACCACAGCATAGTGGCATGGCTTGTCCATCCCCTTGTGGAAGGCTGGTACTCAGAGGAGCATCCTCCACCCTGCCTGCATCCTGGGATGCAGAGAGCAACACAAGAGGAAGGCACTCCTTCTGTTCCCAAACTTGAGGTTGGGACCAGGGAGGCTATTAGCCTGGCCTATTCTCAGATGTGGCTTGGGGAGCCCCCAAGAAGCCAGCCTTGGTCCTCTGGGACAAGGGACACCCTGAATGGGCAGCCTTGGAATTGGACTTGTGGAGCTGACCCCCACACACTCACCGGGTTATATATGGCATACGCCATCAAGACTTCAAACAAGCCTCGCTGCCTGCAAGAGAGAGGAGGTGGCAGTGTTTCCTTCCCTGCTGAGGCTCTTGGTGCAGCCCTGTCTCCCAGACCCTGCCGGCCCCACTCAGGGCCCAGTCCACCTCTCTACCACGTGAGCAGGGCCATGATCTAAGGCACCTGTATGTTCTGCACTATCTGGGCAACAGCTGCCCGCCAGGACCCGCACACATCTCAGGGTGCAGTTGTGTGTGGTTTAATCTTCCTCTGGTGGATTTTCAGCTTTCCTGGCTTAGCATCTTTCTATCAAAGCACAGTCTGACAAGCTTCCATGCCATGGGCAATCAATCAGCCTACCAGGCAGTGCAGGCATGTAAAGAGCAACTCCTATACCCAACAGTTCCCATGTGTTTTGTGTGGTTGGTTCACTCAGAGGGTCAGTGTTGATCTGTGACAGTCTGCCCTGCTATTGTGTTGGGTGTCGTGAGCCCGGCACTTCCGTCCGAGCAATGACCCAGATCCGTGCTTGTGTCCCACACTCACTAGCAGGTGAGGTCCTCGCTGGGTTCATTTCACCGAATCTAACAGCATGTACTGGCACCCCATGTGGGTTTAGGCATTAAGCACATGTTCGTATGTTGACAGGATGAATTGCGTGTGTTCATATGTTGACAGGATGAATTCCATGTGATTTCATGAAGTGTCCCTCCTGAGCATGTGTCCCCGGGCTGCTGGGGGCTGTCCGTTGCCCTTGCTATTGAGTTTAGGTGTTCCTTGTGTCTTCTGCAAATAACACCATTATTTGATGAGAGTACAATGTATTTTCTTCCTTCATGCTTTGTTGTTTTTTTTTTAGTTTTTCCTCATTTCTTTCTCTCATTGGTGTCTTTGGAAAATGTATATAAATGAAGCTGTCTAGATCTAGTGTGTTTTTTTGTGTGTGTGTGTGTGTGTTCATCAACTCCCTGTGCTTTAGGTTTGTACCCCATCTCTCCCAGGAAACTAGCTCTCAACCCCCTGGGGCCCCTGCAAACCAGCGTCTCACTTTAGTCCATATCGTTTTTGGAACATGAGGTGGTTTCGAAATGTCCAACATATTGCTGAATCGATTTGATGAAACTGGTTGGATCGCAGCTTGGCTTGCTCTATAAGCTCCTGCAGAGGGGACCACTATGATCAGCATCAGCCAGGGACTGCGCCGCCTCAATTTGTAACCCACCTCTCCCCCACCGTGCCTGCCCGCAGTGCTGCTCAGTCAACAGTGCATCAGGCCTCCAATCCTCCCCCCTAGGGTCTCAGCCACACCCTCATCAGCCCACCCTGCTGCCCCTCCAAGAGGGCCGGCCTGTCTCCACCTCGACCTTGGAAGCTTCTCCTGGCTTTGCCTGGAGCCTGAGCAAAACATTGCTCCAAGCCCAGCACCCAAGGGCAGCCAGCCCCAAACACTAGGCTTGGAGAAGAATGTGGTTGGCACCCCCAGTTGGGCTCTGTTTCCTGATGGCAGCCTGACAGGGTGACTGTGGGCAGTTGTGGCCAACCCTCTGAAGTCCTGGCTCCCACATCTCGCAGAAGCAGCTGAGAGCTAAGTGTCACAAGTAGACCAGTCACCTGAGCTTTGGGTACTACTGGTTAATGCAAGGCCAGGAGAAGGCAGGCCCAGGTGAGGGCAGCCCATGGTAGCACAGAGCCTGTCCCCAGGTTGGGGTCTCATGCCAGGAGCCTTGTGCCCATCATTACTGAGCCACCGATCAACACCTGCCCTGTGCCAATTTTCCCAGGTGTGCCTGGTAGGGAGAAGGGCAGGGCCTGGGCAGAAGCATGGATGTCCAGGCCGAGTTGAGCATGGGAGACATGAAGGAATGCTTGCAGGTGAATGCAGATGGATTGAGGCAGAATGAGGCAGCAGCCCTGGGCTCCATTGCAGGACTGAACACCATGGGGGACCCACTGCTCTGCTAAGGCCTGAGCAGGGCAGCTTGTTTGCGGGTTGAGGACACAGACCCACCTCAAATTTGCCTGGGTTCTGGGCCTTCTTTGCATCTACACCCAGGATTAGCCTCCACACTTTCCCGCGCACCTCATCAGGGATTCCCTTAAAAATGCGTTGATGAAACTGCAGGAGAGAGGAGGCTCAGGTGAGTGGGGCCATGGCAATTCAGGGGAGGGAATGCAGGGAAGGTGTCAGGAGGGGGCGCCCTGGGCTTCATGCTGTGTCCTCAGAGGAGAGATCTGCCTGGTCTTGGTGACCCAGCATGAGAGCAAGGGCTGGGCTGAGGACACAGGTTTGCTGTGCACTGCCTGCTCCCTAGGGAGCAGTAGAACGCATGTGCACCTGCCTCTGGGATTTCCACCCATGTTGACATCAGAGGTTTCACCAGGACAGTGAGCTGTGCGTAAGGACAAGGGGTGCAGATGACCCATGTAACTCTGGGCAGCACAGTGGCCTCAGGCATCGGAGAGCCCAGTGGTGTCCAGCCCAGCAAAGGATACCCCTCAGCCCTGCTCTGCTCAATGTGGTCCCCAGAGGTGTTCTCCCCACAGTACCTTGTCACTATCATGGTATTTGCTGTAGTTTTTGAGCATTTTCACCCACTTGGTCAGTCTCCTGGACTCGGTTCGTCTTTGCTGGAAAAGGAGAGAAGATGATGGCATGAGCCCAGGGGCTGCCTCTGAGCATGGCCCTTAGATGCAGCTCAGGAGCCCAGGATGCTGCAGAGCTGGGCCCCAGAGCTGGTGTCAGAGGGAGTGCCGGGGTCCTGGCCTTTGAGCATATAGCACACCCCATCCTCAAGGCAGAGACCCCTGAGCTGTCCTCAAGACAATCAGAACCACGCAAATGAGTTGAAGGGCCCCACAGTTCTGGAAGCCAGATCTACAGTCAGCTTTGGGACAGGTGAGTGAGTTCACATCCCCACTGGCACCTGCAATCGCTGTGAGTTCTGGACCCTCAGGCTCCCCCTTCCTACCTTCTGCACCCACGAGCGCTCTAGCTGTGTTTAGCACAAAGGGGCCCAAGGCCAAGGTCTAGCTCTCACCTTAGTCCCCAGTGTGCTGTCCTTAGGAATTGGCTTCTCCCTGGAAAGGAAGGGGAGGGAAGCAGAGCTGTGAGGCTAGGTCCCAGACCAGGCCCTTCTACCTGCAAATCAGCCAGGAAAGAACCAGCTGCATCTTGGCAGCCCAGGGGATGAAGAGGGGAGGTGGCCTTCCTGATGGCAGATGCCAGGCAGGCCTTGGGGGCTGGGAGTGCAGGGATGCCAGGGCCACATGAGCACTCTCACTGTCCATGGGGCTCCAGTGCTGTCCCGAGGCCCATGCTCTGGATGTGGCAGCTCCCTCTGCAGCAGCTGTGAGGCTGCTGTCCTGAGAAGGGACAGGCTGGCCAGGGCTGAGGGGGCTGTGTACCCACATCAGCCAGCCCCGGGAAGGCAGCCTGGAATTGGCCAACTCAAGGTGGCCTAATGCACTCTCTTCTGAAATGTGAGTGTGCCGCTGGGGCTCTGGGCACCTGGGAGCACCTCCGCCCTTCCAGGAACTGCCTCCTCTTCTCTCCTCCCTTGTGCACACCCAGCCTGAAGTACCTGCTCCCACTGCGGTCCTCAGGAGGCCAAGCACCTGGCAATCTTTCCCCTGACTTTGATCCTTCTTTTTACCTGGATCTTTTTTAGACCATGGAGCCAAACTTCCCTGCCTCATCCCAGCCCTAAGGTGAGCTGCTAAGACATGACCAGAAACAGCCCAGCCTTCACCCCTACTGGCCACTTGCATCCACACTTCGGGACCTCTCTGCTGTCTTGCACAGCACTGGGGTGGTGGTGGGCCAGCTTCAGTCCTGGCTGCTGTATCCCAGGCCTGCTATCCTCTCTGAGCAGACCCAGGACCAGGGCCCTCAGCTGCCAAACCTCCTACCTAGTCTCTTCTTCAGAGGTCCCAGCAGTTTGGAGCCCTGAGACCACTCCCTGGCTGTCCCTCAATCTGACCTCAACAGCCTTTTGTGAGCCAGGCGCCCGAATGCAGGTACCTGCTGGACAACTGCCAGGCTGATGCCTGAACCTACATACACAGCTCTGGGATGCTGGTGGCCAGGCCAAGTCCTCTGAGAACAGGCCAGGACCCCTCACTCTGCCCCCTGACCTCAACAGAAACCTCCCTCAAAACAAAGTATCCTGTACCTGCCCCATGTCCAGGTCCATCCCTGTCATGTCCCGAGTCACTCATTGGGTCACCCTGCTCTGGCCAAATGCTCACCCCTGGGATGGCAACATGGGTCCAAGACAGGATTTGGGGAAAGGTGTGCTGCCTCATGTAGAGGGAATTTCTTTTACTCCTTTTAAGGATTTATTGATTTGAAAGATACAATGATAGAATGAGTAAGTGTGTGAGAGAGAGATATCTCTGATGCAAGGGTTCACTCTCCCGAAGGCCACACCAGCTAGAGCCATGCCAGGTCAAAGCCAGGAGCCAGGCAGTTCATCTGGATGTCTCATTTAGGTTCAGGTCGCAAGCACTTGAGCTGTCTTCCTCTGCTCTCCCAGGCCATCCACAGGGAAATGAATCAGAAGTGGAACAGCAGGGACACAGAGTGGTGTTTGTCTAGCATGGCGGCGTTGATGGTGGGGATTACCCGCTGCACCGCAGTGTCAGTTGTAGGAGTTTGAAAGCCATCCCTGCCCAGAGATGAGCTTGGATGCGAACAACTCACCACAGGAAACCAAACCTGTCCGGAACAAGTTCATCGTCGCCATCATCGTCCTGTCCGATATATGGTCCCTGCAGCCAAGAGGGGACCCCAATCAGACCCCAGGGGTGCTCAAAGTCCAGGACAGCTCTGCAGCCCCTCTCTCTTTAGTATCCCCAGGGATCCCAGAGTCTGGGGATCACAGGCACAGCCAATGAGGCAAGGGACCCCCATCCTCTCCCAGCACCTGGCCTGTACCTGTTGATATAGGGAAAAGATTTGAGCACGTTCCTGGTCCCTGCGGGTCCTCAGGGCGGCCCCTTTGAATCTGTAAAACACAAACACAGATGTAACTCAGCACAGGTGAGTCGACGGGAACTGATGGCATAGGAGATCTGTGCCCGTCGGTCAGAGAAAGGGCAGCCCAACAGCCAGGTAGGGAGGCACCTGCTGGCTGGGACCCAGAGCACGGGACAGTGGGATGGCCATGTCAGGAAGGCCCCTGTTGGGCCTCCCAGCAGGGTATCCTAACCCAGGAGTTCCTTTCCCTCTGTGGCCTCCCATGTCTCTGGGACCCTCAGAGCCAAACCTGCTGCCCCCAACCCCGACTCCACACAAGAGCAGAGCAGAGAACAGGTTGTTGTGAACACTCACAGGGGCCTAACTTGACACACTCACACCTACCACACTTCACAGTGCAGGAGTGAGATGAATGTATAGATGACTTGCATTCAGGGATCCCTGGGGATTAGTGGTGTCACTCATGGACACAGGTGTGGGAGACCAGGGACACCCACCTGGCAGGGGCTGGCCCCACACTAGAGTACAGAGGACAAGTCCCACTCACCTCCACCGAAAATCCATCAAATTTTCTGAAAGTGTCTCCTGCTTTGGTTAGCAACAACTTTGCAGTGTGCTAGTCAGCAGACTACTGGTCACCAGTTGCCTCATGCCCAGGGAGGCACCTTCAGTGAGTGTGACATCATAGATGCTGCCAGTCACTCACAGGTGGTGTCCATGTGGCAGGAGGTGAGGGTCCTAAGCCCACCTTCATGTGAGATTTGTGATCTTTCGAGGGCACAGAAGAGGGCAGAGCTGCCCTCTTGGGATGCCATGGAGCCAGGGGTGCCAGTGCCCTTTGTCACCTGCCTGAAAGCTCCCAGGTCCCAGGAGACTTCCCCATAGCCCCGTTCAAGTCCTCCTCTGCATAACAGCTGTGCAGGCCTCTTTCCTTGAGGACAAGTAGCACCAGAGCTTACATGTACCTGTGCATCCAAATGAAGTCCCCTCATCCTGTGTTTGTTGCCGCAGTGACCAGTGACCTGGGAGCGCCAGGCCAGCTCCTGTCCTGAGACAGACCCCACTCCAGCACTGCTGCCCTGGCTGTTCCTGCTCACACTCAGCCTGCCCCTCCTCCTTCTTGGTGCTTTAGGTGTGGGCACCAGTGGGCCCTTTAGGGATACATGGGAGGAAAGCAGCCAGCTGAGCAGCACCTGCCACATCTGGAGTGCTCCCTGCCAGGAGAGCCAGTCCTGGAGGACGCAGCAGTCACTCTTGGAAGCAGCACAGTGCTGCCAGCATCCTGGCCAACACAGTGGTCATCATGGACCCTGCAGGCCACCCCAATGGAACTGCCCAAGTAGGGGATCCTCTCAGGACTCAGTGGTGTCACTCATGGACACAGGTGTGGGAGACCAGGGACACCCACCTGGCAGGGGCTGGCCCCACACTAGAGTACAGAGGACAAGTCCCACTCACCTCCATTGAAAATCCATCAAATTTTCTGAAAGTGTCTCCTGCTTTGGTTAGCAACAACTTTGCAGTGTGCTAGTCAGCAGACTACTGGTCACCAGTTGCCTCATGCCCAGGGAGGCACCTTCAGTGAGTGTGACATCATAGATGCTGCCAGTCACTCACAGGTGGTGTCCATGTGGCAGGAGGTACAGGTCCTAAGCTCTGCCTATCTTAAAAACCACTAGTACCCCACAGTCTTGAGCTTGTTACCCAATTACTGGATTTGAAGGCCATGTTCTTTATTCTGCCATTGCAATGGTGGTAATTGGATTGTTGGCCATGGGCTCCCAGCAGTCACTTCACCAGGAGACAAGGGCAGGGGTGTCTGAAGCTGGCAGGAGGGAGATGGGTGATCAGTAGGGAAGCTAGGCAGCAAGGCCATGACATGGGTGTGTGAGTTTCACTTGTAGAAGCAGAGAGTATGGTCCAGCCAAAGACGGTGGAGAAAACCCCATTGGAGTGTGAGGGTGGAAGCACCTGCCTGCTTATACTCAGGGAGCAGGGCACAGCAGCAGGAACCCTCAGGCCATGCGGGGAGGGGAAAGAGGAGGAGGAGGAGACCCTGTCCTTTCTGTGGCTGCTAGGCGCTCTCCACTGCCAGGGCCACACCTTGGGCCTCACAGAGCTCCCATTCTCCTGAGAATTCACAAGTCAAGCCTGACTGTTTCCCAGACATGTCTGGGTCCCCTGTGTTCGCAAAGGTGGCTTCACCACAGCTGAGCTTCTTGTGTCAGTGTCCCTACACCCACCTGACATAATCTCTGCCTCCTGGACAGCTAAAGTGTCACACAGCAGGTGGCCAGGGGAGCCTAGAGTCGTGCTGGCACCCAGTAAGTCAGGTGTCTATGGGCATTGAAGCAATGGCAGGGCTCAGTGCACAGCAGGCAGAGCTGAGCGACAGTGGGCAGGAGAAGGATGAGGCTGCTTGGGTTCCTCTCCTGCAGGGCAAAGCAGCTGCTGTGGGGCTGAGGAGTAGCCCCATGCTGGGCAGTCCAACAGCTTTGCCTGCTGTGATTGCTCCTTTCTTGTGCTCTTACTCTAAGGTGTAGGCCTTGTGGAGTGATAAGAGAGCCTCATTCTTTGCTGCCTTCAGGGAAAACATGGAGGGTACTGTTTGTAGAGGAACCCAGGTCATGAACAAGAACCTGCTAAGTTTTCTGGGGGTTCTGTTTGTTCCTGTCTTCCACTGCCATGTGCTGAGTGGGTGTCTGTCCTCACGGTGAGGGGTGAGTTGTGTCCTCATGGTGCCTGTCTTCTGTCCTTGGGTAGTGAATGGAAGCCCACCATTCGGACAGGGATTTGCACGAGTTGCGCTGTGGGACGGGGAGCCCGGTGTTAGGGGCTATAGGTTGGTGAAATTTGGCCGTGTGGAGTGCTGGAGTGGCTGCTCAATGGATGAAAGGTGAGGATTCAGGGGTAGAACATGAAGACGATAGGGACATGTGGGGGAGGACACGAGGAGACAGGTGCCACAGAAAGAGGCAGATGGGAGAGGAGGGTCAGAAGGAGGAAGGAGTGTCAGGTCAGATGGACGAGGGCCTTGCATGCTGCACAGGGCAGGTCGAAGCTGAAATGCACCATGCCAGTTTCCTCTTCCCTGACCACCAGAAGGTGGACTCCAGCTCCAGAGAGGAGGGGCCATCATGTCAACCTGTGTTCTGGTCCACTGCCCTGGTCTTCCCTACAAGGTGGAAGCTGTCAGGCTTGAGCTTTTCCTCCAAGGCATGTAGGAGGGCTCTTTTGAACTGGATGTGACTTGGGATTCTGGTTTACCTGAGCTGGGATCCTGCCTGCTTTGCTGTGTAACCCCAGGAAGTGACATCACTGCTTTTCTAATGGTCAAAATGAGGACCATCACCTTGTACACACACACACACACACACACATTCACAGAGCTTTGACAGTTGTGCATATGTATGTGTGTGTGCATGTGTGTGTCTGAGATTAGGGGTATGGGAAATTAAAACACGTGCCCCTTCATGTTGAGCCCTCCTCCAGCACCCCTTGGGGGCTGTTTGGTGTGACAAACCACAGGCAACTTGACCTTGAACTTCACATTCCTTTTTCTTTTTTCTTGTTGTGGTGGCAATGGCCCCACAACAAGAAGGAGACGTTCAAACAGAGAAATCATCTGGAACCTTTGAATTTACTTTCCGCCATCCCACTCTCTAGACCCCTTCCCTTGGGCAGCTGCAGTGTTCCTGCCTGGGTGCTGGGCTGGCATGTCTTGGCCTGCCCAGCCTTCTCCTCATAGCTTACAAAAAAAAAAAGAGAGAAAAGCATAAGCAACTATACTGTCCCACTGGCACAGGTAACACACATTTGCCCTGAACCAGGCCCAGAATGACAGCCAGCTATGGCTTCTTCCAGCAGTGTAACACTTGCCCAGGTACAGGTCAACCTCAGCAGTTGCCAACACCTGGGGGCGTTCCTTTTTAACAGAAATCCCCCTGATTTTGTGATGGATGAAACACTTCATGTTTTTTACAAAAACATTTATTTTTATTCGAATGTCAGGTTTAGAGTGAAAGGAGAGACAGCAGGGGACAGATTTCCCATCTGCTATTTTACTCCCCCAAAGTACTGTAATTGCTGTTGCTGGGCTGATCTGAAGCCAGAAGCCAGGAAGCAGGAGCTTCTTGTGGTTCTCCTTTATGTGTTTAGGGTACCTACCAAGGACTTGTGCCATTCTCCCCTGCATTCCCAGGCCACAGTCTGGAGCTGGGTGAGTGAAGCAGCCCAGACATGAACCCATATGGGTTGCTGGTGCTGCAAGGTGAAGGATCAGCCTTTTGAGCCACAGCACTGGACCCAAAGCCTGGCTCTTGCAAGGTCACAGGCTCCTGGTCTTTCTTCATTCCTCCTGCCAATTGGTTCTTGTGCATTGACTTGGAATCAGTGGAGTACTTGCGATGGTTTGCTCGGGAAGTAGACAGCCCATAGCTTCCTTGTGTATCAAAGAGAAGATATGCAAAGCCTCTACAAACACCATCCAGCTGGCACATACCCAGTGCCAGGCCTGACAGGTGGCACTTTCAGTGGCCGCAGACAGCCTGCTGATGACAGGGTCTGTGCTGGTGTGGGCGGAGCCCTGGTTGCATCACACAGCTGTTTGTAGCTCTCTGCATGGGACATGCCTCCACCTTCCCCAACCCACTGCCTGCTCACTGTGTGCACAGTCAGTGTCAGCTATTGGCAATCCAATCAAAGAATGAAAGACATCAGCTGGAGTTAGGGACAGAAATTGACTTCACTTGAGCAATGAAGACCCTATCAGGGATGGACAGCTATAAACTTTATACCAAAGGGTTGGAGAGTTAATTTCATAGAATGCCTCTAAAAATGATCTTTTCCTCTTGACATGTTCAAGTGATGGAAATCAGGAAAATCTGCGTGGCCCTGGCTCTGTGGTACAGTGAGTTATGCTGCCATTTGCAATACCATCTAATAACTGGAGTGTGAGTTCAAGTCTTGGCTACTTCGTTTTTCATCCTGCCTCCTGTTCATGTGCCTGGCAAGGCAGCACAAGACAATCCAAGTGGTTGGAGCCCTCTCACTCCCATGACAGTCCAGAATGGTGCTGCTGGTTTTAGCTTTATATTGGTGCAGCCCTGGCAATTGAGGCCATTTAGGGAGTGAACCAGTAGATGGAAGAGTCTCACTTGTTTTTTCTGTTTTTGTCTCCCACATGGGTGTGCAGGGTATCAAGGACTGGGCCATCCCCTGCTGCTTTTCCAGGCCACAGGCAAGGAGCTGGATCAGAACAGGAGCACCTGCGACACCAAGCAGCACTCATAGGGAATGCTGGCCCTGAAGGCGGAGGATTCACCTGTTCAGACACAGAGCCGGCTCCCAAATACAGTTTTAGTAATTTAGCATTTTCTTAGCATTTCACCATAGTTGTAAATGCCTTTTATCGCTATCATTTTCATGGCTTCACAAGCTTCCAGACCGTGGGGGCAGATGAGGTTCTGTGTCAGAAGGTAGCCATTAACTCTGATAAGGATTCGGTTAGGTAAAGCCATGCGGTGCAGACAGATTTACACATGCAATCCTTTAGACAAGCCCTGGCGTCTTTTCCCATTATTTCCCTGAGATGACTAATGCTGGGTTAATACTGACAGCTGGACAGAGTTTGGGCCACTTCCTTTGTCACTGTCTGGACTGCTGAATATGCACAGTTTAGAAGGAACTCTATTCTGCTGCAGCGATTAGGGGTACAGAGAAGGGAAGGGCGGGTCCGTGGTCACCAGACAAATTAGAAACAAAGACGGGACCAGGCACCTGCTCGGCGCCGCTGACTACAGCGTTTTCCAGCTGGCTACGCGGAGGAAGTCTTCTGGCAAGAGAAATGGGGAGCAGACAAGGAAAGAGCCAGGAGCTCCTGGCAGCTGCGGGAAGAACCTGCAGCCCGCTGGGTGGAGGGGGCGGGGTTGCGGAGGCCGGGTGGAAGCTGAGCGGTCGCCTGGCAACCGGGGCGGCGCGGCGTTCGAACGGAAGCGAGGGACCAATCAGGAAGTCCGGAACGAACCATTCCGGCACTGTTGCGGGGGTGGGGCGGAGAGGGAGAGCGGCGTGCTCGTGTCGCTTTCCTCGGTGGGTTCTCCGGAAGGTCGGGCCCACCTGTAGTCCTCCGTGCAGAGCGCAGCTCCGAAGGGGCTCCTGAGGGTCCCCAGGCGGGGCTGGGTCCTCCCTGCCTGCGTTGGGAGTGGCCGCCCGGGTCCGAGCTGTCAACCCGCCCTGCGTGGAGGAGTCCCGATTGCCGGCGCGGGTTCCAGGTGAGCATGTAGATGGCCCGGGTGCGAGCCCGGGACCGGGGAGGGCTGCCCGCCCGGCGCTCCTAGGCCTGGGGTCGGGGACCTCTCCTCGTCCATCCGCGTACCGCTTCACAGAGGCCGGCGTCCTAGGCCGGCGAGGGCTGGAGAGGATCCATTCGCCATTGCACTCCAGCGCGCAGCGTCTAAGTCTAGGCAGATGGGGATTGGCTTTGAGAGAGAGACCAATCAGCCGAGACAGCCCGTGGACCCCCGGCTGCATGACCTGGCATAGGGGCCCCTTCTGGGCCTCTGCCTGCCTTTCCCCAAAAGTCAGGACTGGGCCCACCCTTCTACCTGCGGGGGTCCCGAATCAGGCACTGCTCTTCCAGGGATTTGGGGGGCTCTGGCAAGACTGATATTTCTCAGCGTCCTTAAGCCTCAGGGACACTGCTGACTTCTTGGGAATCTGGCCTGGGTTGGGAGAGGAAATTGAGACAGCCCCTAAACACCAGTCGCGAGACCCTCGGGGTTTGGGGGTGTGGCCAGGGCCCTGCAAGTGGGGCTGCTGGCCTGAGCCACACCTGCTGTGCCTCTGGGGGTCGCCTTCTCCCTGCTGGTTGCTCTTGTGGGTCTCCTGTCTTAGGTGGGGAACTTGTGCTTGGTGCACCTTCAAGAAGTTTCTCTCCTTGCCCCAAGTCTGGGACTTGGCACCGCTAGCTTCTGTCTTAGACTCCTGGACAGGTTGCTTGGTGGATGCTGAGCCGTGGCTGTCAGCATGAGGGCGTGAGAGGCTCATCCTCTCTCCTCTGCACCATTTCCTGCCTTTGGGGAGAGGAGCCCTGAGAAGTGAGAAAGAAAACAAGGCTGTCATCCATTCTTTCAGCACTTCTTAAAATTATTTGTTTTAATTTAATCTGGAAGGCAGAAACACAAAGTGGTCTTCCAGCTGCTGGTTCACATTCCAGGACTGGGTCAGGCTGAAGCCGGGAGCTTGGAACTTCCCTAAGGTCTCTCACGCGGGTGGTGGATGCCAAGACACCGCACCTGCTACATCCTAGGCTGTGTGTAGCTGCTTCAGTGTGGGAGGCAAGTGTCCCACATGGCCCTTTCACCGCTCTGCTCACTGAGTCCTTCAGTAACTAGTCTGAGTGTGTGGTCCCTCGCCTGTTCCATTTTCCCAGCTGCTCCCTCTGGTGGCTTCTGCCTTGTCCTTGTTCCTGAGGTAGTTGTCTCCTCCAGGTAGAAGGTAATGAAGGTAGGGGGTGGCAGGAGGCAAGTGGAGCGTTCAGCAGCAGCAGCACACACCTCAGGGGTGTCTGTGACCTGTCGTCCAGGTAACTGCAGGGAACTTGTGCTTTCCATGGGAGAAAGGCCAGCTCCAATGGCCCCCATGGCCTGCAGTCCCCTACCCCTGCCATCAGACAAGCGTTCCTCTGACCCAGGTGTCCAGTGCAGACAAAACACTGTAGGTGACCACTGCAGAGTCTCAGCTGTCACAGAGGCCACCACTACGGTCTGATGGGAAACACTGTGGGTCACTGGGGACATAACTGGGAGTACACTGGGAGCTGCGTGTTGCAGAGTGAAAAAGAGCAGGTGAGACCAGTATGTGCCATGTGCCTAAAAGAGATGATACGAGCCTGTACTTGCTTGGTTTGCCTAAGTGTTCAGGTCCCAGTGATGTCTGTAGGGAGGAGAACTGAGGACAGAGGTGGGAGGGTGTGGGGTTTTTTTTGTTTTTTTTTTTTTTTTTGTAGCTTTTGGTTTTTGAGTCATGCACATGCATTACCTCATTAAAAACAAAATAATTATTTATATATACACATACACACACCTACATCTCATGAGACCACCACCCTGCATGTGATGTATCTCTGACTTGCTGTGTGTTTTTGGCAAGCTTCTTTGCCTATCTGCACTGAGATAATGATCTCAGGTCTGAGCAGGGGTAGCCTAGGGCATAAAGTGGGCCTAACTGTAATCTGCTCAACACCCACCTTCCTCATTCCATGCCAGGTCCTTCCCTAAGGCCTTGCATATGTTATCTGTCATTGCATTCCCACTACAAGCCCCCTTTCTTCCCTTTGGCAACCTGAGGTGCCAACGGAGGCCCAGAAGGTTGGCATGAGGGCTGGCTAGGCAGGCATTCAATGCCCTGGGCATCCACACTGACGGCCCTCGCACCACCTGCTTGGTGGGCTCTCTGATCTGAGGTTTGTGCAAGGTTGAATCCTGGGCAGGCTGGGACATGAGCAACTTGGAAGCCTCCAGAAATAGCCTGAAGCCTAGCATGTCCTCAGAGGATGCCCAGCTGGAGTGCCTCTGACCTGGACAGCTGGGCTGCAAATGGAGTGTGGGCTGCTGCTGTCTGGAGCCTTCTAGAGCCTCTTTTGAGACAGGCTAGAGTTTCCTTGTCTGCCCCTCAGCGGTTATAGCTGCTGCTGAAGACCGAAGCAGGGGGAAGGAAGGAGCAGGGCTGGGTGCACACTTCCAGGAAACATCAGGAAACATACCTCCTGCACCGCCACCAAAAGCACCAGCGCTCCCAGCACCCCTGAGTGCCAACTGTGCTAGGTGCTTGCTTGTTGAGCTCCCTCAGCTCTGCCACCTGAGCAGTTGCTGCTGGCATTGCTGGCCTCTTGGGAATCAGCGTGCAGATGGGTTCTAGCGCCTGGAGTCGGCTCCAGATTTTGCAATCTTTGCACATGTGGTGAAAGGTACAGAGTATCTGATCCAGCGTGTTATTCCCTGTGAAGCATACATTTTGGTGGCGTGAACTGCATTCCTGCTGTGCCCTCATCACTGCCTTCGTCCTCCATGCCCAGCACCATATCGTATGGTGGCTACTCCCCCAGCTCTGGGCAAGCGCCACAGGACTTTGAGTCTCTAGGCATTTGTCCAGTCTAGGCCCTGCGTAGAAGGTGTGGCCTGTGTCTGATGGAGTTCACTCAGCACTGTGTCCTCAAGTGCATCCCTGTAACACAGGTCCCAGGTGCATTGCTCTTTCAGGCTGACTCTGCTGAGCCCTGTAAATTCCATGTCTTGGTTGTGCTTTCTTCTGCCGATGGGTGCTTGGGCTGTTTTTCCTTGTGGCTGTGGTGATGGAGGTCATAGTCCCTCCTCCAGTTCCCAGCAATGGGACTGCCCGAGGTGGCTCCACCAGAGTGTTTCTCACCATGACAGGTGACCACAATGACCACAGCACCATTGGCTAATTTCTTGACACCATTGGCTAACTTCTTGGCTTGCTTTTTAAAATAATCATGTTCTTGGGTGTGATTTGCTATTCATTGTGACTTTTTGTTCTATTTGGCCATTGGTGTATCTTCTTTGGAGAAATGTCTTCAAGTGACTCTATACTCTTTTTGTTTGAAATTCAGAGTTACACAAAGAGAGAGAGAGAGAGAAAGAAAGAATATCTTTCATCTGTTGGTTTATTCCCCACGTGGCTACAATGGCCTGGTCTGGGCCAGCCTGAAACCAGGAGCTTCTTCCAGGTCTCCCAAATACGGGGCAGGGACCTAAACACCCGGGCCACCCTCAGCTGCTTTTCCCAGGCCATTGGGAAGGAACACAATTAGAAGTGTAGCAGTTGAGACACAAAGTGGCACCTGTATAGAATGCTGCCATCACAGAGGGGACTGTTTTATCTATTGTTCTACCATTCTGGCCCCTGTACTTTTTTTTTTTTTAACTCATTTTTTATTTACCACTTTGATTGGCAGAGCAGCTGAAGTGGTGACAAGGGGGAGAGGGAGAGACAGGATCTTCTAACTGCTGGTTCATTTCTCAAATGGCCGCAATAACCAGAGCTGGGCCAGGCCACAGCCAGGAGCTGGGAACTCCATCTGGGTCTCATGCATTGGTTCAGGAGTTTGAGTATTGGAGCCAGTACTTCTGCTTCCTATGATCAGAAGTAGAGGAGCTGAAACTTGAACCAGCACTCCGATGTCAGATGTGGCATTCCAGGCAGTGTCTTAATCACTTCACTAAGTGCTCTCCCAAATGCGTCCTTTGATTTGTTTTGTTGTTGTTGTTGCTTTTTAAGATTATTTCTTTTTACTTGAAAGTCAGAGTTACAGAGAAAAAGAGAGATCTTCCATCCTCTGGTTTACTCCCCAAATGGCTGTAATGGTCAGAGCTGAGTCATTCTGACACTTGGAGTCAGTAGCTTCTGCTGGGTGTCCCACATGGGTGCAGGGACCCACTACCTTGAGCCATCCTCTGCTGCTTTCCAAAGCCATTAGCAGGGTCTGGATTGAGAGTAGAGTATCCAGGACACAAACTGTTGTCCATATGGGACACTGGTGCTGCAGGCTGAGGATTTGCCTACTATGCCACTTCACTGCCCTGCGCTAGCTGTGCACTCCTTACCATTCCCTTTAGCACCTGAAAGTAGCAAGTTGGCATTCTAAGTCAAGGAAGACCTTGCCCAGGAGCTGAGCACTGCAGTTTGGGCTTGGCTAAATCTTTCTGACTACTTACCCAGTGGTAGCTGTGGGCTATCACACTCAGGCTGCATGCTGGGAGGAGGGCACTGCCATGAGTCCTCTTGGACGGCTAGGGAGGCTGTAGCCTGGAGAACCGGAGTCTCTCAATGCAGTTGTCATGGCTCATCCTGGTGGAGCTGAGATTTGAACTCAAGCAGGCAGGGTCTGGAGTCTGCGCTGCTGGTGTAGAGATGGCTGGGGAGATGCACTGGGAGGGACAGCAGGAGCAGTCAGGGCAGGGCTTTGGTGTCTTTGATGACCTTAACTCTCAGTCTCAGTCTCAGTTTTCTCATCTGGATAATGGACATAATGGTGGCATCCCCAGCACTGGGGTGGTATGGCCTGGAACACTGAGACTGTTTCCAAGACATGAGCTCCTCCCTATTTGGTTATGGAAATTGTCGTTGTCACCTTGCTGCTAAGTGCTATTGGGGCTGGAAGGAACCTTTCTGCTCATTCTCATGGCTGCCTCATTGGAGGACCAGCTAGGGCCTCTGCAGGCCACTGGGGCTGGGGGATGGGCTTGTTCCCTGCACCCTAGCGAACTCCTTTCACCAGCCCCAGTCCAGCCCAGCTCCCACCAGGCAGGGAGGTGGAACTGGATCCCCCAGGTCTGAGATTTAGCAGACTGCTGCTCCAGGGAGAAGGGCCTGATCAGCTGTGGCCACCAAAAGTGAGCTCGGGCTCTGGCTGGCAGAGGACACTGTCGCCTTCCTCCCAGGACACCTTCCTGCATGGCCACAGTCTCATCCTGGGGTTGGGGGGGGAGGGTTCCCCTTGCCTCCCCTTTCCTGGCAGGTGCAGAGGTTTAGGTGAGTCCAATGTCTGCCACCCATAACCCCAGTTCCTGTTAGCTCTGTGACGGCCACCTTCCCTGCTTGCACAAAACTTCTCCCAGAACCCTCAGGTGACCAGGTGAGGGAGGGCGGGGCATGGGGGACTGGGAGCCTCACAACCTACTCAGGGAAAAAGGGAGTGGCAGTAAGGCTTGGTCTCAGGAGAGTCCCAGGCTAGACTCTCAGGGTGACTTTGGGCAAGTGACTCGGGCTGTGGCAGCCACAATTTTCCATTCATCAGATGGGGATTGTTACCAGAAATGCCCAGTGGGTTCTTTTCTCAGCTTAGTATAGAAATAAAAAGACTGGAATCTGTTGCAAACAGAAAAGTTTATTTGTGAAGGGACCAGGTGAGCTGGAAAGGAAGGAAAGAGGAGGGAGAGACACCAAAGGTTTGAGGAAGGGTCTTAGGAATTTAAGCCTTCCTTGACCTCTCCCTGTTGGGCGGGGAACCTACAGGTAAGATGTTCCCCATTGGTGGTCTCTTAATTAATTAGAAAATGGGTGGGCAATGCTGGTGCCGCCCACCTGAAGGTGTGGTCAAGATCTCAGCAGACCTGGATGGTCTCAGGGATGCCCTAAGGCACACAGCTGGTGTCCCCGGGCAGTTCATACCAGGAAGGGTTCTTTCCTCTTCCTGCATAGGAAGGTGAACAGGCATTACCTGGGGCTCAGTCTATACATCTCTGAGACAGGTGCCCTTGCTGGAGCGAGCTGCTGGGGACTCCATTCACCAACTGTGCTTAGGTGGCTCAGGGCGCTGGGAGAGTTCTCTGGGACAGGTCTGGAGTGAATCCGGCAGGGTTCCAGCGCTGGGCAAGCTGCCAGGACGCCTGGCCTCGAGTTCCGGCCCGGCTAGCTTTCCTTCCTCCTTTTCGGATAAAACCTGGGCGGGCGGGTTCATCTGCCCGCGGCCACCGGAAGTTGCGCAAACGCGGGTTACCTGAGCCCCAGGTGGCTGGGTTGGAGGAACAAGAACGCGCGGGGCACCCAGGTACGTGCGTGCGGGGGTGGGGGATCAGCCCAGGTACCCCCTCTGTCCTTGGTCGCCATCACCTCCTCCTCATTTGAGAACCAAGGCAATCTGAGATCAGAGAGGAGCGAGGAGTGGCGGGGGTCACAGCTTTGCTCCCGTGGCTCCCTTTGGCACCGGAGCCCCTGCTATTGCCCCCTGAAGCCCAGCGGTTTCTCCGTGGCCGTGGTGAGCCGATGGGGAAGCAGAGAGGTAGGACTGGTACATTAGGGGCAATCTGGGTGCGGTGACAGGGGACAGAGAGACCCTGGCTGGAACTGCCTGGGGCTTGTGCAGATCACCTCAGATCTTTCCTGGGGACTTCATTGAGGGGTTCCCTTCCGGCAGGTGCACAGACCAGCCCTGAATCTGTTGGATCTTCTTCTGGCCTTCGGTGACCCAAAGGCCTTAGGAAGAGCTATTTTTAACTTCGCTTTCCAGATCAGCAAGCTGAGTGGGTTGTGCGGCTCAGCTGCTTGTGCAAGGCGCATGGTGGGCGGGTGGGCGGGTCCAGGCCAGTGGCCTGTAGCCTGGAGCTGGTTGGACCTCAATCAGGGGTCCTGGCTCCTAGTTGCAGGAGGACTTGGGGACAGCTGGGCGGGCAGGAAGGGATCCGAACTGTGGTGTTCCAGGGGCTTCCTCCCTGGTCCTGCCTATGTGACCTCCTTCCTCCCTGTGTTGCTGGATGGTCCCGGGAGTGAAGCTCAGCCACCACCTCCTGTGACGGGTTGGACTGGTTTGGGCGCTGCAGCCCGGGGGGGGGGGGGGGGGGGGCAGAGGCTGGTGACTTCCATCAGCTTGGTAAAGGTCAGGAGCCTCCCTTTGCAAACTGATCCCATTTTTCATTCCTCAGGGATAGTACTGCCTCAGGCCAGCCACCCCTAGGGCCGACTCCCAGCCCACCCTTGCTGCCAGGTCTCCATCTGGGGGCTTCCCATCCAGATTGGGAGGAGGGTGGGTGAGGAAGAGAAGTTGATAGACACATTTGGTCTGCCCAGTGCATGTGGTGTTGTACAAAATATTACTATTGAATATGCCAGCAGTTAAAGAACCCAGTTGGCATGTACTTCTGGCTTTGTAGCTTCCCAGGCCACTGCACTTCTGAGCCTGCAGCAGGTGGGGCATGATGCCCAGGGTAGGGTGCCCCTCCCGCCTGGCCACATGGGTTCCATAGGCGTTCCAGTTAAACAAATATTTATTTCTGGTATGTGTCCAGAGCAGTGTCCTGGACCTGACCTGGGATCAGTAGGCCTAAGGCACAAACTGCTGGCCTGGTGGAGCTGCTATTTTAGGGGTGTGGGGACATCAAAGGGCATGATAACCATGCATGGCTTACATGGCATTTGTAAACATGATCAGGAGAATAGAAATAGTGTGTGGGGGACATTAGGGGAGAGGCTGGTGCAGTGTTGAAGCTGGTGTAGTGGGGCCGACATCATAGGAACATGGGCCTTTTAGTTATCCACTCTGGGATGCCAAAGTTTCAGTTTCCCCATCTGCAAAATGGGGTGGAAAGGTCTGCCCTACTCCCTGGCTTGTTGGCGATCATGGTGACAGATGTTGGTAGCTGTGAGGCGTGCAGGAGGGACGACAGGCTCTCGCCTGTGCACTTGGATCCCTGGGCATCCAGGTAGGGCTGTCGGCAACTTTCTGCCAAGGTCCTAGTGCTCTGCACTCTGCTCTTCGGGGCTGTGATAGCTGGCTCCACACAGCTCATATTTTTCTTTTTCTTTTCTATTATTTACAGGTAGAGTTACACCCCCCACACACAGATCTTCCATCTGCTCATCTTCTCCCCAAATGTTACAAGCAGTGTAACATTCGGGCCAGGCCTGAAACTCCATCTAGGTCTCCCACATGGGGAGGAACCCAAAGACTTGGGCCATTTTCCGCTGCTTTCCCAGGTGCAGAGACAAGGGGCTGATTGGGATTGGCACATCCAGGGTTTCAGCTGGGTACTGATTGCCACAGTGCTGTACACACACACACACACACACACACACACACCCCTCCATGGAGCTATTGAGATCTTGAAATGTGGCTCATGGGATTCAGGATTTGTTTATTTATCACAAAGGCATAGCAAAAGAGAGAGAATGAAACATTGTGTTGGCTGGCGTCCTCCCCTCCGGTAGCTAAGGTTCCGGGGCAGGGCTGTGTGTGGCTAGGCTCTGGGAACCCTGTTCAGGTCTCCTGCAGGAGTATCAGGGACCCAAGCACTTGGGCTGTCCTTCCCAACACATTAGCAGGGAGCTGGACCAGAAGCAGAGCAGCCAAGTCTCAAGTCTTTACTTCTGCTGTGGGATGCCGCGCTGTGACAGCAGCACGCAGTGTGAGATTTTCTTTTGCTTCATTTTCAAAGAGGGTGGGGAGCCAGGTGGGTAGTACTGTGAGTCCCAGCCCCATTTTGGAAATAACGACATGTTTGGCTTGGGCTCTGTTCTTTGGGTAGCCAGGACACTGGGGCACTCAGGCACAGTCCCTTCTGTGAACTCACAGTGCGTATCCCGTGGGTGCTGGCAGGTGGAAAGTCTGCTGGTGCTGCCTATGTATTCTGGGGCACTCTAGCTGCCTTCTGCAGCAGTGTAACTGTGGGCTGACAGGCCTGCCTGGCATGGGAGTGCAGCAAGTGCCATGTCTGGACTCCACAGGGGCAGAGGTGGGGATTTGCTGTGCCAGGGGCCTGGCATGCCTGGGCAAGTGGATGGCACACAACAGCTTCCTGCCTGGGTGGCTGACGGCAGGAGGTGGAAGCAGGCACTCTGTGGGCAGTCCAGGTGGGGGTGGGTGGGGCCGGAGTCTGAATCCTGGTCCCTTAATTCTGACTCCACCGATTGCTGGGCTCAGTTTCCCCATCTGCAAAATGCAGCAGTTGAGAGGACTTTGAGGTTGAGCTGGCCAGAACCCAGGGCAGCGCCAGGAGGCCTGTGTGTGCTCCTAACCCACCCCCCTCCTGCCTTTCTTTTTTCCTCTTAGCTAAGCCTGGTTCTCCCTATCCACATCCCCTTCGAAGGAGGGTAGGGTGGGGTGGGGCCACACAGCCGTGAGCCTTGCCTTCTGCCTGCTGATTGGCTCTCTGTGAGCCGGGGGGCGTGGCTTGCACCTTATAATAGGGAGGGCGTCTTCGCTTTGCTCAGCCTTGGCGGAGCCTTTGTCTGAGTGAGCTCAGCCCATTTTTCTTTGCTTTCACGCAGCCGTTGCCGGCGTCCAGCTGTCGACTTTCTGCCTGGATCTCTGACTTCTCAGCCTTCTGATCTCTGCAGACCCACGCCTCAGGGTATGTAACAGCCATGCCTGTGGACACGCTGACCCCTGGAACCCCAGCTGCCCCAGCCCTACCTTTCCGCCTGCGGACCAAGGTGCCCGGCTACCTGCTTCGGAGGCCAGCAGATGGTGGAGTCCGGAAGCCCAGTGCTGTAGAGCGCCTGGAGGCTGACAAGGCTAAGTACGTTAAGAGCCTGCATGTGGCAAACACCCGCCAAGAGCCTGTGCAGCCCCTGCTGACCAAACAGCCTCTCTTTAGCCCTGGAACTCGCCGCACAGCACTAACGCCCAGCCGCCGAGCCCTGCCCGGCCCTGGCCGCCGACCCCAGCTCGACCTGGACATCCTCAGCAACCTCATCAACTTGTGCGATAGTCCTGTGTCCCCTGTGGAACCCAGCCGCACCCCCGGGCAGACTGAAGGAGCCCATCAGGCCGCGCCAGCCACACCTCCACGCCCACCACCCACTACGGCAGCGGTCCGCAGAGTGGATGTCCTCCCTCTGCCTTCATCTCCTGCCCAGCCCTGCCCATCGCCCAGCTCGGGCACCTCCTCCAGCCCAGCTCGGCCACAGGGTTTGCAGCGCTCCAAGTCAGACTTGAGCGAGCGCTTCTCCAGGGCGGCCGCCGACCTCGAGCGCTTTTTTAACTTCTGTGGCCTGGACCCGGAGGAGGCACGGGGATTGGGCGTGGCCCACCTGGCACGGACAAGCTCGGACATCGTGTCCCTGACGGGGCCCAGCGCTGGGCCTGGCAGCTCCGAGGGCGGCTGCTCCCCACACAGCTCTGCCACAGTGGAGGAGCGCGCCCGGGAGCGCGTCCCCTACGGCGTGTCGGTGGTGGAACGCAACGCGCGTGTAATCAAGTGGCTGTATGGCTTGCGCCAGGCCCGGGAGACACCCGCTGCTGAGGGCTAGTACCCTGCTGGACCCGGAATTTAACACAGGACACATCTTGGAGGGGTACTTGGGCCTTGGTCTCTCACATCTGCTCCATGGCGGTGGGAGACTAGACACAGCCTCCTTGGGTGAACTTGGCATGGAGGCCCAGGCTCAGAGCCTGGACCAGCGCTTAATGGTTGGGACTGACCCTGGGGAGGATTGCTGTTGGCCTTGAGCTTTGGACCGGAGGACACCCCTGCTCCTGTCCTCTGGTAGGGTTGCACGTGGGGTGCTCAGCCCTCCCTGGGGAGAGTGTGCTGCCCAGGGATCCTGCCAAGCCTGTCTGCTCAGTGACCATTTCCTCCTTCCTTCCTGGGCCTTTGACCCTTGCTAACTTCCTCTTCCTTGCCCAGTGGGGCCCAGCTCCCAGGCGACTCCCCCCGGGGTGGGGGTAGGGACCAGGGAACCTACCTACCTACTGTACTTCTTGGTCTTTGGGAGTAGACCTAGGTGGGTAGACAACAGGAGGGACTGGAGTGACTCCTAAGTCTGTGCTGCTCTGATGTCCCTCCCCCTGGTTAATAAACACACACGCTTGTTTCTCCAAGGCTGACTCTTCTGACTCTTCTATGGTCACTTGGCCAGGGTGGGGAAGTCTCCTGGTAGGAGCAGCACAGCTGCCTTGTCGCCCACTGTGAAGTCCTGTGGGGACATGCACATTGGCTTGGGTGCCTGGGAGCTTGCAGTCCTGCTTCGATGAGGAGGAAACGGAGGCCAGGCCAGAGGTGGGAGCAGCACTAGGAAGAGGAGCTTCAGCGGAAGGGCCAATAGGGATGCCTCCCCAGCCCCCTGGTTCTCAAGGGGGCAGAAAGCTGAAAGGGGACTACCCTGAACTTGAGGTTGCACAGAGTTAGGTTAAGGGGGTGGAAAGTAGACGTTTTTGGAGGAAGAGGGACTTGGTGTAGGCTCCCTGGAGCAGGTGGCATTGCCTTGAACTCTGGGTAATCCCGGACCAGCTAGCCTTATTGGACGGGGTGGGACCGTCAGGGCCGTGTGTGGTCCTCCAGTCCTGGGCATTCTGAGCCCTTTGTGCCATATCCTGATACTGAGGAGCAGGGGAAGGAGAGCATGGCCACGGGCTTGAGGCCTCTCTCTGCAAGTGACCTGCCTCCTGGGATAGCCACCCGTAGCTGGTGGAACGTCCAGGATCACACTGGGCACACAAAAGGTCAAAGCCAGGGGTGGGTGCTGCAGGCCTCCCTGCAGGGTGAGAGTGGGGAGGAGGTGGGTGGTGTTTCCTCTCCTGCTGGCTGCCTTGGCTGCAACCCTCAGAAACAGGAAGCTCCAGTGGGGGCCTGGGTGACAGGCTTGATGCTGATTTTATTTTAAGCATACAGAGGAGATTTCCGCCAGGCTGTTGACAAACATCAGAGTCAGCCCAGCCTTCTGTCTGTCTGTCCACAATCAAGAGCCCTCAGGGGCCTGCCATGGACTTGCACAGTTTGGGGGAATAAAGAGGAAGATGGGGTTAATGCTCATGAGAGTGGAGTCTGCTTGCTTGTGATGTGGAAGGGGAAACAGGCACAAAGAGGAGCATGACCAGGCAGGTGCCTGGCAGTTTTGACCTCCTCGGTCTCCATGCCCATGGTGATGTCCAGGCAGGCTCTGCAGCCCTCCCAGTCCTACTAGAATTGCCCTTTGCTGTGATATGGCAGCACTCCTTCCCCTTGTCCCTGGCCCCCCATCCCCAGTCCCATTATCCAAGAAGGCAGGTGGGTTGACCTCAGTTTCCTTGTGAAGAAACTGAGGTTCAGGTTTTCCTGGGCATATCATCATCGTCCTGGTGGCCTCTCTGGAGTCAGGTGTGTTAGAACCAGAAGCTGAGCTCAGGGAGGAGTGGTGATCTGTGAGCTGCCGACAACAGGACAGCAGGAGGGCCTGGGCCACCCTTGCGCCTCAGTCACCATGTGGCCAGCGGTCATTGGCGCTCTGGACCCCAGATTCTCCCAGCACTCTCTATCTGCTGCCCGTCTTCCCTTGTGGTCACTTTATTCTTGAGCTACTGTGAGTCCGTCAGTGGCTCAGGCAGATTGTCCCTGAATTAATTTGGAGGGTGACAACACAGGGCTAAGAAGCAGAAATCCTATGATGTCCTACAGGTGCAGGGCACTGCACAGAGCCTGTGGGCAGTGAAGTGGAAAGACTTTGAAAAGCAGGTGCACTCTTGGCCTTCCATCAGCAGGGAGTATTTCCCTATGAGAACGCTTGAGCGCCTTTTGTTGGGGTCCCCTAGGCAGAGAGCCTGTCCATGCTAGACTTGTTTTTCCATGAAACCGCTGGTATGTTCAGGCACCTGTGCTCCAAAACCAGAGGTGTCCCCAAGCTGGTCCAAGGCCAGCCCCCTAGGGTGCTGGGAGGGGCTGCTGAGGAAAGAGTAGAGTGGCATGCTTGGAACGTGGGGAGGAGCAAAGCCACTTGGACTTCTCCCCAGGTATTGCTTGGTCCTGGGAGGCTCCCAGCCTCCCATGCAGGGTCTGTGGAGGGGGAGTTACTGGAGGTTCCACCCCCTCCCTCATGCAGCTGCCTGAGCAGCTGCTGAAACAGCCTCTCCATTCTTCTGCCCCAGGTGGGAGCTTGAGCTGGGAGTCCCTTGAGGGTCACCAGCTGCCAGGCCTCCAGCAGCGCCCCCAGGCTGGCCTGGCCCCAGCTGCCTAGCCCCTAATTAAGCAGACATGAGATATGCCCCCGATGCATTTCCCACCGGTTAATTATATGCATGTGGTGTTGGGAGACTGGCAGCTACCTGGAAGGTGTAAAGGCTTCTGGAAGATACACCCCCAACCCTGCACTGGACCTCAGTTTACTCTTGGTGGAGGGTGGGCACAGTGGTTGTGTTTCTGTTCCCAAGGCACTCAGGGCAGGGAGAGGAGCCTCTCCCTTCCTGCAGGTGGGGCTGAGGAATAGACAATGGGTCCCTGAACTCGAGGACCCAGGAAAGGGAGGTGACATAGGCGAGTGCCTGGAGACAGCTCACTACCAGCCAGGCATGTGGAGGTAAGGACTTGAAAGTCTGTGGGGACCTTCCAGGCCCAAGACTGAAGCTCCTGTCCAGGTTTAAAAATACAATGGAGCAGCATTTTTCAGATATTATAATTATATATTTACCTCAGCATTTGTTAGGAAAAACCAAGCATAAAAGAAAGGGGCTGGCATTGTAGTATAGTGGGCTAAATTGCAATATAACATCCCAAATTGGAGTGCTGATTTGAGTCCCAACTGCTCCACTTCCAATCCAGCTCCCTATTTACATACCTGGGAAGGTAGTGAAAAATAACCCAAGTTCTTGGGTCCCTGTCACCCATATGGGAGACTCAGATGGAGTTCTTGGCTTCTGGCTTTGGCTTGCTCCAGTCCTGGCCATTGCAGCTATTTGGGGAATAGACCAGTGAATGGAGAATCTCTCTCTCTCTCTCTCTCTCTCTCTCTCTCTCTCTCTCTCTCTCTGTGTGTGTGTGTGTGTGTGTGTGTAAGAGAGAGAGTGAGAGAAAGACTCCCATTCAAATAAATAAATAAATCTTAAAACAAGAGTCATATAGTGGAACCCAGTGTTGTAGCATAGAGTGTAAAGACACTGCCTGTGACAGCAGTATCTCATATGGGTGCTGGTTCCTGTCCTAGCTGCTCCATTTTCCATCCAGGTCCCTGGTAATGCACCTGGGAAAGCAGGGGAGGATAGCCCACATATTTGGGCCCTGGCATCCATGTGGGAGACGCATGGGAGGATCCTGGCTCCTGAGTTTGGCCTGGCCCAGTCCTCATTATCTGGAGAGGGATTGGAAGATCTGCTTATCTCTCCCTCTCTCTTCCAAATAACTCTGACTTCCAAATAAATAAATAAATAAATCTTTTTAAAAACACATTTTTTTTTATTATTATTAAGGAAGATTTGGCTTTCATGAATCTTTTTCTCCTTTCAGCCTACATGTAGCCCAGGGTTTTAAGCTGGTATTAACTATATTATGACTGTCAACATTGTTTCCCACCAAGCCACATCTGGTTATTTTGGCTGCATCTCCTCTCTTGTATGACTCTTTGTTCTTCCTGGAGTTGCTGCCTGCTTTGCTTTTCTCATCTGCTTGCTTTTCTCCTAACCCATCCTTAATTGCCTGAGGCCTCCGCTTTCCCTGAAGTTACATTACACATCACAGAGTATTCATTGGTTCCAATTTCTGGCCTAAACTGTTCAAACAGTTTTCATCATGTCCTGCTGTCTTCCTTTGTATACTGGGGCCAGTTTTAATAATGGAACCTTAAATGCAATCTTTAAGATAAGTAAGTATTTGTGGGAGCCACTGTGCTCCCAGAGCCGCACTGGAGCCTAAGTGTGCTGGAAGTCACATGATGGAAGTCAACAGCCTGAGGCTCCTCCGGCTGCTTTCCCTTTCCATATACAGTTCCTGGCCTGTGTGTTTCTGGTCTTTCTTGCTGGAGAGCTGCTGGGCCAGGAGGTGGGGAGCTGTGCTTAACTTACTGTGTCCTTGGTAGGTGCCCCATGACTGTTTGCTGAATGAATGAATGGTGAATGGTATGCTGGCAGGACCTACAGGCTCCTGGAAATTAAAAGGCCTGGGTTCAAGATCTAGGTGAGTGATAACAGATCATTTATTCTTCCTATCCTTTGCTTTTCCATGTAACCCAAGGATATAGCCAGGCAACCCAAGGCTATAGAGGCATAGAAGGGTGCTAGGGCCCTTGTGCTGCTTTCTGGGGTCCCTCTGGCTCAGCCCCCTACCCCCACAGTGGAGTCCTGCTGGAGTCAGAGGGCTATGTCTGGAGCCTGCCAGCCTGGCACTGGCCACCTGATATCTGAGCCAGGTGGTCCTGGGCAGTCAGTCTTTTAGGGCAAACCAAGTCTGCTGGGTCTCTCTTCTCCCTCTCTCCCTCCCTCCTTGGTCAACATCCGCTGACAGAATAAATCCCCTTAATCCTCCCCGTGCCTGCGGCCTTGGCAGCTTGTGAAACTTGCCTTGTGTGTCCAATTTCACCTCTGTGTCATCGCTATTTTGCTGGGTGGTGATGGTGGAGTGAGATGGGCGGGAGAAGACAGCTGTCACGAGGGGCCCACGACTAGGATGTCAGGCCACTACTGTTCCAGTCTGCTTTTGGCCTGGCCCCACCATCCTGCGTATGTGAGTGTGTGAGTGTGAGAGTGTGTGTGTGTGTGTGTGTGTGTGTGTGTGTGTGCGCTAGCGTCCTCCCCTCTCCATGCCCCTCCCAGGTCTTTGGTGGGCTACAGTGGTTAAAAGCTGATTCAGATCCCACCTCTGCTAGGTGGCCTATTGAGTGGTCCTCCCCTCTGTGTCTGCCACAAGTATGGTTCCCTCAGCAGTGGACACTGCAAGAACTATCATTGCATGCACTGCACATACCTCTAAAGTTTAATTTGTTACCAATATTTAAACATACAAACCCATAAGAAGAATGATCCATGAGAAGGGAGGGTCTCAAAATGTCAGTAGAAAATGGGATGAAAGGATGCATTGGAGTTCTGTGTGTAGTTTTTCACAATGTGTGTTTTCTGGGAACTTTACAAAGATGCCTCATACAAACTATCTATGAAGCTCCAAGCACCTGTGGTGTGCCTGGTGCAAAGCTATATGCCCCAGGGATTCTGGTACTGGCAGTGGGTACTGTGGTGAGCTGGGTCCTGCTCGTGTCTTCCCCACTGTGGTCTCAGAAGGGAGAAAAGTCGTGCTAGAGTGGGGAGAGGCCCCAGGATTCACTCCTTTGGAATCCAAGACCAGTGGTGTTTGCTGTGCCACTGTTTCCGCAGGGCTGTATATTCACTTGGGTCTATGTTGATGGAGGGCCCTGCCCCAGCCCATTGGCACCTCCCAGGAGCTCAGATTTCATAGAGTCAGAGCTTTGGGTTCTAATGCAAGAAATGTTGAGGTGTGCACCCACAACTTTCTAAATACAGCAGGACCCCTTATCTCTATTGCTTATTGGGCTTTTGTTGGTAATGAGCAAGTATTAGGAAATGCCCAGCAAGGGAAAATGGTGACATAAACCTGGCCCTGTTGAGCACTGGAGCCCTGCGCAGCCATCACTGGGGACTCTGCGCACACAGCATATGGAGCCACAAGCCCTGCTGCACAGCCTGCAAAGCCAGGGTGGTAGGATGTGTTTTTGTTTATGAAACAGAAATAAAGCCACATACTCCTGGGCTGGCAGAAAATCTCCCTGGAGAATTAGACTGGCAGGGGAACTGGCTGGTGTGTGCCTGCAGTTGGTTGAAGAGTCACTTGTTACTTTTGTGGCTTTTGGATTTGAATTGCATGAATGTTTGAGGGAACTTCATGAAGTCTAGGGAACAGAATTAAAAGATAAGCCAATTTTAGTGCAAACATTTAAAAAAATCTGTGCAAAGGGCCTTCAGAATGTCCATGAAAAATGCACATTATGGAAAAGTTATATATGAGCTTAAAAAAATTCCTTGCTGGGATCTGCCTCATGGCCTAACAGACAAATCTGCTGGCTGTGAGATTCACATACCATAGGTGTTGCTTTATAAAAGTCCAGGCCGCTCACTTCCAGTCCAGCTCCCTGTTTATTCTCCTGGGAAGCTAGCAGAAAATGGCCCAAGTGTTCACACTATTGTACCCATGTGGGACGCTCAGAAGAAGCTCTAGTCTCCTGGCTTCAGCCTGACCCAACCCTGGCTGTTGTAGCCATTTAGGGAATGAATCAGCAGGTGGAAGATCTCTGTAATTCTGCCTTTCAAGTAAATAAAAACATTGTTTTAATTCTTTATATCAACACGAACGAATCTTCTGATTCATTTTTGTGAACTTTTGGAAGTGACCTCATATGTTTTTCGTAGAAAAAAAAAATGAAAGCAAAACTTTAGAGAAAGTGAAAGAAAATAGACAGGAAACCTGAAACAGACAGACCACCAACCCCAGGCCTGCAGGGGCAGCTGGCTACAGCCCCTGGGCAACCCAGCTTCATCTGCTTGGTTTTGTGGCTCCACCCTCCATGGTAATATTTTGGTTTCCACATACACAGCACCCACAGGATATCCCAGCCAATAGGCATCAGGTTCTGGGCTGGGCCAGGCGCCAAGGTTTGTGATGGGTATGACACAGCCCCAAGAACGGCGTCGGCCAGATGCCTGAGCTATGACAGAGGCCAGCCCAGAATGGTCCCCCTTCCCACGGTCCCCTAGGCCCTGCCCAGATCATGTTTGTCTCATGTCTTCCAGGTGGGTGGACAGAATCTTCAGAAAAACCAGCTTGGTCAGTGGACACTGAGCTGCAGGGACCAGATCGAATCGTTCACTCATTCACAAGAAATTCATTGAGCACCTGCTACACGCCAACTACTCCAACAGGCAGCAAACTTACAGAAGAGGAAAAAAAAAGTCCCTGCATTCCCAGAGCTGTATTTCTGATGGGGACACACAGAAAGCACACTTAAGAGTGAAAATGCAATGGAGGGAGACAGAACTGCAAAGGAAGCTGGGTGGGCTTCATTTCTCCCTTCTTATTGCAGGGTCACTGACGTACAGCCACAGTGACCTATCTGGGGCGTTGGTAGCTGCTGACGGTGGTGGACATCTGTGTATCTCTGTCATCCACCCACCAAGTCCTTCCAACCCCTTGGGAACCGATCTCCATCTCCCACTCTACCTGGCCCACCTAGGAACCCACTTATCAATTTTCTTTCATCGTAGATTACATTTCTAGAGTTCATATGAATGTAGTCCAGGCTCTCTCTTCCTTCCTTTCTTCCTTTATTTCTTCCTCTCTCCCTCTTTCCTTCCCTCTTTCTTTCTTTCCTTTTTTCTTTCTTTCTCCTTTCTTTCAAATGAGAGAAAAAAGAGAGGATATACAGAGAGATCTTTTATCAGTTGTTTGACTCCATTCATGGTCCAAACAGCCAAGTCTGGATCAGGTGGAAGCCAGGACTTGGGAGCTCTATCTGGGTCTTTAACATGAGTGGCAGCAGCCCAAGCACTTGGGCCATTTTTCCACTGCTTTTCCAGGTGCATTAGCAGGGAGTGGTTAAGGAGTGGAGCAGCTGGGACTCATACCAGGGTACACCAGTATGGAATGTGGCATCGAAGTCATGGCCTTACCCACTGCACCTTGGCGTTGGCCTGTGTAGCCTGGCTTCTGTGGAGCAGTACAACACACCTGCAATCCAGTGTGTGGTTGTGTCTGTGGCTCTTTCCTTCTCATTCAGGTGTGGCTGCACCATGTTGAGTTTGTTCCTGCAGCCTGTAGATGGATGTGGGGCCACTTGGTGGCTGAGACAAATAGAGCGTCCATGGACATTTGTGAGCATCTGCTTCTGTTTGGGTGGACAGTGGAGAGTGGCCCTGCAAAGCCCTGGAGTGAGTGTGCAAGGACTGTGTGAGCCATGTGAGGACTGCTGGTCAACCAACAACTGATGTCAGCACCACCTTCACAAACCAGACAGAGCCAGAAGGGGAAGGGAGTCCTCAGAAGAGGGAAACTGAGGCAGGGTGTGCCTGGTGTGTGAAGGAACAGCCTGGAGATCAGCGGGAGGCATGGGAGGCACAAGGCCAGCACATAGCTCAGGATGTGGTAGCATGGCTGGCTGTGAGGGGCCTTGAATGCCCTGGGCAGCACATTGGCTGTTACTCTGAGAACCTATGAGAGGGTTCTGAGTAGGGCAGGGAGGGCAGGAGCAGGCTGACTTAGCACCAACCCTCAAGCCCCAAGTGCCAGGTACAGAACAGGCTGTGGGCAGCAGGGGTTCTAGCTGATGCAATGGACCTAGCTGGAAGTGAAACAGCAGGACTGGGGCACAGGCAAGGGAGAGGCAGACATCAGATTCTGGGTCTACCCTAAAGGTGGACATGGGATGTGAACAAAAGAGGAGCCTTAGGTGGTGTCTGGGAGCTGAGTCCCGGCCAGCCTGGACATGTGCCCCTCATACCAGCATCCAGAGGGATCTCAACTTCAATATGAGCTCTAAGCCTCTCTGCAGGCACCTGGCCCAGCTGATGCCTTGATTCTTGTTAGGGTAGAGACCCTCAGCAGAGGCCCTGGTGAAACTGTCAGGCCTTTCTATCCACAGATTTCTGGACACAGCTTTAAAAATACAATAATATCTTTAAAGATTTGTTTATTTTGATTTGAAAAGCAGATTTTTACAGATAGGAAAGAGAAGGTCATTTATCTGCTATTCACTCCCTAAATGGTCACAATGACCTGGAGCTGAACTGATCCAAAGTTAAGATCCAGGAGATTCTTCTGGGTCTTCCCCCTAGGCATAGGATCCCAAGGACTTTCCCAAGCCATAAGCAGGGAGCTGGATGGGAAGTGAAGCAGCCAGGACACAAACTGACACCCATATGGGATATTGGCGCTGCAGGTGGGGGATTAGAGTACTAGACCACCTCACTGGCCTTTGGTGTTGTGATCATCTGAGGACAAGAGCTCACTAATCCAGGCATCCTAGACTCCTGCAATGTTGGAGCTGAAAGGGTCTTTAGCAACCATGAAGTCTGCCCCTCCCCAAGCAGATGGGGATGGGAATGCCCAGAGAACAGCCAGGGCTTGGCGCCTCATTCCTGTGGGGAGCCCACAGCCAGCAGAGGTTACTCCAGCCCTGGAGGCCTGGCAGCCCAGACTTTTGTCTCCTGGGAGCCTGCAGTCCTGGCCCCCCTGCCAACTCCTCCTCTATCGGGCACCGGCCTCCCCAAGAGCTGGCTGGCTGCTGGCCATCCAAAGAGTGCCTTCTGCTCCCCGAGGCAGTGAGCCCAGGCAGGCTGCCCGCTGAACCAGGCCAAGTGGCCAGGAGGGAGGCTGATCTTGGTCCAAGGGTGCGGGAGCCAGGCCTGAATCTGGGAACTCGGGAGAGAGGGGAGAACCAACATAGGCTGAGCTCCAAGACAGCCCTGGCTGGATCCCAAGCTCTGCCACTTAGCAACTGGGGGACCATGACCCAGGCACCCTAGGCTGAACAGTGGTGCCCACACCTGCCAGTTGGAGACGTCTGGAAAATTCTTGCTGGAAGCTCTGTAAATGCTTGTCCCCAATCCCCCCTCTTGGCCCTAGGCCTTAATTTTCCCCTGTGTCACATCATCCTGTGTCCTGGATGTGTTCAGGGGAAACTTCACAGCTCTGATCACATTACACTTCATGTTCTGGCTCTGACACTTGGCAGCTGAGTGACGTAGCACTAAGTCACTTAAGCTCCCTGCGTCCCAGTTTTCTTACTTATCAAGTGAGGCTATTAATAACCGCCACCATTCATTGCATGAGAGATGCAGGTCAGATACCTGCAGGTCACAGGTAGCTGCCTCAAAAAAAAAGCCAACAAGCTGGATTCTCTTCGTTATCACCATTCCTCGCGTGTGAACTTGGTCTTGCTGGAACCAGCAACAGGGCGGAGCCTTCCATGGGGAGGAAGTTTGGTTTCTCTGGTAACAGGCTAGGGCTGAGCCTGAAGATTGCTGGGAAAACCAGCCTTGTTCATTTCCCCCCACCCCAGTTGACTCTTAGTCCACCTACTGGAGCATCACAGCTCTGACAAGGGAAACCCCATGGCAGGTTTGGGGAAATGAAACAGGCTTGTTTATACTCCCGGTTCTGGGAACTACCTCTTGTTTCACCCTAGTGGACACACATGCCTGGAGGTGGGAACATATGTCACAGTTGCAGACAGAGGCAAACATCACTGGTGTCCTCACCTGTCAGGCACATGGGTACAGCTCAGGCCCTAGGGGACTCCCTGCAGTTAGCCCACACCAACTGCAGCCTCCCTGGTGAGAGTCTGTTAGGTGTTGTGGCTTGAATGGGGTACACACAGGCAGGGGTTGGTGGGCGTTAAGTCACCCTCCCAGCCTAGGTGTGCTTTCTGGCCCTTCCAAAATGTGTCCCCATGCTTGGCCTGGGCCCTTCCACTGTACTAGGAATCCCTTCCCCACAATCCCATCCCTGGGGCCCTTGGTTGCCCATTCCACAACCCACCCCCCCAAGCTGGTCTGGTGGCCAGGAAGCCAGAGCTGAGCTGGGCACCGAGGCTGACTGTGCAGAGCAGCAGGGGCCTCTGATCTGTGCCGGCTGACAGCTGGGGTGGGTCTGAGCAGAAGGAGCACTATGCTTCGAGTCTGGCTCTCCATGACTTCCTGCTCTGTGGCCCCGAGCTGGTCCTTCAGCCTCTCTGTGCGGGGTGGAATCAGAGACCTCCGGGAGCAGATGGCTACACTCCGGGCACAGAGAGGGAAGGACGTCCTACAGCCACACAGTGGCATTCGGACAGACCTGGGAGTGCCGACAAGGGGAGTTCATTAGCTGGGAAGTTTTTCCCAGTTACCAGCAAGGCCTAATTACCCTGGATAAACCCTGGGTCCCCAAACACCTAAGCTCACCAACAAGGTCCTTTCCATCCAGGGATTGCGTTTGTCTCTGACAACCATATATCACATCAGAGGGCAGTGCCAACCGAACTCAGACAGGAACAAGGACTTGCCCAAGGCCATTCCCCAAATTCAGGCACAACGAAAGTCTCAGCCAGGTCTGAGAAGCCCATGCCTCGCTCTCTAAGTTAAAACTGGTCTCTGGGCAGTGTACTGAGGACATAGGAAGGAGTTCTACAATAGAAACTTTTTTATGGATTTCATTTTGATCAAAACTCTTAAAAAGTATCATTTGCATGACACACAAGAGTACTAACAGGGTCTGCACTTTGGGCTTGGATTACTTGTTTAGAACTAACTCACTTTATGCTTGGCATTTTATGCCTAGTTTCCACTGAACCCTCACAACAGACCTAGAAGGCGGATACAATTACATCTGCATTCACAGATCAGGAAGCTGAAGTTCAGAGAAGTCAAATCACTTATATAAAGGTCAGTGGCAAGCGAGGGGTGCATCCAAGACTTGAAGCAGTGGTCTTGTCCCTTAGGCTTTCCCAGCATATCTAGCACCTGCTGGTGGGAAAGGGAAGAGGTAGCTTTGATACGAGAAGGCCAATTCCTGCTCAGTGGAGGCCAAGAGATGCAGAGGTTGAAGCTAGGAGGGAATTTCACCATGGATGAGATTGAGCCCAGCGACAGGAAAACAAAGTCATCAGCACACGGATTTGGGTGGAAGGGCAAGGCAAACTCAGACAACTGGCCCGGCAGCCAGGCAGCCCACATTCACACAGCTTGCGGCAATTCAGGGTTAGCCAAGCAGCATCACCCACGCTGCTTAGTTAATGTCATTGCGTTGGCGATGCAGCAACACAGCTTAATGGTGAGGGTTGCAGGCTTGAAAGTCATGACTTTCTTTTTTGAAAGGCAGATTTAGAGAGAGGAGAGACAAAGATCTTCTCTCTGCAGATTCACTCCCCAAGTGGCTGCAACAGCCAGAGCTGAGATGATCCAAAGGCAGGAGCCAAGAGTCTTTTCTGTGTCTCCCACTCAGGGGCCCAAGGACTTGAGCCATCCTCTACTGTTTTCCCAGGCTGCAAGCAAGGAGCTGATAGGGAAGTGAGCAGCCAGGACACGCACCAGCTTCCATATAGGATCCCAGCACTTGTGAGGAGAGAATTAGCTAATTGAGCCATTGTGCTAGGCCCCATGACTGCTTTTTAAAAGGTTGATTTATTTATTTGTAAGGGAGAGAACAGAGAAAGAGAGAGACATACAGACAGACTGTGCCCAGATGGCCGTATGGCTAGGGCTGGGACAG
This sequence comes from Ochotona curzoniae, assembly GCF_017591425.1. Classification (NCBI taxonomy): domain Eukaryota; kingdom Metazoa; phylum Chordata; class Mammalia; order Lagomorpha; family Ochotonidae; genus Ochotona; species Ochotona curzoniae. The sequence goes on along the minus strand of NW_024465894.1, from coordinate 16,702,927 downwards.
TCAAAAGCCGCGAGTTCCATCTAGGTCTTCATTGTGGGTGGCAAGGAACCAAGGCCATGGGTTCTACCCTGCTGCCTCCCAGGCACATTAGCAGGGAGCTGGATCGGAAGTAGAGTGGCCAGGACTTGATGCTGGTACCACAGGAGGAGGCTTAACAGCTATGTCATAACCTTGGCCCCTGCAGTCAACAACTTCTGACTTCAGGTCTGCTTTGCTCCTTGCTTAGTCCTCAGAATTTCAACATCTCTGAAACCTCGTCTGCCTGTCTCTAAAACGGATGTGCAAAAAGGTCCGGACCCCTGGAGGTTGCAGTTCCCTTCTCTCTTTCTTGGTTGGCCAAACCCTGATTTTATTCCCACTGGCCATGTGCACATCTAAAGGCTCCATTCTTAGCCTTTTTTTTTTTTTTTTGTCAGCTCCTGGTGGTTAGTACATGGAGGTGATTGAGTGAAACTTCTAGAAAATATCCTTAGAGGAAGCTGATGGATCTGGGAGGAAAGGTCTCCTGCCCTTCTTTTTGCTTCTTCCTACATAGAACTCAAGCTTTATGGCTGGAGCCCCAGCAGTCACTTGGATCAAGAGGTGACCTTGAGGCTGAAGTCACATGGTAAGAATGAAGCAATATGTGGAGCCCCAGCAGTCACTTGGATCAAGAGGTGACCTTGAGGCTGAAGTCACATGGTAAGAATGAAGCAATATGAACCTAGGAGGGATCTGGGTCCCTATGGGGACTGCATCAGCCCTGGATTGACAATGCCAGTGTCTTTTGAAAATGAACCTATTTGAGAATATAGCACAGGGAATGCTATAAACCCACAGCTGGTTTCTCATTCAGCCACATCAGTGTGGCACTCACGTCATGATGAACACGTAGTCTTGGTGTTATCTACCAAGGAGTGTGTGTTTCTTTGAGATCCTCTCAGTTTTCCCTTAAGATCTCTGTTAGGTTCCAGGGTCCCACCCTGGATGTATGGAGTTGTTATGTCTCCCCATCCTCTTCTTGGTTCTGTTTCTTGTACTTCCCCAGCTTTTGATGATCTTTAACACTTGAGGATCATTGCTCAGGGATTCAGTGAATTGTCCCTCGACCGGGAATTTTCTGATGCTGGGCAGAGGAGATGTTTTGGAAGGAAGATGACAGAGGATACAGTGCTGTTCTCATCACCTCATACTCACGTGACTCAGCTAATGGATGGTGGCCTGTGGCTAATATCCCCTCTGTAGTTTCTCCTTGAGGAAAGTCACTCTGGCAGCTGGGAGGCGGGGTACTCTCTCCTGCTTGAGAGCTGTCTGTCTTCTCACTAGTTACTGAATCAGTGTGGACTCATGGACATTTATTTATAGTTGGGGTTACAACCCAGTATGACTTTATTTACTTGGTTACACCAACTGCTTTTCTTTTGGCCTTTGGGACTCCTCAGGCTTCTTGACCCAAGAGAAAAACAAACTAAAATAGATTTTCTGCAGCGCGGGTCTCAGATTCACCCCACCCCTGCCCCCTCCCTCCTCTGCAATTGAAGCTTCCTCCTTCAAGTCTGAGCTGGCCCCAGCCCTTGGAGTTGGACTTGACCGTGTAACTTGCTTTGGCCAATGGAAAAAGGCTGAAGCTTGAATGGGGGAAGGGAGGGAAGGGAAGGGGAGCTTGCTCATGGCTGCACCTGCGAGCCTAGGCCTTGAGAACAAGGCTGCCGTGCTGTGGGCAAGCCTGGGCCAGCCTGCTGGACAACAGGAGGCTTTCCTGCCCAGTCACCTCCATGATTCTTGCCCACAGCCAGGTGAGCCAAGTTCCTTGGACTGGAGCTGTCTGCCCCAAGGCTGGGTTCTCCCACCCTCCTGAGCCCAGGCCGAACTCTACATGCCAGAGTATGGAGCTCCTGAGTTTGGAGGTAGTTTTCTAACTAACAAAAGTAAGCAGAGAGGGAAGCCATTTGCTTTTGAAAGTCTGTTACTTACATGAATTTCTTTTTCTTTTTTTTTTTTTAAGATTTATTCTGTTATTATAGGGAAGTCAGATTTACAGAGAGGAGAAACAGAGAAAAAGGTCTTCTATCCACTGGTTCACTCCCCTAAGGGACTGCAACCTAGCTGAACTGAAGCCAGGAGCCAGGAGCCAGGAGCTTCTTCCAGATCACCTGCTCCTGTGGAGGGTCCCAAGGCTTTGGGCCACCCTCTACTGCTTTTCCAGGCCACAAGCAGGGAACTGGATGGGAAGTGGAGTAGCCAGGACATAAACTGGAGCCCACATGGGATCCCAGTGCATGTAAGGTGAAGACTTTAGTCACTAGTCAACTGTACCAGGCCCACTTGCATAAGTTTCTATCACATGGTGGCTAACCCTAACCCTAGATGCATGCAGGACTTGTTTCTCAGGGAGGTAGTGAGAGCTGAATGAATGAAGCAATGACAGCATGAACAGTAGTTGGGCAATCACTATAAATATATTAGCAACAGCAAATAACAATTATTGCTAATCAGTATATTTATTATTAGGTTTTTTAAAAAAGAGATCTATTTATTTTCATTTGAAACACAGATTTGCAGGGAACAGGAGAGACAGAGATCTTTCATCTGCTATTTCACTCCCTAAATGACCACAACGACCAGAGCTGAGTTAGTCCGAAGACAGGAGCCAAAAGCTTCCAGGTTTCCCACTTGAGTGCAGGGGCCCGAGGACTTGAGGTATTCTCTGCTGCTTTCCCAACCCATAAGCAGGAAGCTGGATCAGAAGTGAAAAATTCAGGATCAGAATTGGCTTCGAGATGGGATGTTGGCACTGCATGGTGGAGGGTTAGCCTGTTGGGCCATCACACTGATCCCTGTATTATTCATTTTGTGGAGTGCTGTCATTCCATTTGTAGTTTTATCTCAATTGCTTGAGGGCTCTAAGCTCACAAATGTCATGGATCTAAGCCAACATCTCACTTTATGAGTGCATGCAATGAAATCATTTACCGGGCCTGGCACAACAGCCTAATGGCTAAAATCCTCACCTTGCATGTGCCGGAATCCCATATGGGCACTAGTTTGTGTCCCAGCTGCTCCGCTGCCCATCCAGCTCCCTGATTGTGGCTTGGGAAAGCAGTCAAGGATGGCCCAAAACCTTGGGACACTGCACCCGTGTGGGAGTCCTGGAAGAAGCTCCTGGCTCCTAGTTTTGGATCAGCTTGGTTCCGGTTATTGCGGACTTTTAGGGAGCGAATCAGCAGATGGAAGATATTTCTGTCTCTCATTCTCCCTGTAGATCTGACTTTCCAATAAAAATAAATATATCTTTTTTTTTTTTTTAAAAAAAAGCAATTTACAATCCGGTAACCTTCAAACTGGAGCTCCCAGGAGTACACCTGCAGCTAAACATTTGGGGCTGTGAGCCACAGTGGCAAGAGAATACACGTGGTGGGGCTCAAGAGGAAAGTGCTAGGAAAGCCTCGTGATAGGATTTGGGTTCGTGTAGGGTGTCTTTTAAAGAATATTTGTGTATTTCATTGAGAGAGTGTCTAAAGATTTCTGGCCACTTGTTCACTCTCCTGATATCCACAACAGCTGGGGCTGACACAGACAGAAGCCAGGAACATGGAACTCAATTAGGCAGGTGCCCAACTGCTTGAACCATGTTGGGGTGCACATTAGCAGGAAGCTGGGATCAGAAGTGGAGCTGGGGCAGGGAGCCTGGATGTGGGTGTGCCAAGCAGCGCCTTCAGTGTGACACTGATGCCCGCCCTCTCTGCCCACTCTTGAAGCCCCTGCCAACACCGCCATGCTCTTGCACTCTGGAACCTCAAGCTGCAGCTTGGAGCAGCACTCTAGAACCAGCTGATACCAACTCCGGCCCTTCTCCAGCCTTTCTCTCTCGGCTGTCCTCACTCAGACCCTGGCTCCTTCCCGTCAGGCACAGGACAGTGACAGGCCCAAGCCACCAAGGAGAGATGCTGGAAAGAAAGGGAGGGCACAGCTGCCAGGGCCTCTTGCTTACAGGGGACTCGGTTTGCAGGGAGCAGGCTCTGTGGCCCTATTCCTGCTACGTTAGGGGTAGGTTAGCATCAACCATATCCAGCCTCTCCTGGCTTTTTCCCTGGCCAGGGCATGGTGACAGAGGACACTAAGGAGGTTGGCTATGTGTCTGGAAGCCAGGCAATGAGAATCAGGAAGCCAGAAGCTAGAAGGAAGGTTCCAGCTCCTGCCCATAGGCTCCAGGCCACCCCATAGAGGTTTTGTGGGAACAGTAAGCTTTGCATGTGCCAGACAGAACTCAGCAAGTGCTTACATAGTCCTTTATTGTTCTTGACCTTGGTCATGAGGGAACACGATCAAGAAATAAAACTGGCTCTGGAGTAAGTGCTTGGCCATGTTGTTTTGGCCATGTAACTTCACTTTTGTGAGCCTCAGCTTCCCCACCTATAAAAGGGGGCAATAATAACCCCACAGGGGTCTTGACCCCACAGGGTCTGCAATGGGGCTCCCACTGACATTCTTGACGTGGAAGAACAATCAGACAAGATCACAGAGAAATTGCCCTGAGCAGGCCAGTCCCAGGTGCACTACAATTTACTAATCCCTTCGAGGTTCCATTGTTGGCTGTGTTCAGAGCAGGGTGGGGCTTGAACCCAGCTCCCTACAGAGCCAGAAGGTGAACAAATGAAACCTCTCTGTGCTGGGCCCTGTATTCAGTCTCACAGGAATCAGGGTTGAGGGTCAAGTACAAGGTGAGTGGTTCTTCCAGCACAGTTCATGGCCACCTGGGACCCTTGCTGAGCATACTCCAGAGCAGGTGGTGCCACATCGAGGAGCTCTGATCATAGCCTGAGCATTAGATTTCATTCTCTGGCTCCTGGGGAGCCACTGAAAGCTGCCTGCAAGGGGAACAACCTGATTAGAGGTCAGAGGTAGCAAACCTGCCGATGGGGCCCTAACAGGAGGCTGCTGGGATCTCCTAGGCCGAGGTGTGACAAGGGCATGATGAACCCTCAGACCAGACACGATGAACGTGACTGTTGACCCCTTCCCAGCAGGCCAGGAGAGATTGAGATCTCGACAGAGAGGTGGAAACTCGCCCCAGCTGTAGGGGACTTGGACAGGGAGCAACTGGACCCATCCACGGAGGGCCTCAGAGAGGGGCCGGTCTCTGGGGAGCGTCCCTGTTCCTCCCTTCTGTGCCACAGCCAGGCGGCCTCCTGGGCTTCCTCCAAGGAAGCAAGTAGCTGCTGCTGCCCTCCTGTGGGCCTACTTTGTGCCTTGCTGCCTCTTGCCCACCTGATTAATTCTGAGCTTAAATGTTACCTCATGAGAGTCTTCCCTGATCACTCTCAGCTGGATTCCCATGTGCTGGGGTCTGTGTGATGGATGTGGAAGACAGGAAGGTGTGAAGAGTATCGTTCTATTGCAGGTATCGAACTTCCCGCTGTGTGGCAAGGCCCGGCGGATGTCTCTACAACACCTGAATGCAGCTCCACCTCCCTTTGCATGGACACCGGACAACCCCATTGAGATTTCTGTAATCTATTTAGGCATTGTCTGCCTCTGCGGAGTTACTGCTAAGTATCAGTAGGAGCTTAGAAGCTGATGTTGCTGTTATCGTTTTTAGCCAAAAAGCTGTTATTGCTGTTATGGCTGCATCCTGTGGCAATATGCTAATCAAGGGTGCTAACTCCCCTTTTGATCCTATGCTAATCAAGGGTGTTCTGTCTTCAGGTGTAGTGGGATTCTATTCTTTCCCTCTTTCTTTGATCTTTTAGGGCCCTTCCTTCCTTGACTGTCTCAAGACCAAGCTGTAGAGTAATTGTGGCAGGAATGTGTTAGTGATTGATATGCACCATCCATTGAGAACTTTTTCCTAGCCAGGCGCCAGGTGCCAGGCACCAGGTGAATAACATCCTAGCCTTAGGTGAAACAAATGGCAGAGTTATCTTTGGAAACACCCACTTGACCATGACGTAAAAAGTCTGAGCCAGAGTTTGACTGATTTTGTATAAATAAAGCGGACAGCTTTTGTGCGTCGTCCATTATGATGATGAAGTCCTAGTGGTCTGTCTCTTTCTTTCATTGCGCCTCATCCACGCACCCTTCGCAAGTTCCGAACTCAGCTGGAGCTGGACTCCGGCACCCATGAATTCATTTATTCTTACCCTCTGTGAGTTTTTCTTTCTTTTTTAAAGATTTATTTATTTTTATTGGAAAGTCAGATATACTGAGAGGAAGAGAGACAGAGAGGAAGATCTGTCTGCTGGTTCACTCCCCAAGTGGGTGCAATGATGGGAGCTGAGCCAATCCAAAGCCCGGAGCCAGGAGCTTCTTCTGGGTCTCCCATGCTAGTGCAGGGTCCCAAGGCTTTGGGCCGTTCTCAACTGCTTTCTCAGGCCACAGGCAGGGAGCTGGTTGGGAAGTGGGGCCACCAGAATTAGAATCAATACTCATATGGGATCTGAGTGCATGCAAGGTGAGTACTTGAGCTGCTAGGCTACCATGCTGGGCCTCCTCTGAGAGTTTCTTTTGATTACACTCTGTATTCTAATTTGTTAATGTAATCTTTCAGCTACTTAGTTCAGGAGATTTTAAAGATATATTTTCAATATTTTATTTGTTTTAAACTGTTATTTATTTGGAAGGGAGAGTGACAAGAGGAAAGACAGAGATCTTCTGATTGCTAGTTCACTCTCCACAACAGCCATAATAGCTGGGCTGGCCCAGGCTGCAGCCAGGAACTAGGCTCTCCATCTGAGTCTACATGTGGGTGCAGGGGCCCAAAAACCTGGGTCATCCTCCACTGCCTTTACAGGCACTTTGGCAAGCAGCTAGCACTCAAGCTGATACTCCAATATGGGGTGCTGGTATTGCGATTGACAGCTTAACCTGCCTCGCTGACTCCTTTTCAGCTTGTTTTAGAACTTGTTTGGGGCCAATCTTTCACACTAGCCTACTTCACTCTGAAGCCTGTGGCTGTGGATGTCCATCCTGTCTACTGTCCCAGCCAGTTGTGGGCCCTGGCAGGTCCTCCATATATGAATAAATGCACACATGAAGGAATGAATGTGCCAGGCTTGGATGTTCACTTCCCACCCATGATTTCCTATAAAACTGACCCCATTGCACCATTTTGCAGTTGGGAAAAGGGAGACTCAGACAAGTCTCATAAGAGAGGCAGGAATCCATCAGATACTGAATGCAGGTCAGTGTGAGATGTTCAGCCACTTAAACCTATATTAACCTGGAAAAGCAAGACAGTGATGCTGGGCATGACCCAGCCCCCACTCCCTGCTCCACTCTAAAAAATGCTGATGAATGTGTTGCCAAGGCAACACTTTCCAAAGCCTCTTGAATCAGGAGAGGCAAGATCCACACAGATACTAAGGGGGAAGGAAAACCTGGAAATAGCAGTCAAAACCCAGCCCTGATGCTGCCGCCCCCATCCCACCATCCCCTGGGAGCGGGGAAGGAGGTACAGTGAACTCTCTCCCCAATTTGGAAATTGTCTCTGCTGGGAACTGGCGCAGACCTCAGGAATGGTGTGTTCTGCCCATTTGGCTCCATTGGGACCCGCTAGGAGCCAGTGAGAAATACAGACTGGTCTTGGAGGTCTTTCCAGAAAGCTCTTTCAGCTATTGATATAGGCGGAAGTTCTGGCATTTTGTGGTGGGTACCATGATGCCTCTGGAGAGCTCTGGGAGAGGGAGGCAGCCCACAGAGGCGAGTGTGCTGGAGGGATGATTGGCTGTGCTCTTTGTTGAGGCCGTTTCCCTCCCATCACCAACATGAGGATGTCTCTCTGGCCTGGTACAGGGTCCAGTACCAGGACTTTGCAGATGCAGGAGTCGTAGAAGGCAACTCCTGTGAAGTGTGGCCTTTGGGAGCCCCAACCTGTGCCCAAGGCTACTGTAGTCTTGTGTCACTCAGCATCCTTTTGCTGGTGTTGCTGATGCTGTGACGTAGCATCCTTGTCAGAAGGATGGCAAGTGTTCTATCCTTACTGAGGCTTGGGGGGGAGGTGCTGGCATTTCTGGGCAAGGTACAGCTATGCCCTTGAAAGTCTGAAGACTTGGGATGAGCTGGAGGCAAGAGCCTGGTATAAGGGCAGGGATGCTGGGAGAGGAGAGAGAAGGGAGCCAGAGATGAAGGGAAATGAACTGAGCACCTGCTCTTGCCTGCGCTACAGCTCTGCTTTCCACAGCCCTGACTTGGGTGGGTCCAGCCCCACCCCCTGGTTCCAGGCCCTATCAGATGACTCAGGTCTGGCCAGCCACATCAGAGAGGACAGGATGAGTGCAATCCTGGCTGCAAGAATCCAGGGAGATCGAGAGCTGGGGCTGCGGAGCCAGCTCCCCAGGAGAGCCCTGGCTGGGAAGGAAAGCTGCAGGGTGGAAGGTCCAGGAGGAGAGTGGATATCATCCAAGTCCCCTAGGTCCAATCAGTTCTCGGGAGTTCACCCCTCATCACGTGCAGCTACCTGAGGATATCAGAGCTGGGTAGGAAGGGAGGTGAGAAGGAAGGTTGAGGATTTAAAAGCAGATATTGGAGGGTAACCCCATCAGTCCTTGGCTTCCAGGAAACTGGGGAGCATACTGGGAAAGAGGGCTGCATTCCATGTCATCCTGCACTCACTGGTTGCTCTTTGGGAATGGACATTTATTATGCACCACTTTGTGCCAGGCTCTGAGCCAAAGCCTGTTCTCACATACAGGTCGCATTTCCTCCTTGCCACAAACCAGCAAAAGGGACAGTCACCATGTTCATCTCACAGACAATCAGAGGTTTCTGCTACAGACTGGGGGCCACTGTGAGCCACTGGCCCACAGTCTCAGAACTGGAGCCCTGCCCATGGCTCCAGGCTGCACACAGTAGGAACTAAGTGGGGGTTGGCTGGGCCAACGCTGCCTAAGGCAATTGGAGCTTTGTGTTAAGCTTTCCCACGTAACCTAGAATGTCAATGTCAAACGTGTCTTTGCGTCTCAAGGAGAAGGTGCAGGTTCTTTTACCAGAGCTCTGAGAGGCCAACAATACTGGGTTTCCCAGAGAGTCAACCAAGAGGCGCAGGTGGGGCTGGGCAGAGCCAGGGCACCATGGCAGTTCCTGTCGGCTCAGCCTCAGTCCCACAAACCTTCTGGAGACAGGTGCGTCCTGGAGGGGGGAAGGTGAGGTCCCTGTTGACCCAGGACTGTGGTGGCCTTGGCAGGGCAGGGGAGAGAGACATGGGTGGATGTGATGACAGAGCGTTCATGGCCCTTTTTTGACTATGATCGCTGAGTGACGCTCAGGAATCTACCTGGAACTTGGGCCTGGCCTCCTCCCCTGCAGACCCCTCAGCATCTGTGGGGAAAGGGAGGAGAAAGGCACTCCACCCCAACATCTGTCTTGGGGGCAAGAAGGAGGGGCTGGGATGTGGCCCAACCATGCCTGCTGGTGAACTGGGGTGAGCCCGTCCTGGTGGAGAGATGGTGTTTGAGCTATGGAGATCTGGCTTCCTGCGATCAGAACGGACATGAGCGCACAGCATGGATGGTGTCTGTTCTAACCCGAAGATTCCTTCCAGTCATTTTTAGGGGCTTTTTGAACTTGTCACTGTGCTGTGGTCACCAAAAGGGAGAGGTGTGGGGATAAGGCCCTGGGCTCTTCCTTCTGACCGACTGGTAAAGACTAACTTTTCCAAGGGCATCCATAGCCCCAGGAGAACCTCTGGAACAAATGGGGTCCACTTTGAGGTAAGACATGGGGAGAAAGCTGCCCATTCCAGGCCCCTAGTGGGCAGCAGTCATAAGGCACGGGTTCACATGAAAGGCACTGACAAGTCTTGCAGCTAGCATGGCATTCACATTCATCTGCTATTTCCCTTCCTCACTTGCTCATAGGGAGAGCTCAAGAGAGCTCAAGAGGAGTTGCCATGATTCCCAGGGGAACACACTCCAGAACAGGCTGAAAGGGGAGGAATTCCTCGGGGATCTCCCAATGTCCTGGGGTGAGTAAGTGTGAGTCCCAAACCCTGCAGCCTGAACCCCATCCAATGTGGAAGGGACACAGTTACCCTCAGGGATGGATACAGCCCCTTTAGGGCTTGGAGGAAACGTTTGAGGACGTGGCATGGCTGGGAAAGCTTGCAGTGGGAGCTCAGGGCAGAGGCAGTCTTCTTGCCAATGCCAGGATCTGGCCACTTTGCTGCCTGCCCACACCTTTGCTGCTGCTGGCAACCCTGACAGCACCCTCTAGGCAGCAGCCTCCCACAGGAGGCAGGATAGAAGGGCGGCACAGGGAACTGCAGAGGCCAGGACTCTCCACCAAAACATCGGCCATTTCACAGGCAGGGGAGCCAAGAGGCAGAGAATGTCTCTGAACTTCTGTGTCAAGGAGGGATGGCTCAGGTGACTAGAGACAAGACCACGGTGTTGTGTCTGATGTGTGGGTCCAGGCTGGCTCGGGGAACACGCAGTCTGGGCTCCTGGGTGGCCCAGCCTCAGGGCATGGCTGCCCCTCAGACGCCCACGGGCCTCAGCATCATTCGAGTGGCACGCAGTGAGTAGCTGGAGCCCCGGAAATATTGCCAGCGGATGCCGTTGATCTTGCGCAGGTGGTGTTGTACTGGGTAGTAGATGCCGTTGAGGTTGGAGAGGCCGCAGGCGTCATACCACCAGCCTGGCAGGAGAGGGAGGGGGCAGGGGTTGGGGCTCAGCCAGGAAATGGAGGCTGCTCACGGCTGTGACTTCCTGGACAGCCCGGCTCATTGGAGGGGGTGGAGCATGCAAGAGACCCTTTGCTCAGTCTGAGCCAGGGAGGGCAGCGTGGGCCGGGGGCGGGGGGGGGGTCCTCCTCCCCTCCCCCGACCCCCATGTCCTTGCCTCCTGTCCCTTTTAGTGTCCTCCTTGCTCTCTGTTGGTTGCTGGTGATCTCCACCACACTGGTGTCATCCCTCTTTCTCTGATGTTTGCCCTGCCTCTCGCACCTGTGCTCACCTGTCAGCTGCCCTCTTTGCCTCTGTCCGCAGCAGGCGGTTCCAGTCACCTATCTCTCACCCCGCATGTGCCTCCCGACCTTGCCTGTGGCCGCATTTCTCCCTTTACCCATCCTGGCCCCTGCTGCTTTGACCCTCACTGTCTGTCTTGCTGTCTCTCTCTGCCGCCACCTGCCTCTCTTTGTGTCTCTCCTCCTGCGTCTTGCTCATCCCCACCCCCCACTCTCAGGCTCCATCACCCTGTCTGCCACCCGAGCCTCCTCTGGGTCTCCCTAGGCTTGGTCCTGCATAGTTGGGTCTAACAGGCCATCAGGCATCCCCTGGAAGACCCCACCCTAAGTGTTCTTCTAGCCTGGCTTCACCAGCAGTTTGAGGAGGAAGCAAAGCCCAAGAAGGGACCTCCTGGGTGGGCAAGGCCATGCCCTCCACATGCACCCAGACAATTCCCAGGGGACCCTTTCCACTCCACACCCACCTCCTGACAGCATCTGGGCACACTTGCAGTGGCAGTTGTCATTATCTGCATCACGGGTGCTGAAGTTGGCACCTTGCAGGGGCAGGCTGCTCTGGCGCCCAGCGGAACCATTGTAGCCACTCACAGAAAGCCTGGAGGCCACCCAAGGGTGGTGACAGGAGAAAGATCAAGAGTCAGGATAAGGCTGGTGGGGAAGGGCCTCCCTGGGGGCTGTGTCCCAGGCCACTGTGCTTGGACCATGTCCCATTCTGGCTCGCTCCCTTGTCTGCTGTCTCCCAGGGACAAAGCACCCGCAGCATGCCAGGGCTCCTTCAGGGGATGTGGAAAGGAAAGGGGATGAGGATGATGATGGAAAGAGTGCAACGATGGCTGTCTCCTGATGTGCATTCCAAGGGGTTGGGTCTTGTTTGAGAACTGTGTGCAGGGGCTTAGTCATCTCCCTGTAATTGCCAGAGGGGCTTGGCAAGATCCAGAGAGTTTGCTTGAGGTTTTAGCAGGAGCAGGGCTTTCCAGCCTCATACCCACTTACCTCTTCCAAGAAGCCTTCCTCGACCACACTAGCCCACCTGGATCTGCTCCCCAGGCCATTGCCAGCACTACCCCCTTGAGGTAGCTTGGCGGGAGACTTGGGGCACAGGAGGTGAGGAGGTTTACATTTCTTTGCCTGACTCAGGGTCCAAGGCTGTCTGGGATGACAACCTAGAGCTCGTTGGGTAGGACGCAGAATGCTCCAATCCCAGCTCTGACATCCCACAGCAGCATGCCCTGGGGTGGGTGGCTCCAGCTTTCTGAGCCTCAGTGTAGATCAGTGATGTGAACAACGACCCTGCTGGTTGCATGTGACACATGCAGGGCAGTACTGGAGCCCGTATTACTCAGCCCTGGGCCCAGGGCCGGGCCTGGTGGGGGAGGGTAGTGGGTACTGTGCACAGGAGGGGCTGCTCTGACTGCAAGGGGGTGGCATGGATGGCCAGGGCCACTCAGAAACTGCTTTTCCAGGCTGGGTGCTGCCAAGAGGCTGCCTGGGTGAGCTCCTTAGGGTTGGGGCAGGGAGACAGCCTACTCACTCCCATGATCTTGGCCCTTGGGGCCTGAGGTTTGGTGTCAAGTTCGTGCTGGACCTGGCTGGCCTCAGGGATAGACCAAAGGTATTGGATCACCCTAGTAACACACTAGTCACTCTAGCAACACTGTGGGTCTACTGCCCCAAGCTTCGAGCTCTGGCCAGCAAGATGGGGACCTGTAGCTGCCAGGGGCCTCCTGTGTCATGGAGTGGCGATGTCCTCTGAACACAGCACTCAAATGCATGTTCATGGCTTGGGCTGAAAAAGGCCAAGCAAACTTGCAAGTCTCTGGGGGCTCCCAGTCAGACATACAAGTGTGCTTTGCATGTGTGAGTCCATGTTTGAGCCTTGGCTCGTGTGTGTGTGTGTGTGTGTGTGTGTGTTTGTGTGTGTGTGTGTGTATGTATTTGCCTGCAAGAGCTGCCCTGAAGCATTTGACACATGTCTGAGTGTGTGCTGTGCTGGGTGTGTGTGCTCTGTGGGCCTTGGGTGCTGGTGAGTGCTCTACAGTGCCATGTGTAGTCTTACACTTATACATCTTGTTTTTGTAATCAGATGTGAGGCAGTGCCTCCAAGAGCTATGTGCTGGGGTCTTCCGGGAGGGATCATCATCAGGCTAGAGTGGTTCCCACGGGGAGGATATCAGAACTGTCTTCAGAAGCAAGGGGCATGGACTACATCACTGAGTCCCCAGGCGTACAGTGCCAGGGACAGAGTCATCCAGGACTCCCTGGGAGGAAGGGACCTCCCCACTCATGAATATATAGTATTGTGAAGCTAGTGTTAGAAGCAGGTGACATGAGGGGTCCTCTGCAGTCCCCAGGGTATGAGTCTATGACCTCAGTTTTATCCTGGCTCAGAGAGCACCACGAATCAGGAATATCATCTTTAACACTGTGACTTTTGCCTGCAGGGGAACCTGAATTCAACTGCTGGTGCTACCTAATTTGTAACTCTGGGAGATGGGAGATGGGAGCCCGGTGCCTTAGTAATTCCTGTGTCAGAAGGTTCCCCTAACACAGCACGTGCCCAATAAGTGACAGGTTGGGGCACGGGTGGGGAACCTCGATGCGCTCAGTTGCCGCATGTTGAAGCCCATCTCACCATTGAAGCAAAAGCACAGAGAAGCCAGGCTCACAAAGCAAGCTGAGGCAGCACCAGGAACTGCTGCCGGAGGCCTCTCTACTGCACCCCAGAGCACAGCACAGCCTGGATTGTCCCATGTCCCCCACTTCTGGGCTTCTGTAAGGGACTGGCTCAGGATGGGTGACCTTGGAAAGCCCCTTCCTACTCTCAAGACAAGGAGCGTCAGCAACACCCTGACCCCACCCATTGGCTGGGAAGTGCTAAGTGCAAAGCCGTCGCCTCCAGGGCCTGTGACGTGTGCCACAATGGGGGACAGATGGTAGGAACAGGCACGCCCAGAGACTGACCCAGGATGCAGACTTCAGAGCCGCAAGCTCTGGAACCCCAGCCCTCCTGCCAACCTAGACCCCAAACCCACCTGTACAGCTGCCCCTCGCTGGCCAACTGGAAACGTTCATACTGGGCGTAGACCAGCTGACCGTCCCAGTCCTGCAGCTCCACACGCAATGAATAGGCTGTCCTGCTGGTGAGCTGGTGCATGACCTCATTGCCCAGCCAGTGCTCCCCGGCAGGGTCACCGAAGCCCTGCAGGAAGAGGAGGCTGGGGTGGGCTGGGTGCCCAGGAGGGAGACCGCATCCCTTGGCAGATGGGCTGGCCTGGCCATTTCTCCAAAATCATTGTGCCTAAGGATCCAGCTCATTAGCACAGTGTGGGCAGGCTTGGGGTGGGAGCTCTCCAGCTCCTAGAGAGAATGTGAAAGCTCATTAAAAAATAATTGAAATCCCATTCTCTGAAGTTCAAGAAGAAGCGAAACAAATCAGTGGTGACAGAATGAGAATAGTGACTACCTTTGGGGAATATAGCCTGGAAAGGAGCACAGAAGTGGTGGATTGGAGGCTAGAAGTGTGTCTGCCTAATCCTGAGTGCTGGCCACATGGTTGTATACTTGAGTAGGCCTTCACTCAAGGCATTGGGATACTAAGGGTAGGTAAGTAAAGCCGCAATATAAACCCAAATAAGATTTCCAACAGATGCCTAAATGGTAAATCAAGCTTTGTTCAGTACATCAATGTCTGCAACTTAGTACTAGAAAGCTAAGAGCCTGAGGGTGTCTTGTCGCTGGTGTCCAGGGGTGATGAAAAACCAATACCCTTGGTTGGAAGATTTCAGCACCAAGGACAGGGGCAAGGAGTACCCCCTCCCCTCCTTCCCCAGCCCCGTGCCTCATTTTAGTTCCTGCCTTGCTGCTGGTGAGGGGCGAATGGCCAGCACCTTGTGCACATCTCACCTTCTCAGCATCCCTTGTGCTCCTGCTGGATGTTGACTGTTTAAAATCCAATTGGCTCAGGAATATTTGCAATTTAAATACTGTTATTTAAAGAGCAGTATTTCCTTCTGCTTACATTGGTCTATTTCCTTTGAAAATTTTATGAGCCTTTAAGTCAACTTTCCCAAAATCCTTTATTGCAAGTTTAATGTAGAAAAGTGGAAGGTGCTCAGGCACCGTTTCCCATGTTGGAAACTACCCATGGTCTTCCACATTGAGGAATCACTCCTGCAGCAATGGCCACAGGTGTATGAAAGTCAGGACAATTCACCTGCATTGTGGAGTTGGGGGCTGGGGAGTGAAGCAGATTTCTTTTCTGTCTTCTCCTTTGCATTCCTTAAGTAATATATAGGTATTATCTTTTCCACAAAATGAAAATGAAATCAACTTCCCCTTAGGACATAGATCAGAACCTCCACAAAGGTCAACCTTGGGTGCTGGGGTCCTGGAAAGTGAGTGTGTCTGGAGACAGATCTGTTCCATGGTGGTCAGCTCTAGGGAACTGCTATCTAGCCCCCCTCCCATACCGTGGAGGGTGAGAATAAACCAGTTTCCCTGCCAGCAAGGCAGCCCCTATCCTCAGTGTCAGGGTTGAAAATCCCCTCCTCTGGGCAGCCCATTACCTGTTTGTAATCCTTCCAATTCCGCTGAAAGTTCTCAGTGCCATCTTTCCGTTGCTGGATGAGGGTCCAGCCGCCTCCGTCGGTTTCCATGTCACAGAACACCTGGAACAAATTGTGGGGGCAGGGTTGGATGGGGAGTGGCTGTAGCCCTCGGAGATTTTCAGAAAGCAAATGAGGGCTGGTGCAAATGTAACTTGGTCAATGGGCCCCAACAGGGCAGCTGAGCCTGTTGTTCTGGGATGTTGGAAAGATCCAGGCTCAAATTTCCCACCCATGACCATTGTTTCTTAAAGTAGTGACCAAGCAAGGTCTTCCCAGAGCCTTCCCACCTTTGGTGGCATATGGGCATGTTTACAGCTTTACCTCCTGAACAGCTGCAGAGTCCGTTTGCCCTGCATCCTTTATTCAAAATTTAATTTGAAAAGTCTAAAGATAATCGGGTATGAAAGTCAGGACAATTTAAATTATCTCATATACTTCTCATTAAATTGACAATTTAAATGGTCTCAATACTTCTCATTTGGTGAAGTGCATACAGTCTTGGAGCCAGCAACACTGTCTTAGACTCCCCTTGCAGAGCTGGTTACAGGTATGTGAAAAGTTTCTCCCTGGCAAGTTGAGATCGTTGTGAGAACTAGTGACAAGTCAAGGTATGTTTGGTTTTTATTACTATCATTATTTTAAAAGATGTGTTTATTTGGAAGGTAGAGGGGGAACGATAGAGATAAAGAAACACACACACAGATCCTCCATTCACTGATTCACTCCCCATTTGGCTGCAGTGGCCAGGGCCAAATCCAGGAGCCTAGAATTTCATTTGAGTCTCCCATATAGGTGGGCCCACTGCATATTCCATTGCTTTTCCAAGGTACATTAGCAGGGAGCTGGATCGAAAGTGGAGCAGTCAGGGCCCAACGCAAGGGCTCAGTGGCTAAAAGTCTTACTTTGCATGTGCTGGGATCCCATATAGGCACTAGTTCATGTCCCTGATGCTCCACCTCCCATCCAGATCCCTGCTTGTGGCCTGCGAAAGCAGTAGAGGGTTGTCCAAAGCTTGAAACCCTGAACCAGCTTGGGAGACCTGAACCAGCAGATGGAAGATCTTTTTGTCTCTGCTCTTTGCAAATCTGCCTTTCCAGGAAAAAAAAAAGATCTTCCGCAGGTGCATGTTTAGACCTGAGCCCGACACACACCGGGCACAAAGCCCATGGGGTCCTTTTGCTCATTCTCACTTCGGGGTTGCTATGTAGATAAAATGCTGATTGGCAGGGAAGTACTTAGCATGCAGTATAGACTCAGGAAATGCTGTCACGGCTGTTATTCAGGGTATAAACGTTTTCTGAGCTCCTACTCTGCACCAGGCGCTGTTTAAGGCCCTGGGGTTGCCACACAATAACAAAGAGGCCTTTCCTCAAAGAGCTTCTCATCTCTACAGCTAAATCTTTCAGATAGACTTTTGTTCACATACTATGTTTCTCTCCAGTTCAGAACATGTATAACGTTCAGTGACCATAAGCTTGGTTCCACAGGCCCAGCACAATAGCCTAGCGGCTGAAGTCCTTGCCTTGCACGCACTGGGAGCCCATGTGAGTGTTAGTTCTAATCCAGCCAGCCCCACTTTCCATCCAGCTCCCTGCTTGTGGCCTGGGAAGGCAGTCGAGGATGACCCAAAGCCTTGGGACCCTGCACCCATGTGGGAGACCCGGAAGAAGCTCCTGGCTCCTGGTTTCAGATTGGCTCAACTCTGGCCATTGCAGTCACTTGGGGAGTGAATCTTTGGATGGAAGATCTTCCTCTCTGTCTCTCCTCTTTGTATATCTGACTTTCCAATAAAAATAAATCTTAAAAAAAAAAAAAACTTGGTTCTTAGCCCATTCCTAGACAACCAAAAGATCCAAGATACATCAACCCTCAGGAGGGCTTGTTCTGTAGTGGGCTATGATAGGGCAGGCAGATGGCTTATTAAGAACAGTTACAGAGAGATACCACGAGTCATCGAGAGGGGATGGCACAGTAGCACAGCAAATTAAACCTATGTCTATGACACTGGCATACCATGTGGATGTTGGTTCAAGTCCCAGCCACTCCATTTCTGATCTAACTCCCTGCTTATGGCCTGGGAAAACAATGGAAGAGAACCTCTCACTGAGAATGGTGCAGCTTCCATCAGCTCTGGTCCTTCACAAGCCATGTGGAATGGGATCCTGACTCCCACACTTACCCGGACTACAGGTAAACTAAAATGCACATCTTTGAGCTGAACCCCTTGAACTTCCGGGCTGATTTGTTATATCAGCGAGCATAGATCAATGGAGAAGACACTGCAAAAGATGGACTTTCAATTTTGGGAACTTGCTCCTGACTCCATGATCTGACCCCTTGCAGGTGGGGATGCAGAAGGCCTCTCCCTGCCCACGGCTCTGCCTGCACTTCTGGGGGCACCTGTGTGGGAAGGCCATGGCTCAGCACCCTCTGACAGGTCCATCCCTGGGGAGTGTCCTGACCTTCCTGGGCTCTGTGACATTGGCCACGTAGATGGTGTAGATGCCGCTGATATTGGCCCCGCCACGCTGGATCTCTGCACAGTCCTGGAACTTTTGCTCAGCTGCCTTCACGGATGCTGCAATGGGACAAAGCCAAGGTCAGTTGGAGATAGTCGGAAGCAGGGAGCAGGTGCATACTCTGTTAGGTCTTAGCTTGAAAGGGTTGGACCCAGAGAGGTGAGTCTGACCTGGCAGGTTTCCCAGGGGAGCTGTCAGTGAGCTGGTACTCAAACTAGGGGCAGGAGTAGCCCAGGTAGAGAAGGGCATGGTGTCCTTGGCAGAGGAAACAATATCTGCAAAGGCCCAGAGGCAGGGAGGAACCTGCCATGTGCAGGGCAGAGAGGCCAGGATGGAGGAGAGAATCACGTGCCATGCCGGGGACCCTCGACTAGGCAGAGTGTGAAGTGGGGCCTGGATTAGACTGAGACTGCAAGCAGAGAGGGAGACAGGAGGCTGCAAGGCTCTCCTGGGGACTGGGGCCCTTCATTCCACTGAGTTGCTTTCCATTTTACAGGTTGGGGCACTGAAGTCCAGGGGGTACACAGCCAGGGGCGGCAGAGTCTGCCCTCCATACCGGTCTCAGAGGTATTTTGTCCTGAGGATCCTGGGCCTCCTCTACAGCCCACCCAGGCAGCTGGATCTCCCTACAGCTCCAGGATTGGGCTCCTCATCCCACTCTCCCCAAGGACCAACCACTGTCCTTAAAGCACCATATTCTCCCCTCTGCTCTGCCTTGGGTCAGGAGAGTATTAATTTAATTACTGCAGCCCCTCCCCACCCTAGGATCCTCTAGGTCTTGCCCAAAAGTAAATTTCCTGCTGCCCAATAGACTGCAGGGCTTGAAATCCTTTTCTTGGCTTATTTTGTGGGACCCCATAAGTGACCTTGACTGCAAGGTCACTTATCTTTCAGGATCCAATCTTTCTGATACGAGGATGTCCAAAGTAACATCTGAACCTACCGCTCCACAACAGCCACCTCTGAGCTATTGATTTGTACCTATTTTGCCCCCTTTGGCCCTGAGCACCAGCACCATGCTCCTTGCTATACCTGAAATTGTTTGGTCCTCCTCTGTGCAAGAACTCCAGGAATTAGTTACTCCCAATCTGTAGGTGTGGAAGGCTGAAGCTCTGAGTAGGGAAGAGCCTTTCGCAAGCCCCAGTGCCCATCACTAAGGGCCTCTGCTCCATTGGGCTGTCAAGTCAGTGCCCTTTCTTGCACAAGTCTCCCCTTCGCTCTCCACAGTTGAGCCCCAAGCAGGCTGGCCAGTGTCCATGATAATGAATGTGGCTTTTACACTGTGTACAGCTCAGTCTTCTCGGCTAC
Organism: Ochotona curzoniae; assembly: GCF_017591425.1. Taxonomy (NCBI): domain Eukaryota; kingdom Metazoa; phylum Chordata; class Mammalia; order Lagomorpha; family Ochotonidae; genus Ochotona; species Ochotona curzoniae. Next base: position 16,683,555 of record NW_024465894.1, on the reverse strand, counting down.
ATCCCTGTCTAAACTGAACCAAAGCACCTGATGCAGAAGATACTCCCCTCTCTTTGCTGCCTCAGTTCGCCCAGGACATAGTCATCCAAGGAGGTCATGTTGCTCATGTCCAGCAGCCCTTGCTTCTGTGCCTGGGGACCAATTCTCTCTTTCATTCCCTCTGCGCCCCCCCACCTCATCTAGACAGAGGACAAAAGCCACTCCCCAGTGTCCTTTCCTGGTGACAAAAGGGCCATTTGGTCCCCTAGGTGAGGAGCCATACAAGCCCCCCAACCCAGACAGGGCAGCAGACCTCAGAGACTCCAGACAGCCTACGGCTGGGGGTTGGGGGAGCCTGTGTGGAGGGGTGTTGGGCTCTGTACCTCAGGCTGAGCTCCCAGAAACCTACACTTGGGGTTCAAGAAGGCAGCCTCCATGGGAGGGCTAGGGTTTAGCTACATCAGCATGCATGGTTTGAAGGGTGTATACCTCTCCGATTCAGGGCTTCCTTGGGCCTTCAGCCCTTACCCAGTAGAACCATAGTGGGATCCTGTGGCCCCAGATGCTTGCCAGCCATGGTGGTGGAGCCCCATCACTATTGCCGAATCCCTTGTGCAATGATTTCCACCCTCCCACAACGGAGATGTGATAGCCATGGTGGCCCCTTCTGTGTTTCTCCCTGAGCCATTCTCCATCTCTTGGTTCCAATCTGAGTTTCCTAAATGCTGACCCTCCCTGTGCCAAGTTCTGCTGGGTCTACCTCTGGCCCTGGTTGGAGCCTTGTCTCTCGTAGTTCAGCATTTCAGGCCTTGTGTGGTGTGGGGCATGGCTAGGGAGGATTTGGTACACAGTAGGCACTCAACAAAGACACATTTCCCTCGCCTCCCTCTGAGACTCCACGGTGCGTGGAGTGGGCACCTCTGCAGAGCGGCAGGGTCCATGACCAGCACTCGGCCCTGGACCTGGCACATAGGAGACACTCATTAGTATTTGTGGACTACTGACTGCATAATTGGGAGTGTCCTGGCAAGCTCCATTGGAAGCAGCTAGCAGTCATTGAGGGTTCGGGGGAGGAGGGTGGGCCTGTGAGTGATTCTCCCTTCCCCAGGCTCACTTCTGTTTGTCTCGTTTGGGCTGAAGGACCAGGGAATTAATGGGTCCAAAATCCTGCGGGTGCTTTGATTCCAACCTCCCCCTGCCATGGAAAACTGAGGCTCAGAAAAGGGTGGACTGGAGGAAGAATTTTGGAACTCAAATGTGCTGTCCTTGTTATTGTCATCTTCCTTATTGCACAGATGGGGAAATGAAGGCTGAGGGAGGGACAAGGACATGTCCAAGGCTGTCTGCACTGGCTCCATTTTGAACTTCAGTTGTGCCATTATTATTATTGTTTGTCATAATTTCCATTTGTGGGGAAATGTGAGGCTGTTCCTGCAGGGTCCACTTTCTCTTGCCTGCCCGCATCCTGCCACACCATGGGGACACCCCAGCCCTTGCTCACCAGGGCCCTGGGCCAGGAAATGCACCAGCCGCTGCAGAAACTCCAAGAGTTGGCGCTGCTGGCTCTGCAGGAGACTGGAGTTGCTGCTGGCCGCAAGCAAGCTGCGCTGGATGCTGATGAGGGTGCTGTTCTGGCGGCCCAGCAGGTGCTGCAGCTTCTCTTTCTCACCTTGGAGGCTTGCCAGCTCTGCCTGCTTTTGGGCCTCCAGGGCCTGCAACCGAGTCTCCAGCATGCTGTGGAATGGGGGAAGAGTACACCAGGCTGAGCCTGTGCAATGCTCCCAGCCCCTACTGCAAGCTCAGGAGGAAGCACCTGCCACCAGGCCACCGTGATCCAAACCCAGGTAGGCCACCCTTGTACCTGCAGCCCTCCAGGGAGCCTGGGTGACCATGCTAGTGTCTGTTCTGTCATCAAAGAGAACAGGAGACAGCCTGAACAAAGCTACCAGAACTGGTGTGTTGCAGCAGTCCCAGGGAAGAAGTAGGCAGCGAGTGAACATTGGCATGGAATTGGGAAACATGTCCAGGGCCTGGAGAAGGCAGAGGAGAGGGTGACACGAGGAAGGGCAGCAGGTGACACCTGTGTTAGAGACAGCAAGCAGGGAAATTGTTCCTACTGCGCCCACCACAGAGCAGGTGTGGTGGAGGGCATGTATGGGCACCTTGAAATTGTGCAGATTCATGTCGCATGAGGATGTGTAAGCACCAGGTGTTTTTGTCATAGATTACAAAGCAAGCTGGACATTTTCAAAAGAGAGTTTTTGATGCAAGGCTTCCTTTTTTGTGTCAGATCCTGCAGGTGTGCTCACAAGGGTGGGAAAAGAGACCCTCCGGGGGTGGGGGTGGTGGCTCATAGCATCCCTCGCTGTTTAGTGCAATGCCATAAGCAACCACTATGCCCATCAACTGGGCAATACAGCAGCCCTACCAGCAAGTACTGAAATGCTGGAGAGAACGGGCCAGCTTGGTACCCAGTGGTTGAATTGTTTCTAAGGTAACTGATGAAAAGAGGTGTGGCAGAGTGGTGTGTATGGGCTTCATAAAAGCAAAAAAGGGCTATCCTGACTTGCCTTGAATAACTGAGGAATATTTGTCTCAGTTTACTTCTGGAGTCCCAGGGTCTACGGCTGTGCTTGAGACACGGAGAGAGCTAAACACACAAGCCAGGTGTTGTTGGTGTGAATGGAAAGACCCAGCAATCAGGAACAGCAAGGCTGGGCTGGCTGGGAGGAAAGAATGGGGTGCCAATTAGTGCTCGCTGCCACTCCAGACAAGACACTGAGTGTAGCAGGGTGGGGGAACATCACCCAGAGCCCAACTCTGCTGTGGGGGTGAGCACTGGGGTTCCCAGAGTTCCAGGATGGTCATCATGAACCCAGAGCTCAATTGATGTCATTTATTGTCATCGATTCCTGGGTACTTGGTACCAATGCAGAGGGAATGGAAAGTTCCAATTCATGCCACCTTGGCCTTGGGGTGAGGGACAGCATTTGCCAATTACACGCAGATCAGCAGGAGCCAGCAATCCTTGCAGCCTTTTCCTGACCCAGCAAGGGAATGACAATAAACACCTGACCCCTTTAACAGGCCTGGGGCTGCTTTCCTCGGTGGTTTTGCCTTTCCCTGACCTTAGCAGGTTTTTTTTTTTTTTCTCCCCTTGGCCCGAAACCCAGATGGGATCAGCCTGGGCTGTCAGAGTTCCACAGCCTTATCTCCACCCTGTGACTATTTTTCCTTTTGTAATTTACAGGGTGTGTTGGCCTGATGTGCATTTGCATATAATACAGAAACTCCCTGACCACGCACACAAGAAGTCGCTGGGAAAGACAGCAGTTCCAGGGGCTAGGACTGATTTGTTTACAAATAAGTGAGTACAATTAAAACTCACAGGGTGAATCCTGTTGTGTGTAAGTTGGATCTGTGTAAAGGAGTCAAATTTTACACAATTTATTGAGAAAGCAGAAATAAAAAAAGAGGAGGAAAGAAAGCAGACCAAGAGAGCTGAGTCTGAGAGCCCCTAGAAAACGCCTGTCCCCTGTCCCCACCCAGTGCTTGGTGAGTAAGCCCCCTGCCTACTGGGCCACCAATCCAGCTCGTGCCAGCTCAGCACCCACCCTTATTCCAGTCCGAATTCCAACCCTGGCCTAGGCCCAGCTGCTCTAACTCCAGCCCAAACTCCCCGGATGGGCCCCTCTTACACTCCAAATCTAGCCCAGGCTCTGGCCCCAAAGCTATGCCAGGCACCAGCCCAAGTCCAGCCCTGCCCCAGCCTTGGCCCTGGCTCTGACACTCACTATGTGTGCCAACCCCAACCCGAGAGCCTGCTGTAGCCAGGGCTGGAGTGGGAGGGTGGGCCGGGCTTGCCTCCTGTGGCCAGGCTGGGGTGGGAGGATGGGCCAGGCTCATCTGTTGTGGCCAGAGCTGAGGGTGGAGGGAGCCCTGTGCTCACCTGTTGTGGCCCTGCAGCTGGTGGAGCTCACGGCTCTGCAGCAGCAGCTGCTTCTCCAGCTTGTTGGTGGACAACGAGGTCTTCAGCAGCTGGCTCTCCATGCGTGACGTCTGGTTTAGCACCTGTGCCAGCAAGCAGGAGTGTGGGGTGGGGAGGGATGGGGAGACAGGATCTCTGTAAGCCCCACTGAAGCCCTACTGGCTGCAGCCCAGCTGCCTGCCAACAGCTCTGCTGACCCATTGTCACCTGCCATTGCTGATTCCTGCACTCACTCAACCTCTAGAGCCCCATTGTGCCCATCTGGTCAGCTTCCTTCCTGTGCTGCAGGGAGGCAGCTACAGGTGGCAGGCCCACTCGTCCTGCTGTCTTCTTGATGCCCCCATTCAGTCCATTGGCAAGTGCTGTCAGTTCCACCTTCCAAATGGTGCCTGACCATTTCCCTGTCCCTCCAGAGGTCCCTCTCCAGCTCCAGCCTCTCATCCATCCTGCACCAGGTTCCTACCCAGATCCTGCTCAGCAGCCTCAGGTATGCCCATAACTCGCATCTCCTGTAGTGGAAAAGTCTGGTCTACTCCATCACCTCTCTGCTCCCTCATCCAACACTCTCCCCACCACTGGTTCCTCCAAAAACACTGGCTTCCTTGATGTTCTAGGAGTCTGCCAGCACGGTGCCACCCCAGGACCTTTGCACCTGCTCTGGTTCTGCCTTCTCCAGGGCCCTTCCTGGCCATGCTGTGTGTGTGACCTCGCTACTTGGACCCCTCTCACCCTGTCAGCATCATTGTCCTTTTTCCCATGTTGCTTTCTTTGTAGCACCACCACCTTCTAGTGTATTACTTTTCCTGAATTTTCTAGCTAAGCACCATGGCAGTAAGACCTAAAATTGTAAATGAGACTCAGGCAGCACTATGCCTGGTCACAGCAGGGGTTCAACGAATGTGTGGCCCCGAGTCATTTGTTCTGTCATCTGCTCCCTCCATCTCTGTGCTGTTCCTGTTCCAGACCCTTGGGGCCCACCAAAGATTGATGAATTAGGAAAGCTAAGCCCTCCCCTCCCCACTTTTCCCCAACGACTCCCTGGGGCTGGAAGGTGATACTCTGGTGACTCATAGGAGGTCCTGGACTCAACCAGGGATGGAGGTCAAGGCCACACAGTTGGCCTGGGCTGTGAGCCCGCCTGCCCGGCTGCTGCCCTTGAGGTGCACCTGCTCATCCGCTGGTACCTGAGCCTCGACGTCAGTGAGCTTGCGGGTCTTGGCAGTGGTCTGGTTCAGGAGATTGGTGCCCAGCTCCAGCATGGTGGCCGTCTGATTCTGGACCAGCTGCTTCTGGGCCTGCACCAGCTCTGATCTCACATTCATCTGGATGTACCTCTCCAGCTGTGGAGAGATTGTGAGCTGCGGTCAGCGGGTGGAGATGGGGCAAGCCTCCTCCCCCTCCCCCATGCAATGTCTCCATGGAAGGATCTAGGGTTGCCCATCTCCAGACTGAACAACCCCAGCAGCATTCTCCTTGGCCCCTCTTCCTCCAGCCTGGCCTCAAATACAGCCCTTCCTCCACTCGGCAGACAGAGGGAACCTGGTAACCTTAAGTCATATCACATCTGTCCCCTACTCTGACCCCTGCTGTGGGCCTTCCCAGGGTCCCTATCTTATCCAAGAGAAGAGACCGAGTGGTCATCATGTCTAGACTTCCCACTGTCACTGTTGTTTCCTCTCTTTTTCCTTTCTCCTCCCACTCCAGATGAGATGCTTTTACTTTCTTCCATCACAGCAGGAGCAGGCACATACTGATCTCAGGACTTTTGCACATGCTGTTCTCACAATGTTCCCTCTGGAACCCTGTGTCAGCATTGTTGCCATCCTCATGCCTTGCTCCCTCCTATCATACCAGGTCTCTCTATGCACTTACTGTGTCTGGACTTTATAGTGTACATTTCTCTGTTACCTCTCTCACCCCATAGATATCAATTCCATGGAACCAGGCACTTGATCTTGCTGCCCACCTTTTTTTTTTTAAAGATCTATTTTTATTATTTTTTTTTTCATTGGAAAGGCGGATATACAGAGAGGAGAGACAGAGAGGAAGATCTTCCGTCCAATGATTCACTCCCCAAGTGAGCGCAACGGCCTGATGCTATGCCGATCCAAAGCCAGGAGCCTCTTCCGGGTCTCCCACATGGGTGCAGGGTCCCAAAGCCTTGGGTCATCCTCGACTGCTTTCCAGGGCCACAGGCAGGGAGCTGGAAGGGAAGCGGGGCTGCCAGGATAGAACCGGCGTCCATATGGGATCCCGGGCGTGCAAGGCGAGGACCTTAACCACTGCGCCACCGCGCTGGGCCCGCTGCCCACCTTTTTTTTTTAGACCTAAGCACTGCGCTTGGTATGTCATGAGTGGTCAGTCAATGTGTTCCAGGAGCTGGTAGAGAAGCGAGAGCAGCAGGAGGCAGAGCCCAGCCCTGGTCCCAGGCTCTTTCCTCTGCTTCCCAGAGGTGGCCAGTCGGCAGTGGTGGGCACACATCCTCCCCTTGGAAAAGGTTGCAGGCTCATCTACCAAGCTCCATTTCCATCTCCTGGCCCCCTGGGTCTGCCATAGGGGGCTGGGCTGTCCAGTTGCCAAGCCTTCTGAGATCCCACGTGTCTCTGAAGGGCTGCTGGGTTTCCCAGGAGCAAGGGAAGCTGGCCTGGCATAAACCCAGAATCCAACTATATAGGAGAACAGTGTGTTCTGGGGCGCCATGTCCGCTGGCAGAGTTGGCCGGCTCCTGCCACTCCTTGCTGCACACATGCTGGCCTCTAGCCGGCCACCATCTGCCCCTTGGCTCTGGCTCTGTCCCTCGCCATCGCCCTCAATCTCCCAGGAGGCCCTCCCAGGGCAACCAGCCGAGTCCCTGGGAAGACTGGTGTTCCCCAGGGAGAGGCCAAGACCTTGGCTGGGGAGGCAGGCTCTGGCTGTTCCTGCCTTCATCTCCTGCCCTTGCTGCCATCCCTTCCTCTCCAGGAGAGCATTGGAAGAAGCAGACTCCATTGTCAAACCTTGGAGGGCTGCACTCAGGGGGCTCTGGCATTGATTAGAACAGTTTCTCAAAATGTGTGCCTTGAGTGACCCTCACCTAGGCACCTGCTAGAAATATCCCTTGTGCAGTCGCAGCCCAGCCAGATGAAATCTGCAGCCCCAGGCAGGGCCTGAGCTCACTGCAACAGGAGAGTCTGGGTGTGGGCATTCCAGAGGGCACTGAGGACCGGGGAGATCAGTGCCCCAGAGCTGCCCCCAACCCTGCTTCCTCCCCTGTGTCACCAGTGTCCCTATCTTCCACTATTCTGCTACCACGCAAACACGCTCTCATCTCCAAACCAAGCACACACAGCTGTTGGCTCCCACAGGCCCTCAGCCAGTTCCAGCACGCCACCTCCGTTGGTCACCTCCATGCCCACCCTCAGGAACTTCCAAGAGCCCCTCCCCACATTAACATACAAAGATACTTCAAAAGTTTCATGGAAATGAAATGAAAAGATGGATTTATTTTGATGTAAAAATCCTTTGAAGTCCACTCACACCTCATTTTCTCATAATCTGTATTGTCCTTGAAAATCTTCATGATAAGATCTTTCCATGAAAGACCTCTTGTGGAATTACAGAGCACTGCACATGTACAAAGACATACAGAGAAGTAATATACCCTCTAAGCGCCTTGCAGTCCATGCCCTCTACCCCACTATGTCTCTCCCTGCACTTTTCCTTCTTTTCCCAATGTCCCTTAACACCGTGCCATTGTCTTACTCCACGCCAGCTGCACAGCCCAGGTGGTCACATCCTCTCGCTGAAAGCCCTCCCGGGATTTTCTGTGTCTCCTGCTTTCTCTCTCACCCCTCCTCCCCACCCCTACCCCTGTCCAACTGCTGCCTGTTGAGGGGTCTTATGGCCTAGCCCTCTCCCCTCACCTCTCTGAATGCTCTCTGTCTAGGCTAGGGGCCCTCAGCATGGAACCCCAGGGTCTGTGAAGATGATTCTGGGCTCTGGGGCCTGGGATGAGCAGTGATGTGTTTTTACTACGGATGTATAAGCCAATCTGGGCATTTCCTCCCCCAAGGAGTCCTATTTCACCACCAGGGAATCCAAACCATTGTCTCCTACCATGGTCATTATAGCATCTGGAGTTCACTGCTTTGGTCCCCCAAGACACTGTCAAATGCTCAGCTGGGAAATACTGCCACAGCACCACCGTGTATGTTGTTTTTACTCTGAGTCCCATTTCAGCATTCCCAAGCACTCTGATGCTTTTACTTAACGCATTCCAGATTGTTCCTCTATGAAGGAACCCATGTGCCAGTGCTGAAGAGTTGGTGAGAGGCCGCAAAGGTGCAGGTGCTCAAGCTGCTGCAGCGAGGACACCAGGTCCCCAGGCTGGGAGTGCACAGGCACAAGCTCCCCAAAGACTCTACCCTGCATGCCCCCCACCTACCATCCCCACACGCATAGCCAAAAGCATCTATGAATACAGAACACCCAACACAGAGCCCTGCTTCCTCAGCACTCGCTGCCTCATCCCTGCCTCTCCCTCGCTACTCGCCCTCACTTCCCAGAAGTCAGACCCCAACCTTGCTCAGCCTTCCTCTCCCTGCTGCACCTGACTCTAAGCTCCACCCACTGGAATCTCAAGGTGAAGCTGGGACCAGTTGGTTCACTCCATTCTCGTGCCTCCTCACCTTCCGACCACATAGTCCACCAGTTATCGGGCACCCTAAGGTGTGTTTGGCTGGGGCCCCCGGAGGTGGAGCAATACCAAGGCTGCTCCCCGACTTCCGTGTACCTTGAACCTCTGCAACTCGAGTTCAACACTGACTCCAGGCCCTGACTGCTTTAGGCGGCCAAGCAGCAAGTTCATTCCCATTGAGAGACCTTCCCAGGCGTCTTCCCCAAGTCTGTCATTTGCAGATGGAAAACAGTGACTGGAGAAATCCTCCCAAGGTTACCACCTGCTAGACAAGGTTCCAAGGACTCCTTGACCAGCGGTTTCCTTCACAGAGCAGGGCTGGTGCTGTTGGGCTCACCCCCCAGCACAGACCCTGGTCCTCCTGTGGCTACAAGTGGCTGAGCAGGATAAAGATCCCCACAGCTGGAGTGAATCACCCAATTTGCCACATCCACCCACCCTGGGTTGGGCAGTCTGTGCCAGATGGGCCATGCTCGGTGGCTCAGGGTTCTGGGGACTAACAATGGCCTGGATGGTGGGCTAGGGTTTGGCCCTGGACCCCACCCAGGCTGGGCTCTGCTATTCTTCTGGCAAATTCTCAGGCCTGGGGTGAGGATCTAGCCTTCCCCTACCTGTGCCCGGAGCTCTGGCCCCCATACCCTGGGCCTAGTTTTACTGCCTGACTCAGCTATACTTTAGTTGTGGCCTTCTGAAGAGTGCAGCCAGGCCCTGTGCCTCCGTTTACAAATGTGTGACTTGGGAGCAGTCAGCTCTACTCTTGGTTCTTCAAGGGGCCTCAAGGGAGAGGGACGGGCTGGGGAGGAAGGACAGATGCTCCAGACAGACATGGGTGCATATCCTCCAATGAGTGACCTCGGTCAGGGGGAAGGGCCCCAGCCTCTGTGCTCCTAACATGGACTCACGCAAAAGATAGACGCATGAACTCGGGTTCATTCTTGCCGTGGTCTAACTCAGCAGTATAAGCACCAGCAAGCCTGAGTGACTGTGGGAGTCCCGGTACGTGACTTTCTGGAAAAGCCAGAATCCAAGGGAGACCCCAGAATGGGGACTGCAAGCTGCCAAGGCACACAAAGGAAGTTCTGGGATGCAGTCCGTGGTCTCCATGGTAGTGGCCACGTGATCAGTCTGCTTAGGAGAACTCACGGACTTGTACATGAGAACGGTGTCTTCGATGCGCATGGATTACATCCTGATAAGAAGCAAAGTGACCAGGCTTCTGTGAATAGCCACCGCAGACATGACAAGATTCCTCACAAGGATTCTTCCAGAAGTCCTGTTCTGTACGCTAGATCATATATCCCAGGTAAGAGCGAGTCAGGAAGGAACACACCTGCACCTTCTCTGTCTTTAGGGCTCTTCCACCTCACAGGTCTGTGGTTGTGGATATTGTGACACACTGTGCATCCTCCATTGCCACCTCAAGGTGACACACGGTCCTAGACCCAGCTCTATGTTAACACTGATGCTAAGCATAACCTTCTGAAATCGGGATCAGCACAGTGGCGTAGCAGGTAACATTGCCATCTGGAATGCTAATGCGCATGTTGGTTTAAGTCCCGGCTGTTCCACTTTTTTTTTAAGATTTATTTATTTTTATTGCAAAGTCAGTTATACAGAGAGGAGGAAAGACAGAGAGGAAGATCTTCTGTCCAATGATTCACTCCCCAAGTGAGCGCAATGGCCAGAGCTGAGCTGACTGATCCAAAGCCAGGAGCTTCTTCTGGGTTTCCTACACTGGTATAGGTTCCCAAGGTTTTGGGTCATCCTTGATTGCTTTTCCAGGTCACAAGCGATGAGAGCTGGATGAGAAGTGGGGCCACCAGGATTAGAACTGGCAACCATATGGGATCCCAGTGTGTGCAATGTGGGGACTTAAGTTGCTAGGCTATCGTGCTGGGCCCGGCTTTTCCACTTCTAATCCAGCTTCTTGCCAATGACCTGGGAAAGCAGCAGAGGATGGCCCAAGTGCTTGGGTCATGTGTGAGACCTAGATGAAGCTCTTTGCTTTGGCATGATCCAGCGCTGCCCCATTGGAGTTACTTGGGGAGTGAACCAATGGATGGAAGATCTTTCTCTCTGTCTCTGTAATTCTGACTTTCAAATAAAACAAATATTTGAAGAAATCTTGACACCTGCATCTCAAAGACATTTATATCCCTTGTATATCTGAGCCTTTGCTTGTACATTAAAATTATTTTAATCTGCAGCTTACCCAAAGGTCTGGCGCTGCGAGGGCATGGGACTGGCCCCTTGCATGGGAGAAGCCCTGGAGGAGGACAGGGGCCCCCCATGATCCTGCAAAGATGGGGGAGGCTTCCACTGTTTATGATTCTAGGTGCTGAGTTCAAACCCCAGCTTTGCTAACTAGCCGTGACACCTCAGCAGAAGATCTTCTTCAGTGGGGACCTCAACTGCCCCTTTGGGGTTGTTGCCAAAGATCAATCAGGCACCTGAGAAAAAATCAGAATGGTGCCCAACATCCTTTTTTTCTGCCATCGCCCTGCAGGATTCTGGAAAGTTCCTCTTGTTTTAAATACTTCCTTTAACTCCTCCCCGCTGTGGGATCAGCCACAGCCTCATTTTTCCCATCTGTGAAATGGCCACAACTAACCTGTCATGAAAGTTAAATGAGACCATGCCTAAGACCATGGCTGGCATGGTCCAGGCGTGTGATTGCTGAAGCTACTGGTTCTGTGGTCACCGCTATGGAACTGTAGTGGGGCTGGGTCAACTGTGTGATCGGTTGTTGCAGCTCCATCGCCAACACAGGCTTGGAGCTGGCTCCTTGGGCAGCTGGAGGCTCCTGGCTGCTGGCCCTCTGCCCTTTGCCTGTAGAACTTTACCAGGGGCAGGAGTGGGGGCAGAAGCCAGGGGCTGCTGTAGAAAGTGTTTGTCCTAGAAACCCTTCATAACCATGCTAAATTTGCCAAGAGTATACTAGGGCACTTAGAAATAGCCTCTGACTGGCTCCTCACCCCACGCTCTATAGAGGCCCTGCTGCTGATCCTGTTTACAGACAAGCCAGTGGAGGCTCAGCTGCAAAGAAATGGCTTCCCCAAAGCCACCCATCCAATGCGCAAACACAGGTTCATCCCCAGACCAATTGCCCTCACTCAGCCCTCCTGGTCGTGGGAAGAGGAGGGCAGGGGCTGAGCAGATGTGAGGGGTGCTCCTCATCCCATGTGGGACAGAAGGGGAGGGGGCGGCCAGGATGAAGCCTGTTCTAGGATCTGGGTGGAGCCTAGCCCCAAGGTGGGGCTGGGCAGGGGTGTGGACCAGAGCCTGGCCTGATGGGAAGCAGCCACCTCAGCAGGCTGCCCCAGGCTTGGGCCAGTAAAGTCTTGGAGAGTCCCCAATAGCCCCACAGCCCGCACTGCCCCTTCGGCAGTCTGAGAGACTGAGGCTGCAAGTGGGGAAGTGACTGCATTCCCAGGGTCTCGTCCATGGCTAACGTTCACAGCATTCTTATTCTGTGTGTGTTGGGGGGAGGGAGAAGAGGATTGACGTGCTGGCATATCAGGCTAACCTTCCACCTGTAAGTGCCAGCCGCCCATTTACGTGTGGGGTTGTGTTCAGGTGGTTCCACTTCTGATCCAGCACTCTGTTTATGACCTGGAAAAGGAGCAGAGGATGATGGCCCAAGTCCTTGGGACCAGCACCCACATGGGAGACCGGAGGAAGCTCCTGGATCCTGGCTTCACATCTGCTCAACTCTGCCCTATATGACTATTTAGGGAGTGATTCAGTGGTTGGAAGACTTCTCTGTTTCTGCTCTCTATCAACATCTGCCTTATAAATAAAAATAAATCGTATTCCATGCTAGGCACTGTTCTGAGCTCTGTGTGTATATTAACTCACTCTCTCCACAAGCTTTCATTCATGTTCCCATTTAACAGACAAGGAAACTGCAACATAGCCAGCAAGCAGTGAAGTCCAGGCATTCCCCGAGTCTATACTCGGGCTCAGTGGGATTTACCTCCAAGGCCTGGGCTGAGGCTGGGAGTGCAGCAGGCAGATGGGGTGCTGGACCCTCGACCTTGCACACTGCCCTTGCTGGTAGAGGTGCTGCCCAAAGCTCCACTGGGCTCTCCTTGGTGGAGGCATCTCTGGGCGAGGGGGGGCGGAGACCCAGCAGGTGTGAGCAGCCCCCTTGGAGGCCACGGTCCTTCTGGTTCCCTAGGAACCTGCCTGCGTGGACGTGTTGGGAGACCGCCAAAGACCTGGACTAGAGTGCAACCTCCCCTTCTTAGTTGTGTAACCTTGGACAAGGCACCTCAGCACTCAGTGCCTCAGTTTCCCCCTCTGCTAAGGGACAAATAAATGATCCCATTTCATGGGTGTTACTGTCCCAAGAGAATGCAATCATCCTCACTAGGCATGAATGACAGTGCCTGGCACATAGTAGGTGCCTAATAAGTGCTGATCCTGAATTCTGTTGTCTTTCTTTGAGAGTCTCAGAGGGTCCTGAGAGGCCAGAGGAACCAATCAGGTGGAGGTCAGGGTACCCCTGAAAGACAGGACTCCTAACCACCCCCTCCCAGGACCCATCAGCACTCTCCAGGCCCCCAGCTGGCTCTCAGAGCAAATGCCTTTAGGCCTGAGCCTGGCTGGAGGTGAGCCAGGCTGGGTTTCTCCATTTTTCTGCCTAAGAATGAGTGGGGAGAGTAGCTCCACACTCATCCCAGTCCAGCTGGGCTCTAGGACCCGGAAGGAGAGTGCTAGGAAACGTGGCCCTGTCCCCAGGGGCAGCCTGGCCAAGCCACTTGGACAAATAAATGCATTCCCTCTGGGGGAAGCCAAGAGGGCTGCCTGCTGCTGCTTCCCCCAGCCACATCTGGGCAGGTGGCCAGCAGCTACAGTCTTCCCCAGGCCTGGTCACCTGAGTCTGTCAGTCGCCTGCAGGCCATCTGTTGGAAAAGGAACACCATTTCTCCCAGAACCAGCCCTGCTATCTCCCCATCCCAGCCCCAGGCCCCAGACTGCTGAGAAAGGAGCCAGTAGTGAGATTAGGAAATCAAACCCCAAGACACTTGGTCAGGCAACCAGGATGCACTTCTTGTTTGGATAACCAAAGGCTGAAAATGCCAAGAATTTACGGGCAGTGTGGGGAGGCCGGGCCAGTATGGGCGTGTCCAGGCTAGACCAGGCCCCACACCAGGCTCCCACTGCGTGCTCTCTTGACCCACATACAACCAGGCGAGGCCCCGAGACCCTTGGGCTGCAAAGCCAAGTTATTCTGAGGTCTGACGTCACGGTCCTGGAGCGAACCACAGAACTGGGACACTGCCCATCCTGGCTCCTCCTGCTTGGCTCTGGGTATAGAGTTGGGGGAAAAAGGGAGGCCCAAGTTGGGTGGCCCAGCTGACAGATGGAGGCTGACCATGGGTTCATGTGTCCAGGGTCTCTAATGTGGACAGTCTGAGAAGTGGAGGCAGAAGGCTTAGCATGGGGACCAGGGGAGGACCAGGGAGAGGCACAGAGACAGAGAGGCAGTCAGCCAGGAAGTGGGGGTGCTTCCTGGAGTTAGCAGCTACAAGACAGGACCATTGTGAGATCTATCAAACGTGGAGAAGAGAGAGACATCAGGCAGGCAAGCTGCAAAGGGATAGGAAGGCAGAGGCCCCAGGGGAACAAGATGCAGAAGCTAGGAAAGATGTGGAGAGGGTATGGCAGGGAGCCTGGGGTTTGTGTCTGGCACTGCTTCTCCTCAATCTTCCCATGTGTAGAATGAGTTGTTCTGTGGACTGTGGGCCAAAGGCAGCAGATAGCACTTCCTGGCTGGAATACATGAGGCAGTCCACAGTACTGACAGGGAGTACCTGCTGCAAGCAGGTGCTTCTTCCACTCTACTCCAACCTCACCAACGAAGCACTGGGTGCAGGGCTGGCCCTGGGGGGCTATGTGACCAACTGCTCAGCTGCAGCCTGGGCCCCCGCTGGCCCTCCACCTTGACGCTTTCCACCTGGAGGAAGCGGAGCAGAGCCCAGAGCTGACATGCAACCTGCAGAAAGCTGCTCCAGTCATGGGCCAGGGGCTTTCCAGGGGGGAGGAGCAGAGAGAGCAGTGGGAGAAGGGGTGATCAGGGACAAGGAGAAAGGGGGAAGGTCCCAAGAGAGAAGGATAATGAGGAAGAGGGGGGCAGGGAGCTGATGGGCTGCCCCTCTCCTCACACTGTGCACTTTGAGCTTGGGACCCCAGCTGGCTGCAGACCAGGGCCTGCGACCTGTGGACACAGAGGGAGCATCCCTACTCTGCAGAGCTCACCTCCCTGCCTCCTCCTCCCATAGGCAGGAAAAAGAACCAGAGCCCTGTCCCTCACCCTGCAGGCCTTTTCCTTCTGTGGCCTCTGCTCCCTCCTCTGCTCATGGAGGGAACAGCAGGGGAACTGGGGACCCAGGCTGAGTAGGTTCTCATGACAGGGAGGGTGCCCCCTGTGGCCACCCCCTTGCAGAGGATACAACATGCTTAATGATGCTGTTGCTTCTGGTGTAATTACAGATGGTTTCGAAACTATTTTTTTTTTCTTTTTGCTCTCTCTTCTGGCATGTTAAAGCAAAAGCCAAAAGGAAGTGCTTGCATTTCAAAGGCTCTGAGGCCAAGAGGAGAACCAAAGGAAGGTCATGGTCACAGCTGTAGAAGTTAGCAAGCATTCCCGGCTCAGAAGGAGAGGGAACAGATCTGGGCAGCTAGGGGCAATGTGTCTCAACATGGGGAGTAAGGACCCAAGAATTGTCGGACCTGTGTCCCTGTTTCCAGGAAGACCCCCACAAAGCAGCAGAGCAGCAGCTGGTATGCACCTTGAGTTTGCTGTGTTCCCAGCACCAGGCCAGGGACTTCACAGGCATTACCTATTAAGTCCTCACAGGGGTAAGAAGCATTATTGTCTCTTTTGACAGGCAAGAAAACTGAGGCTCAGGGAGGTGGAGTGAGTGACTACAGGGTATACAGCTCAGAAGAGGCCAAACTGAGGCTCAGCTCCCAGCAGCTGTGCTCCAGAGTCATGGCTGTCCCCTTCAGGCTCCCCTTCTGCTTTCCAAAAAGGGGACAGTAACAGGCACAGCAGGGACCAAGTGTCCTGCCTTATGGGTCTGCTCTTGTGGCAGGTATAGAGGGACTGAGCACTGACCCAGAAGCGCCTTCTCAGCAGGTGGCAGTAGCGAACATCAACTTGGAAAGCCACTGGAGGCTACCTAGGATCAAAAACCCTTTAAGAACACCTGTGTGGGCAGGTGGCATTTATAACCCCAAGGTACTGGCAACCCTGCTCAGGCCTGAGATTTCCCTGTCCAGAGAAGAAATTGTGCCAAGTTGAATACACATGCCCAGACCCCCGGGGGCTACCCTCCACCCCCAATCCTTGTGAGGCAAGGCTGGGTGCAACATAAGAGGGATCTCTCTGATATTCTCTGCCATCCCATGACATTTTCCAGTTTGTAGATGGAGAAACATTCACTCATGTATGGCCACCTGGCAAGGAAGTGCTGGGCTAGGGCATGGGCTCAGGTTGGCTGGACTCCCTCATCCGTCCTCTCTGGCCCCATGGCACTCTATGACACTGTGACCCCTGCTCAGGATCACCAGACCAGGTGGATGAACATCAGAAAGACATATCCCACAACAGGCTGGGAACCTTCCAACCTCTGACAGCTATTGACTTAGATAGCACCCATCCCAAGCATGAGGCACCCTGCTCACAGAATGAACAGGACCTGCTGCTGGGGAGAACGGGGCGGGGGGCAGGCAGGTTGCCGGCTGGGTGGTGTGACCTCTCAAACAGAGAAGTACTTTTGGCTGGGAGGAAGAAGCTGGGTCCCAGGCTGCTCTGGAGTTGAGACCCCCACCCCATAAGCACATAGAGGGGAGTTATTTTTGAGTTGGGAGCTGGGGACCTCCTCAGCTGCCAAGTAGTGTCATCACTGGACAGGCCAGAGCTGGTGGCACTGAGAGAGGTTGGAAGGGCAGTTGCCTGGTCAGCAGTCCTGAGGCAAGCACCTGTAGTGTTAGGCACAGCTGTGGGCCCTGAGGATCCAGTCCCTGCCCTTTTAGATGTCACAGACCCAAAGTCTTTTAAGAACATTGGGAGTTGGGGAGGAGTAATGGGGGTGGCATGATGGCTCAATTGGCTTATCCTCCCCCTTGCAAGCACCAGGATCCTATATGAGCTCCGGTTCGTGTCCCAACTGCTCCACTTCCCATCCAGTTCCCTGATTGTAACCTGGCAAAGCAACGGAGGATGGCCTGGAGTCTTGGGATCCTGCACCCACTTGGGAGACCAGGAAGAAGCTCCTGGCTTCGGAATGGATCAACTCTGGCCGTCGTGGCCATTGGGAGAATGAACCATGAAAGGATGGCCACTAGCAATAGGCTGGATAGGGAGAGCCGAAGCCAGGAGGTAGCATTGAAGCAAAAAATGAAGCAGGTCAGGGGTCAACTACGTGATGTATGGGAAGGCACATCCTAGGAAGCAAGGTTTTGGGTTTTTATTGGAGTGATGTGGAAACCTGCACACAGTTTGCTTGGGTTCTCGCGAGAGCCCTCTGTCTGCCAGGTGGAGTCGTAGAAGCCAGGGGAGGCAGCGGGGGGTGGGGGGGCGGGGGTTGGCCAGGGAGGCTGTGATTCTTGTACAGGCCATCCAGTGTGGGGCCCCTGGGCTAGGGCAGCATGACTGGAAGACAGCTCTCACTGGTGGCGTTTGGAAGTGCAATGTTGGGCTCCAAGGGTAAGGTGTGGGTACCAGGGCAGGTGCAGCTCTCAGAGAAGCGGAAACTGGATCCTGACTGTGCGAGACCCAAGCAGCTTGGGCACCTTAGTGAACCTCATCTCCTACCCTGACTCACAGCTGTCCAGCTCTCTGCTACTTAATACATCCTGCAGTTCTGTGACCGTCCCATCCACCACTCCACAGCCACCAGGCAGACCACCCCTGGGTCCCCAGAGGATGTCGTCCCTGCCCCATCCCCCAGGGCCAAGTCAGCCTGGCTCATCTCACAGAGGGTACACAGCAGATGCCCACCTGTTCTAGAGCCAAGCCACACAGCGACATCCATCACCCCTTGCGATTTGTCAGCCCACACCCAGTTCAGCCACAGAACCCAACAGCCCCGTGCAGACAGCCCTGCCTGCCTAGTGCTGTCGCTGCCTGGCCACTCCACCTCCTCCCAGGGCTCCCAGGACTCACTCCACTCCCTGTAGTTCATTCTGCTCCAGCCAGCCCATCCTCCCACCTCCCCTGGCTTGTCCACTCTACCCTCACCTCTTGGACTCTGTCCTGTACCTCTGTCTCCCCTCTTCTCTCTCCACCCACATGGGCAGGCATCTCCAGGCCCATGAGCAGGCAAGCCCGGCCACTCTGTGAGCCTTCTCTTTTGTCACTGTGCTGTCCCTTCCCCTCTTCTCTACACCATTGCCTCCCTGACATCCACAATGGGCCTGGTTACCGGCCAGAGCTCAAGGAGTTCCTGCTGGGAATGAATGAATGAACAAATGATCAGGAGTCAACTTTCCAGTTTTGACACTGCTGTGTGGCCTCAGGCACCTCCTTGCCCGACTCCAGGCCTCACACCCCAATCTGCACCACTTTCAGCCCTCAGAGTCTAGCCAACCTCTATGTTGGCCACCCAGCCCCACCCCACCCCATCCCCTATCCCACCTGCCACCCGCTCCACCGGTCCCCCTACCTTCCGCAGCCACCGCGTGTTGTTTTCCAATGCCCTCTCCAGCCGTTGCACCCGCTGAGCCCGCCAGTCCCCCAAGTGCAGTGCACTAGCAGCTGAGTCCCTCTGGAGGATGTTGGAGCCCCCAAAGGTCTCTGGCTCCTGCAGACAGGGCCGAGGCTCAGGCAGCACAAAGGTGTAACTGCACTGACCATGCTGGATGCGATGCGACCAGCGACCATTGGCCTCCTGCCGCCTCTGTTGGGCTGCAGTCATGGTGGCCACCAGGAGGAGAAAGAGGCCACCCTGCAGCATGGCAGCGTAACAGAGCATCAGTCCCGGGGATGGCAAGTGTTGTCCACTCAGAGTCCCCAGGGGCTATGCCTGCCTGCCTGACAGTCTGCCACTTGGGCTTGGGCTCAGGACAGCCGACTGTGGTCAGCGTTGGCCAGGCTGCTGCAGCTGCAAACTCCGGATGGCCAAGCTCGGTGGGTCAGGGTAGGCGGGCTGGTGGCTATTTATACTGCTCCAAGTGCCCCAGCTGGTCTGCTTCTTCTAGCCGCGGCCTCCTGGCCCCCAGAGCCCTGCACCTCTCTTCTTTCCCTCTTCTCCTTTCTGTATTTTTCTGTCCGTGCCGGCCTGACTCCGGTCCTCTGGCCGTTGAGTCCTTTTATTCTCCAGTGGGGGCTTGGACAGCCTGCAGGAGGGGCGGGAAGAAAAGCAGCCCCCTGGGCACGGCGGGCTGGAACACCCGCAGACACCCAGCCTTGCACATCCCTCTGGCCCGGCCCCTCGCTGGCCAGGCGGCTTTCTCTCCACCCCCTCCCTGCCCCCAAGGCTCCCAGCTCGGGTTTCAGCCCCTGGCCTTCCCCTTCCCTCTGCCCTCTCTGGTTCCGTGTTAGCTCAGAACACAGGCAAAGCGTCCCCCAGAGAGGGAGAGGGAGGGGGGCTGTGAGCCACAGTCCGGGGATGGGAGGGGGGAGGCGGGGAGTAGGCAGTGGACCGGGCACCCAGTGCCCAGCACCGAACACCCAGTGCCCTATTTCACAGAGAGACACACAGAGAGGGTCTTTCCAGGGCCAGGGAAGGGGGTGCACAGCTGGGAGCTGGAGGATGGGGCAGCCTGGCTTGGGAGCTAGGTCAGTCAGGAGAAGCTTCAGGCCCTGGGGAAGCCTGTTGGGGATGTGCAGCAAGTGGCTGGGGAGGCGGGCAGGGAGAGGAGTTTGGGGTGTGGCAGGCTCCCAACTGGGTCCTCCAACCCAGCCAAAGGAGTCTGGCTCTGAGAACCCCAGGAATTTGTCATACCTGGGTCAACCTTGCTTCTGGAACCTGCATCTGCCCACTAATTCACATTGCTCCCATGGCAGGAGCCTGTTTCCTAAGCTGTTGGTGAAGCCCTTGGCCTCCCCACCTACGTGGCTCCTACCTCAACTCTTCTCATTGCCCCCCTCCCCACCCTGGTACTGGCTAGGAGACCTGGAGTGGGCAATTTGGGGGTCTCCACATTGATTTGTGGGCTTGGGTGAACCCCATTGTGGCACAAAGGAAATGTGTGGGACTCCAGTGGAGCGATGGCAGGGGCCAGGGGATTTTCAGTTGGCCAGGTCAGAATCTGGCTCCAGCACCTACCAGCTGTGTGACTCAGGGAAATGACTTAACCTCTCTGTGCCTTCATTTCCTCTTGAAAGAGGAAAATGACGCCACCCTTTTCATCAGGCAGGAAGTCGTGGGGGGGGGCACTAAATGCTTCGGATGCTCTCCCCTCCTCAGCCCCTCCCTGGGATTACCCCCACCAGAGCAAGGGACTGGTAGGGAGGAAGGGGGCATGGTTTGCCAGGTGGGAAGGGCCCAGGAGTGGGCCGGCCTGGCCTCCTCGCTCCCCACTCCTCCCTCTTGGGTTATTGTTTCTTTCCTTTGTTTTCCCAGATCCTGAGCCGGGCCAGGCTGCTTGGGGACAGCGGAAAATGAGGGCTTCATCCGGGGGACTGAGACCGCTCGAGCAGGTGCGAGGCTATGACAGGAAGGGGAAAAGGAGCCACTACCCAGTCTGTAGTGGGCCCTGCCTTCCGGAAGAGAACCCTGACCCCAGGCCTGAGGGTGAGGCTGGCTCAGCCACTCAGTCTGGAAGCATTTGACTTGGGACCAAAGAGCTGGAAGGGCTCCACCTCTAGGCTGCCCCTAAGCCAAGTTCCGTGGCCTCCACTCAGCCCCCTGGGAGCAGTGGGTGAGAACGCATGCCCCCATCTTGGTCATTGTCTACATCAGTGCGTGGCGCCCTGGAGAGCTCCCAGCGTAGGATGTGGTTAACCTTCTGGGGAAGACTAAAATTTCCTTTGTCTAGACTTTGTTAGACACAGGTCCCAGGATCACACTCAACGCAACATGGAAGAGGAAACAGGTTTACCCATCCACAGGGGAAGAAATGAAGGCAAAAGAGCTCTCCGCCTCTTGCCCCATCTGCCTGAGCCTTGCCAACCTCTGCAACATCATATCAACCCCATCTGCTCACCCCAGGCCCTTTGCACCTGCTAATTTCTCTGTCCAGAAAACCATCGTCTACCTACCCTCACTCCACTTTTTATCAGTATTCCAGTTATTACAGCTTGTGCCTGCCAGGCCAGACTTCCCACATGGCCACATGGTACACACATCCCAACATATGGTCATGCCCTGGCCTAGGAAATCACTGTGGCATTTTATCACTGTCTGTCCCTGTGGAATGCAAACCCTGTCTCTGTGGAGGAAATGGTCACAGTTATAATGAGGGCATGCAGGAGGGATGGCATTGTGGCACCCCAGTAAGTTAAACCCCCACCAGCAAGGCCGACATTCCATAAGCACACTGGTTTGAGCCCTGGCTACTCTACTTCTAATCCAGCTCCTGCTAACATGCCTGGGAAAGCAGCAGCAGATGGCCCTGGAGCTTGGGAGATCTGGATGGAGTTCCAGATTCCTGGTTATCATAGCCATTTGGAGAGTGAATCAGTGAGTCTCCCTCTTTGTAACTTTGCCTTTCAAATAAATAAGTACATTAGGTTAAAAAAAAAAAAAGTGAAGCAAGCCAGGGCATGCCTGGGGATGCCCAGTGGCTTCTGGAAAGTGCCCTCCAGCCCAGGCAGGAGAATTCCCCTCTCCCCTTTCCAGCTGCTGTGTTGTTGATGCCCATTCACACCAGCTCCTGCCTAGATCTTGGCTCCCATCAGAAGCCCATGTTACACGACCCCTCCTCTTCACCTCGTGGCTTTGTTGGTGCTACGAGGCTGATTCCTTGGACAGTGATCCCACAGGCCCTGTATTGGCCACTCAGTCGGTTAGCACCTTCTGGATGAAATGTACACCAGGAGATGGGGCCAAGGACCCGGGAGACGCCTTTGCCAAGGTCGTACTCAGTTTTCCTGAACTCCCAGATCAGGTGGCAAATGGACAGCTGTTCCTGGAGGGCTGTTGGTCACCCTGGGCTTTTTAAAGGGTGTGTTTCTGGAAGCAGCAAGTAGCCACGGCCTGAGCCCACCACCACTTTCAGCCGTCATCCGCACAGTCTGGCCCTCCTCTGCTTATCCCTGCGTCTCACCAGTCGGGTGACCACTGAGGGTGCCAGCAGGAAAGACCCAAGGCTCCTCTGCCAAGCTGCTCCTGGTCATTGCCTGGCCATCTCCCAGGGCCGTGGATAGCAATGGGGTGAGGCCTTGGTGGGAAGCTGTGTGAATGCTGGCCATACTGGAGATGGTAGTGTCCCTGGAGGACAGAGGTGAAGTTCATGGGCAAGCATCAAGGTGCCCCCTGGAGCCTTGTGCCAGACAGCAGCTATGTGTCCTTGCCTTCTCTCACCACTGCCCCCAGCCCAGGGACCCACTCAGCTACAGGGTCGGCTCTGAGTCCAGGCTGGGGATCCACTTGTGAGATAGCCCGTGAGCAGGGTCTCACACCCCTGACACGGACCCTCATGTTGACTTTGTTGAACAAGGCTTTGGTTCCTCATCTATGAGGTGAGGAGCACAGGGGCTGGCAGCTCCCTTGGCTTCCCCCAGAGGGAATGCATTTATTTGTTCAAGTGGCTTAGCCAGGCTGCCCCTGGGGACAGAGCCACATGTTCCTAGTCTTCTCCTCCTAGTCCTAGAGCCTAGCTGGGCTGGGATGAGAGGGAGTTGAGCAGAAAGCATCAACTCATACAGTCCAGCCTCAGGAACCAAGTGGGTCCACTCCTCTACGCTTGCCATGGAGACGCTAAGTCCCATCCAAGTTCAAGGGGCAAGAGACCAGCATCCATAGCTCCATGGGAGTGGCCCAGCTCTGGAAGGGTCGTGGGATCAGGTGTGTGGTTGTGGGCATATTTGGAGCAGGCAATGGCTTGGAAGGTAGGAGAAGTTGTCCACCCCCAAATCCCAAGACCACTGTGTCATGCCTCACTGCTCCATGTTGCTAGCTGTCATAACTCTCCTTGGAAGGACTCTGCCTCTGGGCAGGAGAGTCTACCAGACAGCTGCCACAAGCGCTGCAGGAAGTTGGGCTATTTCCACTGGTGCTGTCAGAGAGCTTGGCTCATGAATTCAGGGGGTTTAACCCAAATCAGCTGGCATATTGGCATCCAATCCGAGCCAGTGGAGCCTGTTGGCAACACCTTCTCTCTCCAAGCCTCGGTGTCCCCTCTGCAATGCAATGTCCCAGCTCTGCCATCCAGGGACTAAGGGGACAGAACGGAGGACAGGCACCCCCATGGGCAGTGTACAGCCTAGGCCGCCAGCCCTGCTCGTGCTTCTCAAGCCTGGGGGAAGGGGTGGGTTCAGCTGCTGCTGAGCCCGTGTCTGGCGCTGTGCCAGGACGTCAAGAATGCATCTGCCAGGTCGGAGGGCAGATCTATTTTGGAAGCAGGGACCCTGCAGAGGCCCCAGAGGAGCCCGTGGCCTGGAGAGCTGACCACCCCTGTGCACTGTTTGTTTTGCTTATGCAGGCACAGCGTATCCCCTGCAGACAAGTCAGAGAACACACACTCACGAGAGAAAACCAACGCTGTTTGGGCTCTCAGCAGCCACGGCCAACGCAGAGCTGTGGTCCCTGCATCGTCTTCCTCTGCACAGGGGTACAAGGATTGGTGGGTGGATTTTCTAGCAAAGACCACAAGGAATGCTCTGTGAACTGTGCTTAACCTAATTTTATTTATTTTGGACTGCTATGAAAAGTATCAGACAGGTGCACAGGATAATATATCTCCATGCAGCCATCATCCCCAGTAGGCACATTGTGATATTTGCCCCAAGTTTCTAAAGACATAAAATGTTGGAAGGGAGGGTGGGAATCAGGGTGTCTGGCACGATGGCTCAATTGGCTAATCCTCCCTTGAAAGCACCAGGATCCCATATGTGCTCTGGTTCACTTCCCATCTAGATCCCTGATTATGGCCTAGGAAAGCAGTGAATATTCCAAAACTATGGGACTCTGCACCCATGTGGAAGACCCAGAAGCAGCTCCTGGCTCTTGGCTTTGAATTGGTTCAGTTCCAGCCATTGTAAAAGCCATTTGGGAAGTGAACTGGTGGATGGAAGAATTTTCTGTTTCTCTCTCTGTAAATTTGCCTTTCCAAGAAAAATAGCTTTAAGTTTTCCAAAACCTATGGAATGTTACAGGTAGTGTTGGGATCCCTCAAGACGTATCCTCCAGTCTCATTTGTACCCCCTTCTTGTAGGTAGCTCTATGTGTATGTATATAAACTGGGTATATTCTTGTGTTTCTAAAAATACAATCTGGGAGTTGGCATTGCTGCTAAGTGGCGAACTGAGACACCAGCATTCCATATCAGAGTTCAAGTTCTGGCTGCTCTACTTCTGATCCAACTCCCTGCTAATGTTCCTGCGAAGGCCACAAAAGATGGCTCAAGTGTGTGGATTCCTACTACCCAAGTGGGAGACCTGGATGGAGTTCCGAGCCCCTGGCTGTAGCCTGACCTGTGGTTGCTGTGACCATTTGCGGAGTCAACCAGTGGATAGAAAATCTCTTTTTATTTCCCTTTCACTTTCTCTCTGTCTCTGTCTCTCACTTTTCTCTCTATAACTTTCAAGTGAATAAATACATTAAAAAGAAGAACAGGAGCTGGCATGGCTGTATAACTGGCCACTCCGTCTGTGATACTGGCCTCCAACATAGGTACTGGTTCATGTCCCGACTCTTGCACTTCCCATCCAGCTCTCTGCTTATGGCCTGAGAAATCATTAGAGGATGGCCCAAAGCCTCGGGGCCCTGCACCCACGTGGTAGACCTGAAAGAAGTTCCTAGCTTCGGATCAGCCCAGCTCTGACCATAGTGGCTATTTGGGGAGTGAACCAGCAAACAGAATCAATCTCTCTCTCTCTCTCTCTGTAATTCTGTCAAGTAAAATAAATACGCTTTTTAAAATGAGCAAAAAAAAAATAGGGCTGCTGTGATAGCCTAGTGGCTAAATCCTCGCCTTGAACACGCCAGGATCCCACATTGGCACTGTTCATGTCCTGGCTGCTCCACTTCCACCCAGCTCCCTGCTTGTGTGGCCTGGGAAAGCAGTAGTGGACGGCCCAATGCTGTGGGACCCTGCATCTGTATGGGAGACCAGGAAGAAGTTCTGAGCTCCTGGCTTCAGATCAGCTCAGCTCTGACCTTTGTGGCCACTTGGGGAGTGAACCAATGGATGGAAAATATTTCTCTCTTCTCTGTAAATCTGCCTTTCCAATAAAAACAAATATTCTTTTTTTTTTAAAAAAAAATGAACAAAAATATAAGTATGCCTGCTGGGTGCAACATTCTGGCTCCATGCTCCAGATTCGTCTATGTTACGTGTATGTACCTTGTGATAGTGTCACGTGCTAGTGTTGATGCCTCCAGCCCTTGCAGGATGGTTTGTGGCTAGGTTGTTCCTAACCATATGCTGCTGCTCTCTCACCGGGGAGTGTGTCTCCTGGGACATGGGGTCTGCATGTGACTGGTTTGAGGGTATTCCCAGGCCATGCCTCCCAGCAACTGCTCCCAGCTGCTTCCCACCATTGGTGCGTGAAGCTGACCGCTGCATCTCATCCTGCCCTTCTTGATATTGTCTGGCTACTCTCTTCTGCTGATTGGTTGGCTAGGAAATGACACTTGTAATGCTACAGGCAGCTTTCCTGTTTAGTGATGTGTACATAGTACTTCTAAGTGTATTGGGGGGCAAATATTTTTTTGAAATCCAAGCATATGCATTTATCTCCAAAAAGTTCCTGGGGAATGTGGACTGTGCATGGTGGATTGTAGAGGGGGAAAGTATGGATTTTTTTTTTTTTTTTTTTTTGCACCAGGGTAGACTTACCTTTTAACCTCCTCTCTGTGATCTTTTGGGAATATGTTTGTAGAACAATCTGCTTTCTTCAGCAGGGTGCTCTTTTTGAGTGTGTGTTGCAGGGTGGCGTCAGTCCCCAAGCCTCACCAGGGTGCGGCCGGGCTGTCCTCCCTGCTCTGCTATTCTCAGGCTCCAGGGTTTGTTCCTGTGGTGGATTGCAAAACTGACCTTGGGCTGTGCCCTTCCCTGAAAGCCTGTGTCCTCCCAAGGCTGTTTCACACCCTGTTCCTCCCGTTACCTCTTCCCCTGGAATGTGGATCTGGCTGCTAATTGATGGTGAGATAGCCATGGCTCTAGTCAACCCCTTTTTCTGTTCAATCGAGTTCTGGCTGTGAACTTGGCCAAGCCTCAGTGTCCCTCTCAGTAGGGTAGGGACACAGAGTCGACCCCTTATAGCCTCTGTGATACCTGTTGATGTCACATGATGCCATGCCATGGGTACAGCGACTTCCATGCCGCCTAGGACACCCTCATCTCATGCCCAGTGCCTGGCTGTGTCTCAGCTCCAGTCCTGGCTGCAGCTGCCTGCTCACGCACAGCTGGAAGGCAGCAGGTGGTGACTCTAGTCTTTGGGACCCTGCTACTTTCACTGGAGACTGAATTCAGTTCCAGGCTCCCAGTTTTACTCTGGGTCAGGCTGTTGGACACATTGGTGGAGTGAATCAGAGAATGGGAGATTTCTATATTTTTGGTAAATAATAAACAAATAAATAAAAGTTTAAAAAATGTTTGAGTTGAGTTCTGAAGAAAGAAAAGTGAAACCCAAAGGTCCCTTTTTCATATGCCCAAGATTTTGGACATGGCTCATGACCTTTGGCATCCCTGTGGTATGACCTATGACCTCTCTATCTCCTTCTTCTCCCTGCCTCTTTGTTATTCAAAACACACTCACGCTGGCCCGTTTCCCAGGAGGCATCAGTGTGCAGATGTGAAGGCAAACACAACAGTTCAGTTTCCAGCGGTGGCAGAGAAAGCCTCCCTAGTGTTCTCCAGGTCCCCCTCTTGTCCAGGACCCTCTGACTTGACATGCAGGATGGCCACATGACTAGCTTTGACCCATGAATGAAGGAGAGCCCATGTGTGGGTCTCTGGACCTCCTTCTCGTACTGCAAAGCCTTAGGTTGGGACAATATGACATGGCTCATCCTTACCAGCTTTGGTTGCTGTGAGGTTGTGAAGAGCTAAGACTTCACCTGATGTCCCTTACGCGGAAGAACATGAGACAGAAAAGCTGTTGCTGTCACACTGGGCAACATTGCCCAGCCACTGTCGTGTCCCTCCCTGCAGCTTATGCTGAGAACGTGACTGTTGGGAAGTAGGGCCTTTGTAGATATCATTTCGTTAAAGGACAGTGAAGTCATCCTGGAGTAGGATGGATTCCTGATACGGTGTGCCTGGTGTCCTGGTGAGAAGATAATGACAGCATCAGAACAGGACACCATGGGAAGACTAAAGTCAAGACTTGTTGAGTGACGCAGGTACAAGCCTATGTACATCAAAGACTAACAAGCAAATTCCAGTCACTGCAGGAGAGCAGGAAGGAGTGTACGAGACAGACAGCCAAGTTCCCAGCCTCCCAGCCTCCAGGGCTGCAAGGGGTGCCAACCCAGCTGGGGCAAGCCACCTGACTTGTGGTGCTTTGTCACGGCAGCCTGGGGTATACTCGGTGACACTGACTCAAGCAGCCATCAGCAAAGGTCACCTTGTGCAGTCACCATGTGGCTGTCCAAGGGGATACACAGGCCCACTCCCCTGACCTGGCATTGCACACCATCCCTGCATGTTGACATGCCACCTGTGCGGCCTCCTGCTGATGGGGACATTCTCTAAACCTGGCATGAGGTTCTGCATACAGTGTTCATTCACCTTTTTTATATTTAAGATTTACCTATTTTTATTGGAAAGACAGATTTATAGAAAGACAAGATCTTCCATCCACTGGTTCACTCCCTAAATGGCCACAACAGCTGGAGCTAACCTGATCTGAAGCCAGGAGCTTCTTCCATGTCTCCCACAAGGGTACAGGATTCCAAGGCTTTGGGCCATCTTGTATTGCTGTCTCAGGCCACAAGCAGGAAGTTGGATGGGAAGTGGAGCAGCTGGGACATGAACCAGCACCCACATGGTATGTCAGCAAAGGATTAGCGAATTGAGCCGTCCCTATTAATTCACTTTTGTCATTTGTCATTTCATTGACTGTGGGTTGTGGTGAGCCTGGCAACGGGGATGTGGATGAACCTTCACCTTTGCCCTCACCCTCATGGAGCTGGTAGACAAGAAAGGGAGGTTAACCCTAATCCCCTGGGGGACTAGGAGGTGGGGGTGGGGAGCCTGGCTTGATTCTCTCTCCTGCCCAGCCAAGGAGCCCCCTGCCCCTGGGAGTATCTCCTGCCCTCCTCCAGCTTGCCATTTGTGCCGGGATCAGATGAGCAAGGGCAGGGAGCCCAGAGCCTGGCCAGTGCAATGAAAGCTGGAGCTAGCAGCAGGGACATGAGTTGGTGCTGCCCTTGTGTGAGACTGCCCCTCTCCTTACTTTGCCTCATCAGAAACATGGACAGGAGGGACCCCCTTTGACCATGACTCAGCCCCAACCATGCTAAGCAAACCTTAGACTTCTGGAGTGAAAGAAATTCACCTGTCACTGTCGCCCTGTATCTACTGCCCTGCTGTTAGCAGTGGAGTGTATTGTGTATGGCACAGCTCCGCCCATTGCATATGGCACAGCTCTAACTGAAGCCCCACAACAGCCCAGAGAAGGCATTACCGTGTCCCCATTGGGAAGGGACTTGGTGGCCAGCAGCAGCTAGCTATCCGGACTGCCTGCCCATTGCAGTGGCAGCCTCATCTTGCAAGAGAGTAGGCAGTGGTTTCCCCAGAGCCAAAGTGGGACCGCGGTGCATCTGTTAACAGATCAGGGAGGAGGCAGCTGCATGCCCTGGGATCAGAAGAGAATATAAACACCCTGTTCTCAGCCTGAGATTTCTCCCACCATTTCCAGGGTGGTAGAGGGATACTGGCTCATTCATCCAGTATGAATGGAGGGGTGTGAAAGAGAGAACCACGTGATCTGCCAGGGCCCAGGAGCCCAGACTCCACATAGAGCACCAGTGAGCCTGCTGTCATCTAGGTACCAGCAGGGCCACCTCTCCTGGGAGCAGGATACCTGGGGGAGATGGGGCTGGTGTGTCCTCCAACCCCTCCCACTCTCCTGCCCACACACCCTTGTGTGGGACTCAGGTCCTGCAGCAGCAGGAGGTAGGACCAGACATGACCTGAGGCCTATACCACTCCTGGGGTGGATTTCCCCTGCGGCCTAGAGGAGGCAGGGAGAGGGCAGGAAAGAGATGAAGCTCCGAGGCCATCTATGGCTCTGGTGTCCAGGACACTGAGCCCCCCATGCTCCCTGCTCTACTGTCCCTTAGGCTCCTGCCCCCTCCCTGCTTTCCTGTCTCCCCCTCCCCAGGGGATGCTCCTTCTCCTTCTCCAGCCCCACCCTTCGCTGCACCAGGATCAGGCTCTCTATGGTGCTCATAGAAGAAAAGCTGTGCAGAAAGCTTGGCTCGACCTTGGTCACTCCCAGCTTGCTTAGCTTCGTGGCCCCGGCCTGTTGGCTGCCCTAGCCCAGCAATGGGTGGAATGAAGTAGCAAGGTCCCAAACGTACTGAAAAGTGGGTTTCAGACCCCAGCCGAATACCCAGGGAGGCTGTGGAGGCACTGGGATCAGGGCTGGTACTGGCTGGGAACTGGAGCCCAGTGCTGCCCTACATGAGCTGAGAGAAATGCCTTTTGTTCCTCTGTGAAGTGGAGACCATAAAGAACAGTGACACACCTGCAACCCCGCCTGAGCCAGCCTCAGTGTCCTATGAATATCTCCCACTCCAGCCATCCCTTCCTCCCTCCAGCCCTTTTTGTCACTTCTAGCAGGAAGTTCAAGTGCACTTGAGGTCCTTGGCCAGCATGGGCCCCGACCAGCACCCAACTGTTTTCAGATTAGGACTGAGGCCTGCCGTGTGCGGCCACAGCCCAGGCTGCTTGCTCTTTCGCTTGTCCTGAGCCGGCAGTGGTTGCTCAGTGATGGAAGTCCTGGGTGGGCGTACAGTGAGCAGCTGCAGTCACATGGCCCCCATGGACTCCCCACCCCCCTCTGGCACCCTCCCAGACCCCTGGCTGACAGCCTTGTTGTGTGGTCAGTGCACTGCGAAAGCAGCCCACAGCTTCTTTTGTTTGCGGGACAATCAGCTCTGGCCCAGCCCTGTCAATGCCACAGCCCTGCATCAGGCTTTGTCATCACAGCCTCATCCCCCTGCAGTGCGGCTGGGCCACCGGCAGAGCAGATCCCACCCTGAGGGACATCCAGGCTGCAGCCAGGTCCCCTCTATTCCAAACATTCCCCTTTGCCACCTCTGTGTCCCACCCCCACCCTGCCCCCAGGCTGGCTCCTGCAGGTCAGGCTCTGGAACCTGAGGCCTGTGGGTAGCAAGTGTTTGTGAGAGTGGCAGGGGGGAGGATCCATAAAGCCTTCCGTTCCGACCCGCCGCTGCTGTCCTAAACCAGGTCCCAGTGCATGAGGTTTCCGGGGTCCCGGTATCTACCCCAGAGGTTCCCCACCTCCCAGCAACTCTTGTTTTCCTGTTGGGTTCCAAGTGGTCGGCCACGTGGTTGGCGGGTACTTGTCTCTCAGTTGATCAGCGCCTCTCGGTGAAATCGTCACAGGCGTCCAGAGGCACCAGGGAAGCATGGAGAAGAGGGCTGGTGCATGGAACCCCACTTTGTAGCCAGTTACCTAGGTTTAAATCCTGCCCAGGCCCCCTCTGCTGTGTGACTTTGGACACGTTACTCAAAGTCTTGCAGCCTCAGTGAGGTCATCAGAAGAGCCAAGCCACTGCAGCCCATTTGGTGTAGCAAAGAAGAGACACTGCTTGGGACTCCCACATCACAAGTTCAAGTCCTAGCTTTGCTCTCCATTTCAGCTTCCTGCTAATGTGCACCTTGCGAGGAGGCCTGTGGTGGCTCAAGTCCTTGTGTTCCTGCCACCCACGTGAGACCCAGATTGAGTTCTTGACTCCTGACTTTGGAATCTGAGGATTGAGTCAGTGCATGGGCATGATCTCTGTCCCTAAGAAATGAGTGAGGAGAGGAGGGGGGGATGCTGAGAAACGTTCTTGTGTTAGGATGCACCCTGGATGGGGCATGGCTGTGTTTGGAAGCTGCCGGGGTGTGTGGCTTGGGGACCTGCAGTAGTGCAGGGAGCCGGCAGAGGTGATGGCAGGTGACAGTGGTTGCCATTGCTCCTGTGCATGCCAGTGCTGTGCCAGGCGCTTGGAGCTCTGAGTGGGAACCGGACAAGCTGACCTTGAACTAGAAAACTGCTGCTTTGTGGGCTGCTTCTCCACAGGCCTGGTGGGGTTGTTTAGGTCCCGAGGGGGAGGGTCGCTGGCCTAAGGGTGGCCTGACCTTGCTGGGAAGCAGGATCTCTGGGGCTGGTGCCAGGGCCGGAGCACACGCCTTGATGAGGACCAGCTGAGCACGCGGTCCGGCGCCCTGGCCCAGCTCGCTCCAGCTCAACAAACGGCTGTACCAATGGTTTCCAGATGGGCTTGGAGCAGTACCTTAACTGACTCCAAGTGGGTGAGGCGCTGGGCCGTTTCTTGGGCTGTTGGGCCCTCTGGCCATGGTGGGTACCGAGGCGGGAGTTTGTTTCTGACAGTGTGATCTTGGGCCTGTCAGAACCACAGTGGCCCTCCCTGAGCAGTAGATGTTATCTAGAAGCCAGTAGGGCTCTGTAATTGGTTGGTTATTTGCTTTCTTATGTGTTTTCCAATTGGCCAATTCAGACCCATGGCACAACATCTCAGAGGTACAAAAAGGTGACACACGGAAGAAAGTATTTCTTTTGTGGCCAGCACTGTGGCACAGTTAGTTAAGCTTCCACTTGCGACACTGGCATCCCACATCAGAGAGCTGGTTCCAGTCTGGGCTGCCCCATTTTCAATCCAGCTCCCAGCTAACGCAGCTGAGAAGCAGCTGATGATGCCTCAAGCACTGGAGTTGCTGACACTCACATGGGAAACCTGGTTGTAATTCCTGGCTCTCGGCTTTAGCCTAGACGAGTCCTGAAGTCCAAATCATCAAGGCGTTTCATGTTCATACAAGGAAACACACAAAATAATTTTTACCCCCTGCTGTTGAATCACACACAGCAGCTGCTTAGACAGTATGTCACTCCATAGAGAACCCATGTTTTATGACTTCTGACCAAAATGAAGTCAAAAGGCCACCCAACTGCTCAGCATGGCAACTAGCCAGCCAGTGTGAACTGTAGCAAGCAGATCCCCACAGATGTCCATGGCTAGTGGCTGTGGGCCAGCTCTAGGTCTATGTCTTTTCCCGTTACGTGCCTGGGCTGAAATGCACCTTGCCAATGACTGGGTGATGGGCACCAGCCTTGTGGTGTAGTCAGTTTCGGTGATTAACCAGCCTGCACATCTGTAGGGAGACACCCACAAAGCAAGTTTCTAGAGGATAAGTTGTGTTCTATAGTCACTTGGAAAAAAACTCAGCCGCTGCCTCAGACCGTGTGGTAGAATCAACCTGAAGTAGATCACAGATCTAAATGCCAAACCTCACTGCAAAACATTTAGATCGAAACTTGGGAGACAATCTCTATAATCTTGAACTGGGCAAAGATGTGTTAGATATCACACACACAAGAAATGAGAACGGCTTACAGCCTGGGGACCCTGCACCCACATGGGAGACCTGGAGGAGCTCCTGGCTCCTGGCTTCGGATTAGCTCAGCTCCAGCTGTTGCGGTCACTTGGGAGTGAACCATCGTATGGAAGATCCTCTCTGTCTCTCCTCCTCTCTGTATATCTGCCTTTACAATAAAAATGAATAAAGCTTTTTTGTTAAAGAGTTATTTATTTTTATTGAAAGGCACATATACAGAGAACGAGAGGCAGAAAGATCTTCTATCTACTGGCTCACTCCCCAAGCAGCCACAACAGCCAGTGCCAAGCTGATGCCAGAAGCCAGAAATTCTTTCCGGGTCCCCCACATGGGTGCAGGGTCCCAAGGCTCTGGACCATCCTCCACCGCTTTCCCAGGTCACAAGCAGGGAGCTGGACAGGAAGTGGAGCAGACATGACATGAACCAGCACCCATATGGAATCCCAACACAAGCAAGGCAAGAATCCAACCACTAGGCCATTGCATCAGACCCTGAAAATAATTTTAAAAGAAGATTTTTTTAATTTCTATTGAATTTCAGATTTTACCAAGAGGAGAGACAGAGAGAGAAAAATATTCCATTTGCTGATTCACTCCCCAAATGGCCACAGTGGCCAAAGCTGAGCTGATCTGAAGCCAGGAGCCTCTTCCAGGTCTCCCACATGGGTGCAGGGTCCCAAAGTTTTGGGCCATCCTCAACTGCTTTCCCAGACCACAACCAGGGAACTGGATGCGAAGGAGAGCAGCTGGGACACGAGCTGATGCGGTTAAGGGATCCCGGCACTTATAATGGGAGGATTAACCAATGAAGCCATCGTGCCAGGTTTCCTACCTCCTATTTTTAAACAAGTGGGTATTGATGACAGACAAGCTCAAGATCAGATACTCTACATGCTTTGTCATCAGAGAAATGCCAGTTAAAGCAACAATAGCCTACATCTGCACACTTGTTAGAATGGCAGAAATAAATCGCAATGGAAAATATGAAGTTGTGTCTGTGAGACAATGGGGTGAAAAGATACATATACTGCAGTGAAAGAAATCTTGAAATCACGAATAGTTTTTTTTTCCATAATATATATTTCCTTGAAGCTTTTGAAGACCCCTTGGATGCCTGAATTAAATAATGAAACTTCTTTGCAAGAAAAGAAGTTAATCTTTCCATTTCTCTTTTCTTTTAAGGGTTTGGTGTTTTTAAATTTTTATTGGAAACTCAGATATACAGAGCAGAAGATCTTCTGCCTGATGAGTCATTCCCCAAGTGATGAAAGTGACCACAATGACCAGAGCTGCATTGAGCTAAAGCCAGGAGCCAGGAACCTCCTCCAGGTCTCCCACATGGGAGCAAGGTCCCAAGACTGGGTCATCCTCGACTGCTTTCCCAGGCCACAAGCAGGGAGCTGGGTGGGAAGCAGAGCTGCTGGGACTAGAACTGGTGTCCATATGGGATCCTGGCGTGTTCAAGGTGAGAACCCTAGCCGCTAGGCCACCGCACCGGGCCCTTTCTTTCCATTTCTTTTCCCCAAACCTTTAGAAGGACCCTCCTTTCAAGTGCTGCAAAGCCAGTGGGGCCTGGGAGAAGAGGGTGGAACTTTGGTGTAAAACTAAAAACACACTTCTGCCATGATCAAGTGATTCCAGAGTAAAGAGAATTGCTAAAATCTGTGTGCCAATCTGGTTATTGGCTCCTTTGAGGATCACCACAATCTGGAAACCATTGTTTACCCACCAACAGGTGAGTGAGCCAGCAGCATTGGAACACAATTCAGCAATCCAAAGGAGTGAAATGCTGCCCCCTGCTGGCACAGAGGGCCATCTTTTATAGAATTCAAGACGCGGGACTCAAAAGGACATTCCTTGAGGGAAGGTCACCTGGCAAGGAATGGCAAGGGGCCTCTGCACAGGACAAAGGATGATGGCGTGGGATGGGGCCATTTGAGATAAGAGAACTAGGCGCATGCAGAAGAGAAAGTGTGAGAAGTGGAACCATGGGTAGCTTGACACACCCAAGTCACTCTCCTGGGCTGCGGCTCCAACCAAGGGGCTGAATCTCCGTACCTCAATTTATTTCTGTGACATATCGCTTCTCGGCCTTTTGGCTAAGATCAAGTGTATTTCTGTGACATGACCCTCATCTCTTAGCCTAAGGGTTGAAATGTATCCGGCAAAAACAATAAGAGATCTCATTTGTCCCACTGCCAATAACCTAGGATCCCAGTGCTCTTTGGGGCACATGGATTAGGGCAGGAAATGAGGCACACGCGGTGCCTGTGCAGTCTGGTGGAGACACGAACACTGTGAAGCCACAGCAAGGGCTGGGAAGGCATTTATAAAAGTGCTAAACAGTGAAATGACTTATAGGTGTTCCTACTATTTAGAGGTTACCAGGGGAGGCCTCTTGGAAAGGGGGCATTTTAAGTGAGAGCTGGACAATGAGGTAGGGCCAGCCAGGGGCAGAGCTGGGGGAGATGAGCATTCCAGGCACAGGGGAAGCAGGCGCAAGGGCCTTCAGGTCAGAATGAGCTTGATATGTTGGAAGGTTCCACCAGGCCAGTGTGGCTGCAGGAGCAAGGAGGAGAAGGCAGGAGATCATTAGAGAGAGAGAGAGAGAGAGAGAGAGAGAGAGAGAGAGAAAGAGAAATATTGATTATGTCAAGTGGGTGTAGGGACACTGACACAAGAAGCTCAGCTGTGGTGAGGCCACCTTTGCGAACACAGGGGACCCAGACATGTCTGGGAAACAGTCAGGCTTGACTTGTGAATTCTCAGGAGAATGGGAGCTCTGTGAGGCCCAAGGTGTGGCCCTGGCAGTGGAGAGCGCCTAGCAGCCACAGAAAGGACAGGGTCTCCTCCTCCTCCTCCTCTTTCCCCTCCCCGCATGGCCTGAGGGTTCCTGCTGCTGTGCCCTGCTCCCTGAGTATAAGCAGGCAGGTGCTTCCACCCTCACACTCCAATGGGGTTTTCTCCACCGTCTTTGGCTGGACCATACTCTCTGCTTCTACAAGTGAAACTCACACACCCATGTCATGGCCTTGCTGCCTAGCTTCCCTACTGATCACCCATCTCCCTCCTGCCAGCTTCAGACACCCCTGCCCTTGTCTCCTGGTGAAGTGACTGCTGGGAGCCCATGGCCAACAATCCAATTACCACCATTGCAATGGCAGAATAAAGAACATGGCCTTCAAATCCAGTAATTGGGTAACAAGCTCAAGACTGTGGGGTACTAGTGGTTTTTAAGATAGGCAGAGCTTAGGACCCTCACCTCCTGCCACATGGACACCACCTGTGAGTGACTGGCAGCATCTATGATGTCACACTCACTGAAGGTGCCTCCCTGGGCATGAGGCAACTGGTGACCAGTAGTCTGCTGACTAGCACACTGCAAAGTTGTTGCTAACCAAAGCAGGAGACACTTTCAGAAAATTTGATGGATTTTCGGTGGAGGTGAGTGGGACTTGTCCTCTGTACTCTAGTGTGGGGCCAGCCCCTGCCAGGTGGGTGTCCCTGGTCTCCCACACCTGTGTCCATGAGTGACACCACTGAGTCCTGAGAGGATCCCCGACTTGGGCAGTTCCGTTGGGGTGGCCTGCAGGGCCCATGATGACCACTGTGTTGGCCAGGATGCTGGCAGCACTGTGCTGCTTCCAAGAGTGACTGCTGCGTCCTCCAGGGCTGGCTCTCCTGGCAGGGAGCACTCCAGATGTGGCAGGTGCTGCTCAGCTGGCTGCTTTCCTCCCATGTATCCCAGGAGGGCCCACTGGAGCCCACACCTAAAGCACCAAGAAGAAGGAGGGGCAGGCTGAGTGTGAGCAGGAACAGCCAGGGCAGCAGTGCTGGAGTGGGGTCTGTCTCAGGACAGGAGCTGGCCTGGCGCTCCCAGGTCACTGGTCACTGCGGCAACAAACACAGGATGAGGGGACTTCATTTGGATGCACAGGTACATGTAAGCTCTGGTGCTACTTGTCCTCAAGGAAAGAGGCCTGCACAGCTGTTATGCAGAGGAGGACTTGAACGGGGCTATGGGGAAGTCTCCTGGGACCTGGGAGTTTTCAGACAGGTGACAGAGGGCACCAGCACCCCTGGCTCCATGGCATCCCAAGAGGGCAGCTCTGCCCTCTTCTGTGCCCTCGAAAGATCACAAGTCTTACATGAAGGTGGGCTTAGGACCCTCACCTCCTGCCACATGGACACCACCTGTGAGTGACTGGCAGCATCTATGATGTCACACTCACTGAAGGTGCCTCCCTGGGCATGAGGCAACTGGTGACCAGTAGTCTGCTGACTAGCACACTGCAAAGTTGTTGCTAACCAAAGCAGGAGACACTTTCAGAAAATTTGATGGATTTTCGGTGGAGGTGAGTGGGACTTGTCCTCTGTACTCTAGTGTGGGGCCAGCCCCTGCCAGGTGGGTGTCCCTGGTCTCCCACACCTGTGTCCATGAGTGACACCACTAATCCCCAGGGATCCCTGAATGCAAGTCATCTATACATTCATCTCATTCCTGCACTGTGAAGTGTGGTAGGTGTGAGTGTGTCAAGTTAGGCCCCTGTGAGTGTTCACAACAACCTGTTCTCTGCTCTGCTCTTGTTTGGAGCCGGGGTTGGGGGCAGCAGGTTTGGCTCTGAGGGTCCCAGAGACATGGGAGGCCACAGAGGGAAAGGAACTCCTGGGTTAGGATACCCTGCTGGGAGGCCCAACAGGGGCCTTCCTGACATGGTCATCCCGCTGTCCCACGCTCTGGGTCCCAGCCAGCAGGTGCCTCCCTACCTGGCTGTTGGGCTGCCCTTTCTCTGACCGACGGGCACAGATCTCCTATGCCGTCAGTTCCCGTCGACTCACCTGTGCTGAGTTACATCTGTGTTTGTGTTTTACAGATTCAAAGGGGCCGCCCTGAGGACCCGCAGGGACCAGGAACGTGCTCAAATCTTTTCCCTATATCAACAGGTACAGGCCAGGTGCTGGGAGAGGATGGGGGTCCCTTGCCTCATTGGCTGTGCCTGTGATCCCCAGACTCTGGGATCCCTGGGGATACTAAAGAGAGAGGGGCTGTCCTGGACTTTGAGCACCCCTGGGGTCTGATTGGGGTCCCCTCTTGGCTGCAGGGACCATATATCGGACAGGACGATGATGGCGACGATGAACTTGTTCCGGACAGGTTTGGTTTCCTGTGGTGAGTTGTTCGCATCCAAGCTCATCTCTGGGCAGGGATGGCTTTCAAACTCCTACAACTGACACTGCGGTGCAGCGGGTAATCCCCACCATCAACGCCGCCATGCTAGACAAACACCACTCTGTGTCCCTGCTGTTCCACTTCTGATTCATTTCCCTGTGGATGGCCTGGGAGAGCAGAGGAAGACAGCTCAAGTGCTTGCGACCTGAACCTAAATGAGACATCCAGATGAACTGCCTGGCTCCTGGCTTTGACCTGGCATGGCTCTAGCTGGTGTGGCCTTCGGGAGAGTGAACCCTTGCATCAGAGATATCTCTCTTTCTCTCACACACACTTACTCATTCTATCATTGTATCTTTCAAATCAATAAATCCTTATTGAGAAAAAGAAATGCCCTCTACATGAGGCAGCACACCTTTCCCCAAATCCTGTCTTGGACCCATGTTGCCATCCCAGGGGTGAGCATTTGGCCAGAGCAGGGTGACCCAATGAGTGACTCGGGACATGACAGGGATGGACCTGGACATGGGGCAGGTACAGGATACTTTGTTTTGAGGGAGGTTTCTGTTGAGGTCAGGGGGCAGAGTGAGGGGTCCTGGCCTGTTCTCAGAGGACTTGGCCTGGCCACCAGCATCCCAGAGCTGTGTATGTAGGTTCAGGCATCAGCCTGGCAGTTGTCCAGCAGGTACCTGCATTCAGGCACCTGGCTCTCAAAAGGCTGTTGAGGTCAGATTGAGGGACAGCCAGGGAGTGGTCTCAGGGCTCCAAACTGCTGGGACCTCTGAAGAAGAGACTAGGTAGGAGGTTTGGCAGCTGAGGGCCCTGGTCCTGGGTCTGCTCAGAGAGGATAGCAGGCCTGGGATACAGCAGCCAGGATGAAGCTGGCCCACCACCACCACGCCAATGCTGCGCAGGACAGCAGAGAGGCCCCGAAGTGTGGATGCAAGTGGCCAGTAGGGGTGAAGGCTGGGCTGTTTCTGGTCATGTCTTAGCAGCTCAGCTTAGGGCTGGGATGAGGCAGGGAAGTCTGCCTCCGTGAATTAAAAAAGAACCCAGGTGAAAAGAAGGATCAAAGTCAGGGGAAAGATTGCCAGGTGCTTGGCCTCCTGAGGACCGCAGTGGGAGCAGGAACTTCAGGCTGGGTGTGCACAAGGGAGGAGAGAAGAGGAGGCAGTTCCTGGAAGGGCGGAGGTGCTCCCAGGTGCCCAGAGCCCCAGCGGCACACTCACATTTCAGAAGAGAGTGCATTAGGCCACCTTGAGTTGGCCAATTCCAGGCTGCCTTCCCGGGGCTGGCTGATGTGGGTACACAGCCCCCTCAGCCCTGGCCAGCCTGTCCCTTCTCAGGACAGCAGCCTCACAGCTGCTGCAGAGGGAGCTGCCACATCCAGAGCATGGGCCTCGGGACAGCACTGGAGCCCCATGGACAGTGAGAGTGCTCATGTGGCCCTGGCATCCCTGCACTCCCAGCCCCCAAGGCCTGCCTGGCATCTGCCATCAGGGAGGCCACCTCCCCTCTTCATCCCCTGGGCTGCCAAGATGCAGCTGGTTCTTTCCTGGCTGATTTGCAGGTAGAAGGGCCTGGTCTGGGACCTAGCCTCACAGCTCTGCTTCCCTCCCCTTCCTTTCCAGGGAGAAGCCAATTCCTAAGGACAGCACACTGGGGACTAAGGTGAGAGCTAGACCTTGGCCTTGGGCCCCTCTTGTGCTAAACACAGCTAGAGCGCTCGTGGGTGCAGAAGGTAGGAAGTGGGAGCCTGAGGGTCCAGAACTCACAGCGATTGCAGGTGCCAATCGGGATGTGAACTCACTCACCTGTCCCAAAGCTGACTGTAGATCTGGCTTCCAGAACTGTGGGGCCCTTCAACTCATTTGCGTGGTTCTGATTGTCTTGAGGACAGCTCAGGGGTCTCTGCCTTGAGGATGGGGTGTGCTATGCTCAGAGGCCAGGCCCCCAGCACTCCCTCTGACACCAGCTCTGGGGCCCAGCTCTGCAGCATCCTGGGCTCCTGAGCTGCATCTAAGGGCCATGCTCAGAAGCAGCCCCTGGGCTCATGCCATCATCTTCTCTCCTTTTCCAGCAAAGACGAACCGAGTCCAGGAGACTGACCAAGTGGGTGAAAATGCTCAAAAACTACAGCAAATACCATGATAGTGACAAGGTACTATGGGAAGAACACCTCTGGGGACCACATTGAGCAGAGCAGGGCTGAGGGGTATTCTTTGCTGGGCTGGACACCACTGGGCTCTCCGATGCCTGAGGCCACTGTGCTGCCCAGAGTTACATGGGTCATCTGCACCCCTTGTCCTTACGCACAGCTCACTGTCCTGGTGAAACCTCTGATGTCCACATGGGTGGAAATCCCAGAGGCAGGTGCACATGCGTTCTACTGCTCCCTAGGGAGCAGGCAGTGCACAGCAAACCTGTGTCCTCAGCCCAGCCCTTGCTCTCATGCTGGGTCACCAACACTAGGCAGATCTCTCCTCTGAGGACACAGCATGAAGCCCAGGGCGCCCCTCCTGACACCTTCCCTGCATTCCCTCCCCTGAATTGCCATGGCCCCACTCACCTGAGCCTCCTCTCTCCTGCAGTTTCATCAACGCATTTTTAAGGGAATCCCTGGTGAGGTGCGCGGGAAAGTGTGGAGGCTAATCCTGGGTATAGATGCAAAGAAGGCCCAGAACCCAGGCAAATTTGAGGTGGGTCTGTGTCCTCAACCCACAAACAAGCTGCCCTGCTCAGACCTTAGCAGAGCAGTGGGTCCCCCATGGTGTTCAGTCCTGCAATGGAGCCCAGGGCTGCTGCCTCATTCTGCCTCAATCCATCTGCATTCACCTGCAAGCATTCCTTCATGTCTCCCATGCTCAACTTGGCCTGGACATCCATGCTTCTGCCCAGGCCCTGCCCTTCTCCCTACCAGGCACACCTAGGAAAATTGGCACAGGGCAGGTGTTGATCGGTGGCTCAGTAATGATGGGCACAAGGCTCCTGGCATGAGACCCCAACCTGGGGACAGGCTCTGTGCTACCATGGGCTGCCCTCACCTGGGCCTGCCTTCTCCTGGCCTTGCATTAACCAGTAGTACCCAAAGCTCAGGTGACTGGTCTACTTGTGACACTTAGCTCTCAGCTGCTTCTGCGAGATGTGGGAGCCAGGACTTCAGAGGGTTGGCCACAACTGCCCACAGTCACCCTGTCAGGCTGCCATCAGGAAACAGAGCCCAACTGGGGGTGCCAACCACATTTTTCTCCAAGCCTAGTGTTTGGGGCTGGCTGCCCTTGGGTGCTGGGCTTGGAGCAATGTTTTGCTCAGGCTCCAGGCAAAGCCAGGAGAAGCTTCCAAGGTCGAGGTGGAGACAGGCCGGCCCTCTTGGAGGGGCAGCAGGGTGGGCTGATGAGGGTGTGGCTGAGACCCTAGGGGGGAGGATTGGAGGCCTGATGCATTGTTGACTGAGCAGCACTGCGGGCAGGCACGGTGGGGGAGAGGTGGGTTACAAATTGAGGCGGCGCAGTCCCTGGCTGATGCTGATCATAGTGGTCCCCTCTGCAGGAGCTTATAGAGCAAGCCAAGCTGCGATCCAACCAGTTTCATCAAATCGATTCAGCAATATGTTGGACATTTCGAAACCACCTCATGTTCCAAAAACGATATGGACTAAAGTGAGACGCTGGTTTGCAGGGGCCCCAGGGGGTTGAGAGCTAGTTTCCTGGGAGAGATGGGGTACAAACCTAAAGCACAGGGAGTTG
The DNA here is from genome assembly GCF_017591425.1 of Ochotona curzoniae. Lineage (NCBI taxonomy): Eukaryota > Metazoa > Chordata > Mammalia > Lagomorpha > Ochotonidae > Ochotona > Ochotona curzoniae. The sequence continues at coordinate 16,642,279 of NW_024465894.1, read as the reverse complement.
ATGAACACACACACACACACAAAAACACACTAGATTTAGACAGCTTCATTTATATACATTTTCCAAAGACACCAATGAGAGAGAGAAATGAAAAAAAAAAAAAACAAAGCATGAAGGAAGAGAATATATTGTACTCTCATCAAATAATGGTGTTATTTGCAGAAGACACAAGGAACACCTAAACTCAATAGCAAGGGCAACAGACAGCCCCCAGCAGCCCAGGGGCACATGCTCAGGAGGGACACTTCATGAAATCACATGGAATTCATCCTGTCAACATATGAACACACGCAATTCATCCTGTCAACATACGAACATGTGCTTAATGCCTAAACCCACATGGGGTGCCAGTACATGCTATTAGATTCGGTGAAATGAACCCAGCGAGGACCTCACCTGCTAGTGAGTGTGGGACACAAGCACGGATCTGGGTCATTGCTCGGACGGAAGTGCCGGGCTCACGACACCCAACACAACAGCAGGGCAGACTGTCACAGATCAACACTGACCCTCTGAGTGAACCAACCACACAAAACACATGGGAACTGTTGGGTATAGGAGTTGCTCTTTACATGCCTGCACTGCCTGGTAGGCTGATTGATTGCCCATGGCATGGAAGCTTGTCAGACTGTACTTTGATAGAAAGATGCTAAGCCAGGAAAGCTGAAAATCCACCAGAGGAAGATTAAACCACACACAACTGCACCCTGAGATGTGTGTGGGTCCTGGCGGGCAGCTGTTGCCCAGATAGTGCAGAACATACAGGTGCCTTAGATCATGGCCCTGCTCACGCGGTAGAGAGGTGGACTGGGCCCTGGGTGGGGCCGGCAGGGTCTGGGAGACAGGGCTGCACCGAGAGCCTCAGCAGGGAAGGAAACACTGCCACCTCCTCTCTCTTGCAGGCAGCGAGGCTTGTTTGAAGTCTTGATGGCGTATGCCATATATAACCCGGTGAGTGTGTGGGGGTCAGCTCCACAAGTCCAATTCCCAGGCTGCCCATTCAGGGTGACCCTTGTCCCAGAGGACCAAGGCTGGCTTCTTGGGGGCTCCCCAAGCCACATCTGAGAATAGGCCAGGCTAATAGCCTCCCTGGTCCCAACCTCAAGTTTTGGGAACAGAAGGAGTACCTTCCTCTTGTGTTGCTCTCTGCATCCCAGGATGCAGGCAGGGTGGAGGATGCTCCTCTGAGTACCAGCCTTCCACAAGGGGATGGACAAGCCATGCCACTATGCTGTGGTCATCACAGTCAAATCTGGGTCTCCCTGATGCCATTGCACCCATCAGACATGTGGCAGGTGCCACTAGCCTGAATTCCACTCCACACAGTTCCACGACCATGCAAACCCACACAGACCTTTCCCATGAGAGACACAGCTGCTGAACTCCTTCAGGTGACCCCAGCAAGGCATCCCCTCCCTGACCTTAGAGGAGTGCTTCCAGGAAGCCTGGGCCACACCCATCACTTGTCTATTCTTTGTTCTGGCTCTGGCAGGTCTCACAGTCCTAGTTCTTCCTTTTGTCTGAAATGATCCCATCAGGGCACATATAGAGCACAGAGCTCCAGAGGTGACCGCGGGATGGAATCTGGATTCCCAGACCAGCCTGCCTCACCTTGAGTTCTTGGGGATGCACCTGTGTCCTTGCCTCTGGTCTCCACACTGCTTAGCTGAGTCCCTGCAGACCTTCCACGAACAGGGAAACCTGGTGCATGCTCTACTTGTGAAAGTCCTGACACCCAGGGGCAAGGGAAGACCAGGGGCTGCCACCTCCATCTCTCTACTCCCTTCATCAGTGAGCCAGCCCTCCCAGGGAGATCACCTAACCCATGTGAGATCGGTTTAAGCAGACAGGTAACTCAACAGTGTTCTGGGTTTTCTTGCAGGAGGTGGGCTATGGCCAGGGCCTGAGCCACATAGTGGCCTTTTTGCTAATGTGGCTCAGCGAGGAAGATACATTCTGGGCTCTGGTCCAGCTTATGGAGAAGGAAAAATATTCATTGGATGGTAGGTAGACCACAATGGTGGGCCCACTCTGTGCACATTCACTCACATGGCCATGAAGCCATGAGATTCAGTCTTTTTCCCCTTACTGTTTGCTGGGTGTATAGGGCAGTCCTCCTCTGGAGGATTCCTGAGAAGCCAGGGCTGGTAGAGGCCTCCTGTACTGACCACACGCCCCTCCCTTCCCATCATCAAGCCCTGCGGCTTTGCCCAGGCTGTCACCTGTGCGGGAACCCACAGGTCAATGAGCCCTGTCTCTGTCCAAGTGGCACATGTCTTCACTGGCCTCTTCCTGGAATCTACCCAGACTCCAACACACTGAGCCACACTCGGGCACTCCAGAGGGCAGCATCTCCTGCACGGTCACCCCTCAGCATCCTCATTCGAGAATGTTGGGATGTTGTGATGCACATGGTCTGACTGCAGTGTTCCCAGCAGTCACTTGGGGGCAGCTTGCATTGGAACCCACACTCTGAGGTTACACTGACCTGGTCATCTGTCCACCCACCTGCCCCTTTATTGCCTTCCCGCCCCCTGAGTGATCAGAAAGGCTCTGCCCCTGCCTGTGGCTCTGCAGCCTTGCTGGGAAGAGGCTCTGATGCGAGGGGTGGGGGCTGATTCTGCTCAGGTCTCTACAAACCTGGATTACCACAGCTGGAAAAGCTCCAGGAACATCTGGGTGATAGTGTGCAGTGCACAATGCCCACTCTCTCAAAACACCTGGTGAGTAAACTGCCTCCTTGCCCGCCCCCGGGGGCTGTGTTCACAGGGATGAGGGAGGCTCAACGAGGTCTACAGGTCCTGGTGGCCAGGGAGGCCCTGTCCTGCTAGGGCTTTCCTTGGTTCCTTGGCTCTGCAGCAGTGCGGGCATCAGCTTTGCTTCCTAGCAAGTGGTCCCCAGAGTTTGCACAGATCTTATGAGACTCACCAGGGAGAGTGGATGGAGGGCATCTGTGTCCCTTCGGACACCTGTGTGGCTGTGAGGTGCAGAAGCACCTGCTGCTGGGCGGCCTACACCCTGGGGGCTCTGCTAATGGAATCAGAGCAGGGAGGGCTTCCAGGCCTGCTCCACACCTTGACACCTCCTCTTACCTCTCCTTCAGGAGGAGCAGGGAGTGAGCCTCAAGACCTGCACCACACACTGGTTCACCCAGTGTTTCCTGGATACTGTAAGTGCCCACACTCCTCCCTCATTCCCAGTCCCACAACCAGGAACCTGTTTCACAAGGAAGCTCCCACCACAGTGCCTGGCTCTCCCAACCCTATATCCAGTTGCCCAAAGTAGAGCTGAGCTCTTACAGCCCAACAGACACAGCAGCAAGCCTTCTGTGCACACAATGCAGGCCCAGAAAAGCAGAGGCTGGCCAGGCTGAAGCTGCATTCCAGGGCAAGCAGGCAGGAGACAGGTCCTATGAGCACATATCCACAGAAGCCTGATAAAGCCCAGAACCCTCCAGAAGGAAATGGAAGGTCCCAAAGGGCTCTGTTTTGATCCCTGTGAATAGCTGGGCTGCCTCAGCCTCACCTGTAGAAGGCCACCTGAAGTTAGCCCACAGGAGGACTGACCCCTCATCCAGGTCACAAGGGTCTCCTGCATCTCCCGTGTGGCCTCCAAACTGCATAGAACAGTCTTGGTTTCTCCAGCATACTGGCTGTGCTGGCCAGGCAGGCCTTATCTCTCTTCCCTCTGGGCCTGTGGGCAGCTCAGTGGGCTCAGATGTGACTGATAGACATGGTCCCACCTGCCACTGAGATGAGTCTGTCTCATAGGAGCCTAGGGCTTGCTGTGAGGCAGCCTCCTGGGGCCTCTGGCTGTGCTGGGGGCAGAGCACTGCACTCCAACAGCCTCCAAGGGCTCTGCTCAGGCCAGCATGGGTGAGATCCTCTCTCATCTGATCTTCCTAGGTGCCATTCCACCTGGCATTAAGATTTTGGGATGTATTTATACTGCAAGGGGCACATGTCCTCACCACCATGGCCTATGTCACCCTAAAATTGAACAAAAGTAAGTGCTCAGAGACCATAGGAGCCAAGGTGTTGGGAATAGAGGAACCAGGGTCCCCTGCCGAGGAGCAGGGAAGGTGGTTTGGGTGGGGATGTGGAGGGCTGGCTAGTCATGGGCCCCTGGGGAAGGCCTCGGCAAAGGCAGCAACCAGCACCCATTAGCCTTGGGACGGGGTCAGAGCAGCCATGGCTTCTGGGCCATCCCTGGGGCCCCTCCCAGCCTGACACCCACCCTCATGCCTAGAACGCCTGCTGAAGATGACCCAGGACCATATCCGGGAGTTCCTACAGGTCACTCTCAGGCAAACTTGGGACCAGGAGGACAACATCGTCATCAAGCACCTTCAAGCTTCCAAGAGGGATCTGGCCAAGCAACAATGCCTCCTGCCTCCTCAGGGTGAGCCCAGCTCAGGGCTCTGGCCCCAAACTCTCTTGGGCGTGAGGTGGTGGTGTCAGCAGTGAGGGCCCCGGGCTGGCCACCTGCTGCTGCAGGGCCTTCTACCCCTTCTGTGCTGCCTAGTTCTCCCCCTGCTCCTCAGCTCTGCTGGAAACGCTTGTGAGCCCAAGACCTGGCTGGGCCTTGGGCAGCTTCCTGCTGTGTGCTCTTCTTGTGGGATGTGGCAGGGTGATGGCTGTTAACCAAACAAAGGCACCACCCCACTCCTGCAAGCGTGGACCCAAAGGCTCAGAGCTCAGCCATTGCTATGATATGGCACAGGGAGGTAGGCGGTTTAGGTGATAGGAGCACCACCAGGTGCTGCTTAGCTGCCAAGTGTCCCCAGAGATGAGACTGAAAGGCGAGGCGCTCAGGGCCTGTGCACCCCTGTGAGGCTCTCCAAGATGAGCCAGAGGTGTCCCTGGCCCAGGCTGCACACAGCCTTCCCTTGGGTGTCCTCAGTGGCACCCAAGCAGACAGGGACATTAGGGATCAGGTGCGGACACTGCCCCCTGCAGGCCACGTGGTGTCTGTGGAGAAGCACACCTTCTCTGTTTGCCTTTCAGCAATGCCTGGCCAGTCCTGCAGCCTGGATCAGCAGCCTGTCCATGTCCCTGAGCAGCCAGTTCCTGCCCCCACAACACTGCAGGGCATGGAGACAGCTCAGGCCCCAGAGCCACCGTGCACACACCCTGAGTCCTCAGCGCCACTTGCTGAGACTCCCCCCGTGGAACCAGCCACGTTTCACGTTGTCTATGGAAAAGATGAAGAGGAGGAGGAGGAGGAGGAGGAAGAGGAGGAGGAATGCAAAGAAGAGCCCTCAGAGTCCCTTGGCCTAGACACGCCAATGCAGGCTTCGGGGTCTTCACGTATGACCAGTCCTGCCCAGACCCCATGGAGCGTGTGGGACAAAGGAAGGCTGCTCCAGTGGTGGAGTCTGTCCCGTCTCTGGATGCCTGTCCAAAGTGCAGACTGTCTGTCTCCAGTGCTGAGCACCGACGCCCGTGTCCGGGCCTCTTCTCTGCCTTTCTTGGAGCCCCTGGGCCCAGGGCCCATGCAGGCAGGCCCAGCCCCAGGGGCAGGGCTAAAGAGTACTCCCCACAACAATGTCCAAGAGACATGCCAAAAATATGGTGAGACTGATGGAATAGAGCCTCCCCGAGCCAGCGCAATGATGGGAACACAGCCCCATCTGCCCTCCCCCGCTGGAGGCCGCCTTGCTGCCCACTCCATGGGGCAACTTCCTGTTTCTGAATGCCTGGAAGACGGGGTGAGCCCCTGCAGTGGCCCCCTCAGAAAAGGCCACAGCCTGCCTTGTCTAAGTATGGCAGCCCCCTTGCTGCAGGAGCCTCGCCTACAGAGCTCCTGCCCCTCATGTTGAATGGCATCACCTCCATTCCTCTGCTGCTGTCACCCTGGGCAGAGTGGAGAGTTATATGTCAGGGCACTGAGCCACGAGTCACCCTGCTCTGCCTCCTTGGACACTCCTGAAGGAGCCTCAAGGACTTTTACCCTCTTGATGCTTAATTGTACTCATTTTGGAAGCATACACCCTCAATTTGGAATAAGGCTTCATTAAATTGTTTGCTTGAAATGTGTCTGCTCCCATTTGGTGTCCCCAGAGCCAAACATTAAAGTCCACAAACATCACGAAAACCAGGAAAATCACATTAGCTGCCATCTCTCTGTACAACTTGGTACAAGCCAGCTCTGGGGGCACCATCCTGGTACACAGTTTAAACTGACACTGACAATGCCAGCACCTAACATGGGTGCTGGTGCCAGTCCATGCTGACTGGTTTCTGCCATCCCTGCCCAGCACATGAGCAGCAGGAGCCCTCCTGTTCCCAGCATGCCTCTGGCTGCTTCCCTGTGTGCAATTTGCCACCTCCAGAACTTGACATTGGTGGGGTTTTCTCTGCTTAGCTTGAAACGGAAGTGAGGTCAGCCCTCAACACCCACTCACCAGGTTTTTTTCAGCTTGATAATATCTTGGAACAGATGGTAATCACGGAGGTACAAAGAGTTTGTTTACCATGCACCTCGAACTATTACAATACATGAAATGACGCATTTTGGTTCTCACCATGGAAAGCAGAAAGTATATGGAGAATCTTCTAAACGGAGACAAATCTGAACTCCCCCCAAAATGGCTTAAAATTTCTACTGGTTCATTTCGTTTCAGGGATGTTCTCTGTATGCACAAGGGCTCTCTTGCACTTGGAGGTTTCTGGAAGGTCCCAGTAGTAGCTATTTGGGCTGACTCAAAGGCCAAGGAAAGGAGGGAGGAAAGCATTTTATGAAACATGAATTAGTCCTTTGGAAGCTAATATGTGAACATGCTTTATCTTAAACAAAACTTACAAAAACCTTTTTTTACAATTTAGTCAATCATTCAGTCAAAAATAACACAACAAATGGATAGAGAGAGAGACTTTAAGTCTGCTGATTGACTCTTCCTCAAATGGTTGCAAGCAGCCACATGAAAGCCAGAGCTAGAAACTCCATCTGGGTCTCCCAGAGGGACGACAGGGGCCCAAGCACCTGGGCCTTCATCTGCCCCCTTCCCAGGAGGAACAGCGCGAAGCTGGATCAGCACTGGAGCAGGTGGCACTCGAACTAGCACTCCATTCCAGGATGCTGGTGTCACAGAACTACAATACCAGGACCCAAGAGAACAAAAGAAGTCTGGAAGGCAACAGCACGCTAGACAGCACAAACAAAAATATGTCCTTCCAGGGCCTGTTGTTAAGGTAACCCGAGTTGTTTCTGGAGGTGGATACAGTCTTGTGTCGAAACCACAGGAGCCAGCACTGCTGAACGCTGCATCAGGCGGCCTGGAATGGGACTGAGCAGCTAGGCACTTTTAGAAGCAGCTCATAAGCAGAGCGTGAGGCAGTCAGGCGGACTGGGCAATAGGTGCTCTTCCTCCAGCATTGTTCTTAGTTGGTAATGACGACAAGCTCATTGCCTGGCTGCAGGGCACTGGGAGGCCGATTCTCTCAGGTCTCTCATGAGCTCTCAGCTGAGGCTGCAAAAGAGCAGGGCCCGTCTGTTGTATTTCCATCCACATTCAGCCAGGAGACTCAGGTTCAGTGTGTGTGTCTGAGGGCAAGGCTGAGACAGGGGGCCACCTTGCTGGGCCTGTAAAGCCATTACACCCACTGACCTTCATGGCAGCCTTGTCCTCCACCCTCATGGAACTGCAGAGACCTCCTGGGACAAGAATGAGAACACGGTCATAGTCAGGATGGGCTTGCTCTGGTCCACCCTCATACTGAGAGAAAGTGGGGAGAGGCTGAGGGAAGGGTTCCTATGCCCGAGTGTCCGGGAGGGACTGGTGCAAAAGCCTCGGCCAGAACCAGGAGGTGGCATCGACCTTCCAGCAAGGACCCTGCCGGCTGCTCTGTGTTCAGCCTCGGACACTCCCCACTCTGGATATTCACCACTGAGACAAGATGACATGAGAAAATATCTGATGTACTCCCTTTCAGTCTGGCCTTTAGAAGCCCAGATTCCCTTGGCATCCTACTCTCTGAAAACCCCCGTGGGTCACTGTGGCATGCAGATACCCAGGCCGTGCTGGTACCCAGTGCTACTGTCTCTGAAGAACCTTTCTCTGGTTATCTGCTCATGTATCTACCACAAAAGCAGAGGGAGAGAGAAAATGTCCCGGAGAGGGATATCATTCCCTGGGATGCCTGCCCCAGCCAGAGTTGAGCCACATCAGAGTCAGGGGCAGGGAACTCAGCCGAGGTCGCCCATGAAGTGGGCCAAGTGCTTGAGCCCTCAGCTGTTGCCCTCCCTCCACTGCCTGTTAGCAGGAGCCTGGATGGGATGCAGACAGGAGGCACGTGTCTTGAACGGTGGTGCCAATCACCTACCCTGACTATATTGTCACCCCCCAGGGCCGGCACAGTGATAATCAGGCTAATCCTCCACCTACAGTGCAGGATCCTATATGGGCACCAGTTTGAGCCCTGGCTGCTTCACTTCCAATCCAGCTACCTGCTTGTGGCCTGGGAAAGAGGTGGAGGGTGGCCCAATTCCTGGGACCCATGTACCCCTGCGGGTGATCTGGAGGAGGCTCCTGGCTCCTGGCCTTGGAGCTGCCTAGCTTTGGCTACTGTAGCCCTGTGGGGAGTGAAGCAGCGAATGGAAGATCTGTCTGTCTTTCCTTCTGTCTGTACAACTGCCTTTCAATAAATAAATAAATAGACAAATCTTGGAAACAGCATAATTGTCATTCCATAAAACCCATCTCCAGATACTATTGTCTGGGATTTGGGGGCCACAAGTATTGAATCCCTAGCAGGGAATCACCCAGAGCAGCTGGAAGGCTCCCTCTTGGATCTCCTCCATTCTGGCTAAGAACACAAGGCTGGGATCCTGGATCCAGCCAAGCCTGTTGCCCACATGGGACAACTGGAATCTCTGGGCTTGGGGCCAGGCTGGCACTGAGAGACACAGGGGAAGAAAGCAGCCAGGCCTGAGAGCCCTAGGCTGGCCCCAGTGACTCTCCAGTCCCGTTGGAGCCCGGGAGTCCTTCAGGTGTTTCAGCCTCAGAGGGCCAGCGTTCCCTCCATCTGCTCTGCTTCTCCTCCTCCCCCCTCCCCCAGCCTGTGCAGTCAGCCCTCGGCCTCCAGGGCTTGAGAGCACAAGCACATCTGGCCAACAGCAAGTGACAAGGGGAAGTCAAAGTGGAGAGCACCGGAGGGGGGAACAGAGTGGCGTGAAAGTCAAGTCCAGGACTTCCCGAAGTCGGAGCAGGAAGGGTAGAGAGGTGACTCGGTATACGCCAAGCCAATCAACCCCCAGTAAGGGCTGATGGGCGGCAGGCACAGCAGTGACACCGACAAGGGGGACACAACACCCTGTATCCGAGGGTCTGCTCCGGCCCCGGCTTCCTTGGCAATCCAGCTTCCTGCTCCTATACACCCTGGGAGACAGCAGAGGAGGGCACAGGGGCTGGGCCCCTAGAACCCATGTGACAGCCCTTGCTCGAGTTCTCGGGTTTGGGCCTCGGCCCGGCCTAGCCAGTCTTGCTTACTGTACACAGTTTCAGAATTGAACAGAAGGAAAATCTCATTCTCTGCCTGTCTTTCTGCTTTGCAAATAGAAAGGAATGAAGGAATCAGAGAGCTTAGATAAACAAAGGATCCTCTCGGGTTCTGGCTGCAAGAACCTTCCTTGCAGATGAAGCATTTTGTATCTGCCCTGTAGCCCCCAGCCGGCCTTTCGCCAGCCAGGAGACCCCATTAGGACCCCCTCCCTGCTAACTCTGAGCCAGAAAGGAGGCCTTTACTATTTCATTTATTAAATTTTTTCTTTATGAAATAATGCACACAAGAAAATTCCCTAATTTTAGGGTTTGTGCTGGGGGCACTTGGGACAGATGTCTGTCCCCACCCCCTACAACAACCGCTTGGGTCACTGGAAATCCCCACGTGCCTGCAACAGCCCACCCACCCCTCCCCAGGTTCTGATTTGGTTTACCAAACACCATGTAACCTCTCTGTGTTTTGTCTCCCTCGCATTTTGCCTGCAGGGGTGAGGACTCCTCTTTCTGCTGAGGGTCATCCAGGTATCTGTGACATGTTCGCAGGCACAAAATCAGCAACTGAAAAATAAGCCTGAATTTCAAGTCCCGCTTACAGTGGTCTTGGCAGGGCCACAGCACGTGACTGACCCTATGATGTTAGCAGAATCGCACAGGTGTGACCCTGTCACTTGGGGCCAGGCCAGACTTCAGCACATTGCTTTATTCCCTCGTTATTCTTTTCCCGTGGGGATCTTCCCACTTCTTCCCCAGTGTGTTTCTCCTTGCGGCCAATGACACTGGCTTTCTCCTTACGGCGCTGTGGAAGACTTCTCCCTCTGACAATGGAATCTATGGCAGGAAAGGAGAGCGAGTTCCTAGGAAAAACCCTAAGTACCCGGAGAGCAGGAGGATTGCAGCTCTGACAATGATTCCAACAGTGGGACTCAAACTTCAGGGTCAGCAAAGCCACATGGGACATGTCAGGGAAACCTGGGCCCGGGAAGGGAGGGAGGAACAGGTGGCTGAAGAAGGAGAAACAGATGGTGGAGGCTGGAAGGACAGAGGCTGGGGTCTCCCCTCCTCCTTCCCCTCCCTCAGACCTGCACCGACAACACAGTCCAAGGCCAGGGTCTGGGCCTGACAGATGGCATTCTGTAGGGGCTCGGGGGTGGGGCCTTGTCATAGCACAGACAGCTCATGAAAGGAGATGTCCCCGTAGTACTGCCTCGACCCCAGATGGCAGAGCCAGGTCACAGGAACTTGTAGGGAACAGAGGGGACTGAAAGGTATAGGGCCCCTCCTAGACAGCAGGCCATGCTTGGGGACAGGCTTTGTGGAGATGCCTTACCCAAGGTCTCTTTGACTTGACCCCTCTGCTTCCCATGCAAATTGGACACAGCTAAGCCCACCCTGGGCATGCAGAGGTGGGGGTTGGGGGTGCTGCTGCTTCCTGGATGTTGCCCCCTGTGGAGGGCTGGACTCCTGCTGACACCCCAGGCCCAAAGGCCCTCTCCCCAGTACAGAGCGGGGCATACAGTAAGGACAGGGACAGGAGCAGGGCTGGCTTCATCTGTCTTCTGCAGCTCGGACTGCCCTCCTGCCCACCCCAGCCCTGCTTCCTCCCACAGCCTGGCCCTTGTGGTGTTCACGCCAGGCCCTGGCACGCCCCATTCCTGCAGTCAGGGATCCCTTGCCCCATCTCTTCAACCTCCTGTGGGTTCCTTCTGGTCAGCCATGCAGCTCAAGAGAAGGGGATCAGAGAGCCAGGCAAAGCACCCTGTGGCTGGGAGGGGCCTAGACCCCTGGTGCCCCTTTCTTGGACACCCTGAGCAGCAACTGTAGTTCCAAGCAGCTGTCAGGGCCCAGCCACTCACTGTCCCCCTTCCCCGGACATCTGTCCTCAGGTTTGGAGCCAGCCAGGAAGCCCATAGCATCCTGTCCCCAGACCCTGCGAGACTGGGCCACTCTACTGGTGCCTGGGGTTGGGAGAGAATGGCAGGTCATAGTCCTCTGCACCAGCCCAGCCCTCCGTCTCTCAGGGGTCTGTGCTCCCACTATCCACTTCTTGGGACAGATGGGGAAACTGAGGGGAGTTCCTGGGCTCAAGGCCTGGATGTTTCCAAAGGACCCAAGCCCCCAAGGGCCTGCAGTGGGAAGAGATGGAGAGGAGCCAAGGGCACAGAAGGTGTCAGACATTGGCCACTCTGAGCCAACATCGCAACACCCCCTGCAGTGCCAGCATCCCAGAGGGCACCAGCATGAGTCCCACTTCCCATCCACTGCTCCACTTCCCATCCAGCTCCTGCTAGGAACCTGGGAGGCAGTAGAGGATGGCTCAAGTTCTTGGGCCTCTGCACACATTCACATGGGAGACCAAGATGAAGTGCCTAACTCCTGGCTTTGGCCTGGCCTAGCCCTGGCTGCTGTGGTCATCTGGAGAGTGAAGCACTGGGTGGAAGATCAGCCCTCACCAACCCCCCAGATAGAACAAGCATCAAAAGCAAGGACCTAATGCAGGAGGACAGTGTGGTAGAGCTGGGGAGTTGGGGAGGTCCAAGCAGAAAAGGCTCTCACTGCTTCTCCCCGCAGCTGATTACACTGTGGAGGAAGGGCAGCAGCCAGAAGTCATGGGGGATACTGTGACAGCTGGGGCAGGACAGCTGGGGCAGCAGAGAGCTGTGGGATGGCAGGCTCCCACAGAGGGATCCATCCATGGACAGTCAGTAGCCCCAGACCGCAATGCAGTTCCAGAGAAAGGGGTCCAGTAGACCTTAACATCCAATCACTAAAAGAGAAGCAGCCAGCCGGGGAAAGGCCATCTGGCCTCGGAGTTCCCCTCTAACCCAGTGGTCTTTGAAGCCTTCAGAAGCCACCCTCTGGTGGCTGACTGTGGGAACTGCAACTTCCCCCCTTACAGGTTGGTTGGTTGGTTTATTAGATATACTGAGGAGAGACAGAGAGCAAGATCTTCTGTCCGTTGATTCATTCCTCACGTGGCCTCAACGACCAGAGCTGAGCCGATCCGAAGCCAGGAGCCAGGAACTTCTTCCAGGTCTCCCATGCGGGTGCAGGGTCCCAAAGCAGTCCTTGACTGCTTTCCCAGGCCACAAGCAGGGAGCTGGATAGGAAATGGGGCCGCGGGACACGAACTGACCCTGGCACGTGCAAGGTGAGGGCTTTAGCCGCTACACTACCGCACCAGGCCCCCTTTAAGGTCTTAACCAGGAACCCCAAAGCCATGGCCGGACCAGGCGCTTCAAACACTCGCAGAAAACTAGAATTGAAGCTAACTTTATGTGGGTGTAAAAACGTTTTAAAATGCATGCGTGTTTTTTTTTCTATACTGTATATTTCCCATGTTCCTAAGTGCCCAGAATCATAAACTGCCCTCCATGGGTCCACTCACTATACACACGAGGACACTGAACATACCCGGAGACGGTGTGGGAACCCTGTCCCCACGCACAGATACCTCCGTATCTCGGGCTTCCCACTGCTGTTTTCCACAGCTGTAAGAGGCTCCCATGCCCCATCTCCCTACACACACACAAACACATCATGCAAGCCTACGTACACACACACGCACACACACACACCATGCAAGCCTGCATACACACACACATGCATATACATGCTCAGACACGTGCATACACACGCATGTGCGTACATGCTCACATGTGCACACGCACTGTCCGGGCTTCCAGATTCTTCCATGTCCTTGTAGTTGAGCACACCGGGTGGTCTCACACACACACACACACACACACACACACACACCCGTAAGGAATTTAGAACCGAGGACACTGTTTCTGACATCCACGGACTCACGCTGTGGGGATCCTGCCACACTGCAAGCCCCTACGAGACGTAAACGGACTCTGGACCGTGCCTCGCACCCCCTCGGACCCTTCAGAAGCCGCTCTCTCCCGCCCTTCCCACACTCAGGCCCGGGTGTGAGTCGAGCACAAGGTCCCGCAGCAGCAGATACCATGACGCTCCCGCGCCTCCCAGCGGCCTCTTCCGTCCGCGTCCCCGGAGAGCAGGAAGTCCCGCCCCCGCGGGGGTCGCCATCCGGGGCGCGCAGGCGCAGACGAGCGCACGTCGGCCCGGGGGTCGCTCCGAGGGACAGGGCAGGCTTGGGCCGATGTCGTCGCTGCTGCTACCCCGACCGTCCCTCAGGTTCGCTGGCAGTCGTGGATTCTGCGGGAGCTCCACGCGGAGGAGCGGAAGGCCTCCGGCCCTGGGGTTTGGCGAGTGAATGACCCGCGTCGTGGGCTCCGGGCTCCTGCCTTAAGGGGAAGAAGGGGGCCTGGGTGGGACCCGCACACTCTCCCCTGCACGTCTCCGCGCCCATCGCCGTCCCCAGGGCCAAATTGAAATCACGGAAGGAAAATCTTCACTCTGCCGGCTGCTGGGGACGGGTGTTTGGGGCGAGGCTGCGGTGTCCTGTGTCTGGCGCCCCGCATTCCTTCTGCTGCCCCAGGGCTGTCCTGGAGGTGGCCAGATTAGACCCGGCTTGACCGGAAATCCCCACCACACACATATCTTTGAAAAGAAGCTGAGATAAGAAGGCCTCGTGCACCCCAGGACAGGGCTGGATGTGGGGCGTGAAGAGGGACATGCAGTACTGGTCCTGCAGCCTTAGCTTGCACCCATGCACGCAAGCAGGCCCACTGGGCCAGGTGGCAGCCAGCCCGCCCTCCCCTCCTAGGATCCCATCCTCCCGCACACCCAATAATGTCTGTTTTTTCCTATATCATGGTCCCAGTCTTATAAATGAGTTCAGGTGAATAAATGAATCCAATGAACAAAGGTCTGGATGTGCCAGATAACAGTGAGTGTAGGGACGGACTGGGGGACAGCACCAACAACACCCCTAGGGCGGTTTCCCCACCCCTCCCAGGTACAGGTGCAGGGCTTTACCGAAAATAGTCCCAATTTCCAGAATTGGCTTATTGCAACATTCGCTGAGGCCTATAAATAGCTTTCTCATTGACAAAAGCCTCACCCTGACCCTACTCACCGATCCAATCTACTCTACATCAACCCCAAACAACCCTCAAAAGGTGTGTCTCCAATAGCCCATTGCCTCTCCTCTGACCAGTAGGCCTCACCCAGGAACATAGCTAAGAAAGACTTTATTAGCCATCTTGCTCTCTCCTTTTTTTCTTAAGATTTATTGTTAATTTTTTTTATTGGAAAGGCAGATATACAGAGAGAAGGAGACAGAAAGATCTTCTGTCCATTGGTTCACTCCCCAAGTGGCTGCAATGGCTGGAGATGAGCCAAACCAAAGCCAGAAGCTTCTTCTGGGTCCCCCACATGGGCATGGGGTGGAGTCCCAAGGCCTGGATCATCTTCCACTGCTTTCCCAGGCTGCAAGCAGGGAGCTGGAAGGGAAGTGGAACAGCCAGGACACACAAACTGTTACCTATGTGGGATCCTGGTGGATACAAGATGAGGGGTCAACCACTGGTCTCTCACACTGGGCCATCCTTTTATGTATCTTGCAAAGTCAGATTTGCAGAGAAAAGGAGAGAGAAAAAGATCTTCCATCTGCTGGTTCACTTCCCAAGTGTCTACAACAGCCAAAGCTGAGCTGATCCAAAACCAGGAGCTTCTTCCAGGTCTCCCATGTGAGGTGTAAGCAGTGCAGGGTCCAGTGGTTTTGGGCCATCCTCTTTCCCAGGCCACCAGCAGGGAGCTGGATGGAAGTGGAACAGCCAGAACATGAACCAGCACCAATATGGGATGCAAACACATACAAGGTGAGGACTTTAGCCACTGGGCTACCGCTCTGGGCCCACACTCCTTTGTGTGCATAGACTCAATTCAATACTTCAAACCTACAGTGAGTAGAGAAAGCAAGTGTGGAAATGAGATTCTGACATTGCAGGTGGCACTAGACCCCACCATCTCACAGTGCTAGCCCCGAGAACAAAACCCTTTAAAAGAAGTTATTTTAAGAACCTCTGGATATTATAAGGAATGGGAGAGTGGTTGTGTTTTTGAACCTACTACAACGCATGGCAGGTAGACTGGCAAGATAGGGACCAGCTGCTGCTGCAGGGGGAACAGAGTTGGGAGAGCCACATGGTAGCTGCTGCAGGGGCCGCAAGCTCAGAGGCATCCTGTGGCTGCAGTGTCTCCTCAGGGTGAGGTTTTCTCCCATGGGTCAACTGGTTTGGATTTGCATTGCTGGACAGAGCTGCCTGCCCCATCTGTAGCCTTGAAAATTCCCCAGTGTCCTTCCACAGGCAGTTCACAAATGAATGTGTAAATCTCGGAGGGAATCAGATGCCCCGGGGAAAATGGTCCAAAGGTTTGGGCCCTGGTACCTATGTGGGAGACCCGGAGGAAGCTCCTGGCTCCTAGCTTTGGTCTAGCCATTGTGGCCATTTGGGACATGAACCAGCACATGGAGCATCTCTCTCTTCCTCTCTGTAAATCAACCTTTCAAATAAATAAATCCAGCACTTCCTGAACTGCTGCCTGGGCCTCCACCCCTAATGTGTTCCATCAGTCATCCTGGGCGCTAGCCTGGCGGTGACCGCTCCCTGGAGTCCACACATCTGCCAGAGTCCATCCTGGCTGCCAAGGCCTGGGAGCTCTGACACCATGCAGCCTGTGTGGGAGCCAGGATTTGAATCCCAGTCCTGGCTCCGCATCTTGAGTGAGCTCTTTTATTCCCCTATCTCACAGGTGGGGCACCTGCCTCCTGGAATTCCTAAGACGTAATCAGGTGTTTGTTAGTGTCTGTCAGGGTCGCTCTGTGAGCATCAGATCAGCTTGTAAGACCCTTGACCTCTGACCCTCCATCACCCCAGAAGGCTGACATGCAGAGCAACGCATTCCTTCATAACAAGCCCTAAGACCATGCCCAGCGTGGAGCTGGCTCAGCACACACTGGCTGCTGGTTTTGCCCACCCCCCCCCCCCCCCCCCCCCCCCCCCCCCGCCCAGCCAGTGACTAGCTAAAATGTCACTGCTTGAACTGTTTCTGCTGCAGGGTCTCTATCCAGTATTCACTCACCACAAGCCCTTACCCCACTTCCTGATTCAGTGAAGACACCCCAGAAAGAGTGATCGGGCAGTGATGCGTTTGCAGTGAGGAAATCGTATCTAAAACCTGAGCCAGGGAACAGGCAGCTTGTGTTTCAGGTGGAAATTACTGCGCTGGAGGGGACATTCTTGTCATTGTAAACAAGGGCAGGTACGGGTTCATAGGGCGTCCAGTCAGCCTCGTGTGCCAACCACCATTGTATGTCCCACCTCCACTGGGGTGGAGACCGGAGTGCCAAAACTAAGTGAAGAGGGAGCGTGCTTGGCGTCACAGTTAAGACACCGTGTGCGACCCCTGCTTCCCGTGTGAGAGCACCTGGTCAGCATCCTGGCTCTGCTCCAGATCCAGCTTCCTGCCAGTGCACACCCTGGGAGGCACGCAAGTCGCTGCCACCCTCCAGAAGGCCTGGGTTGAGTTCTGGGTTCCTGGTTTCACCCTGGCCCAGCCTCTGGCTGTTAGGGATGTTCGGAGAATAAGGCAGCAGAAGGAAGATCTCTACCTGTCTCTCTTTCTCTGTATCCTTTTCAAATAGAATGAAATTCCCTTTTTCACTGGGTGGTTTTTTAGACCTCCCCGTGCTCCTGCCATTCCATCCAGGGGCTGGTGTTGGCACTTGTTCCTGAAAGACAACTTTGCAAGCCATCGGATGAAACGAGCCACCACAACCACAACAAAGAGTTTCTGCCTCCCAGGATGGGGGGAGGGGTGAGTTAACGTGCAGGTCAGTGAGTCCTCACTGAGGGCTGGGACACACTCTACAAGTAGGCTCCGCCTACTGCTCCAGGCCATGGGGCGGGGACAGGTTGCTACTAACCCAGCTGCCTCAAGGCCTCCCATGCAGAGCTCCTGGGGAAAGGGACCAGCAGGTAAGTGGGCAGAGCCTGGCAGCTGCCAGCCGGGGCTGGGAGGGCACAGTTGCAACCACCTGGGGGCATAGGACAGTGACACTGAGCACCTGCCTTGGAGAACGAACCAGCGTGGACTTTACCCAAGTTGCAGCTTGCCGGCTCAGCAGCAGACGCACAGCCTGGTGATCAGGGCTGCCTGTGCACCTGGTCGGCAAGTTGGGCTGGAGTTGGGTCAGGCAGGCTGAGCCAGCTCACTGGGCTCGCACTGAACATTGCTCGGTTGTACCTCCACGCTGCGGCCGCCCCTGCCACACTGGGGCAAGAGCCAGGAAGGGGATGGCCTGGGGGAGGCTGCTCCATCAAGGTCAGCATAGGGAGGGTGGCGAGGAGAGACTCCCCGCCCCAGCTCCTGTTATCTCCTCCTTTCCTCCCTGCTGAGGGTAGCTGAGCTTGCCTGGGCCATCCCAGCCTTTCAGAGACAGTAAACTCCAGGCTCAGAGAGGGTGAGCGGGCTGCTAAGTCACACAGCCCAGGAGCACAGGTCTGTCTGAGGATGGGATGAGCAAGGAGCCACCCGTCCCTGCCACCTGCACCTGGTTAGGAAGAGGTCAGCACAGGGAGAGCTGGGGCAACTGCTGGCTGTGTAGGGATGTCGGTGGTGGGCCAGACCCTCCCTTGTCCCACGTGCTGCTTTGTCCCCATCTCTGTCCCTCCGTCTTTCCTTCCAGTCTTCAACCCACAGGACCCGTGGCGGGGGTAGGGGTGCTTCTCCAGGAGGCTGGGACCCCGGGCACAGTGATACACAAAGCAGCATGTGTCCCATGCCCAGGCTGCAGCTGGCACTGTGCTGCGTGACTGAGCAGGCTCCCTGCAGGCTAGCCCAGGGGCTTGGTGCCTGCCAGCTGCCAGCTTGTTCCTTCAGGGCCAGCCCTGGATGGGGGTTGGGGAGAGGGGGTCAGGTGGTCCAGCCCTCCACAAAGCAGATGGCCACCTGGGCACGGGATGGCAGGGAGGGCACATGGGGTTCACCCTCCCTCGGGAGAACACAGTGCTCACCAGATAAGCCCCTGAAACCAAGCTGTGCTGATAACGCCAGCAAGATGTGAAGTCGGCAGCGCTGGGAGTGGAAGCTGCTAGAGCGCCAATGGCCAAGGTCAGGCAGGTAGGGAAGGGCATGGCCCAGCCCTCACTCTAGGGTGGACAGAGCCCTGCGTTCTTTTTGAGGGGCCTAGAACCCTCAGTTTTAGCCTCCAGTTGTGAGGCAAGAACGCAGGAGACTCCAGCCCCACACAGTACAGGGCAGCTCCACTAGCTCACACAAAGCCTTCATTACAGAAGGCCCTGCGGGCTGCCTTGGAGCCTTTTGTAGCATTTATTTATGAATTTATTTATGTATTTGAAAGACAGAGTGACAGGGAGGGAGAGAGCTTCCCACCACCAGGCCACTTCCCCAAAAGGCCATAAGGGTCAAGATTGGGCTTGGAGACTTTCCCAGAGTGGCCTGGGGGAGATGCTCAGGGCAGACCCTGCTGCCTCATCAGACCATCACCCTGAGGCATAGTCCACAGATTGGCTGTTCGACCTCTGTTGCCTTATCTGTAAAATGAATGCAACCATGATGCCCATGTAGTCATCATGGTGTGTGTGTTTGTTTGCACGCCAGGAGAGGGTAGCCATTGTTGCTGCTGTTATCCTAGTGCTTCCCCAAGGATGTTGCAGCAGTTCCGATACCAGGGACACCCCCTCTTCTTCCCTGGACCTCACAGGGCACATGTTTAAAAATTAAATGAGAGCAGGTGTGGAGGGGCCATGTGGAGCTCTCCCCCAGCCCCAGGCTGCCTGCCTTATCCTGCCTTATCTTGCCACAGCCAAAATGGCTTCCTGGCTGCTCTTTGAACAGCTGAATCTCATATCTTGCCCTGGGACTTGACAGATGAGGCCCCGCCTCCCAGGATGGGATGGGACAGGAATTTCCAGTCCGTTCTTATCTCGTGGCAGGCAGCTAGAAATGACAACATGGACAGGGCAGGTGGGCTGCGGGGAGTAGGCAGGCACCAAGGTAGGTTCTGTGGCGAAACAGGGAGAGCCGCAGGGGCAGCTGAGCATGGGGTTTCAGAGGGGACACTTGTCAGTCAATCCTGACGCCAGGGACTGGCCTGTGTGTGCCCTGCCCTCCTGGACGTGATCACAGCTACAGATCCGTTCACAGATGTTCAGCTCACTAGCTTGCAAGCCACCGAGCAGTGTAAGCAAAGAGAACTTTATTGTTGACCTGATCAGAATGGAATGCTGAGGTAGCTGCTTTGTGATGTGACCTGGTCTGGCACCTTTCAGTGCTTTATGGGCCCCTTGTCTTCCCGATTATCCATCTGTCATCTCCTGAGGCAGCGCCTGTGTCTGCCAGGTGGACACTGAGCTGTGCCCCAGGGGCTGCTTTACCGGCACCTGGCTCCTGGCCCCTGCTGGATCCCTCCCCACCCCTCACTCCAGGCCCTTCGCACTCACCACTGCCTCCTCCCCAAGTCCCTGCTTCCTCAGATATGTCCTTCCTTGCTGTCCTCGGAAAGCCTGCTTTCTGCCCACGGCCAAGAGCAGAGAGCACTGGCCAGTGCACAGTGGCAGCGTGATGGAGCAGGAGCCAGCATCCCTGAGAGAGAAAACACAGAGTTCTAGGCCTCTATCCCAAGTGGCCACCCACAGCTTCACCTTCACCCCTCCCCGGCACCTCATTTGCTTTCCTCTGAAACAGCGGGCATTTGCCTAGCCTGTCTCTCCACTTTGTCCCTACAGGCTGCTTCTCACTGTGTCCCAAGGACCAGGAGCAAGAGTGTTTAGGAGGTTGAGTGATGCCAGGCAGGGGACTTAGACCAAGTCATTCCCTTCAACCCACACACAGCTGTGGTAGGGCCCACACAGGCACCCAAGGAGCTTGGCTCCCACGGGGTGGGTGTTTAGGCTTGTGGTGCTGGCGTCCAGTGGCCATCGGGGATTCTGCAGGAGAGTTACCAGGGCTTGTCAATGTGTAAGTGACTGTCCAGCTGGAGTTGCCTAGGAGCCCCCTTCCAGCTAATAAATTCATTCACAGGAAGTAAGGCAGGGGGTGATAAGAGAAAACCTAGGGCCCCCAAGCAGTCTCCTGGCTAAGCAGTGGGCTTAGAGTCACTCATGGGGATCCCTCTCTGTCAGTCCCCCTTCAGGCTGAGCCAGGGTGGCTGAAGCCACTGGCCCCCAGGAGGATACCACCATGGCCGTGCTCACACACCTGCTGGTTTGCATCTTTGGCATGGGCTCCTGGGTGGCCATCAACGGTCTGTGGGTGGAGCTGCCGCTGCTGGTGACAGAGCTGCCTGAAGGCTGGAACCTGCCCTCCTACCTCACCGTGGTCATCCAGCTGGCCAACATCGGGCCGCTGCTGGTCAGCCTGCTGCATCGCTTCCGGCCTGGCTGCCTCTCGGAGGTTCCTGTGATCTTCACTGTGCTGGGGGTGGGCACCCTGGCCTGTCTGCTCATCGCCTTCCTCTGGAACATGACCTCCTGGCTGCAGGGCGGCCAGCACAGCGTCGCCTTCGTGGTCCTCACCTTCTTCCTGGCCCTGGTGGACTGCACCTCCTCCGTCACCTTCCTGCCCTTCATGAGCCGCCTGCCCTCCTACTATCTCACCACCTTCTTCGTGGGCGAAGGACTCAGCGGCCTCCTGCCTGCCCTGGTTGCTCTGGCCCAGGGCTCAGGGCTCACTGTCTGCGTCAATGTCACAGACAAGCCGGGCACTGCCGAGGACGGCAGCATCACGCAGGTACCCAGCGTGGCCCAGAGCCACGGCACATCCACTTCCCTCTACCTCTGCAGAGTGCTCTGTGGCTGGCCTAGGACACAAAATGACCTAAAGCACATCAGCCTCAGAAACACCATTTGAAAAAGTTTTATTTCCTTTTCATTTTATTTGAAAGGCAGAAAGATGTAGAGGGAACCAGAGCATCCATCCATTCCTGCAATAGCGGGAGCAGGGCCAGGCTGAAAGCAGGGACCCAGGACTCAGCCTGGCTCTCTCCCACATGGGTGACAGGGACCCAGGCACCCAGGCCGTCACCTGCTGCCTGCCAGGGTCTACATTGCCAGGAAGCTGCCTTGGAAGTGGAGTCTGGACTCCAATACAGGATGCAGGTTGCAGGGCTCCTAAGGGGCATGTTAAGTGCTGCTCCAAATGCCCAACCCCGGTAAAGCTGTGTGAGTAATATGTGAGCCCAACGAGAATGTGAGATGCCAAGAAGAGCAGATGATGGAAGCTTAGCACCCTATGCTACAGAAAAAAAAAAAAAATGGAGTAAGGGGACAGGGGGGCCGGTAACAGGGTAGTAGACTAAACCTCTGCCTGCAGTGTTGGCATCCCATATGAGCATCACCGGTTCAAGTTCCAGATGCTCCACTTCCAGTCCAGCTCCCTAGGATCACAGCAGACGATAGTCCAGGTCCTTGGGCCCCTGCACCCATGTAGGAGACCTGGAAGAAGCTCCGGGCTCCTGGCTTCAGACCAGCCCAGCTCTGGCTGTTGTGGTTATTTGAGGGAGGGGATTTCAGTGGATGTAATAGTAATAAGGTCTCTCTCTCTCTTTCTAAATCTGCTTTTCAAATAAAAATAATAAAATAAAACTGTAGGGGAAAAAAGGAACAAAGGCCTGGAGATTTTGCAGGGTGGTGGGATTCCAGGAGACAGAAGGGAGGAGGGGGCAGTACGTGGCACCCTTCTGTGCAGATGCAAGCATGCCAGTGATAAAATGTTGCCCACTTTCTCCTCCAGGCGCAGGAGCATTTCCTTTAGGGAATTTCCTTTGCAAAAGGCCAGCTTGGCAGAGCTGCTCCTGAGTCGGCAATTTCTCAAAATAACCAGCCGCAAGTCTCCTATGTGCCCCAAGTCGATTCTGGGGCAGTGCATCCCATTCTGGCAGTCTTTCGACGCCTGGCACATTTGCTGGGGCCAGGGGGTGTGTCCCCACACAGGAGGGAACAAGTGAGCCCCTGCAGAGGGGCCCTGTTCCCAGACAGCTCCTGGCCTGGGGGGAGCCTCTGAAACCAACCAGCCCCGCCTCCAGGCCTGTCCGTTTCTGAGGGTTAGGGGTTCCCGGAAATCCTTGGGGCCAGAGTTTGCTCCAGAATCTGCAGGTTCCTTCATCTATTGATGTCTGTAAGGCATAGAGACCTTGGAGATCTGCAGGCTCGCTCCCCAGAGGCCGGAAGCAGCCAGGGCTGCAACCCAAGCCTGGGCTGCTGGTGATGGATGGTGTAGACAGTGAAGATGCTGGGGCAAGGAGGGGGCTGGGCAGTGTGTTTCTGGAATGTTCCCTCAGGGATCTAGGGACTCTGCATTCATCTCCTTCCCAGCTCTCCTGTCTGATCCCACAGTTGTCCGTTCATCCAAACTACCAGCTTGTGTCGTGCGGTGCCCCACAGGTCAGCCTGAGCCTGCCTTTCTCTCCCCAGGGAGCCAACAGCACCTTTGCCCCGCCCGGGGACTCCGGCAGCCACCTGCAGAGCCGCTACCTGGCAGCTCGCTTCCCGCCCCTGGTCTTCTTCCTGCTGCTCTCTTTTATGATGCTGTGTTGCCTCGTCGCCTTCTTCCTCCTCCAGCGCTGGCCCCGGGGCCATGAGGCCTCTACCGAAGACCTCCTCAGCTCCCAGGTCACCCTGCATGCCATCCGGACGCCGGATGAGAAACCCCCAACCCCCCTAGGCCCAGCAGACAGCAGCAAGGGTCAGGGGCACACGGAGGAGGAGAAGGCGGGCACCCCAGGGGCTGCCCAGCTGACCTTCATCTACTCCCTGGTGGCCTTCGTCAATGCCCTCACCAACAGCGTGCTGCCCTCCGTTCAAACCTACTCGTGCCTGTCCTACGGGCCTGTCGCCTACCACCTGTCTGCCACGCTCAGCTCCATGGCCAACCCGCTCGCCTGCTTCCTCTCCATGTTCCTGCCTAGCAGGTGAGTCCCCCAACCCAGCTGGCCCTGGGGAGTCCCACCTATCAGGCTAGGCTCCCTGTGCAGTAACTGAGATCATGTCCTCTGTGGCACCTGCTGCTGCTGGGATTCAAACCCCGACTCTTCTACTCACCAGCTGCATGATGCTGCTGGATAAGCCACTTTACTTCTCAGGGCTTCCGGCATGTGTCAGTGTAACGGTAGGGTGACAGCAACTCGGCCAGGGCATGGTGGCTGGCCTCAGCTGGGCCCATCCTCCCAAGCTCTCCCAGGGGTGCTGGGCACAGGGCAGGTCCAATACCAGGGTCAGTGGCATCTTATCAGCTCTAGGGCACCAAGACTTCAAGAAAGGGCTTCAGCTGGCCCCCCCACCCTTGGGGTTTCCACTTCCCCTCTCCCCCATCATCCCCACTGTCTTTGAACAATGGGACAAATGGATAGGACACACCTCAAGCCAGGCACCACTGTGCCCTGGGCTGTGAGCAACCCATTGGCCACCTCTCTGGCTGCCTCACTCCACCCAGGAGGGACTGTGCTGGCAGGAGAGGAAGACAGAAAAATGCCAGCTGACCACAAAGCCTGGACCACCTCCCCTGGGGCTCAGAAAGCATGGAGAGAAGGCCAGTAGGGGGAGGGACAGGACCAAAAGTCAAGGCCTTTTGGAGTTGGAAAAGTCCAAAATGTTACATTTCACCCAGGGCATAGGCCAGCAAGGGGACTTCAGCACTGAGATTCCCCCAGGACAAGGGGAACCTCTCCCTACCCACCCAGGAATGGCCAGTGTCCTCAGTCACCAGACCTGGGTCCCCCTGGCCACCTGGACAGAGTCCCTTTGCCCCTGAGCTTGTCCCCCAGGGCATCCTTCTCATGAAGTTGCCTTCTCATGGCCCAGCTGAGGAGTGGGGAGGGGGCACAGCAGGTGAGACCTGGTACCCAGGAGGGAGTGGGGATCAGGCAGGCTGTGCCACTGTAAACTCATTTTGCACGGGAGGAAGCTGGGGCTCACAGCTTCAGTGCCTGGACTGGGATTTGAACCTGGGTCTCTGACACCAGAATCTGTCTTCCTGCTGGGAGATGGAACCCTGCTCTTAACCTCCAGAAGGGCCAGCCATGCTCTGAGGAGCCTCAGCAATGCACTCAAGCCATCTCGCCTAGGATTTTTCCACAAGTTCTAACCTTGACCTCGAGGATGCTGACCATTTCCTGTGACCCGCCAATGCAGAGCTCTTCCCCTGACTTGCCCCCATTGTGCCACCCTAGGTCTCTGCTGTGCCTGGGGCTCCTGGCGGTGCTGGGGACTGGATTTGGTGCCTACAACATGGCCATGGCTGTGATGAGTCCCTGTCCCCTCATGCAGGGCCACTGGGGAGGGGAAGTCCTCATTGTGAGTATCTGGGCCAACTCCCTCCCATCCCTGGGTGTCCAGGTGCCGACCCTGTCGGGAGGGGGAGGTCATCCCTTGAGCTCTCCTCGCCCGCCTGACTATGCCATCTCTGCCCTCCCCTTCCTGCCGCACCACCCTGCAGGTGGCCTCGTGGGTGCTCTTCACCGGCTGTCTCAGCTACGTCAAGGTGATGTTGGGCGTGATCCTGCGCGACCGCAGCCGCAGCGCCCTCGTGTGGTGTGGGGCGGCGGTGCAGCTGGGCTCGCTGCTCGGAGCGCTCCTCATGTTCCCGCTGGTCAATGTCCTGAGGCTCTTCTCGTCCGCTGACCCCTGCAGCCTGCAATGTTCGGCCTAGACCGGCCTGGGAGGACTCGACAGTCCTGGGGCGCCGGCCCCACCCCAATCTCCCACCGCCAGGAAACTGTGGCCAAGGTCACAGAGCAGGTGTCGGAGAGCCAAGAGGCAGCCCTCTGGCACTTGTGCTCCAAACCAAAGTCCGATCGGACCGTGGAAACCATGAGCCTCCCCCACCTCTGTTCCCGTCACTCCTTGGACTTATGAGAGGGAACTGGTTTACAGCAGCCATCTGGGGCCTGGCGCAGGAGTATGGGAAGGGAAATAGCTGGGAGGCAGAGCTGACCAGCAAGTGCCATAGCTTCTGTATGCCTCTGTCTGCTCCTCCATGAAGTGGAATTATAAAAACAAGTAACCTGCTATGTAACAGAGGCGAAGAAGGGAGCAGCGCCCAGCACCTCCTGGGAGCAGATGTCAGCAGCACCCTGACATGGCCAGACCTGCCCCCTCTGCCCCGAGCTACCCACCAGCAGTTCCTACAAGGAGTGAGTGATAGTTGGGAAGGGCCCTCCCTGGCCCATGCCGCCCTGCTGCTGGGGGACAGTGTGTCCCGCTGGGAGGTGAAGAGACATGGATGCCAACTCCCCACCCACAGCAGACTGGATGCTGGGAGCTGCGGGGCAGTTCTCCTGGGCAGAGGAAATATAACTGTCATTTTGTTTGCCTTTTCAATTTTTTTTAAGTAATAATAATAAAGACATCCCCTGTTTTTATCCTCAGAACAGCCCTCAAGGGAGTACAGTGGAAACCCGCCCCTCCCAAATGTATCAGGACCATCAGTTTAGTCGTGCCAAGGTCAAGGCTGACAGCTGAACAGGGTCAAGTGTGGAGCGAGTGCCTGGCCCAGGGACTTCCTCCTGTGGTGGATTGTTTTGCACACCTACTACCACTGTTGTTCCCCCCCCACACACACACACACCTTTGATTTATTTTAGATGAGTATTACAATCGCAGGTGTCAAAAGTCAAGAAATATACAGTGCTGTAAGGAAAAGCATCTCTGTCTGCCTTCTGCCTTCTAGTTCCTCTTAGCGGTGTTTGCAGGTCTTTGCCGCTGGGAGGGTGTGGAATGCAAGGAGAGGCAGACACATGGTCTCTCCTCTCAGACCCCTGCCCGTGGTGAACTACCCAGCACGTGGGGCTTTGGCTCACCAAGGCACTGCTCCGTCTGGGCCATGGCTCCATAGTGCTCCATGGTGTGCCTTGCCCTGTTTATCTCACCAGCCGCATTAGCCCACTTTGGGTTACTGTGATGCAAGTCGCTGGTTGCTACCTGTGGCAGCTCAAGTTTGTAAAGAGAACAGAGATTGCTTTTGGCTCACTGTTTTGAGGTCAAAATTCAGACAACATGATGCGTGCTTTGGCTCTGGCAAGGGACGTGGCAGGTGGCAGAGCGTGTGTAGGAGGATCACATGGCCTTCCAGGAAGCTGCCAAAGTGGTCAGACCCAGGCTGCATGCAGCTTGTCTACCAAACCTAAAAGAGCTGGCTTCTAGGACACGCCCCTCCAACCACTTAAGCACCTCCTACTGGACTCCACCACTTCCCAAAGCACCACACTGGGGGCAGTGGGGGAAGGGGGAGAGAAGGGAGGGATCGGTGGAGACCAAGCCTGGTGTTGAGGGGAGGCACATTCAGCGCCAAAGCTGCCACCCCAGTCCAAGCATAGGCTGCATAGATGCATTTGAAAGGATTGCAGGTGCAGGACAAAATTAAATACTTTCACCCAAGTAAAGGCAAGAACAGCTTTATTCCTGAGTCATCGTTAAAGCAGACTGCCGTGTGCATCTGGGAAACCTGGGGAAGAGCTACAGAGGCAGAGAAAAGCGTGTCCTGGTGCGGCCGGCAGGTGCAGCTCTTAAGTGCTGGCTGTCCTCACCATGATGGGACATGTGACTCAACCAAGACTCAGCCAGTCCCAGGAGTGGCCCTCAGTGGCCAGCCCCCAGATGGCCCCTCCGCACAGGAAGCCTCAGCAGGCCCTGCAGTCAGGCAGCTCCCTCCCTCCCCCCATCCTCCACCAGGTGTCTTCCTTCAAGTCAACATTCCAGAGAGGTGACTCCCAGGTCCCCAAGGTCAACACCCCTGGGAGGTAAAACTGGCAAAAGAAAAATTCATCTCTGCCTTAAAGGGACAGAGAAACGCATAAGCAAATGTCCTCAAGGAAGATGTACCTTTTAAATTTGTATTTACCGTTTACAGGAACACTTTCAACTGTTCCCTCCCCAGGAATGTTGGGACAGAATAGAATCAGGGGGACAGTTTGTCTGTACTGAAGTGGGAAGATACTGCAAGATTCACTACACACATACGCACACACACACACATACACACACACACAGTTACGCCTGCCCACACGTACACACACCTACAACACACATGCACAGGTACATACATGTGTGTACCCGCACACCCACACCTGCAGACACACACACAGGAAGTAGACACAGAAGAGCAGTGTGGTGCCACTCATGCTGTCACGGGCCGGGTGGGGGTGCATGGCGGACAAGGGACAAGGACCTTCGTGGGATGACTTCTACTGTTTCACTTTTGCTCACTGTTCTTAGACATCTTCAGCCATCAAGGTCAAGTGCACAAGTCAGTTGACCTCGACCTCCCCCTCAGGACATGGGGCTGCTATAGGGCTGCTATGGGATTGTCCTAGGACCAGTTGAGTTGGTACATGCAGGATGCTTTGCGCTGCACCTGCGAACAGACGTTGCTCAATAATTGGCACTAAAAGCCATCGGAATAGCCTTCCATTCACCCAGGCCAGCAGCCAGGAGCTGAGTATAGACGCATGCGGGGCGTGGAAGGGTGTGGAGATGGCTGCTAAGATTTGAAGCTGCCCACCCATGCCTTAAAGCAAGACTTGGGGGGAGGGAGGGCGTCGGCTCCCAGGACACACAGTCTCTGGCCCTGTCACTGAGCAGTTCCCTGGGAGCCACTGACAACCGGGGAAGGGCCCAGGCACTGTGGCTTCCTGGGGACTTGGCCTGGGCAGAGCTGCTTCGGGTTTACACATGCACAGTCTACCTGCCCAGGACTCCTGGAGCCAGGCCCAGCTTCGGCCCTGCCCTGTTCTCCCTGGCCAAGGAGAGATCATAGTCACAGGGGTTGACTCACACCTCAAGCCATGTGTTCTGCTTCTCCCCACCAAACCTGCCTCCCTACCCCCATCTCCCCACCCCTGCACAGGTCCGGCTCTGCACGTGACGCAGGAAGTAATGATCCTTGCTCTCCACATCTCTGAGCTCAACCAGGAAGAAGCTGAGTCTGGAGGGTTCTAGAACTCCAGAGCTCAGCACCGAGCCACACCCTGAGAAGACCTTGACAAGCATTACTGGCAGACTGGGCACCCCTCATTGCTGTGAGCACGCTCCCCAGGGACAGTTGTGTGGAGCAAGGGGTCCAGATGCCACCTGGAGTGCCTGGCTTCACATCCTGCTTCCACTTGCCACCCAGCTGCCTGCTAATGCCCACCCTGCAAGGCAGCAGGGGATGGCTCAAGTAGCTAGACCCCCACCAGCCATGTGGAGACCTGGATGGAGTTCCTGGCCCAGTTCTGGCTTTGGCGGGTATTTGGAGAGTGAGTCAGGACACCAGTGGATGGAAGATCTCTCTGTCTTTATGTAACTGCACGTTTGGCAAAAAGGACTCTGCAGCCGGAATGAAGGGTCCAGGCTCACACGAGGTGATAACATGGAGTTAACATGAGCATAAAAGCAGAGACTCAACAGAAGAGCCAACAAAGGGGGGGAAGGGGAACAGGGAGGGCAAGTCGGGGCTGAGGACAGGAACACCTGAGGGAGTCAGGAAGAAAAACCAAGAGAGCTAGGGCCCTGGCAGTCAGGCGTGGCCCCAGGGGCAGTCGGCCGGGGACGGGGACGGGCAAAGCAGGAAATCTTGCACAACCCTGGCAGTGCCAGAGGCCCCATCTCCGCAGCATCCCAGCCAGGCTCCCCTTCTGATGGCAGCCCCGCAAGACCCCATAGGAGACAGGAGGTCAGCAGTGTGTCCAAGCTACAAGCAGCCCCTAGAGCAGCCCAGAGTTGAGACCACATTTTTCTGCACCTTCCATGTGACTAGGAATGACGGCATGACTGTTTAGACTGATCAAGAATAATGTGTGCAACTTCTAGGAGCAAGCTCTTCACTTCCCATTCCTCTCTTCCTGCTGCCAGGCGTGCAGATGTGATGGCTGGATCCGGAGCAGCTGGTATGGGCCATGAGACCATGAGGAAGAAGCTTTGGCATGCCTAGCTATGCGCACACACATACAGTCTCAGAATGTTGTTACTACAACGTGTGTGTGTGCCAAAATGTTAGCCTAGTTAATGCTGGGGGAGGAGAGAAGTTTCAGGTGATTTTTTTCCTCCTCCTTGACACTTTGCTATACTCCAGCTTTTTCTTTGAACCTGTGATTGAACCTAAAGAAAGGAAAATGCTATAAATAGATCCTATTGTTGCACTTTCACTGGCTTCTGCTGAGCCTGCAGAGGTCTCTCTCACACACACAGACACACTTGGAGGTTCTGGGATATTTGGCAGTGTTTCCTGTGGGTTACAGAACATTTTCCTTGGATGTTCTGTTTTGCTGAACCCCAGGCCGTGAAGGCAGTTCCCTGCCCTACGTGCCTGCTGACCTCCTTTTGTGTCACCAGCAGAGGCCTGGGCTGACCAAGTGGCCCGTGGGCCTGGACGTCAACGTGGTGTGATCCTCCTTGTTCCCCACGCGAGGATCCAAGGTCCACCAGCGTGGGTTCCCAGTGGGCTCCCAGTGCCCGGGCATAGGACACCAGGCAGCTGATGTCACTTCCAAGACACCTCCCCTCACTGGAAACAGAGGCATGGACAGAGCCAGGCCCAGAACATGGCTGTGAGGACAGCAATCAGACGTGAGCCCACACAGAAAACCAGCTCTCTGGAGC
The DNA here is from genome assembly GCF_017591425.1 of Ochotona curzoniae. Classification (NCBI taxonomy): domain Eukaryota; kingdom Metazoa; phylum Chordata; class Mammalia; order Lagomorpha; family Ochotonidae; genus Ochotona; species Ochotona curzoniae. The sequence goes on along the minus strand of NW_024465894.1, from coordinate 16,612,252 downwards.
CAGCTGCAGCTGTCTCTGCGGCGCGCAGGCCTCTCCCTGGGGCGGCATCTCAGGCCCTGGGAGGGAACGAGATCTTGTCCTCCCAGAGCAGCCTCCCCCACTTAACGAGCAGAGATGTGTGAGTGGGGCAAATGACCTCTGGTCTCCTCTCGGGAACCCTGCCATAGAGCCAAAGCGAAGAGGGCTTCCACGCTGCTGTCCGCATCACCTCCCTCTCGGCATGCTGGGAGACTCTCCCTGCCCGAGGAGCAGGTGGGAGCAAAGGTAGCCTGCAGCACGTGAGTGTAAAGAGACTCCCTAATGACAAAGCAAAGCCGTGGGCATCGCAGAAGTCAGAGTCTTTTACGATTTATTCTACTTATTTGGCAGACAGAGAGAAAGAGTGAGCAAATGATTCCCAAGCTGAAGTCAGGAATCAAGAACTCCATCCAGGTCTCTTATGCCAGAGCAGGGGTCTAAGTCCTTGGGCCATCCTTTGTTGCCTTCCCAGGTGCGCGGGAGCGTTGGAGGCAATGTGGGCTCATGTCAGCAGATGGCGCTGCAGTCCCAAGGAGCAGGGGAAAGGGGGGCCAAGAAATGGGTAAATTTCGTGAGCTGGGTAGGGGCTTGCAATGGACAGCGGTGCACGTGGGGGGATTCAGGCAGATGCAGGATGTCTGGCCGGGTGAGTAGTTGCCTGTGAGACACAAGTAGAGGGTCACAAGCATGTGTGACCCAAAACCAGGTCTGTCCCCACAGGCAGCATGACATACATGAATTTCCCACCATTGTTTCAACGCCCTGCAGATGATCCCATTTCCCAGGCATGGTAACTCAGCCAGAGGAGGCAAGAGAGACCTGCGCTGAGTCACCCGTGGACTCATGGCAGAGGTTAATCTCGGCCCACAGGGATATCCACAGCACCAGCATACTCTCCCGAGCCAGCTCCCCTGCGGTTCCTGCCTGGTCCAACATTGTCCAAGCAGGCCCTCTGCACCTGCTCCCCTGGCAGTCCTCACAGCAGGCCATGGGTGGGCATGTGTGTGCAGCCTCATGTTACAGAGGATGGCAGCACAGAGAGGGTAAACAACTTGCTTCAAGTCACACAGCCGAAACATGAGAGCCAGGACTGCAGCTACAGGGTGTGTGTTCTCAGCCTGCTCTCCTGGCACTCACAGGCTTGGCACAGACTGGCACCCAACTGTCCAGGGCACATGATCCCCTGAGTGCTATGGTGTGACCCGGCCACCAGCACAGCCTTCACCAGCCCTGTGGCCACTCCTCTGGGGGTCAAAGTGGAAAGGGCTGCTCTCAGATGGGCCCTGCTGAATACCTGCCAGGAAACGGAGCAGTCACAGCTCCAGCAGGAGACTTTGGATCTGGGCTGTCGTGACTGACATGCGGCCAGGGCGCCCATACGTATTGAGCTGTTTCCCATCCCCCTTGTGACAGCACTGGTCATCAAACACTGCATAACCCACAGCAACCCACTGAGTTAACCCACAATTCGGGGGCTGAACACAACAGCAGACATTTGGGCCTGAAACCGCTTCTGTGACCCTGTGACCCTGTGACCCTGTGGCCCTGTGGCCCTGCGGTCCAGCGACCCAGTGGCAGCTCAGGAGGATGTTGGCTTAGACTTTCTCATGTCATCTGAAGATGTGGCAGGGCTGGGAGAGTGGTTTCTGAGGCTGGCCAAGTCCAGGGCAGGGTGAGGGGGGATGCTGTCATCATGGGCCCCAGTGCCCCCTCCTGGACCCACCTGGCTGCCTCTCCTAGGCCAGCCACCAAGAGAGTGGGCAGGAAGCCTGCCCAATTAACAAGAACTGCCTGGTCCTCCCTCCCCATCCCTTGGTAGTCTCCATTCCACTTCCTGGTCCTGTGGATAGAATGACTCATACAACTGGCCCTGGAGTTCCCAGCCCTGGAGACGTCTGTCCTCTGCAGAGTGATGGCAAGGGAAGAGCTAAGGCTTCCAAGGCAAGGGCCACTGTGAGGGGATGTCCTGATACACATGCCAAAGCTAAAAACTATGATAAGTCAAAGAGGCATTTAAGGTGGGGATGGTGTGTGGTGTGATGGCTCAGTTGGCTAATCCTCTACCTATGTACCAGTTCAAGTTCTGGTTTCTCCACTTCCAATCCAGCTCCCTGCTTATGGAATGGGAAAATAAGAGAGGACGGCCCAAAGCCTTGGAACTCTGTACCTGTGTGGGAAACCTGGAAGAAGCTCCTGGCTCCTGGCTTCAGATTAGCTCAGTTCCTGTCATTGTGGCCATTTGGGGAGTGAAGCAACAGATGGAGGATCTTTCTCTGTGCCCCTCCTCTCTGTAAATGTAAATAAACAAATCTCTAAAAACTGTGTAAGGACTGGAATGTGATGGAAGCGGTTCATCTTCAATAACAATCAGTTTGTCAGTTTCTTACAGAACTATAAGTGAAGCGATCATCCTCCCTGGTCCCTACTCCAGAGAAAGGAGAACTCGCGGTCCCATGAAGAGCTGTGCACCGGCCCGTGTTGACAGCAGCGCTGGAAACAACGCACTATGGGGCCGTCATAAAGATGAACACTACTCGACCCTGAAGAGGAGCAGACTTCAGACACACTCAGCAAGGTGGCTGGAGCCCAAAGCCTCAGACTGAGGAGGGCAGCCTCAGGCCAGCCGCTCACTGTCCACAGCCAGAGCGGGGCAGGCTGCAGTCTCCCACAATGCCTCACTAACAGCGCGACCAGGACAACACACACACAGCTCTGCCCTGAGTCAGCCAGCAAGCGGGGCCTCCCACCCCCAGAGGCTAGAGGAGGGTCCTTGCCTGCCACTCCCTGGTTTGTGGCCACACCGCTCACATCCCCATCCTCTGTGGGTTTGCCTCTCTTTGCCAAGGAAGTGTAGGCGAGCATTCAGTATCTCCAGGACTGTCCAGGGCCACCTGCTCATCTCGGGACCTCTGCTTTGTGCTGATTCCTGCTGCGATCAGTTACAGTACTCGGGACTTGGAACTCAGTCCCTTCAGAAGGTCATTTATCTGACCTCCCATGCCAGGGGCTGGGGGCAGACACGAACTATAAAGGGGCATGAAGAGACTGTGTAAGAATCTCCATGTTCCTGCGCATACCTTCGGTGATTAATGCTCGCCCATCGTCGCAGCCTGCAGAGCTGGATCCCCCGAAGGCAACGATGGGGATGAAAGAGGCAGGCTGAAGCAAGGCATGATGCAGTCAAGGCACCGGGTATGACGGCAGGGTGGGATGACGGGGGCACATTAGGAGGGAAAATTTCAGGCTCCACTGCTAATATCGCAGCCCCAGCCATGAACGCATACGTCCATGGGGCTGACCCCTGTGTAGCTCCCTGGCTGCACAGCATCCCGGCCCAGAATTCCATGAGGCAGAGCCACTACCCACGCTGGGGCGCAAGGGCAGGCGCCTGGGAAGGCTGTGGTAGCTGGACGGGGAGGGATGTACAGGATGGGAGATGGATGAAAATAATGGGAGAGGGAGAGGGGCATCTGACCCCCTCCCCTCGGAGCACTCCAGCCCTGTCCCCAGGGACAAGGCCTCTGTCCCCTCCATTCACTCAGCCCAGCTGATACCACACTCCCCCAGCCCTGAGGCCTCCCTCTCCCCCCCCCCCTTAGTCTGAAGGGCTCAGATGGAGGGGCAGTCTATTAACCCCTTCCTGGACTCGCTGCTTCACTCTGCAGCTGTCACACCCCAGCCTCGGCCCGAGCAGAGACAAGCCAGGTTGTTCATCACAATTAGAGAGTGGCGTGTCAGCTGGGAGACTGGCCGCCCTTGCACTCACGGCTGCCAGCCGGCCCAGGCCCAGGGTTGATCCACACCAGCCACCCAGCAGGTCCTGCGATGTGCAGAGGCAATCCCTGCCTGGCCCACTCCTGGGGAGCTCCCTGAAGTCCCCACTTAGGGGCCCTCTGCTGCCTGATCCTTGTCTAACAGGCCAATGCAGGTCACTGTTAAAAGGCTGCCTCCAGCAAGACGTTCTCCCCAACCTCCCTGGCTAGGGTGACATTATTCACAAACAGCGTCTTTCCCCTGGCCCTCTCCCTGCTGTGTTCTTCCAAAGCTGTGGCAGCTTAAGGCTCTAGGAAGGCGTTCTCTCCCTGGTCTGGGGGTCAGAGACCTATACCAGGTCAAGGCCGTGTGTTCTTGGGAAGCCCTAGGCTGTGTCCTCGGTCTTTCCTGGATTTTGAAGGGCTGTAGCAGGGCTTGGCTTCCATGGCTCCGACGTGCAGCACTCCAAGCTGTCTCCAGCGTCACCCCACCACGCACCCCCAGTCTCTGTGCAAACCCCTCTCCCAGGAGGACACCAGTTGCTGGGCCCAGCCACACCCCCGAGCCAGGGAACCTCAGTGTGCTTGCCCAGGCCCTATTTCCAAATAAGGTCACAGATACAGGAACTGGATTTGAGACTTGAGCAGTCACCCCACAGCTGACTGCTTTTGTGAATGTTCTGCGAGAGCAGGGCCTTGAGGGGGAGCGAGTGGGGGTGTCTTGCCACAGAGGAGAGGGAAGGGTCACCATGCGTTGTCACTTCATTTTGTCAAGCGCTTGTCGGAACTGGAGCTGCACTCGGGGAGGGGGTGTGGTGACGCAGGAGTAGCCATGGGCCACAGCGAGGAGGGGAAGGTGGACTGTAGGCATGGCTTTTCCAGCTCTCTCTCTCTGTGGGTGCCTGGCAAGGCAGGAAGGGAGGAGGGCCCTGCATGCAGAGGGTGAGGACACCCCCAAGGAGCTGAGAACATTGGGCAAGTGGGGTGGGGGCCACAGATGAGGCTGCCTGGCTGCAGCCAGGTTAGGCTGGGACAGCTGGGAGTCTGCATGTTGCCCCTACTCTCCCAGAAGAGCTCTAAGAGAATTCAGCAGACACATGGGAAAGTCAAATATGCACCTGCCCAACCTTCTAGCTCTTAGCCTCAACAGGTTCAACAGGAAGTGGCACAGGGGGCCTCTCTTGCCCAGCTGCGGCCACCCAGTCCCTCTGCAAGCCCCTCCCGTGCTGACCTGCACCCCACTCCAAAAACACAAGGTTGTCATTGGTGTGCAATGAACTGCTTTGTGGCACTAGCAGCCCAGTCCCGCGGCAGGCAGCTCCCAGCCCCGTGGTCCACTCTGCGTGCTCCTTCCCAAGCTCCTGGACCCCCAGCCCAGCTCCGTCTGCCTCCATCACCGGCCACTGATGACTGCTTGACATTGAGTGCCACAGAAAGGGCACCGTTACACGTTAGATCTCGTGCCCAGCCTCTGGCCTCAGCACACGCTGTGGTCCACCCACATCCCGGCGGTCCAGCAGGTGCAGCAGTCCACAAAGCTGAGGCCCCCTGGGTTAGTCATTCACTGTCCATCCACTCATCATGTGTCACGTGGGGAACTCTGCTGGATACATCCGGGCAAGTTCTCACAGGAAGATGTATTTTGTTTCTTTTTGGTGAAGTCCCCGGTTGTGGCCAAGATGCGGGCATAAGTTCATGTGAAACTATCGAACAGTTTTCCAAAGTGGGTTATTTGGGGGAGCAAATATGATGCCCGCAGCCCACGGAGAAGTGCCTGGGTTCAAGTGCCAGCTCCCTGCAATGCCCACTCTGGGTGACAGCAGGTGGTGGCCCTAGCCCTGCCACTCACGTGGGAGTTCTAGATGGAGTTTCAGCCTCCTGGCTTCCACCTGGCCCAGCGCTGCTGGTTTGGAGAGTGAACGAGCAGATGAAAGAACCTTCTCTCTCTCTGGCTCTCTGACTTTCAAATACATGAAAATCAGCCAACAGCGTGCAATCTCTTACACTTGGTGTCAGCGGCAGCATGGTAACTAGCCCCCAGCCAGGGACCCTCAGGCTAGTTACAGCCTCTGGGATCACAAAAAGGCTCCAACCGGGTCGGGTGGTCCCAGATCACATGGGGGGCACACCTCTGAGCCCTCTATACGTGGTGCTCCTGAGTTTGATAGGCCAACTAAGCTCCACCTTCCTTCATCGTGTCATTAAATTCTAGCCAATGGAATAGAAGAGGACTCTATATGATTTCCAGGGTCTTTAAGCGGAACTTGCTTCCCTCTTGGCTCCTTTGTTATGGCTGGAAGTTACTCCAGCAAAGGATGGAGATGTGATGGCTGGTGTAAGAACAGCTGCTTTGGGGCCATGAAACAGAAGCCACAAGCTGAGAGTGGTGGGGAAACAGGTTGGAGTCATGCCCTTGCGCTGTGCTGCCTGCCCTAGACGGCCGATTCTGGACATAAGAGAAAAACACTTCTGCCTTGTTTAAGGAACTAACCATCATGAATGGCTTTTCTGTCTCAGTCACAAGGGTGTAGAGCCTGAGTATTTGTGATTTTGAGAAGTGCTACAAAGAATGATTTTTAGCAAAGTCATGGAGCAGTGGGCTGACTGAAGGTCGGATGGGGAGAGCAGTGAGACAGCTAGCCAGGGCCCAGGGCCTGGATCCTCAGGGAGGAAATGAGGGCCCAGGGAAGGGGTGTGGGGCCAAAGTCTGCAAATCCAGAAGAGCACGGAACAACCCCACACACATCCACAAACACCCCGTGCCACCTGACGCCCTCCCCTCTGCCTTGACACACACGTAGCCCTCATACACACCCCAAGCTTCTCTCCCACCAGTGCAGCTGTCTCTCCCGCGACCCCTCTGCACCTGCGGAGCCTCCTTTGCTTCTTCTCACTCCGGTGGCCTCCTGCAGGCCACCGGGTGCTGCCGGGCGGCATTAGAAGCCCCCGCAGGGACAGGAGCCAAGCAGGGCCCACTCTCAGCCCTGTCCTGCTCTGATGCGAGCTGCTCTATCGCACCATCTGAGCGCCAGAAGGGAAAAATGAGGTCCCCACCAGGGGGCGTCGGCGCTTTGCCACCGAGCCTTGAGCTGGGGGGCGGGGAATTGGGGGGTGGGGGAGCCGGCCCTTTCCGCCCCTCACCCCACCCCGCGCCTCGGCGCGCTGCTCCCCGCCCCCAGCCCCACGAGGGCTTCGCCCGCCCCGCTCGCAGATAATTAACTCGATCCAATAAAACGCTGATTGCGGCGTCTTTGTACGCACCGCCTAGTTATTGTCATGGAAAACGGGGTCCCCTCCCCACCCGGGCCCCCGCAGCTGGCCCGTAGTCGGCCAGAGCCACCTGGACGGGACCGAGGGGACCCCGGGCGGACCGGCGCCCCGTCCATCTGCTCCCCGCCCCCACCCATGCCGTCAGCTGCGGACACGGCCAGCCGGGGAGGGGGGTTGAAGGGAGGGCCCTGGGAGCCCCGACCCCTTCCCTTCCGCCCAGCTCGCCCAAGGCACCCCAGAGGACTGCGATCGCCTGCGGTCTGTCTCCTAGGGCAGCAGCGAGTGGGGTCAGGACCGTAGGAGCCAAAGGCCACCCCCGCCCCAATGCCATCCCAGTTCCTGCTTAGCCCAGTCTGCCCATCTGGGGCTGTGTCTCCAGGGTTTGCTCTACGGATACACGCGTGTCCACATCAGTGGACTCTGAGACAGTGGTCCATGACCATCTGTATGGGGGAGAGGAACCTGGGAAAGATTTCTTAGACAGTGGTGGGAGACAAGCAGGCCGTAGCTGGGGACCCAGCAGTGGTCCCTTCCTGTCCCCGCACGCCCCTCCCCAGCCCCCAGCCCCAGGGCAGGGCAGGGCAGGGGTTGGCTGGTTTGTGTTCCAAGTGCTTAGGGCTGAGTGGGGTCTGGCACCCTGGGCCTACAGAGCTCCGAAGGCCTCTGAGCTTCCGATCAAGGAACGGTGAAAAATAACGCTCAAGAGAACATTTGCCAACCTGGGACAAAAACAAAAGAGTGGCTGTTGGTGGCACACGGAGGTGCTGCAAGAGCGAGCCCACATCACGGGCCCGGCCAGGATTCTCCAACACTCCACGGAGGTCTGTTGTCCAGCCAGTCTGCACCTCCCCTGGGCCTCCTCCGCACTGGCTCTGCCTTTCGGTTGGACCCTCGTTCATGAGCTAAATAAACTGATGACACCTGCTGGCCGCACATGAAGAACTTCCAAGAGCTGATGGCACATGGAGCCGTGTTGTGGGATAGTGAGATAAGCCGCTGTCTGCTCACATGGGCACCCCAGTTCCACTTTCCCATCCAGCTTCCCAATGAATGCACCTGGGAAGGCACTGAAGTGTGGCCTAATTCTTGGGCCCCTGCACCCACGTGGGAGATCTGGAACAAGCTTCTGGCTTCTGGCTTTGGCCTGGCCCAGCCAAACCACGGATCTCTAGGGGCTAAACTTGCCAACTCATCAGCTATATCAGAACCCCCACCAAGCCTCCCATCACCGTTGTGCTGTGTCCATGGGACCCAGGGGGTGGGTAGGAAGCCTGAGTACCCTGCCTGCCCCTGCCCTGCCCCAGCAGCCGGCAGCTGGAGATCATTTATTCCTGCTTGGCTCCACATCCATGGGGGACCAGCTGGGAACTGAGAGACTGGGGAGTTAACGGTTACTTTTAGTGACCTCTGACGCCCTTTGGAATTGTCCCAATTTAACTCTGTGTGAACTTGAACTTCTGTGGAAGAGCCTATCTCCGATGGCAGCTGGTGCAGCCAAGGAAGCTGTACTCCCTGATGCTGGGTGGCAGATGGCCCTGCCTCCGTGCTCAGGATCAGCATCGGCCTTTAGGAAGTCTCACGGCTTCCCTGGGTCAGTTTCGCTCTGCACCCCAGTCTGAAGACTCACCTGGGGCTGAGGCCCCGCTTTGAGGCCATGGCGCCACGTGACTGGCAGGTCAGCCGGAGCGTGGGATCCTCACCGGCTACGGCTTGCGTGAGTCACGGTGAGTGGCTGTGCAGCACCAGGCAGAAAAGTGCGGTCACGTAGGTTGTGGCCTCGGCTGCCAAGTCGCCTCCGTTCTGAGAATTCAGCAGTTACAGATGTGGGGAGGAGCGGGCCCAGCCACAGGGGGCGTGGACAGGACAGGTGAGCAGCACATCTGGAGTGTTCCGAGCGCTGGGCAGAGTCAGGACTGTGTCAACTCCAGAGCTTTCTGCTGCACGACCACAGCCGTCTTCCACTCTCTGCCTGGTATCCAGCGGTCCCCTTCCCACTCTGTCTCAGGTTCCAGCCGTGAACTCCCCAGGCTTGCCAATTTCCTACCAATTTTCCAACATCAACTTGAATCCTTCCACCCCCAAGCCTTCGTGTTTGTTCTCTCTACCCTCACTGGTTGTTCTTCCACCTCCTTCTGACTACTCCTCCAGGAAGCCTTCCTGAATGCTCTCAACAGATGTCTGCTGCCCTGTCCAGTCCCCCCCGTATATCTCCCATAGCTGCCCAGACCACCTTGCCTGGACCCACCTCCCCCACTGCACCCTAAATGCCATGGGTTGGGGGCCTGGCTGACTCAGTAGTTCTCATTTCTGTGTGATGCATACAGGAATATCCAGGAGGAAGGGGAGGGAAGCTATACCTGCCCCCTGGCTGGCAGCCCTCACAGGGCACAGGGGACACAGAGATGTGGGCTGATGGCCGCCCAGGGGCTCAGTGCCCCCACCAGCCCTGACCCAGGTTCTGCCGATAGGTCTCCCCTAGAAGTCCTCTGGGGACAGCATGTTGACATTAGGAGTGCAGTCGGAGCAGGGCTTGTGTCCCAGAGCAAGCATTCAATGCATCTGCCTAACCACGCATGCCAGGGGACTCTGGGAAAGCGGTCTGTGTTCAACACCTGTCAGGGAAGCCCAGGCAACTGAGTGCCAAGGCACAAGAAGGGTCACATCCTGACTTCACCACCGCTGGGCAGAGGATGCCACCACTCAGCACCCCAGTCTCCCCACCAGTTCAGTGGGGGGCCACTCCATTGCAATGGTCAGCATCTGAACTGTGTTCTCCAGGTGCATCGTACACCCAGAGTGGACAGAAACACACAGGACAGCCACAGCCCTGAGGCAACCTGGCAAGTCTACACTCGAGAAAGAACCTGCCCTGCTGTTGCCAGGGCCACTGCACCTGCGGGACCCACCTCTGCCTTGTTCTTCTCAAGGTGGATCCTGGACTGAGCCAGCAAGTGCAACAGAGAGTGGCCATCTGGACAAATGTGGGGCTCCTGTTGTCAGCTAGCTTGGTTGTAGCACCCCTGTTGGGGTGAGCTTGCTAGATGGGGCACCCTAGCCCTGCTCCCCACTGCCTGCCTCCCATGGCCACCCCTCATTCTCCTAATTCCTGCAGGCTCTGCACCCAGGCTAACCACTGGCTCTAGCATGCTGCCCATAACCTATCCCCAGCTAGAAGCTTGCAGGACACACACGCTCTCAGGCTGTCCCCTACACAGGGCCCAGCACCTGCATTTGCACACATGCTCTTGCACTCAGTTCTAAGAGCTGCCATCATGGTGGGAAGCTACTGTTAAGTGGTATGTGTGTGCGTGTGCACGTGTGTGTGTGGGTGGGCGTTGAGTGTGTGTGTATGTGTGTATGGGCATGGGTGTTAGGGGGACCAGCGTTTTATTACAGGCCCAGCAATCCCAATCCCCAGCCTCTCATTTATTTCCAGCATCCAGCAGGGTAGGCCAGCAAACCTCCCTCCCCATCCTGCACTCACTGCCCCAGCTAGAGCCTCCACTCTGCCCTAGGAGGCTACACACACAAACCCTGCTTTCGTTCCTCCGCTCTCCCAGACCTCCTCCCCACTGCCCCCTCCCTCCCTGCTCAGGGGCACCTGGCCCCACCCACCTGCCTCCCCTTTGTCTGCCAATCTGTCTCCATCCTGACAGGAGTCCCAGCCCCGGCCAGCCAGTGTGTGCTCAGCTGTTAGAACCTGGGAGAGGTCTCTCTGCTCAAGGGTTCCCCACATGTCACCCCTACACACACTCTGTAGAAGGAATGGAGAGGTGTCGGGGCTCTCCTGAGGCCACACCCAAGAGAGGAGAGTGGACGGGGGTTTGGCCCTTACTCTCGCTGGCCACTCAGGGTCGCTCTCGTGGGCCCTACCACGTGACATGGTGGTAGGGACTCACACAGGGATTCACACAGGCCAAGGACACCACGTGGATGATGGAGAGCATCAAAGGCAGCCACAGCCTGTCCCTGTGCCACAAGCTGCTCCTACCGTGGACGTGGCCCTTGTCCTTCCAGCCACCGTCACAGCTCTGCAGGAGGGCTGGCCAGCAGTTGCCCCCGGCCTGGGCACATTGTGGCGCCATGTAGTAAAGCACCATCACACATCAGAGCACCAGCTCAACTCCTGGGGGCTCCATTTCCCTTCCACTTCCCTGCCAATGTCCCAGGAAAGGCAGCCAAAATGTGGCCTCAGGACTTAGTCCCCACCACTGGAGACCAGGATGGAGTTCCAGGCTCCTGCTTCAACCATTGGAACCAGTGCGTAGGAGGTCTTTTCCTCTCTCTGCATCACTCTGCCTTTCAATGAATCAATAAATCTAAAGCAGAAATAAAAGTACGCAGAAGAAGAAAGAGAAGGAAGAAAGGAAAGAAGAAAAATAAAAAGAGGTAGAAAAAAGGGGGGTCTGGAGCAACGGCTTAGCGGCTAAAGTCTTTGCCTTGAATGTGCCAGGATACCACATGGGCACTGGTTCTAATCCTGGCAGCTCCACTTCCCATCCAGCTCCCTGCTTGTGGCCTGGGAAAGCAATCGAGGATGGCCCAAAGCCTTGGGACACTGCACCCAGTGTGGGAGACCCGGAAGAAGCTCCAGGCTCCTGGCTTCGGATCGGCATAGCACCGGCCGTTGCAAGCACTTGGGAAGTGAGTCATTGGATGGATCTTCCTCTCTGTCTCTTCTCTTCTCTGTATATCTGACTTTGAAATAAAAATAAATAAATCTTAAAAAAAAATGGATGTCCCTCCTGTACCTAAAACCTTCCCCTGTCTCCCAGTTCACGCAGAATAAAAGCCAAAATGGTTTCCAGGGCCTAGGAGACCCTCCCAGACACAGCCAGCACTCTCAGGCAGCCCGCAGCAGCCACCACATGTGTGGTTCCCACTGTTCCTGCCTCATCCTCCTCTTTCCACCATTGCCTCAGTCAAGTTTCCACTCACGCGTAAATCACCCCCTGACATTTGTTGCCGCCACCAGGATGGAATGTCAGAGCCGAGATTCACCCTCCTTCAGGAAAACAGCAGCGACACGGTCCGGTCCACGAACACAAAGCTCCCCCAGACTGGGCGTCGAGCATCCCTGAGAGATGGGACACAAGCAGGTGCGCTCCATGGCTCACTGCCTGCAGTGTCTCAAAGAACCCACACAAAAGGCAGTGGACTCAGGGACACAGAGCTGGGCACCCACGGAAGACGAGGAGCATGGCGCCTGCAGGTCAGGACTTGGGGAGAGAACTCCGCATGGCAGAGAATCCCTGAGGACCTCTTGGGCCCGAGGCGTACCCTGGTGGGTCCTTGTCATGGGATAAAACACACAGGCTGGAAAACAACATTGATAAAAGCAAGAGCCTGGTACCCAGCATTTGCATAGGTCCAGAAGCAGTGCAAGTTCTTGGGGCTGGAGTGCCCAAGGACAAGCCTAGGGCGCTCGGCCCTCCAGTCAGTGCCAGTCATAGCCACCAGTGCACTGCCCGTGAACTGACAGGAACTGAAAAACAATCGCATCAGCACTGAACACATACAGTCTCTTGCCAGTACTCCCCAAACAAACACTGTAACAGCTGGTCTCCTGGCGTTTTCGGCATTATAAGCAATCTAGAAGTGGCTGGAAGTACACGTTGGGGCAGGCATGGAACCCGGCAATAAGGGCATCACTTACAATGCCCATGTTGCATACCAGAGAACCTGGCTGCCACATCCAGCTTCCAGGGCCTGGAAGGCACAAGCAGTGGCTCAAGGAATCGGGTCTCTGACGCCCACGGGGGAGTGGGCTGAGCTCACAGCTCCCGACTTTGACTTGGCCTGGCCCAGCCCTGGCCTATTGCCAGCATTTGGGTAGTCAACCAGTGAATAGATATACATGCTTCCTCCTCCTCTCTCTCTCCATCTCTCTCTCTCTGTCTTTCAAATAATTACTTTTAAAAACATAGTACAGGGCCTGGCGGCGTGGCCTAGCGGCTAAAGTCCTCGCCTTGAACGCACCGGGATCCCATATGGGCGCCGGTTCTAATCCCGGCAGCTCCACTTCCCATCCAGCTCCCTGCCTGTGGCCTGGGAAAGCAGTCGAGGATAGCCCAAAGCCTTAGGATCCTATGCCCATTGTGGAGACCCAGAAGAGGCTCTAAGCTCCTGGCCTCGGATCGGCACAGCTCTGGCTGTTGTGGCCACTTGAGGAGTGAATCATTGGATTTTGAAGGTCTTCCTTTCTATCTTTCCTCCTCTCTGTATATCTGTCTTTCCAAAAAAAATCTTAAGGAAAAAATATTTGTTTAAAAAAAAGTAGTTGAAAGGTACTTGCCAATATTATGACTACAAGTAGTCTTTATTATTATTGGAATGAGGAGACCTGAATAAAATCAATAGTGTGGCCTCAAAATTATAGGATATAAGAGTGGAAATCAGAGAACTCAAGAATGTTTATGGAAGATGCACAGAATATTAAAATAGGACATTGGAGCTGGTATTGTGTAGTAGGTAGAGCTTCCACCTGCAAAGCTGGTATCTCATGTTGGTGCCAATTCACGCCCCGGCTGCTCTGCTTCTGATTCATGTCCCTGCAAATGGCTTGGGCAAAGCACTGGAGGCTTGGGTCCCTGCCACCCGGGTGGGAGACCAAGATGAAGCCACTGATTTAAGCATAGCCCAGTCCTAGCCTTCGTGACAATCTGGGGAGTAAACCAGCAAATGAATTTTCTCTCTCTCTCTTCCTTCTTATTCTTTCAAAATAAATATATCTTTGAAAATAAATTCTGGAAAATTCAAAGCTTGCAGCATTAAAATTACAGCGTGTTTAGAGCCAGCCAAAATGTCAGACCCGAGATGATAAGAGAAGTAAATATGGGATTCATGGGGTGAAGATCGGGGAGGGGGGTCAGAGCTGAGTGCGCTTTTAAAAACCCCACCTGTCAGCTCCAAGTGCCCCCTAAACTTGGTTTCCAAAACGACATGTCTGCCCAGCTAGCCCAGCTCAGCAAGGTAAAGGGCCAGTGCCTCAAACAGCTGCAGGCCTGAGTGGAGGGAGAGGGAGGGGGTGGCAGGAGGCTGTATCTCTCCATTTTAATTCCTCCTTCGCTCCCTGGGCCCCTTCTGGACTGTAGCCTCACAAGGCATGGCCGTCATGCAAGACTGGAGGTTCCATTATCAGAGAGCCACCACCACCTCAGGGACAAGGGGAGAGGCCGCCAGAGCCCAAGGCCTGTCCATCATCCAGGGGGCCGCACTCTTTAGCTGCACAGCTGGCTGCAGGCTGGGACCTGGCCGGCAGGGAGATAAGGCTGCTGAGGCTGGAGGCGGGTCTGGGGTCACCCCCTGGGTAGCTTTCTCTGTCTCACTTTGGTGGGCTGCTGGGGGGGGGGGTCCTGCAAACAGGCCCACCCTCCTAGCGGGATGACAGCTCAGCACTCACTGACCAGCCTCCTAGCCATCTCCCAAACTACAGTGCCAGGCTGTGAGGGACACCTTACAAGGAGCCAGCTCTGCTCCAGGACTAAAGGAGGGTGGGGTGGGGGGATCATCCCCATCGTGGGAGAATCCTCCACCCAAACTTGGGGGACCTCATGCTCTTGCTCTCGGGTAAACAGACCCCTCCCACGGACCCCCACATACACCTCTGCCCATACACTCGGGTATGTGGAGTCACGTGTGCCCCTGCCCCCTCCCCTACTCCACCAGCCTGGGAGGGGGTCTCTTTCTAACATCAGCACTTTCCCAGTGTTTCCTGTGCTAGTCCCAGAAAAAACACAGGAGACAATAAGAAGGAAGGATTTGTGAGGCTTCGCATCTACTTAGTCCCTGCTAGCGTGGTGGGACCTTAGGGCATCCGTCCAGTACACTGGGCCACTCGGACGCACACAGTCCCACAGGTGAATAGAAAGCACTTTTTGGACCTTCTGAACCGCCAGGCCACGGATCTCTGAGGGCGTCGCGGGTTTGCGCCTTCACGGAGGGCGCTAGCTCCAGACAAGCTCGTGCCTTCTCTAGGCCGGGTCAGTTGCTGGCAACGCCCCAGGAAAAAAAGCACAAAGACGCAGATTCACCCGGCGCATTCCAGGGCCCCTCCCTCCCACCTGCCTCCCCCACACCGCCCCGTGTCACGTGAGCAGCGGGCCCCCTCCCGCGCTGCACACCTGGGGTACCCGATGGGTGGCAGGGTCCCCCTCTGTTGTGCTTCGCGCGTCCCCTTCTTAATTATAACCGCGCCGCTTAATTGGCGGCCCCGAGCGTGCGCGTGTGTTCGCCGGCGCGTCCCAGGGGCTGGGGGCGGCCGGGTAGAGGGGGCGCTGGCGCCCTGCCCGAGAGCGAGCCCCCTCCCCAGCCCCGGCCGCCACGGGGAGGGGGGATCGCGAGGCTCAAACAGATGGAGCGAGCCCAGGGGCGGGGGGGCGCGCTGACGGGGTGCGAGACGGCGGCGCCACGGCCCGGCCTCCCCGCGCCCCGACAAAGGCGGGGGCCGGCGGCGCGCGGGGCCGCCTTATCAGCGCGAGCAGACCGGGCGGCCGGCCGGGCGCCCGCGGCCCGCGCTCGGGCGCACAAAGACCCGGGCGCGGGCGGGGCACCGGGCTCCAAGATTAATTGCCCAATCAAGTCTCCGGCGCGGGGCGGGGGCGAGGGCCGCGGCCCCGGGGGACGCGGGGCGGCGCATAATGAAGTGTGCAAAAAGTTAATTTGCTCCGCGACTCACTGCTCACCACAATCAAACGGCCTTGGCGGCGAGGTGGGGTGCGAGGAGGGAGCCTTCCGCCCCACCCCGCGACTTCTCCCGGCCCCAGTTTACCATCTATAGGCAGCCTTGAGGGGTATGGGACATTCCCAGCGCTAGGAGACAGAGATGCCCAGTCGTGTGCGCCACCACGGCACGTCCCATCCTCTCTCTGGGACACACTATGGTTGATATTTCTGGAGCGCTCTTGCCTTCCGGGGCGGAGCGCCAGGCAGCCAAGCGGTGCTCTGGTGTGGGTTCCTTTCCTGTCAGAACCTGAAAAGGTGGTGTGTTTGCCTCGGGTGCTATAGGCAAGGATCGGGAGGTTCAGAGATGCTTACAAAGCAACAACACCCCCCCCCCCCCCCCCCCCCCCCGTCACAGCCTTACCTAGGCCAGGGGCCGAGTTGAAAACAGCAGGATAGTGTGTGTCAAGGGCAAGTCACACAGGAATTGGGGAACTATTGTTAGAGCCATTGGGCTGGGGGAGAGCATCTGGGAACCCCCAAGACCATGGGGAGGAGTCTGCAGGCTACAGGTGGGGGTGTGGAGAGCTGGCATTTAGCAGGTCTCCCGTCATTCCTTTGAACGAGAGATGCTTATCTCAGTGTCTAGCAGCAGCTCACCAGCCTGGAGACAAAGCCTGCGGAAGTGGCAGCCTCTTTGTCTGGCTTTGTCAGTAGAGTCAGGCCAAAGGACAAAGTTCACAGGCAGATAGAGGAGTCCCTGAGAGGGGTCTTGGAAAATCCCTGCCTGGGCTTTTCATAAAATGCGTGATCATAGTAGACGTTTTCCACGAGCTTGCTGAGACGCCTCTGTAAACGCACACTGTCATTCCTCCTGGGGAATGTGACCGTGGGCAAGCCGTTTCACTCCTTGATAAAATGGGTGCAATGAAGATGATCCTGTCTGGACAGGATACTGTTATCAGAGAGAAGTGTAAACAGCAGGTGCAAAGCTGAATCCAAGAGCCATCCCTAAGGTTTTCTCAGGGAGAAGCGGCTGGTGGTCTCAGATGCCACTTGCCACCGTGCACCTGCTGGTTTAGATTCCATCCGCACACAGCCGACACATCGGAAACGGGTGTCCCAGGTAGTGGTGCCCTGACAGGGAAGGAGGGAAGGCAATAGCCTGCCCTAAGGCTTTGCCCAGAGAGGCAGGCCAGTTCCAAACAAACAATGGCCCAGAAGCCACGGGGCACACATGGGCAGTGTCAGGGTCCCTCCCTGCAAAGAAACTTCTAAGGCAGACTGGCCAGGCTCAGCCCCTGGCTCTAACTGGTGAGTCCTGCCTCTCTGACCTACTGCCTAGGCTCATCCCTGGACCCAGGCTGAATGCAGGGAGCCAGGAGGGATCCCCTGTTGGGGACAGGAACCAGACTTTCCAGCAAGAAGGGGGTCCCAGCCAAACTAAGATTTATGGACCCGATCGTCCTAATGAAAGGGAAAAGGAAGAAAAGGACGCGTGTTCCGCAATGCCCAGGGACCAGGACTGCTGCCCTATTACCAAAAATGTCGTCGCTCTCGACTCTGCAAATTAGCATAAAACATGCTGTTTTGCATCCATTTGCATCCATTTGCATGTTAATGACTTGATGCCACAATGCACCCAGTCCCCTAAGAGGCTTCTGGTCCTAGCTTTTCTCCCAGCTCCTGCCCCTTGTCTTGCAATGAGAAAACTCAAAAGGTCTAGGTTCTAGGCTACACTAGGACATTCAGTCCTGGTTGGTCCTTGCTGCCCTCTGTGTTTCTGTTTCTGAGTCTGTAAGCTGCAAGAGACAAACAGAGCAAAGATTTTCAAATTATGCTCCAGTAGCCCCCTTGGGGGCTACAGACATGGAGATGGGGGAGCAGGTGGGGTAAGCGCCCCCTCCCATCCCTTTGGAACAGCTGGGGCTCTGAGTAAAATTTCTCTTGAGCAATGCTAAGCTTCTCTGTTAAAAACAAAGGCCAGAAAAGTTTGCAAACAAATGGACTTGATTTTCTCCACAACGTCTTGGGAGCTCAGCAGGCCCTACAATCAGAGTGAAAATTCTTGGTTTTCACCATGGGCCTGGCCAGTTCTGAGCCCCTAGGCCCTTCATTTTGCATGGCCCATAGATACTCATCCATGCTATGATCACACCCTTATGTTAACAGCTGGGTAAAATGAGGCCTCAAGAGGTCAAGCAACTTAGCTAAGCTGAAGCAATCATACCATAACAGAAGAACCCGGACAGCCTAGCTTGAATGTCCACTCCCCTTGTTTCAGTCAGCTCTACCATTATACAGAGGAGCAAACTAAAGCTGCTGGGGGAGGAAGGAACCCTAAGTGCTGGCAGATAAACTGGCCCTGGGCCCTCACTCACTGTTGAAATCCGGGTTCTTGGCCTCCCAGGGAAGGAGGGCTGGGAAAGGGAGGCGTGTGGTCTCAGAGATGGCCCCTGGGCCTGTGGGAATGAGGGCTCCCTCACACCCTCCCTCAGCCAGCCACTCCCCACCCGTTGAACTTCAGGGAGCAGGTGCCTGAGCTAAGCAGGCTGAGCTCCTAAGTCAGGGTGCACAGCAGACTGGTGTGTCCACCGTGTGTGCCTGCCCCAGCCGCCTCACAGTGCCCTGTGGACAGGCAGGTGCAGGCACCACTGAGGGGGTCGCTGATGAAAGGTGGGCAGTGCCAGACCAGCAGATGCTTGCCGCGTCTACCCTTCCATCGTCCCCTCCCCCGCTGCTGGGGGGCAGACCATCCCTGCTCTCTCTTCAGGACTTTGTTCTGCCTCCTCCCCACACTGTACCAGTCACCTTGACCTTCTCTCAGTTCCTCCTCCCGCCCCAACATTCACACTGGCTGTTCTCTCCACTGAGACCATTCTGCTTAGTGCCCCTTTATCTTTGGGTCTCCCTCCACTTCCTCCAAGAAGCCCTCCCTGACAATGTCCATATACAACAGAATGGATTCCACCTTGGGGAAGCCGCTGTCCCAGGGTCTCCACAGTCACAGTGACCATGAAGACCAGCCAGGCACCAGAAGGAGCTGTGTAGTGCAAGGGTGAGGTCCTTGGCTGCATAGCAGGGCAGGTGGGCAGGGCTCTGGGCTGCCAGGAGGACCCAGTGAGAGTAAGTGCCTCTGTGGCTACTCCTGTCTGGTCTTTGGATTTCCCAAGCAATCAGGGCAGAGGGAGATGGGGATTCAGTGTTGGGGGCCGTGGGGAGCCAGGGTCAGATTGGGCCACGCTGTGGGAGCAGAGGATTCAGCCCCTCTCGTGGCAACAGTGGCTGCCTCAGAAGGATTTTCAGCACAGAAGTGATATTTGATGCAAGTTCCACAATGCTCACTTTGGCTTCCCAGTTGCCAAATGTGGCTGGCATTGCTGGTACCTCCTCAAGTCCACCAGAGTCAGAATGCCCAGGTGTGGCTGGATGCCTGGACCCCTGAATACAGCCCTTCCTGACAAGCCACTCTCGCACTTAGGCCTGGCCATTTGTCTAAAATCTAGCAAAAGCAGGTGAATATGGTTCCAGGAAGTTTCTAGGACGAGTCCTGAAACAGCAGAGCATCCTTTGCCTCCTCCGCCGCCAGCTAGAATGTGGGCACGCTGGCTGGAGCGTGAGTAGCTGTGTTTGAGCCATGGTGTATTGAAGGTGGAACATTAACATGGAAGAGCTGGGTCCCTGAGGGTCAAGGGGCCACCATGCAGCCTGGAGCCGCTGTCCCTAGGCTGTTCCTAACAGAGAGAACACAGTCTCTGTCTCCTTTAGCTCACTTGTGGGCTCCCTGCCACTCACAGCCAGCTCCAGACCAAATAGATTCAGTGAGATCTGGGCACGCTGTGTGTTCACTCTGGCTTCCCATCCACACTGGGAGAGGGAGGCTCCTGGCCCAGCCCAGGGCGCCCCCAGAGGAATCGGCAGCTCTGACAGGTGCAGAGCAGCCTCCTGCTGCCACCCTCACAGAGCAGAGGGTGGACAACAGCAGGGCAGCCCTGACTATGGACTGCTGCATAACACACACGTCCAGGATCCTGTGTTCTGCACCACTGCTCCATGTCCGCAGATCCTTTTGCGCCAGGAATCCAGCCACGGCCCACGGAGCACAGCTGCCTTTTGTTCCATGACGGCTGGAGCCTCAGTAGGGAAGATGTATAGAACCATCTAGAAGGGTCTCTCCAAGCCCATTTGCCAGTTAAACCTTGCTTAGCTGAGACTCCCCCCAGGCACCTGCCCATGGACCTTTCTTTGGGTGCTGAGTTCCCTCACTGCATTAAAGCTGAGTTCCATGAGTGGGTGTCCCCTGAGGCCCAATCCAAGTGACCTGGTCCTTTCTCACTTATCCTCCAAAGCCATGTCATGTACCTGCCGCTACATGACATTCCTGAGAAGGGACCTTCTTAAGGGAGGGGACCTAGACCTTACCCTCTTGAGGAGAGGAGGGACAAGGGATTTTAAGTTTGCGTTAGAAAACAGTGCAACAGGGTCTGGCTCAGTAGGGCCCGGTGCGGTGGTCAGGAGGAGGTA
This sequence comes from Ochotona curzoniae, assembly GCF_017591425.1. Lineage (NCBI taxonomy): Eukaryota > Metazoa > Chordata > Mammalia > Lagomorpha > Ochotonidae > Ochotona > Ochotona curzoniae. The sequence continues at coordinate 16,592,027 of NW_024465894.1, read as the reverse complement.
AAAGAGCTGGGCCAGGCCTAACAGGCAACATAGGCATGAAGGGGTTAAGGGAGAAAGCATGGGAACAGGTGCCTGGGACCTGCCACCTGCACCAGGCCCAGCCAGGACTGTAAGAGCTCTCATGTCTGGGTGTGGTGCCAGGTCCCATGCCAAGCACTCCCCACAGGTCAACTCCTGTATCCCCCACGCCGCAACCAGGAGGCAGATCCCATCAGCACACCCACCAGGGCAGAAGCCGAAGGCTCGGAGAGGTCACTGGTCTCGCCTGAAGCCCCATAGCTAGCAAGAGGTCCTGCCAAGACTTGAACCCAGGCAGGAGGTTGCCAGTGCTGGTCCTCACACTCGGAGACTAAGCCGGGCAGGCGTCCAGCCTGCCAGGTGGAACGGGCCATCCTGGCTGTTTGGTGACAGACAGGGAGGGCTTGTTCTGCTGGCCAGAGAGCCAGGACCAGGAGGTTTGTCAGCTGCAAGCCCACAGCCACGGGCTGGAGGAACGGGGCCAAGCCCTCCGTCTGGAGGGTGGAGGAGGGGATCCCAGAGACCCCCCAAGAGGCAGAGTGCGCGCTGCCCTCAGCAGAAGCAGTGCTGAACCCAGCAGTAGCATGTGAAGGTGAAGCCCCTGGCAGTGGAACCAGGACCGGGATCTCTTCCACTCCCCGGAATCCCACCAGGGTCATCCTACCAGGCTTCGCTCTGGAGTAGGACCCAGCCACTACTGTGGCCAAAGGGGCCAGAGCAGGAGAACAAGGGACAGGAGAGTGGCGGAACAGCCAGCAGGAGGGCACTGCCAACAGCGTGGGCTCCAGCCAGCAGCCCTCCCAACCTGACTCCTTTTCTTCTCACCAATGCCCCCTGCTACCTCCTGTCTTTCCCCTCTTGTGCCCTCCCAGTCTGTCTTCCATTTCTTCCTTCCACACTGCCCTCCTGCTCCTCCTGCTCCTCCCTCCTCCCTCCCTTCCATCCTTGCCACATGGAACTGCACAGATGGGAGGAGTTGCATCCCCTGTGGCCGTGGCCGGCGAGGCTGGAGGGGGAGGGGTTTAGGAGGAGCCTGGTCAGACCCTCACCACTGTGACCGCAACTGCTCACATGAAAGCAGCACCTCCGCCCCTGTGCCCTGAGCCTGACTGACTACCTCTGCTCCCTTGGGTGGGGAAGGGGGCGTCATTTCCTTTCCGTCCTTGGTGGCAGAGCCTGTGCTCCTGCTGCTGGCTTCAGAGATACTGGGCTGGGAGCCGGGTCCCTGGCACCCGTAGCTCAGCCTCTGAGGGTGTCAGCTTCCCTGGGGGTGCCTCTGGACCACGCACTGGGTGGGGCTCCTGCCTGACCCAACATTTCCTTGGCACAGGTCTCTGACCTCTTTCCCAGGCCTGTGGGGGCAGAGCCAGCTCCCAGCTGATGCTGGCGAGTACCGCAAGGATGGACAGGCAGCCTGTTGGGGCCGGCTGTGTGCCCAGAGAACCTTCTGTGCCACTGGTCCCTGGGCCAGGCCAGCTCAGTGCATCAGCCACTTCCTGTGCCCCTGGCGGGGCAGGGCTGCAGGCCCCGCCCTCTCCTGCATCTCGGCTCAGCTGACCACAGTGGCCACCCCCAACCCCCACAAGGCTCTGGAAACAGAAGTCTCCAATATAAATGCAAATGTGCTGCGGGGCCCAGTCGGGGCTGGCAGATCCAGCCTGCAGCACAGACCCGGGACAGGAGCTGACACTGGCCCAGAGGAGATAAGGGGTTTCTGGGATCCCCTACCCCCACCGCCTCTGCCCCCAGCCTTGGCTACCCCTTAGCCTGTCAGCTCCATGGGGAGCCCAGGGAGGCCCAGACAGGGCGACTCGCTTCCTTTCCTTGGCCCTATCCCAACAGGCCCTGCACAGCCCACCCTGGCCACCTTTATGGAGGGAGGCAGTTGTCAAAAGGCCAGTGCACAGCTCCACCCACCTGCCCTCCGGGATGCTGCCAGAACAAAGCATCGCACCCAGCCCGTGTCCCACCCTCCCCTTAGTCTCAGGGCCTCTACTAACCCACCACATTCCTTTCTGTGCACCAGAAACCAGTGTCTTTCCTCCTCAGGCCACAGCCCCCAGTGGGACTTAAGGTATGCACCTGGCCCCCAGCTGCACAGCCCAAGACAGCTGGCACCCATCCTTTCCCTGCAACCGGCTTTTTCCTTGGCTGGGCAACTGCTCTCAAGAGACCCTGGAGTGGCACAACACAGCCCCTGTGGTTGGGCAGGACGGCATTATGGAGCTTACTTCTGGGGGTTCAGTCCCGTCATCCACCCACTCCTAGTCTCACACTTCCTGGTCCCTAAGGTTGAGCCTCCAGGGATCTTAAAAAGGGAGAAGTCTCACAGGGAATGAAAGAGGGGTCCATTAAGGGGAGGGGCACGACTCCGGAGTACCCAGCATTCCAGTACGTGACTGACTAGGTCACCTCCTCCAAGACACCCTCGGGTGCTTTTCCTGTTCCCCTCTCCCATTTGCATTATAGCAGACACCGGAATTGATGCCGTTTTGTGGGATGGTGACCTCCCCTCCGTGAAGGTCCAGTGCTCAGTGGGGCAGCCAGAGCTGCTCAGCCCAGAGCTGGCGCGCAACAAGCACGCCACAGCTGCTGCTAGTAGCTGTGATGGACATCAGGCAAGGGCTGTGAGGGTCCTGGGCCACTTGCTCATGCAGCCCCACAAATACTAGGTGGATTCCTTCCTCTTCCTGCCTCCCTGCCCCCACACACAAACCACCTACCTCCTCCCAGGGGCCAAGTCCTCCCTCCTGCAAGTCTGAAGAGCCAAGTTCAAGATCCCGGAGGAGCCACTCACCTAAGACCGGGACAGATGGCCACTCCTCTCTCTCTTCTCTGTAAGCTGAACAAGTAACCTCCTCGCTGCCTGCCCCACCTGCTCCCCTCCTGATGGGTCCAGGACGGTGTTTCTCAAAGTCCACATGCCACCTCTCCACATACCATCCACAGTCTGCCCCTCTGACAAACTGCCTTGTGTTTGCTTTATTTATTTATTTGGAAAATCAGATAAACAGAGAGGAGGAGAGACAAAGATAAAGATCTGTCCGTTGATTCACTCCCCAGGCAGCCACCACGGCCAGAGCTGCACTGCTCCACAGCCAGGAGCCAGGAGGCTCTTCCAGGTCTCCCATGCAGGTGCAGGGTCCCAAGGTTTTGGGTCATCCTGTTTTCCCAGGCCACAGGCAGGGAGCTGGATGGGAAACGGGCCTGCCAAGATTAGAACCAGCGCCCATATGGGATTCCAGTACTTGCAAGGCGAGGCCTTTAGTCATTAGGCTACCGTGCCGGGCCCCATTGTGTTTGCTTTTAAGCTGCATCATTAAAAAATAAATAAAATAAAATCGGGTGCCGGTTCTAATCCCAGCAGCCCCACTTCCCATCCAGCTCCCTGCTTGTGGCCTGGGAAAGCATTTGAGGACAGCCCAAAGCCTTGGGACCCTGCACCTGCGTGGGAGACCCAGAAGAAGCTCCTGGCTTCAATTCAGCACAGCTCCAGCCGTTGCAGCCGCTTGGGCAGTGAATAATTGGATGGAAGATCTTTCTCTCTGTCTCTCCTCTTCTCTGTATATCTGACTTTGCAATAAAAGTAAAATAAATCTTTAAAAAAATAATAATACAATCAATGGGGCTAATGCCATGGTATAGTAGGCTAGCCTTAGCTTGTGGTGCTGGCATCTTGTATGAGCACCAGTTTGAGTCCTGGCTGCTCCACATCCAATACAGCTCCTTGCTAATGTTGCCTGGGAAAGCATCGGAAGATCGCCCAAGTCCTTGGATCCCTCTACCCACGTGGGAGATCCAGAAGAAGCTCTAGGCTTTTTCTTTCAACCAGCCCAGCTCCAGCCATTACAGCCATTTGGAGAGTGAACCAGCAGATAGAAAATCTCTCTGTGTCTCTCCTTCACTCTCTGTAATCTTCCTTTCAAATCCATAAGTAAATCTTAAAATAAAATAAATAAAGCCAATTAGAGGCCAGGGTTGTAGACACCACCTGTATCACCGCATTCTGTGAGTCATTTGCCATGTCCTGGCTGCTTCACTTCCAGCCCTGCCCCTTGCTAATAGACCTGGGAAACTAAGAACAGATGGTGTGAGTGCTTGGGCCCCTGCACCCGCATGGGAGACATGGCTGGAGTTCCAGGCTCCTGGGTTTTTGATCGAGTCCAACCCCAGTCATTGCAGTCTTGGGGGAATGAACTGGCAGGTGGAAGACCTCTGTCTTTCTGCGCCTTCCTCTCCATCTCTCTCTGTAATTCTGCCTTGAAAAAGATAAATATTAAAAAATAAATAAACAAAGTCAACTGATCTTAATGAGAGCCTTTCTACCATTGCCACATATGAACATTACTGTGAATGACTAACAGGAGACCACACTGGACGTTACCTAAAGTGAGTGCTTCAGCCCCAGCAGCTCAGTACTCCCAGCAGCAGGGGACACCCAAGCTCAGGTCTTCCCGTTCTAAAGCTGAGCGTTTTCTGGGGGGCTTTGAAGATTGCCTGGGTCCATGGACAAGTGGGAGCACCGAGCACCCAGCACACAGGAACAGAGGCAGCGCCATTCCTGCCCCAGCACTTGAGAGCTATAGTGGAGACACTACCCAGGCAGGCCTCGCTGGGTACTTCCCCACTCTTTGCTTGCTCAGTGTTACCTAGTAAAGGCCTCTCCCCTGCCCGCACGGGGTGCTCTCAGCCTGCCCAGAAGCCAGGCTCCACACACACAGAACGGCCCACCTGCTCGTCGCTCCTGCTCAGCACTATCCCCTGGATCTGTTTTGTCAATTCCCAGACCCTCAGGAACAGTTCATCCTGAGGCTAGAATCTCAAGGGGAACCTCTGAAAGCTGTGGAGGAAGGATCAAAGGGCTGGACTTGGCTGAGCAGTTTCACTTCTAGGACTTGAAGAAAAATAACCAGGAATGACAGCATTAGCCTCTCCACCCCCACCTCCCCACCCCCCACCGCCAGAGATGGTTTCTTTCAAAAGATTCATTTGTTCATGTATTTGAAAGGCAGAGATAGAGACAAAAAGGTGGAGTGAGTGAGAGCTTCCATCTGCTGGTTCACTCTCCAAATGGCAAAAACAGCCAGATGTGGGCCGTGGTCAAAGCCAGAAACCAGAAAATTCATCCAGGTATCCCACACGGGTGGCAGGGACCCAAGCACTCTGAGCATCCATCACCCTCCTAGGTGCACTAGCAGAGAGCTAGACCAGAAGTGAGACAAACAGGACCCATTTTGGTACTCTGATACGGGCTGCGGGCATCAGCAACAACCTCCTCCCACACCACATGTTGGCCGATGGAAGATTGTTGGTAGGACCGTTGCCCACTGGGAAAAGCTGAAAACAAACCTACATGTGCATCAACAGGGATTCAGTAAATAAAGGTGGTACACTCCATGCAATGAAAAAATATACAACCACTTACCAATGATGATATACAATATTTAGACACAAGGAAATGTTTATGTTCTAGTGTTAACTGGAAAAAAATAGCTACAGAACAGAATGTAAGATAAGAGAACTTGAAAATGCATACATATGCATGATAGAGTGGGATGGATTAGAGAGGATTTCTGAAATAAGAAGTACAAGTACAAACCATAAAGTAAATATTAACAAATTAATCTGTATTATAATTGACTTTGTTCATTAAAGTTTACCACTTAAAAGGAAGTGGAAAGACACACTTGGGAAAATGTAATAATTTTACTGTTAATGTCCAAAATATGTAAAGAGCTTCTACAAATCAATGACAAGGACAAGCAATCAAAAAGAAAAATAGGCTGAAGACTTACCAACAAGCACAAGAAAAAAAGGGGTCAGGGTCATGTCAATGGATTAAGCCATTGTTCACCACATGGATCTCCCACAGTGGAGTACTGGTTCAAGTCCTGGGTGTTCTACTTCCCATCCAGCTTCCTTCTAACATACCTGGCAAGGCAACATAGGATGGCCCAAAAGCCTGGGTCCCTGGTGTTCACCTGGAACAGCCGATGGAATTCCCAGATCCTGGCTTTAGACTGGGCACAGGTGTTGTGGCTGTTTGGGAGTGAACCAGTGGATCAAAGTCATCAAAACCCCATTCTCTGTCACGTTGGACCTCAAATAAATATTTTCAAAACCAGGAAAAGAAAACATGACCAGCTTGTCAGCATTTGGAAAGTGCTCATCTCTGGGTCATAAGGGGAATCCACATTCAACATTCATTTCATGCCCAGAAGATCAGCAGCTCTCAAAAAGATGGACAAAACCAGATAAGCCAAAGTGGACTCCATGACACTGAGGACAAGGGAACAGGTTGTGCATCTGCCTCGCAGGACAATCTGGCACAATATGGCATTTACTCTGTGTCCCAGCACCTCATCCCTGGAGATGTATGAACACACATGTTCAGACTAGCCCAGCCGAGCCCTTCCCTCGGCCCTGGCCCCTTTTCCTTTCTTTTGCACGCTGTCCCTCACACCCCTTCCCTGTTTGTCAGTGGTCTTTCTGTATCAGTATATCAAATGTGGTCTCGCCTTTGCTGATGACTGCATAGCATTCCATGATGTGGCTGGCGCATCCTCAGGTGGGAAATCTTCTCTTCTGAGTCATTTGGATATTGATGACGTCAACTTGCAGGCACACACAGTGATCAACTTCAGATGGGGCCTGCCGTAGCTGTATTGCATTTCAAGTCTCGCTTGCAGTTGCCTTGGCAGGGGCCAAACCCAGGCCCAACCAATGGGCTCAACGTGCCCCATCCCCTGTTTTTGTTTGCTCAAGGCCAGTAGACATTTAGATGGTATCCAAGATTTTGCTAGGTCAATCAGACTCTGGTGAACACTTTGGAGTGATGTCCCATATGTGCAAACATACCACAGAACAAGTTTTCAGAAGCAAACAGACATTGTGACCCTGATGTTTTTGACTGATGTTTTTGCTTGTTGACTGGTGGGTCTCTATCTCAGGCTTCCAATGTCAGCCCTGGCAGGAGCTGCCGAAGCACAGTAGACAATAGCTACTTGCTCACTAAACTCCGGCTCCAAACTTGACTGTCTTGAGCAGTGACGTAGCCTGTACTGCGTGACCAATGCTAGGTACCCCTTTGCTAATCCCATCTACAGCTCCAGGGTGCAGACGAGTGTCCTGAGGCCAACATACCACAGCTAGCCGGGGCCCAAGCCACCATGGCCCCTTAAGTTCATCAAACCCTGCAGCCTGCCCGCCTCGCCTATCACACACAACTGCTGGTCTCCCAGTCCCCCCATGGGCTCCTTATCTCATGCACTTTCATGGTCCCATCAATATTCACCCCCACCCTCCCCACCTCTCCAACCAAAGGCGCTACTCCCACCCTCAGCCCACACAGGACAGGCCCAAGGAGAGGAGCTGTCATTTCCATACAGCTGTCCCTGGGCCCCAGGCCCTGCCCGAGCCCCCCCATTCTCCCTTGAAAGGGCTGAATTGTCTTGGCCATTTGGGGGGCATCTCTCAGCACAGGCCGGGCTGCCTGGGCAGGGCCAGGCCAGGCTATTATCCTACATTATCTCACTCCCCTGCTCCTGAAAAGAACCACTGACTGCTCGCCCCCCTCAGCCCTCCCTCGGCTGCTCCTGTCTTTTACACTTAATTACCTCACTCATTACCCCGCAGCCTGCAGAGGCTGGACCACAACTGGGGCGTGAGGAACCCCCCGCCTCGCACACCCAGCCAGCCGGCCGGCAAGGAGCAAATTGCTCACACAGCCCATAAATAAAGGAACAGGGCCCCACTCGGGCCTCGCCTCGAGTGCAAGAGCCCGTGCGGTGGTAGCCCAGAGAGGCAGGCTTCGCTTGGCCCCCAGCTCCTTCTTGGCCTTTGCCAAACCCTGTGCAATGGTCTCCACCTCCCCAGACCACAGATGGTGCCCTTGAACTTCCCCAGACCATGAAGGTCACAGCTTCGTGCTATTGAGACAAGTGGGGTGGCAGGACCCTATACCCCTTTCCCATCACAGCCAGCGCACCCCTCCAGCCATCCCCTACCCCCTCTGTCCCAACACAGAATGCTGTGCAAGTTTCTGCCCTCTTTCTACCCCAGTTCCTTGACACATGTGGTTCCTGCTCCCTAGACAGCCTGTCTCAGCACTCAAGAACCTGGTTAGTTCCTGCTGTTTGGGTGGTCACCTCCTCTAGGCAGCCCTCTCTGATGGCTCAGAGTGGGATTCAGGATCTGATGAACTTCCCTGCATCAAAGTATCGAGCCTTCACAAGGTCATTGTGTTTGTAGAAGGAAGCATGGGGTCTTACACCTGTGCTTGCACCCTGTGCCCAGACTCAATTCCTATCTGTGCTGAGGGCATTTTCAGGAACAAGGTAATAGTGAGTGAATGACAAGTGGAGGATTGTGGATCTAGAGGGGCTGGTGCACATACTGGATGGAGGAACTTGGGTCTCCTTGTCCCAGTTTTGGCAGCCTTCCTCCCCCTCCCCTGGGCTGGAAGCTCCCAGAGTTTGGGGCCCCTGGGCTCATAAGCGTGGCTGATCTGGAATCTCTCATGGAGCATGCTGCCTTCCAATCACCAGCAGATCAGGCCTAGGCTGGGAAATGCCAACTTCTCACTCCAGACCCCTTACCTCCCATGGCACCTCTGGAGCTGGCTGCTCCAGGGGGTCCTCCAGATCTGGGTCAGGGAATTGGGAAAGCCAATGTGACAAGTGCCTTCATTACCTGGAGGAACCCACGATTCGCCTCTGAACACACAGGACCCACACTGGAAACCCATGTATGAAAAGTGTCACCCAAATCTGCTGATGGAGCTGCCCTGCAGTCACCCTGTGGCTCTCTGACAGATTTTAGAACACAAGATTTAGCAAGAAAGTGCTGTGGTTTCAGGCTATCTGGAGCATCTACAAACGAGAGCCTCTCTGTGATGGCTACTGGGGATGAAGTCGCAGGTCCTGCTGACAGCGCTGTGGCCCACTGCCTGCCTCTGTGTTTGCAGGGATGCTTGGTTTCAGGCAGGGGTGAGGGTTATTAAAGACATAGCCCTTTTTCTCTCCAACTTCACAATGGCCCTAAGGAATTCCTGCTATGGCCTTCACCTCAGGAGAATCTGACAGATGGTGACAAACACACCATGCACAGCATCCCCTTGTACAGCATCCCACACAGTATCTTAGCAGACATCCTTCATCAATTACAGAATCGTTCTCACCAAGCTCAGATATCGTTCCAGAATCTATCCCAATACCACGTTCCAAGCAATTGCTTTCTTTTAAAATTTTGCTTGCTTTATTAGAAAAGCAGCTTTACAGAGACGAGAGACAGAAAGATCTTCCATCTGTTGGTTCATTCTCCAAATGGCCACAACAGCCAGAGTTGAGCTGACCCAAAGCCAGGAGCCAAAAGCATCTTCTGGGTCTCTGACACAGATGCAGGTTTCCAAAGCCTTGGAGCCATCCTCTACTGCTTTCCCAGCCCCTGAGCAGGGAGCTAGAAGGGAAGTGGAGCAGCTGGGATACGAACCACTGGCCATAGAGGATGTTGGCGCTTGGTGAGGATATAGCCATTGAGCCATCGCACCAGGACTCAGGCAACTGCTTTCAACCAATCAAGAATGGACTCTTGTGCAGCCAACAGTGGGTCATTCTTGGGGGAAAGAGGAGGAGTCACTGTGAGAATAGGATTGAGGGAGGAGGAGGTAAAACAAGGCACGTGTGGGAGGGACACAAGACAGTGACAGTAGCCTGGTGTGTGATTAGCAGTCTGCCCTTCAGAGGGAGGAAGGTGAAGCTCCTGACTGCCACCCTGGCCCCACACCTCTGGGAGTTCAAGGCCATGCACTTTCAGAAGAGCATAAACACACCAGCACGTGGTTCAGGGAGCCCAGCAAGGTGGGAAGATATGTGCAAGCCACTGATGTGTTCAGAGCATGAACTTGAACTTTCTTCCAAGAACGATGAATGCTAAGAACTGGCACACTAGCACGGGTGACACCAGTCCCTGCCTTGAGGGGTGTCTAATAGAGTCCAGGGACAGAGATGCCAGCTCAGCAGAAGGTATGCATCCCTCCAACCCTGGTTTCTAGACAGGAGGGGCTGTGGAAGACTCTGGGATCACTGGCTACAATCTGCCACCCCAAGGTATCTCTGGTAAGTCCCATACCAGCCTAGGAGATTGCCCATCCAGTAAGCAAAAGCCCCCAATCCAGCCTGAGCTCTGGCCAGACACTTCCTTGCTGACACCAGAGAGCCCAAGACCAGAGCACTAGCTCACCACTGTCCCCAATGCTGGGTGTTGACACCAGACACTTGGTCCCTGCTGGATTTTCAATGTAGCAGTCACACTTTCTGTTTTTCCTCTCTCTAAACATGACCCACAACTGCCCCCTCTGGCTACAGGCCACAATGGGAGGCCAGCATGGATTCCATTTATGGGAAATGTGGGCACACAAGGCAAAGGCAGGCCACCTGCCTCTCTCCTGCCCCCCAGCCTCTGCTGTGCCAAGCTATGCCCATGTTAACAGGTTCTGTTAATTCTGAGTGTGTGCTGGGCTTATCACACCCCCATTTCAGACATGGGTAAGATGAGGCTCCAGAAATCAAAGTTGTTTGCCTTTTACCTGCTCCACAGAGGAGGAGGAAGAGCTGGGGCAGATGAGCGATTATGCACCTGATGGGTGCTCCTGGGTTCCAGACCCCAGCATCCCACAACCTCCAGGATTCCAGATCTAACATGAACTTTCTGCATCTCGACCAGGTACCTGCTGCTTTCTTCTGGATGCCACAGAGACCCAGGTCCTCCTGGGCTGCCACTCCTCCAGCTACCCTCACTTCACCTGCCGTGGTCTTTGCCCCTCTTTCTCCCTGTGTGTCTCACACAGGACAGGGGCAGAGCTACCTGCTGTGGACTCAGTGGAATATATGTTGCTTTGCTGTTAGGTCCTTGGATGGCACATCATGGCTGGCACACAGTAGGTGCTCAGCAAGCATTTATAGACCATGGTCCCTTGGATAATTCCTAAACCTCTCTGGGTCATGATCGCTGGCAAAAGGAGAAATATTGTGGGGGCAGCCACAGGAGTAGGTTCTTGGGATGAACCAGAGTTCATGCCACTGAACTCCGACTGCGTGCAAACACTTCAGTCCTCTCCCACCTGCCCTGTGAGCGAGGGACCACTAATATCAACTCCCCCATCTGACAGCTGAAGAGACAGAGGCCCAAAAAGGACGGGTAGATTGCCCAGAGTGGATAACCTGTCAGGAGGCAGCAGAGGCAGCACCTGAACCCAGATGGTCCCTGCTTTTAACCCTCAGGCTTCCCGAGCTCCACCAGTCTGCAGATGGAGTAAGATGGGAGGGTGTGCACTTGAAGGGCACATGACTGCTGACTCCTCAGGAGCTTATGCACCTGCCACATCCTGAGGTCAGGCACAGGTCAATGCTGACAGACCGCCCCCCACCCCCCCAGCTCCGTGTACCTGGATCACCTGCTGGCCTTCTCCGAAAACTGATGGGTCCCAGATGGTGCACGAGCACAGGCGGGAGGTGGGAGGCAGTGCCGAGGGGTTGAAAGGGACTGAGTCCTCTGAGCCAGGAGCCTCAGGAGTCCAGAAACGCCAAGTCTGCAGCCCCAACAGCCGCCTCGGCACCTGCTGGAGATGATAGCCCTGGGCTTGACTGGCAGGGGAAAGAAAGAGGCAGGAGAGAGGCCGCCAGGTGTTGAGGGCACTGGCCTCGATCTGGCAGGGAAGCCACACATACTCAGGAATCTGCCTCCCTCTCCCGTGCCTCAGTTTCCCCCATTTCCAACTGAGGTGGAGCAATGGCTGTTCCCTCAGAGGCCGCCCAGGTGGAATGGCTGCTTTCCACAGGCTGGCATTGGCCTTGGGCGAGAGAGGTGCAAAGAGACTCACTCAGAGCCATGCAGCTAGCAGGAGCATGACTGGGGCTGAGGCTTGGGCTCAGGAGACCCAGCCCCGGGCTCAGAACCATCTCACTTGTTCAAAAGGGAGACTTTTAGGCCCACTGCAATCTCTTGGAGTCCTTGCCTTGCATGCACCAGGATCCCATATAGGTGCCAGTTCTAGTTCCGATGGCCCCACTTTCCATCCAGCTCCCTCCCTGCAGCCTGGGAAGGCAGTTAAGGATGAAGCTCCTGGCTCCTGGCTTCAGATAGGCACAGCTATGGTCATGCAGCCATTTGGGGAGTGACTCGACAGACAGAAGATCTTTCTCTCAGTCTCTCCTTTCTGTATGTCTGACTTTTCAATAAAAATCATTAAACCTTTAAAAAAAAAAGTGGGGAGAGAGTTTCATGCAGGAACCTTTGAGCTGTTCTACTCCAACTATGCTGGCGGTCGCTGTCATGACCCATGACATTCCATGGGCCTCCTGACCAAACCTCTGCCAGGGAAACCCTTGCAGAGATCCTGGGGAGCAGCTGGGGACATGACATGGCCAGGAACATCTCAGCATGCAGGATAACACCCCTCAAAGCAGAGAGAACTCTGGGGGCTTGCAGTCACATACCTGCTTACTCCCAGCTCTGACCTGAAGGGACCAAGGTCAACAGGAGTCCCAGGGAGATGCGTCTCACTTATTGCATTCTCTCTTGATATATACTGGGCATTTATGCTTTGTCCAGCATGTGACAGGCAGATCCGGGCTCCCAGTCCATGAGGTCTTGGCCTTAGTAGGAGCAGGGGCAGAGGCAGGGGCAGAAAAAGGCTTTAGGCGGGCTCTCCCTGCCTGCCGGCATCTTTGACCCATGAGGTGTTCAGATCAGGGCATCGCCATTAGCCAGCCCAGGCTGAATCCTGAGCCTTCCAGTTCCTAGGTGGGCCCCTCAGACAAGCCCCAGTGACTCTCTGAGTGTTGATGTTATTGTCCATTAGCCAGGGATGGTCCAACAGGCTGTGACAGTGGTGAAGGGCAGGCACCTGGCTGGACCTGGCTTCCAGTGTACCAGAAGTTCTCCGTGATGACTTGTCCTCTAGGACCTGAAGACATCCCACTCCTGGCTACATCCTGGGCTCACACAGAGAAAGCCATGGGAGGAGGGTTCGCCAGGCAAGGCTGGAAGCAGGCGGCAGCAGCCTAGATGAACATCCAAGGTAAAGGCCCTGATGTCTCAAGCCCAGGGGGAAGGTGAGTGTGCAGGTCATTGGAGGTCCCCAAGGCTGCCTTAGTAGCTGCAGAGGAGGCCACAGTGGGGCGCAGAGCCACGAGCATAGCATCCGGGCAAACTGCCAGGTGTGAACCCGGCTCACCACCCACGGCTGCAACACCCTGGGTGCGTGGCTACACCCCCTCTCTGTCACACGAAGCCAACTCCACGGGCTGCTTCAGGAGGCTGGTGCGAGGTGCACTAAGATCCCATTTCTAAGTGCCTGGCTTGGGTCCTGGCTCACGGCCCAGAGCTCCATAACTGTTTATTAAACTGGGGGGTGGAGAAGAACCTGTGGCAGCCAGAGGGAGGTGCCATACAGCTCTTGGGGCCCTAGTGACTGCAAGCCTCCAGCCGCTGCCCGGTCACTGTCGGTCACAGTGCACAACTGAGGCCACTGCTGGGCTGACGGCCCATGGCCTGGACTGTCTCCCGCCAGCCTCCTCTGCTGGAAACACTGGCCCCTGTAGCCTGCAGGGGCAGCCAAAATGCTCTGAGCTTAACCCTGGCCTGGGGCTGCCACTCCCCGAGTCTTACCCTCTCCTTCCTCTCCCTGTACAGAGTCAGAGGCTCACCTCCTTTCTTGGCAGGTGTTATCCCAATAAACCTCTTACCCTTCAGCCTGCATTGGCACAGAAGCAGCCCAAGGAGCCAATGTAACACACACACACACACACACACACACACACACACACACACACACACACACACAGAAAAGCAGGCTCCTGCCTGACCCCAGAGGACCCAGCACCTTCCCAGGTGCCTAGCCATGGGGGCGTGGCACAGCTCCAGTCTCTCCTCCTCTCCCACCCCCTCCTTGGCTTCCAGCAGGAGTGTCTGGAGAAAACAAGCCCGAGAAACAGTCAGCCAGGCTAACCGGAGCAGGAGCCCATCAGCATGCCTTGGATGCATTTGTGGCCACTCTCCTCCTTGGAATCCATACAGAATTCCATTATCAGCCCTGGACAGAAGCTCCGGGACCGTCTTGTCCCAGCACCACTTGACACAGAAGAAAGTTAGAACTCAAAGCAGATCAGAGGAAGGGAACCAAGGTTTGGATCAGGCTTCAGATGGGTAGGTCACGTGACTTCTCCCCGCACCCCTTCCCCAGGGTGCAGGGTAAGGATCTGCCAGCTAAATGGGGCTTGCCCAGGTCCTGTAGGCTGCTCTGTGTCCTGATGGGCAGGGCGGGCTTGAAGTCCAGAAAGAACCAGAGCAGGGAAGGCTGACACTGTGGCCCTGCCAGCCGGGGTCCTGGGACCCCGGGGTCCTGGTGTGTCCTGGGACACACCATAGGGAGATGGGAAACATCCCCCTTCCCCCAGGCTCTCCACACAGTAACCACAAGGCCTTGAGCTAGACACCACCACCCTCTGCATACTAGACCCACCGCACTCCCTCCCATGAGGCCACGTGAGGTGCAGACAAGGAGCAGCAATCCCAATGTGCAGTGAGTCACGTCCCCGAGGGCCTGGCACCACCACATGCACTTTGCAAGGATGTAATTGTCTCATCTTTATGACAGCCTATGACACAGGCCTATTCATGATCCCATTTTACAGATCAGGAAACAGAAGCACGGAGCATAACATGGCTGAGCAACAGCAAAGCAGGCAACAAGAAACAGGCCAACTCCAAACTCTTGAAATCAAGCCAGCTTCTCCGGACAGTGGGTGCTTAGCACGGTAACAGGAACCAAGAGCTGCTCAGGCCTGGTCCTACTGATGTGATAAGAATTTTCCTGGGGCCAGCATGATGGCTCAACTGACTAATCCTCCACCTTCAAACGCCAGCATCCCATATGCATGCTGGTTCATGTCCCAGCTGCTCCACTTCCCATCTAGCTCCTTGCTTGTAGCTTGGGAAAGCAGTAGAGGATGGTCTTCTTCCTAACCTTTTCCTCACTTCCCTCAGCTGGGGATCTTTAATTCCAGTCCCTGAGGCTACAGCAAATCCTTGGGAATTAAGCTCTCTCTCCTCATCCGATGTGACTGGAGAAGTGAATTTCTGAGTAGTCTTTCTGAAACCCATGAGACACTGAGCTTAGTCTAGGGGACAGAGGCCCTTCTCAGCAACCCAGAGAAGATACAACGCAAGCCACTGTGTGTTTCATCCCTGCTTGGGGGCTCCACATACTGGGATGTTTGAACCTCAGCTTCCAAGCGAAGGTTTATTCTTCTCTGCACACATCACTGTCTACTCTGAGACCAGAAACCAGAATCTTTCCTTGGAGATGCATG
Source organism: Ochotona curzoniae (assembly GCF_017591425.1). Classification (NCBI taxonomy): domain Eukaryota; kingdom Metazoa; phylum Chordata; class Mammalia; order Lagomorpha; family Ochotonidae; genus Ochotona; species Ochotona curzoniae. The sequence continues at coordinate 16,576,638 of NW_024465894.1, read as the reverse complement.
GAGAGAGTTCCATTCCCTGGTTTACTCTCCCAAGGGCCTGCAGAGGCTGGGCCTGGGCCAGGACAAAGCTGCAAACGCAACCCAGGTCTTGCCACTGGGTGGGATGAGGCCAAGGACTTGAGTCATCCCTGCTTCCTTACAGGATGTTGCATGAGCATCGAGCTGCAGTCAGGATCCCAAGCTGAGACTTGAACCTCTGGGTTGCAGGTGTCTTAAGCAGCAGCATCTTTTCCTCAGCCTGACACTGTCTGTAAGATCTTAGATGCATCCCTCCCGTGAGGTCTTTACTGCTTGGTTGAGGGGGTGGGTCCTCCCTGAGTCCCGCCCTGTGAGACCACACAACAAGCGAGAGTCTAGCCTTCACTCTGCCTGCCGACTGTAGGTCCTCAAGGCCTTGTTGAGTTCTCTTGAGGCTGTTTCACGTTCTCCAATGCAGAAGCGAGCTGTGGAACACCACACAGGCAGAGGCGAGCTCACAGTCAGCCACTTGTCTTAGGCACCTCAGGGACCAGAGATCTCACCACCCAATATAAGCTTAAAAAAATGGCTGTGAGTAACCAAACAGATAACTAACTCTCTCTGAATAGTGAAAGGTTATTCTCCTGCCAATAGGTCCACATGTAGGAATACTTCAAAAAACCTGTGGCAACTGAATAAAAAAGGTTCTGGGCTGCAAAAAAATTTTAAAAATCCATGCATAGGGCCCGGCGGTGTGACCTAGTGGCTAAAGTCCTCACCTTGAAAGTACTGGGATCCTATATGGGCCCTGGTTCTAATCCCGTTAGCCCCACTTCTCATTCAGCTCCCTGCTTGTGACCTGGGGAAGCAGTGGAGGATGGCCCAAAGCCTTGGGACACTGCACCCAGCGTGGGAGACCCACAAGAGCTCCTGGCTTCGGACTGGCGAAGCACCAGTTGTTGCAATCACTTGGGGAGTGAATCATCGGATGGAAGATAATTCTCTCTGTCTCTCTTCCTCTCTCTCTATATATCTGACTTTCCAATAAAAATAAATAAATCTTTAAAAAATCAATGCATAGTTTTTTTCATAACACCCATGTGCCATGAATGTTCTGAAGATCTTTTGTGATTGTTCTAGGTGATAATTGTAGGTTAAGTCTCACCACCATAGTCACCCATCCAGCCATTAATTCTGGAGCTTTTTAAACATTATTTATTTATTTTAAAATGATGACAGAGAGATCTCCCAGGCACTGGTGCCCCCGCCTGCCTGCAATAGCCCGGATGAGGCCAGGCTAAAGCAATGGGCCAGCATCTCCCACAAGTGGTTGGGAGGAACCCCAGTGTCTGAATTACCACCTGCTGCCTCCCCAGAGAAACACAAGCAGAGTTGGAACTTGAACCCAGGCATTCCAATAGGGATGCTGGGATCTGAAACAAGGGCTTAACTGCTGCACAGGCGCACGGCACTAATCAGGATTTATAGAGCAGGTGCTCGGGAATCCAGCCCTGCCAACTTTTTGATTATTTAAAAATAATAAAAGAAAATAAATTGGGCCCGGCGCGATGGCGCAAGTGGTTAAAGGTCCTCGCCTTGCACGCACGGGATCCCATATGGGCGCCGGTTCTAATCCCGGCAGCCCCGCTTCCCTTCTAGCTCCCTGCCTGTGGCCTGGGAAAGCAGTCGAGGACGGCCCAAAGCTTTGGGAACCTGCACCCACGTGGGAGACCCGGAAGAGGCTCCTGGCTTCGGACCGGCATAGCATCGGCTGTTGTGCTCACTTGGGGAGTGAATCATCGGATGGAAGATCTTCCTCTCTGTCTCTCCTCTCTGTATATCCGCCTTTCCAATGAAAAAAATAATAAAAATAAATCTTTAAAAAAAAAAAAAGAAAATAAATTAACCAGAGGAGGCACCTGGCACTGGAGGCTACAGGCACCACTGAACAGAACCCTGGGGTTCAGGGCTCCCACAGTGCCCCTGTAGCCTTTCCAAGCCCAAGGGAGCAACACCAATTAATCCCATTTTATAAACTGGGAGGCTGAAGCACAGAGCAACTGACTAATTTACCTAAGCTTCCACAGCTAGGAGGAGACAGGAAAGTGGGTAGACCCCAGTGCACAACCATTGAGAGCATGCTAGGGGCTGACTGTGGTTAAACTGCTGCTTGCAAGAGCAGCATCCAACCTTGGCATGCCAGTTCTAGTCCTGGCTTCTCTGCTTCTGATCCAGCTCCCTACTAAAGTGCTCAGGAAGACAGCAGATGATGGTCAACCACTTGGGCCCCTGCCTCCCACACAGGAGACCAAAGTGGAGTTTCTATCTCCTGGTTTCAGGCTGGTCCAGTGCCGGGTGTTACAGTTCTACAGGGAGTGAACCAGCAGATGGAAGATTTTCTTTTCTCTCTATGCGTCTTTTCAAATAAATCAGTTTATCTTTAAAGAAAGTGCTGAGCCATGCAGGGGACAGGGTCTTTGTCTTCATGATGGGGAAGGACAGATGGGTAGAGCTGGCTTAGTCTTCAATGAAGGGAGGCAGGGATACTTCCTTGAGGAAGTGGTATCTCAGCTTAGCTGGGAACAGGTTGACAGGAAGGATCTTCAGAGTGGAAGGAGCACCGTGGGGGTGAGGGGAGCAGCAGGAACCAGAAGCAGGCTGGCATGACCACAGTAGAGGTCATAGGATGTGTCATGAGGCTAGGGGTGTGACACCTTGACCCAATGACCCAGGGGGAGGTGGTGGATAACACACAACAAGTGCAATGAGAAGGCAGCTCACTTCTCCCACCCCACTCCCAACCCCAACACCGTGCATGACCTTGTCCAGACCTAAGGTTTCTGTGTCACTATCTATAAGAGCATGACGGTCCCTGACTCAAGGCAATCCCTGCTGGCACCTCCAGGCCTTCTCTGGGTCCCAGCCCTCCAACCGAGGGTGACCAGGACCCAAAGGAACCCCCACCATCAGCCTGCCATCCCACTCACACAATGCCACTGACCAGTGAGAGCCTGGCATTCCTAGACTCCCGTCCTGGGACTCCAGCTCTAGCCATACCCTACACTTGCTGAGGCCCCACTCACCACCCTCACACTTGGCCCCGCAGCCTGCGGGCACAAGGAGCTCATTCTCCTGCTGTCCCCTGGCTTGGGCCAGTTGGGGGGGTGGGGGGTCTGCTCTGAGCTTTCCAGAGACAAAGGAGTTGACCTGCAAAGAGTTCCAGCAGGAGCCCCGCTCTCCCTCCCTCCCCCCTCTCCCTTCCCAGTGCACGTGTCTCTATTGTCTACTCCCCGCTTCAGGGAAAGACACAGCCTCCAATGTGTCAAAACTACCACCCCCGGCAGCCGGGAAATTAATTACTGGGCGATTTTCACTTCCTCTTGCAGCGCCCGCAGGAGCAAAGCAGCGGAACAGTACAGACTGAGTGGGGCTGGCCCCGGCATGGGGGCACCCGCTCCCCAACACCAGTGCTGACTCAGGAAAGTTGAATCCCAAGCCCCACGGGGGAGGGGGGCTTCCGTGGGAGTCCAAGCTGGGAGAAGGGGTTCCCCCTAGTTCAAGCTGAGTGTCCACGCTGGCCACTTCAGAAGTGGGGGAGGGGGAGAGGTCTGCAGGCAGCGTACACTCTGCTGGGCACTCCCTCCCTGCCCAGTGTCCCCATGCGCCTGAACCCCGCCTGCTGGGGACCGCACTCCTCCGGCTCCCTGTCCCCTCGACCCTTCTAGTTCGTCTAGTTCGGACTTTTCCTTTCCTTTCTTTGCACGCTGGGGGGGGGGGGGGGGAAGACTCCTTTTTGTGTGTTCAGAGCTCTCTTTCTCTTGTGAATGTACGAATGTGTCTCTCCATCTCTCTTTTCTGTTTCTCTCTTGTGTCTTTTTTGTCCTTAGCTTGGTCTCTGCTTCTATTTCCACCTCTCTCCGCGCTCGTGTTCTCTCTCTCTCTCTCTCTCTCTCTCTCTCTCTCTCTCTCTCACACACACACACACACACACTCCCCTTTCTCCATCCCTATCTCTGCTCCTTTCTCGCCTCCTGCCTGCCCGCTGCTCCCTGCGCCTGGCCTGCCCCCACCGCCGCCGGTTCAGGGGAACGTGTGCGCAGCGATTGTCCTGGGGGACATTTGATGGATTAGAGCGCCGAACAGTTCCATTGCTAGGGGACCACCTGATCTCCAGCCTGCGTCCCATATAAAGCCGGCAGCCGGAGTGCTGAGCGCAGCTCCTGCAATTGCCTGTCTGCGCGCTGCTGCCGCCAAGCCCAAGCCTGCGCCCGAGCCCGAGCCTGAGCCCGAGCGGGGGTCGCCGCTGCCGAGGCCCGCTCCGTGTGGCCACCCGCCCAGCCGCCAGCCCGCCCGCTGGGAGCTGTCCAGTGCTGAAAGCCCGCCCGGACAGCCAATCGCGCCGGCTGGCCGCCTCCCCCCACCGCAAGTGCCCCCGCCGAGCCCCCCACCGGTCGCATCATGCCGCGCTCCTTCTTGGTGAAGAAGATCAAAGGGGACACCTTCCAGTGCAGCGGGGTGCCGGCCCCCACCTACCACCCCTTGGAGACTGCCTACGTGCTCCCCGGCGCCAGGGGCCCTCCCGGAGACAACGGTAAGTGGGACCGATGGGGTGCGGGGTGAGTGGGGAGAGCAAGGGGAGCTCGGCCCTCCCCGACTTGAGCCTGGGGAGGGGAGCGCGGCAGGGAACTCCAGGTGGAGACCGCGGGGCGGTGTGTGCCTGCCCGGCTTCCCCAAGGGCCGGTCGGTCGGGCGGGGCAGGGGCTGGGACCTACAAAGGGGAAGTCGCCGGGGCAGCCCATCCCACGGCCTCGTACCAGCCGACTCTTGGAAAGTTGTGGCCCTAGAACGGGGTTGGAGAGTAGGGGCGAGGCGAGAACAGAGAGGGGGCTTGGGAGGGGCCAGTGCTAGGGAGCCCTTGGGCCCGCTTGGAGAGGGCACCTCTTCCTCATGCGTTGCAGGGGCAGGGAGGGGGCGAGGGGAAAGAAGCCGCTGCTGTGGGGAGTGGGGTCGGTAAGGAGTCTCTGGGATTAGAGAGGTGGCCTCCCTGGAGTTTTTCTTTGGCGAGGGGGTGGCTCACCAGCCTTCCTTTAAACCTGCTCTCACGGGGCAGCCAGGCTAGCGTTCCAGGAAATCCCCCGGCGGAACAACTCTTTTGTTACCCTCTCTGCTTGCTTGCCAAGGGCCAGGCCTGTCCTTGGGATTGCCAGGAAGCTGGGGTTCCTGGGAAGGGTTTCCCCCAAAGGAGTTCCTGATTTCCTGGCCTTCCCTCCATATCTGCCCCCTCCCAGGACTGTCATCCTCCCCCACATCCAACCCTCCCTCTCAGAGCAAGTTCTTGTTAGGGACAAGGGTTTGGGGGGACAGGATAGATTGTTCAGACCCAGAAGGAGGTGATCCCTGGAGCAAAGAGGGCTCTTTTTGGAGGGTCCCCAGCACAGCCGAGAGTGGGAAGGGAAGGTGCCCTCTGGTAGGGAGATAACCCCAGCATCATATGTGGCAGCAACTTTGGAGAGAGGAGAACAGTGCAGAAAGGACGGAGGACCCGTGGGTGGGAGGAGGAGGGGAGCCCAGGAGGGTGGGGGCTCCCTCTCAGGGATTTCCAAGCACTGGCTGCATTCCATCACTCTGCTGAGCCAGGCAAAGAGAGGGTGCTGGGCAAAAGGCTGTGTGACCTCATCAAGGTCAAAGAAGTTGGGGAGCTAGAAGGCATCCAGCCACAGCCCCTCAGCCCTCCCAGCCCCGGGCCTTTCCCAGACCCTCTCTTCTTCCCATCCCTGGCAGAAAACCTCCTTCTCTGCCCACACATCTCTGCATCCCATTGCCCTCTGGTCTTGACCCTGGTGCCGCCTTGGGGCCACAGATGGGGCTGGGCTGAGGGCTAGCAGAGCCAGGGGTGGATCTGGGTGCACGCCAGGGCTGTGGAGTGAGTGCCAGGAGCTGGGAGGAAGGGGACTTTGCTGTGAGCCCAGGGGTAGGGGTCCAGCAAGGTACAGGGCGCCTGCTCTCTGCAGCCCCTCTCTGGTTGTGTCCTCGGACTGGCAGCTGAGGCACACCAGAGAATTCCCCATACACAGCCCAAACTGCAGGCGGCTCTTCCGGGAGGCAGGCAAGAGAATGTCTTGCTTTGAATTCAGTCCAAAAAAAAAAAGACTTTGAAAGGAGCCCCAGAGTGAATGGTGGGCAACAGGGTGGGGACAATAGGGATGTCCTTTGGAGTTCCCAGGGGGGTCTGACACCTTAGGACCACCTCTTGTCTTTGTCCCTAGCCCCACAGGGCTCCAGTCCCACCTCTGGCCTCTGGGGAATCCTCATGGCCAGCTGGCTGCCCAGCCTTGGGACGCAGGAGGCCTGACCTCCATGTGGCCAACTTGCTCGGTGACCTTGGGCAAGTGACTTCCCTGTTCTGGTCTTCAGCCTCAAAGGATGTCATGAACTAAGCATCCTCCTAACTTGGGCCAGCTCAGCTTCTGTGAAGGTCAAGTGTGGTGAGGCAGGCGTGAGGGATGCGTGGCTTAGGGGTCTGACATAAAGTGGCTATGGTAAGGGTTGCCTTGGGACACTACAAGTGCACAGTTCCCAGGGCACTTGGCTGCAGTGCAGTCTCTGCGGGCTGACCTGCAGCGAGCACAGGCACCCTGTCCCAGCCACCTTAGCAGTGTCCACATGACACCATCAGGGCCAGGGATGGGGAATCAGGTGGGGGAGGTGACCCTTTGTACCTAGGTATGAGTAGGAAACACAGGCTGCCCTGGCCTGTATGCAGTGACCTGTCCCTCTTCTGGGTGTGGCTGGAACAGGCAGGGAGGACTCCCTTCCTGCAAGGGCCAGTGAAGGGGGTAGTGGCATGGGGTGGGGGGCTCCTCGAAGAGCCAGGCTCCTGGTGTCCGTTGTCTGCACTCTGCCGGAAATAACCTTGCTGAGCGTTTGAGGGAAGTGCGAAAAATTGCTGAGCTGACGTTTTTGCCTCCCAGCGTGTGTGAGTGTGCTGGGTAAACAAGGAGAAAGAAGGTGGGGGGGGGGAGACAAGGAGAGGGAGGAGTGGAGGGAGGGCCTGGGGCTGGAGAGAGTTCCAGTTATTAGAAAGATCCTCTTACAAGCCATTCTTGCAGCTCTGGCAGCAGGGTCAGGCGGAGGTTGAGGCTGATGCGGGTGGAGAACGGAGGTGGGGGGCGGGAACCTCGGCAGAACTACAACTCATAATGGAAGATGGAGGACCCTAAATGAAAGAGGGGGTCCCCCTGCTGCAGAAATGCTGGGGTATTCCTGGAGGACACAGGCATTCGCACACGCACGCGCACACACACTCACACACACACACACACACACGCTTTTTGCCTCTGCTCCCTTCCTGTTCCACCTCCCCAGACAGGCAGAAGGTGCAGCAAGATGTGTCTGGCTCCAGGTAACCCCAAACCCAAGAATCCCTGACCAGGGAAGGGAAGCCCTTAAAAGGAAAGTCCCTCAGATCTGCCGGCCAAGCCACCAAGCCCATCCCTCATGGCCACAGGTCCCCATGCTGAGGGTACGTGGGGACTCAGCCATCCCAGGAGTGACGGCTGCTGGTTCATGTGCACATTGGTGGTCTCGGGGCCCTCTGCCAAGAACATCTTCTGGAGGGTCCATTGCCTCTCCCACTTCACTCTGAACTTCAGCTGGGTGCCAGGGCCCCCTCCCTCTGGCCCTGGCACCCAGAGCCACATACTCTCTCAGAGCGTCTATGACCCAGGCATGGGAGGGATCGATGCCAATCCAATAACACAGCTGTCTGCCCTGCGCAGCCACAGCAGCCCTGCCAGCCGCCTGAGGACGAACTCCCACTTCTCACCAGGACTCAGCTCGTTGACCACATTACACTAGCGCCCACTTCCTCTCACTCCCTCTGATGGCGCCAGCTGGTCGCTCCGGGCCAGGCCAAGTGGCCCCAGCTGCAGCAAGTCTTCCACTCCCCAAGGTCCATCTTGAGAAGCAGTGATGCAAAAGGGCTGCTGTGCCAATCCCTCAGCAGAAGGTGCCCAGAGACAGCTAGCATGGTTTCCAAGGACACACAGCAGGCCCTTCTGCATCTTGGACTTCGTCTAGACCCAAGGTCCAAGTGAAAGACCTGCCAGAGGTTCAGAGTACAGGTTCAACAGCCAGTCCAGGTCCAATGTCTAGGGGTAATTTCAGGTCTAGGACCATGCCTAAGGTCAAGGTCCAGGCCAAACCCAAGTTCAGATCTCTCTTTTTTCTAAAGATTTATTTTACTTATTTGAAAGGCAGAGTTACAGAAAGAAGAAAGAGAACTCAATCTTCTATCCGCTGGTTCACTCCCCAAATGGCTGCAATGACCAGGACTGCGTCAGGCTGAAGCCAGGAGCCAGGAGCTTCTTCTGGGTCTCCCACGTGTGTTCAGGGTCCCAAGGCTTTGGGCCATCCTCGACTGTTTTCCCAGGCCACAAGCAGGGAGCTGGATGGGAAGTGGAGCAGCTGGGACTCAAACCGGTGCCCATACAGGATGCTGGCATTGCAGGCATTACACTACAATGATGGGCCCAGGATCAAGTATCAATGTCTTAAGAGCAGGTGTGTTGAGTCAACATCCAAGAACCATGTCTAATTTCCAGTCCAAGGTCACAGAGCCAGCCCATGCAAGCCCAGCCCCATCACAAGCTTCCTGCGGGGTCCTGACCCAGCCTCAGTTCCTCTGGTGTGAACTCAAGTAGTTGGGCAGGATCTGCTTCTTCCCTGACCTCTGTGGAACCAGCTTATTCGGCTCTGGCATGAATTCACAGGGCTCAGGGGCATGTGTGATGAGGGGACCCCCTAGGGGATCTGGCATATGGGAGTCCACGGTTCCCCTAACACCTGGGGCTGCAGGGCTACCAGGAAGGTGGCATCCTTCTATGCTTCCTAGGGGGCAGATCAAGGTGCTTGGGCCAGGTAGTAATGTATGCACCCAAAGGCTTGCAGGCCTCCCCCCCACAGATACACACAGCAGACAGAGGGCAGTGAGGGCAGGGGAGGAGGGCCAGCTCTAGCTGGCAAGGGCAAAGCAGAATTAGGGTACCGAAGTCTTGCCAGGAAGCACAGAACAGAGCAGCGGGCTCTACCGGGCACTTCTTTCACACACATATGCCGGGGAGCACAAGAATGAGCTACTGCTGACGGCCATGAGGTCCCCAGGCCTTGGGCCACCTGCGCAGCTATGGCCTCCACCCCTGAAGCATAGCGTAGTGGCCGCGGCCAGTCTTTGGGCATACAGAGGCTTGGAACGGGTTCTCTGGCTGAATGTTTCTTGCAGGCAACAGGAGACTGGGAGAGGAGGGAGGGGGCTGCCCCCCAAAGCAGCCTGTCTCCACCAGTTGGGGTTGGGCCATCACAGGCTCTGAGTAGCTCGCTCACAGCACCACCGTCCCCTCCTTCAAAAGCCTTTTATTGATTCCTACAGAGCTGTGGACCTCCCTGTGGGCCACAGGAATTGGGTCACAGTCAGGAAAGACCATTACATGGGGAATTCCAGGAGGTGTGGGGAGGGGGGTAGCTTTGGAATGTTCTAGAAGCTCTCTAAGCCTGGGTCAGTGGGCATCAGTCCCATGCCCTTGAGCTCTGGTCATGTGAGGCCAGACTTCATGCTGTCCTCCATTCACATGGACTGAGGGATACCCCCCGCGCGGGCAGAGGCACCAGCTGCCAGGCTGTGGGAGGAGGTGGGTGTCATTTCTGGTCCAGTGCCCAGGGAACTGCTAACAAAGATGCTGTAATAAGGGGAGGGGGAGGTAGGCAGCCCCTTTGCCCAGATCTGTGAACAGACAGGAGAAACTATTTTTATCCTACTCGGCTGCTGGCAGCCCTGGCTTTCCGCTCAGCTGGCTGGGGCCGAGGCCCGAGGCCCAAAGCCCGAGGCCCTGGCACAGCAAGCAGCCGCTCTAAATAGACCCATGCCGCAGCCCCTGCAGCCTCCACGGCCCAGCAAGACCCAGCCCTCCTCAGCACACCAGGCTGTCTGGGAATCCAGCCCACCGCTGGGCTCTTCTCTTTGGCTGCCCACCTCTGGGCAAGGCCTGGGCACTCCCTGAAGGCTGTAGATACCCTGGGGAGTCTGGACTGGCTCCACATTTCCAAAAACCAGCTCCTGGCAGAGCTGGCTGTGTGATCTGAGTTGGGAGTGGGGGGTGGGGGGAGTCGGGTGGCCCCACCCTGAGCTTTTGGGAGATGGGATCCAGGATATGAGAGGCAAGGACCTTGCAAGGCAGCTAATGCACCTAATGCCCTCAGGAAGGCGCCTGGCACATAGTGAGCACTTATAAGTACAGCATTATCTGTAAAGACGCGCACGGGCTGGAGTGCTGGGAGAACAGTAGTTTCTCCTTTCCCCAACACCTGACTATCCAAGGGCCAAGAGGGCAGCATTATATAAGGAGACCCACCCCCAAACTCCCTATAGCTCATAGCCCCTCTCTAGTCCCTGGGTAAAAACGCAAGTTTCAGGCGAGTTTAAAGCTGACTCGCCCTCTGGTGACCTCAAGCAAGCCCTCTCCCCTCTCCAGGCTTCTGTGAGAGCTGGAGTTCGTGCCAGAACCACATACCCTCCCATTTCAGGAACAAGCAGCTGGCCAAGACCCCAGCTCACATGAGACATGCCCACATCTCCAAAGCAGTTTTTGGCCCTCCCCAGGACCCTGAAGGATGGGCAGCTCTGCTCCCCACTCCAAAAACAGGAGAGCTGAGCCCAGAGAGGCTGTGTGACTTGTCCAAGGTCACATGCCTTGGGGCATGCATGCAAGAGCCTGCAAGAAGCCTGGTCTCTGCCCTAGTTAGGTGGCGGATGGGGGGTCCCACTCACTGTGCTTCTGCCAAGACCCAACCAAAAATTCAGATTCCACTCTGTGGGTACAAGCAGCCCAGCAGCCTTCCATGGTCACCCTGGAGGCAGGGTAAGGCCCCCAAGACCCCCAAGTCTGGGTTCCACGCACAGGGTTAGAGCATAGAGGGGTCCCAGAGAGATGAGGGAGGCCATCCAAGGTCACACAGCAGCTGAAATACACCTGCATCTCCTTCCACTTTGTGAGAGGAAGAGGGCACCGCCAGGAAAAGCATCCCTGCCAGCACCACCAGCATCGTGCGCCAAGCATCACGCTAGGCACTTGGCATGCCTTCACTCACTCCATCCTATTGTGCAGCTGAGAAGCACGGGAAGGGGCCGCAATGCCCCCTCTGGGGTTTCTCCAGCACCCCAGCCAGCCAGTCCTTCTGCAGCCTGAGCTCAGGCAGGCTAAGCAAGCTGGCCAAGGTCCCAAAGCAAGCCGGGACCGCTTCTCCTCACATAACCACACCACCTTTGCTAGGATGCTCTCAGCAGGTGCAAATCCACCATCCGCTTGGAATCAGATCCGGACCCCCTATTCCTGTCCCACATCAGCCAGCCTCAAAGCCTTTGCTGTGCCCCTACTTCAGGGTAAGGAGCTCCCAGGCACAGGAGAAAAGTACGGCAATGCTTCGGACCACCAGCAGAGGACGCCAGAGCACAGCATCCAATTCCCCATACCAGCGTTTTACATCAGTACATCCTGGGTGAGGACTAGAAGCCCAGGAGAGAAGCCACAGGTTAAGTCAGGGTGAATGCAAAGAAAACTGCGGCACCGAAACCCACCTGGGGATACTGGTGTTCCTCCTAGCAGCCAACCCACACTGCAGGATTAGCATGCCAGGCCACTGGGTGTGGATCTTAGTTCTGATTTCCTCCCTGGGCAACCTTACACCTGTTCCTTCGCTGCCCTGGCTTCTCCTTCTGTCGAATGGGACCAACCTTCGAGCCCCTTTCATAGGGGCAGGTTCTGGTGGTTGCACCCAGCTCCCTGGAGGGCTTGTCACTGCAGAAGCATGAGGAGGCCCAGCAGTATGTCCAAGGTCACACAGCTATAAATGGTAAAGTCAAATTCAACCCAGTGGCACTGCTTAACAAGTTAGTCATCCTTCTACCTAACAACGGGCCCCCTGCTGGCCAGCCACCCCTCCAAATGGAACCCCGTGCTATTCCCACCTCCAGAGAATAGACTCAAGGCATGGGCAGGCATATGACTTGGCCAAGGTCACCCAGCTGGACTCCATCCCTGTCAGGGAACTAAATTATCCTTCCTACTCCCTGGCCTAAGCCCCAGCTGGACAGGACCTGCCTCCAGCAGATCCCACCAGCCCCACTGCTGGGGACTGAGGCTGGCTGGGTAAATCCTTGCCACTTGATCCCTCCTTGCCACTGGGGACCCTCCCAAAGGGGGTGGGAATTGTGGGGAGAGACGAACAGACCTGTCTGGCAAATGCCCAACCCCTGTGCACCTGCAGGAAGAGAGTAGGGATTCAGGGAGATTCAGGGTGACGGCCTCAGTCCTGAGCCTGGCGCACAGGGAGTGCACAATGCCAGCAATCACCATCCTTACAACAGGAGGGAACAGAGGAGGAGCGGTCTGGGAGGAGCCCAAGGGAGGTGCCCCACTCACTCTGATCATGCTGGGACAGGAGACCCAGGCTAGGCATGGGGGGGGGGGGCGAGGCTGGGGAGGCTGCCGACCAAGGGCACATGGGAAGGCAGGAATGGGGGGTTAACAGTCTGCTCCCCCAACCCCCTTGAAAAAACTGCCACTGCTCCCTGTCCCTCCCCCACCTGACCACACAGCTGCTTTCTCCCGAGTCCTCCAATCCCACCCTGCCCTGTCCCTACTCAGTCACTTCTCTGTCCACAGAACCCTGTGCCAGCTGGGCTGTAGGGCCAGAGGGAAAGGCCAGGGTAAGCCCTGCCTGCAGGGCTGGGAGATAGACACCACCCTGAGACCGTCCCAGATGCCAGCTCTTGGGGCTATGGGAAGAAAAAAAGGAGCTTGGTCTCCTGGCACCCTGTGTCTGACTCACAGGTGTCTTTCCACCTGTGCACGTGCAAGGAGGGGGCAGACTGAGGTCTAAGAGGCAGAGACACATTGGGGTGGCCCCAGGAACCCCCTGGGAGAGCTTCAAACAAGTGAAAAATGGAGGAAAGCTAAATTCTCACCAAGGACTCAGGGAGCAAGGGCAAGGGGGGCCCCTTCTGAAGTTCCCAGTACCTGCCACTCACCTGACCCCTTCAGCCAAGCTGGGAGGTGGGTCTGCCCAGCCTGGGATTCCTTCAGATGACAAGCATGCATCGTACACCTGCCCTGAGCCAGGCATCTGCCTGACACATCCAGCCCACCAAAAGTCCCCAAGGCAGAGGCAGACAACACAGTAAGTTTCAGGAAGTCAGTTTCTCCAGCAAGTGCAAAGTGTAACAAGTGCCACTGTACTGTAGCTATTCTACGCTCCTCTCTCCCTTGGTGAAATGGGGGGAGGGGGGTGATGCTGAGCTCTCATGCCTAAGGCAGAGGCAGGGTCTGCACCCAGTAACTGTGGTTTTTGCTGCACCCAGTCCTTCCAGCCATGTTGGGGCAGGATGGTGGTGGTAGTGGTGGTGGTGATGGTGGTGCAATGAAAAGCTCCATTCCACAGAAGGGAACAACTAGAGGTTCCTGAAGCTCCCTGTTGGGAGGGGCAGGGCACTGTTAGGAAAGGTAGGCACCTTTCACTCAGGCAGCCAAGGTCAGAATCTTACAGGGACCCCTCCCCATGGCAGCTGGGACCCCACTATCTTCTCGTTCCTCTCTTTCTCTGCCTGCCAAGTAGATACAATCGTAAAACCTTTACGGCGCGGTTCTGTGCAATGAAAGCTCAGAGTAAAGAGCAAGCCAGCAGCAATGCGCCCGCGCATGTGCTCCACGGGTGATGCTGAGAGCTGAAATACAGGCCTGAAGACACTGGGAACAGCCTCTCTTAAGAGCGGCCACAGGGACGGGACGGGAGGGAACGGGAACCATTGCAGGGCAGCGCTTGCTGAACCCCTCTTTGCACTTGTCTCGCTCCCTCCAGGTTATGTCCCTCACTGCCTGCCTCCGAGCAACTATGATGCCGACCAGAAGCCGGGCCTGGAGCTGGCGCCGGCCGAACCTACCTACCCGTCGGCGGCGCAGGAAGAGTACAGCGACCCCGAGAGTCCGCAGTCGAGCCTGTCGGCGCGCTACTTCCGCGGGGAGGCTGCGGTGACCGACAGCTACTCCATGGACGCTTTCTTCATCTCGGACGGGCGCTCGCGGCGGCGCCGGGGCGGGGGCGGCGGGGACGTGGGCGGCGCGGGGGACGGGGGCGGCGGTGGCGGTGGGCGTGCGGGGCGCGCGGGGGCGCCGGCGGGCGGTGGGCACCGGCACGCGTGCGCCGAGTGCGGTAAGACGTATGCCACGTCGTCGAACCTGAGCCGCCACAAGCAGACGCACCGCAGCCTGGACAGCCAGCTAGCGCGCAAGTGCCCGACGTGCGGCAAAGCGTACGTGTCCATGCCCGCACTCGCCATGCACGTGCTCACGCACAACCTGCGCCACAAGTGCGGCGTGTGCGGCAAGGCCTTCTCGCGGCCCTGGCTGCTGCAGGGTCACATGCGCTCGCACACGGGCGAGAAGCCGTTTGGCTGCGCGCATTGCGGCAAGGCCTTCGCTGACCGCTCCAACCTGCGCGCCCACATGCAGACGCACTCGGCCTTCAAGCACTACCGCTGCCGCCAGTGCGACAAGAGTTTTGCGCTCAAGTCCTACCTCCACAAGCACTGCGAGGCGGCCTGTGTCAAGGGCGCCGAGCCACCCCCGCCGCCCCCCACCGGCGCGGCCAGCTGAGCGCCGGAACTTCGCTCACCACGGGCCTCCATCGGCGCGTCGCCATCTGCGCCCCGCAGCGTCCTTTCCAACCCCAGCTGCAGTCCTCTGCCCGTTCCCCCTCGTAGGGACCCCTATCCCTACCCAGAACTTCGCTCTCCTGCCCCGTCTCACTTTTGGCACCGGCTGCCCCACCTGTCCTTTCCGTCTGCCCCTCAGACCTTGACTCCCACCCTATCGACGCCTTCAAGGCTCCCAACTCAGGCACCAGATCCGCACCTCCTTTGAGCCCCGGAACCAGAGAGTTCTCTCGCCCACGCACTGCGCCGCTGTAACACGCATACCTACCCTACCGTTCCTTTGGCTTCTGAGCCTAGTCTCCCCATCGCTGCTCCTCTAGGGAGAGCTCAGATCTAACCACCTGACTCCCAGGCCTGCCTCATCTCCCTCGCACGCACACCGACACAGGCCTGGCAGCCCTCAGACCACGACCATCCTGGCCTCTGCTGGATGCACACCCTGTGTGCCAGTGGTGAGTCCCTCACCTCCTACACCCATGCGCACGCGCACACAGGCAGATGCGTTCATACGTGCACGCGTGTACTTCCACGCGACAGCCCTTGCTGTCTCAGAGCCCCTCCCTATCCCCACCACCACCAGAGTCTCCCTAACAGACAGTGGGCTCGGGGCGGCGCCCCTAATGGAACCTCTCCTTCCTCATTCTTGGCGCACTCTCCCCCTCCACCCCGCACTCTAGGCGGCGCTCCCTAGTGCCCGCCGCACCCATGACCCCACTCTCGCACCCCTCTAGTTATTTATTGGTGTATTTATTTATTTATTTATTTATGCTTCTATTTAATCACTTGGCCTAACTCCCCCCCCTCCTCCCCAGGGACAGACTGGCTTGCCCAGCTGGACTGGGCAGTCAGGGAGGCAGGCAAGGAAAGGGACATAGGCCATGGAAGACTGCTCCCATCACCTCCATACACACACACACAAACCGTCTCGGGTCTCAGGGGACCCCCCTGCCCGGAGCCTGGCTAAGGAAGGGGGCTCCAGAACGGGGGTGGGGCGACATCAGGAGGTCCTGTCTGGGCAGGTCCCTGTCCTCCTGAGCTCTGCGCTTGGCTCCAGGGAGCGGGGAGAAGGGGAGTCTCCTCGTTTGTTGCTTGTTCATTCCTCTAGTTCAGAACCCCAGGTTCCAGGGACCGACTGAGCCCCCGACTCCACTGGGGCCTCTGGCCCGCTCTCCCCGGGAGGCGCGCCCTCTCCCGGCCACGTCTATGCAACTGTCCCGGGCAGAGGGGCAGGGTCCGCCAGCCACCCGCCCTTCGGCCGCCTCTACCTCCTCCGCCGCCGCCGTGCTTTTGCATGCCCGGGCCAGGAAGAAAGCACACATCTGCTCTAAGCACACGCCTCTGCCCACGCCGCTCTGCCCCCAGCCCGCACGCGGTGAGGAGAAGGCAGGAGTCCATGACTCCTCCCACCCTCCTCCGCCCTACCCGCAGCGCAGGTGGCGGGGCACGCCCCCAGGGCCGGCTGGGGCTGGGGTGGAGCAGGTGGTCCTTCGCGCGTGGGGACAGTGGAAGCGAGAGGGCTTGCAGAAGCAATTACGGAGGGTGTTGACTCTGTAAATAGGAACTTCTGACAGCAATAATTTTCCATGCATGCTAAGCCTTATGGCCATATTTTGTATGAGCGCTTGGCGCTCCCCCCTCCCTCCCTCCCCGGACTCGCCTTTCCCCCCTCCCAGCCCTCCCCCACTCTCAGCAGTATTACTTGTAACGCAATTCAGGGATATTAAAGGGACTTTGGCCACTCACCAGCGCCTCCAGACCTTGTGATGCTAGAAGGGACAGGCACCTGAGCATCAGCAGGGAGTCTCTCTTCCGTTCGCCCCACCCCCTCTGCGGCCTGAACAGCCCCCTCCCAGGCACCCCCAATCCCAAACATTCCTCACGGAAGGGTTCAAAGTAATACCCTAAGTGAATGACTCCAGTTCCCTCAAGACATTCATTAGGAAGAATCTGTACCACCCTCTAGCCCCGGGAAGCAGGTGGACCAACGCTGCCCACAGCCAGTTTACAGCCGCTGGGGCTGCTCTTACCCCGCCCTGCCATTGCCCACAGCCCTGCCCCAGGTTCTGCACAGCAGGTGCAGGCGTGCCAAAAGACCAACCCTGGCTCAGCAGAGAGAGTCACCCCCAAGAAAACGTTGGGACTCTGAATCCCTCCTGCTCACCAGAAGCTTCGGCCCAGCTTGCAACAAACCAGTTAGTTGGGCCGTGGCCTCATCAAGAGCTCACTGGGAAGCAGACCCCCACCCCACCCAGAAGCAGGGCCTGCCTGTAGGACAGCAGGCAGCGGGCAGCCAGCACTCTCACTTGCCCTACAGCACACTCCTCTCCGGACCAGCTCTCTGTAGCTCCTCCACCTCGTCCCTTTACGCCCCTCGGGCCAGGCGGCTGCATTCTAAGCAAAAGGCTGGGTGCGTCCAATACAGACACAAGTGTGTCCCCAAATAGTTTGCAGGGGGCTTTCGGAGAATGCAGGAAAGCAGAGAGAGAAGGAGGAGGGAGGGGAGGCAGAGAGAAGGGGAGAGGGGAGGACATCCCATCTTCTGATTTACTCCCTAAATTTCCACAACAGCTGGGATTGAGCCAGGAGCCTGGAACTCCAATCAGCCTCCCATGCGGGTGGCAGGAACCCATGTAATCTATGCCGTCACTGCTCATGTTACAGAGTGTCCATTAGCAGGAAGCAAGAGTCAGAAGCTGAGCTGGGCCTCGAACCCATGTGGGATGTGGGCTTAACTGGCAGTTGCCTAATGGCTGCCACAGCCGCTTATCCTCAACTTTCAATTGCAATTTCCATGAACCCTGGGAAGGTCACTGAGTCCAAGGCGGGCAGTGTAGACGGAGAGGCTGTCGAGATGTGTGGCTCCCTTACAGCATCATCAAACAGCTAACAGCAGACAAGCTCCAATGTGTCAGTCACTGCCTTGCTACCATCCATCCTTCCATCAGGCAGGCCTGCCCATCAGGTGACTGCCCGTCAGACGAGGGGACTGACCAGTGGGGCCCAAGGGCCAGCCATCTACTAAGAGGTAGATGCGGTTTGCCCATGTGGGAGGCAGGAGCCAATGGCCAATCCCCTGCTTGGTCTAACTGAGTCGGGTGCAAGTGTTGATGTGGGAGGTGACCCAGGAACAGAGATGAGGGAAGAACAAGGGACAGTGAGTATGCTGGGAGGCTGGCCCCAGGCCAACTGGCCCATCTCCCAACAGGTGATGACATCCATAGGTGAGCTGCTCCCAGAGAACGCCCATCCGGGGTCATCATGGGGCCCAGGGCAGCACAGGCAGCGGAGGAGGGGGCTCTTTGTGTCCATGGATGCAGCACGTGTGGGTGGGACCAGCATCCACTTGAGACTGGGAGAAGCCTCATGAGCCCCAGCGGATGCCCAGGAGTGCTAGTGCCACAGCAGAAAGAAGGGACACCTCTGGATGGTGGGCACTGGATGCCCCAGTTAAGGCTCTGGACTCTGTACCCCGTGTTGCCATGCGTGCGTTCATGTCCTGGCTCTGAGCCCATTTGCAGATTCCTGTCATTTACATACCAGGAAGTGGCAGACATCGGTCACCTGGGTCCCTGCCACCCAGGAGGGCTGAGCTCTGGGCTCCTGGCTTTGGGCTGGCCCAACGCTGGCTGCTGCAGACTTCTGAGGAAAAGGGACCCGTGGATAGGAGCACTCTCGTTTCATTCCCCATGTCTCTGCCCTTCAAACAAACACAAAATTTTATTTTTTTATCCAAAGAAAAGAAAAAGAACAGGAGGGCCCATTACGGTGGCCTAGCGGCTAAAACCCTCACCTTGAATGCACCTAGATCCCAAATGGGCACCAGTTCTAATCCCCGCAACCCCACTTCCCATCCAGCTCCCTGCCTGTGGTCTGGGAAATCAGTTGAGGATGGTCCAAAGCCTTGGGACCCTGCACCCGTGTGGGAGACCTGGAAGAGGCTCCTGGTTCCTGGCTTCGGATGGGCGCAGCTCTGGCCATTGCGGTCACTTAGGGAGTGAATCATCAGACTGTATCTCCTCCTCTCTGTATATCTGCCTTTCCAATAAAAATAAACCTTAACAAAAAAAATTAAAAAAAAAAAAAAAAGAACAGGAAGCTAGAGGCCAATGGAGGGAACCACAAGGAGATGGAGAGGAAGCAACAGCCACGGCCCTGGTGGGGCACAACCTAGAGAAAGGGGCCATGGCAACGGAGTGCCACTTTGATGGCAGGAAAACCCTTGTCCACCTTCTCAGACATCAGGCAGAGTCCTGTGCATTGCCAACTGCCCCGTGTAGGAGGAGGTGAGGAAGGAAGGAAAGGGCAGGGACCCCGTGTCCAGGGCACCCCCGGAGTGGAGCAGGGAGCCCACGCTGCGCGCATGTGGCCTCAGGCTGGCTGCGTGCAGCAGGGTTGACACAGGCTTGCTGGAGTCAGTGGCAGGACAGCCCCCCAAAATATCACAGGTTCAGCCCCCTCAGGTCACACTGCATCAGCAAGGGATAGGAGGCAGCAGACACCCTCAAGCCCTGTCCCTCCCTGGGGACAAACTGGACACATGGTGGCTCTCCAGAAGTCCCTGCGTGCCTGCCAAATCAACCTTCGTTATCACAGCATCCTTGCCATCTCCTCCTTCCCCCGCAGTCCCCTGGGGTCACCTCCTAGGCAGGCGGGTGCCTTGGGTATGTTGCACCTTCCCACCAAGCCAGGCCACCTGTGTCCCCTTCCCTGGCTGGGGGTGGAGTGGAGATGGAGACCATACACAGAATGTGACTTCCAGAGCCAGATTAGTCCGCGGAGGAGTGGTTCGTCTGGGGGCAGCAAAAGCCATACCCTATTAACCACCTGCTCCCCACCCAGGCTGGCGCAGCAGGTCCCCAGGGCGCAGACCCCAGACCTTGCACAGCACCCACTCGTAGCCCTGCACTGGCCTCCTCCCCAGGAGACCACACTGGCTTCCACCCCATCAACAGATGAAAGTTGGGGGCCCACTTGCCTCCCCAGACGAGGGTATGGAGTCTGCCCCAGCAGCCCCATCCTGAGAAAAGCAAGGTTAAGGCTCAAAGGACAAAAGTCTTACCCTGGGTGGTGTCACCAAAGGCAAGACACTCAGGAAATGTTTTCTTCATTGTTGAAAAGAAACACAGAGAGGACCTGACTTCCCCTTGGGTACGTCATTAGGGAGTGTGATGTGATGATGTGATGTTTTGAGCCACAGCAGCCATCTTGGAGACCATGAGGCTGAAAGCCAGACACGGGATGAAAGCACACAATGATGGCGTGACCCGGGTCTTGGATGACACTACGCTCTTCACCAGTCTTGGATGTGAAAAGACAAATCTTAGTGTTCAAGCTATTTCAACTTGAAGCAGTTCTGGGAACACATTGTGAGTAGCAGTGCCACTGGGTCTATCATGAGGAGAGACTGGGGTCAAGTCTCCATGGTTTTTTTTTCTTTTCCTCCAAAATCCCATCGCCCTGTCCTTACTTCCTGTAACACTAACTCCAGGCAGAGGTGGGGGTGGCTGCACTACTTCCTGAAACAAAGTCTGACTTGGTTCCAGTCACACTCCTACCGGCCAAGGGAGAAAGAATGTAAGACTGGTCAGTGGCCTTCCATCAGCCAGGCGGAGGCCAGGAAGCCCAGAGTGCCAGGAGCTTGGCCCTGCGTCCCTACGTACCCTGGGGGTGCTCCACCTCCTTCCACAACCACCAGAAGGAGGTTTAGGGCCCAGAGGGCAGGGTGCTCCTCCACCTCCACTCCAGCCCCAGCTCTGCTTCCAAGTGCAACTTCCAGCTAAGGCACACAGCAGGAAGCTGCAGGTGACCCGCTTGGGGCCTGGGGTCCCTGCCAACCGCACGGAACACCTGGCTTCAGCTTGGCCCAGACCTAGCTGTTGCGGACATGAACGGGAAGTGAACCAGCAGGTAGGAGATCTCTCTCTGCTTTTCAAGTAATCACAAACAATAAAGACATAATTGTTTTTTTAGAGTGTCAGTAACGAAAGCCACACAAGGGCCCAGTTCCAGAAAGTTCCCAGGGATGGACACTGGTGCTGAGCCCGGGTGGCTGGCAGTGGGGTACAGAAGGGCTTCAGAGCGAGCTTGTCTGGGCGTAAAGCCTTGGCTGGGCCACTTTGGCCCCCGGGTTGAGTGGGGAGCAGGGGGGAGTCGCTGATACCTGCCCTTGCCTCAGTTTCTTCGTCTGTGAAATGGGAACAAGGATCCTACCTACCTTGTGGGGTCGTTGTGAGGGTTCTGTGAGTTACTACCCAAGCAACGCGCTCACAACAGATCCGAAAGCCGTCTGCCGGGCACGCCCTCAAGCTGTGCGGCAGCAGCCGAGTCATCCTCGCCCGGCAAGTCCGGCCGCGGTCCCTTCCCCGCCCCGTGTGCGCGGGCCTGAGTCACCCGGAGCGCGTGTCACCCGCGCCTCTCCCGCGCAGACACCTGCAAGCTCACCCTGAGTCAGCGGGTCCGGGCGCGCCCACTCGGGGCCACGGGGAGGCTGCGGGGGGACCCCGGGCGGACAGCCCGCGCCGGGTGTCGCTCGAACCCCGCAGCCCCGCGAGCTCAGGTCCCGTGCCGCCCCGCAGGGTGACGGCGGGGTCCGCCGGCCGACCGCCGAGCTGCCCGCGGGAGGAGCGCACGCCGCCGTGGCTGCCGCACCCCGCCCGGTCCTGCCGGATGGTACGGTCCGCCGGAGTTAAAGCCGGGAAGGCGGCGGCGGGGGCGGAGGCGCCATGGGAATGCGCGCAGGAGGCGCGCTGGGCAGGGCCGGCGCTGGCCGGGGGGCGCACGAGGGGCCCGGGCCGAGCGGCGGCGCGCAGGGCAGCAGCATCCACTCGGGCTGCATAGACGCCGTGCACAACGTGCCGCTCAGCGTGCTCATCCGGCCGCTGCCGTCCGTGCTGGACCCGGCCAAGGTGCAGAGCCTGGTGGACACGATCCGGGTGAGGCCCTGGGGAAGGCCAGCTCGGCACGGGGAAGGGAGCCCCGGGTGGGGAGCGGGGCCTACGCTTCATGGGGCGCTCAGCTTGGGCTGTGTGACCTTGAGCCGCCACGGGCCTCCCTGGGCCTCCGCTGCCTGATTGGAACAAGGAAAAGATTGGCCAAAAGCCTTCACTTAATGGCCGCCGAGTCCTTCTCTGCGCTGTCCCCCCCATCCACCCCACTTTTTCGCAGGTGAGAAGCGGAGGAGGCAGGGAAAGTGTGTTCAGGCCCTTGGGAGGGACACGTACTGAGCAGCCTGGCCCGTGGCGTCCTCTCCGTCCGAGGTGGGCTGTGCCAGTCAAGGCAGCAGGTGCAGGGAGTGAGGAGACCAAGTCAGCCCATCCCCAAGGGAGTTGGTTGGGGACTCCCAGTGATGACAGTGGGGCCAGCCCAGGCTCTGTGACATCCTGTCCCCTCACCCCTGGCCTTGGGGAAGGTGGAGGTGGGCAACAGAATCCCAGCAGACACCTCCAGGGCTGACCCGCGTGTCTGGAATGTTCTGGAACATGCACTTCTGACTCCCACTGCTGGAGCTGTCTGGGCTCCCCCGCTGTCGCTTCCTTTCCCGTGGGGCCCCGATGTCCACCAGACGTGACCTGGGTGTCTCTGTGTGTCCGGTTGTCTGGCCTCCTCTCTCTTACACTTAATGCCCCACCTCGTATGCTCCAACAACCTCCCGGCCCACACCCTCCCTTCCCCTCTCCTCTGGCCCTCATGTCCTCCTCCCTGCCTCCCCTCCCTGTGTCCTGGCTGCTGTGTGGGCCACACCAGCATCATTCACTGAGTCTCTGCTCGGGACTCAACCACCTACCCCACTCCCTCAGCCAGTGCCCCTGTGACCACCCCCTGGAGGTTCCCAGATCAGGCTGCCCACTGCTCAGTGGGCTCTTGCACTGACCATTTTGGTCTCTGTTGAACCCCCATCTTGGCACCTGTACCAGTCCCACTGGCCTCCCCCTGGCTGTATCTCTGGCCCCAGGCCCTTTGCACCACCTAGCAGGTGCTACTGTGTACTTTAAACTCTCTTTGTGCCACAGCTGTGTAACGTGACTGTTGCCTTCATCCCGTTGTATGGATGGGGACCACTGAGGCACAGCGCCCGAGACCACACAGCTCCCAAGTGGCTGAGTTTGGCCATAGCAAGTCGGGTGCTTTGTCTGAACTCAGCCACTTGTCTCTCTCCCCAAGGGGTTGTCCACCTCATGGTCACTCTACACGGGCCTTGTGGGCCTCCGTGTCTGTGATGCCACGTGTATGACCACGTCCATTTGTGGGTTCCACGTACCCCTCTAGTACGAAGCCCTAGGAAGGTAGAGGCTATGTCTGGCTCATCCTGACCCAGTCAAGATCAGGGCCAGAGGCTAGATGTTGCTAAGCCATGGGCAGCGTGGTCTTTAGGGAGGAAAGTCGCTCGCCTGTAGCCTTTGTCCATTTCCCTGGAGTGGACCCTGTCGCCAGGGCTGAGCCCCTAGAGTAACATCCACCGCCAGCAGAGCCCTGTGTGCCCCCAAGAGCTCCCTGCGGCTGTGCCCTGCTCACCCTATGTCTCCTTGTCACCAGGAGGACCCAGACAGCGTGCCCCCCATCGACGTGCTGTGGATCAGGGGGGCCCAGGGCGGCAACTACTTCTATTCCTTTGGGGGCTGCCACCGCTACGCTGCCTACCAGCAGCTGAGGCGAGAGACCATTCCAGCCAAACTGGTGAAGTCCACACTCTCAGACCTGCGTGTGTACCTGGGCGCGTCCACGCCGGACTTGCAGTAGCGACCTCCGGGATGCAGCCAGTGGCGTCGCATAAACTGGGCCGTGTTGGAGGTGGAGCTGGGCATCGCTCCCTCTGCCCATAGCGGGCAGGGTCTGGTTCCAGGCACACCCTTTGCTGAGCTGCCAGGCCCTGGATCCACAATGCACAGGATGTGGAGCCGGGTTCCCATCTCTGAACATGAACTTGTGTGTGGCCTTCCTCTTGACGGATTGTAACAGGGGTGCTATGGGGAAGGGGAGCTGCTGGACCCCGATTCCCAAGGCCTGGGGTCCTTCAGTGGCTTTGTCTGTATACAGCCCATACGGCAGCTGCATTTCACCGCAGTGGCATGAATAAACAGGCTTGTTTCTCTGCATCGCATGACTCCTGACACAGGCAGCTAAGTCTGCTCAGCCACTCAGCAAGGTGGAGCTCACCTCTCACAGTTCTCTCACTTGGTCCTCAGTGTTCCTTATCTTTTGGTCACAAAGTGGCTGCTGTGTCTCCAGAATCACATCTGTGCCAGGAAGAAACCAGGGGAGAAGACAGGGCCATGTCAGTTAAGTGTCCATGAGTGAGGGAGAGGCCCATGTCCCACTGGGTCCCCCTGTACATCTGCTCAGATCGCCCTGATGTGGCTTCCCTGGCTACAGAGAAAGCTGAGACAGCAGAGGACAAAAATGGTCTGAGAAGAGTGGTCAGGTCTCATCTCCTGGGACTCCCAAGCAGAAACTGGGGTCCCTTTCCGAGAGTGGGGGACGGGGGACACCGAGCATCCGCCTCCACAGGTACCAAGCTGAGCTCGGCCTCACAGCTGAGAGCAGGCCTATGCCTGCCCACAGTAGAGGCACTGGCTGGCCTGGCTGCATTCTCTTCCTGCTGGGCCCTGCTGCCTAGTGGACCAGCTCTGGCTTACTCACACGGCAGCCTGCAGGTTCCAGGAACATGAGCTGCCAGACTTCTGGATCCAGGATGTGTCCCTGCCACTAAGTTGTTATGGTCCCAGAGCGTTGCCCAGAATCAAGAGGTGGGAACCAGACTGACTTCTTGATGGAGAGAGAGCTGTGCTGGTCCTGTGCCTGTTTTCATCTCGGACGTAGCTGGGTGGGTTTGCTGTTCTTGCTCTTCTCTGTCTCTCACACACACAAACACAGAGTACTCCCTGCTCTGCCCAGCCTGAAGTCACTGAGACCCTGTCCTGGAAGAAGGGGCGAGGCAGAGGACAAGTGCAGAGGGGGCCGTGGGCCGTGCTATGCCAAGGCCAGCCCCTGAGGTTGGACAGATACCCGCAGTCATGTGAGATGGTGCTGTCAGGTGGGCAGAGTGAAGCGAGACAGTGACTGTGCTACCAGCCACCTTTCTGTAAGGCTGAAGTGATTCCAGAATAAAAGCGTAAGTAATGCAGGGGGGCATGTGGCTTTCGAGGGGAGGGGCTTGGGTCCCTACAGGTTTTCTGACACCAGGTGAGGATGTTACATTGTTGAAGGACCACTCACTATGATGCTATTGATCATTTCCAGTACGGCGCTCATCCATCCACAAAGCAAAGGACACATGCTTGGGCGGGGACTGGGAGCTCCATGCTTGGATCCGCTTAGGTACAGCATGAAGTCCACCTGATAGGTCTGAGTTGAAAGCCGGGCAAGCTGGGCCTGAGATTGTCAGCATGGTGATCTTGCTGTGCCTCTGTGTGGCCAGGAGTAACTCCCCTCCTGTGCACACAGGGATGGAATAAGAATGAGAGCAAAAGAGCCCCAGCCCGGCAGTGCTAGGGGATCTGAGGGACAGGTACAGGACACGCTTGGCGTGGGAGCAAGTGGACTGGGTTTTTGCAGAGTGAAACTTGTGGGTTGCCCCATAATGGTTGGAGTTGCAGTTTCACGTTTGGCCAGCAGGCGACGCTGCTTCCATGTCCCCTAAGGCAAGCCCGGGTCCCTAGCCTGCAGAACGACACTCGTGGGATGGGACGGGCTGAGGGCTGCCTTCCTCACCCAGACTTTGGGGTGGGAGGTGGGAGGTTCAGGCATGAGCAGGAGACCTAGCTGGCAGTCTAGAGCATCAGGCCATGCATCTCCTGTTGCCCTGTGACCTTGCACACTCACAGCCTCGGCACAGCTGACTTCCTATCAACACTGGAATTGCCCCTCTCAAAAACTTCCAATTCCTTCCTCCAAACTGGGCCACCTGCCTCTCCTGAGCATCCCCTTCCCAACCGCACCCCAGCCTTGGGAGACTGGCCCCAGACCATGGCCACATGTAAGGACCCCATGACTCCATCCCTTTCACTACGGTGGATCCTAAATTTTTTTTTTTTTAATTTTCATTTCCCAAGAGTCTTTCCCCTGCTGCCGTCTCCTTACCCAACTTCCTGTTCCTGATAGCTTCCATCAGCCTCTTGCCCTGTCCCGCAGCTTCTTGCTGCTGGCTCAGGAACTGTCCACACGGGTCTGGCTCATGCTGTTTGCCACCTGCCCGTGGCTCCAACCTCCCATGGGAACTGCGTGAGGTGTGTGGGTCCCTGCCACCCCATCCCACTCTTTACTCTTCACTGTGTTTCCAGCAGCGACCCTGCCAGCCTCACATCCAGGCTGGTGACTGCTCGGTGCCCTCCTGGTTCGTTGGGAACCTGTATTCTTCCTGCAGGGGCGGATGTGACTGGAACCCTGCAGGTGCACACACATAGGGTGGGGGGACAGCTTCTATGGCTCCGGCCCCCAGCTCTCCTGAATCAGATGCTAAAATACCTGTCTTGGGAACAAGGCAGTTAAGGCACTCAGCAGTAGATGGGCTTTTGGGGGGGGGTAGTTTATTTTTATTGGAGAGGCAGATTTTACAGAAAGAAGAGACAGAGACAAAGATCTTCCATTCCCTGGTTCACTCCCCAAATGGTCACAACGGAGTTGCGCCAATCTGAAGCCAGGAGCCAGGAATTTCTTCCTGGTCTCCCACATGGGTGCAGGGTCCCAAAGATTTGGACCATCTTCCTCTGCTGCTTTCCCAGGCCACAAACAAGGAGCTGGATGTGAAGTGGAGCATCCAGGACATGAACTGGTGCCCACATGGGATGCTGGCGCTTGTAGGCAGAGAGTTAGTCAATTGAGCCATTGCATGGACCCCTTGGTTTGTTTTATTTTTGCTTTGTTTTGTTTTTAGGATGTTTGAAGGGCAGAAGATCACACATCTGCCACCCTCTGGTCCATTCCTCCAAGTGGCCTCAAAGGTCCGAGCCAGCAGCTAGGAACTCCACTGGGTCTCCCACAGGGGCCACCGGGGCACAAATACTTGCCAGGCACTGGGTCAGAAGTGGGAGTATAGGGGCTCCAGGCTCTGGCTGAACCCCAGGGGGTTCAGACCCCACCTCCCTGGGTCCTTCCAGCCCAGCCACCAAGGAACCTCCAACCAACCAACAGGGCTCAGCTCCACCTGTCAGCTCCAGCCTCAGTCAAGACAAGTGGAGGCAAGCCGAGCTTGGTGCCCAAGGTAAAGCAGGGGGTCTCCCAGGCTGGACAGCAGAGTGGACCTAGGCCTACACACACACACACCGTGCCCACTGCACTGTGCCACTGGTCCGGCCCACCAAGCCTACCGCTCACTCCAGCTCAGCACAGTGGCCACCTGGCCCTGGCGGCTTCGGTCCTAGAGTATCAGTCTACCCGATGGGGGACAGCACAGACACCGGTAAACTGAGGCCCACGAGCACAGCCTCCCCCGCCCACGCCGAGGCCTCCGCGCCCTGACTCGGTCCCTTCCCGGGGCCTGACCCCCGCGCTGGCTGACGGATGACCCCAGCTGCCGCCAATCCATTGGTTCCAGCTCCCGGGGGGCAGCGCAGAACAAAGCGCGCTTTGTGACGGGGCCGTCCCCTCGGCCGCGCCGCCCGCCGCCGGGACCCCCTCCGGAACTCGCAGCGACGCCCCCGGCCGACAGCCGTGTAATGTCTTCCAGCCCGCGGGCTCCGCGCGCCCCGCCCCGACCCGACCCTCTGTGTCCGGGCTGCAGGCCTGCCAGCTTGGGCTCCCACCCTGATCGCCGCTGGCAGCGGTGGAAGCCACTCTAGCTTGCCTGTTGTCACAAAGTCACTTTAAATTCCCAGGGCGCCGGCTTTGAACTTGGTGCCTCGGCCACCAACCGTGTGACCGCCCCCCACCCCAAGCCGGTTTAATCCTCCGCTCGCACATACACCAGGGACATGTCGGAGTAACTGGTACTCTAGCTGTCCTGGGGGTGTAGCTCACCTCATCCAGCCTCGGTTTTCCAGTCTCTATAATAGGGGCAAGAGCTGGGCTTCGGTAGCACAGGTAGGAGCAGGGCGCTGACTGACCTAAACTGGGAGTGCAAGAAAGATGGGAATGTCGGGAAAGCAGGGCCAGGTGGAACACCCCAGGCGGAAGCCCTGATGTGGCTGTCAGCAGGAAGAGTGACTTAGCAAGAGACAAGTGAGAAGGCTGCATGTCTGAGACACTTGGGGTGGAAAGGTGATGGAGGGCAGGTGATGGAGCAGGTGATGGAGCAGGTGATGGAGGGCAGGTGAGGAGGCTGGGAAAGGCTTTGCTGGAGATGCAGTGGGGGCTGGGACAAGAGGCCCCCCTCTTCTTTCCCATTGAGTGAGCCAGGAATTAGCAAGGCTGCTGAGCAGGAAAGGAATGTGGTCCCACTCTGGCTGCTGAGCAGGAGTGGGAAGGGGTGGGCACAGTATCGGGGAGTGGGTACAGCTGCTGGGCTAGGCCCAAGTAGAAAGAAGTGTTGGGAACCAGGACTTGCCAGTGGCCAGCGTGTGATCTAAAGAGAGACCCTGGTGGTCCTGTCGACTTCGCTACAGGTGAACATGGAACAGAGACCCCAAGCCCTGTGGTGAATCCCATTCTGCCCCTGGTGCTTGGGGTGGGATGGGAGGGGGAGAGTCAGACAACACAGGACACACACAGGGCGTCTGCTCCCCCAAGTGCACCCCAAAGCAGTGAGGTGACAAGCATGCTCCTACGAACCCCATGCAGTGCCCCCCTCACAGTCTGGGTCACTGAGGACAGAGGGCTTCAGGGGTCATTAGTCCTAAATGCCTGATTCTATTTGCTTCCGTTCGACTTGAGAGTAAACCCAGAGTCTCGCTCTGTTGGTCAAGTTCATAAAAACAAAAGTTTTTCTCGCATTCTCAGTGTTGGCCAGTATCAGGGGGCTGCGTGACAAGGTAGTGAGTTTCCCATCCCCGGAGCAATGCAAGCTGAGACAGGGCAACTTCTGAGCGCAGCTGCTGAAGACACCAGGGCTGTGTAGAACAGACTCACTCCAGGAGGAACAGATATTCACTGGCTTGCTTGTTTCCAGTTCTTCCGGTTTTCCACCTGTCTACTCTGCATGGTGGCTGGCTTCCAGGCCTTTGGCCACACCACATCCACACATTGGTGACATTGCTGCAGTGGAAGTCTGACTTTTAACAGCAGGGTCTCCTTTGCGTACAGACAACCACTTGAAGCGTTGCCACCTGAGGCATGTCGACAAATGCACGCAGCCCCATGACTGTCTCCACATCAACACTTCAGTGATTCCTGTCATCCAATTTCCAGAGCTCCCCTGGCCTCTGACAGTCTTCTCCTTGGAAAATGTCTGACAGGGCTCCAGAAAGAGGTGCCTGCTTTGAGCTCCCACCAGCAAAACCCACACACCCACCAAAAGTCAGAATTCATCATCAATTGAAAGTAACCAAAGGAGTCCCCAGTGCAGGGTACATGAGGCTAATCCGCTGCCCTGCAGCACCAGCGTCCCATAGGGGATGCCAGTGTGAGTCCCAGCCTTCCCACTTCTGATCCAGTTCCCTGCTTGTTGCCTGAGAAAGCAATGGAGAATGGTTCAAGTTCTCAGGCCCCTGCACCCACCTGGGAGCCAGCTGATCCTGCCTTTGGATCAGCTCAGCTCTGGCTGTGGCGGCCATTTGGGGAGTGAACCAGTGGATGGAAGACTGATCTCATTTTGATATCTCTGTCTCTCTCTCTAGCTCTCAAATCTGCCTAGGCTGGGCTGGTGTTGGAGCTACAGAGAAAAACTATCACTGGCTGCTGTACGGCCTCCAGGCAGGCAGGGTGCTGAGGGAACGGCAGACCCGGAGCAGGTGTCTGCTGGATGGATTCTTGGCAAACAAAAGATAGTCACCTGGTGCCTCCTTGACACTCCAAGTTTTTTGCTTGGACCAAGTGTGCCTGGAGCAATGAGAGGAGGTCACCCTTGAACAGCAGCTTGAATGGAGTTCATCCCCCTCCCGCTCATTCGACAGATGGGGAAATAGGGGCACAGACAGGTAAAGAGGCTGCACAGGAAAAAAAGAGAGAAATAAGAAGTGAGCAGAACCTGGGACTGCAGGTTTGCTGCTCTCCTGGGCAGGGGAGCAGGCTTAGGAAGGAGGTTGGAGGGGAACTCCCGGGCATCGAGTCTGGAATCCATTTGCTGTGGCCTGGTGATGTTTTCCCAGGGAGAAGTGGGAGGCCCTGGCCCAGCCCCTCCTGGAGCGCCCCCCACACACCATCTGCTCCCTGTTTATTTATTCATACTTAAATCTCACCTCCCACCCCTGCCAGGGGCACCAAACATA
This sequence comes from Ochotona curzoniae, assembly GCF_017591425.1. Classification (NCBI taxonomy): domain Eukaryota; kingdom Metazoa; phylum Chordata; class Mammalia; order Lagomorpha; family Ochotonidae; genus Ochotona; species Ochotona curzoniae. The sequence goes on along the minus strand of NW_024465894.1, from coordinate 16,546,623 downwards.
CAGCATCCCCGTAGAGAGGGGCAAGCAGGGAAGAGTCTACTGCCTCCGCAGGGGCTGGTGGGCCAGACCGGCTTCAAATCCCAGCTCTGCTGCTCCCTGGCTCCGGGCCTCAGTTTCCCCATCTGTAAAATGGTATTCATGCCAGTAGCTGCCTCTCAGGGTCAAGAGTGAGAACTCAGCAGAGACCTGCGGGCAGCATCCGGCACAGAGAGACCCCACAAGTTGTTCCTTACTGGCCATTCTGTTCCCTGGGCTCCTCTGCACGGGGCTACTTCCCTGCAATCTGAGGACTTTTAAGCCTAACAGCCAGAGGATTGTAAGGACCCCTGCACCCTCCTGGTTCTCTCTTCTGGCCCTGGCCCAGGTAGGTGGTCTGGAGCCCTGCCCCCAGGCCCGGCTGTCCCTCCCCAGCCCCACCTCCTGCTGCAGGCTGGCATGGTGGTTACTGATGATTGGGAGGGCACACCCCAGCGGTCAGGCGCTGCAGGCCCAGGCTGCTCCCGGGTGTTGTTCTGCGGTCTGCTCTGTGGACCCCAAAGCAACAGACTTCTTCCTCCCCATCTATGTGCCCTGCCTCCCATGGGCTCTCCCTTGTACCTCCTACCTCCATGCAAATCCTCCTTTCTGTCCACATTCCCCTCCCCTGTGTGCCCCATTCTCTCTGCACGCCAGCCTCTTTGCAGCCCTCATACCCCCTAGATCTGGGTTCACTCTGCCTATGCCCACATCTCCTGCCCAGGGTGCCCCTCTTCCCTCCCTCAGCCCAGGCTCCTCCTGTGGCCTCACTGAGCCACTGCTGCCTCTTCCAACCACAGCGTCTCCCAGCATCCAGACTGGGGTGGGTTGGCACTGCCCTACATGGGGCAGGTGGCTGTGCAGGCTCCAAGCAAGGCTCAGGAACTGTGTTGGCCAGGGTTTCTGCAGCCACAGCCACACTGGAGCCATGAGGTGGGAACACACAGAGGCAGGGCACAGGGACCTGGAGGTGCTGCCCACCCTGTGACCCCACCTGCCAGTGCTGTTCAGAACCGGCTTCCTGCCTGCCCCCCTAAGGACTCAAAGGACACCCCCCTAAGTCTCACAGGAGGACCTGAGCTCCCTGTGTTCTCCAGCTTCTCTTTGTAGCACTCTGAGGTTCCTGGGCCCAGGCAGACAGGGGAGAAGGTATAGGGAGCCTGCACTGCCAGGCCTTCTGGAAGCAACGCGGGGGGAGGGAGGGCCAAGGCAGGTGTTTGGGGGCTGCTATAGATCCCCACTTCCCCCTTCCCGCCCTCACCCCACCCGGCCCCTGCCCTCTTCCCCTGCCCCCCCTCCCCCACCCGCTCTCATCTGGCCTCCATGTGCTGGCGCCTGCACCTGAATACACACTCTCCACCCATCTGTCTTGGGCTGTCAGAGGATCAATGGGGCTCCCAGGGCCTAGCCCAGCAGGGAGCTGGATGGGAGTCCCTAATGAGAGCTAAGAGGGGGACCCGAGGCTGGGGGTGACCAAGGGGAGCCAGGCTGAGAAGTGGGACGGGAGCCTGGGGCTGCTGGTGCAGCAGGAGTTGCCCTGGCAGGCGGAGTTCCCAACATCAAGCCACGGTGGCTCCTGTGGGCAGCAATCACACACTGCTTCCCAAGCTTGTTGGCTTCTGACCTTGGAGACCCAACCCTTCCCCACTCTGGGCCTCCATTGCTTTATCAGTGTGCCACCCTGAGAGTGTAGGCAGATCTGAGCATCAAGGGTCAGTAAGAGATGTCTGCTTACAGGCACAAATGGAAAATCTCCAAGATGTGCAGTGAAATATGGCATGAGACAGCATACATTTAGAGAAGGTTGTGCTTGAGAAGGCTGGCTGAGTGTGGTAGTTCAGCCCTGCATGGCGCACCCTGGAAGGACCAGTGAGAAGCAGGTGGTGAGGGAGAGGCCAGGGCTAGACTGGGCAGCATACCTGCCTACTATGTTGATATATGGCTCCATGTCCATAACCTCCAGGGTCCTTCTAGTTGGATGGAGTGCAAGTGGACCAGCCTGGCCGGGGAGTGTGCAGACACATGGCATCTCCCTGCAAGGGCCAGCTTTGTGATCAAGAGAAAAGCAATAACTTCCCCAGGGATGCTCCGGAACCAAGGGATCATGGTGAACACCACCAGTATCAGGGCAAGTCAGTGCACATGGCTCTGGTGGGCAGCACTCGGGGAGTGGGCACAGCACCCCTCCTGTGAGAGGGCCTGATCTGAACCTAATCATAAAGGACCAGACATTGGATCCACACACCATGGAAGGCACTTGGGGTGATAGCCAATAGTGTTCCCTGTGCCCGGCCTCTTCAAGGGCCTGGGTCTCCTTGCAGCATGGCATGAAGGCACCGACAACTAGCCTCCAAAGTCACTTTTGCCATGTCTCTGGATGACAGCTGTTACCAACCCACTCAGACCCAAGGGGGCAGACAGGAGCTGTGGCCTAGAACCATCATAGCACCTAGACCCTTCAAGGCAAATCAAAAGCTGCTTTAGTTGGCTGGGGCAGCAGTACAGGGAGCTGGCTGTGCCCAGCTCCACTTCCACTTCTAGATCTCTCAGCCCAACAACCAAATCATGTAGTCACCCCCAAGGGTGTAGCCAGCTGGAGAGCAGCCCCACTCAGCTTGGCTAGTGAGGGCAGGTCTCCTGGAGGAGGTGAGGCACGAGCTAGGTCTTCAAGAATACGGACATCAGGAGGTGGGGTGGGGCAGGGGGGTATCCAGTGACAAGAAGAATTGGGAATTCCATTGGGAGTTAGGACAAAATGGGTTCTGGCCCCCACTGACCCACTCTGCCCAGGGGCAACATCAAGCAGCCCACATTCCCACTCTAAGCCTCACCTGTAAACGAGGAATGTTCACTGCAATGCCTTCAGGGAACGATGCATGCAAGGTGCCCTCTGGCAGGATAACCCCAGCCTGGCATCTTTGACTGACACATGCTGCCCAGAAGTTGTCTCAACTGGGGCTCTGGGTCAGCAGCTAACCAGAGGGCAGACAGCAAAGGAGGAGGGCCTGACTTACACAACATTGACCTGCCTCCACTTGTCTCTGTCCATTCTTCAAATTCACTTTAGAAAAATGTGGCGAGTGGCTGTCACTTTTCATTGTATGTCTCTCTCCCTCTCTCTCTGTGTCTCTCACACACACATGCCATCCTGCCTCTCCCTGCCTCCTACCAAGGAGTCCTGAGAGATTTCCAGAGGGGCACCCACAACCTTGAAGATGGTTTGTGGGGGGGTGGGGAATCTTGGCTCACAAGGGGTCACACCGTGCTCTCCACCCCTTTTACCTTCTTGTCCTCCCCGTCCAGCAGGAATTCCACAGTGCAGCATGGAGTTCCGGTGCATTTTATGAGCCAACCACCAGCAGACACATGGAGAAGAAAAACATCCCTCCGGAGCCCTGCTCAGCTCTCAAAACCTGATTTCCGCTCTGCCGGAGGTGCCTGGGCTGCTTTAACCCTCTGTGGGAGGGGATCTGGGGTCAGAGTCAAGATCCTTGCTTCCTACTCTGCAGGACACCTCACAGGCCTGCCTGCTGCCTCAGCAGCCCCTGCTCTGCCCACCACCACCCCTCTCCCCTGGGGTACTCAGTTTCCCCTCTGACCCACTGGGCAGAGCCTGCTCCCAGCCCCATACCCCCTGGGGATGAGGCCAGCCTTGAAGCCTGTACTAGTGCTATGGGCCAGCTGTGGGCTGCGCAGCAGAACCGGGTGTGAGCAAGCAAGTAGGCAGGTGTGTCGAAGCTGGAAGCGCTCAGCTGGAAATGCTTTGAGATCCGGTTCTGCCTGGCTGGAGTCAAGTGCTCGACCTTGCAGGGTCTGAGCTTCCGCCCCACCATGTGAGATGGGCTTCCTTGGCAGATGGCTCTCCTGGGACTGCAGCGAGGCCTGGATAAGCTCAGGAGGCCATCGCTCAACATGTGACCTCAGCAAGTCACAATTACTGCTGTCGCCATCTCTGTCCCCTACTGCTACCCAGCAAGTCATAGATCCTGCATGTATAGAGTGTGCGTGCGCACACAAACACACACACACACACTGATGCTGCCCGCATGCTCGCCAGCAGTCATGGAGATTGGATGGGCTTGCTGTACTGATGGGCTTGCTGTACGTTCTAGCTGAGGTTGAATTAGTGGCATCTCTGCCTTCTTGTTCAAGGTCTTGTTCAAAGCACTGTGCTGCCCATTGGTGATGCTGCCCATGGGTAATGCCTCCACTTGCAGGGCTACAGGGCTGGGGCGGAGGCTGAACGATGTTCCTCAGGGTGGCTTGATTTGGCCGTGCCCAACAGAGGGGGCTTGAGCCTCACCAGCCCTGGGTTACTGACTGGGCTGCTGATGTGTGCAACAGAGGAATGAATCAACACCGTGTGTTAATGTGGGTGTTTGCAAACAGACACAAACAGACACACACACACACACACACACACACACACACACACACAACAAGCTTTGGTGGGGCGAGCAGACATCACAAAGTAGCAGCTAAAGCCAATGCTTGCGATTGTTGGTGGTTCCTTTCCAAGCTGCCCCACTTCCGATCTGGCTCCCTGCTTAGGAATTGGGAAAGCAGTGGAAAATGGTCCAAGTGCTTGAGTCCCTGCACCCACATGGGAGACCCAGAAGAAGCTCCTGCTCTCATCCTGCTCTCAGCCTAACCAGGTGCCTTTGGTGTCTATCTGGGGAATATAACTCTGACTTTCAGATAATTGCAGGAATTAATAATAATAATAATAATAATAATAATAATAATAAACAAGGGCCCACCATGATGGCTCAGTAGTTAAATCCTCACCTTGCTCCTATATGAGCAAGTGTCTTCATGTTGCAGCTTTCTCCTGATCACAGATCCTGTAGTTGGGGATTCACCATGGGCACAGCAAGGGCCAACATCCCACCGTAGCAGTTTAAGCTGCTGCCAGGATGCTAGCATCCTATATCAAGAGCTAGTTCCAGACCCAGCTGCTCTGTTGCCAATCGGCTCCTTCTAAAGCTCCCGCAAAGGCACCAGATGATGGCCCGGGTACCAGGAACCCCTGCCATCCCTGTGGGTGACCAGGACAAAGTTCCTGGCTCCCGGCTTTGGCCTAGCCCAGCCCTGGCCGATGTGACCATTGGAGAGTGAACCAGTAGATAGAAGCTTTCTCTGTGTGTCTTTTTTCTGTCACTCTGCCTTTAAAAATAAATAATTCATATATATATATTTTTAAGAAAGGCCATCTGAACTTGTCACATGACCCTTCTGAGCTTCAAGCCAGAGTTCCAACAAACATGGAGGATGCTGCACCACCCTTGATGACCCCAGCTTCACGAGATGCACAGTCACTTTGGCCAAGTTCATGGGTCAACACGGTCAGAGGCCTGCTTGGGCTCCAAGGATGGGGACACAGACCTCAGATCCTGATGGGAAGATTGGGGTGAGTTTATCAGTCATCACAGCTGTGAGCCCTGAATTTATCAATGAGAGACACAGGTGCAGTCTGGCCTTGACCACTCTCCTAGCTGGGTTATCTTGGGGCAAGTTTCTGTTTCCATTTCTGTGACACAGTGGTGACCCCAGACACCGGTCCCTAGGAAGAAGTGAGACCCTGAGTTAAAGGCAGTTTGTGCTAACATCCTGAATATCAGTATAACACCTGGATGTACAATGACTTGCATTTGGCTGGATGTAACAGAAACCTAGCACAGTGGCTGTGCTGGTGACACTTTTATTTTTCAAGAAGTCATGGACTAGTGTGGCTGCTCGAAGAAATCATAAAAATCACCACTGTTCTGGCTTCCCACTCAGCCATCCTTAGCAATGTAGTGCCTGTCCTTATGGCTCCAAACTGGCTGCTCTGCCTCCAGGAATTGCACCTCCATTCCAGGCAGGAGGAAAGCGAAGGTGGGAAAACATTAGCTTTCTCAGGAGACTCTGCCATTTCCTTTAGGGAAGCAGGCCCTTTCTAGTAACTCGTGTTTTCATCTCTTTGGTCAGAATGTCACACAGCCACCCCAGACAGCGAGGTAAGCTAAAAAGGGAAGTATTTGTGGCTGGGCTCATAGCTGCCCTGAACACAGCCAAGTTCTGCTGCTGAGGGTCGGGGAGAGACAGCTGCAGCCTCAGGCCAACCTGGGACAGTAACCCACACAGGCACCTGCTGTTTCAGCATCACACAGGCAACAGGATAGACAGAAGCAGAGTTGCATCCTGGGGCTTCCTCATATAAAGCAGCTGAGATCCTCTATATTTGATCTAAGCCACCACCTCCTGCAGGAAGCTCCCCCAAACTACCCTGGCTTTCTTATCCCAGACTTGTTGTCTGGGTCGGGCTACCAAACTGGATACCAGGTGGTGTAATCTGCCCAGGTCAGGGTTCTGTGAAGCCAACTCCAAGCCCCCAGCCCCATCCTGCCCAGGCTGCAGAGTGGAGCAGAACTGTCATTAATATGTGAGTTCTTGACGCAGAGCTATCATTAGTCTCTTCAAGCAGGCTGAGGTGCAGAACTCTGTCCCACATCCCCAGCTAGACCCAGCCATCCACATGGGAAGCACAACTGACCGCCCAGGTGAGGTTTGGTGCAAAGGAAGTGTGGGAATCTATCAGCTTGTTCCTTCACTCAAAGATGCCTCAAAGCACCAGGCTCCAGCCCAGGGTGCTGGGACACAGCCCCTGCCCTAGAGTCTAACGGGGGAAGATCGATGAGATTGAGGGACAAACGGGACAACCCACTTCTCTGTCACTGGCAAGTCAGGTCCTTCCGGGGACTGTGGATACTCTAGGGATGCCTGCTGTGCACGGGACTGGGACAGCCAGCATCCATTGCAGTGAGGCAGGACTTAGGCTAAGGATGGATACTGTCCCCATCTCAGCAACCCCAGCCATGGCGGTGTTACGTTACACAGATGCTATAGGATTCAATAACATTGGGTTCTCCAAACACATTCAGACATTTCAGTCCCCAAAGACTTGGGTTTCTGGTTGATGATACCTGTGAGTGATGGGCAGACTGGGAGGGACACTTGATCTAGCAGGTGGGCTGACAGGAGGTAGTGCCTAAGGCAGTGCTTGCCAAGGCACGGGTTGCTGAAGCCGAGAGGCCTAGCTTCTCTCTCTCTCTCTCTGCTTCCTGGTCCTCTTTATGACCATTGCCCTGCACATCCTCTACCCATGGCAGTCTACACCAGGTCCCACACTAAGCGGGGCCATCTGATCTTGAACTGCAACTCTCAGAACTGTAAGCTAAAATGTGCGTTTCCCTGAAATATGCTCTTCGGGGGTTTTGGTTTAAGTAACAAAAAGCAGATGAGTGCACCAGCGAAGCACACATGGGAGTTGGCGAGAGCCGTAGTCATCACAGCTCTACCCAGGGAGGAAGGAGCTGGAAGGCAGCACTGGGGCTGCCACCAAGGGGGTGGGGAAAGGAGGAAAGGGGGATACATGCACGCCACACATACTGACCTTGCTGGCAGAAGCAGCAGACTTGAGTAAGAACACAGAGCAGCACTGAGGAAGCTAAACAAAATAATCTGAATCAGAACTACAGAAATTACCACTTGTATACAAATGTAGCATGCACGTTTTTAACTTGGAAGGCAGAGTTACAGAGAGAAAGAGCGAGATCTTCCGTTCACTGGTTCACTCCCTAAATGACCACAATGGCCGCAGCTGGGCTGGCCCGAAGTCAGGAGCTTCCTCTAGGTCTTCGACATGAGTCCAGAGGTCCAACCATTTGGGCTATCTTCCACTATTGTCCCAGGTCAAAAGCAGGGAGCTGGATCAGAAATGGAGCAGCCAGGACTTGAACCTGGTCCCACCTCAGAGAGAGAATTAGTTTCCTGTGTCATAGCACTGACCCCACCCCATTTTTATCCAGGAAAATGATATATCCAAGACATGCCTCAAAGATACTGGAGTAGAGACTGGCTTGTGGCGTTATGACGCCGGCATCCCATATGGGTTTGTGTGCCAGCTGCTCTACTACCAATCCAGCTCCCTGCTAATGGCCTGGGGAAAGTGGCAGAGGATGGTCAAATGTTTAGATCCCTGCACCCACATAAGAAAACTGGATGAAGCTCCGGGCTCTTGGTTTCACCCTACTCCAGCCCTGGCCATTGCAGCCATTTGGGGAGTTTACCAGTTGATGGATGATCTCTCTCTCTCTCTCAATCTTCCTTTTAAATAAAGAGGAATCAGGGCAGCGATGGCCATGATGACCTGCACCATGACAATGGGACTGGAAGCAGGATTATCCAGTCAGACCCAAAGGGACGGGTAGCACTCCGGGCAGGGACGACAGCTGGGGAAGGGTCAGAGATGGACGAAACTGGTGGTTTCAGGAGGACTGCAGCCCAGGGGTCCATGCTCAGGGAGACTAGCTCCTGACCCAGCCGCTGAGCTCTCTGCCCATCAGACCTTCCTCCTCCTCTGACCTGGTGACCCTTCAGCCACGTGGCTGAGGAAGGAGTTAGTGCTTTAGAGTCAGATCAAACTGATTTTCCATATGAGTCCACTGTGCGATCCCAAGCAAGTCACTTTCTCCTCTCTGAACTCATAATATGGGAATCATGAATATACCTCCTGCGCCCATGATAAGCAGGAAGTGAGATGGAAAGATACACAAAGCCCTGTCTCTGAGGAGAGGGGGATGGGCAATGGGCAATTAAGTGTCTTCCAAGTTCACTGCGTAGCTTTCTATACCCCAGACCTAGGTCTGGCACCTAGCAGGTGTTCAGTACTTGAGAATGAATAAATGAATGAGGCAAGGCAGTGAGAAAGGCCACAGAAAGCAAACAGCCAGGGACAGAGGGAGAGCCGAGAGTGCCAGCAACAGAGAGGGGCAGGTGTGGAGCTGGTCCTGGCATTCAGGGAGAGTTTAGGCGAGAGTCCAGGGCAATGAGGAAAGGTGCTAGGAAGACAGCAGGGCCATGTCTGCATGGGCACAGGGTCAGACACAAGGCCAACATGGCTGGGATTGAGTGAAATCAGAGATCAGACAGGGCTGGGACTGGTGGGGGAATGGACTAAGACATAAGTAGGAGCCCCTTCCCACTGGCAGCCCAGGCTGTTGGCTGGGGCATAACTGTTGCACAAAGCCCTCTCAGGTAGCAAGACTGTGCCATGCACTGGGCAGACTGCCATCCCCTACCCAGAGAATGGGCACTATTTTTATGCTCCATTTTCAGAGCAGGAAACTGGTCTCAGGGGCATGGGAGCTAACCTTGACAGCAGACCTGGGTCTCTGAGATGCCAGGCCCTGGGCTTCTCCCACCACATTGTCCTCTGAGTCCTTGTTTACCACGAGCCTTTCCCTCTCTGGCAGCAGGCAGGCCCGGCTCAGTTCTCATTCATGGTTTTAGTTTACTCCCAGGATCCCACGTGTCACAAGCTGCCTAAGGAGTAAATGAATGAATGAGCCAGGCAGGCTAGCCCCCTCCCTGCCTTCCGGCTGACCCTGCTTGGAGCTGGGACTGGACAGAGGAATTTCAAGCCCCACTGAGGGTCAGGAGTAGAGGGGAAGGGAGGGGGCGAGGAGGGAGAAAGCGAAAGTGGAGGGAGTGAAGCCCCAGCAAGGAGGAGGCGCAGACAGGGAAGGAAATCTCCCGGTAATAATTCATCAACTCAGGAAGCAGCGGCCGGGCCTGGGGGCTGCGTGTGGGGCTGGCCCTGCAGGGAGGGGGCCGCTGCAGACGCCTGCTCCTCCTCCCCAAATCCCAGCATGGCCAGGGTCACGGTCAAATGGTGTATGGGGAAATAGGGGGGGGTGGGTAGCAGGGGGACGGCGGGGAGCCAGGTGTGGGAACAGACTCTCAGGCAGACTTTGGGTCCAGAAGGCTTAAGCAGGCTCTTCTCCAGGCAGACAGCCGAGGGAGAGCCCCTCCTCTCCATGCCTCTTGCTCTGGGTCAGCAAAGTCGAGAAAGCACAACACAGCAGACCTGGGAGCAAAGGGGCCAGAGGAGCCAAAATGCAGCTAGAAGCTTCCTGGCTCTGCTACCTGCGCCTACTGTGTCAACCAGTGCCTGCCCTCTGAGCCAGAGAGAGAGCTCCTCTCAGACCCCTGAGATGGAGTTGGCAAATGCACAAGAAACACCCCAGAGCCATCTTCAAATCTTGTAGATCTCCCAGAGCCCACCAGGAGGGGACAGGTTAGGACCAACCAAGAAAAGATTCCCAAAGGAGGCACAGTCTGGCCTGTGTGATGGGGTGTGGGGAAAGGATCCCAAGAGGTAGCACAGCCTCCCTCACCAGGGGGGTCCGAGCTGTGGTTGTCCAGGCTGGCCAGGCTGCAGGTCAGAGCTTGTGGTTGTCCATCAGAGGTTTCCAGCTGGACCCAGTGTCAGCTGGGCATGGGAAAGCACCCAGGGCTGCAGCATCAGCCGAGGGCCTCCACCAAAGTATCAGCTCGCTGATGGTCCACAGTGGTTTGGTTCATGCCCGCGGCCTTAGATTGGATGCAGAGCAGGTTCTAGGATCAATTATTGAGCAAATCGATAAATTCATGAGGAATTACTAGTAAGCGTTTGGATTTGGGGTTCAATTGTTTTGTTTGTTTGTCTGTTGCTAAGTTTGTCATCAGGACACAACTTGGCCAAATCCTGGTTTTTCCATTGTTGTTCACTAAACTCTCTCCCGTGACATTACCGCCATCGTCCTTGGGTTAGTACAAAATACAGACTACAGGACTCCATTCTAAAACTGTGTGGGTCAGGGCCACCTGCCATGTGAGAGGTACTTCCTCAATTTTTACCGCATAGGAAAAGCTGAAGGAGCACAGGCTTAAAATTTGCAGGCGGGAGGGCTGGAGGAGGCATCTTTGCGACCCAACCAGGAAAACCCTGGCCAAGAGAGGAGAATGAACCTGCCTGGGATCTCCCAGCCGGTCCGGGACGAAAACGGGGACACCCCATCCCACTCGCTGGTCCAGACCTCTGGCCTCTGCCCAGATCGCCTCGCGATGACTTGAGAGCCTTCAAGGCGGTCCGCCTGACTCCCGGGCCCTGCTTTCAACCTGGGGACCTGAGAGGCGACGGGCGTGTCGCCACTGGCCAGGGCTGCAGCGGGCGCTTCTCCATTGGCCGCGGCGGACCCTCCGCCTCCAGCCGGGGCGGCCTCGGGCTCGGCCCCACCTTCGGCTATAAGGCGGCGGCTGGCGGGGCCGTGGGAGCGCGCTGGAGCGCACGGCGGGGCGCGGCCGAGGAGGCGGGGAGCCGGCTCGCCGAGGGACTCGGCCGGGCGCCCATGGCGTTCGCGCTGCTGCGCCCGGTCGGCGCGCACGTGCTGTACCCCGACGTGCGGCTGCTGAGCGAGGACGAGGAGAACCGCAGCGAGAGCGACGCGTCGGATCAGTCGTTCGGCTGCTGCGAAGGCCTGGAGGCGGCACGGCGAGGCCCCGGCCCCGGGGGCGGGCGACGGGCGGCCGGCGCGGGCCCCGTGGTGGTGGTGCGACAGCGGCAGGCGGCCAATGCGCGGGAGCGGGACCGCACGCAGAGCGTGAACACGGCCTTCACGGCGCTGCGTACGCTCATCCCCACCGAGCCGGTGGACCGCAAGCTATCCAAGATCGAGACGCTGCGCCTGGCGTCCAGCTACATCGCTCACCTGGCCAACGTGTTGCTGCTGGGCGACGCGGCCGACGACGGGCAGCCGTGCTTCCGCGCGGCCGGCAGCGCCAAGAGCTCCATCCCCTCGGCCACTGCCGACGGCGGCCGCCAGCCACGCTCCATCTGCACCTTTTGCCTCAGCAACCAGCGTAAGGGGGTGAGTGCGCCCAGTTCCTGGATCGGGGCCGGCAGGGAACACGGGGAGAGGGGAGGCTGGTCAGGGAGACCCGCTGTGGCGCAGGGGGCGACCGCCGCCTGATCCGTGCGATGCGCAGCCTCCTTCTCCCCCAACCCCAAAGGGCGAGGGGAATCCCGCACGGCTGCCGGCGGGAGGATGCCTTCTTGCCTCAAAAGGTGCATTGGGCTTTCGTTCCTTCCTGGAGCAGGGCGCAAGGAAAGGGTAACAAAGACTGCCTGGCCGTTTGGAATCCCGGCTGCTGCAGCTTCCGCCTCTATCTGAGGAGGGACAGCGGCAGTGGGTGGTGAAATTCCCAGGCTGCCCCCTCCTTGACATGACACCCCCAGTCGTAGACCCTGGCCCAAACAATGGCGATTGAGAGGCAAGGGGGTCATATACCCTCAGCCAGCACGCTGAGATGCCCCGCTGATGGACAGTAGGTGGGAAAAGGTCCTCCTCCAAGCACCCAGCCAGTAATGTAGTGTAGGGAAACAGGCACTGTGGGGTCAGCTGGACAGAGCTGGGGCATGAACCAAGCTAGCCCAGGACCCACGGGGGCTGGGGAGCAGCCAAACTTACAGAGTCAAGCTTAGCATCGTGCCCAGCCTCTCCCTCTTTGTCACCTGGGCTGTGTGACAACTTTGGATCCCAGCAGCCACCATTTACATCCAGGGAAGCTGAGGCTGAGAGTCCTGACCGGCTTGTGGTGGCCAAATTATCGAGCGAGGGCAGCTGCATCCAGGCCCCTGACTCCTGGGTCTGTGGCTCTCACAGCTGGCCTACTGTAAGAAGGACAGCTCTGTGCTGTCTCATGGCAGTGTCTCCGTGCCTTGGCCCTAGCTCACCCACTTCTCAGCCTAGCTTGGCACCCCTGGGCTGCCTCGCTTTCCCCTCAATTGATCCTGTTAGCCTCTGAGGGGTACCCTGTCAAGGCCCCCCGCACCCACCTGGGGGGCCTCATCTCTGCCCCAGGCTGTGGCACAGGTTGACAGCCATGATGCTACCACTGGCTCAGCTGCCCGTAGCCGCCCAGCAGCCGCCCTCGTTAACTCTGAGAAGCAGGTGGTTTACGGCCACCTGGTCTCCACACAGAGCAGGGTGATGAAGACAGAGCACTGTGCTGGGGGCAGGGGGAACTGGGAACTGCAGAAGCCCAGGGGAAACCCTCCCAACCCGACCCTGGGGCTCTCCCCACCTGCTGGGAAACTCAAACCCTGACATGGAGCTGGGCCTTGCACTCAGATCTCCTATGCTTGGCAGCAGGAGAAGGACCAAGTGTGAAGGCCTGGCACTACAGGCCCTGGGGTGAAGACCTGCGGATGGGGGAACAGGGAGTCATAGACCCCCTCCCCCAACAGTCAAGCAGGCCACATCTCTGCCAGCCTCAGGCTCTCCCTCTGCGCGCAGGGCCTTGGCGAGGCCTAGTTGCTTCCCTGGAACCGGTGTGTGGGGCTGAGAACACAGCCAAATTTGGCTGTAGGAGCTGCGCTCACCACTCCACAGACTCCTCTGGGACTAGACAGTCAGGTGGGGTCATCCTTCCCCCCACTCCAGGCCTCTCGTCAAAGGCTGGGCTGGAAGACAAAAGTCACCTTGGGGAGCCCCAATCCCTTCCACACTTTGGGGTGGGAGCCCCAGAGGCTATTCCTTCTCCCTGAACCATCCCTGTCACCTTCATATGCCCCGAGGCTGGGCTCTCTATGGAAACCATTCCCTGTAGCATCTTATGGTTCAAGGAGGGTTGAGACTCGGCTGTGGGTGGTAGAAACAATGAGTGGGCACAGAGGAAGGAGTGCTTGGGTCTGTTTTGGTTTCTCTTTTGTCCCCTGGTGGGGTGGCAGAAGCATGATCATCTGGTAAGGCTCCCTGCTGCAGGGGGACCCGGCTCAGGAGCCCACTTAGAGGACAGCTGGATCCAGAGCCGCCATCCGTTAGTAGTGCGTGCTGCTCACGGACATGAAAAGGACATACCCGTTAAACACTTAAAGTACAGCTAAGGCAGGCCTTTCCCTGTACGGTCTGGCGTAACCTGAGCGTGTGTGTGTGTGTGTGTGTGTGTGTGTGTGTGTGTGTGTGTGTTAGCCTGTGAAGTTACTCCATTGACAGGCAGGGAAACGAGGCCCGCTGGGACCCAGGACTGTCACATTTGGACCCAACTTGGGGTTCCTTGGCTCTGAGTTCCTAAAAGACAGTCCCTCGGCCAGGACCTCGTCCAGTACTCCTGGCACTTCACAGGCTGCACTCACTTTCACAAACGCCTTGGGAAGGTTGGTGCCCATTTCACAGATGAGGAGACAGATTCAAGGAGGTGAACAGTCCCCATTCTCACTGGGGACCCAGGTGTGCAGATAAACCCCAGAGATGGAGTGTGAAGCCATACTCCTGGGTCTGGGGACTTACCCCAGGAAAGGCAAGGAGGCAGTCCATCCCGCAACCTCCACACTACACCCTCTCCTCTGCCCCCTCCACCCTCCTCAGCTGCTCCTGCCAGACTTTGTCTGAGAAGCCCAGGCCCTGGACTCTGCTGGGACCGTGGCCTCAGCCCTGAAAATAGCCCTGCCTGTGAGTGAACATGTTGTCCCCGGGCTAGAGGGCCTCCAGGGAGGCTGGGCTCACATCTGGATGGATCTGCCCCAACCTGCACCCGGGGCTGGTGGAGGGAGGCCCGGGCCCGAGCTCCCAGATGGCCCACTGGCTGTCTGTGTGCATGGGCTGAGAAAGCTGCCTGTCCCACGGCATTCCCCCTGGCAGGGCTGCAAGCGAGGAGCACTCACCTTGGGGTTCACGACACCAGCGCTGGCCAAAACCAAGAGGGCTTGTCGAATGATGAGGATCTGCCGCCTAACTCCTACCAATTGGCTGGGTGCCCTGGGGCAGATCCCCACATTGCTAGAGGCTTCAGGACAGGGGCCACTCTCCCATCTGTGACCTCACTGGCTAATGAACAGTGCTGGGTCCCTCTTACCTCACCTAAAAGGGCCTGGTCGAGACTGGGTCTCATCTGGAAGCTTCAGGCCCGCCCCTGTATGCTTCTCTCCCAGCTGCCGCTATTTAACTCAAGCAGCACTGATGGGCACCTGCTCTGAACCAGGTCCTGAACTGGCAGCGTTCCCTGAGCTTCCAGCCTGGTGGGGAACTGAGGAGAGACCACCATCCCCTTTGGGAACTGTCCCCAGAAAGGCCAGAAATCTGCCCTCTGCAGTAGAGAAAGAAGCCTTCCAGGGTGGCTGGGCGGCCAGAGGGCCTGGACCACTTGGGAAGGTGGCGGAGGATGCGGTGTGACAGAGGGAAGGACCCTGAGTGGGGGAATACCTCCCCCTTGAATGTGAAACATTGGGCTGCAGAATCATCAGATGTTTTTTTCCCAAGCCACAGCACCCAAAGGGAAGCAATGGAGAAGGTGAACATATGTGGGCATGGCAACGCCTCTCCTAGCTGACCACCTTCCCTCGGTCCCTCAGCCCCAGAAGTGTCCCCTCGGCATCCCCTTGCTTTTGTCCTCACTCACTGTCAACTATGGTGTCGGAGTGGCCAACCTGGATTCATCCATCAAGTCTGTGCTGTGCCCTCAGGCTTGTTCCATGTTGGGGGTGATCTGATTGCACCTCCTCTTTCTCCCCTCCCACAGGGTGGTCGTCGGGACCTGGGGGGCAGTTGCTTGAAGGTGAGAGGGGTGACCCCGCTTCGAGGACCACGGAGATGAAAGTGGGCCCCCAGAGGCGCTTACTCGATGCAGGACTCGGGAGAAGGAAGCCAGGAGCCGGCCACTGGCTGCACAGGGGAGAAGACCCCAGAAGACAGAGCCACCTCTTCTTAGTGAAGGGACCAGGGGACAGTGACCTGGACCCTCAGGAGCCTCTGGCCAGGGCCCTGGGGCATCTCTGCGTCACCCTCGAGAGCTGCGACGATCCATGGAGGCTAGCCAGCCCTGGCTGAGCAGAGACAAGACAGAACTTTCGGAAAAACAAAGACTGTGGGTGACAGAGGGTATGAGCATGGTGGTGCTTGTGTGTGTGTGTGTGTGTGTGTGTGTGTGAGAGAGAGAGAGAGAGAGAGAGCGCGCACATTAGAGAGAGAAAGAGAGGAAGGGAGGGAGAGAGAATTGATGGGTTTAAAAATAAAAGATATTTTTAAATAAAAGATGTTTTTCCCAGCTAAAGAATGGAAGGGTTGTGGATATTGCAGGTCAGAGGCAGCCCCTTCCATGGAATTGTCTGTCTAGGGACGGAGAATTCCGAAGTTTCCCCGCCGGCTGCTGCTTAAATGGTGTTACATGGCAGTGAAGATTCTAATGCAGTCTTATCTGGGTCTGAGTGAGGACATGTCATCTCATTCACTTGACTCTAAATCCCCAGGGAAGAAGAGAATGAGTGATGTGCTGTCTGCCTTCCTCTTCCCTGCAGCCCCCAGCTAGCCACGAGGAGCAGCCGGAATCCCAGGGTTTCCCATGAAGCAGCTAGAACGTGCACAGATGACTCCCCACGCCCCAATCTCACTTCCTGCCTCTTCCTTTTCTCTTGACCCGTTTTGGGATTGTGCCGGGTCAGCACACAAGGCCAGTCCTCACTTGATGCTTTCTATGCCCTTTCGTAAAGGTGTCATTGCACAAGTGACATTGTATACACACCTGGTCTCCACCTGTGTGAATGCACCTGTGCCCACACTGAGTCCTGTGTAGCTGAGATGATTGCGTTTCCAGGACAAAGACAGCAAGCACATGGCAGAGTGATGCCCTGAGGTCTGGCCACTGTGAGAGCAGGAAGCAGCTCCCTCCTCCACTCCGGGGATCCCACCTGAACACAGAGCACAAGCCCTGGGCAGAGGCGCTGAGGTCACCTCTGCTGTACAGGATCAGCTGAGAGAGTGACCACATCACTGCTAGGAGGAGCAAGGAGCTCAGTGGAGCCACAATCAGAACTCAGAAGCCCAAAACGAGGGGAGCAAGCTAATCCATCAGCCTGTGACGCTAGTACCCACCCCCCCATATGGACACCAGTGTACGCCCTGGCGGCTGTACTTCTGATCCAGCTCTCTACTTGTACTCTGGAAAAGCAGGGGAGGATGGCCCAAGTCCTCGGGCTGCCACACTCACATGGGAGTCCCTGGCTTCCAGCTTCAGATGAGCTTAGCTCTGGCTGTTGCAGCAACTCGGAGAGTGAACCAATGATGGAAGATCTTTCTGTCTCCCTTTTCTATGTAAAATCAATCTTTCCAATAAAAATAGATGAAAATTAAAAACTTAATTTAAAATTAAAATGTGGGCATGTGGGTCACTTCTCACATGCTCATAACAGCCCACCAGGGGCCAAAGCCAGAAGCCAGGAACTCCACCCAGGTCCCCCACATGGGTGCAATGACCCAGCTACCAGCTCATGTTGAGTACTCCCTGGGTTTGAGCCGCCCAACCCCTCACTGCTCACAGCTGACTCTCTGAACCTGAACTAGATGCCATGGGTGAGCCCTACTGACCAGGGCTTGCTTGCAGACAAAACCCAAGGCTGGTGGCAACACGTGAGTCCCCAAGTCACCTGCCCTGGTCGCACTTAAACCCCCTTCTACTGGACATGGAGGAAGGAGGGTCCCCAGGGGCCCATCCCACGCACAGGCACTTTCCAGGGGCCGCTCCCTCCCCTCTCCTAGGTCCAGCCAGGGACACAGGTCTTGCCTATCCTGTGTCCCAGGAGCTTGCACTTCCCCCTCCAGGAGCTGATTAGGAAAGCATACTGCTCACCACCAGGCCTGCCCTGGTCCAGGCACAGGCAGCCTCTGGCAAAGCCACAGGAAAATATCTTCAACCTTGTCAATGGCAGGAAGCCTGGGAGTGGGGACAGTGCAGACACAGGGGTGCTCTTGGCTGGAGACCCACTTCTGCCACTGAAGTCAGCTTGGGGGAACCCCTGGAATGTGGCTGAGCTTCCTTGGTTCAGTCTAGCCAGCAAGTGCCAGCTAGAATGTAAAGGTGAGTGTTTGTTTTGCTTTGTTAACATGGTTTTTAATAGGCCGTATACACGCTGAGCAAGTGGTCCAAGGTATGTCAAGTAGCAGGCAGTAAAAAACATGAACCTCGCCTCCTCCCTCCCCAAAACACTGTTAGCTTCCTGGGTGTCCTTCTAGAAAGTTCAATACTGACCTATGTTTCTGGGGGAGAAAAAAAAAAGATAGGCTTCTCTTCTTGTGTTCTCATTATTAAAAAGAATACAAAAGATACAAAACCCAATAAAAGCAGCTGTTCCCCAAACAGCTGTAATTACAACTGTGATCCTGACAAGTTATTGTCGCAGTCCACGACCATTTACAGGACTGAGTTAAGACTTTCTCAAAGAATGCATGTCAAAGTGTTGTTATGAACTCAGCACACCTGTGAACACAGCAAGCCAATCAAGAATTATGAGCTTGTGTTGTGGCATAGCTCGTTAAGCCGCCACCCATGATCCTTGCACTCTTATGTGAGCACACCAGCTCCAGGTGCTCCCTGCTGACATACCTGGGAAAGCAGCAGAAGATACCCCAAGTACTTGGGCCCCTGCCACCTGCACCAGAGACCCAGATGAAGCTCCAGGCTCCTGGCTTCAACCTAGCACAGCTCCAGCCATTGTATCCATGTAGGGAGTCCCATCAGTGGATGGAAGATCTGTGGGTGTCTTCCTCTTTCTCTGCTACTCTGTCTTTCATTGAAATAAAATAAACCTTTCTTCAAAAAAAGGCAGGGCATTTAGCAACTTTCTGGGGTCCCCTCTTGCACTCCTACTCATCCTGGCTTATTGCAGTTATATTACCTTTGATATAGATAATTCACGCCCAGAGATCATGATGCAAATGACACAGACAAGGATAATACACTGAAGATAAACCTTCCTTCCGGCCATTCGGTCCCAGTTCTCAGAGGTGATTACTGCAACGCAGGGCTGTGTGAATGCCTGTGGAGACCACCTGCCCATCCCAGCAAGTGGCGGACATGCTTTTCCGCCACAGGATAATAGTTTACAGATCCTGCTTTGTAAACGCGGGCTGTACTGCGCGGGACTCGTTTTTCCTAACTACTCCTTGGCAACCTTGTGTGTCCCAAGGGTTGTTTGGTGCTTTTATACAACTGTGTAGTTCTCCATCATGCACGTAGTGCCACTTGCCAGCTTCCTGGATGGTGAGCAGTGTCCATGAGGGCTTTGTGAGCAGCATGGCCCGGCCCAACACACAAGGCTCCAAAGAAGCAGAGATAAGCAGCTACACCTCTGTGGCCACTACCTTCCCCATCGCCCCAGCCCTGGACACTTTCCAACCCAAGAGGGACCAGCCCAGCCTAACCAGGCTCCTCCAAGGGGGTGGGAGCAGAAGACAGCAGGCAGAGAAATGACCAAGCTCAGCCAAGTCACTGTGGTCCCAAAGGGCCAGACTGCAACCAAACCAGAAGTATAGACCCAAGGGCAACCAGCTCATCGCTTCCCAGGGAGGAAGCTGAGACAACAGAGGCAGCCACCTGCTGGAGGTCCCCCAGCAAGTCTCTGTCCCTGCCAGACCACCAGGACCCCGTGTCACCCCTCTCGTCATGTAGAGCATACTTCTCTAACTGCACATTTGCAAGCAGGAAGGCCTTGGTGGTCACTGGAGCAAGGGGGAACCTGAAGTCCAAACAGGGACAGTGATGACCCACAGTGGCACCGAGTTTTGGAACTGAGCAGGACTGGAAGCTAAAGACCCTTTCCTCCAGCCCAGGGCTCCCTCACCAGCCTGGGTCCCCCTTATGGGCCCAGTCTATTGCCATTCTTACCAGGTAGCGTTAAAAAGCAATACCACCCAGCAGTTCTGAAAATTATGGCATACTTAGCAGGTGAACACTTATGCATCTACGCACAGTCTCAACATGGTGTGTTATGAGGAGAAAATTCTAGAACTGGAAGACTGACAGAAGCTCCACTCACAGAATGTTTGCATGAATCTGGTTTTTCCTGTGGCTGCTTCTGTACCTTTTGCCACTGGATGCTTTACCCCACAGTTGCAGTATCAGAAGCGCAGACCTGGGGGCAGGCTTTTGACTTAGAAGTCACTGGAGTCCCGGCTCTGCTCCTAATTGCAGCTTCCTGCCCATGTGCACTCTAGGAGACAACGGTTCAGGTGCTCCCATCTCTGCCACCCATGTGAGAGATCTGAGTGGAACTTTGGGCTTCACAAGTCCAGTCCCAGCCATCGCCGTCACAGGGAGACCAGACTAGCTATGGAAGACATCTCTCACTGTCTCTCTTTCACTCTCTCCTTCTCTACTTCTTACATAAATTTGTTACAGATTTATTTATTTTGATTGGAAAGGCAACTCTACAGAGAGCTGGCTCTTCCATCCACAGTTTACTACCCAAATGACCACAATGGCTTGAGCCAGAAGCCTCTTCCTGGTCTCCCACATGGGTATAGGGTCCCAAGGTTTTGGACCATCTTTCTCTGCTTTCCCAGGCCAGAAGCAGGGAACTGGAATGTAATCAGAGTAGCTGGGAAACAAACCAGCCCCCATATGGAATCCCAGCGCTTGGAGGGGGAGGATTAGCCAATCAAGCCATTGCATGAGGTACAAAATTTCTTGAAACACCTGGACCTGGACATCTCAATGCAAACAATGGATCCTGTCTTGCTGGGGGACAGAAGGAGGTAAATTGTCTAAATTTGCTGTCAGTATGATAGTGATGCAAACGGATAGCTTTGTGCTTCAAAAATGCAGCCTGTGGGCTGGCCTTGTGGTGTGATGGGTTAAACCATTGCTTGTGATGCTAGCATCTCAGAAGGAGTGTTGGTTCAAGTCCCAGCTGTTCCATTTCTGCTCTGGTCTAGCTTGTTGCTAATGTACCTGGGAAGGCAGAAGTGATGGCCTGACTACTTGGGCCCCTGCCATACCCATGGGAGACCCACATGGATTTCCAGACTCCTCGCCCAGCCCTAGCTGTTGCAGCCCTTGAATGAGTGCACCAGCAGATGGAAGAGCTCTCTCTCCCTGTCACTCTCTATGAGTAACTCTTCCTTTCAAATCAATAAATAAAATAGAGTTTAAAAATATTTATTTAGGTATTTGAGAGTTTCAGAGGCACCTGTATGGGATGCCGACATCACAGGTGGTGGCTTAACCCCATATGCCACTAGGCTGCTACAAGGCAGGAAAGCTAGGAAGCCGTTGGACTCCAGGCACACTCTGACATGAAGTTGGCCAGAGGCTCTCCAAGCTCCATCCTTGCCCTGTTCGCTTCAGCGGGCCCAGCTGAGGACAGAATCTATCCCTGCAGACCCCAGCATCCCTGCCCATGACTCCCAGGCCCCTGTGTCCCTTGAGAAGCTAAGGTGGTCCTGGCTACCCCAGTCCCCCGCCACTGTGATTTATGTCCCTGTGAGTCACAGCAGCTGTGAGCACACGTCCCACTGGGCAGCCAGATGGGGGCAGGAGCGGTGGGGAGGGAGGGGGGTTGGCGGCGTTTTCTTCTCAGCGTGTCTAATCCAGACCAGACGTGCAGACCCCACAGGCCTGGTTTTGGGCTCCCAGGGGGCCAGTGTCACAGGCCAGGTCAGCAGGGCCTGGAAACTATGGAGGCAAGAGACCTAGCCTGACCTAGGCTGACCACAGCTCCTGTGTGACCCAGGGTAGGTGTCTGCCCCTCTCTGGGGCTTCTTTGCCTCATCTCTGCACCTGCCATGCAGGGTGGTGCCAGGTGGTTAACTGGGACACAATGATCTTATGGGAGGAAAAGCTATTGATTTTTTTTCTGAGAACCTCAAGGCTTTTGGGAAAGTGTCCAAGTGCTTTGAGATACCCCTGCGCTAGGCCTCTGTCTAAACCCTTTATGTAAAACAAGTGCTACACACTCTCTGGCAAGCTTGCTAGATCCATGTTATTGTCCCATTTTGCAGATAGGAAAATTGAGGCACAGGGATGTTAAAGAACTTGCCCAAGGTCACATACTGGCTGCTGTGAGATCTGAGCAGATGTTCTGGCTATGGAGCCCATTGGCTCTCCCCAGTCAGCCGTACTCGGCCTGTGCCAGCAGAGCCAGGACTTGAATCCGGAGGTCTGGATCCGTATCCCACGCCTCAGGTCATGGCAGGGAGACCAAGACTCAGGGGAGGCACAGGACAGAGTTTAGCATCATGGATTCACCATGGATGGGCTGAGGCAGCCAACCAGCCCACAGACACACATTGGACGTCTCCATGGCCTGGGCTCTGCGGAGGGGGTGGGGTCGGTCAGAGAACAGGAAGACGTATGTGCCTCGGCCCTCACGGAGGTCACCACCTAGGGAACAAGCAAGCTTTCAGTCAAAAACAAACTGTGGAAGCAGGTAGAGGATCTGGGTCAGCTTAGGTCAGAGGATCTGGGTTTGATTCCCATATCTAGCCTCCTGAAAGTGCAGATTCTGGGAGATGGTGGTGAAGGCTCGAGTCTCTGGCATTCTGCCACCCACGTGGGAGACTGCAATTGAGTTCCTAGCTCCTGGCTTCCAGCCTTAGCACCTTGTGGGTATGTGGGGAGTGAACCCCACAGAGCCCCTGCTCTGTCGCAGCAACCCAGGGCCTTCTACAAGCATGAGAACACTCGCCTAGAGACCGCAAGCCACAGCACTATCCCTCAGCCTGCGCAGCCACCTGCAAGGCCGCTCTGCTCTCCCCAGTTCCCTGGTGGGCAGTGCTCAGGGAGGAGCAGTGACTGGAAATCCCACAGCCAGCCCGGAGTGCAGCCTTGACCTCAATGCCAGCCCCGCTACCCAGCCCATTTGCAGAAAAACCAGTTAGGAAGATTCTGCCCCCATGGAGAAGCGAGAGATGGACCCAGGACTCAGCGAAGTAAAGAAGTGCAGGATGGGGTGGGGGGAACCAGACCCACAGAGAGGTCCATACCCCAAACCAAAGCCCCTCTGTGGGGGTGGTTGAGGAGCCTGCAGCTGTGCCTGCCCTCACTTCCCATGTAACTCCGCCTCCCCCATTGCACCCTGACCCTCCCCTGACAGCCGGAGCCCCCTCTGCTGCCTGTCACAGCCCCTCGCCCCGGCTCTCAGAAAGCACTGGAAAGGCTGCTTTTTCTGAGACAGGAAGGTATCCTCAAGTCTCAGGAAGGAAAAACAGCCGCTGAAGCCGAGAGCGTCTCCAGGGGGCCGGGTTGGCGCCCAGCCAGCACTGACATCACCTGGGAACTCCAGGGCTGCAGCTGCAGCACGCCTCCTGGGGGGACGCACTGGGGCTATTTAAAAAAATAATCATAATAAAAGCCGCTTCCAGTCTGGTGCTTTTTATAGTGAGTCCTGGAGGGGGATGTGTTCCCCCTCCTCACCAGCCTTATGGCTCACCATGCCCCCATTGCACCAATGTCACCTCAGTTTTGAGAATTCTGGGGTCAGGGTCTTGAGCTCTGACCCCACCAGACTGCTTTTTTGTTTCTAGGTAGATATATGTAATTGCAACTTTGAGAAGATATGGAAGATACTCTTCACTTAGATACCTGAGGACAACAGGTGAACAAAATCTCCCTTTCTCCTTAGTCACCTGCTTGTGTCCTACTTCCCAGGAGGAATCTCACTTCCCTTAGTTGGCAGAGTCTTCTGTGGTGCTCCCTGGGCTCAGAGTGCTCTTCTAAGCACGTGTCTGAAACAGACTCCTCAGCTCTTTCACAAACCCTAGCAGGGAGCCTCCAAGAGCATTGGTTGCTCTGTTTCATTTTGGTATATTTTTAAAATCGATGCAAGAGAGCATTTGATACACACTGCTTCTGATCCTGCTCCTTGTTAACACACCTGGGAAGGTAATGGAAGATGGCCCAGTACTGGGGCCATCCATATGGGAGGCCCAGATGGACTTCCTGGGTCCTGGCTTTAGCCTGACTCACACTGAGCCACTGTAGCCACTGGGCAGTGAACAAGCAGATAGAAGATCTCTCTGTCTCTCTCCAACTTTCAAAGAAATAAACACTAACACACACACACACACACACACTCATTCTGTCCTGATGTGTGAGCCCCTGCCAGCCCTGCAGGCTCATCTGCTCCTTCCTCCAGGGTAAGCTGCAGCCACGTGAGCCAGCTCACTATTTTCAGCATCCACCTGTCACACTCTGAACCCATCAGCTTTGCCCTGACGGTTCTCTCTGCCCAGAACTTCCTTTGCCCCAACAGTCTCAGGTTTGATAAGCCCCTTCATTTAGATCTTTGTTCAAATACCACCACCCCTGAGATGCATTCCCTAATCCCTCTGGCTCAAACAGCACTCCTTTGGGGTGTCAGCGCACAGCCACTAAGCTGTAGCACTGGATACCTGTACCCCATATCCCAGGCCCAGCATTTGGTCCCAGCTCCACTGTTCCCATCCAGTTATCTGTTCATGTGCACCTGGGAGGCTGCAGCCCACAGCTGAGGGAGTTGGGTTCCTGCCATTTGCATGGGAGCCTCAGGTTGAGTCCCTCGTGGCTTCCCAGCTTCAGCCTAGCTGAGCCCTTGTGCTGTTGGGGTGACAAGGAGTACAGCAGTAGGTGGAAGATCTCTCTCCATCTGTCTTTCCACCTGTCTCTTTGTCCCTACCTTTTTTTAAAAAGAAATTATTTCTTTTTATTGGAAAGTCAGATATACAGAGAGGAGGAGAGACAGAGAGAAAGATCTTGCATCCGATGATTCACTCCCTAAGCGGCTACAATGGCTGGTGCTGAGCCAATCCGAAGCCAAGCGCCAGGAGCTTCTTCTGGGTCTCCCATGCTGGGTGCAGGGTCCCAAGGCTTTGAGCCGTCCTCAGCTGCTTTCCCAGGCCACAAGCAGGAAGCTGGATGGGAAGTGGAGCTGCTGTGATCAGAACCGGCATCCATATGGGATCCTGGCATGTTCAAGGCAAGGACTTCAGCCGTTAGGTCACCACACCGGGCCCTGTCCCTACCTTTCACAGTTCTAAAGCTTTAGAACTCAAGCTCACTCTCCATCTTCCTGACTTTCCTCTCAAGTTCCACTATCTGAGAGCCTTTCTTGGTAGCAAAGATGGTGGCCAGGCACTCCAGATGAGGGTTTTCCTTTTTGGAAACCCTTAAAGAGTGAGACGTCTTCTAGAAGTCTTAGAGAAAGCACCCTCTGGAGTCATGTGCTCCACCTTTGGCCAATCAATACAATGAAAGAATCGAAGTGCTCTGATTGGCCAAGCCAGGTCATGTGCCCACCTCTGAAGTGGGCATGAAGTGTGGCCTGAGCTTAAGAACCAGGAGTAGGGGCTGGCATGGTGACTCAACAGGCTAATCCTCTACCCATAAGCACCAGCATCTCATATGGGCACCGGTTTGTGTCCCAGCTGCTCCACTTCCCATTCAGCTCCCTGCTTATGGCCTGAAAAAACAGTAGAGGGTAGCCCAAACCCTTGGGACTCTGCACCCATGTGGGAGTCCTGGAAGAGGCTCCTTGCTGTTGGCTTTAGATCAGCTCAGCTCTAGACATTAGGCCCATCTGGAGAGTGAACCAAAGAATGGAAGATCTTTCTCTCTCTTCTTTTCCCTGTAAATCTGGTTTGCCTTTCCAATTAAAAACAAATCTTTAAATAAGTAAATAAAAGAAGAAAGAGCCAGGAGTGGAGCAGGGATGGTTCCCACTCGGCTGGCACAGACTCAGATGTCATCAGAGTGTGGGAACATTTACTCACTGCCGTCAGGGTCTTGAGTTATGTGTGTGAGGCACTGTGCCCCTGGGGCAGAGCCCAGCACCCAGTCAGAGCTGGCCCAGCACCCACAGCCATGGTCAGCACGTGGGAAACACGAAGATCTGTTGGTCCTCTCCGTCAGGCCTCCAGGACCCGTTCTCACTGCGTCCACAAAGTGGCCAGCTTCAGAGGAGACCCCAGGGCAGCCGAGCCCGGAGACATGCCCCCCACCCATCCCTGCCTCTGACCTCCAGCCAACCCCTCCGACTCAGCGGCTCACCCACCACAGGTGGACAGGGAGCTCCATCCTAGCCCACACCGTCAGTATGACTTTGAAACGGTCTCTCAGCTTCTGGCAGTCTCCGTGGCCCCTGCTGTCACTTGGGGCCTGGGAGATTCCTGGCCATCAACTCGCCCCATCATGAATATATGTCTTTATCATTTTTTTCCATGTCTGGATACCACCTGTGCTACTGCCAGTGACTTAATTTTTTTTTTTTGTCTTTAAAATGGACCCTGCTTTTCCCTTTTTTTTTTTTTAATATATAAATCTATTATTTCAGAGGGAAACTTGAGCTCCCTGCATAAATGGAAAGGCAGTATTCCTGCCATAAATAGAAGATAACCATAAAAATAAGTACAATGAAAACAAAACAATGTCGTTAAATTCTAGCCAGTTCCGGTTGCCCTCCCCTCCGGAGGCCCGTTCTCTGTTACAAGGGGAAGTAAGTGTTAAGAGAGGTGTTCAAGACGGCCGTTGTCTCCCCTTCCTGCTTTCTCCAGCCTTAGGAAGCTGGCAAGAAGGGCGGGCTGTCTCTTTGCTAGTTAGTGTTGCTCCGCTGGGTGGCAGCTCAGGGGACCGTGTGGTACCCTGCCCCCATTCCCATGGAAGGGCTGCACCTCCCGCTCCATCCAGGCCAGGCGATCCAGGCCTCAGCAGGATGGGCCAGATGCATGATTGTGTGTGCACTCAGCTGTGAGTGTTGGGAAGGTAGGCCACATAAAACAGACCAGGTCCTTGCTAGTCCAGGCCCAACTAGGCCCCAAGGAGTGGCCTGTGAGAGTTATTTAATTCCCATAAATTTGCATGAAGAATCTGCTGAAGGCTCAAGAAATCACACAAGTGGTAGAACCACTAGAAGGGAAACGGCGTGGGAATGAGATCCTTCCCCGTGCGCCTTTACCTGGTTTTGAATCCTATGATTATACAGTGCTGAGCAATTTCTTAAAGAACCCAAGGCATTACTTTTATTTTTATTTGTATTTTATTTGAAATGCAGACATAGACAGATGAGAGAAAGAGATCCAGTGGTTCACCCCTGTAATGCCTACAGCATCTGCAACTGGGTGTGGCCAAAGCCAGGAGCCCAGAACTCAGATCTCTTTCACTCTATCTGTCTATGTCTGCATTTCAAATAAAATACAAATAAATCATAGGCTAATCATCCACCTGCAGGTTCCAGGCATTCCCACAGAGACATCAGTTCCTGTCCTGGCTGCTCTATTTTCTGTCCAGCTGCCTGAGGCCTGGGAAAGCTGCAGAGGATGACTCAAAGCCTTAGAACACTGCACCCATGGGGAGACTAGGAAGTAACTCGTGGCTCCTGGCTTCAGTTTAGCTCAGCTTTGACTGTTGCAGCCATGTAGGGAGTGAATCACCAGGTTGAAAATATTTCTGTGTGTGCATCTCTCCTTCTTTCTGTAAATCTATCTTTTCAATAAAAATGAATATTTTTAAAGATTTATTTATTTTATTGAGAAGTCAGATATAGAGAGAGCAGGAAAGACAAAGAGGAAGATCTTCTGTCTGCTGATTCACTCCCCAAGCAGCAGCAACAGCTGGTGCTGAGCTGATCCGAAGCCAGGAACCTGGAGCCTCTTCCGGGTCTCCCGTGCTGGGTACAGGATCCCAAGGCTTTGGGCCATCCTGGACTGCTTTCCCAGGCCGCAAGCAGGGAGCTGGATGGGAAGTGGGGCAGCCAGGATTAGAACCGGTGCCCACATGGGATCCCGGCATGTGCAAGCTGAGAATTCAGCCACTAAGCTACTGTGCCTGGCCCATCAATAAAAATAAATGTTTTTTAATTTAAAAAATTAAAAATGGAATCTTATGTGGTACAAAATGGAGCAAACCAACTAAACAAAAATGAAGAACTGAGGAGAAATACAGGAGAGAGAGGAAGAAGGAAGGAAGAAAAGAAGAAAGGAAGAAGGAATGAGGGAAGGAGGGAGGGAGGGAAAGAAAGTGGACCAGCCATGTGGCATGTGGGGCCTTGGTTCGATCCCCACTCTAGCCTCCTGCTCCTGCAGACTGGCAGACCGTAGCGATGTTGCTAGGAGCTGGGTTTCTACTACTCACATGTGAGGATTTCTGGCTCCTGGCTTTGGCCCTCACCTGGCCCTGTGCAGTCAAGGAGTGAACCTGCGAATAGGGGCGCGCTCCCCACCCCAGCCCCACCTCTTCCCTTTTCTTTTTGCCTTTCAAATATATAAACATATGTATATTAAAATACCTTTATTTTAAAAGATGTATTTATATTTATTGGAAAGGCAGATTTTGCAAAGAGGAGAGGCACAGATCTTCCAGCCACCTTCCTGCCCTGAGTCACCCCCTCCTCCGTGTCCTCTGTACCCCTTCACCCACTGCAGCCCTCACTGCAGGCCCCTCCCCGTGCCTCTGCGTGTGCCTGGCTGCCTCCCAACCACTCAGCCTGACCTTTGGTTCTCTCTTTAGCTTTGGCCATCATCAGGCGAGATGCCTCTAACCCAGTGACCCTGACCCTGAAGCGCTAAACCTCTCTATGCAGGGTTGGAGAAGTGTCTTTTCTCACTTTGGAGCAGCAGGGTTACGGGCTCCCATGGAGTAGTCCCCACAGCTAATCTGGACCAAAAATCGCCCCACCCAGTGTCTCCTCACATCTTGTCTGCCCTTCTTCAGAAAATCTGCCTATGGCTTTTAGCCACACAGAATAAAGCCCCCCTTTCCCAGCCTCCCCTGCAGCTACTTGGAGTCACATGATGACATGCCCACTTAGGAGCCATCCAAGTCCATGGGGAGCAGGGCCACACTTTACAGCTGGCCAAGCCCTGGGAACCAAGGAGCCCGAGACCCTCGCCCCTACAAGCCAGTCGTGAACTGTTTTACGCCCATGAAACTAGATTCTATCTTCCTTAGGCTGCTCTGGCTGTGGATTTGTGTCCAGAAAGCCTTAGGTGATTCCTATTCTATCAATAGAAGTTTCTTTGTGATAGAATTCAAGCAAGGGCAGGTGTTTGTTTCCCAGTCTGGGCCAGGCATCCTTCCCATGTCTAGAGAGTATGACCTTAGCCTCCCGGATGGCAGGATGTACATTTGGGTGAACACAGAGAGGGGCCTGCGGCACCCGTGTGTCCCTTGTAGCTGCTGCCCACCCCTTCCTCACTTGCATGCTGCACTCAGCAACAAACCCAAGTATGCATGCCCAAAGCACAAGAGAGAGGCGGAGAAGGCAGAGCCAGAGGACGTGGAATCCGTGGTCACGAGGACTACACGTAAACTCTGGCTGAGTCTCTCATCCATAAAGTGATGGCCGGAGTACCAGCTCCTTCTGAACCAGCTGTGGATGCCAGGAGAGTGCAGAGGAGCCCAGTCCAGTGTGCTGTGTCACCCGCAGTCTGTGCTAGGTAGCCACAATGGCTTATATCTGACCCTGATTCCCTTCACCTTCCCACCCCACCTCACCCCTACCACAAGTGAAAGCCACTAGGAGTAGTCCTTTGCTGACCCGACTTCCCTTAAGAAGTCAACACCTAGAAACTTGCTCCTGTCCCCTTTGCTCCTTCCCACGGCCATCTTCTCGGGCTTTTGTTGGATTTCTGTGGTTCTTAATGCTGCTGCTGTCCTCTCTCCCTGAATGGGGAAGATGAGGACTAAGAAAATCCATCCCAGCCACCCACCCCAGCAACAGCAGCCTCTCCCACCACTTTCAGATGATCTGTCCAGGCTCAGCTCCCTCCTCCTCAGTAACTTACTGTTTGCCATCAGCATGAGGAAACAGAATTAGAAAAGAAGCCGGAGACCAGAGGACAAGTTTCTGTTACTGTGGGTGACACTCAGCGTGGCCAGGCACAGCCCTTTCCCCACTTGAGGACCCATTCCTTTCCCCCATGATGGAACCAGTTGAGCTTCCACTCAACCTTCAGGATCCAGTTCACCTGTCACCTCCTCCTCCGTAACTCCCTCCTTCAATCCTCAGGGGCTCTCTCCTCTGGGGTGAGTGGTACAGCTCCATCATAGCAACAGGGTGTTACAGGGTCTTACTTTCTGGGTTGCATATCTGCCTCTGTTAAACTCTTAACTCCTTGCGGACACACTGTAATTTACCTCTGTATCTTTGATGCCCATTACCTGCAGGTGATAGGAAAATAAAACATAATTGGAGAGATGACTAGATAAATGGATACTGGTGGTGAAATGACTAGGTAAGTTGCAGATGGTTATGTAGACAAAAGGTGCACAAAAAGGCAACAGACGTGGCTAACAGGGGATACTTAGGAAGAATGAGCAAATGATTAAAGGTGTATGAAAGAGGAATGGATATACAATAGACCAGCTTGTAGGTGGTAGATAAGAAGAAATAGCTGTTGACTGGATACTTAATGCCTGAAACATGGTGAATGGGTTAATGATGAGGAGAATAACAGATAGATGGATGATGGATGAAGAACAAACAAAAGCATAAGAGATAATGAATGGTGGGTTAACGGCTGGTGGATGATGGAGGTGTGGTAAGTGGGCAAGCCGATGGACAGGTTATAGCCAGTGGGCAGCTAAGTGAATACATGTATAGGTAGCTGTGGGGTGGATGATATTCAGGCAGTGGGTTGCTGTGGATGCATGGTGATGGATAAGGACAGAGAGTGAGTGAAGGAGGCTGATGGCTGATGGATGAATTGTTGGTGTTTGAACACTGGTAGGAAAAACATACCTAATTGTACAATTTATGGCTGGTGTGTGCAGAGTTTGTGAGGCCACTGATAGTCTGTGAGGGACCCCCCAGCCCTGCTGTTCTACTAGTATGCAAGTGAGGAAGGGGTGGGCAGCAGCTACAGGGGACACACGGGTGCCGCAGGCCCCTCTCTGTGTTCACCCAAATGTACATCCTGCCATCCGGGAGGCTAAGGTCATACTCTCCAGAAATGGGAAGGATGCCTGGCCCAGACTGGGAAACCAGGAGCTTCTTCCAGGTCTCCAATGTGGATCTAGGGTCCCAAGGCTTTGGGCCGTCCTCTACTGTTTTCTCAGGCCACAAGCATGGAGCTGGATGGGAGGGAGCTAGATGGGATGAAGCTGCACCGACATTGGATATCAGCACTTGCAGGTGGAGGACTAGCTAATTGAGCCATTGCACCAGCTCCAGAGTTAGATTTCTTGTAGATAGGTATATTTTGATGCCAATCATGTCATTCTGGAACCACAGAGGGATTAATTTCATGAGAATACAACAATTCCAGGGACTTCAACTCATCTGAAAATCATACGCGGATCCAATAACCATCTGTATTCAGAAAGAGCATTAGAGACTGTCTAGGCTCGGGGGACCCTGAAAGCAGACCCTGGGAAAAAGGTTTGGGTGCCTATTGCTGCCCAGGAAGCCAGAGGGCTCTATGAGGGTGAAAAAGCAGGACAGGTAGTATACTGAGCTGCTGAGCCCATTTCCAGCAAGGACAGCCAGTGCTCAGCCCTCCTGCTGGCCCTCGGAGTGACCAAGGAGGAAGGGGGAAGAGGCAGGGCCCTCACTCACCAGACCCCCACCCCTAGAGGTGAGGGGTTGTCCAAGGGTTGGGTAGGGGCAGGACAGGGTGGGGTGGAGGGGGCTGAGCTCCTCCCAGGTCTTGGGTAAGACTGATGGATGTGGACAACAGGTGCTGAAGTCGGGATAGTCAGAGGGCAGGTGGTACTTGGGATCCCTTTGTAAAGGTCTACACTGGGGGTTATCCACAGGCCACACCGGGCCAGGAGGATTCCTTTTGTTTCATTAGCCTTCTCAGGGAGGCTCCCGTGTCTTCAGTTCGTGCTCAATCACTCCTGGTTGCTCCTAAGCCTTCAGGCTCTGCTCCCTGCCTTGATTCGACTCAGAGGCTCCAGCTCCAGCAAAGCACCCATCCTGGGCCATCAGGTCCTAAGGGACAGGATGCAGGTCTTGCCTCTCCCTAACACTCAGCCTGGCTCCTGAGCAGGGACATCTGCCAGGGCATAGCCGTAGCAGCCTGCGTGCACACACTCCCCTGTCTGGGATCTCCTGCCTGCTGCATTGTCTGCGCTGCCCCCACCCATGCTGCCCTGCGCCCAGGCATTCCCAGTGGGGCCGGGGGTGAAACTCCCCATTCGGGGTGAGCAGCAGGTTAATTTCCTCCTGGAGCTTCCCTCAGCAAACAATGAGACAATGGCGAGCCGGAGGTGGCCTGCGTAAGACAGCCGTGCAGGGGAAGTTGTAATCTGTGCGTGAGGCCAGCCGGCAAGCACAGGGGGCGAGGAACAGGGGGTGGACCAGACCAGGTCCTCCACCCACCCGGCCCCTGGGGCCCACCAGGCTATCGTGAAGGTCACCTGAGTTGCCCTTGAGGAAAATAGCCACAAACCCCTATCTGCCGGGAGAAAACAAGGATGGGGGGGTCTCCCCTATGCCCCAGACAGTCCTAACTCTCTATGTAGCCCCATATGCCCATTTTGGGGGCCTCCTGGTAGAAAGACACAGCAGACAGACATAAGCTGATTTTGGCCATGTAATCTTGGAATCTGTTGCTTAACCTCTCTGTGGTTCATCTATAGCAATTTCTCATGCTGCCTCTTTTCATATTGTCAAGAGGATGCCATTGCTGCATTCACCTAACAAGCTTTCACTGAATATCGGCTACGTGCTGGCAACATGGCTGTGATCTGTACCCCAGGGAACACACAGCCCTCACGTGGAGAGCGTCAGCACCCGTGAAACGGCAGCAAGGCATGCAACGATGGACTGGCATGATCAGGAGATGGGTGGCACCATCAGATGGTGCATCCCGAGCTCCCCAACTTAGCCTGCAGGTCAGCGTGGGCTTCCTCTAGCACGAGGGAGAGAAACGGTGCCCAGCAAGTGGTGACAGTTTCCTAGACCAAACAACAAGGGTAGAGTGAGCCTTGCAGTGGCTCAAAGGTGGGAACACAGTAGGTGCTGATGGGGCAGCCCCAGGACTCTGTGCACCTGCCCGCAGAGAACAGGGAGGGCGTGGGAGTACTCAGAGCCAGGCCCCACTCTCCCACCCCCACCAAACCTCCCCAAGACTCTTCTCTTTATCCAGAGTCAAGGGAGATCCCTCAGGGGTCCAGCACTGTGGCATGATTTCACTGCTCATGGTTAATGCAGGGACACTTAGCACAGCACCTGGGCAGGTGAGCACTCTCTTCTTCTTCCTTCTCTTTCTCCTCCTCCAGGGCAGAGTCCTGGCCAAGCACATCACGCACTGCAGGCCTCCCCATCACTGGCCAGGTTGGGACCTGCTGTGCCCACTCCACAGATGAAGGCATTAAGGCTTGGGGCTGGGCCAGTGGAGAGAGAAGCAATGCTGGGAGTCCAACGAATAGGCCCACCCTAGGGAAAGAAGAAGGACATCAGGGTACCTGAGCCCTCAGAGAAGCTCGAGAACCCCCACCCCTGCTTCCTCCCAGCCCACACAACTCAGAGGGGCCCCTGCCTTTACCCCAGAAGCTGCCCTAGATGTAGCTGTGCACTTGAAAAAGAGACAAGCCACTCTGGGATCACCTCAGCTCAAGTCGTGACTTCCCAGGCTCCGAAGTCAGAGCAGCCGCCGCCTCCACCGGGATTTGGATGAGCCTGGCGTCCACCCCAGAGCTGGTGGTCTCAGCTCCCACCTGCAGAGGGCTGGGCTGCCCATTCTGTGTGTCCTTCCTAGGGGTGCAGGGGGAGAAGCATCATGCCGGCAGCCCAAACCAGGGAGAAGCTGCATCCAGGTCCCTGGCCACCACTCACACAGTCTAGGTCCCTATAGGCTCTGAGCCCCTTGACGGGGCTTCCTACAGATCTAGCCCATCTCTACCTGCCACAAGGTCCCCAGCTTTTCTGCCCCTCTTCCCACTGCACACATACTGCCCTTCTACTCACTACAGGTCCCATCCCAGCACTGCCTCTGTCCTGCTCACAGGTACCGCAGCACCTATGCCCCCACCTTGCCTAAGTTTTCCTTACAGAACTTATCAACCGTGGGGGGGCAGGCATTCGTGTACCCCTGGAGGTGGCCATTCCTCAAGCATCTGCCACGAGAATGAGTGAATGAATGAATGGATGAATGAAGAGTAAATGAATGAAGGGGCCTATCCTCTGGCCCCAGATGCAACCTGCCCCCCAAAACCTGCTGGCCCAGCTGCCCCGTTTGGGAAGGGCCCTGGCATGGTCACTGCCACATCCTTGGTTGATGCTGTTTGCCCAGCTCCACTGAAGCAAACCCCTAGGGGCAATGCATGGTCTGGGTCACAGGCATGAGACTGTCCCCAGAAGTAGCCACCCCTCATGGAGGCAGCAGGCACCCCTATCCAAAGGACCCCTCCTTATGAGCTCCCCAGCTCATCCTACTTTCTCCAGGGAGGCCAGACCAAATTGGGGGAGGTGCGCCCCTGCTATCTGCTTCCTCCCCATGCTGGAACTCCAGCTCCGTGTGTTCCAGGAAATCCAGACCACATTTCCCTCCCGGAGCCGCCGCCCAGAGACTCCCCTGGGAAAGACGCAGCATTTTTTAGGAAAAGGGGGTGGGAAGGGTGTGGGAGAAAAAGTTACCAAAAAAAAAAAAAAAAAAGAAAGAAAAACACAACACAACAGTGGCCAGGCCAGGAATGTGCCGGGAGGGAGTCGGAGCCAAGCTTCTGTCCCATCCACAGCTGTGCTGGCCAGCACAGGGCGCAGGCGGGGCTGGGTCACTCCTGGGACAGGACGCCAGCTGCCAACCTGCTTCTGGTGGGCGGGCAGAGGGCTCCCTGCCACCAGCCTGGCAGGACAGGCGATAGCGAATAACCAGGGCCAGAAGTTAGGACCCTGGACCCTGCCATCTCCAGGGTAGGACAAGCTGAACCCATCTGCCTGCAGTCTGGGCCTCTGTGTACCCATCTGGGCAATGACAACATTTAGAAAAATGCTGAGCCAGGATGGCTTTGTAATAAAAGATGGATTGGAAAAAAAAAAAAAAAGTGAGGGACAATCTCACTTTTTAGCAGAAGTTTATTTTGCTCTGGTTTTGTTGTTGTTTTTGGTTTTTTGGTTTGTTTGTTTGAAAGGCAAAGAAACAGCAACAGAGAGGGTGAGAAAGCGAGATCTTCTCCCTGCTAACTCACTCCTTAAATACCTGCAACAGACAGAGTTGGGCCAGGCCAAAGTCAGGAGCCTGAAACTCAACCTAGGCCTGCCATGTGGTTTGCAGGGACTCAAGCACTTGGACCATTATCCACAGTCTGCTGGAGCGCATCCCAGCAAGAAGCCAAATAGCTCAGAGACTTAAACCCCAGCACTCCGACCACCTGGGGGCAGGTGTTCTGGAGGTACCCTAACCACTGTGTCAAGTGGCCAGTCCTATAAACAGGAGTCCTTGAGCTGGATCCAGAACTCAGATACTCCCTTAACTAGGGTAAAATAAATACAAAAAACGACTTCATTTTGATGAACCTCTAGCTGAAATGCAGTAAGCATTGCCTTCAAGTACAAGTGGGGACCTTAAACCACGGCAGAGTTAGCAGTGACCTTGGTGCGACAGAGGTCCAAGGCAGCCTTGCTTCATGCCACCACAGAGCAGGCACCTGCACACTCAGAGGAGCCGCTGCTCCTTGTTGGCGGTTCATCACCAGCTCTCCTTCTCGGATGGCACTAACGCTTTGGTGTAATGGGTTTCCTTTGCTGTCCCTTACACTTGACAGGCCCGGTGATGATGACTCGAGGGATGCTGCCTGCGCACAAAATACTATAACAAAAAGGGAGCTATCCCTTTCCCACATGCCAAAGAAGTCCATAATATCAAAAACAAGAATTCCACCTTGGAGGCAGCCGTGATTTTTTTTTTTTAAGATTTATTTTATTTTTTATTGGAAAGGCAGATATACAGAGAGGAGAGACAGAGAGGAAGATCTTCCATCTGATGATTCACTCCCC
The DNA here is from genome assembly GCF_017591425.1 of Ochotona curzoniae. Lineage (NCBI taxonomy): Eukaryota > Metazoa > Chordata > Mammalia > Lagomorpha > Ochotonidae > Ochotona > Ochotona curzoniae. Next base: position 16,511,063 of record NW_024465894.1, on the reverse strand, counting down.
AAGTGAGCACAACAGCCGATGCTATGCCGGTCCGAAGCCAGGAGCCTCTTCCGGGTCTCCCACACAGGTGCAGGGGCCCAAAGCTTTGGGCTGTCCTCGACTGCTTTCCCGGGCCACAGGCAGGGAGCTGGATGGGAAGCGGGGGCGCTAGGATTAGAACCGGCACCCATATGGGATCCCAGGGCGTGCAAGGCGAGGACCTTAACCTCTGCGCCATCACGCCGGGCCCAAGGCAGCCGTTTTTGTTTGCAAATGGGAAAACAACGTGTTCACTGACTTGAAGACGGGGGCAACACAATGGCTCAACTGGCTAATCCTTCACCTTCCAAGTGCAGGCATCCCATATGAATGCCGGTTCATGCCCCAGCTGCTCCACTTTCCCTCCAGTTCCCTACCTATGGCCTGGGAAAGCAATGGAAGATGGGCCAAAGCTTAGAAATGCTGCACCCACGTGGGAAACCCAGAAGATCCTGGCTCCTGGCTTCAGAGAGTTTCAGCTCTGGCCTTTGAAGCCATTTGAAGAATGAACCAGCAGATGGAAGAGCTTTCTCTCTGTGTCTCTTTCTCTCTGTAAATCTGCCTTTTTTAAAAAAAATCAAAATAAATAAATATTTAAAAATAAACTAAAGCATGGTACAAGAAGCAAGATGCAGAGCCATGCCCACAACACTCAGTTCCTTGTGCAAGAGCTGGGTAGGGCAACTGTCTTGCTCAGTACACACAAAAATTGAGCAAGAAGCCCCAGGCTCGCACCAGCTTGGGGTCCTCTCCCGGGCCTAAGGCAGACCTGCCACTGAATATCTCATGTAAGTCTCTCGCTTCCCTCCCTTATTATTTTTTTCATGTACACATATACTCCAAAAGGATCAAGGTTTTAGAAGAAAGAGTTAAGGGCCCGGTGCAGTGGCCTAGCGGCTAAAGTCCTCGCCTTGGACGCACCAGAATCCCATATGGGTGCCAGTTCTAATCCCAGTGGCCCCACTTCCTTTTCAGCTCCTTGCTTGTGGCCTGGGAAAGCAGTCAAGGACAGCCCAAAACCTTGGGACCCTGCACCCGCGTGAGAAACCCAGAAGAGACTCCTACTCCTGGCTTCGGATTACAGCTTCAGCCATTGCGGTTGCTTGGGGAGTGAATCAGCCAATGGAAGATTTTCCTCTGTCTCTCCTCTTCTCTATATATCTGACTTTTCAACAAAAAGAAATAAATCTTTAAAAAGGAAAGAGAGAGTTACAGCTGCAGGGAAACCCACAGGTCTTAAACTTCCCAGCACCCACCTAGAATTGGCAGAGTAGCAAGGTGGCAAACACCCCATGGTTGAGATGAACAGCGAAACCAGGTGCCCAGCTGTCCCAGCCAAGGGGCAATCCCACCTGCACGCTCCCAGGGCACAGGAAGTGAGTGCTGGTTTGCAGGAACACACAGACTGATCAGCGAGTCTCCGTCCCTGGCCCAGGGCCCGTGGTGAGTGAGGAGACGGTCACCCCAACACCAGGACGATAACAACTGCAACAAGAGTCATTGTAGGAGTTTGAGATGCTGACAGTATAGGGGAACCTCTACCTTCGAAATAGTTCATGCTTTTTTGATAAAGATTTTTTTTAATTGAAAAGGCAGATTTACAGAGAGAGGGAAAAGATCTTTCTTCCACTGGTTCACTCCCCAAATAATTGCAATGGCCAGAGCTGAGCTGATCTGAAACCAGGAGCCCGGAGCTTCTTCTGGCTTAGGCCGTTCTCCATTGCTTTCCCAGGCCAAAAGCAGGGAACCAGATGCGAAGTGGAGCAACTGGGACATGAACCAGCACCCACATGGGATGCTGGTACTGCAAGGTGGAGGATTGAGTCATTGCGCTAGTACCCAAAATATTTCATGCGGTGCAGCTTGTAAAGTTCCCGCCTGCATCATTGGTATTCCATATGGGTGCCAGTTCAAGTTCCAGATGCTCCACTTTCAACCCAGCTCCCTGCTAATGTACCTGACAAAGTAGCAGAGGATGGCTCATGTGCTTGGGCCCCTGGACACATGTGGGAGTAAGATACAGGGAAGTATGTGTCTCCTGGCTTTGGACCGGCCCAGGTCCAGCTGTTGCAGCAGTTTGGGGAGTGAACCAGTAGATGGGAGATTTCTTTATCTCTCTCTATAACTCTGCCTTTCAAATAAATAAATAAATGTAAACCCTCCACCCCCCCAACACAAAAAAAGGAAGAAAGAGGAGGGGAGACAGAGAGAAAGATCTTCCGTCCAATGATCCACTCTCCAAGTAGCCACAATGGCCAGAGAGAACCTGTGTCTATATGGGATCCCAGCACATGCAAGGCAAGGACTTCAGCCACTAGGTTACTGTGCCGGAACCCCATATACACCCTTGTTGTAATTCCCTTCTTATAGATCCCCTGGCCACAGGTAGTAACTGGGACAGTGTCCAAGCCACTTAGGTTCAAAGGAGCTGCCCTATGCCCCTCGGGCCTCCCACGCCCACGGCCGATGCCTCCTTCGCCATGAATCATATATTTGTGCAGCACAGGGCAGGATTGTCCCAGCCAGGAAGTTCTTGGAGTCATCCGTGTGGGGACAGCCCTTTAAAGCGGAAAAAACACAGCCTAGGCTGCAAACAGGGACAAGGTGCCCTGTGCTCTGGCTATCCAAGAGACTCAGAGCATGAGGGTACAGCGAGGTCAGAGCAGCCTATGTGACACAACCAGTGGCTGTCACAACCCCTGCATCCCAGCATCCTTATACCCATTTCATGGAAGAGGAGACTGAGGCTCAGAGGGGAGCTACACATGACCTAAGGTCACACAGCCCTAACATGCCTTGACCCTGGTCACGGGGTGGGTGTTGCGCCTCAGTTCCCAGGACTGCTGTGTCCTGGCAACCCCAATCCCAGCCCAGTTCAGGGGTGGAGCTGGCTCCTTGTGAACGGGCCTATTTTTAGTGTCAGCTGCAGGGGCTAGGGGTTGAAGCCAGCAGTGACAATGGGGGGAAGGGGGTGGGGCTGCTGGCTGCCACCCCCGCACCAGCAGCCGCCCCATTTCCTCGAGGAACCAGACTGCACAATACAAGGAAAGCCGAATGGGGAGCGGCTGGGGGCTGCTGGCGGGCGGGGTGGGTGGAGCTGGAGGGACAGGCTGACCTGGCCCATCAGGGCAGCTGGGCCCCACAGGAGGACTTTGGGCTAGGGGGAAGTGGACAGTTGGTCCAGCTGCCTGGCCTGTACAGGAGAACGCTCGTGCTTGGCGCATATCCACATTCACCTTCGTCGCTCACTCTCTCACACACACACACACACACATGTCCTTCATTTTTTTACAAGATTACTTTATTTCAAAAGCCAACTTGTGAGAAAGAGGCAGAAATCTTCCATGCATTGGTTCATTCCCCAAATGGCAGCAGGAGTCAGGAGCTTCTTCCAGGTCTCCCACGTGGGTCTGGGGCTCCAAGCGCTTGGGCCATCCTCTGCTGCTTTCCTAAATTCAGTAGTAGGGAGTTGGGTTGGAAGCAAAGCAACCAGGACTTGAACCAGTGCCCGTACAGGATGCCAGCGCTACAGGTTGCACCTTTATCTGCTATGGCATAGGGTAAGTCCTTCGCTAACCCCTAAGCCAAGCATGGCCTCGCCTCCAACCACAGAGGCAGAGAGAACTGGGGCCTGGGGGAGGGGAGATCCTGAGGCCATGGCAGGGATGGAGTTTGGAGGCCCAGCACCATGTTGTAAATGCCCCACCCCACACTCAGCCCCTGGGATAGCCCATCCTGCTGAGGAAGGTCCTAGCCTGGGCTACCATCTGGAGAGTGAACGAGCAGATGGAAGATCTCTCCCTCTCTGTAACTCTGCCTTTCAAATAAATAAATAAATATTTTAAAAACTCATGAAAAACTACAATTCAATGAATAAAGCCAAGCTCTGGTCTTAGGCTCATTATAAACTCAATAGTTGAGCTGTGAAAGTGAACTCTGACCTCTGGACCTTGAGAGGCGTGGCCCCGTTAGGGGTGTCTTGTCCCAGCCCTGCAGCTGCTCCCCTCACTTCCTGCAGTGGGGAGTGCTGGGGAGGGAAGGCAGGCTGTGGGGCTGAGGGGTAGCCCTTGGCTCTGCTCCCCAGAAACGCCAGGAAACCAGGAGTAATCAATGTTTCCCCTTCTCAGAACAGGGCAAAGATGCAGCAGGGTGTGCCAGCCCAGGAGAGGGTGCCAGCTCACAGTCCTGCCCCTCACTGCTTCCTCTTCTCACACAGCCCCTGCAGGAGGTCCAGCAGGGGCTCAGACATACCCTCCCCAACAGCCAGGAATGCTGTCACCTGGAGCCCCTTTCAGGGTAGCTTGTCAGCAGGGCCCTCCCAACACCTGTGGCCAGCCTGTTCCATTTCCTGGCCTGTGCCCTGGGGCACGCAACCATGTGTGTCTCGCCCTGTGCCTGTGCCATTCATCTCTATCACACAGATGACAATCCCATCAACTGTTAGCAGGTGGTGGTTCCTTAGGACAGGAGGGAATGTCTGGGAATCAGAAAGGGCTTGGTTGTACAGCGTAGTGAGCGTGTGAAATCCCGCTGAATCGGGCACATAGAAACGGCTGATGTACGCTATTTACCTTTCAAACAAAAGGAGGGATGAGCATTTGGACATAGCAGTTAAGCCGCTTTCATCATGCCCAGGTCCGATTTCTGGCTCTGATTCCCGATTGCAGCTGAAGGCTCAAGGGTGTGGGTCCCTGTCGCCCACTTGGGAGACCTTGGCTGAGTTCCCAACTCCCGGCTTTTGGTCCAGCACCAGGTGTTGCAGGCATTTGAGATGTGGAACCAGTGGATGAAAGATTCTCTCTCTCTCTCTCTCTCCCCCTCCTTGGCTCTCAAATGAACAAATCCTCCCCCTAAAATATTGAAAAACAATCTATTTAGATATAAATAGAATTTTATAAAGTCTACCTGAAAGCTATATTAAGGATTTAAAAAAAGTACTAAATATCAGACACTTAAAATAGTGCCTGACCCATGGAGAGCAGACAATAAATATTTTTGCTTCTGTTGGTATTTAACAGCCCAGATTGCTGGCCAAGCTGCCGTCCCTGCAGCCCAGCTGGCACTACCAGCCTTCTCCCAGGGCTCCTGCTCCAGCCCTGGCTGAGCGCCCCCAGGTACCTCCTTTGGCAGTACAGACTTCTGTGTCCCATGTCACATGCCAACAAGCAAAAGGCTCTACTGTGGCTGTCAGAGCCACCCCCGCTCCCCCTCCCCTCCTCCCAACGCCACCCCGTCCTCCATCCTTCCCTTCTCACTCTTCCCTCTGGCCTCTTCACAGTCCCTCTTCCATGCCAGGCATTCTCAGGGCCTGGGCACCAGCCATTCCCTCTGCCCTTGTCCCCCAGGTTCACACAGCTGCCATTTCACCCCCATCACCTCCTCTCAGAGGCCCTCCCTGAGCACCCTCCCTAGGTATCTGGCTCATTCCAGCCCACAGGGACACTGGTCACTGTGATGTATCCTGCCTTCTGCCTGCCTGCCCCATGCAGAATGAGCAAGCCCACCATGGGTCCTAACTGCATGGATGAATACAGACCCGCCCAAGGCCTGTGGCCTGCCCTAGCTCACCTCTCTGCCCCAACCTCATGTGTCACAGGAGTGACAGACATCTGCTGGGATACCCCTTGGTACCTGCCACTTGCAGAGGCTGGCCAGAAGTGTGGGCCTAGAGCCACAGGCAGGGACACGAGGGCTGCTCCTACCCGTCCCCTCCCTCCATGCCTTCCTGTGCTGAACCCCCTCCCCCACACTCCCCAGCACCCATCCCAGTCTCTCTGCCTCCAGTCACCTTTTTTTTTAATTGGAAAGTCAGATATACAGAGAGGAGGAGAGAAAGTGAGAGAGATCTCCTGTCTGCTAATTCATTCCTCAAATGGCTGCAATGGCTAGAGCTGTGCTGATCTGAAGTCAGGAGCCCGGAGCCTCTTCCAGTGCAGAGTCTCAAGGCTTTGGGCCATCCTGGACTGCTTTCCCAGGCCACAAGCAGGGAGCTGGATGGGAAGTGGGGCTGCTGGGATTAGAGCCAGCACCCATATGAGATCCCGGCGTGTTCAAGGCAAGAACTTCAGCCATTAGGCTACTGTGCCAGGTTCCAGCCACCTTTTGAAGGGTCAGGCAGGAGCAGCCAAAGGAGCCCCGGGTTCGTCTAGAGGCATCCCAGCCTCGGTGCTGCTCTGCAAGACCCATCACTCACCTGCTCAGAGGCCAGCTTGGGGCCAGCCTTTCTGTGCCCCAGTCCCAGCTCTGCTATTCACTAGCTGTGTGGTCCCAGACAAGTCATTTGCCTTCTCTGCACCTCCTTTCTCGATGCTATATCCCTTCAAAGACTTCTGCTCAGGTGTACCCCATCACCGTGACCTGAAGGAGGTGGTCCCGAGCCAACAGCATGGCCTGAACTTGTTAGAGATGTAGATTCTCAGTAAACAAAAAAGAAATGCAGATTTTCCAATTTCACCTTGTCCGGGAGTCGGCCTGCAGCCTTGGGGACACTCAAGGTAGAAATGCGACCCAGGCCCGCCATCTAGTGGTGCGTATTGGGTAGTACACCACGGTCAGGCCTCCACTCTGGTCTTTGTGCTCCGTGCAACACTCGGGCTACACGGGAGCCATGTTTGCTCCTAGCGTCCCAGGCCACAGCGACAGGGAGCACCCAGGACACGCCGGCCCTCTCCTCTCACCTGCAAGGACACACAGCAGGAAGGCTTTCACAGGGGAAAGCTCTTCTCCAGGCTGCCTCCCATTGCACTCAGAGTAAAACCCAAGCTCTGGATCCCAGCCTCCTTCCCCCTGCCCTCTGCAGGCACCCTGCCCTCCTTGATATCTTTCAAACACCCCAGTTGTATCCCTTTGGTATTTCCTGTTATCTGTGCCTGAAAGTGCTTCCCTCCAGTTCTTGGATGACTTACCTCATCACATCAGAGAGCCCTGTTCAAATGCCACCCAGAAACTTTCCATGACTACACCCACGCAGGAGCCTGACCCTACCCACTTCCTGACCGTGCCTTCCCATACTTCATTGCTGAGATGATCAGACGTGTGTTTGTTCTTTTGTTTCTTGCCTTCATCCTAAGACCGTAGGTCCCAGGAGGGCAGAGACGGCTGTTCCTCTCGCCGTCGGGCTCCCCAGGCAGACAGTTGGTGCTCATGAATATTTATGGCTGAGCGTGCAGGCTTTATGAAGCGTGTACCAACACCCTTCTCCCCACCTGCAGTAAAGGTGGGCCTAGATAGCGTCCTGCGGTCCGAACCGGAATGAAATTCTGGTGGCCAAGATGGGAGTTCTTCCCAGGGTGGTTGCTTGGGAGTACTGAGACTGGGGTGGGGGGACTCTGGAACCAGGCTGCCTGGCCTCCATTGCCCCAGAGCAGCATGTGGAATCTAAAAGAGGCTTCCCTGGGTAAGGGGGGTGTCCAGGGAGCAAGGATCTCAGGGTGGCACAGCCCCTCGAGTAACCAAGACATGAGACGGGGGCAACAGTGGAGAGACATCCCGCAGTGGGTCTTGGGGTCTGAATCCCTGGTGTTCGAGTCTCTGGGATAGTCAAGGTGCAGACTCCACATCTGAGGAGCTCCTGTACCTGGGACCAAATTCCACTTTACATGTAAACATCATGGGTGAGACGTTGTGTTTCCTTTTAGATGTGTATAAACTTTATTTTAAAAAAAGGGGGGGGGGTAGCCTAGTGGCTAAAGTCCTCTCCTCACACATGCTGGGATCCCATATGGGTGCTGGTTTTTGTCCCAGCGGTCCTGCCTCCCATCCAGGTCTCTGCTTGTGGCCTGGGAAAGAGAATGGCCCAAGTGCTTGGGATCTTGCACCCACGTTGGAAACCCGGAAGAGGCTCCTGGCTTCGGATTGGCTCAGCTCTGACCCTTGCGACCACTTGGGGAGTGATTCAGCAAACAGAAGATCTTCCTTTCTGTCTCTCCCCCTCTCTGTATATCTGACTTTCCAATAAAAAAAGTAAATCTTAAAAAGAGAAAAAGAAGTTTTAGGTTTACAGAAAACTTGTATGGAAAATTCAGAGTTCCACAGACCCGATGGTGGTTCGTTCTTTGATGACCTCATGTATCCACGGTGCACAGTTGTCACCACTGAGGCTGCATTGCAAATCTCCGGATCACATTAGCGGTCCCAGGGCTGTAGCTCACCTGAGAGGGTTCCGCGTGCGCTAGCACGTGTCCGCCCCGGACTGGCCCCAGCTCCACCTACTGGCCCTGCCCCCCCCTCAGCAACCTGGGAGCTGCAGGTTCTCCCTGCCCCCGCAGCATTACCTTGACCAGCGCAGGTGCGTTTTCTTGATTTTAAAGGGTAGCAAAGCCACCTCGACGAAAGCTGCTGTTCTGTCCACGCTGCCGCGGCAACGCACAACCCACCCGGCGTTGTGAGCTGCAGAAAGTTACTTCCACAGCCCTGGATGGCCCGGAAGGACGCGCGGGCTGCGATGGGTGTCGGTCTCAGACCGACTCCCGGTTGCCGGACAGCGTCCTGGCGCGTCCTGGCCCGCTGCAAAGCGAAGCGCAAGAGGGCTCTTTGGGGGCGCCCGCGGAAGCGCCCCCGTCCCGCTCTTTATGACCTCGCCCCCTCCCAAACGCCCATGGACGGCCGGACTTCAGGGGGAAGGGACACAGGCACTCAGTGTCCCGCGCCGGGGAACAGCTGGACTCTGCTTGGCCCCGCGCTTTCTGCGCGCACGACGAGCGAGCGAGCGGGAGCGCTCAGCCGCCTCTTCACTCCAAGGTACTTTCGCTATATTTCCGGCTGAAAACTGCCATGCTTTCCAGCTTATGGTCGTGCCAGCTTACGGTGTCGCTGCCAGAAGTTTTCGCAACAGGAAGGCGCGCAGCTGCTACCAAAGCGAGTCTTCAGCCTGCAGAGGTATTGTGCAGCTCCGGTCACGCGCGGCGGTCCCCACTTGGTAGCTCCTGCGCTGGGCGTTGTTAACCCCATTGTGCAGAGGGACAAACTGAGCTCCGGACGGGGCAAGGCTCCTCCGTGGAGCTGCAGAGAAACCCAGCAGTCCCATGCTCCTCACCACCCAGCCATCCAGTCCCGCATGTCCTGGGTTCAGAGAGGCTGGATGGAGCATCCCCTGGGGCAGATGGGAGCTGCACCTGACGGACCAGGGCCTGCTCTGGGCTCCGGTCCTGACCCTGTCACTTATTCAGGTGTAACCCTGGGACTGTGGCTGCTCCTCTCTGAGGTTCCGTTATTCCTTCTGTAAAATGAGGTGATTTCACCCAATGTCATGGACTACATGGGGGATGATGGCGGTAATCCCCTAACAGCACTCTCCACCTGCGCAGTTAGGAACCCGGGCGTCCCACAAAACTCAAGCTGAGACTCAGAGGTCACCAGGCAAAGGTCAGAGGTTGCCTGGCTCAGCCACACATTCCCTAATGCTACCCCCATTGCCTGCTTATCTGAGAGCAGGCCACCCGGGGTCACCCACGTGCCTGCAGCATCCAGGGCCACCCTGAAGCCGGTAGCTCAAAAACTCCATGTAAGTCTCCCATCACCTGCTGTCACCTGCTCTGCCCAGCGTGCACATCCACAGGAAAGCGGGTTGGAACAGGAGCAGGACTCAAGCGCAGCCACTCCACTTATAGAACGCAGGCATCCCAAGTTGAGGTCTAACCACAGTGCCTACCCCTCAACACTTTTTTTTTTTTTAAGATTTATTTTATTTTTTTATTGGAAGCACAGATAAACAGAGAGAAGAAGATAAAGAGATAAAGAATCCTCTGGTTCGGGCCCGGCGCGGTGGCGCAAGTGGTTAAAGGTCCTTGCCTTGCACGCCCAGGATCCCATATGGGCGCCGGTTCTAATCCCGGCAGCCCCGCTTCCCTTCCAGCTCCCTACCTGTGGCCTGGGAAGGCAGTCGAGGGTGGCCCAAAGCTTTGGGACCCTGCACCCGCGTGGGAGACCCGGAAGAGGCTCCTGGCTTCCGATCGGCATAGTATCGACCCATTGCGCTCACTTGGGGAGTGAATCATCAGATGGAAGATCTTCCTCTCTGTCTCTTCTCTGTATATCCGCCTTTCCAATAAAAAAATAATAAAAATAAATCTTTAAAAAAAAAAAGATTAGCTCAGGTTTAAAAAAAAAAAAAAAAGAATCCTCTGGTTCACTACTCAAGTGGCTACAATGGCCAGAACTGAGCCGGTCCAAAGCCAGGAGCCAGGAGCTTCCCCCAAGTCTCTACAGAGACAGTTCTGTCTGATCATCTCCTCGCCAACTGACCGAGCTGCAGGGGGCCAGCCTGTGGATTGAGAATCTGGAAGCGGGTATGTCCCAGAGCAGGAAAGACCTGCTGCAGACGGGAAGGAGCAGACAGGAGGCTTTCCATCTCCTTAGCGCGCACGGTCTGGGGCGCCGGAGCGAACCGAGGGCACTGGGGGAGCAGAAGGCAGAGGAATTGCAGGCACAGTTCCACCCACTCGTCAGCAGGGGGCGGCCGCATGCTGGCGACAGCGGCTGCTGGAGCGAGAAGGCGCTCTGAGGCTCACACTGCGCACGCTCACAGGCTGTGCAAGCCTGGCTGTCACTAGACCTACCTGGGCCTCAGAATCCCCTGCTTGCAGGCTAGAGCCCACGGACGTCTCTATCCCCACTGTACCATACACGCCTGAGGTCTCCCTGCCTCCCCCAGCTAAAACACCCACTGATGGATGCAACTGTGAACCTTCTCTGCTTGTCGCCCTGCAGCAGAATACGGCTGGAGAGCAGCACACACGTGTGGACTGCTCGCTTAACTCACCTGATGGCTGGCCTCCACGAGGGCCTTCATCCTGCCTTGGTCCAGTCATTCTTCCCACCAGATTCCCCTCCCGGCTCCTTCCCAAAACTGCAGCTCCTGCTCCCTGATCCCTCTCTCTGGCTTTTTGTCTCTCGGGGAAGATGGTAGCGATTCCCACCGGCTTCCGCCATGGGGCTACCTGCCCGCTGCATGCGGAGACCGTGTGATGCGCCCTGCCCTCTGTGGCCACCGATGTGGCCTGTGCTTCAGGTCAAAGCCGCCACTTGAGCACTGGAGCTCACGCTCCTCCCTCTCCTTAGGGACTTCCTTCCAGCCCTTGCCTTCTCTCTCTTGCATCATCTGTTTATTTTCTAATCTACTTAGTCTTATCAGCATCAACACAGGCCAGTGTTTCTGCATTCAATAATCACTGGTCGGCCCCCTGTGATTCCCACTTCCACCTCACCCTCAATCCTGAAATAAAGTATCTCCAAAACTTGTCTCCACAAGCTAGAGTTATGGTGTAGCAAGTAAAACTGTTGTCTTGCACTGTCAGCATCCCCTACGGACTCTGGTTTGAATCCCGGCTGCTTCTGACTTCTAATCCAGCTCCCTGCCTGGGAAAGCAGCAGAAGATGAGCTGGGGGCTTGGGACCCTGCACCCACATGAGGGACCTGGAAGAAGCTCCTGGCTCCTGGCTTCCATCTGGCCCAGCCTTGACCCTGCGGCCATCTGGAAAATGAACCAGTGAATGGAAGGTTCCCTCTCTTTCTCTGAAACTCAGCCTTTCAAATAAACAAAAACAAACCTTATAACTTGTGTCTACCCACTGTCCTGCATCTTTTTCTCTCTCCTTCCATTCTCTTTGAGCTTCATTTTTGATAAATGCCACAGAAAAGTTACAGCATAGTACAACAAACACGCAGATTTCCATTTCCTGGATTTTAATGCTTTGCTTTATCGTTTGTTTCTCCTAATTTTGAACTCCCTTTATAAATGACTAAAGACATGATTCACTTTCACCCCTAAAAACAGACATGCTTTTCCTAAAACAGCCAAAATCAGCCTGCATTACATAGATTCAAGCGTTACTATCAACCCTGCAGATCTTACTCAGACGCTACCAGGTGTCCTGCTAGTGTTCTTGGAGGACGGGGAGGACAGCTCTCTCGTGTTCTAGGCTCTCCGCTGCGTTTTCTCTCTGGCCGCTGTGGACGGAACTGTTGCCTGGTCACTGCGTGATCTCAGCTTGTCGCCCACGCTGCGTTGGTCTGATGTGCGCTCATCACTGTGCCTCAGTTCTGCAATGTTGGCAAATGTGTCAGCAGCAGAGTCGTCATTCCAGAAGGCTTAGGATGGCCATTTGCCGCTCTACCAGTGCTATTCACTTTAAAAACACTCAAAGATGTATTTATTTGAAAGGGAGAGTTACAAAGGGAAAGGGAAAAACAGAGAGAGAACTTCCATCCACCGATTCACTCCCCAAATGGCCACAACTGCCAGGGCCAGGGCTGGACCAAGCCGAAGTCTGGAACACTGCTCGGATGTCCGAAGTGGGTGGCAGGGGTCCAAGGGCCTGGGCCGTCCTCTGCTGCTTTCCCAGGCACGTTAGTGGGGAGCTGGACAGGAAGTGGAGCAGCTGGCACTTCCATCCATCATGTACTGGTAATGCAGCCAGTGGTTTAACTCGTTTTTAAGATTTATTTTATTTTACTGAAAGGCAGATACACAGAAAGGAGGCAGAGAGGAAAATCTTCTGTTTGTTGATTCACTCCCCAAGTGGCCGCAGAGGCCGGAGCTGAGCCAATCCGAAGCCAGGAGCCAGGAACCTCTTCTAGGTCTCCCATGCTGGGTGCAGGGTCCCAAGGCTTTGGGTCATCCTTGACTGCTTTCCCAGGCCACAAGCAGGGAGCTGGATGGAAAGTAGAGCTGCCAGGATTAGAACCGGCACCCATATGGGATCCTGGCACATTCAAGGTGAGGACTTCAGCCGCTAGGCCATGCTGCCGGGCCCAATTTTTTTTTTTTTTTTTTAATTTACTAACTTGATAGAGAGACAGGCACACACATCTGCTGATTCACACCCCAAACCTCACAACAGCCAGAACTGGGCCACTCTGAACCAGGGAGCCAAGAGTCAATCTGGTTTGTTTTTTTCCGTGTGGGTGACAGGAACTCCGTTCCTTGAGCCATGGCCTGCTGCTGAGGTGGGGCACTGGGCCAACACCTGGGCTGGCTGGCCGAACCCCCGGGCCCTCCTGCTGTAAGCACCAGCCTGTTCCAAGGGGAAATGGCAACTTTACCCTTCCTGACGGATAAGGATCTCTGGGAGAGAGGATCTCTGGCTATACGCGAGCTGCACACATCAAGCTTTAATTCACTTGCCACCGCCTCCAGGAATGATTCTCTCCCGAAACAACGATTCCCGTGGCGCCTGCCAAGGGGCCGTTTTCTGCCTCCTTGTACATTTGTTAGTTGCCCTTCTGCTTCTAGAAAGAACTGGCATTTCTCTTCTCCCCCTTCCGGTTTGCTTTCTTCCCCCTCTCTCTCTTAATCCCCCTCCAGTCAGACTTTGGCTCCCGCCTCAGTTCCTCCCTGCCAAGGCACCAGTTCCGTCGCAAAGTCAGTTCCCAGCGGCGTCGGCCTGGGTGACTTCTGCTCCCTGCCTGGCGTGTTGGCTTCATACGGTGGCCCCAGGACATGGGTTTCACTGGCCGCTCCTTCTCACGCTCCTGGTCAGCCCGAAAGCTCAGGTCTGTGTCTCTGCTCTCTCCCTTGGCAGCCTCCTCCAAGTCCCGTGACTTTAAAGACGCTGCCTGGATGCAGGAGTTCTTATGCATCTGCCCAGGTTGCCACAACAAACAGCACGGGTCAGAAAGCTTCTTCAGGATCGAATGTTTCTCTATTACGATGGCTGGCAGGACGGCGTGTGCACAGGCCCGTGCTGGGCTTGTGAAGGCCTGCCTTCTCGCGGTGCCTTCACACCCCTTTCCTCTGTGCACCTGCACGGAGAGACAGCCCAAAGGGTTCTTCTTTGTGTTGGAACCAGGACTCATACTGATGAACTCATTTAACCTTCAGCACCTCCTCAAAGGTCTTATCACCACACAACAGGCTCCTGGCAGCCGGGGTCTCTGTAGATAACCGTCCAGTTCACAACAGCTCTGCCAGCCTGGACCACTCTGCTGGGCTGCTAGTCATTCTCCCCCTCTTGTTTGCAGAAGATCCATCCCAAGACCCCCCATGGACGCCATGGGTAATGTGGAACCAGGCGTAGATGTACTTACCCACCTGCCACCTAATTTGATTTAGAAAATAAAGCACATTGGGCTCAGTGTGATAGCCTAACGGCTAAAATTCTAGCCTTGCGCACGCCGGGCACTGGTTCTAATCCTGACGGTCCTGCTTCTCATCCAGTTCTCTGCTTTGGCCTGGGAAAGCAGTCAAGAACAGCCCAAAGCTTTGGGACCCTGCACCCACATGGAAGACTGAGAAGAAGCTCCTGGCTTCTGACTTCAAATTAGCTCAGTTACAGCCGTTTCAACCACTTGAAGAGTGAGTCAATGAAAAAAAAACAAACAAAAAAGAGTGAATCAACGGATGGGAGATCTTCCTCTCTGTCTCTTCTTCTTTCTGTATATCTGACTTTCCAATACAAATAAATAAATAAATAAATCTTGGGCCTGGCTCAGTAACCTAGTGGCTCAAGTCCTCACTTTGCAAGCACCAGGATCTCATATGGACACCAGTTCATGTCTCAACGGCCCCATTTCCCATCCAGCTTGTGGCCTGGGAAAGCAAAGCCTTGGGATCCCCCACCCACAGGGGAGACCCAGAAGAAGCTCCTGGATCCTGGCTTCGGATTGGCCTAGCTCTAGCCATAGTGGCTGTTTGGGGAGTGAATCAGCTGACAGAAGATCTTCTCTATCTCTCCTCCTCTCTGTATATTTGACTTTCCAATAAAAATAAATCTTTAAAAAGAAAAAGTAAAGTACATTAAAAGATTAACAATGGTAACTATTGGCAAGTTAGAATCATTATAAACTACTAAAGCAAGTTATTTCATGGAGTGTCTCTAAACACGAGCCCTCCGTGTGCTGCCGTGGGACGATGCATCGTGTGTGCGCCGAGAAGCAGTGAGGTGAACGACGTAGGCTGCGATGGGTTCTTGACTCCCAACACTGACACGGCCACACTGATCTTGAGAAGCAAGGCAGGAATCGAGTGCTCAACCTCCACGGGTTCATTGAGGTGTCCCCATCCTGGACAAGGGTGTGATTCACCCAGGGAGAGGAACAGGGAGAAGCTGGATGGCAGACGGTTTCAACCCACTCCTCAGAATGGTGCAGCCATCTGCAGCCTACATATGCCTTTGCTCTGGAATTCTCATGTTTTCAGACCGCAGTTGACCACGGGTCAACTGAAACTGCAGGCAGTGAATCAGTGCTAGGGAGGCCTGCGGTATGGCTAACTATGCCTGGGCCTCCGACCTGAATGTTGGAGTTTCCTGCAAGCTAACACCCATGTGCAGCTGGTAACTCCTCCTCCGTCCGCCAACGGAAATCTCCTCCTGCAGCCTTCTGCTTGTTTAGCGTCCGGTTCCTGCCCCCAGTTGGAGTCATTGTCCACTCTTTCCTCGAACACCCTGGGTGAGGCACCTTCGTCACTTTAACTGAAGTATCTGAGGGGCCCAGAGGGATTGGTTCAATGGCTAAATCCTCACTTTGCAAGTGCAGGCCTCCCATATGGGCACTGGTTCATGTCCCAGCTGATCCATTTCTCATCCAGCTCCCTGTTTATGGCCTGGAAAGCAGCAGAGGATGGCTCGAAGCCTTGGGATCCTGCACCCATGTGGGAGACCCTGGCTGCTGGCTCCTGGCTCCAAATGACTCAGCTCTACTCATTGTGCCCATTTGAGAAGTGAATCAGTGGATGGAAAATCTCTCGTCCTCTGTGTAAATCTGCCTTTCCAGTAAAAATAATAAATAAGTAAATAAATCGGAAGTATCTGAAGAGTCACTTAGGAGACAAGCCGGTTTCTTTAGGCTTCCAGGTTTGGAAGTTCACCTCCAAGGTCAGGCAGCCCCATCAGAGATCCCATAAAGAGACAAAACAATTGTTCTCCTCTCTCTCATCAATCCCCACTTCACTCAGAGCAGAAGCCAGACTTACCACGGCCCAGAAGGCTGTGCACACACCAGGCTCTTATGAATCTCTGTAACTTCGCCTCCCCTCACTTGCTCTGCCCTGCTCACCCACTCTCTGCATGTGCTGTTTCTTGAACTCCTAAGGCTGGGCCCACACTAAGGTTTTTGCCCATCCCTGTGCCTCTGCCTAGAACAATCGTCCCGGTACACTCCCGTGCTCCCTGCCTTGCCTCTCGCACACATTAGCTCAGGTCCTCCTTCCCACTTAGGCTGTGCTCACAGCCTGTTTGAAATCACACCACAGTAACCTTCTCCCTTCCCTGTCTTATTCTCCTTAATATTCATCCCCTCCATCTTTCACAAACAAGAAGAGGGACTTTGTTTTATTCGGGGCTGCACCCTAATTGTTACTATGTCACACTGCTCGTCTCATGCTATGCGCCAGTACAGGGCTTTGCGGTATTTGTTCGGGTAATCCTGACATAAGCCCTATCTAATACCTCAGGGAGGTTACAGCTCTTGCTCTAACAGCCAACTCGCCCCAAAACTCCGTGGCTGACAGAAGCAAACGCTGATTCCTCCCCCTCATCAGCTGGGCTCTACTGAGAGGAGCGTTCCAGCTCAAGTTCACTGCCTGTCTATTAGTCTTCGGGGACCAGCCTATTGGATGCAGGCTGGAGTAAGAGAGACGCCATTGTTTTCCATAAACCGAGACAGAGTGTTTTGTTTTGAAAACATTTCATTTATTTGTTTGAAAGGCAGCGTGACAGAGAGAAGGAGACCACAACAGACAGGGCACAAAAACATGTTGAATCCAGCGACAAAATGGAGTCATTTTGGTTCAGGCCTGCATAAGTTTGCTAACCTGCTCTTCATGCTTCTGTACAAAAGGCTTTGCCAGTTTCTTGCCTTTTGGGCCAAATCACAAGGTGTAATATGACCTGCCAGTCAGTTTCATGAATTGATACTGTATGAGTTACTGGGTCACTCTTGTTTTGTTTTGTTTTTCTTTGTTTTTGTTGTTTGGTTTTTTTTTTGGAGGTTTTTGTTGTTGTTTGGTTTTTATTTCCAGGGTCACTCTTTGAAGGAAGGGAGAGCTGACCCCAGCGGGTTGGTCTGTTTATGTGCCTCCTCAATAGAATTTGCTGCTTTGCACAGTTGTCTGGCCTGCACCTCTTGGAGAGAGGCTCAGGTTGAAAGTAACAAGCACAAAGAGAGATCTTCTATCTGCTGGTTCACTCCCCAAATGGTTGAAATGCCTGGGTCTAGGCTTAGTCAAAGCTGGAGCCAGGAACTCCATCCGGGTCTCCCATGTGGGTGGTAGAAAGTCCAAGCACCTGGGCCATCGTCCTCCACCTTCTCGGGTGCATTAGCAGGAAGCTGGATCCAAAGCAGAGCAACTGGGATTTCAACCGGTGCTGGGGACAGAGTGGTCTCCTTATTTGTTCAGCTTCTTGTGGGTCAAAAGAGATGGAGCTCAGAGAAAGCCTTTGGCTCAGTGGTTAAGCTACTGTTTAGGAGTACTCCAGCCCCTTATCAGAGGCCCAGGGTTTGAATCCTGGCTCTGCTTCCCATCCAGCTACCTACTAATGCACATTAGGTGATGATTCAAGTACTTAGGTCTCTATCATCCATCAGGGAGAGCCAGACTGAATTACCAACTTCCAGCTTTAGCCTGAAACAATGCCAGCTATTGCAGGCATTTGGGAGTGAACCAGTAGATGGGAGGTAATTTGTGTCTCTGCCTTTCAAATAAATAAACAAAAATGCAAGATGATGCCATTCATATAAAACTACAGTTTATAATACAAACTAAACCCAAAAATATGAAAGAAAAAACTATTCCTACCTCAGTTGCCTAAGGTGACTTTGGAACTGTTTCAAAGAGGTAATGTGAAAGGAAAAGTCTGGTGTGATAGCCTAGCAGCTGAAGTCCTCACCTTCCGTGTGCCCAGGATACCACCTGGGTGCCTGCAGACCCACTTCCCACCCAGCTCCCTGCTTGTGGCCTGGGAAAGCAGTCAAGGACAGCCCAAAGCCTTGGGACCCTACACCCATGTGGGAGACTTGGAGGAATCCTGGCTTCAGATCAGCGCAGCACCGGCCATTGTGGTCACTTGGGGAGTGAATCATCAGACGCAAGATCTTCTTCTCTGTCTCTCCTCCTCTCTGTATATCTGACTTTTCAATAAAAATAAAATCAATCTTTAAAAAAACACAAAAAACAAACAAACAAACAAAAACAGGCCCTGACTTAACGCTCAATTAGCTAATCCTCCACCTCCAAGCTCCAGGATCCCATATGGGTGCCGGTTCACATCCAGGTTGCTCTGCTTCCCATCCAGTTCCCTGGTTGTGGCCTGGGAAAGCAGCAGAGGATGACTCAAAGCCTTGGGACCCTGTACCCGTGTGGGAGACCTGGAAGAAACTCCTGGCTCCAAATGTCTCGGATCAGCTTAGTTTCAGCCATTGTGCCACTTGCGGAGTGAACCAGCAAATGGAAGACTTTCTCTGTGTCTCTACTTCTCTCTGTAAATCTTGCCTTTCCAATAAAAACAAATAAATCTTCAAACAAAAACCAAGGTACTTAAGGTACCTAACTGTAAGGGCCTATTGCTGATGCCTGTTTCATATAAAAAATAACAAATAAAAACAAACAGGAAACGAGCCAGTGACAGCCCTCACTCGTTGTAGCAGAAGTGAACATCTCATGGTGGGGGGAGGTGCAACTTAAACCAGGAGGGACTTCTGGAAACCTCAGCTGCATTTTCACTTCCATCTAAATTCTACTGGTCAAAGCCAAACACATGGCCAGGCCTGACCTCAAAGGGGCGGGGAAGTATCAACCGCGCCAGCGTGGGCGAGAGTGAACAGCCATTTGTGCAGTGGCCACAAGATTCACCACAAGATCTGTAGTTATTTTTTTCTTCCTTTGTCTCTCTCTCTCTTTCTCTCTCTCTTTTTTTTTTTTTTTGAACAGGTGAGGAAACGACGGCTCAGAGAGTTTGCACTGCTTGCTGTGTCCTTACCGCCGTCAGTCCTATCTCTGTTTTGTGTGTGTGTGTGTGTGTGTGTATCATGCAATAGTCAAGGCCAGCTTTCCATTTCAGGACACAATATTGCTCTCGATCTTTTTCATAACTGCCTCTTGTTAAATGTGTGATCTAGGGCAGTTGAACTTTTCTGACAGTGGTGTGCTTAATGTCTCAAATGAAAATAATAATATAGTCCTGTGTATATTACTAAATGTGCTGGTATGTATAAAGCATCTTGTACACTGTTTGCTCAAAAATGTGGCTTCTCATTGCTGCGAATGGCTCTGTTTAGTGGGATCATACTTGATGTAACCATCTCCACATATGTGGTTATTTAATGTGATCCAGTGCTGGCAAGGATGGCCAAATCAACTTCATCCTTCCCTTTGAGTGACTCTTGGCAATATGAGCTTGGTGTACTTCTTACCAAGAGAAGGCGGTCTATTTTTACACTTCTGGAATCTGAGCTGGTCACGTGACAGGCTTTGATTAATGCAACGAAAGTGATGCTGCAGCCCGCTTGAGACCAGGCTTCCAGAGGCCTTGCTATTTTGTTTGCTGCCTTTTGGAGGCCATCATGTGAGGAAGCCCTCGCCAGCTCACCAGAGAAACGCCAGGGAGGAGAACCCAGTCTCTCAGGCAACAGACATGTGTGTGGATGCGGCCACACAGCACCCAGCAGGTCCTACGGCCTGCTGACCTGGTGCCTGCAAATTTAACTAAGAACTTGCAAAACCATACAGTGAAAAGTGTTCCTGCTGAGATGTGTCCACATGGCCAGTTCACAGAAACCTAAGGAATTGCTTCTCTAGCCACTAGGTTGTTGGGGTATTTATTAGCAGCAACAGCAAGCTGATGCACTGAAGCATTTAGTGTTGTGATTCCGATTGCCTAATGGCCCAGTTTGAGACGCAGGTTCTATCTCTTGGCCATGGTCTGTGACCTCTCTGTTCCTCGGTTTCCTTGTCTGTTTAATGGTACGTTTTCGGTTCTTGCCTCGTCAGGTTGAAGAGAGGACTGAAGGAGCTGATGAACATTCAGTGTGGCACAGGCGGGCTCCTGCTGCTGCTGCTGCCTGAAGCAGACTGACACTGTGGTGGCCATGGCTTGGTGAACCCTGGGGTTTTGGCGCCCTGTGGCATCAGGTTGACCTAGGTGATGACCTACTGTGTCACGCATGTGTACGAAGAGTTGCACCCGCAGGCCCAGGTAGGCCCTCTGAATGTGACCATGGATGGAGGCCAGAATGGAGGCTGTGGGGGCGGCAAAGACTGAGACCATCAGAAAGGTGTCAGGGTTAAGCCCCCACCCCACCCAAATGAAAGCCCAGCTTCCATACCCTGGCCTGAATGCTGTGACTGCTCCTCCCTTTCCCCTGTGCCCCAGCTTTTTGCCCCTTATTCACAGTGCTTCAGCCACCAGATCCTCCTTCTTTAAACCTAGGACCTTGGTACTACCTGGTCCCTTCTTAAAGGGACCTGGTAAGTCCCTGAAGCTAAGGTTCCCTCTCCCACAGCTACCTAACTTTTCCTACCTAGCACTTAGGATTACCCTAAAGCCTTTACTGCATTTCACAGGCACTTAGCTAGCCTGCAATCACCTTGCAAGTGGGCCCCTCCGGGGAGCCCTGTTCACACCACATCCTCAGCCCTGAGCTGAGTGTGTGACTCATGGCCAGCAATCAATAGATGTGAGTTGATCAAACATAAATACAGAGGGGGGTGCAGGGGCGGAGCGAGGGTGTTGAGAAGCCACGAAAGGCATGATCTGATAGGCAAGTGGAAAGCCTGTCACTTCATGAAGGCACTTTGGGATTATCTTACCTGACTGCACGGGTGGGGAAACTGAGGCTCAGAGAGGCAGAAATGACCCCCTTGAGGGTATCCAGGGAACAGGTTCAAGGACCTATCTGGTGCACCTGAGCGCCAAACAGTCACTGGCACTTGCCTGAGGCCAGCTAGCACACACACCCTCCCCAGATCCCACAGAAGAGAGAGAGAAAGAGGCAGCTGTCTCCCAGCAAGCAGAGGTGCCAGTCAGCTGACTAACCATGCAGGGAGCGGCGGCCCATCCTTGGGATAGGCAGCTATTCTGAAGCACCGGGGCTAATGGCTGGGACAGAAATAACCGGCCCTCCTCACCCTTGTTCTAGCCCTCACACCTCAGCCTCACCTCAACACTTACATGCATCTGCTGTTAGCAGGGCCTGCGGGGCCACCTGGCCACTGCAAGCTCACAGTCTAGGGGAGGACAACGACCGGGGCCCGCAGGCGGCTGGGGACCATCCCTGGTGAGGCAGGAACCTCCCAGAAGTAAGGACACCCGAGTTAGTTTCTCTATATAGAGAGAAGTTATCCCAGTCTGAGGCGACGACGGCAGCCGGAGGCACCTGCCAGTGCAATGGAAGGAGGTAATAGTTTCAATGGATGGCAACAGCAGGAACTGGAGAGTGGCAGAAGACAGGTTGGAAAGGAAGAGAAGCCTTGAATGTCCAGCAAAGAGACTGAGCTCTGGACCAAGAGGTGCCCAGGGTCAGTTCTTGCACCATTCAGCATGCCCTGCAGCAGGGAGAGTCGGGTAGCGGGTCAGAGCTTAGGGAGAGCGCACCAATGCTCTCCGGGTAGACAGCTCTGAGCACTTTTGCAAGAGAAAGAACGGGGCCTCGGTCTCTGCAGGCGAGCACCGTCACTTCCCGGAGTCCCGCGCCACGCCCCACGCGAGCTCCAACTTTGGTTCACCTGGTCTGAACTCCCAAGTTTGATCAGAAAAAAAAAGAAAGAAAGAAAGAAAGTGTTGGTGGAACCCTAATGGTAGACCAGGAGTCCAAGCAAGCGAGACTTCAATTCCCAAAATGCTTCGCTCCACAGCTCTGCAGGTGGCGCATGCTTCTCCTGGAGGGAGGCGGAGCCAGCTGCGCTTGCTGGGATCGCCTGCCGTGGGGGGACCTGCGGGATACCTAAGCTCGGCCATCTTGGTTTGGGTCAAACCAGTCGTTTTCTGAGGGGGCGGTGCGTGTTGTTTCCCGAGCCAATCAGTCCAGGCACTGGAATCAAATGCGTTTGATGTCCGCAAATCTTGATACCCTATTTGA
The DNA here is from genome assembly GCF_017591425.1 of Ochotona curzoniae. Classification (NCBI taxonomy): domain Eukaryota; kingdom Metazoa; phylum Chordata; class Mammalia; order Lagomorpha; family Ochotonidae; genus Ochotona; species Ochotona curzoniae. The sequence goes on along the minus strand of NW_024465894.1, from coordinate 16,489,033 downwards.
AGGCGAGAATTCCTCCCCTCTTATGCCCTGGCTGGAACGGAACCCCCCGAGGATACAATAGTACGTCCCAGCATGGCCGCTCTCAGCCAGGTTCCACTGAAGGCGGAGCTTGAGCTGGCTCTCCCCGCCCCCCCGAGGGGAGGGGGTTTCCGCTTCCGGCAGCGGAGGCTGCAGCCTCGCTCTGGTCCCTGCGGCTGGCGGCCGAGCCGTGTGTCTCCTCCTCCGCCGCCGCCATATTGTCTGTGTGAGGCGAGGGGAGAGCGGCTGCCGCCGCTGCCGCTTCCACCACAGGTACTGTGGGAACCTCCGGGAGAGGTCGTTGGGGGTGGGGTGGTTCCAGGAGGGCGCAGCGGAGCGCGGCCGCCTCTCCCGCATCCCGCAGACTTCCGAGTGGCCCGTCCCCTGCCCCCTTCCTCACACACACACACACACACACACACACACCCGTCGAGGCCCCTGCACCCGTCAGGGAGGCCGGGGGCCACCCCTTAGGGTGGAAAGCGTGGTTTTTGTGTGTGCAGGGGTAGGGGAGGGAGCAGGCAGAGCCCGACGTGGGAGTGGGGACCGGCTGTTGAGTGGACTGCTTGTTGCAGTGGACAGGGCTGGACTGGGCGGGGACTGGGGGGCAGCTTGGAGATTGGGGTCGTCAGAGGGGGAAGGGAGCTTGAGGGGTGGGACTCCAGGGGATGCTGGGGGAGGGTGCCAAGGGAGTGGTGCCTGCTGGGTAGGGTGAACCCTTCGGCGGTGCCGGGCCGCGGGTGTAGGGGCCTGGCCAGGGTCCTCCTGGGCGGGGGTGAGCTTGGCACCTGCAGACGGGTCTGAGAGAAGTGAACTCCGGGCGGGGTGCTGGGAGAGACAGGGTGCGTGTGTGTGGGGAAGCTACGAAGTGGGGGCCTAGCGGGTGGGATGGGGGTTAAAGGCTAACGGGGAACTTGGGTGGAAGAGAAGTATGAAATGTTGACTGCCAGTGTACATCTGTTGGTGACAGATAATGAGTTTTTAAATTTTGTATTCTTGTTGGTTTCTTGGCGTGTTGGGGCACTTCCTGGCTGGGCAGGTGAGGATGGGTAGAGCTTCTGTAGTGTGTTTTAGGGAAGCGACATCATGGTTAAGAGAAGTTGCTCTTGTGTTCAGTGGGAAGCAAGGAGTTCTGAAAAGGAGGTGACAGCTTGCTTTCATCTGTCAGGTTGTTCCAGAAGGAAGTGTGGGGAGAAAAAAACAGAAAGCTAGGAAGAGAGGATTTTTACCCCCTAGAGTTGGCAGCCTCATTCCACTGAAGGAGTGGCAGTGTAGGCCAGTGGTTAACAACTAGATCATCAGGATTCTAAGTATCAAGGCCATTACTGCTTAACAGTGTTACCTAGTACACTCTGCAGGCTGCAGTCTGACCTTTCCTGAGGGATGGCATTTTCTAGCTCAAAAAGAGTGAATAAAATAATTTGTGTCAAGTGCTTACTACAGCAACTGGGAGATAGTAAGGGCCTTCTTGATTTTGTAACTAATTACTAAAGTAAGGCCTTGCTGGTATTTAGGGAATCGGGGAGGGAGAGGAAATCCTTGACTGTGGGTGAGTCCTTACCGTCAGGGATCTAGCTTTGAAAGAAGCTCCAAGTGGCAGTGTCACTTGGCTTGACTGGTTTGGAAGACCTGGGCTGCAAGCCTGGGCCCTGTACCAGTTCTTCCCCATGTCAACTTGAAAAGTTCACCTGCAGTCTTCCATGGCCGGCTTGTCCTTCTGTGACTTTGAAATACTTGGCTTTCCTTTTTCTATCGGGGGAGGGTGTATGACTAGAAGAATGAAGAGATTGAAAGTCTCTTAGGTGGATTTATCAGCTGATTGTAAAGTTAGGTCAGCATGTGGCAACTTTTCTTTAAAAATGCCAAGTTATGCCCTCTCCTGCGTAACCCAGAGGGAGAGTGCACATTCAGGCCCAGGAAGCGGATGTGTGAGCTTTGGAGTCCTGGGTACATTGTGCTAGTTGAATGTGAAGCAAGTAGCACCTTCTTTCCCTCAGTTTGACTTTAGTCTTCCTGTTGTCTGCCCAGTCTGTTCCGGGATGAATCCTTGCTTTCATTATTATGTTTAACTGTGGATATATATCTTAATGACACACTTCCAAGAAAGGGGGGATTTTCTTTGGGAAGTGAGTTTAAAGCCTTCAGTAGGGTTTTGATTCACAGAAGGCAGAGTGAGGTACCATTCTACCCACCAAGGAGGCCGTACCTCAATCTCCAAAGTTTGTGCCTGTGTTATGTGGCCAAGGGGACTCTAAAGATACAAAATGAAGAATCTTGATATAGGGAAATCACCCTGGGTTTTCTGGGTAGACCTGCAGTCTTTCTCCAGCTGGAGTCAGAATTGAAGCAGAAGTACCCCATTTGTTGGGGTGGGGAGGGTCCCAAGGAAAGTCAGAGGAAGAATGGGGCAGTCTCTAGGATCTAAAGACCAGGCCCCAGCTGGCCGCCAGCAAGGAAATTCTGGACCTCGCTCCTACAGCCCCAGAGAGCTGGCTTCAGCAACATCGTCCTAGAGCCCAGAGGTAGATTATTCTTTGTAGATATCTTCATTTCAGGCCATTGGGACTGTAAGCAGAAAACCTAACCAAGTTTGCCCAGTTTAGAATTTATACAAGCAGAGATAATATATTTGTGGCTTTTGAAACCACTGTGTATGTGGTCATTGCAATACAACGTTCTTATAGATGGTAGATGTTGGTGCCAGGAGTTGGGGCACCTAAAAATGGAAGTCAGTGGGTGAAGGTCAGAATTTTGAGGCGTGTGATAGAAAAGGCCTAGAATAGGTTGTTAGTCTGGATAGCTTGTTGTGGGCCTGCTCATGCGCCCAGACTTGGGTATGTGCTCTTGGAGACTGACGGAATGGTGATAGTGACTAATGTGGTGCTGTGAAATGCTCTGTTACACGAGAAACGTGGCTGTGTACCCGAGATTTCCAGGCGTCATGCTGAAAGTGCAGCCTGTGTTATTTGTGGTTGTCAGTCTGAGGGAGAGCCCGCTGGGTTCTTAGTAGTTCTGTGCTGAAACAATGCCAGCTAGAATTGAAAGAAAATAAAAGTTAGTAAGTCTGACTGCAGGACCCTCCCAACTCCTACCAACTGGAGGTGGGCTGGAGGTGGGCCACTTTTCATTTAAAAAAAAAAAAAAAGACGTGACTCAGAGATGGAGGGGTGGAGCAAAAAGCCACCGCGTTTTCTCTGGCGGAGGAAGGGAATGGAGTTTGCCCAGGCTTTGCGATGGCTTTGGACCTTTGACTCCGTTTCTGCTGAAGCTGGAACACAAGCATCTCTGTTACCCTGCGCCTGCCTTGCCAAGGCATGCACTTAGCAGGTTTCTTACGAATCATCCTTCAGGAGTTGTATTTAATCAGTTACACCCAGAACTTCATCCATATCTGAGCTAAGGGGTGAAAACTTGGGCTTTCTGAGCTAATGGAGTTTAGATGAGGTTTCTGGACTTTGAGTGGATATTGTGTGAGGCCTTTGGGGCTTTGGATGAATGTGTTTTCTTGTTTAGAAAAGGCCTGAGTCCTGGAGGCCAGGGAGTGGACTGTGATAAGAGAATGCCACCCTCCCCCGTCCCTGGAATCTACAACTATTGTGGGGCAGATGGGGCTTCATAGATGTAATTAAGAATCTTCAACTAGGAATCGTGTTGATTTTCTGGGTAGGTCTAGCATAATCACATGAAGTTCTGAGCTAGAGGGCACAGAAGGGGTTGAAGGGGCAGCAGAGCTTTAGCCGTAACAAGGACCCAGTGGCCATGACAGAAGGGGCTACACAGACACTAGGAGAGCAAGCAAAGGCAGTGGGGTCTGTGAGAAGGCAAACTGAGCCACAGCCTCATGGACCTTGCAAGCAAATTTTCCATTGAGGCCCTCTGGGTACTTTTGTTTTTAATCTTGTGAGACCCTAAACAGAGGAACAAGCCTGCTTGTGGCCTGTAGAAATGTGAAATGATAGATAAATTTGTGTTTATTGGTGATTATTTGTTATAGCAACTACAACAGTAGGTTTGCTGGTTTTATTTCATGATCCTGGGGGATTATTTTCTAGAGAACAAAAGCTCAGAGATTATTTTATGGTGATTTGGTCCTGGACGGCTTCAGAGAGTGTGGGTGAGATGGACCCGTTGTCCCCTCCTTGTTCATGTATCCTCTGACTGGTACATGATTGATACAAGATTGGCTTAGTAAAGGGAATTGTCAAGCTCCAGGTCATTTTGTAGGATTTCTATAGATTAGTGAATCTTTGCAGGTCTCTAATAAATTTCTTGGATAAATGATATAATTTGTTTACTAATTAATTGACTAAACCAAGCAGTGGCTTTATGTAAGAGCCTTTTAAAGGCATTTACTGTTTTTAGAGGAGATAAGTGATATTTCTTTCCTTTTTTTTTTTAATGAATAGCCAGTTGTATAATTGTCTATTCTCATACATACTTGTTCTGAAGTTGTAAGATCTTTCTTCTCTGTCGTAATTTGAGGTTAAAAGTCAGATTTGGGAATCATCAGATTGGATTTTTAAAAGATTTATTTATTTTTATTACAAAATCAGATATACAGAGGATGAGAGACAGAGAGGAAGATCCTCCATCCGATGATTCACTCCCTAAGTGACCGCAGTGGCCGGTGCTGCGCCAATCCAAAACTGGGAACCAGGAACCTCTTCCAGGTCTTCCACATGGGTGTAGGGTCCCAAAGGTTTGGGCCATCCTGGACAGCTTCCCAAGGCCACAAGCAGGGAGCTGGATGGGAAGTGGAGCTGCCAGGATTAGGACCGGCACCCATATGGGATCCAGAGACGTTCAAGGTGAGGACTTTAGCCACTAGGCCAGGCTGCCAGGCCCCAGGTTGGATTTTTTAAACAAGATTTATTTGTTTTTATTTGAAAAGGAGAAAGCAGATTGATAGAGAAGAGATAGAAGGCTCTTCCAGCCACTGGTTCACTCCCAAATGGCCATATGACCAGAGCTGAGCCCATCTGAGGCTAGGAGCATCTTCCGGGTTACCCATCTGGGTGCAAGGTCCCAAGGCTTTGGGCCATTCTCTGTTACTTTCCCAGGCCAAAAGCAGGGAGCTGAATTGGAATCAGCACCCATATGGGATGCCAGTGCTTGAAGGTAGAGTGTTAGCCCGTTTCAGCTATTCAGAAAGGTCTTTTGCTTTTTGCTCAATAACAGTGTCCTGTAGTGTGGGCTTTACAGCACTGTGAGTAAAGCCATCACTGGGGACACCTATGGCTCAGACACTGCATGATTCCACTTCCCGCTGTTGCGCATCCAGAGGCCGCAGGTTTCCTTCCATCAGAGTGGGAGATTTTGAGTTTTTCGTCCCTGGTTTTGACCTGGCCCAGCTCAACTGCCATGGCATTTCATGAGTGAATCAGTAGATGTCACTGTGCCTTTCAAATAAATAATAATAATAATATATGGGCAAAGATTTAAAGGCCTAATTTCCTATTGGAATCATAAAATACAAACTCATTGTAGTCAGGTGGAAATGAAACTCTTCTTTAGTTACTACATGAAAGATTGTAGTGTTTCAGGCTGTCAGGCTTTTGAAATGATCTGCTTGACTTCTTTGTAGTGAGGGAAATTGGGTCACCTGAAGCTTGGGTCAGTGGTTAGGGAACACATCTACCCACAAGCTGGCCGGAAGTCGCACAGCAGCCCTGGGTGCCCCTCCTTTCCCCTTTCCTCCCTTTATTGAATCCTGCCTAGGGCAGGTGGCATTGCTGGCTTGTTTGCTTCATAGAATATTTGTAAGATTCATTGAGAGACTGCATACAACATACTTAACAGTTCCAAACATAGTAAGGACCCACAAAATGTTAACTGTTTAGCATTTGTGAAAACTGTTTTGACAACTTTGGTGCAGATGTTGCAGTAAAGTTTGCACAAGTTCAGAAACTAAAAACTGATGTTCCATTATGTAAGAAAGAGCTTAGCATTTCAAGATAATAGAATCCTTGTGCTACTTGATTTAAAATAAGAAACTGGATTTGCTTGGTCGTGTATGATGATTCACTGGGTAGCTTACACAAGAGTAGTTGAACACCTAACATGGATCATTTCAAATAGTAGATTATTTAATTGATTACTTTAGAGAGGAATCTAGGCCAACCAACTTTTCACATGGAGACATCCTCGTCATAGCAAAAGATGTGTTTGTATTGGGTTATAGGTAATTTCTCCTACACTTTTGTATGGTCAATAGTATAATTCAGCAGACCTAGTTGCTGAGCAGACATACTTTTGTAGCATTGTAGAAATCAAGAATTCAGTCTTTTAAAGTATAAGATAAAAAACTCACTGTTACATGACATAACTAGAAATGGCATTTCCATAAGTTTGTACCAATTCTGTGTCTTTCAGCCTTCAAGAAAAGTTATGTAGCAACAGTTATTATGGTGGACAAGCTTGCTTTTTTTTTGTTTTGGTTTTATACTAGTGGTGGTTTTTTTTTTCCCTTAGAAACTAGTGTTTTCTGTAGTCAGTTTTAGGAGTAAACATCAAGGTACAATTAGATTAATCTTTTATGCTTTTGTATGTGTCATATCTGAAATGCCCTTATTGGTTGTTCATCATTTGCACTTTCTAGTGTTGTGAGGTTTTCTGATTGGTTTTTATAAGCTGAAACATTTTAATTTGCTTGGAAAAATGAACATTTGAAGTTTTGATTAATGTTATAATGGGCATTTCTTATTTTAGCTACTTCATTAGTGTTATATAAATTTTAAGAAACTACCCTATTAAGAGAATGGATACAGTATTTTCTTTAGAAACTGTATCATGTCATTTCAGACAATAGGAAATAGCCATATGTGGCTGTTGAATATTTATAGCCAATAAGCATGTTTGTTCCACCAATGCTGAGTGCTTGCTCCATTTTGATAGGTGCTGTGTTAGGACTCTCCAGTTTGTCTCTGCTCTCAAGCTCACAGTGGAGCCATATGTTGGAATCATAGATCTTTTAGCCACAACTTGGTAGCTTTCAGAGGTATTTTCCTATGAAAGCTCTTTGTATCTTGTGGAGTTTCTGAGAAAGCTACGGGAATTGGAATTGAGCAGTGGGGTTGAGCTAAGAATCAGCACTGTTGCCTAGTGCCTGGATCCTAGCCTTACATGCTCTGGGATCCCATTTGGGCGTGTCCCAGCTGCCCCTATTCCCTTCAGCTCCCTGCTTGTGGCCTGGGATAGCAGTAGAGGATGGCCCAAAGCCTTGGAACCCTGCACCCACGTAAGAGACCCAGAAGAAACTCCTGGCTCCTGGCTCCTGGCTCCTGGCTTCGGATTGACTCAGCTCTGTTGCGGTCACTTGGGGAGATCTTTCTATATTCTGGCTTTCCAATAAAAATAAATCATAAAAAGTATTTTAAAAAATCAGTTGAGTTTGCTTGTGGGAGTGGAAAAGAAGCTGGGTATGGGATGGAACTTCTCTAGCTGTGGAGGGAGACTTCAGCACACTTAACGTCTCTCCAACCTGGGCTTTCTCATCTCAATTGGAATCGCAACTACCTCGGACACCTTGGTAACCTTGAGTTTCTTCATCTGCGAAGTGGGGAGTTAGTAATACCTGCCTCTGGGTTTATGAGGATTCATGACTAAAGCACCAGCTGATTTATCATCTCAGGATCACTGTGAACAGTGAGATCATTTAAAACTGCCTTGGCCAGACTAGTAGTATTAGTTCTTTCTCTTTCTTGTTAATCAAGGTGATTTTGTGAATTACTAATCTACCCTCTTTATTTTCAATTTCTGCTGCTAAGTGTTTTTAAGTTCTTAATGAGACTTTTCTTTTAAAGAAAGATCTATTTTTATTGGAAAGTCAGACATACAGAGAGGAGAAAAAGAAGAAAAGATCTTCCCCCCACTGATTTACCCCCCAAGTGGCCACAATGGCTGAAGCTGAGTTGATTAAAGCCAGGAGCCAGGAGCTTCTTCTGGGTCTCTTGTGTGGCTGCAGGGTCCCAAGGGTTTGGGCTGTCTTCGACTGCTTTCCCAGGCCACAAGAAGGGAGCTGAATGGGAAGTGGAGCAGCTGGCACACAAAGTGGTGCCCATATGGGATGCTGGCAGTTGCAGGTGGAGGGTTAGCCGTTGAGTTGACCTGTAATGAGAGTTGACCTGTCCTTCCTGCTGTTAGTCTCGCGAGTGGGTGAGGTACTAAATTGCTGGTTGGGGCAGATCGATAGAACTCGCAGTGTAGAGTGCCTCAGTTAGTCATGTATTTTGCCAGAATGGTTATCTAATCGTGGTGAGTCTAGGATTCCCTTTGTTCTTACAAATGGAAAAGTTAATCTTTTCTCCTCAGGTTCATGAAAGGTTCTAGGTGTACTCACCGATACACTTAGGAATATGGAACAGAGCACTTATTCTTACTCTCCCTGGGGTATGGTGTTTGAGGGGAGGTGTGTGGAGGAGACCTCTTGCATGAAGTCTCCTGCTGTATGTCCTCCTCTCTCGGGTAACCTTCTAACTTGATTTTCTGTTGACTTTGTTTTTAAATCATAAACTTTTTTTGGCAGAGCAGGAGCCTTTCTTAAAAGTGTCCCTTGTATTTATGAGTATATAGAGTAGCCTTGGAGTTAGTCTACAGTTTAAAAATATATATCAAATCAGACTATTGGCTAGCAATTAAAATAGTAAAAATTCAAACATGTATTTGATACACAATTTATTGTAAAATTATCAGTGTCAAAAATGTCACATTTGCTTCTGTTTGTCTTGACCAGTTCATTTTTTGCTCCAAAATGTTACATGCCATGCCTAATGCAGTGGAGACTTAGGAAGCAGTGCAGCCAAGTTCATCAATATTCATCTGTGGCTACCTGTGTCTTTTGCTTTGTGTGCCTGGGATCTTTTTATAACCATCCCTGCTGGAGTCCAGCTCCAGCTGAGTTCAGAACTCGAGAAGGGTGCATGGATGAGGCGTAAAGAAAATAGACGGACCACTAAGATTCCATGATCATTGTGGACAATGCAAGAAAACTATCCACTTTATACAGAAGTAGTCAAAATCTGGCTCAGACTTTTAACGTCATGGTCAAGTGGGTGTTTCTAAGGATAATTCTGCAGTTTGCTTCACCTAAGGCAGGATGTTATCCATCCTGGTGCCGTGGTTAGGAAGTTCTCAGTAGAAGGCACATATCAATCAGTAACACATTCCTACTACAATCCTCATTCTACAGTTTAGTCTTGAATCAGCTAAGGGAGGAAATGTGTCACAGAAGGAAGGACCTAAAGATCAAAGAAGGAGGGAAAGAATAGATTCCCACTACACCTGAGGACAGAACACCCTTGATTAACATATGGTCAATGGGAGAGGAAAACCTTAAGCATAGGTTCCCACTATACCTGGGGAAAGAACACCCTCGGTTAGTATATGGTCAAAGGGGGAGTTAGCACCCTTGATCAGCATATTGTCAATGGGGGCAGCAGTAATGAAAGGCTTTTTGGCTAAAAACAGTATCAGCAACATCAGCTTCCAAGCTCACGTTGATATTAAACAGACAATGCCTAAATAGATTACAGAAATCTCAGTGGGGTTGTCCGGTGTCCATTCAAAGGGAGGCGGAGCTGCATTCAGGTTTTCGTAGAGACATCCGCTGGGTCCTGCTAAACAGCGGGAAGTTCCTTGCAGCCCTGCCTGCAATGGAACAATACTCTTCACGCCTTCCTGTCTTCCACACCCATCACACGGACCCCAGCACATCCCTGTGACATCTTGAAAACCCACAGACATTGTTGAATCTCTGGGGAGCCCCATGTGCCTACAGGCCTTGAGGGAGGGAAAGGTCACCTCTCGGGTGCCTTCCTCTTGGTAGCTGTGCAGAAAAGCTTTTCCACTTCAAAACCTGGTTTTCATATAACTGTGTTCCCCCAGCTATCCCATTCAGGTAAGAGGATAATGATGAGGAACTCATCCCACAACTTGCTTCCAAATTCAAAGCAAATCATTTTATTGTAGTATTTTTGGCAAGCTATTAATGAATCATTTTGCAGAATGAAGGAAATAGTGCTGAGTTCAGGTGTTGAATGTAGTGAAAAGAATGTATTTAGGCTTTAGCTCCTAAACAGAGTGAGTTCGAATATGTAGGTGAGAAGTTAATACTCCTGTGATTTTGGAGTAGGTTGTTTAGCCCCTCAACCTGTTTACTTTGTATCCTGTGCAGTGCCTGGTTTATAAGAGGCATTCACATGGTAGCAGTGAAATGCTACATTCTACCTTAGATTACTCTAGGTCTCAAATGAAGTTTTTTATCTTTTGGTTCCAGGGAATTGTGGCTAGAGCAATAAAGTCACACATTATAACATTTTGTATGTGTTGGCAGACGAAAAGCTATAATATAACTAATATGTATAAACAATGATGCTGAGCATCATGCATTCAGTATATTGTTTGTTGTGGGAAATTAAATTGAACTTCAAATTTCTGTTCATTTTTTGGGGCAGAATTGTGGTAATCTAGATCTGACAACTTGGTTTTTGTTAAAATATCTTTCTTTGTTTTAAGATCTCCCACTGTTGGTTACATTACTTATGTAATACTGAAACTTTGATCCCTTTTGTAACTAATTTGGTAAAATGAAATCCTAATGTTTGTTCTGCCATACCTCCTGGTTTGTTTTATGGAGGAAATACTTGTGTGTGTTGTGTTTTGAAAAAAGAATGTAGGTAAGAAGACTAAAAGATCCAGTGGCATGTTAGGACTGTATGTAAGCAATTACTGCAGGAATTATTGAGAATATTTATATTTGAGATTCCAGCCCATAATAATACCAGAAAAAAACTTTGTTGAGTTTCAACAGGTGCTTTTCTCACTCAGTTTGTACTTAGAATATTGGCATTTGAAGGTCAGTGAGGGGAATTGCAAGGAACTGGTTAACCATTCTGAGCTGTTTGTTGCCCTTCATTTAAAAATGAAAGCACTACTAATAAGATATTTTGATTTTAAGATAGTTTGATTGGTGGGAGAGGGATTAGAAAGCCAATTTAAACTAGAAAGACAAAGACAGTCTGGTGTGATAGCCTAGTAGCTCGATCCTCACCTTGCATCTCCTGGAATCCTATATGGGCACCGTTTCATATCTTGACTGTTCGACTTTCCATCTAGCTCCCTGCTTGTGGTCTTGAAAAGCAGTAGAGTATCACCCAAAGCCTTGGCACCCTGCACCCACGTGGGAGACCCAGAACAAGCTCTCCTGGCTTCAAATCGGCTAAGCTCTGGCTGTTGCAGTCTCTTGGGGAATGAACCAGCGGACAGAAGATTTTTCTTTCTGTATTTGCTTTTCTCTGTAAATCAGCCTCTCCAATTAAAAAATAAATAAAAAAGAAAAAGCTTTTTCAAAATATTTTTTTTTTGAAAGGCAGATTCATAGCGAGAAGGAGCAATAGAGACACAGAGAAAGACCTTCCATTTGCTGGTTCACTCCCCGTGTGGCTGCAACAACCAGTGCTGTGCTGGTCCAGAGCCAGGAGCTTCTGGGTCTTCCATATGAGTACAGGGTCTCAAGGCTGTGGACCATCCTCAGTTGCTTTCTCAGGCCACAAGCAGGGCGCTGGATGGAAGGAGCAGCCTGCACTCAAACCAGTGCCGATTGGGGTGCTACCGTTGCAGGCAGAGGATGAGCTTGCCATTCCACCATCCCGGCCCCTCTATTTTTACTGTTAGATAATTTTCTTTTTTGACTTATTCTAGATTGGGCCTAGGAGGCTAGTTTATATTCACTGTTTTTGTTTTTTGTGTCAGTGGCCTCCAAATGGATGATCTCCCAGAAGAAATGGTTGCTCATTAGTTGTGTATCTGGACTTCGTTTGAAAGCTGAAACAGGTGATTGGACATCTCTTGAAAAAAGGGGGAGGTTGTAAAATAGTTTCTTATCCTAGTGCATAGATTTTGATTGTTCAGGCCATGAGATAAACTTATTTAAAACATTTTTTCTTAAAGATTTATTTTTATTGGACAGGCAGATTTAAAGAGAGCAGAGAGAAAAATCTTTTTCTTTTTTTTTTATTTTTCATTGAGAAAAATCTGCTGGTTCACTCACCAGATGGCACAATGGATGGAGCTGAGCCTATTCATAACTAGTACCCTCTTCCACGTCTCCCATGTGGGTGCAGGGTACATAGGACTTGGGCCATTTTTTGCTGCTTTCCCAGGCCACAGGCAGGGACCTAGACCAAAAATGGAGCAGCTGTGACATGAACTGGCATCCATATGGCATGCTGTGCTTGGTGGTGGAGGATTAGCCAGTTGAGCCAATGTGCTGCCCCTAAGCCAGATTTTCTTAACTGGTATCCTCTGTTAGAGGGGCTTAGAGATGTTGGTCCTGTCAGCTGTCTGGTAACCAGGTCTGCAAGTCTTGATCACATCCCATTGCCATACAAATACTAATTTCTCTTTGTGTCTTCTCTTAAAAAAACAGGCAGCACTGCTTTGGAAAATTCAATAATTAGGTGTCATGAAGTTTTACATTCAAAAGATTATCTTTTAAAGTAAATTTTAAAAGAGCATTTTTAAAAATTTTATTTTATGTTTTATTTTAAAGTTAGTTATAGAGGAGAGACAAAAGAGGGAGAGATCTTGCATCTATTGGTTTACTCCCCAAATGATCACTACAACTTCAGCTGAGCCAATCCAAAGCCTGGAACCAGGAGCTTCTTCTGGGTCTCCCACACAGATGCAGGGTCCAAGGACTTGGGCCATCCACCCATTGTTATTTTCACAGGTTACAAGCTAGGAGCTGGATGGGAAGTGGAGTAGCCAGGAAGACAAACTGCTGCCCATGTGGGATGTCAGTTGAACCAATGCATCGCCCACAGTTATATTTTTTAAGTGTTAACAGTTGTTACTTCAAAAAATATTTACTGTGAAAATTTTAAATTTATAATTTAAGAACTGATCAGCTTTTTGCAAACAGTGTGAAAAACTTGTTGAAACTTGTTGAAAAACAAAATGTTCCAGGTGTTTGAAGAAGCATCATTCATACTAGCCAAACTGTTGAAACAGTTCCAGCACACATCAAGCAGTGAGTGAATCAACAAGATGTGGTATATCCTTTCAGTGGATTCCACCATAAGAAGAAATGAGCTATTGTTATATACTACAACATGCATGGAACTTGAAAACATTGTGCTGGGCCCAGCACTGTGGCCTAGTGGCTAAAGTCCTCACCTTGAATGCTGGTTCTAATCCTGGCAGCTCCACTTCTCATCCAGCTCTCCCTGCTTGTGGTCTGGGAAAGCAGTCGAGGATGGCCCAAAGTCTTGGGACCCTGCACCTGTGTGGGAGACACAGAAGAGCCCCTGGCTTTGGATTGACTCAGCTCCAGCCTTTGCGGCCGGCCACTTGGGGAGTGAACCATTAGACGGAAGATCTCTCACTGTCTCTCCTCCTCTCTGTATATCTGACCTTGCAATAAAATAAATCTTAAAAAAAAAAAATGTGCTGAGTAAAAGAAACCAAATATAGAATGCAATGTATTACGTGATTCCATTTATGTATATTGTCCAGAACAGGCAGATTGTGGACAGGAGATTGTGAAAGGGACTGATACTGGGAGTGGTTCCATGATTCTGGAATCAGAATAGTAGTGGTTGCACAGTATTATCAGAATACTAAAAACTATATCCTATAGTGGTAAATTTATTAAATGGATCGTTTCTCAATTTTTAAAAATACATTATGAGCCCATTGGGCATACATGTCCACATATACACTCTGAGTGTTCAGGCCACCACATAGGCAGTAGAACAGTATGTGAATCTAGGCAGCTGTTTCTTCCTTCCTTCCTTTTTTTAATTGGAAACGCAGATTTTCAAAAAGAAGGAGAGACAAAGATCTTCCTTTCCCTGGTTCATTCCTCAAGTGGCTGAAACAGCCAGAGCTGAGTTGATCTGAGGCCAAAGCCAGGAACTTCCTCTTGGTGTCTCCCATGTAAGTGCAGGGTCCCAAGCCTTTGGGCCATCCTCTGCTGCTTTCCCAGGCCACAAGCAGGGAGCTGGATGGGAAGTGAAGAAGTGGGACAGGAATTAGCGCCGGTGTGGGATCCTGGTACATGCAAGATGAGGATTTAGCTACTGAGCCATTGTGCTGGGCCCATGCAGCTTCCCTGGCTTTAGAGAAGTTGTGTGGTTTTACTTTCTGTGAAATGAGAAAAGGGTACCTGGGTCTAGGACTGTTTTTAAAAAGTGATCAGTGGAGGGCCCGCCACCGAGGTCTAGTGGCTAAAGTCCTCGCCTTGAGCGTGCTGGGATCCCTAATGGGCACTGGTTCTAATCCTGGCAGCCCCTCTTCCCATCCAGCTCCCTGCTTGTGGCCTGGGGAAGCAGTCCAGGACAGCCCAGAGCATTGGGACCCTACACCCATGTGGGAGACCTGGAAGAGCTCCTGGCTCCTGGCTTTGGATCTGTGCAACACCAACCGTTGCGGTCACTTGGGCAGTGAATCATTGGACGAAAGATCTTCTCTGTCTCTCCTCCTCTCTGTATATCTGACTTTGTAATAAAAATAAATCATAAAAAAAAGTGATCAGCGGAAATTCAAGAGCACTCACATAGTCTTTAGAGTTGAAAACCAATCAGAATGTTGCGCTTGATTCCAGCCTGTGTTCTGTTTTTGGCGAGTGTAGGACAGCACACCCTATTAGCTGCTGTTTATTCATGGTCTGCAGGGAAGGGAGCAGCCCTGTCTGTTTTTCCCTGTGTAGTGACACACCCAAGGCCAGATCTGGGTTTTAGTGGTTTCAGTGTAGTTGTTGCTCCTGCAATCTCATGATGCGTTGTAAATCCAAAGTTCACTCTGGTGGAGCAGTGAACGTGCAGCTCTGTCAAGGCTTCCAGATCTTCTGTCCATCTCATGGGTTGCTTTCATAGCCTCAAATGTTGTAAAAACTTACTGCTCCAACAAACATCTGTCACACCAACCCACTGGTTTCATGTCTTGCGAAGTGATAATATGAAATGAAATCATTTTATTTCTGCTATTATTCATGCAGTAATATTTTCATGTAAGAGAAAGACATCTTTAAAATCAGCTGCACATCATTAAGAGAACTTTCCAAAGTTTATGGAAAATGGATATAAAAGGTGTTTATTTTGGTGCAATATTTTGATAACACTTTTTCCCTTTTTTAAAGATTTATTTATTTCGTAGGTAGAATTAGGGAGGCAAGGGACAAAGGGAAAGATTATTCCGTATGCTATTTCACTTTCCACATGGCTGCATTAGTTGGAGCTGAGCTGGTCCAAAGCCAGGAGCATCTCCTGGGTCTCCTGTGTGAGTGCAGGGATGTAACCTTGGATACTTTCTCAGGTGTTTTAGCAGAGAGCTGGATTGGAAATGGAGCAGATGTGACTCAGATTGGTAGCAGTATGGGATACCAGCACCGTAGGCGCCGGCCCCCACAATAAAGTTTGGAAATTCTTCATTTATTTACTTGCAAGACAGAGAATAAGAAATTTTGTTAGTGGTTTACTTTGCAAATGTCAGGAGCCAAAACTGAATGCAGTTTTGTGATAGGGACTCCTCATTGTGACAGGGACCCAGTACTCGAGTCCTTATTGCTGCTTCCCATGGTATGTATTTGGAAGAAGTTTTGAGTTGGGAGCTGGAGGCAAGCCTGGAATCCAGGCCCTGTGGTTTGGGATGTGGGCATCCTAACATGGGCCTGAATGCCCACCCCAATGTATGCTTCAACCCAGTTTTCCACAGATTTTTATCTAAAGTACTTTCCTATTCTTGCTCAGTTAGGAAAAACATAGAGAACTTGCTGGTTCCTAAAGAGAGGGTAGTATTTGCCCCCACAAGCAGTATTGAAGGACATAAACACAATGTAAAGTGGTGCGGATAGAATGGACACATTTAGAACCCATTGATTTAAAAAATATTTGTAGTGGCTGGCACCTTGGCATAGTAGGCTTAAATAGCAGGGTTAAATTATGGGTTTTGGGATTCAGGAGCTTACCGTGGAATTGAAGTCTCTTTTTTGCCACATGTCAGGACTGTCAGTGTGATCACTAGTAATGCTTCAGTAGGCTCTGCCCTGTTTGTCCTGTGGAGTCAGCATTCTTCCTGTCCACTAGAATGGCATTCCTAAATCTAACCTGTCTTCAAAAGGTATGAAAATTGCTTGTGGACATATGTTGTAACCACCATAATAATTTTAAAATGCTTAAATCTGAAGGAATTAACTTGATGATTTGCAAACACTCTATTTCTCCTAAGAGTTATACTAATTAATTTTAGTGTCTGAATCTTGCCTGCAGCAGTTATCTTATTGGGGTTAGTATAATGTTGGTCTTATTTCTTTTCGCATGTATTGGCATTCTCTCATGAGGCAGACTTACTGTTAATATAGTATGGGTACATGGGGGGTCTTGTTGTTTGAGGCTGGAATGCAACAGTGCCTTTTTTTTGTTGTTGTTCAGATTGTTCCAGCTTTGGCCATTGGTGCTCTTTGTTTGTTTGTTTGTTTTGACATTTGTTTATTTGACTTTTGAAAGTCAGCTGCAGAGAGAGAAGAAGAGATAGCAACAAAGATCTTCTGTCTGGTGGATCACTTTGCAAATGGTCACAGTGTACAAAGTTGGGTCAGTTCAAAGCTGGGAGTCAGGAGCTTCTTCTGGGTCTCCCATGTGGCTGGAACCATCCTCTGCTGCTTTCCCAGGCCATAAGCAAGGAAGCTGCATGGGAAATAGAGGAGCTAGGACAGGAAGTGGCACCCACATGGGATGCTGGTGCTTGAAGGTGGAGGATTAGGCAGCTGAGCCATTGTGCCTACCCCACGCATTCTGCTTTGTGATCTCTTCAGTCGAAGTGATTTTTACAAAGAATGGAGAAAAGAAGAGAAAGACAAAGAATTGAAATAGGAATTATTAACTTGTTTTAAGCATGATCAGTAACAGTTGTAGTCTTTAACTTTGGAGGAAAAAGTTCTAGACCTTTTAAATTCTTAAATGAACACGTCATTACAGACTTAAGTTTTAGTGTTTTCATCTGAATGATTCCTATGCCGCCTTCAAAATGAACTTTACTGCTTTTCCCCTAACACTTTCTTCCAAACACTTTAGGTGCTCCTTAAATGTTTATAGAAAGAATGGTGGGTTAGAGGTGGCTTGAATACCTGGCAGTGCCTGCAGAGCACCATTCTTGGAAACAAGGGTGACTGCCTGTTCTCCAGGGCCTAGCAAAAGGGCCTCTGCCTGCCCGTCTAGCCCACATTTTCTGTTGCATAGTATTCAGCAAATGCTTACTGACAGATTTCTGCTTTTGGTTTGAAAGGAAGAGAGCATTGGAAATGTTGAACAACTATGGACATTTGAAATAAGTGATTCAGATACTATAGCTGCTTATTTTTTCTTGTTGGTTTTACCTTTGAATCAGTGCCACTTTTTTTTTTCAGTGTCACTTTTGTAAAGGCAAAAAGGCATTGTTTTAATTTTCATTTATTTTTAAAGATTTATATATTTTTATTTGAGAGACAGATTTACAAAGAGGAGGAAACACAAAGAAAGATCTTCCACCTGCTGCTTTACTCCTCAGGTGGCCCCAACAGCCAATGCTAAGCTGATCCTCAGTCGGGAGTGGGTGCAGCGTCCCAAGGCTTTGGTCCGTCCTCCACTGCTTTCCCAGGCTGGATGGGAAGTGGGGAAGCAGGGACACGAACCAGTGCCCATATGGGATCCCAGCAATTGAAGGCCAGGATTTATCCACTGAGCCATCACACCAGGCCCAGACATGTTTATTTGACTATGTCTTTGATCCTTCCACATGGTGAGAGAGAATTGTTAATGCTTCCCTCAGTTTGTTGTGGCCTGATTCTTGCAGGGAAAATTAGGTTGACAAAGTACTTTTTCATGAGTTTCTGTTAGACTAAACACTGAGCAAAAATAAAATTTAACCATGTTTTCAAATCAATCTCAGGGCTTTTAAAAAGGTAGTCTTAGTGAGCTGGAATTGTTAGCCATTCAAGTGGCATATACTCTTTATTTTCCGAACTGAGCACCATATACTTTTATATTTGTGTATAGAGTAAGGACTAAGTGAGATCATTTAAAATGGAAATAGTTAGTAAAGGTAACACTTTCTTTGTAAGTCAGATTTTTTCTTAAGGTATTTTGTAAACATCGGATAGGAAAATTGATATTGAGAAGTTTGGCAGTTTTCCCCACTTCCAAATAAGCTGCTGTAAAAATTGAAAAAATAAAGGGTTCTCAATGTTTGACTTGAATTATTAGAGGAAGAAAACTCTTAATTATATAATTTAACAGAAGAAGCTTTAGTGTTGGGAAGTGGAAGCATGGGAGCAGTTATTCGAGCCCCTTTTCCAGTTCTGGTTGTGTACCAGATGACCTGAAGTGTTTAGGGATAACACGTAGTTTGAAGGCAGCTCAATCCCCAAAAAAGTAAAACAACATTAATTTCACAAACGTTGTTTCCAAAATAGAAAGTTTTGTACTAGATAGAGTAAAAGTTGAAAGATCATTCAGATTTTGGGAAACCAAAACAGGTATGTGCATGTGCTGTAAGAACTGTGTCTGTGTTGAACTCTCAAAGCCACTTGAGCAGTGCCCTCGGAGCATGCCCCGAGTCGGGGACCCTGGGATGGGTGGGAGGCTGGGTGGGGCTTTTCCCATTATTTCCCTCCTCACCCTAGATACAGAAAAAAAAGCGTGGAAACAATGGTCTTACCCAATTTCCTATAGCCCTTGACCCTTTGTGCCCTAATCAACTATGTACAGATTACTAAAGGAAAAGAACCGTGTCTGTTAGTAATGGAAAGACTTGGTTGTTTTCATGTTTGTGGTTTAGGGGAATGTGTGTGTGTGTCAGGTGGCTTCTAGGGAAGAATGAAGACTTATTTTATAGTTACATGCACCCATGAGTTAGCCCTTAGCCACTGGAACCACAGCTCCTGTATTGCATTTTAAAGGAAAAAAAATCTAGTAATCATTTAGCATTACTTCACATGTGTTTTGGTGTTTCCAAGCCCTTTCTGGAAGATCTGAAGCTTGACAATTCTAGAGTCAGGGATTTGGACCCAGGACTCCACTACTTGTTTTATCACCTGATGGAATTTAGTTTCAATTAGTAAATCTGCATTAATTTTGTGAGCTTCCAAAGCTGATAGGGAAAGGGCTTGGAGAACGCTGGACAAAGCACACTAGAGAGAGCTGGATCAGAAGCTGCGCAGTCCTTCAGGACCATTATCAATTGATAACATGTATTTCTTCTTACCTTTCTCTCTCCACCTCCATTCCCTCTTTTCCTCCCCTCCTTCTCCCTCCCTCCTTTTCTTCCTTCCTTCTTTTTTTTTTTAATTTATTTTAATTTATTTTTCTGCTGCTGGTTCACTTCCCACATAGCCTCAAGGGCTGGGGCTAAGTCACGCCAAAACCAGGAGCTAGCAACTTCTTCCAGATCTCCCGTGCATATGGAAAGGGCCTAACATGTAGAAATAGATTAGCTAAAACACGATCCAGCATCTATATGCGATGCTGGCATTGCAGTTTGTGGCTTTATCAGTTTTCTACAATGCTTGCCCCCAATATGTGCATTTCTTGTATTTGGGTTTTTTTGTTTTGTTTTTTGTTTTTTGCCTTTGTTAGAGGACGTAGTGCTTGAGTTGTGTCCATTGAATACAAATAGACTTGGGATACATGCATTGATTAAAAAGTTGGAGGTGGGCCCGGTGTGATAGCCTAGTGGCTAAAATCCTCACCTTGCATGCGCCAGGATCCCATTTAGAAGCCGGTTCATGTCCTGGCTGTCCTGCTTGTCATCCAACTCCCTACTTGTGGCCTGGGAAAGCAGTTGAGGATGGCCCAAGACTTTGGAAACCTGCACCTGCGTGGGAGACCTGGAAAAAGCTCCTGGCTTTGGATTGGCCACTTAAACAGTGAATCAGCAAACAGAAGGTCTTCCTCTCTGTCTCTCCTCCTCTCTGTAAATATGACTTTCCAATAAAAATAATTAGGACCTTAAAAAAAAAAACCAGAGGTGTGTTGGAAGCCATTTGTATTTGCAAAATGATTTTTTGTTCTTGCCATACAATCTTATAAGTCATCCTTGGGACCTACTGCCATGGCATAATTCATTAAACCTGCCTGAGATGTTGGCATGCCATATGCACCCTGGTTAGAATCCCAGCTGCTCCACTTTAGTCCAGCTCCCTGATGATGTGCCTGGGAAAGCAATGAAAGATGACCCAAGTGCTTGGGCCCCTCTACCCATGTTAGAGCCCTGGGGGTAGAATCCAGGCTCCTAACTTCTGGCTTCAGACTGGCCCAGTTCTGGCCTTGTGGCTTTTTGGGAAGTGAACCAACAGATGAAGATTCTCTTTCTGTCTTTCCTTGTCTCCGTGAATCTGCCTTTCAAATAGCAATAAATTAAAACCAAAAATAAAAGTAATCCTTGGTCTTTGTGCATTTTGTTTCTACAGTTTGAAGAAGACAGATCTGAAACAAGGTTCTACCCCCTCTACTGCCTCCAAACACGGTGACCACCAGATCTTCAAATATCAAGTCCAGCTTTGTCTGCCAACCTGTCTGACATGTCGGGACCCGTGCCAAGCAGGGCCAGAGTTTACACAGACGTTAATACACACAGACCCCGAGAGTATTGGGATTATGAGTCACATGTGGTGGAATGGGGGTAATTATTTCTGTTTTACTTGATTGAACTCACCTTTGGATTTGTTGAACAATCATGTCAGGAAAACCTTCTTGACTACATGTGTAAACCTCAAGGTCTAGGCTTAGTTTGTTTTCTTTGGAAACTTTTGGCTTGTGTAGTGAATAAGCAGGTGTTGCTTTAGCAGGACTACAGGTTTCTCTGATTTATGTGTTCTAAGGACATTGCAGATAGGTAAGAATTAATGTTGGAGAAACTTTGAAAACACAGCAAACGTTCACATGAAATAATTTTGACGTCAGAGAGGTGTCACCTCTTTCTGATGTGAGGCAAAATTAAATCCTTAAGTATTTGTTGTCAGGAGATTAGGTGTATGTAAGAAGGAATTCAGCCTGTATTCTGTCTTTAACTGTTACAGTATTGAACAGCTGTGTTTCCCCTTCTAATTTTCTATGCAGATTTATTTAGACGTTTTCACTTCCTGTTCTAAAGTGATATGCATTCAGTTGATCAGAATCATATTTTTGTTATAAAAGCATTTTTCTTATTCTGGCACAAAACAGCTTAAAAACTCATTAATGCTTACAGCTGCTGTATACTGTAAATCCTGTCTGACTATATTTGATTTCTATAGGCAATAAGTGGTTAAAAAGACTGGCTCCTGGGGTGAGTTGTTGGATCACCCACAAGGGAGACCTGGATGACATCTGAAGCTCCTGACTGGCTTGGACTAGTCCCAGCCATGTGGGCATTTAAGGAATGAACTAACAGATCAGCGCTATTTGTCTTTCACACATCTGTCTCCTAAACCCCACTCCCAAAACGAGTAAAATTGTTTAACATTTATTTATTTACTTGAAAGGCCAAACAACCAAGGAAAGAGGAAGGGAGATAAGGAAGGAGAGACATCTTCCATCCTCTGGCTCACCCCTCAAATGAGTGCACCAGCCAGGATTTCCATCTTGATTTCCCATGTGCATGGCAGAAGCCCGAGGAGTTGAGCCATCTGCTGCTGCTTTCCCATTAGGAAAGAGCTGGATAGGTAGCTGAACAGTCAGGACTTGAACTGGTGTGCCAGTATGGTTGCTAGTGTCGCAAGTTATGGATGTGTTACAGTGCTGATCCCTAAATAAATTTTTTTTTTAAAGAAATGACTGTTTCCTGAAACTGGCATAGGGTGTATTTTTAATCAGTGAGTAAGCTGTCTCTGCCTGAAGGGATAAAGATGCCATCAAACAGCAGTTGGACAATGTTAATAAATATTGTCACTGCATGTGGTCTGTCAGTACCTCAAGGTCAGAAACTTTGTTTACTAAGAAATTTGAATCATTATTTTCAAATTCAGTGCTGTACACTTAGCCCTGCATAAGTAGCACTCAACAGCTCATGGATGTTTTTTGGTATGGTAGGAATTGGTTGCTGGCGTTTGGTTTGAGGGCCCGCCTCAAGAGGAAAACTCAAGCAGAACTACTAGTGTCCTGTTCAGAGTAAAGTATTTTAAGTTGCAAGTAGAGCTAAGGGAAACTGTCATTTTCCTTATTCCTTCCCTCAGTTTATTACCTCTAAGTGTCGCTTATTGGTCTTGGGTTGTGGGCAGAAGTAGAGGATGTGAGTCCTAACAGTGATTCATGAGATAAGGTGTGGTTGGCAGTTTATTACGTAGGCTGTCCTTAGGCTGCCTTGCAGGGCAAGCAGGAGATGAAGCCTATGTATTTGAAAAGTACTTTTGTACAGATAGATCCATTAGAAACCAGCTATTTCCAAAATGTGTCTGAACTGAAATATTCTTAGGATATTTAGAGTTCCTGCTGAGTGCCGTTGTTATGCCAGGCCCTATTCTTGAAGGGAATGATGTCTTGTTGAAGACAACCATAACCTTAATAGAAATTATTATTTTCCTTGACTGCAATTGATGAATAGAGTTTTATGTTGAAATGATTTTTCAAATCATGTGTCTGTGACCTTTTTGTCCGTAGAAATCAAGATGACTACCAACTGGTTCGAAAATTAGGCCGGGGTAAATATAGTGAAGTATTTGAAGCCATCAACATCACAAATAATGAAAAAGTTGTTGTTAAAATTCTCAAGGTGAGTACAAGAAGAGAAGGAGATTAATTTGAAAAGCATTTAGAATGTAGATCTTTAAAAATAATAGTACTGTCCTTTTAGAAATGAAGGGTTTGTTGGGTACTCTTGGACCTTTATTCTGTTAATGTCCTGTGAAATCAGTAGAATAGGTTTTACGCATGTGGCACTTTAGAAAGCTAAGACAAAAGAACTGACTTTCTCAAGTCAATTAAGTCATATGTTAAATTGTGGCAGAATAACAGAGTAAAAGTTTAGTCTACTCTCTTCTGAGTCTTGCCTGATACTGCATTACCTGCCCTTTAAATTATCCCATGCTTTTGTGTTCAGTAGATAAATCATTGCTATATTTTATAAGTTGCAAATGTAGGCCTCAAAGAGGCGAACAGATGACATTAGTAAAATTAGTGTGGTATATTAGACCATGCTTAGATGAAGTGAATGGTAGGCAGTGTGACAAAGTTGTTGCTTCTTCAAAGGGAGGAAGCTGCTCTTAACTCGAGCTATACTAAACTCACTGTGGCTTGATTACAGAATATTTGAGAAACTGCACTTTTATATTGCAGTTTTACAGAATCTGCTTTGATTTATGTCAATTCTGGTTTTCAGAGAAACCAGAAATTTATGTTTGCATCTGAATTCTGATTCTTTAAACATTGGCTCAAGATTCTGTAAAATCACTGAAGTGGCCAAATTAGCCAATGAGCAGCTTGTAATTTAATTATAACTGTACTGCATTGGCATGTATTAGAAAATTTGCATATAGTTTCTTACTATGGGAACTTTTCCATATTTGACAGAACGGGACAGCGTGATGCTTTAGTTGACTAATCCTCTACCTGCAAGTGTTGGCATCCCATATGATCACTGGTTCATATCCCAGTTGTTCCACTTCCCATCCAGCTCCCTGCCTGTGGCCTGGGAAAGCAGTTGAAGACAACCCAAAGTCTTGGGACCCTACATTTGCGTGGGAGACCCAGAAGAAGCTCCTGGCTTAGCTCTGGTTATTGGAGTCATTTATGGAGTGAACTAACAGATGGAAGATCTTTTTCTTTGCCTCTCCTCCCTGTAAATCTGCCTTTCCAATTAAAAAAAAAAAAAAAAAAACGGAAAAAAATAACACCACTTGCCGCTTGTTGGCTTTACAGGGGACAGAAAAAGTAGATGTTTGTTGCTGTCCCACAGCAATGGGTTTGGTGCACGGAGCCTACAAGCGAGGACCCTGACTGATGGTCAAAGCCGAAGTTTATTTGTGGCATCAGACTTTATACACTAAGGGTCATATAGGATAAGGGAGGAAGTATTGAGCACATCAACAAAACTCAGTAACCATTTCTATGCTTTTGTTTGGAACTCCTTTTGTCTTGTATATTCCACCAAGTGTTCTCACACACACATTGTCCACTCAGCTGTTCTTATACAGTACAAATGATCTCCCATCAGGTATACAAAAGGTAGACATTTGATTGTTCTCATGCAAATACTGTCTAATGAACTGTAATCCTGTGCTCCCTGACCACCTAGGGTCACAATGTCCTCCTACAGATGTTCTCAGATTTTCCCAATCTGCATACTTCAGCTGCCTCAGTAATGGGTATTTTAACTACTTGGTAGCCATTTCAAAAGCTATATGAATAAATTAAAAGAAAAATATATTTTAAAAACATTTATTTGAGAGGTATATAGTGACAGAGATCTTCATCTGCTGGCTTGCACCACAGATGACTGAGGATCTGGACTGGACCAGGCCACAGCTGGGAACCAGGAGCTTCATCTTGATCTCATGCGTGCTGCAAAGCCTAGGGTGCGTCTGCTGTTCCACAGGCACATTACCAGGGAGGTGCATCAGAAGTGCAGCAACCTGCACTGTGGTACGGGATGTGATATCCCAAGTGATGGCTTAACTGGTTGTACTTTATTAACAGTCCCTGAAATTATTTCTGTGTAATCATAAGTAGTTAATACTGGGATGTGTAGACCTGATACAGTCTCTGTAATACTTCTCAAGTATTGGGAGCAGTTTGGAAAGTATCTTTGTTTGCTCTTCCACCTAGTATTTATTTATTTATTGCCAGGTATTTGCTTTTTATCACACCAGTCACTAAAAACAGCTTTTTTATTTTTAAGATTTATTTATTTTTTATTACAAAGTCAGATATACAGAGGAGGAGAGATAGAGACAGAAGATCTTCCATCCGATGATTCGCTCCCCAAGTGACTGCAATGGTCGGTGCTGTGCCAATCTGAAGCCGGGAACCAGGAACCTCTTCCGGGTCTCCCACATGGGTGCAGGGTCCCAATGCTCTGGGCCGTCTTGGACTGCTTTCCCAGGCCACAAGCAGGGAGCTGGATAGGAAGTGGAGCTGCTGGAATTAGAACCGGTGCCCGTATGGCATCCTGGGGCGTGTTCAAGGCAAGGCCTTTAGCTGCTAGGCCATGCCACTGGGCCCCTAAAAACAGCTTTGAAACACTATGCCCTGCAGGTGAATTTAGTGCATTCAGGCTAGTTCTGTGTTGGTGTATGGCGAATACTGATTTGTTTGTTATCTTCAAGAATGATTCTTTTGTGACCCTTTTTAATATCCTGGGGTCCCCCACACACCATTTACAAAGCAGAGTTTAAGTATTTGAATCTGGTTTGTCACATACAGTGAGAGCTGGGAGGACTGTTAAGAGCGGGTAAAGCCACTGCCTGTGACACGACATCCCATATGATCACCATTTTTGAGTTCAGCTGCTCCAGCTCCATGCTAATGTGCCTGAGAAATCAACTAAAAATGGCCCAGGTTGTTGGTTCCCTGAAGCCACATGAGATCTGGGGGGGGAAAAAAAAGGCAACTTGGATTTCTGGCTTCTGTCTTGCCCAGCCCCAGCTGCCGCAGCCATCTGGGATTGGACTGGTGGAGGGAAACTTTCCTCCCCGACTTCATGCCCGTACTTTCTTTCTCTCTTCTTCGTGTAACTCTGACTTTTCTTATATTAAAAAAAATCTACTAAAAAGAGATAACTGGATTGGAAATCAGAGCACTTGGTTTCTAGTATAGAAGTAACTAACCATGGTGGTCCTTTTAACCCGTCTTCGGATGCCTTTGTTCATCTGTGAAAAGAAGATCATTTTGGCATTACTTACCGTTGTCAGGTTTATTAGAAAACCGAAATACAAAGTTATTTATGGAATCATCAGTGTGGCTGTTCTTTGGAGTTCTGTGGACACAGGCTTTTGGCAGGCTGGTTGCACATGGGACTTCTGCACTTCATACTCCAGCCTCTGGGGGTGAACCTCAGCCCACTTGGCTCCACTTTGTGTTGATGCACATTCTGGGAGGCAGGAGATGAGGTCTTGATCACTTTCCTTCAGCCTCCCACATGGGAGACTTGAATGAGTTCCAGACTGGCCTAGACCTGGCTGTTGCGGGAATTGTGGAGTGAACCAGCAGATGGGAGATTCTTCTCTGTCTCTCTCTCCCCTTCCATCTGTCCCCTTCTACCTTTTGAGTAAATAAATTAAAAACTTTTCAAAACTTAAAAAAAAATTCAAAAATTAACAAAGAAAAAGTGTCTTATAGGATGATATGAGGACAGATGGACTATCGAATGAG
Source organism: Ochotona curzoniae (assembly GCF_017591425.1). Lineage (NCBI taxonomy): Eukaryota > Metazoa > Chordata > Mammalia > Lagomorpha > Ochotonidae > Ochotona > Ochotona curzoniae. The sequence continues at coordinate 16,462,700 of NW_024465894.1, read as the reverse complement.
GTGATAGCATTATTTATGTGAAAGGTACAAATAGTGGGTTTGTAGGCTGAAAGAAGTTAGCTAGGTAGGAAAGGGTTCCTGAAACTGATTTCAGACTAAATGGGAAAAGGATTTGGAGGGAATGGGGAAAGCTAGCATACTCTAGAATGTACTGAGATATAAAGCAAGCAAGGATATGCTGTAAGGAGGGGCAAACTGCCCCAAATTTGAAAGAGTTAGTGTTGTAGAAGTTGATAAATTGTTGGTGGTAATTTTTAACATTGTTTTACATATTCAATTGGTAAGATTTTGGATACATTTCATTAAAATTGATGCTGATTTTACTTTTTGATATAACTACTTGAGCATTTAAAATCATACTTGTATAATATAATAATCTAAAACAGGTTCATACTTGTGAACCTATTTTAAATTATTCAGAAGACAGTGTTGATGAAAGTATAGTTGGACCAAGGGAATTCTCAGAAAAGTGAGAAGGAATTTTGAACTGGAACAGATGTGGAAAGGATAGGTGGAGAAGACAAAGAAATGTGGAAAATGTACTCTAGGAATTGATGAAAGTATCAATGGGAAGAATAATGTGCTTCCTAGCTATCACAGTGTGTGTCCCGTATCAGAGCCTGTTCTGACCGCTTTTCAAATACCTCGACTCTTGGGTTGGTTTTGTTTTGTTACTTATTTTATTGTCATGGAAGACTTAGAGAAATTACAAATTGCACATTGCAAACCACACCCTAAGCAGTCTGACTTCAAGATCCATGTTTCCACACACAGTTAGGCTGTGCAACAATGGGTGGTCAAGCTTTGCTGTGGCCCTGATTCCCTTACCTCTGTAGAGTATTAGAGATTTAGAGGAAGGATTGGAAAGGGCCTGTGTGCTACCATACTTGATAAAAATTTTCAAAATACACTTTCGAATTGCCATTTTTTTCCTTTTCTTCTTCTTCTTCTTTTTTTTTAAGATTTATTTTTATTATTTTTTTATTGGAAAGGCGGATATACAGAGAGGAGAGACAGAGAGGAAGATCCTCCGTCCGACGATCCACCCCCCCAAGTGAGCACAACAGCCGACACCATGCCGGTCCGAAGCCAGGAGCCTCTTCTGGGTCTCCCACGCGGGTGCAGGGTCCCAAAGCTTTGGGCCGTCCCCGACTGCTTTCCCGGGCCACAGGCAGGGAGCTGGAAGGGAAGCGGGGCTGCCGGGATCAGAACTGGCGCCCATATGGGATCCCGGGCGTGCAAGGCGAGGACCTTAACCACTGTGCCACCACGCCGGGCCCTTTTTCTTTTTAAAGATTTATTTATTTTTATTGGAAAGGCAGATATACAGAGAGGAGGAGAGACAGACAGAAAGATCTTGCATCTGATGAGTCACTCCCGAAGGGCCGCAATGGTTGGAGCTGAGCCAATCCAAAGCCAGGAGCTCTTCTGGGTCTTCCACACGGGTGCCTGGTCCCAATGCTTTGGGCTGTATTTGACTGCTTTCCCAGGCCACAAGCATGGAACTGGATGGGAAGCAGGCCCGCTGGGATTAGAACCGATGCCCATGTGGGATCCCAGCGCATGCAAGGCGAGGACTTTAACCACTACGCTATTACGCCAGCCCCATTTTTTCCCTTTAATTTTACTTTCTAAGTACCTGTGCAATGACTGGCACAGTGCTAGAAGGGCATTCACAGGTGAGACTGACACAGTTCCCTTTAGAAGCTCAAATGTGGACCATATATATGTATTACACTGCCTATTGAGATATGCTAATTTTTGTTCAACTTTTTTCAGCCAGTAAAAAAGAAGAAAATTAAGCGTGAAATAAAAATTTTGGAGAATTTGAGAGGAGGACCCAACATCATTACATTGGCAGACATTGTCAAAGACCCTGTGGTGAGTATAATAACTGTTAGCAGGGCCCACCAGGGCTGAGTTTGTGTTTAGCCTGGAGCACAACTGGCCTCCTGTTCCCCCCACCCTCACCATAAGTCCTGCTTTAAAAGTGCTTAATTAGATATACCATTTAATTAGCTTGGGTCTTTCTTTCAAAGAGACCTCCACCCACAGACTATTTCTTATTCTTCTAGGCTAAGAGACTGATAGCACTGGAAACAGAAATGTGTTAATCCATTTTGCAAACTCAGGTCCGGTGCCGATGGGCGATGGGCGCATTGTCGGGCTGCCTAGAGCCTGGTGAGACTTCAGCTCCATGTCTTCTGTTTGAAATCCACCCCAAAATGGCCTACGTGTGGTGATCAGAGTGGGGAGGGCTTGTAGCATTAGAGGGTTTCTTACAACTGAGACGAGGACTGCCAAATGCACTACACAGCATCCGCAAACATTTTGCCCATTAGACCTGCTAGGGCTATTGCTAATGTGTCTTTTCTTTTTCTTTCCCTTAGTCACGAACCCCTGCCTTGGTTTTTGAACACGTAAACAACACAGACTTCAAGGTATAATATATCGCCAGCCATTTCAAGTTGTTGGGTTAAAGGCTATATTGAAATCCTTTGTAGATGATAGTGTTAGCTTGAAAAAAAGAAATTAATACCAAAAAAAAATGAAAAGATTTTTTCTAAGACTTATTTATTCAAGAGGGAAAGAGAGATCTTTCAGCTACTGGTTCACAACAGGCAGATCTGGGCTGGGTCAAAAACTACAAACTTCATTTTGGGTATCCCTCATGGGTAGCAGGGCCCCAAGTATTTGAGCCAACTGCTGCTTCCCTGGTACATGGGAGAAGAGCTGGGACTTGAACTGTCACAAGTGGTAGCTTAACCCACTGTGTCACAGTGCAGGTCCAATGGTTTTAAACTTTAGGATAGAAAAACTTCTGTACAACTAGTGCACACTTTCTGCATCTTAGTGTTTGGGATTTTGTTTAGTGCTAATTGTAATGGACGGTCTTGTTTACCTCTTGCCATCTTTACTACTTACTTCGGTTTCTATTGTCTGACCTAATAAAGGCACTAGCATATGTTTGCTTAGCAGCTGACTGTACAATTCACTGTAAAACAGCGGTGTGCGAGAAAGGATGCACTGTGTGTATGGTAGTACAGAATATTTATTCCTTAGGGTACCTCAGAAACTCTGGGACATAGATCTTTAAAATGGGGGAATGGAGAAGGATTATGTCAAATTCCGCTGTGACACAAACCTCTACAACAATTTCTGAGTCCCCATCCATTCTTTGACCTCCTTACTTCAAATATTTCTCATTCCAGAAGAATAGAAGATTGTAGGCACTAACTCCTGGAATATAAGTTGTAAAGGTATTTGACTAACCTTTACACCAGTCCAATATCTGGAATGTTGTATATCAGTTAATGGGTAGCTTATTTGGCTGAGATGGAAGAGGAACTATTTTGGAATCAGAATGATAACTTTAAAAACCTTGTTAAGGGACACTACTAAAAATTTAAAGATACATACATATTTAAAAATGCTACTTTTTGGAACCTGAAAAATGTACATAACTTTTCACAGAATTTACCTCCAACATTGGTTATACAGGCCTGGCATAATACCATCTACATCCTGTGGTAATCTATAATGCTGACTATGCAAACCATAGATTGGTTGTGGGTTGGTTCTCTGCTGAGGAGGCTGTATATTTGCCAAGGTGCCTTTGATGAAAATGTCTGAAGAGAATATGAAACAAAAGGAATTGTGTGTTATCAGTACATGTTACACATAGCAAAATCTCTAGTTTTTTCCCAACTTCAGTAATCTGTCAGTAATACACTATTAACAGAAAAGAAATTGAATGTCCAGAGTGAAAGTTATGTTGGAGAAATGAGCCCATTTTGGGCTAATGGCCAGTGAACCAAGTCTTGACTTAACATTACTACCAATAAGAATGGGAAATTTCCTTCTAATCAGAAATATTTGATGACTCAAATGTCATATTTGTCTTTAACAGCAATTGTACCAGACGTTAACAGACTATGATATTCGATTTTACATGTATGAGATTCTAAAGGTAAGAGAATCTTAGATACTAAATACCTTGAATTTCATTTTCTCTTTGTTTGTTAAAGTCCGAATGGTAGAAAAGCCAGTGAATTAACTTTATAAAATATGTTGAGAGAAGTGAAATCAGTGAAAAAAAAAAAAAAAGGAAAAGCCTGTGAAAGAAGGAACTGCTACCTAGCAGCATTTGCAGTTACAGCATCAGAACCCTTGTACTAGTGTAAGTGTCTAATAGGAGCATGGCTTAGAAATTTTTTCTTTTTAAAGATGTATTGATTTATTTGTAAGTCTGAGTTAAAGAGAGGGAGAAACAGAGATCTTCCAGCTACTGTGTCACTCCCCAGATGGCTTCAGTGACCAGGGCTGAGCTAGGCTGCAGCCAGGAGCCATCAACTTCATCTGGGTCTTTAATCTGGTGGCAGGCACTTTCGCTTTCCCAGGCCGTTAGCAGGGGACTGGATCAGAAGTGGAGCAGCCAGGACACGAACCAGTGCCCATATGGGATCTTGGTGTTGAGCTGGTGACTTCGCTGGCCTTAGTTAGGATGTTTGAAAAATAGCTAAGACTGACCTCTTAACAAATGTTTGCAATCTCTGTTGTTTACTTTTGTAGATGAAAACTATGTTGTCAGAGCTTATAAAACAGCTTCTCATGTGCGATCTGACTCCCTTAACAATTCAGAAGAAGAAATAACCCTAAAGAGATTGTGCTAGCAGAGATCCGGTCTTTCCTTTGCCTCACGCAGTCTGTGGCCAGTAGAGTGCCCAGAAGTTATGAATATATATCTGCTTAGCTTTGGGAACCGTGGAGCTCCAAATTGCCCTTCAGGGAAGGACAAGAACTTGGCTAATGATGTTAGTTTAGTGAAAGGCTGGGATTAACAAACCCCAAAGGTTATGCCACTCAGTTCACCTCAGTTTAAGATTGGAAACTGCTTTCAAATTGGATTTCATGACCTAAATTCAGGCTTTGCAAACTTCAAATTCTCTAAGGGCCAAATAGATATTAGGCTGTTCGGACTACAGCGCCTCTGTCACACTATTCAGCTCTGCTCTTGTGCATAAATGTGTTAGAGAAAATAAGGAAACTATCAGATGTGGCTGCAATTCAGTAAAACCTTGGAAACAGGCAGCGGGCTGGAGTGTGGTAGCACTCCATTGTAGACGCTCGCTGCTTAGGGGGGAAAAACACTTATTTCTCAAATAAAGAGGTTTATAGTTTAGAAATGTTTTTTTTTGTTGTTGTTGTTTTGAGGAACCATTGTTGTTTATGAAAGTAAAACCGAAAGTGGTACCATCCATGTGTACTTACAGTCTTTGAACAAAAAGAATATTAATAGCAGTGTAATGAACAGAATTTAAAGTTTAAAGGCTTGAATTTCCTTGGCTGTGAAATCTTGAACAAGAATATTAAAAAATAGCTGTGGGAGTGAACGTCCTATTCCTTACCACAGAAATATTATGAAAGCTAGAAGGGATCCTTACATGGAAAAGGAAAATGAAAGAGATTGAATAACTGTAAAATAAACCAGCTTTTACAGGCTCTCCTTTCTCCTCTGTTCCTCTCACAGGCCCTGGATTATTGCCACAGCATGGGAATTATGCACAGAGATGTGAAGCCCCATAATGTCATGATTGATCATGAGCATAGAAAGGTAAAGTAATGGACTGGCAGGCTTAATTTATCTGCATGTTGGCAAGAATGTGAAGAAACTTGAGATCTCACTAATTACTGATAGGAATATAAAATTAAATGTTTTGGAAAATACCAAACTGGTGTTTCATAGTTTGTCAGTTTCTTAAAAGGTTAGACATAAATTACCAGACAGTTCAGCAGTGTCATTTATGCCAGAAAAACAAAAACTTAGGTCCACACAAAAATCTCTGCATGCTTGCTACTTCATTTGTGAAGGCCCAAAGTTTGAAGAAGAAAAATATCCTTTAATGGATGAATGGTTGAATTGTCTTTTATACACATCATGTGGTATTATTACATGATTAGCATTACTCAGCAATAAAAAGAGCTACTGTTACATGCAACAACTTAGATCAATCTTATTTTGAATACAAAATAATTACTCTAAATAAAGACATCAGACTTTCTGCTCAGTCAGTGCTGCTGGAAGAAAAGTATTATATGCTAATGATTCCGTTTATGTAACAATGTCACAGTTCAAAATTAGAGCAGTCAAGATCAGGAGAGGTTCCCAAGAGTGAGATACCATGTGGGGCATCTGCGTGTAGTGATGGAACAGTGCTGTATCTTGTAGTGTGGTTACCTGAGTCTGCACAGGTGATAACGCTGCAGTTTTTAAAGAACGCACAATACTGGTAAATCTGAATAACTTAATGTCTGTGAATTATGCCAGTGTCAGTTTCCTGGTCTTGATACTGTACTGCAGTTATGTAAGGTATTGCTATTGGAGGAAACTGGTGGAGGGTATATAGGACCCGTATGCTCTTTGCAGCTTCTGTCAGCTTCTTAAGAGCCATCCTGATGGATGTATAGGAAATAGATGGCAAGAGTGAAAACAGGGAGACCAGTTAGGAAAAGGAGTTACTGAAGAATGTCAGGCACAATTGGTAGTGGCAGTGGCACTAGAGGTGATGATAATCTTCAGATACTCTGGGGCCAACAGGTTCTATGAATGGGCAATCTTGTTTTGGTGGGGAGGGGAAGAGTTGTTTATTTGAAGGCAGAGTTACAGAGAGAATGCAGCAGATAGAAGATGTCTTCCATCCACTGCTTACTGCCCAAGTGGCCACAGCTGAGCCGAGCTGAAACCGGAAGTTTCTTCCAGGTCTCCAACATGGGTATAGGGACTAAAAAGCTCGGACCATTCTCCAGTGCTTTGCCAGGTGCATTAGCAGGCAGCTGGATTAGAGGTGGAGCAACTGGGACACAAAGTGACACCTGTATAGGATGTAGGCATTACAGGTGGCAGTTTTACCCACTATACCACAGTGTAGCCCCCTCAGATCGGCCGAAAAAGAGGAGACTATAGAGCTGGTCTTGTAGGAAAATGAATGACCACAGGTTTCTTTTTGAATGTGGACAAGTGAAGTTAGAGCCAGAGTAGGTAGGCAACAATCCTCAAGGCCTGCTGCTCACTCTGCAGGTCCATCATGCTTTGTAAAAGATTTATTTATTTGAAAGATGGAATTAGAGATTCCATCTGCTGATTCACTCCCCAATTTGAGGAGAAAAACGAAAAGAAACATTAAATGGAGAGTTGTAGATTCTGTTAAACAGGTATCTCTGACTTTCAGAGGACTTAGGCACTGGTTGTAGTTAAATGATACAAAAGTGGGAGTGGAGGATTGTTTAACCCAGTAGTTAAGAAGCTCCGATCCTGAGGCCATCATGGGATAATGGACTAAGCGTCTGTACCAGCATCCCATATGGGTGCCAGTTGCAATTCCAACTGCTCCACTTCTGATCCCGCTCCCTGCTGATGGCCTGGAAAGGCGATGGAGATGGGAGTCCTGGAAGATCTTTGCTCCTGGTTTGGATTAACCTAACCTGGCCATTTGGGGAATGAGAGAGCTAGTAGAAAATTTCTGTCTCTTCTCTTTCCAGCTCTGCCTTTCAAATAAAAATAGATTTTTAAATTGCTACATGAGAATAGCTGGATTTGATTTCCACCTTGGAATCCTGTTCCCAGCTTCCTGCTAATGTGGAACTTGTGAGGCAGCAGTGATGGTTCTGGTGGTCAAGATCTGGCTCCCAGCCTTAGCCCAAACCAGCCCCACCCACTGTAGGCATGTAGAGAGAGAACCAGCAGAGGGAAGTGCTTTTTCCATTTCAAATCAATAAATTTAGTGCCTGCATTTGACACAGCAGTTAAGTTGTTGTGTGGGATACCAACATCTCATACTGGAGTGTCAAAGGTCAAATCCAGGCCTTGCTTCCATTTCATTTTATTTTTCTTTTTCCTTAAGATTTATGTATTTTTATTGAAAAGACAGATCAAATTTATGGAGAGTAGAAATAGAAAGCTCTTTCCTTGGTTCATTTCCCAAATAGTCATAGCGGCTAGAGCTGAGTTGATCTGAAACCCAGAGCTTCTTCAGGGTCTCCAATGTAGGTACAGGGTCCCAAGGCTTTGGGCCATCCTCTACTGCTTTCTCAGGCCCCAAGCAGGGAGCCAGATGGGAAGCGAAGCTACTGGGACATGCATCAGCATCCGTATAGGGCCCTGGCACTTGCAAGATGAGGATTTAGTCATTGACCCATCACTCCAGGCCCTCTGACTCGGCTTTTAACTTTTTGCCGCTCATATTGGTGCCTTTCAAATAAATAATAATTAAAGAAAATTTATTTATCAAAAAAGTTCATGGAAGAGCCACTTTTTTAAAAAAGGATTTATTTATTTATTTGAAAGGGAAGTGGGGGAACAAAAACCTTCCACTTACTCCTTTTTTCTTTAAATGTTAAAATAGCTGAGCCTCCAGGACTCCCATTTGTGTGGCAGGGGTTCATGTGCTTGTGCCACCTTCTGCTGCTTTCTGAGGCACATTAACAGGGAGCTTAATCAGAACAGGAATTTCTAGAATTTAAAGCATTGCTCCATTTGGGGTGCTGGTGTCACAAATGGTACCTTTATTCACTGCATCACAAAGACACCCCCTAGAAGCTGTCCTTTCTGAAAATGTAGTTAAAAGAAAAATTACAAGGGAGGAGTCATCCATCACTTCCTAAGTGATCACAAACAGCTAAGCCAGAGCCGGGAGCCTGGAACTGCATCTGAGTCTTTGACCGTGGGTGCAAGAGCCCAAGCCATTGGGTCATCTGCTGCTTTCTAGGTACATTAATTGGCAGCTAAAGCTGAAGTGGAGTACCTAGGATTCCATTCATTGGGGTGCCAGCATCAAAGGCAGCCAAGTAAACCACTGAACCAGACTGCCCCCTAGGGATGAAGAGATGTTTACCAATAGGAATGTACATAATTTTTTGTGTGTGTGTTTTAAAATTGGTTTGTTTTTATTGAAAAGTCAGATATATGGAGAGGAAAGACCTTCCATTCATTAATCCACTCCCCAAACGGCTGCAACTGCCAGAACTGCTCCAATCCAAAGCCAGGAGCTTGGAGCCTCTTCGGGGTCTCCCACATGGTTGCAGGGTCCCAAAGCTTTGGCCCATCCTCTACTGTTTTCCCAGGCCACAAGTAGGGAGATGGTTGGCAAGCGGGGCTGCCTGGACATGCAAAGCAAGGATTTTAGCCACTAGGCTGCTGTGCCAGGCCCACATGAATAGTTGTTTTAATTAGAAGATTTGAGACATCAAGAAAGCATAAAACCAGATCCTAGAGAAAGCTGTGGAGTTATATTTTCATCCTAAAGTCTTTATATAATCTGGAGTTTTTGGGTTTCTTTGTTTTGTTTTTAAGATTTATTTTTATCAGAAAAGCAGATTTTGGAGAGAGAAGCAACGCCCATATGCCATTCTGGCACTTGGAGATAGAGGATTAACCGGATGAGCCACTGCACTGGCCCCAGTGCAGGTGTTTTTAATGTATAAATTATATAGCTACTATTTTAAAGAAATTACCCTAGGGCCTGGTACCGTGGCCTAGTGGCTAAATCCTCGCCTTGAACATGCCAGGATACCATATGGGTGCCGGTTCTAATCCCAGTGGCTCCACTTCTCATTCAGCTTCCTGCTTTTGGCCCGGGAAAGCAGTCAAGGATGGCCCAAAGCCTTGGGACCCTGCACCCGGAAAGAAGTTCTTGGCTCCTGGCTTCATATTGGCTCAGCTCCAGCCATTGTGGTCATTTGGGGAGTGAACCATCAGCAGAAGATTTTCTGTCTCTCCTCTGACTTTGCAATAAAAATAAATAAATCTTCAAAAACAAAACAAAGTACTCTAATGGTAGAGTGAAGGTAACTTAGAAGAAAATAAAATTACTTATTTAAAGTTCTTTTTTGTTTGATTTTTCCTTTCAGCTACGACTAATAGACTGGGGTTTGGCTGAATTTTACCATCCTGGCCAAGAATATAATGTCCGAGTTGCTTCTCGATACTTCAAAGGTCCTGAGCTGCTAGTAGACTATCAGGTGAGAGGAGAGACGCGGCTGCAGTGCTCATCCCTTGATCCTGGGGCGGGAGAGGACAGCGCTTCTGAGAATGTCATCTGTTCAAATTCATGGTCATCCTTTTTATATGAAATGCTATAAGATCTCAATTCGTATTTCCTAATTCGTGTTGCAGTCAAGATAACTTTTCTCATCTGAAACTGCAGGGCTAATTTGAGAATTGTAAGTGATGTTTAACCAGTGGTAAACTCAAGAATATAATCTTGTGGGTCGGCACAATGATTCAACTGGCCGATCCTTCAGTTCCGAGGACTGAGATACCACATGGGCGCCAGTTTGTGCGCTGTCTGACTGCTCCACTTTCCTTCCTGCCCGTGGCCTGGGAAAGCAGCAGAGGACGGCCTAAAGCCTTGGAACCCTAGTACCCATGTGGGAGACCTCGAAGAGGCCTCTGGCTTCTGACTTCAAATCAGTTCAACTCTGGCCCATTATAGCCACATGGGCAGTGTACCAGTGGACAGAAGATCTTTCGGTCTTTACTTTTCTCTTTACTCTGCCTTTCCAATAACAATAGATAAATCTTTAAAAATAAATGAATAAATGAAGAATGTAATTGTGTGCATATTGCTAATATGAAGATCTTCCCCAAACCTCCAACCTCTACTAAAAACATTTTTTCTCTGTACAAAAAGAAAAATGTAAGGTAATAATGTATTATCAAGTATGTCAAAAATCTAAAAATCTTTGGGAATATTTTTCATAACCACACTTCCAAAGTTATTATCAGATGCCTTAAAACATTTCAGACTCTTGCTTTAATTTTCTTTAACTTATTTTTATTGGAAAGTCAGATTTATAGGGCAGGAGAGAGAGAGGAAGATCTTCTGTCTGCTGATTCTCTTCCCAAGGGCCTATAATGGCTGTAGCTGAGCCGGTCCAAAGCCAGGAACCAGGAGCTTCAATTCTCTCATGCTGGGAGGGTCCCAAGCCTTTAGGCCGTCCTCAGCTGCTTTCCCAGGCCACAGGCAGGGAACTGGATGGAAAGTTAGGCAGCTGGGACGTGAACTGAATCCCATATGGGATGTTGGCGCATGCAAGGTTAGGACTTAAGCCACTACGCTACCACACCGGGCACTTCAGACTCTTATTTAGAAATTGTTTTTTCTAGATCTTAGGCTGTAGCATTGCATTGATTGATTGGCATGGTTGCAGAGCGGATAAAGCTTCTGTTAGGCCAGCATCCCATATATAGCTTTTTGGAAGTGAAACAGCCAGGACTCGTGGGATGTTGACATAGTAGCTGGTGGCATTACTCACTATGCCACAATGCTGGCCCCTGCCTTATATTGTCTTAGTTTATTGTAAAAGGCAGTTCAAAATGCTATATAAAAATTAATTTTCAAGCTGAGTAAAAGTACACAAGTGGGGCTGGAGTTGGGACTCAGTGTTCAGAGTCTCTGCCTGCAATGCCAGCATCCTGTATGGGCATTTAGGCCCTTGTAGCCACTTGGGAGGTCAAGGTAAAGCTGCTGGTTCCTGGATTCATCCTGGTCCAGCCCTGGTAGTTTCAGCCATTTAGCAAATAAACCATTGAATAAAAATGTTGTCCTCCCGTTTCCTTTCTCCCATAATTCTGCTTTTCAAATTAATGAATATTAAGAAATTTGTATTAGAAGATAATGCACAGAGCCGCTAAACCATCAATTATAATATAGACCAAAATTATTGCATCAAAACTGACCAATTGTAAAATTTAGAGTGAGAAAATAAGTGCCTAAAGATGATTATGTTTTGACTTTCAGTGCTTTTTAAAAAATGTGATCTATTATACAAGTCTTGATTCATGTCTTTATATATGATTTTTTTTTTTATCACAGATGTATGATTATAGTTTGGATATGTGGAGCTTGGGTTGTATGCTGGCAAGTATGATCTTCCGGAAGGAGCCATTTTTCCACGGACATGATAATTACGATCAGGTGATACATGTTGTTTCTGTCAAGGAACTCACTGATCCAATATGCAGTGGTAGTCCAACTTATTACATGCCCCAGTGTGTAGTGTCAAGTACAGTTGCCTTGATTCTGACTTGAGTCCTGTTAATTCCAAACCCCTGGGGGAGGGGGCAGTATCTTTCAATTCACTGATTATTTAGCCAACTGACATTGATCCTCAGATTGGTATTTTGAAAACTATCATTTGAGTCTTGAAATCAGTCTCCTCCTTAACATAAGTAACATCTTTTGCATTGGTGGTTTTATGGTGAAGTGAATATATATTTTATAAGACATCTGTAAATCGAAAGAGTGATAATGAAACAAAGGACCTTGCAACTATGATCCAGATTGAAAAACAGGATATTACCTAGAGTTTCCTCGCATGAACCTTCATTACAGTTGAGAATGTTTTTTCCTATTTGTTGGCTTATGTGTGGTATCTCTGTGATCCTTTTGTGGCATCACATGGATTGAATTTCTCTACATCAATAGAAATATAGATGATGTTTTTAGACTAGCTGTAAGTTCCCCTGGAAGATCAAGAGGCCGTTTCATTCACAAAACCTAGAATGATTTTAGGACCTTGTGAAAAGTACTGTTGACTTGTTCCCATTGAGTACAATGGCCATTTTTAATTAAGTCAAAGAATATAAACCTAAATTCAGTTAAAATTAGCAGCTCTGTCATTTGTCAGGCAAGACTGAGAAATACTGGGGGAGTGGGATGGAGAAATGGCCCTTCCGGTTAGGTGGTTCATTGTCTCATAAGAGAAGCAAACAAGAAAATAAATGAAGCCTTGACTGTCAGAATAGATGTGGGTACTGCTCAGGAGGCACTGAGGGATCACAGATGTGGGCACCACACAGCAGGCACTGAGGGATGGCTGTCAGAATAGACGTGGGCACCGCACAGCCGGCACTGAGGGTTGGCTGTCAGAATAGACGTGGGCGCTGCGCAGGAGGCAGTGGATGCATCCTTGAGTGGGCAAGCGGAGCTCCCAAGAAATGCTATCTTCAGCTGGATTTTTGAGAAAGCAGGACTGCTAGGGAGATATTTCAAGAGGAACAAATCAGGTTATGGCCAATTTGTTATTTTCTGTCACTTTGATCACTCCTTGGTCTTTTGACTAAGATCAAGTGTAAAAGTCACATTGAGTTCAGAAATTTTACTTTGGAAATGTGCTCTTGCCACATTTAGATATAAACTGTTGCAAGGAGTATTGATCCTTCTGGGCATGATGATTCTATCCTTTTAGTCAAAGTTGATTGTTGATTTCATCTTGTAATGTGCTTGTGGTGTGAGTTTTTGTTGTCTTTCTTCATTACTAGTTGGTGAGGATAGCCAAAGTTCTGGGGACAGAAGATTTGTATGATTATATTGACAAATACAACATTGAATTAGATCCACGATTCAATGACATCCTGGGCAGGTAAGTCATAAAATGTGTGCATTTGTGACTTTGCACTTTGAGTATGTTTTAGACCCTCACAATAGAACTGTTCTCTTAACTAGCACTGCCAAGGTGCCAGTGGTCCAGTGGTGTAGAGTGCTGCTTTGGCAAGCCTGGATTAAAAATAGTGAATAGTCATTTTTCCCAGGTCACTTATTAAGAGTGGGAGTGTGAGAAGTACAAGGAAAGGATTGCTTGTGAAGTCAATGCTCTGTAAACTGTAGTAGAATAGTTAGAGTCGAGGCAAAAATCACTCTTGAATTAGCCTGTTTCTGTAAATGACAAAACCCTTCAAGAAAAAGAAATAGGAAATGAGTGCTTTATGACTGACAGCCAGCTCTTGCAGTAGTGACCAGATAACACCGCGCACCACCTCGCGGGAGGGGCTAACCTCCCTACTGGAAGGCTTGTGCTGGGTAAGGAAAGTATACAGGATGAGAAAGAGATCTGTTTGGATCAGCCACTGGACTGTCCTTTCTCCATAGGCATTCGTGTCAAGTAAACAGAATTATGATCTCAAAATTAGGACCCACGTTTTTCTTCTGCAACACTACTGTTTTCATCTCTCCAATTTCCTTTGATGTCCCTCCAGTGACAGTGTAGTACAAGGCTACTGTCTTTGGTTTTTGATACCTCTTTGCTGTTGGCTGGTCTCATAGCCACTGAGGAAAATGTAAGAATAAAGTGTTGGTCTCTTGCCCTCCATGGCCCATTTCTCTCTCATTCCCCTTTTTGACTCCACAGACACTCTCGTAAGCGATGGGAACGCTTTGTCCACAGTGAAAACCAGCACCTTGTCAGTCCTGAGGCCTTGGATTTCCTGGACAAGCTGCTGCGATACGACCACCAGTCACGACTCACCGCAAGAGAGGCTATGGAGCACCCGTATTTCTGTGAGTCTGGTCTTCCCACATTCGGCCAGCAGGCTGCGTCGGTGCCTGTGAAGAAGCCGTGCCCCCAGACTCCTGCAGAGCAAAGCTACTATCCCTTCCCAGTAGCTCACTTAAGAGTTATTTCAACTAGGGGTGACATAGCATCACAACAGATTGTGCTTGTGTCACCAACATCCTACTGATTCTCCTAGGAAAGCAACAGAAAATGGCCCAAGGACTTGGGCATCTCCCACCCATAAGGAACATCAGGATCGTATGCCTGGCTCTTCAGTCTGGCCTGTCCCTGGCTTTTTCAGCCACTTGGAGAGTAAACCAACAGATGAACAGAAATTTCTCTCTGGTTTTGAAATAAATAATTTTTTTAAGACTTGTTTACTTTTATTGCAAAGTCACATATACAGATAGGAGGAGAGATGGAGAGAAGTATCTTTCCATCCGCTGATTCACTCCCCGAGTGACCACAAAAGCCAGAGCTGAGCCAATCTGAAGCCAAGAGTTTCCTCTGAGTCTCCCACGCAGGTGCAGAGTCCCAAGGCTTTGGGGCTGTCCTCTACTGCTTTCCCAAGCCACAAGCAGGGAGCTGGATGGAAAGTGGGGCAGCTGGGACATGAACTGGCATCCATATGGAATCATGGTGCATGCAAGGGCAAGGAATTTAGCTGCTAGGCTACCGCACCAGGCCCTCAGAATTTTTTAAGATTTCTTTAAATGGGTACAGTGATAGCAACTGTCTCGCAAAATTGTTGGAAGAATTCTTGTCTAACACAATGTGACATGAATACTCCTAAATAAGCTCTCCTGTTGTAGATGTCACTTCTCCATGGTTGGTCTGCAGTTGTTGAATTGGAGCAGAGTCGGTTAGTTCTTGGACAGTGTCCTGTGCCCAAATTAGACAGACTGGCCAAGTAGGATGGAGTGAGGTGACCTTGGCCTACTTCGTAGCATGCCGTGACCGTCTGAGCTACGGACCGCCAAAACCAGTTTCCTATGATAGTGTTGTTATTGTCTTGATGGGTTCAAGGATATTGTTTCCATTAAACTCCGCTAGCTCCAAATTTGTTTTAAATCGACTCTGTAAAGATAATCATCTTCTTACTGTTGAACGGTTGGTGTTTACCACAGTTTGACAATAAAGATATTTTTATTTACACTATCTATCTAGTTGATTGTGAAGGCAAATGCTGCCTAAAATTCTGGGAATAATGAGAGAATGGTGTATAAATAAAATGTGTAGAGTGAATAAAAGTTGCTTCTTTAAGCCCCTTAGCCCATTAGTTTAATTCATCAAATAAAACAGAACCTAGCCTCTTTGTTTCTTTTCTAGATACCGTTGTGAAGGATCAGGCTCGAATGGGTTCCTCTAGCATGCCAGGGGGCAGCACACCTGTCAGCAGCGCCAATATGATGTCAGGTCAGTTCACTGGTGAAATTTCCTTACAAAAATAAAGAGTAAATTATATGTTCAGCTTTTTTTCCCTTTCGTGGCCTGATTTGTGTGTGCCTTCGTATTGTAATGGTTACCTTAGTAACATACTAGCCTCTGTGGCCTTTCGCACAGCTGTCAGAGTGCTGTGTGTCCCCGGCACGGCACACTGCAGTGACGCAGTCTTAAAGAGTATTAGCATTCTCTTCTAGATCAGAAACCTGGGGCCCCTCACTGAATGTTCCTTGCAGAGGGACTTGAAAATCTCAACAGGCATGAAGAATAAAGAAATCTTTTCATCTCCTAGTAGTTACATAATGTTCAGAAGCAAGATGATAAAATTGGGGTATATATATTGGTATAGGCATGTACAAGGACAATTCTCTGATCTTTGCCAGACATGAGTGAGTACCCACAGGCTTCCCATGGACCTCTTGCCTGCTGCAGCAGCTCTCTTGACACAGTAAATCTTTATTCACTCTCCCGCCCCTCAGAAAAGAAAAAGTAGTTTTAAAGTAGGCAACATTTTAAGTGGGTACACTGTAGTAGTGGGGCATCTACTCAAACATCCTCAAATAAATGCAGTTTTTCCACAGTGCTTTTACTTTTAAAAATCCATCTTCTGAGTATCTTGCCTGTGTGCCAAGTGATACATCCATCCAGAGTTACTCAGAGCTTTGCTTGTGGTAGCAAGAAATCAGACATTTTACATCATCAAAATGATTGAATCGGTAATGGCACAGTTTATTCCATAAAACATGATGAGGCCAGGGAAAAGGATAATGTTTAATGTTCTGTTAGAGCTAAAATCCCAAGTTAATGTGAAATAAAGAGGGGGGAGAAAGCAAAATGCAGAGCTGTATGGACAAGTGGAAGTGAACAAGGGTATGTATAATAATTTTCTTATGTGATTGTTAGATGCATGTCTTTTTGACAAAATTGTATTTGTGTATGTGTGTAAAATATTTCTAGCAGGATAGAGCGCAAAAATAGGGTGCTGCAAGTTGGCTCTAGTGATAGGGCAGGGTGATTTTCCCATATATGCCTTTGAGCTTTTATGTGAATATACATACACGTAGTGGTCTCTGATTACCTGTTACTTCCCTTTTAAGGTTTCTAGTACTGCAGTTCACTGTGGTAGAAACCTATGAGAGATTCTTAATGCTTAATACAGTATTTGACTGCTGTGCCTAATTTATATATTTTATCATAAATATTTACAAAAGGGAAAGCAGTTAATCTAGGGTCAGTTTATACCTTTGGTTTCAGGTATTCACCAAGGGGGTCTTGGAACTTGTCCCTGTGGGTAAAGGAGGACCACTGTGTTGCCTGTTTAAAAATCTGTATCTGAATGGACTGGTTAAGTGCAAGCAGACAGATAATTCTGCTTGTTGGGTAGAAGAAGCAAAATGAAAATAAATTCGAAAACATGATTTTAGTGTAAAGGTAGGAAGCAGTCCTTTTCCCTAGCTAATAGTTTAGAAAGCTGCCAGCTCTCCAGAGGCAGTGAGCTGTGACAGCAGTAAGCTTTTACTGCAGTGCTGTGCCATCCAGTGTGCTGGTTGACTGAAGGTTCAGTTCCTCAGCTGAACTCACCATGCTTCAAATGCTCAGTAGCCATGTCAGAGCAGGTTGCATGCCAGGACATTCTTTGGATGGTGTGCTAGCTTGACAGGCATTGGTTGGAACCCAGTAGCCACAGCTGAGTCATGCCTTGGATAGATGCTTAATTTTCTAAGCTTAGATTTCTTTAACTGGTTCCTACATTATTTAGGATTTGCTGTTTTAACTCAAATTGGTGAGGATTATTAGACTTTGAAATACATGTAAAAGTGTACATGTGAAAGTGTGGATGAGAGAAAGCCTTCACAAGAGAACTGTCAGTGTTACTTTTAAGATAAGCATTCTGAAAAACTGACAGCTAAATTTGCCATGGCTTGGTGGCTCTGGCTCACTGTCTGCTGTTTTCTTCCAGGGATTTCTTCAGTGCCAACCCCTTCACCTCTCGGACCTCTGGCAGGCTCACCAGTGATTGCTGCTGCCAACCCGCTTGGGATGCCAGTTCCAGCTGCTGCTGGCGCTCAGCAGTAATGACCCCATCTGTCTTCTGATGCCTGAGCAGAGGTGGGGAAGCCCACCCTCTCCGTGATGCAGCTTGCGCCTGGTGGGGAGGGGTGAATCACTTTCAGAAGCACCGTGTCTGAACCGTTGCTTGTGGATTTATAGTAGTTCAGTCATAAAAAAATTATAATAGGCTGATTTTCCTTTTTTTTCTGTTTTTTTTTTTTTAACTCGAACTTTTCATAACTCAGGGGATTCCCTGAAAAATTACCTGCAGGTGGAACATTTGACGGACAGATTTTTTTTTCCCCCTTCCAAATTCAGTTCTTCGTCACTAAAGAACAAAGGTAAACCAGCCTCAGTTCCAGCCGCTGCGGTGGGTGGAGATTTCTTCCTATTCTCATCATTGCTCCCCCACCAACCCACACTTTGGGGGGTTTGTATGGTTCTCTTCTCCAGAGATTACAAAAATGTAGCTTCTTGAGGGAGGCGGGAAGGAAGGAGATGGGGAGGGACCTCTCTGAAAGAGCAGGGTACTGCTGGTCACTTAAGCTTCTTCGCTCCGTAAGTGCTTCTGTAGGGTGATCCTGCCGACTCGGGTGGAGGCTGTACTGGTTACGTTAGGAGATTGGAAAGTAGCCAAAGTGCAGACACGCCCCACAGCTTCTGTTCAATAGGAATCATGTCTTACTGACCTAACCCTAAATCCATGGCAGTTATCATTTTAGTTTTAGTTTAGTTCAAAATTGTGATTCTTCCCTCCCAGGCTTCTTCCCTGGGTCTTTTCTCCTTTCATCGCCAATATGCTGTGCTCCAGTAGCTAGTAGGAAGGGGAAGGCAAATAGATTTGTTGGTTTTCTTTGACTTGGCCGTTTTGAATTGAGTTAGTTTTTCCTGGACATAACTTATTGCTTTTTACAAGAGACATGCTAGCAATTCTTAAGAGCTCATGGGAGACGTGGCCACATGAATTTCTTTTTAGTTCTCTACCTTCTTTCCCTCCTACCTTTCCCTTCCCTTATGCCATCTAGTGCGAAGACCTGCTCCTCGGTCTTGTAAATGTGTCTGAGAGGTAGGAGCAGAGCCACTCTCGCCAGTGAAACAGAAATGGTAGACCTGTAATTGTGGGAAAACGATAAACTCTTGTTACAGCCCTGCCACCCCTTGCTGTGTGTATATATATAATACTTTGTCCTTCATATGTGAAAGATCCAGTGTTGGAATTCTTTGGTGTAAATAAACGTTTGGTTTTATTTATCAAGGTTAGATTTAAGTTCCCTGTGTAAAGGTCTCGCTGGGTGGGTGTCTCAACGTTCACATCCGAGGGGCCTGCAGCCCTGGACCGTGGAGGCTTCCCAAGGCCCCCGTTTTTATACACCCCTCATTTGACCCGTGGTACTGGGCAGGGCAGAGAGGCCTTAAAAAAAAAAGCACCACAAGCCAAAGCGTCTCTGGGGATTAAGGATCCTTTGCCATAAAAATTCATTTTGTGTCTCAGCAGTGCAGGGATTGGGGATGGAAAAAGTCGCCAGTGTGTGTGCGTGTGCGTGTGCGCGTGTGTGTGTGTGTGTGTGTGTGTGTGTGTGTGTGCATGTGAGAGAAAAGTGGATTTTCCACTGTAATCCAGCCACCTAAGTTTATCAGGTGCTTCACTGAGGAAGCCTAGTTTTTTAAGCACAATATCAAAACCATCAGCTCTGTATGTTCTGTTTTCATTACAGTAGCTGCTTGCGGGGACTAGGAAAAACTCTTCCAACACGTTTTAAGGCCTGCAGTCTTAGTTCCCCATTCTCCTACCTTTATAGATTCACAAGCCTTTCTCGCCTGGGCATCATAAGTAAATATGTTTGGGAGCTGAATTTAATGAACTTACCTAACTTTGTAGCCCATGTTGGTTTTAGTAACTTTGTCAAGGTGGTGGCTGTAGTGATCATAATGGTAAACCTAGAGGAAGGTAGTGTCTCCTTTCCTTAGCTCTCAACCATAGAGAGAGCTGAAGAGAAAACATCCTGGATGGCAGGGTGACTCTTCTTTGTGGCCACTAACCAGTGGGTATTTATTGTACTTGATCCTGTCTAGCCCTAGAATGCTGTGAGGGTTACCATGTTGAACTTGTGCAGAAGCTAAAAGCACCAGATGTGCCAGAGATGCAGTTGGTGATTGTTTGCACTGGATTGTGATTTAAGCAGAATTCTTAGGACTGATGAATTGTGTTGCTTGAAAAGGGGAGGAGTATTGTAAGTCAGACTTCATGCACTACTCTTGTAGCTCAGAAATGTAGGTGTAGCTGAGGCTGATGTGGAGAGCTGCGCACAGCTGGGCCTCCTTAAACCTGAAATTACACACACGGGACTCTGGAGTGCTACTGTGAGTATTTAAAATCTATAGGATTTTTGGTTTAATGCTACTGGAGGAGTCTGCAGAAGCATGTGAAGTGAAAAAGACCCAAAAAGGGGTTTGTGGGGGTGGGGGACAAGGAACAGAGAAGCAGTGTGGGTGTTGCTGTACATTACCTCGTCTGTACGCCTTGAATTGGGACGCTCACTACACATCTGTGTCATGTAGATGGCAGGAAATGGAGCGCAAGTACTAAACAGTTGTGCTAGCAACCACTCTGAAAGCATTCCTTACTGTTTGAAGTCCCCCTCTCATTTTTGAGTTTGAAGTCAGAAGTCCCCTCCTCCCCTTGATTTATTGGTTGTAATTGTACTGTAATGGATTTAACTAAAAAAAATAACTGTGCTGGGAAGAAGTTGTGCCATGAAGGTCTTTAATTTTTTTTTTTTAATAAAAACGTTACAATAAATTAAATATCCCTGCAGCCTGAGCAATATGCTTCTCCAGCCGACACCGTGGGTGCTAGATGGCTTAGTTCTCATGTGCTGACTTTATTATTGGGTTGGTGCAGTTGTTAAGTGGGGTGAATTAAGATTGATTGAGGAGTGTTGGTGTCTGGGAATTCTGACAAAGTACAGTGGGAACAGGATACTGCTGAACCGAATGGCTTCATTCCCACGCTTCTCGGCATCCACTTGCTGACTAGGCAGATCAGTTACCTTTTGAAAAAGTTTCTTTATAAAGTGGGACTGCTTCCTTGGGTTGGAGTTAGAATGTATGTCAAGTGTCTGACACCTGTTATGCCCTCGGTAAGCCTGCCAGCTAGTTCTTTGGTGTGGACGGGGAGTCCTTTGTCCTGTTAATGCACAGTAACATTGGCTTTCCTTCCATATGACTTCTGTGCATGTTTAAGCATGGGAAGACTGAATGAGGTATCTCTGAGGTCCGTTTTAGGTCTGACACTGATTTTTTGAAAGTTTTAGTACTGAAATGAAAAGTCCATGGAAGTAGCTTGTTTGATAAATTGCAAAAAGCCTTGGAAACCGCCATTGGCCTCTGGGTGTGCCAGAGAGTTTGTGAGAACGTATTTGGCAAGTTCACCTACAACCAGCAAAGGGGCAAGTTAAAGAAGTAAAACCATGTGCTGGCTTATCCATTTGAGAAGCGTGTACAGGAATTGATTTAAATAGCCACTACTCTTCCCCATTAGACTACAGTAAAATAGTGAAATCTAGGAAAATGCTGGCATCCCCAATTTCTAGTTCGCCTTATATACTCATTATGTAATATTTTATAATGCCAGCATGTTAAATGTAAAAAATATTGATGATTAAAAATTGTGGTTTAGATAATATCTTGTATTGAAAATGCCCATTTACCTTGAAATGCCCTCTAAATTCTCATTGCTATTTTACACATGAACAAAAAAAGAATTGAATTATTAGACCATCACTGTTGAAGGTAGTGACTTGTTTTCTGAAACCGGGAAGCAGGAGCTTCTTCCAGGTCTCCCACACAGATGCAGGTTTCCAACACTTTAGGTCATCCTCCACTGCTTTCTTAGGCCATCAGCAGGAAGCTGTGTGGGAAATGGAGCAGCTGGGACACAAACCAGTGCCCATTTGGGATCCCAACACTTGGAAGGAGAGAATTAGCCCCCCTAGCCATGATGCCAGGCCCATGGTGCCAGCCACTGACTTGGTGGCTCTTTTCTGGACCTCAGTTTATTCATCTATGAATTGAGGCTGCCAGCCCTGTTCTATGAAGCACTGCTTGCTACTGTGTCACTCAGTGGCAACTGTGCCAAGTACAGCAAAGGCTTTTTTTTTTTAATGGTTTATTTAAATTTTTTTTTTTTTTTTAATTTGAAAGGCAGATTTACAGAGAAGGAGAAACAGGGAGGTCTTCCTGCCACTGATTCACTCCCCAAGTGGCTATAACAGCTGGAGCTGAGCCAATCTGAAGCCAGATTTCCCACATGGATGCAGGGTCGCAAGAACTTAGGCCATCCTCCACTGATTTCCCAGGCCACAGGCAGGGAACTGAATGGGAAATGAAGCAGCCCGAATATAGATCACCCATGTGGGATGCTGGTGTCGCACAGTGAGGAATTAGCCTGATGTGCAACTGCGCAGATCCCGATAGTGACCTGTTTATCAAATAGGTATATTTAGAGTATGTGTATACTGTGTAAGATAGAGCAAGTTGGAGCTTGGTCAACAGATGTGCAGCAAGATTTGCAAAGTTTTGCCACTGTTGCATACAGATCTCCACTGGTAGATTATTTCCCAGAATTACAATTGGGTCTGCTTATTACTCATCAGTGCTTGCCTACCTTCCAATTGATATTTTTCTCTTCTCTTGTACCTCAACTTTTAAAAACTATGGCAAGACATGTGTACTAGAAAGATGATCTCACCAGGGCCTTCTTCAGAAGACTTTAAAACAACATGCACTGCTCTGTTCTTGGAACATGAGTCTGGAAAGATCAATTCTTCCTCTCTACCATTGCCTCCCTTCTGTATCTGTCAATTTTAAGTCTTTATCTGCCAGTTCTTCAGATTAGATGATGATTCATGCGAGGTACCCACCAGAATGTCTGGCGTGTGGTGGAATTGGACCAAGCACTGTTTCTGCTTTGAGTTGTGCAGATTATGCTCAGTAGAGTGCTGCGTTGAGAGGGCTGCCGCGGCAGGGAGCATCTCTGAGGCATTCCCGGTACATGGCAGTCTGCACTAGGAAGGGTCAGTGCTGCCTTGAGCAGGATGGGTTTTCAGTGGATGCAAGTTTCTAATTGGTGTGAAAGCCAGTGTTTTCTTGCTCCTCTGCCATTCTTCCCCTCTGAGATTCTGTAGCTGTCTTTGGGTTATTCATTCTCATATTCTCTCTCTGTCTCTCTCTTTCTCTCTTCCCTCACCCCTCACTGTTTTAATAATTGTTAAGTCTGAGTTATTTGAGTGACTGTGCCCATCTGCTAATTTACTTCCTAGATGCCTCCATGGCCAGGCTGAGGTTGAAGCCAATGGGAACATTCCATCTAGGTCTCCCAGGTGGGTAGCAGGGATACAGTTACATAGGCATCACCACAGCCTCCCAGGAAACTGGAGTCCAGAACTGGCACTTCCAGCCCAGGTACTCTGGTATAGAGGGCAGGCAAGTGTTCTTAACCACTAAACTGATTTTCTTTCCTGAGAGCCCAGGGTTTTTTGTTTGTTTTCTGCAAGTTACAAACTGGGTTAATTTAGCCTCCAGTAATTAGAGACTCTTAGTGACCTGCAGTGTAAGAAGCTCCTCACCAGGTACCTGCAAGGAGGTACTTTCAGGATGGCAGAATTCATCTCAGAGATACTGCTAAGGGGTGGAGTCCATGTGAGTGAGCCTCTCCAGCATCCCTGCTGCAGCATGGTCATTGTGACTCCCTCACTACATTACAGGGTGGGGCAGTGAGGGGCAGCAGCTACTTGGAATGGCTGGCTAATCCTGGCTGTGAGTCAATCTCAGCTGTGGAGACATTGTAGCCAGCCATTGGTGACTGCCCCCCCCCATATGCACCTCAGCATTTCACGCCCTGATGTGCCCACCCTCTGGGGGCTCATCCCTGCTGCCTCGCCCACCCCCATCTAGCTTTCACTTGATATGTAAGGTTCTTGTCAGTGAACACTGTCGGTGACCAGAAGCCTGGCATACAGGAATACAGATCCATAGGGTCATTTCAGCTGTGTTTAAAAAAAAAAAAAAAATAGGAAAATTGCAGATTTTGTCAACATAATAGACTGAGCTGACTTAGATGACCACCTCTTGCTCCAGATACATGCAGTGCTGATCAAAGAAGCATAAATTGTGAAAAAATAGACAATTTCAAAGATGACTGGAAATGCCCAAGTCATAGAAAGGAAAGCAGAGCTTGTCCTGAAGGTGGTTGTGGAAATCACTTCAAGATTCCTGGTAGGGCTGAGCCTGTGAGGCTAGGAGGGTTTCAGTGGCCCCAGAGAGCAAAGAGGCAGCCTAAGGAGGGCAGCCAAGAGCAAACTGAAGCTGTCCTAGACGGCTTTGAAAGGCTGCCTTGCAAGGGGAAGTTGGAAGGAAATAAAATTTTTTTTTTTAAAGATTTATTTTTATTATTTTGTTATTGGAAAGACGGATGTACAGAGAGGAGAGACAGAGAGGAAGATCTTCCATCCGATGATTCACTCCCCAAGTGAGCGCAACGGGTCGATACTACGCCGATCCGAAGCCAGGAGCCTTTTCCGGGTCTCCCACGCGGGTGCAGGTTCCCAAAGCTTTTGGGCCGTCCTCGACTGCTTTCCCAGGCCACAGGCAGGGAGCTGGAAGGGAAGCAGGGCTGCCGGGATTAGAACCGGCGCCCATATGGGATCCCGGGCGTGCAAGGCGAGGACCTTTAACCACTTGCGCCACCGCGCCGGGCCCGGAAATAAAATATTAACTGTAACTGCCTCTGTGGGGGGAGGAAGACACGAGGGGAACGTGTCAGCTTAGCGGAGGGAGTTGCTGGGAGCAGCAACCTGTGCTGACTCCTGGGAGGCCTGGCTGTTGCGTGTTGGAGCTCCCCGTGCCTGCCTAGAGTTGGAATACTGTCTTGTGCCCGGTTCTGCTGTTGGCTGCTTTTGCCTAGATATCTAGGTCTGCTTTAGTTCATCTCATCTAGGCCCTCTGCAGCCACTCAGCTACGGTTCGGGGTAAGGGTTAGTGGCGCTGGGCTCCTCTGCATAAACTGGGCTCAGATTTGCCCTGGCAGTCCTTTTGGCTCCCATGCTGCAGCTGCAGCTGCTTCCACCATCCTCCCAGCCGCCATCCTTCATGTGATCTCTCCATGGTCAGTTTCCCAAGCATGAGAAAAGAGGTCAAATGACATCACAGGAGCACATTGTAAGCTTCTGTGTTAAATTTGC
The DNA here is from genome assembly GCF_017591425.1 of Ochotona curzoniae. Taxonomy (NCBI): domain Eukaryota; kingdom Metazoa; phylum Chordata; class Mammalia; order Lagomorpha; family Ochotonidae; genus Ochotona; species Ochotona curzoniae. The sequence continues at coordinate 16,437,633 of NW_024465894.1, read as the reverse complement.
TATCATCTCACCAGCCAAAGCAAATCATATAACAACCCCAATATACATGGGCAAGCATGCCACATCAGGAGAACTATGGAAAAAGACATGCATTGTGGAGTGGAAATGACACCAGTAATGCAGTCAGCGGCGCTGTCAGTGGCACCAGAAGGCCCCGGGTATAATATCTGAATGTATGTATGGTGGGGATACACACAAGAATCCCAATAGATGTGTTTATCAGAATTGCTGCTTTCAAACAACAGAAATCACAATCAGGCTTTGCGACTCCCATGGCCAGAAACTAGACAGAATCCCGTTGCTCACAGAAAGCTGCTAGGCACTGGCACATTCTGTTTGTTAGGATAATGATTACATGCATTTGCTCAATTTGTCAAACAGTGTGTTTATGTTTGGTGCACTTATCAGTATGTTAGAATTCAAATGTTTTAAAAGTTTAAAGGAAAACCAAACAAAAAGCAATGCTAAAGACACTGCTGACTCAACTGTGACTAGAACTTACATAGCCATAGTGGAGCCACTATTGATTTAACCAAGTTCACAGCATAATTAAGACAAGTTCTGGGCAGTACAGATACGTGTGGGAATTTTGGTCCATCACAGAATGAGCTGTGTAAGAGCACTGAATCCTCATGTTTTATCATGGGAAATAAAGTGATGCTTACAGTTGAAAACCCTACAAGTAGTACTGTATGCATGTTTTGAGACTTTTAAAAGTTATTGTTAACACTATTTACTTTTAAAACTGTTTATGTATTACTCTGATAAACTAAATTTTAATAAATGAATATTTATCTTGAATGCATTCACTTCCCACCATTCCAGCTGCCACATTCCCTCATTCCAGCCACCATCCTCTGGTCAGGATTTTCATTGTAGCTAAGCATTCTTAGTGCCTTCCTGTCTCTCTTGCCTCTTCACTCATCTTACACTCTGCCCCAGAAGAAACCGTTCAGAAAGATCCGTTTTCCTTCTCAGTCCCATGAGAGCTTTTGCAAGACTCCCCAGTTGCACTTAGTGTTGGTTCTCTTGCATCATTCATCTCCATTGGTCGCTGATGACAACTCCAGGGGAGTTGGGATGTTTCTCATGTTACCATGTGATTGAGGAAATAAATTACTGGCTTATATATAGGCATGTTGAAAGAGGTTAAAAGGCAATCAACTGGCTTTGGATTATTTTTCCCTAAGATTCATTTTGTTTGAAAGGCTGGGTTACACAGAGGTGGGAGGAAGAGAGTGAGAGTGACATCTGGCTGGTTCACTCTCCAAGTAGCTGAAAGGTCTGGGGCTGTGCCAGGCCAAAGCCTGAAACCCAGAGCGTCCAGGTCTCATGTGAGTGCAGGGATCCAAGCACTGGACCATCTTCTGCTGCTTTCTTAGGCGTATTAGCAGGGAGCTGGATGAAAAGTGGAGCAGCCAGGACACAAATCAGCACCCATGTATGACACTTACCAAAGGTGGTGGCTTAACCTGATATACTACAGCACCAGCTCCTACTGGCTGTGGCTCTAAGGAGAGGGTGGCTCAAGGGAAGTAGAAGATTGTGAGAAAATGTGCTACTAGGTGAACCTATAAGAATAGACAATGATGAGAGCATGGACCCCAGAATTGCAGGAGTGTGCACCTCCTTCACCGTTCTTTTCCATGAGTACCTCTGTTGCCGTGGAGGCTTAGAATGGTTACTGCTGCGAAAGGACCACATTCACCCAGACCCTGGCTCCCATCTCCTGAACAAAAGCCAAACAGTGGCACTACTGCTGCACTGCTGACCCCTTGTGTCTACAGAGATGGAACAGAAGAAAAAGCCAAAGCTACTCCTGGGCGAGGTTCCAACCAGTGGAAGGAAGGGAAGTGGAGAACCAGGAGCACTAGGGAGGTCATACCCAGGATCAGGACTGAGTCATTCGCTTCTCGGCCTTTCAGAACAAAGGGAACACCCTGCTGCCCCCTGTGAGCAACACCACACCGGCAAGCATGGAGCAGAGGTTACACTATGACTTGGAGAAGGACAAGAGCATGGAAGGGTGGTCCTAACTGAATCAGCACAGAGGTCCAGCCTGGAGCTAGGGCTGTAACACAGCCTTGCAGCCTAACTGCAGCATATCTGAAGTAGATGGACTTGAAACTTGTAGTACATTGCTGGTGGCCAGTAAGTCCAGCCAGGTTCTTAATAAGGCTAATTGAAACATGCACACTAAAGGTCTAGCAGAAAAATGTGAACGTGCCTGCCTACGTGTTCCAAAGCCCTTTCCTTGGAAATGATGCTGTGGCGTAGCAGATCAAGCTGCTACCTGTCTAGTATTCCATATGGTTCCCAGGTTGGGTCCCAGCTGTTCCACTTTGAATCCAGCTCCTTGTAGAAGGTAGCCCAAGCTGCCGTGGTTCCTGGCTTTGCTTCAGCCATTTGTGGAGTGAACCAGCAAATGGAAGATCTCGGTTTCTTCACTCCCTGATCACTTTGCATTCCAACTAAACTATTAAAAAAAAAAATTTTTTTTTTTAATCTGTTGGTGGCAGGAATAGGAGGGAGGAAATGAAAATTACGCTGATAAGATTTTTATGTAAAGCAGGATGACCATATTTGGAGGTGAATTCTAGATAAAGATGTGTCATGTATGCCCTGAGCAGTCACTCAGGTCAGTCTTCATGCTCAGTGGTGAAGCGTGGACTGTGGGCTCCCACACTGAGCATGTAGTGTCCTTCTTGGCCACAACAACTGACTCAGTCCTGCTCAGGTGATCAGGCCACAACCAATGAGACCTTACCAATCTATTTGGCAGTGCTGAGATGAAAGTGATTTCAAGGCCTCTTTCAGAGAGCTAGCGTTATCAGAACCGGGCCGTGATGTTAAGGCCTACAGGAGGATGCTTTGAGGTATGCACAGCAGATCCTGAGTGCAAGCCAGCAGACCTTGAATGTGCAAGAGTTTGCAAGCTCAGCAGCTTGAAATGATAGAAATGTATTAAATGTATTCCTGTGACTCCAGAGTCCACATGTGGATTAGTAGAGTCCTTTGCTCAGTCTCTGCTGAATAGTCAGCAAGATTGTGATCTCAGCTGTGGCTTGGCAGCGCCTTCCCGGGCTGCCATAGCTGTGGGACTGAAGGCCGCCACCATCCTGCCATCTGCTTGCAGGGTATACCAGACCATCTTGGGGGTATCACTAGAATTCTGCTACCATTACTGGCCTGACTGATCTCCCTCAATCTTTTCAGTTTTTAGAATTTTTCCATGTTCTCCCAGACTTCTGTGGTAGCTACTCCCTTGGCTTACCACTGTCTGCCCTCTTAAAAGCTAAACTGCTCAACTTCTGGCGTCCATACCCCAATTCTGCCTGCTGGCTCCATCCAGCAAGGGTGGTTTGTCAAGGAACCCTTCCTGACCTGCCTGCATACACTTCTCTGCCCTTGCCTGACACCAAAGTCTACAAGTTACCACTGTTGCAAGAACGTGAAAATGCTCTCAGCTTCTGGTTTATAATTTGCTAGAATTCTTGCTCCTTGCACAGTGCCTGTGCTATTTTCTCAGCCCAGAATATTTTCCCTACCTTGTTGGTTGACTGACTGTACCCATTACTCTACAAGAGGCCACCTTCCCAGGAACCTTTTCTTGTCCTCCTTGGGCTTCTGTAACCTTCTAAGCCTCTTCCCCCTTTGCTAGAACTTGTCACCCATCGTAAATTAAAGGGCCCTTCTCGCTTACCAGCCTGGCTGTCCCAGAGAACAGAAAATGAAATTTCCTTGAGTCCCAGCACAGGCAGGGACTAGGGTAAGGACCAAAAGTGTGTTGAGCAAACCACCAGGTTTGGTAGGTACGGGCCTTCGACCTGCAGATTCATAGGCCAGTTATTCCCACAGCCAATTGTGGAGTTCCTGAGTTCAGTCTCTGGCTCCAGCTCTTGCTCTCAATTCCAGCTTCCTGCTAATACTCACCCAGGGGGCATTGGTGATGGCTCAGGTATTTGGGTTTGTGCCACCCACATGGGAGATGTGGATTGAGTTTCTGGCTCCCAACTTCAGTTGGATTCAAACCTGGCCATTGTGGGCATTTGATCTCTGCGTATTTTTTTTTTTTCTGCCTCAAATAAATACAAGTTTAGGAAAAAAAATTCTTGCCAAGTGGTTTCAGTAATCTGCATTCAGTAATGTTTGTGATTCCTGGTCTTCTAAGATATTGGCATGCTGGGCCCTGTATAGACCAGCCCAGCAGGCTGTGGCTCACCAGTGTGTCAGCTGCTCCACTTGGGACCCAGTTTCTTGCCAATGTGCTTGGAAAAGCAGTAGAGGGCAGCTCAAGTCCTAGAGTCCCTGCACCCATTTGGCAGACCCGGAAGAGGTACCTACATCCTGGCTTCACTCAGCCCGTCCCTGGCCTTGGCAGCTATTTCCGGTGTGAACCAACAGATGGGGGATCTCTTTTTTTTTACTTTCTCCATCTTTGCCTTTCAAATAAAATAGATCCTTAAAAAAAAAAGTACTCAAGATTATTAAATAACTACTAAAGAATTGCCCAACAACTTGAAAGCTGTTGTTACATCATTGATATATAGTTTCACCTAGTTATTTCATAGACATGACAGCATACCTTCTTTCCCCATGTTATCTGAAGTCTTTCATTTCATATTAACATCTGTTATAAAGGATGAAAAAAAAAGTATGTGCATGTATAGACCATCTGCATAAGACATGAAGGTTGCAGAGTGTTAAATGTTAACTCTGGGGCCAGTACATTGACCAAGCTGGCAAATCCACTTCCAAGCACAGTATCCCAAGTGGGCACAGATTCATGTCCCGGCTGCTTCACTTCCTATCCAGCTCCCTGCCTGTGGCCTGGGAAAGCAGCAGAAGACGACTCAAAGCCTTGGGACCCTGCACCCTCATGGCAGACCCAGAAGAAGCTGCTGGTTCCTGGCTTCGGATCAGCTCAGTTCCAGCCTTTGCAGCCGCTTGGGGAGTGAACCAGTGGAGGGAGGGTCCTTCTGTCTCTCCTGTCTGTACATCTATCTGCTTTTTTAATGAAAATAACCAAATCTCTAAAGATAATTATTAAATCTTAAAGCCAAATAAAAATGGTTGCATTGGGAGAGTGTTACTTTTTCACACAGGACATAATTCAGATGTGAAACTGAGTAGCACCACGTTTAATGAGAAGGAAGAGACCACACCTAACCTTAGGCATCTCCGTGAAGAACTGGGAGCCCAGTCTGCATGACCTTCAGACAGCTGGGGGACTTCCTGGGTGTGGAATCCCTCCCAGATCTGAGAGGGAGGGCCCCACCCAAGCAGGTTCCTAAGAGGGCAAGACTTCCGGGCTTGCTTGTTCGTTCCATCACACAGAAATTCCGTTTTTCTTCAGGCCCTCAAACACAATGTGTGTTCATGCCTCACTACCTAACTTAACAAATTTACTTTTAAAAAACGATCCGTAAACAAAGCTGTGATCCTCAAAATGGAAAATGTTCAAAGGATCTTCATTAAGTTCCTTAAGTTAGTGTGGTGAACAGAACTGTCAAACTTGTCCGATGAAATGAATTAGTTTGGGGTGGAAGAGCTCTAATTTTAATCAACTGAATACTGGTTTTTAGAAATCAAATTAACGGGCTAGCACAATGGCTCAACTGACTGATCCTCTACCTGCAAGCACCTGCATGCCATATATGGGTCACAGGTTCATGTCCCAGCTGCTCCACTTCCCATCCAGCTCCCTGCTTGTGGCCTGGGAGAGCAGTGAGGGGATGGCACAAAGCCTTGGGACCCTGCACCCTCGTGGGAGACCCGTTTTGCTCCTGGCTACTTGAGGAGTGAGCCAGCAGATGAAAGATCTCTGTCTCCCGCTCTCTATATTTGCTTTTCCAATTAAGAAAATAAACTTTTTAAAAAATATAGTTAATCTCCCACAATGTCAGAGTGGGCCTTGGAACCTGATGAACTTGAATTCCAGTGCACATGGCCTGGTTCTCAGGAGTTCCATGAGCCCACCACGAAAAGCGGCTCCAACCCGGAGGGTTTGGTGCCCCCCAAGGGACAGGCGTGAGGTTAGGGTGCGGAGACCCCGGCGCCCACGAGCCGGATCGGCCTTGGGAGTGAGTGTCCGCCCTGCGGTACCTGGCGCTCTTCCGGTGGCCCAGCTCCACGCACAAGCTCCTAACGACAGGGTCAGCCTGGGAACGTCCTAAGCACTTTCCCACTTGTTTCATCAGTGACTGACGACTAAGGGATGACCAGGTCCAGTCCCGACCGCAGGAGGACGCTGCCACAGGAACGCGCCCGGCGCGCTCCCGCGCTCCCCGCGCAGCCGTCAGGGCCGCACGCGCCGGCCCCGCCCCGGGTCACGTGGGGCGCGGGGGCGTGGCCTCCGCTGCGCCTGCGCGCCAGGGGCGGACGGAGCCCAGCCTGCCTTGGCGGAGTGGGCGCTGCGTTCCGCGGCCAGAGCCGCGTCTTCCCACGGCTTTGCCAGCGGCCGGGGCTCGGGCTAGGGCCCGGGCCCCCGGGGCATGGCTCTCCGCAGTGCACAGGGTGACGGCCCCATCTCCACCCGCTGGGACGGCGGCGCTGAGAAGGCAGGTACGGAAGCCGGCAGGAGCGGCCTGTGAGGACGGCCTGGGGGGTAGGGGCGGCGGGACGGGCAGGGACAGCTGTGGGAGGGTGGGACCCCGGAGCCGGTCACACGGGCTTGAAACTCCCCGGGCCGCGGACGGCGTCTGGGCGTCAGGGCGCGGACGAGCGTGGAGAGGGCCTGGGCTGGCGGAGGGGCGTCCAGGAGGATGTTGGGCAGACCCGGGGAGCCCACCCTGGCGGCCGGGGCGCGTTGGCCGTGCAGAGAGGCCCGGGCGGGGGCTCGGCGTCCCGGCCTCGCTCCATCTGGAGAGGAGAGCTGGGACTTCCGGAGAGCCGAGGCAAGCCTCGCCCGCCCGCCGGCCCCAGACGGTCCGGCCACGTCCGCAAACTCCTGGTGCCGCCTCCCGCTGGCAGGGCCGGTGCCCCAAACTTGATCCGCGTGTCGCCCTCCAGACTTGGGCCGTGCCTCTGTGTTACCGATGTACCGTAAAAATTCATACCCCTTGCAAGTATGAACTGAGGACGCTCCCCAAGCTGCGCCAGCATCGCCAGCATCGCCAGCCTCGACTTCGGAAACATTTCTGATTCAGAAAAGAAAGCCGTCCCTGTTAGTGGGCACTACGCCCAGAGCACCTGGCAGCTGCACCCCTCTGTCCGCAGCCTCCATCGCCTCTTGTAACGTGACTTCATTGGGTTCAGAGGATCCTGTTTGTTTTTCAAAGACGACCTCAGTTTGCATTTCTCTGAAATGATGCTTTTCCTTGCTCTCCTGAAGTGTTGTGTTCATCATGAACACTTCACAGTAAAACTGATACAGGTTGACTTGGTCAGAGCATCCTTCCGCCGCTGCAGGTGGTCCTGAACGTGCACCTCAATGCATCATCGCTCCTGTTGGGCTGAAGTTAACGGCACATCTTGTTTCTTTCTGCGGTTACCCCCTTTTTGTCTTGGTCTCAGACTGGCAGGAAGTGGCGCTCACTCCACCCTTTCCCTTCGCAGGGCCCTTTAGCATTGTAACCCCTGGGCTGGTGTTTGTATGACATTATAGTGCCCCAAGTGGCCTGGGTCTTGTGACCGATGGCAGGGCAACTGTATCTAGGCTGAAGGACTTCTCCCCTTCGCTCCCCAGGGTGGTGCTTCTCTGGGTGGAAGGGAGGGATGTGGAGATGAAGTTTCTTGGCTTGGGCTTGGTGTTGGCAGAGTTCGCAAACCCAGGAGCTCGCCTCGGTGGAGTTCCTGTCAGATTGGTTTACTTTTCATGATTGGTTGTGGTCCAGCATTCTTGACTGATAGCTGCTTGCCTTATGTTTCAGGGAGTTAGTGAATCTTTGCTGACTTTGTCACTATTTTGTAGCAGCTAAGTAGAAGACCTCCAAAAGCATAGCGACTGCTTTATTTTACTTTGAATAGGAATCTTACATAGGGTAACATGAGCTTTCTCTTCCACTGACTCTGGTAGAGACAGGAAGTCCAAGCCTACAGTTTCAAGTTAATTTCGGATGTTACTATCAGGAGTTCAGGCATTGTTGGTGAGGTCAGTCTTACCTCCCTAATTGGTTCTCCTGTTGCCTTGGTTAAGACTAGTATTGCTTAATTTGAATTTACTTCTCTTAAAAGGCTGTGAAGCTTTCTGGAAATGTAGGCTTAAGCTCAATCTGGAATGTTGTATCCTGCCATAGGTTCCCTTATGTAAGTGTGGCAGATCATTTAACTTGATCGTGTCAGTAAGATTTATTTTGGGGAAGTGGAAGAACTTGGAAAAGGATCTTAGCTAGTGGGCGGCGTAAGTAATTGTTCTTTCCTTGTGTATTTAGTCCCTGATACCAGGTGCTTTTGACTTAGGAAATGTTTAAGACAATAATGTACTCAGCCAGCTTTATCTGAACTGTTTGAAACTACTGCTTTGGGGCCTGGCAGCATGGCCTAGTGGCTAAAGTCCTCACCTTGAACGCACTGGGACCCCATATGGGCACCAGTTCTAATCCTGGCAGCTCCACTTCCCACGCAGCTCCCTGCTTGTGACCAGGAAAAGCAGTGGAGGACGGCCCAAAGCTTTGGCACCCGACTCTCACATAGGAGACCCAGAAGAAGCTCCAGGTTCCTGGCTTCGGATCGAGGCAGCTCCGACCATTGCGGTCACTTGGGGAATGAAACATCGGCCGGAAGATCTTCCTCTTTGTTTCACTTCCTCTCTTTATATCTGATTGTGCAATAAAAAAGTAAAATAAATCTTAAAAAAAAAAAACTGCTTTGGTGTACTTTACTACACTAAGCATTTTTTTTTTTAAAGATTTATGTTTATTTGAAAGCAAGTTACAGAGCAAAAGTGCAAGAGCCTTCTTCCATCTGCTAGTTCACCCCCCAGATAGCCACAAGAGCAGGGCCTGGGCTAGACAGCAGCCAGGAGCTTCTTCTGGGTCTCCCACACAAGTGCAGGACTAGGCACTTGGGCCCTCCTTCACTGCTTTCCCAGGCCGCAAGCAGGAAGCTTAATCAGAAGTGGAGGAACTGGTGCCCATGTGGGCTGCTGGTTCTGGAGGCTGCGGCTTTGCCACTGCACCACAACACTGGCCCCTAGAATAAGCATTTTAATGGAGAACAGGCCAGAGCAATGCCTATGTTACTTCTTTTTCCTTTGTTGGATGAATTACTTTTCAGGCATTAGGAACTTATTTATAGCCTTTGCTTATTTTTTGCTGCCAGCTGTAGACACTCATTCCATCATGTTACAATAGCCAAGACCTCTATTGCAAAGGCGGTTGGAAGAAAGCACCCTGGGAATAGATAGCCTTGCTCTGTCAGAAAGAGACTAGTGAAGAAATAGAAGGAAAAAGGATTCAGGGCTAAGATGGATAGTAGGCCTTCATTGTAGTTTTCACTTGCACTTGTGGAAATAGCCCTGAGTTCTGTTTTGGAATGAATAGGATGCGTGTGAACTAGAGCCCCCTGACCTGTGCTCCTTCATCACGAGGTCTCAGAGTTGACCTTGTCTGTAACTGACACCTCTCTAGCTCTCTGCAGTTTTCTGTTTTCCATACTTACATCACGTTGAGAGCTTGTGTCTTAGGCCCAATGAAAGATTTGCAAAAGTGGGGACATTCCTCATTTCCCACTAGCCTTCCATGACAGGAACAGGAGCTTGTGGGGGCTGAGCAAGTGGAGCTGAAGGCACAGGTGAGCAGCGTGCTGGGTCACGCTAGGAGCTGTGGAAGCAGGCCAGAGGTGAGCAGCGCGCTGCCCTAGGACACTCTCAGAGCTGTGGAAGCAGGCCACAGGTCGGCTGCTCTGAGTTCTGCAGTGGACGTGTCCTCAACAGGCTCCAGGAGAAGCAGGGGCCTTTGCTTTGGCTGGTGTTTCCCAGGGCAAAGCTCATTGATGAATCTACACTACTGAGTTACCATAGAGTGCCAACAATGAGAAGGCAGTCAACCTTGAGATGAGGCCTTAAAATATAACCAGAACAAAGTTATTGTTGTTTTTAAGATTCTATTTTTGGGCCTGGAGCAATAGTGTAGTGGTTAAAGTCCTTGCCTTGTACGCGCAAGGATCCCACATGGGTGCCGGTTCTAATGCCAGAGGCCCTGCTTTCCATCCAGCTCCCTGTTTGTGGCCTGGGAAAGCAGTCAAGGACAGCCCAAAGCCGTGGGACCCTGCACCCATGTGGGAGACCTGGAAGAAGCTCCTGGCTCCTGGCTTCTGATCGGTGCAGCACCGGCCATTGGAGTCACTTGGGGAGTGACTCATCAGATGCAAGATCTTCCTCTCTGTCTCTACTCCTCTCTATATCTGCCTTTCCAATAAAAAGAAATAAATATTTAAAAAACAAAATATTTTATTTTTATTTTACTTGAAAAAGTTAGAGAGGAGGATGGAGACAGATCTTCCATTTGCTGGTTGCCAGAGCTGGGCTGGTCTGAAGCTGGGAGCCTTCCAGGCCTGCCATGTTAGCACAGGGACCCAGGGACTTGGGCTCTACTCCCCTGCTTTCCCAGGCCGTCAGCAGGGAGCTGGATCAGAAATGGAGCGGCCGGGGCTTAAACTGGCACCCATATGAGACGCTGGTACCACAGGCAGAGGATTGGCATGATACGCCACTGTGGTGGTGTCGAGACTGGAGTTTCAAGTGAAGCCACTGCTGGTGCTGTGGTTCAGGGTCAGACTCAGTTAATGTTCTGGCAAGCTGTTTGCCAAAACCTTGTGAAAGTCCAGCTGATTCCATTGTTTCTCCCGAGATGAACTTTTCCTTTCCCCTGGATCACTGATTAGCTTACTTGGAAGGAGAAGTGCAGTAAGTGTATGTCAACAAACTATGGAAAACTTTCCATATTGTCAGCAAGTAGGTGAACAAGCTTTCTGTGAGCTTCCCTGAAGCAGTGTTGCTGGGCTCACTGAGCTCGTTGGAGTGTTCTCAGTTTGAGATGTGCAGAACGTACACAGATACTCTCATGTGAAGCAGTGCCCGTGTGTTAGTGTTTTCTTCCTGGAAATGACTTGAATTTCTGCTCACATGGTGTCTCATTCCTGCAGTTAGGTGAAAAGTCTCCTGTTTCCTGCATAGGGTGGACCTCCCTGACTTCCTTATGAGAGCAGATTGCGCCCGGTCCACCTGTGCAGGATGAGCCCAGCCTGGCACTCCCCGAGCTGGCAGCTCCACACAGCTGCTTCCTGGCAGCTCTGTGTTCCCTTCAGGGAATGGGACCTTGCCTACTACTGCTTCCTGGGTCTGCAAGGCATTCCCTGCAACACACTCTGCCATGTGGCAAAGCTTTGTTAAAGAAGATACCAAAATACATTTTGTGTGTGTGTGTGTATTTGAAAGGTGGAGTTACAGAGAGGGACAGAGAAACATCTTCCGTTCTTTGGATGGCTGCAATGGTCTGGGCCAAGTCAGACCTAAGCCAGGAGCATGGAATCCAATTCGGGTTTCGCTCATGGGTGTCAGGGGCTCAGGTGCTTGGGCCATCATTCATTGCTTTCCCAGGTACATAGCAGAATGCTGAATCAGAAGTAGAGCAGCTGGGACTGGAGCCCATGCCCATTTGGGTGCTAGCACAGTAGGCTGTGGCTTAACCTGCTGGGCCACTGGCCTGTGGATTTAAAGCAGAAAGATCTCACTTAGTCTAGAATAATCACACTGCAAGGTTGCTGGGGAAGATAATGGTCTGGCCAGGAAGACAGGCTTACTGGGGCAGATGGTCACCCCTGTGATTTTCCTATTTGCACCTCCATGTGCATTTGACCCCACGCCAGCTGGTACCTCTGTATGTGTGGCTGACATGTGCACCCCCCCAAGAAGGTCACCAAGGCTTTCCATGCAAATGTTCATTTGTACAGCTTTGTCATGGAAACAGTTTGTGGGCTATAACTCAGAATAGAACATTGCTGAGGGAGGCTGTTTATTTTCCCTTTAAAAAAAAAAAAGATTTGGGCCCAGGGCAGTAGTCTAGCAGCTAAAGTCCTCTCCTTGCACACACCGGGATCCCATATGGACATTGGTTCTAATCTTGGTGGCCCCGCTTCCTATCCAGCTCCCTGCTTGGGAAAGCAGTCAAGGATGGCTCAAAGCCTTGAGACCCTGTGTAAGGGCCTGGAAGAAGCTCCTGGCTCCTGGTTTTGGATTGGCTCAGTTCTGGCAGTTGTGACCACTTGTGGAGTGAACCAGCAGATTGAAGATCTCTGTCTCTCTGTCCCTGTCTCTCTCTATCTCTCTCTCTCTGCCTCTCCTTATCTCTCTGTAAAATCTGCCCTTCAAATAAAAATAGTAAAACTTAAAAAGTTGAGAAGACTTGAACCCAGGCACTGCACCTTGGAATGCAAGCATCCCAAGGGACATGCTAAACTCCTGTCCCTACATATCTGCCCATTTTTTTTAAATGTGTCTTGTCTTTTAAAAAAAAAAAATCTTTTTTTTTTTCGTTTTAAATTAATTCATTTTTTAAATGATCTTATTTAGTTAATTAGGGTACAAAAGGTCAAGGGTTACAGGAAAGTGAGTAATACCATTGTTTCCACACTAATATTTTTTCCCCTGTATCTGGGGTCAGGGGAAAAAAGAAGGGAAAAGCCCCACCCAGCCTCCCACCCATCCCAGGTCCCTGATGAGAGGCATGCTCTGAGGGTCCTGCTCAAGCAGTTTTGATAGTTCAGCAGGTGTGAATTGCTGCCAGTCTCACCATTCCAATCATGATGAAACCTGTTCAGAATCCACTGGCTGACATAGTCTCTTCATGGTTGGAGTTCTAAAAAAAATTTTTTTTCATTAATATTTGAAAGGTATTTTTTGGTATACCTGCTGATCTTATGTTGTACCTGCTGCCAGATCTATTTGATGGTGAGCTTCCCTCCTCCTTGGTGTTGAGTGCTCTGGGCCTGTCCTGAGAGCCTTGGCCCAGAAGGGATCTCCCAGCTGCCTGTCTGTCTGAGAGGAACTCGCCTCCTGGGCCTCCAGCTCCTGCGGGAACAACATGCACCTGCTGACTGCCTGACACTACCCTCCCCCACTGCTGTCTTTACAGAATGTTTTAGTGCCAAAAAGAAAAAGAAAGTGGCCGAAATCTACCAGGCTTTGGACAGTGATCCCATTGATGTGGCTGCCCTGAGACGCATGGCCATCAGTGAAGGCGGACTGCTGACCGACGATATCCGGCGCAAGGTGTGGCCCAGGCTCCTCAACGTCAACACCAGTGAGCCACCTCCTCCGCTAGGTAAGTGGGGGCCTGAGGGCTGCGGCTGGGCACCGCGTGTGTGGCGTGGGTCTTGGGCTGGAGAGTGGGAGTCCAAAACCTTATTTCACACCATGAGTAGCTGAGTTTAAAAAAAAAGAAAAAATGTTTAGGAAATACTTGAGCTCACTCTGAGAATGAAACCTACCTGATCAGTGGATTTTTTTTCTAATGGAATGATTTTCTATTAAAGATTAAAATACTAGCTAGGTAGAGGTGTTCATTAAAAATTCATACTCTAGGGGCCAGCACTGTGGCATGTGGCATAACCAGTTGCACTGTTATCTGCAATGCCAGCCTCTCTTATGGGTGCTGGTTTGAGTTTTTTGAGTTCCAGCTGCTCCATTTCCAATTGAGCTTCCTGCTAATGCACCAGGAAAAGGAGGGATGAACCAAATCTTTGGGCTTCTGCACCAGTGTGTGAGACTCAGAAGAAACTTCAGCCTGGCCCTGACCAGGAGTGAACCAGTGGTACAAGTTCTCTTTCTTTGTATTGCCCTCTGAACAGAACAGTGAACAGAGAGGAAGGAAGTTAGATTTATAGATATCTTCCATTGGTTCACTCTCCAGATGACGTCAGCAGTGGAGGCTAGGTGAGGTCAAACCCAGGGACCCAGACACATAGGCCATGTTCTTTTGCTTTCCCAGACACACTAGCAGGAAGCTGGGTAGGAAGTAGGGCATCTAGGACTCAAAGAGGCACCCCTGTGGGATGCCAGTATTGCGGGTAATAGTTTCACCTGTTGTGCCACCATGCTGACACCCCCAACAATTAAAAAATAAAATAGTATCTTTTTTTTTTTTAAAGATTTTATTTTATTTTTATTGGAAAGGCGGATATATATAGAGGAGAGACAGAGAGGAAGATCTTCCGTCCGATGATTCACTCCCCAAGTGAGCGCAACGGTCGATGCTATGCCGATCCGAAGCCAGGAGCCTCTTCCGGGTCTCCCACGCGGGTGCAGGTTCCCAAAGCTTTGGGCCGTCCTCGACTGCTTTCCCAGGCCACAGGCAGGGAGCTGGATGGGAAGAGGGGCCACCGGGATTAGAACCGGCGCCCATATGGGATCCCGGACGTGCAAGGCGAGGACCTTAACCACTGCGCCACCGCGCCGGGCCCATAAAATAGTATCTTAAAAGATTCATATTTCAATCCAGATTCAGTCAGTTGGGATGTGTAGGAAATTGCATTTCAACAATCCACCCTGACTGATTCTGATATAGTTGGACTACACTTTGAGAAATACTGGGTTGTGTGGAGGGATGATAGCTGTATAGTCCTTTAAAAAATACTTTGTTGGGAAATCAAGATCCTTTGGAGCTCTAAAATTCTGTAAGTGTGAAAAGCAGTTATTGAATTTCCAAGGTTCACACAGTAAAAAGGAGCTCCCTCTAATACATGCAAAACATACCAGGAAGCCCTGGATGACAGTGAATCCACTTTGTTCATTCACTCAGTTCATTCACTTTATTGCTTTCCTGCCGTAATAGCAGAACGCCTGGTGCTGGGATGCTTCTTTTCATTTGGCAGGAGTGACGTGTGCCCCCGGTGTGTGCCAGGTGCTAGAGAGGATTAAAGCTACAGCCTGCCCAGAGCTGTGGTGCTGCCAAGAGCTGCTGAGCTGCCTCTTGAACTGTCTGTACTCGGTCTTCTTGCCTTGCGGGAACAACACGTGTTCAGAACTGAACCAGGAATTCCCTTCCAAATGTTGTATCCTGAATCATATCCCCTTCAGCTTTGCCCACAGTGTGTCCTCCAGGCCTTTGGTGTCACTCCAAGGTGCTTTGCTTCAGTGTGACAGCCCAGATGGTCCTGTGGTCACACGTTGCTTTTCTTGCACTAGGAAAAGACCTACGACAGAGCAAGGACTACCAACAGGTCCTGCTGGACGTCAGGCGGTCTCTGCGGCGGTTCCCTCCAGGTGAGGAGTCTTCCCACTTTGCCACCTTTGTAAGGAAGCCTTGTGTCCCATCGCACCTGCTCTGTGATGTCATTGCTTGCCTGTCCCAGGACTGTCTCTCCCTGCACATAGTCTGGACTAGCACAGGCGAGCCCACTTCTGCGGCTTGGATCTTCAGTATGCTCCATCTGCTGAGTCCTCTGCTGGACCGAGTCACTCTCAGATGCCTGCTGTGAAGGGCTGGTCCTAGGGTGATTTCTCTTGGCCTCCATGTGGCATGCTGAACGTGACTTTTGTTTGTTTGGTTTTTCATTCACCCCACTGGAGGGACTTGATAGGGATTGTTGAGCGTTGGGCTGGCATTAATGAGCTGATGGGTGTGGTGCTGGGCGCTAGCAAGCTTTAGCAGTCTCTTTCTGCAGGTGTTACAGTGATGCCGTGTGCGCATGTGTCCCAGGTCCTCTGGACTGGAAGGAAGGCCCCCTCTATGTCACAGAGTCTGTCTCTAGAACTGCCTTGCAAGTCTTCAGGAGGAAGAGAATGATAGCGCCTCCATTTTCACAGTGAAGGAAGGAAACTGGATTACAAATCAGTTTATGACCTGGTTCTTCTCTGGCCCTACCCCCTTCAAGAAGGGAGACTTGCTGAAAGGCACTGCGTCTCTAACCCCATTGCTTTGGGTCTGGCACAGTAACCTAGTGGCTAAAGTCCTCACCTTGCATCTGTTAGAATAACATATGGGCGCCGGTTCATATCCCTGCTGCGCTACTTCCTTTCCAACTCCCTGCTTGTGGCCTGGGAAAGCAGTCAAGGACAGCCCAAGGTCTTGGGACCCTGCACCCATGTGGGAGACCTGGAAGAAGCTCTTGGCTCTGTGCACTTGATGCAGGCAGGGCATGGGTGTCTCAGGCATGTGTTAACCATTGCCCGTCAGTTCTTGTTTCAGAGTGTCTTTGAGATGGGATGGAGTAGCTATGAGAAGATGAACATTGCTCTTGTCCTGATCCCATTGTTGACCCTACTGTAAGCCATCCCAAAATCTCATTTAACTGTAGAAGCTAATGGTGTTGGGAGTCTGTACCAGGTCCGTTCTAAATCATTCACAAGGCCCCAGCAGGCATTCTGCTGCTGAAAGCCCTGGGAGCTGTACCGACCCCGGCATGCTGTGAGGGCTCCGGCTGAACTCAGCTGCTGCAGTCATAGCTTGGGATCAAAGAAATCTGTGCTCGTGCTATCTGATTTGCTTTAGAGGGAAATGCGCAACTTTGCAATTTTTTTTCTTTTTTTGTATGAGCTCATGCTTACCAAAAAGTTTAAAGAATGGAACCAAGAATTAACTCAGATACTTCACCCAGATTTTTTTTATCAATATCTACTAGGTTTGTTTTGTTAACTGCTTTCTTTTTCTCTAAACACTAGCATTTTCCTGAAGTACTTAAGAATAAATTGCAAACATAGGGCTCCTTTGCCTCTGGACACTTCAGGGTCTATTTCCTGAAAATAAAGTTCTTGCATTATTACAGCACAGTCATCAAAGTCAGTAATAGTATTAGAAAATACTGTTAGGGAATCCATAAATTATATTCAGATACCACCTTCTATCCAAGAAATGTCCTTTTTAGAAAATCTACCCTGTGGCATTTCTCCTTAGTAATTATATCTCTTTAACCTGCTTTCATCTAGAACACTTCCTTGGGGTTTTGTGATGAGCTGGTTGCTTTGCTAATTTCCCCTTCCCTTGGATTTATATGTATTCCTCCTTGTGAGGTATGTGAGGCCTGATGCCGAGCAGTGGCCAGCACAGCCCAGCTGCCCTCCCCGCGCCATGCTGCTGCCGTGTACTCTGGCAGGCATGGGCCCTGCTGCACTTGACCAGGTGGTTTGTCATGTGTTGTGTGTCACTGAAGCCTTTGCTTGCAAACGCACTGCTGGCCGTCTCCCCGCCCCACCCAGGCATGCCCGATGAGCAGCGGGAGGGGCTCCAGGAGGAGCTCATCGACATCATCCTGCTGGTCTTGGAGCGCAACCCTCAACTGCACTACTACCAAGGCTACCATGACATCGTGGTCACGTTTCTGCTGGTGGTAGGCGAGAAGCTCACAACATCCCTGGTAGAAAAATTGTCTACCCACCACCTCAGGTACAGTGCAGCGGGACAGGACGAGGGGTATCACGCCTCAGGCTCCTGGGGAGGACTCGTGAGCTCATGTTCTAGTCAGATGTCAGTGGTTGACGCCAAGTCCACCCACCAACTCTGGTCTGAGGCTTGGATCTGACTAAGTGTGTCGAACTGTCTCCCTCTAGGGATTTCATGGAGCCAACCATGGACAACACCCGGCACATATTAAACTATCTGATGCCCATCATTGACCAGGTGAATCCAGAACTCCATGATTTCATGCAGAGGTATCTATGTGTCTACATTTATGTGTGTACACACACCCCTACACTGCAAGCTCTCTCCTCGCTTTTGTTTCTGCTTCCCAAGTCTAGTTCAATTTCATCATCGTCTTATGTTGGTTAGTGTTAAGTTCTTCCAAGCTCTTACTTCCCAGCAGCTGAGATAAGTCAGTCCTCTTATGGGATGGGAGCACTGTGTGCTGCGTTCTAGGAAGGTACAAGGAAGACTTAGCTCATGGCCCATATGTTCACATCTAGCGAGGAGAGTGAATGAGCCATGGCAGGCCTGGAGGAGGAGGAAGTCAGCAGCGGCCCCAAGGAGGGAAGCACGGGCTCTGGGGCACTGGGTTTCCCAGGAGAGGAAGTGCCAGCTCTGCAGAGGTCACAGATTGGTTTTGTCTTGGTCTCTGTTTAGTTAGAAATGTGTCTTTGGACAATGCCTTCTTTTATTTGTTTATTTGATCATTAAGATTTATTTATTTATCTGAAAATTGGAGTTACAGAGAAGGCAGGGGAAAGGGAAGAGAGAGCTTCCATCCACTGGTTTTCTCACAAATGGCAGCAGTGGCTGGAGCTGGGCCAGACTGAAGCCAGGGGCCGGTAGTTGCTTCCTGATTTTCAATGTGGGTCAGGGGCCCACTGAGTTATCTGCTGCTGCTTTTCCAGATGCGTTAGCAGGGGGCTGGATGGGAAATGCAACAGAAGAGACTCACGCTGGTGTTGATGTGGGGTGCCGGCATCACAGCTAGCCGCTTTCCCTGCTGTGTCACAATGCTAGCCCCACAGTTGTGTTTTCAGACCTGGGAAATTGTTCCTGTGTTCCCAAATCAGGGTATATTCTTTGAACACAGCTCATTCTTAGTCCTCTAGTTGACATTTTTTGGCCATTAAGAGAGTCCCCACATCACATGATTGGCACCATCCCCAGGCAATGATGTAGCCCAACAGCAAGGAGTGATGGACTCTCCCTGCCCCCACCCTCTCCACCCTATTTGGAAACCCACATGGGGCTGCAAACCCCTGTACCTTTGCCATCAATATCAAAATAAATTTTAAGTCCCCAGTGAGGTGAGACAGCCCTGGTGGATAATAGCATCACAGCACATTGTAAGGACTTTGTATTTTGTAGGGAGGATGCTGAATACCCGTGTGGCTGAATTGTGCAGAAAGCCTGTTTCCAAAGGCTACCTCCTCACCAACCCTGAGGACAAAGAAGGCCCAGAGAAAGGGAAGCCATGACGCAGCCAGGCCTAACATCTGCGTTTCCTTTGCTCCTAGTGCTGAGGTGGGGACTATCTTTGCCCTCAGCTGGCTCATCACCTGGTTCGGGCACGTCCTGTCTGACTTCAGGCACGTTGTGCGGTTGTACGACTTCTTCCTGGCCTGTCACCCGCTGATGCCCATTTACTTTGCAGCTGTGGTAGGTACAGGCCATGAGCCAGCCCCTGGGTCAACCATCACCCAGCCCTGCTCCTTCATTGGCCCCAGGGAAAGCCTGATGATAATAGAAAGAGGGGACAGTTCGCAGTCCCCAGGGTCACCCTCCTAGGCATTGTTCTGTGCAGTGTTAATGAGGAGGTTGTAGAAAAAATGTGTAGTAAATTAAGAAATGCTGGGTTCCTGGAGTCGCAGTGGCCTGCCTCTGGTGACCTGCTCAGATGCCACTTTGGGTTGTAAGTTGTCAGCACTCCTATTGACACCTCCTGGGACTGTGTTTGGCTGACAGACACAACTACAGAAGTGGTCGGTGACATGGACTGCCCACTCTAGGTCTGGGGTTGGATGGAGAAACAAGAGGGCTGTGGTAGAGAGTGAGGGCTCCGGTTGTGACAAGGGCTATGAAATCAGGGAACAGAGTGGGGTTCAGCAAGGCTTGTCACTGCTCCCTCTCTACCAGCACTTGTGGATCTCTGGGCCAGCAGTCAAAAGGAAGATGTGGAGAAAATAAGACCATTTCTTGTGCTGGCTTGACCATTTTTGGCTGGAGTCCTGCCACCCTCCTAATAACCCTAAAAGAACCTCCTGTGGTTCCTTCAAGGCTTGAAGAACACTTAGCAGACCAGTAAGGCCAGAAGGCCTTGTATGTAATTGATTAGCCATGCTTGTCCTGGGGTGGGTGTTGGTCCACAGCAGGCAGGGCCAGCCCAGTAGGAGCAGCCCTGTGAGTGTATCCATTATCACCTGCTGGATGGATAGAGGTTACTGAGCATTCTGGGCTGTGCCCTGTCTCCAGGGTAAACACATCTGTACAGAGAGTGAAGTGCTAGTGATCCCAGCCTGAGGTGGGGGTATGTTCTCTGATTACTCTATTACTCTCTATTACTCTCTGTTACTCCCCACAGATCGTGTTGTATCGGGAGCAAGAAGTCTTGGACTGTGACTGTGACATGGCATCTGTCCACCACCTGTTGTCGCAGATCCCTCAAGACCTACCTTATGAGACACTGATCAGTAGAGCAGGCGACCTCTTTGTCCAGTTTCCCCCGTCCGAGCTCTCCCGGGAAGCAGCCGCCCAGCAGCAGGCTGCAAGGTGGGTGAGGCTGAGATGCTCAGGGTGCTTGGACCATTGGGTGAAAATTGGGGTCTCGTGGGGAGGGGCTGGGGAGAGAGACTGGAGCCTGTGCCACTGGCCTCCACACTGAGAAGTCCTCTAGATCTCACTAAGAAGTTTTCTTCTCTTTTCTTAATTAAGTTTTATTTATTTAATTGGAAGAGTTAGAGAAGGGGAGAAACACAGAGTTATTCATCCATTGGCTCACACTCCCAAGTAGCCATAATGACCAGAGCTGGGATTGGAGTGAAGTAGGACCCCAGCCAGTGCCCATATGGTACAGGGGGCGATTTTACCTGCCACAGCACTACACTAGCCTCCCCACCCCCAGGAGAGCTTGCAGAGCAGATGGCTCTGTCCCTGGGTACTTGTCTTGCTCCTCCACACAGCTTCCTCCCCTTTCCTTCCCCTGCAGAACGGCTGCCTCTACTTTCAAAGACTTTGAGCTAGTGTCTGCCCAGCAGAGGCCGGATATGGTGCTGCGGCAGCGGTTTCGGGAACTTCTACGGCCTGAAGAGCGAACAAAAGATGTCCTGACCAAACCAAGGACCAACCGCTTTGTGAAACTGGCAGTGATGGGGCTCACGGTGGCCCTGGGAGCGGCTGCGCTGGCTGTAGTGAAAAGTGCCCTGGAGTGGGCCCCCAAGTTCCAGCTGCAGCTGTTTCCCTGAAGCCGGAGCAGACACTTGCTATTGCCCCACCAGGGTCTCACCCTTCCACGGAAGGATCATGGGTAGGGGGGTAGAATTTCCTTTATTAAAAGGGTTTCTGTCAAGGGTTTTCTATTCCTGCCCCCCTTCCCTGCCTGTCGGGGTTTGCCTTTGCTCCAGAGGCCTCTGACAGCCCACCAAGCCCAAGAACTGTGCCTCCCACCGCACTGGAAGGAGGTCTCTGCTGTTGCAGGAAGTAAGTTTTTCTGGTTGCGTCTGGGACCTGCTGGGCCCAGTCTTCCCTGCTCACTGGGTCACGTTCTGGGTGCTTGGAAAGAGGGAGAAGCCAGGATAGCCCCCTGCCCTTGGGCATTATGCTGGAAGGCAGGCAGGCGTGCAGGGAGCGCTACCTAAAGAGCTGCTCTGCCAGATGTGAGCTAGGTGTCAGAAGTCACGGTGTCTCTGGCCAGGCAAGGAGGAGTGTTCCTTTGGAAGGGCCAGACCCTGCCAGCTCTGGCTTGCCTCTCTGCCTCCCTGTACTGTGAGCCACTTGTCCCTTACGAAAGACACTTTACTATTTTTGGAATCCCACACCCCAGTCCGTCAGGCTCCCTTTCTTGGAAGCACTCTTCATGAACGTTCATGGGGTGGGCCTGCTGCTCAGCCCATCCGTGTTTGTCCACTGGTCGCCCCTCACAGTGCAGACCCACTCACAAGGCTGCTCGCTCACCGGCCTGGTCATGGGTCACCTTTCTGCTCCACCTAGATGTCCGCCCCCTCCCTCGGTGTCTCATGGGTAGTTAGCTGCATTTCACAGTCTTTGCCACATGGCTGGAAATGTCTTTGAACCTCACCAGCCCCCAAACAGGACAGATGGTGGCTCAAGAGCTCGGCAGGAGCCTGAGAGCAGCCACAGATTCTGCAAGCACCCTGCAGGCCCCGTGGGACAAGGGGAGCACCCTACAGGCCCTGTGGAACAAAGGGACCACTTTCATCCTTCTGGGACAGCATTCCTGTTAGTGAAGCCAGGCGTGTTTCAGATTAACTGGCTTGAAAAAGTGCCTTTCCCTGCTTTGGAGTTGGGTTTGCAGTTGGAAGCAGCCTTGGTCTTCCTGGGCACTTTCCTCTATGGCAGGAGTTTTCTTCAAAGTCAGTGTGCCACTCCACCCACCATACCCAGAGCCCCTCTGCACATGCGGGCTATGTGGAGGGCGTCAGCACACCAGGCTGCCGCTGAGCCCAGAGCCCAGAGCACCTGTGACGTGCATCTATGCTGAGCTCCAGGAAGCACTTTTTTTCTTCTATAAGATTTATGTTGCAAGAATTATAGAGAAATCTTTCATCTGCTGGTGCCCCAGAAGGCTGGAACAGCCAGTACTGGACCAGACCAAAGCCAGGAGCCAGGAACTTCCACCAGGTCTTCCATGGGAATGGCAGGGGCCAAAGGACCTAAGCTGTCATTCTCTGCTGCTTTTCCCAGGCAGCTGGCAGGGAGCTGGATTGGCAGTGGAGCAGCTGGAACGCAAACCATCCATAAAGGGTGTGGGCATTGCATGTGGCAGCTGTACTCGCCACAGCACTGGCCCCTCCAGGAAGCACTTTAAAACCAGTGAAAGCTCCATGTACAGGACCACAGCAGGAGCTCCTCCCTGCCGGGTAAGTGTGCTGGCCAAGGGAATAATACGGAAGGAGGTGGAGCTGGGCACACAGCCACTGGTTCTCCTGCCACAAGCACGCAAGACCGTAAACCCTGAAGGGGTGGGTGAGGAGCAAAGAGGCACTGCACATGAATGTGACCCAGGTCCCAGTGCTGCAGCCTTGAGTCCAAGAGGCAAGTGACACTGGCCTGTGCTGGGGCCTGAGAGAGAGGTGGTGGGTTTAGGACACTGAGCAGACTTTGTTACCCATTTGCCTTGGGTAGATGTACTTCCTGTGTAAAGGACACATGTAAAATACTTTGTACAGAGCACTCTGTGAAATAAAGAGCCACATGTGGTTGCTAATCACCTCCCTGCTGTTCGCTCCAGGCCCCTGCTTGCTGCAGGTGGACTTGGCATGCACGCTGTCCTTGGGCCCCCCACGTTCCGGCCGAGGCCAGGGGCTGGGCTGGGCTCTGCGGACTCCTGGCTGGCCCTCCTTTGGGCAGTGCCTGCAGTCCCATTGTTCCTGTTTCACCTGCCAATGTGAGCATGGCAGACGCCAGACTGGGCACTCACAGTGGTTTTTTGTGCACTGTTTCTGGCAGTGCCTTTGGTGTTGGCACCTAACCGGAGCCTGTTGTGATGGCAGTTTGCCTCCATGTGTGGTTTACAGCCACAAAGGAGCTGTTGAGAGCTGTTCCTGCCAAGCTTTCTAGCACCTTCCTAGCATTCTCAGCCGCTGGGGAGTGGGAGTGCAGACACCAACAAATGCCTGTTGCTCCTGCCTGAGGGGGTCCATCTGCGTATGGGGAACCACGGTGTCACAGGCCCCAAGGGGACATGGGAAGGTGCCTGAGCCTGGGCATCACTCGGCTGTTTCAGCTTGTCCCCCAGCACAGGACTGGCAGGGCTATGACCCTCCTTGGGGAATTCACCCAGAGTGCAGTGCTGCAGGAGCTGTTGGGTTCAGTGGCACATTTGAGGGTGTCTTGCAGGAGCTGATGGCTGAATGCAGGCTGAGTGGAGGATTGAAGAAGGGAAGAGCCTTTGGTGTATTATCTCCCAGGTTCTTGACCCAGGACTCCTGAAACCCTGGGAGTTCTCACCACACCACTGAGCCCTGACCCACCCCTCCTGATCAGCATCCTCAAGCTCAAGGAAGTTATTTTGTTGTTTTTTTTTAACTGGAAAGGCAGATATACAGAAAGATCTTACGTCCACTGATTCACTTCCCCAAATGGTCACAACGGCCACAGCTAAGATGATCTGAAGCCAGGAGCTACTTCTGGGGCTCCCACGTGGGTGCAGGGTCCCAAGGCTTTGGCCAGTCCTAGACTGCTTTCCCAGAGCACAAACAGGGAGCTGGATGAGAAGCGGAGTACCCGGGATACAAAGCAGCACCAATATGGAATCTTAGTGTGTACAAGGCGAGGACTAGCCACTAGGCGGTGCTTTTGTGATGACTTAGAGTGAGTCTGGTCAGAGGCAGGAGCCTGGAAGCCACACTCTGACCTAGTGGGAGGTGGGGCAGCAGCAGGTGGGTTCTGTAGACCTGCAAGCATGCTGCAGTGTGGAAGGGTAGTGCGCACAGGGCAGGGGCTCTGTGCCCTGCCTCCACACCTTTCCTGGTTACCTCACATTTGGCTGTGGCAGCATTACATCCCTTCTGATAAACCAGTGAGATAAAAACCGTGTTTCCCCGAATCCTGCGTATCCCAGCAAGGGGGTAGAGTCATGGAAGTCTCCCAAGTGGGTAGTCTGGGTGTCCCCTTTGCAGCACCCTGACTCCAGGAGAGCAGTGAGGCAGTATCAGGGTTCAGGGTGTGGAGAAAACACTCCATGGGCAAGGTGACCAGGATCAGCTGTGGCAGTGGGGGAAGAGATGCACCTCTCCTGTGGGCCTTTGCAGGGTGAGCCGGGCCTGCCTTCCTGGCCATGATGCCTCTCAGAACTCAGTGTCCTTAACAATGAAATAGTCTCATCCCCAAAGGGGTTGAATGAAATGGCACTTGTGCAAGTGTTTTACAAACTGCGCCTTTTATTTTTATGCACTTATATATTTTTAAAAGATATTTGTGGGGGCTGGTTTGTGTCGTGGCTGCTCTACTTCCCATCCAGCTCCCTGACTGTGACCTGGGAAAGCAGTAGAGGATGGCCTTAAACCCTGGACCTCTGTACCCAGATGGGAGACCTAGAAGTTCCTGACTTTGGATCAGCTCAGCTTGCAACTGCTGCAGCTATGGAGTGGGGGGTCAACCAGCAGATGGAAGATCTGTCTCTCCTCTCTGTAAATCTTTAAATTTATTTCAAAGGCAGGATGGCAAACGGAGAGATAAGGGCATCCTCTAGCTGCTGCTTTACTCCCCCTCATGTGGCCCAGTAGGTAAACCTGCACCAGGCTGAAAGCAGGAGCAGCAGGAGCTCCACGCTGGTCTGCTATGTGGCAGGGACCAAGGACTTGGGTCACCATCTGCACACTGGCAGGGAATGGATGGACTGAAGGCAGAGCAGTTGGGACTCAAGCCAGTGCTTCAAGAAAAGATGCTAGCATTGCAAGTGATGGCTTAATCCACAGTGCCACAGCACTGGCTCTTTAAAAAAATAAAAATTCATAAGGATTTACTTATTTCTTTTTAGATTTATATATCTTTTACTGCAAGTCAGATATACAAAGAGGAGACAAGAGAGAGAGGAAGCTCTTCTGTCCAATTGATTCACTCCCCAAGTGACCGCAACGGCCAAGTGCTGAGCCAATCTGAAGCCAGGAGCCCGGAGCCTCTTCCAGTGCAGGGTCCCAAGGCTTTGGGCCATCCTTGACCGCTTTCCCAGGCCAAAAGCAGGCACTGGATGGGAGTGCAGCCACTGGGATTAGAACCGGCACCCATATGGGATCTCAGCATGCACAAGGTGACAACTTTAGCCGCTAGGTTACTGCGCTGGGCCCTGAACTTTTATTTTTTAAGATTTATTTTAGTTTGGGGGCCTGGTGTACATGCCACGTTGGTGCCTGCAGGGAGGACCAGGGGAAGGACACAGCAAGTGTAACACCCACCTGCCGTGGTTCCACTCTAGATGCTTCGTTTCCTCTAAAGCCTGAGGTGGAAAGGAACATTTCAAGGGCACCTTCCCGGTGAGAAGCCCAAGGTGACGTGGACTGCGGCAACTGGAGGTTGCCCAAGAGGGACATGTCTGCTCTTGCCACGTGGAACTAAGGAGCTGCTATTATCAAGCTGGCAATCGAGTCTGATTTCTCAGTCCAGGGTGGACCAAGAGCATGGGCTGCGCAGTACCCAGCCAGGCCGAGTGCAGCAGAGGAGTTGCACTCCGCTCTCGCTGGCCTGTAGCCCAGCAGTCTCACACTGGGCTGCTTTCCTTCGGGCCATCTGGCTCTGCCAGGCCCTTTGTGGCCCCAGAACCGAAAGGCGGCCTGAGCCTGCCCTGTGGACTCCTAAGCCAACTCGGCCTCTGCTATGGTGCCTGAGCTCAGCTACTCTGAGCCTTGATAGCAGACGCTGGGCAGCAGTGCCAGTCCACACTGGCACAGGCCCTGTCCTGTAGACCTACCCACCCGTGGCCCTTGCATGGCAGGGGCACCCTCAGCCCACAGAGAGAGGGATCACAGGATGGATTGCATGCAGACCCCCGAGCACCAGGACTAGCATGGGTACAGGTCAGTCAGTTGCACACTACTTGGGGTGCCATCCCAGCAGTGGGTGCTGCTGCTTCAGTTGCTGCCCTACTCCCTCCCACCAAGCCCCTGCTGACCTCCAGACCCTCTTGACACAGTCTGCTCGGCCACCCAGTGGCCCAGGAGCAGCCTTGCCCCACAGGCAGGCATCCAGGCTCAGCCTGCTGCAGAGAGGGGCCAACACGTCACCCTCCCGTGGCCACCCTCCCGTGGCATGCTCAGGCTCTTCTGGGCCTGCAATCCTTGGGGCTGTCACCCCTCAGGGAGGCCACACTTAACCCTTCCTGAAAAACCACTTTAATCAACTTGTGGGGGCAGAAGGGTCCTGGCCCAAGCCAACAGGCTGAGTTTCAAGGCCCTTATGAGGTTAGCAGCGGTCCCCGGCCACAGCAGTGCCCCCAGAAAGCCGGCAGGAAGGGACAAGGCTGCAAATGTTTGGTGTTCAGCATCAAGGGCGGCCGGGGAGGACTGGAGTCAAACGTAGCAGCCCCAGCGGAGGGCAAAGGCATGGGGCACATGGGACTAAATGGCAGCCAGCTCGGGTGGGCCAGATTGCCCCTTGGCTTGCGGCCACGGCAGTGCATCTCTCTGTACCAGACCCAATTGGGTCAGTGAAGGCATTTGGCCAGCTGAGGTTCAGTGGCAGTTCTGGCAGCTTGGGTGGCAAGGAACTCCATTCATTCGGCAGCGGCAGCCTCCGCTGGTGTCCCCTGGACCCTAGAGGATAAGAGGAAGCAGGGAGAATGTAAGGGAAGTGAGGACACTGTCCAGTCCTGAGTACCTGTCCCCTCTCGGGCCAGGGTCCTGTCAGTCACCCTGTCCAAAGCAGCCTTGGAGCTACAGCCTGCCCCAGGAGGCAACAGGGAGTACCTCCTGGGCTTGCACAACTCCTAGCTCCAGGACCTCATAGAGCCACCGAGTTGCCTGCCTGTACCAGAAGGTGTGTTGCATTGGCAGGTGAGTGCGTGGCTTCCTCGGGCTCCATGTGCCTTTGGGTCTAGCTGTCCTAACCAGGACCCTTGTTCCAGGAGCCCAGCCCCAGCAGAGACAGCACCCATCCTCTTCCCCTGGCTGCCATGCCATTCACCTGATCTGACAAGCCTGTTCATTTCCCCAGCAGAAGGTAAGCCACAGAGCAGCAGGTGTCCAACACAGCCAACATGGGCCTGGGCCAGGGTCTCAATTCCTTTGCTCGCTGTACCCTAGCCTGGAAGGCCACCTGGGCCTGGTCCCCAAGGGAAAGAACCACAACAGCCTGTGTGCAGACGGGCACACCCATACTAGAAACCGTATGGACATGAACTGCAGTGTGAACTGACGTTCATGTATAGCAGGACATTGTTCAGCTCTGCCTTGTTTGGCCGTGGGAAGAGGTAAACTTTCTGACCTTGACAAGTGTACAGGTGCAATGGCAGGTTGGCCAGTTTCCCAAGCCCTCCTCTAGGGCAGACTCCACGAGGGCACCCCGAGGACTCACCCCAGGGCCCCAGCGTGGACCCTTGGTGACCCAGCAGATCTCCGTGTGGCAGACGGTGCAGCGGATCCAGTCGCAGCCATCCTTCTTCTGGACGACGATTTGGCACTGTGGGCAGTGCATGGCCTCCCCCTGCTGCAGCATCAGCTGGGAGCGGACGGGGATGGAGATAGGGCAGCTGCCCAGCGTGGCCTTACCCCCACCTCTCCCCTGCTGCAGGTTGTAGCCGCCCCCTTGGTTCCCCAACCCCCCCAGAGCTGTGGAGTTCCACTCTTGTGCTGTATTGCTCAGGCCCGGCTGCATCTGGCTGCCACTTTTTTGTCCTTGTGGTCCCCTGCTGTCACCAGACACTCCTCCTGATGCTCACCACCTGCCCACTTGGCAATGACTGCAAGGAAAGGGCCGAGCCTCCAGGATGAGTGACCGCCCAGCCCTGGCCCAGCCTCACCCTCAGCATCTCTGTCGTCTGCCGGGCAGCCACATCGTTCTGTGCCCGCAGGGCCAGGTCGTCTTGATACTCCCTGCAGTTCATGTGCTCGTGGATGGCCTGCAGGAGGCAGGATCCTCCCATAAGGAGGGGCCCCCGTGAGGAGGGCCCTGAGGGCCTAGGCAGCAGAGGGGGGCTGGCGCTATGGCCTATAACACCACCATCCCATGTCCTGCCACTCCACTTGGAATCCAGCTCACTGTTCATTCATTTCCTGGGAAGCAGCAGGTGACACCCAGCCTCTGCCACTCACATAGGAGATTTGGAGGAAGCTCCTGGCTTTGGCCTGGCTTGCCCTGGCTACTGCAGCCACTTATGGAGTGAACCAATGGATGGAATAGTACCCCCACTTTGTAACTGCCTTTTAAATAAATATCTTAGGGAGAAAATGGGGAGAGGCAGAAGTTCAGCAGGCATTTTTTTTTTCATTTGGTTTTTGAGCAGACATCTTGCTAAGGACTTAATGCTGGGTCACTCCCCAAATGGCTAATAGAAAGCAAGTGCTTCCTCAGGGTCTCCCACATGGGAGAAGGAACCCCAGCATCACCCTCTACTGCCCTCCAGACCCTGAGCAGGGAGCTGGATCACAAGTGGTGCTACCGGGACATACACCAGTGCCCAAATGAGCTGCCTTCACTGCAAGGAACGCCCTAACTCACTCTGCCACAGCAGCCCCTGGGCTTAGCACCCATGGACGTGGGTCTCACTTGGCGTGCCTATGCCTGTTTTATGGATGAGGACACCAGGTGGGGAGGAGGAGCCGTTACCCAGGACAAAGCTCCATGAAGACAGGCACAGTCCTCCCTGGAGAGCTCTCCCTACAGCAGCTCACGGGCCCTGGGCTCCCCACCTGCTCCTCACCTCAGCTACCACCCTGTAAAGTGATTGGAACAGACAGCTGGATGGAGAAGGGGTAGAGCTCCCCTTGGGACAGGGCCTGGAACTCAGTCTGGGTCTGGGACCAAGGAGCAGTCAGCAGCAGGCTTGGGCTGGAGTGGGGGAGCAGGCTAAGTGAGAGTTTGGGATAGAATGTGAGCTCAGAGCTGGGTCAGACTTGGGGCTGGGGCGGGATGGAGCCCAGGAAGAGACCAAGACTCCTGGGCCAGACTGGGACTTGGTCCATGGTCTTAGAGCTTGGGAGAGAATCAAGCCAGACTCTTCTGATGTGCAGTGAGAAGCTGTGGCTTCAGGCAGTATCGGCTCCCTCCCAGGACAGCAAGCACTGAGGGCCACAAGCTCCGGGACCAGCAGGGTGCATCCCACCCCTACCTTGCAGAGCAGGCAGTTGACATGGAAACACACTGGGCACGTAAACTCGTTGACGTCATCCTCAAAGAAACACCAGCCTTTGCAGTCCGGGGTCTTGCAGTGGTAGCTGAAGGCACTCCGGTTCTCGGCAATGGAGACACTCAAGTCCAGAAAACGCTGGTACTCTTCGGGGGACAGGAGCTGCCAGCACACCATGGCCACATCACCTGGGGCTCCAGCACGTGACATGGGCCCTTCTGGCACCAAACACCCCTCAGGAAGCCCCTAGCCCAAGAACTCCAGCAAATTCCAAGTTCTTTTTTTCAAGTAACCCTCTGAGCAAAATACTCCACCCAAGAGCCAAGCATTGAGTACACTGAGCAAAGCTACCACCTGTGGGGCTGGCCTTTGATATGGCTGCCAGTGTGTGCGGCTGCTCCAGCTTATGGCCCAAGTGCTTGAACCCATGCTACAGAAATTTTAAAAATGGCCAAGATTGGGAAATGTGGCACAGCTAGCTAGCATCCTAGCAGGTCACACTCCGAGGAAGCAAAGTGGCGGTAAATGTTTCCAGCATCCTAGGGTACCCAGCCTCCAACTCAAGTTCATCCCAACAAAGTGCTCCACAAGGATGGACACCCTACAGAACCCTTATGAAGCGTTACCTAAACAGGAAAACACAGCCGCTCAAAGCCGGAGTAGAACCAGGCTATGCACTGGAAAGGCAGCTGCTCCCTCATGCAGGCCGTCCTGAGGGCGGCATCACACCTGCATCCTTCCCCTTGATGTGTGGTGGTAACACGCTCACCCTGCACGGGTCTGATTGTGTGCACAGCCCACGTAATAAAGCTGGCTGCTTAAACCCCCACGCTGCTCAAACAACACACACACATAATGCAATGGGGGTGGAATGGGGGATAGGTCCCTGGACATGAGGGCCCTGGCCACTTCCAACCTCCACTCTGGCTCCACAGCTTAGGCATTTTGTTTTGTTAAAAAAAAAAAAAAAAAGCCTCAAGGCTAGCGCAGCAGGTTAAGTTCGGCCTGCAGTACTGGATCCCATGTGAGCACATATTCAAGTTCCAGCCGCACCAGTTCCCTGCTGCTCTCCCTGGGACAGCAGTGGAAGCCGGCCTGAGTGCCTGAGTCCCTGCCACCCGATGCAGGAAACCTGGATGAACTTCCAGGCCCCTGGCTTTGGCCTGGCCTAGACCTGGTTCTTGGTAGCATCTGGAAAGCGAGCCGGCACATGGCCAATCTTATTGTTCTGCTTTTCAAATAAACCAATTTTAAAAATAAAATCTCACTTCTGCATCCCTCTGTTGCTGCCCAACTCTCAGCCACACTCAGCCACTCTCTCAGCTCCCAGGGAAGCCCCACACCCCCACTTCCCCTCAGCAGCGGGCCATACAAGGCAGGTGAAAACACACCTGCTGAAGGGATGTGAAATACCGCATCCACCCCCTCTGCTCACTGGGGCATGGCCCTGGGGCTCCAGTGAAGCTGGGCAGCAGGGGTTGGGGAGAGGAACAGTGTAATAAAAGGGGTCCTGTGGGGGCCTAGTGTAGTAGCCTAGTGGCTCAAGTCCTTGCCTTGCACCCACAGGGATCCCATATAGGCACCAGCCCTGTTTCCCATCCCGATCCCTATTTGTGGCCTGGGAAAGCATTAGAGGATGGCCCAAAGCCTTGGGACCCTACACCCACGTGAGAGACCCAGAAGTTCCGGGCTCCTGGCTTCAGATTGGCTCAGCACTTGGCCGTTACGGCCACTTGGGGAGTGAAATCAGTGGACAGAAGATCTTCCTCTCTGTCTCTCCTCCTCTGTGTATATCTGCCTTTCCAATAAAAAAAATAATAATAAATCTTATATACTAAAAAAGGGGGGTCCTGTGTATGTCTTCTGGGAGAGGTGGGGCATTTTCCCACTTCAGCCACCTTTGGCCCTGTCTCCATGCTGTGTTCAACTGAGGCAGGTCTTTATCTGGCAGGCGAGCTGCAGTGAGAAAGATGAGGCCCAGGGAGGCCCAGCAGTGACCCTGACCATGGACAATGTAGCAAGTGCGGTGGCAGTAAACCCACAGGTGCAGGTGCTCATTCTCATGGCTGAGTCCACGCTCTGGGTCAGGGCCCTCCCACATGGCACAGGCCTTGTATGTGTGACTTGCTGTGGCCACTGAGAAGTCGCTCATGTACCTATGAGCAGCAGGCAGGCAGCAGGCACCTAGACAGTACAGGGGCTCCCCACAGCTGCTCTGTGAGCCCTAGGACGATGGGCATCCCTGCAGGTGGACAAGACCAGTGGGCACAGGGGGCCAGGTCACGGCCATGGCAGTGAGACCAGCCCAGCAGCCCAGCAGCTAAGCCCAAGCAGAATGATCGCTGGCAGGGCAGCTTCGGAGCTGAACAGATGGCTGTGTTCTCCACATCGAGCCTGGGGTGCAATCTGCCATCGTATCAAAAGCTGCCATGGGGCTCTGGGTTCACCCGTGAGCACGTGCCTCTCTGTGGCCCTCAGAGCCCTGGACGCTTGAGCAAAACCTGGAGAGGGCAAGCATCTGACTCGACCCACTAACTTCAGCCACAGGGTCCCCCGCGCCACAAGGTCCCCCACGCCAAAAGGGTGGCCCCTGGGCCAGCTGCCTCCCCCGGGGCCAGTCCCACTCCCTGTAGGAGAAACCCACGAGCCATGTCCATGGCTTCCCTCCTTACCGCCCGGATCTCACGCTCCAGCAGCTTGCCCTGGCATGAGTAGGTGTTGTCAATGAAGGGGCAGGAGACCTCCGCCTCCTGGCTGTTGCGGATGGTGCCCTGCAGGCACTCCCTGTGGAGGGGAGGGCAGTGAAGGGTGGGGACCCACCACGGGGTCTCACCCACCCAGCTGCAGCCACACCCTTCCCCAGGATGGCCTGAGTGCCCACCCAGAGCAAATCCCAGGCTCAGGAGACACCCAGCTCCTCCTCTCCTACCACCCACATGCCCATTCTCTGGTCATGAGGCCTCCATGGGCAGGGCCACAGCATCCACCACTACTCGGCAGCTGATACAGTGACAACTTCTGTCAGCTTCCTGGAGCTGCAGCCAAGCCTGGTACCCAGGGCTGCCCGCACACATCCACTGTGGCAGACAAGTATACAGTCCTACCACCCAGAGATGGAGGGCCAGGCCCAAGCAGTGGCACAAGAGAGGAATGGCCTGCCCACCCTTGGGGTGGAGCACAGAGCTGGGATCGGTATTAGGTCTCACTCCCTTCCCCTGGTCAGGACAGTTGAGATCGTTAGGCAAGGCAGCTAGGATGCCCACTTCCAGTCCGGGCAGCTCTAAAGAGCTCAGTGGCCTTTCAGCTGCCTCTCTATCAGCACAATGGGGAGGCGGCCTACCTCGGGCCCCACCCACTCAGCCCTGCACCCTGGGCTTAGAGCTCCACCCCAGGGCGGGCCGCACCTGCAGAAGGTGTGCAGACACTCCCGCAGCACCACGGCCTCGCCGGGCCCCAGCGCCGAGTAGCACACTGGGCACTCAGTGGGCTCTGCATTCAGGACCAGGCTTCGCTGCTCCACCTGGATGTGCTGCAGGTAGTTCCCCTCCTGCTGCTGCTGTTTCCGCTGGACAAGCGGAGTGGGGTGGGGCCAGGGGGCAAGTCAGAGCCAGGCCAGAGTCAGGATGCTGAGCTAGGCTGGGATTGGCCAGGCTGGGAGGAGCAGGATGTGGAGTGGGGTCGGGAGGAAACTGATGGGGATGGGAGCCAGGCAGGCTCAGGCCGGGGCTGCAGTGGGAGGCTAGAGCCCTGTGACAAACAGGGCTGCAGTAATGGGAGTCCAGGGTCTCACAGCCCTGCCAAGGAAGTAAACCAGACCATGCCCAGGGGAGAAGGGCTGAGCTGGGCCAAGGTCAGGGGCAAGGAGGCGGTAAAGCCAGAGAGCAGAGCTGTGAATGGGCCGAGTGGGGAGGATCACAGTGGGTACAGCCGGGAGGGCCCGGTGTCCAAGGCAGAGGGCAGGCATGCTCTGGGGGATGCCCCTGGTCCCCTCAGGGCAGGCTATGGGAGGGACATGGGATGCAGTCATCCCCAGGGAGGAGGGAGGGCTCAGAACAAGCTCAGGGGAAGGTGGGAACAGGTCACACCACAGAGAGAGGGGTGGGGAGGGGCAAGGGCAGGTCACGTTGGGTACTGTAGGAGCCAGGTCACAGATGGACAGGGTAGGGTCTAGGCTGAGGCCTGCCAGGGTCACAGCCAACAATATGGGCAGGAGAGGTCAAGGCCAAAGGTGGCGCTGCAGCCCACATGAAGATGGGGCTGTCACCACCAGGGAGCTGGTCTCAGCCACAGGGTGACCTTGAGGAAGAGGTCATCCAAGTAAGTGTAGGGTCAAGCCAGCAGTGTGAGTGGGCGAGGCAATACCGACCTGAGAGTGGCAGTGCACACAGGGACCTCCCTTCCCAGCCTAGGCTTCCCCCCGGCTGCCAGGGTGTAGGCCGTGCCCAGCCCGGGACTTCCATGCCCACCTGCTGGTACTGGCGCAGGCTCTCCTCCTCACTCGCCAGGCGTGCACGCTCTTCCTCGTCCGGCTGGTATGAGGCAGGGACCTGGTAGGCCTCGGGCCGTGCCCGGCAGCACATCTCACAGCCTGGCCGTGTGGGTTTGTTGATGAAAGTGCACCCGGGGCACTGCCAGCCCACCTGGAGGCACAGGGAGCATGAGCTAGGCAGGGATGAGCAGGGTGGGCAAGAGGGTGGGGAGCAGCGGCAGTTGCTTACCGGTGGAGGCTCAGGAATTGCATCTGGCTGCCCCCAGCCAGGCTCCTGGGAGGCTGCAGGTTTTGGGGTGGGCACCTCCAGGGGGCCCCGGGGCTGCAGCATGAGGTCCTTGAGGCCCAGATCTGTAGAACAGGCAAGGAGGTGGCAGTCCTGTGTGACCCCTGAGTCACTGGAGCACACCCACCTCCTGCCCCTCCATTCACCGCTCCTCCCGATGGCTCCAGGCCACTCTTGCCGGCAACAGGACCTGCTCCATCACTAAGTGCACCAGGACCTCCTAGCTGAAAGCTCTTCTGAGTCGTGGTCCTGTGGTTCCTGCACTGAAGGGGCAGAAACCCGGACCAGGGTCCTCCTACTTCACTGTGTCTGGAAAGGCTCCTGCCGAGGCCCAAGCGTGACAGCTCAGTTCCACTAGCAGGTCTTTCTGGGAACATGTGAATGGCATGAAGGAGGCCTCGCAGTGCCGCCTCCAAGCCTACTTCCTCCACCAGGGCAAGCAGATGGCTTGAACTGCCAGAGCGAGGGACAGCGGTGCAGGTACAACTCAGTCCAGAGACCAACTTAAGCAGCAAAGCCTGTGTAGGCAGAGGCGTGCACCTGCGGGGATCCACAGGCACAGCCCACAAGGGTTTTAAATGACTTTGCTGCAGATCTGAAATACTTCCCAAACTTTAAACCTTGATCATGATCGTCGTCATCATCATCAAGCAACAAATTTAGAAAACTGAGCAGCAAGGATGGCAGTGAGCTGGTCACCCAGGGTCACAGGGTCACAGGGTCGGATGGTGCAGTGCTCCTGCCAACACCAGCTGCTCCTGCAGCGGACAGCGGACAGGGCCTTCCCACCGCACGCACCTTCCAGCATCCGCAGCTGCCGCTGGCGATGCAGTTCCTGGGGGTTGAGCGAGGTGCTGCGCGCCGACAGCAGGTACAGGTAGGCACTGTCCCCATTCCGCCGCACGCCGTGGGAATGCAGGGTTTCCTGGTCTCGTGCCAGCCGCTGCCCAATCACCCACTGCTGCAGGACAGGTGGGAAGCCGTAGTCCAGGAAAACCTGCCAGGGCACCGAGACAGGGCGATGGCGGGGTGGTGTGTAGAGGCAGCAGGGGAAGTGGGGGCAGGAGGGCAGGCTGGCGGCACACCCCAGCCCAACACTCACCATGTCCTTGAGGGAAGCCACCGTCATGTCAGGCCGCACCATGAGCCAGATGGTGACCGTGTACATCTGCGCATCCTCCACGTTCACCCGCAGCCTGCGGGGAAGGGAGAGGAAGTGGCAAGGACCCGCCTCAGTGCCAGGCCACCCGGCTCCTGGCTGGGATTCCACACCCTGGGGGTCTCCTCCAGTATTAGCAGCTACTGCTTACAGTTATTGCTATTGCTCACCGCCTCCCTGCAGCTTTTGGGACCACGCAAACTACAGCAAACCCAGGCCCTGGGCGCCCCTCCTCTCCAACCTCTCCCAGTACTCGCGCCCTCAAGCTTCAGCCACAGCAGGAGCAGCTGCTGTCGAGTGGAGAGGTCACTGAGCTCAGTGTGGGTTCACTGAATCTGTCCTCGGCACCAGCCCACTGATGGCCAGGGGAACAACCCTACAGGGGGCAGAGCAGGAAAGTCTAGCTGGTCCCTTCAGGAAGGCTAGGAAAATACCGTGTCCATAAAGCCGGTGCATGGAATCAAATGGGAAGTGACAAGAGTTTGTCCATATAAAAAAGTGACTGCTGGGAGCTGACGGTATGGCACAGTGGGTTAAGCCTCTGCCTGCAGAGCATCTCATATGGTCACGGATTCAAATCCCGCTGCTCTGCTCTGAGCCAGCTCCCTGCTAATGCACCTGGGAAAGCAGCAGAGGAGGGCACAAGTGCTTGGGTCCCTGCCACCCACATGGGAGACCCAGGAGAAGCTCCAGCTCTCTGACCCTCATGGCCATTTGAGCACTGAACCAGTGCATAGAAAAGCTCACTTGCTCATGCTCCCTTTGTAACTCTGCTGTTCAAATAAGTAAATCTAAAAAAGAGAGAGAGAGAGAGTACAAACACAAGTGTTGGACATAGCAGGCAGGTCCCCGGCCGATCCACTTGCATCTCCGTGCCAGCCATTCCAGTCTTGGCTACTCCACTGCAAATTCAGCTTCTGGCTAACACACTCCTTGCGAGGCAGCAGGTAAGGGCCAGGTCTAAGCTCCTGCCACCCACATGGGCAACCCACATGAAACACCTGGCTCCTGGCTTTGGTCTGGCCAGCCCCGACTGTTGTAGGCATTTGGGAAGTATACCCGTGAATGGGAAAGCTCTCTAATTCCATCTTTAAAATTAATCTTAAAAAAAAAGTGTGCCTTTTGTGTGATGGTCAGGGTTGGCAGCATTTTGGACCATGAGGCGAACGTCAGAATGGAGGCCACTAACGGGAGAGTAAGGAGACAGCAGCAGGATGACTCTAGGGCCAGCGGGGACCAGAGCCCCGCCCCAGGCCACCTGCCTCCAGATCTGCTTACACCAGGTTGTCACCAGCTCGGCTGGCACGCCACAAGCTCAGCCCTGCCAGGAAAACCAGCACCCTGCCTTACAGTGCTGGTTCACGTCTTGGCTGCCTCACTTCCCATCCAGCTGCCGTCAAATGTGCCTGGGGAAGCAGCAGAGGACGGCCCAAAGCCTGGGGACCGACCCTGCACCACGTGGGGGACCCTGATGGAACTCTGGGCTCCTGGTTTTGGCCTCATGCAGTCGCAGCCATTGTAATCATCTGGGGACTGAACCAGTGAATGGAAGTTCTGTCTCTACTTA
Source organism: Ochotona curzoniae (assembly GCF_017591425.1). Classification (NCBI taxonomy): domain Eukaryota; kingdom Metazoa; phylum Chordata; class Mammalia; order Lagomorpha; family Ochotonidae; genus Ochotona; species Ochotona curzoniae. The sequence goes on along the minus strand of NW_024465894.1, from coordinate 16,400,774 downwards.
TCCTGTCACGCGCCCCCTCCAAATTATATATCTATAACTTAAATATATGTTAAATATCTAATTAAATAACAAACATATCTGATATATCTATTGAATATATTTATGTAACAACAAATATACTACATTTGTATAAGTATAGTTGATTATACTTATATATATGTCTATATTTGATTATGTGCAATAAGTTAATATATCAAATATGTGACTTTGAAATATTTTGTCAAAACAAAAAGAAAGCAACACAGACAGAACAGCAAAAGAAACAAAATGACAGCAGGTTTCCTGACAGCAGCACCTGCCTCCAGGCACACTGCTCCCAGCCCAGCTCACCTGATGTCCTTGGCTGGGGAGACCTCCGGCTTGAGCTGCACGCTCAGCGGCACTCGCTGCCCGGCCAGCCAGGCAGCGCACCTCCTGGCCGCCTGCTCATCCCCGCCGGCCACTGCCCTGGCCAGGCCCAGGGCCATCTCCTCCGCTGGGGCCGGCACAGCAACAGCAGGTTAGTAAGGGGGTCCCCTGCCGCCTCCCCTCCCACACATCCTTCCATCCAGTGGGATGTCCATTTCTACAGGGGCCAGCCCGGTCTCATCCCCCCCAAGTCCTTCCCAACCCTGCTCCCCACCCCAGTCTCCTGGGGTTCACATTCCAGCCTGGTATGCATGGATCTGACAATCATCTAACGAGCTCCTCCTACTAAGTCAGTCACTGACTGTCCCAGCACGGAGACCCAACAGGGACCCTCTCTCTCCTCCCCACCCTTCCAGCACAGTGGGGAGACAAGAGCAAAAGAACAGGAGATCAGGGAGGGCCTGGGTGCCCCAGGAGGAAACAGCGGCAGGCCCCTCGGGTGGTGGGGGCCGGCTCCCTCCCCAAGCCCCCCAGCCGCCTCCACGCTGCGCCCACCTTGCTTGGTCTTGTCGTCCATCAGGAGTGGCTGTGCCCATCCCCCTCAGGGGCTGCGGTTCGGCTCACGCTGCCTCGGGTCACCTGGGGGAGAGCGGGCGGCCAGGAGGGCTCAGGGTCGGCCGGGCGGCCGCGCGTGGGACCGCCAGAGCGCAGCGGGGCCCAGCCCGAGCCTGAGGAGAAAGAGGAACACGGCGGACGCGGGGGCGCGCCGAACCCGGGGCCGGAGCCCCCGCTAGTCTCCGGGCGGCCGGGGTGACGGCCGAACCCAGACCCCTCCGCCGCCCCCCAGGATTCGGAGGGGGAGGGGCGGGGTTCCGGCCGAAGAGAAAGTGAAAGTGGCGGCCCCGGAAGTGGGTCCGGGCGGGAGCCGGAAAAGTGGGCCCCAGGTGGGCGGCCGCACTCACCCAGGCCACCCCCGACCCCGCGGGGCGGGCCGGACGCGTTCCCGGACGCTCAGTCCTCTAGCCCGTGCCCGGCGCCGATAGCCGAGTCCGGATCCTGCCGGCCCACACCGCCGCCGACCGGCCCGGGCCGGGGGAGGGGCCTGAGGTGGGCGGGGCTGGACGAGGGGCGGGGCCCGGGCCGGCGGGGTGGGGCATGCACGACAGGGGTGGGACCCGGGATGACAGGGGCGGGGCCTGAACTGTGGTAGGCGTGGCTGAACATGCGGTTGCTCTGCGCACCCTTAGCCCGCACCTCTTCATCCAGGCGGCCAGTACTCTGGCTGGCAGGTCGGGCAAGCCCCGCAACCCACCCTTCACCGGGACGGACGCTGGCGCTAGCGGTGACTCGCCTTTCCATGCCCGGTGGCTCAGCAGATCCCACGGACTGCGCCTGCAGAGAATCTGTCGCTGCCACTCCCACCCCTGTTACCCACCCCACACCGGGCCGCACCTGTCAGTTCTCTGCCTCTTGGTGGTCCTGGAACCAGCATCACTGAGGCTCGGAGCTGCTCCATCACCCAGTCTATTCCCGCCCTTCCCACCTGACCCGCCCCATTACCTATTAAAATGTCAATTGAGCTATGCCATACCTCCAAATAACTCCCACGGGACCCCAAGTAAAAGCCCAGGTCCCCTGTGCCCTGCAAACTGCCCCGACCTCTGACTTCACCTGACTCTGACCACTGTCTTGGCTCATGCCACGCAGGCGTCCTTGCCCTTTATCCTCTCCGTAGCCCAGATACCCATCTGGGTGCCCTGTTCATCATTGCTCTTGGTCTCTACCCCAAAGTCTGCCCAGCCACTGCACCTGAAACTAAAGACGCACCAGCTTCTCCAGTCCTTCAGTCTCCTGCTCAGTAGTTAGAATATTTACCTTGATATGGACCCGTTTTCCTCTTCTAAATGATAGAGACTTTTGTCTACCTTGCCCATTGCTGGTGGCTGTGTTTATCCAGAACAGCGTCTAATGTAGCAGTTTAGTTAGGTTAGTTGATGGGATGCCAACTTCCATCTGGTCTGAAACAAGTTCCCTAAGGCGGTGATTCTCATCTGGAGCTGAACATTGCAATCGCACAGGCCACTTCACAGGTCACAGCACAGTGAATGCTGGGGATGCTGGGGCAGGGCAGGGGAGGGCTGGGGCAGGGCAGGGGAGTGCTGGGGCAGGGCAGGGGAGTGCTGGGGCAGGCCAGGGGAGGGCTGTGGGGGGGCTGTGGAATGTTGTCCTGTGGTTGCAGCCACAAGCCCAGTTTGTGAGCTGCTGTTTTAGAGTGGTCTGCGACAAATGTTGATTTTTGTTTAGGCTTTGTTCTTTAAATGTTAGTTCTTTTTATTTGAAAGATCGATCCATGCACTCATTCTCAGATAACCTTAACATCTCCCCCAAGCCACCATCATTCCAGAACTCCACCATGTTTCTGTGTGTGCATGTTGGGGGGTGCTCATGCTCAGGTCGGCTCCCCCCAGGGTGCACCCAAGCAGCAAGCTGGGTTTGGGAGTGGAGCCAGGACTGAGCCTGGGCACTCTAACAGGGTGTGAGAGGCGCCTTAACACCAGCACCCAAGGCCCACCCCTACGTTTGTTTTTGTTTCACTTCAGAGACAAGCAGAAGGGGGAAAGACAGGGCTCTCCAGGCTGTTGCAGTGGCACACCAAGTAAGGCTGCTTCCTGCAGTGCCGGCATCCCATATGGGCACCAGTTTGTGTCTTGGCTGGTGTATTTCAATTCAGCTTCCTGCCAATGGCCTGGGAAAACAGTGGGAGATGGCCCGAGTGTTCAGGCCCCTGCTACATGTGGGGTGGGAGACCATGGATGAAACACCTGGTTTCCACCTGGTCCAACATCTGAGTAGAGAATCAGTGAATGGAAGATCTGCACTCTTTCAAGGAAATAATAATTTAAAAAAAAAAAAAAGGAAAAAGAAGTTCCTACCTGCTGGATTATGACCCAAAGTGTTTGTAACAGGTGTGGCTGAGCGGAAGCCCGGAGCCAGAAACTCGACGGAAGACTCAGTGAGTGTCCCTGGATGCTCAACAGGACTCAGTGGGTGCCCACAGACAGGAAAGTCCTAACTCACTGGGCCAGCCGTGAAGCTCCACCCACTGCTGGCCAAGGTCACAGCGGAGTTTGTATTATCACAGGGGCAGCATTCTCAGAAACTCCCTCTTTAAATATTTTTTTTCCAGGTTTGTGTATTTATTTGAAAGGAACAGTTACAGTGAGAAAGAGAAATCTTCCATCCCCTGGTTCACTCCCCAAATAGTTACAACAGCCAGAGGTGGGCCAGGCCCAAGCAAGGAGCTTCCTCCAGGTCTCCCATGTGGGTACAGGGTCGCAAGGCTTTAGGCCATCCTCAACTACTTTCCCAGACCACAAGCAGGGAGCTGGATGGGAAGTGGAGCAGCTGGGATTAGAACCTGCACCTATATGGGATCCTGGCACATGCAAGGTAAGGATTTTACCCACCAGGCTATTGCACCAAGCCCCAAAATACATTATTTTAAAAAGAAATTTGCTGAGGGTCAGGCAGCTGGCAAGTGTTAGAGCCAGGACTTGAACTCCGATGGCCTGACTCCAAGGTACCAAGCCTCTCCCTCCCAGCAGGGGCCTGTGCAGTGTGACCCAGGCAGCTGCGGCAGCCATCACCAGGGACAATGGAGACATAAGCAGCTTCCCCCTCTGGAGCTGGGGTCTCTGTCAACAGTCCCGAGAGCTGTTCAGGCAGGCAGTGTTCCCCCCCACCCCTGCACCTGCCTGCTTCCTGTTCTGTGTGAATCACCTTTCTTGGTTAAGCCACTTAGAAAAATAAGACAGGGGCCTGGCGCCGTGGCCTAGCGGCTAAAGTCCTCACCTTGAACACGCTGGGATCCCATATGGGCACCGATTCTAATCCCGGCAGCTCCACTTCCCATCCAGCTCCCTGCTTGTGGCCTGGGAAAGCAGTCAAGGACGGCCCAAAGCCTTGGGACCCTGCACCCATGTGGGAGACCCGGAAGAGGCTCCTGGCTCCGGATCGGCATAGTATCGGCCCGTTGCGCTCACTTGGGGAGTGAATCATCGGACGGAAGATCTTCCTCTCTGTCTCTCCTCTCTGTATATTCGCCTTTCCAATGAAAAAATAATAAAAATAAATCTTTAAAAAAATAAATAAATAAAAAAATAAAGGAAAAGAAAAGAGGAAGAAAGTGAGGGAGTGTGGGAAGATCATTTGTGGGAGTCTGTTCCCCAAATGCCGCCGCTGCAACAGACACGTGACATACACCTCTGGCCTTGACCAGGGACGGTTTTAAGATTCATTTTATTCAAAAGGCAGACACACAGCAATCTTCTATTCCTAGATGGCCACAACAGCGAGGATTGGTCCGGGCCAGAACCTGGAGCCGGAACACCCTCCAGGTCTCCCACGCCGATGGCAGAGGCCCAAGCACTTGGCCCGTATTCCGTTGCTTGCCCAGGCACATGCACAGGGAGCTGGATCATTAGTGGAGCAGCCAGGATGCCAACATCACAGGCTGCTGCTTAACCCGCCATGTCACAGCACTGACCCCTAGGGGCCAGTTTTAAAGGCACTAAGAGATGAGTGGAGGATAGCGAAGTCTCTCTGGGACATTAAAGTATTTTTCCAAGTCTCCCAAACTAGGTACAGAGTGAAAATGCACACACCAGAGAGTCCAGCCCCAGCGTGCTGAGTCCTGGGCAAAAGCATCCCCCGTTCAGGCCTGGACTTCGCAGGTGACCATGACAGAGCCTCCCCGACCCTGCCCCTCCCACCCAATCGTGGTGTTCAGGTTACAGGTCATCAAGGCAGACAAGGCTCCCTCACACCCCACAACCGCTGCCTGAGCCCGCTGAGAACTGGGCTGGCGAGGACCTGGCGCCGGTCTGGAAGATCAGGAGTCCACAGTGGCCGGGGCTGTTTCCCTGAGAGGCAGGCCAGCGGTTTGGAACCTTTGGCATAGAGAACCTTCCAGTGCTCTGACAGGAGCAAGTTCAAAGGCAGCTGGGTGATTTGTGGGGGGGCCCGCCCCTATGGATGGCAGCAGGAGAGAGCAGGATAGAGTGTGACCCCTGAACTCCAGTGTCCTTGGCTCACAGCTGTGTCCGCAGGCTCAGGCAGGGCCAGCACCCTGGAGCATCGAGACAGGAGCCGGGATGGCACCCTGTGCCCCTGCTAGCTCCTAGGAGGCACTTAGGATAGGGCTGAGTCCAAAAGGCAGGTGGAAGCTTGGATACCCCCAGGCTCCACCTCCAGTCTGCAACTACAGGTCCAGAGGGCCAGTTCTAGCCATACAGACCCAACTCTCCCTCCACTTCCTCCAGGCCTGGTCCCTCAGGGACCACCTGGTCATCCTCCCAGAAGCGGGGTGGGATCGAGGGACCAGGGGCTACCTTCAGCCAGGGGTGCAACAAGATGCCAGGGGCAGTGAGCCGCTCAGCGGGCTCCCGGCGAAGCAGGCACCGCACCAGGCAGCGAGCAGCAGGCGAGAGGCCCTCGGGCAGGGAAAAGGCTCCACGGCGGATCTTGCCAAAAAGCAGGGCTGGGGCCGAGTCCTGGAAGGGGTAGTGGCCGGCGAGCATGGTGAAGAGCGCCACGCCCAGGCTCCACACGTCGGCCGCCTTGCCTGAGTAGGAGGCTCGGGAGCTCAAGATCTCAGGGCCCACGTAGGCGGGGCACGCGTGCTTGTCCCACAGCGAGTCGTCGGACCCCGTGAGCACACATGCATCTTCCAGGTCCTCCAGCACCAGTGTCGTCCTGGGGGCAGACACGGAGGGTTCAGGCCCTGTCTGGAACATCCTCCTTCCCCACACTCATGCCATCACCCCTTGAGAGTGCCCATTCCCAAGCGCCTCCTGGCATTGCACAAGCAGGAGCCCATCCTCAAACTTTACCCACAAGCAAGTCCAGTCTCAGAGAGGTTAAAGCTTTTCTCAAGATCACACTGCAGTTTCATCTAAGACCCTGAGGGGGGCCCAGCACGATGGCTCAGTGGCTCAGTGGCTAAATCCTCGCCTTGTCTGCACCAGGATCCCAGTTCGTGTCCTGGCTGCTCCATTTCCCATCTAGCTCCTTGTTTATAGCCTGGGAAAGCAGTAGAGGTCACCCAAGGCCTTGGGCATTTGCACCCACATGGGAGACCCAGAAAACACTCCTGGCTTCAATCCGCTGTGGCCACTTGGGGAGTAAACCAGTGCAGGGAGGATCTTTCTGGCTCTCCTTCCCTCTGTAAATCTGCATTTCCAATTAAAAAAAAAAAAAGGCTTGTGTCTCTGCCACTCACATGGCCAACCTGGATGGAGCTCCTGCTACTGGCTTCAGCCTAACCCAGCCCAACCGCAGCCATGTGGGGGCATAAGCAGGGGATAAATTTCTGTTTCCTTTTGTCTCTTCCCCTTTCTCTGTCACTTAAAAAAATTAAAAAAAAAAAAAAACTTCTGTTTTATTAGTTGAAAGGTAGAGTCACAGAGAGAGGGAGAGAGATCTTCCATCCATTGATTTCACTTCCCAAATGCCTGCAACAGCCAGAGCTGGGCCAGTCTGGAGCCAGGAGCTTCTTCTGGGTCTCCCATGTGGGGGCAGGAACCCAAGGACGCAGGCCACTTATGGTCAGCAGGAAGCTGGTCCATAAGTGGAGCAGCAAGGACTGGAACCAGCACTGATTTGGAGTATTTAGTGCTACAGGCAGAAGTTTAACTCACTGTGCCACATTGCTAGCCCATCTCTGTCATTCTTTGAAATAGATAAAATAAATCTTAAAAAATAAAAGATTCCAAGGGGTCAGGTGCCTGGCCTAGTGGTTAAGATGCTCACATCCCGCATGGCCGAGGCTGTGTGAGACCTGCCTCTGGCTCCTGGCCCTGGCTTCCTGCTCATGTAGCGCCAAGGAGGCAGTGGATGGCAGCTCCTGGCACCAGCTTCCTGGCAGCCATGGCAGAGGCCTAGCTGAACACCAGCTCTCAAGGGCATTTGGGGAATGAACCAGTAGATTGGGACATCTGTCTCTGCCTCAGGAATAAATCAGCAAAATGTATGAGAATAAAAAAATAAATCAAGACCCTGAGAGGCACACATTTCCTCAAGGTCTCTCCAGCAGGTGATTGAACAAGGTGAGTTTAGAAAAAAACTAATTTTGTAGGGCCCTGCGTAGTGGCCTAGTGGCTAAAGTCCTCGTCTTGAACACGCTGGGATCCCATATGGGTGCTGGTCTAATCCTGGCAGACCAGCTTCCCATCCAGCTCCCTGCTTGTGGCCTGGGAAAGCAGTCTAGCACGGTCCAAAGCCTTGGGACCCTGCACCCACGTGGGAGACCTGCAAGAGCTCCTGGCTCTTGGCTTTGGATTGGCGTAGCTCCGGTCATTGGGGTCACTTGAGGAGTGAACCATCAGGCGAAGGATATTTCTGTCTCTCCTCCTCTCTGTGTATCTGACTTTGCAATAAAAAATAAATAAATCTTTTAATAATAATAATAATAACAATTATTTGAAAGGCAGAGTTACACAGAGAGTTTCTTCCATCTGTTGGTTCACTCCCAAATGGCTACAAGGCTTGGCTAAAGCCAGGAGCTTCTCCCAGATCTCCCATGCTGGTGAGGGACCCATCAAACCATCTTAGATGGCTTTCCCAGGTGCACGGCTGGACTGGAAGTGCAGCAGCTGGGAGTGAACTGGCCAAGGCTGCAAACAAAGGTTTAATTCACTGTGCCACAGCACCAGAATGCCGGGCTAGCGGGAAGAGCAGAGTCATATTTCCCACATCCGCTGGGCTGCGCTCTGGTTTAGCCTGGCTATACTGCCCCGAGCAGGGGCTGTGATGGAAATGTCAACTCTCCCCAGCAGCAGGGAGAGGCCAAATCGGCTTCCCTGCCACCGGCTTCCCCTTTCCCTTCCCGACTTCAGTGACCCCAGCCCAGCCCACCTCTCAGCAGCCACACTCACCTCCGGTGGTCGGCGAAGACAAAGCGCCTCAGCTTGAGGTCCCGCAGAACCAGCCCGTGCTGGTGGCAGTGCGCCAGGACACTGGCCATCTGGCGAAAGAGTGTGGCGGCCTCGGGCTCCGGAAGACGCCGGAGGCTGCGCACCAGGCTATGCATGTCGCCGTGGGTCCGAGCGAAAAAGGCATAGAGGTGCTGGGTGCCAGCCAGGACATCAGTGGGCCAAGCCACATGCTGGTGGCGGGGCAACCGGGCGTAGGGCTCCATCACAGCCTGGGCCTGAGTGGCCGGGTACACCTGCGGGCCAAGAGCTATTTAAGCACAGCGTGGGTGCGGTGGGGGCCTCTTTCAGGGCCACCACACACCCTGTGGATACAACATGTGCCCGGCTCAATCCAGACAACCACCCTTTAGGACAAGATGGGCTCCATTTTACACTTGAGGAAGCTGCAGGGCTGCAGTCTCTGAGATTGGAAACTGCACCTGCTACCCTGTGTGGTACCCCAGACAGAACAGCAACCTTCAGCTTGCAGGAAACCGGGAAGAGCTGAGTCCCAGCTGCTGGCTCCTCACCACCAAAGCCATCTCTTCCAGGACCCACTGTGCCCTACACTCTGACTCACTGCTCTACTGGCCTGGAGCCCACCTGGCCACTCACTGGAACCACAGTCACATCCCTACCTTCCAGGGACTCCCATTCTTTTTTTCTTTTAAGATTTATTTATTTTTATTGGAAAGGCAGATATAAAAAGAGGAGGAGAAATAGAGAGGAAGATCTTCCGTCCATTGAGTCACCCCAAGTGGCCACAATGGCTGGTGCTGTGCTGATCTGAGGCCAGAAGCCAGGAACTTCTTCCGGGTCTCCCACATGGGTGCAGGGTCCCAAGGCTTTAGGCTGTCCTCAACTGCTTTCCAGGCCACAAGCATGGAGCTGGATGGGTAGTGGGTCTGCCGGGATTAGAACCAGCACCCATATGGGATCCTGGCACATTCAAGGTGAGGACTTTAGCCATTAGGCTATGGTGCTGGTCCCCAGGAACTCACATTCTAACATGAAATGATAAAAGCAAGCCAACAAGCTAATTGTTTATAAATGCTGATGAATGCTGTGATGGGACCAAGGTGACGCTAGGACAGGGAGTATTTTGGAAGTGAAGTTTTGCATGTGACTTTGAAGCATAGGAGCTGGTGTTATGGCACAGCACGTAAAGTTGCCATGGCAGTGCTGGCTGGAGTTCAGGGTTTCCTGCTTCCTCTCTGCTCCCTGCTGGTGCACCGGGCAAGCAGTGGAAGATGGCTGACTCCCCACCACTGATGTGGAACACCCAGAGTTCCCAGCTCCTGCCTTCATCCAGGCCTCGCTCCAGCAGCCATTTGGGAAGTGAAACCAGTAGCTGGAAGCTCTCTTTCTTTCTCTCTCTCTCTCTCTCTCTCTCTTGCCTTGTCACTCTGCTTTACAAACAAATAAATCTTTTCTTACAAATAGAAAAGCATATACACATTTAACCCATGGACAAAAACCCTAAGCACAGACACACACACACACTACCTATGCTGCGGCACATGAGCCATTACCTGCCATGCTGGCATCCCGTATTAGCACAGTTCCAGTCCTGCCTCCCATCTGCCACCTGTTCCTCTACTTCTGATCCAGCGCCACTCCTCCACCCCCCTAAGATGCCTGGGAAGGCAACAGACGATGACCCGAATGCTTGGGGCCCTGCACTCATGTGGGAGACCTGGATGGAGTTCCAGGCTGTTGCTGACATTTGGAGAGTGAACCAGTGGATAGAAAGTTGATATCTCTCTGTGTCACTCTACCTTTTGTATAAATAAATCAATCTTCAAAATTAAAAAAAAACATTGCTTTTTCATAAAGTAGAAGGGAAAAATTATAGTTGGAGTGGTACAGAGGAAAGAACTTCCAAATGGAAAAGACTTTCTTTGTAGTTTGGCAAACCCACACCCACTTCTGTGCCCTTGTTCCTGTCCCTGCTACCACGGACAGTGCTGAGGCTGCTTCCTTGTCACCACGCGGGTCACAGCTCAAAAGTCCCTGGGAAGAGAGATGCCCCTGCCCATCCTAGCTAAGCCACCTGTGCCTCACTGCTCCACCATTTCTTGTAACACCCAGCTTGGTTTGCCCCACTGCACTTGGGATCCTGGCTTCAAGTTCACTGGCTCATTCACTCGCAGATTGCTGGAGTCCCTACAGAATGCTGTCAGCACAGCACAGTGCCCTGTTCCCATGCATCTGAGCAAGAGCGAGGGCCAGGGAAAGGGTGTGGCTACGTCCTCTAGCCGGCTTGGGTCATTCCTCCTGGCATGGGCGCTGCCTCCCCACTCAGAATGAACAGGAAAAAGCTTGAAGGCGGTAGAGGGCGGCCCTAGTGCTCGAGCCCCAGAAGAAGCTTCTCTGGCTTTGTCCTGCTCCTGTCCTGTTGTGGCATCCGAGGAGTGACCCAGCACATGGAAGACTTCTCTCTGTAACTTGGCCTTTCAAAGAAGTAAATATTTAACAAGAGTTGTTGCATGTGGGTTGTGTGAAAATTGAGATATTATGCCCACGAAGTAATCAACACAGTATTCAGTGCACAGTAAACACACAGTACTGGGTGCACAGTAAGCACCCATCGGTACACCTTTTAGCCTCATTTCGGTCTTTCTGGTCTGGCTGAGCCTCCGGGGGCCTGGGCCTGCAGCTTCCTGACTCCCGTCAGGAATCAGACTTCTCGATTCCTTTTTTGCAGCCTCGTGCTAGGTGACTTCATGTTTGGCCCTTCCCCTTTCTTGACCTCAGTTTTCCCATCTGTAAAATGGGCACAGGTTGGGTTCCTGATCGCCTCCAGGGTCCCAGGAGTGTCGTTGTATCCCCATATCTTCCACTCCTCTTGCGCAAACACCTGCAGTGGCTGTCCACAGTACAGCAGGAGTTCCTGCCTGCTGCTTCCACTGCCCGCCCCTGTCCCCCTCTGCACTCAGTACCCCCTGCTGTGCTGTGCACCTGCCCCTTTTGGCCTCAACACTATTCTTGCCCTGCCTGGGACTCTCCCTCTTCTATCAGGCTAACTCCAAGTGCCTGCTCCTGGATTGCATCCCCAGGGTCTCTCAACCCACCCTCGCAGCACTCACCACAACGCCCTGTCTCAGCTGTGAGTACTGCAGGGCTGGGCCCAAGCCTGCTCTGGCTCTCAGCTCTCGACCCATCAAGGGCACAATGAACACAGCAGTGAATGAACACAAAGGTCACACGAGCCCCGGCAGCCGCCCTGGGACTGTGGATGGGGGCAGGCCCTGGGCAAGTACCTTGCAGGTGTACTCCACGCCTGTGGGCCGGTGCAAGGCCCTGTAGCCCCGCCCACCCTCCTTGGGCTCCAGGAGGACATAGGGCCCAATCTGGGAGGCTGGGACCACAGCAGGTGCAGGGTGTAGGGTGGGGGCTGGGCTCAAAGGCAGTAGGCAGGGGGATGGTTTGGGCTGGGGCCCACTTCGAGCTCGTTTTGTGATGGGACATCTGGCCTCTAAATCATCGTCTGGCTCCAAGCACTTCTTCCTGGAACCCACAGGAGCGGCCGGCATCTAGGAGAAAAGAGAGACAGGCTCTAGGATGAGGCTGCTGGTGGGGGCTGGTGTCTCCCCTAACAGAGGAAGGACTTAGCAACATGCTTTGAAAGGTGATGTGGCCCACTTCATCCTCCAGGTAAACTACTCGTAGAAAAACAAAACAAAAGGCTGTTCAGCAGAGGCTTGCGCCTAATGACAAAAGGCAGGACGTCCCCCAAATATCAGGCAGCAGATAGCTGGCTAAATCATGGGAGGAGGAATACTATACAGGCCCCCCCAAAAAAGGCACCAGGAAACTCTTCAAATACTGATGTGACCCCAAACATCTGCAAGAGGTACTAAGAGCACACAATAAGAAAGGCTAAGGGCCCGGCATAGCGGCCCAGTGACTAAAGTCCTCGTCTTGAAGGAACTGGGATCCCATATGGGTGCTGGTTCTAATGGCAGCCCCATTTCTCACCCAGCTTCCTGCTTGTGGCCTGGGAAAGCAGTCGAGCATGGCCCAAGGCCTTGGGACCTTGCACCCACGTGAGAGACCCAGAAGAGGTTCCTGGCTTCTGGCTTTGGATCAGCTCTGGCCATTGTGGTTACTTGGGGAATGAATCATTGGACAGATCTTCCTCTCTGTCTCTCCTCCTCTCTGTATATATATATCTTTCTTTGCAGTAAAAATAAATAAATCTTTAGCAATAAAAATAAACCTTTTTTTTTTAAAAAAAAAAGAAAGGCTAAAAGGATCTTTTGCTTTTATGCTTTTAAATTCTTGACCTATGTAGATGCATTTCCTGCTTAGAAACAAGTACCTGTTTAGAGATGCAGTGTTCCTGAAATCCAGAATAAAGAAAGCCAGTCCATCTGCCATCCTCCCCCTGCTTCTGACACTCAGCACACACGGGCATCTGCCCTGAGCCCGGCCCTGGGCAGCTGCTCAGGAAGCAAAATCTCACCCTTGGGATCTTACAGGCCATTGGAGGGTGGCCAAGTCATCATAAAGCTCCGTGTGGCCCCAGGCCCATCTCAGGAACCCGCCGAGGTTCTGTCTCCTAAGCTGACGGGCTAAGGGAAGCTTCCCGGCAGAGGCGGTGCCCGTTTGGGCCCTGAGGAGAGTTCAGCTGGGTCGGGGGGTGGGCACAAACACATCCTGGCCCTGCGGTTCTCCAACTTGAGTAGGCACTGGAATCACCCAGAAGACTTGTTAGAACAGTCGGGGCAGGAAGGGTTCAGCAGGTTAAGCCACCTCTACCGGTGCTGACACCCCATTTCAAGCTATCGGTTGGCGTCCCAGCTGCTCCACTGCTGACGCAGCTGCCTGCTGATGCGCACCCTGGAAGGCAGCAGGTGATGGTTCCAGTGCTTGGGTCTCTCCTCTTTGGAGAGACAGAGAGAAAGACATCTCTCGTTCAAACAGATCAAATTCAAAACAATTTAAGATTTACTTTTTATTTGAAAGATATTTACACAAAGAGGAGAGACAGAGAGAAAGACATCTCTGCTCTAGCGGTTCTGCACAGGAAGGGTCTGGAAGAACCGCGACCAGACTGGCCTCAGTATCTCCCCGTCACCTAGAGAAGGAAGTGTTGCAGTGGACAGGTGAAGATATTTTCTCTTTCAACAATGAGATTTCAAACCAGGGTGTTTGTTTTCTGCAGAGGTTAAGTTTCTACTGCGAGAAGGACCCAAGCTGGTTGCAGTCCTGGGGCGCCACCCCCCTTTGTTCCCTGTGCAGCGCTGGCCCACCTCACAGCTCCACTTCACCCTCAAAGGAGAAGCAGGTGGAAGCCCAAGCCTTCTGAGTCCCGCCATAGGTGGGAGTGAGGGAAGATGGGGGCGGGTTACACCAAACCTCTCCCCAGCACACGTTGTCCAAGCCCTTAAGCCAGGGTCACACACACCGTTAAGTGGCCTTCCCGGGGTGCTCACTGCCAGGGGCGGCCAGTCCTTCCCCTCCTGCCCTTCATGGCGGCAGGTGTTTGGGGTCTGCAGGCGCAGGGATGGGGGAAGGAGGTGGGGTCCCAGGCCGGGAGGTGTGCCCTGCTCCGCCCCGGGTACTGCATGTACTGTGCGCTGTCACAGGAGCCCGGCTCTCCCTGTAGTTCACTGTGCTCTGAGATATGGATCCCCCCGAGAGACACCCCGCCCAGGCCTCCCCCGCCCCCCCCCCCGCACTCACGCGGAACCCACAGATCCCTGCACCCTGCCACACGCGCGCGCGCATACACACACACACAGACCCTACATAGCCCTTCGATGGCCCAGCGAGCGCCCCTTGCTCACCTCCACCAGGTCCCACAGAGGCAGCACACCCCACTCGGCGGCGACAGCCGGACACCTGAGTCTCCGGGGACACGCTCCGTTCCCACTCTGCGTCACCCGAGACCCGGGGAGAACCTTGGGCCCCCGGCCTGCTCAGACGGCGGAGCTGATGAAAGACGCGTGTGTGGAACGCGCGGACGCCCCCTTGGCCCAGGCCGCCTCTCCTGCCGCGCCCGTGGGTTCCAACAGGTGAATGTCCCGTCCCGGACTACCAGCAGAGAACAAGTGTGCTTGGAGCGGCCGCCGTTCCCGCTGCGAATGTCTGGCGGGCTCCGGCGCCGGCCCGGATCCCGGTCCGGGTGATGTAAACCTGAGCTAATCGGCCACAGCCTGACGCCCTCGGGCAGCCGATTGCACCACCCGTGCGCCCCGCCTCGCCGGCTCCGCCCGCCGCCCTGGGGACCCCGCCTTCCTGCGCACCAGGGCCTCTGGGATCCGCAGGGCTGGAGCTCGTCCGCTCTCTGACCTGGAAATAAGTTGTTTTGCCTGAATCTCAGAGTTCCTGAATCCTGGTTTTGACAGCTGTTGCCATTTGGGGAGTAAACCATTGGATGGAACATCTCTTTTCCTCCATAACTAGGTTTAAACAATGACTAAAACTAAAGTAAAATACCTCTGCCTTTCGAATAAATATTTAAAAAAAAAAAACAACAAAAAAACAGAGTTTGGCCACTGAGAGAGAGCAGCCTCCTATTGGACTTGCACCCGGGCCTTCAAGCCACCTCAGTTCCCTGGTTCTAGAATCCCAGAGACCAGCTCCCCCAGGATCTTGGAGCTCCTTTCCCTCAGCACCCCAGCGCATTCTGGGATCTGTGACTCCCCTGCTGGAGAGGGGTTGAATGAAGTCATGTCCAGCAGGACAGGTGCAGCGGGCTGGCTACTGTAAGCGCTGGCTGTTTTCTTAGCCCCCTCTGAAGCCAGCCCTCGGCTGGGGGATGTCCCCACACATGCCTGCCTTTGTCCTGTGCTGTGCCAGGCCCTGTTCTAAAGGCTTATATAAATCAGCAGGGAGACTGATTAGACAATAAAAGCAATGGGCAAGATTATTTAAAACAGATTACAAAAGGGTCGCGTATTTTCCTGACATGAAAGGGGAAAAAAATGTAGCAACAGGATAGATTTGTCCTCCAGCATGATGGGGGCCAGAGAGGAAGTATCCGCAGGTGGGTGGTGTTTAGGGCTCAGTTTTGGCACAGTGATGGAGAGTATGGGTGTGATGCCTGCATCCCACGTTGTGGAGTGCCTGGGTTCGAGTCCTGGCTCCAGTTCCAATCCCAGCTTCCTGCCAGCGTGCACCTGGCAGATAGCAAGTGATGACGGCTCACGCACTCATAGCCCTGTCAGCAGCTACGAAATCTGCCCTAAGTTCTTGACTCCCAGCTTCAAGCCCAGTCACTGTGAGCTTCCGGAACTGAGCGAGAGTGCGGGAGCCCATTCCCCACCCCCACACCTGTTCTCGTGTTCACTGCCTCCCAAGTTTAATAATAAAAAGAAGTTTTAGCACTTCACTTGATGCTCTGCTCTGCACACACACAAGAAGTTCAATTTTTCAGTGGCGGTGGTTATACTTCAAGTGTTCAGCAGCGACATGACGGTAATGGCCACTGTTACCAGTAGCTTGTTTGAAGATTTCCTTATTTATTTGGGCCCAGCGCAGTGGCCTAGCAGCTAACATCCTCACCTTGAATGTACTAGGATCCCATATGGGCACCGGTTCTAATTCCAGCAGCTCCACTTCCCATCCAGTTCCCTGCTTGTGGCCTGGGAGGGCAGTGGAGGACAGCCCAAAGCCTTGGGACCCTCCACCCGTGTGGGAGGAGATTCCTGGCTCCTGGCTTTGGATTGGTGCAGCACCGGCCATTGAGGTCACTTGAGTGAATCACTGGACGGAAGACCTTCCTCTCTGTATATCTGACCGCAAAAAAATCTAATCTGTCATGATTTCCAAAAGCCAGGACATGTGCACACACACCCCCAACACACCCCAGTGTACACATGCCTCAATACACACATTCCAACACATACACACCCCAAGACATATACACCCCAACTTATACATACCCTAACACACACACACATCCCAAAGCACTAATGCCCCAACACACACACACACACACTAACATAGACACTCTCCCCAACATACACACAATCCAGCAAAGCCTGGGGAATGGCAGAGGCAAGCATGTCTCCTGAGCATGGCTCCTGCGGCTGTGCCCACCAAGTGCTCATGCTTCCTGGTGACACCTGTGTACGTCGTAGCCTCTGCCGTGCACCTATGGGTGCTGGGTCTGTCCTGG
The DNA here is from genome assembly GCF_017591425.1 of Ochotona curzoniae. Classification (NCBI taxonomy): domain Eukaryota; kingdom Metazoa; phylum Chordata; class Mammalia; order Lagomorpha; family Ochotonidae; genus Ochotona; species Ochotona curzoniae. The sequence goes on along the minus strand of NW_024465894.1, from coordinate 16,384,322 downwards.
GCCTATGGCTGTGCAGCCCGGTGACCTTTGGCCTCAGGGGCCTGGTGGGGAGGGGCAGAAGGTCATCAGGTGCTTGCTAAGGGCCAGGGTCCTCTCCCTCCTGCGGGAGTGCAGGGTTGAGAGCAGCAGGGGGACAGCCTCTGTGGTTCTGCCTGGCCTGGCTACAGTTACTGGATTGTGGGAGGAAGGATTCCCAGGGCTGCCCGTGCCCAGCTGCCGAGTTGCTGCTGAGTCATCGGCCTGCTGCCCTGACCTCCTTTTTTCTTGCCTGCCTGTTGCAAATCCTGAAGTCATCAGAGGCCAGGGAAGGACAGGGACCATGTGTGCTCCAGCAAGGCCACTGCCAGCCCTTCCCTTTCTGAGAAAAGCAGGTGGGGGCAGGGCAGGATGTGCAGCCAGTTGCATCAGAAAACTTTGAGCAAGGTGGTTCCCCCTGGGCCTGGGCCAGGCACAGAGCTCTATCTTCAGCCCCTATAGGCCCCTGCCCACCCTGGGTGGCCACAGTGAGATCTGTCGGGCCTAACAGGCAGGAGCCGGGGAAAAGTGAAGAGATGGATGAGGGAGGGCACGCAGGTGATGGAACTTAGGGCTGGAAGGAGCTCTTTGGGGAATGCAGAACCCACCCCAATTCAAGGTCCCTCCCTGGAGACAGAGAAAAGGTTGGGCTCGGGAACTGAGCCTAGTTCTTTTGGTAGAAAAAGCCCCATTACCCACTTTGGGCTTCTGCTGAGTGTGGTCTGAAACACTGACCACTGGCCATGACCCTGTCCCTGAACTGAACATGATTTGATCAGTGACCGGGCAACCTGCCCTTTTCCACCCCCGCTCGGTGACCTGTATTTCAGTGCTAGCATCAGACTGAATCACAGACCTGGAGACAAAATTAGCCCCTAATGCATCTGGCCTGAGACTGGATCAGCCTCAGCCCTTACTGCCAGCCTGGCTCACCTGTGCTTTCTGTAGACCTCAGGGGGCTGCTGTTCAACCACAGGAGCTCCCTGCACCTGCTATTCCCTCCTTTCTCCCTCTTCCCCCTCTGGTCAAGGAAAGGGGCTGGGCTGAAGGTAGAGCCTTCTGATTAGCAAGGTGAAAGCTGCCCTTGGGGCATAGTCAGGGGCAGGTGCTGAGTCAAGCGGTGGGGTTGCAGCTCACTGAGGTCAGGGCTGCCCAGGAGAGGTGGTGGGAGGAGGAAGGCAGGGGGTAAGAGTGAACCCCCTTCTGGAAGTGTTCCTTCCAGCTCCAGGCCTACAGGAAATGGGTTTGTTTTCCTGTGCTGGGAAGATAAACAGAGCCCCAGCCACCCAGTCTCTAATCAGCCTAGGAGCTGATGCTGGCTTCGGATAAGCTCAGCTCTGACCATTGTGGCCATCTGGGGAGTGAACCAGTGGAGGGAAGATCTTTCTCTCTGTATCTCCTTCTGTCCATAAATCTGATCTGCCTTTCCAAAAACAGTAAATATGTCTTCTTTTTTAAAAAAGATTTTTAAAATTTTTATTGGAAAGTCAGATACACAGAGAGAAAGAGATAAAGAGAGAAAGATCTTTTTTTTTTTTAAATTTTTAAGAATTTATTTTATTTTTATCACAAAGTCAGATATACAGAGAGAGGGAGAGACAGAGAGAAAGATCTTCCATCGGATGATTCTCTCCCCAAATGACCACAACAGCCAGGTTCCAGGAACTTCTTCCAGGTCTCCCACATGGGTGCAGGATCCCAAGGTTTTGGGCCATTCTCCATTGCTTTCTGAGGCCTCAAGCAGGGAGCTGGAAGGGAAGTGTAGCAACCAGGATATGAAGCTGCCTATATGGGATCCCAGCATGTGCAGGGCGAGGACTTTACCCACTAGGCCACCGTGCTGGGCCTAGTAAACAGGTCTTTAAAAACAATAATAATGAAAGAGAAAGAGGAGGAGGGAAGGGAAGGGCGGGGTGGAGCAAAGGTCTACTGCTCTCCAGATGGGCACAAGGCAGAGAGCAGCTTGCGTCAAGGCTCCAAGCAGAGCTGGCTTGGTGAGTTGGGGACTGCCTTGGAGTGAGAACACACGTCTGTGGGAGAGGCCTCAGAGGGCGAGGAGCTTTGATGGCTTCTGAAAGGGCTGCTGGGAGCCAGCAGGGAATGACGCAGACCAGCTCATCACACGTGATTGGTTAACTGTTGAATCCTGAGTTCTGGCATTGCGGTGCAGCTCAGCTTCTCTTTCGGCTTCCTGCTAATGCGCCTGGGAAAGCAGCATGAGACAGCCCAAGTGCTCTCACGTGAGAGAGCCAGATGAAGCTCCTAGCTCCTGGCTTTGGACGGGCCCAACTCTGGCCATTGTGGCTATTTGGAAAGAGAACTACTGGATGAAAGAGTCTTTCTCTTTCTCTGTTTTTCCTGCTTTGTAACTGACTTTCAAATAAGTAAATACATATATTTTTAACATTTATTTATTTTATTGGGAAGTCAGATTTACAGAGTGAAAGACAAAGAGAAAGATCTCCTACCCACTGGTTCACTTCCTCAGTAGCCGCAACAGCTGGAGCTGAGCAGATCTGAAACCAGGAGCCAAGAGCTTTTTCTGGGTCTCCCGCATAGGTACAAGGTCCCAAGGCTTTGGGCCATCCTCGACTGCTTTCCCAGGCCACAAGCAGGGAGCTGAAAGGGAAGTGGAGCTGCCAGGATTAGAATTGGCATCCATATGGGATCCTGGACGTGCTAAGTGAGAACTTTAGCCACTGGGCTACTAGGCCCATAAATACATATTTTTTGTTTTGTCATAAACACATATTTTTGTAAGATTTATCTATGTTTATTGTAAAGTCAGATATACAGAGAGGAGGAGAGACAGAGAGGAAGATCCTCCATCCAATGATTCATTCCCCAAGTGACCACAATGGCTGGTGCTGCACCAATCTGAAATCAGGAGCCAGAAGCCTCTTCCAGGTCTCCCATGTGGGTAGAGGGTCCCAAGGCTTTGGACCGTGCTAGACTGCTTTCCCAGGCTACAAGCAGGGAGCTGGATGGGAAGCTGGTTTGCTGGGATTAGAACCGGTGCCCATATGGGATTCTGGCGCATTCAAGGCTTTAGCTGCTAGGCCACCGCGCTGAGCCCTTATAAGTACATATTTTTTAAAACTGCAGAAAAACTAAATTCCTCCCTCCTTTATGTCAGTGGACCGAGTCACCCCTCACTCTTTAATTCCTCTATTTGCCACCTTGCCCAGGACCTCCAGGAAGCTTCCCCCTCCTTGGCTCAGTCAGCACTCACCCTGCACGCACCTGCTGAGTGCCCTGGGGCTACGGCTCCTGGCCTGCGATCTGCCCCGAACTGCTGAACAGCCTGTTTTTCTCCCTTCTTTATGGAACCCTGGGGCAGATGCTTATGAAATCCTGTGAGTTCTTCCATCATCAGGGCCATCATGGCCCAGGGCCCAGAGCTGGCTTTGATGTGTGTGTGTGTGTGTGTGTGTGTGTGTGTGTGTGTGTGTGTGTGTGTGTGTCTGAGCTCTTCATGAGGCTAGAACAGGAAGCTCTCAAGCCTGGGAACCGACCCACACAGGGAGGTGTTGTGGACAAGATCACAGGCTGTGCCAAAGTGAATCCACTTGTGGATACATCCACGCCACGTAGAGGTGAGCCCTACCACCCTTTATGAGAGGATTGGGGTTTGGATCCCAGCCTTCTCTCGTGTGAGTTCGGCCAAGTCACTTCATTTCTCTGAGCCATCCTTACTTAGATATAGTTGTAAGGCTCGAGTTCATGTGCAGGACCAGAAATCCACACAGAATAAAGTTCAACTTAAAACAGGCTTTATTGGCAGCGCTCACAGGTGAGGTTCACAGGTCCAGCACAGACAGCAGGTCAGGGAAGTCCCTCCTGGGAAATGGGAGGTGTCGTCTTTATCAGGGGACTGTAATAAGCAACAGAGGTGGGGTTTAGGAGAATAAGGAATATACCTTATAATGTGCTACGAACGGAATGCTATAGGTTCCTTTGGCCCTTGGTAAATCCATATGTTACTGCTTGGCTGAGAAGGGGGCTGCATCCTGCAGGTGTGGCCTTGTCAGCCACCTTTCTCAGCTCCTCCTGGTGTGTCGGTGTGTGCACCTAGGCAGCTAACTTGCTTATTTAAGAACCTGTGGAAGGGGCCCAGCATTAGCCTAGTGGCTAAATCCTCACCTTGCACACACTGGGATCCCATTTGGGCACTGATTCAGGCGTTCATGTCCCAGCTGCTGCACTCCCCATCCAGCTCCCTGCTTACGCCTTGGGAAAGCAGTTGAAGATGTCTTCAAGTCCTTGGGCCTCTGCACCTACCTGCAAGACCTGGAGGAAGCTCTTGGCTCCTGGCTTTGTTTCAGCTCAGCTCTGGCAATTGGGGCTATTTGGGAATGAATCAGTGGATGGAGGATCTCTCTCTGTCTCTCCTCTCTCTCTGTAACTACCTTTCAAATAAAAATAAACAAAGGCAAACCCAGGCTTCCTTGAGATGAGAAAATGGCCCAGGCTCTCCTGCAGCAGGAACCTTGGTGGACTCTTCCCCTGGCTGGCCAGGTCCTGGGTTGTACTCTGAGTTAGGGAGGAATTCTGGGAGGGACTTGACCTCACCTGGGTCCTCAGGGGATCATCTCCCTGACCACTCCTTAGAGATCAGATCTGCGGAGTGGTCACGCATGTGGGCGGGGTATGCAAAAGGTGGGGTCCGGGAGAGCAGGAAAAGGGGGAGCCACAGAGTGGACAGTAGGTGAGAGTGGAAGCTGGAGGTGGCTCCCTGGCTCGGGACAGTGAGAGGTGGCTGCGGCAGTGGGTGGCCTGCTGGATTTATCTACCAGGCTGAGTTGATGGGATTCCCTGAAACCCGAGGCTGGACAACTCCCAAGGATGGAGCCCGCACCACAAGGGCGCATGAGGTTAGGAGGGCTGAGTCCAAGGAGCTGGAGCCCACGCAGCCTGCGGCCGGGGAGGTGGCTTGGCCAGAGCAGTCCCCACAGAGGTTGGCTGGGGTTATGGAAGGCCCTGGACCAGGACTGGCAGGGAGCGTCCTCTCCACGCCCTCCCTCTCCCTTCGGGACTAGCGGGCAGGAAGGCTTTCTCCTGGGCTGCGCTCTGCGAGAGGGCCAACTCACGTATGTGTCAGGGAGACAGGGTCGTCGTCCCTCCCCAAGCCCCAGCCCGAGGGTAGAAAGGAAGCATTCGAGTCCATCCCGGCTGTTTATTGGAAGGGAAGGTGGGACGCAATGGGTGAGGGAGGGGTGCGCCAGGCCTGCAGTCTCCTGCCTCCTGGGCGGGGCTAAGGACCCTCAAGGGCCCGCGCAGGAGCGGAATCCTCAAGCTCTTCTCGCCAGCTGTCCCGCAGCTCCGCCTAGTGGAACCGACCGGAGGTGCGGCCTCTGGGACTGACTGCCCCCGCCCGGAGCGCACGTTTGTCCCCAGGGTCAGGGCTTGGAAACAGCGGTTTCCAGGGAGGCGCACGCCGAGGGCAACGGCATCCCATTTCTTCTACTCCTTGGAGAGACCTCTTCGGTCCATGTCCAGCTTGGGGACCATGAGCTCCTGCTAGTTTCTCTGTCCCTGATCCCTGAGGTCCCACAGTGCACAGCGTGACCTTGGACACATGACCTTCGCCTCGCCCCGCCCTTCCACCTGCAGACTGGGATTAGCAACTGCCCATGGGGGTGGATCTGGGGCTCAGGGGGAGGGGCCAGCCTTGCACACTGAGAGCCTATGGGCCCATCCTAAAACAGAGGGTGGGGGAGATGGGAGTGGAGGTGAGGATATCTCCTCCCTCTCTGTCTCCTGAGGGGGTAGTTCTCAAATGCAGGGAGGACAGGGAAGTCACAGGATCAGGTCCACTCTCCTGACAGTCTGAAGGGACAAGGGCCTGGAGTCACAGAAGAATAGTGGGAGCAGGTGGAGAGCCATGGTTGCTGCCCCCAAGGACCTGGAGCCAGATGTCTCAGGAAGACTTGAAGGCTGCCATCTCGGCTGAGTCAGAGCTCTTCCCCACTCCTCACCCCACAAGGGACTGGGGGAGCACGCAGGGATTTGAGGCCCAAACTTGACCAGGATTTGGATCTTCCAGGGGTTTGATTGAGTGGGGGCCTGCCAACAGGGAAGGGTCAGGAGATGCTGGCAGGGGGAGGGAGGGTGGGGAGGACAATGAGGGACCCTGGGCAGCTCACAAGTCCCGCGTGGGCTGGGTGGTCTGCACTGGCTGCCCTGAGTGGCCGGTGGATGTTGAGAACCACGACTGGCCACCCCCATCGCGGAAGACAGGCGCAAACTGCTGCTCTGGCTCGTCCTTGAAGACCTCCCCAGGGCTGTCGGCCTCGGCGTCCAAGAGCTCTGCCTTGGTGTCCTGGCTCAGCCAGCCTGTCACAGCCCAGAAGAGGCAGATGGCCAGCAGAATGCCAGCTGCCACACATAGCGCAGTCCCTGCCAGGCGGCAGGTGCCCAGGGCCTGGTTGTAGTCGGCTGCGCGCTGGTCCAGGATGGGGGCCTCACTGAAGCCAACGCTCTCCAGCTTGGGGGGCACAGCATAGCCCGTTATCAGGGCAGCTACGCCCAGCAGCAGAAGCAGGGTCCCCGAGGACAGGCTGATCTGGGGAGAGGCAGGCATGGTTAGTGGGAGGCCCCTAGCCAAGGGACCCAACTGGTAACCCCTTGAGCCAGCTGGGCTCACAGCATACACCTGCTGGGACCTAGCCAGCAGGAAGCACGCATGAACTGTCACGTTCTGTTTGCAGTCTCCAGGTTTTGCCTCCACCTCCCTGCTGGCTCACACCCAGCTGGCTTCCCCAGCAAACCCTGAGAACCCCTGCTCCATCTGGTCCCTTAGGGCTGTCCACCTGTTGTGTCCCAGCAGCGTTAACTCCTGTGTATCCTCCCATCTCCTCGCAAACCTCCCCTCCTAGGGGCAGCCCTGCCAGGTCTCCCACTCTGCCCTCTGCACACACCCTGTATCCATTTGCATTCAGCACTTCTTCCTGGGTGCACAGTTGGGATGCCTGCCTGCCTCAGTGGACAGCGAACTGTGGGGGAGCAGACACCTGCTTGCTGCGTTCATTAGGTGGCTTCTGTGCCTAGCCTGGTGCAGAGGATGACACATATTCGCGAATGACTGCATGAACCCCAGCTACAACTTCCTGCACACCTGACCCGATGTCATCATGCAGCTGGGGACATCACCTTCCTACTGGAGCGACACCCTCAACTGTCTGCTTGTCTCTCATCTTCCCATTACGCTGACAATGATAACCCAGTTTGGCACTGGGAAATCACTGTGAAGTTTAAGTGAGATAGGATGTGGCATTGTGGCATAGCAAACGAAGCCTCTGCCTGCAAAGCTGACACCCATGTAGGCACCGGTTCAAGTCCTGGCTGTTCCACTTCTGAACCTGCTTGCCTGCTGATGGCCTGAGAAATCAGTGGAGGATGGCCCAAAGGCCTTGGGTCCCTGGGGATGTGGGAGACCTGGAGGAAGCTCCGGGCTCCTGGCTTCAGTTTGGCCCAGTCCTGATCATTGTAGCCATTTTGGGGAGTGAAACAGCAAATGGGAGATTTTCTCTGTCTCTCCTCTCTGTAATTCTGTCTTCCTAATAAATTAATTGTTTAAAAAAAATTAAGTCAGATGACCCCTACTTCCTACCAGTCAGCAGGTCCCCTCCCCAGGTCATAGTCATTAGTTCAGGGCTGGTGAGTGACCAGGGTGAGCCAGGACTCAGAATGACACACAGTTTCTGGTTAGTGGCATTTATATTCCTGGCCATCCTAGTTCTTCTGCACTCCCCCTCCCCCCATAATCTGCATAATGAGGCTGTGGAAAACCCACGGAACGATGTGCTCTTGTAGTCTTCCCCAGCTCGCTCGGCTGTGTAGTTCGTCCTTGCCTTTGGCAGACATGAGCCGCGTCCCCCTCTCCGTGGGAGCTCCGTGCCTGGGCTTTGCTTTCTGCTGGTGTTCGTGTGTGTTTAGTTTCTGGCTACTCCGCATTGTCTCTTAAGGAAACGCTGGAGGAAGCTCTCACTTCCCTAGGCAGTCTGAAGGTCGACTTGTGGGGCGACCACTTGGAGGACCTTGGGCGGAGCCTGAGGCTCACAGGTTACAAAGGGGCCAGCGACTGGAGACTCAGAAACTGCAGCATTTGGTGTGCTGGGTTATCTGCTTGATCAAACTCTGCCTAGAGTAGGACCAGGCTCTCCCTTAATCACACCCAGGTGAGCTGGAATTCACGTCACTCTAACAGACTCCAAACTGCCAGTGGAGCCCTTTCTACGCTCTGAAGCTCACTTTCAGCCCCAGAAATCACAACAGTCACTTCTTTGGCCTTACCTTCCAGCACAGCGAGGGCCAGGGTCGGCGGGGACACAGGACTGGGGGTCCCTCGGGGTCATCACTGAGGGCAGTCCCTGCGCAGTCCTCATAGAAGAGATTCAGATAGGAGCGGACCCCATACCACTTGCTGCCCTCCACGCTGGTGCCACGGCTACAGCCGCAGGAGGGAGTATAGCTTGGCATCCTGGAGCCCTGGGGAGGGGTGCAGGCAAGCAGGGTGTTAGATCGAGAAGTCGGTGGGAGCTGCCCACGTGGCCCTCTCCATCTCCGGGACACTTTCCACCTCACGCCCATAGCACAGCCTGGCCTACTGGGCTCCTGCCTGGACCCCCTTCTCCCAGGTCCTCTGTGAGCAGCCTCTGCTCCGGAGCCCTTAGCCCTGAGCCAGGCTAAGTGATCTTAGCAGGCTGATTTGTCCGCATGAGGTGCATGTCTGGGCTGGAGGTCACTGTACTGTGGGTTCCAGAGCATGGCTGCCCTGTGCATCCCAACCCCACTGTCTCCTTGCTGTGTGACATCAGACAAGTGCTTCGGCCTCTCTGATCATCAGCTTTCCCAGCTGTGAGAGAGAATCGTGCCTGGTGCCGAGGAAGGGTCATTACCAGGTCTTGTTAGGATTTGAACCCTCTGGGCTCCGCAGTTGCAGCAAAAGGCCCTTCCTCTCCCCCCACCCCCACAAAGCCCTGCTTGGTAACTGTCATCCGGACACCGCCCCATCCCCACGCTGCAAGGCCCTTAAAGGCCTCTCTTCAGGGAGGCCTTCTCAGTGTTCCACCGGATCTAGACTCCACAGGAGGTGACGGAGCATCTGGGGAGACCCACCTGCACCCCCAGGAGAAGAGGTCTGTGGGTCCCCCCTAGGGGGTCAAATGCAGGGCCAGGAGAGGCCAGAAAGGACCCAGCTTCTGTTACTCCCTCTTTCCCCGCCATGGCCCTCAGCCCCTCTGAGAGCGTCCATAAAACCACAGTTTATTCTGGTGGGGAGGGCGCAGCGGATGGGAAGGACACTGCCAGCCCACCTCTCCTCCCACCAGGAGGGACCGCACAGCCCTGCCTGGAGATGTACAGGCACGTGTGCACGCCCACACAAGCACTCTGCAGAGAAATACCTCATAGAGAAATATATATACACGCAGGGAAATACAGAGAAGCAGAAAGAACAAACACACGCACATCCATGCGCAGCCGAGCAGTCCCTTAACTGCGATCCGTGAGGCCTGTCCCTTCAGCCTCTCATCCCCTCGCAGCTCAGGGACGCGCGCCCCAAGGATCATAATTATTTAAAGTGAGTGAGCCCCGGCGGAGCCAGAAGGGAGGACAAGCTGAGGCATGAGCGGAGAGGCCTGGGTGGAGTCCCGGTGCCGGGCTGGCAGGCAGACTGGAGGGCGGGATCTGCTGCGGGTTTGACCCGCGGGAGCGCCTCCCTGGTGGAGGCGCTGGAGGACTTTGGCGAAGAGCGGTAGGGACCCGGGCGCCGGTTGGAGCGTCGGTCCCAGTGAATGAGGGACTCCAGGGAAGAGGGTCGGGACGGGGCTCCGGGCCATTAGGCCGGGTCAGCCCCGCGCCCCCGCGGCAGGCTGTGCCAGAGCATGAAGGTGACCTTGGCTGGGCCTCCCCGGGCTGCGCCCCTCCCGCTCCTTTAGGGATGCCGGGAGGAGGTCGGAGGGGAGGAGGGAGAGAAGATGGCGCGGATCCGGCAGGGTTGCCATGGAAACCTCGGGAGGTGCGCCTTTCCTGCCGGGAGGAACTTGGTGGGCAGAAGCGGGAAGAGGAGGGGGGTCCACGGTAGGGGAGTTGGAGGGATATTGCGGCGGAGGCGACAGATTAAAGCCTCGGCGCCGCTTCGCCGCTATCCTTGCCAGCCCCAGACCCGCTCATTCCCAGACGCTGCCCTGGCCTCGAAAAAGGGCACCCTCCCGGGGGTTATGGCGAGGGGAGGGGGAATCAGGCCAAGGCTCCATCGCTCGGCACACCTCCTTCACTGCATCCCGATTCCTGATCCGACCCCTGTGAGGAGAGCCGCGTCCCTTCCCCTGGAGAGAAACTGAGGCAGAGAGGGGGAGGACTGGGCCTTTAGAGCTAGCCTGAGAGATCCCGCCCACCTAAGGTGTTCTGCAACCAAGGGCCAGGCTCCAGATTCCCCGCATCCCCGCCAAGCGCGGAGTCCTGTCCCAGGCGGGACACCGCAGGGGACGAGAGGGATCTGAGAGCCTCAGGGAGGTGAGTGAGGGCGAGGGGCGTTTGCTGAGCTCACCTCTGCCTGCGGGATCCACCGAGACAGCAGCGAGCGAAGGAGCGAGCTGGAGTCAGAGCCAACGCGATCTGGGCTCGCGCCTGCGCTGCACTCCCGGGCGGGGGTGGCACGGGGGCGGAAGGAGGAGGAGGGGGCGCCAGACGGGGGTGGGGGACTGCCTTTGCAGACTGTGGCCCTTGCAGCTCCCCGGACACCTGGCCCCTTCCTGAATTCTCCCTCTGAGATCTCAGGCCCCTGGAGGAGACCTCACTCCCTGTCGCCCCCCAGCCTCGTGATCACCCAGACCTCCTGGTCTAGCCTCTACTACCTGTTGTAGTCTGTCTGTTCTGGGGCCTCTACTGCACTCCTGTCCCTGGTAGAAACCCTCATCCTCAGCCATAGTGGCACCCCACTTCTCTCCCAGAAGGCCCCTTGTCTCACTGAGGCCTCCACCCTTTGCTAAGGATTGTGCCCCAGCTTTGAGAAGGGTGCTGGCCTGGGGGCAAGGGAGAGGGGGCTGTGGTTAAGCAGGGACCTGCCCTTTCCTTCTGCAAGAGTGGGATGGGGGCATGAGGCTGCCCACCCCAGGCCTGCAGGAATGGCTGGGGTGCACATTCCCAGAGGAAGGGGGATAACTGGAATGGGGGGGTAACTGAGGGGTTTGACATGTGTGAAATGATTTCTAAGGGCTACCATGGACCAGGCCACTGCACCTCAGTTGCTGGATAGAAAGCATACCCAGATGCACACAAAAGGCAGCTGGTTCATCTAATCCAGCAGAGGACTTTGAGTGCTTCTTCAAAGGATGGAAAAGAGGGCAAGTTGAACAACACGCCAGGCCGGGCCTTACAGCAAGCACCTAGGTCTGTGGACATACTGAGGTAGACATGGACAGCCAACAGGTCTTAGAACAAATTTTTCACCTCTGGTGTGATGAAGCTGACAACTTCTGAGAACAATCAAGACCACTTAAGTAACACCCTTGGAACATCCCCACCACCACCACCTTTACAGAGTCTCTAAGGTGACATCAAAAGACTGTCTTCATCCCTGATGTGGTTGGACAGCAAGGAGCAGTGTACTTCTTCCTTCCTTTCCCCTCTGCAGAACCTGGGAGGGAAATTGAAATATTTCCTTCCATCCTAATCTGGGGCCCACATGAGTCTGCAACCTGCTTACCTTTGTAATATTAAAATAAAGTAAACTATTTTAAACAACGGCGCTGGGGTGGGACAGGGGAGAGGGAGTGCCGGGGTGGGGACAAGGAACCCACCCTTTCCTTCTGAAGCAGCAAAGACAGTCCCCGCTGTTTTCTGGCCTGAGCAACCCTGGCTCTGTCCCAGCAGTGTGTGCCCACCACCCACTTCCCACTCAGCTGCCTCCACTTCACACCGGCCTCGTGTTCTCAACCCCTGTGTGCTTTTGGGAAGATCACCCGCCTGTCTGGCCTTAGGTGGACACCACTGCACATTCCATGGTGACATGAACATCCATTCTGAGTTTCCTGGGCCAAGGGCTCTGCCAGGTGGGCCACCTCTCCTTGTTGCCTCCTAGAGGACTTTGCACTGAGTAGGTATCTCAGTCGAAATGAATCACGTGGGGGAAAAAGTGTAATAACTGTTACCAAACAGACTAAGAATCATAGTAAACATGACGCTCGTTGTGTGCAAGGCCTGTTGAAGTGTTCTGTAGGTCCTGTTAACTTATGTACCTCTGTGTCTGTGTGAGAGAGAAAGCAGGAAGAGGCAGGGGGAACTCCTGCAGCTTGGAACTAAAGGCCTCCAGTGATGTCAGGAGTAGCAGCTGGGACGCCACCGGCAGAAGAGAAATGTTCCAAAGCCTCATACATTCAGGGAGCTTGGACTTTAACCCACGGATAGTGGGGAACCATGGAAGGGTTTGGAAAGACAGGATGGCCTTATCAAAGCATTTGTGGGGCTGGCATGGTGGCACATCAAGCTAATTACCCCATGGCATTGGCATCCCTTGTGGGCACTGGCTCATGTTCTGGCTGCCCACTTCTGAGCTAGCTCTCTGCTTGTGGCCTGGAAAGGTGGCAGAGGATGGTCTTGGGACCCTGTGTCTATGTTGGAAACCTGGAAGAAGCTCCTGGCTCTCAACTTCAGATCAGCTCAGCTTTGGCGATTGTGACCATTTGTGGAGTGAACCAATAGATGGAAGACACTCTCTCTGTATTTCTCTTCTCTCACTGTGAAATCTACCTTTCAAATGAAAATAAATCTCTCTTTTTGGGGCCCGGCGTGGTGGCGTAGTGGTTAAGGTCCTCGCCTTGCATGCCCAGGATCCCATATGGGCGCCGGTTCTATCCCGGCAGCCTCACTTCCCTTCCGCGAAAGCAGTCGAGGACAGCCCAAGGCTTTGGGACCCTGCACCCGCGTGGGAGACCCAGAAGAGGCTCCTGGCTTTGGATTGGCATAGCATCGGTCGTTGCGCTCACTTGGGGAGTAAATCGTCGAACAGAGAATCTTCCTCTCTGTATATCCGCCTTTCCAATAAAAAATAAAATAAATCTTTAAATTAAAAAAGCTGGTTTCAGTACCAACTGCTCTGCCAATATGCCTGGAAAGATAACAAATGATAGTGTGTTTGGGTTCCTGCCACCCACATGGGCCACCCAGATGGAGCTCCAGGCTCCTGACTTTGGCCTAGACCTGCTCTGGCCATTGTAGCCATTAGGAAGTGACCCAGTGGGTGAAAGAGCTCTTTCATTGTCTCTCTGTGTTTGTCATTCTGCTTTTCAAATAAGTAAAATCTTATTTTTTAAAGATTGATTTATTTATTATTGCAAAGTCAGATATACATAGAGGAGGAGAGACAGAGAGGGAGATCTTCCTTCTGATGGTTCACTCCTCAAGGGACCACAATGGCCGGTGCTAAACCCATCTGAAACCAGGAGCCAGGAACCTTCTCCAGGTCTCCCAGATGGGTGCAGGGTCCCAAGGCTTTGGGCCGTCCTTGACTGCTCTCCCAGGCCACAAGCAGGGAGCTGAATGGGAACTGGGGCTGTCAGGATTAGAACCGGCGCCCTGGTTTCTCAAACTTCCTCCCAACTGGGCACACAGAAAGAGTATCCCAAGGAAGAGGTGGCAAATGCAAGGCCAGGGGCCAGAAGTGGCAACAGTGAAATCTCTACTCCTGTTGGCCCCAGAGGATAGTCCAGTTATGAAGTGGGGGATGGAGCAAAACGTTTCCTAATTTTGTGGGAGCAATGTTAAAGCATTTACAATGGCTGTAACCTTTCAAGACAGTAGTCTGGCCCTCTAACAATTGCAGAGACTCCCTGGGAGACATGATGGATCAGAAACTGGAAACTGGCTCACCTGCTGAGTCCTGGAGTGATGGACAGCTGTTTGGCAGGGACTCCCTACAAGACTTAATGAAGCAAAAAGTGAGCCTTGGGTGCGAATCCACTGCTTTACAGAATGCACCGTGACTGGTCATAGGCCTGCACATCCTGATGGATGAAAACCATCAGGGCCAGGGTGGGCATTTGTCCTGGCGGTTAAGATTCCCCGTGGGATGCCTGTATTTCAGATCAAAGTGCTGGATTTGAGTCCTGACTCCCCCTGTGGAGTCCAGCTGCTTGCTACCACGTGTTCTGGGAAGCAGCTGTAGCGGCTCAAGAGCGCTTTGGTCACGAGACCCACATTGAGTTGCAGGCTCCTGGCTTCAGGTTGGCTCCAGACCAGCAGATGGGAACTTGTTTCTCTGTCTCTCTGGCTATCAGAGAAGCTAGTTTTTGTTTTCAAAAGTGAGAGGTTTGGCGTGAGGGTTGTGGCTAAGTGGGTCAAGCTGTCACCAGGGAGGCCTGTATCTCATATGGGAGTTGTCAGATGAAAGTCCCAGCTGCTCTGCTTCCCAACCAGCTCCCTGATAACATGCCTGGGAAGCAGCAGAACAGGCACATGAGTCCCTGCCACCCACGTGGGAGACCCAGATGGCACTTCTGACTCCTAGCTTCAGCTGGCCTCCGCTTGGCTATTGCTGCCATTTAGGGAGTGAGCCAGCAGAAGAAAGATAGTTCTGTATCGCTCTGTCACTTTGCCTTTTCAATAAATTGATCCCCCAAATTATAACTGTCCTCAGGCCACTGAGCTGCACACACAAATAAGGCTAAGATGTTATATTTAATGGTTTGCATATTTTATTGCAATTTTTACAATGTATCAAGTGTAGGCTCAGTGAGATGGCTCAGTGGCTAAATCCTTGCCTTACAAGTGCCAGCATCTCATTTGGGCGCCAGTTCATGTCCCAGCTGTCCACTTTCCATCTAACTCCCTGCTTGTGGCCTGAGAAAGCAAAGGAGGATGGTTCAAGTCCTTGGGACCCTGCACCCACGTGGGAAACCTGGAAAGAATCTCCTGGCTTTGGATTGGCTCAGCTCTGGCCATTACGGCCATTTAGAGAGTGAACCAGTTAGTGGAAGACTTCCTTCTCTGAAAAAATCTACCTGTCAAATAAGAATACATAAACCTTAAGAAAAAAAAATGTAAGCTTCATGAGGCGGGATTAAGTCTGTTGAATTCATTAATGAGTCCACACCCCTTAGACAGTGTCTGGTATTTAACAGGTGCTCAGTGAAGTCTCTCCCAGCAGTGATGGGCTTAGCAGTCAGTCCAGACATGTGCACAGGGAGAGGGAAAGCTCTGAGGAGCACGTGCCAGGCAGTCACACTCTACAGCAAAATTGAGGGGTCAGGGAGCTTCCCCAAAGCACATGGCAAATCTGCCACTGACCTCAAACCCAGACCTCTCTCCATCTCAGCTTTTTATTCAGGTCTCCGCAGAGATTCTTGGCCTCTGTGTTTTGTTTTGTTTTTTATGATAAAGAGCAGAACTTGACATTTAGTTAAAAGAAAACCTTGAAAACAGCTGAGGATGGAAAAACTTGGGTTGCTAAGAAACCCCAAAGAATAGGGAGAGGCTTAGTGTCCATTGCTAGGCAACCTAGAAGCCAGGCAGGCAGGCAGGCAGCTTTGGCTGCAAACATCTTTCTCTCTTCTTGCACTGACTCATACTGCTGGGCTACAGGTGCCCTTAGGGACTCCTAGTCCGACCACCTGATTATGGAAATGGGGAAATGGGGAAACTGAGGCCTCTAATGCCACACGATTAACCCGAAGTCCCTCGTATTCCTAATAAGAGCTCAGGAAGCCTGTTGCTGAGCATGGCCTGGGACGGCCAAGGCAGAACCCCTCGGTGGCGCTGAGAGCAGGAGAGGAGTGAAGGAGTCAGGTGTGAAAGGTCTTGGATGCCAGGTCAAGGGGCGGGGCACCAAAGGATTTTCAGCAAGGATCAGGTGTGTGCATTCAAAAGATCATTGGGGCTGCTGTGTGGACACTCAGGAGAGAATTCCAGTATCTGCCAGGCCCTTTACTTCCAAAATTACAAGAGCAGAAATTCCAAACACTGGGAAGGAAATGGTGGAATGGGAAACTAAGGAATTGTTGATGAGTAGAAAATAGCGCAGATACTTGCTCACCCACCCTCCCCTCTCCATCCTGCCCTTTCCAGTCCATCTACATCTGTGCCAGCCACTCTTGCTCAGTCTGCCCATTTGCCATTGTTGGGTTCTCAAAATTTCATTGCCAGGACCAGCGTGGTAACTCAACTGGCTAATCCTCCACTTCCATGTGCTGGGATCCCCTATGGGCACCAGTTCAATCCTGGGTACTCCACTTTCCTTCCAACTTCCTGCTTGTGACCTGGGAAAGCAGCAGAGGATGGCCCAAATTTTGGGGACCCAGCACCCACTTGGGAGACTCAGAAGAAGCTCCTGGCTTTGGCCATTGCAGCTACTTGGGGAGTGAACCGGCAGATAGAAGATCTTTCTCTCTGTTCTCTCCCTCTCTCTGTAAATCAGCCTTTCTAACAAAAATAAGTAAATCTTTTAAAAAAGTCATTGCTTTTCCTGCATCTGCCTCATCTGACTGTTGAAGTCGTTATTGCTGCACTGCAAACTGCCCCCAACTCACTGGTGTGACTAGCTTACCCTTTCATTATGTTCCTTGTCTCTGTTCCATGGTGGCTATCTGCCCGTTGGGGGACCCCCATCTGCTGGTGGACCAACGTCTGCTGGAGGATTCCCATCTACTGGGACTTGGATGACTGGAGTTGCATGAGCAGGAGAACTGAGCATTCATAGCTCTGGCTGTGGGGCTCCAACGGTGCCAGGAGTCCCTGTGTGGGGTTTTCCCGTATAGTATGGGCGTGGTGATGGTCCCAGGGTTGCTGGCATGGTGGTTAGGTGACCAGGGTCTGCAGGTCCTGCAGTAGTATCGCTGCTGCCTCCTGTTCATCCCAAGTGGATCAGAAAGGCCACCCTGGATTCAGGGAGATTTAGGGAAGGACTGGCAAGTCAAGCTCTGCAGTGATCACAACCCACTGGGTATCACGCCATGGCTCCAACATTGCCTCCCTCAGGGAGCAGGCCTGAACAGAGTGACGGACAAAGGAAGGAATCCAATGTGGGGACTGGAACAGAGCCCCAGGTGAGAGATGACAGGGATTCGAACCAGGATACAGATTCTGCAGGAGCAACATATAGGACATAAGGGAGACAAAGCAGTGAGAAAAAGGGGGCAGGCATGCCTGCTGTCTCCATCACAGAGTCAGGAATACCAAGAAACAAATGATTTGTGGATGTGTCAAGTCGGAGGTGCTGACTAGACACCAGTGGAGGCAACAAGGAGGCTGCTGTCCTGGCAGCATCAGCAATAGAGATGCAGACCTTTGCTACAATCAGCAGAATTCAGGAGGCCTTGACACTCCAAGCTGCCTGCACACCTGCCCTCCCCGCCCCACTCCAAGTCTAGACCCAAGGCCAACCCCAGGGCTGCCCACCCCCACCCTCCCTCCCCTAGAGTGAGCCAGGCTGGCAAGCACCTTGGACAACCAGATGGCAACCTTATGCAGAGTTTACCTTACCAATGTCACAAAGTGAAAGGACTTTATACAGATGCAATTAAAATCACAAATGACTTGGGTTTTGGCCCTGGTCTTTTTAAATATAATTTAATTTTAAAAAATATTTACTTTATTTTTATCACAAAGTCAAATGTACAGAAAGGAAGATGGACAGAGAAGGAGAGACAGAGAGTAAGATCTTCCGTCCACTGATTCACTCCCCAAGTGACCGCAATGGCCGGTGCTAAGCCGATCCGAAGCCAGGAGCCAGGAACTTTTCCAGGTCTCCCCTGCAGGTGCAGGGTCCCAAGGTTTTGGGCCACCCTTGACTGTTTTCCCAGACCACAAGCAAGGAACTGGATGGGAAGTGGAGCTGCTGGGATTAGAACTGGCGCCTATATGGGATCCTGGCGCGTTCAAGTCAAGGACTTTAGTAGCTGCACTGTGCCCTTTAATTTTGTTCTTTGCCCTGATCTTTCATCACAGTGAGCTTAACCCATCTCTTGTCCAAGGGACTCAAACCAGAGCAGCAGCAGCATCTCCTGCTGGTGTTGATAGGAGCCATCGTGCTCAAAGTCCAGGCAGCTCCTAGGAATCAAGACCTGGAGCCTCCCATCACTGGAGCTGAATTCCATCCGAGCTGCGGACAGTGCACATCCAGCAGGTGCCTGTCAGCACCTCGTGAGGACCTGACCAGGGAGTGGCTAAGGCAGCCGTGCTCTCCTCAGCCATGCAGGCTGAGAAATAATATATGTGTGCTATTTTAAGGGGCTGGGGGTATGGCCATGAGTTGCGCAGTACTAACTTGCATATGAGCATCTGGGTGGGTGTTTTATAAAGCCTGGGAATCCAGATGGCTCCACTGGGCCAGACAACAGACAAGACCCAGCTAGGAGGCAGTGACTTGGAAACAGGAAGTCAGCTTCTTGGGGTGGGGCACACCCTGCCGCCCACCCTCAGCCAGACTTGCTTTCTAAGCCCAGCCACTAGATGTCCTCAGAGCCCCCGTTAGCAGGTGTCTTTCCCCACCCTTCAGGTTGGCCTCTGAAATGGAAGGAAGAATGGCAAGGTCTTCCACTCTGTTCCTCCTTCTTCCATTCCAGGGTAACTGAGGACTGTGATGGGCAGTTGTGCCCAAGACACCGAAAATCCAGCACTCTCTCTGGTCAGGCAATTTAACTTCCCCCAGCCCTGTTTCCCTCCCAGAACATCCTGAAGGACAAAGACAGATAAGCGCCCTCCTGCTGTAGCTGGGGGAGGGACCTGGAAGCCAGTGGAGAGCTGAGGCTGCCATTGAGGGGGAGGGGGTGACCAGCACCACTGGTGTTATGGAAGGGCAGAGATTCCTCGGATTCTGGACCCCATTTGCATTGTTTTGATGCCCTTGACTGTTCTGTTTGTGTAGGCCCACCACCTCCAGACCCTTTGCAGCCTGCGATTGCCTAGAAGCAGATCATGAGACACAGTTTAGAGTGCAACATATTTATTAGAGATGAACACCTGTGGGGGCAAAGAAAAAAAAAAGAGGAAGCAGGACTGGGCACAGGAAGACACCGAACCATGTGACAGGCGTGCTGCTCCGGGCGCAAGGTGGACGAGAGTCGTCGGCTCCACAGTGAACCCCCCAATGGCCAGGTGTTCACTCCTTGCCTTGCCCAGCCACCCAGGTGCTGGGTCTGAGGGGTTAGAGGGCGTGGTGGTGGCAAAGTGGTTTGGCAGCCAGCAATCCTTTACTTGCCCTGAGGACTGTTCCTTTGAAAGCTGGCACACAGCCTTGCCCTCCTTGCCAGGCAGGCGGTAGGAAGCAGTCACTTGCATCTCCAAACTCTGCCGTGGCTTACAGAGAAGCTGGGCTGTGACTAAGATTTGGGAATCCACTGGATCCTGGCATTCGGGGCAGGGGAATCAGACAGTCTTGGTCTTAGTTTCCAAGACAGAACCGTGAGGAGCTCTTTGCTCATTTACGCTGTCTCTACTGTTGGCCAACCAGTGCCAGCTCCTGGGCCCCCTGTCCTGGCCCCAGACCCTGAAGAAATGCCTCACTTTTAGACGTGGGGGCCCTCCCGCCAGGGGCAGCCACTGACCTCTCCTTAATGCAGTTGATGGAGCGCCACTCTAACACACCTTCCCCCTTTAGCTCCCTCTGCGTTGACAAGCAGGCTCTCTGGTTAGTGTGGGGGATGAAGTGAACTGTTCAAGGTCACAAAAGGGCTCAGCAGTGGAGTGGGCTGGCAGCATGTGGCTTGGCCTTGCTCCGCCCACCCTCTTGCTCACACCCCTGCTTCATGGAGCCCACCGGGACCCACAGATACTTGAGTCCTCTTTCTTTTGAAATGAAGATGACTCAGAAACATCCACTGCTTCTCTTCCCAAGTCTGGTCTGGGGGGGAGGGCCTGTGTCCCACCCCACTCCTGCCCAAGGTCACACTGGCACAGGCAGGCAGTAGCTCACTTCTGTCACCTGCACGGAGTGGAGGGTGGGGCATGGGGATGACTGTCCTTTATCAAGGCCAGGGAGTGCTGAGGCAGGGGGAGTCCAACACCTGCTCCTGGGCCACGCAGCTATGCCCATCTCCCCCAACCCATCCCATGTTCTTGAATCTGGCCACCTGGGGATGAGCAAGGCTCGGCACAGACATGCGGAACCACAGGGCGAGGTCGGGGCAAATACACTTTATTCAGTCCTGGCATCAGACTGGCTGAGTCCGGCTGTGGGTGCCAGCGCCCCCTGGGGGACCCTTCCCCTCAGCTACGAGACTATTCTCCAAGACCACACAGTGACATCTCTTCACTCACATGACGTTTTCTGGGATTTTTTTTTTCAGTCTTTTTTTTTTTGTTTGTTTTGTTGCTGTTGTTTTTTCTTAAAAAAAGAAAAAAAGAGAAAAGAGAAAAAAAGGAGAAAGAGCGCGAGAAAGGCCCAGAGGCGGAGCACCAAGCTTCGAGGAGGCAGCTGGTGGCTTTGTCAGCGACGGGAACGCGTGAGGCAGAGACCTGCGGAGACCCTGGGCGGGGGTCCCGGAGGGCTCTGGGACCATGTGTTCCTGAGATTTGTGTGTGTGAATGAGTGTGTGTGAGCCGCCCGCAAGGGGCGGACACACGCCGGCGAGATACAGGTAGTGAGGGCGAGGGGGTCGGGAGGACGGGGGTGGGGGGGCGGGCTGGGGCACGGAGAGGAGGGGGGCCACAGCGGCAGGGTCGCGGGGGTCCCCAGAACTGGATCTGACGTCTTACTACCCGCGGCAGCAACCCCACACTCCACCCCCGCCACGCTTCTCACGAGGAGAAACTGAGGCACGACGGCCCGCCTCCACTCTCCTCAGCCTCACTGGCGCGGCCGCCGAGGAACCTCGCGCCCCCGGCCCGCCGCCCCAATACTGCCGCGGTGGGGGGTCGGGGTGGGCAGGGGAGGCGGGCTGAGGGAGGAGCCGAGGCCGAGAGGGTGCCCTGAGGTGGGGTGGAAGGGCCTTCCCGGGGGTAGGAGAGCAAGCAGCAAGGCCCCCATCCCCAAACAAGACTAGTTGGTAGATGTGTTGGGTTGGAGTTTTGGGGGGCGGGGGGTGGGAGAAATAGGGACGTTCCTGGGGCCCAAGACAGGCTGTAAGAAGGCATCGCGCAGTCCAGGGAGGTGGCGTGCGGGGGGTGCTGTGGGCGACCCCGTGAGGGAGGCCTGGGAGAGCTCGAGGCCCAGACCAGCCCTTCCCCGCCAGCTAGTCTTTCTCCCCCCACTTGGGAGTGCTCCTCCCATTAAGGCAGTGACGCCCCGTCGGGTGGAGAGGAAACCACTGATTCCCAGATCAAAGGATTCCTCGGGATCTCGCTCCACAGTCACCGCACCCTCTCCCCCCTCATCCCCGCCCCGGGTCGGAGCGGCCGCGGCGTGCAGCTCCACCGCCACCAGCCCCCTCCTCCCAAGAAGCACTAAGCATGCGCGAGGAGGGGGCGGGCCCAGGCGGAGAGGCGGACCCCGGGGGTTCAGAGGGAGCGCGCCCCTCCCCCCGCAGGGGCGGGGCCGCCCGGCCGCGTCGCCCCCGACCCGAGGCGGCGAGAGGGCGGGGGCTGCGCGAGGCCGCGAGGGGGCGTGTCCTCCGGCCACGAGGAGGGGCGTGTGCAAAGTGGGGCGGACGGGGGAGGGGGCAGGGCGCGGGTCCGGAGGCGCGGACGGGAGCCGCTCGGGAGGGGGGCTGGCTGCTGGTGGCTGTGCGGGAGGGACGCGGTGGGGAGGGGCTTGGGGGGCAGGGCAGGGTGGGGGCTGGGCTGCCTTGGGGTGTGTCTGCGGGGGGCGGGGCATGTCTGGATCTGAGGGGGGATGGGCACGTCTAGGAGGGGGAGGAGGCTGTGCGGGAGACGGGGTGCCAGCCTCGGCCCTCCGAGGGGCCCCAATACCTGATTCCTGTATGTAAACAGCTGGTTTGGGGGCGTGCGCGCCCCGCTGACGGTGGGCTCAGTAGGTGAAAACCAGGTCGGCGATGCTAGACGGGCGCCAGTCCCCCGCGATCATCTCGGTCACCTCGGGGGTGCAGTAGTCCGGGAACTCGAAGTGAGACGTGCCCGAGGGGGGCGGCAGGTCCGGGTCGCGGTCCAGGGCGCCGCAGTCCAGGCCGACGGGGCCCGGGGGCAGCCTGGACAGAAAGCCCAACGGCTCCTCCCCCGACGCCACCGTGTCCTCGTCGCCCTCCTCCGCCGGGGCCGCCTCTTCCTCCTCTTCCTCCGGCTCCTCGTCCTCCGACGGCGGCGGGGAGGCGGCGGCGGCGGCGACGACGACGGCGGGGGCGGCCGCCCCCTCCCCCGACGGCCCCTGGGCGCCGCGCTCCGCCGGGCCCCGGGCGGCCCGGCCCGCGGGGACCATCCTCCACAGCTCCCGCCCGGGGGTCTCCACCAGGCGCACCTCGAGCAGCTCGTCGTCGTCGTCGTCGTCGTCGTCCTCGGGCGCCGCCGCGCCGCCCGCCAGGGGCCCTCCCGCCGGCCGGCGGCCCCCGCGGCCCGGCAGCTGCGGCCCGTGCTTGAGCCGGTGGCCGCCGCCGCCGCCGGGGGGGCGGGGCCGCGCCTTGGCGGGCGCCCCCTTGCTCTTTTTGCGCGGCCGGTACTTGTAGTCCGGGTAATCCGCCATGTGCTTGAGGCGCAGCCGCTCCGCCTCCCGCACGAACGGGATCTTCTCCGAGTCCTGCAGCAGCTGCCAGCGGCGGCCCAGGCGCTTGGAGATCTCGGCGTTGTGCATGTCCGGCCACTGGTCCATGATCTTCCGCCGCTCGTGCTGCGACCACACCATGAACGCGTTCATCGGCCTCTTGATGTGGCCGCTCGGGGTCTTGCACCAGCCGGGCTCACGCGCCCCTTCCTCGGTCGACCCGGGCCCCGGGGGCGGCGGCGGCCCGCCGTCCCGCTTGGCCCTCGCGCCCCGCTGCTGCACCATCGCGCCTGGGCCCGGGGCCGCTAGACGCCGCCGCCGGGGGCCGTCCGCATCCTCCGCGGCCGTGGGGTGGGGGGTGAGGGGAGAGGAGGAGGAGGAGGAGGAGGCAGCAGCAGCAGCGGCGGCGGCGGCGGTGGCGGCGGCGACGGAGGGGCGGCCCCGCCCCGCGGCTCGGCCCGGCCCCCGCGAGCTGAGGAGCGAGGAGCTGGGGCGCCCAGGCCCAACGGACGGCGGCGGCGGCGGCGGCAGGGAGGGGGGGAGCGGGTGGGAGAAGGTCAGCCGCGCGGGTTCAGGCGGGCTCGGCGTGCCCCCGCCGCCCCCGGCGAGGCGGGACCCCGCTGCACGCCACACATTGTTTTGCGGGAGCGGGGGAGCTCGGGGATCGCACCCCACGGGCTCCTCTTCTTGCAGCCTCCGGCTCGGCCGCGGCCCGCGCGCGCGCCGCTCCCCGCTCCCCGCCGCCGCCTCCTTCCAGTGTCTTTCTCCCCGCGCGGCCCCGCCGGCGCGCGCGCCCCTCCCCCTCGCCGTCTGCGGGCCGCTGCGGCGCGCGCGGGGCCGCCCCGTGTAAACACCGAGGTGCCCGCCTGGGCCGCGGCCGGGACACGCCCCGCGCGCGCGGGCGCCGCGTCACCCGTTGCTGGGCAGAGAAGTCGGGATTTGCATCTCCCAATCGCGGGCCGGCCGAGCGGGGCGGGGCCGGGGCTGCGGGGCGGGGCCGGGGCTGCGGGGCGGGGCGCTCTCCTGGCTGGGATTGGGGCCGACGGGATGAGATCGGTTTCTTTTCTTAGGTTGGGGGGGCTGGAGGCAGGATGGAGGGGGTGGGGTGCGCGGAAAGGGATGCGGAGCCTGCTTCCCATCTGGCGCTCGGAGCGGGCGCTCGCTCCGCGTGGTCTTTGAGGTGATACCCTATTCTGGTGATACCTGCCGCCAGGTAGGGCGTTTGCGCCCCCGCCTCCGTTATTTGGAGGAGGGGAGAAGACTTTTCGGATTGTCGCAGAAGAGTTGGGGGGAGGGGATGCAGCACTCCAGAAAGATTCTCGGGGGACAGCTTCACTTTGTCCTTGATGTATCCCACCAGTTCACACTGGACAAGCCTCGTGTCGGCTCCACAAATACTTTTGGAACCAGAGAACAAATCCCACCACCACCCCCATTTGCAGCGTCACGGAATCCTAAGAAGGGGGACACGACGTCCTCTGTGTCCCGTTTCCATTGTGCAGGACCCCCGCACACGAGCGGCCCATGGCTCGCTCGGGGCTGCATGGCGCACTCGCGGGCGGCGAGCAAGGCGGGCTTTTGGCTTCTCACCGGTCCCGGCACGACTCAGAAGGCGTGGGTGCCCTCTTCCCAGCGCGCACCCCAGCCCGGAGTCGGCCAGCTGCCAGCCTGGGGCGCGTCGCCGCTCCCCGCCCCAGGGAGCCGGCAGGGCACCGGGCGGAGCCGGCGCGTGGGGGGAGGGCCGCGCGCCCTGCTCACCACGTGGACGCCGGTTCGGGCCCACCCGGGCCAGCGCCGCTCCCTCGAGGAGGTCACCTTCACGGCGCGCGATCCCGGGCGGTGGGAGGGCGCGCCGAGCTCTCGTCCCGGGGAGGCCGGGGCCGGGCTTCGGGTCTGGAATACTCCTGGGGGCGCAGGGAGCGGGTGACGCGGCCCTAGAGGCTGAGCTGGCTCCCTCCAGCCGGCGAGACCGTGCCTTGTGCCTCGGGGGCGTGGGCCGGGAGGAAGGACCCAGGGGAGGCTGGGAGGGTCGATGGAGCGCAGCCTTGGTAGCTGGCTACTCTAAACGCACAGGGCGGTTGGTTGCCCGATGGGGGATGGGGTCGTTGGTGAGCCTTCCCGTGAGGTTCATGCAGTCTCCCGTAGTAGTATTCGTGAAGTGGGATGATGAGTGTAAGCACGTCCTGACTCCAAGCAAATCAATGCCTGGTGAAAGTTGTGGAGCGAGATGTCCCCGGTGTCACCCAGGCCACATGCCTGTGGGGACAACAAGAGCTTTAAACAACTAGACTTCCCCCCACATAGTGCATACTTGAAGGCACACAGGACGGGCCTCTCTGCAAGGTCTGTTTCTGATCTTGGGAGTTTTGTTATTTCTTCTCCTGGTGGGTCCTTGCTGACCTTGTGCAGGGCAAGGTGGATGTAGACCAGAGCTCAGTGTTTATTCTCCCCAGGGAGGAGTTATCCCACGGCCTCTCCCTCACTTCCTTCTGTATGCATCCAGTCGCCAGCATTTATCATTGCTTACCGTTTCAAGACCATAGTCTGTGCTGGGGAGCTAGGATTGTAAAGCCATTGAAGAACACCTCTTCACACCATTAAAAACAAAGAAAAAAAGAAAAGATAGATTTACTTGAAAGGCAGTTACAGAAAAAGGGAGAGCTCTTCCACCCATTTCTCCACTCCCCCAGATGACCACAACATCTGGAGATGGGTCAAGCCGAAGTCAGGAGCCAGGAACTGCATTCTTGTCTCCCATGCAGATGCAGGGGTCCCCATTCCTGGGCCATCTTCTGCCTTAACAGGGAGTGGCGTGAGAAGTGAGGCAGCCGGGACTCAGCCACTTGAGCTGGTATAAATATGGGATGATGATATTGCAGACGGCAGCTTAAAGCAATGCACCTGGACATTGGCCCCTGCCAGGGCTTAACATCCCAGAGCGAGAGGAATGCCAGTCCAGGAAATATCATCTTCAGTCTGTTGTTGGTGTCTTTCTTTTTTTTTCTCATTTTCTTAACAGACATGTATGCAGGTAGTAATTCCTTATAAAACTCCCTGGAAGAGGGAACATTGAATTCAACAATTCACTGAGCATCGAATATGTGCTAATCACTAAGCTTGGAAGTGAGGCCACTGAGCCTTAGGTAGAGATCTCTGGCCAAGGTAGAGAGATCTCTGTCTCTCACTCAGTCCTTTCTTTTTAATTAAATCTCAAAGAGAAATAGTTTCTGTCTATTGGTTCACTCTCCAAATGGCTGGGTTTTTTTGTTTGGTTGGTTTTGTTGTTATTGTGGTGTTATTTGTTGTTGTTGTTGTTTCAGCAGCAAAGTCTGGGCCAGGCAGAAGCCAGGTACCTCACGCTCCATCCGGACCTCCCTCATAGGTGGAGTGGCTGGGACTAGCTGGAAGTCATGCTGGAGAGAAGATCTTGAAGTCACCCCAAATGGAGGCTTTACCTGGGTCACAGCACTAGTCCCCGAAGTCCCTGTTCTTTTATTATGTTTAAATAAATATTTTTATTAAAAGAAAATAAATCTTTTAAAAAATATCTTTATTTAAGATATATATATAGGGAAGGCAGATATACAGAGAGGAGGAGAGACAGAAAAGAAGATCTTTTGTCTTCTGATTCACTCCCCAAAGGGCTGCAATGGCTGCAGCTGAGCCGATATGAAACCAGGAGCCAGGAGACTCTTCTGCGTCTCCCACGTGGATGCAAAGTCCCAAGGTTTTGGGCTGTCCTCCACTGCTTTCCCAGCCTACAAGTAGAGAGCTGAATGGAAAGTAGGGCAGCTGGGATACAAACTGGTGCCCATATGGGATCCCAGTACTTGCAATGGAAGGATTAGACAGTTGAGCCATCATTCTGAGTGAGAAATCCCCACTCTTAAGGAGCAACTAAATCTGATTGAAAAAAACAAAGAACAGGGACATAGGGTAATTTCAAATAGTTGTGAATGCTGTATAGAAAATAAAACAAGGCAGCATGAGAGGGAGTGACTGGGATAGGGGATGGGGGAGATGGAGGGTGAGTTCAGATTTGCTGATAAAAAGTAGTCATCCCTGCAAAGCCCTGGAACAAAAACATTGCTGACAAATGAAGCAGCAAGATAGGTAAGGGAGGCATGTTGTGGCATGGTAGTGAAGCCATCGCTCGTGATGCTGGCATCCGGTACTGGAGTGCCACTTCAGGTCCAGCTTCTCTGCTTCCGGTCCAGCTCCCTGCTGCTGCACCTGGAAGGCAGTGGAAAATGGCCCACGTGCTGGTGCCCCCGCCCTTGCTGTGAGAGCCCCAGATGAAGTTCCTGGTTTCTGGCTTCAGCCTGGCCCAGCACTGGCTGTTGCAGCCATTTGGGAGGGGCAACTAGCAGATGGAAGAGCTCTCTGTCACTCTTTCAAATAAAATTTTAAAATGCACATTTTTAAAAAAGAAATGGTGACGTGTTTTGAGAGACAGGGCACCGGGAGGCTCCAGGACCCTTGAGTATTGCATGTGGGTGAGGAGCGGGGTGGCGCTGCTCGGAGCTGGCATCTGTGCAGCAGAAGCTGAATGGAAGAAGCCCTGGGAAGAGCCAGGGACCGTGTCCTAGTTGAGGGCGATAAGGACAGTGTTGTGTTTCCGGAAGAGAAAGGACCTGCAGGTGTTATAGAAGGAGGCTGGAGGAGGAAAGGCTCAGCCGGTTTTATTGTCTTTTCAAACCATCCCACCAAATTCTTCCATACTCCAGCCTTCGCAAGGAAGGGCCCAATTCCTTCCCCTTGCCCCAGTTAACCACTTGGTTCTGTCAGCAACTTCAGCATATGGCTTTTTTTTTTTTAAAGATTTATTTATTTTTATTGGAAAATAAAAGGCGGATATACAGACAGGAAAGACAGAGAGGAAGATCTTCCATCCAATGATTCACTCCCCAAGTGAGCGCAACGACCGATGCCGGTCCCATCCGAAGCCAGGAGCCTCTTCTGGGTCTCCCACGCGGGTGCAGGGTCCCAAAGCTTTGGGCCGTCCTCAACTGCTTTCCCGGGCCACAGGCAGGGAGCTGGATGGGAAGCTGGGCTGCTGGAATTAGAACCGGCGCCCATATGGGATCCCGGGTGTGCAAGGCGAGGACCTTAACCACTGCGCCACTGCGCCGGGCCCCAGCATATGGCTTTTTAGCAAGTGGAGAACTTAATCTTGTCCCTTAAAGGAAGCTTTCTACAGGCTCTCTTTTGGCCTATCTGAATATCCAGTGTTATGACTCTCTTGACTTGGACCATTTTTAAGTAAAACCAGGTTTGCTTGAACGAAGAACTGTGGTAGGCTCAGTCATTGGTATGCTTACTAGGGATGGGGTAAATGGCTTCAAAAAGTTTTTGGAAATGTCTTATGGGTTCATGAATTTCAAGAATTGTTACACCTGGACTTGGCGCAATAGCCTGGTGACTAAAGTTCTTGCTTTGCATGTGCCAGGATTCCATACAGGCACCAGTTCATGTCCCGACTGCTCCACTCTCGTGCCAGCTCCTCTCTTGTGACCTGGGAGAGCAGAGGAAGATGGCCCAAAGCCTTGGGACTGTGCACCCATGTGGGGGACCTGGCGGAAGCTCCTGCCAGCAGGATTCAGGTTGGCTCAGCTCCAGTCACTGCAGCCACTTGGGGAGTGAACCAGACGATGGAAGATCTTTTCTTCCCTCTCTGTAAGTCTGACTTTCAATAAAAATAAATAAATCTTTTTTTTAAAAAAGGGGGGCGCCTAGCAGCTAAAGTCCTTGCCTTAGAGGAAGCAGGGACCCATATGGGTGCCTGCTAAACCCGGCAGCCCCACCTCCCATCCACCTCCCTGCTTGTGGCCTAGGAAAGCAGTCCAGCACAGCCCATGGCTTTGGAACCCTGCACCCACGTGGGAGACCCAGAAGAGGCTCCTGACTCCTGGCTTCGGATTGGCTCAGCTCCAGCCATTGTGGCCACTTGGGGAGTGAATCATTGGATGGAAGATCTTCTTTTCTGTTTCTCCTCCTCTCTGTATATCTGCATTTCCAATAAGAAATCTTTTTTTAATTACTTAAAAAAAGAATTATTATACCCACAGTCTTGTATTTTCTGTAAACTTGTGGATATACTCTTGTAGTCACACATAACATGAGCAGGACCTGTGTTCCTACCAACCCAACTGGAAAATTACAACAGTGACAAAGCCTCCCACCTGCCAGGAATTCCTTTCTCCTCTCGCCTCCACCTTCCTCACCCAGTTTCGTGGTGAATTTGAACTCTCCTTAGTATTTCAGATTTATTTCTTTATTTAATTTTATTTGAAAGGCAGATTTTACAGAGAGAAAGAGAGATAGAAAGATCTTTCATCTGCTGGTTCACTCCCCCAATAGCTATAATGGCCAGAGCTGATCCAATCTGAAGCCAGGGGCCAGGAGTTTCTTCTGGATCTCCCATGCTGGTGCAGGGTCCCAAGGTCTTGGGACATCCTCTGCTACTTTCCCAGGCCACAAGCAGGGAGCTGGATGGGAAGTGGAGCAGCTGGGATACGAACCTGCATGCATATGGGATGCCAATGCCTGAAGGTAGAGGATTAATCTGTTGAGCCATGACAGCAGCCCCTTTCCTTAACTTTTAAAGAAAAAGCCTTACCAACCTGCTTGGGGTGGAATTCACACAGCTCACTGGTCACTGCTCTGTAGTGTACAGTTCAGTGGCTCCTAATGGATTTACAGAGTTGGCAACCATCATCATCACACTCAGTTTTATAGTTTCATCCTCCTAAAAGGAAACCAAGAACTCATTAGCAGTCACTCCACCATCTGTTCTGCCTCCTCTTTAAGCTCCATCTCCAAGCAACCACTAATCTACTCTCTCCATGGATTTGCCTATCCTGGCTAGTTCATGTCAATAAAGTGCAACATGTGGTCTTTTGTGTGTCTGGCTGCTTTTGCTTAGCAAATGCAGATTCACCAATAGCGTGCCATGCATCAGAACATCGTCCTTGTTTATTGCTGAATAATATTCCATTGTATAGATGTACCATGTTATTTTTATCGATTAGTCAGTTGATGGACATTCATGTTGTTTCTGCTTTAGGATGATGATGAATAAAACTTCCATGAGTAGTTATGCTCATGGTTTTTTTGTGTGAAGAATTATTTTACTTTTCTTGAGTCTAAATGCCCAGGGATGCCATTGCAGGATCATGTTGCAACTTGACGTAATCTTTTGAGGAATCGCTGCATTGTTTTCCAAACTAGCTGCACCATTTGATGTTCCAACAAGCAGTGTATGAGACCTCTAAATTCTCCTCTCCTTTCCTTTTTGTATCCCCCAGATTTTTATTCATTGGACAAGCAGAATTACAAAGTGAGAAGTAGAAACAGGGAAATCTTCCATGTGTTGGTTCACTCCTCAGATGGCTATGATGGTTGGGCTCAGCCAAAGTCAAACTGTGTCCTGCACCTGGAGAAAGGATCCAGGAGCTTCTTCCAGGTCTCTGATGCAGGTGTCAGAAGCCAAGCACTTGGGCCATCTTTGGCTGCCTTTACCCAGGTCATTGACAGGAAGCTGCATCGGAAGCAGAGTAGCTGGGACACAAACTGGCACCCATATGAGATGTTGCATCCCGGCAGCAGGTTTTTTTTTTAAGGTTTATTTTATTTTTATTAGAAAGTGAGATATATAGAGAGGAGAAATGGAGAGGAAGGTCTTCTGTTCGTTGATTCACTCCCCAAGCGGCCGCAATGGCTGGAGCTGAACTGATCCGAAGCTAGGAGCCCAGAGCTTCTTTGTCTCCCACGCGGGTGCAGGGTCCAAGCCTTTGGGCCGTCCTCAACTGCTTTCCCAGACCACAGGCAGGGAGCTGGATGGGAAGCTGGAATTAGAACCGGTACCCATATGAAATCCCGGTGTGTGCAAGGCCAGGATTTTAGCCATTAGGCGCTGGGTGCTTGGCAGCAATTTTACCAGATAAGCCACAACACTGGCTGTTAAATACACATTTTCCTAGAATTGTGAGGGGACCTCGCAGTGGTTCAGCAGGCTAATCCTCCCCCTTCAAGCACCAACATCCCATATGGGTGCCAGTTCATGTCCCAGCTGCTCCACTTCCTGTACAGCTCTCTCTGCTTGTGGCCTGGGAAAGCAGCAGCAGATGACCCAAGTCCTTGGTTCCCTGCACCTACATGGGAGACCAAAAGGAAGCCTGACTTCAGGCCTGCTCAGCTCTGGCCATAGTGGTCATTTGGGGAGTGAACCAGTGGATGGAAGATCTTCCCCTCTGTCTCTTCTTCTCTCTGTAAATCTGCCTTTCCAATGAAAACAAATCTTTTTTAAAAAAACCAGCAATATGCTGTGTGGCTTTTTAAAAAATACTTATTTTTATTGGAAATTCAGATACACAGAGAGAAGGAGAGACAGAAGGGAAGATCTTCTGTCCCCTGATTCATTCCCCAAGTGGCCATAAGGTCCGGTGCTGAGCCAATCCAAAGCCAGGAGCCAGGAACCTTCTCCAGGTCTCCCATGCTTTCCCAGGCCACCAGCAGGGAGCTAGATGGGAAGTGGGGCTGCCAGAATTGGAACCAGCACCCGTATGGGATCCTGGTGTGTTCAAGGAGAGGACTTTAGCTGCTAGGCTACCACACCAAGCCCTGTTGTGTGCCTTTTATATTATCAAAACAATCTCATGTTGCATGTGGTATTCTGGGATTCATGTATTGCACCTTGCAGACTTTGTTCATGTTCTAATATTGGAATATACTAGAATTTTACTATTGGCCCATGAACTCTCAGATTACTCCAGGTTTTGCTGCTATGAATTGGCCCAGATATTTTTCTTGTGCAGGAAAGTCTTCCAGGGCTTGGAGTCTTCACCTGGAGACAGGTGAACATGAACTTCTGCAAGGTGAAGCCCAGGGCACTTTGCCGCCTGCAGCACAAAGGGCTTCTGTCCATGCACAGGTACCCACACCAGATATTGATACTGTTGGCTTTCTTCTCTCTCTGACCCGACTTGCCCACTTGCTTTAAGACTGTCCCTTCTGCGCTAGGATGCCGCCTGTAAGATTTTTTTGTTTGTTTGTTTTATTTGGAACAGAGATACACACACACAGACACCTCTCATCTGTTAGTTCACTTTCCAAATTCCTATTGGGCCAGGCCAGGTTGAAACCAGGAGCCAGGAATTCCATCTGGGTCTGCATCTAGCTCTTCTTGCACCCAAGAACCAAAAGCTTTGGGCCATCCTCTGCAGCTTTCCCAGGCCACAGGCTGGGAGAGGGCTGACTGGTGAGTGGAGCAGCCGGGACACAAATTGGTGCCATCTATGGGATGCGGGAGCTTGCAGACAGAGGATTAGCCAGCTGAACGCTTATATCAGCCCAAGATGTGGTTGTTATCAGTGCCTACAAACCACCTTGAGTCCGACTTCAAAAGCTAGCTTATTTATTTATTTGAAAGGAGAGAAGAGAGAGACAGAATTGAGCCAAGCTAAGGACAAAACCAAGGCCTTCTGGGTGGAGGCTGTAATCCAGCTGTTTGTACTATCAAGACTGCTTCCAGGGGCCGGGCGCGGTGGCATAGTGGCTAAAGTCCTTGCCTTGAATGCACGGGTATTCCATACGGGCACTGGTTCTAATTCAGCTCCTGCTTGTAGCCTGGGAAAGCAGTCCAAAGCCTTGAGGACAGCCCAAAGCCTTGAGACCCAGCACCTGTGTCGAAGACCTGGAAGAAGTTCCTGGCTCCTGGCTTCAGATTGGTGCAGCTTTGGTCATTGCAGTCACTTGGAGAGTGAATATTCAGATGGAAAATCTTCCTCTCTGTATATCTGACTTTGCAATAAAATAAATAAATCTTTAAAAATAATAATAATAAAAGACTACTTCCAAGGACCTACAGCAGCCAAGGGCTGGAGTGACACAGAGGAAGCAGGTGGCAAGTACCCAGGCACTGCAGTATGGGATGCACACATCCTTACGGGCATCTGAACCGCAAGGCTAAACACCCAAGGTGGCACCCCAAGTCCCAGCCTTGTTGTTTGTGGAAGACTAATCCTAGACTCCCACTGGGCTGAGTGGTCAGAAGGCACTGCAGGTATCCTGCTCACACAGGCCCCGGGCCGCCCTGACTCTGCTGGCTTGTTGCCCAACCTCCCTGCAGGTCCCCCTGCTCCCACAAGTCGCCTTCCATCCCTTTCTTCCCCAAGCAGCGAGACGGCCGGGATTTTCCAGCCCACATTTTCCCCTCCTCTTCTGAAAGGCCCCATTACTCTCACAACAGTCACTACCATGCACTGCATCCAGCCCCCTCTCCTGCTGTCTGGGACTTGTGCCAGCTTCCAGCTCCATAAGCCCCCTTGCTGTTGCTGAAAGGAGCCACGTGGTCTCCCACCCACGTGGGGCTGCAGCCTGTGCCTCTCTTTCCAGCATCCTAACCTCTGCTTGTTTCCTGAAAGTTCCCCAGATGCTGCCTTTCAGTCCTTCACTGCCCTATGCCTCTCTGACACCTGGAGCAGTGTGTTAGCAGCCATCTCCTCGAAATGGCATTATTTTCTGTAATAGTCATGAAAATTGTAAAATGGAGGACAATGGCCAGAATAAAGCAACAAGATTTTACTAAACTTCATCTATGTAATCCTGACAAAAAATGAAAACATTATGGGCCCGACATGAGGGCTCAATTGGTTAATCCACCTGCTGAAAGCACAGGATCCCATATGGGCTCCAGTCCCTGTCCTGGCTGTTCCACTTCCCATCCAGCTATCTGCTTGCGGCCTGGGAAAGCAGCACAGGATACACCTATCCTTGGGACCGTGCACCCACATGGGCCACCTGGAAGAGCTCCTGGCTCCTGGCTTCAGATCAATTTAGCTCCAACCGTTGCAGCCATTTGGAGAGTGAACCAGCAGATTGAAGACCTTTTCTCTCCTTTTCTCTGTGTAAAAACTGCATTTCAATTAAAACATTTAAAATAAGTTTTTAAATTAAAAAAAACTGGAAGTAGCACTTAAAAGTAAATTTTAATATCAAATATATTAATAAAATTTGGTGATACAATTTTCTGAACAATAAGAAAACCAATTATTTTATTACGCTATAAAATGGGTATTCAGGAGTATTCATTCTTTTCATTGTTTTAAAATTCTAAATACAGGGTCTGGCGCAATAGCGTAGCGGTTCAAGTCCTTGCCTTGAAAGAGCCAGAATCCCATATGGGCACCAGTTCCAATCACAGCAGCCCAGCTTCCCATCCAGCTCCCTGTTTGTGGCCTGGGAAAGCAGTCGAGGACGGCCCAAAGCCTTGGGACCCTGCACCTGCATGGGAGACCTGGAAGAGGCTCCTGGCTCCTAGCTTCAGATCGGCGCAGCACTGGCTGTTGGGGTCACTTGGGTAGTGAATCATTGGATGGAAGATCTTCCTCTCTGTATCTCCTCCTCTATACATATCTCATTTTCTAATAAAAATGAAATAAATCTTAAAAAAAAAAAACAGAGGCCTTGCACAATAGTCCAGTGGCTAAATTCTCATCTGACACACTGGGCTCCGATATGGGTGCCAGTTCATGTCCCAGCTGCTCTTTGAAAGGCAGAGTAATAAAGATAAGTGACAGGGACACAAAGGCAGGGAGAGAGCTTGCGAGCAGATGTCCATCTTCTGGTTTGCTACCCAGATGGCTGCAGCAGCCAGGGCTGGGCCAGGCTGAAGTCAAGTGCCAGGAGCTTCATTCCGAACTTTGACATGGGCGCACTAGCCCAAGTACTTGGCCCACCTTTGATGGCTCTCCCGGTGCAGCAGCAGGGAGCTGGCTAGAAGCAGAGCTAGGACCAGAGAAGTACGGGATGCCTTGCGGGCAGTGGTTTATCCACTGTGCCACAATGCCGGCTCCAACAGTTTTATTTGAATCTGTTGTCTATGCGCGGACATGCGTTGTGCTAAAGGAACTGGAGACATGACTGCGGAGAAAGCAAGTTTGAACAGTTCCAACCTGTGGCATGCATAAGGTTCAGGGGCTGGCACTGTGGCTCAGCGCTTCAGCTGCCTCCTGAGACACTGCAGTGACCCAGCAGATGAAAAGATCTGTTTGTCTCTGTCTCTTCTCCCTGTCTAATAAATAAAATATTTAAAAATATCTTTGATATACTGGGCAAGTAAGATATGTGAGAATTTACTTTAAAACATTTTTTAAAGATTTATTTAAAATTTTTAAAAGATTTATTTATTTTTATTGCAAAGTCAGATATACAGAGAGAAAGAGAAACAGAGAAAGATTCACTCCCCAAATGATTGCAATGGCTGGTGCTGTGCCAATCTGAAGCCAGGAGCCAGGAACTTCCATGCGGGTGCAAAGTCCCAAGGCTTTGGGCCGTCCTCCACTGCTCTCCCAGCCACAAGCAGGGAGCTGGATGGGAAGTGGGGCCGCCAAGACACAAACCACAGCCCAAATGAGGACTTTAGGTGACTGTGCCAGGCCGGACACATGCAAGCTGTTTTTTTTTTTTTTTTTTTAATCACTTAGAATGTCACGATGGAGTGAAGAATGTGACAAAAAAAAAAAAAAAGGCTTAACTGTTACACATGCATGGAACAACGTCAAAGAAAGTACACAGAATTCCAGCTGCAAGCAACTACCCAGGCTGCCAGTGTAATACTGGGAGAAAAGCAGCCAAGGCTGGCGTATCCTGGGCTTGGTTAATACCAAATCTGTATTAATTATATCAGTGTGCCAGCATAGTTACCTATTCTATTGAAATATATATCTATATGGGGATGGGGGAGGCAGCAAATGGCTCTATTATCTAATCATCTGTCCACAAGCACCAGCAACCCATATGGGCACAAGTTCATATCCTGTCTTGTTCACCTCCTATTGAGCTCCCTGCTTGTGGCCTGGGAAAGCAGCAGGGGGTGGCCCAAAGCCTTGAGATCCTGCACTTACATGGGAAACCTGGAAGAAGCTTCTGGCTCTTGGCTTCAAATCAGCTCAGCTCAAATCACTGGGGCCATTTAGGGAGTGAAACAGCAGATGGAAGAACTTTCTCTGTCTCTCCTTCATGTAAATCTGCCTTTCTAATAAAAATAAACAAAACTTTTTTTAAAAAGAAAGAACAAAATGCAGGGAAAGTGGGGAATGCCAGGTCAGGGCACACCCTCCTTCCATCATGGCCCCCAGGCAGGATGCTACAGTTTGCCCAAGATCTCTGCGGACATATTGGAGTGGGAGTGGCTGAGGGTGTGTTTGACAGGAGAATGACTTCTATGGGCTTCCATGGACCTGGCCACTGCACTTACAGGTAGCAGAGACTGAGTGGTTTGGAAGAGGGAAACCAGAGGACATACCTGGGTCAGGCCAAGGCACCCACCCACATAAATAGCATTGCCCACTGGTGCTCACAAAGCTGGGGCTGAGGGGCACGCCTGGCTGCTAGGCTGCAGTTCTTGCCTGCAAGTGTCAGGCTGGGCCTCCATATCTACCAGAATGTGAAAGAACTGGACCTGGCAGCATATTCCGTAGGGGACTGTTGGGACCTCTGTGGGACTTAGAGCACCTTCCCAGTTTGTGTGGAGATCTGGGGACAGGATAGGTTGAGTCAGGGAACTCATCTGACACTAACTGGAATTGAGGCTGGGAGGAAGCCAGGCTGGGTCAGGCTGCAGCACCTGCTGGCACATGCAGGTAGGACTGAGGGTAGACCATGCCAAGCAGGGCCGCAGTACCACCCAGCACTCATGAGATCCTGGGCTGGGAGCAGGTCTAGTAGGGGGACTCCCCTGCTAAGCTGCAGCTCTCATTGGTAAACATGAGAACCAGTGTGGGGGACATGCCTGAGGTCATTCCAGTCAAGGTTACTTGGTAGTCTCCCCAGTTAGATAGCTGGACTCAAACACCTGCCACGGGGAAAATCACAATTTATGTGGTCTGCCCTTGGAGTGTACATATCAGGACTGGGCCTCCTCAGTTGCTGATGCCTGTGCAGTGCACAGCATACCCAGACGCACATAGGGGACATGCCAGCCAGATCATCTAGGCTAGCAGAGGATGTTAAGTGCCTCATCAGAGGATGGAAAGCAGAACAGGTTGGACCATTCTGACCAAGCTTTGCGGCATGTCCCTGGGCCTGCGGATGTTCTAAGGCGGAACTGGTCAGTCAACAGACCTTGGAATGCGTTTATCAACCCTGGTACAACAAAGCTGACAACATCTCAGAGCTATCAAAATCACTCCAGTAACACATTCCGTTACCCTCTTCAGGGTTTCTAAGGCATCATCAAGCGACCATCCTCCATCCTGGGCACTGATAGTTTGGAGCAAGCAATGGCCCCTTGCCTTCCCTCCCTGCAGACACAGGAGAAAAAAAAAAAATTCAAACATTTGTCCCACTCACCTTCCTCCATGCCCTAACCTTCCCCACCCTACTCAGAGTCCCACATGAGTGTACATCCCTCTCAATTAGCTAATTGATATTAAAAATAAAATAGAGGGCCCGGAACGACAGCCTAGTGGCTAAAGTACTCACCTTGAATGCAATGGGATCCCATATGGGTGCCGGTTCTAATCCCAGCAGCTCCACTTCCCATCCAGCTTCCTGTTTGTGGCCTGGGAAAGCAGTGGAGGACGGTCCAAAGCCTTGGGACTTTGCACCTGTGTGGGAGACCTGGAGGAAGTTCCT
This sequence comes from Ochotona curzoniae, assembly GCF_017591425.1. Taxonomy (NCBI): domain Eukaryota; kingdom Metazoa; phylum Chordata; class Mammalia; order Lagomorpha; family Ochotonidae; genus Ochotona; species Ochotona curzoniae. Next base: position 16,347,085 of record NW_024465894.1, on the reverse strand, counting down.
GGCTCCTGGCTTCAGACTGGGTCAGCTCCAGCCGTGGCAGTCACTTGGGGAGTGAACGAAGCAAATGGAAGATATTTCTGTCTCTTTTTCTCTCTGTAAATCTCTTCCAAAAAAAATAAATCTTTTTTTTTAAAGTAACCTTGTTGGTTTATTCATTGTTAAAATTGTCCCACATTAATGTATGATATAGATAAAGGGGAAACACGATGGATGGGTGGCGTACATAAGTTTGTATTTGCAGTTTTTTTTCTGTAAACCTAAAGCTATTCTACAAAATGTATTTTTTTTAAAATTGTGGTTTTAAAAAATACATTAGATTTACACCTCAAGGTGTCACAATCATTGTGCAGCCTGCCTCAGAAATAATTTCTCTCCCGTGTTCATTCATCCTGCATTTTTAAATAATGCTCTGGAAACAGAGCCCAATGAAAACTACCAAACAATTAGGTTACTGTCTTGTGAACTCAGCAATGAAAACCTCAGGCCTTTAATTTGTAGGTAAAATACAGACAAGGAAGGGTAACTAGTTCCTTGATCATTTTTAAATTAAAAATGATACCCACAAGGAAAGAAATTTACATGGAGCAGACTGTTACTAATGCCACATATTTTTGCATAATGGAAGCGGTTTTGCGCTCCTTAAATAAAATCCCAGCTAAGGAGTATTCAGGCAGTCACCGGCAACGGCCGTACTGCCAAGTTCAGTCAAATTTGAAAAAATCTTACAGAACAAAAATAACAGAAAAAAAAAAAAAATCAAGTCTTGCCGCTGCTTAGAAGACGGAGGGAGAACAGGGTCGAAGCTTATTGGTTTTGTTCCCAGGACGAGGGCGGGACTCTAAGCCAAGACACTTGACGATTGGTTAGCGCTGAGACGGAGTCTACAGCTCATTGGCTGCGTCGCCGGAGGGCTGGAGTAACGGACCGCAGAGGCCCGGGCAGCGGTTTCCTTGGCAACCGAGGCTTGCCGGCTCAGATTTCGGCGCGCGCCCCCCGCCCGCCTTCCGGAGGGGGCTGGGCGGCCTGGACGGAGGGCCGCAGGCGGCGGCGTGGGGGTGGGTAGCTGAGGAGTCACGGCTTGGCAGGGTCCATGCTCACCCTGCACGACCGTGGGCGCGGGGACGTGCGCGTGCCTGCTCCTTGGAAACACTCCCCACACAAGCGTGAGGAAGGAGAAAGCCGACCTGCAAAGGCACGTTGGTGACCCCGCCGGTGCAAGGCCTCCCACGCCGCAGGTTCCCGACATTTAAGATGATGAGAAAGATGTGGAGGAGAGAGGATGGTCCCAGTAGAGCCCCCTCCCCCGGGCGGGCGGCGCCGCAGCCTGGGGCCGAGGGGCTTGGGGGAGGAGCGGCTGCCGCGCCTGGAGTCTGTGCCCCACACTCCAGCGCCTTTGTGTTTGAGGAATAATGAGACTCCCTGAACTGGGGCCAGAGCCGGGCTGAGGCGGCGTGCACTTAGCAGTGAGCGGGCAAAGGAGACTGGTTCGGAGGGCATACAGAAAACCAGACAGCCAGACAGAGGAGGTGGCTAGGTGCTGGATACCTGCCACACCTCTTAGCCCATTCAGGCATTAATGCTTGAATGCATTATGCTTAACATGATAATTTCTAAAATGTTCTACTTTTATATAAATATACATATATACATCATATATATGTAAGTATATATACATATACGATTTGCTTATTTGTTTGAAAGGCAGAGCGAGGGAGAAAGAGAAACAGTGATTTAACTTTCTCTGGTTCACTCCCCAAATGGCCACAACAGTCCTTGGGTTAGGTCAGGCCAAAGCCAGAATAATGAAACTGTCCCGCACCCAGTGACTAGTCATTCACTGGGCTTTTAGAATTTACGAAGCTCAGTGCTAAATGCAAGGCATTGCAATCGTGAACCAAAGACACAGGGTCCTTGGCACCCTCAGCAGGTGGAAGGCTGAAAGGCAGAGGCAGCTCTTTAACAAATCATCATGAAGGTAAAGTTACCTCTGTAGTCACGGCTGGGCTAGGAAACTCAGGGGAGGATGAGAGGCTGTGGGCTGGGAGGTCAGGGCAGACTCCGGTCCGGAAGTGTGTGGGGCAGGGGAGAGAACATTTTGTCACAGTGGGTTAAGCTGCCACTTGCCACACTAGCGTCCCATGTTGGAGTCCTAGCTACTCTGTGTTAGACCCAAGCTGCTAGCACATCCTGGGAGGCAGCAGATAATGGCTCAAGTGCTTGGGCAACTGTTCTCCATGTGTGGGTGACCCAGATGGAGTTGCTAGCACTTGGCTTAGAGCTGGGTGCTGCTGTAGCCCCTTGAGGAATGAGCCAAAAGATGAAAGACAAATGTGGGGTGTGGACATCACTCTGGCTTTTCAATGAAATAAATGATTAATTAAAAAAAAAAAGTTTCGGGGCTCAGCAGAGTAGCCTAGTGGCTAAAGTCCCTGCCATGAACGCGCTGGGATCCCATGTGGGCGCAGGTTTTAATCCCAGCGGCCCCACTTTCCATCCAGCTCCCTGCTTGTGGCCTGAGAAAGCAATGAAAGATGGCCCAAAGCCTTGGGACTTTGTACCTAGTGGGAGACCCAGAAGAAGCTCCTGGCTCCCAGCTTCAGATCAGCTCAACTCTGGTCATTGTGGTCACTTGGGGAGTGAATCAGTGGACAAAAGATCTTCCTCTATGTCTCTCCTCCTCTCTGTATATCTAACTTTGTTAAAAAAAAAAATAGATCTTAAAATAGTTTGGGGTATTGGGCTGGTAAGGGTTAAACAGGGATGGAGGTGGAAGAGGTCTCATTCCTGGGAGAGAGGAGTGGGAGGCAGGTGGGAGGGAAGCCAGGGAGAGGGGGAGCGGAGAAGGGGGCCCTGGAGGCCGGCTAGGCGCCAAGTAGGAGTCCAGTCTTTGAAGGTCTTGGAGCAGGGGAGGGAGGCGATCAGATTTCATTCTGGGTCGGATTCCTCTGTGTGGAAGGAGAAGCTGTGTGGAGAAGGGTGAGTTGCCTGCAGCGGGAGATCCTCAACTTCTTCCATCTAAGCTCCTGTTTTCATAGAAACCGTAAATAGACACCGGTCCTTGCAAAATAGACAGGGATGTCTGTCAAGTCTTGGGCTGTGTGTTGCCTTGCTTTCTGGTAAAAATGTTTGCTGTTGTTAGGGATGACACACGAAGTAGTTACTAATAAACAGACAGGCTGTATAGAGTGAAAAGCTGTTTTCCCTTTACCCCAAAGTGCAAATACCCGGCTCTCCGCGCCTATCATTAGGGGCGGTTTCAGGAGTGTCCTTGCAGGCTCACCAGCTTCTTAAGTGACCCCCATGTATGAACTTAGCCATCGCTTATCCCTGTCAGCCCACTGCAGACTTCGGGCCAGCAGCTACGATGCCGATGCCCATGTCCCAGGCGGGCAGGAGTTTCTGGATTCCACACTCAGTTTTGGCTCCCAGTGCAAGTTTCTCCCTAATGCCAACCCTGGGAAGTAGCAAGGATTGGGTTCTGGCCATCCACATGAAAAATCACTTCTGGGTTTGGGGAAGGTACCCTGGAAGGGAGTTCTCTTTTTGCCTGCCTTGCAAATAAATACAGATGCAATTTACTAAAGAAAATGTTAACTGAGGCAGGGTGTTGTGGCACAGCCCAATAAGGCTCTGGTTGTGACTCCAGCATTCCATGTAAGTCCATGCTGTTTCATAACCAGCTGTTCAGCTTCCATCGGTTCCCTGCTAATGTGCCTGGGAAGGCAGCAGTAAATGGCCTAACTACGTGAACACTTCTGACCCATGTAGGAAATCCACGTGGAGTTCCAGGCCTGGCCCAGCCCCAAGCCCTTGTGGCCATTTGGTGAGTCAATGGCTGGAAGATCTCTCTCTCTCTCTCTCTGTCCTTCAAAGAAACAAATACATATCTGAAAAATTTTATTTATTTTTATTGGAAAGATAGATTTACAGGGAGGGAAGAAAATACAGAGAAAGATCTTTCATTCTCTACCATAAATAAATAGATCTCTTTAAAAAAGGAGAAAGAAAATGTCAGGGCTGGTGCTATGATATGTGGGTAAAGCTGCAGCCTGCAGTGCCAACATCCCCTATGAGCATCAGTTTATGTTGTGACTGCTCCACATTTGATCCAGCTCCCTGTTAATGCGCCCGGGAAAGCAGGAGGACAGGTCAAACCTCTCAGTCCCTGAGCCATGTGGGAGAGCCAGCTGAAGCTCCTGGCTCCTGGCTTTGGATTACTTCAACTTTGGCCACTGTGGCTGTTTGGGGGAGCGAGTCAGAGGATTGAATCTTTGTCTCTCCTTCTCTCTGTAAAATCTTATAAAATACAAATAAATCTTATAAAAAAACATCAACTAGAGTGCCATGAATTGCTTTTCCCCTTTTGTGTATGACTTAGAGACATGTTTTCTCATGTTTTCTCTGTAGTAGCATCATTATCCCAGCATTTGGATGTGCCCCAGCCTCTGTACCTAACAGTTCCCCATGGACAGCTGATCCAGTGGGTGTCCAGGTCCTAGAACTCTGAGTGACCCTGCAATGAACTGCCTGGCACACATGTCTTTTTTTTTTGGCACACATGTTTTTGTACCGGAATATGAGTTATGCCACAGATTCATGTCCTGGAAAGCTGGAAATGATGCTGCTATGTTGAGCATTATATGAATTTTCCATCTTGGTAAGACTGCCAAACAAATTGTTTTCCAAAGTTGTTAGTCTGGCTTGATTTAGACACCCAGTAAAGTGTGCCTTCTCCTTCATTAGAATATCTATATTTATTTTCATATCATCTGTCCTCCCCCAGATCTTCTGAGTCACACTGACACCGCAGCAAGAGCTGCTTGCCCCAGGGAAGCAGCGACTTTCCGCATGCCCACCCATGCAGCTCCACCCTCCGCCTGCCACAGTCCGACCTCTGCTCACCCTGAGCAAGGCTCTGGGCCATCTTCCACTGCTTTCCCAGGCCACAAGGAGGGAGCTGGCTGGCAAGTGGAGCAGCTGGGACACAAACTGGAGTCCATATGGGATCCTGGCACTTGCAGGGAGAGGATTAGCCAACTGAGCCACTGTACTGGGCCCTTGGGTGTTTGTTACACAGCAGGAAGACAAGGCAGATTGCTCCTTTGTTTTGTGCCCCCACCTCTCTGTTTCTAAAAGTCCCTAGCAAACTGCAAATCACCCAACACAACAGGCTGTCTCAGTGCGGGACTCACAGATGTCTGTGATGGTTTTGTAGCCCTCAAGTCAGCTGTGACACACCCACACCCGTTGTGGCTGCCCCCTCCATGGATGGTGTGTCTATGCCTTCTCGCTTTCTTTCACCTTTCCTGCCTGTCCCTCAGTAGGTTGTCACCATATCCTTTTCCAGCTCCAGGAAACTGTCACATGTCAGAATGCTCCACAGGTAGGATGCAGGTTGGTGTATTCTTCTTCCCCTTTGCTTTCTCTTATGACTCATTAGGAGGTCCGTTGCACAGGTCACAAACACATTTACACAAGAATGAAGCGACAGACTCTATCAGAGTGTGTACTGGTATCTAAGTCTGCGGGTGTGGGCTGCCATGGAAAAGGTTTCAGGGGGTGGGTGGTGTTAAGATCTGAAAGCCACTTTTCTGCAGCTCTTCAAGTTCTGTATTTTGTTTATTTACTTGTTTTTATTGGAAAAGCTGATTCGATTTACAGAGTGAAGGAGAGACAATGGCCACTACAGCTGGAGCTGAGCTGATCCTAAGTCAGGAGCCAGGAGTTTCTTCTGGGTCTCCCACAGGGGTGCAGGGTCCCAAGCCTTTGGACCATCCTCTCCTGGCTTTCCAGGTTACAAGCAGGGAGCTGGAAGGAAAGTGGAGCAGCTGGGACATGAATTGGTGTCTATATGGGACCCTGGTGCTTATAAAGTAAGGATTTAACCATTGAACCATTGTGCCAGGCCCCATTTCTGTATTTTAAAAACATTTTTTTTTTTTAATGTTTGTAAGATTTTATTTTGACATTTTTTACAAAGTTAATTAGGGTAAGAAGGTTCAAGGGCTACATGAAAGTGGATAATACTAGTATGTTTTCCATATTGTTACCTTCATGTTTAAAGGGGGTTATTTAAGGGAGAAGGCCCACCCAATTTCCCACCCTCCCCAGGTCCCAGATGTAGGGCATGCTCTGAGGTTCTTGCTCAAGTGGTTTTGATATTGCCACAGTCATGAATCACTGTCAATCTTGCCACTCCAAGCACTATGAGATCTTTGAAAAATCAACTGATTGACATAGTCCATCATAGCTGAGATGGTTGGTTGACCTGTTCTGTCTTCTCTGTTTTCTTTGTTAGGGTTCTGAGTCCAGCATTTAGATTAGGAAGATCTCCAAAGAAACTTCTTGTATGTGCTAACAAGTACAGGGCCTGGCACCGTCCATCGCTCCAATCAGCTGGTGGTTGCAGTTGCTGGGTTGGTACTGTTTTCACTCCCGACTTCCACTGGAACCAATGGGTGTTGCAGTCCAGCCTGGTTCTGCCCAGCACATACTTGGCCCTCACATAAACCAGCGGGAGCTGCAGCCTAGGTTGGAGCGACCCACAATAACCCCCACCAGGCCCACTCCCTACCCTGGTTTGCCAGTAAGTGTAGCAGTAATCCAGTCTGTCCCACACCCCATTCCACCCCAGCCGCTATCTTATTTATCTTAGTTTTATGTCCTGTGAAAGTGGTAACCCAAGAGGGATGAGCCCACTATTTCCCTCCCAGGCCTCTCCCACTCCCAGATTCCGGTTGATGCTGCGTCTAAGCCCAAACAACCCTTGCCCACTTTAATTTTGCTTGCACCAGTAGGAATAATCCGCCCAGCCCGGCTTTTCCCTGATCTGGTCCGCATGAGGCGCACAGGTGTGGTAGCTCTGCCTAGTCTGGTCTGCCCCCATCCCAGCCCATGCTCTCCTGCGGAAGTAGCTGTCCTGCAAAGGAACCCTCCCTTATTCCCCTGCCGGCTCTGCCCACTTCCTTTCTTGTTCTCAGGCTGGTAGGGCGCTGCGGTCCCTTCCGGTACAGGCAACCTCACCTCGGCATTCCATAATGTGCACTAGTCTTTGTTGCGACCAACCCTAGGTCGACCCACACTGGTGCCTGGATTTGCCAGTGGATAATGTGGACAGATTCAGCCTGGTCTTGCCCCCACGTCAGCCAATTGTATGCCAGTGGGTAGGTTTCCATGGCCTTTTCTGGGCTGTTTCCTATCATGTTTCTTGCGTTTACCTGCCAGGTCTGTGTCCTGCCAGAGGAGTTGCCCAGGCTCCTCCATCAGAACCTCTCCCAATGCCAGGTTTCACGCTTACCAGTGGGTCCATGAGCCAACCCTACTCAGTCCACCTCCTGTAATAACAGGAACTGTGGCTTTTCCTGACTGGCCTTCCACCCAATCTGGTTCTTGCTGTTGGATGTTCCAGCCCAGCCATGGTTTGTCTATACCCACATATGGCTCACACATGGCTCAGTAGGGGTTTGAGACCCTGCCTGGTCCATCCCACATCTGCCCTGGTCCTCCAGAACACCAGGGGGAGTCGGGGTCCGGCCCGGTTTGGTGCATCCAATCCCAGTCCACACTTGTGCCAAGGGAGACTACAACTGCTTCCAGATCAGAACGCAGCTCCCCTTCCAGGCCATATGCCTCTTGGTGGGAACCTCAGCCCAGCTAGGGTTGTCCCCTTTGCTCCCCTAAAAACATTTTTTTTTATTTGAAAGAATGATAGGGAAAGAGAGAAAATGGGGGAGAGAGAGATCGTCTGTTAATTCATCCTACTTTACCCCCAAGTAGCTACAGCAGCCAGGGCTGGAGCAGGGAGAAGCCAGGAGCCAGGAGCTCTACCCAGGTTTCCTACTTGGGTGCAGGGGCCCAAGCACATGGGCCTTCTTACACTGCTTTCCCAGGCACATTAGCAGGGAGCTGGAGCAGAAGTGCAGTAGCTGGGGTTTGCACTAACACTAGGATATGCGATTCCGGTGTCCGAAACTCTAACTTGTTGCACCACAACTCTGGCCCCTCTATTTCTCCAGCCTAGAACTCTCCTGTGTACCCAAATGCCTGGTGCAAACTCTGCTTGGACATCTCCCTTGGAGATCTTTAACCTGACACCTTCAGAATTAACTTAAGACCCAGGCCCCAAACGTGGGTTTTCTCTTCCACTCTGCATTTCTGGGAAAGACCTCCTTGTCTATCCAGTTGCAGCTGCTGGGATCCTGGACATGGTGCTGGCCACTCACTCTGCTCTCAGTGGGTCAAACACAGCTCCACATCTTTTTTTTCTTAAGATTTATTTTATTATTTTTAAAAGATTTATTTATTTATTGGAAAGGCAGATATATAGAGAGGAGGAGATACAGAAAGATCTTCCATCCACTGGTTTACTTCCCAACTGGCTGCAAAGGTTGGAACTGAATTGATCTGAAGCCAGGAACCAGGAGCCAGGAGCTTCTTTTGGGTTTCCCACTCTTGAATGCAGAGTCCCAAGGTCTTGGGTCATCTCCACTGCTCTCCCAGATCACAAACGGGGAGCTGGATGGGAAGTGGAGTAGCTGGGACAAGAACCAGCACCCATATGGAATGCTGGCACATGCAAGGTGAGGAGTTCAGGCAGTAGGCTACCGTGCAGGGCCCTGAATTTTTGTTTTTAAAGCAGGGGTTCCACTGTGTAGCAGTGGTTTCTTTCACTGCCTTATCAAAACCTTCATTGCTATTTATGTCACTTTCTAACTTGAGTCTCAGGGACTTCTTTTGAAAGGCTGATGGTCTTCCATCCACTGGTTCACTCACCAAATGTCCCCAACAGCTGGGCCTGGACCAGGCTGAGCTGGAGCTGGGGGCTCAAGCGCTGGGGCCACCTTCTGCTGCCTCCAGGGTTTGCAGGGAGCTGGGGTGTGGGACGCTGCACCCCAAAGGCCAGGCTGAATGCCAGCACCATTCTCAATGTGGCTTTTAAGTTGGGTGTTTTCTTGTCCTTCCCCTGACCCCACAAACACTCTGTGCTCCAATATGTCCGCAGCTCCTCCTGGCGCTTACACTTGTGCCAAGTCATGTTCTTTTTCAAGAAATCTTGGGTCCGGCATGGTGGCGTAGTGGTTAAGGTCCTCGTCTTGCACACCCGGGATCCCATATGGGCGCCAGTTCTATCCCGGCAGCCCCGCTTCCCTTCCAGCTCCCTGCTTGTGGCCCGGGAAAGCAGTCGAGGACGGCCCAAAGCTTTGGGACCCTGCACCCACGTGGGAGACCCAGAAGAGGGTCCTGGCTTCAGATCAGCATAGCATCGGCTGTTGCGCTCACTTGGGGAGTGAATCATTGGACGGAAGATCTTCCTCTCTGTCTCTCCTCTCTGTATATCCGCCTTTCCAATTAAAAAAATAATAAAAATAAATCTTAAAAAAAAAGCAATCTTTTAAAAAAAGAAATCTTTCAGAATTTCAGACAATTTCTATTTAAGTGGAAATTTTTTTGAGGGGGTTGATATGAATTTTGTTATTACAAAGATAACTGTACTGGTACTTATCCAAGCACACTGCCTGGGACCCATGGTTACACCTGGAGGCTGGCACTCCTGCCACCCACGTGGGAGACCCCTCCATGGAGTTCCCTGCTCCTGGCTCCAGCCTGGCCCAGACCCGGGCCTCTTCGGCCATCTTGAGTGACCTCGCTTCTCAAAAAAAAAAAAAAAAAAAAGCAAACTTTTTTTCACGGCAGCCACTGTGCCTCACTCTAATGGCGCTCAGCTGAAGTGGTCTGCGCCTCTGCCAATCGGGTATCCTCCGCCTCCAGGCCCAGCAACAGCGTGCTTTTGTACCTTGGGAGCTGCTGGACCAGGAGAGGAAGCAGGGGTAGGTCTGTTCTGCGGCAGCTGGGGGCCAGAAGGGAGGCTCTGAGGCGGGGGATGGGCCTGGAGGCAGCCTCTTCCTTCTCTCCCTGCAGGAGAGTGGTGGGGAGGGGCGGAGACAGGCTCCCCTGCTTGGGGCCAGCTTGGCGGAAGGGGTGGGGGGGGCAGGAGAAGGCAGCCTGCCTTTCTCCGGCCCCGAGGGAAGGAAGGAGGGATGGGGGGAGGGCGCAGACTGCACGAGGCCAAGTGTCTGGCAGCTGGGGGAGGGGGAGCAGCCAGGAGGGGTTAGAGCAGGCTTTTTCCAGGAGCTCTGGCAATGGCTTCAGGCCCTGCCAGGGAAATCAAGAACCTTGGGAGCTTTATTCCCGCCTGGAGCTCTAGCCCTGAGGGGTCAGGAAGGCCTAAAAGTCCCTCCTATCAGGAAAAGATGTTTTCCTAAACTCAAGAACAATTTGTCTCCTGTTTATGGCCCCTAGAATGCCACTCTCAGGTCTGGTTTCTAACTTGCCTGTAGGCAGTTAGGCAGGCCAGCCAGGATCAACCTTGGCTGCCCACGGGAATGCTGGGGGCTGGGTAGGGGCCCTAAAGGCCTGGCCTGCTGCAGTAGGTGTGGAGTGCTGCCTGCAGGGAAGTGCCATGAACTCAACTGGCCCACTGTGTGACTGCGCCAGCATGGTAAGGAAACACTGCATGCAACGTGTCAGCAATACAAAAGATAAATATTTATTCAGAACAAAACTTTCAACCATTGATTTTACATTCTAAGCCACGAGAAAATAGCAAAACATGTAGCAAAGGATAAACAAAAATTAAAAAGCAGTGTACTGCCTTTTCTACTTGAACTTAATTAACACTTAGTTGACCATGCCCTCTGGCCTGTTTCCCAAGAACGGTTCAGTGTGAACTGTCCACTCATAATTCTGGGGGAAAGCGGCCTGTGTCCGGAGGCAGGAGGTCAGAGGTCGCTGTGGAGCTGCCGCTCAGGGTGCACGAGTGGACCTGGGCAGGGCAGGGCACCCCCATTTCTCACAGATGGCAATGAAATGAGCGGGAAAGGGGGAGGCCTCCAAGGGTCCCAGCCATACTTGAATCCACAGGTGGTACCTTGGGAAGCAAGCCGTGAGCCCTGGATATCACCTACACCCAGGCAGTGCAAAGCCCCTTCCGGATGACTTCTCAGCAACTCCGGGCACATTCTGGAGAGATGAGCCTGTTGGGCCCACAAAGGTTGAGGAAATTGTTGTGAAGTGTGAGAGGTAGTGGGATGAGCACCGGGCTTGGGGGCAGGGAACTCCACTAGAGGCTCACTCGGGCAATAGACAGCTGTGTGACTTCGAGCCAGCGCTGGCTACCTTCCCAGGGGACTACTGTGTTCTGGACCAAGGCTCAGGCCACAGAATCCTATGAAACACCGGCTTTGGAGCCACGCACAGAGCTGTCCCAAGTCCACCCATTTCTTATGCCATTAGAGAGGCCCTTGGCCACCATTCAGAGCTTATTGATTCAGAGAATATACACTTCTAACAACACTGATTTCACAGATTCTCAGACCACGGAAGCAGCAAGTGATAGGGGGATGGGGGAGGGAGCTGCGCAAGGCAGACACACTGACTGTTTTCAATTCAACAAACACTGATGGAGTGCCTACCACGTGCTGGGCTCCCTAACCTAGTGCGGGGCCTGGCAGCACAAGGGTTGAAAACAATCGGGGGAGAAGACAAGGCCTGGGCAGTTTGGTACCAAAAAAAAAAAATTAATAATAATAAAAATAATAAAAAATAATAAAGGAAACCCGAGATACAAAAACGAAAATAGAGTTTAAAAAAAAACGAGGGAGGGGACAACCGTGTCTGCACGCTCCTCCAACTTTCCGTAGTGGCTGCTGCTGACGGAAGTCACCAACTCAACAGCTCCGCAAATGCAGCAAACTCGGTGTTAAGAAGGCATAGAGATGTCTCTCGTAGGTTTTTAAAATATCTCCTTCAAAAATGATAAAAAACGGTTTGAAAAAAGGGTTTTGGCACTTAAGGGGGTGGGGTAAGCTGGCTTTAGTGTTCACGAGGGCGGGCGGGCGGGCGGACGGACCGACAGGCGGGCGTTCAATGTCCGGCCACGCCGGTGAGCTGCGCTGCAGCCACCGAATTGTGAACTGCTTTGGGACACTGGGCAAACGCGTGTCCCCGCTTCCCACAGAGGTTGCATACGATGCCCTTTCGGCAGTAAGGGCTCAGGTGCCCTTCCTCCCCACACCTGAAGCACCTGTCTTGCGTGCAGTTGCCGCTCATGTGGGTCCGGGAACCACATTTAAAGCACGTCTTGGGCTGCCCCTTGTACCAGCTGTAACCCCGCTCAGCCCCAAGGAAGAAAGCCCCCGGCAGGTGCCTAACACCGCCCTCCCCCTGGCGCAGCTCGATCTCGCATTTGTACTCCCCGGTCCAGATCCCAAACCTATCGGTCACTTTCACGGGCACGGCCAGCACGTCGCAGTGGCGCTTGAGCCAGGTCACGATGTCCTCCACGTCCACCGTCTCGTTCCGGAAGAGGATGAAGAGCGTCTTCAGGCTGGACTTGCTCCGCCCCAGCACCACAAAGTTCTCCCAGCAGTCCTCCTGCTCGCGCTTCTCCTCGTACACGCGGAGGAACAGGGCCAGCTTCTCCGCCGAGCGGAAACTCACGTCGAACTCGCGGCTGCCCGGGATCTGAATGACCGCGAAGATGTCGCTCGGGTCCATGCCGATGGAACGCAGGATGAGCGCGCCCACCACAAAGTCCCGGGTCGGGCAGGCGCCTTCGTCTCCCTGGAAACAGATACGCACCAGAAAGCGACCCTTGCCCGGGCCCCCAGCCGCCGCCGCCTGTTCCTCCTGGACCGATGGCTCCGCGTCGTCCTCGGCCGCGCCGAGCCTCGCCGGGGTCGCCATCATCGCCGCCGTCTCGGCTTTCTTCCTCCTGCCCGCCTCGGCGGCGCCCGCTTTTTTCTTGCGGGGGTCTACCCCCTCTCCGGAGGGGTCTCTCCGGTGGCCTTTCGGGTCGCCGCGGCCGGCCGGAGGGAAGTCGCCGAGGCTCGGTACCGCCAGGCCTGCGGGGGCGCTGAGCCCGCCACCCGCGCCGCACGCGCCGCCTTCTTCCTCCCGCCGCGGCGGCCGAGACTCGCGGAACTCGCCTTTTTTCTCGGCCAGGTTCTTCACCACCTGGGCCCAGCCCAGCTTCTCGCGGCCGCCGTCGGCCTCCTCACCTCGGGCCGCCGCTGGCCGCGCCAGAGGCAGGAGCTGGGGCCTTGCCCGCTTCCTCTCCTCTTCCGCGCTGCCGCCGCCGCCGCCGGTGGCCATGTTACCTCCTTCCCAGCATCCTCCACTCACTCCCGCAGCCGAAAGGCGCCCATCGCGCGCGCCCGCCCGCCCAGAGCTGACGGGGGGTTGGGGCTTTTTTTTTTTTTCTCTGCTTTTTAAAAAAAAATCGGACGCTTTTCTCCCCGCCCCCCGAAAGGTATTTCCTCGCGGCGCGGCGGGGTCAGCGCCGCCCCGAGCGCGTTGGAAGGTGCCGGGCGGGGTGGGCGCCGCGCCCGCCGCATCCCCAGCTCCTCTCCCCGGGCCGTCGGAGGCGCTCGGCCGCGTCCCTTCTCCCCCTGCGCCGACTTGGCAGCGTCGGGCCTCGCTCTCGAGGATTTGGGATTTCGCAACCGGCCCTCGAGGCGGCGGTACTCACGCCCTCACGGCCCGAGGGCGGGATGCAGTTGGACGCGAGTTGGCGGCGAGTCTCACCCATTTTGTTTTCTCTGCCTTTCTCTGTTTAAAAAGCAACGAGATTGGGTTCCCGCTTCCCTCGCAGCGTGCCGCGTGCAGCGATGGGTTAAGGATATTTTCAAGCGTAGTTAGAAAAGTACTGCAACGAACATTTCTACTTTTAACTTTTTCGAATTAAGTTTTTTAGTAGTTAAAACACAAATTAGATTGATTTATTTGAAAGGCACAATTACAGATATCAGGCCTGCGCAATGGCACAGTGGTTAAATCCTTGCTTTCCACGCGGCGGGGATCCTATATGGGTACTGATGCTTCATTTCCCACCCAGCTTCCAGCCTCTGGCCTGGGAAAGCAGTGGAGCACGGCCCAAAGCCTTGGGACCTGTAGCCGCGTGGATGACCTGGAAGAAGCTCCTGGTTTCTGGCTTTGGAGGGCTCAGCTCCAGCCGTTGCGGCCGATATGTCTCCTTTCTGTACATCTGGCTTTCCAATGACGATTTTTAGAATCTTTAAAGAAAATTACATTGTCCATGCCCACAATAATGGACATATGACTGTGTATGAAGAACTATACTATAGTAATGATATAGGGGAGCTCAGTGAGGGGGGGATTGGGATAAGGGAAATCCCAGGGCCTATGGAACTGTATCGTAAATAATAATAAGTAAATTTTTAAAAATAAACAATTTTTAAAAATTACAGATCTAACATCTGTAATGGCACTTGAAGGTGGAAGAACAGCGCATTGAAACACAGCATCAGCGAGGAAGGATGGCATTTAAAAAAATATACTTTATTTTAATTGGAAAGTCAGATATACAGAGAGGAGGAGAGACAGAGGAAGGTCTGTCCTTTTTTTTTTTAAAGATTTATTTTTGTTATTTTTTCATTGGAAAGGCGGATATACAGAGAGGAGAGACAGAGAGGAAGATCTTCCGTCCGATGATTCACTCCCCAAGTGAGCGCAACGGCCGATGTTATGCCAATCCGAAGCCAGGAGCCTCTTCCTCCAGGTCTCCCACGCGGGTGCAGGGTCCCAAAGCTTTGGGCCGTCCTCGACTGCTTTCCCAGGCCACAGGCAGGGAGCTGGAAGGGAAGCGGGGCTGCCTGGATTAGAACCGGCGCCCATATGGGATCCCGGGCGTGCAAGGTGAGGACCTTTAACCACTTGCGCCACCACGCTGGGCCCAGGTCTGTCCTTTGATTCACTCCCTAAGCAGCCAGCCATAACAGCTGAAGCTGTGCCGGTGTGAAGCCAGGAGCCAGGAACTTCTTTCTGGTCTTCCACATGGGTTTAGGGTCCCAAGGTTTAGGGCTGTACTCAACTGCTTTCCCAGGCCACAAGCAGGGAGCTGGATGGGAAGTGGGTCTGCAGGGATTGGAATTTGTGCCCCTATGGGATCCTGGTGCATGCAAGGCGAGGACTTCAGCTGCTAGGCCACGGTGCCGGGCCCCCTGAGCTGCTGCTTTCTAAGAGGAAACCACTCGATTTTCTCTGCAGGCATGAGGGTTGTGTTTTTGTGCAGAGACCCATGGGATGTGTATTTATAACGTCATTGCTGGGTCTCACAAGACTATTGTCTTAAAAATTCACCTGCCATGTACTCAATTTTGAGTCCTTGCTGCTGTTGCCTTCGCAGAGCCAGACTCAGTGCTTTGACAGTTCTTGGATATGCTCCCCGCCTCTAATGGGAAACCTTCCCTGATCAGTGTCTCCTCTTTGTTGGGATCCTTCAAGCAAAGTTTAAGACTACTGATTTACCAGAAACTATTTTTAAAATGTTATTTATTTTTATTAGGCAAACTTACAGAGAGGAGACACAGAGAGGAAGATCTTCCTTCTACTGGTTTATTCCCCAAGCAGCCACAATGGCTGGAGCTGAGCTGATTCAAAGCCAGAAGCTTCTTCCTGGTCTCCCACGCAGGTGCAGGGTCCCAAGGTCTTGGGCCGTCCTCAACTGCTTTCTCAGGCCATAAGCAGGGAGTTGGATGGGAACTGGGGCAACTGGGATCCGAGCCAGTACCCATATAGGATCCTGGCGCTTGCAAGGGGAGGACTTTAGCTACTAGGCTATCACGCTGGGTTCCAGAAACTATTTTATAGGATTGGAATTGGAATTGCATGGCATTTGTATGACCACCTGGTAAAGCAAAGTCTTCCCATCTATGATCCTACTTTCTCATTTATTTGGGTCTTGTGAATTTCAATAAAGTTGGTATAGAGTTGTATTTGTAAAGGTCTTGCATAATTTTGGTGACTTATTCCAAGAAAACCACATGGCTTGGTTGTATTATAAGTGTAGTGATTGTAAATGTAAAAAAAAAAAAAACAAAACACATTGATTTTCATTTTATTTTAAAGCGACAGGTCTTCTTTTAAAAAGCTTTAAAAAAATATCTTGATGCAGATATAGTTTCAAAATGCATTTGTAATGTGGAAGAGAGATCGTAGTCATGTTAGCTCACTCCCCAAACACCTGCCACGGCCAAGGGTGAGTTAAGTGCATCTTTGCTGCCTGTCAGGGCATGTGTGGGAGGGCAATGGAATAGATGGGACAAGAACAGGGCACTCCCCTGTGGGATTCAGGGTTGGGGTTGCCCCAAATGATGACTTGACTGTTGTGTCAATCCTTGTTGGTGTTTCAGAGGGAATGCAGTTGAGTTTTTAAAAACACTTACTTACTTACTTGTTTTGAAAGGCAGAAAAAGGTGTCTTCATCTGCTGGTTCATTACACTCCCCAAATGGCCACAATGGCTGTCCCCAGACACGCACTTGGGAGACCCAGGATAGAGCTCTTGGCTCCTGCTTTTGCCTGGCCCTAGCTCTGACTGTTGTAGCCATGTAGGGAGTGACCCAGCAAGTGGAAGGATCTCTGTTTTTGTGCCTGTCTCTCTGGCCACACTGCCTTTCAAGCAAACCAATCAACCATTCTTTAACAAAGTCAGTCTGGAGGTCGGTAGCTCAGAGCTGAGATTGTGACTTCTGCGTGTTAGGAACCAGGATTCTTCTGTTTGCTCTATCCTGTGTGTTCAACATTTCACGGTCCAAATGGATACTGAGCTTGTGCCATCCCCTCCCATTCTAGCAGGTGGAAGGAGGGATGGAGGGGAAAGACATGCCACTTCCCTTGAGGATACTTCCTGATGCATTACATGGACTTGAACTTGGCTGCATCCACCTGCACCTCAGTCCAAGTTCTTATTGGTGGAATTTTTGGGACTTGCACTAGTTTCTTCTGTTTTCCTGAAACAGAAAATGAAAGAAGGAAAGATGAAGGGAGGGAGATCCAAAGACTGAGACTGTGCACAGGAGACAGAGTGGGGAGAGAAGGAGGACACTAAGTTAGGCTAAAGCTGAGAATCAGGAACTTCATCCAGGTCTCACATAAGGTCACCTGCTGCCTCCCATGGTCTGGAGCCAAGACCGAGCCTGGGCACTCCCCACGGGGCCTTAACTGAGAGAAGGAGACACACAAGATCGGCTGGAATAGAACTGATCCAATCCAAAGCCAGGAGCCAGAAGCTTCTTCTGGGTCTCCCACGCAGGTGCAGGGTCCCAAGGCTTTGGGCCATTTTCTGCTGCTTTCCCAGGCCACAAGCATGGAGCTAGATGGGAAGCAGGGCTGCTGGGATTAGAACCGGCGCGGTCAATGTGAGGACTTTAGCTGCTAGGCTATCGCGCTGGGCACAAGTTATTTATTTTTATTGGAAAGTCAGTTTTACAGAGAGAAGAGACAGAAAGAGCTTCCGTCTGCTGGTTCACTCCCCAAATGGCTGCAATGGGAGCTAGGACAGAAGCGGCGCAGCCGGGACACAACTGGAGCTGACATGGGATCCCAGGCCTGCAAGGTGAGGATTCAGTTGTTGAATCATTGTCCTGGGAACCCACAATGATTTTCCTACTGAAAGGTTGAGTAAAGCCACCAGGGAGTGGACAAGCAAGTGGCGGAGAAATATGTGACTTTTTAGGATAACAGGCAGATCAAATTGAGGGGTATTTGAAAACAAGGTTGCAAAGACAGCAAGTGTGCAGCATGCTTTGCCTGGAGAGGTCAGTCCCTCCAGGCCATCCGTAGTGTCCTTGGATCGCGTTTCCTTGGAGACCGAGACGCGAGGCCAGTAGTGTGTCGAATTGGGAACTTTTAGAGTGGCCCGTTTATTACGAGATCCACGCCGAGATCCTTCTTCTTGTGGAGAAGCCGGTAGGAACTCCAGGAGCTCAGGGCCTCCCGGACTGACGCCTCTTCTTCCATCTTCCCTAATGGCGAACAGCATCCAGAAGTGAGTGAAAGGCGCCTTGCAGGGTGGCGGGGCGCATGCGTGGTCCTCTCCGCTAGCCTTTCCACTGCCCCGTCCTGGCCCCGCCCACAGCCCAGAGCCCCGCCCACTCGCCCTTTCCCGCTCGGGTCGGGATGCCGGGCCGCCTAAATGGCCATTTCCTATTCCAGACTCCACGCGGGTCTCAAAGTTGCTTCTCGCAGTAGCAGAGGCTGGCGATGATGGAAGTTCTTTCTCTTCCCGATTCTTTGCAGACCCAGCCACTCTGAGACGCACTCCACCTCCCGCAAATTGCAGGTTCTGGTGAGTGCTGGAGGGTTGGGAAGAAGGGGCTTGCTGACCCCCGCAGGCACCTGCTCTCCCGCCCGCGGTGGTTGTTGTGACAGCTCCTCCGCAATTCCAATTTGCAGTGGGATGCGAGCCTCGTTAGCATTTTCCTGCAGCTTCGTCAGAGTGTAGGAGTAAATGGTGCTGCTGTGTTACTTTCTGGTTTCCCAAGCGTGGGACTGGTCCCAAGGGCCGGTCTCTGGTTTCCCAAGGGTGGGGACTGGGTCTTTTCCGTTCCTTCTGCTTCTCATAACGCTTGGCACTTTGTTGCCTAGATGCGATCAGTAATTTCTAGCTATACTAAAAAGCAAAGCAAAACAAAACAACCCCCAAACCTCACAGTTTGTGGAGCGCCTACAACGTGTTTTGCAAATGTCATGTGTTGGAATTCTTTCGCAAGTCTTCAGGACTAGAGTTTATGATTAAATCCACCTCAGAGGTGAGAAAACCGAGGCTCAGGAAGGGTGTCGGTTGGTAGAGGTCCCAGATGTCTCTGAAAGGTGGGACTTGGATTGGAACTCCTTGCTTGGTGATGGATGGGTCATGTTCTGTTACAGTGGTCAAAGAAGAAAACCAAGCCCCCTCTTCTGCCTCCACTCCAACCACAAGCTGGCAGCGGTGGCCACAATAAAAGCAAAATCAAGACTTTCACCAAGTTCCAGCCAGGTGGGCAGAAGCCTTTGGGGGTTGGTGTGGGGGTCAGGGGCCCCGGTGTCACTGTTGCTGTGAGGTTAGGGTAACTAGCGACTTCCAGATTTGAGCATCGGTGCACCTCCCGCTTCTGTCCAGGGTCATTTCTGGGCCTGGGGGTGGGGCACCTGTCCAGGGTCCTTCGGGAATCAGCCCCTTTGGCCTCTGGCTCCCGCTGTGTCCTAATGCCCATCTTCTGCTGGAGAAGGGGCGTGGAGAGAGAACAGGGACCTGGGTGACCTCATGGGCAGTGACTTCTGTTCAGGTTGCAGGGGCTGTAACTCTGTCCCATGATTGCCTGCTGTGGCTCCAGGAAGTGGACATGTGGTTGGGTGAATTCACAGGATGGTCTCGGCTGTGTTGTGGTGGTCATGCTTTCCAGGGCATTTGGAGACCGCGGCTCAGGTGGACACAGGTTCAAATCTTGACCTCCCTATTCATCGCTTTGGAATCCATGTCTCTCTCCACCTCGGTCCTGGTGCTATGAGGAATTGGAAGGGCTGGAACATTCTTCAACAGGCCCCTTTCCTAACACGTGCTGTGTAGCACTCCTTTAGTGTTTGGGAGTGTACCTCACGGATTCTAGAACGTGTACACACAAGGTGCGCATGTCATTACATCCCTGGAGGCCCCGGGTAGAAGATGGTGCGGGGTGCAAGGACTGAATGGCAGAGCAGCTCCACTTCTCACCATTTGTTCTGCCTGGTAGAGGTTGGAGTTTAGCTCCCCTGGGGGGAAACCTCTGCTCAGCTCCTTGGGGGGAGGCCTGTACTCAGCTCCTTGGGGGACCCCTCTGCTCAGCTCCTTGGGGCAGGGGTGACCTCTGACAGCTGCTGGCAGGACCAGTGCAGGTGCGGGCAGGGGGACAGATTCTCCTTACACAGTCTCAGGCTCATTACCGCTGAGCGAAAGTGGAGATTGAGCTCACTGCCCAGTTGCACCAGTACTACCTGCCGGTTGGGGACTGGGAGATGCTCACCCAGCCTTGTGAGCCAAATCGCCAGCAAGGACCTGGAGAAGCACAGAGGCTGAGAATGGAAGATTAGCACGCCACCTCACCCTCTGTGCTACCCAGCAAGAAAAGGGAGCAAAGCCATACAAACAAGCCTGGCTGATTTAAAAAAAGAAAGATTTATTTATTTTTATTGGAAAGTCAGATATACAGAGAAGAGGAGAGACAGAGAGGAAGATCTTGCATCCATTGATTCACTCCCCAAATGGCCGCAACGGCCAATGCTGCGCCTATCCGAAGCCAGGAGCTAGGAGCTTCTTCCGGGTCTCCCATATCAGTTCAGGATCCCAAGGCTTTGGGCCATCCTGGACTGCTTCCCCAGGCCAAAAGCGGAACTGGATGGGAAGCAGGGCTGCCAGGACATAAAATGGCGCCCATATGGGATCCCCATGTGTGCAAGGCGAGGACTTTAGCCACAAGGCTGCTGTGCCCAGGTTCTAACTTTTTTTAAAAAAATATTTATTTATTTGAAAGGCAGACTTACAGAGAGGGAGAGATCTTCCACTCACTGGTTCACTCATACTCCCCAAATGGCTACTGCAGCCCAGAGCTTCTTCAGGGTCTCCCACATTGGTGCAGCAGTCCAAGTCCTTGGGCCACCCCTTGTTTCTTTCCCAGATGCCTTAGCAAGGAGCTGAAGCAGAAGTGGAGCAGCCAGGACTCCAACCAGCACCCCATGGGGTGTTGGGGTTGCAGGTGGATGGCCACAGTACCGACCCCAAAAGCAAATCTTGATTAAAGTCCCACAACTTACACAAATCAAAGGTGTCGGTGTTGTCCGGTAGGTAAGCTACTGCCTGTGACAGCAACATCTCAAATCTTAAAAAAAAAAAAGCAAAGAAACCCTGGTGCACCCCACTGTGGAATGCCACCCAGCACCCAATACGCGAGCGCTGTTGGCACACTGGGTGCGTCTCTGGAGAATGCTGCGCTGTGAACAGTGATCTGATTCTACTTCCGGGAGTGACAAAATGATGGAGAAGTGGAGCACAGTGACAGGTGCTGGGGGGAGGGGGACTGAAGGTGGGGGAGGGAGCAGGAGGCAGGACGGCCGTGGGGGCGCTGCACCTCTTGCCAGCACCCTGGCTGTGACACTGCACTGTCCATCAGCTGTGGTGCCTTGGGGAAATGGAGTGAACGGCACACACAGCCTCTCTGTCCGTGTCTCTGGACTTGGGCTAAAATAAAAACTTAATTACACAACAGGGCTACTCCCATGAGAGCAACACTATTTTTTTTTAAAGATTTACTTATTTTTATTGGAAAGTCAGATATACAGAGAGGATGAAAGACAGAGAAGATCTTCCGTCCGATAATTCACTCCCCAAGTGAGCGCAACGGCCGATGCTATGCTGATCCAAAGCCAGGATCCAGGAACTTCTGGGCATCCCACATGGGTGCAGGGTCCCAAAGCTTTGGGCCATCCTTGACTGCTTTCCCAGGCCACAAGCAGGGAGCTGGATGGGAAGTGGAGCTGCCAGGATTAGACCCAGCACCCATATGGGATCCCTGTGCATTCAAAGCGAGGACTTTAGCCGCTAGGCCACACTTCCGGGCACAACACTATTTTTTTTTTTTAAGATCTATTTTTAAAAAATTTTATTGGAAAGTTAGATATGCAGAGAGGAGGAGAGACAGAGAGGAAGATCTTCTGTCTGTTGATTCACTCCCCAAGTGGCCACAATGGCTGGAGCTGAGCTGATCCAAAGCCAGGAGCCTGCGTCTTCTTCTGGGTCTCTCACATGAGTACAGGGTCCCAAGGCTTTGGGCCATCCTTCACTGCTTCCCCAGGCCACAAGCAGGGAGCTGGATGGGAAGTGGAGCCGCCGGTATATGAATTGATGCACATATAGGATCCCGGAGATGGAAGGTGAGGTCTCTAGTCACTAGGCTACTGTGCTGGGCCCTGATACAGTTTTTTATATCTAAGAAAGAAACTTCCCAAATGTGGGGAGTCTTGTATTCTCTTAAAAGTTTGGGCCCAATGTTTGGGCTCAATTCGCTAATCCTCTCGCCTCAAGCATCAGGATCCCATATAGGTAGGTGTTGGTTTATGTCCTGGCTACTGCATTTCTGATCTAATCCAACTCTTTGCTTGTAGCCTGAGAAGGCAGAGGAGGATGGCCCAAAGCCTTGGGACCTTGCACCCGAGTGGGGGACCCGAAAGAAGCTCCTGGCTTCAGATCAGCTCAGCTCCGGCCGTTGTGGCCACTTGCCCGATGATCCACCGGATGGAGGATCTCTCTGTGTGTCTCTTTCTCTCTGTATATCTGCCTTTCACAAAAAAAAAAAAGCTTCAGTAATTTACACAGATGAATAATAATGCCTTAAATGGTTATCTTTCTAAAACACTTTTTAAAAGAAAAAGATTTATTTATTTTTATTGGAATGGTAATAAGGATTCCCCCATCCACTGACTGACTCCCTAAATGCCTGCAACAACCAGGGCTGGGCCAGGCTGAAGCCAGGTGCCTGCAGCTCCGTCTGGGTCTTCCCTGTGGATGGAGGGGGTGACTTCCCATTTCTCAGGGTGTGCATTAGTGGGAAACTGAAATCAGATGCTTAGCCAGGACTCGAACCTAGGAACCTCCTATGAGGATCCTGGGTGGCACTGCATCAAACGCCTGTCTCTCTGGATGCCCCTGTGCTCGGTCGCCTCCTTCGTATGTTCCCATCATCACTGCGTCCCCCCTGGGCTCGCCCTGCCCTCAGCCCAGGGCCCACCAGCCTGTTCCATTCTCTGGTGTCATGTCCTAAGGCTGTGACTGCACTGGGCTGGGGACCGGAGCCCCCTCTGGGCACAGCCTTCCCGGTGCCCTCACCTCTCCCTGTTCTTTCCCATCTGTCCTCAGTGTCACATCGCAAGCCCACTGTGGCGCCAACACGCCAGCCAAGGACCCACTCGGACCCATTTGCCAGGGAGACCACAGATGGAAGGAAGACCCAGGCCCAAATCCGGCTGACTAGGGTGCGTGTGGCATCTTTCCATGGGGCCCAGGGTCCGGGTGGGTGGTTCTGCCACAGGACCCATTGCGTTCTCCCAGCAGCTGGCGCCTCTGCCTGTCATCTCGGCTTAGAGCTGGGTTGCACAGCGCTGGGGCCAGAGCCGGTTGAATGAAGCATTGGCAGAAGAATCAGAATCTTGTTTTATCTTGCCTCTCAAGGAGCATCCTGACGGCCTGAAATTTCCAGGGAATGAACCTGCTGCCCAAATGGAACGCCTCAGTGCAAGGCTTATAGCCAGGCTTTGCATATCTGTTCACATGTGGAAAATCTCTCTGTCTCTCCACTTAACATCCAGGTCTTAACTCACTGCAGGGCTCAGCCACACCCTGCAGTTAGTTCTAAGCTTACACAAAATTCCAGTGTAGCAGACAGACAGATGCTGGGACTCAGAAGTGCCACCTTCCAATTCCAGCGCCAGCACTTGGTGGCTGTGTGACTCTGGATGTGCCCTTCAATCTTTCTGAGCTTCCTGCAGCTTCACCTGTCAGCAGGTAGAGTCTGCCCGCCAGGAGCAGGAGCTGACAGCGTGTGCCACCTGCACAGCCACTGTCAAGGTCTGCACCTCAGACTGCCACCGTCCCTCTTAGCAGGGGTGCCTGTTGCTACTTCTAGTTCTCACTGATCCGAAAGGACCATTTGATATATGAGGTGCATGCATCTTTGCTTTATTTACCCAGCTACCGGCCACCAGCAGACAATGGGGAATTGCCACTTCCGGAGGAGGCCTGCATGGGGCAGGCGTCCTGCGGCGTCCCCTGAGGCCTTGGCCAAACTCGACCTGACCCCGGTCCGACCGCCTCCTCCTCCCTCCACACGCAGACGATGCTCAGGAACCGACGGGCCGCACTGCAGGAGCTCAGCAACCAGGAGCACTTCCTGTCCAAGCTGAATGAGGAGCTGATGAGGACCATCCAGGACATGGAGGACAGCACGGCGCTGAGTGTGCGGGAGATGCTGCATCAGCAGGACACGCTCGCGGTGAGGCCCAGCCCGGCGCTCGGGCGCCCCCTGCTGCTCACTCGCGGCCGGCGCACCGCCGATTCACAGCTGTCCCAGCTTGGGACACACCCCGGAGTCCCCCTTCCCCGCGCGAATAGGCCCAGAGAGGCCCGAGCCGGCTGGCCAGGGGCACATGCGAGATTGGAACCCAAGATGTTGGGAAACGCGATCCCTGCTCTTTGCACCACGCCCCGCTGGCGCCTTTCGGTCAATGGGTGCAGAGGGCAGAGGGGTCTCCTGGCACCCAGGGCCAGCAAATGGGGCTCAGTGACACAGGCTGCCCAGCAGGGAGGGACTGAGCCTGGCCAGGGTCTGTTTACACTTGAGGTGTTCATCCCAAGCATCTCCTAATGGTCGCTAGAAAGCAGCTGTCAGTGAGACAGATGCTGGTTGTGGTGGGACTACAGACTGGAAGCTCTGTGTGTGTGTGCGCCTGTGACTCAAACATGGAGAATCATGAAGGCTGCTTGGGGAAAGGGCTACCTGGCCAGGAACCCATAGAGCAGGTCTTACCTGGCAGAGTCTGGGAAGGTTCCAGGTGGAGGAAAGGTGCCTGAAGACGAGAGAGGGCGTGGCTCCGAGAGCTCTTCGGTGACACCTGTGCACCATGGTGACATTTAAATGAGTGTGGCTAGTAGGGCCTGGCTCCTGGGTTGAGCCTGTGTGTTGGGTGTGTGACAAAGCTGTTAGCTGGGGAGGGGAAACAGTAAGAGAGGGGACAGTCCCACTGGACCTCAGCTCTCTGGGCTGGTTGCTGGGCCAGGGAGGCAGCAAGACTAGGGTGAGCTGTGCCTACCATCCTGCAGGGCGTTGTCAACATCCTGGAGTACTCCAACCAGAGGAGGCTGCAGCAGCTCAAGGCTGAGTTTCAGGAATGGCAAGACCAGGAAAAGCAAAAGATCAGCTGTGAGAATCCCACCCCTCTCCCCAGCCAAGGCCTCAGGCCCGTCCTCTCTGCTCTGGGCAGAGCTAATGGCTCACTCAGCACTCAGCGGGCCCTGGACAGGGTACACTCTCATTCTCTCCCATTTTACAGACAAGGAAACAGAGGCTAAGAGAGGTGAAGCAGCTGGCGGAGGGGAGCTCCAGCCTGGCTCTCATTCTTGTGGCTGGACCAAGGCTGGGTCTCCTGGTTCTGTCCTGCCCCCTTGACTTGTGGTTTCTTCACCAAGTGGATCAGATCCTCCTGGGTGGGGTGGGGCAGGGGAAACAGGCGGCCTCTGATTCTGGGGGTCCTGATCAGGGAAGGGGGTGTACTGACGCCAAGTTAGTCCTGCTGTGGGCAAGTCCTGGGAGCTGGCACTGCCCCCTCAGGCTGGTCTCCCTCCCCCAGGAGTGTGTGTGGAGGGGAGGGCTCCGGGTCCCGGCAAGGGCCAGCCACTGGCCAGAGGGATCTTACTCCCTGTTTACTTCCCTTCACAGTGTTGCCTGGCCTCCTGCAGGGGTCACCACTCCCAGCCTCAAGTGGGATGGACCCCAGGCCGTTGAGGATAACTTGGTCACTCCGGGACTCTCCTTGGGGGAAAATCCTGAGGGCAGATCCTGTTTCTGTCCTCCCTCCCCCTCTTCCAGGCCTGGAGCAGCAGGTGCGACATCTGGATGCACAAAACTGGAAGATCCAAGACCAGGTGCACTTCCTGAGCACATACACGGACCACGAGTATCCCGTCAAGCTGGTGCAGATCGCCGCCCTCGGGCGCCAGGTGCAGCAAGCCAAGGAACGCCAGCAGGTAGGGGCGCCCCTGCTCTGACCTCCGCCTGCCCCTGCAGTCCATCCCACTCCCAACTAGCCACAGGCCGTGCCGACAGCCCTGTGGCCTTCCCCTAGGACGAGTTGAATGACTTCAGCAAGATGCGCAGGCAGATCCTGACCTCTGTGTGGGCCAAGATCCGAGAGAAGCACCAAAGGTCTCTGAGGTTGCTGGTGGCGGTGAGTGGTTAAGTGGCAGGCTGCGTGGAGGGGTGGAGGGTCTGTCCCCTGTCTCTCTGTCCTCCCCGCCACCCCACCCCGCTGTCTTCTCTACCCTGCCTCCTGCCTCCTGGGTCACTCCGGGCACCAGATGGCTCCTTTGCTCTGCAGAAAACCCAACGTCCCCACGAAGAGGAGCTGTTGCGGAAGATGCTGGAGAACAGGTTCATGCAGAAGTGCTCCAGCAGGTTCCAAGAGGTGAGGTGGCTGCCGTTCCCGTGGGAGGGAGCTGTGGAGTGTGTGTGTGTGTGTGTCCAGGGGGAGTGTGTGTGGGGCATCACTAGGGGCTGTGGGTGGAGGCCTGGGGTGGCTTGGGGTGACTCCCCACCCACTCGCGTCATTCAGCACCCAGCTGGGGCCAAGGTGAATGCTGGCCAACAGCCCCTTGCCTGGGACCTGTTAGCAGCCCTGCCTTTTGCCTCCACGCACTCTGCCCTGACCTGGTGCTTCTCCTGGCCTGACCCTCTTGTGTGCCCTCACTGCGAGTGCCCCTTGCTGTTGCTGCCCTGTCTTGGAAGCCGGGTCTATCCTGTGAACAAGTCTATTCTATTCTCCTAGATGTCTTTTTTCTTTTTTTAAAGGCAGAATTAGAGAGATTCCATGCACTGTGTCTCTTCCCAGATGACTACAATAGCCAGGGCAGGGCTGAACTGGGCCAGGCCGAAGCCAGGAACTTTTTTTGGGTCTTCTGTGTGGGTTCCAGGGGCCCAATTACTTGGGCCGTCTTCTGCGACTTTCCCAGGCACGTTATCAGGGAGTTGGATGGGAAGAGGAGCAACCGGAACTTGAACTCGTGTCCTTATGGCATGCTGACACTGCAGGCGGCAGCTTTATCTGCTCTGCCACAGCATTGTCCCCTCTCTGGGTCGTCTTATTCTCTGGGCTTCTCACCTTCCAGCCATCCTCTGTCTCAGTTTATCGCAGAGTTCAAGAGACAGATACCTGCTCTGAGGACCGAGGTGAGGGCGTTGCAGGCCGAGATGTGGAACCCCCGGGAGATCGTATTTGAGGACATTCTGCTCCGGAGACCCAAGTAGGTGACCTGCTCCTGCTGTCGCTGTGGGTGCTCCGGGCTCTGGGAAGGAAGAGCTTGGAGCTGGGTGTGTGTGGGGGTGTGTGTGTGAGGAGGCCTGGCTTGCCACTGGTTTCTGCTCTGGGTCCTGTTTCTGGGCTTCCCTCCTGTACACAGCAGGTTGAGTCAGAAATGCTGGGTAAAGGCACTCCAAGTTTCTAGATTCCACATGCCAGCCGCGCAGGTGCAGCCCCCTCGCGTTTGGGTTGCAGATGGAGAGTTGAGGGCACGGACGGCTGAAGCAGCGAGTGGCCCAGAAGATGCACAGCAGGTCTCCCCGCCTTCCCTCCCTTAGAGGAGGCCCCACAGTGGGTTCTCCCAAGATACCAGGCACCATCGCAGCACTGGGGTCTGCTATTCATCCCCGCCCCCTCCCCCCACCCGTCCCATCTGTCCCTTCTCCTTTTCCTTCAAGGGAAAGATACTGTTGCATTGACCATCCACAGGGCCAGGCCCTGTGTGAGTGACTGACCCAGGCCCCTGGGGCGCCTTGGAGGGACCCAGCACAAAGTCCGGGTGGTGCTGTGGGTGGTGGGGTTGCGGGGAGGTGGTGGCGGGAACAGAGGCCCAGGAGAACAGGTCCTAGGACAGGCAGGGATGGGTTCCCTGGCAGTGTGGCATTCCACTCAGGGTCTGGAGCACGGGCACACGTTGACTGGCACAGGATGAGGAAGGACAAGCAGATGTAGCTGGTGATGCTGGCTCCCTCGACAGCAGGGACCCATTGTCCCGAACTCCCCGGGCTGGCTGGGCGGGGTGCGGCTGAGCCTTCCAGCTGAGCTTACAGAGTCTGGTGTGCTGGGGCATCCGCAGGGCGCTGAATCGGAAGAGGAGAGCCAGGACCCTGCCTGGTGCGCCTAGCTAGGATGTCGCTGCTGCAAACTGCAGCTTAGCATGCTGTGCCAGCATTCCCGTCCTTGTCCAGTTCAACATTTCGGTTATTTGTGTGCGTGGGTGTGCATGTGTGTGAGTGTGTGCAGAGGGGCTTCCCGGGCACAGGCTGCGTTTTGGGATGGGCTCCCCAGGAAGTTCTGAGCATGTTCTACAGAGCAGGGCTGCCCCGAGCCTGTGCTCACCCCTAACTCTGACACCCCCACACCTGATTGCTGTTTGCTGCCAGGTGTACCCCAGACATGGACATCATCATCAACATCCCCGTGGAGGAGCTGCCGTTCTAGACCTCAGCCTCGCCCCGCACCACCCCAGCCCTCCCTGCTCCTCTCCCTGCTCCCCTCCCCCCCTGCTGGCCGCCTGGTCTGTGGAGTCTTGAGTTGTTTCGCTCCCAGCCCAGCTGGTTCTTCATTCAGACCCTGGGCCGTGCAGTTCGCTCTTCTTTCCCTCCCTCCCTCAGTCCTGCCCTACCCGCCGTGTTCTCTCTGTCCCTGTCTCTCTCTCTCTGTCTCTCTCTCCCCCTCCCCACATCCTCTTCCTTTAGCACTGCTGCTGGGCTGGGCGAGTGGGGAAAATTATCAGTGCGACTTGCCATTCCCTTCTACTAATAAAGTTGGATTTGCACTTGCTGGGCGTGGACTCTGAGGATGTCATGGTAATAGACTTGATCCAAAGATAAGGGATCAAGCCGCTGGGCTCACCATATCGGGCTCCAGGCCTCTCCAGAGCCTGGGCCTGCGCCAGCCATCCACACAACCCGGTGTGCTCTCCACTCTGTGGAGGCCTGTGCCAGGCTGGAGGGCAGACCTGCTGACATGGACATACCCAGGCACTTGCTTGGCCTTCCCTGCTGGTGGTGTCTGGCCATCCAGAAAAATGCACGAGGTTGCGGTCACGGACTCACACAGACCAAGGCACAGGGTGGACCCCTCCCCACTGCACACTTTTGCATAGTAGCCTTTGAGATGCCCCGCCCAGACCCCTCTGCCATCTCAGCAAGGCCTCAAAGATGCCCTGGGCAGCAGTCAGCCTCCTCAAGGACTGCCTCAGGTATGTGAGGGCTGTGTACCCACTGCCCGATGGCTGCTTCACGGCCAGGTTTCGAAGGCCCAGATGGCTTGGCTGTACTGGGACACCCTCTGAGGGGCTGCGCTGGCTCCAGAGTTCCTTGTTCACTCAGCCGTGGCTGCCCTTGGCCTGCAGCAGGGCCCTTCTACTGCCGGTCCCAACCCCTCTCCTCCCTCGGCTGATGGCTCAGAGGACGCGCATTCCTAGACTGGGTCCCATGCTGCGCTGCACCTCTGGGGACCCAGTCGGCTAGGGCACCCGAGAGGTTTGGGTTGTGCTTGGGGCCGGGGTACCAGCCAGGAGGTCTGTTGACAGGTGGCAGAACAGCCTACTCAGATTGTCCTGGGCACCTCAACAGCCTGGGTGAGGCTTCCCCAGAAGGTCAGTGGTGGTATTGTCTGGCACCACATGACTGGTCTGCCTAGGCAACCTCTTCCCCAAACCAACACTTGTATGTCTCCAACATGCTACTTTTGCCGGGGGTTCTGTGCTGTTCCTGGTACCCAGCCTGTTGCACAGGGGGACAATGTCCCTGACTAGATTTTTCAGGCAAAGTTTGGACCCATGCTCGATCTGGGCTCAGAGGAGGAGGGTGCCTGTGGGCAAGGGAGAGGTGGGAGGGGGCAGCATGAGGTCTTGCTGAAGCCAAGAGGTCCTCCCAAAGCCAAGGGGTGCTCCAGCACCAGCCTGCAAACTCAAGCCAGTTAGACCCTATGTGAGGGCTTACATCCTTCAATTTATGAAATCATTATAACTCTTGGTGAGTTAAGTATTTTCCCCCCCACAGATGAAAAGACCAAGGGAGGAAAAAAATAACTTTTCCAAAGTTATCAGGTTAGTAAGTGATAGAAGCAGATTCTTTTTAAAAATGTATTGTTTTTGGACCTTACATATGCCACCATCCCACATGGGCACCTTTTTTGTGTCCTGGATGCCCCACTTCCCATCCAGCTCCCTGCTTGTGGCCTGGGAAAGCAGAGGATGGCCCAAAGCCTTGGGACCCTGCACCCAAGTGGGAGACCCAGGTTAGTTTTGGCTTAGTTCTGTCCGTTGATTCACTCTCCAAGTGGCCACAACGGCTAGAGCTGAGCCAATCTGAAGCCAGGAGCCCAGATCCTCTTCTGTGTCTCCCATGTGGATGCAGAGTCCCAAGGTCTTGGGCCATCCTCAACTGCTTTCCCAAGCCTCAAGCAAGGAGCTGGATGGGAAGCAGGGTTGCTGGGATTAGAACTGGCACCTATATGGGATCCTGGCACGTTCAAGGCTAGGTCTTTAGGTGCTAGGCCACCGTGCCAGGCCTTGGAAAGTTAGATTTTACAGAAAGAAGAAGAGACCCAGAGAAAGATCTTTCATCCACTGGTTCACTCCCCAAATGGCTGCAATGGTTGGAGTTTGAGCTGATTCGAAGCCAGGAGCCAGGAGCTTCTTCTGTGTCACCCACATGGGTGCAGGGTTCCAAGGATTAACCATTCTCTGCTGCTCTCCCAGGGCACAAGCAGGGAGCTGGATGGGAAGTGGAGCAGCTGGGACATGAACCTGTGTCCATATGGGATCCTGGTGCTTGGAGGTGAAGGAGAAGCCAGTGGAACCAGCAACCAGCCCCACAATTTGTTTTTAGATTACTGTTTATGAGGAGGGAGAGGGCAGGTACTTCCATTCACCCCTCCAAATGTCTGCACCAGGCAGCACTGAGCAGTGCTGAAGCTGGGAGCAGGGAGTGGAGAGACCCACTCTACCACCTGAGCCCTTAGCTGCCCCCTCCCCGGGGTCTGCATCAGCAGCTGAAATAGGCAGGAGCCCAAGCTGGGACGGGTACACAGGCCAGCGCATCGCAGGATGCAGGCATTTGTACCGCTAGGCAAGAGCTCAAGTGGGCTGACTGTCATTTGCCACTTACCAGGAAGTGATAGGGCTGGAATGTTGGTGTCCCTCCAGGAGTCCCTAATGAGATGAGTGGCGAGGTGGGCATTGGGGCTTTTTATGAAGGAGACAGGTTTTTAATTTCAGCTGGACCCAGTGAGTTTGTCCCTTTTCCCCCCCCCAGCTTTCAGGGAGTGAGCTGTGACAGACATCACACTTGCTGGCTTCTTAACTTTCAACTTGCTTTTCTGCAAAACAGCAACAAACAAATTTCTGTTGCTTAGAAATTAGCTGACCTGAGTATTTTGCTATGCTTGTAGCAGCCAGATGTGGATGTACCGAACAAGTCCAGGAGATGGCGGTAGAGGCCAATAGACACTCACCTGCTGCGAGCCTGACCAGGCACTGGCTGGCACACAGGAGCCAGGTTAAGGCCTCCTGAGGCAAGGTGTCTTTGGGGATTCCCGCAACTGGACCGCTGGAGTCAAAACTCCAACCACAGGGAAAGTCACAGGATCTGTGGTCTGACCGTGGAGTGCATGTGTCAGAACTGCAAAGTATATGCTTACAATGAAAGAATGAGGATTGGATTTGATCTGTAATACTGCAACAAGGTGGAGAAATCCACCATGGGGAAAGGGTACGGGGAGGGCCTGGGGGAATCCCAGAGCCTATGAAACTGTGTTATAAAATCAAATGTAATTAAACAAACAAACAAACAAACAAACCACTGGGCCTCCTCAGTTGCTGAAGCTTGGGCATGCCCAGATGCACATGTGACAGTCCATTGTGCCTGTATTTCTTTTTTTTTTTTTTTTTTTCTTCCCCATAACGTGCTTTAATAGTCATGCAAGTGTAATAGACATCATACGTATTTAGGAATGAAATGTGATGTTCAAAACTTTATTATTATTTTTAAAAGACTTTATTTTTATTAGATTTACAGAGAAGAGGAGAGACAGAGAGAAAGATCTTCTGTCCTCTGCTGGGCCATCCTCTACTGTTCTCCCAGGCCACAAGCAGTGAGCTGGGTGGGAAGTGAAGCATCTGGAACATGAACTGGTGCCCGTATGGGATCCCGGCACATGCAAGGTGAGAACTTTAACCACTAGACCAACCTGCTGGGCCTTAGTGCCTATTGAAAAAATCGTTTTGAAAGATTTAGAGAGAGGGAGAGAGAGAGAGAGAGAGAGTGAGAAAGAGACACACAGAGAGAGACAGGGACACAGAGAGAGATCCTTTATCTGCTCTTGCACTCCCACAAGGCTGTAATGGCTGGCACTGGGGCAGACAGAAGGCAGGAGCCAGGAGCTTCTTCTGGGTCTCCTTGTGGCTGCAGGCACCCAAACACTTGGACTGTCTTGCTGCTCTTTCCAGGCATGTTAGCAGGGACCTGAATTAGAACCAGCACTGTTCTAGGAATGCTGGCATTTCAGCGGGCAGCTTTCACTGGTATGCCACAATACTGGCTGTCTTGTCTACTTTAAAGAAAATAAAACTGCTTATTTATTTGAAAGGTAGAATGATAGAAAGAGATGAAGAGAGATCTTTCATACGCTGGTTCAATCCCCACTAGCAGAGCTGGGCCACACCAAAGCCAGGAGCTGGGCACGCGTACATGGGTGGCAAGGGCCCAAGTGCCTGGACTGCCACCTGCTGGCTGCCGGGTGCGTTAGCAAGAAGTTGAATTGGAAGAGCAGCCAGGACTCTAGCCAGCAGTGTGAGGGGGAATGCTGGCATCACAAGCAGCTTCTCAGCCTGCTTTGCTGCAGGGCCAGCCCCTCTTGCCTCTTCTTGATGAGTACTCCATCCGTGAGATGCATCTGGACCATCGGAGTGATGCCTCGGCGTCACTGCTGTGGAGTAGTGCAGCGGGTAATTGCACGGACCTCGTCCCTGTCCTGATGAGGGGCGAGCACGTGGCTCTCCTCTGGGGTTACTCTCATGCTCTGAGCATTTTGTATGCACTTTGTCTCTTAGTGCAGAACACATTTTCCCCCCTAAAAACATGTGCATTAACGCCTGCATGTGATTATTGAAAATGGTGGAAGTATTTTACTGTCCTAGGCTATCACACTAATTCTTTTCAAGTCGTTTCTCATAGTTCCTCTCTGTGGTTGTGCCACGAATTCAGAGGATGAGTTAAACAAGTGTCTTTGTTTGTGTGTTTGTTTTAGTGATTTCTTTGTGAAATTTTGATGTTTTGATAGTGAGTGAAAGGCTTCAAAACGATATAGCCAGAGAACTCACACCTGTCCACATCTGATTTCCTCCTCCAATAGACGTAAACATTTCCTTCCTTTTAAAAATAATGTATGCGTGTGTGAGATGCTTTTGTTTCTCTCTCTTTTCCCTTCTAACAGTCTCTTTCCACCGGAAGAGATTCCAGGTTACTCAAGGTCACTGAAACCAACAACAAGGGAGAAATACTAACCAGAGGCCAGAACTTCACGCCCGAAGGAAGGGAACACACCGTGAGAATGTAATGAGGCAGACGGGGCCAAAACGCCCTGCGCCACTGATTGGATTGCATATGAGATCAAAACCTGGGCAGCGATCCAGGCATGATTGGAAGTCTGTGTCGGGTCAAGTGGATGTGGAGCCCTGTTTGATTTGCTAAACACAGTGAGCGCTCAACAGGATACCCAGCACTCAGCACTTGAAACCACACTTTCTTCTCTCTCTCTCTTTTAAAGATTTATTTATTTTTATTGCAAAATCAAATATAGGGAGGAGAGACTGAGAGAAAGATCTTCCATCTGCTGGTTCACTCCTCAAATGGTCGCGATGGCCAGAGCTGGGAGCCAGAAGCTTCTTCTAAGAAGAATTAAGAGCTATCCATGTTTTCTTGTATACATTGCTTATCTACATCTATAAAGATGTGTTTGTTTTGATTTATCTCAAAATCCTTCTTATTTTTTTTGTGATTTCCTGCTTTACCTATAGATTATTTAGAAAGATATTATTCTATTTCCCAAATTTCTTTCTTTTGTTTTCTGATTTAATTACTTTGTGATCAGAAATCTACTTTGTATGATCTCATTCTTTTTGAGTTGTTAATATTTATTTTATGGCCGCGCTGTGGCCTAGCCTGGAGAATGTCCCATGTGTATTCCTTGATTGTTATGTGGAATGGTCTATGGATGTCAGCTGAACTTGACTGGCATTCTATGTTCAGGTTTCCTAGTTCCACAACGCTGTAGTAACCAACATCATAAAAACAGAATGGAGCCCAGAAATAAGTTCATGCATTTATGATCAACTTTTAAAATTAGTTAGCTGATATTTATTTGAAGAAGAGAGAGAGATTCCTTCTCCTGGTTCATTCGCTAAACCCATGGTTAGGCCAGGCCAAAGCCAGGGATCTGGAACTTACTCCAGGTTTCCCACATGGGTACATGGCAAAGACTCAAAGTGCTTGAACCATGATCTTCTTCTCAGGGTGCATATTCACAGGAAGCTGGAGAGAGGAAGGCTAGCTGGGGCTTGAATCTGGGCACTCCAGCATGGGATATGGGCATCCCAGATGGCATCTCAGCCACTGTGCCAGGTGCCGAGCTCTGTGGCCTCTTGTTTTTAGAGATTTATTTGTTTTGGGAGAATCAAGATGGCAGAATAGGGTGAGAACAGGTTTAAGCGGATGGAGAAAAATCAGCTGGGGTGAAGCAGAGAGGGCACATTCCAGGAAGTGGGAGAGGACAGGCCGACAGCAGAGGGACACCTGCAGACTGATGGACACAGAAAGCAGCGGAGACAATGTGTGGTGCTGCAGTGACCCCAAACGCCAGCGGCCTTCAGTGAGCAGTGATTTGAATTGCACCGGCAGCTAAAACTCCAGCAGCAAACAGGTGGCCGGGGGTGTTCACCAGGAACTCAGGAGGTGAACCCAGACACAGAACTACCTGTTCTGCTGGTTCGTTTGATTTGACCAGGAGCAGAGAGAGAGCAGAAGATCCCAAACAGGTGGTGCAGGAACAGGATGGTTATCACAGCCCAAAACCCCACTAGAGCCAATTGGGCGCCATCTTGTGTAGGGAGGCAATGGTTATGGGAAGGGACTGAGCCTGCACTGTGCTGGGAGTGAATCATTTTGGGCTCAGTGAATTGCAACAACGTGGCATCCTTAGGGTTTCACCCAAAAATAGGTCCAGGTGACTCTAAGACCTAATGGCCAGTAGATAAAGAACTACATGAGTTTCACACCAGGTACCAAATTATACAGTGTGGCAAAGATTTAGACAACTGTAAGCTGCACATGCTCTAGCATCCTGGGAACCGCCAGGAACTGGGAAAAACATTGTACAGACAATGGTGCAAAATAGTGTGGAATCACAGTATATACAGTGCTGAGGCAGGAGCTGGACTACACAGACCATGGTGGAAGCTTAACATAAGAGCCCAGATCTGAAACTCACTGGAGGAGTGGCACAAGTGGCTGCAAACAATGAGCTGTGTACCAATTACAATGAGTAAAATCAAACTGCAGACTCATGGGTGACACAGCTTGGAAACTTGCCCTAAGGAGAAGAATCTGCTATCCAGAAGTACAATAACCAAGAGCAAAAGAAGAGACAAAGGCACAATGAATATTATTGAAGACTCCCCTGCAAAGGAACAAAAGTCTTTGCCAACCTCAGAGTTAACTGAAGATACATCGAGAAAATGGGGGATGAAGATTTCAAAACACTTGTTATAAAGCTTCTTATCAACAATGAGAAGCATGTAAGGCAGGAGTTCAAGGAATTTAAGGAATATGTCACACAGGAAATGAATCAAGTGAAAGCTGGTATCTCAGAAATTATGAATATAGTGGAGTAAATAAAAAGTACAGTGGAGAGACTCCAAACTAGAATGAATGAAACAGAAGAAAGAATCTCAGAACTGGAAGATATTTCCTGTCACCAGGGGGAAACAAGCAAAAAGCTGGAAGCAGTGCCAAGTCAAGCTAAAAAAAATATTTAAGAACTGCAAGACACTATTAAAAGGCCAAATATAAAAGTTATGAGAGTTCCACAAGGTGCAATAAATGAATCTGGATATAAAAATGTATCTCATGAAATAATAAAGGAAAATTTCCATAATCTAGAGAAAGAATTGGGACACAACATCCAGGAAGGGCACAGAACTCCCAGCAGGGTTGACCTAAACTGATCTTCATCACAACACATGATAATCAAGCTCTCCTCAATTGAACATAAGGAAAAAAAAATCCCTATATGGGCTCATGAAAAAAAATCAATTGACATATAAAGGAATGGCCATTAAACTTATAGCTGCAAAAAAAAAAAAGAAAGAAAGAAAGAAAAAAAAGTCAACCCAGAATAACATACCCAGCAAAACTTTCCTTTGTCTTTGAAAATGAAATGAAATTCTTCCACAGTAAAAAAAAAGTTAAAAGAATATGTCTCTTCCAAACCTGCCCTACAAATGATACTCAAAGATATTCTCTTAACAGAGAAGAAAAACAGCACCCACCAAAACCAAAGGTAGGGCCCGGCATGGTGGCCTAGAGGCTAAAGTCCTCACCTTAAACATGCCAGAATCCATATGGGTGGTAGTTTTAATCCTGGTCGCCCACTTCCCACCCAGCTCCCCGGTTATGGCCTGGGAAAGCAGTTGAGGATGGCCCAAAGCCTTGGGTTCTTGCACCCATGTGGGAGCCCTGGAGAAAGTTCCTGGTTCCTGGCTTCGGATCAGTGCAGCACTGGACATTGCAATCATTTGGGGAGTGAATCATCGGACAGAAGATCTTCCTCTCTGTCTCTGCTTCTATTTGTATATCTGACTTGGCAATAAAAATAAATAAATCTTAAAAAACCCACAAAGGTAAATATGAAGAACATCCCAGTAAAATAACAGTAGAAGGTTAAGTCAATAAACAAACCGCTACTAAATGACAGGACCAAACTGCCACCCATCCGTATTAACCCTGGGTGTAAATGGCTTAAACTCATCAATCGAATGTCATAGATTAGTGGACTGGATTAAGAAACAAAATCCGGACCCAGTGGCCTGGCCTAGCAGCTAAAGTCCTCACCTTGAACACTCTGGGATCCCATATGGGCACCAGTTCTAAACCTGGCAGCTTCGATTCCCATCCAGCTCCCTGCCTGTGGCCCTGGGAAAGCAGGAGGAATATATGTACACACAATAAGATGCTGTTGGTCCCTAGCAATAGAGATTCAGTCATGGGTGACGCCATTGGTGAACGGGGGTGGGGGGCGGGGGGGCATGCTGTTCAGTGAAACAGGCCTGTCACAGAGGGTGTGACTCCAAGTGGTATTTTCAGTAACCAGTTGCACAGGTGTGGACAGTTGCACAGTGTGGTGGGTGGGATGCCTGGAGAGTTACTCAGCGGGCATGACACTGCAGGTATTCTAGAGGAGTAAATTATTCTTAAAAGAATTTATTTATTGTAAAGTCAGATATACAGAGAGCAGGAGAGACAGAGAAAAAGTTCTTTTGCTCTTATTCCCCAAGTGGCCATGACGGCTAGAGCTAAGCTGATCTGAAGCCAGAAGCTTCTTCTGGGTCTTCCACATGGGTGCAGAGTCCCAAGGCTTTGGGCTGTCCTCAGTTCCTTTCCCAGGCAAGCAGGGAGTTGAATGGGAAGTGGGGCAGTCAGGATTAGTACCAGCACCCATATGGGATTCTGGCACACGCAAGGTGAGAACTTAGCTGCTCGGTTACTGTGCCAGGCCCAGGAGTAAGTTTCAGGAGTAAGTTTTCATGACCTGCTGTACAACATAGCGTTCATAGTTAATGCTGCAGTTTTGTGCAATACAGCATTTGTTGAAGATAGATCTCAGGTTAACACTAAAAACATCCCCCTATCCAGCCAGAAAGCAAAAGCAACCATATATAAATAAACTGGGAGGTGATCAACTCTGTTAGCTTGAGTGTGTACTCTGTCTAACTCATTTGATTGTAGACACTAAATGTGCATCAGTAGCATTGTTTAAATAGTGGCATGCTGCTGTAGTATGACCAATAAAAGAAAGAGTGATCTGAGAATGATGAATTCTGAGATACAATAGGATGTTCATGGGACTGACATGATGGCTCAATTGTCTAATCCTCTCTCTGCAAGTACTGGCATTCCTTGTGCGTGCTGGTTTGTATCCTGACTGCACCGCCTCCCATCCAGTTCCCTGCTTGTGGCCTGGAAAGGCAGTAGAGGATGACCCCAAACCGTGGCATCCTGCACTCACATGGGGAGACTTAGAAGAAACTCCTGACTCCCAGCTTCAGTTCAGCTCAACTCTGGCTATTGCATCTATTTGGGGAGTGGACCAGTAGATGAAGGACCTCTCTCTCTTTTTATGTCTCTTTCTCTGTAAAATCTGCCTTTCAAATAAAAATAAAATCAATCTTTAAAATTGCTTGTGGCCCCAGGACTTCTCTGTGAGTATCATAGGGTCCCACACATAGGGCAAACTCAGTGTCATGGTCCCTAGACCCATGTGGTCACTGGTTTGGGTGCTAGCTTTCTCCTGGGTGCCTATGTGTGAAATCCTGTCCTTTTTGCACTATGCTGCCTCTGCCAGGCTCGCGTGAGAATGATAGCATCACACAGGCTGGAAGTGCTTAAGCAGTATTTATTGAATTTCTGATGTCAGAAGAAACACATCACATTTTACAGGCAGTGAAATAAGGGGATCTTGATGTGGTGGGGGGAAAGCTACATTTCTTCTCGTCTGTTTGCCCCGCTTCCGTGGTGGTGTTGGCAGTGTTTACGGTGGTGGTGGAGGCAAAGCATTGACAGATCTTACACTCTTTTTGGTGTCATTCTTGGCAGAAATAGGATAAGCTGTGATACTATGTGGAGTCATGGGCATGGTTTTTGGGGTGACGACAGCGTCGATACCAGCTGAAGGTTGGGTGCTGTTTCTTGTCGGAATGGGAAAGACATGTTTTGTTTTTATCTTAGCAAAACCTCTGTTAATTTTTAACATTTCTGGGATATCATCGCCGATGACATGGGGCACCTGATTTCTCAGGTAGCTTTTGAGAAACTGAACCACTCTGGCTTCAAGGCAACACCTTTTCTTCTTGCATTTCTGGATCTCTTTCTCCTCCGCGGTGCATACGTTCTTGCATCTCCCGAAACCCATGGCGCATTTTTTCAAGAAGAGAACTTCTGTATGAAGGAAAGAGAAAACCATTGTAGCACAAATAATGAGAGGACATTCCAGCTGCTGGAGGGAGAGAAGTGACATTAGGGGGAAACTTCTTTCTCCAAGTGGTCGGTGTTTGGGGAAGTTGGTGGCACCAACTGACTAAGCCATCACAGTCTTTATGTGTCTCTGGAATCCCAAACAAATTCCTGGCTTCATCTTGTTCCCTCCAATAACTTTAAAAGTCTGAGGACGTAAGATCACTAGGGATCCCAATTCTTTGCTCTTAGAAAAGTATCAGAGATCTCCAATGTAGCAGCTCACAGCTGGGCCAAGCATCACAGTTCCATCCTCGTAACTTTAGAAAATTCCAACCTGGGTAAAGTTGGTCATGATAATTCAGCCAGGAGAGTGGTGCCATGACATAGCAAGCTAATATCTGACTATGGCGCCGGCATTCCATATAGACACTGGTTTGTATCCCAGCTGCTCCACTTCCCATTCAGCTCTCTGCCGGTAGCCTGGGAAAGCAGTGGAGAATGGCCCAAGTGCTTGGGACGCTACAGCCAGGTGGCAGACCAGGAAGAAGCTTCTGGTCATAGATACAGATCAGCCCAGCTCTGGTCATTGTAACTGTGTGGGGAGTGAACCAACACATAGAAGATCTCTCTCTCTCTCTAACTGTAATGCTGACTTTCAAGTAAAATAAGTAAATATTTAGAAAAAGAAAAAAAAATCAAGGGGGGGTGCCCAACATAGTGGCTCAGTGGGTAAAGCTTTCCTCTTGCACGTGCTGGGATCCCATATGGGTGGTAGTTCTAATCCTGGCAGCCCTGCTTCCCAACCATCTCCCTGCCTGTGGTCTGGGAAAGGAATCGAGGACAGCCCAAAGCCTTGGGA
This sequence comes from Ochotona curzoniae, assembly GCF_017591425.1. NCBI lineage: Eukaryota > Metazoa > Chordata > Mammalia > Lagomorpha > Ochotonidae > Ochotona > Ochotona curzoniae. The sequence continues at coordinate 16,307,330 of NW_024465894.1, read as the reverse complement.
CCCTGCCCTGCATGGGAAATCTGGGAGAGCTCCTGGAACCTGGCTTTGGATCGGCTTAGCTCCAGCCATTGAGGCCACTTAGGGAGTAAACCTGTGGACAGAAGATCTTTTTCTCTGTCTCTCCTGCTCTCTGTATATCTGCCTTTCCAATAAAAATAGATATATTTTTAAAAAGATTTATTTTGTTTTTATTGCAAATATATATATGCAGAGAGAGAGAGAGAGAGAGAGAGAGAGAGAGAGGAGGAGAGACACCGAGATGAAGATCTTCCTTCTGATGGTTCACTGCCCAAGTAGTCGCAACAGCTGGAGCTGTGACAATCTGAAGCCAGGAGCCAGGAGCTCTTCCGGGTACCCCATGCGGTTGCAGGGTCCAAAGGCCTTGGACCATTCTCCATTGCTTTCCCTGGCCACAAGCAGGGAGCTGAGTGGGAGGCGGAGCTGCTGGGATTAGAACTGACACCCACATGGCATCCCGGAGCACTCAAGGTGAGGACTTTAGCTGCTAGGCCACTGCGTTGGGTCCCCAAATAAATAAATCTTAAATTAAAAAAAAAAAACCCTCACATGGGACAGCATTCGGAAGACGTTCTGAAACGCTGCGGCCTCCTTGCCAAGTGCAGGGATGTTCAGCCCCCTCCTTTCCTGGCAGTCGGCTGTGTGCCTGTGCCTGCTGGGGCATGGTGTTCTGTTCCTCTGAAGCCTGTGGACACTGTGTCCCTCCAGGGCCTCTCCTCATCGCAGCCCTGACCACATCTTTAACAGGACACTGAGCTGTGGTTTGCTGTGGCCCCACAGTCTCTGCCCAGCCCAGGACTTGCTGGTTTTTCCACTCCACTATTTCCTTTGTCCCCCTGACTCTAGAAAGGGCCTATTTCCATTCAACAACTCTTCAGAGATTACAAGAGGCTTAGTTGCATCAAATCATTTTAAAGCACCGCCACATGCATTCCTATATTGTTTCCAAATACAAAACAGAACAATCCTTGCAGTAGAAGTGGCTGTCTTAAGTCACCTCCTTGTGCTTGAGGTTTTGATGCTCTCCACATTAAAAACAATAGGGCCATATTTGTCTCTCCTGTGGTACCCCAATAAAAGTGTCAGAAGCATTGTTGGCTCTTGCACTTTCTTTTCTCTGACTTAATGCTAAGCCTGCCTCACATCTGGGTGATTCCGACATCCTCCTGAAGGAAGTCTCCATCCCTCCCCCGTCTTTTTCCAAACATCGCAGCCATTCTGCTGATGCAGCATTTCTTATTATCCATCCCTAGGGGCCTTGCAGGGCATTGGGGAGGCTCTAGGGAGACAAAAGCCGAGAGAAGGAGTAAGAGAAACATTCTGCAAGAGTTGGAATGGATAACTGAGGCCTGCCAACTGTATCCCGAAGGGAGACTCTTTATGAGTACCTGGATGAGGATCTCCTGGTTGCTACCTTGAGATACAAGCCACTAGGGATCTTTGTATTAAGGGGGGCTCAAGTGAGAGAGCTACATGCAGGGTCAGAAGACAGCATTGCGTGCTGGCTAGTTTCCCTGGGTGTCGGCACTGGCTTCATCTGAGGGAGACAGTGCGTGAATCATGCAAAAGGGGGACTCACCAGTTCCCTGAGTGCCTCATCTTTCAGCATGTCTTTGGCTGCCCCTTGTCCTAGGCAGCCCAATTTCTGCTTCCTTGCAACAACCACTCATCAGCATAGAGTCTCCATTACCTGTGTTCACTTGGTACTGCAGCATGAGACTGGCAAAGATGGGGAAGATGAGCTTCATGACTGTCAGCTGTGCAGCCGCAGGTCTGTCTGGGTGTGCTGGAGCACCTGCCTTTATCAGCCTCTTTATAGCCTTAGGCCACGAGCAGTGACGCTCAGGCCCCAGCTTGTTAGTGTGCCTCTGCAGTAGATGTGGTTCTCTCTGTTGCTGTCTGAGAACAGCATCTCTGAACAGCTTCATGCCTCAAGCTCTCTGCACCTGACCCTGGGGGCAGTCCTAGGACTTGAAGGCAGAAGGGGAGGAACAAACACTTTGGACCTGTCCTTCTTCATGACACAGCAGGACACTGTCTTGTCAGTATAGCGGTGGCTACTCCAGGGTCCTTCCCAAGCATTCTTAGCTTTGCTTTCCCACTGAGGGTATTTGCTAAAAAAAAAAAAAAAAGCTCCTCTTACCCAACTGACATGTATATTTTATGCCTATGATCAACAAAGCTTTTTTTTTTTATATAAGGCGTGCTGGCTGCCTGCTAGCAATAGATGCAGCTGCAACCCCATGGAATAGGTTAGGGCTGCACATCCGATTCTTGATGGTCTGTGTTTTCAGATGCATTAAAGTGACGTTACTCACTCCTCTCTTCTTCATCCAAAAGCTGTGACAGTATTGTGAGTAGCCGGAAGGAGAGAGCCACAGTAGCTATGGAACAAAAGTTTGAGTTGATAAAACATTTGGAATATAGGGACCAGTGCGATGGCTTAACTGGTTAATTCTATATAGATGCTGGTCCATGTCTCAGCTGCTCCCACTTTCCATCCAGCTCCCTGCTTGTGGCCTAGGAAAACAGAGGAGGATGGCCTAAAGCCTTGAGACACTTGTATCCATGTGGGAGACCTGAAAGAAGCTGCTGGTTCCTGGCTCCTCGCCTCAGCTCAGCTCAGCTCCAGCCTTTGTAGCCACTTTTGGAGTGAGCCAGCAGGTGCAAGATCTTTCTCTCTGTCTCTCCTTCTCTCTGTAAATCTACCTTTCCAATAAGAATTCCATGTGTACAATTCCCGGCATTTGTCCTGCTGCTCCTGCCTTCTGTTGTTTCCTGTAACGCCCTCCAGACTCTTCCATGAGGAGTCTCTCTCATTTTATAAGCAATCCCTATGGGCTTGCAAGGAACACAGGCCTGCAGGTGGAGGGGCCTTGTCGCAACCAGATTGTTAGAGCAAACTCGCCTCGTCTCTTCTGTCCTTGTTGACTTGTGCTTGCCTGAGGTTTCAGTTATGTGGTGAAACTTCCTACATGATGATGATCTTGTGCAGTTATCCTTGTATTTCTGTTGCATATTTTAAGGTTATATAATGAAGTAACACATTATTTAGAGTTATATTTTCCTTGCAATCATGTGAAGTGGTTATCAGAACTTTATATCTGATATTTGTTGCCTTCATATCTTTGTAATAGCTATAACTACTTTCTTTGAGCCATTATTACATGTCCCACATACATTTTTATTGGTTACAATAGTCTATGTTTTTATGTATTCTATATTTTTATATTTTAATTTATTTTGGTTAAACGGTTATGTTCTGGTTTTGAAAAAATATATTTGAAAGTCTTAATCTTTTTAGTCGTATGATTGACAGAACCTGTTATTTATTTACTTGATTTCTTCCATTCATTCTGTTTTTTTCTTTCCTTGTTTCCTTTTGACTGATTACCTATTTTTTTCTTCAGAATTTCCCCCATAACTGATTTGGAAGTCATGTGCTGTGTTTTTGTTGATTTGTTAACATTTTATAATACTCACATATTTAATTCTAAAGCTGATCAATATCTTCATCTTAGAGTATTATAAGTTCTACCTCTGTTGACGGAGTCATGATTACTTTTGTATATTTCAGTTGTATCATTTTAAAGCTAAAATATTGATACTATGGTTGCTTTATAAATTAATTTCCCCCTTGGTCAATTCTTGCAAACTTTAGTCATCTTTGTCTAACGTTAACACAGGAGCAGCCTCTCCAGTTTTCTTTTTTAAATTTCACTTTAAAATTTATTTTCATTTATTCGAAAGAGACACAGAGAGCGCTTCCACAGGCTGCTTCACCCCTCCTAACACCTGCAATAGCTGGGGTGGGCCAGGCAGAAGCTAGGAGCCAGGGGACATAACTCGGGTCACCCACAAGGGTGGCAGGAACACAGAGACTTGGCCCTCAGCCATCACGGTTTCCTCCCAGCATCCTCATGAGTAGGCAGCTGGAACCAGGAGGCAGAACCAGGAACTGAATTGCCTGTGCTACATGGAACAGCAGGTACCTTTACCGCTAGGTTGAGTGTCCTCTCCTGATCGAAAAAGATATGGATAGGGAAGTTCATGGTTGGGCAGATGCCAAGAAGGAAGGAGCGGTCTGTGGCAGAAGCTCTTGCCCCTTCCTGCCTTTCCCTTGGGTCTGGACGGTGAGCACAAGGTGGGCAGTGCTCAAGTCAGATGTGCTGTTTGGACTAAGTGGCGTCACAGTTCTTCCTGATGCTATCCGGGCTCCGAATCCCACGCGGCACGCTGCTCAGAGTAAGGAACGAGGAAGATCAGCAGAAAAAGACGAGGATGGTCCTCATGCTTGAGACATACACAACTCCAAAATCTCTCATGCATGGAAGACAAGTGATGACGGCCAAACTTGTTGTCATCATCTGTCACTCTTTTGTGGCTTCCGTAGGTTAGGAGTTCAGACAGGGTTCAGCAGATGGCTTGCCTCTGCATGATAATGTCTGTGACCTCGAAACCTGGTGCCTGGCATCATCTGGGGGTGCCACACAGAGAAGTTGCACAGTGGGTGCTGCCTGTGGCCAGTTGACTGACTTGTGACTTCTCCCAGGGACTTGGGAGGTGGCTGGGGACAGAGAGGACCTTCCAAAGGACTCACCAGAAGCAGTGCTGCTTTGGCGGGTCACTGGGAATCTCTGCTTCTGTGTCATGTTGGTGTGTCTGGGTTCTGGGGGAGGAGACATTGCCCTCCTCACTTCTTGAGGGACACATATCAATCACAGGCCATCAGAATGTTTGACACAGATGTAGCTGCTTCCTCTAAAATGACAAGTTCACCTTTGTCACTGACGTAAGTCTAAACAACTGGAGTTTGTCAGTCATACTTTTTTTTTTAAAGCATTTACAATTTTTAAAATTTTTATCAGAAAGGAAGATTTACAGAGAGAAGGAGAGATAGATAGGAAGAGCTTGCAATATCTGATTTATTCCCCAAATGGTCAAAATGGCCAGAGCTGATCTGAAGCCAGGAGTCAGGAGTCTCTTTTGGGTCTCCCACACGTGCACAGGGTCCCAAGGCTTTGGCCATAAGCAGGGAGCTGGATGGGAAGTGGAACAGCCAGGATATGAAGCAGTGTCCGTGTGGGATACTGATGTCACACACAGAGGCTTACCCTGCTACACTAAGGCACTGGCTCTCTTTGAAAGGATTTTTTAATGTCAGTGTAAATAGTCGTGAGAAGGAAGGGAACAAGATTCTGGAGTCACGAAGTGGGTTTAAATAAGCTTACACTTCTGATGCATTATTGAAACCCTGGAAAAATAATTTCCTAACTTCGAAGCTAAGTTTCCTGATTTAAAAGATGTTGGTTGGGCTGGCACAGTGGCTCAACAGACTAATCCTCCATCTGCTGGTGCTAGCATCTCATATAGGCAGCAGTACACGTCCCAACTGCTTCACTTCCCAACCAGCTCCCTGTTTGTGGCCTGGGAAGGCAGTAAAGGATAGCTCAAGTTTTTGGACCCCATGTGGGAGACCTGGAAGAAGCTCCAGGTTCCTGGTTTCAGATCAGTTTAGCTCCTGCCTTTGTGGCTATTTCACTAGTGAACCAGTGGACAGAAGATCTCTCCGTCTCCCCTTTTTTCTGTAAATCTGCCTTTTGAAGGATCTACAGGCCTTAGGTCACTGCCTCTGGATGGGTCCTTGCTTTCCTCTTCTATTCTCTCCCCTTTTCCTGCCATAGGAGAGCTTATTGTCTCCAGAAATAAAACAAGGATTAAAGGAGTTTGTTTTGACAAATACAAGTTATAGGGTTAGATGCTAGGAAAAAAAATAAAAACGAAACAAGCAAAAACAACCCTCAAGAAGGTCTTTGTGGCAAGATCAACTCCTTCCTCTAGGCTGTCTGAGTGTAGGATAACTCAGAGGTGAAGGTTGCTGGAATGGCAAAGGCAGTGAACCTGGCAGGGGGACTTGGCTGGGCATGACCCCTCTAGCTGGGCATGAGTCAAATTCCTTATGCCTGTGATTGGTCTCTTCTGGTCCTAGTCTAGGCACAGCCTGATCTGCAATCACTCATGTCTGGACACTTTAGCCATGGCCCAGAGAGCAAAGCTCCTGAGAGACTTTTGTTATTCCTCCAGCTATGCAGGTGCTGCTGATGGTGCCCGGGAGTAACTGCGGAGGACAGGGCACAGAATACACTCCCACACTTCCCCCTGTTCCTCGGAGGAGTGAATCCCACGCCCAAGTGTCAGACACAAAATGGGGAACGATTTTACAAGTTTGTAATAGCAGCATGACATGAAAGGAAAAGTTCTTTGTTTTTCAGGACAATGACCTCTTCTGTTGCTTTGGCAATTATAAAGACAGGATAACTGCTTAGTTCAGTATCCTACACCCTGACACTTCCATTGTGTAATCTCAAATCAGTCCGAGTCCTGGTAACCTACAGGTACCATTGCTTGTCATATAGATGCTTGAATTACTTTGGGTCTGTGAAAAGCCAGGAGCCAGGAGTTTCTGCTGGGTCCCCCACACCAGTGCAGGGTCCCAAGGCTTTGGACCATCCTCCTCTGCTTTCCCAGTCCATAAACAAAGAGCTGGATGGCAAATGGAGCAGCTGGGACACGAACTGGCACCCACATGGAATGCCAGTGCCACAGGGAGGAGGATTGGCCTGCTCCTAGTCTTATTCTTGCATTTGGCACCTGAGACCTTTGGCAGCAGACTTCTCTCATTTTCTTTTGCTCAGATTCTTTCAGTGCCTTACTGTATGTGTAGAATTCTACACTTGTGGCAGAGATGACTCACTGCTACCTTTTCAAATTTTAAACATTTTCTTAAAAGTCAAATTTACAGAGAGAAGGAAGGGCAGAGAGAGATCTTCCATCCTCTGCTGTTTGCCAGGTTGTAAGCCTGGAGCATGATGGGAAGTGAAGCAGCTGGAACAAGAACCAGTGCACATGTGGGATGCTGCTGATAGCAGGTAGAGGATTAGCTTGCCATGTCACTGTGTGGACCTCAATTTAGCCTTATTATTATTTTTTTAATCTGAGGTCATGTAGCTTTTTGTCTTTTTTTTTAAAAAATATTTATTTATTTTTATTGAAAAGGTGGATTTACAGAGAGGAGGAGAGACAGAGAGGAAGATCTTCTGTCCAATGGTTCATTTTCCAAGTGGCCACAACAACTAGAACTGTGCTGATCCGAAGCCAAGAGCCCAGAGCCTCTTCCAGGTCTCCCATGTGGGTGCAGGGTCCCAAGCCATCCTTGACTGCTTTCCCAGACCACAAACAGGGAGCTGGTTAGGAAGCAGGGCTGCCGGAATTAGAACTGGCACCCACATGGGATCCCAGCGTGTTCAAGGCAAGGACTTTAGGCGCTAGGCTATTGCGTCAGGCCCAACGTGTTTTGTCTTTTTCAAAAAAGCAAAGCAAATGATATATGAAACTATTTGTAGTGTTGGTGAGAAAAGCCGCATGTGCATATTGGTCCTACTTTTGTTAAAAACAAGCCTCCCCATGTCTGTGATACAGAATGTCTGATGATGGTTCCTTTTGTATGTTAACTTGACTTTACCAGAAGATGCCCATATTGAATGCTTCTGGGAGTGTCTCCAAGGGTGTTTTGGGAGGAGGTTGGCATTTGAATTGGTAGAAACCAACCGGGTCGCCCTCCCCTGCCCCACTCTGGTTGCTCATGAATGCATCACCTCATCTGTTGAGGGCTTGAACAGAACACAAAGGCAGTGGAGGAGGAGGAATCCGTCGCTGCCTTGTTCCACCTGCCTGCCTGCATGGACTGGGACGTGGGGCTCTGCTCTGGACTGGAGCCGCACCACAGGCTTTCCTGAGTCTCCAGCCTGGGGATTGTGGGTGCTCTCCATAACCACGTGAGCCAACTCTTCATAACTTAGCCCTGTCTATCTGTCTATCTATCTATCTATCTATCTATCTATCTATCTATCTCCTCTTAGTTTGTTTTTCTGGGGAATACTGACTAAAACATACACAAGAAAGTACACTCATGCGAATGTTAACTAATTCCAGGTGATTCTAAAATTTGAAAAATTTGTCTGGAAATTATTTTGTATAGAGAAAAATCAAGCTCATTATGGGTAAGCTCAAGATTTGTTAAGCATGATTTGCTCTATACTTAAATCTTTTTCTCTACCAAAAAAAAAAAAAAAAAAAAGAGTTGCGGGGCGGAATAGATCTTTCATTTGAGAATAACAGTTGTGGGAAGAAAACTTGAAAAGTGCCAGATTATCATTCTTTATCTTGAGGAAATACCGTTGCGTGTCCTCCTTCCTGCCTCAAAATAAAATGATTGGTCATCAGATATTATTGGTATAATCACTGCAAATCTCATACACTAAAGCAGCACAATCACTTTGAAAAGAGTTTTCCATTTCCTAAAAATTAAACTGAAAGCGATTCAATTATTTGACGGTGTAATGGTTAATTTACTGCTAGTTATTCACTTTAAAAAAAAGAAAAGAAAGTTCATGTCATTTACAAATAGGGATAATTTCAATTCCTCATATCTGATTTGAATTCCTTTAATTTCGTTCTTTATTCTTTTTTTTTTTTTTTTGCTTAATAGCTCTTGTGAGGATTTCCAATACTATATTGAACAGTAACGGTAAAGTGGACATCCTGTCTTGTTCCAGACCTTAGTGGAAAAGCTTCCAATCTTTCCCCATTTAGCATGATGCTGGTGTTGGGTTTTCCATATATTACTCTGATTGTGTTACAGAATGTTCCTTCTATGCCTATCTTGCTTAAGGTTTTCAGCATGAAGTGATGTTGGATTTTATCAAATGCCTTCTCTGCGTCTATTGAGATGACTGTATGATTTCAATGTGTTGATGTGGTGTATCACATTTATTGATTTGCGATCGTTGAACCATCCCTGCATGCCAAGGATGAATCCCACCTGGTACTGGTGAATGATTTGCCTGATGTACTGTTGGATCCTGTTGGCTAGTATTTTGTTAAGGATCTTTACGTCTATGATCATCAAGGATATTGGTCTGTAGCTCTCCTTTTTCTGCTGTGTCTCTATCTGGCTTTGATATTAATGTAATATTGGCTTCATAGAAAGGAAATATTTTCCAATTCTGAAATTCTTTGTTCTGCTTCATTCATTCTATTATTAAGACTTTCCACTGAATTTTCAGGTTGCTCTATTGTTTCCTTCATTTCAAGTAATTTTGCTTTGTTTCATTTTAGTGTTGCTATTTCCTGTGTGACATATTTCTTAAATTCCTTGAACTCAGGTCTGGTGCAGTGGCCTAGTGGGTTAAGTTTTTGCCTTGTAGGTGCCAGGATACCACATGGGCACTGGTTCTAATCCTGGCAGCCCTGCTTCCCATCCAGCTCCCTGCTTGTGGCCTGGGGAAGCCGTCGAGGACAGCCCAAAGCCTTGGGATCCTGCACTTGTGTGGGAGACCTGGAAGAAGTTCCTGGCTCCTGGCTTCTGATCGGCTCACCTCCAACTATAATGTCACTTGGGGAGTGAATTGTCGGATGGAAGATCTTCCTCTCTGTCTCTCCTTCTCTCTGTATATCTGACTTTCCAATAAAAATAAATAAATCTTTAAAAAAATTCCTTGAACTCCTATATGCGTTTCTCACTGCTGTTTAGAAGATTTATAATGAGTTTTCCGAGCTCTCCTTTTTCTCACTGTATTCCTCTCTTAACTCGGAGGACGACAGAAGCTTTTGCTCCTTTGTAGGGGGAGTCATGTTCAATGTGCCACTCTTTCTCTTCTTTTACTTTTGGTCATTGCAATTCTGGTTAGCAGGTTCTTCTTAGGGCAGGTTTCTAAGCTGTGCTACCCACAGGCCCTGGAGGAGGGAGACAAGCTGTCCTAAGTAACTAGGTTGTCAGAGATGCTGATTTTGCCGACACCTAATGGCTGTTAGGTCTGAGGGCCACCTGGACCTGTTTTCGGTGGAACCTATAGAATGCCATGTAGAAACTATTTTCTCTGGGGGACCAGTGAAATGCACTAAGCGGGAAGTGATTTTGCTTCTGGTTTAGTGCTTCTGCAGCTTGCTGCTGTCCTTCCAGTCCCACAGCGTCTGGTCCTGTGAAAATGGCACCTGATTGCTCCTGTTTTAGAGCATGCATAGCTAGGAGCATGCATGCTCCTCTCATCCTCTAAGCCCTTGCCCCCCTATGCAAAATGGTAGCTCATGTGGCGCTGATGAAGATCCGGGGTTGCTGGCTCTCAGAAACCACACAGAGCCACTGTGTGTGCAACCTGCAGTGTGTGAAGCTGGTACTGCTTTCCCTGTGGGATCAGCGCAGTGTGCTGAACTAGAAATGAGCCCACTCTAAGCCATTCCTTTAAATCCATACTCTCTGTCCCACTACACAAGATGGTGCCTGATGGGCACTAGTGGGAGCCTGTGCTGTGAGATCTACCCTGTTCCTGCACTGCCGCTTGGAGTCTGCTATTCCTTCTCTGCTTGTGTTTAGGTCAAGCAAATCAGCAGAATGGGTAGTTCTTCACCTCCAAAGCTCACGGTGAACTCTCATTCTCATCTGGCTGCTGCGGGTGTTCTGTTTGTCACTGGATCTCTGGCTGTCACTGGAGCTCTAATCACTGCTTGCCACCTGCTGCTAAGTTATCTGCTCACTGCAACATTGCCCTGCAGTCGCCACTGCTTCCAGTGTCCAGGGTTCTCCAAGTACCCCTCTGCTGACTGCTTGACTTCTAACCTTTCCTGGACTCTCACTTGTGCTTCACCCTGACTGATGATTCTCTGTGAGTGCAAATTTGTCTGCACCCTATACTGTCATCTTGTCTGTAGATGCTTTAATCTTAAATCTAGTATATTTGGTTTGTAAGACAATTGGTGAATTCAAAGTACAAGATGAATTTTCCTTTAGAACTATTCTCTTGAAGTGAGTATGTTTCTGACACCAAGAAGAGGACTTGTGGCTTGGTGTTGCTGGGCCAGGAAGAGGTCTGAAGATATGAAAATGATTGAACTTGAATTTGAACAAAGATTAGGAGATTACTAGTCTTCATTAGGTAGAAGGAATGCACACAGCAATATATTTTGTGAAGAGGGACTTGAATGTGAAAAGAAGCAGGTTATAGAAGCACCTTGCTTGTGACATCTGAAACCAGTTTGGCAGAATCCTATGTGATTCTACAAAATGTCCTTGGATAGAACAGGTCAGACTTACAATGTGTTGAAGATGGTCTGGAGAGATTTTGTCTTTTGAAAGATCTCAACTGCAGACTCATGGGTAAGGGTTTTGGGAAACTTTTACTTAGCTAACTCAAAAGCTGTTTTATTTCTAGATTGAATGCCTAGAGGTTTCATACACTAATATATCTCTATCTTATCTCTATCAGTCAATCTCTATCTATCTATCTATCTATCTATCTATCTATCTATCTATCCATCTATCTATCTATACTGGATGTCCTCTGCATTTACCTTGACTCATGATTTAATTTATGAGCCCAAATGGGTTACTTTTATGACCTGAAGGTGGCATTAGCTGAATGGACATTAGAATAATAGGAATAAACCAGGATGATCTCATGCAAACCAGAGTCTATGATCAACAGGTCCTGATCCAAATGGACTGGCAGCCCAGGTAGAGAGAATGTGGATTATTCTTCCACACTCTGAGAACTGGGAAGTGGGTATGTTAGACTGGAACGTTCTGTGACCGTGAAGTCCATATTTAGGGATGGAGGTGGGAGTGGACTTGGATTTCCTATCCCCGTGGGTTAAGATGAGAGCTTAAATGCTGATGGCATTCAGCATTCCAGATCATCTTGCAAAGCTGGGTGACACGGATCACTGGGTAAAGACGTTCTGCTGCCTCTTTCTCTTGGGATGTCTGCAAACATGAAGCTGTGCATGGTTTTCATTCTCCTGCTGTTTGAGGTACCCAAAGGTAACTTGTCCAAATGTACCATAATCAGGAAATATCAGTGATCGTAGGAGTGGGGACAGAATCTTTAAGACTGTTGATATCTACCCAACATCACCTGAACTCCCCATTCCTCTGGGGACTGGTGGAATCTGGGTCTTAGAGCAATCAGGGGAGGGAGAGGATTGCGTTCTCACGAGTTTTCCCCAAGGGTAGCAATGAACTCCAAGTCTAAAATTGGCTTCCTAATCCTAACATGGCTTTTTCCAGAGAACCCTCCAAACATTCTTCCTATTCAAATTCACTTGCCACCTGTTGTACAACCCATTGCTTGGGGTCCCACCAATGTGAAGTGAAAAGAGGCCTCCATCCTTGGCCAAGTGTGTGTATTGAGTGGGTTATTCCTTTGGAAGCTCTTTTTTTCTCAATTGTCCATTGTATGTACTCGCTCTGTTTCCTAACCCTTCTACTTGGCATGCGTGGATGTGGATCACCATCTTCATGGTGGTGGTCCTGGCCGTAGGTTCTCTTCCCCTCTCTGCTGCAAGGCAAAAGGCATAGAGCATAGATGTAAATGAGGATTAGAAACAGAGGCTTCTGTGTACTGGCTGAAGGGATGCCAATTTGAATTTTGAGGAGTATGGGTAATTGTGGAATGAGTTTAATTACTGAGTGATGTGTTTCTCTGAGGTCAGGAAGAGAGTGGAGCGTGAGAGGGCAAGAAAGTGCTGGGTTATGGAGAAGTGAGGCTGAATAAAGGCAGGAGTACTTTTCACTTTTTTTAAATTGAAAAGGCAGATTTATGGAAAGAAGGAGAGCCAGAGAGAAAGATCTTCTATCTGTTGGTTCACTCCCCAGATGGCCACAATGGCTAGAGCTGTGCCAATCCAAAGCCAGGAGCCAGGAACTTCTTCCAATCTCCACACAGGTGCAGGAGCCCAAAGCATTGGGCTACACTTTACTGCTTTCCCAGGCCATAAACATGGAATTGGATGTGAAGTGGAGCAGCTGAGGCATGAATTGACACTCCCATGGGATGCCATACTTGGCGATGGAGGATTAGTCAGTTGAACCATGCTTAAATGACCAATGTGCTTAAATGGCACCACTGGCACCACTTTTTGATCTTCCTCTCCTGGAGCACCAGGAAGAAGTTCTTAAAGATGTTTCTTGCTAAGACCCATGAGACAGGAAAGAAAACTGCTGCTGCTAGATCAGTGAATGTAAATTACCTTAATTACCCTGTGAAGTTGAAACAGAATTCTGTCTGTGATGTTCCAAAGTCCTGAGCTGTGCCAGTGGTGACCCGTTAATGCTTTCTGGGGACATGGGACTGAGGTAGGGCTCAGAGGGTGCTGACATTGGAGCAGAGAGAAGAATGTTTGCTTCTCCAGGGCCCTAGGAAATGCTAGGAATTAAACTTGCTCTGCACTTTTGTCCTTTCTGTTCTAATGGTCTCATAGCCAACCGGGCATTAGATTGGCTTTTTTTTTTTTTTTAAGGAAATATTTATTAAAGACAGAAACCTCCTGCTATAGCAGTCAGGGGAGGAGGGGCACTCCAAGAGAGGAAGACCCAAAAAGTGGTGCCAGTGGTGTCATTTAAGCACAGTTGGAGTGAGCAGAGTGAAACTAACAGTCAACAAGGGGGCAGGGACAAAGCCCATCAGAAGTTCAGAATTGCTAACATTGTGTGGCTTGCTGGGAACACAACAAAAAAGCCAACAGAAGGATGTGATGAGTAACTTCTTGAGTTCTCCTTGATCAAACTAGGATTCAGCAGGGTGGGCGGGCCCCTTCTGTCTGGTTAAAAGCACCTCAGGGCAAAGGGACTGGGAGGTTGAAGGTTCTTTCTAGGGGAGTGATTTTCCAGAAAGTTCAGTTTTCTCTTTGTCAGTGAAACACACACTGAAGGAATCGCCCACAGTGGCTCATGACTTTTTGTTCTCAGAAACTTACCTGACTTGGAGCTATTTCTTACCCACAGATGAGGCACGGACCAAGAAGTGTTTTAACAATATATCAGGCTTCTGCAGGAAAAGGTGCCAAATGGGAGAGATTTCTGAAACAGGATGCCTTGGTGGGAAATTATGTTGTGTGAAAGAAGGGGAAAACCAACGGTACCAGGACGCTCACAAGCCGGCATTGCCGAGCAAGGACGAGTCCAGTGGCCCGCAGGACTACGTCGTGCTGCCCACCATCACACTGCTCACCACCCAGCCGTGACTCAGGCCCTCGTCTCTGGGTCTCTCTTGGGTCTGTAAGGGAAGGGCCACCCAAAGCAGTGGCAAGAAATGCATGTACTTTCTCTTGTGAATTTCATCCCCACATAATAAAAGCCAGTGTTGATCCTTGGATTTCTTTACTGATGTACTCATTTATTTAAAACAATTTAAACATTTTATTTATCTTGCTTGAAAGGCAAGGACACACACATACACATTCTTTCCATCTACCTGTTCACTGCTCAAATGAAAAGTAAATGCATTAGGAAAGTGGAAATTCGCCCCTCCGCTTTTTGTGCAAGACAGCATTTCACAGTATTTCAAGTGTTTCTACCCTGCCTTTAAAAAATGAAATCAGTTTCCCATCCTTCTTTTTTTCCTTCCTTCCTTTCTGCCTTTCAAAAAGATTAATCAATTTATTTGAAAGGGTTATAGAGATAGAGGGAGAAGAGAAGGAGAAGAGATTGAGTTCATCCACTGGTTCACTCTGCAGATGTTCTCAGTGGCTGGACCTGGGCTGATCCAACTCCAGGAGCTTCTTCTAGAACTCCCACGTGGGTACAGAAGCCTAAGGATTTGGGCTATCTTTTTGCTTTCCCAGGAACATTAGTAGGGACCTGGATCCAAAGTCGGGCAGCCAGGACTCCATCCAGCACCCTATATGGGCTGCTGGCACTGCAGATAGAGGCTTAACATACTATGCCATGGCACCAGTCCCACTTTTTTCTTTCTAATTCTACTCCACAAGGCTATCTACTATCTATGTGGAATTTTGTGTGTATGAATTGGACACTGATTCAGAAACAAATTGATATAGTTAGTTTTTCTCATGAACTATACATTAGCTACAGACATTCTTAATTTTAATGGATTGCAATTGCCTTGAGTAAGTATATATAACATTTATATTTTGAATAATTTCTTATTAACTGAGAAATTTCTCCCAGAATTTAAATGACAGTTCTGCGTTTTCTAAAATTATAGCCATATTAGATATTGGTGTTGTTAATCATTGATAATGCATTCTAACAAATTTCTTTTCTCTACTACAGATGCTAAATGAGATATTTTCACATAGCCATAACCTCTTTGTTATGATTTCCATGCAATCACTTATGGTGAAGCATAAAAATATTTTATTATGTATCAAAGAAGAGACAATGTTTTCCTTTTTTATTTTACTGTCTTGTTTTTTGTTCATAAAAAATTAATGTATTGGAAATACAACTATGTCCAGCTATGGCAAAAATAAAGAAATGAAAATAGAAAGAGAGCTGGCATTGTCTCTTTCTAGCTCTCTTTCTCTCTGTTCATCTGAATTTCAAATAATAATAAGTACATCTAAAAAAAAACCTTAAGTAGCAGAAGTATCAGATTCCATGAAATTCTGTTTCCTCTGAATGTACCTGTGATGGGTGCTAATTACCCATGCCTGCACTTGACAGTCAGCACCAAGACACAGTGCTTGCAATTCCCTATCCAGAGCTGCCCTGGGCAGCGAGATTTTGTCCAGTGGTGGTCATGAAAGCCCTCATCACATCTAGCGACAATTCTCTTCAGCAGTACCTGTGAGATGACTTCTCAAAGTGAGATTGCTCTGCACAGCTGTTCTGATGGTGAGGAGTGTCCCCCTGCAGTATACACACATACAGGGAAAAACTGGGCCCCAGGAAGACAATGGGTTGCTTCTGGTGGAGTTGGGGATAAGCTACCTCCAGGAGTTCCTGCTTGACTAGCACACTCACACCACCCAGGGGATATTCCTGTGCGAAAGTTCTTTTAAAAATTTCATTACTTTCTTTACATTGAGAAAGACACACACACACACACACACACACACACACACACACACACACACACACAGATTTCCTACCTATAGGTTCGTTTCCCAGAGGTCTGCAGTGGCTAGAGTTGGGCCGGTCTGAAGCCTGGAACTGAAGACTTAATTTAAGTATCCCGTGTCCACCTGCTCCCTACAGACACAAGCTCTAGGTTGGTAACTGGGTGGTTTCCAAGCCCATCATAGAGACTGGTATACAGTTTCAGATTCCAGGCTCAACCGGTGAATTCCAAGCCTGCCCAGAACCAGGCAAGCCTCAGCAGTGCCATCTCTCTGGGTAGGCACCACTACTACCAGGCTTTGTCTTGGGTCCCTGGGTTCGCCATGGCCTCAGCACTGGCCTGGTCTCAGTGGTCTCAGGCTTTGGGTCACCCCAGCAACAGGCTGATGGCTGAAGATCCTGTCATCAACCTGACACCCATAGCTCACCCCTCAGACCAGTCCCTGAGGGACAAAGGTGCCAAACATGCCAAATACACGGCCAGTTTCTACTACCCAGCATCCTCATGCTCCAGCAGCCTGAGTCCAGGTGCATTCTGGGGGATTTCAGTGCCAGAACAATCCCCACCAATCCCTGCTGCTGCAGGACTGGCCTCCCCTGCGGAGCCAGTGCCAAAGCCCAACCCAAAGCCCCAGGACCTATGACATCCCTTGTGGATCTAGCCTCCAGGTAGATTTTCATGGCCCCAGGCCAGCATCTGTGCTTCCAGACTTGTCTAGCCTCTGTGGGCAAAGGTTTCACACTTGTCATAGCACTGGGCCAGCTTCAGTCGCCAAACAGATCTCTGTGGCATCGGGATCCAAGCTTACCCACATGGACTCAGCTCCCAAGCCAGTCCCAGTGTCAGGCCAGGCCTTGTGGATTCAGGCTCTATATCTATCACAGGGAATCTGGGTACCAGGACTGTCCCAGTGCCTAGTCTGCCCTGTTAGATTGGGATTCAAAGATCACTGCAATGTAGGGGTGGCTCCTGTCACTCAGGCTTCAGGCCTGTCCTGGGCATCGGCTTCGGGCCCCAGTCTCTCTTGGAGCGGTTCAGGCTCCAGACTCACACTGGGCCACAGCAGGTGGCCTGCCCAGGGTCTCTGTAAGGACTGATGACTGAAAGGCTTTCCCAGGACTGCCTGCACTGCCTTGCCTGGCCAGCACTGATCCAATTTGTGGTTGAGATGGTCTGATCTCATTTTATGGAGCACAGAACATTGGTCCTAACTACATGAGGAGGCATTGTCCAACAACCTGGCACTCTTGTTTTGAGCAAAAAGGGGAGACGGTCTCTCATGTCACAGTTCTGAGTACAGATTGTCTTTCTCAGGTCTGGGGACGATGACTCTGAATGTGGGCACGATAAAGGGGAAGGAAAGCAACCGGGGTACGGAATGGTAGTGATGTCAGGGGCTTTTGGAAAGAGGGAAGGAGAAGCTGGTTGACCAGATGGAAGAAAGTAAGAGTTGGCACCATTGCAGGAAGGATTTAATTTCTATTTCATTAGAGAGATTCTGTACACCAGTTCCTGGATGTTGGTAGCTTCATGCACTGTTGGCTTCTCACCGGGCACCTGATCATCAGTTCTGACTGTATCGCAAGTTTAGTTCAATAGTCTCTAACTCCCTCTGATGGAATTATTTATTTATGTCTCCTTTACCTTATGCAGCTCTGCCCTACTGAAATCCTACTCATCTTGTGCAGGATTATTCATGAGAGGTCAGGAAATCAGAATTGTCCACGCTTCAGCTTTGAGTGTACCGAGAGCTTCTGGAAGGATTCTGTCTCTTGCTTGTTGTTGTCACTCTGTTCACTCGCATTGCCTTCCTTACTGTCATCTGTTGAAATGCTACATATTGGACCCAATACGATGATTCAACTGGCTAATCCTCCACCTCCAAGCACTGGCATCCCACGTGGGCACTGTTTTGTGTCCCAGCTGCCTCACGTCCAATCCAGCTCTCCTGAATTTCACTCATTTTTTTTTTTCTGGGTTTCTTATTCCACTGGCTCTACAACACAGCTTCTTCCCCACCCCCATCCTGAGCATTGGCTATACCCCCTTTCCAAGGACATTGTCTTTCTCTACTCATTACCTGGCAGATAGTGAGTTGAGTGCTCAAGCTCTGATTAAAGAACAAATGAGTCAGAGAACAAGCAATGAGCTTTATTGGGATCTGTTTCAGGGTCATTCTGAGGCTCAAGAAACCAGAAAGAAGATGGGAATTTTGTCAACCTTAGTTTATTGGGATAGGCTGGAATGTTGCACTTGCTTTATGTGCTAGAATTTGTAGTGGGAATGAGAGCATTTTCCTCTATTGGGTATTCTTCTTGAGAAACAGTATATGAGGGGGTTTTGGGCTTTGGTCTGGGTGGCACTGTGATTATCTTCCGCGCTTTCACATCCTTGATATTCAGGCAACAGTATCTGCCATTTTCGCAAAGGACCTCGCGTATCTCAGTCACCTTGCAGATCTTCCTGCAGTATCCCTGGACGTATTCATCCCAGCATTTCTTCGGTTTCTGTTTTGTTTCTGTACTCAGGAAAAAAAAAAAGCATATCTATCTGTGGGGGGATACTGACTTCTTATTTGTGGGATTGAGGATATCAGGTATCTACAGGGCTCATTTCTCTACGATCCCAAAGAGAATTTTCCAACAAAGTGGACCTCAGGTGTTTAACTGAAGGACTCACACTGTGGCTCTTCCTAGATTTTAGGCCAGCTCCCACCATCAGCTGGACCCTGCCAAGAATATCAGCCTTTGTCTGAGACAACAGAGGAGCTGAATCTTTCACTCTGGGATGTGCAAATGTGCTCCAGTTGGAGCCTCACCCAACAAGTTGGCCTCCATCCTGTCACCAGGGCTGAATTTCCTGACTACCAACTTGCCTCTGATGCCCAGATGGCATTACAGTTTTACTGTGTCTTTAAGATTGGGTCAAGCTATGCTCTTGGGTTCATCATACCCATGCTCACAATCTCAAACGGCTTTTCTTGGAGTGGGTACTGGGCACACTGGTTAAGATGTTGATTGGGATGCCCACATCTCAGCATTCCTGGGGGTTCAGTGCCAGCTCCACTTCTGATTGCAGCTTTCAGCCAATGTGCTCCCTGGGGGTGGGGTGGGCATCACCAGTCTCAAGAACTCAGATCCCTGTCACCTATGTGGGCGAGTCGCCTTGAGTTCTGACTTTCCAGTCTCTATATAGATCATCTCTGGCTGTTGCAGGCATTTGAAGAATAAACCAGCAGGTGGAAGATTCTTTTTCCTCCCACCCCCGTTGATCAAGCAAATAAAAATAAATAATTAAAAAAAGAATTATTTACTTGTTATCTAGTCATGTCTTTTCCCCTTCAGTAATCCTCCTCCCTGCCTATTCCCAACATTGGGCTCTTCTGCCAATGTATAACTTTCTTTGGCTCCTGGGTGTCCTTGTCATTCTGGAAACTGTTTTATCTCTCTGTAACTTCTCACTCTCCCACTACCCCTGGAAGCAAGAATTTCTATAAGGCCAGTCTGTGACTTTTTCTTATCTTATTCTATGTTTTTCCCTCACTGATCCTTAATACTTTCAGCCACCTAAGAATTCAGATGTTCAGTTTTTGGCTTCTGATTTTGTAAGCTATTGCACTAGGCCCCAGAAGATGAAAATCAAAAACAAAGATGATTCTTGGGCCCGGTGTGGTAACTTAGTGGCTAAAGTCTTAGCCTTGCACGTGCCAGGATCCCATATGGGCACTGGTTCTAATCCTGGCGGCCCCATTTCCCATCCAGCTCTCTGCTTGTGGCCTGGGAAAGCAGTCGAGAATGGTTCAAAGCCTTGGGACCCTGCACCTGCGTGGTAGACCCAGAAAGAATCTCTAGGTTCCTGGCTTTGGATTGTCTCAGCTCCAGCTATTGCGGCCACTTGGGGAGTGAATCATCATATGGAAGATCTTCCTTTTTGTCTCTCCTCCTTTCTGTATATCTGCCTTTCCAATAAAAATGGATAAATCTTTCAACAAAGAAAGAAAGATGATCCTTCCAGGCCCAGTGCGATGGCTTAGTGGCTAAAATCTTCAGTTTCATATGGGCATCTGTTCATGTCCTGGCTGCTCCACTTCCCATCCAGTGCCCTGCTTTTGGCCTGGGAAAGCACCAGAGGATGGCTTAAGTTCACAAACATGGGAGACCTAGAAGAAGCTCCTTGCTCTTGGCTTCAGATTGGCTCAGCTCTAGCCATTGTGGCCATTTGGGGAGTGAGCCAGTGGATGGAAGATTTCTCTCTGTCTCTGTCTTCTCTCTGTAAATCTGACTTTTAAATAAATGTATATTTTATAAAAAAGATAGTGGAGAAGGTGAAGGATGAAGGGAGAGATAGATATAGAGATAGAGGGGAGAGATTGTGTGTGTGTGTGTGTGTGTGAGAGAGAGAGAGAGAGAGAGAGAGAGAGAGAGAGAAGTCTTCCATCTACTGATCTACTCCCCAGTTGCCTACAACAATAGGGCTAGAACCAGGATGAAGCCAGAAGCCTGGAACTTCAAGTAGGTCTCACATGTGAGTGGCAGAAACTCAGGTGCTTAGGCCATACTTTGCTGCCATTCCAGGTGCATTCTCAGGAAGTTGAATTGGAAGCAGGATAATTGGGACTTGAATGGACCCTGCAATATGGCATGCAGGTTCCAAGCAGCAGCTTAACTGCCTGTGCTACAGCGCATGTCCCCTTGAGTACTTATATGTAAAAGATACCATCATGACAGAAAGCCTTGGAAAGAGGGAATTCTGATGAATTTGGATAGACGTCAGCTATTCCTAGGTCTCTGTCTTTCCCTGCTTTGGATCAGGAGATTCTCTGGGTTCTTGGAAGTACTCCATCCCATTGCCAATGTGAGTGAGCCCTTAGAAAGCTCTTGGTTACCTGTGGGGTTCTGGAACAGCAGAATTGCAATGATCAGGAAGAGGTTCATAGCCAAAGGCAGTGGCAGCCAAGGCTCTTGGTCCAATGAGCAACACGCTGTGTCGCTTTCTTCAGATACTTGGAGTTTTATGCACTCAACCGCAACAGGTGGCATGATGTGAAGTGTGCCCCCAGACTTCTGAATTATGGGCTTTTCCTCAAGTGGGCGGACACGGGAAATTGGAGGTCACCTGCTTTACCCCCACTGGGAATTCACAGACACAGCATGTACCATTCCATTGCCACTGACGGCATTTCCGAGGTCGCAAACTGCTGGTCAGAAGACTGTGCTGCTGGTAGACATGAGCTCACCTCTTGGGTTGAATAATGCAATTTGAAAACACAAACCCCCAAATCCAACAAGAGGAATTCCTAGAAAAGTAACCAAGTGGTTCTATTTTATGTTTGGGAAGAAAGATATCATTTAGGTAGATCTGATCCAAGTGCTCAAATTTGAAAAGGTTGAAAATTCTTTACAATGAAGCATGGCTTGAGTATAAAGTCTACGCTGTTTAGGCTTCATTCAATGTTCATGTTTATGGGGCCAGGGGAACTTAGGCAAAAGTTGCTTCCTATTTGCATGCGATTTTGTTTGGAGTCTTATTACAATTTTATTCTCTCTTTCAGATATTAACCACTAGAAGACAATAACAACCGAAGTACTAAAACATACTTCATGGATGAGGGATTTTTCTCATGTCTTCCAAAATTTTGACTCATGGATATCATTTGATATACATTCAGTATCAAGCTCATGTTAACACAGGTTGTGTTCATGTATATCCACCAGAGGGATGAGAGGATTAATTTGAAAATATTTATTTCTATTGGAAAGGCAAATTTACAGAGAGAAGGAGAGACAGAGAGAAAGACCTTCCATATGATGATTCACTCTTTAAGTGGTCATAAGGCCAGAGCTGAGCCAATCTGAAGTCAGGAACCAGGAGCTTCTTTTGGGTCTTCCATGCAGATGCAGGGTCCCAAAATTTTGGGCCATCCTCTACTGCTTTCCCAGGCCACAAGCAGGGAGCTGGATGGGAAGTGGAGCAGCCAGGACACGAACTGGTGCATGTGATCCAAGTGCAGTGCTTGTAAAGTGAGGATTTAGCCATTGAGCCATCATGCTGGGCCCAAGAATTCTGCACTAGGGCAGTCATTTGGCCTAGCAGTTAATAATGCCATGTTTAGATGCCTGCATCCCATACTAGAGTGCCTGGTTTTGATTTCTGGCTCTGTTTCCAATTCTAGCTTCCTGCTAACATGCATCCTGGGAGGCAGCAGGGAATGCCTCAGGAACTTGAATTCCTGACCCCTATGCGGGAGACCCAGATGGAGCTGTACTAGATTGTTGGCTTCGATCAATCACCATAAACACTGGGGAGAGTGAACCAGCAGGTGGAAGATCTCAATGTTTGTCTGTGTACTTGTTTCAGTCTCAATTTCTGTCATTCTGACTTTAAAATATAAATAGGTAAATTAAAAAAAGTAATCCAACAACTGTGCTTGGGCAGAAGTCTTTTGGGGGAGGTTCAAGGTTCGGGTGGAGGGCGTGAAGTTCAAGAGAAGCCGAGTTGTAGGATGGTGATTTTGAGGGTGGATTCAGTTGACAGATCTGCTAATTTGTTAAAGGTCCTCCTGGGTTCTGACTTAGGAACACTCTGTTCCCGGGGGAGGTTTGGCTGCAGCCCTCCTTGGCTTTGAGCCTGCCATTTGTAGTAAAATAGATGGACCTGCAAGATAGTATGCTAAGTGAACTTAGGCAGATTCAGAACTAAAAACATCATGAGCTCTCCCTCTTGTGGAATCTAAAAAAAAGGAGCTTAATCTGAATTCAGAATAGTGATGATAGAGGCTGGGGGAATGGGGTGCTCAGAGGGATTTTGGATATCAGATATCAAATTAGTTAGATCGAAGGAGAATATTTCTAGTGTTACTATGGTGTCATGTGGATGCCAGTTCATGTCCCAGCTGCCCTACTTTCTATCCAACTTCCTGTTTGTGGCCTTAGAAAGCAGCAGAGGATGGCCCAAAGCTTTGGGACTCTATACCCATGTGGCAGACCTGGAAGAAGCTGCTGGCTGCTGGCTTCAGATTGGCTCAACTCTAGCCATTGCAGCCATTTGTTGAGTTAACCAGCAGATGGAAGACCTCTCTCTCTGTAAATCTGCCTTTCAAATACAAATTTTAAAAATGTAAAAAAATAAAAGGATAAACAAGATATGGCATAGGTATATAATGCAATACTACTCAGCAATGGAAAGGAGTGAAGTTACATGCTATAAAATGATTTACAATACACCAAACATAAAGAATCAATATTGTTTGAGTCTACTGATGTGAAATAACCTTGAACAGACCAGTTTAGGAAGACAGAAAGGGATTAGCCAGCCACATGGCTGTGGCTGGGAGTATCTGTTCCAGGCCAGGCTTCGTGCTGGGGATCCTAGATCCCCACCTACTGTTGCTAGGCAGGGGGACAGTCCTGGGCTTATCCAAGCCTGAGGTCTGAGAATTTCTTCCCCGCTATGGACAGATCTCGGCCGGCTCTGGCCATGCTCAGAATCATGGCTCTGCCCACTGCTGCCATGTTGATGGACGGAATCCAGGTAAGTCTGAGCAGCAGTGGGCAGTGGTCTGGACCCCCCAGGCTCGTGGCTGTGGCTGTGGCTGTGGCTGGGAGTACCAGTGCCAGGTCAGGGTTCCTGCTGGGGATGCTAGCTCACCATCCACTGCCACCAGGCAGTGGGGGAACCCTGCACTTGTGGGAGGCTAGAGTGACAACAGAGCCAGGCTTGGGCCACTGGCTACCTTGCGTCAAGCTCTGAGGTCTTAGGAGTATGGAATTACTGCCCAGGGACATCCATGGATAAGGCCACTGTACGTGTAGGAGAGGAATTCTGAGAGACACCCAATGACAGGGCCACTGTACTTGCAGGTAAGCGAGGGAACTGAGATCTGGTGGTATGGAGGGGAGAGATTGGAAGATCTTTATGGGTCAGAATGATACACCAGTCCACATGGAAGTCCTGGTTTGGGCTTTTTAGCATTGAATGTGGCTGCCTATCACACACCAGCTCACACACAAGCTAGGGCTAGGGATCTGTCTGGCAAGGCTAGATCTCAGTACCTGACAGTGAGTGTCGGATCAGGGGATGGATCACATTAGATTGGGCCATGATACCAACCAGTACACACGAGAACCAGGTCCGGGGTTGGATTCTGTGGGGGATATAAGGGTCCAATCCTATGGAACTACAAGTCCTGTTGGTTAGCTTGAGAATTGGGATGGTGATGGTCTGAGCTAAGTGTGACCATGGAACTCACCAATGCGCATCAGCAAGTGTGTGAGTTGGTAGTGGAAGAGGGCGGACTGGTGGGACAGAGCAGACCTTAGCCCGCTGGCAACTGCAGAAACCAGACTTGAGTGCAGGTCATGCCAGGCTAGGCTGTCAAAATTACTGGTTTGCATGAACTAAGGATGAGAGCAGACTGAGCAGGGCCAGGTTGCAACACCCACCAGCGAGAGTTGGGAGGTGGGGCCAGATGGCCAGGCCAGGCTACAGCATCCAAAGGCAAAGGCCAAGATAGGGGAGAGGCTATGCCAAGCTGGGTCAGAACAACCACTAGCACATGCGAGATCTGTGGCTGGGATTAGGCCTGGTTGGGGAGCAAAGGGGATGCCTGGCTGGGTTTTGGGTCCCACTGGTGAGTGTGGGGTCAATGTCAGGGCTGTGGTCTGGTCTGGATGTGGATGCAGTCTCCCTTGGCATGGGTGTTGACTGGGTCTGGGGTATGCAAGACTGGAGTAGACTCAGCACCCACTGGAGATTGTGAGAATCAGGGTGGGTGTAGGATGGGCTAGGCTAGGTCTCTGTCCCTGCTGAGTCATGTGTGAGCTTTGTGTGGGTATGGACCAGATTGGTTGGGCTGTAGCACCAACAGTAAGAACCAGAATGGGTGAGGGCAGGTCAGAAAAAGCCATTATTCTGGCTAGAACAGGAGGTGGACTATGTAGGATTGTCCCACGGACCCACTGTGTGAGCAAGATCTGGCATTGGGAGAGGTTCTGATGGAGGAGCTTGGCAACTCCTCTGTCAGGGTACAGTCTCTGCAGGTGAATGCAAGAACCAAGATAGGAAGCAGTCCAGACCAGGCCAAGTAATGGTACCCACTAGCATACATTTGGCATGGATCTGGTCAACAAATGTTGTAGCCCTGCCCAGCCTGGTCTGCCCCCAATCCCAGCTCTCACGCTCACCAGTGGGAATAGTAGCCCAGTAAGGGAGGTCCCTGTAGCCCCACTACCGGGTTCTCCCACTTTCCCCCAGGTCTCACTTGTGCTTAGTCTGGCATGGCCTGCCTCACTTTGTCATTTGCCAGTGGGTGCTGTAGCCTGGCCCAGGCTGGCTCACTCCCAGTTCCAGCTCATACTGATGGGGACTACAGCCTAGCCCAGCCCAGGACCGGTTCATGTCCTGGCTGCTCCATTCCCTATCCAGCTCCCTGCTAACATCTCTTATTTCTTGAACACTTTTCTTCTTCTTCTTCTTCTTTTTTTTTTTTTTAGCTTGACCTAGCTCTGCTTCCAGCTTTCTGATGGTTTCCCCATTGTGACAAGAAGTATCTTCCAATTCTGAGATTCTTTCTTTTGCCTCATTCATTCTATTATTGAGATTTTCCACTGAATTTTAAATTTGCTCTATTGCATCCTTCGTTTCCAATAATTCTGCTTGATTTTGTTTCAGTGTTGCTATTTCCCGTGTAACATAGTCCTTAAATTCCTTAAACTCCTGCTTTATGTGTTTCTCGTTATTGATAAGAAGCTTTACAATGAGCTTTCTGAATTCTGTAGCCCCCATTTTCTCGATGTCTTCCTCAGTTAACTCTGAGGATGGCAAAGACTTTTGCTCCTTTGTGGGGGAGTCTTCAGTAATATTTATTGTGCCTCTGCCTGTTCTTTTGCTCTTGGTCATTATACTTCTGGGTAACAAATTCTTCTCCTTAAGGACAGGTTTCTAAGCTGTTTCGCCCACAGATCTACAGTTCAATTTTACTTATTGCTATTAGGACCCAGTTCTCTGTTTGCAGTCACTTGTGTCACTCCCTCTAGTGAGTTTCAGGTCTGGATTCTTGTGTTAGACTTTCACCACAGTCTCTGTAGCCCCAAATCACGAATCACTGCTCTCTGCCTCCTGTGATCCTCTGCTAAGGCTGTATCGCTGTCTGTACAATGTTTCTCCCTCTTCCAGTTCTTGCAGTTACCAGGATAGGGAGACATCAGGTGTCCTAAATAACTAGGCTGTTGGTGGTGTTGATCTTGCCAGAACCTACTGGCTTTTAGGTTGGAGGGCCACATGGACCTATTTCAACCCATAGGATGCCAAAGTCAGTATTATTTTTTCCTGTGGGACCAGTGCAATGCACTGAGCTGGAAGCGAGTTTGCTCCCATTACAAGCACATGTGCAGGTCACTGTTGTCCCTGATGTCTCATAACCTTTGTCACATTGTATAAAATTGTGCCTGATTTTCCACTCATGGAGTTGTGGATCTGCTGGTTGTTAAGGCTGGCGGCTACCCAGATCTATTTTGGGCAGAATCTGTTGGATGCCATGTCAGTGCAATGCACTGATACAGAAATGAGTTTGCCTTCAGCTTAGCGCATGTGCAGTCCTGCCCCATAGCATTTGCCTCCCTACACAAAATGATGCCCCACGTGGCTCTGGTGGGATCTGGGCTATGAAATCCACCCTGTTCCCACACTGCCTGCTTGGGATCTGTGGGCTCTGTCTCTCTCTCTCTGCTCCTAATTGAATCGAACATATCAGCAGTATCGGCAGTTCTTTGCTTGGGTTCATCTACTGAACTCAAGATGAACTCCCCTTCCTACCTGGCTGCTGGTGGATCAGATCGCTGCTCACTGAATGCTACTGGGGTATCTTGTCACTGCAATGCCACACATTGTGCCAGCTGCTTTCCTGTGTCCATTAGTCTCCAGGTGCCCCTTTGCTGTCAGCCTGTCCTCTCCTATTTCCTATAATGTACCCTCTCTGCTTCACTCTGGCTAATGATTCTCCATCTGTTTAAACGTGTCTTTACCCTATTCTGCCATCTTGATTCTAACCACAAAATTTATCTTATAGCTATATTTTATAACAATTAAAACAGCAGGCAGGAGAGTATTTTTTTCAACAGTTGTACCTTTATTTGTGAATATTAGTTTGACATTTCAATTTTTCTTTGGCATAGTTAGCATTCCTTTATCTTTTTAAGTTATTTATTCCATTACTTAAATGTGTATGTGTGAGAGGGATCTGTGAGTTTCTGCGTAACAGACAGAGAGGTAACCCATACCTGGGGCTGGGAACTCAACCCATGGCCTCCATAAGTGGAGCCAGAAACCAGTGTTGGGCCATCACGTGCTGCTTGCCAGGTGCGCTGCATTCTCAGAATGTTGGCATGAGAAACACAACCCCAAATCAAGTCCAGTCTCCTTGACAGGGAATGTGTCCCCCAGCTAGGCCAATGATGTCACTGAACATTTAAGCATCTACCACTAGGGGGCAGTGTTCACCATCATTGCCGTCAGACGCTTGCTCACATTTAAAGAAAGATTTCAGCCTATGCTGAAATTTCTTTTTTTTTTAAAGATTTCTTTATTTTTACTGAAACGTCAGATATACAGAAAGGAGGAGAGACAGAGAGGAAGATCTTCCATCCAATGGTTCACTCCCCAAGTGACCACAAGGGCTGGAGCTGAGCCAATCCGAAGCCAGGAGCCTGGAACTCTTCCGGGTCTCCCATGCGGGTGCAGGGTCCCAAGGCTTTGGGCAACCCTCAACTGTCTTCCCATGCCACAAGCAGGGAGCTGAAAACCATAACCATAACCAAAACCATAACCATAACCAAAGTGATAGTATCTCTCAGATGTTTTCGAGCTAGTGTCTGAGATGACCCCTGATGATGCAGCACAGCCAGTTCTACGAGCAGGTGTTAATGCCTTATCTGGTCATTCAGAGAGAACTCATGACCCTCAGCCCTGGGTCATGCATTGCAATATCTGCCTTCAGGTCAGGAGTAGCATAGCCTCCGTGCACAGCTACAAGTCTCCCTTCAGGTCAAACAGGAGCTGCAATGCCCCAGCCCCTGCAGAGAGGCCATGGTCTCCTGTGCTGGGCTGCAGAGACATGCCTTCTCTGGCTCCTCAGCCTGCAATCAGCAACTTGCCATAGCTACTTTTGACATATACATGTATATATATATATTTAATGATTTATTTTTATTGTAAAGTCAGAAATACAGAGAGGAGGAGAGACAGAGAGGAAGATCTTCCGTCCATTGATTCACTCCCCAAGTGGCTGCAATGGCTGGAGCTGTGCTGATCAGAAGCCAGGAGCCCAGAGCCTCTTCTGGGTCTCCTACATAAGTTCAGGGTCCAAAAGCTCTGGGTTGTCCTCGACTGCTTTCCCAGGCCACAAGCAGGGAGCTGAATGGGTAGTGGAGCCTTTGGGATTAGAACTGGCACCCATATGGGATCCTGGCACATGCAGGGTGAGGACTGTAACTGCTATTGTACTGGCCATACGTTTAATATATTTTGACATATTTGCTTTGCACCTGAGTGACAGTAAATCCTTGTCATCAAGTTTACAAATATGGACTTAGAGCTGGAAAATCTGATTCCTAGTCAGATTGAGGTGATGGTGAGATCATGACTGACCCCAGATACATCAAATCCTAAAGCAGTGTGTGTGTGTGTGTGTGTGTGTGTGTGTGTGTGTGTGTGTGTGGTTTCTGTTTCCTCCTGTTGTTCTCTGCTGACACAATCTGCTTCTATGTTGCCCCTTTGCTGTCCCCAACCATGGTCATGCTTTGGACATGGTGTTTGCACCAATGTCCAAGCAGTTGGAACAATCCACTGCTCAAGTATCCTCTACTGTGTGTGAGACAGGTGATGGATAGGTCTTTGGAGAGAGGCACATCCACAATAACTTAAGGAAAGAGGCCAGTAACACCCCAAATCCTCTTCTGCCCCGCCAAGGACCCCTTTTATGGACTGATATATAGACTCAACTGACTGATCCTCCATCTCCAAGCACTGCATCCAATACAGGCGCCAGTTTGTGTCCCAGCTGCTCCACTTTCTGTCCAACTCCCTGCTTGTGGCCCCGGGAAAGCAGTGGAGGATGAAAGAGAAAGAAAAAGAGAACACGGTTCCTATTATGGTCAAATGTCCAGTCTGGAAGAAGCCACTGTAAATACCTACACTGTAGCATGTGGGACGCGTGAGCCGTGATAAGGGAATGCAAGAAGTGACAGCAGTTCTATTTTTGGAAAGAGCAATGTGGCCATCAAGGTCCTCCAGAAGAAAAGATTTTTTTTTTCCAGAGAAGAGTAAGTGGAGGCCAAAGTCAGACTACTGGGGGAGACTTCAAATCAACCCCAAATAACTGTGTGAGGCTGAAGTGCAAAGTATCCTGTGGGACAGTGACAGGAGGGGCTTGGGGGACTAAAGCCATCCACTGAGGTCTTAATGCAAAGAACAAGGAAGGTTGGACTGAGATGCCACCTGCCAAGATGCCAGCATGTAGCTTAATGGTTATAGTTGGGTTTCAGCATGTGATTGACTGTCATTGCCAAGCATGGAAATGGAATGCAGAAGGACCAAGGAGCAGGCTAGTGAATTCATCCTGCAGCAAGTCGGCAGGGCAGAATTTGTGCCCTAGCAGTGCAGGTGGGAGGCACCGATTAGTGGTGATAAGAGGAACGTGGATCTAGGATCAAGGGAAGAAGGACAAAGATTCCTTCTTGATGCCTATGAACTTGTCTGTTGTGCAGAAAACACGTCCACCTGTGTTTTCTGCATTCAATCTTTGGCCTTTCAGGAGCCCAAAGGCATCTCCCAGGGTGCAGGTCACACTGTACAGCTCTTGGCACTGCTTCCGTCCTAGCTAAAGGTAGGCGTTGTGAGCGAGGGTTTCCAGAGAGCGGACACATTGGACAACATCAAAGTAGAGCATAATTCAATTTAGTTTGTTCTGGTTTTCTAATGCTTGGAAATTAGGTTCCATATTTCAGAAAGTTAGGTCATTATGCTTGCATTCTAAGGCTTATGCTGCAAGTTTAGTAAGAAAATGACTATAGAGGGCACAGTACCATTGTTTAATTGGCTAATCCTCCACTTCCAAGTGCTGGAACGACACATGGATGCCAGTTCATGACCCTGCTGTTCCACCTCCCATCCAGCTCCCTGCTAGTGGCCTGGGAAACCAGTAGAGGACAGCCTATGGCCTTGGGATCCTGTGCCCACATGGCAGTCCTGGAAGAGCAAGCTTGTTACTGGCTTCTGATTGGCTCAGCTCCAGTCATTGTAGCCACTTGCGGAGTGAACCAGTGGATGGAAGCTCTTTCTGCAAATCTGCCTTCCTCCCCCTCCCCCGCCCTGCCCAAAAATGTATTTTAAGAAACTAAAGTAGGGCCCGGCGCGGTGGCGCAAGTGGTTAAGTCCTCGCCTTGCACGCCCGGGATCCCATATGGGCGCCGGTTCTAATCCCGGCAGCCCCGCTTCCCTTCCAGCTCCCTGCCTGTGGCCTGGGAAGGCAGTTGAGGACGGCCCAAAGCTTTGGGACCCTGCACCCGCGTGGGAGACCCGGAAGAGGCTCCTGGCTTCGGATCGGCATAGTATCGACCCGTTGCGGCTCACTTGGGGAGTGAATCATCGGATGGAAGATCTTCCTCTCTGTATCTCCTCTCTGTATATCCGCCTTTCCAATGAAAAAATAATAAAAATAAATCTTTAAAAAAAAAAAAAAAAAAAAAAAAGAAACTAAAGTAAAAGAAAAAAAAAAAGAAAGAAAGAAAAGAAAAGTACTATGGGAACCTTTCATGGGACGGGTTCACAAAATAACTATGGAGGCCTTCCATGGGATGCATTTGCATCACACACAACTGCAAAAACAACTAGAAAAATGCAGCCTTCCATCTGTGGCCAAACCAAAAGTAGAGGAGAACTTGCTATCAGAGACCAGACTTAGCAATCTCTCTTGTGTCTAGCAAGCTCCACTGTGACAATTGCTGTGCAGGGCGAGTGTGGGCCTGCCCCTGGCTTCAGGCACAGCACGGCTTGCTTCTCCCTCTCAGTGCTGACTTGGGTGCTTGCAGTACCTGCTACTGGTGCGGAGCCTCCCTCTTATCTGCATCCCTGACCTGGAACATCTTGTGCGATGGAGACCTGATGTCCTGGCCAGCAACACGAAATGGGAGGAGGAAGGTGGCACTGAGGGACAGTGGGACAGAGGCCATAGAGAGCGACAGCAGGTTGAACAAGTTGTCTTTAATGAATCAGGACTAGAGCAGAGGTTGAAATGATCAATGCTAACCGCCAGTGGTGGTAGTGGCTACGGTGGCTGTGGTGGCGGCAGAGGAAGATGCTGCCCCAGTACTTGTGGTTGTCTCCCCATCAGCCGGGACTGTGCCCTCGGGAACATGACTGTCTTCCTCTTCAAAAGAGTCTGCATCCCCATGAGATTCTGAAGTGTCCTCTGAGGGTTTCTTGGTTTCGTCACAGGTCAGAGGAGCGTCAGCATCTATCCTAACACAGCATCGTTTTCTGCCTTTGCACGTCTGGAATGAAGGCTGGTTCTTCTCTGTGGCTCGGCACACGGACCTGCAGCGTCCTGACTTGTTGGCACACTTCTTCACATACCAGTTACCTGCAAAAAGAAGAGGTGAAACATTCACCATGAGGTGTTGGTCATAAAAAGGAAAAAGCAATCATTTTGTGGACAAGGGTGGTTTGAATCTTGTACCGGTCAGTTTGTTATGTTTGTCCTAATCAGAAAAGCTGTTCTGAGCAGATAGAAATCTTTAGAAATGAACCAACATGGAGGTGTGTATAAAGGGATGAGACACACATTTCTGAAGTCAGGGTTCAGCACACACTCACCAGGTGCCTGCTATTCTAAGTGGCACAAATACACGCTGACACTGCACACGAAACCCCAGTCAAGTCCCCAAAATGCAGCTGCACCCACACAGTCAGAACAATCATTTGAAAATGACATATGTTCAAATCATGGCTGACCTCCACACCCTAACTGAAGCACATACTGCCTGTTGCTGAAACTCGGTGAGGTTTTTGATGTCTCTACAAATTGTGCTTAGAATGTGACTCTAGACTTGCCTTACACTATCTTTGAAAAAAGATGTCAGGTTATGGTACCGGCATTGTGGTGTAAGGGGTTCACCTGCTGCCTGTGGGACTGGTGCAATGATGCAGCACCACTGACCCCAACCTGAGGGCCTGGCATCCTATGTGGGCAGCAGTTGGTGTCCTGGCTGCTAAACTTCTTCCTTCCCCCCTCCCCATTTCCTTTAAATTTATTTTATAGTAATGTATAACAAATCTAGATTAATTCATTACAAAGAGGCAATTTTCCCAAACAGTACAATAATAGCTTTCCCCTGACGGATCTTGGGACTTTACATAATAAAGAATATTACTAATAATTGGTGAAGAATGTAGAAGAATAGGTGAAAAAAATCCTTGGTTGGCCATGCTAATTAGTAGTTTTCATGTCTTTGAAAATTTACATTAAAGGCACCATTTTGTTATATAATTATGCAGATTGAAGTAAAAATACAACAAAGTTCTACAAGGTATGGTTCTCCCCGTCTACCATTTTGAAAGCTGTGTGCAGTGATACTTTGCAAAATATGAGAAATATTTGAAAAAAATTCACTGTGAATAGTTAAAAAGCATCATATTCCTAGAAGTCCTTTTAAGGAAATCTGTTTTATTTAAAGTAATTTTTTGGTATAAAGTAAATGCACATGTTTGTAAACATTTTTGCTCTTTTTTTGTTTGTTTTGTTTTTGTCTTTTTTTTGGTTAAGAAGTAGTGTTATTGTTTTTTCTGATTTTTTAAAAAATTATTTTAAATTTTAGATGATGTTAATGTAGTTGTTCACAGTTGGATGGATCAAGAGTTAAGGAGAAGTTGGCTACTCTACTTCTGGTTCAGCTTACTGTTTATGGCCTATGAAGCAGCAAGAAGATGGCTCAGGTTCTTGGGCCCCTCCACCCATTTGGGAGGTCCAGAAGAAGCTGTTGGCTTTTGATTGGCTCATATCTGGCTGTTGTGGGTACTTGGAAAGTGAACTTGAGAATGGAAATTCTTCCCTTCTCTCTCATTGTAACTCAGCCACACAAATTAAAATAAAAAAAAAATAAATGTATATAATCCCCCAACACTGCTGCCTGTGAGAACAGCATCCCATTAGGGTGCTGGATCATGTTCCAACTGCTCCATTTTTGAAGCAGCCCCCTAGTAATGGTCTAGGAAAGCAGAAGATGGCCCACTTGTTTTGGCCGCTGCACCCAAGTGAGTGGGCTAAAAGAAATGCCTGGCGTTGGTGTGGCCCTAGGGGTGACCGCTGAAGCCATCTCTGAGTGATCCAGCAACAAATGACTCTCTGTCACACTTTCTTAATTCAGACTCATATAATTGAATCTTTAAATAAAAAAAACAACGTATCAACTTTTGGTATTACTAGCACAATTTTTTTTCTCATATGTGTCTCTCCATTGATATCTATCTGTAGGACACTGACATGTAAATATTCAATAAAACTTTTGGGTGAAAACAACAAAAAGCTATTAATTAAGGATAACAGTAAATACGATGCCGTCATTCTTTGAGAAGTGCGATGTTAATGCCCGTACCGTACACCTACGTAAAATAACACACTTTCCAACACTGAAAGCCATAAAGAGAGGGTGGAATTCTGTCTTGTCGTGTGTGCTAAGTGCCTTTTTTCTAGTCTCTCCACACTTAAACACCAGCTACTATCTGAGTCAAGTACTCTACCGGGCATAAAATGGTGACCAAGGTCTAAGAAGGTCTTAGTTTGGAAAGGGGAAGAAAAGAAACAAGTGAATCATTGGGGGGATTCATAACCAAAGAAACAAGAGAATCACAGAAGAATACACTGTGGGGAGAGCAGTAAAATAAATTTAAAAAATTACAGAATCTTGTTAAATTTACCTGGGTCATTAGAAACTCCCACAAATTGTCTCATTAGCTTTACAATATTCATGCAGAGAAAAATCATTCAAATGACACAACAGGTTAATATTGCTACAACAATCTGACAGAATAATGAGCGTCTTCTGCTAATGATATTTTCAGGGACCACTTGAAGATTTGTAAGACTTCTCCTGATACATTGTTCCATGTCAAGAAGGCAGGTGGCATGATCAGCTGTCAGTTGAACCAAATAGAAAAAGCATAAACACTAACAAGATTGTGTCCGGTTTCTTGATTCCTAAAGCACATCCAGGATTCTTGTCTAGGCTGTGTAAATACAAATCATAGAAAACAGTGAGGAGAAGTAAGTCATGGTATTATTTTGAAGTGGAGTGGCCAAACGTCACAAGAGTATGTTGTGCATTTCAAAATAACTAGAAGAGAAGGTTTTGGGTGTTCCCCTTACAAGTAAATAGCTGACATTCATTAGTGAAGGATACGCGATCACACCATGTGTGTATGTGTCAAAGCAGCATGTTCTACTGCATCAACACAGGCAGCCATTCCTGGCCAAGAAGACACAAAACATCACAGAAGAAATGCTCACACAATATGCTGAAATATCAACTGTGCATAGTCCCCCACGTCCACCTAAAATATTGCTCTAGCCATTCTCACTTTGTAGTTCTGTAGGACACCTTTCATGCCAAGAGCACCCAAGAGCAGACAAACCAGGGAGTTTCTTGGTTAGATGCAGAACACAGAGGGAGGTCATGTGTTGGGATTCTTAGCTCAGGGGACAGTGAGAGCGAAGTGAGGCAGGACTTTTCTGGGACCAGGAGAGAGAAGGGGTACATAGGGCAAACATAGGACACAGAGGAGGTGGGTCTCAGAGACATCTCTACTCCCACACAGGCTGAAAGAAGAGGTGTCACCATCTGTATCTCCTTCCCAGCTCCCATTAGAGAAACGTGGGGCAGAGTTGTTCTGGAACAATAGAACCCCACTCCTCCCCACTTCTTGCCAGGGAGAACTCCACCCCTGCCACCACAGAGCAGGGGAACTCAAATCCAGGGCCAGGAACAAGTTTTAGACCACATTTCTTCTTCTCCAAGGTCCTGTTACCTGAGGTCAACTGGACCAGGAACATCAAGACTGCAAGGCTCAACACCAGCGACTTCATGGCTCCTCAGACGTTGGCCAGTTGGCTCTCCAGAGTCTAGAAGTGTCCCTCCTTCAGGATCACTTTGAGAAGAGAGCGTTGTTGTCCTTCTTGGGTTGGGGTGTGCTCAGCCGGGAGCTTGGAGGCTGTGGGGACCTGTGCCAACCTCAGCTTGTGACTATTGGCCAGCAGCCGTGACTGAGACAGTGCAGTGCGGGATCTGTGTGGCAGCACAGTTGGGGGAGGAGAGAAGCTGGGAAGAGCAGGTGCAAGTCCTTGTTGAAGTGCATGGTAATTTAGAGAGAAGGAAGCCTTTGTGCTGGTTCTCCAGGCCTGGGTACCCCTGCCTGGTTGCTCACCCTGTGCTACGTTCCTTCTTTCAGAGTATGTGTTATTCTGCTCTGTCACACTATTTTCTTTATGATGTGTCCCTTAAAATCAATGTTCTGCTGCATAGTTAATACATATGTTCCTGTGTGGCATATACATTCTGTACAGATACACAATTCTCTCCATGGAGGCTCTAATGAACTGAGAGTTGAACAAGTGAATAATACTTTGTTGATATCCTGGGGATTGAGAGAGTCATTTTCAAAAACTGAGTAAGTTAAAGTTAAAGGATGAGGGCACAAAGATGTCTTTAATGCCACACCTGAAACATGAATGCCTCATGATTCCATGAGGGGCATTCAGGTATTGTGTCTGGTTTCTGTAATGGGAGGACCCTCCAGCAGCGTCTGCATGCCCAGCACAGCGTGAAGTACGGTTTGCAGAGGGGGTGACACTTAAGGAGGAAAGAAGACACAAGTGTTTCAAAGCTTCTGAGCAGAGGGTTCTAGAGAGAAAGGAGTGACCCAGTGCCTGTCCCAGGGGCTTTCTTCTCTGGGGACCCATCACCATGGTTTATGTGATTCTGATGCACCTGTGTGCTTTTGTTGCCTGATGCACATTGGCCTAACTAGGAGGCCCTCAGGTGGATTCTCAAAGGTCCTGCGAGGGGAGGAGAGTAGAGCATGGGGCAAAATCCCATTGGAGTATGTGCCTCCTTGGGCTCTGGCCTTGCCCACTATGCAACTTTGTGAGCACAATCTCCTTGCTTAGAGCATCCATCTCAGACACCTGCCCTGGCCTGACCCGACCCAGCCTTCTCTGGCTCTACCATCTCTCCATTGCAACCTTTGCCATATCTACAGAGCCACACTTGCATTCTGAAAACTTTGTCTTTTGGCCAACAGCTACCTTTTAAAAGATTCATTTATTTTTACTTGTGATTGAGAGTTAGATTGAGAGAAAGAGAGAGAAAGAGAGACAGAAATAGAGTGATTTTCCATGCACAAGTTGACTCCCCAAATGGCAGCCCTGGGGCAGAGCTACAGTGATGTGCAAGTGGGAGCCAGGAGGTTCTTCCGGGTCTGCTCTGTGGGTGCAGAGACCTGATGCCTTGGGCCATCCTCTGCTGCTTTGCCAGGTTCTAAGCAGAAAGCTGAATCAGAAGTAGAGCAGCTAAGATGTAAACCAGCACCCTTACGGAATGCTTGTGCCACAGTCAGAGGTTTAGCCACTGTGTCTCCCTACTGTGGGGCCACTTGTACGTTTTCTAATGAGGAATGTCTGAAAGTCTGCAATTTGATGAGTTTGACAAATGGACTTGTGAAAGCATAGTGCAATCTACATAGTATCTATCTATGTACCAGTCATATCCCCATCCTTAAAATATTTTTTCCTCTCTGTTTGGTAAATATTTCTTTTTCTTCCCTTATTTCTTCAATTTCATGATGGTTAGAATCTGTTTCTTTTTTATGGCGTTTTGTGTTTGGCCTCTTGGAATGTTGTATAAGTGAAGTAACTGCCCATTTTTCTACCTTAATTGATATATCATTGGCTGTATATATGTATGTATAAAATGACACTTTCTGTATCATAATGTTGAAGAAAACATTCCCCATGATTTTTCGGTACTTTGGGAAAACTTGTGTTTGTGAATAAAGCACCTTCCCCTCATCTGGTTCCCCTGAGACGCAGACGAGCTTTTCTGAAGCTTCTTTGGGTTTCTATTTGGCAATGTGATTGTTCGTATGAGTTCAGCTAGAATTTGTCTTTGTTATAGCAGGAATCTCGCTTTGTTTACTGACATTGCCTACATGAAAGCAGTGTGAGGCAAAAACTAAGGTAACTTTTATAAATTCCTGCAATTCAAAAGCCTGTCTGCTTTGATTGTCAGCTTAGCTTTACAAGTTGATTAGCAGTCGAGCAACAAACTACAATGCATCTATTTTGAGATTGTAAATCTGCCCCTTGCTTTTCGCTTTGCTAACCATCTGGACAATAAGACGCTGAACTTTATGCTAGGCATGTGTTTGCAAGCAATGAATCTCAACTGAACTTGAACTATGGTTATGCAACAAGGTGGAGGAATCCACCATGGGGGGAGGGGTATGGGAGGGGTGGGGGAAATCCCCAGCGCCTATAAAACTGTACTACATAATACAATGTAAACAACAATAAAAAAAAAAAAAAGAAAGAAAGTTTTCTGGGTCTGATGTTGTATGGTAGTCAATTATCTGTACTATACTTACGGGAGCAATCAGTTATGTATCTTCTTAGACTGTAAGACTGTTCATTGTTTTAGGGGCACAAACTTGACTTACAGGCTTTAATATGTGTCTTCTATTTGAGCTCTGTGTCTGTTGCCTATTAGAATTATACAGAAGTTGAGTTCCTAGCAAGGTAATGGTGGCCTAGCACTTTCAGATGGCAACACATATCTACAGAATAGATGGCAGTAAGCCTTATGGGAGGTTGGAATAGAGATCAATCCTTTTAAAACCTCTTTATGGTCAAATGTGGCTTCCACGGCTATTTGACACTCACTAACTCCTGTTGTCATATATTTCCTTCCTGATATGAGACTGGATCAGCAACCAGATCAAATTCAACCTGGCAATAAAGGACAACTGATTTTGTGAATGGATCCTCGCTGCAAGGAGGGCATGAAAATCAAGACCGAGTTACCAGTGTCAACCCTAAAGAACCTTACCCGGTGATTCTGACAATACCTCTAAGGCTGTGGAGGTGGGAGCAATCAACCCCCGGATCCACCACTCCCAACTGAAGAATGCCACTTCAGAATTGGAAGATAAATGGACTTTCCGGCACACTGGAGATGCCATAAAGATAAGACTCATTCTCTGTCACAATTCTTTTACCTGGTATGAGTGGAACTCCAGGATACAGATATGGAAAACTGGGATGAATTCTACAAACCAGATATGATGTCCCTGGATGTGAGACTGAGTCAACGACCATAACTTACGCTTTAGGGTGTAGGGCTCCTGGAGTGTAGCAGGAGCTGCTGTCACAAAGTTGGGAAAAGAAAGATTTCTACTTCAACTCTACACTCACGTCCTGCATGATCACTCTCTCCATAACAAAAGGTGTGGCGACTGGAGCAGAAATCCAGCACCCTTAGGGACCTGTGTGCAAAGCAGCTGTTCAGGCTCCCCTACAGAGTAAGGACTTGCCAAGCAGGCCCAGCTCACCTGCCTCAGCAGTCTCTGTCCGTGTGTCTAGCAAACATCACTGTGTGACAGTTGCGGTGCAGGCCAAGTGTGTGGGCCTGCCCCTGGCTTCAGGCACAGCACGGCTTGCTTCTCCCTCTCAGTGCTGACTTGGGTGCTTGCAGTACCTGCTACTGGTGCGGAAACTCCCTCTTATCTGCATCCCTGACCTGGAACATCTT
This sequence comes from Ochotona curzoniae, assembly GCF_017591425.1. Lineage (NCBI taxonomy): Eukaryota > Metazoa > Chordata > Mammalia > Lagomorpha > Ochotonidae > Ochotona > Ochotona curzoniae. The sequence goes on along the minus strand of NW_024465894.1, from coordinate 16,268,545 downwards.
GTGCGATGGAGACCTGATGTCCTGGCCAGCAACACGAAACGGGAGGAGGAAGGTGGCACTGAGGGACAGTGGGACAGAGGCCATAGAGAGCGACAGCAGGTTGAACAAGTTGTCTTTAATGAATCAGGACCAGAGCAGAGGTTGAAATGATCAATGTTAACCGCCACTGGCGGTAGTGGCTATGGTGGCTGTGGTGGCGGCAGAGGAAGATGCTGCGCTGCCTGTTGCACCAGTACTTAGGGCTGTCTCCGTAGTAGCCATGGTTGCGACGTCGGGAATCTGACTGTCTTCCGTAGAAGGAGTGCCCATATCCCAAATAAATGCTGCACTAGTCTTTGTAGGTTTGGTGGTTTCAAGACAGTTCAGAATAGCCTCAATATTTTTGTAAACACAGCATCGTCTGCTGCCTTTGCATGTCTGGAATGAAGGCTGGGCCTCAACCTCTGTGTCTCGGCACTTGTTCCTGCATCTTCCCGACTTGTAGAAACACCGCTTCCCAGACCAGTTACCTACAAAAAGTGGGTGGAAGTATTTACCATGAGGTGTTGGTCATAAAAAGAGAAACATAATCATTTTTTGTGGACAGGATGGCTTGAATCTTGTACAGGCTGATCTGAGCACTTAGAAATCTTGAGAAATGAACCAAGATGGAGGTGTGTATAAAGGGATGAGACGCACGTTTCTGAAGTCAGGGTTCAAAACACACTCAACAGGTGCCTGCTATTCTAAGTGGCACAAATACACACTTAGAAGACACATGAGACCCCAGTTAAGTCACTAAAATGCAGCTGTATCCACACAAACCTCTAGGGGGCAGTCAGAACGATCATTTGAAAGATTGAAAAAATACATGTTAAAATCATGGCGGACCCCTAACCCTAACTGAAGCACATACTGCCTATTGCTGAAACTTGGTGAGATGTTTGATGTCTCTACAAATTGTACTTAGAATGTGACTCTAGACTTGCCTTACACTATCTTTGAAAAAAGATGTCAGGTTATGGTACCAGCATTGTGGTGTAAGGGGTTCACCTGCTGCCTGTGGGACTGGTGCAATGATGCAGCACCACCGACCCCAACCTGAGGACCTGACATCCTATGTGGGCAGCAGTTGGTGTCCTGACTGCCCACTTCTGATTCAACTCCCTGTTTATGATGTGGGAAAGCAGCAGAGGATGGCTCATGTCCTTCGACTCCTGCACCCACATAGGAGGCCAAGGAGAAGTTGCTGGCCTTTGATTGGTTCAGCTCTAGCTGTTGTGGCTACTTGGGCAGTGAAGTTGAGAATGGAAGCTGTCTCTCTACCAAGATTGTGGCCGGTTTCTTGATTCCTAAGGCTCTTCCAGGAACCTTGTCTAGGCTGTAGAAGTGATAGAGTTCCAACGAGGAAAAGTAAGTTCGGGTGTTCTTTGAGGTGGAGTGGCCACAGTTCAGAAGAGTGTATCATGCATTTCAAAACAACAACAACAAGAGAGGATTTTTGTTGTTTCTACCAAAAATACATGACAGATGTGCAAGGTTGACAGTATTACACTGTGTGTATGTGTCAAAGCAGCATGTTCTACTGCATCAACACAGGCAGCCATTCCTGGCCAAGAAGACACAAAACATCAAAGAAGAAATGCTCACACAATATGCTGAAATATCAACTGTGCATAGTCCCCCACGTCCACCTAAAATATTGCTCTGGCCTTTCTCACTTTGTAATTCTGTAGGACACCTTTCATGCCAAGAGCACCCAAGAGCAGACAAACCAGGGAGTTTCTTGGTTAGATGCAGAACACAGAGGGAGGTCATGTGTTGGGATTGTTAGCTCAGGGGACACTGAGAGTGGAGTGAGGCAGGACTTTTCCGGGACCAGCAGAGCAACAGGGCAAACAGGACACAGAGGAGGTGGGTCTCAGGGACATCTCTACTCCCACACAGGCTGAAAGAAGAGGTTGTGGCACAGGTGCTGCCTCCCCATTTCTCTCCTCCCCAGCTCCCATTAGAGAAACGTGGGGCAGAGTTGTTCTGGAACAATAGAACCTCACTCCCTCCCCTCTTCTTGCCAGGGAGAACTCCACCCCTGCCACCACAGAGCAGGGGAACTCAAATCCAGGGCCAGGAACAAGTTTTAGACCACATTTCTTCTTCTCCAAGGTCCTGTTTACCTGAGGTTAACTGGACCAGGAACATCAAGACTGCAAGGCTCAACACCAGCGACTTCATGGCTCCTCAGACGTTGGCCAGTTGGCTCTCCAGAGTCTAGAAGTGTCCCTTCAGGATCACTTTGAGAAGAGAGCGTTGTTGTCCTTCTTGGGTTGGGGTGTGCTCAGCCGGGAGCTTGGAGGCTGTGGGGACCTGTGCCAACCTCAGCTTGCGTCTATTGGCCAGCAGCCATGATTGAGACAGTGCAGTGCGGGATCTGTGTGGCAGCACAGTTGGGGGAGGAGAGAAGCTGGGAAGAGCAGGTGCAAGTCCTTGTTGAAGTGCATGGTAATTTAGAGAGAAGGAAGCCTTTGTGCTGGTTCTCCAGGCCTGGGTACCCCTGCCTGGTTGCTCACCCTGTGCTAGGTTCCTTCTTTCAGAGTATGTGTTATTCTGCTCTGTCACACTGTTTTCTTTATGATGTGTCCCTTAAAATCAATGTTCTGCTGCATAGTTAATACATATGTTCCCGTGTGGCATATACATTCTGTACAGATACACAATTCTCTCCTTGGAGGCTCTAATGAACTGAGAGTTGAACAAGTGAATAATACTTTGTTGATAACCTGGGACTTAGAAAGTCTTTTTGGAAATAGAGTAAATCATAGTTAAAGGATGAGGGCACATAGATGTCTTTAATGCCACACCTGAAACATGAATGCCTCATGATTCCATGAGGGGCATTCAGGTATTGTGTCTGGTTTCTGTAATGGGAGGACCCTCCAGCAGCGTCTGCATGCCCAGCACAGCATGAAGTATGGTTTGCAGAGGGGGTGACACTTAAGGAGGAAAGAAGACACAAGTGTTTGAAAGCATCAGAGCAGAGGGTTCTAGAGAGAAAGGAGTGACCCAGTGCCTGTCCCAGGGACTTTCTTCTCTGGGGACCCATCACCATGGTTTATGTGATTCTGATGCACCTGTGTGCTTTTGTTGCCTGATGCACACTGGCCTAACTAGGAGGCCCTCAGGTGGATTCTCAAAGGTCCCGCGAGGGGAGGAGAGTAGAGCATGGGGCAAAATCCCATTGGAGTATGTGCCTCCTTGGGCTCTGGCCTTGCCCACTATGCAACTTTGTGAGCACAATCTCCTTGCTTAGAGCATCCATCTCAGACACCTGCCCTGGCCTGACCCGACCCAGCCTTCTCTGGCTCTACCATCTCTCCATTGCAACCTTTGCCATATCTACAGAGCCACACTTGCATTCTGAAAACTTTGTCTTTTGGCCAACAGCTACCTTTTAAAAGATTCATTTATTTTTACTTGTGATTGAGAGTTAGATTGAGAGAAAGAGAGAGACAGAAATAGAGTGATTTTCCATGCACAAGTTGACTCCCCAAATGGCAGCCCTGGGGCAGAGCTAAAGAGATGTGTAGGTGGGAGCCAGGAGGTTCTTCCGGGTCTGCTCTGTGGGTGCAGAGACCTGATGCCTTGGGCCATCCTCTGCTGCTCTGCCAGGTCCTAAGCAGAAAGCTGAATCAGAAGTAGATGGAATGTTTGTGCCATAGTTAGAGGTTTCGCCAGTTAGAGGTTTGTGTCAGCTCTACTCTGGGTCACTTATAGGTCTTCTATTGAAGACTGCCTAGACAGACTTTTATCTGCAATTCTGAAAGCCTACAATTTGATGATCCATTCCTTTGTGAAAGCCTAGTGCAATCAATATAACCTCTCTCTCTCTTATCATATCTCTAATGCTCAAAATGTATTTTCTGCCTCTTTGGTCAATATTTCTTTTTCTCCCCTCTCTCCCCACTTTCATGATTTCATGCACCTGTTCTTTGTTTCTGTATTTTGGTTTGCATCCTCTTAGATGTTGTATAAATGAAGTAATAATTTGCCCCTTTTTCTACCTAAATGGAAATTGTTCTCTGATTCTCACCTTGATTCCCTCGAGCTGCTAGATGCCAACTTTTTCAGTGGAAGGGGATTCCTAAAGCCAGACCCTCCAGTTTTTCTCTTGTTTTCAATCCCCCTCAGTGATTGGATTAATTTTTCATTTTTTTTCCCCATTAAAAAATCACTGACAAAGCTAATTTATTTCACTGCTAATCCTTTTCGTAAATTGATGCAGCTTCCTGTTTGTTATGTGTATGTGAAACAATATTTTTATTACAGAAGTGAAGATCAGCAGGAATGTTCCTTCCAGCTTCTCTTTTTAAAATATATCTTAATCACATAAGTAGATAGAAGGGAAATATAGAGGATAAAGCATGATACGGATGAGTTAATGCTGGATACAGAGGTAATGGTTCAAAGGACACTTTCTGCCTTTTAAAAGACTTAATTTTTCACTTGAAAGGCAGATTTATAGAGAGGAGACAGAGAGAAACAACTTTCGTCAGTGGTTTATTCCCCAAATGACCAAGCTGGCTGGAATTGAGCCAATTCGATGCTAGGAGCCTCCTGTGGGTTCTGCTCTGTCATCCCCCCAAATACAGAGTTCTTTTAAGGTCCTCCTACTTATTTCCCAAAAATCCCATAGCAAGCTAAAATCATGAAAGGTTATTTTGAAGGATCTATGAACCATCAATGTGAATCATACTTCCATCATTTTTTCAAGCTTTTATTTTTGATGATGTTTACATAGTTGATCAGGGTGGAAAGGATCCAGAGTTAGAGGAAAGTGGGTGTGATCATTGTTTCCAAGTTTTCTACTTCCTCCTCCAGTTTCTGGGGGAAATGGAGTAAATAAGAGCCTGAGCCATGCCCAGCCTTCCAACTGCCTCAGGACCCAGGGATAGGGAACGGCAATCTGATATCAACCCAGGGTCCCCAATGTGGAGCATGCTCCGAGGCTCCTGCCCAGGTGTTTAGATCTGAAGTACTTTTCGATCTCGCCAATCCAAGGAGGAGGAAACCCTTCTCATGGTCATTGGCTGACATAGTCAACCTTACAGTCTCTATTCGACCAAATTTGTGCTGTCATTGTTGTGCTGGGGTAGTTGTCCAATTTGTTCTGTTATTCCTCTGCTATGGTACCAGATGTCCTCTACAGGTTCTAATGGGCTGTGATATTGTGGATCAGGGCCTGCCATCCATTGCTCTATTTTTTCCACTGATAAGAACTTGCAGGTAGACCCGATGGCCTGGGCCACCCCTCCTAACACCCCACACCTGGGGACCACAAACTCAGCACACACTGCAAAGGTGGGTCCAAGGACCCAGGCCCTGCTGGACATCCTGCCCCTAGGGTTCACTGACTGGCACTAGCATGCCTCACCTCACCTTGCATCCACCAGTGGGTGAAGCAGCCTGGCTCAGTCCAGCCTGATCACATTTCCAGCTCCTGCTAGTGGGTGATACAGCCTAGCCTGGCCCAGCCAGTGCTCATTCCAAGCCCTAATGTGGACTGGCTGGAGTTGCAGTTTGACCCAGCCAATCCCATAACCCATACTAGTTCCTAGAACTGTCATTGGAGGTTATAAACTGGCTCAGCTTGGCCCAGACCCAGACCTGATTCACATGTGTGCTGGTGGGTACAGTAACCTGGCACAGTCTAGGCTTTTCCTTGCCTTGGTTCTTGAGCTCACCAGAGGGATTGCATCCTGACAGAGGAGTTCCTCAAGCTCCTCTATCAGGTCTCCTCCCAGCAGCAGACATCATACACATTGGTGGGTCCTTGGTCCAGGTTAACTTAGTCCACCTCTTGTTCTGGCAGGTACAGCATCATTGCCCAGCTGGCCCACACCTATTCCGGTTGTTGCTCTCATATGGTTCAGCAGGAGCCAAGACCTAGCCCAGCCTATTCTACATCCACCCTGCCTCTGATAAGTATCAGTGTGTGTTAGAATCTGGTGCAGTCTGGCACTCCCCAGATCCAATCTACACCCATGCCGAGGGAGACTACGGCCATGTCCACCTAACCACTGCCCCCATTCTGGCCCCCATGCTTATCAGTGGGAACCCCAAACAAGTCGAAGCATCCTTGTAGCTCCCCAGCCACAGGCCTTGTGTGTGCCAGCTAAGATTACAGTTTCATAGGAGTGAGTCCACATACCCCACCCCCTGCCCCAGGTCTAACTCTCTCACATGCTAGTTAGTGTTATGGGCCAGCCTAACATAACTGTCCCCTGTTCTGAATCTCACTGGTGGGTACTGTGATCTAACCCCACCAGCTAAGACCCAGCCTTAGCTTTAGTGTGTGCCAGTGAGTGGTATTCAGTGGTGGTCAATGTTAACTACCCCAGCTCATGTCTCCCATGCATGCTAGTACTTCACTCTGACTTAAAAGCTTTTCCTGTTTCTTTCAAACTGCTCCATCTCGGCACCTCACTTACCTGCAAATACATTGGCTTTGTCTACAAAATTCCTTCAGTATTCATTCCTCACCTGGAGATGTGTCCTTAGGTCCCCACTCACACCAACCTGTGCCATCCCACAGAGCCTCTATAGGTTCACTCGCCAAGTCACCAAAGGGTGCCATCTGGTGGCCCCAGGACTTCACCTGACATCATTGATTCCTGGGCAGTCCAAGGACTCCCCTCACCCATGGAGTTATGCTGCTCAGCTGGCTGTACCCATGCCCCATCATTGGTTTTATGAACAAACAAAAAAGTTAAAAATATTTTGTAATTTCTAAAAAATTTTGATGTGATGTGCGTGACTATTTACCTTCTTAAACTCAGCACCCAAATTCCAAATGTTCCTTGATTTGGCGTCTGTAAGCACTCAGGACAACCCATGACAAGCAGATGAAAGATGAGTTGGAATTCAATGCTCTTTCCGTGTGGAGGAAGAAAAGTTGCAAAATTGGGGATAGAAAACTATTTCAGTAGAACTAGAAGAGTATGAGGTTTCCTAATACGTAACTAAGGCTTGATGCTATGTATGTGCTAGTTACTAGTTATGGTTTGATGATTTAACAGGATACATACATTGAATCAGCATAGGATACCCTGTAAATATACTGAAAAATTATGTGTTCTCTAAATTTTTTTAAAGATAAGTTTGATTCCATTTAAAATGGAGATTTACAGAGAAAAGTGGGTGTGACCATTGTTTCTAAATTTTCAGTTTCTTCTGATTTCTTGGGGAAGTGTGGAGGAAAGTGGAGAAGCCATGCCTAGCATCCCAACTGTCCCAGTACCCAGGGATGGGGGATGGACACTTGATATCTAACCAGGGTCCCAAAGTGGTACAATCTTTGAGGGTTCTGTCCAAGTGGTTTGGATAGTTCTAACACGCTGTAGAACTCAGAGCCAGGAATATCTTCCAGGTTTCTCATGTGGGTGAAGGGTCTCAATGTTTTGGGCTGTCCTCTACTGCAGCCTTCCATCTGTGGCCAAACCACATGTACAGGAGACCTTTGCTAACAAAAACCAAACTCATGGTGTGGTGCCTGGGGCAGAAACCCCAGCAATCCATTGAGAACCTGTGCACAGTGCAGCTATTCAGGCTCCCCTACAGAGTAAGGACTTGTATGACAGGCCCAGCTCACCTGCCTCAGCAGTCTCTCTTGTTGTGTCTAGCAAACACCAATGTGTGATGGTATCTGTGCAGGCCAAGTGTGTGGGCCTGCCCCTGGCTTCAGGCACAGCACGGCTTGCTTCTCCCTCTCAGTGCTGACTTGGGTGCTTGCAGTACCTGCTACTGGTGCGGAAACTCCCTCTTATCTACATCCCTGACCTGGAATATCTTGTGCGATGGAGACCTGATGTCCTGGCCAGCAACACGAAATGGGAGGAGGAAGGTGGCACTGAGGGACAGTGGGACAGAGGCCATAGAGAGCGACAGCAGCTTGAACAAGTTGTCTTTAATGAATCAGGACCAGAACAGAGGTTGAAATGATCAAGGTTAACTGCCATTAGCGGTAGTGGCTATGGTGGCTGTGGTGGCAGCTGTGCTGGTAGACGGGGGCCCTGCGCTGTCCAATGCCCCAGTGCTTGTGGTTGTCTCCATAGTAGTTGTGGTCTCGGCACCCTCAACATTGCCCATATAACCAGTGCTCACCTCCCAAAAAAACCCTTTAGTGATCTTTGTAGCTTTGGTGCTTTCATGACAGGTCAGATAAGCCTCAACAATTCTGTTAACACAGCACCGTTTGTTTCCCTTGCATATCTGATATGGAGCCTGGGCCCGTTTCTCCGAGTCTTGGCACTTCCTCCTGCAGCGTCCTTGTTGGTGGAAACATGCTTTGCCAGACCAGTTACCTGCAAAAAGCGGATTGAAGTAATTACCATGAGGTATTGATCATAAAAAGAGAAACAACCATTCTTGTTGATATGATTTTTAGGACCAACCCCCTACCGGTCAGTTAGTTACGAGTTTCCTAACCAGAAAAGTTGTTCTGAGCACTTATAAATCTTGAGAAATGAACCAACATGGAGGTGTGTATACAGGGACAAGACACACATTTCTTTCTTTTTTTCTTAATATAGGGTATACATCTCTCAGGAAGATTTAATCATGTTTTTTCTTTTCTCTCTTTTAAAAAAAAAGATTTAGTTCTTTTTATTGCAAAGTCAGATATGCAGAGAGCAGGAGAGACAGAGATGAAGCTCTTCCTTCCAATGATTCACTCCCCAAGTGACCTCAACGGCCAGTGCTGCGCCAATCTGAAGCCTGGAACTTCCTCCAGATCTCCCAAGTGGCTGCAGGGTCCCAAGGCTTTGGGCCATCCTCAAAAATTTCCCAGGCCACAAGCAGGGAGCTGGATGGGAAGTGCAGTTACTGGGATTAGAATCGGCCCCCATATATATCCCAGCGAGTTTGAGGCGATGATTTTAGTCACTATGAAACCATGTTGGGCCAGAGAAACATTTCTGAAGTCAGGGTTCAACACACACTCCCCACGTGCCCATGGCTGTAAGTGGCACAGATACCCATTTACATGCACACGAGACCCCAGTTAAGTCAGAATGATCATTTGTAAGTGATACATGTTCAAATTACGGCTGTCCTCCTCACCCTAACTGAAGCACATACTGCCTATTGCTGAAACTTGGGGAGATGTTTGATGTCTCTACAAATCGTGCTTAGAATGTGACTCTAGACTTGCCTTACACTATCTTGGAAAAAAGATGTCAGGTTATGGTACCGGCATTGTGGTGTAAGGGGTTCACCTGCTGCCTGTGGGACTGGTGTAATGATGCAGCACCACCGACCCCAACCTGAGGGCCTGACATCCTATGTGGGCAGCAGTTGGTGTCCTGACTCCCCACTTCTGATTCAACTCCCTGTTTATGATATGGGAAAGCAGCAGAGGATGGCTCATGTCCTTCGACTCCTGCACCCACATAGGAGGCCAAGGAGAAGTTGCTGGCCTTTGATTGGTTCAGCTCTGGCTGTTGTGGCTACTTGGGCAGTGAAGTTGAGAATGGAAGCTGTCTCTCTACCAAGATTGTGGCTGGTTTCTTCATTCCTAAGGCTCTTCCAGGAACCTTGCCAAGGCTGTAGAAGTACAAGTGATAGAGTTTCAATGAGGAAAAGTAAGTTCGGGTGTTCTTTGAGGTGGAGTGGCCACAGTTCAGAAGAGTGTATCATGAATTTCAAAACAACAAGAAGAGAGGATTTTTGTTGTTTCTACCAAAAATACATGACAGATGTGCAAGGTTGACAGTATTACACTGTGTGTATGTGTCAAAGCAGCATGTTCTACTGCATCAACACAGGCAGCCATTCCTGGCCAAGAAGACACAAAACATCACAGAAGAAATGCTCACACAATATGCTGAAATATCAACTGTGCATAGTCCCCCACATCCACCTAAAATATTGCTCTGGCCTTTCTCACTTTGTAGTTCTGTAGGACACCTTTCATGCCAAGAGCACCCAAGAGCAGACAAACCAGGGAGTTTCTTGGTTAGACGCAGAACACAGAGGGAGGTCATGTGCTGGGATTGTTAGCTCAGGGGACACTGAGAGTGGAGTGAGGCAGGACTTTTCTGGGACCAGCAGAGCAACAGGGCAAACAGGACACAGAGGAGGTGGGTCTCAGGGACATCTCTACTCCCACACAGGCTGAAAGAAGGGGTTGTGGCACAGGTGCTGCCTCCCCATTTCTCTCCTCCCCAGCTCCCATTAGAGAAACATGGGGCAGAGTTGTTCTGGAACAATAGAACCTCACTCCCTCCCCACTTCTTGCCAGGGAGAACTCCACCCCTGCCACCACAGAGCAGGGGAACTCAAATCCAGGGCCAGGAACAAGTTTTAGACCACATTTCTTCTTCTCCAAGGTCCTGTTACCTGAGGTCAACTGGACCAGGAACATCAAGACTGCAAGGCTCAACACCAGCGACTTCATGGCTCCTCAGACGTTGGCCAGTTGGCTCTCCAGAGTCTAGAAGTGTCTCTTCAGGATCACTTTGAGAAGAGAGCGTTGTTGTCCTTCTTGGGTTGGGGTGTGCTCAGCCGGGAGCTTGGAGGCTGTGGGGACCTGTGCCAACCTCAGCTTGCGTCTATTGGCCAGCAGCCATGATTGATACAGTGCAGTGCGGGATCTGTGTGGCAGCACAGTTGGGGGAGGAGAGAAGCTGGGAAGAGCAGGTGCAAGTCCTTGTTGAAGTGCATGGTAATTTAGAGAGAAGGAAGCCTTTGTGCTGGTTCTCCAGGCCTGGGTACCCCTGCCTGGTTGTTCACCCTGTGCTACGTTCCTTCTATCAGAGTATGTATTTTGCACTCTGTAACACTATTTTCGATACCATGTGTTCCCCTAAAATCAATGTTCTGCTGAATACGCAATACGTATGTTCCCGAGTGGGATATACATTCTGTACACATACAGTTCTTTGCTGGGAAGTCTCTAAAGAATGAGAATGGAGCAAGTAAATCATTCTTGTTGATAATCTTGAAATTTAGAAAGTCTTTTGGAAAAAGAGGTAAGTCATAGTTGAAGGAATAGGGCACACAGATGTCTCTAATACCACATTAGAGTCCTGGCTAGTTGACAATTCCATGACGGGCATTCAGGTATTGTCTCTGGGGTTTGCAATGGGAGGGCCCTTCAACGTGTCTCATGCCCAGCACAGCATGAAGTATGGTTTGCAGAGGAGATGACACTTAATGAGAAAAGAAGACACAAGTGTTTGAAAGTGTCAGAGCAGAGGGTTCTATAGAAAGAGGAGTTAACCAGTGCCTGTCCCGTGGCCTTTTCTTCCTTGGGGTACCCATCACCATGGTTTATCTCAACCTGAAGCACTTGTGTGCTTTTGTTGCTTGACTCATCCTGGTCCACCTAGCTGACTTTCAGGTGTGTCCTTACAGTTTTTGAGATGGTAGGAGAGCAGAGCAAGGGGCCAATTCTTGTAGGATTGTGTGCTGCCTGGTGCTCAGGCTTTGCCTACCATGGACCTCTGCATCTTAACCTCATTGCTTAGAGCGTCCATCTCAGACACCTGCCCTGGCCTGACCCAGCCTTCTCTGGCTGGTTCTGTATTTCCCTTGTGACCTCTGCCATATCTCCTGATTCGTACTTGCATCTGTGGGCCTGGACTCTACCCTGACTCTTACATGTGAAAATATTTATTTATTTTTGCTTGCTATTCAGAATCAAATTCAGAAAGATGAAAAAAGGGAAAGAGAGTAATCTTTCATCACTGCTTGATTCTCCTAATGACTGCATTACACAGAGACAAAATGAGGTGTAGCTGGGAGCCAGGAGCTTCTTCGTGGTGTCCTATATGGGTGTGGAGGTCTGAAGCCTTGTGCCCATCCTCTGCTGCTTTACTAGGTCATAAACAGAGCGCTTGATCAGAAGTAGAACAGCTAAGATGTAAACCAGCACCTTTTTTGATTGCTGGTGTCACAGTCAGAGGATTAGCCAGTGTGTCAGCTCCAATATGGGCCTTTAGTAGGTCTTCTATTGAAGACTGTCTGCCTAGACAGACTTTTATCTGCAATTCTGAAAGCCTACAATTTGATGATCCATTCCTTTGTGAAAGCCTAGTGCAATCAATATAACCTCTCTCTCTCTCTTTATCTCTACCAGTCATATCCCTAATGTTCAAAATGTATTTTCTGCCTCTTTGGTCAAATTTTCTTTTTCTCCCCTCTCTCCCCACTTCCATGATTTCATGTATCTGTTCTTTGTTTCTGTATTTTGGTTTGCATCCTCTTAAATGTTGTATAAATGAAATAATAATTTGCCCCTTTTTCTACCTAAATTCTTTCATCCAAGGTCATTTTGTTGAGATGCTTGCCAGTTGTATACATCAATAGTTCCTGTCTTTTCATTATTGGGAGTGTTCTCTATGCTCATATGACAATTTGCTCATTCCCTATTGAAGGAATATTTTGATTGTTTCCAGTTATTGGTGATTACCAATCAAGGTACAACTGGATATTTGTGTGCACATCTTTGTGTGTATACATGCCTTGGGTTGATAACTGGTGGTGGAATGACTAAGGCACAACAAGTAGGTGTCAGTTTTGCTCAGTAAGCATCTGTGTCCTGTTTTTCTTTGAAAGAATTCATAAGTAAATCATAAGTAAATTCATAAGTAAATCTCCATGTAAAATGCAGATGTAGTGCCCCCTTATGGCTCCTAGCTTGTATAAATATGACAAAGACTTAAAATGTTTTGATACATGGACTTAAAAGATAAAATGAAAACGCATCAGCAGTAATTATCCATAGAGCATCTAATCAACTTTCGCTAAACAAGGAGGCCTGCCGTGTCATCCACCTGAAAAGAATGAGGGACCTGGGAATTCAACCATGTCAGTGCAGTCTTTGTTCACATTGTGAACAGAAGGAAATGTGTGTCCTTCAAAGTTTGTTTTCCTTTGTTTTGATTAGGAAAGGGATACAAGCCAGAATGGGTACATGAGGACTGTGAGGTTGGTAGCAGATGGCTGTTTCTTTGGCCAGAGGGTCAACAAGTAAAAAGCCTTGATCATAAACAACAGACAAAGTAATAAAACCTTTTTGCCTTGCTGTTTATCCTGCCTGGTGCACTTGTGCTTTGGCTAGTTCCTCCCACCTCCCATAGCTGTGGCTTTGATTATGCTTTGTCTTCAGGTAAAGCCACAGTTCATCTTCTGTTACAGTTAATCAAAGAAACGTTTGTGGTTTTGGCCTCTACTTGCTGAACATTTCCATTGAAAGCTCTGGTCTTGCCCCCAGATGATAGAGGGCACCCATCAAGTCGTAAGTTTGTTCTACACTCATTACCTAGTGCAGCTTGCTGAAGCTAAGGCAACTGAGCTGTTTGAGTTGTTGGTTACTTTTTCTGTTGTCAATCCTTCTTGCTTTCCAGTTAGGACAGAGACACATTTAGTTGTTTTCCTCAAAAGTGGATGTGAATGTTCTGTGCCCACAGACTTCAGGTTTACATTGCTTCACCCCTTCTTAACCTGAGTTACTTGTTTGTTAGTTACAGGATTCTTGGGGTCATGGTCCCTGCAGGGTTTCTAGAAAGTAATGTTTTTCATTCTCTCCCTCCCCTTGTTCTATCTGAAGACACAGAGGTTGTTCTCTGATCCTCATCTTGAGTCCCTGGACGAACTGCTGTCTCATCAACTTGTTCAGTGTAAGGGGATTGCTAAAGCCAGGTTCTCAGGTATTTTTCTCTCATTCTCAATCTTCATCAATAACCTCCTCGTTTAAAAAAATCACTAACAGTCAGGCAGTTGTCAGGTGGCCACTGGCCACCATGGAGAGTAGATGGATGAGGCATCATCCCCCACCCGGCAGGCAGCCATTCGGGGGTCCCCCAGCTGCCATAGATGGCGGTGAGATGAGGCATCTCCCACTCACCCAGGCAGGCAGTGGCTCAGATGGCCCTTGGCCACCACTGTGGGTAGGAGTGGAGGCATCATCCCTCATCCAGGTCAGGCAGACATTCAGAGACTTGGGAGAATCTTGGGTCACCTGGTGGTCTGGGGACGTGGGTTTATGGATTTGCAGAAGGACGGTTGGATTGCACAGGTGAGGGTGAGTAATGATCTGTGGATTCATGCTTAGGTGAGGAATTACTTCTGAGGGACATCCTTGGAAAAGGCCACTTCATGTGTAGATGAGGAATGACTCCAGAAGAACTCCCAATGACAAGACCACTGTACTTGTAGGTAAGCAAGAGGACTGAGGCCTGGTGGTTTGAAGGGGAGAGACCTGGATATCTTTATGGGTCCTACTGATGCACCAGCCCACATGAGAGTTCTAAGTTGGGCATGGAGCATTGTTGACCACCACATGCCAGCCCACACAAGAGCTAGGGCTGGGGGCCTGTCTGGCAGGGCAGTACCTGACAGTGTTGGAACACTGGACAGGTCACATTAAGCAGGGCCATGACACTAACCAGCATGCAAGAGAACCAGGTTCAGAAATAGATTCTGTGGTGGGGGTGGGCGATATATGGGTCTCACCCTGTGGAAATACAACTCCTGCTTGTTAGCTTAAGGGTAGGGGTGCTGAGGAACTGAGCTAGGCATGACCATGTAATCTGCCAACACTCAGAGGTACTGGGGCTGGAAACAGGCTGTGCAGGTCCAGGCTTCAGCACCCGCATGAGCACCCTAAAACAGGGTGTGTGGCAAGCCAGGCAGCGACAGCTCATACAAAGATCAAGATGGATGGGGCAGGCCATGTCAGGTAAGGGCCAAGTACCTGCTGGCATGCATGAGATCTGGGACTGAGAGTGAGCAAAGTGGGGGAACCTGAGTTAACTCCCCCATTAGGTCATGGCTACTGCTGGTAAGTACATGGTTCAGGTCTGAATCTTGGGCAGGTAGCTTAATCGATTGGCAAGTGTGTGGGTTGGCTTTGGAAGAGGGCAGACTGGGTGGGACAGAGCCAACCTTAGCCTACTGGCAACTGTAGAAACCAGGCTTGAGTGCAGATCATGTAGTGCTAGGCTACCACATCTAATGGTTTGCATGCACCAAGGATGGGAGCAGATGGAACAGGGCTAGGTTGCAGCACCCACCAGCGAGAGTTGGGAGGTGGGGCTGGCTGAGTCAAGCCAAGCTACAGAATCTGAAGGCAAAGGCCAAGATAGGGGAGAGGCTATGCCAAGCTGGGTCAGAGCAACCACTAGCACATGCGAGATCTGTGGCTGGGATCAGGTCTGGTTGGGGAACAAAGGGGATGCCCTGGCTGGGTTTTGGGTCCCACTGGTGAGTGTGGGGGCCAAAGTTAGGGCTGTGGTCTGGTCTGGACGTGGATGCAGTCTCCCTTGGCATGGGTGTTGACTGGGTCTGGGGTGTGCCAGACTAGGCTAGACTCCAGCACCCACTGGAGATTGTGAGAATCAGGGTGGGTGTAGGATGAGCTAGGCTAGGTCTCTGTCCCTGCTGAGTCATGTGTGAGCTTTGTGTGGGTATGGACCAGATTGGTTGGGCTGTAGCACCAACAGTAAGAACCAGAATGGGTGAGGGCAGGTCAGAAAAGGTAGGATGCAAAGTGGAGCAAGTAGGTCTGGTCCATGGACCCATCGATGGGCATGAGATCTGGCATTGGGAGAGGTTCTGAATGGAGGAGCTTGGCAACTCCTCTGTCAGGACACAAACTGCTCTGTCAGGACACAGTCTCTGCAGCTGAGTGCAAGAATTAATATAGGAAGTAGCCCAAACTAGGCCAGGTAACAGTACCCACCAATATACATTTGGCTCAGGTCTGGGGCAAGCCAGGTTCGGCCAGTTCATATTACCTGCTGGCAAATCCAAGAACCAGAATGGTGTGTCGGTCATGCTGGGTCAGGCTGCAATACTAGTCAATTTACATTAGGGTCAAGACTGGGGATTGGATGGGCTGGGCTGGGCTGTAGCTCCACTAACGTGATCTAGACTGGGGGTGAGTGGCTGCACCAAACCAGAGCAAAACCACTTGTGCAGTGGAGCATTCCCCACATCAGGGACCCTGGGATGGTTGGGCAGCTGGAAATGGCTTCTCTCTTTATCTCTCCTCTTCCTCCAGATACAGGAAAGAAAAAAACAAATGTGGAAACAATGGTCTTACCCATTCCTTTAGCCCTGATTCTTATCACCCTAATCAACTATGTAAAAATCATCAAAAATAAAATTTTAAAAATCACTAACAAAATAAATTTATTTTTACCACAAATCCCTTTAGTAAATAGATGGTACTTCTTGTTATGTATATGTGGAAAATATTATTTTATGCAGAAGAGATTAGCATTAATTTTCCTCACAGTATCTATTGTTCAAACTATAGATATTTTGTCTCTTTTTGTTTTGTTTTGTTTTGTTTTGTTTTTTTCCACCTATTTAATTTTTATTTCTGATGATGTTTACATAGTTGATCTGGGTGAGGATTGAGGACTAGGGGAAATGAGTGTGACCATTGTTTCTAAATTTTCAGTTTCTTCTGATTTCTTGGGGAAGTGTGGAGAAAAGTGGAGAAGCCATACCTAGCATCACAACTGTCCCAGTACCCAGGGATGGGGGATGGACACTTGATATCTAACCAGGGTCCCAAAGTGGTACAATCTTTGAGGGTTCTGTCCAAGTGGTTTGGATAGTTCTAACACGCTGTAGAACTCAGAGCCAGGAATATCTTCCAGGTTTCCCATGTGGGTGAAGGGTCTCAATGTTTTGGGCCATCCTCTACTGCTTCCCTTTCCACACACAGGAAGCTGGATGGGAAGTGGAGCAGCCAGGACACAAACCAGTGCCCGTATGCAGCTGGTGCTTACAATGGGAGGATTAGTTAATGGAGCCATCACATTGGGCTCCACTAAGCATTTTAAGAGTGCTCACATCATCATAAAAAACATGGAAGTTGAGGGTCTGAAACTTGATGCCTTTTACATCCAATGTCAATGGTTTGGAAAAACCTTTTTGTGATCAGTATAGATTGTAGATTGTGATGGGGTGCGAGCCACTCACTTGATAGCAAATAGGAAGCAGAAAGAGAGTTCCTGCACACCACCCTTCCTACCCTCTCCTGCACCAGTCAAGTTGATTGGAAAAGCGCACCCTGTCCCTTCTTGTCCTCACCATTCAGAACAAATGACAGCATGGAAATTACTCCAGAGGCTCCACACACCTGGCCCCTCTTGCCTCCTATTGAGCTAGGTTAGGTTAATTAACTATAAGGAGAACATTGGGTTCTTGTAAACCCTCCCTGCCTGAAACATTGTTTTGTACTGCATGGCTCTCAACCTGATTGGGTGGTGAGTGCTTAAAAACTCCTGATATTGGCAGCTGGGTGCAGTGGCTCCTGGAGTGTACCGAGGGAGCTGCTGTCACCAAGCCTGGGCAGTAAAGACTCCTAAAATCCTACACTTGGGTCCAGAGTGATTTCTCTTGCATTCAGTAACAGATAACAACTGTATTTTGTGTAACTTTCTCATTTTTGTTGAAATAGCTGCATGAAAAACTTGTTCTCCAAATTTTATGGAGCTTGTGTCATATGGAAGGCACTGACTTTGTACTGAGACACAGTAATGGGTAAGACAGCAAGACATGCTCCATATGTGCACTAGGGAGGAGGTGACAGGTCATTAACAAGCAACTCATTGGGAAGGAGAGCAAACGAATCTTCAGTATAAGCGCTTAAGTTAAAGAAAGAAGATGACATAGTCTAGGGCAGTGAGCGTTGGCAGGTGAAAGGGTGTCTCTACAAAGGTCATCTGAAGGGATACATGAAGAAGTCCCTCAAAACTGAGGGACATAATGATCCTAAAAGATCTTTATGGCTTATGGCTGAAGGTACTTTTATGAGGAGTCAACTTAGGGGACAGGTACGATGACTCAATTGGGTAAAACCCTCCCCTTTCAGGCACTGCGATGCCCTGTGGGCAGGAGTTTGTATTTTGGCTGTTCTACTTGCCATCCAGTTCCCTGCTTGTGGCCTGGGAAGGTAGTGGAGGATGGTCCAGGTCTTTTGGACCCTGTACCCACATGAGCGATAGGGATGAAGCTCTTGGCTTCAGTTCTGCTTAGCTGTAGCTGTTGTGGCCACTTGGGGGAATAAACTAAACCAGCTTATAAGATCTTTGTCTCTGTCTCTCATTCTCTCTGTAAATCTACCTGTTCAATAATAAAAAGTAAATAATTGCTTTTTAAAAAATAATTAAAATGCAGCCTTCCATCTAGACAAACCACATGCACAGGAGGTCTTTGCTATCAGATACCAGACTCATGTGTGATGGGGTGCAGCCACTGATGGCTCACACTCAATTGTTAGGTTAATTAACAGCAGACAGTGCCAGGGGATGGGAGGACAAGAGGTTTTAATGGGGGTCAGGGTGGCAAAACAAAGCTTCTCTTACTTCTTCTCCTGCTATTCAAGTTAATTGACAGTGTGGATATGGCTCCAGAGGCTCTGTGTACCTGAGCCATTCTGCCTGCCACATCATTCAGGCAGAAATGCCAACAAAGGTCTGAGCACCTGGTCTCTCCTGCCTCCTATGTTACTAGGCTAGGTTAATGAAGTACAGGAAAACTTTGGGTTCTGGTAGCTAACTTCCTGCCTCCTGTACATGGAAACTTTGTCCTGTGTGGCTCTCAATCAGATTGGAGGATGAAAGCTTAAAAACCCTAACTGCTGCTGTGTGGTACAGGGCCGCTGGTGTGCATCAGTGTTGCCTAGCTTGGACAATAAAGAATTCAACTTTATACTGTTGTCCAGCATCATCTCTCTTGTTCTCCATAACAAAAGGTGTGGTGCCTAGGACATCAAGCACAGCAAACCCTGGGAACCTGTGCAGTACAGATGCTCAGGCTCACACACAGAGTGAGGACTTGTATGACAGGCCCAGCTCACCTGCCTCAGCAGTCTCTCTTGTTGTGTCTTGTTGTGTCGACCAATGTGTGATGGTCGCTGTGCAGGCCAAGTGTGTTGGACCTGCCCCTGGCTTCAGGCACAGCACGGCTTGCTTCTCCCTCTCAGTGCTGACTTGGGTGCTTGCAGTACCTGCTACTGGTGCGGAAACTCCCTCTTATTTGCATCCCTGACCTGGAATATCTTGTGCGATGGAGACCTGATGTCCTGGCCAGCAACACGAAATGGGAGGAGGAAGGTGGCACTGAGGGACAGTGGGACAGAGGCCATAGAGAGCGACAGCAGGTTGAACAAGTTGTCTTTAATGAATCAGGACCAGAGCAGAGGTTGAAATAATCAATGTTAAGCATCACTGGTGGCAGTGGCTGTTGAGGCTGTGCTGGCAGACATGGAGACCATGATGCCCATTGCAGCAGCACTTGTAACTCTCCCTGTAGCAGCCACAGCTGCGACTGAAGCATCCGGAGTGCTGGGCACATAAGGAGTATCCGTATCCTGCTGAGATCCTGCAGTGGTTGTTGTGGGTTTGGTACTGTCACGACAAGTCACAGGAATGTTGGGATCTATCCTAATACAGCATTGTTTACCACTTCGGCATGTCTGGTGTGTACGCTCAGCCTGCTTCTCTTTGTCTCGGCACTTTTGCCTGCAAGTTCCTTTGTTTTCGGCACACTTTTTCACAAAGAAGTTACCTATAAAATGAGCAAATGAAGCATTCATCATTAGGTGTTGATCATAAAAAGGGAAACATAATCATTTTGTGGACAAGAGTGGTTTGAATCTTGTACCGGTCAGTCTGTTATGTTTGTCATCATCAGGAAAGCTGTTCTGAGCACTTACAAAACATTAGAAATATATACAGGGATGAGACACACATTTCTGAAGTCAGGGTTCAGCACACACTCACCAGGTGCCTGCTATTCTAAGTGGCACAAATACACGCTGACACTGCACACGAAACCCCAGTCAAGTCCCCAAAATGCAGCTGCACCCACACAGTCAGAACAATCATTTGAAAATGACATATGTTCAAATCATGGCTGACCTCCACACCCTAACTGAAGCACATACTGCCTGTTGCTGAAACTTGGTGAGATTTTTGATGTCCCTACAAATTGTGCTTAGAATGTGACTCTAGACTTGCCTTTCACACTATCTTGGAAAAAGATGTCAGGTTATGGTACCAGCATTGTGGTGTAAGGGGTTCACCTGCTGCCTGTGGGGCTGGTGCAATGATGCAGCACCTTGACCCCAACCTGAGGGCCTGACATCCTATGTGGGCAGCAGTTGGTGTCCTGACAGGTCCACTTCTGATTCAACTCCCTGTTTATGATGTGGGAAAGCAGCAGAGGATGGCTCATGTCCTTGGAATCCTGCACCCACATGGGAAATATGTAAGAAGCTGCTGGCTGTTGATTGGCTCAGTTCTGGTTGTTGTGACAAATTGAGGAGAGAACTTGAGGAAGGAAGCACTCTCCTGTGAGATTGTAGCCAGTTTCTCTATTCCTAAAGTACTTCCAGGATTCTTGCCAAGGCTGTATAAGTACAAGTGATAGTTTCAATGAGGAAAAGTAAGTTCGGGTGTTCTTTTAAAGTGGAGTGGCCACAGTTCAGAGGAGTGTATCATGCATTTCAGAACAACTGAAAAAGAGAGGTTTTTCATATTTCCACGACAAATACATGACAGATGTGCAAGGTTGACAGTATTACACTGTGTGTATGTGTCAAAGCAGCATGTTCTACTGCATCAACACAGGCAGCCATTCCTGGCCAAGAAGACACAAAACATCAAAGAAGAAATGCTCACACAATATGCTGAAATATCAACTGTGCATAGTCCCCCACATCCACCTAAAATATTGCTCTGGCCTTTCTCACTTTGTAGTTCTGTAGGACACCTTTCATGCCAAGAGCACCCAAGAGCAGACAAACCAGGGAGTTTCTTGGTTAGACGCAGAACACAGAGGGAGGTCATGTGCTGGGATTGCTAGCTCAGGGGGCACTGAGAGTGGAGTGAGGCAGGACTTTTCTGGGAGCAGCAGAGCGACAGTGCAGGGGAGGTGGACCTTGGACCTTCTTACTTGAACAGTCTGCCAAAACAGGTGTTGCCTTCTGCTACATTTCCCCAGCTCCCACTAGAGAAACGTGGGGCAGAGTTGTTCTGAAGCAATAGAACCCCACTCCCTGCCAAGGAGAAATCCAACTCTGATGTCACAGGAAAGTGGAATTGATTCCAGGACCAGAACCTGGTTCTAAACCATGTGTTTTCTTCTTCCCCCAGGTCCTGTTTACCTGAGGTCAACTGGACCAGGAACATCAAGACTGCAAGGCTCAACACCAGCGACTTCATGGCTCCTCAGACGTTGGCCAGTTGGCTCTCCAGAGTCTAGAAGTGTCCCTCCTTCAGGATCACTTTGAGAAGAGAGCGTTGTTGTCCTTCTTGAGTTGGGGTGTGCTCAGCCGGGAGCTTGGAGGCTGTGGGGACCTGTGCCAACCTCAGCTTGCGTCTATTGGCCAGCAGCCATGATTGAGACAGTGCAGTGCGGGATCTGTGTGGCAGCACAGTTGGGGGAGGAGAGAAGCTGGGAAGAGCAGGTGCAAGTCCTTGTTGAAGTGCATGGTAATTTAGAGAGAAGGAAGCCTTTGTGCTGGTTCTCCAGGCCTGGGTACCCCTGCCTGGTTGTTCACCCTGTGCTACGTTCCTTCTTTCAGAGTATTTTGCACTCTGTAACACTATTTTCGATACCATGTGTTCCCCTAAAATCAATGTTCTGTTGAATACTTAATACATATGTTCCCATGTGACCTATACATTCTGTACATATACACAGTTCTCTCCATGGAGGTTCTAATGAACTGAGAGTTGGACAAGTGAATAATACTTTGTTGATAACCTGGGACTTAGAACGTTTTTTTTGGAAAAAGAGGTTTACATAGGCCAGGATGGAAGGGGCAGTCTGTGACCAATAATAGCACCCGCTAGTACATGTGAGATCTGGTTCTGGGGATGGGTCTGATAGGGGGGTTTGGGAAACTCCCCTGGTTGACCTTATCCCCTGCTGGTGAGCATGTGATTCAGTCTGGGTGTTGGTCAGACTGGGAAGGGTAACTCTACCTTCTGGCAAGGGTGTGGGTTGGTTTTGAAGGGGTTGGACTGGGCAGGGCCAGACCAACCAAAGCTCATTGGCAAAAACAGGAGCCAGGATTGTATGTGGGCACACAGGGCTAGGCTACTACACTTACTGATTTCTGTGAGTCAGGGGTGGGTGCACACTGGGCAGGGCAAGGCTTTACCATTCACCAGAGACAGTTGGGACTGAGGGCAGGCTGTGTCTGTCCAGGTGCAGTATCTAGTGACAGAGGTTGACAAGGGATGGGCTATGTTGAGTTAGGTCAGAGCAACCACTGGCATATGCAAAATCTATGGCTGGCAACAGGTCTGGTTGGGGAGCTAAGGGGACGCCCTGGCTGGGTTGGGGTTCCCACTGGTGAGTGCAAGAGCTGGAATGAGGGTGGTGGTCAGGGCTGGACATAGCTGCAGTGTCCCTTGGAATGGGTTTGGACAGTCTGGGGAGCACCAGACTAGAATAGACTCTGACACACTCTGGTACTCATGAGAACCAGAATGGTTATAGAACATGCTGGGCAGGGTTTTGGCTCCCACTGGACCTTTGAGATCTGTGTCAAGGTGTGGAGTAGATGTGGTTGGGCTGTAACAGGGCAATAATAAGAACTGAATTAGATAGGGGCCAGTTGGGCAAGCCTATTGTTCCTGCCAGGACAGGAAGTGGACTAAGTCCAGGCCAAGGACCCACTGGTGTGCATGATATCTGCCACTGGGAGAAACTGGGGAAACTCCTTTGTCAGAGTGCAGTCCCTGTAGTTGAGCACAAATTCCAAGGCAAGGAGTAGCCTAGACCAGACCAGGTTAATGGTACCTGCCAGCATACATGTGGCTCAGGTCTGGGAGCAGGCCAGGCTGTGCCAGTCTATAACACTACAGGCAGATGAGAACCAGGATGGGATGCAGGACAGGTTGGGTCTGGCCGCATCACCAACCAGTTTCACATTAGGACTGGGACTGAGGCTGATTGTGCTGGATTGGGTGGCAGCACTCACCAGCGTGAACTGGAATGGGGCAGACCCAGCCAGGTCAGCCTATGGCACCCTCCAACAAATGCTGAGGTGAAGTGGGCTATGCCAGACTGGGCTGCAGCACCTATAAGCACATGTGAGTGGGGGGAGGTGTGTCAGCCCAGAAGGAGAGTCATGGGGACTCATCTACTGGGCCACTGCTCCTGTTGGTGAGCATGAGAGCTAGGACTGGAGGCAGACCAGATTAAGCAAGGCTACAAAACCTGTTGGCCTACATGTGAATTGGGTTAGGGGGCAGAGCAAGGCTGGGCCAACTGATTATATCCACTAGTACAGGCATGAGCTGGAGTAAGAGCAGGCCGGTTGGGCTTTGCTGCTGCAGCAGCAGGTAAGTGCTGGGATTGGGGGGCAAGTCCTGTTGAGTTAGACTGCAAAGCCACCTGGAGTGTGCAAGATCTTGGGCAGGGAATTGGCCCATTGGGGAGGCTATAGACACCTCTCCGATGGGCTGCAGTTCCCACTGGTGAGCATGAGAAACAGAGCTGGGGGTGGGCCTGGCTGGATGGGCGGTGGCACCCACTGGCATGAGTGTGGGGTAGAGGATAGAGTTGGTTGGGTTGAGTTGGGTTTCAACATCCAATGATGTGTACGAGAGCTGAATGGGCTGTGGGACAGACCGGACCAGTTCACTGCACATGTCAGCAGGCACAGGAACCAGAGCCGGGGGCTGATCCAGCGAGGGTTACTGGGGGGTGCTCTGACTGGGCTTTTGCTCCCCCTGGTGTATGTGAGGGCTGATTATGTGGTGGGCAGGGTTGGGTTGGGCCGCAGCACCCATTGGTTCTGGGTGAAGGGAGACTCTAAGATGGACTATATCAGCCTATTGACCTTGGAAGGATTTTCTCATCCCGGGAGCTGCAATATCAATAGCATCTCAGAACTATAGAAATATCTTGAGTGGGACCCTCAGAACATGCTCCGCAGTGGGGACCCTGAGATGACATCAGGTACTAGGGAGGCTGGGCATGGTCTCTCCCATTGTATCCTCCCCTTCCCCAGATACAGGAAGAAGAGAAAATGTATAAACAATGGTCTTGCCTACTTTCTCTGATCCTTGACCCTTCCCACCCTGATGAACTATGTAAACATCATAAAAAATAAAATTAAAAAAATCCTTATTAAAAGAAGCCACTTAGAAAATAAATTTATTTTACTGCAAATTCTTTTGGTTAAGTGGTTTGGATAGTTCTGAAATGCCATCTATCTCACCGATCCAAGGATGAGAAAACCCTTCCAATGTCCATTGGCTGACATTGTCCATCTTAGAGTCCCCATCACCCAGATATTTGCTGTCATTACTTGGTTTGGGTAGTTAATGATTTGTTCTTCCCTTCTTCCTTTGCTATGGCACCAGATGTCCTACCCAGGCCCTAATGGACTGTTATATCCCCCGTTTGCATCTGGAAGCCCTCAGGACAACCCATGACTAACAGATAAAAGTATGAGTTGAAATTCAATGTTCTTTCAGCATGGGGGAAGAAAAGTTACAAAGTTCAAGACAGAATACTATTTCAGTAGAGCTAGAAGAGTGTGAGGTTTCCTAATACATAACTAATAGGTTTGATACCATAGAAGTGCTAGTTATTATGGTTTGATGACTACACAGTACATATAAATTAAATCAGCATATGATGCCATATAAATATACTAAAAAATTGTGTGTTATTTATTGTTATTTAAAAGATTTTTTTAAGATTTATTTTATTCCATTTGAGAGACAAATTTACAGAGAGGAGAGACAGAGAAAGATCTTCCATCCCAGTTGATTCATTCCTCAAATGGTCCTACCCACCAACGCTGAGTTGATCTAAAGCCAGGTGCCAGGAATTTCTTTCTTTTTTAAAAAAGTATTTTATTTTGATAATCTTTACACAGTTGATTAGAGCACAAAGGGTCAAGGGCTACAGGGAAGTGAGTAATACCATTGTTTCCACATTGCTATTTTTTTTTCTGTATCTGGGTTTAGAGGGGATATAAAGGGAGAAGCCCCACCCAGCTTCCCACCCATCCTAGGTCCCCGATGAGGGGCATGCTCTGAGGGTCCTGTTCAAGTGGTTTTGATAGTTCAACAGTTCTGAATTGCTGCCGATCTCGCCATCCCAATCATGATGAAATCTCTCCAGAATCAACTAGTTGACATAATTCACCTTAGAGTCTCTGCCCAGATTTTCACTACCAACACATGGCTGAGATAGTTGATTGATTATTTGTTCTGTCTTCCATCTTCTGTTGTGGTATGAAGTGTCCTCTGTAGGTTCCGGTGGACTGCCATATCTTCCATGTGCACCTGAGTATGCTGTCTACTGCTCTGTCTGAGCCCCTGAGGGGACTCAGCTTTGACACTTACACTCCATGGCAGACCATGGAACCTGCACTTCTCTTCATGATTGGGGGTTCTGAGATAAGCAGTTCCGTTGAGGGTCCGGCAAAGTCTGTTGCTCCAATCAGCTTTTGCTCATGTTGGTTGCAAATGCTGGCTCAGTTCTGTTTCCAGCTCTGTCTTCTACACAAACCAATGGGTGTTGTAGTCCAGCCCAATCCTGCCCACCACACATTTGGCTACATAAACCAGTGGGAGCTGAAGCTTAGTTGGGGCAACTCCCAATAATCCTCACCAGGCCTGTACCCTGCCCTGGCCCAGGTGCTTGCCAGTGTGTACAACAGACTGGTCCAGTCTGTCCCACATCCCATTCAGCTCTCATGCCAATGGGCATTGAAGCCTAGTTCATCCCAAGCAACCCAACTATCCAGGCTACACATATGCTGACAGGTGCCGTTTCGTCCAGTCACCCCTGCCCCAGTCCTTGTTTTCATGCTCTCCAGTGGGGATGGTAACCCAAGAGGGAGGAACCCACTATTTCCCTACTGGGCCCACTCCCAGATCAGGTACTCTTCAGGTGGTTCTGCAGTTTAATTCAACAGAATTAGCTCCCTGTGCCAGCATCTGCCGGCTGATGCTGCATCAAAGCCCAAACAACCCTCACCTACTCTGATTTATACTTGCACCAGCAGGAACAGTCAGCCCAGCCTGGCTTTTCCCTGATCTAGTCCACATGAGACCCACAGGTGTTGTAGCCCGGCCTGGCCTGGTCTGCCCCCACCCCAACCCATGCTCTCCAGGGGAATGGTTGTCCAGCAGGGGAGCCAACATTCCCCCTGCCGGCTCTGCCCCCTCCCTCCCTGGTTCTCAAATGTGCTATTTGGGTGCTGCGGCCACATCTGGTATGGGTCACCTCACCTTGGCATTCTGTAATGTGCACTGGTTTGTGTCGCGACCGAACCTTGCCCCACCCACACTCTGCTCCGGTGCTCAGATTCAGGAGGGGGTGATGTGAACCAGTTCGGCCTGGTCTGCCCCTGACCTATGCCAAATGTATGCTGGTAGGTACCTTTCCACAGCCTGTCAGGGGAACTCTCCACATTCTCCCTACCGGTTTTGGCCCCTCTCCCCTGCTGGTTCTCACGTGTGCTGGTTGGGTGCTGAGGTCCATTCTGGCATGCCTTTCTCACCTTGGCATTTGCTAGTGGGTGTTATAGCCTGGCCCAGCCTGGCTCACCCCCAATTCCAGCTGATGCTGGTGAGGGTTACAGCTCAGCCCAGCCCAGCTGGCATCCAATCCCAGCCATAATGTGTATTGGTATGTGTTGCAACCGAACGTGGACCGACCTACACTCTTTTTTGGTGTTCTGATTCGCTAATGGCGATGTGAATTGGTTTAGCCTGGTCTGCCCCTGACCTGTGCTGAATGTATGCTGGTGGGTACCTTTCCATGACCTATTCTGGGCTGTTCCCTATTGTGCTTCTTGTGCTCACCTGCAGGGTCTGTGTCCTGACAGAGGAGTTTCCCAAGCTACTCCATCAGAACCTCTCCCAGTGCTAGATCTCGTGCATACCGGTGGGTCCATGGGCCAGCCCTACTTAGTCCAACTCCTGTCCTGGCAGGAACAGTGGCCTTTCCTGACAGGCCTTCAACTCAATCTGGGTTCTTATTTTTGGATGTTTCAGCCCAGCCATGACTCATCCATACCCAGACACAGCTCACACATGTTTCAGTAGGGGCAGAGACATAGCCTAGTCTGTCCTACATCTACCCAGGTTCTCCAGAGCACCAGATGGTGCTGGAGTCTAGCCCGGCTCAGAGCTCTCAGTCTCAGTCCACACTTGTGCCAAGGGACACTATAGCAATATTCAGACCAGAATGCAGCCTCCAGGAGTTCATTTTTAAAAAAATTCAATTAAAATTGTAAGATCTATTAACCAATCTGAAATGCTGTCAATCTCGGAGCCAGGTGCTTCTTCCAGGTTTCCTGCATGGTTGTGTGGTCCCAGGCTTTGGGCCATCCTGCAGTGCTTCCATATTTACAAACATGGAGATAGATGGGGAGTGGAGCAGACAGGACATAAACCAGTGCCCATGTGCAGCTGGCACTTGCAATGGGAGGATTAGCTAATGGAGCCATCACATAGGGACCCACTAAGCATTTTTTAGAGAATTCTGACATCATCACAAGAAAGGACATAGAGAGCTATAGCAGACTGTACAACTTGGCTTTAATGAGTCAGGACGGATCAGAGTACAGAGGCTGACATGATCCATGTTAGACACCACCGGTGGTGGTGGTTGGGGAGGCGGCTGAGGAAGCTGTGCTGGCAGCTGTGGGCGTCATGGTGCCTGCTGTGCCAGCACTTGTGGTTGTTTCCATGGCAGGTGAGATCGTGGCATCGGGATAATCAACAGTGAACCTAAAAATTATTTGTGGCTTTCGAGTCGTAGGTTTGGTGGTTTCACGACAGAAAAGAAGAGGATTGACATACTCTTTAACACAGCAATGTGTCTTGGCACGACATGTCTGGAATGAAGGCTGGGCCTTCCACTCTGTGACTCGGCACCTGGTCCTACAGCGTCCTGTCCTTTTGGCACACTTTGGCGTATACAAGTTACCTGGAAAAAGAAGGGGTGAAACATTCACCATGAGGTGTTGATCATAAAAAGGGAAACATAATCATTTTGTGGACAAGAGTGGTTTGAATCTTGTACCGGTCAGTTTGTTATGTTTGTCCTAATCAGAAAAGCTGTTCTGAGCAGATAGAAATCTTTAGAAATGAACCAACATGGAGGTGTGTATAAAGGGATGAGACACACATTTCTGAAGTCAGGGTTCAGCACACACTCACCAGGTGCCTGCTATTCTAAGTGGCACAAATACACGCTGACACTGCACACGAAACCCCAGTCAAGTCCCCAAAATGCAGCTGCACCCACACAGTCAGAACAATCATTTGAAAATGACATAGGTTCAAATCATGGCTGACCTCCACACCCTAACTGAAGCACATACTGCCTGTTGCTGAAACTTGGGGAGGTTTTTGATGTCTCTACAAATTGTGCTTAGAATGTGACTCTAGACTTGCCTTTCACACTATCTTGGAAAAAAGATGTCAGGTTATGGTACCGGCATTGTGGTGTAAGGGGTTCACCTGCTGCCTGTGGGACTGGTGCAATGGTGCAGCATCACCAACCCCAACCTGAGGGCCTGACATCCTATGTGGGCAGCAGTTGGTGTCCTGACTCTCCACTTCTGATTCAACTCCCTGTTTATGATGTGGGAAAGCAGCAGAGGATGGCTCATGTCCGTGACTCCTGCACCCACGTGGGAAGCATGTAAGAATCTGCTAGCTGTTGATTGGCTCAGCTCTGGCTGTTGTGGCTACTTGGGGTGTGTACTTGAGAATGGAAGCTTTTTCTTTCTCTCTCTTCCTCTTTATAAAGGACACCTAAATAAAAATAAAAATAAATAAATCTTTTAAAAATCTAACACTGCTGTTTGTGACAACGGCATTTTCTTAGGGCACTGGATCATGTTTTTAGCTGCTCCATTTTTGAACCAGCTCCCTAGTAACAGTCTACGAAAGCAGCAAAAGATGGACCACGTTTTTTGGCTCTGCACCCATGTGAGTGATTTAAAAAACTAGAGATTGTGCTTAGTGCAATTGTATAATTTCTTAAGAAATTGATGAAATCTTAAATTTACGTGTGTCCTCAGAGAATCTCATAAGATTGCCTCACGTTTACATTACTCACACAAGAAGAGAAATCATTCAAATTACACAAGTTAATATGGCTACAACAATCTGACAGAAAAAAACGGCATCTTCTGCTAAGATTGTTTTCAAGGACCACTTAAAGATCTGTAAGACTTTTCCTGACACAAGCTTCGATGTAAAAAAGGCAGGTTGGTGTGATTATTTTTCAGTTGAACAACATAAACAGTTTAAACACTAATGATTGTGGCCAGTTTCTTAATCCCTAAAGCACTTCCAGTATTTTTTTCAATGCTTTATAAATATAAATGGTAGAGTTCCAACGAGGAGAAGTAAGTACTGGTGTTCTTTTAAGGTGGAGTGGCATCTCAAAACAACCAAAAAGAAAACATTTTTAGTGTTTCTACCACAAGTAAATAGCTGACATTCATTAGTGAAGGATACGCGATTACACTGTGTGGATGTGTCAAAGCAGCATGTTCTACTGCATCAACACAGGCAGCCATTCCTGGCCAAGAAGACACAAAACATCAAAGAAGAAATGCTCACACAATATGCTGAAATATCAACTGTGCATAGTCCCCCACATCCACCTAAAATATTGCTCTGGCCTTTCTCATTTTGTAGTCCTGTAGTAAGTTAGAAACAGCCTTTCATGCCAAGAGCACCCAAGAGCAGACAAACCAGGGAGTTTCTTGGTTAGATGCAGAACACAGAGGGAGGTCATGTGTTGGGATTGCTAGCTCAGGGGACACTGAGAGAGGTGTGAGGCAGGACTTCTCCTAAACCAGGAAAGTGACAATGCACACAGGGCCAACATAGAACACAGAGGAGGTGGGTCTCAGAGCCGCCTCTGCTCCCACACACTCTACAAGAAGAGGTGTCATGCTCTACCTCTCCTCCCCAGGTCCCATTAGAGAAACATGGGGCAGAGTTGTTCTGGAACAATAGAAACCCACTCCCTCCCCACTTCTTGCCAGGGAGAACTCCACCCCTGCCACCACAGAGCAGGGGAACTCAAATCCAGGGCCAGGAACAAGTTTTAGACCACATTTCTTCTTCTCCAAGGTCCTGTTACCTGAGGTCAACTGGACCAGGAACATCAAGACTGCAAGGCTCAACACCAGCGACTTCATGGCTCCTCAGACGTTGGCCAGTTGGCTCTCCAGAGTCTAGAAGTGTCTCTTCAGGATCACTTTGAGAAGAGAGCGTTGTTGTCCTTCTTGGGTTGGGGTGTGCTCAGCCGGGAGCTTGGAGGCTGTGGGGACCTGTGCCAACCTCAGCTTGCGTCTATTGGCCAGCAGCCGTGACTGAGACAGTGCAGTGCGGGATCTGTGTGGCAGCACAGTTGGGGGAGGAGAGACGCTGGGAAGAGCAGGTGCAAGTCCTTGTTGAAGTGCACGGTGATTTAGAGAAGGAAGCCTTTGTGCTGGTTCTCCAGGCCTGGGTACCCCTGCCTGGTTGTTCACCCTGTGCTACGTTCCTTCTTTCAGAGTATGTGTTATTCTGCTCTGTCACACTGTTTTCTTTACTATGTGTTCCCCTAAAATCAATGTTCTGTTGAATACTTAATACATATGATCCCATGTGACATATACATTCTGTACATATACATAGTTCTCTCCATGGAGGCTCTAATGAACTGAGAGTTGGACAAGTGAATAATACTTTGTTGATAACCTGGGACTTAGAAAGTCTTTTTGGAAAAAGAGTAAATCATAGTTAAAGGATGACGGCACATAGATGTCTTTAATGCCACACCTGAAACATGAATGCCTCATGATTCCATGAGGGGCATTCAGGTATTGTGTCTGGTTTCTGTAATGGGAGGACCCTCCAGCAGCGTCTGCATGCCCTGCACAGCGTGAAGTACGGTTTGCAGAGGGGGTGACACTTAAGGAGGAAAGAAGACACAAGTGTTTGAAAGCATCAGAGCAGAGGGTTCTAGAGAGAAAGGAGTGACCCAGTGCCTTTCCCATGGGCTTTTCTTCCCTGGGCGATCCAGAATCATCCTTTATCTCAACCTGAAGCACTAGTGGGCTTTTGTTGCCTGGCTCATCCCAGCCCCAGTCAGGAGGCCCTCAGATGGATCCTCAGAGGCTGCAGGGACAAGGAAAGTAGAGCATGGGGCCAAATCCCATTGGAGCATTTGTGTCCTGTGCTCTGGATTGTCCACTATGTACCTTGTCAGCAGAGCTCCTTGCTTAGAGCATCCATCTCAGACTCCTGCCCTGGCCTGACCCAGCCTTCTCTGGCTCTACCATCTCTCCATCGCAACCTCTGCCACATCTCCTGATCAGCACTTGCATCTGATGGCTTTGTCTTTTGGCCAGCTACTACCTTGTAAAAGAATCATTTATTTTTCCTCTTAGTTCAGTGTTACAGATAGTGAGCAAGCGAGAGAGAGAGAGAGAGAAAGTGTGTGTAGATAGAGAGAGAGATAGGGAGTGATCCACTACTTGAATCCTTGATGATTGTATTGGGCAGGTCTGAGCCCATGTGTAGCTGAGAGCCAGGAGTTTCTTCCTGGTCTGCTATGTGTGTGCAGAGGCTTGAATCCTTGGCTCACATCTGCTGCTTTGTCAGGTCATAAGCAGAGAGTTGGATCAGAAGTTGATGGTTGCTGTTGCCACAGACAGAGGATTTGCCACTGTTCCATCCCTGCTGTGTGCCACTTCTAGGTCTTCTCTTTGATAATGTCTACTTAGATAGACTGAACTGCGGTACCAAAAGCCAAGAATTTGATGAGTTTGACAAACCATGCACTTGTGAAAGCATAGTGCAATCAACATAGTATCTATCTATCTATCTATCTATCTATCTATCTATCTATCTATCTACCTACCAGTCATATACCCAACCCTTTAATGTTTCTCCTGCCTCTTTGATCACTACTGCTCTTTCTTCTCTTATCTGCACTTCCACGATGCCAAGAATCAGCTACTTTTTTGTGCTGGTATGTTTCTGGCCTTTTGGATGTTGTATAAATGGAGTCACAGTTTGCCCCTTTTTCTACCTGAATTCTTTCATCCAAGGCCATTATGTTGAATCTTGCTTGTTTATATGCCAACAGTTTGTTTTTTTATTAATATAACAATGAAAATGAATATGTCATAATATAATAGTCTTTTCATTAACGGGAATTTTCTGCATGCTCCTATAATAATTAACTCATTCACTGTTGAATGAATATTTTGTTTTTGTTTCCAAAATCAAAAACAAAAACCAAGCAAACTATAACTAGACATTTGTGTTCAGATCTTTGTGTGTATACATGCCTTGGGTTGATAATTGGTGGTGGAATGACTAAGGCACAACAAGTAGGTGTCAGTTTTGCTCAGTAAGCATCTGTGTCCTGTTTTTCTTTGAAAGAATTCATAAGTAAATTCATAGGTAAATCTCCATGTAAAATGCAGATATAGTGCCCCCTTATGGCTCCTAGCTTGTATAAATATGATAAAGACTTAAAATGTCTTGGTAAATGGACTTAAAAGATAAAATGAAAACGCATCAGCAGTAATTATCCATAGAGCATCTAATCAACTTTTGCTAAACAAGGAGGCCTGCCGTGTCATCCACCTGAAAAGAATGAGGGACCTGGGAATTCAACCATGTCAGTGCAGTCTTTGTTCACATTGTGAACAGAAGGAAATGTGTGTCCTTCAAAGTTTGTTTTCCTTTGTTTTGATTAGGAAAGGGATACAAGCCAGAATGGGTACATGAGGACTGTGAGGTTGGTAGCAGATGGCTGTTTCTTTGGCCAGAGGGTCAACAAGTAAAATGCCTTGATCATAAACAACAGACAAAGTAATAAAACCTTTTTGCCTTGCTGTTTATCCTGCCTGGTGCACTTGTGCTTTGGCTAGTTCCTCCCACCTCCCATAGCTGTGGCTTTGATTATGCTTTGTCTTCAGGTAAAGTCACAGTTCATCTTCTGTTACAGCTAATCAAAGAAACGTTTGTGGTTTTGGCCTCTACTTGCTGAACATTTCCATTGAAAGCTCTGGTCTTGCCCCCAGATGATAGAGGGCACCCATCAAGTCGTAAGTTTGTTCTACACTCATTACCTAGTGCAGCTTGCTGAAGCTAAGGCAACTGAGCTGTTTGAGTTGTTGGTTACTTTTTCTGTTGTCAATCCTTCTTGCTTTCCAGTTAGGACAGAGACATGTTTCATTGTTTTCCTCAAAAGTGGATGTGAATAGTCTGTCCCCCAGGCTTCATCGTTACATTGTTTCACCCCTTCTTTAAATGAGTTACTACTCTTTGAGCATAATCCCTGCAGGGTTTCTAGAATGTTACTAGAAATTATGAAAAAATTATTTTATCATTTTCCCACTGAGGCTTCACTATGAGCTTGGTGTTGGCTTCTCTATTGTGTTGTGAAGAGCTTTTCTCACTGCTGTCTCATCCCTCCAAGGCATCCAGCTAGACTGCATGGAGACCTGCTGTAACATGCATTAGAGGTTCATTTTGGCACCAGAGAATTGTGAAGGCCAAGGCTAGTTCCTTCTTTGCACATACATTGAATTAGCTTATGATGCCTTAAAAACACACTCAAATATTATATGTTCACTAGAAATTTTTACAAAAATGGTCATGTCATCATAAGAAACACTCAAGTTGAGGGTCTGAAATTTGATGTCTTTGTGTCCAATGGAAATATCCTGTAAAACCTTTTTGTAACCAGCATCATAATCTGTAAATAACAACTGTATTTTGTGTCATTTTCTCGTATTTGTTGATAGCTGTGTGAAAAACTTGTTCTCCAAATTTTATTTGGCATGTATCATGTAGAAGGCATTGACCTTGCTACTTGAGACACAGTAATGGACAAGATACAAGACATGCTCCATATGTGCACTAGGGCGGGGGTGTTAGGCCATTTTAAGCAACTCATTGGTAATGAGAACAAATCTTCAACATAAGCACTTAAGTTGAAAGAAGAAGATAACCAAGTCTAGGGGAGCGAGCATTGCCAGGTGGAAGGTCATCTCTACAAAGGTTAAATTTGAGGTAGGGATATGGAAAGAAATGCCTTAAAAGTGAGCACTCTTTATGCATGGAAGTACATTACAGTAAAGAGTACTTTTATGAAGAGTCAACCTATGAGCTTGTCATCTGACATAGACATGAGAAGGAAAAAAATATTTATATTGGCCTAACTATATTTATTTCAATTTATTCCACTTGATGAAACTTAGATGTGCTTGTGCTAGATAAAGACTTCATTTCTAACTCAAGCTGATGGTTACTGGTCAGAAACTTCAACAAAAGTTGACATGGTATAGAAAGTACTTAAGATCAGAATCTGTAACACCAGGTGTAGGGGTTGTGGGTAAGGAAGCGCTGATCTGGAATTGGCTCTTTATGTGCATTTTTGTGTGTGTGGGAAGAGCAGGCCAGGGATGACCAAAGTTGAGATCCTTGTCTCAATCATAATCAGCAGATCCAAACAGTGGTTCTTGACTTTTTCTTTCTTTCTTTCTTTCTTTTTTAATATAAAAAGACACACAAATGTTCACTTGAGACCAAAATGAGCTCTGCCTTTTAATAAATCAGAAAAGCATTGAGGCCCAATAATGAGTATTTCTGTATCATATATTTCTCCTGACACAGTCAGATACAAGATGACTGTTTGGGCTCTCATCGAGGTGGTGGTGACTCCATCATTCATCTGTCTGATCATTTGTTCTCAAGTGGGATGTATCAGGTAAAATTTGACTGGTAGAATTAGTTTCCTGAAGAGCATTTGCAGTAGGATTTGTAGGGTGTCCTAATATCTGTGGTGTTGTGGCTGGGAAAAAAATGTCCTGAACAGCAGACGTGGTTTCTGGATTTCCAAAAAATGTCACCTCATCATTGATCACGGACACTGGGAAATCAGATTGATCCAAATCAATGATATCTGTGATATCTTCTATGTTGATTGTGGCAGGTGGTGGCCTTCGAGTGACGTCATATGAGAATTTTAAGGAAATGCAGCATGATAGCTTGTTCTTACAGAGACGTATATACCTTTCATCATCTAGACACCTTCTTCGGCAGAATCCCACATCATTCTTCCAGCAGTTTTTGACTCCCCAGCCAGCTGCAGGGGATGAAAAGTAGGTCAGATTTTTTTTTTAGATCTGTTTTTTATCTTTATCGGAAAGTCAGATACACAGAGAGGAGGAAAAACAGAGAGGGAGATCTGTCCGTTGATTCATTCTCCAAGTGATCACAATGGCTGGAGCTGTGCCAATCTGAATGCAGGATCCAGGAGCCTTTTCCGGGTCTTCCACGTGGGTGCAGGGTCCAAAGGCTTTGAGGCATTCTCGACTGTTTTCCCAGACCACAAATAGGGAGGTGGATGGGAAGCAGGGTCGCCAGGATTAGAACTGGCATCTATATGGGATCTCAGGTCATGCAAGTTGAAGGTTTAGCTGCTAGACTACTGCGCTGGGCCCTAGGTCAGATTTTTAACCCCAGCAGCATAATTTTAAAGTCTAGCATCATGCATTCATTCAAAAATTGCCACAATTCCCCTCTTGGCAATGACAGGTACTAATAGCCATTGTGAGAGGGACAACCAAGAAAAACAGTCTGTGTTAAAAATTGTGCCATGTGTCACCTAAGGATGAGAGGGAAGGAAGAAACAAGAGGAAAACAAGAGGAAAGTCATCCATGCATAGGGCTGATAGGCAAGACTAGACGAGATGGATGAAGATGAGCCATCCGGGGACACAGGAGGCAAAGGCAGTTTCAACGAAGAAGTAGCAATGCCAGGTGTTGGTGTTGGGCAACTGTTGAGTGTACTTAAGGAGAATGACAGGTCTGAAGAGTAATGTGGAAAGAACAAAGCACCAGAAGGTGTCATGAACTTGATGTGGCAGGGCCAGTGTTCCTAGCACCTCTTGGTGAGTCTTAAATGTCCTTCTATCATTTCAGGACATTACGTGACTTTGTGGATTATAGTTTCAGTTTTGTCAGAATTCAAAATCAAGGTTAGATCGAGGTTAGAAGGGATGTTTTGGAAAGGCATAGTGGTGCTTGTGCTGGGCTGTGAGTTATAGACAGGACAGGACAGGTTTTTGACAACAGCTCTTTTGAACTTAAGGTAAGTGGGAGATAGAAAAAAATGAAATTCAAGTTCTAGGTTGCAGAATTGAAGTAGGAATGATTATAGGTACTCGCCATTCACAGAACAGCAAAATTAAGAAATGAGCAGGACTTGGAGAAAGAGGAAGCAGCAGGCTTAGGTATTTGCTTTGGGGCATACAACATGATATTCTGAAGATGTCAAGAAGGCAGGCATACACACCTGCAAACTCTCAGAAGACAGGTTTGCAGCATAGATATAAATCTTGAAATCATAGATGACATATAGTATTTAAAGCCATAGGAATTGATAAGCCAGGGGGTTTGGAATGAGAAAAATGGGAGTCAGAATTAAATTCTGGCAATGTTAAGCAATCAGGTGGGAGGCAAATACCCAAAAAGAACAACCTGACAAATCATAATAAATCAGGAGAATGAGACTCTGGAGAGTTAACTGAGACCCACTCCAAGCAGTCCCTGAGCAAACATTTGAGCATACTAGTTTAGCTGACAGGAAATCACCTCCTTAAAAGACTTGGTTGGAGGTGCTGGTGTAGTGGCTTAACAGGCTAATCCTCTCCCAACTCCCACAAGTGCCATGATCCCATATGGGTGCTGGTTCAAATCCTTGCTGCTTCACTTTCAATCCAGCTCTCTGCTTGTGGCCTGGAAAAGCAGCAGAGAATGGCCCAAGGCCTTGAGATAGTGCACCCACATGGGAGACCTAGAAGAACCTACCGGCTCTGGCTTCGGATTGGCTCAGCTCTGGCCATTGCAGCTATTTGGGGAGTGAACCAGTGGATGGAAGATCTGTTTCTGTCTTTTGTCTTTCTCTTTAAATCTGACTCTCAAATAAAAAATAAAATCTTTAAGAAACTTAATTGGAAAATGGGAAATTCAGGAAAGCAAGAAGAAAAAATTTAAAAATGGCAAATTTTCACATGAGTTGCCACTGCAGTTGGCCAGAACACAGCATCCTGGGGAGTCATAGGTGTCAGGTCACAAGCATACATGCAGGTATCTTTCTCAGGGGTCAGAAGGACTGGACTCTATCCACTTTCCCGCCAGCCAGTGGTTCATGGGTGACCTCAGAAGGACTTCTGGCTTGCCCAGTGCAGGGTTATTTCACAGTCCTGGGCTGAGCACTGGGGATTCTGGTGCGCACGAAAATGGTGTATGCCAGAGGATACAGGAAGAGTCCATTGGATTCATATG
This sequence comes from Ochotona curzoniae, assembly GCF_017591425.1. Taxonomy (NCBI): domain Eukaryota; kingdom Metazoa; phylum Chordata; class Mammalia; order Lagomorpha; family Ochotonidae; genus Ochotona; species Ochotona curzoniae. The sequence continues at coordinate 16,231,184 of NW_024465894.1, read as the reverse complement.
GATGGAGCAAGAGAGGAGGATACTTCTCAAGGGATGGAGTTGTGGCTGGATGCCACTGAGAAGCTAAGAAAGACAAAGGCAACTAAGGGTCTGGAGTTTCCAGCAGCATCAGAGAGGCTGAATTTCAGAGCAGAAGAAACCCGAAAGTGAAATCAGTTGACATGTGAATGAGGGGAAAGTAGACGCACAAATTTCAGCTGTGAAGACCAGCATACACACAGAGGATCTGTTGGCAGGCACTACGGGATCCCGGGATTGCTTGCCATGCTGGTTGTGCAAGACAGAATCCACCAGAGCATATAGTTTGATTAGAAAGGGGCAATCGTGAAGGAAGAGATTAATACAGGCCAGGGGGACCAGATGATCAACAGGGACAGTTCTCAGGGACAACACAGAGTGGATACACAGAAGATAGACGATCTTTTGGATGGAGAAAACACACTTCCTCTGTGTGGCAAGAGGGATGGAAGACAGGGATAAAGCAGCAGCTGTGACAATTGCTGGCAATGTGTAAGTGCAAAGGTTGCAATTTGACTCTGATCCATCAAGTGTAGGCTGACATCTTTAACTGACAGGGAGAGCCACATAGAGCAGGAGCTCAAAGAAGGCAAGGTAGAAAAAGGAGTAATCCTTCAAACACAAAACTTGTTTGGTTTAAGGTGATAATGTAGGGCAAGTTTTGCACAGATGGGCCTGGGTTAAGATCATAATAATTCCGTTCATATGAAATGTTGCCTCCTGGGAAATGTTAGTTCTAGTCCTACTTCTCAAGTTATTTGCTTCTTCTTGGAAAAATTTTATTTACTTAATTGAAAGGTGCAGTGAAACAGAGGAAAGGAGAAACATGGAGAGAGAGCTTCCTGCTGCCACTGGTTCTCTCCCAGTGTGGCCTCAATAGTCAGGGTGGAAACAGGCTGAAGCCAGGAGCCTAGAAATCCATCTGGGTTTCCCACGTGGGTGCCAGGGACTCAAATACTTGAGTCATCTTCCACTGCCTTGCCAGGAACATCAGCAGGGAGTCATAACTGAAGCTGAGTAGTTGGGACTCCTCTATGGTGGGTAGCACCCCAAGCACCAGTTTAACCTGCTATGTGGCAGCGCCAGCCCCAAATTTATTTTATCTTTGCTGTTTTACTACCTCTGCTTTACTTTGCATTTTGAGAAGGCATTTCGTGTAAGTTTCAAATCTAGACAAATTCTCACCTTGTTCTTGCATTTCTCGTATCTACAAAGATAGTATCTTGCTTTTTTTTCTCAGTATATCCAAACTGAAGATCCAAGTCATCTGAACTCTTCCCTTCTCAAGCTCCTTCTGTCAGTCCTTCCAAATTGATTCTCACTGGCATTCCTACCTTAAACTCTTCCCTTAAAATTGAAACTGCAGCCACACACTATGGTAACAATGACATTTTTAGCCCTCGAGGGATGTCAGTCAGCAAAACAGACAAAAATCACACACAACTTACTATAACGCAGAAAGACAGTAAGAGGTAAGCACATCATTCTGTATACAAGAAGGTAATAAATGGTTTGCATAAAAGAGGGATAATAGACTTAAAGGCAATTGGAGTGTCAGGGGAGCAGATTATAGCTTATCCACAAGGAGTTAGCATGAATCCACGTGACAGCCACAACGGTGTCTGGCACAAACGCCTCTGGAGATTGTTGGGCTGAGCAAGGAACAGCATTCATTCAGTGGGGAGAACAAGGACATAAAACCAGGAGTTACAAGGTCATGATCACGAGAGGACCATCAGAGCATCACAGGATTCTGAACAGAAGTGCGTGATCTGATTCCATCCTATGTCACTCCATTCCCCAAACTGAGTGTACTGACAGCTTGGTTAGTGGTTTCACAAGACATCAGGTGCTATCTCACGTCAAAACATACAAAATGCAGTTCAGAGAATTTCTAAGTTAATTTTTAAGACCGAATCCCTAAAGGAAAAATACTTATCCTCATTTCTACCTCCAACTTGTGCGTTGTGTCTGCCCCATGACAGCTCTGCCGAATCATCAGTACCAATGGGCTTGCGTATCCCATCTAACTAAGGACATGAAAATGTAAAGTACCATCAGGTCAAAGGATTCAAGAAGTTAGAGTTTAATGGGTAGGACACAACAGTGCAATATGGAAACAAAGTGAGGCCAGGCTAATACAGAATGATGAGAGAGAGAGAGACAGAAAGAGAAAGAGAGAGAGGAGAGAGAGAACAGCTTAGAGCACTTAGGGACTTCTTGCCTTTGGGAAGAAGACTCAGAGGACACCCATGTTGGCTGGATGCCTGGCACAGGAAGAGGCTCAGGTGTGGATCGGCACAAACTGAAAGCTTCTGCTGTTCTTTTTGACCCCGTAAGCTGTTCTTACAGGCTCTTCCCATCCCTCCTTCCTCAACACATCCGGGGAGCCAAGCACTACAACTCGTCCTAGTCCCATCAGCTTTGCTTTACAGGGTTCCATTACCTTGGGCCATCTGGCTTAGCAGTGCACAGAGAGTGCAGGTCAACACTGGGAGATTCATAGTGCTCAGGAGAAAGGAGCTCTAGGTCCCCAGGAAGCCAGAACGGTTTGCAGGTAGGGCTCTAAATGGGCTTCTTGGCTGGCCCATCATGGGTGACGAACCAGAGAGGGAGAGAATGCCATGCTGCTCTGCTCTCCAAGTCATTCCCTGCATCACTGAGTGTGCATAACACCACAATGCCTGGTTCTCAAAATGACTACAGGAAACAGACACCTTCCTGGATGATACCATAGGACATGGGACTCCTTCAAGAAATCTTTCTGGGCCTTAGGTGGAATCCACTGTTTCTCTTCTATCCAAGTGCAGTATCTTGTACACACCCACTGGAAGCAGCACACGGGAAGATCCCACTTGTGACAGATTAGCAGGTGACGACCTCCACTAGAGGTGTTTCCTTTTCATTGGCATCATTGCCCCAGTCTGAATTCCTTTGAAAAAAGGAAGACAGCTTTTCAACTGTCGAGTTCATGTGAATTCACTGATTATGAGAATTGGAATAGGAAGAAAATAGGAAACAGATTTTATTGCTGGTTCCTCTGCTTCATTTTCCCATCAATTATCTCTCCCAATCACCATAGCCAATGACAAAAAAAGATATTTAGAAATAAATTTAATGAAATAAGTGGAAGATGAGGAATGCTGGCATTACAAATAGTGTGTGGCCTTCAAGCTGTTCCAAACCGCAATGCCATTCCCAATGAGCTGAAAAATTAAATTATCTAGGAGTAAATTTATCCAGAGAAGTGAAAGATTTCTATGATGGTAATTATTGAATGTCAACCAATGAAATAATAAAGGAAATTAATAAAAGGAAATATATTCCATGTTCATAGATGGGAAAAACAATGTAGTTCAAATGTCCATATTATCCAAAGAAATACACAGATTCAATGAAATTCCCATAAAATACCAATGATATGCCTCATAGAATAAAAAAGACCAATGTTGAAATTCACCAAGAACCATAGAAAACCTATAATAGTCAAAGTAACCTTGAGCAAAAACTGTAAGTAAGTAAAGCTGGAGGAGGTATTTACAGTACCTAGCACCAAGTATACTGTAAAACTGTAGTAATAAGACAGCATGTCCTGGCATAAGCATTGACACTTGGATCAGTGAAACTGAATAGAGAACCCAGAAATTAATCCAAGTACAATCAACTGATTTTGACAAAGATGTTAAGAGCATACATTGGAGAGAAGATAGTCTTTTAATTACACGGTGCTGGCAAAATATATACATAAATAGAGAAACGAAATTAGCTTCCTACTTCTTACCATAAAAAATAAGCTCAATATAAATGGAAGACCTAAATTTTTAAAAACTATTTTCTCCACCAGTCTTCCATTGTAATTTCCTTCATTTTAACAGCAAAAGTAAAGGAAATTAAAAATAAGAAAGAAACTTCTATCTTTTACAAATGATAATTTTCAAAAAGATTTACTTGTTTCATTGGAAAGGCAGATCAGATTTACAGACAGAGGGAAGAGACCGAAAGGTCTTCCATCTGCTGGCTTATTCCTCAGATGGCTACAACAGCTGAAGCTGAGCTGATCTGAAGCCAGGATCCCGAAGTTTCTTCTGTGTCTCCCACACAAGTACCGATTCTTAAGGCTTTTGAGCCACACTCTACTGCTTTCCTAGGCTATAAGCAGGGAGCTGGATGTGAAGTAGAGCAAACAGGATATGAACCAGTGCCCATATGGGTTCCCGGCACTTGAGATGAGAATTTGCCATTGAGCCATCATGCCTGGCCCACAAATGAAATTTTTATTCTTTCCTTCTGTCATATGAACAAGAGATGATGTATCAGCTTCCTACAGTATCAGGTACAGGCAACTTCCACCATTATATTATTCCTAGTTGTATCCTTTTGCCCAGCAGTTATCGGTGGGTTACATTGTCTCCAACATGAGCCTGGTTCATACAGAAGGAAGTGGAATTGGCCAAAAGTGGGATGGTGAGATGCCTCTTGAAACTTTGCTCTCTTTCTTTTAAGGATGTCACCTCCGAAGGATGACATGTTTTCCATCTTTGGCCACTCCTGCACCAAGGTTTGGGACAACTGTCTATACGGGAGCATTGTTGTACCCAGGCGATTGCTCAGACAGAGCCGAGGATAAGAAGAAAGCAATGAGAATGCCAGGATTGTGTTCAGACCTCCGCAGGTCTCACATAACAGACGGCCCTCTGTGCAAAAGGCAGCCCGCGCCGTAGGGCCAGGTTAATGAAGCCTTGCTTAGAACATCACGGTCCAATCGTGTGGACACAGTTTGTGCTCTGGGCACTGTCCCATAGAGTCTAGAAAGGAACGGAACATCCTTACCATGTCCAAAAAACCAGTAGGTACGATGTACTAGATAGGAGGGGTTCAGTGCTTCTAGGGCTGAAGAATTATGAGAGATGATATCAATTTATAATCCCTGAGATACACAGGGACTTGTCAGAAATTCCGCCATCCCAGAGCACAGTCTATGGTTATGAGTCCCAGAGAGACCCCCCTTCAAGGTTCAAATGCTTTCATGTAGGATGCCAGTTGCCCAATTAATTGTTTTGGCCCCAGTTATCTACCTGGTGAATGCCATTTGTTTGCTTTTGATTTAACAAATAGGGGAACACAGGTGAACTCCAAAGCTTACCAATTGGAAGTGATAGCTTGCTATGGTGAGGCAGCTAGTCAATAAAGGAAGGCATTTGTAGTAAAACACTGAATAATTTTTTTGATAAGAAGTCAATGATCTAATTAGAGATATACAGTACCCAGAGGGGTTCCTTCCTGAAGCAGATGAAAATGGGCACTATCTCTTTGACCCTGTCAGGCCTCCTCACAAGCTGGCATCACAGTGCCGGAAGAGCTTGCTGCCTCTCCTTAGGAGAAACGGGCCATGGAGTAGAGCAAACACCGTCTCCTGCCATCCCGGCATGTTCCCCAAGGGGGTTCTTTCCTGTCTCACTTCACATAGAACACGGAAAGTGCTGGCCTTGCCAGGCTGCTTGGAACTGGCAGCAGGACAGACGCCATGCTGTCATTCCTACATGTTCATGAGACTTGAAGAAGTCAGAAGACGGAAGCCTCTCCCCCGGGAGAGCAGGCACCCCAATTGGCATCCTAACAACTAAGTCGAATACCTGCCTAAGAAGCCTATTATTTTTAAGTTTACTATTATTTTAATTTTTCATTTTCTTTTTATTATTGTCTACACAGCTGAGAGGGATGCATGCCTGTGTGAACCTCTGATTAAGGTGGAGAGAATCTGATACTCAGGAAGGTGGTGTGGGGGCATGTTTCAGTCTTTTTTCTCCTATGACCGCAGGGGAGGAGGAGGAGTGAGTTGCTCCTTGCTGTCAAACTACATCAGCACCTAGATATGGGGGACGGTTCTTTGGTGCCTTAGAGACCCAGTGAGGGGAAGAGCACTCCAACGGTGCCACCTGAGTGGTTTTGATAATTTTGAGAAGTCATTGGTTTTGTTGCTCTGGGTTTGAGAAAATCTTTCCAAGGTTCTGCTGATTGACAGAGTTCACCTGTCACCTGCAAATCTAGGAACATGCTGCTACATTGACCAGCAGAACTCTCCAATCTATTCTGCTTTCCATCCTCGAATGAGGCAGTTAGTGTCCCCTCCTGGCCTAGATGAACTGGATGTTATGTCCACAGTGTGTATGTATCTGGACATGCTGTCTACTGCACAGGTGCTAGAAATTGAGGAGGTCCAGTCCCAATACATGTACCCCTAGGTTGGATCACATGTCCCATGATTTTCCAGGGTGGCCAGGGTATGAATCTAGCAAGTCTAGTTGGGAAGTCTCCAAGGAACCTAACCTGGGGTGACCTCAAATGTGACCTTTTACATGTGCCAGCCAGTGCAGGGTCAGGCTCTATCTGTCACCTGCTCCAGCCAACATACATACCACTGGATGCAGCTGCCAGCTCAGTTCTTGTCCCAGCCCCATCTCTCACACAAACCAACAGGTGCTACAGCTCATCCCAGCCAGCCCATGAAAGACCCGGACCTCACGCTTACCAGCCTATTTGGCATGTGCCAGCTGGTGCTGTAGTCTGGCATAGCCCAGCATTCTCCCAACCTCAGTTCCTGCAAGTGTCAAGGGGTTTCCTGTCAGGTGAGTTCTGTGGTCCAGCCTGGCTTGTCCCATCACCACACCCAGCTCTCTGTGCGAACAGGTGGGTGCTGCAGTCCCACAGAGGTGAGCCACAAGTCCCCTACAGAAAATGCTCCCAGATCTGGTTGTCTTGCAATTCTAGTGGGTTCTGTGGCCCAGCCAGATGTGGCCCACCTCCTGCTCTATCATTCACAGGTAGGTACTGCTGCCTAGGCCAGCCAGGCATTCCTCCCAGCTCCAGCTTTTGCATTTGTGGGTGACAGGCAATATTATTTCATCCAGCCCAGGTCTTCCAAATGGTCTGCAGTGGCCCAGACAAGCCCTCTGGCTTTCCCCTTGGCTTGGATGTGAGGGACTGAGCAGAAGGTACAGATTTTTAGGGTGAATCAAGGAATGCCTGTGCAGATGGGAGCATGAATGGGGTGCAAGGAGGACAGGATCTTTGCACTAGGCTGGTAGTAGAAAATCTAATGGAGTAGGCCAGGAGGGAGGCAACCATGGAATTAGGCTGACCCAATGTTTTGCAAGAGATTTGGTCGAGCAATGCCTTTGTGGTTGATTGTACCTGAAAGCAAAATTAGTTGACCAGTGCTCACTTGGCAGTGCATATAATGAAATTGGAATAATACAGAGAAGATTAACATGGTTCCTGCACAAGGATGACACACACATTTGTGAAGCATTCCATATTTTAATATCTATTTATTTTAATAAAATAAAATTATTCTTGGAATAGAAAATTAGTTGAATATTGGAATTGGAGTGAGGAGAGGTTGGACATGAGCTAATTGTTGGGTTTTGAAGCTGGGTGTTTGTTTTAGGGAGCTTGATTAATGTTGTTTATCTTGAAACCAGGGCTTGGATGGGAATAGGTTGGAGGTAGGATTTGGAAAGGCAGGGTAGTCTGAAAAACCCTCCAGACAGAAGGAACAGCCTCTAAAAAAACAAGTCAAAAAATTAGATTAATGGTTTGCCAAGATCAAAAGTTGTTTATGAGGCCCATGTTGGGACATGGGAGGAGCAGCTATAAATGAGATGACCAAGGCGAGAAGATGCTTAGAATGGACTTGTATAATGGTTGTTGAGGTCATGGAAAATGTTTACTTATTAGTGAGACAGGGAGAAAGAGCTCTTCCTCCCACTGGTCCATTCCCAGATGTCTCAGTGGCCAGACCTCCCATGTAAGTGACAGAGTCCCCAGTACTTCCTGAGTGTGCACATGTTGCCTCCTGTGTTTACATTAGCAGGAAGAATCAGGAGGTGGGGCCCATCATTTGAAGCAAGGGTAGAACAGGATGCACAGTGCAGGATTGCCTTCGTTCACGAGGGCTGCCGTCACAAAGGACCACAGACTGGGTGATTTCAGTGACAGAAATTTATTGTCTCACAGTGCTGGTGGCTGAAGGTCCAAAAACAAGGCAGCGCTGGTCTTGGTTTCTTCTGAGACCTTTGGCCTTGGCTGTGGACAGTCCTCATCTTCTGGGTCTCAACATGTTTTTTCTGTGTGTCATAACCATTTGCAAAATAATTACATCCTAATGTATTTTAATAGGCAAATCAATCATGGAATCAGGCACCACCCCAAAATGACCTTATTTTGTTTTAATTACTCCTTAAGAGACTCTATTTCCAAAGTTAGTCACATTCTGAGGTTCGGGACTTTAGTACTTGAGCGTATAGGTTTTGAGAGGAGGGTGACAAGATGTACTCCATATAACAACAGCAAGGAAAGACTATGGCTACGTTGGAACAGCAGAGGAGGGGCTGGGAGCAGGTGCCACAGAGGTTGACTTGGAAGGTCTGTGTGGTTGGCATGTGTGTAAGAGACAGTGGGCAACAAATGGGCATCTGTGATGTATTTTAGGGGTGTGTCATGAGTACTTGGATTGAGAGCTACTTTCCTGATTCCCAGGCTCACTCCCATTTTAGAGAGTCAGGCTGAGGCCAAGAGTGGGAAGACGACTTAAACAACATCCTGTGAGTGCATCAGAATCTCCTCCGCACCTTTCTCACTCCTTTGTGTCTATAGGTCTGACTCTCTAAGACTATTCAATCCAACTGTGACCATCATTTCTCTTGCTAAAGATATATACAAACACCAGCTCTGCGCGTGGCTTTGAAGGGCTTTCTGCAGCCATCCATGTGATGTGGGCTAGGGATCATTGTCTTTCACTGGACTCTGAACTGAGACGATCTTCAAAGTGGGACCCAGGATAATTTGTCTGTGTCTGGGGATATCAACTAGGACTAGGTTCAATGCGTGTTTGAACTACAAGGGGAGTGCAAAGATCTTTTCACTGCACTTTCTGCATGAAGGAAGTTGCTCTGGATAGTAAGATTTGAGTAAAGCTCCTCTTACAGCCACGGATAATCTTCCACTCTCACAAAGCACAGGGTCTGAATGCAGGCACTGTGAGCTTATGGTCCCACTGCTGAACCTGTTATCTGTGCCGTTTTTGGCAAGTCCTTGAAACTGCCTTCATTTTCTCTTCAGGCAAAGAGACCCGGCGTTGGTTCCTATCTCATGAGGCCTTTGTTGACACAAAGTAAGGTTATGTATGGAAAGGGTCTAGGTTGAAGCCTTATAGGTGCTAAATTATCGGTGCTCACTGAACTTTCAAAAGCCATTTCTCCTTCCCTTGGTTGGGTCAGGAACGGTGGCCTTCTGTTCTGTTGGGTATGTCAATCTTTGGTTATTAAGTGTGATTAGCATCTTGGGCTAAGAGACAAATTAGAAGAATGAGACCAACAAAAGAGTCTAGAGTTAAATTAATAGAGGAGCAACCTCGGGCCCACACTGCCCATGCATGTAAACTCACCAGGAGGAGATGTCATATGAGAATCTGTGGCCCAGGTACACCTGCCATTAGCCTGCAGTAAGTCCGATATTAAGGTTACTGGAAGCACCTAGACAGAGATTCAGGAGTCAGGTCCAGCTCTTATAAAGTCTTTCAGAGCAACTTAGAGTTGTTGCGCTGTGGCAGGGTAAAAGCCTAGCTATCCTGACAGCTGTAATGGCATTTTCAGAGAATGGAGGACCCACAGGAATCTCAGAAGCAGGCAGGTGCCTCAGATAGATGTCTCACTGACTCACTAGAGTGGCTATGAGCTCATAAAGCTTAAACAGTTATGTAGGTAGCCTCACTTTTGTCTTTGTTCTCATATCGTGACAGGTGAGCCTTTTCTTTGTCGATGCAACAGGACCGTTTCCCCATACATATTCCTTTCTTCTTCTCATTGTCTCTGCATGACTTTCTGCACTTTCCAAGTCCGTAATAGCACTTTCTGAGCCATCCTTCTATCAAAATAGACAAAGACATAAGTTACAGGAAAAAATACAACCTTACTACGTTGAAGATGCTGTCTATCACAGTAATAACAGAACACTGACCTTGACAGGAGAAAGCCATTTTGGAACGCTGTCCAGCTGTGTGTGTAGAGCGCTTCCTGCCAGTCTCAATGTCCAGCTGACACAACTCGGTGCCTGCCTTTCTCCAACCAGCCCCACTGAATTTTATTTACATGGTCTCCATCTTTCTAAGTAAGCCACTTTCCCTCTCTCAGTCTTCCCTCCACTGTAAAGCTAAGGGCTTGCCAAGCAATGGATCCAAGCCTTGAGGGATTGTTTATTTTCTGTATTCACACACTCAACAACAATTTGTGCGGTTGCATGTAAGATACCACAGTCTGTGTAACAGATTCTGGGGCTGGCATTGTGGCATAGCAGGTAAAACTGGCACCTGTAATGCTGGCATCCAAGTTCCCTGCGAAAGTGCCTGGGAAAGCAGCAGAGGACACCTTAAATGTTTGGGCCCTTGCACCCACGTGGGAGACCCAGAAGAAGTTTCTGATTACTGGCTTTAGTTTTGCCCAGATCCAACTGTTGTGGTCATTTGGATAGTGAACTACCAGACAGAAGATCTTTCTCTAACTTTGCCTTTCAAATAAAAAAAATAAATCCTCAAAAAATCAGAGTGTCACAGAAATTAAAAAAAAAAAAATTAACAGAGGGTCCAGCACAATGGCTTAATTTGCTAATCCTCCCATTGCATGTGTTGGGGTCTTATTTGAGTCCCAGTTTGTGTCCCAGCTATCCCATTTCCCATCCAACTTCCTGCTTGTGGCCTGGGAAAGCAGTGGAGAATGGCCCAAAGTCTTGGGCCTGCACTTGTGTGAAGACCCAGAGAAGGTTCTTGGCTCCTGGATTTGCTCTGGCCATTGCAGCCATTTGGAGAGTGAACCAGCAGATGAAAAATCTTTCTCTCTGTCTCTCCTTCTCTCTGTAATCTGATCTGCCTTTCCAATAAAAATAAATAAATATTTAAAAAATAAAAATAACAGATCCCACGCACATATCTTTCCCCCAAACTCCCTGACTGGGACAGAGTTTCCTATTCTGTCTTTCTCACCAGTGTGTTCTTACTGGAAACATTAGCATGCTATTGGTTCTTACTTATCCATTCTAATACTTTTTATGTCGCTATGCTTGTTCTTTTTCCAAAATGTCCATTACATCTGCAACTTTACTCATTTATTCCAACTACCCTCACCAACTTTTAAGGCAGGCTACCAGTACCCCAAGGATTCTCCTTGAAACACATCCTTTGACCATTAGAACAACAACTGAGTTATTGGCAAAGACCTTGAAATGCTGATTTTATAAAGGACAGTTAATAGTGAACATCCACAGGTAGTACATGGTAGTATTCCCTATCTGGTGGCAAGCCAGTCAAATCATTAGTTTTGACCCTAATTATTCCATCTGTAATCCGGAATCTTCTACTCTAACCACAGCTCCACACTTGGAACCCGTTTTTTCGTATCTGTAGACATCAACTTTAGCCTCCACAGCTGTCATCACATGTTCTAAGACAGGGGTAGGATGCTTCTTCCCCACCTGCTTTACAGGCAATAGTGATGGGCTGACTTGTAAGACTGGTTCCCGCCAGAGGTGGTACAATCTGGGAGTGGGACTGAAGTGAGAGCTTTCTGGGGAGGGGCTCTGTAGTTGGCATTTGAGGTAGAGACATCAGGGTACAAGCATTGCTTCAGTGTGTGGAAGAGCCTGAATGTGACACACCCCGGTCTCTGCAGGTGCACTCCAGTTGCCTGGGAAGGAGTATTCATTTTGAGCCATCCCGGTGGGCTCTCCACACTCCCATGCACACTCTATTTCCTAATGACTGTTCCCACCCTTCCCCCCCCCCCCGCCCCAAACCACCACTCCCTTCACCCCTACACAGTTCTAATACCTGGGGCAGTCTGAGCTACCACCACAAGGACAGCCAAGGTCAGGAGCAAGAGTTGCAGGTGTCCTGACAAATGCGAGGAGCGACCTGGCAGCATGCTGGAGGACAGCGCAGGCTGGGTCCACACTCAGCACTTTATTGCTCTGGGTAGAGATGAGTCATGGGCAATAAATTAGAGACAGAGAGGCCCAGCACTGAGAACACAGCACCAGCTTGAAGGGCAGTGCCACACACTGATTAACTCGTGTTAACCATCCTACACAAAATATGCCCTGGGAAGGCAGTGGCATTCATGCAGGGAGAGCACTTACACAGGTCTCTGGTCTTGAGGAAAGAACTGACCCTACCTCTAAGAGACTCACCTGGCCTTTTTCTTTGGAGAGTTCCATTATCTCTGTTTTCTGCTGCCTTTTCTGCATTATACTTATCACAATGTATCGGAACTACTTGCTCTTCTAGCTCATCCTTCTGAAGAGACTGAAGTCCTCCAGGTTAGTGGTCCACCAACAGGGACAGCCTGTCATGTCTGGTTGCCCCGTGTGCAGCAAGCACCTGCTGAGAACCCCCAACAAAGGAACACACCCATGGCAGTGACTTGTGTTCTGATAGGCCTTGAAATCAGCGTAACTTTTAAAAAAAGAAAATCTTCTCATTGATTTATTTTCATCTTCTTTGAAAGGCAGAAAGAGACAGATGGTTCATTCATTCCTCCAAATTTCCACAACAGCCATGGTGGGCCGAGCTAAAGCCTGAAACCCAGAACTCAATCCAGGTCTGCCACCTGGGAGACCGGGATCCCAGCACTGAAGCTGCTGCTCCCACTTGTCTCAGGGTGTGCATGAGCAGGAATGGAAAGCAGAGTCAGCACTCGAATCAGACCATGTTTTTGGATGTGTGGGTGTCCCACAGGCTGCCTTCCCTGTCACACCAAATGCCCACCTAGTCCCAGAGTTGCTATCTCCCCTCAAAGAAAACGCAAGGCCATACAGTACAAGGGAATTACCCAAAGCTACACTGTGAGTGAGAAAGAAACAGAGGGGCTGGAGGCCACACAGCCCACCTTGTGATCTGGTTTTACTCAGTTCTGCATCTTTTTTTTAATTGATTACATTGCATTATGTGACACAGTTTTATAGGCACTGGGATTCCCCCGACCCTTCTGCAAACCCTCCCCCCATGGTGGACTCCTCCACCTTGTTGCATTACCACAGTTCAGATTCAGTTGAGATTCTTTCATTGCAAGCATTTACCAAGCATAAAGTCCAGCATCTTATTGTCCAGATAAGTTCAACGGTTTCTTGGGGAGACCATCTCTGGTCTGAAGGTAGAGCTGGTAGAGTATCATCCCGATCAATTAACAGCCCCGACATTACATCAGTAACTATTTATAACGGTATGGAATTAGTTGACATGGTATTGAGTAACCAATACGTTTGAAAAAAAAAAAAGAATGCAAGTTCTGAACCACATCCTATGACTACTTCATTGACATTTCAATTATTAGTTTATATACAACTGGTTTCTATACACCTTAGAATGGCTATAAATTACTATTCAGCTGTCTCGTGTCTATTTTAATTTTAGTATTTAGCAGTTTATAGTGTTGAAGCATGATTTTGCTGAACCTGGCTGTTTTTCAGGTAGTCTAACTCTATAACTCTAACAAGACACGTGTCAACAGTTTAGGTGAACAGTTTTAAGAGGGGTGTACAGAGAAATCTTCAATACCCTAGTGAGGAGTAACTAATCTTTTTCTTTTGCTTAAGGTAAGTGGAGAAGGTGGGAAAACCTGGGCTGGGACACACCACCCTGGCCCCCAGGTTGGGGGATTGCAGATTGCCCGGGGAAGGGGGCGGGGGGAGTCTGGGGATGTATTGGAGTGGGAACACCTGAAGACATATTTGAGAAGGGAGAATGACTTCTGGAGTCATCCATGGTTTGAGCCAAGTAGGCAAGGAAGCTGAGATGGAGTAGTTTAGAGGGGAAAAATATGGGGCATGTCTGGGTCAGGTCAAGGCACCCACCCACCCACATGGGACCTGGGCTAGATAATAGCATTGCCCACCACCTGCTAGTGCTCACAGAAGTCGTGGCTGGAGGGTACACCAGCTGGACTAGGTTTCAGTGTCAAAGTAAGGGATGGGCCATGTCAGGCTGGACCGTAGCACCTGCCAGAATGTGAGATACCCAGATCTGGGGATCCCCTGACACTTGTGGGAGCTGGAATGGGATAGGCCAGATAGGACCAGAATGCAGTAGCCACCAGCACATGCAAGGACCAGGACTGAGGGCAGATCATGTCAAGCAGGCATCCACTGGCATGTGTAGGATCCGGGGTTAGGAGCAGGCCTGGTAAGAGAACTTGGAGAAATCTCCCACTAGGCAGCAGCTCCCCCGCTCCCCCGGGGAGCACAATAACTGGGGTTGGAAGCATGCAAGGCAAGGCTGTAGCTGCATCAGTGTTTATGTGGGTTGGGCCTGGGGTGCAGGTCAGGCTGGTCCAGGCCTCAGCACCCACTGGCAGGCACAAGAGCCAAGATAGGGTGTGGGCCATGTAAAGCTGGGCTAGGCTGCAACACCTGTCAGCAAGGGCTCAGACAAAGGGTGAGCAATGCCAGTTGGGTTGGCACAAGACCCAGGGCTGGAAATAGGCTTCATAGCAAATCGCTGGGAACTCCCCTGTTGGGCTGCAGCTCCCACTGGTGATGGCTATAGGTGGGGTTGTGAGCAGATCAGGATGGACCAGGCTGCAGCACCCACTGCCTTGCACGTGGGTGGGAAACTCAATTCAGCTAGGCTTCAGCACTTTAGTGATTGCAAAACCAGAATGGATATGAGACAGGCCAGGCTAGGCCATGGCCTCTGGTAGGTCACTTGAGAACCAGGTATGGGAGTGGGCCAGACTGTACTAGGCTGTAGCATTCACTGTTAAGAACTGTAGTGTACTGGGGCCGGTCGGGCTAGGTCCCAGTATCTACCACTAAGTGTCAGGACTTGGGGCCAACCATGTCAGTCTGGGTAGCAGTGTTACTGGGAAAAGATATAAGTAGGGGAATTGCTTACTATAACTCCAGCTGTGAGCACAAGAATTGGGGTTGAAAACAGGCTAGACCAGGCAGGGCTGCAGCACCCACTGGCATACATGTGAGCTGGATCGGAGGGTAGACCAGGTATTCCTCCCTCTCAATTTTGTAAACATCATTAAAAATAAAATGAAATTACTGTTAAAATTACAATTTTAAGATTTACTTTATTTTTATTGGAAAGTCAGATATACAGAGAGAAGGAGAGACAAAGAGGAAGATCTTCCATCTGTTGATTTACTCCCCAAGCGGCCGCAACAGCAGGAGCTGCACCGATCCAAAGCCAGGAGTCAGAAGCCTTTTCCGGGTCTCCCATGTGGGCGCAGGGTCCCAAGGCTTTGGGCCATCCTCAACTGCTTTCCCAGGCCACAAGCAGGGAGCTGGATGGGAAGTGGAGCAGCTGGGACACAATCTGGCACCCATATGGGATGGTGCTTGCAAGGCCAGGATTTAGCTACTAGGGTAACTTGCCGAGCCTGGCAAATGAGTTAGACAAAGCTTCTGCCATCCGAAGGTAAGAACATTGCTGAGTGTGTTGTCTGGAAGGCCAGAGTTTGTGCCAGAAGTCTGAATTATGATCCAGGTTTTGCTGAATGGTATCACGCCAATCTTTGGAATTTCCAAACATCTAGATTTTGATGCGAGAAATCTTTTTTTTTTTTCGACTGCAAATCAAGGGCTCTATAAAATTCTACAGATGCCAGCGACTTATCATATTCCTTGTTATACCCATATCTGCCTTATCAACTTACCACTCCTTATCTTATCCATATTGAATTCTTTATCCTCTGGAGCACATGAACCTTACTCCAAAGGATGATTTGACTAAATTCAATCAAGCTACTGGCTCCCAGGGGCTTGGAGCCTCGCCATTGGTCTTATGAAGATCAAGGTTAACTCACACACGCCATTTCTCCCTTTCAGTCAGTTTTGGAAAGTGTTCTGCTCTGTTCTCATACAATGGAAAAACGCAAGATCTGCTAGAGGAGCTCTGCCTAGTTACCTAGGGTTATTACGCCCCCTTGTGTTCATATATGGAATAAGATGCTAGGAAGGTGTGTCGCTGGAACAGACTGGGTGAAGCACCTGTTTTCCAGGGTCATGTTGCCTTTCTATGTCACCATTAACTTTCTATATCACCACTTGGGTCCCACTTTTACATTTTAAATCATATTTTATATTATAAATATTGGCTTTATTATGTAAACATCCTTAGGCTTGGTTGTTGGAGATATAGAGTAGCCAACCAAAGAGACAGGAACACCATGTGCAAATTTTGCTGAGAATCTGTCATTGTAGAGTAGTATAGCACAAGAGAAAAAAGCAACAGACATCTCACATCAGAATACACGGATTGGATTCGATTCCTGACTGTGGTTCTTGACTCTAACTCCCTGCTAGAATGAACTAGCTGTGAACTATTTTATCAAAATGTATAAACCGGCCCTGGTGTGATGGCTCGATTGGGTATATCCTTGCCATGCATGTGCCGAGATCCCATTTGGGGGAGCTGATTCATGTCCAGGTTGCTCCACTTCCCATCCTGCATCCCTGCTTGTGGCCTGGGAAAGCAGTAGAGGATGGCCTAAAGCCTTGAAACTCTGCACCCACATGTGAGACCTGGAAGAAGCTCCTGACTCCTGGCTTTAGATCAGCTCAGCTCCGGCCATTGCAGCCACTTGGAGAGTAAAATCAGCACACAGAAGATCTGTCAGTCCCTCTCGCTTATAAATCTGCCTTTCCAATATAAATAAATTAATATCTTTAAATGCATAAGCCACCTTTACAAAAGTGTGCAAACCAATATTTCCAGAACCGAAATTAGCCCAAGTCACAACCATCACTCAGGGCTAGACATAATTGTGATTTCCCACTAAAAGTAATTTCCATGTCCTTCATGACCTGTGAGGTTGCCGTCTCTCGTATTTCTTGATCATTTACTTGTGCTTCTCAATACTTTGGCTTCTGAGTCCTTGGGGGTGTGTTTGAATTTGTCCCAATAATTTGTAAAAAGTCTTCCACGTGTCTGAGAAGCAAGATCCCGCCTGGTGAAGTGCTTTGAGGATAGTTTCCACAATTTCAGGACTTCCTGATGTCTTGTCTCTCATATGACCCCATTTCTTCTTCAACAGGTGCCTCCAATTTTATTTGTTTTTTTCAAGATTTATTTCTTTTTGTTGGAATGTCAGATTTATAGAGAGAAGGAGAGACAGAAGAAAGACCTTCCATCTGCTGGTTCACTCCCCAAGCGGGAGTCTTCTTCTGGGTATCCCATGTAGGGTGCAGGGTCCCAAGGCTTTGGGTCATCCTCCACTGCTTTCCCAGGCCACAAGCAGAGTGCTGGATGGGGAGTGGAACAGCCAGGACACGAACTGGTGCTATATGGGATCCCATGCTTGCAATGCAAGGACTTAAGCTACTAGACCATCGCACGGGGCCGATGCCACCAATTTTAATGAGGTTCAATGTCTCAGTCTCTTCTTTGGAACTCCTGTACTCCATCATGTGTAAGAATTCTTCACTTACGCCAGCATCATAAGCATATGCTCCCAAGTTCTATCTGAAACTTTATTTTTTACTAATTAATTAATTAATTGCCTTTACCATTAAAATCTGCACTCCACATGGAACCGGCTCTAGGTGTGAGGGAAAGAGCAGCTGATAAAGAACCAACCCTGTGATAAGCCACCGTCCTCCCCCTGTTAACACCCTGCTGGCATGTGGGTCATGTCATCCCATATGACTTGTTCTACTTTTACTCTATTTTGTTCACTGTATTTCTTTATCTTTGCATCTTAACGTATCTCCCTACTTACCATACCTTTATCATAAATTTCAATACCCAGTCATTGAAATTCTATGAGTCACATCTTCAAAATCGGCCTGGCTATTCATTACTCATTTATTTCCAGAACTGTTTGAATCAGCTTGTCAAATTTCCACAAGTTGCCAGCTAGCTTCTCTTTTGCAACCCTTGTTTTTGTTTGTTTGTTTGTTTTGTTTTGTTTTGTTTTCCCTAATAGCACAGGCCAGGTCCTCAACTGTTGTAATCAGTGTTTGCATTATTAGCAGGAAACCTGTTTCCTTTGTCATTGTAAAGGTGATACATCTAAATGTCCTTGAATATCTGTCATGTTTATTGCAGATCTGGGCGTTAAATCTGTCGCATGCTCCCTGAGATGCTCTGCAGTAACTGGTTTTTGTCACGTGTGAAATACTTTGTCCTCTTGGAGGTCATCACATTTGTTAGGCCTCCTGGTTCGGAGTCAGAATCAGGGCTATCCCACTGAACTGTGGCATATTTGCTAACACTATGACCTAGCATTTGACCTGGGAGTTTGGCACACATGTCCAGCAGAGATACGGGCTATTGTTTATTCTTTGTTCTCATCTACGTTTGAGATTCTGGAGCAACTGGGCCTAATGCGTCAGTCATCGGTCCTTCAGAATTTGCTGGCATTAAGACCTGTCATTTCTATAATGAGGACACTTTGAGAACATTGCGGGGTAGTGATTATTAGCAATTGTGCCTGGGCAGAATAGCGTGAAGGAGGACTAGTCTAAGCAAAACGAACTAGAACTTGATGTTACTACTTCAGGACCAGGGGCCTGGTAGGAGGGAGGGCCGTGCAGTGCCTTTCCTCTATCTTCATGCTTGACAGGTTCCTGGAGGTTCAAGTTTCCTTCGGGGTTGTTGCTGATGGCCTGTGTTTCTTTGAAGTGTTTTTGCACTTATTAGGCATATTTATTCATCATGGAATGTTACTGTTGTTCAGCTCCCTGATGCCTGTACATATTTCTACCTTTTTCATTCCTTTTTCCTTTTTTTCCTTAATAAGACTATCTTTAGCAAAAAATAAGAGTTGGATATTTTTGTGTGTCTGTTCTCTGATATTTGTTATTATTGTGGTCTATTTCTCAAGCACCAATCTGGCTTGAATTCAATTCAGGCTGCTAAGTTTAACTCCATTGTCTTTTACTCTGTGGAGTTTCCTGTGAGAGGTCTCCTGTGAACTGACTTGCCATTCCTTTCTTTTTGTCAATTGACTTTTTTCACGTGCACATTTAAGAATCTTTCCCTTAAGTTCTAGTGAAGAGTTTGATTATCACATGTTGTGGTGAAGATCGCTTTTGGTCAACCCTGTGGGGAGTTCTGTGCCCCTCTTGGATGTTGTTTCCAATTCTTTCTCTACATTAGGGAAATTTTCCTTATTGTTTCATTAAATACACCTTTAATCCCAGCTTCTCTTTCTGCTCCTTCTGCGTCTCCCATAACTCTTATGTTTGGTCTTTTAATAGTGTCTTTCCATTCTTGAATATTTGTTTAAACTTGATCCAGCTCTGCTTCCAGCTTTTGTTTGTTTCCCCCTGGTGACAGGAAATATCTTCCAATTCTGAGATTCTTCTGCTTCCTTCGTTCTGTTTTGGAGGCTCTCCACTGTACTTTTAATGTGCTCCACTATATTCTTAAGTTCTGATATATCAGCTTTCATTTGATTTATTTCCTGTGTCACATGTTTCTGTCATGTCCTGAACTCCTGTATTACATGGAACATCCCCCCACTGCTTTCCCAAGCCACCAGCAGGGTGTTGGATGGGAAGTGGAGCAGACAGGACTTGACCCTGGCACCCATATGGAATTTGGAGGTGGAGGATTAGCTGATTGAGCCAAAGTGCCTGCCCCTCAAGGTGATGGTTGCCACCTGTGGTGGCTTTTTCAGAATGCATACACAGATCGAACTTCAATATGTAAGTTTTTATGTGTCAATAATCCTTGCATAAACCTGAAAAACACAGTTCATTGTCACTCATAAAAAGCCATTTGTTTCTTCTGCAAAATGATGCAAAATCTGTGTGTGGGAAATACATGAAATATCTTCACCCTATATAAATAAGAAATGTGCTACAAACAAATGGAAAGTTTTGTTTTGAAGGAACGTATATCTAGGATGCTAAGCTGCCTTGGTCGTCCTGTGGTGGAAGTGTCGTGGAGCCCTCCTACACCAGGCACCTGTGAAGCAGGCACAGAAAGAAGGGAGGGAGGACACCACATGTCCACTCGTGTTCCAAATACCCGCCGTGACCTTCTTACAGACCCATATTCCCACCGGAAACTCAGAGGGGAGCTCTTGCTTTCCTTACAGATAAAGACTGAGGACAGGTTTTTATCCCAGAGAGTGGACAAAGCACGCTGGCTTCCCAGAGCAGAATGACATAATGCAGCCTGATAACACTCTCCCCATCTTTTCTAAATAATCAATCCTATTTTAAATATTTCCGTTTTGGGATTCAGATAAGAAGCCTCTGCAAACGTTTCATTTGTTTGCTCTGCTGGCGGGATCTTTGCAACAGCTGTTAGTCTCTCTTCCGGCTTTTTATCTTCGAGAAGCGATACAACATGATGCGATCAGCAGGTCGGAATGACAGGGCACGCCAAGGTGAAGATTAAATTCAGTGGGCATCAGCATCGCTGGCGTCAATTGGCATTTCTCTTCTGGGAACTGAATGTTATCGCTGGGCCAGCAGGTTGCTTGCCTGGCAGGAGGGACCATTATCTCCTTGTTGAAATTTCATTTCACCAACAGGGAGGAGGACTTGCCATTTCAAGGGCGCGTGTTGGAAATTTAATGACTAAGCGAGACAGTGACACAGCATTTTAAGGTTGTAACACAGAAAGCAACAAGGGGATTTTTAACAAATAGGATTTATGTCAGGTCGTGTTTTCCATCACGGTGCTTCAGCCTCTTTTTCCAGAATTCATTTTTCCTTAATACCCAAGTGAGAACTTGGAAACCAGGAAAAGCTGTAACTTATGCAAGATTTCCTAAGTGTCCCTGCTAAATGCAAGTGGCTGCTTTCTGTACCATTGCCATGTTGTGTATTATACAAACAGAAAAGCACAAGCTAGATAATCCTTTTTTGCTTTTTGTCTCCAAAAAGCTCAGACTCCATCTACGCACATTGGCTTTCCACGAGGCCTCCTGCGTCAGGGCCCTTAACACTTTGCTTTGTATTTTCTACTCTCCCTTTTCTATGTTCAAGCTTTATGGAAAATGCCCTTGTCTCTTAGGACAACCATAGCGGATCTCTCACTTCCATGTGAGCACAGACAGGAGACCGCTTGGTCATCCAGTGTAAAACCTTGCTCTTTCGGTTGAGGGTTGCATAACTGAGCCTGATCTCGCAAGCTTGACATCTTCTCAGTCAAGCCAACGGATTGCTCCTTGGGAGACCGTCACCAGCACTCAAAAAGCAAACTGTGGAGTCTAAGCTTTGAGAGTTGGTTTCTGCCCTAATCTTCTTTGTCTCACGGTCAGCACAAATCATGGCCACTCCACAATTAAGGGTGTCCATCAGATTAAGCAGTCCACAGCAAGACACTTTCAGAAAGGTCTGAAGAGACACAGCTCCACTCTGACTGCTTCCACCCCTACCACACACACACACAAACATACACACTTGTACACCAAAGCCCCTTAAGTTCTGAAGGCTTCACCACCCACCCACCCCCGCCCCGCCGTCACCCCTGGCGCAGCTGCCTGACTCTGGGAACTGCCCTCTGCTGAAGGAAATTGCCTCATCCACAATTTTAACCTTTTCCCAGGAAGAGCACGTCTGCCGAAGGGCAGTCCAGGGGGATTTGCAGGGTCCTCGTCTCGTTCCTTTCAGGTGAACTCAAGTGGTCAGTGTCTGCCACCAGGCCTGTCCCATTTGCCTTCCCCCTCTGTCCAGCCCTGCCCCTTCATTGCTCATATTAATAATGCTGTAAAGAGCAATTACAAGTCTAAGATAAAGTAAAACTTGCATGCTTGGATTTTTACTTTCAATTGAGCATATTCAGAGAGAACAGTCTAGACTTTCTCTTTTTAAAAAACAATTTCTCTTTATTGAGAAGGCAGTTACAGGGAGAGGAGAGTCAGAGAGAGAGATCTTCCATCCACTGGTTCACTCCCCAAATGGTGCGATGGCCAGAGCTGAGCTGATCCAAAACCAGGAGCCAGGAGCTTCTTCCGGGTCTCCCACATGGATGCTTGTGACATCATCTACTGTTTTCCCAGCTCATTATCAGGGAGCTGGATGGGAACTAGAGCAGCTAAGACCCAAACCAGCGCCCACAATGGGATGTTGGCACTACAGAGAGAGGATTAGCTTGCTACACTGTGGTGCTGGACGCTAGGATTTTTTTAACCTCCCAAATCAGAATGTTTCCTCTGCTTGGACGTATTAATAGAAACTGGACATGACTACAAAATCCACCCCATCCCCATGCCTCTCTCAACCAAGTGACACTAAAACTTCATAGGCCTGTTGTGGTTGCTCATTTTAAAGCTGAAGTTAATCTGCCTATCTTCTCTGTTCTCCAATTTTATGCAACAGGAACATAAGGTCATTGTACTAAAACTGGAATTCCCTTCAATGAACAGCTCAGTTTTTCAAGTGTTTCCCACTATCTGCAGTTTTTCGTAATTTTTTTTTGTTAAGATTTATTTATTGGACCTGGCACGGTAGCCTAGTGGCTAAAATACTTGCCTTGCACATGCTGGGATCCCATTTGGACACTGATTAGTATCCCGGTAGCCCCACTTCCTATCCAGCTCCTTGCCTGTGGCCTGGGAAAGCAGCTGAGGATGGCCCAGAGCTTTGAGACCCTACACTCATGTGGGAGACCTGGAAGAAGCTCCTGGCTCCTGGCTTCAGATCAACTCAGCTCTGGCTGTTGCGACCACTTGGGGAGTGACTCGCATAGCATGGATAATTTGGGGAGGCAGCCTGATCTTTAGTGTCTGCACACAGATGCAGGTGAACTCCAATCCTCCATTGTCATGGTGTTCAGGAACTTGTCTGTGTCTCCATTACATAGTGAACAAAGCAACAGTACCCTTGGCCATCTCTTGAGCATTTACTGGGATTAAGCCTTGCAATAACACCAATATGTTTATCTTTCCTTTCCTTTCCAGAAGAGGAAACTGGTTCCATAAGGAAGTGACTGACTAAATGTCACACAGCATTCAGTTATCCATAATTCCTCAGAGGCTGGGCCAGAACAATGACAAGAGGGCCACTGGCAGTAGAAAGTTTGGTAGGGAGAAGGTTGTTGAAAGCAAAACATGGGAAGAGCTGATTCATGGTCCAAGTCTCAAGCAAATGATGCTGGTGTCAAGAGCTTAGGGGTCAATATGGCCTAAGACCAAAAGAAGACTTCTTTTTTTTAAGATTTATTTTATTTATTTTTATTGGAAAGGCAGATATACAGAGAGGAGAGACAGAGAGGAAGATCTTCCGTCCGATGATTCACTCCCCAAGTGAGCGCAATGGCCGATGCTATGCCAATCCGAAGCCAGGAGCCTCTTCCGGGTCTCCCACGAGGGTGCAGGGTCCCAAAGCCTTGGGCCGTCCTCCACTGCTTTCCCGAGCCACAGGCAGGGAGCCGGATGGGAAGCAGGGCTGCCAGGATTAGAATCAGCGCCCATATGGGATCCCGGGCATGCAAGGCGAGGACCTTTAACCACTGTGCCACTGCGCCGGGCCCAAAAGAAGACTTCTTGAAAGAGGGTGTTTAACAGAAGGGACCACAAAATGATTAAGCGCAAAAGCTCAGGTGTCCAGCACTCTTGGGTCTGAACCCTGGCCCTGCTGGTTAGTCATAGAGGGGCAGTGGTGGTCACCCAAGACTAAGTAGCAGAGCCGCCCTGCTCCCTGAGGGCAGGGAAGCCACGGGTCCGTGTCTTAACCCGTCTCGAGTGACAGAGTGGGGTCTCCAATCTCAATGTTTTCTCTGCTCATGGTGCCAACTTTAAGGTCAGGTCCAGGGCAGTTCCTGAGCCCTCACCAGCAGTTACAGAGTTCCGGTCCTGTTATTTGCCTCACCAAGGCCGATCCGCCAGGGGTCAGGGAGTACAGACAAAAACGATTACTCCCACATCCTCTTTGAAGTGAAACTTTTGGAGGAATCAGACAGAAATTTGCACTTGGGGACATGAGGAAAACTTTCAAGGCGGTCAAAAAGTACCATCAAAGGTCTTGTAGGACTAAAAAGTAGTAAGATTGGTTTAAAATTGCATTACAGGAAGTAAGCAAAGAATAGTTACAATAGCAACTAACCTGGTGATGTGTGACATTAAATAGAAGTGATATGGAGTGATGGAAAATTAAATACAACAGAATGAACTTTGTTGGCAGTGTGTGTTTGTGTTTGTGTGTGTATGTGTGTGTGTGTGTGTGTGTACGTATGTGTGTGTGTGTGTGTGCTTCCTACACTTTCTTCAAGTTTCACCAAGAACATTCCTGCTACATACACGCTGCAAGAGAGACAAGGACACTCCCATGCCACCCCTCCAAATAATGAGCTCAAGATTGAGGAAGGGAACAAGCAGATGTAATGATGAGTGATGTATTAGACGGACAGTTCTCACAAGGAAGAAAAATGAGAGCTTTGAGATTGAAAGGTTTTATCCAGTGTCCAGGCCTATCCCCAAGAAAGCTAGAAAATCCACATTTCCAGGATAAAACGGCACAGCGGGAGCTTCCAAGCAGAAGGGACAAGATGCTAACAATCAAGACTCGAGCTAACCCCAGACTTCTCCTCGCAGCCTGGGACCGGGAGGTGCAGTGCAATCATTCCTACAAACTGTTGCATGAGTTGTACAGCGCAGAATCAGATCCACAGCCAGAGAACAGTCCCAGTGTTCACACAAAAAGATACAAGTTGAATTTAGGCCTAGAACAAAGAGGATGGATGGGTAAAGGGAAGCATCGCAGGCCCAGGGAAGCAGGAACAATCAAGAAACTGACATACTGCAGAGTGAGCATATCTCACAAGAACTCTAGTAGGAGCTTTTTAGGAGAATTTGATTACATGCTTAATCACCCTTGGAGAATTTTAATACAATTCTTACCGTTCAAGTCAACACAAAATAAGTAAGAATGTGAGAATTTGATTAGGAAAGTGGAAAAGCTTCACAGAGGACTTTGTCCCAGATTATATATATATATTATGTGTATTATATATATAAACAAATTCATTGGCAAAAGAAAATCATTGCTAAATTCCCTAAACTGCATCTTAGCTTCTTTTCATTGTCCATTAAAACTAGAAGTTAACCACAAGAAAAGGGGACCCAAAGAAACACACCACAGTATCAGGTGCCTCCTCTCACGCTGTGTGAGGACTTCCATGGCCAAGCAGGTGTGAGGGTAGACAGTTCTAGGATTGATTCCATGAGGGCTGAGGCAGAGTGAAACCCATGCCTGAGAGGAATGAGGCTGCCATGAATCCAGAGAACAGCAAAATCCAAAATCAGCCCTGAGCACCTCGTGTTCACAGAAGTCCTGTGACCTTTCCCTGGAACCATGCCGCATCACCTGTCACCTGCTCTGGGAAGAGTGCATTTCTGACCCTCTCAGCCTCATTAACAAGGGTCCCCTCCCCAGGACTCCCACCTGCCTGTTACTTTCCCCCTCTGTAATCAGTGGAGCAAAGCCACTTGGTTCCGTAGGTCCTGTCCTGAGTGTGAAGATGGCCAGGGTATTAGGCACTGTATAAAAACGTGCAGATTTGCTTTGGTAAAATGTCCTTTCCTGGGTTCCCTGTGTTGAAGACCCTGGTTCTGGAAACACAGGAGAGAGAATTTTTGCGTGAGAGGAATTTTCAGGTGGTCCCAATGTAGCAGGAGAAGTGTTAGGATAGAGAAGGAAGATCTGTGAACAAACACATCCCAATTTTCCCAAGGGGGAAGTGAGAGCTGGGGACAAGGACACCTCCTCGTGTCTCCACAGTAGCTTCACCTTCTCTTCCGTTCCCCTCGAAGTACCTAGACCCCTCTGAGTACAGGGAGCAAAATGCTAACACCTCTGGCCAAATGACCAGTGTCCTTTATGGCTCTTGGCATCATGAGCTGTGACTCACTCTCTGGCCACCATCCCACAAAAGCAAATAAAAACCCACATGCCAAGCGCCACGGCTGAGGTTTGCGAGGTTTGCACCTGCCTTCTCTGTGTCTCTCACAGACCATGAAAATCTCACTCCTGACTCTCACTGCAGTTTTGATGCTGTTCCAGATGTTTTCAGGTAAAAATAGAAGCAAGGAAGAAAAAAGAGATGAGGGCGGGCAGTGGAGACTGTCCATGTCTCCTTTGCTTCCATGGAGACAGGGTGTTCTTGGGCAGCTGAAATTTGCTTGACCAGAACAACCCTGAGGCCTTCCTAACTGAGCATGCGTCTGTCTAAGCCAGGATCCCTGGAGCCATAGGGGTTGGAGGGGGGAAGTGACACTCCACTCATACCCGGCTAGAGCCTAGGCATCCAGAACTGTCCTTGGTCCTCAGAACCCAACTCAGCATCCCGGCCACCCAGCCAAGGAGCTGACGGCTTTCTGTTGGCTTTTCCACCTCTACCAGGAGCCTGCCTGTGTGTCCTGAAGCCTGCCTAGGCACTGGAGCCGAGCAGGCCTGGCACTGTCTCTGCTTTCCTAATCCAGCCCAAAAGTTGCCGCAGAGTTGTGAGGAAGCAGCTACAGAACTTTCATTTCCTTCCCAACCTTGAAATCCGTGGCTTTGTCACCGGTTAAAATCGGGTTTCTCGAGTGGGCAGAGATGGGGAGCCACGGTTTGTGAAGGCCTGGATGATGTTTAAACAAGGGGTCACTCTCTGTGTCTGACACTGAAACTCCTTTTCTAAGCATACACATCCGTATGAATGTATAGGCACCTGTTCTCTGTCTAACCCCACCAGTTAACTATACATGCTTTAATTTTTTTTTAATGCAACAATACAAGGGTACTTCAAAAAGTCCATGGAAATACATAGTTTGAGAAAATCTATGCATTCATTTCAAGTATTTTGTACCCAAATCAATTTATTTCCAAATTCCATTTGTTTGTGAATTTTTAGAAATGTTCTTTTGTATATTGGATACTTTTTCTCTCAGTACATTAGAAATCACCTTCATTTCTTCTGGAAGTCCCAGACTATTCCAGGATATAGATAAGCCATCATTTGTGCATCTAGCCGCTATTGAGGATATGAGATATTTACATATGCATTTTTACTTATACAAGAAGTACCAAGTAAATTCCCAGAAGACAGCGTGCCAGGAAAATAGTAGTTAAAAAAAAAAACTTACAAAAATTGGGAAGCAGAAACAGAGGTAGGCCATATTCTCTGGTTTACTCTCCCAGAATGCCCACAATAGCTTGCACTGGGGCTAAATTGGGGTCTGCCACACAGGAAGCAGGGTTCCAACAACCTGAGCCATCACCCCTGCATTGCCAGGAAGCTACAACCAGGCATCTGGACAGGGAATTGAGTCCAGATACCCTAGCATTGGAAACAAGCATCTTAGCTTGCATCCTAAGAAATAGACCAAATCCTCACCCTGGAAAACAATAATTGGGTTGTTTTATTTTCATGAGCATTTGTCTGGGTCTCCTTTGCATTACACGTAGCTGAAAGCAATCACTAACATTGCAAAGCAAAAGAACCTTAGAAAACCCAACTGAACATTTTTTATGCAAACCCAGAAAAATCTGAACTATGGAACCCCTCACCGATTAGTGGGAAAGGAAAATTAACAATTTAAGTAATGAAAGAAAAGAATTTTAAGCCTGTAATTTCATTTCTATCTATTGTTATTTGAATATAGGGCATAACAAAGATACTCTTAAGCATGTAGAGTATCAGAATATTTGCCTGGGCTTAGCACGGTAGCCTAGTGGCTAAAGTCCTTGCTTTGCACGTGCCAGGATCCCACATAGGTGCCAGTTCATATCCCAGAGCCCCACTTCCCACCCAGCTCCCTGCTTGTGGTCTGGGAAAACAGTTGAAGACGGCCTAAAGCTTTGGGACCCTGCAACCACATGGGAGATCTGGAGGAAGCTCCTGGCTCCTGGCTTCGGATAGGCACAGCTCTGGCCATTGTGGCCACTTGGAGTGTGAATTAACAGGCAGATCCTCCTCTCTGTCTCCCCTCTTCTCTGTATATCTGCCACACAAAAATCCATATTGAAAACACTCAAAGGGAAAATCAAGTTCAGAATGCTGTAAATTATGAAATGAAAGAATGACCAAGTACTTGCAACTGAATAGTTGATTTAAAAGCTAGACTAGAAGGGGACCAATGCTATGCTTCAATAGGCCAATCCTCCACCTGCTAGTGCTGGCATCCCAAATGCCTGTAAGTCATAATCAGGATGGTTAGGGAGGAGTTGATCAAAGCTTCACAGAGAAGGAGCTAAGGAATATGAAAGCCTTGCGGAAGCATTCACCCTTCAAGAGGTAAGGTGGAATTCCTGGCAAGCTTCAAAAATAAGGACAGATGATTGTGAACAAAAGCTTCACAAGATTTCTTAAAACATCAGAATATAATGAGTACATCTTAACTCAGTCCAGGGACTCCTCGAAAATAGTGAATTCTTGAGTTCATTGCCTTTCTTTTTCAGTCTGTAGGAGCCGAAAATCTTGCTGGATCATAAAAGGACACTGCAGACAAGACTGCAAGGCTGGCGAACGTATGAAAAAGCCATGTCGAAATGGGGATTACTGCTGCATTCCAAACAAAACTGACTCTCAGCCCTACAAACCACCCAAACACCCATCAGGAAAGCTCACTCTTTTCACGATTGAAGAAATAAGCTAAATTTCCCAGTGGTTTTTCAATAATGACTACGTCTTCGGAAACTAGTCCTTGTCAGCTGTAGTCTCCTTCCCAGGGGTCTGCTGCTGCAGCCTATGGCCTCCTGCCTGCTGTCGCTTGTCTCTCTTCTGACAGGTCTGGTTTCAGGCAGCAAGGTGCCCTGAGCACATAATCCTAAAAGAAAGCAATGGTTAACTCATTAAAAAGAAGGAAATTCAGAAAATGTTCAGTAATCCCTGAAAATGTCCTTAAAGAATTTTTATTTGTGAAATACCAGGGGGTACCTGCTTTCACCCAAGAAAAACACTTTCAGACTTTCAGTTTCTTTTGTGCCTGCTTGGTTGGTCTCCCAAGTGTGTGGCACTACCCTGTCCGTAATGGGGATGAGGCCTCTTCATTTAAAAAAAAAAAAAAAAA
Source organism: Ochotona curzoniae (assembly GCF_017591425.1). Lineage (NCBI taxonomy): Eukaryota > Metazoa > Chordata > Mammalia > Lagomorpha > Ochotonidae > Ochotona > Ochotona curzoniae. The sequence continues at coordinate 16,202,160 of NW_024465894.1, read as the reverse complement.
AGAGTTTGGGAAGCCTTTGGAAAATTCGAAGTATCATTCCCATGCTTCCCAATTCAATCCAAGAAGCTTTCCTATTGTCATGACCCATAATAACTACTGTGACACAGAGTGGTCCTCCCCAAAAAAGCAGCCAGCTCAGAGGAGCCCGTCCCATTTATCGCCTCTGGCTGAGATCTTGCCTACAAGGAGGTCAAGGTCAGAGGTGCTCTGAGAAGTCCCTTCTGCGTCCTTTGCTGAAGGCAGTCCTGGTGCTGTGTAGGCTCCATGGTTTAGTTCCTTGTTCCACATGCTGATCATTCCGAGCAATCCAAGAGCCTACATGGTGGCAGCTGAGTCCTGAATGATGCTCTTTGCCCATTTCAAGGGTGTGTGTGTGTGTGTGTGTGTGTGTGTGTGTGTGACAGAAGATCTAGAAAAGAAATAGGAAAGAATAACTCAGATGAATATATTCTCATGTAAGCACTGTATGGAGGAAAGAGATTCACTCCAGTTCTGTTTTATCTTCTTTTTCGTCCTTTTAAGAGGTGGAACATCATACCTGAGAGACCCTAAGACTCCATGTTTGTTTTATTCTTTGTGCATCTCCATCTACTCAGAGACCCAGCCAGACCAGAAACTTTTAGCTCCATCCCCTGCTCAACCCATGATTTGAAAGTGTAATGATTTTACATGAAAGGAAATGATAACAAAATTGTAAAAGAACAGAAAGATGAGGTACCAATCACAGACCATCAGAAAGTTTCTGGCCCAATAGCTTTTGGCCAATCCACTTTTGTTACTAAAGTATAATGAACTCCTCAGTAATGCAATCATCTTTAAAGTAAGGAGGCCAAACTATCAGGAGCTCGATTTCCCTTCTTGGGTATTTAAGGAGACTTAAAGTCCAAACATTAATCACAAATAAATCAAACAGAGGCAATGAAAGAAAAAGAACTGTAAAATAGACATTGAAAGCATCACTGGGTTACCAGTGAGAATGCTGAGACTTGCAAGTGTTCATTTCATTCATCTACCTAAGAAATATTTCCCAAACACTTACCGTCTGGGGAGAAGTTGTGGCTGTTACTGGAAGCTGAGATGCTGTTGATCAGCAAAAGGGAGCGTATTGTCTAGCAATGGAAGTGGGAAACAAACAGGTGAAAAATTAAGTAGATTGTGATTGAAATGATAAACGAAATATAAATGGGACTGAGATCCAGTAGAAGTTGGGGTGAATGTGACTAGTTGAGGTGGCACACTCAGGAAATCCTTTCTGAGAATGTGCAATTGGAAGCAAAAATCAAAAGAAAATAGCCATGCAGACACACACACACACACGACAGAGAGAGAGAGAGAAATCCAAAAAAGAGATTCAAACAGTAAACAGGAGCAAGTGATGCAGTCCTACGTGTCATGGTAAGAAGTCTGATCTTACTCAAAACATTCTCTCCTTGATAGTTTATGAATAAAGTGGAGTTAGGAAAAACTGCACACTGGAAGGCCAAAAGGGAAGATAATCAATGTATTCTGATTAGAATATTCACAGTGGGGGGGAGGGGTGTGTGGAAATACATGACTGTGTTACCTTTGCTGAAGGGAGGGGCACAATTGGAGGGCTTGCCCATGGGCCTGATGTAATAAGAAGAGGGGCTGCCATTTTTCTATAGTAAGTAAAGCCTCCACTTGCAACACTGCCATCTTAATATGGTGGCTGTTCGAGTTCTGGTTGCCTCACTTCTGATCTAGCTCCCTGTTGATGGCCTGGGAAAGCAGCAGCGGATAGTTCAAGTGCTTGGATCTCTGTATCCATGTGGGAGACCCAGTTGAAGCTCCTGGTTCTTGGCTTTGATCTGGACCAGCCCCAATCATTTTGGCCATCTGGAGAGAAAACCAGATGAGAGATAGAAGGACCTTCTATCTCCCTTTATGTAACTCTGACTTCCAACTAAATAAAGTTAATCTTAAAAAAAAAAGAAAAGAAAAGAAAAAAGAAGATAGAAACGTCTCAACAGGGGCTGGCACAAACGTTCAAAGACTAAATCCTCACCTTGTAAGCACCAGGATCCCCTATGGGTGCCAGTCCATGTCCCAGCTGCTTCATTTCCCATCAAGCTCCCTGCTTGTGGCCTTGGAAGGCAATAGAGAATGACCCTGCACCCATGTGGGAGACCCAGAAGAAGCTCCTGGCTCCTGGCTTTGGATCAACTTAGCTCTGGCTATTGTGATGACCATTTGGGGTAGTTCCAACCAGAGGATGGAAGATCTTTCTATCTCTCCTTCTCTCTGTAAATCTGCCTTTGCAATAAAAATACAATTTTTAAAAAGAAAGAATTACAAATTTAGTACTTTCCAGAAACATAGTTCATCAAAAAGGGAGTTTTTAACAAGAAGCAAATATGAAATAGATGGATCTTAGATTTGAAAAATTAGGAATAATATGGTTCATAAATTTTGGCAATGCATTTTACAAATATAAGATGTTATTTTTAAAAAGAGGGGGCTGGAGTGGTGATGTAACAAGCTAAGCATCTGATTGCACTGTCAGCATCCCATATGTGCACCATTTCAAGTCCCAGCAGCTCCATTCTCATCCAGCTCCCTGTTTACAGCCTGGGAAAGTAGCAGAGGATAGCTCAAGTCCCTGGGCCCTTGCTCCCATGCAAGAATCCCAGAAGAAACTCCTAGTTCCTGGCTTTGGGAGTGAACCTGCAGATGGACAATCTCTTTCTCTTTGTAACTCTGCCTTTCCAACAAATGAGAGAGGGTCAACATTGTGCTGTGGCTGGTTAAGCTAGCTCCTATAGAGCCAGTATCCCATAGGAGCACTATTTGAATCCTAATTGCTCCATTTCTTTTAAGATTTATCAATTTTTACTGGAAAGACAGATCAGATTTACAGAGAGAAGGAGAGACAGAGAGAAAGATCTTCTTTCATCTGCCAAATGACCAAAATGCCTGGAGAGAAAGAGAGGCAGAGGGAAAGATCTTCCATCCACTGGTTCACTTCCCAAATGGTCACAATGCCCAAAGCTGAGCTGATCCGAAGCCAGGAACCAGGAACTTCTTTTGCAGGGACCCAAGGTTTTGGGCCATCGTTTACTGCTTTCCCAGGTCACAGGCAGGGAGCTGGATGGGAAGTGGAGCAACCGGATGTGAACCAGTGCTCGCATGGGTTCCCAGCACATGCAAGGTGAGAATTTAGCCATTGATCCATTGCGCCGGGCTCCTGAGGGTCCCTCTGAAGCACAGAGTTGTCCCTGTTCCAGCCAATCTCTTTTAAACTAAACACAATTTTTTTTTTTTAAGGTAAGCCATACTTCTTGATGGTTGGAAAATGGAGAAAGGCAATCATGTACTATCATAAGGGAAAATTGGCAAGGCATGTGATTCTGACAAGGGTCATAATGGCAGTTCCAAAAGTCAGGATTTGCTTGAAAACCTGACCCTAATGAACAGCTGTCCATTTCCTTCCTTTGCCGAGGCTGCCTCTGCTTGTGGAGGGTTATGAAGTTTATTTTATCATTTGACAGTAGAGATAGTCATTTTCATACTCTTTTGTGTCATCGCAATTTAAAAACAAATTTCTTAAGGTAAATCATTACAAGAAGAAGTAAAATAAATAATTAGTGAACACATAAAACATAATGTGTGTAGTTGCTACCGTCCCCATTTCTGTCATTTGTACTTGGGCTGTAACTGATAACGTATAATTTCCCTCTTTTGATATATTCAGCCATTCCATGGTAAGCGAGTTTTGCTTGTTCGAACATATTAATCTAGAATTAATCTGGAAAACAAAACCTGTCCCTTTCCTAGACACTTGAGGTGGCGTCATCCGGAGGAGGTGTGACAGCCCTGCCTGTTCTTCAATTCCACAAGAAGAAAACCTCCTTCCCAGCTTCCTGGAGACTCCCGGGAACAAGTCCACAGGGTGGCCACACAACTGAACCAAAGTGGGGCCAGGCGGACTCCAAAAGTCACTAGGGAGTTCTGCGTTCCAAAGGGGGTCTTCCAGCGGGTCACAGCCAAGGTGACAACCCTGGTCCTCCAGGTCTGCTTTGCGTAGGCTACAGTCTTTCAAAGATGCTGAGCAACACGCTCCTGTGAGTTCTAATGTAAAGGGCTTGGCCCCCTCAGCCTCTGCAGTGAGTTGGCACACAGGTGGACTCATGTGTATTACCTCCTATCGCTCAAATCCTTTGCCGAGAATGCACGTCGGGCCTCAGAGGCCCACCATTGAAGTCCCTGCTCTGCGCCGGCACGGGCCAGTGCAGAGAGACACACGTATAAGTAGACCCAAAGCAGAGTCTGCGAGTGAGAGGGACTGTGATTGGAGTTGAAACCTGCTGGGAGACGCGGGGCAGGTAGGGAGGACGGCCTCTGTGCCTGTTCTGCACAGCTCGGAACACCTCCAAGTTCCTGACTCACAGCCTTCGGGATCGGTGCCCTCCCAGGGCCGATGTCAGACACTCAGTTGTTGTACCAGCCGACAGCTTAATGTTTCACAGGGAAAACAAAATGATTTATGATTTTAAAAACAGAGAAGAGTTAATAGATAAGCTTTTATGTGTGTGTCTGGGTTCAGTGCCCGTCCCTCTGCCCCCACTACAAAGAGGCCAATCAAAGTTCCGTGCAGATTCACATTACACTTGGTATTTGGGTCTCCTGCATCGACCGCCACCTACCACCCAAGGACCATGCGACTCTTCCTGCTAGTTCTGCCTGTCCTTGCGTTTCTACCTCCAGTGACTCCAGGTAAGCAAAACTCAGGGAGGCTCCCAAGACAGAGGGACAGTGAGCCCTGGGCCATTGAAATGCCTGCCTTTTCCGCATCCTCCCCAGCCTGGGCAGCCCCACGGCTCCCGCGGGTTATGTTTCCAGCAGGACAGGGATCTAGAGCTGGGAGAGTCTACCCTCAGTGGGCAAGGGCATCCCAACCACCCCAGCTGTCTGTCTGCACTGATTCTGTGTTCTAAGTCACCCACCCATGGAGCCAGGTGGAAGCTTGACTAAAATCAGTTCTCTAGCTAGCATGGACTAGCTTTTTAAAAACGAGTCCCCAACTCCACTTGCTGTGTTTTCTTGGCTCTAAAAATCCTGTTAGCAGCTTAAGTGATGTTTTGGGGTTTTGTTTTCTTTTCTTTTCTCATGTTGTAGAATTTGCTGAAAAGTCAGAAAATATCTGCGGAGTTGGGATGGGGAAGACTAAAGTGATTTTTTTTCCTTTCCCTTTCTCAATGAAATCCTAAGTTTTAACAACCCCTGTTCCTTAAAATACATGGTCATAACTTCAAAATCGCCACCCAAAAGAGAATTTATTCATTTCCATCTTTCTTATGTGTCTTTTTCAAGATATATTTCAATGTATGATCAACCTCCTATAAATCTAAATATTTTTATTTTATAGAAAAACAACCATGTGATATGCATGTTTATGAAACATTCTTATTTCACTTAATAATATTTTGTGGTCATTTTTGCATGTACCCAACTAAGGCCAACCTCATCCTCTGCAAATGTGTGATGTCTTACTATAGAAAGAGCCACAAGTAAAATGATAAAGCCTTCCAAAACTTTCATGAGAGTTTGCTTAGAATTCAGTTTCTGGATTAATGCAGAAGATAGGGAGTCTTTTTTAACAATTAAGTCATCCCACCCAAGTTCACATCTTCCATTAGTTTTTAAAATCGCTCCCCTAGGACCCAGCATGCTAATCTAGCGGCTAAAGTCCTCACCTTGCACATGCTGGGATCCCATATGGGCACTGGTTCTAATCCCAGCAGCCCCGCTTATCATCCAGCTCCCTGCTTGTGGCCTGGGAAAGCAGTCAAGGACAGCCCAAAGCCTTGGGACCCTGTACCTGCATGGGAGATCTGGAAGAGGCTTCTGGCTCCTGGCTTCGGATCAGCTCAACTCTGGTCGTTGCAGTCACTTGAGGAGTGAATCAATGAATGGAAGATCTTCCTCTCTGTCTCCCCTTCTCTCTGTATATCTGACTTTCCAATAAATAAATAAAATAAATCTTTAAAAAAAATCTCTCCCCTAGGATTTCAGGGGTATGCATAAACAAAATGTCATGGATACCTACAATGAACTGCTACTGAGTATTAAAAGCAAAGCATGTTCTGACACATACTAAAATGTAGACGAACCTTGGAGACATGAAATAAGCCAATCACAAAAGGAAATTATGTATAAATCTTTTTTAAGAAAAAGAAATTTAGTTATTTTTATTGGAAAAGCAGATTTGTAGAGAGAAGAAGAAACATAGAGAAAGATTCCATCACCTGGTTCACTCCCCAAGTGGCCACAAAGGCTGGTGCTGAGCTGATTCAAAGCCAGGAGCCAAGAACTTCTTCTAAGTCTCCCACACGAGTACAGGGGTCCAAGGACCTGGGCCATCCTCTACTGCTTTCCCGGACGACACGCAGGGAGCTGGATAGGAAATGGAGCAGCTGACAGAAACCAGTGCCCATATAGGATGCTGATAGAGGATTAGCCTACTATGCCACTGCTTGTATAATTCTATTTTATAGTTCTATATGCTCATATCAAATAATTAGAATATTCACATTTGAAGAGACAGAAAATATCATAGTTGATGCCAAGGGCTGGGGATATGGGGGGAAAGGCATTTACTGCTGAATGGATATAGAGTCAGTTTTAAAGATAAAGAAGTTTTGTGCATTAATGGCAATGACATAGCATGGGAGGAATAGACTTAATGCCATTGAACTATGCACTTAAAAATGATACAAAAGTCTACACTGTAGTGTGAGAATTTTTCCAAAATTAAAAAAAAAATCACTGAGGCTTTGAGGGAGATGATTTTTTCACTGTTATTTCAGTTTCTTAACACAAGACTGATTCATTTATTTCTGGGATCTTCCTATTCACGTAAGGGAATTTTCCAATTTCAGATAGAGTTCAATCTGATTAGTATATGGCTGCTAATAATTCTCTTGCTGACTTTAATGTGTTACACCTGCTTTGATTTCACCATTCCCACTGTGAATATTGTTCCTTTTTAGGATACTCTTTTTGGTCAGAAGTTGGCTTTCACTACTTCTGAACCGATTAGTATACTTATCTAAATTTTACTCTATCCTATTTTTAATAGAAGGGATCTTTTATTCAAATTGCATCTGATTGGAAAACATAGAAAGTGTGAGATGGATGACATTTATGGCTTTAAATCTGGGTTCCAGAAAGTGTAACCCACGAGTTAGCTGAGTTGGCTTTCCCTAGAGATTTCTTAAATGAGTGGATCCTGCTGCACCCACTGAGTCCGTCTCTGTCTTTTAAAGTCCTTCTACATGGTCCACGTGTGTCTGAAGGTCTGCGTGCACTGGGCTAATGCCCAGGTAAAGCGATCCAATCACCGAGGGTTAGCTACAGTGATCTAAGGTTTCAGAAACAATTACTTATACGAGTGTGAGTAGGTAGTGTTCATTTTGTTACTAGTGTTTAGCCTACACAGGTAGATTTGCAGTTAAACGTCTTCAAAGATTTTAACCAATGCAAATTAATCCCAGACACAGCAACCTGAGCGTTCTCAATGCGGATGCTTTTACGAGGACCCAGTGCTTTTATTACAATTAGCTCCAGTTTCTTGTGACTGGCAAGTGATGTTTCTTAGATGATGAAATTTAGCTCACTTTCAAAAAAATTACAAATGAGCAGGTTGAAAAGTCAGGAATAGGAATTCGAAGAAACCTGGTGTTTGCCAGGCCTGAGCTGAGTCTTACAGCCATGGTCTAAGTCCTAAGCGATGACTTATTCAGACAAAATGGTGTTAGGGGATACCAGATGGACAGTTATGGTAACAAAACTGAGTGTGACAACAGCCTAAAGTCAGTGTTTTTTCCTTTTATTGTTTAGCCTATCGTGGTAAAAAAGGATGTTGGGGCAAAGCGGGACAATGCCGGAGGCGTTGTGAAGACACAGAAATGACACGAGGCCTATGTAAAAATCATCAAGCATGCTGTGTCCCAGTAAATAAAGACCATGAGCCACAAGTTAAGAGGAAGACCATGAACATGCCTCCTGCATCGTCATCTTTCCCAGTTCACACCACCACCACCGCCACGACATCAATGCCCACCATGGACCCCTGGAACCTAGAGGACGAGGATGAAAATGAAACCCAGTATCCCTTCTCATACTCCAGCACCTCCTCTCAGACATCACTCAAGTCCACAGAGCAAAGGACTGACTCAGATCAAGTGATGAGGACCCCTCCCAGTCCCCAACAACATGAGCTTCTAGATAACAACAACAAACACAACTACACAGAACCCCTCCCCATCCCCACCAATATGAGATATAACAACACAACCACAAACAACTACACAGAACCCCTCCCCATCCCCACCAATATGAGATATAACAACACAACAACAAACAACTACACAGAACCCCTCCCCATCTCCATCAATATGAGCTATAACAACGCAACAACAAACTACACAGAAACCCTCCCCATCTCCATCAATATGAGATATAACAACACAACAACAAACAACTACACAGAACCCCTTCCCATCTCCATCAATATGAGCTATAACAACACAACAACAAACAACTACACAGAACCCCTCCCCATCTCCACCAATATGAGACATAACAATGCAACCACAAACAACTACACAGAACCCCTCCCCATCCCCACCAATATGAGACATAACAACGCAACAGCAAACAACTACACAGAACCCCTCCCCATCTCCACCAATATGAGACATAACAACGCAACAGCAAACAACTACACAGAAACCCCCCCATCGCCACCAATATGAGATATAACAACACAACAAACATAGCTGCACAATTCTGAAGTAAATTAAACATGCACTATAGCAAACATTTTTAAAGGATGGAAGGAATGTAAGGAAAAGCATTATTAGAATAGTATCTGTGAGCTACATATCTATTCTGTTTATATTAATTTAAAAAATATTTTCTAAAAAGCTGTACAGAGAATCTAAATTTTCCCTGTTTCTAATGATAAACTCTTTGGTATTCTTCTTGAAATAGCTAATTACTTCCATGACAAGTGCTGATGCATTTTTAATATTCCTTCTTTACCGGTAAACTCAGCAGCCTTCATCCCTTACAAAAGGATTCCTACACTGATGTTTCTAAGGGTCCTTCTGACTTTCCAGCAAATGATTTAGGGATACTAGAGGCATCCCTTGTAGGGAGCCTGCCTCTTGAGAGCAGCACAAGTTGTCAGTATCAAGCCTCTAAATCCAGGGAGGCCACTTGGTCTCGCAATTAGGATGTTGGCTAAGACACCTACATCCCAGATCAAACTACCTAGTTTCAATACCCAGTTCCAGCTCCAGGCATCCGCTCTTGCTTCTGACTCCAGTTTCCTGCTAATGAAGACTCTGGGAGGTAAAAGCGAAGGTTTAAGTACTTAGACTCCTGCCAGCCACATAGAGACCCAGATGGAATTTCCGGTGTTTGGCTTAGATCAACCCCCGCTCTTGCAAGTATTTGGGACCTGAGAAACAGATCATTCATCTTCTCTCTCTCTGTTCTTCCTTCCCTCTCTCCCTGGAGTTCTCTGTCTCTATGCCTCTCAAATAAACTATATATCTTAAAAATCCATACCCTTGTGACAATACCTGTGAGGACATGGAACATTTTCTTGATAGGACGGCAGACATTTCAGAGAAGCATTCACTTCCTCCTGATTAACATTGGCCCTGAAACCCCCCCCACCACCACCACCTTACTGCTCACTGCAGAAAACTGTCAAGCCTAACTGTGAGCTAGAGGACCCACTAAACACCCCTGCTTGTGTCAAGGTTGGAATAGAAGTTGCTGGAAGACAGGCCTTGCAGGCCTCTTTCCATACCAAGCTTCGATCTCTTGTGGATAATCAAAGGTAGGGAATCTAGAAGTGAGTGAAAGGTTGGATGAGCCTTTCACATGGTAACTAAGAATTTTATGTTTTCTCCATCATGTACCATAGCAGTGCTTTCCCACCCTGTCACCCTTCAGAGACCCGTGCCCCTAACTGCCACCCAGCTCATCCTTGCAGATCTTCTAAGCAGATTCTTGCCCTACACAGCTGGCCAACCCCTTCCCGTTCTACAGCAGTGACTGCAGATCAAACTTCAGGCCATCCCACCCTCCTCCCATTTCCTCTGCTGGAAAGACTTCTTTGAGATGCTGTCTGCATCAGGCTAGGGTGCAGCACTGGAAGCTCATGCTAGCCAGCCCCAGAACCGCAGCACCAACACAGTCTTATGTCCTTATTCCTTGATAACTAAGCCTTGAGGTTCATCATGATGTCATCATTTGTGTGTGATGAAAGACAGTCAAAAAGGCAGAAATGGGGATGGAGAGGCACCTGGGGCCCTGCTCCTGCAGCATAGGACTTCCAGGCCTGCTAAGTCCCAGTGTGGGGATATTTCATTTCCTGTACGCTGGTACACATCCTCCCCAGCTGTGCTGTATAACAGGGTCTTCAAAGTGCTCATGGAAAATCTGCATGGATTTCAAACAACTTTTGCAACAGGCCCAGCACTAAATCCTGCCCCTTGCAAGTTCTGGGATCCCATATGGGTGCCAGTTCATGTCCCGACTGTTCCATTTCCCATCCAGCTTCCTGCTGGTGGCCAGGAAAAGCAGTAGAGGATGGCCCAAAGCCCTGGGACCCTGCACCCTGCCCAAAGCCCTGGGACCCTGCACCCGCACCAGTAAGACTGCTTGGCTCCTAGCTTCGGATGGCCGATGTAGCCACTTGGGGAGTGAATCAGCAGATGGAAGATCTTTCTCTCCGTGTCTCTCCTTCTCTTTGTAAATCTGCCTTTCTAATAAAAAGAAATAAATCTTTAAAAAATGAAAAAAAAACTTTTGCAGCAAAACCAAAATATCTTTTAATTCCATTTTCCACAAACTTTTAAAGTGCCCTCATATTATTCCAGGAGTTAAAGAATACCCAGTTGATAACGGGATATTCTGGTCTCATTTTTTTTTCAAGTCTGTTAGTATAGAGTAAAGAATGAAGTGTTTGAAGCCTGACTCTCCGATCTGTGGTTTGGGCTAGCAGTCCTGGGTTGTGTGTCTGATGGCCTGGAGAACAATCCACACGTTTTCTTTAGAACCCCGTGGGAGTGTGCTCATGAAGGCCCCTGCTGAGGTCTGCTCCTGAAGGGCTTCTTCCATAGACATCATGGGGACAACTTGAGGCTAAACTACTGGTTCTGCATTTCTGCTGCTCACCCACCAACTGCACATTCAAGCGGAAAGACTGTGTGGAAGCCAATCTGATGCCCTAAGTCCAAAACCAGAAAGCTGCTGGTGATGAAGAAGGAATACCCTGTCTGGTTCATCCTTACACAAAAAAATTTTGTACCAAATTGAACAATTTCATTATATTTTTCTATGAACGTCTTGAAGTCTTTTCCTGTGGGTGTGGTGTTTTGGTTGCAGAACTTTTTCTAAAAGTGTAGAGAGATTCTAATGTTAGAAAAGCAGAGCAATCCCAAGGAAATGCAAAGAGACCAATGACAGAAAGAGATTATCCAGCTGATAATGGAGAAGGAGCAACCTAAAAGGAGGAAAACAAAGACAGCAAAGTCACGTATGCAGAGGAACTCAAAGAAGGGAGTAAAATATAGTAGAGGATGCCTGAGAATGCAAGTCAAGCAACTTGCAGCGACTTTCTTTTTCTTTTAATTTATTCTTATTGAAAAGGCAGATCCATAGAAAGAAGGCAGGACAGAAAGAAAGAGTTTCCATCCACTGGTTCACTCCTCAAATGGACACAATAGCTGAACTAAGCCGATCCAAAGCCAGGAGCTTCTTCTAGGTCTCCCACACAGGTGCAGGGTCCCACGATAGTCTCTTGGGCCATCTCCCATTGCTTTCCCAGGCCTAAGCAGGGAGCCGGATGGGAAGTGGAGCAGTTAGGACACAAACCGGTGCCCACATGGGATCCTGGTGCTTGCATGTAGAGGATTAGCTTATCAAGTCATTGTGCTGAACCCACCATCCGGCAACTTTCAGAAAGAAAACCCCCTGGTAAGCCATGTCCAAAAAACATTCAGCACAAAAGCAAATCAGAAGAGCTAAAGAGAGTCGGCGAAGCAGAGAAAGCAACTGCACAAGCATAGCTACTCTCCTGACAGCGTTTGAAACTAGACACAGAGAAAGATGGCAGGAGTAGGAAGTAAGACAGAAAATAAAATTAGAATTTCATGTCAGAAATCAGGTGCTGCTTGCATAGGCCTCCTGGTTCTTAGGGATTAAAGGAGCTGGGTAATTGTCATCAACAACAACAAGAGACATTCAAATTCTTTGAAACAACTGCCAAACAGGGTCCCCAGCCTGGCAACAGGAAACCTGGTAAGGCTTAGTTCACATTAAAAGGCTCAGAGGGTTGAGAAGCTCTTCCATGAGCTCAGCAAACTCTCCTATCCTGCTGGTTCTTGGAGTCCACACAGGTTTTGGCTACATCTATCAACCTTTCCAACTTTCCATACTTCCCCAAGTCTGCTCCCCTTGCCTCGCCCGCCCCCCTCCCACTGCCTCCCATGCCTCAACCTGATTTTCTAACTTTTTCTCTTGCACCATCGTCTCCACAATGGAACAAAAAAAAAAAAAAAAAAAAAAATCCCACTCTGACTCCCAGGAAACAAAAGACAGATTAACGGTGGCAGGTGCACCAACTTTAATGAGGAAGTTGACAGCACATTTGGGCTCCCAGAGAATTGGATGGTGACCACCAGCACTCAAGGCATGTTTGGCCACTGCTTCTCGTACGACCACTCGTTGTTTTCATTTGGACCGGAAATGCTTATCCGCACGTAGGGCTGGAGGCAGCAGGACTGGTAATTTCTGCAGTAGAAGTAAGGCTGCTCATTTTTTTTGCAAGTGGTTCTACAGAACCCACTGCTGCCCATGCATCGAATGGCTTTACGTCTGCCTGCTGGGGGGGAAATGGGGACATAGTTAGTTTCCACTCTGCAGTGACATGGATCTGACAAGTCCAAAAGCTCCATGAAAACCTCAAAGGGGATGGCAACTTCCCCTTCTAGAAAATTACAGTAGGTCATGGACCCTTTTCAAGTGCTACTAAATGCAGCAAACAGCCTTGGCAGTGTTCATAAAACAAGCATAAAATATTCTGAGAGATGGAGGCGAGTTAGGAGTAACAGTCAGGAAACCATTGTTTGTGCCTCACCTGCCCTGGACTAGTGCTTCTGGAGCTGGGTACAGAGATGGCAAAACCAAACAAGTCCCAAGAGAAATCTGCTCTGTGCCATCTTCTACCTAACTCACCAAGATAGCTCCCAATAGTAAATTATTTTTTCCTTTCTAATCGGTATGCCTTTTATTTCCTTTCCTCCTTAGTGCATCAACTGGAACTGTTTTAAATTAAAGGGAATAAACTATTACAGAGACCACTTGACCAAATCCCAAGAGCATCCTGTTGATGGGGGGGGGGGGGAAGGACAACAAAACAGTCTTAAAGGGCAGGCACTTGGCAGAGCAGTTTTTAAACTGCTTACAGTGCCGGGACCCTGTATCAGCATGTGTAGGTTTGAGTCCTGGCTCTGCTCCTAGTTCCTGCCAGCCTGCATGTTGGGAGGCATTCAGATACCTGCCAGCCACACAGGAGATCCAGAGTGTTTCTAGCATCCCGCTTGGCCTGGCCCAACCCCAGCTGCTGCAGAGTGACCTAGTGGGTGGGAGATTCTCTCTCCCTCTCTCAAATAGATAAGATAGTTTTTTAAAAATATATCTAAAGCTCAGATCAGGTGCAGTAGCCTAATGGCTAAAGTCCTTACCTTGTATGCACCAGGATCCCATATGGGCGCCAGTTCGATTCCCACATGCTCCACTTCCCTTCTAACTCCCTGCTTCTGGCCTGGGAAAGCAGTAAAGGACGGCCCAAAGCCTTGGGATCCTGCACCTATGTGTGCCAGACCCAGAAGAAGTTCCTGGTTCCTGCAGCCACTTGGGGAGTGAACCAGTTGATGGAAAATCTTTCTGTCTGGCTCTCCTTCTCTCTATAAATCTGACTTTCCAACTTCCTGCCAGTATGTACCATGGCAGACACCAAGTGATGGTTTAGGCCATTGGATCGCTGCTCACCCATGTGAAGATGGAGTTCCTAGATCTGGGCTTCACCCTGGCCCAGCCCCAGCTGTTGCGAGCATTTGAGAAGTGAACCAGTTGATAGATCTCCCTCTCTCTCTCTCATCTTACCTCCTACCTTATCCCTGTCTCTCTCTCTCAGTCTCTCTGCTTTTAAAATAAATAAGCAAAAAGACTTAAAAAAAAAAGAATAAAATAAATAAGCAAATACATTGATTTTTGAAAGGAAACTGAAATGGGGGTGTCCTCTGTTAAACAGGTGTGTTGATTAGTTCCGGGTGAATGCCTGCACTCTGGCATCATCTTCCCTACATTCATAAGTCAAAGACTGATCATCACTGGGAAATGACAGCAGCTGAAGCGTATGAGTGAATAAACACATCCATGAAAGAGTGGGAAAAGGAAACGATGGGTGACTTGTATAGAAATGTGGACATGTGTGTGCTTTACCTCACCTCCGGTACTTAACAGCCTTCTTACTCGACTCTGGACACCTGGACATCGGGTGTCTCAGCTGACTGACCTGGAAACCCAATGATTTGGGTTCTGCTCAGCCACTGTCCACCTGTCTACCTCCAAATCCCACTCACTCCCCAAATGGACCAAGACTTGTTCCGCTTTCTAGCATCCACTTGCTTTCCAATCTCTCAGCCGCCCCCATCCCCTCCTCACTCTGTATTCAGCAGTCTCTCCTGGGACAGGCAGACAGGGAATTGTCATTGAAGCCATCATCATTCCCACCCCCCATGCCCTGCCACCCTCCTAGTGGTACCCAGGCCCTGCGACTACCACCCCTAGTGTCCCAGGCTGCACCGGGGCTCTCTCCCCATTCTCAATCCACTTTGGAGTCTCACTCTTTTTGACTGACAGACACAAGAACCCAGTGTATACTTTTTAATGACACACAGAAAACCCAGGCACCTGCAGCGAGATCATTTCTAGCCACGGTTTTTGTGTTTGTGGACTTTTTCGCTTGTTCTCAACACTTGAGGAGTGGTCCAGTCGAGTTGTCCATCAATGGTTGCTGGTTGGATGGTTAGGTAGCGACTAGGGACACAGCACCGTTTACGATTGTGGCAGCGGACAATGGGCTCCTCACCATCTCTGCACACCAACCGGCAGTGTCCATGCGCCCAACATTCCCCTTTGGGTTGAGGATCAGACAGGAAGCAGAAGTTAGTATCTCCCGAGTGGATGCATGAAAGGACGCAGAAGAGGAGCAGGAGGAGACAGGAGAGCGAAGGTCAAGGAGTTAATCCCAGGGGGAAGTAAGAAGAGACCTTGAGATGGGAGAGAAGGATGGGCAACTCTGGAGTGTTTAAGAGTCCTTTTTAAGACTTTCTACATTTTCAATCCCCCAGTTGCCAACTCCCTGCTTTGTATCAATTGACACTAGTGGAGGTCCCAACTAGTGGGGTTTGGGGACAACGGGAAAAGCACAAGAGGTATCTGTCATAGTAAGGAGCAGAGAGGACCCACTCACATCCCCACAGCCCCAAGATCCTTATCAGGAGATTGGTCCTGTCCTGCTTAAACCAAACAGCCTCCGCTCCAGCCACAGCCCAGCCTCTGACCCACTGAGACTCAAACTCTAGTCCAGCTGTAACTAGAACCCCTGGTCTTATCCAACCTAACACCCCCAAGCTCCAATGCCAAACCAAGACAAAATACAATCATATTACCAACCTCAACATCAAGCAGTAACAGTAGCAGCAGCAGCCCCTTGCCAAGCTAAACCCAAGCACCTTGCACCATCCAGTATGGATTCCCAGCATCACTCCAACCCCAGCCTAGCTCCTAATATCAGCTCCAGTCAGTCCCAAATCCCAGGCCCTCCCTAACCCACTGCAAGCCAGTGGGGAAGCCCAGCTTCTCCTCTTGTATTATTCATCCTAGTATTACCTCTGTCACAACTCATCTCCAGCCTGCTATATACCCTCTCAAAGTCCCCAAGAAGTTTCCAGCTTGCACCCAACTCTACCCCCAAGCTCCCACCAGAATGGCATCCCTGGAAGTGCCAGAATGTCCAAAGTTCTACCAGCCCCCTAGCTTGGCAGAACAGAATCAGGATGACATCATGCTGGGAAAACGTCCCAGAGCTGCTTGCAGGCCATGAGGAAAAGTCTCAGATGTTGCCCACAGTGCAAGAGGATAAGTCTGGCATCTCAAACTCTTCTAATGAGCGTGTGGCTGCCCCTGGTGATGCTTGCATCCTATCCTGGAGTGCCTTGGTTCAAGGCTCCATCTCTGCTTCTAATCCAGCCTCCTGCTCATACGCACCCTGGGAGGCAGCAGGTGCTGGCTCGTCTACCTGGATCCCGGCCATCCATGGGGAAGACCCTAAAGAAGCTCCTGGCTTCAGCCTGCCCCTGCCCCAACTGTTGCAAGCACCTGGGGAGTGAATTGGCGGATAGAAGAGTTATCTCTCTCTCTCTCTCTCTCTTTCCCTCTCCCTCCTTCCATTTCTGTCACTCTGCCTTTCAAATAAATGAAAATAAATAAGCAAGCCTTTAATAAAAAAAAAACATCCCCAGCCCTTGGGAGATGCTCAGGTTACCTGATGTGGTTGGCTCCTTGGCCAGTAGAATGAGAAGGACCAGGAAAAGCAGCTTCATGACTCGCAGGAGCGGGAGAAGGAAGCCACGGAGCTGCCGGAGACAAAAACAGAACTGCCTGTCGCAGGGATGGGCCTCCCTCTTATCAGCAGGGCGTGGGCAGTGTGTTAGAACAGCGGAGGGTTTATACCGGGAAGGTCAGTCACGCCAAAGGACAGCATGTAGCTCATGTCTCAGCACAGTTCAAGATGGGAGTGTGAGACATGGGCCAGCACCGATGCTGCTAAAGGGGTGGGCAAATTAAATGCCGTGGGGGCCTCTTGACACCCACAAAGTAACTAATTAATACACAAACATATGTCAAGAAGTATTTCTCTTTTTTTTTTAACATTTTTAATTGGAAAGTCACATTTTACAGAGACGGAGAGATAGAAAAATGTTTCATCTGCTGCTTCACTCCCCAAGTGGCCCCAATGGTCAGTGCTGCTGATACGAAGGCAGGAGCCAAGAACCTCTTCTGGGTCTCCCATGCGGGTGCAGGGTCCCAAGGCTTTCGGCCGTCCTCAGCTGCTTTCCCAGGCCACAGTCAAGAAGCTAGATGGGAAGTAGAGTGCCCAGGATACAAACCAGCACCCCCATCAGTGACCTGGGGTGGGGGGCTTCTCCTTTAAAATCCCCCTTTGCCTCAGATACATGAAGGAAACAATGTGGAAATGATAGCCTTACCCACTTTCCTGTAGCCCTTGGACCTTTTTACCCTAATTAACTATATAAAGATTGTCAAAAATATATTTTAAAAATGGAGAAAAAAAAAAGAATCCTGACGCATGCAACATGAGGACTTTAGCCACTAGGCTATTGTGCCAGACCCAAGAAGTATTTCATTTTTAGAATCCCTTATTTTCAGCTTTTGGAACACGCATGCGTCTTTTTTTGAGTCTTAAACTTGCGAGATTCATTCCCAGTGTTTTTGCACTCGGCAGTTGTGAAGACCTGCCTGAGTTCTGTCTGTTCATTCCGTCTCCTCTCAAATGTGGGCAAGCACTGGGGTGAAGCCACTGCTCGGGACACCTGCTCACTGTACCCGAGTGCCTGGGATTGTCTCCTGCCTCTTCTCACCCTGTCCCTGCTCATGCCCGCCCTAAGAAACGGAGAAGAACGAGCCAAGTCCTTGAGTCCCTGTCCCCCCATGGACTCAAGGCCGCTCCTGGCTCTAGCCTGGCACAGCTTCTGGCTGTTGTGAGCACTAGGTAATGAACAGGCAGCTGACAGCTTCTCTCTCTCTCTCTCTCTCTCTCTTCCCCACCTCCCTCTCTGTCACTCTGCCTTTGAAATACATCAACTTTTTTTAAAAGATGTATTGATTTTTATTGGAAAGGCAGATTCACAGAGAGGAGAGACAGAGAGAAACTTCTTCCATCTGGTGATTTACTACCCAAGTGGCAACAATGGCCAGAGCTGAGTCAGTCTGGTGGCAGGAGCCAGTAGCCTCTTTTGGGTCTCCCACATGAGTGCAGGATCCCAGGGCTTTGGGCCGTCTTCCATTGCTTTCCCAGGCCATAGCAGGGAGTTAGATGGGAAGTGGAGCATCCAGGACATGAATGGGCACCCTTAGGGGATCTCAGTTCTTAACCAATTGAGCTGTTGCACCAGGCCCTTAAGTTTATACTACTCATCTTTGTTTCTCCCTTTGAGGTGTCAGAAACTCGGCTTGTGCTGTGGTTTGAACGTGTCCCCCATAGGATCATGTGCTGGATGCTTGGTCACTGGTGTGTCCATGCTGAGAGGTGATGGAGCCTTTTAAACATGGAACCTAGTTCAAGGTCAAGGTCTTGAAACAGATTAAGGTAGTTTTCAAGGGACTCTGAGATCTCCCACCAAAACAGGTTGTTATTAAAAAAAAAAAAATAGAGTTACAGGGAACCTGCTTTCTGAGCACTTCTGGTTTCCTGCCCCCCCACGTGATCCCTGATGCTTTCCCACCACCGTGATGTCATCGTCCCCGGTCCCTCAGCAGAAGCAGAACAAGTGTTGGACTCGCCATCTTGGACTTGCCATCCCCAGAACTGTGATCTACATGGACCTCTTTTCTTTAGAATGTTCCCGGCCTCCAGGTGGAACCACAGTGCACACAATATCATCTGAGGCATTCGGGGGTCAATCCAGCTGTTTCAGCTGGCACCCCTCCGAGTAAAGGTGATTCTGAAAGACAGCACTTTGTTTTGGCTTTTTTTTCATGGAAGACTGTGGGCACAGTTCAGGGCAGGCATGGGGCTCCCTCTGGCTTCACCCTCGGCTGTCTGCAGCAGATGTCTTCGATGACCCAAGAGTCTTTTCCATTCTCACCATCCTGTTCCCATTGCAGCCACCGGGGAGAGAGAGAGAGATGGGAAGGAAGGGCAGGCCCTGTTCCCTGAAGGAGACCACTCAGATGCCACATTGTCTCCGCTCCAGTCCAGCAGCCAGAGCCCATTCTGGCTTTCAGATGGACTGGACATATGTTCCTCTTTTTGAGCAATCACTGTGAGCAAAGATTCAGGGTTGGTGTTACCAGGAAGATGGAAAGAACAGACTTGAGGGAGAGTTAGCCACCCCTGGCATTCCTGGTATCAAATATTAACTAACATTGGCTAAAAATGTGAAGATTTGATGAACAATAAATACTACTGATTTTAATTTATAGTAATGTACAATAAACAACTCGCACACCAAGTAAGACAGTAGAAAGCTACCTCACACAGCCACCAGGTGGCGATCTTTTCCCTCTGTTGTACTAAGGAGCAAACAAATTTGAGAGCATTTTTGCCCAAGTGGTCACCTAAAAAGATTCTGGGTCTGGAATTCCCATCTGGATCTTTTGGAAATGCTCTAATCATGACCTGGGCTCCTCTTGGGAGAGCAGCAACCCAGCCGAGGCAGGAGCAGAGGATCTCTGCAGTGAGATGATGAGACTTAGGCCAGAGCAACACTGGCGTGTGGCCCTCCATTTTACAGCAGATTGAAATGGACTCACTGACTGTATCATTGGATGATTATAGGGTTGAGCCACCACCTAGTTTGAGGACGTGTCCATCACCCCCTGCCGGTCACTGCTCATTCCCACGCCCGCCCTGATGTTTCCATAGTGTATTCAGGTATTTTAGACACATCCAAGGTGCGTGGAAGTGCATTCGTGTGGGTTTGGTCCTGTTGGCATGTGCACCTGTCCTCAGAACTTCCCTTCGAGTGCCACAGATGACGGCTCTGTCCAGAGCACCCCCTTTCTTCTCCTAAGATCCCCCCAGCCCGGGTTCTGGACCATCCCAGCAGGGTACTGCTTCTCCTGCTACCCTGGGAGAACTTGGCGAAGGCTCAGGGGGAGCAGCTGAAGGGAGTGTGGGGAGCAGACACTGCCCTGCTGGCCAGCAAGCAGAGGCCACTGGGAGAGAAGAGGCCCAGAAGCAGGGTGCAAGGTGACTCCCAGTGGGTAACCAGCTTGGCTCGTGACTGCTATGGAATAGCTTGCCCAGACGGATGCCTCCTACATGGGTACATCTCGACCTGGCCCGTTCTGGACATCGGGCACCATCCACTGCCTCAAGGCTGGGCACTGGCCACCCACTCCCTGGAGCCTGAGTCCCACAGAAGGGAAGATAGGAACAATCCGGCCATCCAGTTTTGGGGGAGTCCTGCCCAGGCCAGGGACTCTCATCTATACTCTGTGACGCCCGTTCCCCGCTAACTTAGTAGGTTAATCACATGACAGGAAGGCGGAAGCCACGAGAACCGTAAAGTCTCAGCCTTCTAGGGACGACTTCACGTGCAAGTCTTCAAGCCATCTCCTCACGTCCCAAGCAAGGGCCTGCAGCTCAGAGAAACGTCCTCTGAGTGCCCAGGGTTCACACAAGTGGGGGCAAGGCCCTTTGAGAGGGGCTCCCCTCTGGAGGAAGGCCTTTAACCAACCTAGCTCCACCTGTGAGCCTGTCTCAAGCAGTGTTCTCAGAAAGAAAGAACGAAAGTATTCCTCCTGTAATTTACTAAAATAATGACAGTCGTGAGCCGACCATGAATGCCCCAGCACGCTCAGGCCTTCTAGATCCTGCTGTGCGTCTTTCCAGTCCAGCTCTATAGCTGGTGAGCCGGCCAAAGCAGGCTTGCTGGAGGTGAGTACCACTCTCTGTTGTGCATTCCAGGAGCCCATGGTTGTGGGAGGCGAGGAGAGAGCTGGCCCGTCCTCCACCCTGCTGACCGTTGCTGTCCTCGCTCTTTGCCTTCGGGATAATGCTGTTGAACTCCATTCTTTGGGCAGGTCCAGACAACAGGGAGATTGTTCCTCAGGGCAGCTTCCCCTCCGCCAACCGCAGGTGGAGCCACGTAGATCTGTGGTCTGTCCCGTGCTCCCAGGCGGCAGAGTCGTAGTAGCTCTCCACAGTGGCTGGCATGCAGGCAAGCCTGGCCATACACCTGCCACCTTGAGGTGGTTCATCTACCACCCTGCCTTTCCATCCACCATGACATTCCCCCCCTGCCAGGAAAGCCAAAACTCCCAGATCCGTTCCTCCAGGGACCCTCCTATTTACAGAACTCAAGGAATGACAGAGTTTGTCTTCAAGGTCTTCTTTCTTACACACACTCGTACACACACTGACACACTTACACACCCTTCAATTCCCCATTAGAAAAGGAAGGCCAGGCGCAGTGGTTAAGGTCCTTGCCTTGTACACCCGGGATCCCATATGGGCGCCGGTTCTAATCCCGGAAGCTCCACTTCCCATCCAGCTCCCTGCCTGAGGCCCGGGAAAGCAGTCGAGGACGGCCCAAAGTCTTGGGACCCTGCACCCGCGTGGGAGACCCGGAAGAGGCTCCTGGCTTCGGACCGGCATAGTATCCGCCGTTGCGCTCACTTGGGGAGTGAATCATTGGATGGAAGATCTTCCTCTCTGACTCTCCTCTCTGTATATCCGCCTTTCCAATAAAAATAAAATAAATCTTTAAAAAAAAAAAAGAAAGAAAAGGAAGGCCAAGGTTTACCAAGGTTTAGAACACAAAGTCTTTGTTTCCCTTGCAAAAACAGGGCAGAAACACGTTATCTTTTCTCTTGTTTTGCTGATGCCTGCTCCCATAAAATGGGGAAAATTATGCTACATTGAATTCTTCATACATCACTCTGATACAATGCTCATTTAGGAAAGTCCAGACACATGTCTATTGTTCCTCTCACTAACATAAAATTAATCTGCTTTTAAAAAAGGACATGATGGGGCCTGGTGCAGTAGCCTAGTGGCTAAAGTCCTCACCTTGCATGCTCTGGGATCCCGTATAGGCACCAGTTTGTGTCCTAGTTGCTCCACTTCCCTTCCAGCTCCCTGCTTGTGGCCTGGGAAAACAGCTGAGGATGGCTCACACCGTTGGTACCCACCACCCTCTTAGGAGACCCAGAAAAAGCTCTGACTCGTGACTTCAGGTCAGCTCAGCTCTGGCCATTGTGGCCACTTGGAGAGTGAACTGGTAGATGGAAGATATTTCTCTCTGTCTCTCCTTATCTCTGTAAATCTGATTTTCCAAGAACATTTTTAAAAATAAAATCTGTTTAAAAAAGACATGGACACCAGACAGTGAGAGAATGTCACCTGGTTCACCAAAGTACATCTTGTCATTCAAACGATGGATGTGGCCACCACCACCTGCTCTGTCTTATAGTATCAACATGTATTTAGTGAGAAACATAATCCTGGAAGCCCTGTAGGGCAGAGCTGCAGGTGTACCAGGAGAAAGCTGAAGGTTGGATGTGCAAAGAGAGGCAGTGGGCTGATAACAGGTTCTCATGTCCATCTCGGATGCTTGCTTGCCTCCTGACTCCCCTAAAATACCCTGAGATTAGAGGCCACAGATGTCTCAGCCTTACATGTCTACATGTTAAAGCTACAGCGTCCAGTGAATAACAATTAGCAATATTTAGCCTATATGTTTAAATATAGACTAAATTAAAAATCAATCCCTCAATGTGTCATAACAGCATAATAGACTATGATATCCAGATGTGAAGATACAATGCAGTATGCATCTCTACTTCCAAATCAAAGATGGATTCCCAATGAAACTGTTGGATTTATCTTGACAATAGGATGCTGGACTCTCTGCCAGTGTCTGCACCAGCAATATCAGGACACACTTAAATAACAAAATGATGGGCTTATTACTGCTAATAAAGGACTATACTATTGTAATAATATGGGGAAATCCCAGACCCTGTGGAATTGTACCATAAAATTAAAAATAAAATGGAAAAAAAATCCCTCGGTCACACTAGCCACATTTCAAGTGCTCATGAGTCACATGTAGCTAGACCATGCTTGACAATCCAGATGTGAAATATCTCTATCATTATAAAGTTATAGTGGCAGTGCTGATCTAGAAGAAATGAAGAATCGTTTGAATGAGAAACTTTTTAATTTAATTCATTATTTGAAAGAGAAATACAGAGAGAAATCTTGCATTTCCTGGCTCTTATCCCAAATGGCTGCCTCAACCAGGATGAGCCAGACTGAAGCCAGAAGCCAAGGACGTACTTGGGATTCACGCAACATTTTATATCAGATTTGCACAGGATGTGGAATACTTCACTGTCTTTGCATGTTTCTCTGCACCTGCCTGTCCTGCCCCAGCACTTCATGACTAAAAGCAAAGGACAAGGAGGAAGCAGAGTTAATGTTGAAAGAAAGCCAAGGACCAATCTCAAGCTACTGCAAAAGAAGAGTAGTAGGGGAAATAAAGAAGGCTTGTGGGGAAGCAGCTGTCACAAGGAGGCCTCTGAATTTTGTGGGGCTTATCAGTCATTATCTTTGCTTCCACCACTTGTGTCCCCTGTCACAAACCCCAAGGTCAGTGACCGAGGGTCTACCAGGCAGCTTCCCTTAGGGGAAGAAAGAACAACCTTCTCTTCAGGATTTCATCTCCTCATGTAGTCTAAGATGCTCACAGCCCAGTATCAACCAGCCACCTGTTCCCTTTGCCTTTTGGTCACCTTCCTCCAGCATGTCAATCAAAGGATCCAAGAATATGGAGTAAACCCATTTGAACATGTGTAAGTCTTCTAAGACATCAGTGAAACTTCCAAGAATCTTACACTTCCTTCTCCACTGCACCTTGGGCTTTCTCATGGCCCAGGGAATGGGGAACAACTTCTCTGAGGAACCTACATCCTAAGGTTGCCATGTGGTGTTGCAGGAAAAATTATGAATCAGAATCCTCAGTCAGAGATTTGAGGACCATTTTCACCAAAGCAAAAATAAGTTAATGTTCAAGTCCTTCCAAGGAATGTTTTTTGAAAGTCTATACTTCTTGTACCCGCCCCCCCCACACCCTACCCAAGTCATCCTGTGCAACTTCTCCAGAGACAGAGAACATCAGCGGGCTTGATGAATGGTGTTGGAAAGGTCAGCTGGCACTAGAGAAGTCAAATGTTTTCTTGATTAGAGCCTATCAGTGAGCTTCTGCAGTAACAGCTAAGCCATCCTCCCAGCCACGCTGTCAGAACATTCAGAAGGTTCCCTGTCCCAAAGCCCCCTTGGAGAGATGCTGTTTACCTGGGGAGACCTGGGCCAAGAGCAGGGCAACAGTCAAAACCAGGAGAAGGAACTTCATGAAGGACAGGGCTCAAAGAAGAAGTGGAGGCTTTCAGACCAGTGGAGCAGGCGGCTGTCTCCATGCTGTATGCTCCAGGTGGGTATTTATTTGCCCTGGGGAGCCAAGTCGAGCTGTGATCGATGAATCAGAAAGAGAACAGTAATTGGAGATCAGACAAGCAGGCAACCCATGAACCATGCTGATTAAGGAAGCCAGGAGAGAGGAAGGGAGGCTGGGAAAACAGCCTTGCCTTTGAAGAGTTGCACAATACCACTGGGAGCTAAGAAAGAGAAAAAAAAATGTTTTAGTTACTGACTCACTTATGATAACGGAAAAGAAAGAGACAGATACCAAGTCAACCAGAAAACGAGTGATAACATACAAGTGTCCTGCATTCTTTTCCAGCATTAAGGATGTTTTAGGATGTCCAGCATAGTGGTGATTTGTTATCAAAGACAGGACAGAAATAGAGGAAAATACCTTCATGGTTTCACAGTCATCATCACGGGAAATGGGTATGCCAGGATCCATGCACGCGCTACACGGCACTGGCAATGGATATCCTGGAATTTTGTTTTTCTTCAAGTTATTTAAAATGTTCAAAAAGCTGTTATCAGGGGTAGTGTGGGGTAACAGAAAGAAAACAAGCTTTGGGGACAGATAGATCTAATTTCAAAGCCTCCCTTTGCCATGAATCAGCCACGTCGTTTTGAACAAGTTAACTCCTGTCTCTGATTTCTGATTTTACCACCTCTAGTGAGGGTACTTCAGAAAGGTCATGGACAATTTTTATTGAAAGATGCTTGTTTTGATGAAAGGAAGCATCTGTGATTTATGCACAGCTTTTCCTGTAGCACATACTTCTGAGGACGTGTCAAGGTAGCCCTGTGTGATGACGCTACTGACCACTGCCATAATGCGGGTACGACACACACACGCACACACACACACACACATGCACGCATGCACGCACAGTGCCTGGGGGAAAGTCCCCAGGGGTTGGTGGCTGTGGTTGTTTACTATGAATTGTCACCTTCAAGATTCCTCAGGGTGTTTGTGTGGCAGCCACTCTCATTCTGCAGCCTTCCTGGCTACACGTCAGTGAGTCAGCTCCCTCCCTGGGCTTGTTCCAGCTTGATCTTAAAATGTCAAACCTGCATGGCTTAGGTCTAACACCCAGCAGAAGGCTCACCCAAAACCCTCTCAAGGACAGCTCTGTCCTTTGTGTCCTATGCACACCATAGCTGTTTGGGCTGAGGTGGAAGATGATAAAGACTCGGGTGTTTTGTGGAAACTTGTTTCCAAGCTGCTCCACTCCAGCTGTTCTGCGGGCACCTCCCAGGATCTCTTCCCCCAGTCCCTTATCTTTCCTGTCTTTCCTGTTGTCCAACTCTCTGCAGAAGCTGCAGATTGGTTTACTTTTATTGGCACAAAAGCAAAAAAATAAAAAAAGCGTGCACGAGAGAAAAGCTTATGCTCAGTTAAAGAAACAATCAGGTGAATGAAGACATAGCTTATAGAATGAAAGAAAATATTACAATTCATATACCTAATAACGGATTAATACAAAAAAAAAGTCTACTTGTAAAAACTCGTATAACTCAATGGTAAGAAAAGAAATAACCCAAGGCTGGATCTGTGGCATAACAAGTTAAACCTCTGTCTGCAGCGCTGGCAACCTAGTGGGTTCAAGTCCTGGCAGCTCCACTTCTGACCCAGCTCCCAGCTAATGTACCGGGGAAAGCAGCAGAGGATGGCCCATGACTGTGGGCTCCTGGCACCCATGGAGGAGACCCAGATGGAGTTCCAGGTCCCCTTCTTTTCTCTGACCTTTGTGGCCCTTTGGGGAATGAACCAGCGGGTGGAAGATTCTCTCTCTCTACAAGTTTGTCTTTCAAATAAAAATAAATAAATCTTTAAAAATAAAAGAAAGAAGCCAACTAAAAGTAGACAAAGGAGCTGAACAGACATTTCTCAAAAGAAATGTTGGCATCTGAGCCGTCAGCCAGTGTATGAAGAAGTGCACAAGACCTCTGGTCACCGACGAAGTGCGAGTTCACCTCACACCTGTTAGTGCATGGTTTTCAAGATAAAAATTGCAAGGGTTAGAAAGCATATGCATGTTGTTGATGGAATGTGAATAAGTATAATTACTATGATAGATAGTATTGCCTTTCACAAAAAAATTAAAGACAGAGCCATCAATGGCCGGCATTGTGGCACTGTCAGTTAAGCCACAGTGTGAGGTGCCAGCATCCCACAGTTCTAGTCCAAGCTGCTCCACTTCTGACCCAACTTCTGGCCAAAGCCTACCCTGCTCAAGTCCCTGTCACCCATGTGGGAGACTTAAGGGAAAGTCTTGACTCATGACCGTTGTGGCCATTTAAGAAGTGAGCCAGCAGTCAGGAAATCTGTCACTGTCCCCCGCCCTCTCTGTCCCACTCCCTCTCACTCTGGCAAATAAATAAAAATTGAACTGTTATGTGATTTTTCAAGTCCAAAAAATGGTCTATAGGCATCCAAAGCAAAAGAAATCAGTGCGCTGATGGGATGCCTGCCCTTCCATGTTCACTGCAGCGTTATTTCCAATAGCTCCCATGTCTGCTGCTGGAGAAGTGGGTGAATGCGATACCCAGTCATCAAGAGGAGGGAACGCTGCCTGTGGCCACAGCACGGATGACCTGGGGAGGCAAAGACCTGAAGTGCAATAAGCCGGTGACACAGAAGGAAATGTTGCATGATCACACTCATGTGTGGACCCTTAAATCAGACTCGCAAAAAGTGGAGAGCAGAATGCGGCAGCCAAGCCTAGGGATGGGGCGAGGAGGAGCTGCTGGGAAGAGAGCATGAACCTCCAGCCCCAAAATAAATGAGTTCCAGAGAGCCCATGTCCAGCACAGGGCCCATCTCACTCTGCTGCTACCCGAGGCTGGGCCATTTATTAAAGATAAGAAATATATTTCTTATGAACCCTGGAGACTAGGAAGCGCGTGGTGACGGCTGGTGAGCAGCACAGCTCTTGGCTTCCCAGATGGCAGGCCCTCCAAGGAGGAGAACATCTGTGAAGTCACATCCTGGGTGGCGGGAAGAGACTCAAGGGACCAGCTCCCTCCATCAAGCCCTTGGACACATGCCCCTGACCTGGTTCAAGAGAACAGAACCCTGAGGGTACAGTTGCCTCTTACAGGCCACACCCTTTAATAGCAGTG
Organism: Ochotona curzoniae; assembly: GCF_017591425.1. Taxonomy (NCBI): domain Eukaryota; kingdom Metazoa; phylum Chordata; class Mammalia; order Lagomorpha; family Ochotonidae; genus Ochotona; species Ochotona curzoniae. The sequence goes on along the minus strand of NW_024465894.1, from coordinate 16,174,694 downwards.
AGGACCGTTGCAGGCAGGAGACTAGGCAGGTGTATGACTCAGTGGTAAAGACGTGGCTCAGGAATGCCTGTCAGAGTGTCTGGTCAAGTTTCACCCCTGTTCCCATTTCCAGCTTTCTGGTAGTCCACACTGGGAGAGAGCAGGTGATGGCTCAGCCGCTGAGATGCTGCCGTTATTTCCTAGCTGAGCTCTCGCAGGCAGCGTAAACCCGCCAATTGGGAGTCTTTTTCTTCCTCTCTCCCTACCTCTTTCCATGTACGTGGTGTCCACCTGTCAAATAAATCAATTCTTCAAAAAAGATGATTATTTCTAAAAGACAAAATAATTCACTGCATTGGAGATTCGCTTTTCACATGATGTTGGAGGGCACAAAAATATTCTAATCACAGAGGGGACTACAGTTGATGGTGTAACACAGCACAGTCATAGGACATTTGCCAAGAGAGTAGATCTTTGCTCACCACAGTAATGAAAAACCAAAAGGTAGAGGTGGGTGTTGGGCACCCTGTAGACCCTTTGCATCTGTGCAGCTGCATGGCCATGATTTTAACCAAGTGTGGACCAAATACAGCTGTGCAAAAGCGTCACACCTGTACTGAGCACATACACATATACTATTTTTCCTTTCCATTTTGCTTCCTTCAAACGCTGTGTAATAACTACTTATGTAGCATTTACATTGTGCTGGGTAGTATAAGTAATCTAGCAATGATTTAAAGTATATGGGACGATATGCACAGGTTATGTGCAAAGACTAGGCCATCTTATGTAAGGGTCTGGTTTCTCTGAGGACTTCAGTGGCCAAGAAAATCAAACCAAGCTTCACAAAGTACCAAGGGAGGCTCTACTTTTAAATCATTTGGAGATTATTTGTAATACCTGTTGTTATCTTATACTGTTTATGAGGAAAGTGTGTACATGTTCTGTACACTATTTTATTTCTGATATTTTTTGATTCACCGTTGATTGAATATACAGATGTAGAACCCTGGACTTGCTGTCTGTCCCCTTTTCTTTTGGAGTGTAATTGGGTGTATTCAGAGACAGACACAGAAGTCAGCCAAACAGGTTTTACTAAAACTCAGAAATCTACAGAGGTCAGACTCAAGGCAGCTGTATCTCCATGCCAGTGGCCCTGGGCATCAAAAGCAGCAGTCAGCGCCCCGGCTGCCGCAGCTGCTCCTTCAGCTTGATGCAGCACAGTTGGCCACTGCCACATAAGACATAGAATTTCTCGGTCTTGGTGCATGCATCACGGCAGTGGCCACGAAGATTCCAGCACTTTTCAGTCTTGCCTAATAAAGAAAAAAAAAATGAAGTACTGTCATTGGCTAGTGTAAATAGATATTGGATTGAGAGAATCAATAGGGGTCCCGGCAGGAAGACACCAATGTGAGGACAGAGTCCCCTCTACATAAGTAGATCAAATCCATAGGTAGATGATAATATAATCTCTCATCATTTTGAGCTATCCCAACCCAAAGCCAGCCTGCTTCTCACAAATGTCCCCTCACAGAGGTCTGTCAGACCACAATGGCTAATCTGGACTGTTGGAGCACATGGACTTGAAAATGGGTACCTCCCTGCAATGCAAGTCAACTGGAAGAGCTTGGACACCAGTTTCTTCTTTTCTACCTCTGAACCGGTGCCTTGCTCCACTTCCATTTCCAGCTTCCTGTTAATGTGAACCTTGGAGGCAACAGGTAAGCTTGGGGTCCCGCCACCACGTGGGGAAGTGGCTGGAGTTCCTGGCTCCTGCCCTCAACCTGCTCCAGCCCTTGCACTTCCACGTTTCCAAGGAAGGAACCAGCAGGTAAAGGATCTCTCTCACTTTCTCTGCTTCCCCAAAACTTCCAAGTAGAATTAAAATAAATAACTAAATAAAAATTACAGATATACTTGTTGTGATGCAAAAAATCTGAATTATGCATAGTTTTTTCAAAATTTATACTTCAGTGGGAAGGCAGATTTACAGAGAGAAGGAAAAACAAAGAAAGAACTTCCATCCACTGGTTCATTCCCCAAATGGTCACAACGGCCAAAGCTAAGCCAATCCCAGAAACCAGGAGCTTCTTCTGGGTCTCCCACATGGGTACAGGGACCTCAGGCTTTGGGCCATCCTTTACTGCTTTCCCAGGCCACAAGCAGGAAGCTAGATGGGAAGTAGAGCAGCTGGAACTCAAACTGGTGCACACAGAGGATCACAGCGCTTGCAAGGGGAGGATTAGCCAATTAAGCCAGTCCACCAGGCCAAGCATACCATATATATAATGAGAAACAAGTCAGATGAGTGTCTATGGGATACTTTAACTCTACCCTGTAAACTTAAGAACCAAAAATCTCGGGCCCGGTGGCATGGCCTAGAGGCTAAAATCCTTGCCTTGAACGCACCGGGATCCCATATGGGAGCTGGTTTTAATCCTGGCAGCTCCACTTCCCATCCAGCTCTCTGCTTGTGGCGTGGGAAAGCAGTCGAGGATGGCCCAAAGCCTTGGGACCCTGCACCCACGTGGGAGACCCGGAAGAGGTTCCTGGTTCCCGGCTTTGGATCAGCGCAGCACCAACCATTGCGGTCACTTGGGGAGTGATTCATTGGACAGAAGATCTTCCTCTCTGTATATCTGATTATAAAGTTGAGTTCTGAATTTGAATTGGAAGTACCAATATGACCTCATGAATACTTTACTTTTAGAAGAATAAGGGAGGAGAATGAGGTTCTCTCATCTCTGGTTACTGAAACAGCTTTGGCATAATGAGTAACTAACAGACATCAGTATCTCTGCCATCTTAAGACAGTATCTCCCACCAAAGTATGAGATCAACCAAGGTTTCTTGACAATATGGCTGATTTTAGACCTTGGGCAGACAAGTAGAAAACAAATCTCAATCATTCTATCATATCAGATACCAAAGGTACATGGGGATGTACCAAGTAGACTCAAAACTCCAACCATGGAGAGAATTGCAGGTTCCATGGTCTGACCATGGAGTGCTTGAGTCAGAGCTGGGCCTCCTCAGTGGCTGAGACAGAGCGGTGGACAGCATATCCAGTTGCACATGGAGGACATGGCAGTACATTGGAGCCTGCAGAAGACACCTGGTACCATAACAGAAGATGGAGGACAGAACAAATCAATCAACTATCCCAGCCATGTGTTTGCAGTGAATATCTGGCCAAATGGAGACTCTAAGTTGGACTATGTCAGCCAGTGGATTCTGGAGAGATTTCATTGGCAAGATTGGCAGCAATACAGAATTGTTGAACTATCAAAACCACTTGAAGGCCTGGCGCGATGGCGCAGTGGTTAAGGTCCTCACCTTGCATGCCAGGGGATCCCATATTGGTGCCGGTTCTAATCCCGGCAGCCCCGCTTCCCATCCAGCTACCTGCCTGTGGCTCGGGAAAGCAGTCAAGGACGGCCTAAAGCTTTGAGACCCTGCACCCACATGGGAGACCCGGAAGAGGCTCCTGGCTTCGGATCGGCATAGCATTGGCCGTTGCGGTCACTTGGGGAGTGAATCATCGGATGGAAGATCTTCCTCTCTGACTCTCCTCTCTGTATATCCACCTTTCCAATAAAAATAAAATAAATCTTAAAAAAAAAAAAAAAAACACTTGAACAGGACCCTTGGAGCATGCCCCACATGGGGACCCTGGGAGGGTTGGGAAGCTGGGTGTGACTTCTCCCCTTATCTCTCCCCTCCCCCCAGTCACAGGAAGGAAAAAAAGAGAATGTTGAAACAATGGTCACACCCACTTTCCTCTAGCCCTTGACCCTTCACACCCTGATCAACTATGCAAAAAGCATCAAAAACAAAATTTATACAATTAAAAAAACTCATGATCCAACTTAAATAGGCTCCCCCGGCCAAGCATAGTAGAATTTATATATCAACTGTGACAAGAATTGCTGTACCTTGAACTTGTAGCTTAGAACCATGGGTTCCAAGTAATATTTAGAAGAAAACCAATTGCTCAACCTCAGAGGTTAACACAAAATGACTGTATTTTCTTATAATTCCATAAGCAAAGATAGCCAATTGTTTGTCTTGCGTTTTTCTCTCTGAGCTTTCTGCACCCCAGGGTAACTGAAGTTTACCTATGAGTGAATGCTCTACCCAGCATTCCTACCCGACCCTTCCCACTCTCTTCCTTCATATCTTTATTGAACTGTTACTTTCTCTTTGGCATTTCCTTTACATCAGATTTTAAAACTAGAACATTCACCTCCTCTAATACTTGCTACTGCCTCGCCTGTTTCATCTACTCATTCCTCCCCAATAAAGTTGTGAGCTCCAAGAGGATGGGGGTTTTGCTTGTTGGTTGGTCCTTTCTCTCTTTCGCAACTATCACCACGATGGGCACACGGAATCCACTCAGTAATATTTGTTGATTGAATGAGTTACTCAGTTAAGGATGACATATAAATTGATCCATAAATCCAACTGCCTTCATGGGAGTAAGAGGATGGGATTAAAGTAGAAACACTGAAAAATTAAACATTTGGGGTCAATGTTGTAGTATTACCAGTAAGGACACCACCTGCAGCACTGGCATCCCATTTGAGCACCAGTCAAGTCCCAACTGCTCCATTTGCAACTCAGCTCTCTGCTAATGTACCAGGGCAACAGTGGGAGATGACCCAAATGCTTGCCCCTCCAACTCCATCCACATGAGAGACCCAGAAGAAGCACCTGGCTTCGGATCGACTCAGCTTTAGCTGTTGCAGCTATCTGGGGAGTGAATCAGTAAATGGAAGATCTCTGCCTCTTTCTCTCGCTTTCTCTGTAATTCTGACTTTCAAATAAATAAGTCTTTTTTTTTAATGCTAAACTTTTATCCAAGCCAGAATGAATTAGTCTAAGAGGCTATCTTAAATCAGGTAAAATGATTTGAGTTGCGTTCTGAGTTTAAGTACAGCCCTCTCTTCCCTTTCCAATTCCTAACTTTCCCTATCAACAGGATAGATCGTCAGAAACATTCAGATGAAGAGAAAATGAAGAAGCTATATGTTTTTCCCATCAAAACTTCAGCATGTTCAGTGAGGATCCCTCAACATAGCTTATTCTTTCGGATGGAGAAATAAAGAACTCAAAATTCAGTGAAACCAAGTGTTCTGGGAGCATCAAGAACTAACTCAAGATCAGTAACTCTTTCCCCAACAAGTGCATTCACATCACCCCCGCCCATCAGCCTCTCCGCCCACACACCCCGAGGCACCCAGATCAAGACTCTTTTCCCCACCTGTGCCTCCCGCAAAAAGGATCTAGTTTACCTAGAATGGTCTGGGATGAGAGCAGCAGCAGAGTCAAAGTTAGCAATAGCAACTTCATGACTTCAGGTAGTTCACGGCGGTGTCTCAGTTCTGGTGAGCTGACAAAGAACTGAGGGAGAGCTCAGGATTCTGAGCTCTTCTAATCAGCTGGAACGTGTATCGTTTACACGTGTCCCCAGCTGCCCACGGGTACAGTCTGCTCTAGTGCAGCCTGCCTTCCTCACACATAGTCACTGGTCCAACACCCCCGCATCCACACGCGGACCACTCACCCCTGAGCTGACATTCATCCCTTCACCCACCTGCAGCCCTTAGGAACCAGCGATAATAAATCAGACAACAGGGCCCAGCGCGATAGCGTAGTGGTTAAGGTCCTTGCCTTGAACGCACCGGGATCCCATATGGGTACTAGTTCTAACCCTGGCAGCTCCACTTCCCATCTGGCTCCCTGCTTTTGGCCTGGGAAAGCAGTCAAAGATGGCCCAGAGCATTGGGACCTGCACCCACGTGGGAGACCCGGAAAGAAGTTCCTGGCTCCTGGCTTCGGATCAGTGCAGCAAAGGTCGTTGCGGTCACTTGGGGAGTGAATCATCGGATGGAAGATCTTCCTCTCTGTCTCTCCTCCTCTCTGTACATCTGCCTTTCCAATAAAATGAATAAATTTTTAAAAATCAGACAACAGCCAGGGGGGCATTGTTGAACTAAACCCCATTCCTTGTTACAAACCAGCTTCATGGCTTCTGAGACTCAACGTCACACCTGCAGAGGAAAAACCCATGACCTTTGCAGTGCCTTCCACGGTCCTGCACATTGCCCAGTCTCTATTGTCTAATTTATACATCACGTGTCATGATTTGATTCGGTTAAGCAAGTTCCATTTCAATGCAATTATCCACTTGAGGGGGTGGGAGCTGAGGAAGGTTGAGAAGAGATTCACACAGACCAGAGGGAGACCATGTCTTTGGGACTGAAGGGGTCCCACTGCCTCACAGGCTCCATTTCAGGAACGATGTGGGCACTGAGGGTGAGCAAGGGCCGAAGGGGACATACTCACCTCGGTGTGCTTAGCAGCTGTGTGGACTTGGGGGCATGTCTTTCTCTTTACAGACTTCAGGCTTACTGAGGAGCAGGTGGGAGCAGACAGGCTGTAAGCACAAGTCCAACCCTTGTATACTGCGATTTTTGGAATGCTGGAAGACATTGACAATGCAAGGGTGCCTGACTTTAGGTTTGCCCCACCGACACAAGCTCAACTAACTGGACGGACACATAAGGATTCGCCAAGCTCCAGCTTTCAGTGCACTGTGGAATCTGAGGCCTCTTCCCCTTAATGTCTATATCAAATAGGCTGTATGGATGACTCCTGCGCACCATTGTCCCTCTTAGAGTTGTTGGTACTATAATACAAGCACAAAGGTTTGCTCTAGTGATTACAAACACTTAATATTCCTCCCAGGACCCTCGAGTTGCTCAGACACCTTATGCCTCCCTTTTGTGTTTCAAGACTTTCATTTGGAGCTGGCACTGTGGTATAGTACGCTATTTCTGTCTACTATGCTAGCATCCCATATGGGCATGGGTTCAAGTCCCAGCCACACCCATTCTCTTTTCATTAATCTTTTTTATTATGATTTTTACGTAGTTGATTAGGGTGATAAAGGTCAAAGGCTATAGGAAAGTGGCTGAGACCACAATTTCCACATTCTCTTTTTTTTCCTTCCTGTGTCTGGAAGAAGGGGAAAGGTAAGGAGAGAAGCCACATTCAGCTTCCCAAACGCCTCTGCACCCTGGGATGGAGGACAACCACCTGACACCATCCCAGGGTCCCCGATGTGGGGCATGCTCCAAGGGCACTGCTCAAGAGGTTTCGATAGTTCAACAGTTCTGTGTTGCTGCCAGTCTTGCTACTCCAAGCACGATGAAATCTCTCCAGAATCCACTGGCTGACATAGTCCAACTTAGAGTCTCCAATTGGCCAGATATTCGCTGCAAACACATGGCTGGGATAGTTGATTGATTTGTTCTGTCCTCCATCTTCTGTTATGGTACCAGGTGTCTTCTGCAGGCTCCAATGTACTGCCATGTCCTCCATGTGCAACTGGATATGCTGTCCACCGCTCTGTCTCAGCCACTGAGGAGGCCCAGCTCTGACCCAAGCACTCCATGATCAGACCATGGTTGGAGTTCTGAGTCCAGCAATTCAGTTAGAGGGATCCCCAAAGAAACTTTATCTGAGGTGATCCCAGACCTGATTCTTGTGTGTGCTTGCTCATATAGGGCCAGCACAGTCAGTTGCCCCAACCAGCTTATGCTGGTTGGTGATTCCAGTTGCTGGGTGAGTTCTGCCTCCAGCCCTGTCTTCTACACAAACCAATGGGTGTTGCTGCCCAGCCCAATCCTGCCCACCACACTCTTGGTCTTCACGTACTCCAGTGGGAGCTGTAACTTTGTTGGAGTGACCTGCAGTTGTTGGCCTTGGACCCACTCTCACTCCCGGATCTTGTGCTCTCTAGATGGTTCTGCAGATGAACTTGACAGAATTTGCTCCCCTCCCCCTGTGCCAGCATCCGACAGCTGATGCTGTGGCAAAGCCCAACCAATTTACACTCACTCTGACTGCTTGCACCAGAAGGATCCCAGCCTGGCATTTCCCTAATCCAGCTCACATGAGGCCAACAAGTGTTGCAACCCTGCCTGGCCTGGTCTGCCCCCATCCCAATTCACACTCTCCAGTAGGAGCGGTGGTCCAGCAGGGGAGCCCCTCGCAGCCCCCCTACCAGCTTCGCCACCTTCCCCCTTGGTCTCATGTGTGTTAGTTGGGTGCTGCAGTCTAGTCTGGCAAGGCCTGCCTCACCTTGGCCTTTGCCAGTGTGTGCTGTAGCCTAGCCAGGCCCAGCCCACTCCCAATCCCAGCTCACACTGGTGGGGGCTGCAGACTAGCCCAGCCCAGCTGGCCCCCAGTCCTGGTCCTCATGTGAATTGGGTTGTGTTGTGACCCAACCCAGCCCGACCCACACCCATACTTTATTCTGGTGCTTGGATTTACACCGGTGATATGAACTGGCCCAGCCTCGTTTGCCCCTAACCTGCACCAAATGTATGCTGGGGGTACCATTCCCTGGCCTGGCCTGGGCTGCTCCCTATTGTGCTTCTTGTGCTCACCTGCAGGGACTGTGTCATGACAGAGAAGATTCCCAAGCTCCTCCATCAGAACCTCCTCCAGTGCCAGATCTCGCACCCAGCAGTGGGTCCATGGGCCATCCCTACTTAGTCCACTTCCTGTCCTAGCTGGAACAGTGGTCTTTCCTGACTGGTCTTCACCCATTCTAGCCTAGTGTTACAGCCCAGCCCATCCTGGTCTACACCCATACACAGATCATACATGGCTCAGTGGTGACAGAGACCTAGCCTAGCCTGTCCTACACCTACCCTGCTTCTCACAAGCATCAGTGCTCGAATCTGGCCCAGTCTGGCACATCCCAGACCCAGTCCACACTTGTGCCGAGGGATATTGCAGCCATGTCCAGACCAGACAGCAACCCCTACTCTGGCCTTCACACTCACCAATGAGAACCACAACCCAGCCAGGGCATCTCCTTTGCTCCCCAACCAGGCCTGTTCCCAGCCATAGATCTTGCATGTGCCAGTGGTTGCTCTGACCCAGCTTGGCATAGTCCCTCCCCTTCTTGGCCTTTGCCTTTGGATGCTGTAGCTTGGCCTGACCCGGCCTGCCCCAAGTCCCAACTTTCACTGGCGGGTGCTGGGACCTGGCCCTCCCATCCCTGGCTCATGCAAACCAGTAGGCAGCCACAGCACTTCTAATCCAGCTCCTAGCTTATGGCCAGGGAAAACAGCAGAAGGTGACTCAAGTCCTTGGGCACATATACCCACGTGGGAGCCCCCGGAAGAGATTCCTTGTTCCTGGCTTTGAATTAGCTCAACCCCGGCTCTTATCGTTTGAGGAGTGAACCAGCGATGAAAGATTCTTCTCTCTGTCTGTCCTTCTTTCTGTGTAAATCTGCTTTTCCAAGAAAAATAAATAATTTTTTTTTAAATCCTCTACTCTCTTTTCAGGATTAAAGTATTAGAGAACTATATTGATGATTATCTGTAGGAAAAGAAAAAGAGGTAGTGTAACTAAGGATTTAGTTCTTAATCATTTTTTCAAAGAAATCTTTTTTTTTTTAAGATTTTTTTTATTGGAAATTCAGATATACAGAGAGAAGGAGAGACAGAGAAAGATCTTCCATTCCATGATTCACTCCCCAAGAGGCCACAATGGCCGGAGCTGAACCAGAACTGCGCCAATTCAAAACCAGGAGCCAGGAGCTTCTCCCAGGTCTCCCACTTGGGTGCAGGGTCCCAAGGCTTTGTACTTTCCTCGACTGCTTTCCCAGGCCACAAGTAGGGAACTGGATGGGAAGCGGCTGCTCCGCTATGGCCTGGGAAGGCATCAGAGCATGGTCCAAGTGCTTGGGACTCTGCACCCATATGGTAGAACCGGAAGAAGAAGCTCTGGGTGCCTGGTTTCATAGTGATTCAGTAGCTAGAAGATGCGCTCTCTCTCTCTCTCTCTCTCTCTCTCTCTCTCTCTCTCTCTCTCTCTCTCTCTCTCTATCGCCCCCTCTGTAACTCTTTTAATAAAATGAATAATTAGGAAAGGGAAGGGAAGGAAAAGGAAGGAAAGGAAAGGTTCTGAAAACCTGAGTTTAGGGGAGAGACTTGGGCCTCTCTCCCAAGGGCTTGGGCCTGGGTCTGTAAGGGAACCAGGCTAGGTGCTCAGGACTCCAGGTTTTGGCCGTGGTTACAACCTGGTTCTTGCTGTCAGTACCAACACAAGCTTTTGTGCACACCTTCGCCAGCCTGAAATCCGCTTCCAGCATCCCTGCCTGTAGCTTTGCTGGTTTTTGTTTGTTTTTTTTTGTTTTTTTCCCAAGATAAAACCAAGTCTTCTGCTCATCTTCCTCAACCAGGTTTGGTGGCACCCCCTGGTGGTCCCTTGGCTCAGGCCGGACTGGTGCAGATGGCCTTGGTTCCCTGTTGGCTGACCTAAATGAAGACTAAGAGGCGTGTCGCTCCAGAGTGTGTGGCTCCACACTGCAGCCATCAGAGAACACGTGAGGTGACGCCTGCTCCGGCTGATCGAGCAGAAGCATTGCCCCACCTCGCAGCTTGCATCCCATCTAGCTGTCAGCTTCACCTTGGGCAGACTACAACCATGAAGCTGCTTTTGCTGACTCTGGCTGCACTGCTGCTCTTGTCCCAACTCATTCCAGGTAACCTGGACCTCCTCTGGGGAAGGGGTAGGGTGTGGAGATGGAAGCCTGGCCAGGGAATCCCAGGGGTGGGCAGAACCAGCTGCGCAGCATCAGGAAGCCCTAGCCAGCAGTAGGAATCAAGCTTAGGTACCTAAGTACCAATTGCAACTGAGCTCTCGTTGAATCCCTCCAAGCTTCCTCACCTGCTCAGCGCCAGGGAGCAGGTGCACACAATCTGGTGCCTGAGGAAGAGAGAAAGGGGTGGGCACAGAAACAGGAAAGAGGAGAGGGTAATAGTGGCCCTGTTGGATTTCAGAATGATCTAGACAGCCACCCCAGTGGGAGGGTGAAGCTGACATATGCTGCTGCTGTCTGTGTCAGTCTGGCCAGAAACTGGGACCTGAGGCAGGTTACAACCCTGAGCTGGGAGAAGGTGAGGCCAGATCACCAGGCACTTGGGGGAGACTGAGGTCAGCAGTGATGGTGATGAGAAGGCCCCAGGCCTGAGGGAGGCGTGTAAGTTAGAAAGGGAGGTGATGGGCCCGGCACAGTGGCACATCAGGCTAATCTTCTCAGGGGTGCCAGCATCTCCTATCGCGCCAGTTTGTGTCCCGGATGCTCCACTTTCCATACAGCTTTCTGTTTATGGCCTGGGAAAACAGTGGAGGATGGCTCAAATCTTTGGAACCCTAGACCTATGCCGGGGACCCAAAGAAGCTCCTGGCTTCCGGCTTCAGATCAGCTCAGCTCGAGCTGTTGGGCCTTTGGGAGAATGAACCAGTGGATGTAATCTCTCCTTGTCTCCCTGAAAAAAAGAGGAAGGGAGGGAGGAGATGAGGTGAAAAGACAAAGGCTGTCCCAGGCAGCTGGCATCACGGTGCAAGTGCTTTCAGGAACCAACCACGTGAGAGATGTGGATTAAGGGACAGTAAGGGACAAAGGAAAGGAAGCCACCAAGGTCCAGGCCTTAATGGGACTTGAATGTCCCGGGGTGGGGGGAGCCATGGGAAAGCTTAAGCAGAGAATGGCCTTGGCTGACCCAGCCCTTCCACCAGCTCTGGGACTGGGTTCCTGCCCCCTCCTATCCCTCTTACAGAAGTGTCTGCCAAGCCCAAAAGCTGCTAAGAAATCTGTCCCCGCCATTTTCTTTCTTTCTTTCTTTCTTTCTTTCTTTCTTCCTTCCTTCCTTCCTTCCTTCCTTCCTTCCTTCCTTCCTTCCTTCCTTCCTTCCTTCCTTCCTTCCTTCCTTCCTTCCTTCCTTCCTTCCTTTCTTTCTCTCTCTCTCTCTTTCTTTAAGTTTTCTATTAATTTTTGTTTATTGGAAGGCATATCAGATTTGCAGAGAGAAAGCAAGACAGAGATCTTCCATCCACTAGTTCACTCCTCCAAGTGGCCATAGTGGCTGGAGCTGAGCTGATCTGAAGCCAGGAGCCAGGAGTTTCTTCCAGGTCTCCCATGCGGATGCAGAGTCCCAAGGTTTTGAGTCATCCTCCATTGTTTCCCAGGCCACTATCAGGGAACTGGATGGAAACTGAAGTAGCTAGGTCACAATCCAGTGCCCATATGAGATCCTGGAGCTTGAAGGGGGAGGATTAGCCAATCGAACCATCACTCTGAGTCCCTCCCCCCACCATTTTCTAACCCTAGGATCCCTCCCCCCACCCAACAATTAGCCCAGCCGCTCTGGATGTTAATCTCTACTCCTCAAACTGTTCCAGCAGTATCAAGTGGAGGGAACAACACTGAACACACTGAAATTGTGATGTGAGATTAGAAGACAAAAAATAAAGTGGCTCTTTATTTTCTAGAGCTTATCTGAACTTTCTGGAAACTTCCATGGTGGGAAAGTTGGTAGAATGGGGGGAAGGGTAAGGCACTAGGGGAGTGTATAGAGACTGTGCCTGATGCAGTGGTTTTTGTCATTTCAGACAGTTTCCAAGTTAACTCAGTCTCATTATAATTCACACCCAGCCTCCTGGCATGCTGCCTGCCTTCCCTGGTTAGCCCTGGGTTAACCTGACATGTTGCTGGTTAATTAATGGTTCATGCAGTCAATGCAATTGAACAAATTTCTCATTTCTAGTGCTGTAAAACAGGCAAGAGACAGAACAAAGCAAGATGCCCAAAATGTCAGTCCTCTGGACCTCACATTCTACTGGGGCACCCAGAGAACTCAGAAAATTTGAAATGCACGATCCATCCGAAGAAGAGGAGGGTCATTAGCAAATAGGCAGCAAATCCTGGGATTAAAGGAGTGCACTGACTCACTGTTACCTGACAAAGCACAGGAGTTTGTGCAAGCAAGCTCAAGGTCCCAGCAGGTGCAGAGGTGGACAGGTGCTGGGATGGATGGTATCCCTTGCTGGTGTGGTCAGGGCATCTCCTGCTGGTGCTTGCTGCTGATGAAAGCTCTTGGCCTTGCTGAAGATTCCCCTGGGCGAGTCTTTCATCTCAGCCGAATCCTTCTTTAGCCCCTAGACAACGAGTGTCCACACAATCCAGCTCTGTCTTCTACACCAGGATCCTCTTCTGAAAGGTCGCTCTCAGCTCAGCACCAGCAGAAACGAAGGAGCTTGGCAGCCTTATCTTTATCTTAGGCTACAGGTGGACAGAGGGATGGTCAGCCACTCTCAGTCCTCTTCCAGTTGGCACCAGGTTATGCTTTGTCCAGGCCAAAGAGCTGGCAATTTCAAGAAACTCTGCCTTGGGAGGTTGGGAGGAAGCCTACTGCACTCTGCCACTTTCTCCAGGCCAATCTGGGTATTTGTAGCAAGAGATTGTCTTAACAATTTTTGTATATAACACTTATTTATTTTATTTGCAAGTCAGATTTACACAGCGAGAAGGAAAGACAGAGAGGGTTGGTGGGGGGAGGTCTTCCATCCTCTGATTCACTCCCCTGTCCTGTCTTGTTCCTCTGTCCAAGATATTCCAAGAAGGCCACCTACATGACTCAAGTATAGCTTGACATGAAAATTTCATTCAGCAGATACACACCACGCTGACTCTCTCAGAGCAGAATTGGAACTTTTACAGAGGAAAGAGAGGTCTGTGTCCTTCAGTTAACCTCGGGCAGCAGATTTTGTCCTTTTTAAAAATTTGCTTATTGGTTTACTTACTTGCTTACTTGCTTGCTTATTTCTTTAAGAGGCAGAATGATTGGATTCAGTGCGATGGCCAAATGGCTAAATCCTCACCTTGCAAGATCCCATATGGATGCTGGTTCCTGTTCTGGCTGCTCCACTTCCCATCTAGCTCCTGCTTTTGGCTTGGGAAAGCAGTAGAAAATGGCCCAAAGACTTGGAACCCTGTACCTGTGTGGGAAACCCAGAAGAAACTCCTGGCTCCTCAACTCAGGCTGTTGCAGCCATGTGGGGAGCAAACTAGCAGATGGAAGATCTCTCCCTCTGTCTCTCCTTCTCTCTATAAATCTGCCTTTCCAATAGAAATAAATCAACTTTATGAAAGAAAAAAGCGGCAGAATTATAGAGAGGGAGAGCAGGCAGAGGATCCTCTGTGCTCTGGTTCATTTCCCCAAACACCCACAAAGGCTAAAACAACCAGGCCAAAGCCAGGAGCCAGCAACTCTATCCAGGGCTCCCATGTGAGTAGCAGGACCCAAGGACTTGGACCATACTCTGCTGCCTTTCAGGTGCATTTGCGGAGAAATGAATTGGTGGCAGAGCAGCCAGGACTCAGCTGGCACTCTGAGATGAGATGCTGGCACCCCAAGTGCCAACTTAGCTCGCTGTAACCCCCAGATTTGGTCTCAAGGGCTGCAAAACTTGTAATTGTTCCTATTTGCCATGCTTCATGTTTGGGGCTACTGGTGTAGTGTCATCCCAATTATGACCAGTCCTTCAAAGACGGATTTTGAAAGCATCTTGGTTTGTCCTTTAGCGTTTGTGTATAAGGTAAGTCATTAAAAAAAAAAATGAGATGAAGGAAAAACAGTGAATGCAAAGTGTTCTAGGCATGGAAACCCAGAGACCCTCTGCCATGCCTATTTAGTCCTAGGCAGACTTTTCCATGCCAGAACTCACTTCTGACTCTGTCTCCTCTCTTCTTTCTGTATTGTGTCAGGTGACACTCAAAAATGCTGGAATCTTCATGGCAAATGCCGTAACAGGTGTTCCCGGAAGGAAAGGGTCTACGTGTACTGCACAAACAACAAGATGTGCTGCGTGAAGCCCAAGTACCAGCCGAAACAGAAGCACTGGCTGTTTTAAGTGCTTTGGAGCCTGGGACCATGCTCACGCCGCAGCAGCTACCCTGGGTCTAACCAAAGTGGGTTCTCCCACTCAAACAATAAATCACTTGGCTGATTTCTGGCTTTGCTTGTTAGTTCCCAGCGGCCGTTCTTCTTTCAGGTGTTCCAGAAGTCAAAACTGTTTGCGCCGGAACACTAAGACATGATTTGCCCTTTGTGAAGGCACAGTGAAATTTTCTGGAATCTGCAAAATACAATGACTTCATTTTTTTGTGGCTATGCACAAAAGATGTGCTTGCACACTTCTGTGTTTCCAGATTTTCACTTTCATTGTATGGGGAAAGCAGAAGAGATAGACAGAAGCAGACAGAAATCTCCCATGTTCTGGTTTATACCCCACATATCAGCAGCAGTGAGGGCTAGGCCTAGCTAAAGCCAGGGGCCTTAGGAATGCCATGCCGATTTCCCATGTAGGAGGCAGGGGCCCAAAGCCTTAAGTCATTATTTGTTGTCCCACAGGATGCATATTAGCAAGAAGTTGGAGCAGAAGCTCCAGTGGAATGTAGCGAGACTCAAACCAGGCACCTGCACCAAAACCCTCCCTTCACAGAGATTTCCAAGGTGGAAGGCTTGTGACAGGAGTATATTCCTTGTCAGAAACAAACTCAGGTTGCTTTCAGACATTTGACTGTTTTACAAAGGGTCTCTAGTTGCATTACTAAATTCACTCTCATCTCATAAGGCACTGTTTTAAGACCCACAAAGATTCCTTGCATGGCAAGAAAGAGGTGTCCCAACCAACTCCAACTGCCCTGCGGAAGACAGAGTGCATGCTCCCTCAGGGGAAAAATGATGCTTACTCCATCTCCATAGTTCTTTTAAACACAATTCCTGGCACGAGTACAATTTTTAACACTATAAATGTGGGATGAGTGTCTAGTCCGGAAGTTTAAAAGGCAGTGTTGATGATATTCACATCGCCACTACCGTGCCTGGGCTGGAGACTCCGCTCTGTCGCCTGACTCCAGGGTCCTGCAGACCTAGAGAGGCAACAAATGAGGGCTCAGGTCACTGGGTTCCTACCACCCATGTGAGAGTCCCGGATGGACATCCTAACCCCTCTCCAACAGCTCTCTTCTCTACTATCTGCATGTGCTTCTCAAATAATAAATGGTTTGAAATTACAAAAGGAGAAATAGGGCTCATCACCAAGAATAATCAAGCAGGTGAAAGCCTGTTAGTATAAATGGCCTGTTTCAAAATAACTCTTATAAATGTGTTCAACCAGAGGAAACAGTTAATAAACAGATGACAAGATGGAAAACTGAAATGAACATCTGGAAAATCAGTGCATCGATATTCTATTGTTGCATTATCTAACCACTTCTAACGGTGGCTTATGATAACAGACCTGTGTGATCGTTCACTGTTCTATGATCAATGAGGTGGTTGTTCTGATAGTTCCACATCAGGTCACTAATGTAATTCATCTCTCTCCACGTGGCCTCTTCACCTCCAGGAAGTTACTGCCAGCTTCTTGCACAATTGCTGGGTCCAGAAGGTAAACCTTGCTTCTGCTTATATTGTGGTTGCTTAAGTCCCATTGGCCAAAGCAGCGTCCGTGTGGAAGAGAATAGCAAGGGCATGGATATGGGAGACATGACCCATTGGGGATCACCAGCGTGTCACCATGCTTCACATGAGAATGCTAGGGATAAATTAGACATTCTACAATTACATGTTTAAAACTCTAAGCTTAAACTTTTATTGGATGGGCTTCATAGCAAACTGACAATCTGTGAACTCAAAGACAGGTCAATAAAGAATATGTTCATTGATTGCCAGAGCAGGAGGGACAGGACAACATCAAGTGGTCTAATGTCAGTGTAGGTGGAGTCCCAGAAGAAGGGCAGGGAACAAAGAGAAAGGAATATTTTTAGAGGATAATGGCTGAAATTTTTCCAAAATTTTTGGAAGACATCATTACACAGACTCAAGAAGCCTAACGAACAACAGAGCAGCACAGACAAAATAAAATCTACATGTATCATAGCCAAAATGCTGACAGATGAAAAAACACTTTTCAGTACCTATACTTCATATGAGCCATGTTCAGCAATGTATAAAGAAAATTAGAAAGCATTAATGAAAATCCAACACTTCAAGTTCTCCCAATGACCCCAAGTCAAGTTCCAGGGCTCTGCTTCCTCCCCATCTAAGCTCTACTTCCACATACAAAACTGTGCATACACTGCCATTGTAACTCTACAGCACATGCAGCTGGATTTAGGTTTGAGTTTCAGCCATAACTTCTCTGCAGCTGCCAGGAATAGAGGATGGTTTGAAAACGTCAAAGGTGCTCTCCGTCTCTGCTCTGATGACGACTCAGGCTGGGAGTCTAAAGCCTTTTGCTGTCAGAAATCACCAACCTCCCAGCCCATGCAGTCATTGCAAAGATCAGATGCATAACCACCAACCTGTTGGTGAGAACTTGACATCCACTGCATCCCATTAAACTCAAGACTCACCTTTGATAGTAAACATTTTGCAATGCCCCCCTTTTTTGTCCCTAAAATAAAATTCATTTCTATATTAACCTATCTGCTCGCATCATTTCAAAAAAAATCAAACTAATCCCTAACTATGCTGTAAAAGAAGAGGAAAACGCTGTTGTAATATCTACATCACTGCACAAATAAGTTAAATATAAAGGTACACAACATGAGGGCAACAGAGATAGGACAGGTTCAAATGGGTGTGCCTCATGACAACACACACCCTACCCATCACGTTGCTATTTGCATCGTAACTTTCCAAAATTAGGAGTCATATTCATAGGCAAAGTTTTAATCGAAGTAAAATACAAGCATCCCCCAACGTACACTCTAGTTTCCTTCCAGGAAACTTCAGGCAAACAAAAAAAAAAAAAGACTTGCCAATGACTTTCATCAGGCCCCAGAAAGTTACCAATGCGTTTATCGTATACATAAAGTCTAGTGGGACATTTGAGTTTTGCCTGGGAAAAGAATCAATGCTTCATTCTCGAAAGCATTGCTTAAAACCTAATAGTCCAAGTTCCCAACCCAATACATTCTAGGAAATTGGCTGTGGGGAACACACTTGGTAAGTTCCCAAAGCAGGCTCTAGAGGGCAGTAGCTCCCCCTTGAGATTCTGGTGTCACCGTTTACACGGTGAGAATTGCCTGCTCTTCCGGAGATGCCAGGAGCATCAGCGCAAACCACCAATCCAGTGACGTCCACAACAGGTGCTCAGGGAAAAAGAGACACGTAGAGGAAAAGAGACACTTATTTTCGATTTGTCTCCTTGCTTTTTACAACGTTTTGCCTTTCTGAAATGTCGTGTAAATGGAGTCATTCAAGACACGCTCCTGATATTTCTGAAATGAACTCGGTCGTATCAGTAAATCATTGTTGCTTGTGGAGAGGTAAAGTGTTGTTTGCATGTAAGTCAAGTTATCCATTCACTTGTTGGACAACTGGAGTTGTTTCCACTTAGGAACTATTATGAATAAAGTTATTATAAATGTAGATGTGCATCTATCTATTTTTATAACTAACCCTGAAACTGTCTTTACCAAGGGGCTATCCGTGCTGTATTCCCACTAGCAATGTGTTAGCATTCCAGTCGCTTCACATCCTCACCAACCTTGCTGCCATGGATCTTGGAAGTCCCTCTAAGGGGCCTGTATAATGTCCCAGTGTGGTTTGAATGTGCATGTCTCTAAGAACTAATGATATCATTGCATTTGTCGGCCACTTACATAGCTTTTTGTGTAAAGTGTCTTTATTTGCTCATTGAAATATTGAATATTGTCTTTTCTGATTGATTTACAGAAGCTGTTTGCATAGTATGAATACAAGCTCTCTGTCACACACATGCTTTACAAATATGAGTAACATCGATCCAAACAGGCTACAGGAATCCATCTTTGCCCCAGTGCCTGAGCAAGTGGAAGGCAGTGATTGAAATTACTTCCTAGGCAGGAAACGCATCTGGGAGTCAAGCTACCACATAGCATCATGTAATTGCACCACGGAAATGGATTCATTTTTCATAATATCAGCTCCTGCACACAGCCAAGCACTTCCTGTGATGCCTGACCAAAAGCAAGGGATGTATCCCCTCAATGGAGAAAAGCTTGCTATGTAAGTCAGTCACCAAAAGTGCTTACCTGAGCTATCTGAGCCCCGGTGTTTTTGTGGGTTTTGTTGTTGTTTCTTTTTTGTGGCTTGCCTCTAGAGGTTAAATCTGGCCCTCGTGTAATTAGCAATTCTACTGGACACTCTGCCATTATGGCAGCAGAGTGGCCATCATCTCACGAAGAAAATCAGGGCTTTCTGCTCTTATGAAAGCTTAGTGCAAGTAGTGGGAAAGCAGGTGTGTGGAGTACAGATTGGCTAAGTTTCCACAAGGTCAGAATAGCACATAACAGTTCCAAGCATAGAGGAGATAAGCAGCTCTACTATGGAAAGAAAGGGATCAGGCAACATTCCAAGGGACAACAAAACGTCAAACACTGGGGTCAGGCCTTCCACGACTCCAGGCCTGTGCCCGGCTCTGCTGCATACACAGGTCCCCTGCTTTATGTCTACCAACATATGCCAGGATACAGCCCAAAACGCCAACAGGGATTATGAAAGAGTGGTGAATATTCTGAGTATATAATGTGTTTTAAACACACTGCTTACAAAAATTGGAAGCTTTTGCAGAAATTTGAAGAGGCATTTTTGCGTTAACGGTCCTGTTTGGAAAGAACGGCTAAGAAAGAACATGGGCAAGGTGCATGGTAAGTAAAGGAAGAGGAAAAAGGACACACAAAAGCTACAGTTGGATTCCACTCTATTTTTGTCACATTTTACATATTTATTTTCTATTTTTTACACTATTTGTACGTTTTATACATTATTTGCCATATATAACATATTGAGACATGTTACGTATCTATTTGTGGGTATTTCTGTATAGTGAAAATACCAGTGATCATAGCTTTCTTATTGGTGATTGTCTCTGGTTTTTTTTTTTTTAAGATTTATTTATTCCTGTTGGAAAGTGAGATATACAGAGAGGAGGAGAGACAGAGAGGAAGATCTTCCATCCATTGATTCACTCTCCAAATGAACACAATGGCCAGAGCTGAGCTGATCCAAAGCCAGGAGTCTCTTCTGGGTCTCCCACGTGGGTGCAGGATCCCAATGCTTTGGGTCGTCCTCGACTGCTTCCCCAGGCCACAGGCAGGGAGCTGGATGGGAAGCAGAGCTGCTGGAATTAGAACCGGCGCCCATATGGGACCCTGGCATGTGTAAGGTGAGGACTTTAGCCACTAGGCTACCATGCTGGGCCCTGGTGATTGTCTCTTACACATTTTCCTTTTTTTTTTTTTTTTTTTAATAACAAATACATGTTGAAGGACAGCCCCACAAAAACCGGATCATGATGCCCAAGGACTCCGAATCTCAAATGTTCTCAGCAGACTGAGAATGTGGCAGGGAGCAGACACCCTGCTGGGATTGTGGATAAGCCTTGCTTGCTAAAGTGCCTGGAGAGGTGTGAGGCGTCTTCAACATCTCCCTCTTCCTTTAGTGATTGTGGCTTGAATGTATCTGAGTACAAATAAAATTATGTTAGATTCCATTACTACAGCCATCAGGGACTCCTCAGGCAGTGCCCATGTCCCCAGCTCCTGTCCTCGCCCACCTGTCTCACCTGGCACCCCTCCAAGACTCCCCTTCACACGGTCTTATCTTGCCAACATATGACCACCACTCCACAGTGGGAACAGCCTTGATATGGCATCAAAATATCTCAGCCCACACTCTGGTTCTTTCCCTGTGGGAGCTGTGTGGCCATGGGCAAGTCACTTTCCGACTGTGAGAGACCTTCTTGAGGAACCTCCAATCCTAGAGTGGTCCCATCTCTCCAGCTTGCGGGACGCATCCTGATGACTTAACAGGTTGGTGCAGACTCAGGTGGGTCTTGCTGAATGCTGGTGGGAATCTGGCCAGGGGTGTGCAAAGTGGAGGTTCTGGACACGATGTAGTCAGGAGACTGCCTTCAGAAGGCCAAGATGCCTGAGACACAGTCACTGAGAAAAACACAGCATCACTTCTGTGATGGCCCTGCCCAAAACCACAGAAGCCGAATCCCGTCATGAGGAAACACCAGTGAAACTCACAGGGAGGCACATTCCACAAAGCAACTGGCCTGGAGCCTTCAAAGCTGCAGTAGCAGGCCGGACGGAGGAGATGAGCTTGAGGGAATACAGTCATGGGACACAGCATGCCACTGGGACTTGGTGTCGCTGCAAGGGACTTCATTGGAAAAGCTGATGAAGAACTAAGTGCTGGAGGTGGACAATCGATTTCCTCAATGTTAATGTCCCAATTTTGGAATCATAGTGTATATGGTTATGTAGGGAAACACATTGTGTTTAAAAAAAAAAAAAAAAGCCACTGAGCTGTGTGGGTACCACATCTGCAATTTACTTTCAGAAATAAAGAAATAAGGAAGGAAGAAAGGGAGAAAGGGAGAAAGAAAGAAAGAGGGAAAGAAATAGATATCACAGAGATAGTAAAGGAAGGTCAAACTGAAAAAAATGTCAACATCTGGCAAAATTGGAGGAAAGAGCTGTAACAATTCTTTGTGTTCATCTTATGGTTTTGGGGTCCAGAAATGGGGTAAAGCCTCCACCTGCAATGCCAGGTTTGACCTCCAGCTGGTCCACTTTTGATGCAACTCCCTGGTAATGTGTGTGTCTGGGAAAGCAGAGGAGGATGGCCCAAGCCCTTGGGCCCATGCACCCATGTGGGAGACCTAGAAGAAGCTCCTGGACTCAGATAGACTCCATTCTAGTGGTTTGGGGCCATTTGGGGAATGAACCAGCAGATAGAAGATCTCTATCTCTCTCTCTCCCTCTATCCCTCCCTCTCCCTCACTCGCTCTTTCTTCCCCACCTGGTAACACCGACTTTCAAATAAATTGACTTCTAAATATTTTGTGATTTTGCTATGAGAAAGTGAAATTGCATGGAAAAGGTGCAGGTGCCTTTTGCTCAGAAGTGACAGCAATGAGAGCAGTTTCTGTTTAGTTTCTGAGCATATCAGCTGCCGGAGTCAGCCTCGTCTGGCTCCAAGACTAGCTCTAGAGGGGCTGGCCCTGCACACGGAGGCTGGCTTGCTGGGGAGGATGTTGACAGTCCAGCTCCGGGTGGGCTTGCCCGTGTCTCACAGCCTGAGGCCTGCACACTGCAGGGCCGGTCTGAGATCTTCAGTCCTTCTGACCACCACCACCACCCCCATGTCTCACCCTCTCCTACAGGAAGTCATTATCATCTCAGCTACAAGTTCCTGCCACTGCCTGCTCCCTCCAAGGCAGAGAAAACGCCTCTTCAACTACCGAGGAGAGGGCAGAGAGCAAGACTAAATTTAGTCCTGTCCGATTTGAAACTCGGTCTAATCCAACCCTGTTCTCCTGGGGTTTCTTAAATCTGGACAGGCTCAGTCTTTGAGAGTCCTCCTCTCCTTCCCAGGGCAGCGGTGGGCTGAGTGATGGAGGGTGGGGGAATGGACCATGGAGCACTGGCCTATCCCTGAGACCCAGCACCAGCCTTCTAGCTGCAGCCTGTGCACACTGCGAACTGGCCTGGTGCGTCGTGGCTCCAGCTCCCTGAAGCCTGGTGACAACACTGGCAAGTGCATTGCACACACACACACACACACACACACACACATCCGCCTTCCTAGCTCTGTGCCTTCTTCCCAGGGTGGGAGGAGGTAGTTCTTTCTCACTCACTTTGCTGGGCCAGAAACAGGCTCTGCAGCTAGCCCACACCGGAACTGAGGGCATAGGGAAGCGGTCAGATCCCTTAGAGACAGTTCAAGGCTCCTTCCTGTGGGCGAAGAGTCCCCTGGGTGCGCCTGCCCTGCTCCAGCTGTCAGAGCCCTAAGCTTCCCTGGAACCAGAGCCAGGGGTGAACTTTGGCCCAAGAGATCTGGTCCGTGACTGTCCCCATCCTTTCTGGCTACTCTATGCAAGGTCCACCCTCTTCCTTGGGCTGGGTCAAGACCATCCAGAACAGCTCTCTTTGTAAGTCCAAAAGGACAGGGACAAGAGCCTCCCTGTACTTGGTGCCACCCACCCCCACCCCCACTCCACTCCCGCATCAAAGTGTGCAACGTATCTGCCCCTCCCGGGGCTAGGCCTCAGGGGAAGAAGGGCACACATGACCCTCTTTCTCCCAAGTACAGTCCACTAACAAGGCTAGAAAAGGGGAATCTCAGCCTGGCGCAGTAGCCTAGTGGCTACAGTTCTTGCCTTGCACTTGCTGGGATCCCATATGGATGTCAGTTTGTATCCCATCTGCTCCACTTCCCTTCCAGTTCCCTGCTCGCAGCCTGGGAAAGCAGTCAAGGGCAGCTCAAAGCCTTGGGACCCTACAACCGTGTGAGGGGACCCAAAGGAAGCTCCTGGTTCATGGCTTCGGATCAACTCAGCTCCGGCTATTGTGGCCATTTGGAGAGCGAACCAGCGGATGAACAATCTTTCTGTCTCTCCTTCTCTCTCAGTAAATCTAACAACTTTCCAGTAAAAATAAATAAACCTTTAAAAAAAAAAGTGGACTCTCTTCTTTCCCAACTTGTCTTTGAAGTTATATTTTCCTTGAAAGTCAGATTTATGGAGAGTGAGAGGAGACACCAAAAGATCTTCCATCAGATGCTTCACTCCCCAAGCAGCCTCAACAGCCAGAGCTGAGCTGATCCAAAGCCAGGAACCTCCTCTGGCTCTCCCACACGAGTGTAGGGTTCCAAGGCTTTGAACCATCCTTTATTGCTTTCCTAGGCCACAAGCAGGGAGCTGGAAGGGAAGTGGAGCAGCTGGGATACAAACTGGCACCCATATGGGATCCTGACATGTACACAGTGAGGACTTTAGCCACTAGGCTACTGTGCCGGTGTTCTTTGGCCAGGCACATTTGTGGCATGCCGGGTAAAGGAAAATCAGTGAGGAGCTTCAGGGCCCACAGTGGTGCCAGTTAGTGGATGCACCATTCTGAAGGTCAGGGTTCACAAGGGACTCTACCGCTATCCACTCTTACTGCCAGCTCTCCTTATGAAACCTGGTGGTTAAGGCGACCTTTCTCTCAGCCTCTTTCGACAAAGGCTTCATTTCCTAGTGCAATTATTCCCACACAACGGATGAGGAGACTGAGGGGGAGGCTTACAAAGGTGGAGGAATTTTTCCGGAGCTGGACACAGCCATGGGAGGGGAAGTACCAACACAGGTAGTTAAAGTCACTCAGCCCTGGCATCCCGCCCCCATATTCTTGACCTTGACCCTTGTCTCTTGAGGGTAAACCAAGCAGAAAGAGAGAGAGGCAACCATTCACCGGCAGCATGTGTTTTATTGGCTCGTGAGGATGCCGAGGCCAGAGGCAGTTACTTGTCGTCCACCTTGGGGACCCGGGGAGGCTTCAGGGTGTAGGCGAGGCAGCACAAGGAGGCATCCGGACACAGGTGCATGTAGGACTCTTGCCTCGTACAGTAAGTGCGGCAGGCCCCTTGGCCTTGCCAACACCGCTTGAACTCACTTCTCCCTGTGCAGAGGAAGACCACAGATCACCTGTCACACATCAGCTCACCAAGAAGGGGCTGGCCCAGGGGAACTACATGTCAGGAAGGACTCCAAGACAGGCAGTCCGACTCCACAGTCCATCCTCAAAACCTCACCAGACAGCCCCTACATAGAAATCCACTTAACATGTGGTTTTGGTCAGGGATTTTCCATGAGCAATAGAAAAGAGGAGGCTTGCGGGTACGGGGCCTGCGTCCCATGCAGGGGTCTCTGATTGCAGTATGGGAGGGAGCCTTGCCGTCAGTGTTCACTCGACATATGTAACACTCAGGCTGGGGGCTGGGAGTACCGTAATGAATAGCATTGCATTGTCCATGCCCTCCAAGTTTCTCCAGCTGACACGGAACTCGTTTAAAAACCAGGCAAGTAAATTCACTTAGCAGGGCTGGCGGTAAATGATCAAAGTGGAGGAGGATGTGTGGCACAGCGCACGTCCCACACTGATTTCCCTCCTGCAAATCCACTTCTACTTGAGCTCCCTGCTCATGCGAACCCTCGGGGGAAGCAGGGGGTGGCTCAAATCCCTGGCTTCCTGCCTTCTAGGGTGGCAAACCCAGGAGTCTCGGCTGCAGCCTGACCTAGCCCAACTGCTGCACACATTAGGGCAGTGAACCACAAAGTGGAATCTCTCTCTCTCTGCCTTTGAAACAAAATAAAAATATTTTTTAGAAAGGAAATGTTCTGGGTCCAGGGATGGGCAATGGGAGCAGAAGGGAGACATTGGAGAGAGAAGATGTCCACTGGGACAGGCTCGCCTTCTGCAGCAACTTCTCTCACCCATGACCTTGGAGAGACACTAAACAAGCAATGCAGGAGGAGGGCTGCATGGAGGCGGTGGGTTGGGAGAAGAAAGGTTCCGCTAGGTTCCCTTGGATTCAAAGACCCTACGTGCTGCTCAGCTCATGGCCCCAGCCAGCCACAGCTTAAGTCAGGCCTGCCCACCAGTCCATCTTCCCATCTTGCCAAGGGCAGGATCTCAGAGTGCCAGGGGTTGATCTCCCAACTCTACAGGACAGAGTCCTCACACTGAAGAAGGTAGACTCGGCTCAGACTGGCTGAGTCCCCACGCTCACCCGGTCATTCCCAGGTAAGTGACCTGAGCCATGGACACCTCATCCATCCCTATTACTCTCACAGAGGGCAGAGACAGGGTCCCAGCAGCACAGTGCCTGGGGCAGAGTCAGTACCCAAGGAGCAGCAGAGTAGGCTGCCAGAAGCACAGCAGAGACTGGGGCCGGTTGAAGACAACCCACTCACTTTGCAGGTAGAGAAAGAAAGCACCCAGTCCAAGCACCCTCAGCCTTTAGGTGGCGGGTCTGAAGGTAGCACCTGAGCCCCCGAAGGCCGCGAGGGCCATGCCTACACTGAATCATCCTCACGCATGGTCACATCCTGGCTCCTCAGTCACTTGAAATCCCCACTTCCTGTGGGCCATTGTCCCCCACCGTGTTCCTCTGTGCTCCACACTGCACTCCAGCCCACCAGCCACACTCCGGCCTCACGGCCTTTGCTTCTGCTGCTCCCCCGGCCTAGACCCATCTCTGAGTCTGCACTGGCTCATCTCACACAAAAATGACAATAACACAGCCAGCATTTCCTCCAAACGAATTCACTCGGGAGGACAGGATGATTCCCTTCAAAACAAAATTGAAGGGAATTGGCAGTGTTTGAGGTTGGGTGACAAGTACCAAGGAGTTCTTTTATTCTCTTATTTTGTTTGCAATTTTCCTTTAATTCTTTTTTATTCCTTTGAAAGACAGGAAGAGAGAGAGAGATCTTGTATCTGTTGGTTCACGCTCTAAGTGCCCACAACAGCCAGAAACCCAGAGCTTGCAATTCAATCCAGGTTTCTCGTGTGAGGGGCAGAGACTCGGCTACGACCTTCCAGGGCGCACACCAGCAGGAAGCTGCCTGGGAAGCAGAGGCAGCAGGCCTGGAAGCCAGGGGCTCTGCTGAGGGTTGCAGCAGGCGTCCCAGGTTCTGGCTTAACTGCTGAGCATGGAGTGGGCACTTAGCCTGGCAGTTCAAACACCTCTATCCCACGTTAGAGGAGCTGTGTCCCATTCCTGTCTCCAACTTCCTGCTAATGCACACCCGGGGGGAGGAGGGAAGCAGGTGATGACCCTGTAACTGGGGTCCTGCCACTCCCGTGGGAGACCTGGCCAGACTGCCTGGATCCTGGCTTCACCCCAGCCCAGACAGGGATTTGGAGAGTGAACCAATGAATAAGAGCTTTCTCTCTCTCTCTGTCTAAATTGGGCACATAAAAATTTTAAAATGGAAACTGACCTCATTCCTTTATTCTCTAATTTTATATAAGTAAACATTTTTCCATAATAAGAATATATTTTTTAAACTCACCTCATTCATTACATTGTTCTATTTTTACACATATTTCAAATTTTCCAAACTAAATTTAAAAACAAAACCCTCTTCCGAGGACTTTCCCCAGCCTCCCACCAGCCTCTGCATCACCCCAGCCTGGTGTGCATGAGCCACTTAATCCCACATCTGGCCTTTATTCTGCTCAGTGCCTGACATATTATGTGTTACCTTATTCTCTGTCTCCACCAACTACTATCTCAACTCCAGGGAAGCAAGGGCCTTGCCTTCCTGCACAGCTAGAACTCCAGCAACCCTAACAATGCTTGTCACAAAACAAATACGTTCAAAGGAATATTCACTGAGTTAATCCCACTTTGCAGATTATAAAACTGAGGTGCAGGCTGATTTAGCACTTTACTCTTAAGTGAGTGCTGAGGACAGAACTTAGTGCCAGTCAAGGCTCTTCTGTCCTCTGGGACTCGCAAGCCTGCTCCTCACTCACATACACACACACACACACACACACGCACACGCATACGCACCTGGTGGCACATGACCCAGGACTAGCAGGGCCACAGTGAGCAGAAGCAGCCGTGTCATAACCCGGAGCTGAGTGAAGCACGCTGAACCTTGCACCCAGAGGTTCCGCCTTTATTGGACGGCAGATGAAGGCGGGACTGTGGGCAGCAGACCCAAGTGGGAGGAGGTGACCATGTGGTTTCCAGGTTACTTAGAACCTCAGCAAGCACCTGGTGGTGAGCTGGGGCCTGCCGGAGGCTGCTGGGCTCTGAAGCCGGTGGCAGAATCTTCTAAGGCAAGGCCTAAAGCTCAGAAAAACTAGGCTGAGACAGAAAGAAGAGCTGTAACTTTGAGAGACTTTGTCCAACTCCAGCAACCCCCTCTAGTTGCTGTGAGATCATGGGCAAGTTGCTGAACCTCTCTGAATCCCAGACCATCATCCCTAGAGGACCTGCCCCTCTGACAAAGCTAATAGAATGGAGAATTCCCTCCCAGATGCCAAAGATATGGGCCCGGTACACCAGCCCACTCAAACAAGTGTGCATTCAGGCCTGCTCTAAAAGTGAAAAGAATAGAGGCCAGCGCAGTAGTGTATCAGGCTAATCCTCTGCCTGCAGTGCCAGGATCTGCTATGAGCACCAGTTCATGTCTCTGTTACTTTACTTCCATTCAGCTCCCTGCTTATTCCCTGAGAAAGCAATGGAGAATGACTCAAGTCCTTGGGCCCTTGCATCCACATGGAACACCTGAAAGAATGGTTCCCGGCTTCAGACTGGCTCAGCTCAGGCCATTGCTGTCATGTAGAGAGTAAACCAGCAGATGGAAAACCTCTCTCTGTCTCTCCTTTCTCTGTAACCCTGCCTTTCATATAAAAGCAAATCTTTTTTTAATGGGAAGAAAAATAGTACCTACATCATACAGAGGATTAAATCAAATCATATGTCAGGGACCTGGCACAGTAGCCTAGTGGCTAAAGTCCTCGCCTTGCATGCTCCAGGATCCCATAGGGGCGCCAGTTCATGTCCTGGCGGCCCCACTTCCTATCCAGCTCCCTGCTTGTGGCCTGGGAAAGCAATCGAGGACGGCCCAAAGCCTTGGGACCCCATATCCATGTGTGGGGAGACCTGGAGGAAGCTCCAGGCTCCTGGCTTTGGATCAGCTCAACTCCAGTCATTGTGACCGCTTGGGGAGTGAATCAGTGGACAGAACATCTTTCTATCTCTCCTTCTCTTTGTGTATCTGATATTCCAATAAAAATAAACAAATCTTTTAAAAACTCATAACATGTTCTCAAAGTGTCACCCACAGACCAGCCAGCAGCAGCACCTGTTGCTTGTAGGCAATGCGTGCTCTAGCTCAGGTCCAGCGCTCTGAGCAGGACTCAGTCCCTGCAAACCGAGCTCAGCAATCCATCCAAATGATTCCAGTGCAGTCCTACAGTTTGGGACTTTTTTCTTTTTTAAAGATTTATTTTTTATTATTTTTTTATTGGAAAGGCGGATATACAGAGAGGAGAGACAGAGAGGGAGATCTTCCGTCCAATGATTCACTGCCCAAGTGAGCGCAACAGCCGATGCTATGCCGATCCGAAGCCAGGAGCCTCTTCCAGGTCTCCCATGTGGGTGCAGGGTCCCAAAGCTTTAGGCCGTCCTTGACTGCTTTCCAGGGCCACAGGCAGGGAGCTGGAAGGGAAGCGGGGCTGCCAGGATAGAACCGGCGCCCATATGGGATCCCGGCACATACAAGGCGAGGACTTAGCCACTAAGTCATTGCACCAGGTCCAGCAGTTTTTAAAAATTTGTTAGAAATCCCACTTGGATCATTTTTAGATTTACTATGGAGTCACACCAATAAAATGAGCCTGGATCCTGGTTCCATGGGTGGTTGCACCTGCCAGAACTCTCTGGCCACCTTCCATCCCAAACCAGTATCTGTTTCTTCCTCCAGAACACTTAGGAAGAAACTTATAAGCCGGGCCCGGCGTGGTGGCGCAAGTGGTTAAGGTCCTCGCCTTGCACGCCCGGGATCCCATGTGGGCGCCGGTTCTAATTCCGGAAGCTCCACTTCCCTTCCAGCTCCCTGCCTGTGGCCTGGGAAAGCAGTCAAGGACGGCCTAAAGCCTTGGGACCCTGTATCCGCGTGGGAGACCCGGAAGAGTCTCCTGGCTTCGGATTGGCATAGCATCGGCCATTGCACTCACTTGGGGAGTGAATCATCGGATGGAAGATCTTCCTCTCTGTCTCTCCTCTCTGTATATCCGCCTTTCCAATAAAAAAATAATAAAAATAAATCTTTAAAAAAAAGAAAGAAAGAAAGAAACTTACAAGCCATAAGCTGGGGCAGGCTCCTGGCACATCCCACCTGCCACCTGGGATGGTCAGGGTGCTTCCTTCAAGTGGCAGCTCCACTCCCAAACCCAGCTCTCTGGTCATGCATGTCCGAGGAGGCAGGAGGGGGCACCTCAAGGACATGGGTCCCTCCCTGCCAGCCAGGGCAGAGGGCAGGGAGACCTGGATGGATTTCCCAGCTCCTAGCTTTGGCCTGGACCAGCCCCAGCAGTTGCAGGCATTTGGGGATTGAACCAGTGGATGATGATTCATTCTATCTTTGTGTGTGTGTATGTGTGTGTGTGTGTGTGTACGTGCCTGCCTTTTAAATAAAAGTGAAAATCAGGGTTTTTTTTATCAAAAAGTTAAATTATTTTCTAAGCATAAACTGTTGTTAAAGGGGTCTCTAGAATGAAGGGCAGGAACAGGCGCCCCAGCCCTATTCATGCTCAGTCAGTGACTGCGGGAAAGAGTAAATGATGTCAAAATTAGATACGTGGAATTTCGGTCCCTGGGTTCTCCCTGCTTCCCAAGCCACTCCCCAAAACTACTCCTCCAACTAGAGTTGCTCCAGGTCCACGAACGGGAACGAGCCGCGAGTGGGGATCACTGGGAGCAATGATGTGAAAATACAGATTCCCGGGTCCCTCGCCCAGGGCTGTTGAACTCTCCTGGTACCCGGGACTGGGCGTCGTGAGGGCTGCAGTGGGTGCGTCTCATCGCAGATGGAGTCGTCGGAGGCGTAGCGCAGACGGAGCCAGATCCAGGAACCTTGAGCCTTCGTCCTTCCCCTCTTGCGTCCGCCACCCTGGGCGCGAGGTTGGAAGCAGCCGGTCCCACAGAGCTCTGAGCCCGGGAAAACCCGTCCAGCGACCAAAGCC
Organism: Ochotona curzoniae; assembly: GCF_017591425.1. NCBI lineage: Eukaryota > Metazoa > Chordata > Mammalia > Lagomorpha > Ochotonidae > Ochotona > Ochotona curzoniae. The sequence continues at coordinate 16,144,249 of NW_024465894.1, read as the reverse complement.
TTGGGGCAAGGGCCCCGGGGCGGCCCGATCGGGGCGGGGCTGGATGGGGCGGGGTCGCGGCTCCTCCCCCGTCCCCGGCCCGGGCGGCGGGGCGGGCCGGCCGGCTAGAGGGGCTGTGCGCCAAGGCGGGTGCTACAAGCCTGGAGCGCCCGGAGGCGGAGGCGGCGGGGACCCCGGACCCCTCCCCAGGCCGAGGTAAAGTCCCGTGCGCGACCCGCCGCCAACTTGCCCAACTTGGAGCGGAGTTTGCCAGGCGCCGGCAGGGACACGGGAGCCTCACACTGGCGTCCCGAGGCGGGAGCAAGGGTCTTTAGACCCTGGGTTCGGCGGGTTGGGTAGCCTCAGCCAAGGAGCAAACCCCACACCCTCACCCCGGGATCCCGAGACTCACTCCCACCCAGGCCCTGCGGCTGGAAAGGCTCGGACCCAGACTCCAGGGATGGTTGCTCGGGCGCCCCTCACTGCCACCCACGGGGACCTTTGACCCTGGCTAGGACCCGATCCTGGCCACCCAACCTGGGACCCGGCCGGCTTGCGTCTCCCGCCCCCAACAACGACAGCTGGAGGCCTCCTAGCCAGCCGCTCCTGAATTTTTCACACAGGGGGCGGGCCCGACACGCGTTCCCATGGCACCCGGGCACTCAGGTTACCGGCTGGGGAACCCCGGGAGCCCCCTGCCCTACCAGCGCCTACCTGCCCAGGTAGTGCATCTTCCTCAGACTTCCAGGGTTCAGGCGGTGGCAGCAAATCCTCCCACTGGAACCCTCAAATCTCCTTGAACCCCCCAACCCAGAAGTGCAAAAGAAAGAACGATGGAGAAAGGAAGAGAGCCCCAAGGAGGCTTCTGTTCTGAAGGGGGTGGGAGGACAACAGTGTGGACGTCACCTGGCTGCTGGCCTCTGTGTGCCAGAGAAGGCACTGGGGAGTGACCTGCAGCTGGGATGGTCTCTGTGTGTTCACAGCCTCACAGCCTTGCAACTGGACCCAGAAAACTCCTACCCCAAGCGGTTCCCGGGAAGACCATCTCAGCACCCCTTTAGGACACAGAGAAGAGGTGCAAGGCAGCTGGCTCACGGCCCATTTCCCCCTTCTTCTGGAAGGAAGAAAAGGAGTGAAGTCTCCCCACATCATCAAGGATGACACTAAACACACAGCAGGAAGCCAAGACCCCCCTGCGCCGGCGAGCCAGCACCCCACTGCCCCTGTCCTCCAGGGGCCCCCAGCCTGGCCGCCTGTGCCCACCACCGGCCACTCAACCCCAGCACCCACGGCTGGGCCAGTCGGCTTCCCTCAACCCTCCCGCCCGGGTGCCTTCCCCTGCCCCCGACAGCTGGTCCTCAGAATCCAGCGACTCTGAGGGCCCCTGGGAGGCCCTGTACCGCGTGGTGCTGCTCGGCGATCCCGGCGTGGGCAAGACCAGCCTGGCCAACCTCTTTGCAGGAAAGCAAGAACGGGACCTCCATGAACAGCTGGGAGGTAGGGACCCTGGGGGCTGGGCTGGGTCATGGCTGTGGGGGGAGGGAGTGGAGGGTATGAAGAGTTGAAAGTCAAGCCACCAGGTAGGGTGCAGGGCTGCTGAAGATAGCAACTGAACTGTGCTTTCCCATTTCCCACCCCCTGCCACCCCCACCCCAGTTATACAGGGTACAGCCTGCACAATGGCTTGAAACTTGCAGAATGGAATAAGAGATTTGATTTCTCATAGATGAGACATGTATAATTAATTTCCATGTCAGAAGGGGAGTAGTTTTGAATTCCATGAGTGTAAAGAAATGGTGGGCTTCCATTCAGCTCCTTCTGCCTCTTCCAAGGCCACTGCGACTTGTGGCAAAACTAAGATCCTTAGTTGCTTGGGGCCTTGGCTTGCTTGATTCCCGAGCAATGTCAAGAACTAAGAGGGGAGATGGGGTCCCTAAGGACAAGCTGAGGAGACACAGGGTTGGTTAGAAGCAGAGAAGCTGGGGACACCGGCCAGGCTCCTTCTCCAGCCTTGATCCCATGAACACACGCTTGTGACAAGGGTACCTGTATACACCTGTACATGTTACAGCTGTGGGGACAGAGCCCTAGGGAACCCCAGCTTGATGCACAGGCTGAACTGAACCCAGAGCAGGTCTGGGAAAACCCCACCACCCTGCCTTCATTCAAGCAACCAAACCAACCTTCCCAGCACCCACTAACACCCACTAGGCTTTGTACTGGCAGCTGGGGGAGACAGGCACTCCTCCTGGGGGCTCTCTGGCCTATGTGGCAGACAGGTAGCACATGTGTGCAGAGAGCGCCTCCAGGGGGAAGCAGAGGGGCCGTGGATGGGGACCTGGGAGCTAGGGGGGGGGCCCACACCCCTGCCCCAGGCCTGCTTCTCTTCCCTAAGATCTAACTCTCCCCTCACTTACAGAGGGTGTGTATGAGAGGACACTCACAGTGGACGGAGAGGACACTACCCTGCTGGTCATGGACACGTGGGAGGCCGAGAGATTGGTATGGCCCTGCAAGCTGGATTCAGGGTGGGGTGGGGTGGGGAGTGCTGAGCCTGACACCACAGTCCTAGCCCCTCCTGAGGCCCCCGGAGCAGAGCTATTGCAGGGGCCATCCTCAGCCTGCCCTGCGAATGCATACAGCTCCTCAGGAGCCTTTCCAAAGCAAAGATGAAACTCCTCCTAGCCCCAACTCCATCTTTAATCCTGTGGTCCCCACCCAGCAGCCACACCAAGCATGTGCAGCTCCTCCAATCCCCATCACATCACCAAGGGGCAGAAGGAGCGGAATTTGGCACTGCAACATCTCAGGCTGAACCCTGCCCCCTTTTTCTTGCTGGTTGTACAGCTTTGTGCGCAGCTAACTCGCCCATCTGAGTTTGCGTTTTCACAGCTGATAAACGGCTCCATCATTCCTGCACTCCTGCCTTGTTTACGTTCTTAGGTGAATTTACAGAAATGAACGCAGTTTAGAACATTAAAAAAAAAAAAGAAAAAGCTGGATGCAGTGAAGTTCTTAAATGATCATTCCTATCTCCTTCTAAGTTGGTAGCCAGGGAAACAGGCGATTGGAAGGGTGCCCTTCCCTACCCCCACAGAGCGGGAGGATGGCAGCAGATGGTGGACACGTCCAGGCAGGATCGCCTCACCTGGTTTGGCCTGTTCGTGTCTCTCACTACACAGAAATGTGAGGACATCTACCTCAGCAAAGACCAGAACCTGAAAATCACATGTGCCCCATCTCACAGAGGGTTGGACCCATCCCCCTGACTCTAAAAGAAGCCCCGCCCAGAGGGCAGGGCCTAGGAGGGCCCTGCTGGGTGATGGACCGAATAGCTAAGGCAGCTCCTCTGGCAGATCCCCCAGTGGCCCTGTAGGCCGCTCCTTCTTCAAAGTATGAGAGGACCCCACGGGGCTGCAGGGCCCTTGTCCTAATGATGGTTTGCCAGGCAGCAGGTGGAAGTGATCTCTGTTTCAGCATTAGCCTTGCACTCAGCCCTGCACATGAGTCACAACGTAGGATCAGAACAAGACCAGCACAGTGGCTCTTCCAATTCCCACTCTGCCCACTAAGGAAGCAGCAGCTCAGAGAAGCAGATGTGCCCAAAGCACTCTGCTAGAAACCAGATTTTAAAAACCCAATCAGCCAAGTCCCAGGGCCTCCCTACTCTCACACGCTATGGTTGGCCCTGTCCATCCCTCCCAGCCCTCCAAGTCCACCTGCAGCGGAGGTGTCACTCATTCATTCCTTCATTCAATCATGGGCCCAGATGCCGGAGACACAGGGTTGAATCAGCTAGACATGTGAGCTGGCCTTATGGAGCTGGTAAGGAGCAAGGGGTCTACCACAAGTGGAGTCCAGTAAGTTAACAAGAGTGACCAGGGAGCCAGAGTGCTAGACAGAAGGCAGGAACCTGCCTGACAAGACCCAGCTTGCTGTGGGGCCCTGAAAAGGTTTTTTCCTCTTTCCTTGGCCTTTGGCTTCCCTACCAGCAAACGTTTCCTTGGTCAGTGACTGCAAAGGGAGCTCCCAAATGGGGCCAATGCTATAGCAGCCATGGAGCTAGCCTCCATTCCTCCCACGCATAGGCTAGACAAGACTCCAACATCAGAGAGGCAGAACCAGGCAGAACCAAAGGAGCCCTTCACCCATCCGGTGGTACCCTAGCTTGGCAGACCATGCATGGGGCACCTGGCAAGTATTACAAATCAGATTCCCCAGGGACAGGTGTTGGTTGCAATGTTAAAGATGCCATATCAGAGTTCAAGTCCCAGTTCCACCCCTGACCCCGGCTTCCTGTAAATGTGCTCCCCAGGAGGCAGCAGTGGATGACTCCAGTATTTGGCCCTCTGCCAGCCAGACCTGGATTGAGCTCTGGGCTCTGGGCTTCAGCCTGGGCCAGGCCTGGTTGATGCAGGGTTTTGAAGAGTGAACCACTGGGTGGAAGGTCTCTGTTTTTCAAATAAGATAAAATATATAATTTTTTAAACAAATTCTCAGGCCTCACCCCAAACCTAAGAACCTCTGAAGGCAGGATGGGGGGAGGGGAAAGGGCCTCAAGACTCCATTCTACAGATGGAGATACTGAGATCCAGGGGGAAGACCAGGGCAAGGACACCGGCCCCGGATCTGTCACTTTCCTATTTCTCCATCTCATTTGGTTATCAGAGAACTGGTCCAGCTGCTTCCCCACGTACAATGGAAGCTTCCACAGCACACGGCTCTCAGGTTTCTCCACGTCAAGTCTCAGTTCTGACTCTTGCCTTCAGTTGGAGTGTCTTCTCTCTTATTGGGCCTTCTCACACTTTTAAACCTGCTCCCCTATCTACTGTGAAACCCCCTCCCCTGCCAGGCTTCTCCCCCGTCCAAGCCCCTGGCTTGTGCAGATGCCCTTCATAGGGCTACTGGACATTGTACTAGCCCTCCATCTGCATAGGCTCCCGCCCAGGAGCCTCTTGAGAGCAGGAACTGTCTCAGGGAGACCCTCACTGCCCTTCCCTACATGGTCCCGGCCCAGAGGACTGTTCCTGACAAGAGCTCACCACCTAGAATGGAAAATCAAAACCATCCCAGTTCTTACCTTTCCTTGATCAAACAACCAGAAAAGATTTCACTTTTTAAAGTGCTCCTGGCCCCCTCCTAGCCCATGATGAACTTCAGGTCCACAGTTGCTACTTCAACACTCCCCAAGTCCCCTCAAAAGCAGGTAAAAGAGCTGAGCCAACCAACCTGAGAGCTTCTTAGCAGGAGAGGGAACCAAGTAAATCATGTGTCCCCAGGGCCTGGCCCACAGGAAGAAGTGGAGAAGGGGAGGATGCCCCTGAGGTCTGGTCATCAGTCCGATGTTTCAGAGAGACCAGGTGACACTGGGAATTTTCCCAAGGTGACATTGGAACTCTTGGCAAAACCTGCCTCCCATCCCAAGCCATTAGACCAGTCCAGCCCCAGGCGCTGCCTGAGCATCGACCTGGGTCCCCTCTCCTGCAGGAAGAAAGCTGGAAGCAGGAACAGGGCCTGCAGGTGGGCAGTGCCTACGTCATCGTCTATTCCATCGCAGACCGGCGCAGCTTTGAGAGCGCGTCTGAGCTCCGCATTCAGCTGCGGCGTGCGCACCAGGCTGACCACGTGCCCATCATCCTGGTCGGCAACAAAGCCGACCTGGCCCGCTGCCGGGAAGTCTCCGTGGAAGGTGAGTCCCACACGCCACTGGCTGTCCCAGCATCTCCTCCACGCCCTTCCCCTGGGAATGGCCTGCCCCTCCCCTGTCCAGCAGCCAATCCCTGCCCCATCTCTCAGCCGGCCTTCCTGTCCTGGAGTGGCATCCCCACCTTAACCTGGGCCAAGCCCTTCTCTATTCCCATTCAATCCGTCTTTTCGCCAATTGCCAGAATGTTCCAGAAGCAGGGCTGGCTTGTCGCTTCTCTGCTCAAAACGTCCCCTGTGGTTCCTTAATTACAAACACGTTATCCACCAGACATGATAAGCCCAACGCCCACAGTCTTGGCAAGCACTTCCATTTGAGAACTTGGAGGAAAAAAAATACTGCTCCAAATTACAATGGGAAAATTATGCATTCAGATTTCACAAAGTTGTATATAGGGTCAGCCAGCAAGTATAAGCCAGACTTTTAATGTTGTAGTAATAGGAAGGTGTACATTTTAATAAATTCAGCTCATCAGGTAGGGCTTGTGATGTTAAAATAGCCGCACTCAAGAGGTAAGATCTTAACAATGCGGACAATGGGGCTCGGAGAAGGAAAGCCAGCTCAGCGCCTCCAGCCATGATGGCTCATCACAGGCCCGGCCTCCCAGTCCAGTGGCAGCTTTTGGTAGATTTTGTTAAAATTTAGGTTACCAAGACCTCACCCCATGCATACCACTCTGAGTCCCCACGAGTGGGCCCAGGAATCTGCCTTTTTAATAAGCTATCTGAGGTCATTGCTAGCATGGATTAGAACACATGCGTACCTGGCATTTAACCTGGTCCCCACCTCGGCCCGGCTTCCCCGTCTTCCCTAGCTTCATTCTACTATCAGTATCAGTCACTGGTCTGTGAGCTAACTCCTGGGAGCCCAGTCTGATGCCTCTGAGCTCCCCGACACCTGCACAAAATAGAGGAGCAAGTGCCTCATTCAAACTCAATGCCCCTCTTCCTGCCTCTGTCTCTGCCTGCCCGAACCCGCCACCCACCCCGATCAGAGGGCCGCGCCTGTGCTGTGGTGTTCGACTGCAAGTTCATCGAGACGTCAGCCGCTTTGCAGCACAACGTGGCCGAGCTCTTCGAAGGCGTGGTACGCCAACTGCGCCTGCGCCGCCGCGACAGCACTGCCCAAGAGCCACCTGCGCCCCGCCGCCAGGCCAGCCTCGGACAGCGCGCTCGTCGCTTCCTGGCACGCCTGACGGCCCGCAGTGCCCGCCGCCGGGCGCTCAAGGCCCAGTCCAAGTCCTGCCACAACCTGGCGGTGCTGTGAGGCCTCCTTCTCTGCTGAAGTGGCTGGACACTGAGGTGCCATCTGGCCTCCACCAATGCCACCAAAGAGGAAAGAGTCGTCCCTCCTGGAGCCTGTGTCATGGGCCGCACAGAAGGCCTGGGCAGCTCCCAGAGCCAGAACCTTGGTGACTGTTCTGCCTCCGGAAGCCATGAACAGACTATGAGAACTAAGCTTCAAATGGGCATGAAGTGGGGTTTTGTACACGGTGAGGGTATTTCTGTAAGTTTTCTCTGTCGCTGGGCCCTGGCCAACCCTGGGAAACACTCACAATAAACCAGTCTGGCCGAATGCCCTGTCTGAACAAGCTGACCTCTCCTTACTGTGACTGCACTTCCTGACCCATCTTCAACTCTGGCTGCAAACCTGTTTAGCCTACGGCCTGGGTGTCATAGCCCATCCTTAGCTGGTTGGACCAGCTGCGCACTCGGCCACTTCTCCCAACCTGGGTGCAGTGCCTACCTGGGTCTTCGTGAGGCTAATTGGGTATGATGAGCTGTTGTCTTCTTGACCTTATTTATTTACTATTTGAAAGGAAGCATTAACAGAGAAGAACAGAGAGATCTTCCATCTTTTAGTTCATTCCCCAGATGGCCACAGAGACAGGGACAGGGCCAAGCCGAAGCCCATGGAACCAGAAGCTTCATCAAGCTCTTCTACCTGAGTGGCAGAGGTACACCTGCTTGAATCATCCTCTGCTGCTTTCCCAGGTGCATTAGCAGGGAGCTGGATCAGAAATGGAGCAGCCGGGACTTGAACCAGCACCCATGTGAGATGCCTTCTTAGCCCATTTTTTAGCATAGATTGGTAGAATTATAAAATGTTATCTGGAGCCACTCATCCTGGTGAAATGACAGCTTCTGCTTGTTGAAAACATAGGATATGTTAAACCATTGTGACTATTGTTCATCCTTACACATCCGTGAGGAGGGTGGTACTGTTCACCCTATCTTTCCGATTGGGAGACTAAAGCACGGACATCATGAGGCTTGTGGTCATGACTGTGGACACTGTGAGGGAGGGAATTCCAGCTCAGTCTGCGCCCAACAGCCTTTTTGAAATGCAGTTACGGAGAGAGATCTTCCATCTGCTGATTCACTCCACAACTGGCCACAATGCCCAGCAGGAGCTTCTTCTGGGTCTCACACATGGGTTCATGGCCCCAACCAGTTGGCCATCCTCCACTGCCCTCCCAGGTACATTCACAGGAAGCTGGATCAGATTTAGAACAGCTGAGATTTGAACTGCTTTCTCCCAAGTCCTCTTCAAGAATGTACCAGTGGACTTGATATTGCACTGCAGTGGCTTTGGCTGCCATGCTTGTGACTCCTGCATTTAGAACACCCATTTAGGTCTTTGCTGCTCTGCTTCCAATGCATCACCCTGCAAATGCAGCTGGCAAGGCAGCAGGTGGCGGTTCAAGCACTCAGGCCATGCCACTAATGATGGAGTTCCTTCATTCTGCTGCAGCTATCTGGGGAGTGATCAAGTGACTGTAAGATCTCTCCCTCTCTCAGATCCTCTCTATCTCTCTCTCTCTCTGACACTCTGCTTTTCAAATAAATAAACGTTTCTTTAAAAAACAAAAAAGGAATATGACAGAAGCTCTCCTGGTTCTTAGGAAAATGGACAAACACAATTTTGTATGCAATAAGGTGGGGTCAGCGCATGAACTCTATGAAAATCCATTCATCAATCCCTAGAACGGACCCAGTATAGTCCAGTTCACCCATTTTCCCAATGTGGAAACTACAGCCCAGAGAAGAGGAGTGTGCAACCCCAGGTCACCCAGCCAATGTGACCCAGCCTCTTTGGCCCTCCCTTCAGCCTTGCAGTGAGGGAAGAAAGAGTGAGCCGTCCAGCCTGGCTAGGGACATGAATGGGTGTTAGGGGTCAGGTCAGGAGTTTCCAGTCCAAGGGAAAGGGGTGTCAGGACTTGAAGAAGAGAACAAGCTGCGAGTGATTCGTTTTGGACCGTTGTGTCCCTGATGCTTGACACCCCTGCCCCCTACCAGCTGCTGGCGCAGATGCCTCAGCACCACACATGGGCCACTACGTCCCAGCCGCCCAGAGCTGATGCAGTAGTGAGAAAGATCCAAATCCCAGAACCATACGCTCCAGCAGCGACCTGTCCCATCCAGTCTGGCAGAGAGGGGGAAGGGGGCACACCAATGGCACAGATTCCCCATCCCAATTCCAGCCCCTGGAAGGAAGGAGGAGGAGGGTCTTCCCCCCAGCCCAGGCTGTCTCTGGCCTGTGGTCAGGGGGGAGGGGCTGGAGCTGTGGAAAGTTGGCAGAGACAGCCGGCAGCAGCCGGGAGAGTGGAAAAAATGATATCAAACCCGGAAAAATGCAGACCGGATGGAGGGCCGGAGTCAGCCCTGGGAGGTGAAGGGGGGAGGAGGGGAAGGAGGAGGTCGCTGCAGCCACAGGCTGAGAAAGGAGAGGGGCCCAGGGCGTCAGTGCAGGAGGCACCTTCAGAAAGCTGAAGACAACTGCTGCCCCCCCTTCCTGCTCCATCTGTGATTAGCTCCTGAGGGTGCGCTGGGTGCAGGGCCCAGGGCCAGGCTCTGGGGAGAGGCAGTAAGAAAAAAAGAGGAAGCCAGCAGCTCGGGTTCCCAAGAGGGACACCAGACTCGCCACCAAGTTATAAAATGTGTTCGGCTGACAACTCAGGGTGCCCCACGGCGGCTCTGGAGACACTTCAGTCCAATCCCTCTCAGCTCACCGATGGGCACTGTGCAGGCCAGGGAGGGAGCTTATCCCAGGCCATGCAGGACACGGAAGAAAGAGGTGAGGATAGTACTGGAAGGAAGAAAGGAGAAAGAAAGGAAACCAGGCAGGAAATGAGGAGAGCAAGCAGCCCTCGGGGCAAGAGAGAGGCGTGGACCTTGAACTAGGGCCCTCTCTGTCCAAACCCTCTCTCTCCCCTCACATCTCTGTGCTTTGATTTCCCCTCCTACAAGTAAATTCAAGTATGATGTCAGGATTAAATGATGTAAAAAGTGCTCAGAATTCTCCCTGTGCCTAGGCAGAGTCACTAAATGTTGGCTTAAGACGTTGTGGGACACAGGTTTGTGAAGGGTGAACTATGTCCAACCTAGGGGCACGTGCTAGGGAGTCGGCCCAGCAGTGAGCCTAGAGGACTCCAGGAAAACCCCTTTCCCTCTTAGGATTCAACTTCCCCACCTAGGCAATGAAGAGGCCAAATGGGAATGTGTGTGCTTGTATAACCACGTGTGTGATCTGTCTGCCCCGTGAAGGTTTCCTGAGACCAGGGCCCTCAGTACTGCTTTGGCCCCAGCACCTGCACCCATGCCTGGCTTATAACAGGTGCTCAGCAAACACTCTGTGAATGGATTCATTAACCAGCCTATCAACCCAATCTTTCTAACTCTAGATAGCCGTCAGCATAGCAAGTCCAGGAAAGCACATGAGAAAACCACAATTTGGGTTGGGAAGAGCTCACTGTACTTTGAAAAAGTCCCTTGTCATCCATAAAAACAAACAAAAAAAGGACCTTGTTTACATGCTTTCTGTATGTCACTGTGGTGCCCCATGCTGTAAGCTGGCCACACATTTTCTGCTTTTATCATCACCACAATTCTTGATCTAGGTACCACTTTGTAGGTGAGCATACTGAAAACCCAAGAACTGGGTCCAACTACACAGCAGGAAAAGGGACTGAGCATGCACACCAGACCAGCTGCCAAGAAGCAGGGAGGAAGTGCTACCTTGAGGCTGTGGCTGAGGAGACAGAGACCCAGAACAAGGAGATGAAGTGTCTAAGTCCAGATCCATGCAGTAACAGCAACCAGCGATTATGTTCCCCTTATCACACGCTGGGTTTTGTTCCAAGTGCTTAATCCTCCAAGTGTTTAGTCCTCAAAACTGGTGACAATTTCCAGAAGGAGGAACTAGCACAGAGTGGTACAAGACCCTGCCAAGATTGCACAGTGAGTAAATAGCAGAACCAGAATCTAGAGATGTCTAGTCCTGTCTATTGTGCCATTTCTTTATTGATACAACAAGCCCAGAGCGGGCTAGTGTAAAAGCAAGCAGTTGGGTACTGCTGTTGTGGTGCATCAGATTAAGCCATTGCATGTAATGTTGGCATCCCGTATGGGCACCAATGTGAGTCCAGCCACTCCACTTTCAACCCAGCTCCTTTATAATGCACCCTGGAAGGCAGCAGATGAGAAACCAAGTGCTTGGTCCCCTGTACCCTAAGTGGGAGACCCAGATGAAGCTCTAGGCTCCTGGCTTCAACCCAGTGCAGCCCCAGCTGTTGCAGCCATTGGGGGGGAAGGATCAGCAAATGGAAGATCTCTCTGTCTCTTTGTGTCTCCCTCTCTCTGTAACTCTGCTTTTCAAATAAATAGATATGAAATAGAGAAATAAATGGAGCACCTCTTTCTCCTGCAGCCTGGGCTGGAGACAGACTCAAGAATGAAGACACTGAGCGTGTCCTCAAATTGCCAGCTGGGACTTTCCACCTTGAAGGAAGGATCCTGTTATGGAAAAAATGATAAAGCTCTGGAAAGATGAATGTCTCCCTAGGGGCCCCCGAGTCTCCTCACAGTCCCCCCTCTTGCTGTAGGGGAGGGCCACAAACTGTGCCTGCCTGCTGGAGCAGAGGAGACGGAGGCCACCTGGAACGGGAGACAGCCAGTGGGCTGCTGTGAACATTGGGGCCCACTGGCCTAGCAAGGGAGTTGCTGTTTCTCAGCCAGGGGGCTTGAAGCTTCTGCTTTGTGCGATGCCGACTAGGAGTCAGGGTGGGGCCAGAGAGCCCTGTCCTCAGATGGGAGGACGTACGAGGGTCTGGAATTACAAGGGAAGGTCTCAGGGTCTGCGGCCTCCTTGCTTCCCTGGGCAGATACGGGCAAGACCGTGCACTCTGGAGGAGGGCAGGGAGTGCAGCGGGCACAGCTGCCACCTCTGCCACGTCCACATCCCGGGGCTGGCAGAGAAGAGCAGGGAAAGGTAGGAGTGAGAGTCCAGGAAAACTCATGCACAGCTGCCTCGTAAAGATAAAGAATCTCCCCGCTCTGTTTAGGACCACACGATCCCAGACAAATCAAAACACACAGAGCAGAAAGGGCTAAGCCAGAAATCTCTGTGATGGCCTCTGCCTCAAGGATTGTTTGAATATTCTAGTTCAGCAACTTGAAAAAATATACAAGTTAGTTTCAACGTGAGCATGATTCCTTTCCGTTCAGTTCAGGGTTCAGTTAAAAATAATACTAATGACAGGGTTGGAAGCTCTGGGTTCAGAATGTATGTGGTTTTCCCCAGTTCCATCTGGTTCAAGTTCAAGGCTAGAGTGTGTGTGTGTGTGTGTGTGTGTGTGTGTGTGTGTGTGTGTGTGTGTGTAGCTACATTTCCATGCTTCAGAGATGTGATGTGACAGTGATGGGAAAACAAAGATTTTTGGAACCGGAAGAAATTGTTGCACAATCTCACCTCAGGCAGTTGAAGCTCTGGGAAACTTCTTCAACCTCCTTCCCTTCATCTTGAAAATGGAGGTAATAATTTCTATCCCATAGAATCAAATGAGATATTTAATATCTAAGAAAGAGGGGTTGGTGCCACAGCATAGTAGGTTGAGCTTCCATCTGTGATGCTGGCTTCCCATGTGGCCACTGGCTCAAATTCCTGCTGTGCCACTTCCCGTGGAAAGCGCCTGGGAAAGCAGCAGAAGATGGCCTAAGTCCTTAGACACGTGGGAAACCCTGATGGAGCTCCTGTCTCCTGCCTTTGGATTGAGCCAACTCTGTTGTGGCGCCCATTTGAAGAGTCAACCAGCGGATGGAAGATTCCCTCTCAACTCCCACTGTCACCCTCCTCTGTAAATTTTACTACACAAATAAATAAATAAATGCATCTTAAAAACACACACACACTCTCTCTCTCTCCACTTGATGTCGGTCCCCCAAGCTTTGGCTCATGTCTCTCGGGGTTGGTGAGCACACAGTCAGATTGCCATTTGCTGCCTGATGCTTGCCTATCACGAGCTCCATGCATTGCAGCTGTTCATGTTTTTCCATGTGTTTCCTTATACTTTGTTCTACAATACAGTCTCTGAAGCATACGTGATTTTTTTTTAGACTTACTAATTTTTTTTAAAAGGCAGATTCACAGAAACATCTTCCATCCACTGGTTCACTCTCCAAATGGCCACAACAGCCAGAGATGAGCCTTCATCCACATGGGAGACCTGGAAGAAGCTCCTGGCTCCTGGCTTCAGCTCAACTACAGCTGTTGCAGCCACCTGGGGAGTGAACAAGCGGATAGAAGATATTTCTCTCTGTATCTCCTTCTCTCTTTATGTCTGCCTTTCCAATAAAAAGATAAAATGCATATTAAAGAAATATATATTTTTAAAAATATATAAACCAGCATTGTCAGGCACCATCAGTGACAAAGCAGATAAAGCCACCATCTGCAACGCTGGCATTGCATATGGACACGAGCTTGCCTCCCAGCTGCTCCGCTCCTGATCCATCTCCCTGCTAATGGGAGTGGGAAAAGCATCAGCGATGGTCCAAGTGTTTGGGACTCTAACACCCACAAATGAAGCTCCTGGCTTCAGCCTGTCCCAGTTGTGCCCAGAGGATGCAATCTCATTCATTCTCTCTCTTTCTGTAACATCTTACTTTCAAATAAATAAATCAATCTCTAAGACAGCTAGGAAGCTAGGCCTTTGAAAAGTTTCCCAAGTCTTAATAGTATTGCTAATTCCAATTTTTAAAACCTTCAGTGGGACATGTCCCCCAGCCACTGGCAAAACATGTTCAGCAGTCAAATTCTGACCAGAGGCCGATGCTTACCACCTCTGGTCTAAACCCAAACAGCGGTGGAGCAGCACATCCCCAGCCACCGCTGTGCACGCGGCCTCGCACCACACAGTCAGTGAATGACTGGCCAAAACATCATGTTCCTTGGACTGAGCCCTCCCCCTTCTCCTTTAAGAGTGCCTCTTCCTGACTTTTGGAATGCCACTTGTGCCCAGTGCCAGGTGGTAAACTTTCTAAATTGAACTTTGAACTACAGTCATGTTTTTAAAGAATTAATCAAAACAACAGAGAATATATGATTTTTTTTAAAGAAGTAAAGCATTTATCAGTGAATCTGCCCACAGCTGCACACAACAGAAATCCTTATAAGAACATTGTCTAACAAGATGACAGAAGCAGGCAATTTGGGGCTTGATTCATCAGTCCATAAATATTAAGACACTGGGCCTGCATCTTCATAATTTTCCAACTGTGTCATTCATGGTTGTTACATGAGTGGCTCAAGCCCAAACACCATTTTGTTTTTCATTTGTTTGAATTTTTTTTTAAGATTTACTTATTTAAGGCTAGTGTTGTAGTATAGTGAGTTAAGCCACTGCCTGAAATACCAGCATCCCATGTGTGCACCAGTTTGAGTCCCGGCTGCTCCACTTCCAATCCAGCTTCCCGTTAATACACTTGGAAAATATCCCAAGCACTTGGGTCCCTGCCACTCATGTGGCAGACTCAAATTGAGTTCCAGACACCTGAGTTCAGCCTAACTTATAGCCATATTGGGGGTGAACCAGCAGATGGAAAATTTTCTCTCTCTCTCTGTCAAATAAATAAATAAACAAACCTTAAAAATAAATAAATTTATTTATTTATTTATTTATTTAAAAGGTAGAATGACAGAAAGAGAAGAGACAGAGATCTTCCATCCTCTGTTTTCATCCCATGTGGTCCCAGTAGCCAGGGTTGAGACTGTCTGAAGCCAGAAGCCAAGAAATCCATCAGGGTCTCCCATGTGAGTGGCAGGGGCCCAAGTGTATGGATCCTCTGCTGTTGCTTTCCCAGGAGCATTAGCAGGGAGCTGAATGAGAAGTGGAGCAGCCAGGACTTGAGCACATATTCTGATACCAGATGCTGGCTTTGTAACCAGCAGCTTCAGTCACTGCACCACAATGCTGGTCCTTCAAACACCATTTTCTCGTGCCAGTATCCCAAGAAAGAATGGGATAGAAATCAAAAACAAGTTCTCTTTTCTCAAAGAGGAAAATGCTACCCCAGAGGTTTCCCTTTATATCTCATTGGTCAAATGGAGCTGTGACCATTCCTTATTGGCCAAAATGATGGAGATGGCCATACCATCATTGGGCCAACCAAGACTCATTCCATTCTGGGTCTCCCATGTGAGTGTTGGGGTCCAAGCACCTGGACCCAAAGCACTTGCTTTACCCAGGCTATTGGCAGGGAACTGGATCAGAAGTGGAACAAGCAGGACACGAACCAGCACCCATATGGGATACCAATGTTGCAGTCGGTAGCTTTCTCCATTACACATCATAATGCTGATTCATAAATGTATCTTTTTAATTACACTTTGCATAAATTTTTAAAGTGCTAACATACATGTGGCAGATGTTTGTCCAGTTTTCTTGTCTTCACATTATTAGAGCCATGATTTTACTCTCTTGTTCTGTTCTCCATTGAATCTTCAAGGCAGTGACTGATTCTTAAAGGAGGGACATACAGATCAGTGATGAACCATAACATGAAAGGAAAGGTTAGCTGGGAAGGCAGAGCACCAGAAATAATTTCATTGATCCCAAAACAAAGCTAAGGAACAGGTGTTTGGCCCAGCAGTTAAGACTTCTACGCCCTCTGCTGGACTACCTGCATTTGAAATCGACTCGAGTCTATGGCCATACCATCCTGAAAACACCCGATCTCTGAAATCCACTCTGGCTCCTGGCTTCAGCCTTCTGCTAATGCATCCTAGGAGGTTACAACAATGACTCAAGTAACTGGGTCCCTGCCGCTCATGTGAGAGACCTGGATTGACTTCCCAGCTCCTGGCTTTGGCCCAGCCCCAGCCTAGTCACTGCAGGCATTTGGGGGAGTATATCAACAGATGGAAATTCTCTCTCCCTCTTGAATAAACAAATATTTTTTAAAAGAGCTAAAAATAACAACCAAACAACAAGCAGCTGCAGCAGGAAGAATGGCCCCCTTCCTTTGATGAGTCACTGCAGCATATGCGCATGGTGCCTGCAATTGTCGCCTTCATCTTGGAATTATGATGGGATCTAGTCAGACAGTAGCAAAACAGAAGGAGACGAAATAGCTGTGGCCTTGATCATGAAGTCCAGCCACAAAGCTGACCAACCCTGAAGCTCCCTCACCTCTGCACTTGCTGTTATGTAAGATAATACGTCCTCATTGCTGACGCAAATCATCCATTTGATACACACACAAGGAGGGGACTTTAAAAGGTTAGTGGAAAGATGGAATTAAAAGATCATGCGGGGTGGGGTCAATGTTGTGGGTAGCCACCACCTGTGATGCAACGTCCCATGTGGGCACTGGTTCAAGTCCCAGTTGCTCCACTTCTGATCCAGCTCCCCGATAATGTCCCTGAGAAAAACTGCAGAAGATTGCCCATGTCCTTGGACCCCTGCCACCTAGGTGGGAGACCCTGATGGAGTTCCAGGCTCCTGGCTTCAGCCTGGCCCAGCCTCAGCTGTTGCAGCCAGCTGGGGAATGAAACTGCAGGTAGAAAATCTTTTGCTCTTTTTCTCCCTCTTTCTCTGTAACTCTGCTTTTCCAAGAAATAAATATACCTTTTAAAAAAAATAAAACAATGGGCAATTCTCTTTTGAGGTATCCTGTGTTCATTCACATCTGAGTTTGCACTCTTTTGCCTTTCAACAAACCAATGTGCAGAATCAGCCTTATGGTGCCACGTGTTAAGCCACCACCTGTGTCACCAGCATCCCTCATCAGAGCTCAAGTTCAAGTCCTGGCTGTTCTACTCCCAATCCAACTCCCTGCTAAGATGCTGATCTAAGTGTTTGAACCCCTGTCTCCCATGCGGGAGACCAGGGTGGAGCTCCTGGCTCCTGATGTCCCACCTTGCCCAGCCCCAGCTCTTGTGGCCACCTGCAGAATAAATTAACAGAAGATCTGTTTCCCTCTTTCTCTCCCCACCCCCTTCTCTCTTTGCTACTCTGCCTTTTAAATTAATAAGGGGACTGGTGCAGTAGACTAGCGGTTAAAGTTCTCGCCTTGTAAGCACCAGGATCCCACATGGGAAAAAATTTCCTTAACTTAGATAAATAAGGGGGTGGAATCTTTTGATAATTTTTGAAACAAAAATGTCAAAACAGTAAGGTGGGAGTGGGGGTTTGGTGCATGACACGCATGGGACACGCAGCCCTGGAGCACTGAATCCTGAATGAAGGCACCCCTCCTGACTCCTGCTTCCTGGGAAGTGGGACCTGATGCCTTAGATAGTTGGGTCCCAACAACCCTGGGGCGGGGAGGGCGGGAGCAGACTGAGTTCCTGACTCCCAACTTCAGCCTGGCCCTGCACCAGTTGTCACAGGCACTTGGGATCTGAATCAGCCCACAGAGGTCTATGTCCACCTGTCTATCTCTCAGCCTTCAAAGAAATACCATTCAGAGCCCAGCACGATAGCGCAATGGTTAAAGTCTTCGCCAAGTGCAATAGCCTAATAGCTAAATCCCCTCCTTGCATCTACCAGGATCCCACATGGGCACCAAGCTGCTACTACTTCCCATTCAGCTCTCTGTCTGTGTCTGTGGCTTGGCAAGCAGTGGAGGATCATCCAAAGTCTTTGAATCCTGCACCCATGTGGGAGATTTGGAAGAAGCTCCTGGCTCCCAGTTTCAGATGAGTTCAGCTCCAAAATTGGGGGCCACTTGGAGAGTGAATCAGCAGATGGAAGATCTTTCTCTCTTTGTATATCTGCCTTTCCAACAAAAATTAAAAATAAAAATACATTTAAATTTTTAAAAATAATATTTACCAATTTTTGCTGGAAAGGCAGATTTTAAATAGAGAAGAAGAGACAAAGAGAAAGATCTTTCATCCACTGACCCATTCCTCAAATGGTCACAACAGCTGGAGATGAGCTGATCCAAAGCCAGGAACCAGGAGCTTCTCTGGGTCTCCTATGTGGGTGCAGGATCCAAGGACTTGAGCCATCCTCTGCTGCTTACCCAGGCTATAAGCAGGAAGCTAGGTTGGAAGTGGAGCACCCATTTCACAAACCAGTGCTCATATGGGATGCTGGCATCACAAGATAGAAAATTAGCTTCCTGAGCCATGGTGCAAGTCCCAAAAATACATTCTAATTCCTCCTGTTGGGTATCTTATTCTCACAATGTTGGTTAGGTCACAGGGGTTGATCACATTCAAGTCTTGTCTACACTTAAGTGTCTCTGTGCCTACTTGATTGGGCCATTGCTGCAAAGCAATATAATTGAAACATCCACCTATAGTTGTGAATGCTTCTACGTCCCCTTGCAGTCTGTTGACCTTTTCTTTCACCTGCTTCCTGGCTTATTCCTGGCTCCACACCATGGGTGAGCATACCTTCCCCCACAGAAGGACATGAAGGGAAGTGGGAATGTGCAGCCCTTGCTCCCAGCGAGGCGGTGGCCACTCTCACATATGTGTCAGTGGAGATGGCCAGAGCCACACCTTCCAAAGGGCAGTACGGGTCCCCCTCTGGCAGGCCCAGCCCCATCGGCCACCCACAGGGCTCTCTGTGCTTGCTCCTGTATTGGGGCCCAGTTCCCTACTCCCTGGCCCACGCTGGGTCTTCCAGTGCTTTTTCATTTGATTTTCCCTTGGGAACAGGCTGAGAGAAGGTCAAGAAGAGAGACATTCGCTGCCTACTTTGCATTTTCCCATTTATGACAAAGTTGAGCATTATTCCTCTCGGGGACGTTGCCCTCAGCCGCCCAAACCCCAACAAAGCCATAAAATGACAGCTTCGGAGGGCGGGGTTATCCAAGCCTGCTTTGGGAGGAGGCGTGTTATTCCTTCCAGTTACCAGAGTCTTGCTTACACCAGGACATCTGCAATCAGCCAAATCTGAATTGGAATCCTTCTGGCTCAGCCACTTGCCAGCTGTGACACCTCAGGCAAGTGACCTGGCCTCTGAATGTGTGGATTCTCGGTTCTACAAACAGGATGATAGGTAGTTTGCACGGGTATTGTGTGGACCAGAAATCAGCTGGATAGGAGCGCGCACTGTGGCATGGAACGTGAAGCCACTGCTTGGGAAACCTGCATCCCACAGAGGCATGCTGGCCGCTGTGCTTCTAATCTAGCTTCCTGCTTATGCTCCCGGGAAGCAGAAGATGGTAGCTCCCATGCTTGGGCCACTGCCACCCATGTGGGAGACCCAGACAGAAGTCCGGGATCCTGGCTTTGACTTTGGCCAGCCATGGCTATAGTGGGCATTTAGGAAATGAGTCAACCAGTCGACGGACGCTCGCTCTCACTGTCTTCCTCCGCCCCACCCAACCTTTCAAACACTAAAAAAAGAAAAAACTCGATTGTGTAAAGCACCTTATGCAGCGCCCACACGCAGTAACCACCACGTCTCTGAACAGCCTTCTATCAAGTAGCTGCCATGTGCCTTGTACCATTATCTCACTGACCCTCACAGTAGTGAGACCTAACACCATTTTACCAACTCCAAAATGTTAAGTCCCTTGTCCAAGGATGAAATCAGGAGTGTCTGACTCCTCGGTAAGCGTGCTTCGCAGGATAGCTAGCTCATTTCACATGAGATGGTGGGTGAGCAGCACCCAATGGTGCAAACGCTCCCTCCCCTCTCCTGGGTCTGGGTGACCAGCTGGAGAAGAGACTGCAGAGACCGGAGGCAGGGACAGCCACCCAGCAGAAGAGCCTGGAAAATGTCTCTTTCAGCCAATTTTCCTGAGGATGCCTGGCTGAGGCTCAGAGCTGGGAATGGAAAGTGTGTAGGGAGGAGGCGCAGCCGCCTCCATCCGGAGAAATGGTTTGTGAGGACCGACAAGGTCAGGGGCGGTGGGGACTGCTGCTCTGGGGCAAGGGCTGGTGGGGCTGGAGGGCTTAGGGGGCTTGGGAGGGTGGGAGTAGATCCAGGAGGTCAAGGCTCTGGCATCTGCCCAGGGCCAGGCCCCCTGGGAGAGGAGGAGCACCGTTCCTTGGCTCCTCAAGTCCTCCATGCCCCCCCCCCTTCTACTGCTCCGCCAACCCCTGCTGCGCCCTTCCCACTCGTCTGAGCATCAGCCACTCCTAGTGCCGGCCCTCTAGGGACGTGCACAGTGAGTCAGGGTGGGTGTGGTAGCTGGGCAGACAGAGAGATCTGACTTCCAGAGTCCTTGGCCAGAGCGCCTTCAGTCACACCAGATCTAATCAGATCGCTGTGACATCAGCACTGATCTTCCCACTCTGAAAATCACCTCTTGTGCCTCAAAGTGCCCATGACTGTACCATGACAGAAATGACCAGGGCTAGGGTGCAGTATGTGAAGGCAGGCTATGCCAGAACAAAAAACCTCGGCTGCTAACTCCGATCCCAAAGGCCTTGTGGGTACGCCCTCCCCAAAGCATCTAAGTGATGGATTCACTTCTTTGGGACCTCCCTGCCCCCAAGTGCTCCCCGAGAGGTAATGCTGACCAGAGCAGAAGCCTACAGCACTGTGGGGACCGCCAGCCAGTGCTGGGCAAGCCTGCTGTCTCAGAATCTAACCTCAGCCTTACAACTTGGCTTCCTGTTTAAAGATAAATGGTAGAATTTTAGAGGGGAGGGGATCTTGTTCAATGTCTTCATTTTCCAGAGAGGAAACTGAGGCCCAGAAAAAAGCCAACCCTTGCCCAGGGCCACATGATCTGCTAATATATCACAGGCCCTGACTTGTGACACCTCCCTGGGGTGTCAGCTGAGCCACCAAGCCTGAACTTCAGCAGACAAGCAAGGAGGTGAGTGGGAAAGGACCGGGCTCAGGGCAGAACCAACAGCCAATCACCTGGCTCTTGTCACTGATAACGGTTGCTATGCCAACAGTCTCCTTGGTCACTATCGCCACAGAGATAGTTGCCATGGTGACCACCCGGGGCACCAACTTCCTGAGCTTTAAGATAAACCCACCAGCAAAAGCAGTGACCCAGATCACAGCTCCCAAGATGAAAGGGACTTGCCCAACACCACCCTAACCCCACCCCGCAAGCTGGTGGCTGAACTAAACTCCCTGAGGGCCTGGCCCAGGGCTCTCTCTTGAGCTGCTCTCCCCGCCTCTCCCTTTCCACCACTGACACCCCAACTCTTGCCCCTGCTTCTCTGCCTGCCTCGGTGCTTCTCACATTCCTCCAGCCTTCGGTCAGGGTCTCCTTCCCACGGCATCTCACCCTTGGCGGCCTGTCAGCCAGCTCATCCTCCTGGGAACTTGCTGACCTGGGTTTATCAAACAACCCATCACAGGGGTTTCCACATGTACTGCAGGAGGGGGAGGGGGAACTCCCCAAAGACCAACAAGCCAACAAAGGAGATGATTGCCCGTGGCAACATGGTCAGAAGCAGAGCAGCTCTTTACGCACCACGCGGTCAGGCCCACTGTGTCAGGCCAAACAGGCCTGCTACCCAGTCATGCAGAGAGCTCTTTCTTGGGAACTAGAGACTTGGACTGTAGCCCTACTCTAAGTCTGATCCCCTAACAGGCTTTTTTAAAGACCCTTTTCCTCTCTGGGCCTCAGTATTTCTGCCAGAGAAATGGGGGTAAAAAGTGTTCTCCCTCACTGCCACCTCCATCACAACACTGCAGAAGACCAAACACCACGCATGGCCACGGCTTAAGAGCTGGCATACGTCCCTGGAATCTCTTTTTTGGATAACAGACAATCCCAAGGGAAGGCTGGTCTGCACATGGGCAAACTGGGAAGTCAGTAGAGATTTGGGTGTTGGAAGACAGCAATGACGAGAGCAGGTGAGAAAAAGCCAGAGGTAAATTTTTAAAAGGAGGGCACCACCCTATAGGTCCTGAGACTCTCTGAAGTCCATGCCCTCCCTGGTGGGTCTGAGCAATGCCCACACTGTGGGGATGAGGGACAGGCAGTGAGCCATCCACTCAGCCCCTCACTCCTTCAAAGAACTTGTATTAGATGCAACGCAAGCTACGCGACACCAGGAACATTACACAGCCTCTGGGCAGCTCACATCCCCCATCCTTCCCAGGAGGGCAGAAGAGATGCCAGCCCCCTAAGATGCTGGCAGGGCCAGGTGGCTCAATGCCAACGAAGTGCCCGCGCGTACCTGGTGGCCCATGCTCCGTGGACATGCACTGGAGTCACCACGATGCCCGCTGGGCAGGTGTCCCCTCTGGGATGTCACCATCCCGACAACAGTTGCACAGTGTGAATGTGACCTGTGCCACTTCCGCCCTCAGGGATTTGGTAATCTGACAGGTGACACAAACTGAAAAACAAAGAAAATTTTACAAAAACAGAAATGATGGAAATAATTAAGCAGTGTAAAAGAATTAAAATGATGCAAAAGCTCATTCCGCAGCTCAGGAGTGGCAGAAACACAAACGCTTTGTTTTTACAAATTACATGCATTCTCCTCTTTTCTTTCTGGACTGGACCATCGGTGTTGAAGACTACTTCTGAGACACAAAGAGAAAATGCAGGGGCTCTCTCCCTGGTGTCCCTGACGTCCAGACGCCCCCTGTTTTCCAGCCAAAGGAGGGGCCCAGGGACAGGTATGGGTCCAACTCCCCAGGGACACATTGAACGTCCCGGCTTTCCGTCCTCATGTGCTAGGCAAGAGAGGCCCCTGATTAGGCTTTCATTAATCTTCCTTCCCCTTTCAGCTGCCAAGGGCTCCTTTCTCTCCCTCCTCTTACCTTCAGAAGCCACAAGCCCCCTCTCTCTGCTGCGGGCTTGCCAAGGGCTGAGCAAGCTGCTAGCGGAAAAGTGAGTGTTGGTGACCCTCATGCCCCCTAGGAGGAGCAGCGGAGCTAGCAGTGCCTGCACTGCTTTTAACATTGACTTTGCTTATTTGAGAGGTAGAGTCCCATTGAGAGAGAGAAGCACAGATCTTCCATCCACTGGTTCACTCCCTACATGGCCACAACAGCCAGGGCTGGGCCAGCCTGGAGCCAGGAGCTTCTTCCAGGCCTCCTGTGTGCACAGCAGGAGGGGCCTACGGACTTGAGCCCATCTTCTGCTGCTTTGCCGGCTGCATTAGCAGGGGACCGGGTTAGAAGCAATGCAGCCGATCCAGGGGCCTGCGTTCTAAACTGTGCTGATCACATGGTGATGCCACCACGTGCTGTATGTAACTCCTCAGGCGAGTCACTGAACATCTCTGTTTAACCTGTCAAAAAGAGCCATGCTGGTGCGACCACTTTACAGCACAAAGTCTGACACTAGTAGGGACTCGATAAACATTAGGATGGACCATGTGCAAACCATGGGGCCTAGACTGCCAGGCCTTCCAAAGGCCCAAAGAAGTCAACCATCCAAGTTTTTATTCTGAAATTGGTCTGTTTTTAAACTCTGCAAAAAGCAATTTTGAAATCTTTCTTTTTAAGAGTTATTTATTTTATTGCAAACTCAGATATATAGAGAGGAGAGACAGGGAGGAAGATTTTCCATCCGATGATTCACTCCCCAAGTGGCCGCAACGGCCAGAGCTGAGCCAACCTGAAGCCAGAAGTCAGGAACCTCTTCCAGATCTCCCATGTGGGTACAGGGTCCCAAGGCTTTGGGCCGTCCTTGACTGCTTTCCCAGACCACAAGCAGGGAGCTGGATGGGAAATGGAATAGCCGGAACACAAGGTGGCACCCATATGGGATCCCGGTGTGTGCAGTGTGTGCAAGGCGAGGACTTTAGCCACTAGGCTACTGTGCTGGGCCCATAGTTTTGAAATCTTGCTGAAGGTTATATAAAACACTGGTGGGTTGGATTAGGCCTGTAAGACTGGGGCCTGAAATGTCCACTCTGTGATATTTATTTAAAATATATATACAGGGCCCGGCGGCGTGGCCTAGCAGCTAAAGTCCTTGCCTTGAAAGCACCGGGATCCCATATGGGCACCGGTTCTAATCCCAGCAGCTCCCCTTCCCATCCAACTCCCTGCTTGTGGCCTGGGAAAGCAGTCGAGGATGGCCCAAAGCTTTGGGACCCTGCACCCACGTGGGAGACCCGGAAGAGGTTCCTGGTTCCCGGCTTTGGATCGGAGCAGTACTGGCCGTTGCGGTCACTTGGGGAGTGAATCATTGGACAGAAGATCTTCCTCTCTGTATCTCCTCCTTTCTGTATATCTGACTTTCCAATAAATAAATAAATATTTTAAAAAATAATAAAATATATATACATATATTGTTGGAGAGGCAGATTTACAGAGAGAAGGAGAGACACCATCTGCTGGCTCAGTCCCCAAATGGCCACAGTGGCCAGAGCTGAGACGATCCAAAGCCAGGAGCCAGGAGCTTCTTCTGGGTCACCCATGCGAGTGCAGGGGCCAAGGCCTTGAACCATCTTGCACTGCTTTCCCAGACCATTAGCAGGGAGCTGGATCAGAACTGCAGCAGCCAGAACTCCAATCAGTGCCCATCTGGGATTCCAGCACTGCAGGCTGAGGATTAGCCTATTGAGCCACCAAGCCAGCCCCTATTTGCAATATTTAAGCTTACAGAAAATAGAAGGCAGGAAGGAGAAAGTCCTGGAGGCAGCTTCCACTTTGAGCTTTATAAGCAAACCTCTCTAGGCCAAAGGTCACAGAAGGAGAGGAGAAAATAGAGCAGGAAAAACACATATTATGCAGCAAATTACCCTGATATGTAAATGCTAGGTGCATTGGGAATCTTTTTCCTTTTTCTTCTTCTTTTTTTTTTTTTTTTTTTTTTTTTTTAGTAACTATGACAAAGAATAGAAATGGGTGAGAGAAAGTTGTGTTGAAGCTTAGATTTTAACAAAACAGAAGGGAAAAAACAGTCAGGGCACATCCATGCAAAGTGCCTGGGGCAGAAAAAGCTTGACGTAGGAGACTGCTAATAAACGGGCTGGACAGTTAGGCAGGGCAGCACCTGCAGGCCATGCCATAGCAGGGAATGTGAAATTATTTGCAGGCAACTGGGAATCGCTGAAGGCCTTGAAGCTGAGTGTGTAGAGGGAGTGGTTGAAACAACCCAGGAGAGGTGATGTGGTTTGGATTAGCCAGCAGCTTTGCACAGGGACAGCCTCAGGCCTGGGGCTTCTGCCTAATTCCTTAGAGGAAGACATCCTGGAGCCCACCTCATCCCTACCCCAGGGGCCCGGGAGAGGCTGTTAACTGGCCTCTGCTACCCTCTGCTGGTCGGAGGGGGGCACTACAGCAACGGGAGCCATTGCCCCTAAGGCAACGGAACAGACTCAGTGGCTGTTCTGCCATCCTCCTCACCTTGGGGAATCTCATCAGGATTCCCGGCTCCGTATTCACACTTGCTCCTGGGGCGGGGGGCACCCAGCAGCGTCCTGGAGCGGCGTGGGCCCCTGCCCCCACGTGGGGTCTCCGCCCTGCGCCAAAGCAATGTAGAGCTGCCAAGTGGAGCCCGACCAGCCAGAGCACTTCCGGCCCCATGTTCCCCTCGTGCTCAAGCCACGCACATATGGCATGGCTCCCACTCAAGACGGATGCTCTGGTCCCGCCACCATTTCCACCAGGGCTGGGCCAGGAAGCAAAAAGATCATACAGACCAATGGGAACCCCACCCGCCACCCTGGGGACTCACCCAGACCCAGATGTCACAGGACCCCGGGCATGGCAGATCCCTGAGGCAAAGCGTGACACAGGCCCATGGAGCTGGCACCATGGCACAGTGGGTAAAGCCACCGCCTTGAGCACAAGGATCCCAGCTGTTCCACTTTCAATCCAAGTTCCTGCTAACAGCCTGGGGAAGCCACAGAGGAAGGCCCAAGTGTTTGGTTCCCTGCACTCAATCCTGGCTGTAGCCTGATCCGGGCCTGGTCATTGTAAGCATTAGGGGAATGAACCAGCAGACAGAAGAAGATCTGTCTCCATCCCTCCCTCTCTTTCACTCTGCCTTTCAAATAAATAAATATTTTTTTAAAGATTTACTTATTTTGATTGGAAAGGCAGATATACAGAGAGAAGGAGATACAGAGAAAGATCTTTCATCCTCTGGTTCACTCCCCAAGTGGCCACAGTGACCAGAATACAGCCAATCCAAAGGCAGGAATTTCTCTCAGGTCTCCCAAGCAGGTGCAGGGTTCCAAGGCTTTGGACCATCCTTTATTGCTTTCCCAGGTCACAAGCAGGGAGCTGGATGGGAAGTGGAGCAGCCAGGACACAAGCTGGCATCCACATGGGATCCTGAGCACATGCAAGGTGAGGACTTTAGCCACTAGACTACCACAATGGGCTCACAAATATTTTCTTAAGAGAAAGAAAAAATACAGAGCTACCTTGATTCCTAATACTTGATTTGTGGGTGCTGCATCTGTAGACCCAATTTCTTGGATGACTGCGAAGCCCCTAGGGTGGGAACAGGCCTCCTACACGTGACCTCTCCTGCACCTGTATTTATGACACTGAACGTGCATGAGTCACCTGGGGCCACAGTAAGTGCTAAAGGAAGCCCGGTAATCTGCATGTCTCACAGGCCCATGTGCTCACCTTGAGCACACGGTGGGGCGCACTCACCTTGAGCTGTAGAACCGCAATACCACCATCAGACTCAAGAAGTGCAGATGCAAGCATGCTGCTGTGGACCAAACAGCCCATCTACACATTTCCCCTCTTGCTTCAAATGTTCTTTAAGATTGATTTGAGAGGCAGAGCATCAGAGAGAGGCAGAAAGAGAGAGATCTTCCATCTTCTGCTTTACTCCTCAAATGGCAGCAACAGCCAGGAGCCAGAAACTCCATTTGGATCTCCCGCATGGTGGAAGGGTCCCACACCGTCAGGATATCTTCTGCTGTTTTCCCAGGTACATCAGGCAGCAAGCTGAATCAGAAGCAGAGCAGACCAATCAAACAGACGTTCCTATGGGATACTAGCATCACAAGCCAAGGCTTAACCCGTTGTCCCACAACACAAAAGACCTTAAATAAATAACTATTTTTAAGATGTATTTATTTCTGTTGGAAAGTCAGATTTACAAAAAGAAGGAGAGACAGAGAGAAAGATCTTCCATCCTCTGATTCACTCCCCAAATGGCTGCAACAACCAGAGCTGAGTCAATCTGAAGCCAGGAGCCAGGAGTTTCTTCTGGGTCTCCCACACAGGTGCAGGGTCCCAAGGCTTTGGGCCGTCCTCGACTGCTTTCCCAGGCCACAAGCAGGGAACTGGATGGGAAGTGGAGCAGCCAGGATACAAGGAACTGGCACCCATATGGAATCCTGAAGCTTGCAAGGCAAGGACTTCAGCCACTAAGCTACCATGCTGGACCCAGCACTGATATTTTTTTTAAAGTTCTGTAGAAAATGCTGCCCTGTGGACTTCTGGTTTTTCCTTTCTCCATAAGCAGACATGTGTTACACCTGTTGGTTGTGTTGGACACTACACCATTGTAGGTGATGCACCCTCCAAATCACTCCATTGTAAAGAAGCTGTTTGCCCTTGTAATGTACAAGCAGTCAGTAAGGGATGCTTTAAGGCTGTGCAACTGTCTTGCTCAAGACCTTTCCTCCCATTGAAGAGGTTTGCTTGCCATTTCAGGAACTGTTTAAACAGTTACTATTTGCCTGCAACTGCGTGTGTGTGAATGTATGAGTAGAGGGGAAAGCATGCAATGCATCCACAGAGACCGAACACAGTCATCACTGCAGAGGGAAGAAGCTGCTCCTGCCTTTGGAACAAACATCTGGCAATTCCACCCCGCACCCAGACTGGAAGCAGGCTCAGTTCAGGTCTCCTGCGGGGGAAGTAATCCCCCCACTGGCAACCTCGAAGGAGGAGGAGGAGGCTTCCAGGCACCCACCCTCATCCTCCTTCATCTATTTGGGTGGAACATCAAGACCAAGTCGGCCAGAAGCCAGGGTCTAACCTCCCAGAGAGGCTGGGTTGTTTTCACAGCTCTCTTATCTGGAGCGTAAAAGGACACGCACAGCTGACTCCCCTCGAAGCCAAACTCACGCAAGTGCTCAGGCCAGCTGGGAGCAGATGCGGCTCCAGTTTCCTTCCCTGCGCTCTCAGAAGGGGAGACACAGAGGCACGGGGCCTGGTTGCCAGGCAGACGCTGTGGCCTGAATTATTGATGGAGGAATTAATCAGGCACCTGGCCCTCACCCACCCCTTTAGGCTGTGTCCAGGGTATAGAAAATCGAATCTGAAACAACCTCTTCTGGCCCAGAAGTTACCCTCTCAGGTCCAAATTCCTAGGGTTCATTTTCCTCTTCTTCAGAATGGAACCAAACGCTTGCTATGGGCGTTACCAGGGTTGGAGAAAACACATCCATAAAGCTACTAGTGCGCACATCCTTTGCGCTGCCCCTGCATGGTCACATCCAACCCTCTTCCCTTCCCAAGGCCCTAACAACCACTATTCTGTTCTGCACTTATACCATTTTATCATTGCAAAAAAGAAGAATGTGGACATGAGGAATGGTATGTCATCTTTGGGGTCTGGCTTTTTTTCAGTGTAAAGAATTTAGGATCCACACAAGCCCCTGGAGGTTTAACATGCTGCTGACTCCTTTTTAATTGTTGGATCATGGTCCGTGGTATGGTTGTAGTAGAATCGCAATCGCTGTCCTCAAGTGAAAGGACTTTGGTTTGCTCCCATCTGGGCTTCAATAATGAAGTTGTAGAAGCATTTTTTAGTACAGTAACTGCCATGCACTGCCCTACAAGCTAAGTGGCTTTCCATGGATGGGGAACCTTTTCTGCCAAGGCCATTGGATATCTATAACATCATTCATGGGCATGCAAAATTATCCATGCAAAAATATAGCCTGCTAGATTTATTGGAGTCTAGCTTGTGGTTGCCTTGGCAGAGTCAGACCAAATGATTTCACTGGCCTTACACAACCTATGAGCCAAGACTATCTATCCATTTCATCATCTATGTTACTGGTCAACTGAATTTTTAATGTATTGTTTGTTTGAAAGGGTGGCAAAGAGGAAAGCATACAAACAGAAATATCTCCTAACTATTTGTTAACTCCTCAAAAAGCCACAGCAGCAAGGTCTGGTCCAGGCCACAGCCAGGAGCTAGGAATTCCATGTGGGTCTCCCATGTGGCTGGTGGAGACCCAAGAACTGGAGCATCATCCACTGCCTTCCCCACACATTAGCATGAAGCTGGGTCAGCAACAGCAGCGGGGACTGCAATGCAGGGTGCTGGCACTGCAGCTTCACTCCCCACACCACAATGTTGACCCCCACTTGTCAACTTACTCTGCTCTGAATGCTCTTGTCCACTCTGTAACAACAGAGATGGGCCTCGTAGATCTCCTTTGTCAGCTGTCAGGCAAGGGGCTTCAAAAAGTTTGTGGAAGTCTGTAGTCTGTGAAGACAGTTTGCTCTTCAGCTGGCCCAGAAAAAAAAAAAAAACCACAAAATCATGTAAATCAAGAGCAGGTGGAAAATATCTCTGCCCCACCAGGCTCTGCCTTTCCAGTAAGTAAAGCATGAAATGTTTCTATTTGTCTAATTCTTTATCCAGGTATGTTGCTAAAATGATCATCTCCAAGATTAACAAAAACTATCCCAGTGGCTGTTGTTGGCATCCGAGAGATGAACCAAGTGGATAGGAAATCTCTCTTGCTCTCTCTTTTGCTTTCTCTCTATTTCTCTCTCTCTTCTTCTTCTTCTAGTTTAAGTCGCTGTGACTTATGCAGCCAGCCAAACATAATCACAACCAAGTTGTTCTGGTTATCCACTGCTTATAAAAGAGGCACTCCCAGGGAAAGGCATTTTGGGGCAGCACGTTGAGCCACCACCTGTGACAGCAGCATCCCATACGAGCACAGGGTCGAGCTCCCTTCTAATATGCCAGGAAAGGCTGTGGAAGACAGCCCAAGTGCTTGGGTCCCTGCCAACCAAGGGGGGAGATCCAGGCGGACATTTCTGGCCCCTGGCCCAAGGCTGAGAAGGCTCAGAGGCTGTGCACAGCTGACATCCATCCACACATAAGCCGCCCAAGTGCCATACACACAGTGAGCATTCAAAACATCTGGAAACCTCCCGAACCCCCTGCCCTCTTTTGTCTCCCTTTTTTACCTCCTAAAATATTTTAGCAATGTTAACTTGCTATGTAGCATGCAACTACACACTAACATCTCCCAGGCTTGTATGTTGTGTAATTTATTCATTTTCTTGTCTTTCAACCTCCTCTCATTCACCTCACAAACATGCAAATTCCATAAGGACAGGTACGAATGCCTTCCTGTGTTATCCAATTCGGGGTCCTCTGAGGTTTGGGACAGTGTCTAGGAACTCCCAATAGATGCTCCATATGAGAACGAACGACTCAACACTGAACGAAGGCACGCATGACAAGGCAAATTCTTTGTTAACAGCAGGGTGAGGAAACTGTGGGGAGTAGGGCAGCCTGGGATTGAAGGGGCCCAGAGTCCTCCAGGTCTCTTCCACGTCTAGCGAGGCTTTCTGGACCGGTACCAAGTTGCTTAGCAACCCGCTGCCGCTGCTTTCCGCCACCGCTAGAGGGCGAGCGGGCGGGGAGCCATGCGCGCGCGCGTCTGTATGCGTGCGTGCGCGTGGGCGCGCTCGTGCACGACGCGCGGCGGGGAGGAAGGCGCGTCACTTCCTGTTTCTTTAGGGGAACGTGGCTTTTCCCCGCAGCGCCCGTGTGTCCGTCTGCGTTGGTGCTGCAGCGGCTGGAGCTGGAGTCGGATCCCGAGCGCAGCCTGGCCATGGACTCGGCCCTCAGCGACCCGCATAACGGCAGCGCCGAGACCGGCAGCGCAGCCAACGGCACGACGCGGCCGCCTTCCACGCCCGAGGGCATCGCGCTGGCCTACGGCAGCCTCCTGCTCATGGCGCTGCTGCCCATCTTCTTCGGCGCCCTGCGCTCGGTGCGCTGCGCCCGCGGCAAGGTAGGCTCGGCGGCGAACCCGGGCGCTTTGCGCTCCTCTCCCAGACGCGTCCCTTCCTCCTCAGGCCAGACAGGCGGCCCCTCTTCGCCCCAACGCCGCCCCCTTCCCAGCAGTGGTCATCACCTGCGCCCACGTCCTGACCCCAGCCTCCCGGACGCTGACACATCCCCTCCGCGGGGAGGACAGGCTGGTTCGGAGCCGGGCCGGCCCCACCCTCCGCTCTGGCGGGCCGCCGGCCTGCCTTGCTCATCCCACCCCATCCCAGTCCGTCCCATCCCAGGATGTACCCCGAGAACTCCCCCAGTGAGACCATCTCGTCGGACCTCGGAGCCCAGCCTCGTCCCCACCCCAGCACCTCTTCTGCCATCCAAAGCTATACTTGAGCCCCGGCCCTGGCGGCGTGTCATGTGTTCACCTGGAACCCCCTTCCCCCCCAAAACCCAGCTCTTGCAGTCCCTGCAGCAGGGCCACAGTCCAGCCCGACCCCCATCTCTCTCTCTCTCTCTCTCTCTCTCTTTTTTTTTTTTTTTCCTGGCTTCCAGTTCTGAAATTGATTGCAGTTAGCCAACCTGTTAGAAACCAGCAGCACCTGGATGCCTCTACTTTTTAACCCAGCAGAAACCAGATGTTGTCGCTTTCTGCTTGCCGGGCTGTCCAGCCTTGGACCTGCCCTAGCCGGATCCTGTTGCTAAACTCTTCCTGTTGCGGCCTTCTGGATGGCTGTCACATTGGATGCTTTTAGGACTCCAGCCCTCCCCCATTCTGTGGCCTGTTGTCCCAGTTGCGCCTCCCCCACCCCTCTTTCCAGGGGCTCTCTCCGCTGCATACCCTCTGAATCTTAGGCTCCTTGAAGATGGACTAAGAGGAGACTGGTTTGGCAGAGGGCAGGGTCACAAAACATCTGCCACTTTGAAAACTGCTCAAGTTCAGGTTCTTTCAGTACCCCCATGGAGCAGCAGAGGGGACCCTCTGCCCTTCTTTCTCTCTGCTGAATGGTTGTCCCCCCCTGAGACCCACAGGAGAGGGGCCGGGCAGGGCTGCGCTGTGACTTGCGTGTGTCCCTTGCCTTTGCTCCCGCCTCTGCTCAGCCCGTCTGCCATGTGCATGAGGCCACACACTTGGGGCAGAGGAGGGTGAAGGCAGCGTGACCTAAGGTGGGACTGCCACTTGTCAGTAGCCGTCCAGCCACCTGGGGGATTCGTGTCGCCAGCTGCCTCATGCCTCGCCCCCCCCCCCCCCCCCCGGCAGCACTGTGTCCTGAAGTTACCCTTTGCCAGGGTACTGGGTCGGATCCCAGCACCAAGGAGTTGAGCCTCATGGATGAAGGAGGACTGGCTGGGGCTATAATGCCCACCATGCCATAGGATCTGAAGAGAAAGTTGGAGCATGGGTGTGGCGGGTGAGGAGGCATGCAACAGGTATGGGGCTTGAGCCTTAATGCAGAGGTAACATTCCAGCCAGTATAAGGTATCCCACAGGCATCCGGGTGGGTAGGACAGCATCGGGCAGCTCTGGAAAGGGACAGAGGCTGAGGTATAGGGAGCAGTGTCCATGGTGCCCAGCCTCCTTGGAGGGAATGAATTATGACCACTTGGTTGCTCCACGTCAGTGGGTGCCAAACCCCTTGTCCTGTAGCGCCAAGGAACCTCAGACCAAAGACTGAGGACGTGCCCCCACCCGCACCAAAGAGGCAGTCAGGCCAACTGAGGGGTGCCTGGTGAGGCCAGAAGTCCCCCCCCACTCACTGGTAAGGAATTGAGTAGCTCAGAGGTATAAAGGAAACACCTGCTCAGGGCTATTCCTATGGGGGAAACGCAGTTGGCTGTGGAGTATGTCTCTCTCCAGGATGCTGTGGGTGTGTGCCTGGACAGGGGGACTTTATTTGACTGTCCTGGACTTGGACAGCGTGTCCTGCACAGGCATTTGTGGTTCTGTCATTTCCTTAAGACAGGAGGGGAGGGAGTGCAAGCCCACAGTTCTGAAGTCTAGAGGTCTGCAGGCAAGCATAATGGCTCCCCCGCAACCTCCTCACCTGTTTGCTATTGTTGCCAGTGAATAAGCATGTGCTTTAGCCCTGTGCTTGTTAGCTGTTGCATTTTGTTCTGTATACTCTGGGCTGTTGGTTTGCTCTGTAGCCCTTTTTTCACCAAACACACATGTTGGCAGTCGGATCTGCATGGTGCTTCCTGAGCAGCATGGGGGGGCGACCCGCCACTTGCCCTCCTCACCCCCAGTTTGTGTAGAGTGTGGTTTCTCAGAGTGCCGGCCCTGGAGAGCAACACAGGCATCACCTGGATGTGTGAAAATCAAAGGCTTGGAGTGGGCCCAGCAGTCTGTGTTGTAACAAGGCCTCCTGTGGTCTCAGGCACATTGAGAGGCTTTCCCCTGGCCAGTTGGGTTGCCTGAGTCAGTGGGCCCCACACACCACGCTGAAATTCAGGTCCATATACATCCGTTACTTACCCTTGGTGTATTTGTATAATTTGTTTCTCAGAGTTGTTTTGCCAGATCACAAGCACAGTGTTTTTTATTTGTTGATTGATTTTTAAGATTTATTTCTTTTTATTAGATTTACAAAGAGAAAGATCATCCATTCACTGGTTCACTCCCCAAGTGGCCACAGCGGCCAGAACTGGGTCAGTCAGGAGCCAGAAGCTGCTTCTGGGTCTCCCATGTGGATGCAGGGTCCCAAGGCTTTGGGCCGTCCTCTACTGCCTTCCCAGGCCACAAACAGGGAGCTGGATGGGAAGTGGAGCAGCTGGGACATGAACCAGGCCCACATAGGATCCCAGCACTTGCAAAGGGAAGGGTTAGTGAATTGAGCCATCACACCAGGTCCTGAGTGCTTTTCATTGACATTGATTTTATCAAATGAGCCGTCTTGGAAGCTGAATTAGCTCCGCGTCCCACCTGCAGGGTCTTTAGTGCTTGTCTGAGAGGTAGTCTGTTCCCTGGGGGAGCAGGTTTGTGAGACAGTCAGATGTAGGCTTCAGCAAGGACCTATAGCACAGCAGGCAGTGGACAGGAGGAAGAAGGATGAGGAGGGAGGTGGCGTGGGTGCAGTGAAGGCAGCAGTGGGAGCCGAAGGGTGGGGTGGGAAGCGAGTGCAAGAAATGCTGGGGAAGGGGCCCTGGCACAGTAGCCTAGCAGTTAAAGTCCTTACCTTTCATGCCTGGGAAACCATATGGGCGCCAGTTTGTGTCCTGGCTGCTCCACTTTCCATCCAGCTCTGGGAAAGCAGTCAAGGACAGCCCATAGCCTTGGGACCCTGCACCCACATGGGATACCTGGAAGAAGCTCCTGGCTCCTGGCTTTGGATTGGCTCAGCTCCGGCTGTTGTGGTTACTTGGGGCATGAATCAGCGGATGGAAGATCTTCCTCTCTTTCTTCCTCTCTCTATATCTGACTATCCAATAAAAATAAATGAGCAATGAATCTAAACAAAAAAAAATCTTAAAAAAAAAAAGAGGAAGAAAAAGAAATGCTGAGGAAGTGGGCTCCTCTGGAGATGAGAGAGTGGGGACCCCTGCTGAGGCTAGGGGTCACAGAGGACCCAGGAATTGCAGGCGGCATCCAGGGCCCGCTGGCGTGTCTGCCCTTCCTGCTTTGACTTCCGCCCAGATAACTCAGCTTCTCAGATACCAGAAACTAGCTTCATTTCTACTGTCTGTCAGCGTTCCCCCCACACTCGTTACATGTTGTGCTCCAAGACCTATTGCATTTGTATAAATGCATCTGATCAGAAATCAAAATCATTTATGTAAAGAATTCCAACAATTTGCAGTTACTTTTTGTAGCTTCAGGATTACAGTTCTCAGGAAGGTCGCAGGCCTCCTAAGTATCTTCTCGTCACTCCTTTCTGGAAGTGTCCAGATGATAGAGATCTTAGAAAATAGTAGCCGAGGGTTTAAACTGAAACTAGACTGCCTCAGTTTGAATCCCAGGTGTGCTACTCACCAGCTGTGTGACACTCTGCAGGTGAATTTACCTCTCTGAAGCTCCATTCCTAATCTGTAAAAGGGGAGCTATTTTTTTGTAAAGGTTTTTTGTCAGGGAACAATGGCTCAATTAGCTAATGCTCTATCTTCAACAACTGGTATCCCATGTGGACACTGGTTCGTGTCCCGGATGCTCCACTTCCCATCCAGCTCCCAGCCTGTGGCCTGAAAAAGCAGTGGAAAATGGCCCAAAGCCCTGGGACCCTGCACCGCATGGAAGACCTGGAAGAAGCTCCTGGCTTCAGATCAGCTTAGTTCTGGCCATTGTGGCCATTTTAGGAGTGAACCAGCGGATGCAAGAGCTGTCTCTCCATCTCTATGGATCTTTCCAATAAAAATAATTTTTTTAAAGTTTGGGTTTTTTTGTTTGTTTGTTTGTGTTTTGTTTTTAGAAAGGCAGATTTACAGAGAGAAGAAGAGACAGGAAGATCTTTCATCCTCTTCTGATCCCACAAGGGTTCAGGGTCCGAAGGCTTTGGGCCATCTTCAACTGCTGTCCCAGGCCACCAGCAGAGAGCTGGATGAGAAAATGGAACAGCCAGAACACAAACCAACGCCCATATTGGATGCTGGTGCTTAAAGGGGGAGATTTAGCTTGTTGAGCCATGGCACCAGCCTAGAAGGGAACTATTGAAAGTTTTTGTTTTGTGAGGATGAAATAAAGCACCTGGTACCTGCTAGGCAGGGGATTCTCAGTAAGTGCCCCGTCACTGTCGTCAGTCAGGTTTCAGATCTCCTGCTCTGGGTCAGCTTTACGGCTAGGGTGTTTCAGACAGTTGCTGACAGAAGAGGCCAGGTTCCTCTGCTCCGTGGAGCACAGTCCAGAATCCCAGAGCACCTCCTTTCTTCCTGAGCAGTGTGTGTGAGGCACTGGCTGCAAGGGGAAGCCAGAGGGCTCTGTGTTGCCGCCTGAGCACCCGACGACTTGTGCCTTGGCCCGAGAAATGCCTCACTTCCTGGCACATGGAGCCAACTGGCCATTTCTGTAGCCCCTGCACAGAGGTGGCGCTTGCTGCAGCTGCCGCTGGCCAGCTTTCCATGCAGTGTGCAGGGGGTCACAGCTGTCCTCCCCAACTCCCTGGTGTAGGAGACTGGCATAGACAGCTGGGGTGAAGGCAGTGCTCCAAAAGCTGCCAGACAGACATTGCAATCCCTGTATTTCTTCTATAACCCAGAAAGTCAGGGTTATGTGTGGGAGAGCCCCGTATTCTGAGGCTTCTCGGCCTGGAAGCAGCTGAGCAGGGTGTCAGCCAGGGCATGCCCAGGGCTCACACCGTGCCTCTCACCAGGTACCTGTGTCCCCCATCACGTGTCACACTGGTTTGCCATGTTCTGTTGACACAGGATCTTCTGTGCACTCTGGAAGGTCAGGAGCTGTCCTGCTCCCCCAGGACCTGACTGACATTTTGGAGGTGCGCATTGAGGGCAAGGAGCTCACCCAATGCCCACAGCACATCGCAGCCAAAAGCAGAAGCCCCGGGCCTACAGAGAAGCAGAAGGCAGGAAGCGGGGCCTCTTGGTGTCCGTTTTGCTCACCTGCCCCACCCCCGCCTCCTGGCACAAGTGCCGGAGAGTGAGTCACCCGGAGCGGAGGGGAGGCTCTGCTTTTTAGTGCTGCCTGCAGGCCAGACCCTGAAGGTGAGGTACTGGGTACGGGTCTCCTCCTGGGCCTCTGGGGTAATGACAGCCCCACTGCACTCATGCTGCCCACCGGGTGGGTGCCAGGTGCAGCCACCTGCTCTGGGTCATGTGGCCTGATCCAGGCCTCTCGGTCCTTTTTCCAGGGAAGTAGGGGCTAAATATTTCCATTCAGGGGCCCAGCAAGCAGAGGACTAACCCATTACCCATAAGCCATGACCAGGGCCAGGAGCTCCTGGGCTGTGCTTCATAGGCATCCATTTCACTTACCTGTAAATTGTATCTGTAGGAAGAATTCCCCAGAAGTAGAACTTTTTGGCCAAAGAGTATATGTGTTTATGACTTGGACGTTTCTGGCCCTACAGCAGGGCCGTCCGCCTGTCAGCAGTATCCGAGAGCCCCTCCTCACATCTCGCCACCTCCATATGGGACCAAATGTATGGCACACTTTAGCCTGTGCTTCCTGCCTTAAGGGTGGGCATGGACATTGCCTCCTGGGGCTAGTAGCTATTTATAATCTCCATCCTTCTCTCAGTTTTCTCAGTCCACAAATTATAAATTGATGCAGCCTGCAGAATTGGCCTTTCACAAAGGCCGGACAAGAGCCAAAGGAATGCTCCCTGTATTGGACACCACAGCACGGCGTTGCTTCCCTGGGCCCTATCTCTTCCCTCTTGCATCTTTCCACCCTCTGCAGGCAGCTTCCTCTTGGCTGTTTCTCCTGGTAGTTTGTAAGAGCCCACTGGGAATCCTACAGTGATGGGTGCCACCCCTGGATGTGATCCCTTCTCCCAGGGACACTGGTGTCTTGCCAACAGAGTGGACCCTGTGACAGTGGAGGCCTGAGGCATTGCAAGGGGCTGTGCTGTGCTAAGAAATTATTTCGCTTGTCCTAGCAGGACAATCTGGAGGGGCTTTGGGGCAAGGACTTTGACCAGGCCCTTGAGGACTGAGAGTGGGTGAAGTATTGTGAGCCTGGAAGCTTCTGGCTACAAACTTAAACCAGGGTTATAGGAGCAAAGTTCTGCTCAGCAGCTGAGATGCCTGCATCCCATATCAGAGTACCCAGGTTCGAGCCCTGACACAGACTGTAGGAGGCAGTGGCGGGTGGCTCAAGTACTTGGGGTTCTGCTGCTCACGTAGGGGCCCTGTGTGAAGTTCCTAGCTCCCAGCTCTGGCCAGACCATTACAGGCCTTTGAGGAGTGAACCAGCAGATGGCAGCTCCATGTCTGTTTCTTTGTCTCTCAGATGAATAAAATTTAAAAAATCTAAACCAGGGTTATGTGACATGAATGGTCATCATTCACATGTGGGCCCAGCGTTGTGACACAGCAAATTAAGTCACCACCTGGCACATCTACATCCCATGTTGGAGTGCCTGGTTCAAGTCCCAGTATCTCCACTTCCCATGCGGCTTCCTGCTGATGCACCTAGGAGGCAGCAGGTGATGGCTGCAGTACTTGTGTGCCTGCCCTGGTGGGATTCCTGGCTCCTGCTTCAGCCTGATCCAGCTCTAGCAGTTGCACGCACAGACAGGATGTGAACTAGCAGGTGGAAGATGCCTGTCTCTTTTAAAAAAATGAATGAAAAACATTTAAATTCTTATGAATTCTGTGAAGCAGATTTAATTCCTACGTTACACTATTACTTCAGTTCTTTTTTGTTA
This sequence comes from Ochotona curzoniae, assembly GCF_017591425.1. NCBI lineage: Eukaryota > Metazoa > Chordata > Mammalia > Lagomorpha > Ochotonidae > Ochotona > Ochotona curzoniae. The sequence goes on along the minus strand of NW_024465894.1, from coordinate 16,106,114 downwards.
TAATAATGAAATTATTTTGATCACATTTAAACCTTAGTCTAAATATTTATCCTTTTGTCAGCTGTTTACCCACATCAGATTCTCACCAACGATAGCATCTGTCATTGTAGGCTTAGTGTGGCTGTCATTCTTGCCACATTCATGTCTCAGTGAGATTTCTCCAGCCTTGCTCTGATGTTTTCTCCTTGCGGTTGGTGTCTTCCCGTAAACTGTTTGAGCCACAGGCAGATGTTTTTCTTCTCCTAGTCTTCATTACCTGCCGGGTCACATTTTCCTCTTAGCCAATCCATAAGAAGATGGAGGGACAGAGTTGCCCTCGCAAGGGCTGGGTGGCACCAGAAGTTTGGCTCTTTTGATTATCCCGTGTCGTGGCTACCCATATCAGAGAGGTCAGCACCCTGCCTTCTCTGGCCCGGCTCCCTCTGTCAAGTGGCAGGACCCAAGCAGGTTGTCCTGGAGCGAGGCGTAGAGGCTGGAGGATGCGGGAAGCCAGAACAGAATGGAACCGGGAAGCAGAAAAATGAGCTGATGTGAGGGCACATCGCACCCAGGGGCAGGTCCCCCTGCAGCCAGCACCCGAGCCCCTCAGCCTGGCCTCTCTCCTCTCCCCTAGAATGCCTCGGACATGCCCGAGACCATCACCAGCCGGGACGCCGCCCGCTTCCCCATCATTGCCAGCTGCACACTGCTGGGCCTCTACCTCTTTTTCAAGGTAAGTCCTTGGCCACCTGCCAGGTTGTGTGGTTTAAGTCAATTGGTTTTCCTTTGTTTCACCTTTCCCATTAGGGAACCATGCATGTTCATTTGTAGAGAATAACGAGCAGGGGGACGTGAGGGACTCCTGGGGTCCTAGTTCTGACGCCAGGGTCAGGACCCTGCACCACCAGTCTTGCTTTCTTTGCTCCATGTACATTTTGGTTTGTGTTCGTGATCTCAGTTTGGGGGTTCCCTGCACTGTTGATGTTGGGGTGGGGTTGTGTCTCAGACATACCTCTGTCATACTAATTGCCTTTTTTTTTTTTTTTTAATTTATCGAGGTTTATTTTCCCAATAAAAGTTACACAGGCTCAGTGTTGAAAAGCTGGAAAACTCAGAAAAGTAAAAAGGGGGAAACAGCAGTCATCCAAAACCCCGCCAGGGACAGTCCCAGGTTCCCTCTGGAGGTGTGTCCTTCACTGTTTCTCCCCGTGCATGGTCCCCCCGGCCGGGCCCCAGTGTGCTCAGTCTGTAGCCGCTTTCCTCACTCCACCTTAACAACATTGTGAGCATCTTCTCATGTGACTGCAAGCTCTCCTGCCACTCTGTAGAAAAGACACCTCCTCCTCTATCTCCATGAAGGGACTGCATCCAGACAGCTTCCTGTCAGGTGAGAGATGTGTCCACACAGCACAGAGGTTGTCACTGACCTTTGAGCACGTCTCCTTGGAGGTTTTTAGTGAGCATGCTTGCTAACATAATCATGGCCAGGGCTGGGTCAAGGCCAGACCAGAGCCTAAGATCCTCCTAGCTAGTGATTGATTGATTCACTGCTTTTGAAAACAAATTGACAGGGAAAGATAGAAATCTCCCATGCACTGTTCACTTCCTAAATACTTGCAAAAGTTGAGACTAAACCAGCTAGAGACAGTAACTAGGAACTCTGTCTGGGTCTCCCACCTTGGTGACAGGAACCCAAATTCTTGAACCAGTACTGGCTGCTGCTTAAGTGCACCAGCAGGAAAGTGGTTTAGGAGTAGAGACGGGGCTCGGCCCCAAGTGTTCTGATAAGGGATGCAAGTATACCAGGCAGCAGTGTAGCCTGCTACACCGAGACACAGTGCTCACCCATCTTCTTTTTTTTTTTTTAATCACCACAGGTACTTTTCCCCTAATCATTGAAAATCCCTCAATGATTTTAACTTTAACTTTAACTTTCTAATGCACACTTTAAAAATACATGTACACGGTGTGGGGCAAGCATCTGGCACAGTGGTTACATGATATCTGATTGCCTGGGCTCAGATCCTGTTCTGTGTCCAATCCTGGCTCCCTGCCATGGGCATGGGAGACGCAGATCGCAGATCGAGTTTCAGATTCCTGGCCTGGCCCTTGTGGCTCCAGGCCTGCTTCACTCTAAGTAAATGTACCTGGCGAGGGAGCTCTAGGCCTCTCCCTGCTGCGCAGTCTGGAGATCCTGTGAGATGGGGATACTCAGTTTCCAGTGTCACTGCCTCAGCCATTATAGCTCTTGGCCTGAAGGCGTCTTTGTGTCGGTGCAGTTCAGCCAGCTTCCGCTCCTAGGTCTGTGCCGTGGTGTGCCCTGGGAGGTTCGGGTGCCCAGTGTGGGCATATCCCAGTGGCACTGCCAGGAACATCTTCCTGTGTGCACAGCTCGTGACACAGGCACAACCTTCATGCCCAGCCATACTTCCTCCAGGTGTATCTAGCAGAATGACCAGGGCAGACAGTGGCTGCTTTTACAGTTGAACAGATAGTGCCAGGGAGCCTTGCAAGAGAGTGAACCATCTTCTATTCCTGCTTACTAAGGTGCTGGCCTCCTCATTCTCCCCTGCATTGCCGGGCACCAGAGTTTTGGCTTCACTAGCCTGAGCAGAGCAGGAACACAATTTTTCATGCCCCTTTCGTGTTCATCACTCCCTCATTGTGGGATCAGAAATAGTCTAGGTAATGCTTTCAGGATATTCCCACAAGCAGGTACACACAGGACTCCAAACCTCACCTTTCCTCAAAAAAAAAAAAAAAGGATGTTTCAAGCAATGACTATTCACGGGTATTTTTAAGACCTGAACTTACTAAATGTCTTCTTAATCCATAGCATACCATCCTCAGTCCATACTGAATTCTGCTTACCGTCTCCTCTCCGTCATCTCTAGTTCCCACCTGCATCTCCCGCCTTCACTTCCCTTGCTGCCAGAGGCACCTGCTGTGTGCTTGGTTTATGTCCTTGTATGGCGTGCAGTGTTGCTGTTTAGTGCGTTGGGGAGAGCCCGTGTTTCCATACTGGGGCCACGTGACCTCCATTGCCACTTCCACCCTGCTGAACTCAATGGGTCTCTGTTAGCTTTGTGGGCCTCAGCCCGCTGCTTCTCAAATCACTACTGGGTTAAGTGCAGAACACACTCGCGGGTCCTTGCCTCAGGGCCTCCTAACTAACTGTTTAGTATGTAGGATTCTCTCCTTAGGGCAGACACCCAAACAGAGTGCTGGCAGCAGAGAGCGTGAACTTCTTTCCAAGGCTTTGCGTGGCCGCATCTGTCCTCCTCTCCCGGCAGGTAGGCCGGCTTGCCTGGCGTCAGGAGCCGGAGCATACCACTTCCCCTAGGCCACCAGAGTTCTGCACTGCACAAGCATCGCAGCCCTCAGACGCCCTCTGACCTTCTGCTCCCACGCTTCCTGATGACTGTTCCGGAGTTTGCAGCTACAGTTTACATTCTGAAAGCCGTGTATTTCCCTGATGCCTCAGCAGTCCCATAGATAGTCCCATAGACAGCCCATTCAAGGCCACTGTTGCTTTAGGCTGATCCTGCCCTTTTGGCTGGGCCTTGACTGTGCCCTGGTTTGAATGAGTACCTTGTTGAAACCCCATCATAGCAGGGATTTGTGTTCTGTCCCGGGCCCCTATAAAGGTACCTGGCCACATGCCCTCCTGTGAGACCCGAGAGGGTTGCTCTGCTGTGCCCTTGACCTCCTTCCTGCCTGAGTTTGCAGTGGTCCTGTCCTCGTCGCCAGCCCTGTTGGTGAACAGCAGGGCCTGTGAGGAGCACTGCCACCACACTGTCAAGAAAATCACACCAGAGACACCTGTGAAATTCTGTCACTTATTATACCCGCAGGCCCTAGAGAGGGAGCCGTGGCGTGCCTCGCAGGAGCCACGTGGGAGGAGCTGCGAGGGAGTGAACTCAGCTAAGCAGGTGGAGGGGCACGGCAAGTGCCCTTTTTGGGGTTCAGGGAGGAGTGCAAAAAGGCATGAGGAGAGTTTGTGGGTGTGTCTGGATGTCACTGGGTCTCCATCAGAGGCAGATGAGAAGGGGAACTTGGGACAAGGGACCAAGTTTGTCACACTGATACATCTGCTCACCTGAGCAGGGTGTGCGTAGCCTAGTTGTCAAGAAGCAGAGACGGAAGGAAAATAGCAGGTTTTAAAAACTTAAACAGCCTTTATCTTATCTCACTGCATTTAAACCAGATTGTTTTGATGTAGTTTATAAAAACTGAATTGAACAGTAAAGGAAAAGCAAAAGAAACTGGGATAAAGAGAATCAAATGAAATCACCTGAAACAAGCCTTGAACTAGGGCCTGCCCCAACAGCTGGGCTCTGCAGCCCTGGGCCTTGGGCGCCTGTGGGAGAGGAGCCCAGGCCGTGGGTCTGCTACACAGAGGGCAGAGTGAAGGTGCAGGCCGCCCAAGAGGTCTCTCCTGAGGGCCAGCAACATCCTGTCCCAGCGCAGCCCCCATGCCCCAGTGCTGACCAGAGTCCCCAGCACGGGGACCTCAAGTCTTTTCTGACTCCCTCTCAATCACAGCTACCCTCCGCTCCTGGCACTCCCTTTGCGCCCACAGCTCTGGGCTTCTGGGTCTCACTCTTGGCCTGCATGCCTACACTTGTACCCAACTCTGTAGACTTTGGCACCTGCCTCTGTACACTGCCCCCAACAGATAACACCCCCTCTCCTGTCCTTCGTAGGTTTCTGTCCTGTGGTTGATAGGCTGTGCCCCATCCCTGGTCAACAGCAGCAGCTGTCCCCCTTCAGTCTCTCTCTACCCTGCTTTGTGTTTCTTGCTTGCGCCTATCCCCCTGGGAGTGAGTGTGTGTGTGTGTGTGTGTGTGTGTGTGAGTGTGTGTGTGTGTGGCATCTCCCTCCTTTGTTGACACACGAGCTCTGTGTGGACAGGGCCTCAGACTCGCTCCTTGCTCTATCCCTACTGTTTAGCATGTAGCAGACAGACAGTAAGCGTGCGCTGACTGACTGGTGGGGGGGGTTTGGGCAGGGGGTCAAGGAAAGTACCAGTGAAGGTTTCTGGGCTGAGGGCTGGACAGCCCTCGGGGAGGGAGGGAGCTTGCCCAAGATTACAGAAGAGTGTGCGCCCAGGCTGGCTGTGGGTGGGATCACAAATGGCACCGTGGCCAGCTCGGCTCTGCTGTGATCACTAGAGGGCCTCACCTTAGGGGAGCAGAGGGGTGCTGCATTGAGGCTTTAAGCTGGGGAGCCGTAAGATCAGGCAGATACTGATTTCAAAGCCACCCTCTCCAAGAACTGCAACATCCCAACACGCAGCATATCACTCCTCCTGAAGCAGCAGAGGAAGAGGTGGGAGCTGTAGGGCATTGCCCAAGTCCAAAGTCAATAGCATGGTGACAGCTGGAACGCAATATTTGCACTTAGTGAGACCCAGAAGCAGCTGTCAGGGGTGGTGTCCTAGCTGCTGGCTGCCCTCCCACGGTCCACAGGGTCATGAGGTGTGCTGTAACTGGCACGCTGGTCCTTGGTGGCCATGCTTCAGGGGCTTCCAGGATTCTTGGTCAGGGAGGAGGAAATGTGGAAGAGGGCTCTTGAGACTCTGGGCACTGGCGGGATAACCTGCCGGGCGCCAGGCTGCCTTGAGCTACCTTGGGAGCTGTGCCTACAGGCCTGACATAACCCCCTTGTGTGCAAAGCTGCGGGAACCTGAGTGCCCCTGGTGTGTCTGAGATAGCCCGCTGTGTCCAAAGGGGTGAGCCTAACCTCCGGAAGAGCAGTGGGGACTCTGGGTACCTCCTGGCCATGGGCAACCCTGACTTCCTGTTTCTTTTTGTATTTCTGCCTCAGATATTTTCCCAGGAGTACATCAACCTCTTGCTGTCCATGTATTTCTTCGTGCTGGGAATCCTGGCCCTGTCCCACACCATCAGGTCAGAAGGATCTCTACACCATTTGAAGCAGCTCTCTCGGGAGTCAAGACAGGGTCTCGGATGACAGTATGACCCTGGTGTCGCTCAGAGCCAGGTTTGAGCCCTGGCTGTAAAGCCCAAGGGACTCTTCCTTTCCCTAGTGTTGCGCCAGAGGTGACCCAGTACAAAAGCTGTAACCTCTCGAGGCCAGTTTCCCTGGACCTGGGAAGAGTGTCCAGTGGGGGTTGCCTGCACTGAGGTTGGCAGGGAAGCGATCTGTGAGTGGTTGTCATGGTATGAGGGCCACCCACTGAGCACTGTGCTAGGTCCCTCACTCACCCTGTGTCTTCGGTCCTAATGAACAAGTGGCAGAAGAGGGAGGGGTCCAGGCTCTGGAATGGATGCAGACTGCCACTCTGACATCCTGTGACCCTGGCAAGTGACTTGGTCTCAGGCTTCAGTTTCTTCATTAATCGAGGGAAGTAACAGTAGCTTCCTCACAGGGGCATCAGGAAACTTCTCCCCCATTATCCAGCCCTTAATAGGCTCACTAACTCTGAACTGTTACAACTTCTGTCTTCAGCTTTGGTCATCTGCCAGACAACCTTAAGGGGTTAACTGGCTTTCAGTCCTGTGTCACGCCCAGAGAAGATAAGAAATACTGCTGGGATCACACAGCCAGTGGGGGACAGCAGGATTGTAGCCCCAGTCTGCGTAGCCCCAGAATGTCTTCCCACAGCAACCCTTTCCAGATGGCCCTGAGCTCATTCTGTGGGGAGGAGTGACCCAGGCCGGTGTGCCTGATGGGGCTGCTGTCGGCATCTGGGACAAGCCTTTTCTCCACACTGCCAGATTGCATGTGGCATGCTGTCCTCCTCCACTCGAGTGGAGCCCCTGGCCTCTCTGGAGCTGTGGTATCCTGCAGATGCCCCAGCCATCACTTCAAGGTGGCAGAGCCTCAGGCTCAGAGCCACTGGTGGACCAAGCCTGGTAGGCAAATCAGAAAAGGAACCTAGCTGGAACTTGGCTTTGAAGGGTAGGAAACCTGGAAGAGGTACAAAAGGGACAGGCCAGACCTGGCACTGGAAGGTCCGAGAGCACTGAGGCACAGACTGGATATTCCTGAAGCAAGCACAGGAGAAACTAAGGAGAAGGTGCAGGAACCTTCTCACAGAAGCATTGAAAGTTGAGGTTGCTATGGCCTTGTCTCTAGGGACAGCGCTGCAGCCATGTGGTGGCCGGACCATGAGCTTGAGACACAGGCAGCCTGGGACCCAGACCTGGCTCTCCAGCTCTACTGGAGCCTCAGTTTTCCTATGTATAAAATGGGGGAGGCTACAGGCTGCAGCCAGTGTGCCGAGAGCACAGGAACAGCCGGCAGCAGGTTGAGTGGCTGGCCCACGGTTACACAGCAGCGACGGCAACTCTGGCATTCTGACCAAGTTCAGTCTTGACCAGAACTGACCCTTCACCCACAGGATGTTACTTTCGCCACTTGGAGAGAATTTTGGCTCTAACCCCCTGCCAATCCTAAAAGAAGGCGGTCCATGGGGCCAGAGGGAAAAGAAGAGAAGTTTGGGATTAATTCCAACACCATGAGAGAACAGGAAGCAGGCTCAGTGTTCCCTGTGCAGTTGAAAACTGCAGGTCAGGAGCTGGGGCACCAGGCGCACAGGAAGGCTAGGGAAGAAGGTAGACTGGCCCATGATGCAAAGTAGCCAATGTGGGCTGTTTATACTGTATGCATGTGTTAAAATACACGTGGAATACAGTATACCTCACAAAATGGCATGGCATGTTACCTGAAAATGTTTTAGAAAGGCAAAAAAGAAGCCCAGCAAACTTCAAGTGACCCAGGCAACCTTGCTGGCAAGAGGGATAGTCACTGTGGTCATTGGGTCTCCCATTGTCCTTCCCATCCCAGCAACTCTATAAGGATTGGAGCTCTGAGGTTCCCCTAGAGCTCAGCTCTTCCCCTCTTAGTGACAAAAGCCATGTGCCACTTCATCCCAGCAGCACACAGAACTCTTCGTCCAGCTGCACAGGTGGCGGGCTTTGAACTTCTGCCATCTTGACCCTTTCCAGTTAGAATAAGAACTGTGGGACACTGTCCCAGATTTCTTAAGAGATTGGCCAAGAAACAATTGTCTTTTTGTCTTGGGCAGTTCAGTTTGAATAATCATAGACACTGTCAACAGAAAATAAAACCAAGAGCAACTAAAATTGCACATGATACAGTTTATTGTTAATGTCTTGTAATTGACAGAAGACTAATCTTAATATTTAGAGCAACAAAATTTGATCTGGAAAAAGTGGACACTATAAAAACAGTGGATGGCCATGGGCAAAAAGGATGTGGGCAGTTAACCATGTGAGGTCAGAGCAGCCTACTGGAAAATCTGATCAGAATGGAAAACTGTCCCTTGAATGAAATCATTGCTGTAAAATTCACAGGGAAAAGAACTGAATCTACTGAGAATAATTTCAGTAAAAGGGGGTAGGATATAATTTAATCATGGAATTAAATCGATTTTTATTGATTTAAATTGGGCTTCCTTCAATACTTTTCTCAAAGTCTACAGTGTTTGAGTTTTGATGAATTGTTGGTATCTATCCCTTCCACTAATTCCAAACAGCCAAGTCCAGACCTTGGGAAAGGGAAGTCGAGGCCCAGAGGACTCATGTGACCAGCAGACCCACAGCTGCTGAGGGTGCAGTGAGATGTTGAACCCAGAGCAAGTGCTCCCAGCAGGGGCCAAAGTGAAGGGCAAAGGCAAGCGCAGAGTGTAGGCTGCCTGCCGGCTGTTAGGGGGTCAGCAGAGGAGGGGCACCCTAAGCCAACTCAGCCCAGGTCAAGCTGTTCCACAGGCGTCTTCCGACCCACCCCAAGCCTCTTGGGGACAGACCAGAGCCATGGGCACTTGGGAAGGCCACAGCTAGTCTGCCTTCACCTCACACAGTCACCAGAACTCGAGCCCAAATCCCAGAGAGCCCTGCCTGTCAAAGTGCCCTCTCTGTGCTTGTCGCCTCTGGCTGGGCGTGTCCCACCCAGCTGGCTGTCAGAGGACAGAAGGCCCAAGCTTGGCACCCCCGGAAGAAGGCTGAGGTGTCACTGACCCCAACCGTGAGGCTGCTTGGAGTCCTTAGCTGAGGCCCAGAAGCTTCTGCCTGCTCCACGCAGGCGTCCAGAGGTGTTCCACTCAACGGCACCAGGCCTGGAGGAGTTGGGTGAAGATGGTGACCTAAGCCAGGTCACCTGACTGCCCCCTGTTGCACAGCTTCTCTCCTCAGAGGGACTGATGGTGGCCTTTCCGTAGGCCCTCGGAGGGAGGGGTCCTCAGGACTCCCCAGGCCACCTCTAGTAAGTGGCAGAGCTCAGAAGCATCCTCCCCAAGCTAGTGAGAGCAGTCTTTCAGGCACCTTGGTGCCTCCTCCCACACCTGCACACACCCACCTCTGGCTCAACTCCTGGAGAGCATTCAGCAAGGCGGGCTGAAGTTTCCTGCCTCCTGGGAGCCCTGCTCTGAGTGACAAGGGCTTCGTCACTCATGGCACAGGCCTGCAGCTGACCCCGAGTTGGTGGATGAAGGAACCACGACCCCAAAGTGCTTGTTCCAGGGCTGCAAGGCTGAGCTGCAAGGGTTTCCAGCCACTCCATTGTACCGCCACCTCCTGTGACCAGACAACCCCCAGAGCCCTTGATTTGCTAATCCTGCTGTGGTGATAACTCCGGAGAAAGTTTCCGTTCCTGCCTGGCCAGGAAGTGGGGTCTGCAGGATGGTCAGCACGCTCCAGAGCCCAGGCCAAGCAAGTGCTGAGCCACAGACCTGGCAGGAGGAGAGTGAGCAGAGACCTGCCCGGGGGCTGCCACTTGAGGCCAAGGTGATGTGCAGGGCAGGGTGGCGGGGCTGTCCCAGCATCTGCGACTCCTCGCCAGCCGGCGGGCAGGGGACTCAGGTGGCCCGTGTCCCCAGTGTGGCGCTCTCCCCACTTTGTCCTTCCTCTGTGCCACCCCGCGTCCCTCTGGACTCTCCCTGAGCTCGTTCCCAGAGGTTTACAGCGGAAACCCCACTCACCTCGGGCAACAGCGCACAGGAGGGGAGGGGTGAGGCTGGGGCCGCCTGTGGAGGGCTCGCTCCGTGCCGACCTGCTCTGTTTTCCTTCTAGCCCCTTCATGAATAAATTTTTCCCAGTCAACTTCCCCAACCGCCAGTACCAGCTGCTCTTCACACAGGGCTCTGGGGAGAACAAAGAAGGTCAGTGCCCACCTGGTCCGCCCTGGGTGTCCCCCACCTGCTCCGCCCTGGGTGACCCTTCAGCCCGGGACCCTGGGGCTGCCTTGCCTCTCTGAGCGCTGCGTTTCTCGATTCTTTCTCATCTGTAAAGTGAAATCAGAAACCCGGTACCTAGTACCTCCTCCACGAAGCACGCAAGAACGCCAGGCAAGCACTAGGCACACGGCCTGCCGGACAGTCGTACTGTCCCGCCCGAGAACGGAAGGGAGGGTCCACAGGCTTGTGGAAATCATCGGGAACCGAGGGGATCCAGGGGCGTGCGGGCGCTTTCGGCCTCCCAGCGGGCAGCCACCCAAGGCTCCCTTTCGCTTCCCCAGGTTTTTGTTTTTTAAAAGCTTAGACTCACACCATAGTCTTGGGGGTCCCCGGCCTCTTCAGCCGCATGCTACGCGGTCTAGGATGACAGTCCCAGCGCAAAGGGCCTGCGTACCGCACGGCACGGAGGTCGTGTGCAGACGCCGGCTGGCCAGTGTCCACTAGACATGGCGGTTCACCCCCGCGTCCTCTTCCGGCAACCAAGAAGGATGTGTGGTCACTTCCTGCGCAAGCCCCACCCTTTCCGCTGCCAGCGCCAACGCGGGGTTTGGAAGAGCGGAAGTCGGAAGTCGTCACGCGTCCACAGGGCCGTAAAGCACGACTGTTTTCTGTCGCCTTCCGGCTAGCGACAGCGGCTACAGACTTGCCGGCCGGTCCCAGGTTAGCACCCGGATTATGTTCCAGAAGTTCGACGAGAAGGAGATCGTGTCCAGCTGTGTCACCTGAAGACGTCGGTGACCAAGAGCATTGAGAGCCAGCCCAGCGAGCAGTTCCCAAGCCTGACACTGTGGCTGGGTGCGATCGTGCCCCAGTGGAAGCCGGTGAGGGGTGTGCGATGCCACGAGCCGTCCATGGGGAGCTGCTGGCCTTCAGGCAGATGAGAGCACCCTCCTACCTGACCCTGCGGCTGCTGCGCAAGTATCACCAGGTGCACACGGGACACATCATGTACCTCCCATCGTGGTGGTGATGGCCGAAGGGCAGGCAGCACGCCCTGTGCGTGGACGTCGTGAAGCTCTCGGCGGAGGACATGGACCAAGTCAACACGGGCATTGGCATCGAGAAGGTCCACCACCTCCACGATGGACCACAGCACACGGAGACCTGCAGGGAGCCCCGGGGGCGGCGCGAGTGCCTGCCTCCAGCGCCAAGGCTCGGCTTCCGCCACGCCGGCTGCATTCATCAGGGGTCTGTTTTCACAAAGCAGAGAGCAGAGCTTAAGAGAGGAACAGGAGGCCGCTCTGTGGCACCCGCACCATCTTCCTTGGCCTCCACCTCAGATGTCTTGCCACCCCCAGGATGTCTGCCAGAGCCGCTGCCCCGGCCTCCTCCGCTCCCACCTCCTGCCTCCCCTGCTAGTCAACCAGGGTTGCTAGCAACGTTTTTGATGCGTTTGGAAGACTCCAGAAGGACTCGGTTGCCAGCTAACAGAGCACTGGCACGCATGACACAGCCGCCGTATCCCAGACACTGTGCTGACCACCCCAGGGGGACCTTACTCTCCTTCACTGCCTCTGAGGGAGGGACAGTTATTTCAATGTCTGCAAAGGAGGAAGCCAGCGCTCAGAGAGGGAACTGCCTGCCCGCACCCCTCGGGCTACCCCACCACCAGGGGCCAAGCCCAGGTCTCCAACCCCAAGCATCCCCTTCCCTGGCACCTGTCCCAGGCCCGCCCATGTTCTCTCTAGGCCACCATTACATCCTTTGCAGACTTGGAGGGGGGCAGGAAGCTAGCCCTTGCTCTGTGGGCTCCTGACAGGGACCCCCAGCTGGGCCCTTTCCCCACCCAGGGGCTGGCAGGGGGCAGGGCAGCCCCACCCCGGAGAGGGCACTGACCGAGTCTCTCTGCTCAGAGATCATCAATTACGAGTTTGACACTAAGGATCTGGTGTGCCTGGGCCTGAGCAGCATTGTTGGTGTCTGGTACCTGCTGAGGAAGGTGAGTGGCTGGGGCCGGGGTACTGGGGCAGGATGGGGGTCTGGGCAAGACACGGGACAGGGCAGGGACCCACTGAGCCACTCCCCCCCCCCCCCCCCCCCCGCTCTCCCCAGCACTGGATCGCCAACAACCTGTTCGGCTTGGCCTTCTCGCTGAACGGGGTGGAGCTCCTGCACCTGAACAACGTGAGCACAGGCTGCATCCTGCTGGGCGGCCTCTTCATCTACGACGTCTTCTGGGTGAGCTGGCACAGACACCCTGGGGCTCCCCGGCCTCAGACTAAAGCGGGGACCACAGGCAAAGCCTCCCCCCAGCCAGGCTGGGAGCCAGAGGGTGGATTCCATGTCCAGGAGGCTGTTTGCTGCCTCGCGCCTCACCGCCACTGTCCCGTCTTCCTCACAGTGGCACCTACAGGGATGTGACTTCATCACCTGTCACCTTGACAAGTGGGAGTGGGGTGCATAGAACCTCGGGCAGGGGGCTAAGTGCAGACGGCAGGGCCAGGCCGAAGGGTGGCTGTGCTCTGGCTGCATGCCAGAGCTGGGCCACTGGACTGTCATGTTCATTCCTGGAGGGAGGGAGGAAGGGAGGTTGCCTGGCCCCTCACAGCCTCTCCTCCCCGTGAGCAGACAGGCTGCACAGCCTAGGCTGTGAGGACAGCTTGCCAGTGGCCACCTCACGTCCACCGCAGACGGCCCCTGCTCCTGCCCGGCTTGGGCAGCACACCTAGAAGCCAGGGACAGCTGCCCCTGCCCACTCTCCTCCAAGCTCTTCTTCTTCTAGGTGTTTGGCACTAACGTCATGGTGACAGTGGCCAAGTCCTTTGAAGCACCAATAAAATGTAAGTGAGCTGCTCTCCCTCTCCTGGAGAACCCTTCCCCAGGTTCCCTTCCCACCCTGTGGTCGCTGTGGTGGTTAGCACCTCCCTGCATCTCTGTTCCACCTCTCAGCTCTCAGGGCTCTCTCCAGCCCGGTGGCCTCCTGTCAGTGGCTAATCTGGCCAGGTTCAGGTCCGTGAACAGCCGCTCTCCCAGCAGGCTGCAGTGAGTGTGGTATGAAACGAGGAAGTCAGAGAGCAGGTGTCCCGAAGCACCATGCCAGGACCGTAACATCACACACTGGGGTCCCCTCAGCACTCTTGGCCCCCAGGTTCCCATGCCATGCCCCCCAGTGGTATTTCCCTTCAGGATGCCCACTGCTTCTGTTAGGAAATTCAACTGTTGGCATCTTTCCATAGGGAGAGATGTTGTCATCCCCCACTACAGCAAACCAAGGGGTAGAGCGGAGTTACTGTGAGCTCACCACCCCTTCTCGGCACGGACCCACGCCTGTCACTAGGTTTTCCATGGTCTCTAAGGTGGCTGCCAGGCCTTGGCACCAATTCACTCCTCCCACCACGAGGTGCATGTGGCTCATCAGGGAAAGAAAGTCCTCCTAGAATCCCTCTACAGCTCCCAGCATATTTCCTTGGCCAAAATTGGGCCACGGAGCCAAGTACAAACCATGCCTTCACACAGGGGACAGGGACTCTGGGTCTAAGGCTCAGGCTACAGAGAGACACCCCACGGGCACAGGGCTCTCAGGTGCCGACTCAGTCACAGGATAGAGAAGGAAAAGGAGGGTGCCATTGGAAGGTTGTCTGCCGGAGCATATGCTGTGGGCAGGCAGTCTGGGAATGGAGAAATGGCCGCCACCTCCTCCATGGCACAGACAGCTTTCCTGCAAGAGCTACGGAAGGTTCTTCAGAGGGATGGTCGCCAGAGCCAATATTCCCCACGCACTTTGACAAGGGCACCCAGAGAACCCAGCCGAAGTGCCGGGGTGGTATGAGTTGTTCACAATGGGCAGATGCACATTACCAAGTTCATAGCCTGCAGGCGCTTGCAAGGCTGAATAACATCCACAGAGCGCTGGGGTAGTAAGCACAGAGAGTCCTGGAGCCAAGAGCCAGCAAAGAGGTGCAGCTCAGGTCAGGCAAGGCAGCAGAGACCAGGTGGGGAAGAGATGTCAGGGCCGGGATTGGTGGAAGCCCCCAGGCACTCTGCCAGCAGGGAAACAGAGGGGTCAGTCAGATGTAGCATCTTGTTCCTCTGCTAGGCCTAGAGGAGACGCGGCCATCAGGCGGCCATTTCTCCATTCCCAGACTGCCTGCCCATGGCCCCTGCTGCCAGGGCGCGTGCCCCCTGCAGACAGCCTGGAGCTTGAGGGCAGGAAAGTGAAATAGCCTGGCTCTGCCCACCGCAGCAGGATGAGCAGATGAGTGATAAGCTCTGTGCACTCAAGCCCGGGAAGAGCGAGCAGGGCAAGGAGAGCTTCATATCACTGGAGGAGCACAACCTACCCAGAATCCCAGTGGTTAATCTGTGGGCGTACTGCTGACCACCACCCCACCCCACCCCCAAAGCTGCAAAGCAGGCAGGGAATTCAGGAAGGACTGTGCTGAATGGCCTGGCCTCCCTCCACACTGGACCCCTGGGGTCCTAGAGTAGGCAGCAGAGGGCAGCACTGAGCAATGTGTGCTTGTCCTCTGGTCCTCAGTCAGTTGGGTCACCTGCACAGCACTCCGCAGAGACCCTAAAGCTGGTTGGAATTACTCTTGGGCTCACCCAGCCCTGTGAGTGGACGCCAGCCATGGCCACAGCCACCTCCTGCCGTAATGGGGCCCAGCAGGGACGCTGGTCTCCCTAGGCCCTGTTGATCCAGACAAGTGGAGCTGCTGAGGGAGGGCCTTCATGCAAGGGATTTGCAGGCCTCCGGCCTCCTCCCCCAGGCCCACCGTGCGAGGGCCTGCTCGACATCAGCCTGGGTGCCTGTGGTCTCACGAGTCGGGCTTCTCCTTCACCCAGAACACTGCAGCTGTGAGCAGGCTTGGAAGTTGTACACTCAGCCCTCAGCCTGGATGATCCAGCTTCCTCCAGCTGGCCATGTGGAGACATGGTCCTCAGCTTCTCAGCATCCTCTTGCTTCCCCAGCCCTGGCCCGGCAGCCAGAAACAGAATGTGTGTGTGTGTGTGTGTGTGTGTGTGTGTGTGTACACGCTACAGGCCAGGGGCTTGGGGGTCAGTGCTGGCCCGCAACTGACACTTCGCACTCTTACCTCCCCTGCAGTGGTGTTTCCCCAAGACCTGCTGGAGAAGGGCCTCGAAGCGGACAACTTCGCCATGCTGGGCCTGGGAGACATCGTCATTCCAGGTGACTGCTAGAGGAAGGGGGCACTCAGCGCAACCAGTCTTCCCTGGGGTCCAGGAACCAGCCAGGTGTCAGAAAAGGATTTTGGCAACTTCACACCACACACACACACCCTACCCCCTCCACCCCACCCCCAAAGTGACCCCTACTAGACTACAGGGAGCTGTCCTCATAGTGACGTCACCTGCTGGACAGCCCCAGAAGCACGGGGGACATGGCCGCCCACAGGAGTTTGATCCCTCCCAGACTGTCCCAACGTTGTGCAGGCTCTGAACAGCACACACACATTGGGTGCTTGTAAACTGCTGACTTGATGGCCCTGCTCTCAGCAGAGGGGCAAATGCACGTGCCCACTCAGCTACCCGGGCTTCCCTGTGAGTCCCTGCCTCGATGTAGGGGTTGCTGGTCAGAATAGTTTGGCCTTGGGTATGGTCCCCAGGATGGGCACCTGGCTCCTATTGCCAGTTCCTGGCCTCGCCTTGCCCCAAGCAGGCCTGAGGGCACAGACTAGCCACCATGCTCTCTCAACAGCTGCAGAGCAGGGCCCGGTGCAATGGCTCAATGGCTAAATCCTCGCCTTTCAAGTGCCAGGATCCCATATGGGTGCTGGTTTGTGTCCCGGCTGCTTCACTTCCCATCCAGCTCCCTGCTTGTGGCCTGGAAAAGCAGTAGACAGTGGCCCAAAGCCTTGGGATCCTATACGTGTGTGGGAGACCCAGAAGACCCTGGCTCCGGATTGGCTCAATTCCAGCCTTGTGGCCACTTGGGGAGTGAACCAGCAGATGGAAGGTCTTTCTCTGTCTCTTTTCTCTGTATATCTACCTTTCCAACAAAAAAATAAATAAATAAATCTTTAGGGGGAGGAAAAAACTACACTCATAGTCCCCTGGTCCCTTTTTTTTTTAATTTATTTTTATTGGAAAAATAGATTTATAGGGAAAACGAAAGATCTTCCATCCGCTGATTCATTCCCCAAATAACCACGTGGCCAGAGCTGAGCCAATTTAAACCCAGGAACCAGGGGCTTTTTTCAGTCTCCCACATGGGTGCAGGGACCCAAGGACACTTGGACCATCTGCTGCCGCTTTGCTAGGCCACGTGCAGAGAGCTGAACGGGAAGTAGAACAGCCAGGATATGAACCTGTGCCCATATGGTATTCCGGCACTTCAAGAGAGGGAGTATTAGCCAGTTGAGCCATTGCACTGGTCCTGAAATGTTGATCTAGTCCCAGCATCATGGAAGTGTTTTGTTCAGTGAGGAGACAAGCTCGGAAGGGAAGGAAGGATAGCAGTTGAGCCAAGCCCAGACTCGGGCCCACGATGTGTGTGACTGTGCTCAGACTGTCACTTCAGAACTGTTCCAAGGACAGTGAGCACAGCGAGATGGCCATCGCCACAGCCCAGGTGTGTGTCCCAGCACACACCTGCTGTGTGTGGGATGGTGTTCTGACTACACTGGCGGTGCCCTGACAGCAGGGGGTGTTTCCATCTTAGAGAAGCGGCCGCTGAACTCCAAAGATGGCACCCACACGTACTTCCTCATAGCCCTGCTTGTCATCATATGGGCCTGAACACTCACAGGCCAGCCCCATACCCCCTACCTCTGTGTGGACAAGGGACTTGAAAACATTCATGGGAAATAAAATCCAGAGTTTATTTTGGCACCAAAACAAAAGCAGCTTTTTTTTTTTAATTGGAAAGGCGGATATACAGAGAGGAGAGACAGACAGGAAGATCTTCCGTCCGACGATTCACTCCCCAAGTGAGCACAACGGCCGATGCTATGCCGGTCCGAAGCCAGGAGCCTCTTCCGGGTCTCCCACGCGGGTGCAGGGTCCCAAAGCCTTGGGCCGTCCTCGACTGCCCTCCCGAGCCACAGGCAGGGAGCTGGAAGGGAAGCAGGGCCCGGGATAGAACCGGCGCCCATATGGGATCCCGGGTGTGCAAGGCGAGGACCTTAACCACTGCGCCACCGCGCCGGGCCCAAAAGCAGCTTTTTGAAGGCCCCTTGTATGTGCCCTTTGAACTCTGAAGCCACAGTAAGTTAAGTCGCAGACCCAGGAAAGCATGTATCAGCCCAAGCAGGTGACCAGGACCGCTTACACCTGGCCCAACACTGGCCTGCTGAGTAGTTGGAGAATTTGGCCTCCAGGGGGCGCTAAGTGCCCAGCTTTGTTTCCAGCACTATTGTGTTGCTGCCTGCCAGTTCCATCTCCACTGACACTGGGCTCTGTCCTGTGTTGAAAGTTAACTGTTGCCAGTTCAGTCCTTCTAACAGAGTCAAATGCTTCGGTTCTTATTTGATAGGCAGAGTTACAGAGAAAAAGGAAACGAGATTTTCCATCAGCTGACTAACTCCCCAAATACCCACCACAGCTGGTGTTGGGCTGAGCGGAAGCCAGGTCCTGGAAGCTCTGTCCAGATCTCCCATGTGGGTGGCTGGGGCCCACACACTTGGACCATCTCCCTCCACTGCTTATATAGGTGCATGAGCAGGGAGCTAGATTGGAAGTGGAGCAGCTGGGACTTGAACTTGCGTTTATAAAGGGTGCTGGCATTGCAGGTAGTGGCTTCACTGTGCCATCCACCACACTGACCTCAATATTTCAGTTCTTGAGATCTTACCCTCAACTTCATGGGACGTGGACTCCACCCAAAGACCAATGAGGGGCAGAAGTACAAGCAGCCGGCTTGCCTTGGGCACGCATGCACTCAGTGAGCTAGACAGGATGGCAGCGCATGGGCAGCCCACCAGCGCTGTGCTCCGCTTCCCCCATCGGAGGTGTGTGTCACATCTCCACCCCACCCCCACACACCGCCCCTACCTCATCTTCCCTGTGTCGCCAAGTGCTTAGCAGGCACCTGCTATGGCACAAACAGGATGACCGCCAGCACCCAGCCCTGATGGCTGCCCGCGACCTGGAGGGCTGGCAGGCACTGGGTGGCTGCTGCTCTGTAACCCAGCTTTCCCCCACAGGGATCTTCATTGCCTTGCTGCTGCGCTTTGACATCAGGTAAGAGCAAGGGCCTTGCCTGTGGCTTCTCAAGGGGCTCCACAGTGGTTCTCGGGAGCCCCCGGAGGGGCCAACCCCCCCACCCTGCTGAGCAGTCCCCGTTGACATTCAACATGTCAATGTTGCAGAACTGTCATAGAGACCTGGTTTTCAAATTGGGAACACCAGGGCAAGGTACTTCAGCAAGGAAGGTCTTGCGGTCTGTGGCCTTTTTCACTGTGCAGCCTCAGCCCGAGTTAGTGGTGCACAGCTCTGCCACAGGATCACCGCCAGAGGGCGAGTGCGAGCTGACCCCAGCGGCTCCTGGGGAACCCAGCTGCTGTCGTCTTTCTTGGCATCCCTGTTTCCATCCTGGGGTCAGGGTCCCACGTCCCCTGCATTACAGGAAATAGGCCTTGGTCAGAACCAGAGGTCATGTCTCAGTTCACACCTGAATGGCTGCGTCTGCCAGCAGTGAGTAACCCCGGCACTCACTCTGTCATCTTGGGCTCAGTCAGCCCGAGCAGGGCTTGCTGTGTCAGCTCCTCACTCTGACAGCGCAGGGACGAAACAGTGCTAGCAGACCTGAGCTCATTTCACATCCAGGTGGCCTGTGTGGCGCCCGTTTAGAGCACATGGACACGGGGTTAGCAGGGGCCACCTTGGGAAGAGCCGGCCTGGT
The DNA here is from genome assembly GCF_017591425.1 of Ochotona curzoniae. NCBI lineage: Eukaryota > Metazoa > Chordata > Mammalia > Lagomorpha > Ochotonidae > Ochotona > Ochotona curzoniae. Next base: position 16,087,110 of record NW_024465894.1, on the reverse strand, counting down.
TGTAAGAAGAGGCCTGTGTGGGCCAGCCACGTGTGCTCCTGATTACACTAAGGCAACAGGACCCACCAGAGGCCCCTGGGCTCGTGGCTGGACAGAGGTATGGTTGCCAGCACCCACAGGACCGCATCTCATTCCAGCACTGTCTCCTCGGGACTGAGGCCAGAATATACAGCCTTCCCCTGTGGGATGCCACGGCACAGCTCTGAGGAGGGTTCTTGCTGCCAGGGCCCCTGAACACCAGGTCCGTCTGTAGTTCCTTCCCGATGGGGGGGACACACAGAGTCACAGGGTGGCACTGTCTGGGTGATGTGCGATTCGTGGTCTCTGCAGCTGTTAGTGGGTGACTCACCCAGGAAGCCACCTGCACAGCCAGCACCTCCCTGTCTCCATTGCACATCCCTCAACAACTGCACCTGCCAGCCTGGCACGCGGGGGCTGCGGGGAGGGTTTCCACGTTTATCTCAAAGCAGGCTCCACCAGTGTCGGCTGTCCCATGCCTCATCCAACAGCCGTGGGTCTGGATTAAGACATTTTTTGAATACTCGCAGCCTCTGGGGTGCTGGGTGTTTGGTTTTCCGATGTTCCAGATGAGTGAACTGAGGCTGAGACAAGGAAGTTAACTCATCTCCAGACCTAGCTGAGGGCAGTACCAGAGTCCAGCTCCAGGCTCGCGCTCAGGGCTCCCAGTGCCCCCCAGCTCCCGTCCTCTGCCCTGGCTGACCCCCGTGCTCTCCCTCCCCCGTCCCCTGCAGCTTGAAGAAGAACACGCACACTTACTTCTACACCAGCTTCGCAGCCTACATCTTCGGCCTGGGCCTCACCATCTTCATCATGCACCTCTTCAAGCACGCTCAGGTGAGCAGGCAGCGGGCGGTCCTCGGCATCCAGGTGCGCGCGCTGGCAACCGCCATTGTCACAGCTGTCCTACCACCAGAGCCTGAGCACTTCTCATGGCTGCAGGCAGGCTGCCCCTGCTGCCTGCCCCAGGAGGACAGACCATCCCAGTGGTGGCTCCTCCTCCCATCTCCTGGGCTAGCTTGGTGTGGCCACCTGGCCTCAGGGGAACCCAGTGCCTCTGTTTGTAGAGCAGATAGGACAGGATTGAGCTAGAGGATCCTGCACAGGCAGGTTCTCCCTCTGCTGGTGGCAGGAGCCCTGTGTGTCAGCCCCTCCTACCTGCGGCCTCTGTAGTCCAGAGGGTCCTGGTGCAAACATAACATGGAGACCAGGACAGCCACCTTGGTGATTTGGGGATGGACTAATGTAAGAGAACAGCCCCAAGCCGGCCCTGGCGCACCCTACGTAAGCTGTCCCTGCAGCACTCCACTTACCCAGGGCACAAAAATGGCAGGAGGAGGGTTCCAGAAATGAGCAGGTCATGGATTAGGAGTTGGGTACCATCCCAGGCAGAGGCTGAGGCCTCTCACCAGCCTGCCATGGTGTGAACCCTTATGTCCCTCACGCCCACCCGCTAACCACTGATATCACACTGAAGGCTTTTCATCACCATCCAGTCTCCGCATCCACTGGAACATGACCGCAAAAAGAATGGCACTGTGTCCCTCTCCCAGCACTGCCCACAGCCCCGTCCCCAGAGCAGCTCACTGTCGGTGACCGTGGGGGGGGGGCTCGCCTTGTGGTGGCCCCCTGAGGGAGGTGCGAGTAGTGGCCCTAGCCCAGGACCTTCACAAAGCATACCAACTTCAGCCCTGACCCACCTCAAGGGCAAGGTTAGCTAAGAAGGACACGGAGTTGGCAAGTGGGGACATGGTGATCAGGCCCATTCTCCACCATGTTAAGATTCTAAGCCCAGCTACCACCTTTGTGGCCCTGCGAGGCAAGCACCACTTGCAGTGTATATCTGAGTGTTGGTTCCAGCCCCCACTGCTCCATTCCTGATCCTGCTCCCTGCTAACGCACCTGGGAAAGCAGCAGAGACTGACGCACATGGGAGGTCCAGCTGGGCTCTAGCCTGGCCCAGCCCTGGCTGTTGACGTCATTTGGGGAGTTTAACCAGCTGATGGAACATATCTCCTCTGTCCTTGACCCTGTCTTGTTTCTGTTCTTATCCTCTGCCTTTTGAATAAATTAGGTCTTTAAAAGTGGGCAGGGCAAAGCCCCTCCACCCCAGCCCAGGTCAAGGACTCCAGTCCAAGCGCTGTTTCCTCCTCAGCCACCAGGTGGCAGGCTTGCCCTCCTCAGCCTCTCCTCAGGCTTGCCCTCCCATGCGTGCCTTCATCAGGCAGGGTGACAGGACCCTTGGCCTCCTAAGCCCCATCCCCAAGCCTGAGCCACTCCCCAGTGACCTCACCCCCAGCCCTTCTCCCAAGTCTCGGAGTAGGTTCTGTCGCACAGGTTCCTTCACCCTGGGAGGACATCCCCTGTGGTCCTCAGAGCCCTCGATGTGACTGGATGTGGCATCATGGTGCAGTGAGGCACTTGCTCAGAGTGGGAAACTGCGTGGCCCTGGCCGCACAGCAGGGCGGAGACCTCTTGAGCTCAGCTCTGCACCTGAGCCACACGCCGCCTCTCCTTCCCACTGCCCGTAGTGAGCTGGCTGCTGCCCTCAAGGCAGGAGCCCACCCTCTGCCCCCGGGAAGCCCCACGTTGGTCCAGCCAGGCTTTGAAGAAGACCCTCCTTCAGGCTGAGCGGCGGGGGGCTGGGTTCCCGCCCCACCAGCTGAAGACTTTGGACATTCCTTCCCTTTCTGAGCCTCAGGGTTTTCATCTGCAACATAGGGGTGAAGAAACCTCCTTTTCAAAAATCATACTGTTTTAAAGTTTTAATTATGTTTTGCTTTTGTTATTTTCTGTGGGTTCTTTTTGTTTGTTTGTTTTGCTTTTTGTTTTTTAATGTTTTTTTGGGAAGCAGGTGGCCACAAACTGAGCCCAGGGGCCACATGTGCTGCCGCCAAGGGCACTAGCAGGGAGTCAGATGGGAAGAACTGGGGGAGACTTGGATAATTCTACTGCAGGAATTCTGTCCCCCCTATACCCCACCTTGTGCCCCCGCAGCTGCCAAACCTTCCTGCCCCTTCCTCTTCACTGCCTCATTTAAAAACTCGAATTGCTTATTTTACGACTTTCCTGTTCTCTGATACATTCACTTTGGGTGATCCCAAGTGGCATGCTTCACAGCCCACCCGTGGAAAGTGCCAAGGAATGTTCTAAAGGTTGGACCTGGGACCACGGAGGGGGAAATGGCTTGGTTCTCTGGCCCAGGGCTGACTTTAGTTTAAGAATGAGGCTTCCTAAACTTGCCTCACTCAGTCTTAACTTGCCACCACCCAAGGAGGGAGCCATTCACCTCATGTCTCCCAAGCCACCTCTTGAATGCCAGGCAGGGCATGGAGCAAGGGGCATAGTTGGCCACGGGCAGTGCGAGGCAGCCAGCAGGTGAGGGCTTTGGGTGGCAGTGCCTGTGCCCTTCTCTGTCACATACTGCAGAGGATGCCAGCAGCGAGAGGAGACTGCGAGGGGCCCAAGCTGAGGCCACAGGACGGGGAGGAAACGAAGCGAAGAGGGGCAGGGAGACTGGCAGCGGGGGCTGCTGCAGCCAGAGTTGCAGGGCCAGGCACGGGGGACGGGGAAAGGAGGCAGGGCAGGCTCCCGGAGCTGCCAGATCCTGGGGTCATTGGGGCCTCCAGGGCAAGCAGCCACAGGAAGTCGGGCTTTACGGGGCACAGAGTCTGGGGTTCAAGCCCCTGGTATGACCCAGCACAGCCCGTGTCCAACCAGGTCACCTGTGCCATTGTCATAGCAGCATGTCCTGGGCATGCAGGCTTCCTGTCCCGGGAGGTCTGGCCTGATGCCCGGATAATTGAGAACCTGCAGCCAGACTGCTAGGAGCCCTGGGTTCGCGCCCAGCCGCTGAGCTGCTCTGTGACCCAGGGCCGATTGCTGAGAGATCTGGGGTGCCAACAGGGCCCTGGCTCCCATCGTCTCACTGCCTCTGCCCTCTCCCAGCCTGCCCTGCTGTACCTGGTCCCTGCCTGCATCGGCTTTCCCGTCCTGGTGGCGCTGGCCAAGGGAGAAGTGACAGAAATGTTCAGGTAAGGCAAGGCCCGGCTAGGGGACTAGGGGACACCTGCAGGCTGCCTGCAAAGCCCACCAGGGCATCTGTGGGTGCTCTAGGGAAACGCCATTCCCGCCTCCTCCAGCACCTGGGAGCCTGGGCAGTGGGTACCAACGCAAACCTCTCCCAGGACCAGGAGTCCAGGGTGGGCAGCCCAGCCCCCGAACGACCACTGGACGTTTCCCCACAGGCTGCCCCACTGTTGGGCCCTGCACTCCCTCATCAGCCTCAGCCCGCCCCTGTGAGTGACAGAATAGGGCCGTGCAGTAGGGTGGTGCGTCAGCGGCTGGGGAACCATTCCTGGCCCCCTCCCTCTCTACTTCAGCCTGTGTTCCTTGGGCACATCCCCCTTCCCCACAGCCATGGCCACACCTTGTGCACAGCCCCACCCGCACCCCAAGGCCTGCGTGACTCGGGCAGGTGTCTGCTCCCTGGCGCCTGCAGCCCCGCCTGCCTGGGACCCAGAAATAGCTGCCAGCTGCGATTAAAGCTGCCCACTCGAGGGCCTTCCACCTAGCTCCACCTGCCTGCCTAGCCTCACACTGGCCCTCAAGCGCTTGCCAGGACCTCCTGTGCACCTGGCTGCCCGCAGGGCAACCCGTGACTCACCCTTCCCCCGTACCTGCCTCTGCCCTCCCCAGCCTGCCTGGAATCCCAGCTCCCAGCCTGCCCGCCCATGGCTCGTGGCCTGGCAGAGGCCTGCAGGCTCCGAGAAGGGAAGGTGGGAGGTGAACTGGGGACAGACCCAGAGGTTTCGGAGCAGCAGTGGCCCCTGCCCCCTGCACTGCTCTCTCCCCGGCTTATCCAACCTCTGGCCCCTCCAGATGGGGGGCCTCCATCATCCAATCTTGCTGTATCCTCTGGGGACACAACCAGGGGCTAGGGGTGCCCCTCTTCAGCTGCCTGCTGCCTGGCTTCCTGCAATGTCCTGCCCCTGCCCCCACCCACCTGCTCACTTGCCACCCCCCTGCCCAGAAGTTTCTTAGGTGAAAAAGCAAATGGCCTCTCTGTCTCTCTCTCTCTCCACTTTTTCTTCCAGTTTTCCTCTCTTACTGGCTCTCCCCTCTTTTGTTTGTAGTTTTATTTTGATCATGGAATGACCTGTTAGGGGGCTGCTCGTGGCCCCACCACCACACAGGGGCATCTGGGCCATGGCCCTTGAGACCCTCCCATGGTGCATGGCACCCAGCGTCCTAGAGATGGGCGCATCCAGAGCCCCTCAACATGGCACAGCACGTAGTGTGGCATGCCCGCGGGAGGCATCCACGCCTCTCCACAGAGGGCACAGCTGAGGGCAGTGAGCCAGCGCTGCCCCCGCCCCTTGGACAGCAGACTCTATCCTATCAGGCCTCACCTCTCCATCTCCCTTGCCTGTCTCTGTCTCTGTCTCTCTTTCACACAGCTACGAGTCCTCGGCGGAAATCCTGCCTCACACTCCGAGGCTCACCCACTTCCCCACGGTCTCGGGCTCCCCAGCCAGCCTGGCCGACTCCATGCAGCAGAAGCGAGCCGGCCCCCGCCGCCGGCGCCCGCAGAATCCCAGCGCCATGTAATGCCCAGCGGGTGCCCACCTGCCCGCCCTTCCCACCTCCCCGGGGCCCAAGGTAGGGCAGATACCCCGGCCTCAGCGGACGAGGCAGGGAGCATTGCCGGGGGCAGGCGGCAGGAGGCAGCCTGGCCCTGGCCAGCATTCTTGCACGGGGCCAGGAAGTAGGGAGCCCTACACCCCGTGTTCCTGCCAAGGCCCCAGGGCTCGCATGAGTGGCCCTGGGGAGCCAGCTGCTGACGACCTGCCAGAGCCCTAGGCAGGTCACTTTCTTCTTCAGAGCCCTTCTTTCTTCATCCATGAGTGCACGGCCCTGCCTCGCTGAGTTGGTCTAGCTGGGTAATACACACTTGTCCTTGGCGTGAACCCAGTTGCTCAATAAGGGAAGCCGGTAGTGAGAGCCAAGCCAGGGGCCTGTCTGCAGAGAAGGCCCCTTGCCCCTTGTCAATGGCAATGTAGCCACAGCCTCACCCTGGCAACCCCCTTCATTCACTCACCTGCAGAAGTCACGGAACAAGTTGGTCACATGTACCCAGGCCCATTCTCCATTGCATTTGCCCCTGCTGCCTCTTGGCACCGCCTAGCACAGAGCTAGCAGGGCGTGCAGCAGGCCTGTGGCTGATGCCCTCAGTGCCTGGAGCGGGTAGAGGGGAGGGGACAACAGAGGCCCAGCCCCGTCCCACCCTTCAATGTGTCTCTATGGTTTTGTTTTTCGGCCAGTTATGAGGAGTCGAGTCCTAAGGATCCCACAGCAGTGACAGAATCCAAAGAGGCAACAGAGGCGGCGGCGGCCAAGGGGCTGGAGAAGAAGGACAAGTGACATCTCTGGGGGTTGCCCCTTGGGGCCAGAGCAGACAGGCGGTGCATGGACCCAAAGGGCGTACATGGGCTGAGCCCACAGGAGGCCCTGGGGTGGGCAGTGGGTCCCTCCAGCCAAGCCTCCAGGGCCTCGCCTTCCCTCCTAGCCTCCTCTGGCCTCCCTCTGTCCCCCTCCTCCCCTCCCCTACGGGCAAAGCTATCCCCAGCCTCCTCCCTTCCCAGAAGCCAAGTGGGAAAAGTGGGCGTGATTTTTAGACTTTTGTATTGTGGACTGACTTTGCCTCACATTAAAAACTCATCCGTGGCTGGTGGGCTGTGCTCCTAGAAGGTTTCCCGCTGAAGGCCCACAAGCTGGCTCAGCATCCCAAAATGCTTCCTCTCACCCTCAGGCAGGCAGAGAGGGGGTGGGACACATGGTGGGTCTGCCCCCCACCCACCTTGGTGAGTGGTGTGCCGAGGGGCAGGAGCCCTAACCGATGCCTACTGGCTTCAGCTGGAGAGGACCTGCCATCACTTCCATTCTGTCCATTCTGGCAGAGCCGGGGCCCCTGGAGAGGCAGGGCTGAGGGAAGAACTGGGTCCACGGATTTGCAACAGCCACGCAGGCCCAGGAGCTTGGAGCTCAGGGTTGCCCTCTCCCATGGCGAGCAGTGGGCAGAACCCTCATCCCCCTGCCCCATGTGGGGGGCCCAGGTTGGGGTGACCACTGGCTTGTGATCTCTCCATTACCCAGCTTGATATTCTGAGTATGCTGAGAAAGCCCCACTGGGACCAACACGGCCCAAACATCTGTGTCCCTATCAGCTCTCCCACTCCTGGGTTGTGGTTGCTGTCATTAGCCCCATTGTACAGGTAAGGGCACTGAGGTGCCTGCTGCGGTTGTGAACTTAACCTCAAGCAATCAGAGCTGAATTCCAAGTTTTTAAGGACCATGAATATCTCTGCAGCACCCTAGGCTTGGATGCTGTGCCTAGTGGGCTGGGCACCTCTGGACCCAGAATCCCAAGAAGGGAAGGGAAGTAGAGGAAATATAAAAAGAACCCCATTTCACAGGCTTCTCAGATCTCTGCCCGCTCCAGCCACCTCCATGGGGAGGTCCTGTGGTGCTGGAACTAAGCCCCTGTGAGGACAGCAGAGCCGGCATGCAGCCCAGGCGCACAGTGCCTGGCTCTGTGGCCCAGGGCCCACAAAGCCCTCATTGAGTCACCACCGGCCCCCGGCAGAGGATGAGGTGGCAGTGGCGCCGGGCGCCTGCCACCTAATGGCTATCCTGGCGGGGCCAGATGTTCCCCAGACCTCGGCGGCAGTGCCGAGCAGGGCCCGCCTGGGCAGCCGGCACCGCGGAGGCCACTCATTCCAATTAACCCGCTTCAGCTGAGCAAACAGCGGGCAGTGGGGCCTGGCCCGGGCAGCAGGCCCGGCCGGCAGAGCCTGTGAGTCTAGACTCCAGATGTGAACTGCCACCACCAGAGTCCCATGGAAAGATGGCACCCAGCCGGGCACGGACTGGGCCTCCACACTGGGTGTCAGCAGTAGGCAGGCGGTAGACAGGGCCCTGGCTGGTGTGTGGAGTCTTAGGAAAAACTCTGGGAGTTGCTGGGGCTCTGCCTCAGACTCCCCTGACTGCAGAAAGAAGAATTGGCCCAGGAACCCCAAGGACACTCCTTACAGTGGAACATGCTAATGTCACAAGTGACTAAGCATGTTTGATCGTGAGCCCTGTGAGGAGGGGGCCGGTAACATGTTGGTCAGAAAAGGAATCTGAGGCAGAAACGTTTAGTAAGTACACAGATGGGGATGTAAGGTGCACACTGGGACTTCCTGGTTCCTTCATTGATCCTTGGGTTTCTGGGGTCCTAGCTCGGGGGTGGGACACGGCCTCCCAGGAGGAGGAGCAAAGGGGTGATGACCTTGGCTCCTCCAGGGAGCAGCTACAGCACCAGGTGTAAGTCCCACGGGTCCAGGCCTGCGGCACGCCAACACACCCCCAGCTGACATTCTGGGGACAGATGTGGCTGAGCTAGAGTGGGACAGGAGATGAGGTGGCTCCTGGTCACCACCATGCAGTCCTAGCTGGAGTCCCTGACAACCCAGGAGGTCGCAGTTCAGGGCTCCTTGCACAAATGTTAAAACTGAGTCCTCCCCACCGCCAAGAAAAAAAAAGAAAAGGCTTGAGCCCGGAGTCCTACAGTCACTGCACAGCTGTGAGGCCATGGCCGCTCGCCCCGGCTGCCCTGGTCCCCGCCTCCCTTCCAGGCCAGGGCGCAGAAGGCTGCGTCCTGCCCGGGTGCTCAGGAAGGGCTCAGCGAGCGGGAAGGAAAGCACCCCCCACCCTCGCTACCCGCACCACGGCCACACCTGGGCTCCCAGGCAGGCAGCGGGGGACCCTGCCGGCGCCTGGCTCCAGTGAGTCTGGGACGCCTCCCCGCGCCGCCCCGTGGGGGCCGCCAGATGGGCCACCCGCCCGCCCAGCGACTGGAACAGGAAACAGCCGGCAGGGCTGCCAGGAATGGGGGCGCGGCCTGCAGCCACGCCCCGCCGCGGGAGGAGCGCAGGGGAGCAGAACTGGTGCCAGCCGCCCAAGCCCTCCTCGGGGCACCGGGCTTGTTCGAATCCAGGCTCACCTCCGAGGCAACGGGTGACCCGCAGGGGAGAGGCGGTCGGCTGTCCCAGCCTCTCAGGCTCCCTGCTTGTGAAATGGGGCTGCACAGCTAGCTCGTCTCACCTGGAGAAGGGGTGAAGAGTTGCACCTGTCCTGCCTCCCGCTCCCGCACACCTGTGAACAAGTGAACAGGCCTGGCGTCGTGAGCAGACACAGCCCTGGGGTCTCAGCACGCTGCTTCCCGCTGAGCGGCATTTTGCTCTCATCTAATGCAGAATTGGGAGGAGTCCGTGGGGTAATCCACGGAGGGCACACATCGGGTGTCCCCAAGAGGTGTTTTGTGGAAGAGGCTCTGAGATGTGAGAGACACAGGTGGAGACAAGGCACATGCTAGGAACTGGCGGCTTGTGAAGCCATCTTTGCTGTATGTGTAGACTATAAAACAGCACTTCCGGGGACTAAAGTCCTCGCCAAAGCCTTGAGGACCAGGAAAGGACGAGCAAAAGCCTTGGGACCCTGAACCTGCGTGGGAGACCTGGAAGTGGCTCCTGGCTCCTGGCTTCAGATCAGCTCCTTTTGTTGCAGCCTCTTAGGGAATGAACAGATCTTTCTGTTTCTCTTCCTCTCTGTATATCTCCATTTCCAGTAATAATAATTCCATCAAGTGGGTGCTTGGGCTGTTACCTGCTGCCTGCCCAGCCCATTACCAGGAAGCTGGTTTTGAAGAAGAGCTTGGACCTGAACCAGGCACAGCCACTCCCACATAGGGTACTGGGGTCCCAAGTAGCCTCATTCCCCACCACAAAACCCTTCCTCCCGACGAAGGGTTGCAATTCTGGCTGCCATTTTATTGGTTTTCCCCATCTGTGAAATGGGATGTGTAGTGGCTGGGCCTCCTCTCTCTCCTACTTGCCTTCTTCCCAAACGCTAGCCAGTTCTGTCTCCTCTGGCCAAGTTACCATCACTTTTAAGCCTCAGATCGATTCCCAGTTCCCTCAGCAGCTATGCCCCTGGAATGCAGCTAGCAGGCCCGGGGGGGGCCAGGAACGGCCCAAGGAACTTCAGGCACCGTCTGCACCGCGCAGGCAGGCACTCCTATGTCCACACCCCAGAGGGCCACACAGTCAGTGGGAAAGCTGCAACTGAGAAAGGAAAAGAAAGAAAGAAAGGGTGTTTTCTTCCTCAAAACTTTGCTTTGTTTCCAGTCCGTATCTGGGGAAGCCCCACAGGATGGAAATGTCCTACAAGAGATGAAACAAAAGGGAAAGTCCCATTATCTGGGGGGGGGGGGGTGTGTATGAAGTGGGTCTCTCTCCACCGGACCCCATTCCCAGCCGCTGTGTGGTCCGGGCCTGAGAACGCCAAGCCCCCGCCCCCCAACCCACGCCCACCCACCTCCAGCCCTCTGCCAGTTCCCAGGATTCACATGGTAATGAGGGCATCCATCTTTGCACAGACACACACTAGGCCCTCCCGGCCCGCCAGCCATACACAATGGCCCCAACACTCGGCCCCACCACCTGTTGGATTTTCCCAGGGAAGGGAGAGGAGGGGTAGAGTGGTGGAGGGGACCCCTTTCCTCCCAGCCCCAGCCCTGTGAGCATACTGCTCCTGGGAGCCAGACAGCCATGGTGTAGCCAGCGGCTCCCCAGCTTATCTGGCTCAGCACCCAGGTTTTTGAGTCACCGGGACCACCGGGGGATGCTGCAGCTCTTAGCAGCCTGGAGCCCCTGCTACTCTGCTTTCCATCACCTCCCCGCTAAAACCCCAGGAAGCAGGGGGTGGTGGTCCCAAGTGCTTTAGGCCCCTGCCACCTATGTAGGAGACCTGGCTGGAGTTCCTGGCTCCTGACTTCAGCTTGGCTCACCCAAGCTGCTGTGAGCCAGCAGGTGGGAAAACAACAGAAAATCTCTTGTGTGTGTCCCTCTGTTTTTTGAGTTGATGAAAGTAATTTTTTTAAAGAAATGACAGGGTCCGCCGTGGTAGCCTAGCACCTAAAAGTCTTTGCCTTGAACATGCCAGGATCCCATTTGGGCGCTGGTTCTAATCCCGGCAGCCCCGCTTCCCAGCCTGTGGCCTGGAAAAGCAGTCGAGGACGGCCCAAAGCTTTGGGACCCTGCATCTGCGAGGGAGACCCAGAAGAGACTCAGGGATGCTGGTTTCAGATTGGCATAGCTCCAGCCCTTATGCCCATTTGGGGAGTGAATCATCAGATGGAAGATCTCCCTCTCTCTCTCCTCTTCTCTGTATATCTGACTTTGCAATAAAATGAATCTTTAAAAAGAAAATAACAAAGACAAGGTTACAGAGGTTACAGGTTGTTAAGAAAAAAGGGAAAATCCACCTTAACTCTGAGCATCGGGGCCAGTTCCAGAGGGAAACATTGCTTGTTTTCATGGGTCCCAGTGAGTATAAAAATAGTTTTGGGGGTTGGATGGGGAGGTAGAGGTGGTACAATAGCTCAACTGGCTAATCCTCCACTTTCAAGCATCAGCAATCCTATATGGGCACAGGTTCGTGTCCCAGCTGCTCCATTTCCCATCCAGCTCCCTGTTTTTTATGACCTGGGAATGCAGTGGAGGATGGTTCTAAGTCCTGGGATCCTGCACCTACATGGAAGACCCAGCAGAAATTCCTGACTCCTGGCTCCTGGCTCCAGGACACCTCAGCTCCAGTGATTGCAGTTATTTGGGGAGTAAACCAGCAGATGGGAGATCTTTCTCCTTTTCTCTGTAAATCTATCTTTTCAATAGAAATAAGTTTAAAAATAATTTAAAAAAATACATTCTAGAAAAACCTCCAAGCTCCATGCTGTGTGATAACATCAGTCATGAAAGATCACACAGGAAATATCTACAAAGAATAGATCTATGGAGACAGAAAAAAAATGCATGGGGACACAACAGGTTATTTCTGTAGGTACAGGAGCTAGGGGGTGTCAGAATGTTCTCCAGTGAGCTGTGGTGGCTGCATCACAACACTGGGCATCCCAACAATTCCGGGGTGCCGGTTGGGTGGGTGGAGCAGGGCTGTGTGAATTAAGCCCGCCCAGCTGTTCTCGCCCTCTCCCTGGGTCCGCGTGAACTGTCCCCGACAGCTGAGTCTCCTGCGCTCAGGTGCCCTTCCAAGCACGTGGGCTCAGAGTGAGACAAGACGCCCAGTGGGCCCTCCACCTTTCCCGGAGCCTCTGTGGTATGTGCGTTTAATCCCCTCTCCGAGGCCCTTCCAGTTCCCAGGACAACAGCCACGGCACAGCAGCACTTGCCTTCGCCCTCCTTATCAGACACAAACAAATTCACAACCATCTTCGATCCTTCTCTAATTTATGGATTTAAGAAGTAAACAGATAGGCAGACACGAGCAGAAATAGAACTCTGATCAGCTGCTTTAGGCCCCAGACGGCCCATGACAGCTGGAACTGGGCAGACCAAAGCCTGGAGCTAAGACCTGACTCCTCCAGGGCAGCAGGAAGCTGCTCCCCACAGCCCGGGGAGCTGGGAGCGGGACCCAGACACTCCAGTGTGGAACACGGGTATGGGTACTTTCTTTCTTTTTCTTTTTTTTAAGATTTATTTATTTTTTTGGAAAGACAGATTTGGAGAGACAGAAAGATCTTCCATCTGTTCACACCCCATATGGACGAAACAGCCGGAGCAAGCTGATCCAAAGCCAGGAGCCAGGAGTTTCCTCCGGGTCTCCCATGCAGATGCAGGATCCCAAGGTTTTGAGCCATTCTCTACTGCTTTCCCAGTTCACAAGCAGGGAGCTGGATGGGAAGCGGAGCAGCTGGGACACAAACCAGTGCCCATATGGGACACCAGTGCTTGAAGGTAGAAGATTAGCCAGTTGAGCAATCATGTCAGCCCCTTGAAGTAATTTAAGATAGCAGTAGCATTCTCCTGTTTGTCAGCTGCACAGTTGTCGCCTAGTCCCCTGGTAAGGGATGTGTGGGAGCTTTCCCGTTGGCTGCCCTTCCCATCCATACATCATCTCACATGTTGGCTCACGTCCTTAGGATACATTCCTCAAACAGGAAGTGCTGCCTCATGGTTTCCCAGGGCCACATGGAATTCCGCAGTTTATTTAGTCATCCTCCTTGAAATGGACAGTTAGGTCAGTTCCCACTGGCTGCTCTTAGGAGCACAGCCGCAGGGAGTCTTGCGGCCCATCCTCCTGACCCCACCAACCCCTCCAGGAGTATCAGAGCTGCAGCTTTCTTTCCCCCAAAAAAACACACAGCAAATGCACAGTCTTGAACCCCATCCAGGAGCCCTTCCAAGCCCTGATCAGAACCAACTGCTATTTCTGTGGAGTGGAGAAACACAAGGTGCCTCAGGCTGGGCCACAGGTGTGCACATGGCAGGCAGCGCCACCGAGACCCTCCCTGCTCCAACCCTCCGGTGATTTCATGGTAGCCAGTCACAGACAGACCTCTCTGGGAACTCCCTGGGGTCACAGGATCCACCTCAGCAGGCTGGGGCCAGTCACACTGGCCTCGGCACCCAGCTGGGCACACCTTTGCCTCTGAACTTGGCCCTGCCTGGGGCTTGCACCTGCAATGCTCTGGGTTTTTTTGTTTGTCTGTTTTTAAATCCTCCCTCAATAACCAAGGGCAGCAGGAAACTATCCTTTTTTTCTTCTTTCCTTCCTTCCTTTATTTATTTATTTGTTCTTTCTCTTTCCTCCCTTCCTTCTTTCCTTTTTCTTTTTTCTCTCTTGCAAACAAATGGAAACTGATTTATTTGAAAGGGAGAGTTCCAGAGAGAAAAAGAGAGAAAGCGATCTTCCCTCTGTTGATTCACTCCCCGAGATGACCAAGGAGACCCAGGACCTCCATCCTGGCTTCCCACGGTGATGGCAGGGACATGCACTTGGGCCATCTTCTGCTGCTTTTCCGGGTGCGTTAGCATCCGGGTGGGAATGGGAAGCGCAGCCAGGTCAGCAGAGTACAGAGCACACTGGAAGTTGAGGATGTGTGATGCAGGCTGGGGAGCCTCTGCCGGGCACCAGGGGTGACCTTGGGCGAGTCGTTCAGGCCCTGAGCCCGTCACAGTCCCTGAACTGCACCTCTGCAGGGTGGCTCTGAGAACCCAGCAAGGTCACGGTTGACAGCCTCAGCTAAGGGCTTAGCCAACATGTGCCGGCAGACAGGTGCGCCCTGACACCTGCGCCTGCAGGACATGAGGGGGCGGGGCGGGCAGGCCCGTGGGGCGCTCAGACCGGATTCCTGAGGTGTGTTCTAGAACTTTCCAGCAACAGGGCGGCCAGGCCGCTGTGGCGGGGGCGGCTGGAGGTGAAAAGCTTCTACACCTGTCCTTGGTTCCCGGTTTCCCGGTCGCCTGCAGGGGCCACAAGGCGGAGGACGGCTGGAAGCCGGCCGGATTTTCCCAGGCCCCACCCCCCGCGAACATCTGGTCGCGAACATCTGCCCTGGCCTTTGTCGCGCGGCCGCGGGCCGGCCTCGCACCCATCTGCAGCCGCCCGCGGGCCCGCCCCATCTGCGCGCCCTCGCGCCGGCCGCCCAGCCCGGTTCCCACGGGCCGAGCGCGGGAAGGCCCGGCCGCCCCATCTGCCGCGGGCGGTTGCCAGGGGGCGGCGGGAGCTAGGAGAAGTGGGTCCCCAGCCCAGGAATGCCTTTCAGGCGGAGGATGGGGGGGACGCGCCCCAAACAAAACCCGATTCGGCCCAAAATCCCGGGCCAGGGCTGCTGGGACAGAACTCCCCAGGGTCCTGGGTGTCAGCCTGCTCGCTGCCAGCTCCCCTCGGCTCCCTGCCATGGAGAACTCTCAGGCCTCCATCTCGAATCCCCTGACTGGCCCGGAAGGCCTTCACACAATGATTTAATCTCGCCTTTTTTTTTTCTCTCTCTCTTTTAAACATACATTTATTTATGTTGGAAAGTCAGATTTACAGAGAAAAGGAGAGACAGAGAGGAAAGATCTTGCATCCACTGATTTACTCCCCAAGTGGCTGCAATGGACAGAGCTGAGCTGAGCTTAAGCCAGGAGCCAGGAGCTTCTTTTGGGTCTCCCACACAGCTGCAGGGTCCCAAGGCTTTGAGCTGTCCTCCACTGCCTTTCCAGGCCACAAGCAGGGAGCTGGATGGAAAGTGGAACTGCCAGGATTAGAACCCGTGCCTATATGGGATACCAGCAAGTGCAAGGCGAGGACTTTAGCTACTACGCTACCACACTGGGACCCCTGCACAACTCTTGATTCTATCACTATACCCTTTTACTTTAACTAGTACCCCAATACTATCATTAGCACCCCACTACTGTCACTAGTAGCCCATTACTAGTACCCTAGTACTGCCACTAGCACCCCATTACCATCACTAGTAACATTACTGTTAACTAGTACACCAGTACTGTCAGTAGTACTCCAGTACTGCCCTTAGCACCCCAGTACTCTAATTAGAACTCCATGACTCTGTTACCCAAGTATTGTCACTAGCACCCACTACTATAACTAGTACCCCATTATTACCACTAGTACCCCATACCATCACCGGTACTCCAGTACTGCTCCTGGCACCTCATTACTACAGCTAGTACTCTATGAGTGTCATCGGTGCCCCCTCTCCACCAGGAGCTCCAGGCCATGCGACTTTCAGAGTTCTCCATGCCTTGCATGGCACCCCTCCCCCTCCCCCAATACCGCTGTGGTCTCCTGACACCCCCTCTACGCATACATAGGTCAGCACCGTGTGTGTGGTTATGCAGGGTTTTCTCCAAGCAGCCTCCTGTGTGCGTGTGTCCCACAGAAGGGCCGCAGTCCTGCCCCCCTGTCTGCTCAGGGCTTTATCCTGCACCCTGGCCACTGCCCTCCCTACAGGAGCAGGTCGTGTTGTACTGGGTAGGGTGGGGGATTCGTGATGGCTTCCTGAGGGTTCTGCCCTGCCAGCACCCGCTGTGTCTCAGGCTGGGTCCGTGGGCGTAAGCTGCCAGGTCACAGGGGGTTCATGCGCTCACTTTTACTGGGTGTTGCCACATGGAGCGCCTAAGTGATCATACCAGTTCGCACACCCACCAACAGTGGATGCGAGCTCGCATTTTCCCACATCCTCATCGACATTTAACGTCATCAGACTTCAGCCGTTGGCAGCATGACGATCCTGCAAATGCCCCAGGTGCGCAGACACTGGCAGACATGGGCCTCACCCTTCCTCCTGCGGGAAGGCCTCCTAGACTTCCCTGGGCTAACCGGCAGGCTCTCCCGGGCACGTGTTTCCCACAGCCGCTGGTGCTTGCCCATCACAGCGCTGGGCATTCAGGGAGGTGGGAGATGAGTGCCTCCTTGGAGTCACGGCCCACCTTATGCTCCTGAACTAAGGGGTACCCCCTGAGGTGACAGCAGCACCCGTTGTCATGTGGCATTTCTGCGTTCCCAGCACATGGCTACCACAGCCAGAAGCTGAGCACCCAGCAGGTACAGTTGAACCCCATGTAGGGACTCCCAGCAGAGAGCAGTTCACACAAGTAAGTATATACTGCCTGCTTTTAGAATGGCTGCCAGTGTGTGACGTCCCTGGGCCTACACCCGGTGGTTGGACCAGGGTGACCTCCAGGTGAGGCAGAGCACCTGTGTCCAGGGCTGACACTGAGGGTACCTGCTTCAAGCTCCCTGAGTGGCTTCCTTCCGTGAAGGTACCCAGACTAGGGAGAAGATGGAGTTGTTTCAAAGGAGTGAAGGTGAGCTTTGAACCCAGGACTCTGGCTGCCTGCCAGGCCTCCATGTGCTGTGCCCAGGCCCGCTTCCCTGACCAACTGTGTCTGGAAGGCTATAGCTCTCAGCCAGCACGCCCCATCCAGCCCCTTAGCTTGGTGCCTCTGTCAAGTGATCACAGTCTTCATTTTATGAAGGAAAACTCAGCAAGAGATGGTCCTGGGTCCTAACATGTGGAGAGGCCAGCTCTGCTGGGGTCCCGAGGCCAGGGAGCCACTGTAGGTGCCACCCCGGTGTCCCTGGGGAAGGCAGGGAGCTGGGTGGGGTCCTGAGAGACTCTGCTGGTTCCTGGGTTCCAGGGCCCTAGGGCGGGGAGCAGGGGTGGGGCATAGACCAGGGAGGTAGGTGAGTCAAAGCAAGGCAGGGCTGAATGCCTCTGAGGAGCCTGGCTCTGACTCCACTCAGGGCAGGGGGCCAGCGGGGAAGCCACCGACCCTCCCTTTCTTCCCCCCCGTACCTCTTGCCCAGTCTCCCTCACACCACTTCCCTCCCTGCTGTCCCCAGCCTCAGTTGTCAGGCTCTTAAAGCTGTGGCGGTTGGCCCGAGGCCCCAACTAGCCGGTAGCATCAGCTCCTGTGGCTGCCAGGGTCAGGAGCGGCTCCCACACCTCCAGCCTGGGCAGGGCTCAGGCCTGCGTTCGTGGGCGTGAGATGACTGGGATCTGGACAGGTGTGACTGAGTGTCTGCAGGGCTGTGTGTGTGTGTGTGTGTGTGTGTTGGGGGTAACAGGTTGGTTTATATCTCCAAATCCCCAAAGCACTTGGGGGTGGTGGGCAGCAGGGTGGGTGGGTGCATGGGGGCTGGGAGGTGGTGCATACTTCACCAGCTGATTCTTTATCTGAGGCTGTGGGCGTGCGTGGCAGCATCGTGGCATGGCTGCTGCTGGGGGTGAGTGTTCGGATGTCAGTGTGCGTGGCGTCTGGGGTGTTGAGGTGCAGGGTACACGTATCTATGTATGTGTTACTGTTGTGGGGGGGATTACTGGGGTGTACTCCCTGCGTGTGGTTCTGTCTGGTGTGACATGGGTGGCCTCCATGATCTCTATTTCTGTAGAAGGGTGGATGTTGGCTGTGCAGTGTCGTGTTTGGGTCACATGCGTCAAGGTTGGTGGGTGCAATGTAGAGGATGATGAATTTTGTGTTGGGTATTCAGGCAGACTGCTCTGCACGGTGTGTGTGCGTAGGCTGATGGTCGTGGCACCTGCACACACACGTATTGGTGTGCATGGTACTTGCACATGCATGTGCTGTGTTGGTGTGCACTGTAAGCCGGCCCTGTGGCAGTGTGCTCCCTGCAGGTCTGGCCAGGGGGCTCCCCAGGCCTGGACTCTGCCCCTCCCTCTTGCCCTGTGTGCACAGGAAGGCCCCACCCCCTGCATCTGCAGCTCCCCCCGCCCCCCAGGGCGGGGTGCAGACTGGCCGGCTCCAGCCTCCCGCCCATTGTTCTGGGGCCTCTGGAAAACAGGATGGGAGGCACAAGGTGGACCTCGGCCTGTACTCCGACACTCCCTAAAATAATGACCCAGGAGCCCAGCTCACGATTCTTGGAACGAGGGGCCGGCCACGGACCCCATTCTGCAGACGGGGAAGCTGAGACCCAGAACAGGAAGATGGACTGGGCAGGGGGTTCGCAGTCTGCACCCCTCATGGGTCCCTCCACAGCCTTCCTGCTTAAGTCCAGGGATGGAAAGAGACGACCTTGGACGGTCACGTGCAACTGTTGACTCAGGGGCGCAGTTTAGGGCTTTCGTGCCCTAAGTACTTACAACACCCACCCCGCTATGCTTTGCTGTGTGACCTTGAGCCAGTCGCTTGCTTCCTCTGGCCGCGGATGCGCAAAAGGAGCCCCCAGGCTTCCTTCTTTCCTGGCGCTGAGGGCCTGGGGAAAGGAAGCAGGGAGGAGGGGAGAAGCAGGGCAGAAGGAACTCCACACCGGGAAGCGAAGGTCGTGGCCTGGGGAAAGGAATCCGCAGCATAATCAAGACCAGGGCAGGGGGCGAGCGAGGAGCCAAGGTAGGGCGGCCTCGAAGCCAGAGGAGGAGGATGGCAAGTCTGGTCCGTGAGAGCCCGGGGACAGCCAGGGCCAGGAGGCTGGTGCTGCGGGCACTGCGGGCGGGCATCGCTGGGCCGGGGCCACAGGCCAGGGGAGGAGTCTGGAGCGCCTCCGAGGGGCGACCGGCTGAGTTGGCTGAGCTGAGGGTCCTGGAAACGGGGAGGTCTGAGCTCTCCGGTTACAGGGATGGGGGCGGGGACAGCCGGAGCCAAAGGTCTCTCCCCCGCAGCTCGGGCAGCCCCAGCCCAGAGGCGCCGGCCTGGCGGCTGGAAGACTGCTCTGTGGGCACATCTGGGGAGCAGCTGCAGGGCCAGAGCGGGTCACGTGGCGCGAGGCAGGCCCGCCCCGGAGCCGGCAAGGCCTAGATTCCCAGGAGGAGCCAGTGGGAAAATCAACGCTGGACCCTGGACGTGAACGTTGCTTTCAACCAGGGTGCCCTGGGCTGGAGGCGGTGTGGACGCGCGTGCGCACGGGCCCTGGCAGCCCACCACGCAGTCTCTGCCTCCGAGGACGGGTTCAGGGGCAGCAACCCTCGGCGGGACCGCACGGAAAGCAGCTCTTCCTGGACGTTAGCACCCCAACCAAAAAGCACAGATGCCCGCTGCGCGTTGCCCAAAGGCTGCTTACTTAAGCAGGAACACGCCCCACCCCCCAGCACCTGCTAGGTGCCAGGCAGCGCAGCAAGATCCCAGCATGGGACACCCTGCCCTCCTGAACTTGGGGAAGGCCTTGGATCCATGCCTCCCAAGTGAGTGAGCACTGAGTCAATGGGAGACAACAATGGAGAGCCCAATGGGTGGGGGACATCTTTGTGAAATGGCCCTTCCACCCTGGCAGGTGCCATCCTCAGTTCCTGCTGTGGCAAATTCCACGCTCACAAGCATTCGCTGAGCCCCAGCTCACACACTGGCAAGCTGTGGTGCACCTGTCATAATGGGGGTCCCTTTTCCTCTCTGGCCCTCAGTTTTCCCATCTGTAAAATGGGAGGGTAGTAGGCAAGCACAGCTGCTACAAACCCCAGAGCAACGTGACTTGCAAGAAGGGCTTTCTGAGAGACTGGGTGCATGAGCCCAGGTCGCACTGAGAGGACCCTTGCAGGCCAGACGAAGGGGCCCTGGGTGGGCAGGCCTGGGAGCAGAGAGCATGCTGAGCCGCAAGGCTGGGGAGAGGGCTAGGTATATCAGCCACCGTTTATTTTTATTTGAAAGGCAAACTTGAGAGGAGAGATCGTTCATCCACTAGTTCACTCCCCAAAAGGCCTCAATAGCTGGAGTGGAGTGGATCTGAAACCAGGAGTTTTTATAGTTCTGCCATGTGGGTGCAGGGTCCCAAGCCTTTGGGCCATCCTCCGCTGCTTTCTCAGGACACATGCAAGGAGCTGCACGGAAAGTGGGGCAGCCGGGTTTAGAGCAGGTGCCTATATGGGGTACCAGCACCTGCAACTCAGGCCCCTAAACAGCCTGTCTTTATTCAAACTCCTTGTCAGGCCTTCAACATGCAAGAGATGAAGACCATAGCCCGGAAGTGCTGAAATGCATTTCAGTTGGGTTCAGGTGATGCCCACAGTCCAGGTGTGGAGGCGGGCTTGGGAGGAGAGCTTGTCTTGGAGGCCTTAAGGCCCATTGCAGGGGGCTCAATAAGAACCCCTGACAGCACAGCTGCACCCCACAGGGCCCTGGGGAGGCCTGGTCTCTGTTGATGGAGCCGCTACTCTGCCAGGTGCTTTCCCAGCTCACCTTCATGACTCCTTACAGCGACTTAGGGGAGGTAGAAGGGCCTGCATTTTTTTTTTTAATTTAAGTTTTGAATTTATTGGAAAGAGTGACAGGAGAGAGGGCAAAACAGAGAGATCTTCCATCCACTGGTTCGCTCCCTGAATGGCCATAATGGCCAGGGCGGGGCCAGGCCTGGATTTTGGCGCTCCATCCAGATGTGCCATCTGAGTGGCAGGGACCTGAGTAGTTGGGCTCTTTTCACCTGCTTTTCTAAGCCCATTAGCAGGAAGCTGGAGAACAAACACAGCGACCTGGATTCAAAGCAGTGCCCTGATGGGGGATGCTGGTGCAGCAGGCAGTGGCTTCCTGTGCTATGCCACATCCCCAGCTCCAGCAGCTGCGTGTTTCCCAGTGAGGAAGCAGAGGCCCAGAGAGCTCAAGACTCTTGCCCTTGGCTGCACCATACAACAGGGGTTCAAGTCCTCTGTGGTTGGCTCCCAAGCCACCGCCTTGCAAACCATTCCCAGCCACCGGTTCTCAGGAAGCTGTCAATATTTGACATTTGTCCTGCTCCTTGTGCCCCCAGGCCTTCACCCAGGCTGGTTCTTCGGGTACCTTTCTCCCATCGCATGCCGGAAGGGTGAGTCACCTCCTCCAGGAAGCCTTTCTGACTTCCTCCCAGATGGAATTCATTCTTTGTGTTTATAAGCAGGAAAAATCTATCATACAGTCCTCAAGCAAGAATCCATCCTTGCCACTCCCCAGCTCTGTCTCTCATCTTTAAAAAAAAAAAAAATGCACAAGAAAAAATGCAAGGGATGAGGAACCCTCATGATGGAGTTACTGTGCGCCTTGACAGTGGTAATAGGTGACCCTACTTGTGTGATCATAATTTGCACAGAAAGAACACATCTTTTTTTAAAAAAAGATTTATTTATTTTTATTGCAAATTCAGATATATAGAGAGGAGAGACAGAGAGGAAGATCTTCTGTCCGATGGTTCACTCCCCAAGTGACCGCAACAGCCAGTGCTGCCCTGATCTGAAGCCAGGAGCCAGGAACTTCTTCCAGGTCTCCCACACGGGTGCAGGGTTCCAAGGCTTTGGGCTGTCCTCGACTGCTTTCCCAGGCCACAAGCAGGGAGCTGGATGGGAAGTGGAGCTGCCGGTGTTAGAACCGACACCTATATGGGATCCCAGAGCAATCAAGGTGAGGACTTCAGCTGCTAGGCCATGGTGCTAGGCCCAAAGAACACCTATCTACACTGGATTGCAGATTAATACAGTAAAATCTGAATTTCTTTTGAAATTCAGTCGTGTTATCCCACTGTAGGCATGCAAGATGCTACGGGTAGGGAGGGGAATGGAGGTAAGGGATTTTCTACTTACTTTTTGTTGTGGTTGTAAAAACGAAGGGGCCTCTCTATTTCAAAGATTTATATATTTACATTGGAAAGGCAGACTTACAAAGAGAAGGTGAGACAGAGAGAGATCTTCCGTCCACTGGTTCACCTCCCCAAGTGACTGCAACACCCAGAGCCTGAGCCAATCTGAAGCCAGGAGCCAGGAGCTTTCTCCGGGTCTCCAGTGTGGGTGCAGGATCCCAGCCCTTTGGACTGTCCTCAGTTACTTTGCCAGGCCACAAGCAGGGAGCTAGAAGGGGAAGTGGAGCAGCTGGAATACAAATCAGCACCCCCATCGGACCCTGGCGCATGCAAGACAAGGTAGCCACTTAGGCTACCATGCTGGGCCCACTTTTTTTTTTTTAAGATTCATTTTTACTGGAAAGGCAGATCAGATTTACAGAAGAAGAGAAAACGAGAAAGAACTTCCAGCCACTGGTTCACTCCCAAAATGGCCATGACGGCCAGAGCTAGGCTGATTTGAAGCCAAGAGTCAGGAGCTTTCTCCAGGTCTCCAATGCAGGTACAGCGGCCAAAGGCTCTGAGTCATCTTCCACTGCTTTTCCAGGTCACAAGCACGGAGACAGATGGGAAATAGAGCACCCAGGACACGAACAGGCACCCATATGGGATCCCAGTGCTTGCAAGGTAAGGATTTAGCCTCTGAGCTATTGCACTGGGCCCCCTCCATCACTCTCTATAGTGGTAACCTAGTTTAATAAATTGGTGTTTCTTCTCTCTCTCTGCTTTCCAATCATATCTCTTATTACATCATAATCACATATCACAATCACATCTTTTATTGAGGTGCAATTTAAATACAAAGAGAAGCATGACAAGGCAAGGCATCCACCTGCAGCTACTCCTCATCCTGACAGGGGGCATGTCCCTCACTCCAGGAAGTCCTCCTCCCTCCCCTAGGGGCACCACCACCCTCTGACTCCCACTAGAGTGTTCTAGAACTAGTGCTCTAGAACTTGAGGAGCTGGCACAGTAGCCTATTTTATTTCCAATAAAATAAAATAAATCTTAAAAAAAAAAAGAACTTCACATTAAAGAAACCATATCAGGTTGTGTCTATAATTCCCTCTTGATTTCTTCTCTCTTTTTTTAAAGATTTATTTTTATTGGAAGGTCAGATATACAGAGAAGAGGAGGGACAGAGAGGAAGATTTTCCATCCAATGATTCACTCCCCAAGTGACCGCAACGGCCGGTGCTGTGCCAATCCGAAGTCAGGGTCTCCCACGCAGGTGCAGGATCCCAAGGTTTTGGGCCATGTGCGACTGCTTTCCCAGGCCACAAGCAGGGAGCTGGATGGGAAGTGAAGCAGCCAGGATAAAAACCAGCACCATATGGGATCTTGGCATATGCAAAGCGAGGACTTTAGCTACTAGACTATTGCACTGGACCCTTCCCTCATTATTTCAGTGTCACTCCTAGATACACATCCTTAGGAGCATCCTGTTGGCTTGTTCGCCTGCAGTAGGTCCTCCAGTGACCTTCTTAGGCCTGCTTTCTCTTTCCACCTACTACAGTACTGGGCCACACCACCAATGTGTCAGGTGTGGCTTCTTTGGTGTCGTGGGGGACCAGCAGGTCATCTCAACAGCCTCCTTAACCAGCAATGAATATCTGAATATCTTGGTTGTGGTATAGGGAATCTGGACCAGTGGCAGGCTCAGTGCAGGAACCCCGGTAATGAATGAGCCCTCACGTCCTCTGGCTGACCGTACCCCATCTATTCTCTTCCATCATCCCAGGACTGCTGAAGGTCTGGGGAGGCTGAGGCAGACTGGGGATGTGCTAGGGGAGTGAGGAATGCAGCTCAGTAATTACTGGCATGTCTGTCCCATCAGGCTGCTCTCATCCCCACCCCCCTTAAGATTTATTTCAGTATTTAATTTTTTGAGCTCCGGTCCGCAGAAACAGAAGAACAGTAAACTTCCTTCGGAACTAGGGAGAAGAGTTTTCTCTGGTCCTTGCCTGGTTCCGATTTTGGGTCCCCACCCTCACTGGCAATGACCATCAGGATAGCTCCAGAAACCCCTCAAAAACAACAAACAAACAAATAAGCAAAAAAAAAAAAACCTAGAACAGATAGAGAACAACAAGGAAAGCTTAGAAACAGACAGGAAACAGTCAGCGGGGATGCACTTATAAATCACTGGGTGGGACACAAAGATTAGTTACTCCTCACTAGGGTATTGAAGATTTCTCTGTACATCCCTCCAAAAACTGTTCACCTAAACTGTTGACACATGTCTTGTTAGAGTTATAGAGTTAGACTACCCGAAAAACAGCCAGGTTCAGCAAAATCATGCTTCAACGCTATAAACTGCTAAATACTAAAATTAAAATAGACATGAGACAGCTGAATAGTAATCTATAGCCATTCTAAAGTGTATAGAAACCAGTTGTATATAAACTAATAATTGAAATGTCAATGTGGAAGTCACAGGATGTGGTTCAGAACTTGCATTTTTTTTTTCTTTTAACATATTGGTTACTCAGTACCATGTCAACTAATTCCATAACGTTATAAATAGTTACTGATGTAATGTCAGGGCTGTTAATTGATCGGGATGATACTCTGCTGGCTCTACCTTCAGACCAGAGATGGTCTCCCCAAGAAACCGTTGAACTTACCTGGACAATAAGACGCTGGACTTTATGCTTGGTAAATGCTTGCAATGAAAGAATCTCAACTGAATCTGAACTGTGGTAATGCAACAAGGTGGAGAAATCCACCATGGGGGGAGTTGGGGAGGGGGGAATCCCAGTGCCTATAAAACTGTGTCACATAATACAATGTAATCAATAAAAAATAATAGTAATATTAAAAAAAATTTTTTGAGCTCCTTATAATGGCTCAACAGGCTAATCCTCCCCTTCAAGTATCGGATACCATCTGGGCACTGGTTCATGTCCTAGCTGCTCTACTTCCCGTCCAGCTCCCTGCTTGTGGCCTGGGAAAACAGAGAATGATCCAAAGCCTTGGGACCCTGCACCACGTGGGGGCCCAGAAGAGGCTCCTTGCTCCTGGTTTCCGGTTGGCTTGGCTCCAGCCATTGCAGTCATTTGGGGAGTGAGCCAGTGAATGGGAAATCTTTCTGTATCTCCTTCTCTCTATATATCTAGCTTCCCAATAAAATAAATAAATCTTTTTTTAAAAAAAAGAATTGTTTCATTTTTACTTGAAAGGCAAGAGTTACAGAGAGAAAGGAATAGAGATGTGCTGGGTCACTCTCCAAAGGGCCTCCTCACTGTTCCCACCCAAGCCAGGTGCCAAGACCCCAACCAGGGTCTCCCATATGGGAGACAAGGACCCTAGTGCTAATTTTTTCTTCCTTCTACTTTTCCAGGCACATCAGCAGGGAGTGGGATGGTAACCAGAACACCTGGGGCTGGAACCAGGGTCACACGGGCTGCTGGCTTGGGCAGGAGCTGGTTCAGCCGTTTAACCTGCCGCACCCCGAGGCCAGCCCCTGTCCAGGTTTCCCCATCTGGAGGCAGGCTAGGTTTATTATTCCCAACCTTGGTAGGACCAGGGAGCCTGCTCCCAGCCTGAGGACGCCCTGAGGGCGGGAGGCTGCGTTGTGGTTCACACCTGCTGGGCCCGTTTGTCCCCGATGGCTGGTCCAGGGCTCAGAAGGACGGGCTGTATTACCACTGTGAACCCAGACCATCTCCACGCAGTAACTACGGCTCCTAGGAGCCTCTGCACGCGTGGGCTCCGTCCTTGACTCTTCTCTGGACTCTGGGGCGAGCCCAGCAAGAAATGAGCACGCAGTAGAGCACGATGCGGGGACCCGGAGGGTGTTAGAGAGGTGGGCTGGCACGCGACCCACTTCATCCAGCAGCACCCCCCGGAATTGGAACTCAAGTTTCTGGCCCCTACAAGCAGGAGAGAGAGGAAAAAAAAACACACACACACACACAACCTCCCAGGCTGCAGGGCTGGGTGGGGAGGCTCGCAGGTGTGGGGCGGGGAGGTACAGTGACCCTTGCCCGGCGACCGCGCCCGCGAGCGGCGCATTCCCAGGCCTCCCGCCCGGGGTCTGCAGGTGACGGGCGGGGGGCGCGGGGGAACGCTCCGGCCCCGTTTGCCGTCTCCATGGCCACCGCCCGCGCGGCGCCAGCCTGACAGCCCGTCCCGGTTTTATGAATGGGTGACGTCACGAGCCTGGCGTCTAACGGTCTGAGCCGCTTGTGGAGACGCTGACACAGACCAGCCCGGGAGAAGGGAAGGGGGTGGGGGGCGCCTGGAGCTGCGCAGCTGCCGCGCCGTGGGAGGGAGCCCCTGCTCCGAGGTCTCGGGGGGCGGGGGGGATCCAGCCAAAAAAAAAAAAAAAAAAGGAGAAAAATTGGAAATCGCTGGTTGTTGCAGATGTGCGTTTTTGCAGGGAACGCAAGGTCGAGTTCAGGCTCCGACACCCAGCCTCCTGCCCCGAAGGGCCCCCACACCCGCACTCCGGCCCCTAAGTCTCTGGCCATTCGGGGGAGCGAGTTGCCTGGGGAGCAGAGTAAGAAAGCCAGCCAGCTCTCCGTTTCTGAGGCCCGGGACAGTGTGCAAACGCGGGGTTGTAGGGGTGTGTGTTGGGGGGCGCTCTCGGGGAGCCCTCAGCCTTTCCCATCTGCACAATCGAGCCGCGGGCTGAGCGGAGGACGCGCTCCAGACGCGCGCGGAGCAGCCCCGGCCTCACGTGCCGCGGCCCGCGCGCCCTGTCCGTCCCCCGGAGACGGCGTGCCTTTCCACCAACCAGAGGGCGCGCCCCCGAGCAGGGGGCGGGGCCCGGGCCGCGCCGTCCCGCCCCCCGCCTCCCATTGGCTGCTTTTGAACGCTCTGCGCCCGCCCCCGGCGGCGTCGTTATAAAAGGCGGGCGGCGGGGTTGCGCTTTTGCCTTCTTACCGCCGCCGCCTTCCGTGCGCTCCGGCTTCTCCCGGCACATCCCCGCGCGCGCTCCCCGCCTCCCGGCCGCTCTCCGCCCACCCACCGCCAGAGCCATGAAGGTCGCTAGTGGCAGCGCCGTGGCCACCGCGGGCCCCAGCTGCGCGCTGAAAGCCGGCAAGACGGCGGGCGGTGCGGGCGAGGTGGTGCGCTGCCTGTCGGAGCAGAGCGTGGCCATCTCGCGCTGCGCCGGGACGCGACTGCCCGCGCTGCTGGACGAGCAGCAGGTGAACGTGCTGCTGTACGACATGAACGGCTGCTACTCGCGCCTCAAGGAGCTGGTGCCCACCCTGCCCCAGAACCGCAAAGTGAGCAAGGTGGAGATCCTCCAGCACGTCATCGATTACATCAGGGACCTGCAGCTCGAACTCAACTCCGAAGCCGAAGTCGGGACTCCGGGCGGCCGGGGCTTACCGGGTCGGGCTCCGCTGAGTACCCTCAACGGCGAGATCAGCTCCCTGACGGCCGAGGTGAGAGCCGGAGCAGGCGCGCGGGCTCGTGGGCGGCGTGGGGGCAGCGGGGGACACCTGGCCATGCATGCCCTTGGGACACCCCGGAGAAGCGGCGGGTGGGTCGTGCCCGTCCCCCCAGACCTTCCCAGCTCACACCTCTGTCTGGTTTTCCACAGGCGGCGTGCGTTCCAGCCGATGACCGCATCTTGTGTCGCTGAGGCGCTTGCCCCCGCCCGGGGACCGACGGACCCCCCAGCCCTGCAGGGGTGGTAGTGGGTGTTTGGGGAAAAGAGTCAGTGCTCTCTGGTTATCCCCGCCCCCCACGTACCCCTCCACGTCCACCCCGTGCGTTGCCAGAGCAGGGGGCGAGGAGCAAAACCGACGGAAGCTCGCGAGTCCGGCCCGGGGCCGGGGTCGAGGGGAACGGCCGCCGGAAGGCCGGCCCTCCAGCCACACACCTGCCAGCCTCCAGTGACTGCCGCGCGCAGGGGCGGGCGGGGGGGACACACTTAACCCCCCTCCCCCGTTTGTTTCTATTTTTTGAAAAGCAAGACATTTTTTAAAATGGTCACGTTTGGTGCTTCTCAGATTTCTGAGGAAATTGCTTCGTATTGTATATTACAATGATCACCGGCTGAGAATATTGTTTTACAATAGTTCCGTGGGATGGAAGGGGGTGGGAGGGATGTGTTTTCCTTTTTTGTTATTAAACAAATACTTTAGATGACGGTGGAGTTGCTGTGACTTCTTGGGCTGAGGGGAGGGGCCGGAGGGTGGGTGTGAACTCTGACCCTTGTGCAGCTGGCGCGAGGAGGAGGGGGCCGCGGGCCACATCTGGACAGGCGACCTGAATGAGCGTTTCCGGTGTCTTTCAAGTCTATTCTTCCCCAGCCTAGGCCATTTCCCTGCTCCCTAGTGTCATAAAACTAAATCCCCCACCACCGGGCTTTCCCTCCAAGTAGCCACCGGGCCATCTGGGTCACCTGGGGAGATTGTTAAAATGCAGATGAACCTGCCGAGCCCCCTCTGGAGTGGGAGGTAGTGGAGCCCTTTAAGAACGGGGTTGGGGCCATCTGTTGTGTGTCCCCCCGCCCAACATGCAACATGAGGGTGACCCTAGGAAGGAGGGCCCAGCCCAAGGTCTGTCCTTGTCTGTCCCCAGCTCCCCAGAAGGAGGGCCCTGGATCCCAGCAGGCTGCCCCAGGGCTCCCAGCTTGTCCAAGTGGGTGAGCGAGTTGGCAGGGCCCTGTGGGGCACAGCTGCTCAGCCACCTGCTCCGGGTCTGCACTCGGCCCTCTGCCCTGGGGCTCCTGTGTGGGCCCAACGAGGAGTGGGTGAGTCCCTTCCCCACCTCCCAGCTTCTGAGCCGGAGGAGGTGTCCCTGGCCAGGGCCTATGTGCCTGGACATGCTTGTGCATCTGTGCTCCGAGTTGGGGTGTGTGGGTGCCTGGGCCTGAGTGTGTGTGGCAGGAGGGAGCTGGCAGCTCCCAGCCTCGCCAGGGGCCTGGGTCATCTTCCTGAACAGGCTTGGGAAGGGGGGGGGGCTTGAAGGTGAAAATGAGCCTTGCACACTGAACCCCACTGGGAACTTTCCGGAGATGAGCTGCCCCCTCACCCCGAGGGGCCTGGGCAGAATGGGGGCAGCTGTGTTTGTTCTAACTTGGGAGGCCCACCTCAGCTACCCCTCCAGCCCCAAGTATTACACAGGGAGAAACCAAGGCCGCAGAAGCACAAACAAGGGGTCCCAGGGAGGACAGGATTGTGAACACTACCCGTCCATAAAAAGGACGATAAAAGCTTTAGTACCTCGGTCCAGCAGGCAAATCCGGCGCCCCTTCACAAGCAGGACTTGGCCCAAGGCAGGGGGATGGGGCAGATTCCGGAGCAAGAAGGAAGCTGGGAGAAGGAGATGACCCCCACCCCTCCAATTCATGCCCACGGTTTGCCGCACGCACCAGCCCTCTCCAGGGTTTTCTAGCTCACACCGAGGAATACTGTACAGGCAGGTAAATGATGTCGCCCCTCCCTTCTCCACCCCCACCCCCGCGCAGGGGAACCTCACAAACTGGTCCAGAATAAATGAAATTAATCCAGGGCAACACAGTGCCTGGCACGCCGCGGGTGACAGTTACAAATGAGCCTGTGTGTCCTTGGAGTGTCCTCGGAGGCACACGTGTACACCCCTCCCGCTTGGGCCCCTCTCACCTCCCCCTCCGCCCAAGCCCACCCACGGGGACGCGGTCCCGCGCTCCCCGCGTGCGCTCCCCCACGCCAGGCAGGGCCTCCTTCCAGCGGAGGAAGGGGCTGCGGGCCCCCCCTCCCTCCCCGCCATTCAGGCACTCTCTGGATTCCACGTTTCGCTCTTTTTTCCCCTTTGGCCCGGGCCCAGCCCATCTGGAGGCCGGCTCGGCGGCGGCCTGGGAGCGTTTCCATCAGCTGGGCCCGAGGAATGCGGAGCTATTTAACCTGAGCATCCCCAGGTGTACGGAGGCGCCTGGCTGTCTGGGGCCCGCCGCCTTTGGCACGGCCGCGCTAGACAAACAGCGCGCCGCCCCCGCCCTGCCCCTCCGCCCGCAGCTGCAGCCGGGCCTGGGAACGGAGGGCGCCGGCGGCTTGCATAAGAGGCTCCGGGCCTGGCCGAGGGAGGGAGCGAGGGAGCGAGGGAGCGCGGGAGGGGGACAGAGGCCGCGCCGCCGGGCGCGCGCGCCTGGGCTGCACACGGAGCCCTGCTCCTTGGGAAATCATTAACGATTCAACCCCTCCTGGGCAGCGGCAGTGCAAGGCACCCGGAGAACCCTTCAGCCCCAAGATTTGCGGGGGCCCTGGCCTTGGTCTTTGCAGGGCTGTAGGTCGCAGATTGCCTGAAGTCCTTAGACACTTTAGCGAGTTTAGAGAGTGTTGGTAATCTGCTAGGCGAAGTCATTTAAGGACTAATCAGAGAGCTCATCTAAGTGCTTTAAAAGAAAATCCTTACAACCTTAGTGGGACCACTGGGACACACGCTGATGTTAATGACTATGGTAACAACCGCAGTGAAGAGGCAGGGAGGACTGAGTTTGGAACCCCACCTCTCAGAACCTTTCGCTGCTCACCTGAAATGGGTTCAGAACTGGGGCTCTGCAGCCCCGTGGACCCCAATGCTCCCCAAAAGCTCGACTCAGAGCAGACACTCTGTGTGGCCAGTGAGGGTTTTGAGTCCTTCTGAAGGGGCTAACTCGAGTTCCCTCAGTCTGGGCCACTGCTGGATGAGAGAAGACAGCCAGAAAGGTGAAGCAGCTCCCCCCCTCCCCGTCACAGCAGGTCACAGCAGGCCACCCCCCTGGAGTCCACTGCACACACCAGCCTTCTCCCCCGTGCTCATTCTGCTGGGAAATCAGGACCTGGACAGACATGTCCACGGCTCACCAGGCTGAGCTATTTCAAAAGATCAGACTCAAGCCTGGAATGACAGAACTGGCCCAGCTTCTGTTGACCTCTGAGAGGTCCAGGTGGGTGCCATGTGACCCGGTGAGGAGAAGAGACGCACGCAGCTTGGCCCAGGTGGGAACCCAGGTGGGAAACCAGTTGCACCACAGAAAGGGCTGACCCTGGGCTGGAGGCTGCTGGCTCCCGGGGCCCTGACATCTGGACATACCTCATCCCAGTGCCCCCAGGGGTCACGGATGCCTCCCACACAAACACCAGTCCTGCACCTGCCGGCTGACTCATCTGAACCTCGAGGTTGACTGCATGGGGAAGGCTGCCTAGAATGGTTCCTCACGCCACTCCTTCAGCGAGCACCAGGGACCCGCCCACCCAGCCGCAGGTGGGTCTCCCTTGCATCGCGCCCGGGGGTGCCCGAGTGAAAGGAGGAGGGTGAGTCACAGGGTCAAGCCCCGAGCTGGGTGAGGCTGCAGCCAGGACCCAGCGCGCTGCTGCTTTCCGGGAAAGGGAAGGGAAGGGGAAACCAGCGGGCGAGGTTGGAACAGGAGGAGCTGCAGGGGAGGGGGGGAGGGCACCCTTATCTCCTGACCCGCCCTGGCTGGCCACACTTCCTGCCTGCCCTGACTCTTGCAAAACCTCCTTACCAGTGCTGCCCCCAAGAGAGGTGCCCCAGGCCTGTGCCGGGTTGCATCACAGCCTTGTGCAAGGGGGCGGTTGAGGGGCGGGTGGTGGCTGGAGACCAGGAAGAGGCAAGGAAAGCAGAGTCAAGGACACTTCTGGTGGGGCGTCTGCTTCACCTCCCAGGCCCTCTGTGCCTCCCTCGCTTGACAGCGGGTCTGCCACTCTCTGTTTTGAGGTTTCCAAGATGTCACCCCAAACCTAGTGCTCCCCAAGCCCCAGGCTGGGTCGTTGTCATCACTACCTGAAAAATGGAACCAGCCCCAACTGGCTTGTTCAGGAGATGGTGTTAAATAGAGTTCCTAGGGTGTGCAGGGGCCAGCGGCTGCAGGAGCCGACAGCTCCCACAGACTCCTTGTCCTCCGGGCATGTGCATTTTGCGAGGAGGACAGTCACTAAATACGCGGAGGAGTGATCTGGCTCAGCTCCCCCAGAGGGTTCCTGAGGCTTAGCCTGCCAGCCTTCTTACCTGGAAACAGCTCTAGCCACGTGCTTTTTTGTGAAATTTGCAAAATGTGTATCTAATCAGAGGTTCCCCCAAAGCTGGATTGCCCCCATCTTCCCTTGGGGAAGCACGGCTGCAGCTTTCAGTCTGTGGGCGCTGAGCACTGAGCTGGGGCTGCGCCCGGCCTCCCGCGGCTCCCCGCGCGCGCCCTCTCTGCAGAGCCGAGAAACAGCGGCGCGGGCGACCAAGGAGACCAAAGCTGGTGCCGTGGCGGCCTCTGGTGGACCTGCGAGGCACTGACGGCAAAACCGGGGTGCGTGTTGCCTCCTCTGGGGCTTGAACCTGTGACTTTGTCCTGTGGCGACACCAGATACCATCACCCCAACCCCAGCTCTGATTGGGGTCTTCCTTATCTGACCTTCTACCCATTCTCTTTCAGCCCCTTCCCCCATAACAAGAAATCTTGGGCCCAGCACGGTAACCTAGCAGCTAGGAAGTCCTCACCTTGCATGCCCAGGATCCTATATGGGCACCGATCCCATATGGGCACAGATTTGTATCCTGGTATCCCAGCTTCCCATCCAGCTCCCTGCCTGTGGCCTGGGAAAGCAGTCTAGGACGGCTCAAAGCCTTGGGATCCTGTCCCTGCATGGGAGACCTGGAACAAGCTCCTGGCTTCTGATCGGCTTGAATCAGTGGACAGAAGATGGATGCATGTGGAAGATCTTTCTCTGTCTCTCCTCCTCTCTGTATATCTGGCTTTCCAATAAAATAAATAAATCTTTAAAAACAAATCTTGGGCTAAGTAGTTGAAGGATTTGTTTTAACAATAAAGTTCCTGCCCTTTTTAAAGAGATTTATTTAATTTTATTAGGAAGAAAGATTTAGAGAGGAGAGACAGAGAAAGATCTTCACGTGCTGGTTCACTCCCCAGGTGGCTGCAACGGCCAGAGCTGAGCTGAGCCAATCTGAAGCCAGGAGCCAGGAGCTTCCTCCGGGTCTCCCACATGGGTACAGAGTCTTTGGGCCATCCTCTACTGCTTCTCCAGGCCATAAGCAGGAAGATACGGATGGAGAGTGGAGCAACCAAGACACAAACTGGTGTCCATATGGGACCCTGGTGTTTGCAGGATTAGCCTGTTGAGCCCCAGTATCAGCCCCAAAAGAATATTTTTAAATTGTAAAATATGTCATCCCTACATACAGACGAGCAGCTGTCACAGGTGTCTGAAGCGTAAAGGTGATCGTTGCACTGGCCACGTGCTTAAGGAATGAAGCGTTCCTTCAAAGTCCCCAACGCCCCTCTGGGTACAGTCCCCACCCTTCCCGCGCTGTCCCCTCTGTGCACAGTCTTGTACTGATCAATCATTGCTTCCTCTTGTGTTTCTTTCACGTGCACACCAGCATGCATCCTAAGAGTCTTCTGCTTAGTTCTCCCTTGTTTTTGCCTTTTATGCAAATCAAGACAGAAGCAGGTGTTCAGCCCAGGGGTTAAAGACACAGGTGAAGATAACCTGTGTCCCACACTGGGACGCCTGCGATCTCACTCCAGCTTCCTGCTAAGGTAGGCACTGGGACACAGGGCAGATGGCTCCGGGCACTGGGCTCCGGGCACTGGGCTCCAGGCACTCCTAGAGGAGACTGACTTCTCAGCTCCTGGCTTTGTCTGCACCAGCCCAGGACCGGTGGAGAGTTTCGGGAGTGTGTGTGTGTCTGCTTCTCAGATATTTAAATGAAAGAAACAAGAAACAAAGTGGATCTGTGGTCCTCTCTCCTGTGTCTCCTGTGAACCTGCCTGGGGCTTTTTTTTTTTTTTGCTTGAACAAACAGGTGACAACAAAACTGCTGTCACGTGCAGTGTGAAACAGGAGCGAGCTGCCTTGTGGGCAGGGCCCCCGCACGGACCGATCACAGGTGCAGCTGAGCTCAGCAAGGGAGTCCCAGCCGAAGCTGCATCAGGCCCTACCTGAATCCCTCCATCAGACCACACTTAAATTCATGTCCATAGAATCTCTGAGACATCACCAAGCGCTTGTTGCTGAAGCCACTGAGCTTTTTGGTCTGTTACGATTCAGACTCCAGCAGGACAGTCCTACCTGTGTGTGTTTACTTCTGTATCACGTCTCTGTCTCCACAGTGGGTGCTCCGTGGCCTGCTTTGTTCTCTTACCACTTGTCCACCTTCTAGCACAGAGCCTGGCACCTAGCCAGTGCCCACTAACTCCCCCTGGAGCAGGTGAGAGTGTATATAGGGGGGCAGCATTGGAGCACAGTGCACTAAGCCACTTCCTACAAATGCTGCCATCTCAGAGCAGAGTGCGAGATCAGATCCCGGTTGCCCCCCTGGGGACTCAGCTTCCTGGGAGCTGAGCAGTGAAAGATGGGCTCCTGGCACCCACGTGGGAGATGTGGATGATGTTCCAGGCTCCCGGCCTCGGCCTGACCCAATCCCAACTGTTACAGTCATTTGAAGAATGAACTGATGACAGCCGTGGCCTCCAGGCACGTGAGCCCGAGGTTGGATCCCAAGTGCAGAGCAGACAGGAGGTGAAGCAGGCAGTCTGATATAGGATGCAGGCATTCCAAGTGGTGTGTCAGTCCGCTGTGCCACAGGGCCCAGCCCTCCCCCAGCCTCTCGGTCACAGACACCTGTAGGGCATCCTGAAAGGACTTGTCTACCTAGTGATGGCTGCCCCGGGCACTGGAGGGGAGGGGCTCGGTCCACTCCAAACCCAAAGCTCAAGCTTCAGCTCGGAGCAGGAAGTGACCACAAGAGCCAACCTGGCGGGATTCCAGCCGACCAATGACACACCTAAACAGACATTCCCTACTTTACTAGGGGACTGACAGCCCCTTTGCCAGTCCCCGTGTCCAGAGGGGTATGCGACTCCTCGTCGCATCTCTTGGCTGCGCGAAGGGGACCCAGGATATTATTTCACCAGCGGGCGGTCGGCGGTCATCGTCTAATACCAGGCATCCCCACAAAGCACCTCTCCCCAGAGCTGCCTCCTGCCGGGGGCCGCCCCTCCTGAAAGGGCTGATTGGCAAAGTGACTGTGTGCCTGGAGGGCTGGACCTTCCAGAGACTTACACCCTGTGATGAGATCACTCAGCTTCCGAAAGGCCATGAAGCCAAGGAGCGTTAGGCAGTACCTGGGAGTGTTAACGATTTACGGACAGACAGCTGTCGTGGAGGCATTCTGCATGCTATTGTTTGTGTTGAAGTGATGAGGTCAGAGGCCTGTGCGTACACATCCTTAATCTTCACTACCTGCTTTCTGCTTTGTGTCACGTAGGTGCCTAACCACCACCCCCCCACCACCACTTATTTTGTTCGAGGTGCTTCTTCGTTCATGGCAAGAAGTGGCCACCCGACTGAAGAATAAAGACATTTCACTTGTCTTCTGGAGTCTTGCTCTATTTCTTTATTTTTTTAAGATTTATTTATTTTTATTGCAAAAATCAGATATGTAGAGAGGAGGAGAGACAGAGAGGAAGATCTTCTGTCTGATGATTCACTCCCTAAGTGACTGCAATGGCCGGAGCTGAGCCGATTCAAAGCCAGGAGCCAGGAGGTTCTTGTGGGTCTCCCACACGGGTGCAGGGTCTCAAGGCTTGTGCTAATGGGATTCCATATTGGATACTGGCACTGCAGGACGGAGGATTAGCCTGTGTGCCACCATGCCAGCCCTGGGCCATCTTCTGTTGCCTTGCCAGGCCATCTGCAGGGAGCTGGATCAGAAACAGAGCAGCTAGGACTCAACCAATGCTTTTGTGGAGTATCAGTGTCAAGGGTGTTGACTTATCCTGTAGCCCTGTGACTGACTTATTCAAAATTGACTATAGGGACCAAGTATTTGGGCCCCTTTACCCACATGGGAGACCCAGAAGAATTTTGTTGTTGTTGTTGTTAAAGTTCATTTATTTTTATTGCAAAGTTAGACAGGGAGAAAGAGAGACAGAGAGGAAGAGCTTCTGTCTGTTGATTCAGGAACTGCTTCCATGTGAAGCCAGGGGCCCAGAGCCTCTTCTGTGTCTCCCACACAGGAGCAGGGTCCCTAGGCTTTGGGCCATCCTTGACTGCTTTCCCAGACCACAAGCAGGGAGCTGGATGGGAAGCGGGGCTGCAGGGATTAGAACTGGCGCCCATATGGGATCCCGATTGTGCAAGGTGAGGCCTTTATCCATTAGGCTACTGTGCTGGGACCTCCAGAAAAATTTAACTCCTGGCTTCAGCCTGGTCCCAGTCTGTACCATAGTAGCTATCTGGGGAATGAACCAGCACATGGAGAATCCCTCTCTCTCTTTCTCTCTCTTAAAAAAAAAAAAAAAAAGATTTATTTTTATTGCAAAGTCAGATACACAGAGAGGAGGAGAGACAGAGAGGAAGATCTTCCATCCGATTATTCACTCCTCAAGTGACTGCAATGACCAGTGCTGTGCCAATTCGAAACCAAGAGCCAGGAACTTCCTCCAGGTCTCCCATGCAGTACAGGGTCCCCAGGCCTTTACCATCCTTGACTGCTTTCCCAGGCCACAAGCAGGGAGCCAGATGGGAAACGGGGCACCAGGATTAGAACCGGTGCCCATATGGGATCCAGGCACATTCAAGGCGAGGACTTTAGCTGCTAGGCTACCGTGCCAGGCCCCCTCTCTGTCTCTTAAAGAGAAAAAAATCAATGTTTTTACAGAAATACAAATATCTTCTGTAATAAAGACCTCCAAGTTGGGTTCAGTTTCTCTCTGTTCCATCACTGTGCAAGCTGTGGACAAAAGGGAACGCTGAGTGAAGGTGTACAGAAAACTCTTCGTGCTATTTTCATCATGTCTGGGTGGCTAAAATTACCTCCAAAGGAAGAAGGCTACTAAAATAGTAAGAGCAGGTGAGAGGAAGAGGAAGTGGTCTTGGTTGAAGAAATCAGGGCAGCGGTGCCCTTGGCCACTGGAACCAGGGACAGGTGCCCGGCAGGCACAGGGAGAGGTGCCCGGCAGGCACAGGGGGAGGTGCCCAGCAGGCACAGGAAGTGCTCCCTGAGGCAAGGAAGTGGAGGGACAAGGCTGGCGGGCCAGACCAGCGCCTCAGGAGCAGCTCCAGGCCCAGGGCTGCTCTGCAGGGCCTTGTCTCCAGAGGAAAAGCCAACTGCCCACCTGCAGCCTCGAACCCAGGGCGTGTCACAGGGTCACAGGGATAGCATGAGGCAAATCTTGAAATCCTTGCGACTTTTTTCTCTTCTCTCTTGTTTCTTCCATTGCAGGGGAGGCAGCGCTGGTGGTGCAAACCCTGAGAGAATTCCGTGTTTTGAACAAAAGTGGAATGGGAAGAACAGATTTATAGAAAGAAAATTCTACAATGGACAGCATGGGTTCAGACTGCCCTGAATCTGTGCCAGTCAGTACCAGTCTCAGGTTCAACTTCAAGCTGTGTGCCCGGGACAAC
Organism: Ochotona curzoniae; assembly: GCF_017591425.1. Lineage (NCBI taxonomy): Eukaryota > Metazoa > Chordata > Mammalia > Lagomorpha > Ochotonidae > Ochotona > Ochotona curzoniae. Next base: position 16,049,788 of record NW_024465894.1, on the reverse strand, counting down.
CCCAGAGAAGCACACAGGCCCCAAGTCCTGCCTGCCCAGGTCCCAGGGGCACCTACACAGCCCAGCAACAGTGCTGGCCTCCCTCCGCCTCCGCTCCCCCCAGGGGCCTATCTGTACACGGTCACCCTCGGCCCTGGGGCAGGCAGCCCCACACATGTTCCTCATCACAGCCTCCCTGGAATCTGGGGCCTGGAGTTCCCGTGGAAGCAGGCCGGGGGTGGGAATGGCCAGGGAAGTTACTGGGGGCCATGGTCCCTGAATGGCTTTGCTTGGGAGCTCCCGTGAGATATGGGGACACTGAGGCCCCAAAATGGTGCTGCTCGGCCACTCAGTGTGGCAGCAGCCCCAGCATGCAAGCCATTCTCTTGTGTGCTCTATTACACACACACACATACACACACACGTGCAGCAACCATCTATCCATCCTGGAAAAAGGTCCGAGAAGACTCAGGTAGCTGTTCTCCGGGATGCTCCCTGTCTCCTGTCCATAGGACTGACTATTCTACAGGACAGCCTGGTCCCCAAGAACACCACGGAGGCTTTGGGCCTCTTAAGTCTGCAATTCCTGGGGATAGAGGAGGTGCCGCTCCCAGGAGAGACCACCAGAGGGCGCCGGCTCCTGCATGGGCAGGTCGTGGAAGTTGGAGGTCACCTATTCCACTCTCCCTGCCCTTCTCGGCGCCTCTGCCCCCCTGGGGACAAAGCCACTTCTCTTCGGAAACTGGCTAGAGCAGCTCCCTAAAGACTCACAGGAGACCCTGAGAAAAGCTGTGGTTCCCCAGGCGACACAGGGGCCCCCAGCCCTCATCATCAGTAGTATCTGAACAGTCCTGGGTTCTGCTTTATGTCACCACGTCACACCCATCCTCCCCTCGGTGGCTTCCATCATCCTTAGAATAAACCCAGGATCCTGGCCATGGCTTACAAAGCTCTGCCTGGGGCTCCAGCCCGTTTCTCTCTTCTCTTGGCATCCTCTGACTCACTGCTTGGGCCAGGGTGGCCCGTCTTCTGCTCACTGACTATAACCCCCTGGTTGGAGCTGGACCAGGCACCCTGGAAGGGCCAGTCCTTTCGGGGTGACAGAGCTGGATAAATCACCCTTTTGGTTTTCAAAATTTATTTTGATTTATTTGAAAGGCAGAGTGACAGAAAAACACACCGTGAGAGCTTCTATCTGCTGGCTCACTCCCCACCAGGCTGCAGCAGCCAGGGCTGGGCTGGGCCAAAACCAGGACCTAGGAACTCCATCCAGGTTTCACACAGGGCTGGGACCCAAGCATTCGGGCCAGCATCGGCTGCTGCTTTCCCAGGAGCATTAGCAGGGAGCTGCATTGGGAGCAGAGCAGTGGGGACCTGAATCTGTGCTCTTGGGGGATGCCAAGTCCCAGGCTGTCTGCACCCCCTCCCCCTTTAGTAAATGATTCTTTTTTTTTTTTTTTTTTTAAAGATTTATTTTTATTATTTTTTCATTGGAAAGGCGGATATACAGAGAGGAGATACAGAGAGGAAGATCTTCCATCCGATGATTCACTCCCCAAGTGAGCCGCAACGGGTCGGTACTATGCCGATCCGAAGCCAGGAGCCTCTTCCGGGGTCTCCCACGCGGGTGCAGGGTCCCAAAGCTTTGGGCCGTCCTCAACTGCCTTCCCAGGCCACAGGCAGGGAGCTGGAAGGGAAGCGGGGCTGCGGGGATTAGAACCGGCGCCCATATGGGATCCCGGGCGTGCAAGGCGAGGACTTAACCACTTGCGCCACCGCGCCGGGCCCCAAATGATTCTTTTTTAAAAATATGTATTTATTTATTTATCAGAGATTTATTTATTTTATTACAAAGTCAGATATACAGAGAGGAGGAGAGACAGAGAGGAAGATCTGTCTGATGATTCATTCCCCAAGTGACCGTAACGGCCGGTGCTGCGCCAATCCGAAACCAGGAGCCAGGAACTTCCTCCAGGTCTCCCACATAGGTGCAGGGTCCCAAGGCTTTGGGCCATCCTCGACTGCTTTCCCAGGACACAGGCTGGATTAGAACCAGCACCCATATGGGATCCCAGCATGTTCAAGGTGAGGACTTTAAGCGCTCTGCTATCGGGCCAGGACCTTGACTGAGCCAGCACCTTGTTTCCTAGCCAGTAGGAGCCAGAGAGGGGAAGCTGTGTGTTGAAAGCCACACAGCCCAGGAGCAGCTTTTCCACTGCCCCTTCCTGAGTGCAGTACAGCGCATGGCAGGGTCGGAGGTCCACCCCGGCCAGCTCCCATGCTCCAGGTGCCCACTGCTTTCAGGCTGTTCTAGAAGGTCTAGAACGACTTCTGTCTACAAAGGCACAAAAGAAGGGCTTTTCTCTCAGGCAGACCCTCCCCACCACACACACACATACACACTTTTCCCAGCACAGGGAGGACAGCAGGGCCGCTGGTGTGATGGCCCAAGGCCCGACCGGAAGGTGGGCAAATGGGTTGAAGCCTGCTGGAGTCCCTCCCGCTGTGACCGCCACCAGCGCCCCTAGGGACGCGCGCTGGACGCTCCCACGCTGGGCTGAACAGGAGGTTCCCACGCAGCCTTGGCCTTGAGGGCTGGAGGGGCGGGGTCGGGGGCTGGCGCCGCGCGGGTCCCTTGTGGGCGGTCCTGCTGCCCTGGCCAGGCAGAGCCAGGTTGGGTTGCTACTGCCGCTAGCCGCCCGCGGAGGTGAGTGGGGTGGCTGCGTGGGATGGCTGGGACCCCTGCCCTTGCTGACCTGCACGCAGTCCCAATCGCGAAGGAGGAAGAGTAGGGGGCTTCCAACATCAGAGTTGAGCGTGCTTCTCTGCTGTTGCCCCTGTCTGGGAGGGGAGGGTATGGGGTTGGGGGGCGGAATTCTCCCCCAAATCCAGCACTCCGCTCCCCTTCATCTCCCCACTTGTGAGGTTCTCCCATCCCCAGAAGCGACGGGAACCCTTTCATTTCCCAGATATGGGGGCACTCCTCTCACTTGTCACAATCGAGGAGCCCCCCTCCTTTTCTCCATCGCGTGGAGGCCCCTGTCCCTGGTGTGACCCAGTTTGGTCCCCGTCCTCTGAAGCCCTCCCCCCTCCACAGAATGGCAGACCCTGAGACTGCTCTGGGGGTGAGGATGGACGCTGGGCCCAGCCGGCAGCCTCCCAGGCCTCCCCCCAGCCAGAGGGCCCTGCTGCACGTAGGCAGCCAATTAGGGAGGAAGGGGGAGCCCACCATCTGCCCAGATGGCCCTGGAGGGAAGGCAGCCTGGCAACCTACTCCCTCCCCACCTGGACTTCCTGCTCCCACTTCACTGCAGGGGGCCTGGTCCCCAGCCTAGCCCAGTTCAGACTGCTCAGACTTTGCCCTGGACGTGGGGCCTCCTCCTACTTTTTGGATGGTGAACTGAGGTTCCAGGAGGGGCTCCATGTACCCCCTGGGGACATCAGACTAAGCTAGAAGAGTTGGAGGCAGGAGGGTGACTTGAAACCCTGGGAATCCACTCCCCTGCCCCAGCTCAGATCCCCCCTCCCATCACACCAGTGAATGAGGGTCCCCCAGCCCTGGACTGAGCCGGAGGTGGAGGCAGGACTCATCCATGGGTCCCTGCTTCCTCACCAGATGCTCTCTCGAATTGCCTGGAGTTGGGGGCCATGGAGAACAGCAGGACCTACCCTACGAAGCGCTCACACTCCAGGAAATGCAGGTAAGATGAGGGCCCCCGTGCCCATCTTCCTAACCAGCCCCTGAGTGACAGGCTGCCATAGCCTGCAGCTTGCTGCTCTGGGTCCCACACGCGACTCCTTGGCAGAGCTGCACCAAGAAGCACAGCCCATGGAGTGAATCAGGCCCTCTCTCCCGCCCCAGGCTCCTTTGGGGATTAGCCCTGAAACCTCAGGTCCCTAAGACCTTGGGGATCCTGAGGCCAACGGGGAGCGAGGGCCTGCACAACTGCACCCTGCCAGTCCGGTGGCAGGAGGGCCTCCCTGGCTTCGGGGGACTGCAGAGGTGTTCTGTGCTGAGCCCTCACTGTGTGCCCCAGAGTCCACACAGACCTCATGACTACCATGTGACGTGGCCACTGTGCTTTCTCCATTTCTCAGATCAACCAACTGAGGCCCCAGGTCGAGCTACCAGAGGAGCCGGGGCTGCTTGCCCAAAGAGGTTTCCAACACTGAGGTGGTGCCAAGGCCTCCTGGGGCACCTCTGGTGCCTGTGGCTGTGGCAGGCTGCATGTGGTCCTCCTTGGTGTCTAGTTTCTGAGCGCCCTGGACAGTCACTGGACACCCAGGGACCTAGCCATCAAGGAAGCTTCCAGACATGCATGTGAGCAGCCGAGAAACTCCTCTTGGTCAGTGTGGATTTTTGAGCAACTGCTGTGGGCCAGACACTGCTCAAAGTCTTCTGAGTGTGTCTGCTTGCATTTTCATTTATTTTGTTTATTTGAAGGAAGTAGAGCCACCTGGCTGATAGTTGAAGCTCTCCATCAGCTGGCTGACTCCCCAGACACCTGCAAGAGCCGTGGATGGACTCCATCGGGGCTGCCACGTGGGTGGTGCAGACCCAAGTGCTTGAGTCATCACCTGCTGGGCTCCCAGGATGCAATCAGCAGGAAGATGCAGTTGGGAGTGGAGCTAGGGGGCTGGTGTCGTTGCTCAGCAGGTAACGTCCTTGCCTGTAAGACCCACATTCCGAAGAGACTGAAGTCCCGGCTGGCCCACTGCGAATCCAGTTCCCTGCTGATGGCCTGGACAGAGTAGCAGAAGATGGCCCAAGTGCTTGGGGCCGCTGCCACCCATGCAGGAGACCTGGGTGAAGCTCCTGGCTTCAGCCTGGCTCAGCAGCCATGGCCCATGCAGCCGCCTGGGGAGTGAACCAGCAGATGGCAGACCTCTGTCTCTCTCCCTGTAATTCTTGAGTTTCAAATACATAAATAATATTTTTAAAGGGGGAATTATTCAGCCAGAAAACTTTTTTACAAAAGATTTACTAATTTTTATTGGAAAGGCAGAAGGTATATATATATATCTTCCATCCATTGGTTCACTCCCCAGGTGGCTGCAATGGCCAGAGCTGAGCCAATCTGAAGCCAGGAGCCAGGAGCTTCTAGGTCTCCCACTCGTGGGTGCAGGGTCCTAAAGCTTTGGGTCATTCTCTACTGCTTTCCTAGGCCACAGCAGGGAGCTGGATGGGAAGTGGAGCAGCTGGGATACTAACCGGTGCCCATATGCGATCCTGGCAAATGCAAGGTGAGGACTTTAGCCATTAGGCTATCATGTCGGGCCCAATGAATATATATTTTTAGAAGAGTGGAGCTGGGTCCAACCTTGCGTGAACCTGGATCTTATATGGGTGCTACTTCGTGTCCTGACTGCTCCACTTCCCATCCAGCTTCCTGCTGGTGGCCTGGGAAAACAGTGGCCCAAACAGGTGGCCCAAAGCCTTGGGACCCTGCACTCACGTTGGGGACCCAGAAGAAGCTTCTGGTTCCTGGCTTCAGATGGACTCAGTTCTAGCTGTAATGGCCACTTGGGGAAGGAACCAGTGGATGGAAAGATCTTTTCCTCTCTGTAAATGTGACTTTCCAATAAAAATAATAAATAAACAAAGAGTGGAGCTAGGCTCTGAACTCTGATATGGGGCGAGGTGCCCCATTAAGCATCCTGACCTCTATGTCAAACATATGACGCAAATGACAGCCTGGACTCAGCTCCTTTCCTCGTGCCCACAGCCCGCGGTGAGGGAAAGATGTCCCCCTACACCAACTGCTATGCCCAGCGCTCATACCCCATGCCCGACGAGCCCTTTTGCACCGAGCTCAGCGCCGAGCAACAAGCCCTGAAGGAGAAAGAGAAGGGCAGCTGGAGCCAGCTCAGTCACGCCGAGAAGGTGGCCTGTATGTCATGGTGGCAGGGTGGGCAGGGAGAGTGGGCTCAGGGCTGACTTTGAAAGGAAGGACTTGGAAAGGAGAGGGCCCCGAGACCCCCTTCCTCATGCGCACACATGCACACACACACACACATCTGGATGCACCCCTGGCAGGTGAAGTGAATTCATTCTTTTATCCACTCGAACTGTGCACAGCCTGGTGCTGCTGCTGCTGGGGACACACAGTACCCCACCCACCCCCTGACATCCACACTGACCTCAGGGTGTCCCCAGCCCAGGGTGGGGAACCTCTGTGACTGGAATCCGGGTGAAATGGCCAGGGGGAGGTGTGTTCCAGATGCTGGAATCCTGGTGGGCCTCTCAGAGGAGGGTGCGTTCCAGCCAACCTTGAAGAGGATGCACTCAGCCCCGTACTGGGAGTAGAGCAGGAGAGGGAGTCAGTGGAAGAAGTAGGTGCGTGGGTATGTGGGTGAGAGTGGGGGTCCTGAGTCACTCATTAAAATTTGAGAGTGTGGAGGGGTGCTCCCATTTGTGGGCTCACTCCCCAAAGGTCCTCAGCCAATAGTCAGGGCTGGGGTGGCTAAGTGAGAGCTGGGACTGCAACCTCACTTGAGCAGCAGATGCCCAGTCGCTTTGTCTGCAGTGGCCCACCTCCCGGATGCCCAGGAAGCTGGGATCAGGAAGTACAGGTGGGAAGTGGTCCTGGGCGCTATGACACAGGACGTGTGCGTGGGCAGCCTGACCCCTGGGCCAAACACCTGCTTCAGGTGACGCTTTGAAAACACAAGAGGCTAGCCTGGGAGTTAACATCCAGGTTAAGATGCTCAAGCCCATATCACAGTGTCTGGGTTCGAGGCCTGGCTCTTACTGCACCTCAAGCTGCTAGCTGCTTCCCAGGGTTTGTGACATCAAGAAGACAGGGCCAGGAGCCAGAGGCAGGCGTTGAGCACAGGCACTCCACACACCTGAATTGCTGGGTCAGATGTTGGTCCCAAAGGCCTCTCTCTCCAGAGCCACTCCGCACCACTCCCACCATGTCTCTGCACAGCTTTAGCCACTGACACCTTCCCCAGCCCTTGGATCCCAGCCCATCTTACTGGCCCAAGATTGTTAAGCCATCCTCTACTGCTTTCTCAGGCCATAAGCAAGCAGTTGGATGGAAGTGGAGCAGGTGGGACACGAACTGGCACCCACATGAATGCCTGTGCCACAGAGTAAAGCATTAACCTGCTGTGTCGCCTCGCCAGCCTTCACACAGCCTTTCAAATGAATAAACCGAAAGAAGGAAAGAAAGAAAGAAAAGAAAAGAAACGAAACAGGAGAAAGAAAAAACTCCTCTGGGTTCTCAGCATTTGCGGCAGGCAGGGGCAGAGGTGTGGGTCCGGGGTGCGGGTTCCAGGCACGGCCACGCCTGAGGTGCCCTCCCCGCTGCCCGCCCTCCCAGTGTACCGGCTGCAGTTCAATGAGACGTTCGCGGAGATGAACCGCCGCTCCAACGAGTGGAAGACGGTGATGGGCTGCGTCTTCTTCTTCTTGGGCTTCACGGGCCTGGTGATCTGGTGGCAGCGAGTGTACGGTGAGTGCTCCGCTGCCCCCGGCCCGGTATGCCCCAGGGAATGCGCACTGCCACTTATCTGAAGGTCTTTATGAGGCCCACGGGGAGGGGCAGAATGGAGGACAGAGTGTGAGCTGCTGGCTTGAGTGCAGGGAGACTACCTCTCTGAACCTGTTTTCTCTCTGTAATTTGGGAAGTACATCTTAGGGTTCTTGTGATACAGAGAGCTGTGGGCTCCCCAGCCTGAGGGATGGTACTGAGGGCTGGGTTGTGTCTGAATTGCCTCAGCTGCTGAGGTCTGCTGCCTGACAATCCATGGAAAGGCTTCCGTCTGGGCACGTGGGGCCACTGCCCCAGCTGCTGTCCTCACGCCTGCGTTTAGCCGAGCAGATGCGTGCCTCTCTAGGGTCCAGAAATACTCACAAACTATCAGCTAGGCGTAGCTGTATAGGGGCCAGTGCTGTGGTGTAGCGAGTTAAGGCACTGCCAACAACGCCGGCATTCCACCTGAGCACTGGCTTAGTTCTGGCTGCTGCACTTCCCATCCAGCTGCCTGCGAATGCACTTGGAAAAGCAGTGGAGAATGGCCCCAGTGCTGGGGTCCCTGCACCCACATCCTGGCTTTGGCCCTGCTCAGCTCTGGCTACTGTGGCCTATTTGGAGAATGAGTCAGCAGACAGAATAACTCTGTCTCTCACTCTTTCAAAAAAAAAAAAAAAAAGATTTATTTTTATTGGAGTGGCAGATTTACAAAGAGAAGGAGAGACAGAGAGAAAAATCTAACATCTGCTGATTCACTCCCCCACGTGGCCACAGTGGCCAGGGCTGTGTTGATCCAAAGCCAGGGGCCTAGAACCTCTTTTGGGGTCTCCCATGTGGGTGCAGGGTCCCAAGGCTTTGGGCCGTCCTCGACTGCTTTCCCAGGCCACAAGCAAGGAGCTGGATGGGAAAGTGGAACAGCCGGGGTACAAACTGGTGCCCATATGCGATCCTGGTGCTTGCATGTAGATTAGCCAGTTAAGCCACCATGTCGGGCCCCATATCTCTGCCTTTTAAATAAATAACACATCTTAATTTTTTTTTTTTCTAGCTCCCAGCAAAGCTAGAACATGTAGTCTGCACCTGGATAGTCACCCATCCAACTGAACTTTTCATTTCTTTTACTTGCAAGGCAGAGGGACACACAGGCAGGCAGACAGACTTGGGCCATCTGCTGGTTTATGCCCCAGATAACCACAGGGCTTGACCACGCCCAAGCCAGGAGCTTCGTCTTAATCGCCCGTGTGGGTGCAGGGACCCCAGTACTTGAGTCATCCTCCACTGCTTTTCCAAGTGCATTAGCAGGGAGCTGGATGGGAGGTGGATCATCCAGGACCCCCACCAGGCATCAGGCATGGAATGGGGCTGCTCCGAGCCAAAGACCTTCCCTCCCTCCCCTGCCAGCCGAGCTTAATGAACTCAGAGAGTGATTTTCACGGTGCCACTCTTGGATCAAAAGTCGCTCCTGCAGATTCTCTGTCCCTGCTCCGGGTGGCGGAGTCAGACCCCCTGGGAGGGCGCCCAGCAGCCGTTGGGTCCTGCAGGTGGCTTGACGCCAGCTCACCCCGGGGCGCACGGCGGCGGAGCTCTGCTGCCCTCTTCTGGCTTCTTCTGCAAGCGCAGTGGGAATTCCCGGTGACCAAGGAGAGGAAGCCCCAAGGGGGAAGCGCTGGGCATGCGACAGGAGCCCCTGAAGCCTGGTCCCCTCCTGCCCATCTCCTGCGAAGAAGAGTACCAGGGATGGAGGCGAGGCCGGGCAGGCGAGTCAGCCTTGGCAGGGAGCCAGGGAGTGAGTCCCAACAGGGCCTTCCCTGATGTTCACGGAAGTTCATTTTATTTTCACTTGAAAGGGAAAGAGATCGAGAGTCTACTGGTTCATGGTCCATTCTCCAAATGCCTGCCCTAGCCCGGGCTGGGCCAGGCTGAAGCCAGGGGCCAGTGGCTTCATCCAGGTCTGCCTCGTGGGCGTAGGGGCCCAAGCCGTTGGGCCACCCTCTGCTGCTTCTCCAGGTGCATTAGCAAGGAGCTGGATGGGAAGCAAGTAGAACAGCTAGGGCTAAAACTGGCACTCCAGTGTGGGATGCTGATGTCACAAGAGGTGGCTCTCCCCGCTGAACTAAGGTGGAGGATGCAGTGTTTTCAAGGGCCTACCTTGCAAAGCCCCTCACCCAGGCCCTTGTCACTGTCCTTGCTGCAGTGGGCACTTCATATCCGTTCACGCCTGCCCGTGGCTTTCTCTGCACTAACCCCATCAATCTGCCAGCCCCCTGGGGCCGGAACCTGCTTCAGACAGGGAGGAGATGGAGAGGCAATGCTTCTTGCTGGGGGTCCCACAAACAGGGAACTATCAGGGATGGGATTTGGGTCTAGGCTATCTTCAAATCTGTGCTTATGTTACCACTGGCCATGGAAGGACGTGAGCAAATGGAGGCACAGAATGGGGATGCACTTTGGCCCAGCTCCCAGGGGGCGTTCAAGGCTCTGTTGGCATCAAAACCCAGGTCAGAGGTCAGTGCTGTGGTATAATAGGTGAAGCTGTCCCTCATGACACCAGCGTCTGATAGTAGAGTCCCAGCGGCCCTGCTTCCCATCCAGCTCCCTGCTTGAGGCCTGGGAAAGCAGCCGAGGACAACCCAAAGCCTTGGGACCCTGCACCCATGTAAGAGACAAAACGAAGCTTCTGACTCCTGGCTTCGGACTGGCTCAGATGGGGAGTGAACCAACAGATGAAAGACTCTGTGTCTTTCCTTGTCACTGTACCTTTCAAAATCAATCATTCAATCTTTGAAAGAAAATGAAAAGAACCCAGAAGCCCCTGGGTGGCACCTCTGTAGAGTCTGGTGGGCCTAGGGCGGGGCATGGGATGCTGCTGGGCAGGGTGTGGGTGCTGCTGGGCGGGGCGTGGGTGCTGTTTGCAGGGTGGGGCGCTGCTGGGCAGGGCATGGGCACAGCTGGGCGTGGGGTGGCTCCTGAGCAGCCGCTGTCCTGCCCCCGCCCGGCCCACAGTGTTCCCCGAGAAGCCCATCACCCTGACAGATGAACGCAAGGCCCAGCAGCTGCAGCGCATACTGGACATGAAGGGCAACCCTGTGCAGGGCCTGGCCTCACGCTGGGACTATGAGAAGAAGCAATGGAAGAAGTGACTGCCCGCAGCTGGCTTGCAACCTCTGGGGGGGGGGGCTTCGTCCGCAGCCCTAACTGTCCCCGCTCCAAAAAATAACAACCAATAAAGCCCACCTGTTCTAGTCTGCTTTTAATCCTCTGCTTCAGTCTTCATCAGGCACCTACAGCAGCCGAAGGACAAGAACAAGCCGCCTTCCAGGGTTTGGAGCTTTGCTAATCCAGGGGGGCTTCCTGGAGGAGTCTGCCTGTGTGCAGCTGAGCCTAAGGTGGGGTTAGGGAAGGCAGGGAGGAGAAGGGAGGTCATTTCAGGTGGAGGATGTGACCTGGGCCAGGGCAAAGACACTCCTTCACTCAGCCAGCGCTGGAAGCACCTACCAAGGCAGGCGGGGCGTGTGTGTGTGTGTGTGTGTGTGAGTGTGTGTGAGTGTGTGTGTTGGAAGGCAGGTCTGCCACTGGTGAGTGCCACGAAGAAACAAAACCAGACCTAGAGCACTAGGTAGACTGAAGGTGGCAGTGGGGACCTTGGAGGAGGTGGCACTCCAGGAACTGGCCCCGTGCCAAACAGGGTGCAAGCACCTGAGCGGCCCAGCCTGGCTCCGGCTTGTGACTGGCACGTGACGGGCAGGGCAGCTGGGGGGAGGGGCTGGGGCACAGAACAGGTCATATAGTGCCTCAGCGGGGGGGGGGGGTAGTTCTAATATTGACTGTTTTTTTTAATCTTATAAAAAGCTATTTTATTTTGAAAGATTTACTGAGACAGAGATAGCTTCCTTCCACTGGTTTACTCTCCAAATGGTTGCAATGGCCAGAGCTGAGCCGATTAGAAGCCAGGAGCCAGGAGCTTCTTCTAGGTTTCCCACATGGATGCAGGGTCTCAAGGACTTGGGAGCTGGAGCTGGAGGGGAAGTGGAGCAGTCAGAGCATGAACCAGCACCCACAGGGGCTGCCAGCACTGTTGGCTGAGGATTAGGCTACTGTGCCACCATACAAAATTTAAAATTGACTTGTGAAAACTTGGTAATGCGGACATACGAATTTAACAAGAATTCCCAAGACCGTTTATAATGAAATTATTCAAGCTAATTATTCATATGGGAACCTGTGAAATGAGGTGGCATAAATAATTGAAGGGGGAATAAATATGCCTGGAATTCGAACAGTAGTGAATGAATATTCACTAAAAATAAGACGTGCACTTATGTAGGTCATACATGTTTGTGGCTATTTTTACAAAAAGACTTATTTCGATTTGAAAGGCAGATTTACAGAGAGAAGAGAGAGATCTTCTACCCACTAATTGCCTTCCCAAATGGCCACAGCAGCTGGAGCTGGGCAGATCTGAAGCCAGGAACTTCTTCCAGGTCCCCCATGGGGGTGCAAGGCCCAAGGACACAGACCATCCTGTTTTCCCAGGCCACAAGTAGGGAGAAAGCTGGATCAGAAATGGAGCAGCCAGGACACAAACCAGCGGCCATATGGAATACTGGTACCTCATTATTTTTGCTGTGTGGCAGACGCTGTGATGGACATCATGTAATGAACTTGATCATGATGTAAGTTGCTGCTCTTTCTGCAAGATTTGCTAATTAAAAAAAAAAGCATAAGCAAAACGATTACTATCTTAAAGGGCGATAGGATTTAAGACTAAATAAGGGAAAGCTAACTGTTAACCCTCAGCTTGCATCAAGCACTCTCCACATTTTGAGCTCTTTTCCTAGCTCTAATATATATCCATTTATGTAAAATAAAGGGGGGGAGGAGAGAAGAAAAGGGGAGAAGATATTTGCATATGTGTATTTGCCTGTGTGTGAGAAACGTTTCTGGAAGCATATGGAGAACCCCGGGTGGGAACTCGGGTAGGAACGGGAGCCAGAAACATCAGAGCATGGGTTGGGCAGGAGGCTGGAGGCTCGGACCTTCCAAGTGCCCGGAAGAGCTGCGCAAGCTCTGAGCCCGCACCCAAGGGCTGGCAGTGTAGAGACGTCATTCCGGGAGTAGGTGGGGCTGCCGACAGAGCAGGCAGAGGTCGCGGCGCTGAGCCAGAGCCGCCTGGCTAAGGAGTCGCACACGTGGCCGCCAGGGGGCAGTCAAGGCCGCCAGTGGACGCGGGCGGGGCGGCTGGCATGGGGCGGTGCCCGTCTGCCGGCCCGGCCCCCAGGGGAGCCCACGCCCCGGCCTGGGTGACCGCTGGGCTGGTCCACACCGGCTTCGGGCCGCAGCCACGTGCACCTCCACCCGATGCGGGGTTCATCCTGCCCGCACGCTGGCATCCAGCCTTCTCCCATCCCACCAAGGCTCTCTCCCGCTGGACAAACCTGAGTTGTGAGCTGGGCACGCATATGCCCCATTTTGTACAGGGTAAAGCTGAGGCCAGGTGACCCAGCCTATGTCACAACCTCAGGAGTGGGGAGTTTGGTTACCTCCCTGGCCTGCGTGCCCAGAAACTGCAGCGGGAACTAAACCACGGCCTCCTTCATGGCCTGGGGGGTTCTGACTTGCAAGCTCCCAGGACAGCCAGACTTGCAGGGGCAGCTCACCGCGCTCTCTGGCCCTCAGGATCAGTTCGGTCCTCTCACCTCGCCCCGTCTGGCACCCCTTGACCCAGGGGCCCCTTCACCTTCAGCTCTGGACGCGCCTGTTTCCTTTGCCATAAGCCAGGCCCCACTCACCCTATGCACCTGCCTCTCCAGAACCCCTCTCCTCTTCTGTGCTCATGTCACTTCCTACAGGGAGTCTTCCCTGAATGCAGATCAGCTCAAGTTCCCCATTAATGCTGCTGACACACTGTGCACCCCTTGAGTCGCCCTCGCCTCAGACACGGGCTTCACCTCTGTAACGGCCCCTCCACTGCAAGAGAACCAGAGAATTGGAGACATGTTTCTCTGCCTTTCCTAAAAATTGACATCACAAATGTTTCCTGCAGTCCGACCCCTTTCATTTCCTACACTAACAAGTCCTTTGTGTCTCGCCAGATAGTGCAGTGGTGTCCTCTGCTTGCCCTGTCTGCACGCTGCCCTGCAGGAGCCAGAGCCCAGCCTGGCAGAGCACGCTCGCAAAGCAGTTGCCGCCTGGCTCTGTGACTGGCTCCTGAGGGCGGGGACGGGGTGGATCCTGCCCCAGCGCAAGCCCAGTGCCCAGCAGGTACTCTGGGGGGGGACCACCCAGGGTTGAGGTGCAGAAACCCTAAGCCCTTGTCCACGGCCCTCCCCCAACCCCTGGGCAGCCGAGCTGAGCCAGGACAGTGGCTGGTTCTCCAGCAGCCTCTGCCAGCCGAGGTACCCCTCCACTTCTCTCTCTCTCTCTCTCACACACAAACAAGCCGAGGCCCTTTGTTCACTGAATCAACACAGTTTATTACTGAACTGCACTTTCACCTTCACACAGACTATTTCAAAGAGCTGGAACAAGTTGGAGAGGGGGTGGGCTGGGGGAGGGACAGGTGCCCCTCAGGAGCCTGGACCCCTGGGCTGGCGTCTGCAGCCCAGGGAGGGTGGGGTGGGGTGGGGGAGCATCAGGCCGGCCAATCTCCGGGCAGCAGCTCTCCACGTGCACGCGCACAGCAAGCCAGCAGCTCCGCACACATAAATACAGACACGCTTAACAAAAATAGTCTATCATTTTCACAAGGAATAAAAACTAGTCTCGGATATGTACAGCAGAGAGCCCAGGTGGCCAGGGCGGAGCAGAGGAGAGAGGAAGGCCCAAAGGGCTCCTGGCCAGGCCCCTGGGACCCTGGCAGCCAGCTGCCCAGGCTGGGTTGGGGTGGGCACAGGTTGGCCAGGCCAGGCAGTTCTAGGCCCTGCAGCCACCCTGCCTGAGCCCAGGCTCTCCTACGGCCCTGCCTGCCTGAGGTAGGGAAGACCCGAGCCTCCCCCAGCTGTTCCTGCCAGCTCCCCTTCCCCTCCAGGCAGAGGCCCCTGCAGCCCCAGAGCCCCGGGCAGCAGGCGGGGCAAGGAAGCTGCCAGGGGCTCATCTCCTTGCAGAAGTGAGGCAGCCGAGGCCAGACCCAGCTCTGGGGCATCCATCTCGGGCCTAGTTGGTCCCTCAGTCATGGTCATGGGAGCCAGGGGAGGGGACGGGACTGCAGTGATGCCAAACTGCGAGGGTTCCCTAAGCTTTGGCATGGGGTGCTTCCTGCAGCTAGAGCCCCCTCCCTCCCCTGGGAGCTGGTGAGAACATTCAGCCAGGGAGTGGGGCCTCCAGCCATGCCAAGGCGGGGAGGGAGTCCTGGTCCTCCTCATCTGCAGCAGCCTGAATCCCTAACTAGTGGCCTCTAGAGGGGTCTGGGGAGTGTGGAAGAGGGGAGGTCCAGGGCAAGATGGAGAATGATGAACTCAGAGGCCGTGAACATCAAAACAAAGGCAACCTAGTTCCTCTAGGGAAGCAGTTTAGCAATCTTTCAGGCTCCCTGGCAGGTTAGCACTTGCTGAGGCTGAGCGGAAGGGAAGGGTCGACCCTGTGGGCTACCAGCCACAACTCCCCCCACCTCTGCACCATGCACCTGTCGGCTTCCACTGGGCAGCTCTGGGGGAACTGTGAATTCTGAGGTGTGTGTGGGAGGAGGTGGCTCTCACAGAAGCGTGGTAGAGTAGAGAACTAACTGCAGGGGACCAGGTCCAGGCCCAGCCCTGGGATGGGGCGGGCACGGGCTGCATGTAGTGGTTCTCCGGGTGGCGATGAGGGCTGGACGGAGGGATGTGGCGGGAGCAGGGCAGGGGCAGGCCAGTGACTGGGTGGTCATTTCCGACTGAAGAGCGAGCCCAGCAGAACCACGCCTGCCAGGGTCATGCCCGTCAGGAACCAGCGGTTGAAGCGCTCCTGGCCCTTGCGGCTCTCGGCTGCTGCGTTGTTGCCATACAGCTCCACAAACGTGTCCTGTGAGGAGAGAGGAGAACACCTGTCAGGCTGCAGGCTGCAAATGGAGGACGCCTACACGGCGCCCCGGGTGCCACCTGTACCCCTTGGCTAGACAAAGGGTAAGGGGCTGTCCTCTGTTTTGAGCCCCACTTGCAAATGACCAACCCATGCCCCAACCCACGTCACTGCTGGGAAAAGAGGTGCAGAGAGGAGAGTTTCCTTCGAGGTCCTGCAGCCAGGGAGCAGCCTGGCTCCAGAATGGAGAAGAAGCTGCAGAGAATGGACAGGAGACCAGGTGGCTGGTGAGGAGCGTAGGGCACAAGGCAAGGGCCAGGGCGGGTATGACCCGGAAGCCACCGAAGAGCTTGGGGCTGCGTCCAAACACATGGCAGAGGCATTTAGCCTCCACCTTTCCAGAGGCCAGGACAAGGGACTAGAGTGAAATGGCAGAATGGTCAGGGCCAGAGCAGGTCATAGGACTTTCAGTTTCTCCCTAGGGTGACAGCGTGTGACCTGGCCCAGCACGTCAGTGGGTGGAAGGGCAGACCAGAGGGCAGGGCAGGGAGGGCAGCACGGACGCAGACCGTGGCCTCGCCCAGGGGATCCCTGAGGATCTGGCAGGATCCCTGCACCCAGGGCACATGACCCCAGGAGGGAAGCACATGACCTGGGCAGGGAGTAGCCTGCCTATGCAGGTAGGTCCAGCCCCCTTTCGGGAGTGAGCCTCACAGCCAATGTGCCCTTTTATGTTCCCAACAAGGCTGCCATGTGGGCTGTGTCCCCCTTCCTCCAACAAGACCAGGCACTTGGGCATCAGGGATGAAGGTCACCTACTTCAGTGGGGGAACCAGAGTCCTGTGTGGGAGGGAGGTACCCCTGTGTGCCCCAGAGCCCTTCCAGGTGCCTGCTGTGGTGGTGCATCACATTAAACCTCCACCCGTGACTCCAACACCCCAGAGCAGCGCGCCGATCGGAGTCCCAAATGTTCTGCTTCCGATCCGGTTCCCTGCTAACATACTGGGAAGGCATCAGAGAACGATCCAAGTACCTAGGGCCCTGCCACCCCTGTGGGAGACGCAGATGCAGCTCCTGGCTCCCAGCCACGGCCGGGTCTAGCCCTGGCTGTGTGGGGATTTGGGGAGTGAGCCACTGGGTGAAACATCTCTCTCCCTCTGTCACTCTTCCTTCCAAATAATCTTTTGCTGTTAATAATAATAATAATAATAATAATAATAAACAACAAAAGAGCTGCCCCCATCCCTGGGGCCACACTCCCACTTGGCCCCAGCCTCCACCTGCCAGCTGGCTCACTGGTGGCATCTAGCCAGTCCCACTTCCAATCTTGATGAGCCCCTCAGTCCACGCTCCAAAGATTTCCTCCTCTTTTTTTTTTTTAAAGATTTATTTTTATTATTTTTTTTTATTGGAAAGGCGGATATACAGAGAGTAGGAGAGACAGAGAGGAAGATCTTCCATCTAATGAATCACTCCCCAAGTCACCGCAACGGCCGGTGCTGCGCCAATCTGAAGCCAGGAACCAGGAACCTCTTCCGGGTCTCCCACACAGGTGCAGGGTCCCAAAGCTTTGGGCCATCCTCGACTGCTTTCCCAGGCCACCAGCAGGGAGCTGGGTGGGAAGCAGGGCTGCCGGGATTAGAACTGGCGCCCATATGGGATCCTGACGTGTTCAAGGCGAGGACTTTAACCACTAAGCTATTGTGCCAGGCCCCTCCTTCATTTTTTAAAGATTTATTTGAAAGGTAGAGCTACCTGGAGAAAATTTCCCATCTGCTGGCTCACTCCCCAAATGGTCACAACAGCTGGGTTGGCCTAGGCCAAAGTCAAGAACTAGGAGCTTTTCTTGGGTCTCCCATGTGAGTTGCAGGGACCCAGGCAACTGAGCCAGCCCCCACTGCTCTCCCAGGCCACCAGAAGAGAGCTGGATGGGAAGTGGAGCAGCTAGGATTCAAATCCATTCTCACATGAGATACAGGTGTCACAGGGCTGACCTTGCTCGGTCCTAACGCCAACCCGAGCTGCAGATCTGACTGTTCTCGGCATAATTCATTTAAGTCACACTGACCTCCTGGCAGTTCCTCCAACATCTGCTTGCCATCCCTACTGCCTGAGGCCTTTGACTCACCCTCTCTCCCTGCTTCGCCACTGCTTAAATGGCATGTCTTTAGAGAGGCTTGCCTACCACCTGTGTCAAACGGTGCCTACGTCCACCCCATCCACACACCCCTTCCCCTTGCTTTGGGCTTCTACTCACAACTTGACCTAGCTGCTTCTGACTGGCTTCCCCTGGGATTTGGCTGCTGTGCGTCTAGATGAGGGCAGAGTCCCTGCAGATGACAGGATCTGACATGGCTGGGGTCAGTGGTCATGAGCCACGCAACATGCCGGTCCATGACAGGTGCTGTGGTTCCACTTGGTTCTACAGGAGCTAAGAACACCCAGCGCTGTTGGGCCCGGTGGCATGGCCTAGCAGCTGGAGTCTTCGCCTTGAACACGCCAGGATCCCATATGGGTGGTGGTTCTAATCCCGGCAGCTTCACTTCCCATCCAGCTCCCTGCTGGTGGCCTGGGAAAGCAGTTAAGGACGGCCCAAAGCTTTGGGACCCTGCACCCGTGTGGGAGACCTGGAGGAGGTTTCTGGTTCCCGGTTTCAGATTGGCGTAGCACCAGCCATTGCGGCCACTTGGGGAGTGATTCATTGGATGGAGGATCTTCCTCTCTGTCTCTCCTCCTCTCTGTATATCTGACTTTGTAATAAAAATAAATAAATCTTAAAAAAAAAAAAAAAGAACACCCAGCGCCTAGCAATGCTACAGTGGGTGGATGGCTGCTGGTGGGGATGCTGGCGTGAACAGACTGGTTGCCCTGCCTGGGACCCGGGGCAAGTGCCCAGCCTTGTGGTCGCATTAGCGACCTGGGTTTCATTCCTGGCTCTAGCTCCCAATGCAGACCCTGGTAGGAAGTGGTGATGGCTCAAGGAACTGGGTTCCTATCATGCACACGAAATGAGCTCCTGTCAGTTCCTGCCTTGGGCAGGAGCTCATCCCAGCCACAGTGGGCATCTGGATGACTGCACCTGCATTTGGAAACTCCCTCTCACAAATGACTGCATTTTAAAAAGTACAGCACCCACACAATATGCAGCACGTACTTGACAGTAACAAATGACTTACTGGGGAGCATATGTGCTATTCTTTTAACCACTGTTTTACAGTAAATACCTCCTGCTTATTAATAAAGAGAATGCTGTATGCAAAACAGTGTGCCATGTTACACTGGCAACAGCTTCAGACACGTTTTCCACATGCCTTATTGCATCATTTCTCTTGCACTAACACCACAAAGGCTTGTGTAAGCCCTCTGCTGTTTGCACAACCACCAAGCTGCCCAGTGGCACATTTCTCAGAATGTGCGCGCCGCAGTGATGCTGGTCAGGACACTGGCAGAACAAACACAGGCCTGCTTGCCACACGCCAGGCGCTGCTCCCTCTGTGCAAATGGCCAGGTAGAGACGTGAGCCCAATGCAGAGATGATGTAACTGAGGAGTAACACAGGGGACACCCAGTCCACGGCATGGCAAGGTAGGCTGGCACTGTGGGACTGCCTGGCCTCACAGTGAGTGCAGCGAGGCCTCCGGGACAGGGGCCACAGTCCGTGGTGGTGGCTGAACCCACCTCCGGGAGAAGAGGCAGTGGTGGGCAGTCACATGCCTCCCTCCGTCCTGGCCTGTCCCTGCTGGGCGTCTTGGTTGACATGGAAATTCTTATGGCAGCAAGTTTAATGGCTTTGCCCCAAGCCAAGGGTATCCAGGTGAGGTCACTTACCCATGACAGGGGAGAGTATCAGACTGTGGGAAACAGAATGGAGGCCTCAATCCCAAGGGGCAGAATGTCCCACAAAAGACCAGGGACACTGGGGCCATAGCCAAAGTGGGACGGGCCAGGCTCCCATGATGGGAACTTTCCTGAAGCTGCGGACTGGCAGCTGCAGGAAACTTTGGGCTCTGGGGCTGTGCTGGAGTAAACAGGCCCTGTCCCCACAGAGCACAAAGCATTCACTGTCCAGGGTGGAGGGGCCCCTGTTCCCTGAGGGCCCTGCCCGCCCAGAGAGCCTGACTCCCCTCCCTAGGAGTGCCTTCTCCGGGCAGGGGAGATGGGCTTCCACAGGGTGTGGGTCCTGGGAATTGCTTTTGCAGCGAGTGCACAAGCAGCCAGGGTGTGCTGCTCCAGGGCGGGGGCTGGAGGGGCGGTGGCTGGCGTGGGTATATTTAGCCCATGGTTCACACGACACACTTGGAAACAAATGCAGCCATTTTCTCAGTGAGGGCTGCTTGGGATAAACAAATAAGATCACAGCACAGCCTGCTCTGGACCAGCAGAGAGAAGCCCCTGCTGCTTAGGCCCTGGCCCCCACCCTCCCATGCAGCCAGCTCTTGCCTCATGGACAGGAGGGCACAGGCAAGGAAGGGTGGGCTACGGGAGGTCTCCAGGGAGCCCAGGGCCTGGGCTTGAGTTGAAGTGCGAAGGGGGGTGGGGCAGGTTAGCCCGGCCAGGCCCGCTGCCCAAGCCAGTTCTCCACGACTGATGTGGGGCAGAGTCTACACTGGGAACTCAGGCTCCTGATATGGGCCCAGGAGAGGCCCTGCTGGGGATCACTGGCAGTTCCTCCTCTGACATCTCGGTGCCTCTCAGTCCTGGGCACACACTCCTGAGGGTTCTGTGCCTGCAGACTGGTCGTCCTTGCCACGTCTCTTTCTGGCCCTCCTGACACCCCGTCTTTCCTGTTCATCCCGTTTCTGTCCCTGGTAGGAACATATCCCTGGTGCTTCCAGGACTTCGGTGCACACACACTCATGGAGCACCCACTGTGTTCCATGTTCGGCACTGAAAATACAGCGACCAAGGCTGCCCGGTGCTGCGTTCTTATGTTTCCAGTGGCAGTAGGGTCATCTCCCATGGGCACAGAAAGAACTTTGTAAAGAGAACCAGTACAGCTGTGCTGTGCTACTTTAATTTCCTGGGATGCCAATCAGGACAAAGGTGGCTAAAAGGACTACTGGCAAGAAGAAACAAAAGCTGAGAGACATGGTCCAGGTAGGAACCGGAGCGAGCACAGTACAAGGAAGCAAGACTCCAGCAGAAATGGGTTTGGAAGAGAATTAAGTCATGTGGAGGTGACAAGGCAGTAGAGATTTCTCTGGTAGCCGCCACCTGAATGACAAGGTCGAGGCAAGCCATGGGAGGATTAAAACGCAGGTGCAAAGGCCCCGTGGCTGGAAAGAGAGTGTCCTCGATGAGGCCCTCTGTGTGGGTGCAAGATGCCCTGCTGGGTGTGAGGACTGCAGGAATGAAGACTGGCAGGTGTGAAACCTGCCCCGCCCTCATAGGCGCAGACAACCTCTGGCTGTATCTCTGCCCACAGGCAAAGAACCTGTGGCCACCTGCACCCCTGCACGACAACGAAGTCAGGCCAAAGGTTGGCAGATTGAGAGGAAGGGCCCAAGATCCAGGGACCACGCACACGGCGGGGGGGCCAAAGAACAGCCCCTGACTGGACAGTTCTCACCCCCTCCTCTCTCACCTCCCACATTCTCAGCAGTGTGACTGAGCAGACGTCTCCTATGTGCGCCATGCTGTCCTCACGACAATAAATAAATAAATGCACAAGGTAACAATGGTTCCCATGGGAGCTGTTTGAATGTCTTACCTGTTCTACGAATCCTGATTCTTTTAGACCATGATCCCTAGTTTTTGTTTGTTTGTTTGTTTTTAATATTTATTTGAGGCCAGTGCCCAGATGTGGTGGGTAAAGCTGCCACCTGTGGTTCCAGTCCCGGCTGTTCCATTCTGAGTTAGCTCCCTGCTGAGGTGCCTGGGACAGCAGCAGAGGATGGCCCAGGTGCTTGGACCCTGCACCCACATAGGAGACCCGGAAGAGGCTCCTGGATGGATCTAGGCCAGCTTCAGACATTGCAATCATTTGGGGAGTGAACCAGCAGACAGAAAATTGGTCTGGGTCTGTAACACTGCCTTGGACATAAGTAAATTAATTTTGAGAGAAAGAGAGTTACACATGTTGGTTAACTCCCCAAATCTGGAGATGGGCTACATCCAGCCAGGAGCCTCTTCCAGGCATCCCACGTGGGTACAGGGAGCTGGACTGAAAGTGGGAACTGATGGAACTCAAATCGGCGTCCATACAGGATGCAGGACTGCGGGTGATGGCTACCTGCAGGGCCACGACAGCGGCCCCCATACTCACACAGTCATGCTTACTTAAGGTTGTCGCTTGTACTGTCTCCCCCATAAGCCTGAGTGGTTCTGCCAGCTCTACCTCTAGAATCTGGTGCGATACCCAAACACAGCAGGCAAGGGCCTAAAGCAGTGTCTTAGGTGAACACATGAATGCTTTCAGCTCATCAATCTGACAGATGTGGGTGCAGCCTCCTTAGCCTACCCCAGGCCCTGGCCAGGAAGTGCTGGGGTCGGGACTAGTTTGAGTTCGGGCCTCTCTTGCTCATCTTGGTCACCTTTACCCTGTGCTGATGCCACCCCACTACCCACACAGCTGACACTGCTGAGGTTCTCACTATCACATGGTCAGCGGGTGATTGGGTCAGGCTGCCCACATGGACCGTCTGGCTCCAACATTCACGCTCCTGATCTTAATGCAGTATTCTGCTCAGTTCCAGCAGGCCAGCGCCTTTCCAGCCCCCATCATGGGCCAGGCAGGTGCCTGCCTGTCCCTGGTGGAGGTCCTTATCCTAGGCCCAGGTGAATGAGGGCTTGGATATACTGAGACCAGGACAACTGCATATGTGAGGAAACTGGTTTCAAGACCCAGCATGGTGGGCAGGAAACCCCATAAACCAGCCAGCGCTGTGGTCGTCAGGCCTTCTGGGGGTGGGGTGGGGAAGTGACCCTGAGGGCACCAGCTGAATGAACTGGCTCTGGCCTCGGCCAGCTGAGGGGAACTGGGTGCTACAGGAAGAGGAAGTGACGAAAACCAGGAAGGAAAGTGAAATCCTGTGTCTCAGCTTCACCGGAGGGCAGGCCCGTGCAGACAGGCCCTTCCTTCCTCCCACTGCCTCGGGAGGGCTGAGGCCCACCGCTTCCTTCCTGCTGGTTATTCTAGGAAGAGGTAGGTGGAGGAGAGAAAGGGGCTCCCAGCAGCCAGGGCCAGAGCCAGGGCTCTTGGGATGGGTCCTCGCCTGGCAGCGGCATGGCTGGGCACAAGCAGGCTGCAGCACTGCAAAACAGCTCTCTACTCTGGCCTCAGTTTCCCCAAGGGAGAGGCTGCAAAGTGGCTGCTACGCAGACAAACAAGACAGTGCAGACAAGCCCCGGGAGGTAGCAGGAAGGGGGTGGGGGAAAGTGGAGGCCTTATCAAGCTCTTGGCAGGAGCTGGGGCTGGAAGAAGGAGGTTTGTGGTTGGATTCCACTTCCGCCGGCTCCCCCTGGGGAGCTGTTGGGCTCAGAGATGTGGGCAATAGGAGAGGCACGGCCTGGATGCAGGCTGCTGGCGGGGCAGGGGTGGGTAGTGGGCAGGGGTGGGTAGTGGGCTAGGAGGTGGGTGGCCACGATCAACAGTATGGCTCAGCCAGCTAGCCTCGTTGCAAGGACCTCCGCTGGTCCTTGGCCTGCCGGGTCTCAGTTTTTCCGGCTTCGACGTCACAAGGCAGGGATGGTGAGATCAGGGGAGTGCCGGAAGCCAGGTGATGGCGGTGCACTGGAGAGTAGGGTCCCTGCCGTGGGTGTTTTGGGGACTGTCTGGAGACTGAGGTGTCCTCACAGCCAACTTGCTGTTCCTCTTCCTCAGCTGCCAGCCTCGGCGCCCCTCCCCCCATCAGTTCTAAGAAGTGCAGCCTGACAGCTGTGCAGCTCAGTTCTTAGAAAAGGAAGTGGTTGTGCCGGTGGGAGATAACACCTCCTTGGCTGGGCTGGGGACTGGAGAAAGCTGTCAGCAGTGGGAGTGTGCCTCTATTGGCCCGGCTCCAGCCCGGAGTTTAGGCATGTGGGCACAGGAAGGAAGAACCTTCATGGGGAGCAGAGATGCTCACACCTGCTTAACATGCGGCTGATGCATGCCGGGGATGGAGCCTGGAGCTGAGCAGTTCACAGGCAGCGGTGGGGAAGGGGCCCATTCAGTCCTCACAGTCACCCTGGCTGCTGAGGGTGGTCGCTACTCCCGGGTCACAGAGCCATACAACTACTGAGGGGCAGCCCTGGGGCTGGAGTGCTGGCCCCACAGCCCTGGCATTCAACCCGAGTTCCTGAGCAGCCACTTTGTGTTCGCATGCATCCATCCCGAGGACTGGGAGGCCTCCTCATCTCAAACCTCTCTCATCCCATCCCTGGGGACCCTTTTCTCTCACAGGCAGATGGCCATGGCAGATCCCAGTGTCAGAAACTCTAGGTCTTATCCACCCAATCATCCATGTGACACCGCATGCCTAACACTCCCATTTCACAGATGGGACTCAGAAAGGTGCAGGGCCAGGGCCAGGCAACACAGCACACGCAGGATTTCACAGGCACATTTGGGTGTTCTTGGATGGGGTTCCCTCCTCTGAGGAAGTGTTGGAACAGCCCCACCAGAAAACATGTCCCTTGTCAGGAGCCAAAGCCACTCCCTGTCTCCCCCAACCGGTTGCCCCTGTTCTCCTTCTCAATCATTCTCATTCTCGACCTCTCTGTTGTTCTCAGGCAATCCTGACTCAAGAGCTGTTGCCCAGGGCAGGAGGGACGGGCAGGACAGGAGCAGCTCTGCTGGCAGCCCTGGGCCGATCTTACTCCTCTCCTCATATGTAAAACGGAGATGCTATCTGGGTGGGAACAAGGTCACCTCATATTTCTCTACCTAGCTGAGTAGCCAGAACAGAGTGGGTGGGTAACTAAGAAATCGTTTAAAAACATTAATCATATTTGAAACGTAGAGAGACAGAGAGAGATCTCTTCAAGTGCCCACAAACAGGGCTGAGCAGAGCCGACGCCAGCAGGCTGCAACCAAGTCACCCGGGTGGCAGGAAGCCAAGGACATGAGCCATCGTCGGTTGTCCTCCAGTCATACTAGCAGAAAGCTGGATCGGAAACAGGGGAGCGGGGCTCAAACCAGGCACTCCAAGCAGTACCTTATCCGCTGCACCAAGCACCTGCCCTATCAATGCATCTTGTTGAACTCTGAACTTTGTAAAATGGGATGAAAATATTATTTCTTTTTATATAAAAAAGATTTATTTATTTTTATTGGAAAGTCAGACACACAGAGAGGAGGAGAGACAGAGAGGAAGATCTTCCATCTGATGATTCACTAACCAAGTGACCACAATGGCCGGCGCTGTGCCGATCCGAAACCAGGAGCCAGGAACCTCCTCCAGGTCTCCCACATGGGTGCAGGGTCCCAAAGCTTTGGACCATCCTCGACTGCCTTCCCAGGCCACAAGCAGCGAGCTGGACGGGAAGTGGAGCTGCTGGGATTAGAACCGGCGCCCATATGGGATCCCAGTGCTTTCAAAGCGAGGACTTTAGTCGCTAGGCCACCACGCTGGGCCCAAATGATCTTCTTTCAAAAAGAATACTAGAGGATTCAACAGTAACACACATAAAGCCCTGAGAGCTCTGTATGGCACACAGTAAGCGAAGTTAGTGTCAGCCATTCTTGTGCTCACTTCCTCCACAACCTCACTGGGAGGCAGCTCGGAGGTCCAGGCAGCTGAGCGTGGTGCTGGGCCTTCAACACACAGGAGAGAGGGCAGGGACTTGTGGGACGGCTGTAGAAAACAATCTTCTCTACTGTGCTGAGACAACAGGCCAGAGGGATTGGGGGAATAACCCGACTCAAGTAGGACCCACCCTCTCCCTCAAATTGAGATTCCTTCCAGAGTTTTTGACTCCAAATGCTTGCTCTAGGGTCCCAGCATCTTCTCCCTCCTCCTTCTCACTGAGGAGGCCACGGCCCCCTCCTGCCTGGTACTGCCCAGTGCTGGTCACTGAGGAGCGAATGGCCGTGGCCAGCCAGGACAGGAGGGTTCTGCACCCCAGCTCGGGACCTGCTTTGCTTTGGAGGATTCCACTCCCTGCCTGGTACATTCCTCCTTTTCCTGTCTCCTAGGGGCTTCTCAGGGTGCTACCCCTGGCAGGGGGATGGAAGCACCTCACACAGGTGGCTACCTGGCTGCTCCCTCTCTGAAGCACCTAAAATACCCAGAAAGTTGGTGCATACGGTGAGAGGCAGTGTTCTGGAGCAGAACGCCTTATGGCCACCAAAGGGTCTGCTCCCCTCCACCCCTGCAGGATTACAGGGGAGGAGGGCTGGGAGCATGTCTGTGACCCAAGGCAAACTCCTGCCCTGCGTCCTCCACCTCTTCACCCCCAGCCCCTGCACTGCGTTAACTAGTCCAGACAAGTCCTGGATATTTTCAGCCACCTTTATCTGATCGGAAATGTTTGGAATTCCACAGCAGAAGCCACCAGCCCTGGAGGATTTGGGGGTGGGAGCAAATCCCCACAACACCCTGGCCTTCCCCCCTCAAGTGAATGTTCACCCCCTTGCCCCCCTGTAACCCAAGACTGAGTGAGTGCTCCTACAGGACTGCATTTTCTACATTCCGGTTTCTTGGCCGCCTTCTTTTCCATCTCCTTGCAGTGCTCCCCTCACTCCAACCTTGGCCACCAAGGTGCTAAGAGGGCTGCAGGGCTGGGGCTGCAGCTGCCATGAAGTGGGGCTGGTCCTCCAGTCAAGACCCAGAGCTCTGGGAAGTTGCACAGCTACGATGTTGGGAAGCAGCCCACCGTCCCAGCTGATGTGGCTGGGCACTGCCCAGCTCTCCTGGGTGCAGGGGCGTGCGGGTCCCTGTGGTGTCGGGTTCCATTCCCTTTCTGAGTGGGGTGGGGGGACACGGAGGCTCAGAGCAGCCCCTGTCTCCACAGGGACAGGGCAGAGTCTCCTGACCCATGGAATTACCACAGAGTGGTTTTCAAACCCAGTGACAAGCAGGACCACCTGTCCGCTGAGCCTGGGAAGACCCTTGGGTCCCTGAGCCCCTTGTTCTGGTGTGTTCCCAGGCCCAGGAGCAGAAGAAATGGTGCTCATTTCTGCTGCTGTCGCCAAAGTCTGCAAGTAGGTGTTGTCCCTACTTTATCAACATGAAAACTGAGACTCAAGTGACAAAATTTTCCCTCAGGTACACTGGTCACCAGGGAGGGTAGGGTATCTGACTGCTGAGCATACTGACTTTGCAGGGGGATGGGAAAGAGCAAGCAAAGGACTTCACTGGGGGTTTCCTTCCTTCATCCTTTCACCTACCAATGCTTTGGCTGCTCTGAGCTCAGTCCCTGCTCCTGCAGCCCCGTTTGGCCAAGCCAACACATGCAGAGAGCGCTCCCCCTCTCCCAGTCACCAGTCACGCTTTGGAAATGTGTGAGTTTTGTAAAACAGAACAGGATGTCTTTGTGAACCAGGCTGACCTGTGTAGCTGCAAAAAGGCCCAGAGGAGCTGCTCGGGCCAGTTCTGGATATACACCAAATCTTTACTAGTGGACACCATGCAAGGCACTGAGGGTAAAGCAGTGCGTCTATGAAGCAGTGGGAAGACAAGCCACAAGAAACCTGTCTGACGGTGATGACTGCTAAAGAATACGTGCAATAAAGGAGACAGAGAATCGCATGATGAGATCAGCATTAGAACCTGGCCTGGGAAAACGTTCCAGGAGGTGACCTTTGGTCAGGAAGTACACACTGCAAGGACATGAACAGGAAAAACGCCATGCGGCTGAGGCTGACTGCCAGGTGGGGGAGCAGGCAGTGATGCGGGCTGCAGGGAGCCCAGGGTCAGGCTGCGCACCCAGGGCCTTCTAAGACTTGGGCTTGCCTGGTGAGACACTGCAGGGTTCTCCGCCATGGGTGGACTCCATCTGACCTTGGTTTTCACAGGGTCCTCTGATGGCTGTGTAGATACATATCTGACAACAATGATGGAGGCAAGAGTCTAGAGAAAAGCTTAAACAGGGATCAGGAAAAACATAATGGTAGCCTGGCCACAATGACTCCAGGGAAGCTGAACACGGGCTGCCAGGTCCAGAACTCAGTCTAAGAATGGAGCTGAGAGGGAAGCAGGTGTTTCGAGTTTGCTTGGCTGTTAAAGGAACCCACATCCCATGGCGGAGAGCCTTTTAGGATTCCTGACTCCACCTTCCCACTAACGCAGACTCTGTGAGGCTCAAGGGAACATGTAAGAAGGCCTGGGGAGGCCGGTGCACTGTGGCATAGTAGGCTAGACCTCTACCCGTGGCACCAGCATCTCACAGGGGTTTCAGTTCATGTCCTGGCTACTCCACTTCTGATTCAACTCCCTGCTACTGTGCCTGGGAAAACAACAGGAGGCCCCAGGTCCTTGGGAGACCCGGAAGAAGTTCCTGGCTGTAAGCTGATCAGTCTAGTTCTGACTGTAATGACCATTTGGGGAGTGAATCAGTATCAGTGGATGGAAGATCTTCCTGTCTCCTCCTCTCTATATATCTGACTTTACAATGAAAATAAATCTTACAAAAAAAAAAAAAAAAGGCGTGTATCCCTGCCCTTCATGTGGACACCTGGATGGAGTTCTGAATTCTGCATTTGGCCTGGCCCAGCCTTGAACGGTTTTTACTTTGTGTTTCTGCCTTTCAAACAAATAAGAGCAATAAGCTTTTAGAGAGGAAAGGATTTACTGATGTATGGCTTATGGACTGGAAGTTGCGGTCTCTCTGCCCTGTCCCAACCATAAAGGCAAAGCAGAGGGTCATGAGGGCATTTCCCTAGACTGCTACGATGGGGACCCAGATGAAGAAAGGGACGGACCATTTCTGTTGGAATGGAGGCAGAAGGCCTTTTGTTCACCGGGTGCCAAAGGGTGGATGGCAGGAGGAAGAAGATGGCGGGAATGAGTCAGGCAGTGAGGCACAGCGAGGTGGGAATGTCCAGCCTGCGACAATCCTGCTCGCGGCGCACACACCGCCTGACGAGGAGCAGGGCTCAGGTGGGAGGAATACAGGGAGAGAACAGCCCAGGCAGCGGGTGCTCAGGGATCCGACTCACCGGCTGACGGAGGCGATGCCAGGAGGCCAGGATGTACGCACTCACTTCCCATGGGAATCTTTCCAAATCAGCAGAGCGAGGCCTGTTCCATGGGACACCCCTCGTGCAACCCCTTCTGCTTCTATTCTATTCTGGGCTGAGTCTCAAGTCCCTCTGTGTGTGAACAGATTCTGAAGCCTGCGGCCACTGAAGTGCAAGTTTAGAGCTGGAAGGAATCACTGATCCCTCTGGCCTACAATGCCACGATTCTAGTCATCCCTACTTTTTTTTTAAATTTATGTTGTTATTATTATTATTTTTAAATTAGTTTATCTTGATTGGAGTCAGATGTACAGAGAGGAGGAGAGACAGAGAGAAAGATCTTCCATGCGATGATTCACTTGCCCAAGTGACTGTAACAGCCAGAGCTGAGCCAATCTGAAGCCAGGAGCCTGGAGCCTCCTCCAGGTCTCCCACATGGGTGCAGGGTCCCAAAGCTTTGGGCTTTCCTCAACTGCTTTCCAGGCCACAAGCAGGGACTGGATGGGAAGCGGGGCTGGCACAACATGTGCAAGGCAAAGAACTTAACTGCCAGGCCATTGAGCTGGCCCCCAAGTTATTTTTGTTTTTTTAAGATTTATTTATTTTTATTTGGAAAGTCAGATATATAGAGAGAGGAGGAGACACAGAAAGATTTTCCATCTGATGATTCACTCCACAAGTGATGGCAGTGGCTGGAGCTGCGCTGATCTGAAGCCAGGAGCCAGAAGCTCTTCTGGGTCTCCCATGCGGGTGCAGGGTCCCAAGGCTTTGGGCCGTCCTCAACTGCCCTCCCAGGGCACAAGCAGGGAGCTGGATGGGAAGCAGGGCTGCCGGGATTAAAACCAGTAACCATACGGGATCCCAGCGTACTCAAGGTGAGGACTTTAGCCGCTATGCTACTGTGCCAGGCCCCCCAAGTCACTTCTTAAACATTTAAACAAATGTATTGAAAAAAAATTTTATATATATATATATTTTTTTAAATTTATTTTTTATTTTCACAATCTTTACATAGTTAATTAGGGTAAAAAGGTTCAAGGGCTACAGAAAAGTGGATAAGGCTAGTATTTTTTCCATACTGTTTCCTTTATGTTTAAAGGGGGGTATTAAGGCAGCAGGCCCACCCAATTTCCCACCCTCCCCAGGTCCCGTATGTAGGGCATGCTCTGAGGTTTTTGCTCAAGTGGTTTTGTATTGAAAAATTTTGACGTGCTCCCTAAACACGTACTTCCTTTGTCTTTCTCCTTTTTGGAAAATGACCACTGAAACCAACATCCAGGAGCCAAGCATAACTCCTCTCTGCCAGCCATCCGTAGGTACATTCCCACGGATTGCATTCCCATCTCTCCTCACCCCTCCAAGACCATCACTGGTCCACGCCAACATCATTTCCTGCAGGTGTTGAGATGGCCTCCTTGCTGCCTCTCAGCAGCCAGAGGTGACAGCAGAGTTGGTTCCCAGCTGCTCAAACCCCGCCCCATCTTCCTGCCTCCCAGAGCAGGAGCTGAAGCACCTCACCATGGTTTCTCACACACCTTCATCTTCCTCCACCTTCCTCCCTGCCCACTCTCCTCCAACCCCTTATCTTTGAGGTCTCCCTCAAACACACCATGCACATCCTTTCCACCTTGGAGCCCTGCACTTGTTCCCTCTGTCTGGAATGTTCTTTCCACGGACTGCCACAGGGTTTACCCCCAGCTCATGTAGCTTTTGTGCGGCTGCCTCCTCTACTTCCTCCTCACAGGCCATTCTTAATCTTACCCTTTATTAAAAATACAGGAAAACACCAAAACTTTCTTGGTCCCCCCATGACTCTGCCCTCATAGTATGTGAACTCCATGAAGAAAAGTACCCTTGGACCCGGCGCGATAGTGTAGTGGTTAAAGTCCTCACCTTGAAACCATATGGGCACTGGTTCTAATCCTGGCCGACCTGATTCCCATCCAGCTCCTTGCCTGTGGCCTGGGAAAGCAGTTGAGGACAGCCCAAAGCTTTGGGACCTTGCACCTGCATGGGAGACCTGGAAGAAGCTCCTGGTTCCTGGCTTTGGATTGGCTCAGCTTTAGCCATTGTGGCTGCTTCGGGGGTGTACCATTGGACGGAAGATCTTCCTCTCTGTATATCTGACTTTCCAAATAAAAAGAAATAAATCTCTCTCTAAAAAAAAAAAAAGAAAAAAAAAGAAAAGCACCCCATGGAGCTAGAACTGTGCTTGCATGTGATGGACACTAAGTATTTGCTCAACTAACAAATGAAACAAAAAGGCAACACGGGATTGTTACTAGAACTAGAAAACCAGCATCATCTGCCACAGATGGAAGTCAACATAAAATACAGCAACTATTAAAAATAAAACTCTCCATTTGCATATTATCTCTAAGCTCTCTTTGAAAATCAACAGGACACGTGTTCGTGTTGGTGTGACCTCCTTACAGAGACACAACAAGCGGATGGCAGGAGAGAGCTGGGGTGGGAGTGAGTCAGTTCCTGGGAGAGCAGACCAGGGTGGTCACACGGGTGCTCCAACCCAAGTGGGCGGAGTGTAGGTACAGCCAGCCCAGACCCCCAAGAGTCCTGAGAAGCTAGGAAAACCCTCCCTAGGGCCAGGCAGCTTTGCTGAAGAGAACAAAGAACAAAGCGTGGCAGGCTGAAGGGGCCTCATGGGGCCACATCGTGGGGGACAGACACGCACGAACCTGTAGGTGAGGTCCGTGGAGACCAGACAGCTGAGAGCAGAAATGAAAACAGGCTAGGTCCCAGAGGGTGGCAGCTTCAATCCCGTAAACACCAGACAGGCCTGGGAGTTCAGGTGCAGGTCTGTGGACCCAGCTGAGCGCGGGGGTGGGTGGGAGGGCTCCCATGTCTCCACTGTCAGAGATGCTGAGTCTGAGCTGAGCACCTGTGAACGGGACAGAGCCTCCCTACCCCAGCCTCTACATTCCAGATGATCTCCCAGTTGCAGCCAGCCATGTCCTTGTGGGCCCATGGGACTTGGATCCCGGTTTCGAGGGGACGATTCTTTTCCCGCCCCCATGGGGCTCAGTGAACGCGGCTGCAGGTGTAGAGGGTGAAGCCAGAGCTGTTGCAACTGCCAGGCCAGCAATGCCTGACCTACATCTCCATGGTTGGCTGCATGCAAAGAAAAATACCAGGGCTTTCCGTTGGTGTTTACCAGATGCAGGCAGCTCAGAGAAGGCTGTGTCTGCTGCATGTCTGGTGTGGCCAGGCCAGGATGGTGGTGAGCTGTGTGCCACAGGGCAGAGAGCCAGCCTGCATACTACTTTCTGGCTTTGGGGATTCCACAGATTTTATAGACTACACAATTTTATCTTCTTCCTATAAAAGTCTTATTAAATCTTTTTTCTTCTTCTAGTTTATTATTAAGGAGACAGAGAAAAAAAAATGACAAGATTCTATTTAAAAGGGAAAAGAAAAAACACCTCCCTACACAGTTACTCTCATTGTAAACCACTGGCACTTGGAGTAAGCTTTCATTTTTCAAATTGTATTGGGAAAAAACAAAACAAAACAAAACAAAACAAAACAAAACAAAACAAAACAAAACAAAAAGGATAATCTGAAAGTTGGCCCGGTGGCCCAGCAAGAAGAACCTTGGCCTTAGGTCAGAAAACGCAGCTGGCTCCTGCTCTGCAGTGGCCTGGTCTGTGGTGGCCGTGCCACCTGAGCACTGAGCATGACTCGAGCGCTTCCTTTCATCTGACAAGTGTGGAGGCTGGGCACTAGGATCCTATTCCAAGGACCATGTGCACCCCAGAGGGAACAGTGGTGTGTAAGAAAACAGACAGGATACTGACAAGAAACTGAGCTCTAATCCCAAGACAGTCCTTTAGGAATTCAGTGTGCGATTCTGGGTCAGTCACTTCACTTCTAGGTACCCAACTCTCCTGTACAAACCAGAGACCCACAGTTCATGGAGAAAGGTGCCTCTGACATCATCATGCCACTTCATGCTCGCACATATTAGCATTCCCTCGGCCTATATCTATCTCTCCAACTTCAACTTCCGTCCTTGAGAACTGGTAGGCTACAAGAGCTGTGCCACAGCAACTGTAAAGCTCTGGTCCCCTTCTGACATCAATAAAAAAGCACTTCTACTTACTGTATATCTTACATGTGTTGGGTACTCATTTGTGTTTAAAATTGAGTTCTGGGGGCTGCGCTGTGGTGCAGCCCATTAAGCTGCTCTCTGTGACCTGGCATCCCACATCATAATGTCAGTTGTGAGTACCGGCTGCTCCACTTCTGAGCCAGCACCCTGTTAATGTGCCTAGGAAAGAAGTGGAAGATGGTGCAAGTGCTTGGGCCCGTGACATCCACGTGGGGGATGTGGATGGAGATGCAGCTTCTGGCTCAGCCTGGCCCAGCCCCAACTGCTGCAGCCTTTAGGGAAGTGAAGGAGCAGATGAGGAGCTCTGACTCTGACTCTTCCTCTTTGTCATTCTGCCTTTCAAATGAATAAGCACTAAAGAAAAAATATATCATGAGCTTGGTGGCTAAATCCTTGTCTTGCAAGCACTGGGATTCCAAGTCAGAAAACCTGACCTCTTTGCCTCCTCACTCTGTTGGGGGCTCAAGGAGTTAATGTGGACACAAAGAGGCACACAGATAAGCTGTTTTATGAGCAAGCTTGGATTTCCTCACATTCTTCTTTCCTTTGTCTTCATTTTACTTCAAAGGCGGGATAGAGAGAGAGAGAGAAACACACACACACACACACACACACACACACACACACACACACACACACACACACACACGAGACTCTTCAGTCCACCCGTTCACTTTTCGAAATGTCCACAATAGCCAGAGCTGGGACAGGCATAAACCAGAAGCTTGGAACTTAATCAGGGTCTCTCACGTGGGTGGTAGGAACCTAAGTACTTAGGCCATTACCTGCTGCCTTCCAGTGTGCACTCTAGTGGGACTGCTGAATAAGAAGTGGAGCAGTGGGCCCAGCACAGTGGCCTAGCAGCTGTCTTTGCCTTGAACGAACCAGGATCCCATATGGTCACCGGTTCAATCCCGGCAGCTCCACTTCCCATCCAGCTCCCTGCTTGTGGCCTGGGAAAGCAGTCGAGGACGGCTCAAAGCTTTGGGACCCTGCACCCGCGTGGGAGACCTGGAAGAGCTCCTGGCTTCAGATTGGCACAGCACTGGCTGTTGCAGTCACTTGGGGAGTGAATCATCAGACAGAAGTTCTTCCTCTCTGAATATCAGACTTTGCAATAAAAATAAATAAATCTTAACAAAAGGAGCACATGTACTACAGGGATTCACCTGGGTTTAATCCTAGCTCTGTTACCTACTAACTGGGCCATGGACTGTGGCATGCCTGCTACCCTGTCATTTCCTCATGTAAAAGCCTTCCTTATGGCATGACTAGCAGGATTACTAGCCATATGCCTGCTGTTTGGCACAGTAACCACTTCACTTAATACATGAACCTGCTATCTTGTGTCCAGGGCCTGGATCTAGAAGGCACTTTATTAATGTGCTCAATCAAACCCCATTTGGACAGAAGGGTGCTCAGAGGAAATCACTCCAGCATACCGCTTCCACTTGCACAGGCCCACATAGATAACGATGAAAATCACCAGGGCACACACGTTCCGACTCAGCAGCTCCACTTCTAGGGATTTATCCCCCACAGATGCACTTACACACGGGCCAAATGGCAAACAGCGCTATTCACTGAGGATCATTATTGTAATTGCATAAGACTAAAAAAAACAACACACCTTGTGTCTATTAGTGGGAATTGGTTAGAATGGGACAGTGCCCCTCATGGGATGCCGTGCAGTTATTAAACAGGATGAGAGGGCTGGGGAGTTAGACTGGCAAGTAGAATGTCTGTGCGCTACCCTGGAGGGTGTGTTTGGGTTTGATGCTGCTTTCTGTGGACCTGAATAGCAATGGGATGGCTCAAACCACTGTGTGCCTGCCATCCATGTGGGAGACCTGGCTTGAGTTTCTGCTAGGAGGTGGGCCACTGTGGCCACTGAGAAGTGACCCAATGATTGGAGCTCTCTATCCCTTTCCAATAAATAAATATTTTATTAAAAACCTTGGGGCCAGCATTATGACACAGGGGGTTAAGCAAACACCTGTAATGTTGACATCCCATAAGGACACGAGTTTGCATCCCAAATGTTTCACGGCAAGTCCAGCTCCCCGCTAATGGGAGGTGGTCAAGGGCTTAGGCCCTGCATAGATGCCCTGGAAACAGCTCTTGGTGTGGCCATTTGGGGAACAAACCAATGAATGGAAGATCTCTGTGTTTTCCTTTCACTCTGCCATTCACATAAATAAAGCAATCTTAAAAAATTTAAATGAAAAAATTCTTTTAAGAATTATTTTATTAGGAAGGCAGATTTACAGAGAGATGAAGAAACAGAAAGATTTTCTGTCTGCTGGTTCACTCTCCAAATGGCTGCAATGTTAATCTGAAGCCTGGAGCTTGGAGCCTCTTCCAAATATAGGATCCTAAGGCGTTGGGCCAATCTCCATTGCATTCTCAGGCCATAAGTAAGGAACTGGATTGGCAGTGGAGCAGCTGGGGCATGAATCAGTGCTCACATGGGATGCCAGCATTGCAAGGTTGGCAATTAGCCGATTAAGCCATTGCACTGGCCCCAAGCACCAAAAGTGAGAAAATGAAGGGGCTTGTATATATAGCACCCAAGCAAGTGTCAAAATGAGGAAACATATATACATTTATTACATCTACTCTGCTTTCCCAGGAAAGAAACCAGGTAGAGCTGGGCAACAGGGTGCTGAATTTTTATTTTTTGGGGGGCCACCTGCAGTGTTGGCATTCCATAACAGAAGCTGGTTCCAGTCCAAGCTGTTCCACTTCTGACCCAGCTCCCTGCTAATGCATCTGGGAAAGAAATGAAGGATGGTCCATGTGCT
The DNA here is from genome assembly GCF_017591425.1 of Ochotona curzoniae. NCBI lineage: Eukaryota > Metazoa > Chordata > Mammalia > Lagomorpha > Ochotonidae > Ochotona > Ochotona curzoniae. The sequence continues at coordinate 16,014,304 of NW_024465894.1, read as the reverse complement.
TGGCCCCTGTACCCACATGGGAGTCCCAGATGGAGCTCCTGGCTTCAGATCATCCCAGCTTTGGCTGCTGCAGCCATTGGGGAAGAGTGAACCAGCCAACAGAAGACTCTGTCTCTGTAACTCTGTCCTTCAAATAAAAATAACTTGCCATCCAGGTTAAAAAAAAAAAAATCACCCCTAGTAGCCCTGGAAAATAAAAGGAGAAGGAACTCCCCAAAGGGAGTGAGGAACCACTTCAGTCAATCTTTAGGGCAGAAGTCGGGAACCTGTTTTCTACCAGGGGGCAATTGGATATTTATAGCATCATTTTACAGGATCTACTGAATTTTAAGTCCTGCCTGCAGTTGTCTTGCCAAAGTCAAACCAAATGATTTCAAGAGCTATATAGCCCCAGTCAAGTGGCCCCAAATCCTGATCTATGTGTAAACGCTTGGACCCCTCACCTTTGTTCCCACAAGGCCCCTATCACGGTCCCCTTCCATTTTTCATTCATTTCTTTCATGTTTGCTAAAATCACTCCACCACTACTCCAGAGGCTAAACTGGAAGAAATATACATGACTAAAAAAGATAAAAGATGCTCTGTAAAATACTCCTTGGTTTCTTTAATATGAGAATAAGAGAGGACACAATGATACGATGAAGCCATCACACAGCACCAATCCGATTCCACCTGCTCCTCATCCACCACTCATCCCACATGACTCTGAAGCGACCCCAGACACACTTTAGTATGATTTTATTTTATTTTATTTTATTTTTATTGGAAAGTCAGATATACAGAGAGAAAAGGAGAGTCAGAGAGGAAGATCTTCTGTCTGTCGATTCATTCCCCAAATGGCCACAATGGCTGGAGCTGAGCCAATTCAGAGACAGGAGGCTGGAACCCAGAGACTCTTCCAGGTCTCCAACAAGGATGCAGGGTCCCAAGGCGTTGGGCCATCTTTGATTGCTTTCCCAGGTCACAAGCAGGGAGCTGGGTGGGAATCAGGGCCGACGGGATTAGAACCGGCACCCATATGGGATCCTGGGTGTGCTAGGCCACCGCTCCAGACCCTAGCATGTATTTTTTAAAAAGTGAAACCCAACATAACTATGGTGCTACTATCATGTCCAGAAGTTGAAAAGTCCAACGAAAACCTTGGAAATGTTTTGAATGTGATCAAAACTTTCCCACAGAGGGCACCTTACTGCAACATGAAATATTAATGCATGTATATAATGAGCTCTAGGTACAAGTCATAAATAAGTCAGCTTTGTAGCCTTTTAAACATCGTGAAATAAAGACTGTGCACCAAAAATGCTAATGGGACAAGAGTCAACTCCAGACATATTAAGAACTTAAATGTGGAGGCAAAACTCTTAGAAGGAAATGTTAACAGTTTTTTTTTTAATATTTATTTAATTTTATTTGAAAGGCATATTTATAGAAAGGAGAGAGCTCTTTTATGCCCCAAATGGCCACAAACGCAGAGCTGAGCCAGTCTGAAGGAGCTAGGATCTTTTTTTTGGGTCTCCCACATGGGTGCAGGGCCCCAGTGATTTGGGGCCATATTCCACTATTTTCCCAGGTACATTAGCAGCGAGCTGGATAGGAAGTGGAGCAACTGGGACTTGAACCCGCATCCATATGGATGCTGGCACCGTGCGAAGAGGTTTAACCTACTAAGCCAAAGCACTGACTCCAATGACAAAAGTTTTTTAGGATCACAAAATAAGCTAGGAAGAATTTATTCAATAAAACAAAAGGTACAAATCATAGAAGATCCAACTACTTTAAAATGAAGAAATTCTAAGTCAAAAGGTATCATAAGAAAAGCGGAAAGACATACAACTGAGACTACATTTATAAAACACTAATAATTGTAGACAAAATTAATATTCAAAATATGTGAAGACTCCCTGTGGATCTGTCAGAAAAAGCCAAATTCAAGGCATGGACCACAGACACAGGTATTTTATGCATAAGAAGAAAACACGCAGGCTAATGGGACTGAAGAAAAGCTTCTCGATCCCATTTGTAAATTGAGAAATGCAAACTAACACCATCAGATACCATTTCAACCCAAGTAGCTCCATAAAAATTTAAAAGTCTCAGCATATAAAAGTAACAAAGATGTAGGGACCAGTGCTGTGCCATACCGAGTGAAGCCAGAATGCTGGCAATCCCATAGAGGCATCAGTTTGAGTCCTGGCTGCTTCACTTCCAACTCAGCTCTGTGTTAATGTGCCTGGAAAAGCAGCAGAAAGATGGCCCAAGTGCTCGGGCCACTGCCACCCACATAGAAGACCTAGAAAAGCTCCTGGCTCCTAGCTTCAGACTGGCCAAGCCCCAGTTGTTGCACCATCTGGGGAGCAAACCAGCAGATAAGAGATCTTTAATTCTGACTTATTTTAAAGATTATTTTATTTTTACTGCAAAATCAGACATACAGAGAAGAGAGAGACAGAGAGGAAGATCTTCTGTCTGATGATTCACTCCCCAAGTGACTGCAATGGCTGGTGCTGTGCCAATCCAAAGCCAGGAACCAGGAGCTCCTTGAGGGTCTCCCACACAGGTTTAGGGTCCCAAGGCTTTGGGCTGTCCTCGACTGCTTTCCCAGGCCACAAGCAGGGAGCTGGATGGGAAGTGGAGCTGCTGGGATTAGAACCAGCGCCCATATGGGATCCCGGTGCATTCAAGGCGAGGTCTTTAGCCTCTAGGCCACAGCGCCAGGCCCTAACACTGACTTTTAAATAGATAAATTTTCAAAAGAAAAAAAAATGAACATAAAGCTCTGGAAACCATATGCTGTTCCATAGTGGGCACCTGGAAAACCACCTGGCATAGCTGCTGAGTAAGCACTTTCACTCCTGGGTACATATTCTTCAGCAGCAATTCTCAAAGTGAGGTGCCAGGGCCAGCAGCAGCCCCGAAATGCAAATTCTCAGGCTGGTACTCTGACAGAGAAGCAAACACTGCAGGGGTGCAGCCCAGCCCTCTGGTCTAACAAGCCCCTGAGGTAACTAACTGGCCATCACTAAACTCTAGAATGTGTGCAAGTACAGGAGACATCCCCAAGCACTCCGAACAGCTCTACTAAACAAGCAGCCCAAACACCACCGACAGCAGGACATGTAACTCGAGATAGAATCACACATGAGTCTGAACATGCACTACCTACAGAGCAGTCCTCCAACCTGGAAGGATCTCACAGTGTTGAGTGGAAATAGGAAACCACCGGGAAATGCACACAGCATAACAACCCTATGAAGTTCAGCAGCACCCAGAAAAATCTTTTATAGGGTATGGGAGTATGGCCTGAAGGAGTTCAGGGACACCACCCCAAGCTGGTTACGGACTGGGACTGCAGCCACCAGTACATAAGGAGCAATGGAGCAGTCAGCTTTCTCTGAGCTTCCGGCACCTGCCTTAGGGCAGACCCTCCAAAACAATCCCTGTCAGGAGGTCTCACCCCAGGAACCGTACCCCAGAGAAGACTAACTTGTGGGGGTGCAGAGGTCAGGGTGAGGGGAAGACAGACAGGATAATGGAATAAAACAGCATACTCGGACTTTGCCACCTGTTGGCGATGTCCAATTGCTCTTCTTCCCCTCTCCAATGAAGCGGGTATGCAAGCACCTACATCTTTTTAAATGTTTATTTGAAAGGGAGACACTTCCACCTACAGATCTCTTCTATCCCCTGTCTTATTACCTGAATGCCCACAATCACCAGGGTTGGGCCATGCTGAAGCAGGAGCCAGCATCTCAAGCCAGGTCTCTTACGCAGGTGAGCAGAGACCCAGGTACAAGCCTCCCACCACACACATCAGTAGGAAGAGGGAATGGACAGCAAAGCATGATTCAAACCCAGGCACTTCCATACGGGATACAGGCGTCCCAAGTGCCCATCCCAGCTTCAGGATCACAGATTCCACTACTGAAACCCCAGAGCACAGAGGCCAAAGGCCAAATTTTCCCTCCACTGTCTCCTAGGTAGTAAACCCTGCATTCCTCCCTCAGTTCAAGGGAATGAGAAGCACAAAACCCAGGAGGAGGAGTAAAGAAAAGGTGACAGAGTGGGCAGGGCACAGAGTGGACCCTAAGATATTCATATATTCGATTAAAAAATTATCTCTTTGAAAGACAGAGACAGAGATCTCCCATCCACTGATTCACTACTCAAATGCCCGAACAGCCAGGGAGGAGCCAAAGCCAGGAGCCAGGAATTGGATTTGAGCCTCCTACCTGGGTAGCAAGACTCTAACTACAGGAGTTATTACCTGCTGCTCCCGGCATGTGTCCTGGGAACAGAGCCCAATCTCAAACCAGGCAGATGTAATGCAGACATCTCAAATTGCACCTTAACTGCTAGGCTAAACATCCACCCTCATGTTTGAGTTTATTAACTGTGTGATGAGTGTGCAGGTGATCCAATTTCCTATTCTTGAAACTGCACATATGTACTTTTTAAAAAAGATTTAGTTATTTTTATTGTCAAGGCAGATACACAGAGAGGAGGAGCGGCAGAGAGGAAGATCTTCTCTCTGATGACTCATTCCTCAAGTGGCTGCCAGTGACAGCCAGAACTGAGCCAATACGGAGCAAGGAGTCTCTTCCAGGTCTCCCATGCGGGTGCAGGGTCCCAAGGCTTTGGGCTGTCCCTGACCATTTTCCCAGGCCACAAGCAGGGAGCTGGATGGGAAGCAGGACCATTGGGATCAGAATCAGGGCCTGTATGGGATCCAGTGAGTACAAGGCGAGGACTCCAGCCACTAGGATACTGTGGCGGACATGAAACTGTACATAGGCATTACATAGTCTCTGCCATCTGTATTTATAGTAAATTTATTGGGGGTGGGAGGAGAACTGGTATACCAAAACAGTGCAATGCTCTCACCCAGAACTGCAACCACTAACTGAATACATACGTGGTGTCCAAAGGGTTAAGCCGCTTTTGCCTGTGGGTGGGAGGGCAAGCAGCAGCTGGGGCACAGTGGGAGATCCTGGACCCAGCTGGTTTCAGACTGGATCAAGCTCCACACTGGCACCTGGGAGCTGGGGGAGGGGAGATGGCCTTTTGGACAGGTGGCACCTGCAAACCTTAGTGACCAGATCCACGTAAGGTCACTGGGCCCAGTGAGAAGGCTAGTGGGCCTCCTTCAGTTGCAGCCCCTCCAGCTGGGAAGGAAGGAAGTTGGCGGCAGCTTAGAGTGGTGGGAAGGGAAAGAGGCTCTACAGCAGGAGATGGGGGAGGGAAGAAGTGGGTGGGCTGGGCTCAGCTGGAGGAGGAAGGCTGGTGGGATTAGCACCTGCTGAGAATGAGATTAGGTTTCTTGGGAAGGGCTCAGCTATCTAGTGCTCCCCCAAAGCTGTCTCCCTGTGGCTTTTCTCTGCTGGACAGATGGCGTCTGAGCTGCCATAGAGGGTGGGCTCCTTGAGGGGGAGCAACAGGGGACAGGACCTGCTCTGTTGAGGGACTTCCTGCCTTCCAATAATAACAGGATCAGAGTTAACTCCCACTGAGGGCTTACTCTACAGGGCAGTCACTCTCCTAAACCCTTTGCACAAATTAGCTCCATTTAATCTTTTTTTTTAAAAATATATTATTTTTAAATTTTTATTGCAAAATCAGATATACAGAGAGGAGGAGAGACAGAGAGGAAGATCTTCCGTCCAATGATTCACTCCCCAAGTGAGCGCAACGGCCAGTGCTGTGCCGATCCAAAGCCAGGAACCAGGAACCTCTTCCGGGTCTCCCACACAGGTGCAGGGTCCCAAAACTTTGGGCTGTCCTGGACTGCTTTCCCAGGCAACCAGCAGGGAGCTGGATGGGAAGCAGGGCTGCCGGGATTAGAACCGGCGCCCATATGGGATACCAGTGCATTCAAGGTGAACACTTTAGCTGCTAGGCCACCGCGCCAGGCCCTTGCTCCATTTAATCTTCACAGCACCCAACTGCCCACGGCCTAGTCAGTGAAGCAGGTTTACATTTGAGGAAATCGGTGCTTTGGTGAAGTTAATTACTTGCCCAATGTCAAAACAGCAAGCAAACTAGGACCTAAATGCAGGCAGTCCAACTCCACAGCCCTAGCAGGAAACCACTATTTCCTATGGTTTTCTACACAAGACCATGGTGTCTTCCCCTTCTTCAATACCAGCAATCTCCTTTCAGCTGCTCACCCCGAAAACCTGGCATCCTCCCTCCCTTTCGCTCCCTTTCACTCGGCTTCTCTTGCCAGTATGGTTTGTTCACACATACACCAGACTGGTCCTTCAACACCCTTAGCTGGATCCTGTCACTTCTCCACTTGAAAATCCTGTGTGCCTTTCCACTGCTTTCAGAATGAAGGCCAGAACCTGTGTGTGGCCCTGGAGGTCTTGGCACCTGGCTGGCTCTGGGAGGTGATCCCTGGCATGCGATTCCAGCCACCTTCCTGTACTTCAAGAATGGTGGGCATCTTTCCTGTATTTGCCTTATTACCTGGTGCTCCTGCCTGAGACACTTTACTCCAAATTCCTCCACAGATCATGCCCTCACTGTAATCAGATCCAATGGCACCTTATGAAGAGGCCTTCCTGATGAACCAACTTAAGACAGACTTCTGGGCCCGGCAGCATGGCCTAGCGGCTAAAGTCCTTGCTTTGAATGCCCCAGGATATGGGCACTGGTTCTAATCCTGGCAACTCCAATTCCCATCCAGCTCCCTGCTTGTGGCCTGGGAAAGCAGTCGAGGACGGCCCAATGCTTTGGGACCCTGCAGCTGTGTGGGAGACCTGGGGGAAGTTCCTGGTTCCCGGCTTCAGATTGGCGCAGTACCGGCTGTTGCGCTCACTTGGGGAATAAATCATTGTATTGAAGGTCATCCTCTCTATCTCTCCTTCTCTCTGTATATCTTTGTAATAAAAATAAATAAATCTTAAAAAAAAAAAAAAAAGACTTCTTTCCCCATCCCAAATCCCTTTACTGATACACTAAATACTACTTGACATGTTAAATCTGTCTCACCCAACTCAGCGAGAACAAGGACTTGGATTTGTTCACACTGTATGCCCAACCTGTAGCTCAGGGCCTCATCACATACGGCAGGAACTCCATAAAGTTGTTAATGAACAAATGAATGAATGACCAACATCCGTCAGGAAATGACTCAGACTCAGAAGGGACGAGGGCTGCCTGAGTGCCCTTGGCTTCCTTGGCAGCCCCACGGCACTGGTCAGTGTCCCTATTACGAAATGTTCCGAGTGCATCACCACGCTGTCATCCACTTGTGCTCGCACAGCCACACGTCCACAGAGCTGTCAGTGCTGCAGCACAGTGTATCTGTGAAGGAATGCCCTTGACGGCAGCAGGCGAGGCTCAGCAGACTCCCGGGCGCTAATTCCTGGGTGACTCTTCTAGCCACTCCTGCTCCAGCAAGATGACATCCGTCATCTGTCCCAGCACTGGATTCATTCATTTATTTATTTATTTAAAGATTTATTTAGTTTTATTGGAAAGGCAAATTGTAGAGAGCAGAAAAGACAGAAGGACCTTCTACCTGCTGGTTCACTCTCCAGGTGGCAGCAACAGCCAGAGCTGAGCCAATCTGAAGCTAGGAGCCTCTTCCAGGTCTCCCACGCAGGTGCAGGGTCCCAAGGTTTTGGGCCATCCTCAACAGCTTTCCCAGGCCAAAAGCAGGGAGCTGGATGGGAAGTGGAGCAGCTGGAACACAAACCAGTGCCCATATGGATCCTAGCGTAAACATGACAAGGAATTAGCCACTGAGCTATTGCTCTGGGTCCTCTGGATCCATTTTGACTTATATCTATATCTAATTTCATGACTAAGTCATTGAAGGGTTTTGAACCAAGGTCTGACAGGATTTTAAAGGATCACTGGTTGCAATGAGGTTGCTGTTGGATGGTTGGTGCAGAGCAGGGAGACCAGGGAGGGAGAAGGCTGTGCGGCTTCCTATACGAGGACTGATGGCTAACTGCTGTGCCTCCTCACATCCTATTTACCAATCTGGGCTAGTTTCCCTGTCAAATGTGAACCAGCAAGAGAACATGCTGGAGGCTATTTACTGGCGTGCTTCCATTCGGTAGCATATTCCCCAATAGTCCTTCCAACCATCCTACAAGGTAGATTCCAGAGAAGAAAAATCAGGTTCTTTTAACAGGTCAAGTCACCCATCAAAGACTGACCCTCTCAGTTCTATTACAAGAGCCTGTCCTTTTCACACCTCATTAGGTTGCTTCCAGCCAGCATACATCCCACCCAGGCTCCGAAGCCCAGTCCCAAGCCAGCTTTTACCAGGAAGCCTTCCCAAGCTTTTATGCTGCCCAGCCTGGCCCTCTGCTGAACACATGGCAGATGAAGGTTCCACACATGTTCCACTTATAATATTCTGCCAACACAAGAAGCCTTAGACACTGGGACCCTCAGAAAGACAAGAAAGCTGTCTGCTGGCCCAACCACCTGGCAATGAGCCATCTTCTCATTCTTTTCTTTGGATTTTTTAAGAAACCTTTTTTTTCCTCTTTGGCCCCTGGGTTGAGTGGTGGGGTTTCTCCAATAGTTCTGAGCGAGATGGCTGCTGTGCTTTGAAATGTAAACAGTTTCTGTGCTCTTGACCAGACTCTAAAAGCCTGAAGGTCAAAGTCCACACACAATAGTTTTTGTGTTTGCTTGCTTGTCCATCCTTAGCCCAGGACTTGGGCAGTTGGGTGAGGGGTTCCTGTCAAGGTCAGGGAGATTTGCTACAAACCTTTCTGCCTCTATGCTGAAGAGGCTTGCCAAGCAGAGAGGGCCAATGACTTTCAGTTCCTGTAATATGTCTAGAAGCAGCAGCTGATTCAGCTAGATGATGTCACCTTCCCAAACCTCCTGACCAGCAGCTGAGATGGTAAAAGCAGGAAACTGGGGGATACTACTCAGCTGCCTACGCCCGGACATGCCCCTGGCAAAAGCGTCTTTCTGCGGATGAGTAGAAGGAGGACTCCTCGCAGTCGGGGGAGCAGTGAGCATCCTTCAAGACCCGCATTCCAACATGCTGTCCCAATTTTTCTTTTACAAACCAGCATTCTGAGTCAGTGATGCTTCATTTATTCCAACTGGAGCCATGGAAGAAGCCTGGCTTTGCAGCCAGGGCCGCAACGGTCTAGACCCATGTTATACGAGGCACAAGCTGCATGAGCTTTGCATGCAAACTCATCTCTCTGAACCCCAACGTTCTCAATCAGAAAAGAATACTCACCATCCAGGTTAGGTGGGAGAATTAAACGGAAAATATATACATACGCAGTCTACATGGAATCGGTACTCGGTAAATGGCAGTTGCCATGATTCTTCTTGGTTTTCTGATGAGGAGACTTTTTTCCCACCAATAACAGAGGCTCAGGGGCCCATTGACATCACCACTGAGTGGGCCCTACTCTTTTCTTTTTTTAAATTTTTGATGATTTTTACATAGCTAATAGGGTGCAAAGAGTCAAGGGCTTTAGGAAAGTGGGTGAGACCACTGTTTCCACATTCTCTTTTTTTTCTTCCTGCCTCTGGGAGGAGGGGGGAAGACAAGGAGAAAAGCCACACCCAGCTTTCCAAATGCCTCTGTACCCTGGGATGGAGGACAGGCACGCAACACCATTCCAGAGTCCCAGATGTGGGGAATGCTCTGAGGCTCCTGCTCAAAAGGTTTTGATAGTTTCACAGTTCTGAATTCCTGCCAATCTCATCACTCCATGCACAAAGAAATCTTTCCAGAATCCATTAGTTGACACAGTTCACCTTAGAGTCTCCATTTGCCCAGATCAATTTGTTCTGTCCTCTGTCATGGTACCAGGTGTCCTCTGCAGGCTCCAATGTACTGCCATATTCCCCATGTGCACCTGAATATGCTGTCCACTGCTCCATGTAAGCCACTGAGGAGTCCGAGCTCTGACACATGCACTCCATGGTCAGACCACGGAACCTGCAATTCTCTCCATGGTTGGGTTCTGAGTCCAGCAATTCAGTTGGGGGAATCCCCACAGAAACTTCACCTGAGGTGATTCCAGACTTAATTTTTGTGTGTGCTTGCTAATACAGGGTCTGTCACAGTCTGTTGCACACACTGGTAGTTACAACTGCTGGGTCAGTTCTGTCTCCAGCCCTGTCTTCTATGTAAATCAACGAGTGTTGCAGTCCATCCCGATCCTGCCCACTGCACACCTGGCCCTCATACAAACTAGTGGGAGTTGCAGCCTCGTTGGAGCAACCCACAATAACCCCCGACAGGCCCGTCCTCTGCCCTGGTTCATATGCTTGCCAGTACGTATAGTAGACTGGTCCAGTCTGTCCCCATTCTGTTCAGCTCTCATACATGTCAATGGGCACTGAAGCTTAGTTCCAGCTAACCAGCTCCACTATCCAGCTCACACACCTGCTGGTAGGTGCCACTTTCTGTTTAGCCATGCCTATCCCAGTCCTGGTTCTCATGTTCACCAATCAAAGTGCAACCCAAGAGGGAGGTGCCACTATTTCCCTAACGGGCCCATTCCCGGACCTTTTACTCTCCAGGTGGTTCTGCAGCTTATCTTGACAGAATGCCCCCGTGCCAGCATCTGCTTACTGATGCTGCAGCAAAGCCCAACCAACCCACACCCACTTTGGCTATGTATGTACTAATAGAAACAGTCAACTCAGCTTGGCCTTCCCCTGCTCCAACTCACATACAGGCCAACAGGTGTTGTGGCCCTGCCCGGCTGATTTGCCCCTGTCCCAGCTCTCATGCTCTCCAGGGGGAGCGGTTGGATCCTGATCTTGAGCCAAGCCAAATCCTGCCTTGATTCCTAGTCTGCAAAAGCTTTGCTTCACATATTGTCAGGCTCCCTCTTCTCAATCTGCTCTCAGTTCAAACACCAACTCACAGACACCTTCCCTGACCACCTTGCACACAGTTGCTTCTCCAAATGCCCCATTATTCAGTTTCAGTTCTTCGCAGTATTTTATCTGAAACCATCTTACATATTTGTTTTTGGGACTAGCTTTCTCCTTCACTTTAGAGTCCTGTAAAAGCTGTGTCCTTGACTGTCCTGTACATCACAGCATGCCTGGATGTCGCAAAGGACCTGGCCCATAGCTGTTGCTCAATGAACTACTACTGAATCACCAAGAGAAGGAAGTCACTTGGCATGGCCTATGGTGAACTGCCAAACACTTTCTCCTCTATTTGTTGGTCCAAGGCTCTGACTCCTATTTCAGATACTGATGCTGCCACCTTGGCATCAGTGGTCAGACGGGCATCCCTGCCTAGCAAAGACTCATGTGCTTATCAGTGGCTGCTGAAGAGGGCCTTGGAATCTTCCTCTGGCACTAAAGGTTGTTACCAATCAGGTTCTTGCTGATTCTTCTGTTTTGTTTTTTTTTTTAAACTTTTTCCATTTTTTAAATTATATTTTTGACAATCTTTACATAGTTAATAAGGGTGATCCTTTTGGTTTTATCACCTAATAAAAGAAATCTCTCCACACATGCTCCAAACCACATTGCCACTGCTGTTTTCGTAAGAGCCCCCTAGCCCATACACCTCAGCACCAGGCTCCTGTTTTATGCCTAGCAGCAAAGCAGTACACACCTCACTTCTTCCGTTTAGTCCTTTCCTCATTTGGAATTTAGCATTTACTGCTGGTGGCCACAAGATCATGTGCATTATGTGTAATTCAAGGAAGTCTCTTAACGGGGCTTTCAATGTCAATATCTCAATTAATAAAGCTGTGGGAAAGATTCCTTGAAATGAAATTCGGCAAAGTCCAGAGAGGACTGGGCCCTGCTGTACTGGCTCCCACCAGTAAACGGGCAAGAAGAGACTTCTGATTGCCCTCAGTCCAGGAGTCCTGAGGAGTCCTGAAGAATCTGCTACGAGGCAGCAGACAGCCGGTTAACAGGCGCCTGTGAAACGTGATCTGGGACAGTCTCAAGGTCAGGTAAATGAGTGGGTAATCCTTGAAAATGCATTTTCAATCACGTAGTCAATATCTAGATATCATAAAGAACAGCAGAAAAACTCAGTTCCAAAGGACTTGTGTCATATATGTCATCTACATATTTACATGAAATATCCTTAGTTCTGGTTGTCTAACCCATATTTTCCTTTCATCTAACTCCCTGAGATAGTCTGTCCTTTTGATTATATGAATTTTCCCAAATTGCTTCTAATACTTTATAAAACAGAATCAACATGCCAATAAAAATTGAGTTGTTTCAGTTTTCTTCTAAATGTTACAGTGATATACATTTTTAAATGAAGCTCCAAACAACTCACTGTAACAATTAACAATAAATAACAACAACAATACATTTAAATCACTGAGTACAATTCAGAAGTAGGTTGAACACATACTATTAATTTTCCTTTGCTTCTCTTCTCTGGGCTTCAGTTTCTGCATGCTCCAATTTATCCATCTGGTTACTCACTACAAAATTCACTCACTGTTCACTATCTGCAAAAAATAGCTGTAGAGAAACAAACATGAGCACACTGAAGTCCCTACAAATATGGGACTAATTAATATTCTAGTACAAGAGACCAAAAATTAAACAAAAAAAAAGTAAACAAAAAGAACACAGAAGTTGTTGCTATGCCAAAAATGCAAGAAAATAAAAACCTACAGAATGACAGACATAGCTCAGCTACTTTAAACTAGAGGTCAAGGAAAGCCAGTCAGAGTAGGCCATCAGTGAGCTGAACCAACTGTACGGATCAGAAAGGAAACGCCAGCAACAGAACTTCCCAGGCAAAGAGAGCAGCAACTTTAGGCCCCAGGTAGGGACATAAATAGGGCAGGATCCAGGAACAGCAAGGAGCCTAGTCGCTGGGGTGAAGCGAGGAACAAAGCAAAGGCAGCTAGTACTAGATCACTTAGACCCCAGGGACCTTGGGAAGGCCCTGAAGGCTGTAAGCAAGAATGTGTTAAAATCTGAACTTGGTTTTTAAAAGACCAGTGGCTGTGCTAGGGGCAGAAGTGATTTTCTATGGTTCTTTCCCAGCTCTAATCTGACTTTTGCCCTGTTATTCTAGGCTCCCATGAGTAAGAAAGACGTGTTCTCAAGGGAGTGGTTCCAGCTCTGGGCGGGACGGAATCTGTGTTACCTTATTATTCCATTTGAGATGGAGGGAGCGGCCCACTCGGGGCAGGGTGTGAATACCAGCTTGGAAAACATCCCCAAGCCACTGGTATTGTTTCTGGCTCCTGTATGGAAGTTTCTTACCAATGATACAGTGCTATGGAATGCACTGCTACCCCCCTCATCTTCCGGTTACAGAGGTGTGGCTGTACTTTGCATTCCTCCCAGGAGTTAGCTCAAAGCTAGTGTACAGGAAATGGTCGATAAGGAGCTACTGATTGATTGATGAAGAGACTGAGGAACAGGAGCCATTATGCAAGTATGAATGAATGCTGTGAGCACTGTGTTGGTCTCTGGAGATGTAAGGTGATTAAGATGGGATTTGGGTTTTCACTGAGCTCAGAACACAGTACAGACCAACAACCCCAGACAACTGTCTGGATATAATAGAGTGCCAGCACTGATCATGCGGTCCTTCTGTAACTTGTCTATACGTCTCCTTTCTCTTCTGTAGAATGGGAATAAGAAGAGTATCAGTCAGAGCCTGGCGCAATAGCCTAGTGGCTAAAGTCCTGACTTTGCGTGCACCAGGATTCCATCAGGATCCCATATGGGCACCACTCCAGGCTGCTCCACTTTCCATCCAGTTCCATGCTTGTGGCCTGGGAAAGCAGCTGAGGACAGCCCAAAGCCTTGGGACCCTGCACCCGCATGGGAGACCCAGAAAAGAAACTCCTGGCGTTGGCTTCGGATCGGCGCAGTTCCCAACCATTGTGGCCACTTGGGGAGTGAATCAGTGGACAGATCTTCCTCTCTGTATATATGACTTTCCAATAAAATAAATAAGTCTTTGTAAAAAAACAAAGGAAAGAGTATCACTTTCAAAGGTTCTGTTTTGGGAATTTCACAATTTAACACTTAGGACACACATGAAGTATAAGCACTCAGTGGATTATTAAAATTACTATGCATTTTAAGGTGTATAGAACCCAGTTGTGTATAAACTAAAATTGAAATGTCAACGAAGGAGTCACAGGATGTGATATAGAACTTGCATTTTTTTTTAACATGTTGGTTACTCAATACTATGTCAATTAATTTCATAACGTTATGAATTATTGCTGATGTTATGTCGGGGCTTTTAATTGATAGGGATGATACTCTGCCGGGTCTACCTTCAGACCAGAGATGGTCTCCCCAACAAGCCGCTGAATTTGTCTGGACAATAAGATGCTGGACTCTATGCTTGGTATATGCTTGCAATGAAAGAATCTCATGTGAACTTGAACTTGGGTAATGGAACAAGGTGGAGGACTCCACCATGGGGGGAGGGTTTGGGGAAGGGTGAGGGAAATCTCAGCACCTATAAAACTGTGTCACATAATGCAATGTAATTAATTTTTTAAAATGATAAAAAAAATTACTATGATGCCTGTGAAGAATTCAACATGAACAAAATTCCTATGAGGTGGGTATTAATATTCTCTCTTCTCATATAGGAGGACTTAGCCTCAGAAATGAGAAGCCTGGGGCTGGCATTGTGCCAAAGCAGGTGAAGCTGCCACCTATTCATAGCATCTTATGTGGGAGTTGATTTGTGCCTGGAAGTTCCACTTTTGATCCATCTCTCTGCTAATGTGTCTGAGAAAAGAAGCAGAGGATGACCCAAATTCTAAGAAGCTCTTGGCTCCTGGCTTTTGCCTGACCCAACTTCAGCTTTCGGAGCCCTCTGAGTAACAAAACAGTGAATGGAAGATCTCTCTCTTTCTCTGACTTCAAATCAATCACACAATCAATCTTTAAAAAAAAAAAAAAGGAATGGAAAGGATTGTGCCAAAGACTCAACAGCTGCTAGATGAAAAGATTCAAATCCAACCCTGATTCCAGAGCCCAAACTTCCTTAAAAAAATAAGAATCCCTTTCTCATAAAGAGCCCCAGTGCAGTGTCCAACACATAGCAGACTACATAAAGGGAGGCAAGACATACACCACACCCTGGAGCTCTTCCAGTGGTGGGCACTATGGGACGCACAGGAGGCCTCCCCGCTCCCAGGGACCCTGATGGGTTCAGTGGTACTAGTCTGTGGGTGCCAACTGCAGGCTTTGCTCTGGGGTCCTACAGTTTCCCTCACTGACAAGGAACACCAACTTCCAGGACTAAACCAGGTCCAGAAACTCCTGCCAGGTGCCCAGCCACCTGCATAGACAGGCAGGCAATTTCCTCTGGACTCACTTCTTGTCTGGCCTTCATATCTCTCAGTTTCATTACTCAGCCACCAACCTGGCAACTCATACCTGCACCTGCTGCTTGAAACAGTCCCAGGAAACCCTGAGCCCTAGCCCTAGACGCTACACGCTGTCCCAAAGGGCTACTTCTAATCGACTCTGGAGGAACTTCTCTGATATGGTAATCCCTGGAGCTCCGTTTGGATGTGGGTGCTTGTGCACACAGGGAGATGAGCATGGAAGGAGGCCCACTGTGGCCTGGGTTTGAAGCTTAAGGACCACTGTTTCCAAACGAGTCAGGGCTCCCACTCAGTGGGCCTTGCTTAGGAGGCTAGGGATGCCTTGGGGTGAGGAGTTACCGCTCATTTCTACGCACCATGAGTCAGCCTCAGAGTTTGGCCTTGCCAAGCCTTGCAACGAGGGGAAAGAGAAAAACCTAGGGTTTGGGGCACTTTGTGACTGCATGGGGCCCTGTACTCTGTACCTTACACAAACTGTTTGCTGTTAGGAAATGCTGGCTACCTTGGTTACCCAACTGTAGCTGTAAGAGTAAGTTTTCAAAGTTCTGAGCACTTTGCTAAGTTTTTCACACAACACTCCTGCACAATGAGTATTATTTTTATTTTATAGACATTCGGGCTTAGAGGAGTAACTGTCTAAATGTATGAAGCCAGACAGTGATAAGATAGTGTTTCCAGTCAATAAATACTTGTTGGTTGAATGAATGGACACAGCTATGGCTGTGACCTTGGCCAAGGAGCTGTGACAAGACCAAACATTTTTAGTTCTCAAAGTGCTTTTTCATCTATCACCTCTGTGGGCCTCCTGCTAGCCCACGACAGACGCAAACTGGGTCTTATCTTTCTTCAACACATGAAGCAATGCAGCAAACAAGCAGGGGAGGCATTCTGGAAAATGGGGTTCTCACAGGCCTTGTTTAATCATTGAAACGCCTCATGTGCTTAAGCGCTACAAACTTTTTAGCTTTGTTCTTTATTTTTTTTTTTAAGATTTATTTATTTTTATTGAAAAGTCAGATATACAGAGGAGGAGAGACAGAAAAGAAGATCTTGCATCCATTGACTCACTCCCCAAGTGGCTGCAACAGCCGGAACTACGCCGATCTGAAGCCAGGAGCCAGGAACTTCTTCTGGGTCTCCCATGCAAGTGCAGGGTCCCAAGGCTTTGGGGTGTCCTCGACTGCTTTCCCAGGCCACAAGCAGGGAGCTGCATGGGAAGCGGAGCTGCCGGGACACAAACTGGGACCATATGGGACCCTATGGGATCCCAGCACATGCAAGTCCACTAGGGTACCACAGCGGGCCCAGCTTATTTATTTTCATCCATCTGAAAGGCAGAGTGACAGAGACAGACAGGCACAAAGCACTCTTCTTTCTACTCTTTTCAACCTGGTCAAATGCCTATAAAAGCCAGGGCTGGGCCAAGCCATAACCAGGAGTCCAGAACTCCACGAGGATCCCCTACCTGGGTACCAGGACTCCAAACACAGGAGCCATCATCTGGTACCTACCTACCTACCAGGGTGCCTGAGCAGGAAGCTGGACTGGAAGGAAACACAGGCGCCAGGACTCAAACTAATGGGATGTCATCATGTGCTCTAATACCTACGTCTGAACTTTAAATATTTGACTTACTAAGTCTTCATTAGGTTAACTCAGTCAATAGATAGGGAGGTCCTTGCCTCCTTGAAGATGCTTGGCAAACATCAGAGAAAACATGTTGTGTTGACAAATGTCTGGTAAACATGATTGGCCAAATACAAAGTGTGTACAAAGTGTGACTTCAGGCCTGAGTAGAGGAAGTAGGCACCATGGTTATACAGTAAGGTCTGCATCCCCAGGAGACCTTAGCATCTGGTCCTAGTTCAAAAGACACTTATATGCAATCTGTAAAAAATGCATGGAGGTTAGTGCCTTGACACAACAGGTTAGGCTGCAGCCTACGACGCCAGCATCCATCACATGTCAATCCATATGGGCACTGGACTGCATCCTAGCTGCTCCACTTCTGTTCCAGCTCCCTGCTCATGCGTCTGGGAGAGCTGTGCAAGGTGCCCCAAGTGCTTGGGTCCAGTGCACCCACTTGGAATACTAGACTGAAGCTCATGGTTTTGGCCTGGTCCAGCCTTTGCCTATTGGGGCCATTTGGGGAGTGAACCAGCAGATGGATGATCTCTGGAGTTCTGCCCCTTAGAACAAACAATCTTTAAGTTCACAGATAATACATTTTATTTTTTTTTTTTTAAATGGGACTGGCACAGTAGCCTAGTGGCTAATGTCCTCATCTTGCACACGCTAGGATCCCATATGGGTGCAGGTTCACATCCTGGCGGCCCTGCTTCCCATCCAGCTCCCTGTTTGTGGCCTGGGAAGGCAGTAGAGGACGACCCAAAGCCTTAGGACCCTGCACCCATGTGGAAGACCTGGAAGAAGCTCCTGGCTTTGGATCAGCACAGCTCTGGCCATTGCAGCCACTCGGGGAGTAAGATTCATTTTATTTTTATCAGAAGGTCATATACACTGAGAGGAGGACAGAAAGAGAGGAAGAATTTCTGCCCACTGATTCACTCCCCAAGTGGCCACAATAGTTGGAGCTGTGCCCACCCAAAGCCAGGAGACAGGAGACTCTTCTGGATCTCCCATGCAGGAACAGGATCCCAAATCCTTTGGTCATCCTCGACTGCTTTCCCAGGTCACAAACTGGGAGCTGGTTGGGAAGTGGGGCGGCCAGCATTAGAACCATGGGATTCCAGTGCATGCAAGGTGAGGACTTCAGCCATTAGGCCACCATGCTGGGTCACTTCCATGGACTTTGAGAAGGAATCTTGTATTCTGACAGCTTGAACATTTTCTCTTAAAAGTGTTAATGACAGTCACAGCAACCTGATCACCTGTGATGACAAGCTGCTAGTAACAGTAACAGGACAGACACTGCAGCGCAGCCAGTGCTGTTTGTAACGTGCACACCCCCTGTGAGAGAGCCGATCTGAGTCCTGGCACCTCTGGCTCCATCCTGGCTTCCTGCTAACACACGCTGGGGAACAGCAAACACGGCTCAAATGCTTAGGCTCCTGTCACCCATTTGGGAGACTCAGGTATTGTTCTGGGCTCCTGGCTTTAGCCTGGCCCAGCCCTGGCTATGTGGCCATTTGTGCAGTGAATCAGTAGAGCAAAGATCTTTGTCTCTGTCTAGCTCTCTGCCTTTCAAGTAAATGAAAGTAAATAAATATATTTAAAAGGCAGAGCAATAGGGCCTGGTTCGATGGCTCAGTGGCTAAATCCTTGAATGTATGCACTAGGATACTACATGGGCACGGGTTTGCATCCCAGCTGCTTCACTTCCCTTCCTTCTAGCTCCCTGCTTATCGCCTGGGAAAGCAGTCAAGGATGACCCAAGTAAATCTTAAATAAATTAATTTAAAAAAAAAAGAAGAAGAAGAAAGAAAAAGATAAAAAAGCAGAGCACCAAAGAGGGAGATCTTCCATCAGCTAGTTCGCTCCCCAACAGCTGCAATAGCTGAGCTGAGACAGGATGAAGTCAGGAGCCAGGAACTCAATCCTGGTTTTTCACATAGGGGGCAGGGTTCCAAGGTCTTGAGCCATCTTCTGCTACCTCCCCAGGGAGCTGGACCTTAAGTGGAGTAGTTGGGACTTGAACACTCAAACACGGAGTGTTGGCCTAGCTCCCTGCATCACAACACCAGCCCCCTAAATAAACATTTTTGAAAAGAATAATAATGGTGACTGTCATACTGAGTAACTGCTATGCAGCAGGCTCCATGCCAAGTGTTCTACAGTTCTCACCAGCTATTTTCAGGTCCAGAAGAGTATTTTTTAAAAAGTACCCTATGTTGCTACTCCCTTTTTATAAATGAAGAAACTAAGTCTGGGAGAGACAAAGTACTTTGCCAAGGCACCTTTTGAGCACACGAGAGGCAGCACCGGTTTAGGCAAAACCTGTGCCTGACACCCGAATGTGGTAAGATTTCCGAGAAGGCACTGAGGAGGCAGGTGGCAGGAAAACCAGGACCAGCTGCTGCCTGGGAGGGCTGGGGCCTCCAGACCCCCAGCAGAGGGCTCCCACCCCCTCTCCACGGGGGTTTCTCACACTGAGCTGGGAAGTAAGGAAAGAAGAGGTGTGTGCTGACTATCCTGAGGGCAACAGGCCTCTCTCTGTGCCAACTTTCATGGGATGAAATCTGCAAGCCCTACCTGCCACCAGACAAAGCCACCTGCGGCAGGGGCAGATGAATCTTTTCTCCTTGGAATGTGGGTCGGGGAGCTTCAGGGAAGGTGGAGAGAAGCCTTCATAGCTCCTACTGCCCTTGGGCAACAAGCCCTTAGGTGTGACAGGGTGCAATTTCCCCACAAGGAACCTCCTCGGACCCAGGACGCCTTGGAGAGGAGAGGCTGGCACAGCTCTGAACTGCTCACTGAGCCAACTAACTAGGCACAGTAAGTAGGTCATCAGGTTCCTGGAGAAGCCAGCTGTAGATGAAGAGTGGGGGGTTGGGAAAATTTTGCAGCCGCCTACCAAGATCCCTACTTCCCTTCAGGCCCCACCCTCCCAGAAATCTGCACCTGCTGCCAAACTGACCCCGCCCCCCCCAGCCGGGCCCAGCTGTCAACGGCTCCCAGCGCCCCGCCCCTGCCTTGCTGGGGCAGGGACTAGGGGCCTCTTGGACAAGAGGCTCCTTACTGCTACCTGAATCCTGCGGAGAGGACGTTGTGGGGGTAGGGAAGGGACAGCCTCTCCTGGAGGGTGTTTCTTGCTGCATGGGTAGCAGGAAAGCTGGGCACCTTTGGGCCTGTCCGGGGTCCCTTGCTGGCACTGTCATAGCAGGTGGCAGAAGACAGGTGATGTTTACCCTGCTGAGCCAGAATTGCCAAAAGGCTTCAATCAATCCTTTGAACCTGCACCTGGCCCTGAGCCCCAAAATAACCACCAGGGCAGTCGACCTGCTCAACAGGTTGCATTGCCTCCAGTTTTCATTTGCTTGTAGCATTTTCCCAGGAGTTACTGGAGCCCTGACATTCCAGACGTGCTTCAGGCCCCTCCCAGACGCACCTCTCCCCCTTAGCCATTCCTGTTCTGCAGTTCAGAGATCTCTGTCACAGGACCCCCTTCCCCAGCTAGTTTCACTGTCAACCCAGTTCCTCTTCATCTCACCATTTCCCACAGGCTTCGCGCACATACCACCCTTCAGATGGGCCCGGGCGGTGCCTGTCTGTGGAAGGACATGGTGAATCTTTGCCAGTGTGGCACCAGAACTAGTTGCAATTCCTCCAGGAAGACCTCATGAGCAGTTAATACGGAAATGAATAGACAGGAAATTCCCCAGTCCACAGGTTTACATAATAGATCAGAGAGGTGCTTCCTCCCCCCGCAGCAGGTGAACAAGCATGAACAGACTAAGGAAAGGAACCTGCTAGAGGAACAAATTGTGTATTAGGGGACTGTCTCTTGCTGTTGAAATTGTAAATGCCTCAAACCCCCTCCCTGATGAGTACATGGCAACCTGCTTTTAAAAGGCTGATGCTGTTAAACTTCGGCTATCTGACCATCACGGTAGTCCATGCGTGTTATTATAGACTTCATGCACCAAGTCCATCGCTGCTGGACAGCGAACACCTGTCCATCTGGCCTGTCTCTGCCTTTTAAGATTTATTTATTTTTATTACAAAGTCAGATATACAGAGAAGAGGAGAGACAGAGAGGAAGATCTTCCATCTGTTGATTCATTCCCCAAATGGCTGCAATGGCTGGAGCTGAGCCAATCCGAAGCCAGGAGCCAGCAACCTCCTCCAGGTCTCCCACACGGGTGCAGGGTCCCAAGACTTTGGGCTGTCCTCAACTGGTCTCCCAAGCCACAAACAGGGAGCTGCACGGGAAGCGGAGCTGCCGGGATTAGAACCAGCGCCCATATGGGATCCTGGTGCGTTCAAGGTGAGGACTTTAGCCACTAGGCCACCGCACTGGACCCGCCACATTCTTTTCAACTACTTAAAGCCTCCACTGCTCTCCTAGGTAATGATCCCTAATACTTACTGAACCTCCCAGATACCAGGAACCATGGGAGGTGGTGTACACTGTCATTGGTTCACGCAACAGTGACAGAGTGTGCCTCCTCTGCCTCCAAACACTTTGCTAGGAGCATGGATTCAAGCAAGGAACACCACAAAGCCCATGAACTCTGGAAACTTCTGTCTGACGGAAAGAAACAGCCAGTAAGCATGCGCACATGGGTGGCATCTGGAGATAGCTACCTGAGCTGAGCCCTGAGAGACAACAGCAACAGCCCCAATCAGATCTAGGGCCAGCTGCTTCAGCAGGGGAAGAGAGGGCATGCCCAT
Organism: Ochotona curzoniae; assembly: GCF_017591425.1. Lineage (NCBI taxonomy): Eukaryota > Metazoa > Chordata > Mammalia > Lagomorpha > Ochotonidae > Ochotona > Ochotona curzoniae. The sequence continues at coordinate 15,992,636 of NW_024465894.1, read as the reverse complement.
GAGGTAGACGACCATGTCATCCCACAAAGGAGGACAGCAAGGCCTCAGTGGGGATTCTATACCACGCTGCAGAGAAAGCTGGGATTCCTTCAGTCCCCAGGGACCTATCCCCTTTCTGACCCTTTCCATTGTTGGTGCAGAACACGGCTGGGATCGGCAACGCAGCTGGCTGGGGAGGAGGCACACTAATGACGCACACTCAGGGTGGGGGCCTTGGGTCGAGTGATCCCAGTGGGTAGCTGATGGTGGAGGCGGCCCAACTGGCAGAGGTCCAGGACACCTGTGGGATGTGGCTCCTGGTCCTAAGCTCTGTTTCTGGATTTGCCACAGATTTGGCAGGCTTGCCTCAAGCCACTCACTGAGCATCTTGGATTTATTCCCACTGCCTCAATTGAGTTTGCTCCCTGAGTGGCAGAGGTACATTTTGTAGGCTAACCTGCATCGAACACTCACAACCTCACAGGTTCATTGAGCAGCCCCAGGCCCCGTGCCAGGAACCCTGGGCCAGTCCAGGCTTGCAAAGAAGCAGTGACACAGTGACTTGACAGTCGGCTTGGGCTCCTAACAAGCCTGAGTGCAAGACCAGCTTGGCCACTTCGAAACATGTTAGCATGAGTGTGCGACGAGACATCTCTGAGCCCTGGATTCTCCATCTTCACATCAGAGCAGTTGTGAAGACCAAACAGGGTGATTCACCAAGGACAAGAACAAAGCGCCTGCCATCGAGCTAGCAAGCACTCCACACACAGTATCTGATGTTCCTACTAAAATCACCTTGGCCTGTAAGAACAGAAATTCATACTAAAAAGATTATGGCAGCACAATGCTAACAGCTGATTTTTGCTTCTGTAAATAAGCTTGTTTGCTCTTGCTAGGGACATCTGGAGTAAGGACATGACCTAGGCAACTGTGAGAGACAGCAGCCAGGACAATAAGATGTCACCACAGGTGGTCCACCTGCTGGAATTTATGATTCAATAAAATGTCGTCACTGCAGGAGGTCCACCTGCTGGAATCTGTGATATAAAAGATGAAATATGTACGACAGTGTTGTGTGTAAATTATAAAAATCTCTCTTAAAATTACCTCACGGCCGCATTCTGCTAAAGGTCGGTCCTGGCCAGTCAGTTTGCCTTGCTACTCAATAAATTCGTTGCAATGTATTTCTGAGTACTTTACATCTGTTTCAGAAAGCAAGTGGATGCCAACAGGCCTTTCACTTTCTCCTCAATGCCTTGCTTTCTCTCTGGGTTGGCATTCTTCTCTCAGGTTTAACGATGAGTTTGAAGCTGATGCATGTCTAGTGTCACGCCACCAACAAGGCAGTTGCACGGGGGTGTCTAAAGAGCTGTCTGGGTGTGTGCTGAAGTGATCAATACAGGCTAATGATCGTGAGCCCTACCTGGCGTGTCTGGAACCCAAGGGCACCGGCAGGTGACTGGAATGGCATGGACAAAACCCACCAAGGGGTGGGGCTCAGCAGCACTCAGCAGGTCCACAGGAGCATCACCTAGTAAAAGCCCTCATCCGTCTTTACTGAGTCACAAAAGAAGAACCCCCCAGGATGGTTCTGAGCACTCAATCTGGCCTCAGAGGAGGCAGGTGGCATGGGTAATGGCTGCTCAGAAGCAGAACAGAGAGTCTGAGGTTGCCATTCAATGCCAGACAAGCTCCCTTGCTTGGTTTCCTCTATGAACACACATCTCACCTTGGACCTCGCCGGGAATGGATCTGGTGAGTGACCTTGCACATCAAAGGATTTAACATTATACTACCCACCATTAAGTCAAACATTTTGAATGCCAAGGGCACCCCAAACTTGAATCCCAGCTTTTTTTCCCCTGTGGTAAGGCCCTGGACATATCACTTTCCTCTGGGTGTCAGTTTTCAAAAATCCTGAAACAAACACACTGCCCAACTTGTAGGATTTTTAAGGGGTAGAGCTTGAGCACAGATTTAGAGTAAAACAGACTTGGTTTCAAATCCTGATGCCACCTATTGTTAAGCATGAGCCCTCCCCTAACCTTGTGCCTTATAATAAGGTTTGGATTAGCAAACAGAGAGCATGTCGGGGAAGGCCTGTAGCAAAGTGAGCACTGCTTGGGAGCTGACCATCACAGGGGTCCCCATGACCGGGCAGAGCAAGCAGAGCCCCGTGTTGGTGCCCTCCTTGGCTCTGCCACTCGACTGCGCTGTCTTGGGTGAGTTGCTGAGCCTTTCCATATCTCAGTTTCCTCACTTGTGAAATGGGGATAAAAATAGTATTTACTTCAGAGCACTGCTGTACGAATGGAACTAATTCAATCACGCAAAGCATGGGGAACAATGCCTGGCATAGGGTAGGAACTCAATAAATGCTAGGTGCTATTAATAGTCATGTTAACAATAATACTAATCACCAGGCGGAATAAGAGGGAGGGACTGTTTAATCCTGGGACCTGGACATCCTGGGAAATAATTCCAGAGAAGTCCCTGGCCAGCTGTTTGTAGGTAAGTTGTCAGTCAACAAACTCACAAGCCAGGCTGGGGGCTCCTGAGCAAAACTCCCAGCGCCACTGGGGACAGGGGAGGGGGTTGGGGGAAGGCACATCAGGCGCCCTGGAAGGCACACAGTGTTCCTGGCCCTGCCTGACTCAGGGGAACAAAGGCACGTGTGTGTGGCCAAGGGGGAGGGAGGAGGCCGTTCCCTTTCAGGAGCGGAACAAAGGATCTGAGGCATAGCTGAGCGCATTCCAATCCCCTCCCAGCCAGCTCCCATTCCTTGGATGATTGTCCAACCAGGTTTGAAACCTTCTAGTTTCCTCCAGAAAGGTGACTGGGGGAGGGAAGAAGGGGGGTGCCCCAGGCTGCAGGCTGCTTTGCTCCGCCCCGCTGTCAACCATCTCCAGGAAGCAGCATTTATTGATGCCGAACCTCTGAGAGTTCTCGGCGGAATTTCTGTCCTCTGCAGGGGTGCAGAAACCCTGGGGAGCTGAGGGTTAATGGATGACCTCAAGTGACAGGCTGAATACTCCTCCCAAGGGGGTCCATGGCTCAAACTACTACCTGGCCCTGGATGTGGGGGCAATGGCCTGGCATATGTAGGCAGATTGAGCTTTGCTAAATCTTACAAGAGTGATTGACTACAGGCTCCAAGGAGAAGCTAGGTGAAGGAGGCACAGGGAGGGAGCCAAGAAGTAACGGACAAAAGGAAAGGGAGGGACCTGCCCACCCCCCTAAAAAGAGGAGTTTGGGAGGAGTTGGGGTCACTTCTCTGGACATTGCTTTTCAGCTTCCACATGCTGGCCTGCAGGCATCTGGCTACAGGGCTGGGACAGGAAGCAGTCCATGGAAGTCACTGCAATGGCATTTCCGGAAGAGCAGGAGGAAAACCTCTAGTTCCGAGGGGAGCTCTGGATTCCACCCAGAAACCCTGGAGTTTGGAGCCTGCTGTAACTGGGCCTTCAGAGCCTCATCCTAGAGGAACCCAAGGAGCAGGGGGGGTCTTCAAGGAGGGGGTCTGTCTACAAAGACTTAGTTTGCAAAAATCCCTAAGAAAGAAACGAGAGGCCGAATGATGCTCCTGGGAGTGAGGCTGCTGCAGCCAGGGACTACAACACAGGCCAGTGCATTCAGCCTTCAGAGAAGGGGTTGGGATTATTCCAGCCATTCACACATTACAAGTCTTGTCACATGACAAGTAGCCCAGATGTGAAAATTCAAAGCCTGCCTCTTCTCCTCATGTGATCTCAGCCAGTTACTTCATCTTTCTCACCTGAATTCCCTCTGTTCACCTCTCTGGGCAGCTATAAGGATGAAGAAAGGCAAGGCAGACATGAAACGCACGTGGTCTGTCAGCTGTAATGTGCTACACAAAGGCCAAGTGTCATTATCATGGGGTCAGCGATAAACTAGCCCATCTGTCCACAGGCGAGAGGTGGACCCAGCCACTGAGCCTCAGGCCTGCCAGCACCAGGATCCCCGACTGCCTGCTTCAAAGCCTGCACCTGCGGAAGGGGAAAGTGGGCTCCTGTAGCCCAGTGGCTTGGTCAAAATGAGAACTGGGATCCCGACTCCAAACCCAGGGCTTGCAACCTCCACAACCCTGAAACACCACAAGTGCTGCCCACTGCAGCCTCCTGGAGAAGGCAGGGGTGATTTCAGAGTCTGGGAGCGGGTCTCAGTCACACGTTCTGTGCTGAAGACAAGAACCAGAATGCCACGGCGATGCCATCTTGACGTGCCATCTCCAGCCAAGCCACAGTGCGGTCCCCATGGGAGCTGCACCAGCCTCTTCCCTGGGTTACACCCATCTCACTGCCTCCACCTCTAACCTGCCCTTGGCCTCTCATGCAAGCCAAGGCCAGCGGTCACCACGGTCTGTCACAGCCTAGGCAGGAAGGTCCCTGCTCTCTCTGCTATTTCTTCTCCGGACAGCCTGACCTTGCTCACTTGAGTATGCCAAGCGCCTCCCTCTGCTTGCAAACACTGTCTACAGGAAGAGTACCTTAGCCATCCCCTCAGCTCCTTCAAGTCTTGGTTCCAGTATCACTTGGAGATTGTAATCAGGACATATCACCCCAAAATACAACTAGAAAATCAGAATATTCCACCTTAAGAAAAAAAAACATACTTCTGTGCCCAGCGCAGTAGCCTAGTGGCTAAAGTCCTTGCCTTGCATGCACTGGGATCAAATATGGGCACTGGTTCATATCCCGGCAGCCCCACTTCCCTTCCAGCTCCCCGTTTGTGGCCTGGGAAAGCAGTTGAGGACGGTCCAAGGCCTTGGGACCCTGCACCCGCATAGAAGACCCAGAAGAAGCTCCTGACTTTGGATTGGCGCTGTTCGGGGCATTGCGGCCACTTGGAGAGTGAGTCAATGGAAGCAAGATCTTCCTCTCTGTCTCTCCTTCTCTCTGTATATCGAACTTTCCAATAAATAAATAAATAAATCTTTAAAAAAAACCCACTTTCTTGGAATACTTTGCGTTGGTTATTCTGAGAAAGCGCAGAAATAGGAGTAGCCCTGCAAAGCTGAAACTTAAGGCTACAGAGGAAATCTATGTGAGTGCAAACAAAGAGCTGGTGGTCCAGGAAGCATCACCATCACAACTCCTCACCTGGGTAAGGAGAGCTCCCGACAAGGCCCCGCCCGTGCCCTGACCAGTGTTGCCGCCACGTGCAGCAGCCTCAGGGCCTGCTCCTCTTCTGTAGCTCAATGCCCTGTAAGGCTTCAGTCATCTGACTCTTCTGTAAGCTTCATATTCTGTGGGATTCCTGTGTACACGGGTAACAGACATGGTTTTTAAATTTCCTTCCTGTTACTCTGTGCTATGTGAATTTAATTCATAGCCCAGCCAAAGAACCTGGCAGACTGGAGGGAGACCATTTTTCATTTCTGTATGCTTTCCTTTTTTCCTTCTTAAAATGCCAGTGCCCATCTCCCTTCCTAGGAATGTCCTATGCCTCAAACTTGGTTTTCTTGTTTTTAATGATTTGATTATTTGTTCTGAAAGGCAGAGTTGCAGACAGGCAGAGGCAGGGGGAAGGAAGTGGGAACAGAGTTCTTCCATCTGTTGGATCACTCCCTGAATGGCTGTAAGGACCAGAGCTGGGCCAAACTAAAGCCAAGAGCTTTACCCAGGTCTCCCTTACGGATGTAAGGGAGCCCAGGTTTATAGGTCATCTGCTGCTGCTTTCCCAAGCACACTGGTAGGGAGCTGGATCAAAAGTAGAACAGGCGGGACTGGAACTGGAGCCCAGCTGGATGCTGGCAATGCAGGCGGCACTTTCACCCACACTGCCAGTATTGGCCTGCCTCAGACTGCTTTATTTTCCTCATAGCATTCAAGCTTCACCTGCTATATCAGGATATTTTAAAAAATTTGTCAGGCCCTGCAGCGTGGTCTAGTGGCTAAAGTCCTTGCCTTGAATGTGCCAGGATCCCATATGGGTGCCTGTTCTAATCCTAGCAGCTCCACTTCCCATCCAGCTCCCTGCTTGTGACCTGGGAAAGCAGTCGAGGATGGTCCAAAGCCTTGGGACCCTGCACCAGCGTGGGAGACCTGGAAGAGGTTCCTGGTTCCCAGCTTTGGATCAGCACAGCACCGGCCGTTGCGGTCACTTGGGGAGTGAATAATCGGATGGAAGATCTTCCTCTCTGTCTCTCCTCCTCTCTGTATATCTGACTTTGTAATAAATTTTTTTTTTTAAATTGTCGAAAACGAAATTAAAAGTTAGGTTTATGGGGCAGGCATTTGGTGTAGTACTTCAGACAATGCTTGGAATGTCTGCATTCCAAACTGGAGTGCCCAATGTTGAGCCCTGACTTAATGCACAACGTGGGAGGCGACAGCCATGGCCCTAGTCTCTGCTAACATGGGAGAGCTGAGTCTCTGGCTCCTGTCTCTGGCTTAAGACTGCTGCAGACACTTGGTGAATGAACTTTTTCTACCCTCCCAGTAAAATTAATTACCAAATATTTTTAAAGGGTTAAGTTTACTTTGGTGCAAATAAAAATTCTGAAAAAAAGCACAGAGGTATTCCCTGAGATGTCAGCGTCCCATCTGTGTACCAGTTTGTTCAAGTCCTGGCAGCTCCATTTCTGATCCAGCTCCCTGCTAATGTGCCTGAAAGAGCAACAGAAGATGAGCCAAGTGCTGCCTGGGCCCCAGGTGGGATCAATCCCAGGTCTTTTGTTACAGGATACTGGGTTGCTGGTATCCCAAGTGGCTGCTTAACCTGCCATGCCACCATGTTGGTCTCAAGAGCTCGCCTGTTTCTTCAAAAACGTAGTGGGCAGCTTTTTCATTAGGTACTTGCGATGCCTGAGACCTCTGCTCAGGAAACAAGCACAGACAAGACACAGCCTCCACCCTCAGGAAGCTCCAAAACCTGAGAGGCTAGATCAATTAGCCTGTCTTGTCTGCACCCAGTCAAACGCTCCCACTGTTGTTTGCATTTTTCAAGTTTTGCAGGGTACCACACGGACATAAAAGGGCTTGTTTGAAGTCTCTTTTCCTTCGGACATTGGAAGCTGACCACACCCCTCTGGATCTTCTCTTCCCCGGCTAAACTAAAGACCCAGTGAGGGCGTCAGATGGAGATCTACCCCTGGGCCTGGGAGGACAGGCTGCTCCCCACGAAAGCGCCAAAGAGAAAAGACTCCTCCAAAGAAAGAGAGGGTCCTTAGGCAGGACCCCAGAAGTCGGTTAGAGGTCGGGGTGGGAAGTGGGGGTAGGTCCTGCTCTAATTAGGTAGCAAGATGATTACACTTCCTTGGAAGAGCGACTCACTGGGAGTGGTCCCTCAACCTATCCCCGCTAAACTCACACACAACCACCTGCTGAAGGCAGGCCCCACGCCGGAGGGCGAGGTCAGGCACAGAGGAGACCCCAGGACAGACACCTGCTGAGGGAAGAGGCAGCGACAGCAGCTGCTCTACATAGCCTCCCCCCACCCCTGAACTCTGGTGATTGCCACTCCACAAAGTCAAAGAAAACCCTGCAGACTCCCTAGGGACCCCCTGAAAAACTACCTGGGTAATTCTGAACCAGAAACTGAAGCGTTTTTTGGGGCTCCTGGGGACGCTATTCCCAGGAAGTCTGGAAAACCCTGTGAGGGCGACCGGAGTTTTCAGAACTACCTAACATGCACACGCAGAAGAAGTGGGTGTTCCGAGGGGGAGCCCCAAGACACTCACTGCTACCTCATTCTGGGACCTGAATGAGATTACTCAAAATTTCCACTTTTGGGGTTTCTGATAGGGTTTCCCCCACAAAAGAAACCACAGCCTTGCCAGTATCTGCACAGGGAGCTAAGGCATTTTACCCAAGCAGACGTGGGTGCAGAAGGCACCAGCTAGGGCAAGAAGAGCCCGGCCGAGCCAGAAGACGCGGAGCCAGTCAGGCAGCCACCTGCCTGGGCGCTCCCCTCCCACGCTGGCTCCGTGGTTCTCGGCCACAGGTTTCTCCAGGGCCAGCCAGACCAAAGTGACCAGGCCCTCTGGTTCTCACCCATATTCCCACTGGGAAGCCCCAGAGATAGTCCCTTCAGAGAAGGTCACAAACATAGACTCTGAGCATCCCCGGATGGGTCTGGTCTCCTCAGCAGTGACTGGGGGAGGGGGCATGGTACCACAGCACAGCAGGTGAAGTTCCCCGCTTCCTGAGGGGGGAAGCCCATTCATTCAACAAGAGCTTCCACCCTACAATTAATGCAGGGCAAGGGCTTTTGTTCTACATCCTTTACTAGAGTCAAGCTAGCGAGCTGGCTGCCATGATTCCATTTTACAGGTGGGAGAGACAAACAGGTTCATCTGTCCAGCAGGTGACTCCAGTCAGGTGGTGTCTGGCATTCCAGCCTGGGGAGTATCACCTGGCAATTAAGGCGACCTCCTTGGAACAGGCCACCTCCTTGCGCACGCACGCCATTCTGTTTCCTACTGGCAGGGCCTGCACCGGTTCTCACCATGAAAAACTTCACAAGCAGCCCACTGTGATTGGCCCCAGGCCTGATCCCCACTTGACACCTGTCATTTCTGAGTTTTCCCAGTGCGGTTAGCCACATGCCTTTCAGAACCTGCTGGGGAAGAAGACAAAGGCAGTGGCTTCCCCCACAGCCTCTCAGACAATGCTAAGGTCACAGCGCACGGTGAGTACCTCTGCAGGTATGTTTTGCTTGGCCCAACGGCAGCTTTGGCTTCCCCTGCCAATGTGTCTAGATCACTTTGTTAATTCTCCGGATAACCCATCCTGACATTAAGGACTGAGGCTTTAGAGCTAGACCAACTTCAGTATCAATTCTTGGGTCTTCAACTGGCTGAGAGACACCCTGGGGTCTGTCACTTGTCACTAGGTGCTTCATGTGTAAACTGCGTGTAAACCCAGCCACGCTGGAAGGTCACTGTGTGCAAGAGAGAAAACAGCATGCCATTTCCACAAAGGAAGGTACCATGGCTGGCTGTGGCAGCACCCGGCACCCTGCCTGCTCTGTAGTAAGTGCTCAGGGAACTTGGAGCTCCAGTAAAGAATTAACACAATGCTATATGTGAGGTCCTCTGTAAAGGCTCATTTCCTTCCCCTTTCCTGTGAGGAGGCTAAACTTAGACAACATCCCTGGGCAGAACAGCCCACGATTCCTCCACCCCAGGCGCTCCAGGCTGCCGCCTCCAGGCTGACCAGCCGCTGCAGGCGAACTGCCACCCTACCTCGGCAGGCTCTGTCTCACCTGGCCTCAGGGGAAGAACACAGGCCCAGGAATGGCTCTGACGTAACCAGCTAGCTCTTCCACACATATCCTCTGTCATTCCCCGGGAGGAAGTGACCTGTGAGAGGTAGGCTGGCCAATGGATCCTGAAATTCTTCCCGCAAAGAGATGTAGGATACAATTTGAATCCAGGGGTGCGCTCATGGAGCAGCCCAGGCCTGCTGGGTTTCAGACCTTGTTCACGGCCAGGTCGGGCCAGGTTGGGCACACTGGCTGGCTGACCAGCTACCTCTCCCAGGTGGCCTTTGTTTACAGTCAGCTGCAACTCACCTGACTTGGACCACTGGCCGGAGGACAGCAGTCAGGCAGGAGGGTGGCCGTTCGCCCATTCCCTACAGGGAGATGCCCACGGGTGTCTGCAGGGCTGGAATCCTGTCCTTCCTGTAATCAGCTGAGCAAATATTTGCTCCCCCCCCCCCACTCCCAAAGAGAATCAAAGCGGGCAGGACTAGGAGAGGTCAGAACACAAAAACCCCACAGGAACTGTTTAATCATTTATCTCCCAGGGAGTTCATTTACAGAAAGGCTTTTCAAGTCCGATCGGCCTTCACCCCAGCTCCAGGAGGCCTCCCACCTTTCCCCACCAGTCAGCCCCACCCCAGGCACCCAGTGACTTGACCCCCTGGCCATGTGCAAAGAGACCACAGCTAATGAAGTTGCAAAGGGAAACCCAGAGACAGGGGTGGGTCTCAGGAAGTGCCTGCCACGCCCCAAGCCCAGCCTACAGACAATTGCATTCCTGGAATTCCTAGGTGCGCAGTGCCAGGGCCCCTTCCACCTGAGCTGGTCAGTAGGTACTGTATTCTCCATTACAAGCTTTATTCTCCACAGCCTATGGGTTCTGGGAGGGTTTCAGGATACCTAAGTTCTGCATCTCCCTTAGGTGGGGAGATGGGCAAGGATCTAGGACCAGGTTTGCCGAAGAGGGGTGCCCACTGGTAAAGAAAGGTACTCCATGACCTCACGGTGACTCAGGGAAGTGTGAGCCACTGTTACCCTGCCACACACACAAGGTGTCCTCATAGCACTCATGTTACCTTCCCACTTGGCAAAACTCTGCCAGGCAAGGCGGGCCTGTCCATTTTTTTTTTTTTTTTTTTTTTTAGTGGAAGAACCTAAAGCTCCAGAAGGTAGGCTATTGTGTCCAAGGTCACACAGCTAGTTAGCAGAGAGGGCCCTAAGTCTGTCACCAAAGATGCCTGTCCCAGGCAGAGGCCCACGGTCGCGCTCCACGCTCTGCCAGCAGAAAGTGCTGGACCACTAAGACGCTAAAGCGGTCAGAGCTCCCACACTGCCCTCCACGCGCTGGGGTGTGTGAGGTGCAGTCCTGGGCTTGAATGTGAAATGCAGCAAGAATCCCACAAACAGGCAGACCATGCAGAAAGTCGCGAGCCTTGGGGAGAACCCACTGCAGGGGACAGAGCACAGACACGGCTGGCATAGCCTGCGCTGACCTCAAATCAGACAAATCCTGAACTCTCCAAGACAGCGGCACCTCCATCCTGGCTGTGCCGGGAAAAGTTCGAAGTAAAGGGAAGGAAGCCCAGCGCAGGTGTGAGAGCCCTGGGAGAGAAAGGCTAAAGGGGTCAGCAGCTCCCTGGCACACATCACCTCCCCCAGACATCACACTTGGCACGCTCTGACATGGAGGACCACTGCTTCAGGGCGAGAGGCAGTGCCAGACTCACTCCCCATTCTCCCAGGCTTCTGGGGCCAAACACACAGGCCGTTCCTCAGAGAAATTGCAAAAGAAGTTCAGATGATCAGGGGTCATGGGGTGCTCAGAAGGAAAAATGCCTGCTTCTTCAAGAACTACACATCTGATGCTGAAAAGGGGTGGGGGGGTACCTTAATAACCAGAGTCTCTAACAATCACCCAGCACGGCAAAGACGCAGGGGCCAAAGCAGAGAGAACCGAGGGGCGTGGTCCTTACCCAGCCGCCGTTCTCCTGGATCCAAGGCTCCAAGTGGTCATTCAGGTAAGTGGCCATCCACGCTGCGATCCGACTCACCAAGACCTGCATCTCCTTGTCCACGCTCTCCACACACAGTGCCCCGCCGAAGGAGAAAAAGGCCACGATGCGACCCCAGTTGACCCCATCACGGAAGAGTTCGTTGACGACTTGCTCAAAGCTCTGATACGCTGTCCCTGGGGTGATGTGCAGTTGGGACGTCAGATCGCTGAATGCCCGCCGGTACCTCAGTTCAAATTCATCCCCTGCCTCTCTGAGAGCTTGTTTCACCGCTGACATAGGGATCACCTCCCGGGCATCCAAGCTGCTGCTAGGGCCCGTGGCTCCATTCAGCGCAGGGCTGTCCGCCGGGTGCCAGGCCGGGGTGCCATTGAGGGTGCTGGGGGTCTCCATCTCTGGTTCAATCCCTTCTGGGGCCTCAGTCCTGGTGTCTTCCACATCACTGAACTGGCTCCAGCTGTATCCTTTCTGTGACAGCTTGTAGGAGAGAAAGTCAACCACCAGCTCCCGGTTACTCTGAGACATTTTTATAACAGGGATGGGCTCAACCAGTCCATTGTCCAAAACACCTCCTTACTCACGGGGTCTTGTCTCTGTGGAGGGATTGTCTTCTAAGACCCAAAGCCAAGATGAGGTTCTGAAGGGAGAGAAAGAGCTTCAGGGGAAATAAAATTCGTAGGTATGCCAATGACCCCCACAATATCCCACTCCCCCTTCCAGGTACCAGAATCCGGCCCTTCGCCGCACCTAGGAAGGTGCCGGTGGAGGTTCCACCAGACTTCAACCAAGTCAGATTGAAAGCACGAGTAGATTGAATCATCGCCTCCCCTGCCGGCCCATTTTTATCCCAAGCCACCCCTTTTTCTCTGAAATGCCTTCCTCGGAAAGTCACCCCGAAGCGCAGTTCCCCTCGTCGCCCCCGCACCACCTACATTCAATTCTGTGTAAGCCGGCGACAGCAGGCAGGTGCAGCCCCCTGGAAGATCTTTTGTATCATAGGTCGGGAGAGAGGAGGCGGCGGCAGGCCAGGATGCCGGTAACTCAGCCGGCCTCGCGGCAGCTGGCGAACCAGAAACAAACAGCTCCTGCCGGAGGGATCATGCGACCCGGCAGGCTGGGAGCCCGGGAGGCAACACAGGAATTGCGAAGCTCAGGAACCAGTCCCCTGGCTGGCTTGCTCCTCCATCGCCGGGATCCGGGGCGGCCGCTCGGCTCCGCACCCGCGGCCTCTAGCCACCGGGAGCCCAGCCCCCTCGCTCTTGCACGCCCCTTGGCTCTCCGCCTCCTACTGGGAGCCCGGAGAACTCTCCCGGAGGTGGCTGGTGTAGGCTTAAGGAGCTTTTTTTTTTCTTGCTTTTTTTTTTTTTTCTATTCCCTTCTATTTAAGTACCTGCCCGAAACCCTGAAGGGACTTCTCAATGAGGCTCAAGGTTTCGATGAGGGACATGAATAGGACTTAACAGCCCCCGCTCTGCGATCTGACTTGGGGAAGGCCACCCCCGGGCTTTTCCGGGAGGCTAAAGGCCGGAGACCCCCTACGAGCGCCGCTGATTTTCCTTGAATTCCCCAAAGGCCCAGAACCTGGCGGTGGGGGGATTGCCGGGTCCTCCATTCCCCACCCGGATACAATGGCCGCCGGCGCCCTGCACAAAGACGGGGTGAGGGGGAGGCGCTGGGGCCTCTCCTCGGGTCGGGGAAAGAGGGGTCGAGGCCTGCCTGTCCCCCGCCCCCTCCACGGCTGAGACCACGTTTTCCTAGGGACAGGCCCCAGGCGGCTTTGGGGAGCCCCCGAGGGCCAGGGGCTACACGTCTCGGGAGCCCCGGCTGGGTGGGCTGCGGCCTGGCGGCTTCTGCTAAACTAGGCCGGGTACCCGCCGAGCCACCGCCCTGTTGCTAGGCAACCACCCTCCCTCAGGGGCGCCCCCGAGACCTTTCAGGAAGGAGGAGTCCAGCGCCCGGCGGCCCTCCCCCGGCGTAGCCAATCGGAGAGCCCAGTCGGCACGCAAGCGGGACGGCGAAGGTTCCCATTGGGCGTCGTGCGCGTCACACAGAGAGTAGGCGGTGCTCTCACCTGCGAGCCCCAGGAGCCGTGGGGGGCCACATCCCCCTTCATCGGCCGGGTGGTTTCCAGACTCGAGGGTTCTTGGCTGCCGAGTTCCGTGGCGCGGACCCCGGGCCGGCCTACCTGGCTGACGCGGCTCTCGCGGTCTCTTCTCCAACCAGCCGGCCTCAGTTTCCCTCGAAGAGACCGGGGGAACTTGCAAGCTCAGTCACTTCCGGTGCTGCGGCAGCGCGCGCGAGCCCGAGACGCACGGGGAGTGCGCGCCTCAAGTGACGGGCGTGGAGACCTGGGTGAGAGCGCCCCCTGGTGGCAGGTCTGGAGAAATAGAAGATGTACAGAGTCTGGAACGTCTCTGGTTCACCTGTCGGTTCATCGTGACATCTGTCAGTTGACATCACAAATGCGTTGGGGCTCAGCGCAGTGAATTCCACTCAGCAGTAAGGATTCTAGTTCTGCCGGTTGGGGAGGTTTCTCAGATTCTCTGCGTCTCAATTTCCTCGAATGGAAGATGGGGTAAAGGGCACATGCCAACCCTCCCCCTCAGTGTAAAGAGTATTACTATTATTGGGCATTCTGACCTTTCCACTTCCGATCCAGCTCCTGCTAATGCACCTGGGAAGGCAGCGGAAGATGGCTCAGGTCCTTGGACCCCTGAACCCACTATAGACATCTGGAGGAAGCCCCTGGCCCCCCGACTTTGGCCTGGCCGTGTCCTGGCTTTTGGGGCTATTTGAGGTGTGAACCAGTGAATGGAAAACCTCTCTCTGACTCCTTTCAAATAAATAAATATGTTTTAATAGTTACTTTTTGATTTAGGACTTTTTAAAAAAGATTTATTTTATTTGGGGCTGGCGCTGTGGCTCAGTAGGCTAATTGTCAACCTTTAAGTGCTCATAAGGGTGCCGGTCTATGTCCCAGCTGCTCCACTTCCGGTCCTGTTCCCTGCTTATGGCATATGAAAGCAGCAGAGGATGGTACAAGTTCTTGGGACCCTGTACCCGCGTGGGAGACTTGAAGAAGCTCCTGGCTCCTGGCTTCAGATTGGATAGCTCCAGCTGTTCTGGTAATTTGGGGAGTGAACTAGTGAATGCAGGATCTCTCTTCTTCTGTCTGTGAAATCTGCCTTTACAATAAAACTAAATCTTTTTTTTTAAAAAAAGATGCTGGCTTAGTCACCAATGTCCCGTGTCGGAGTGTTGGATTCATTCCCACCTCTGGCTTCTGCCTTCAGCTGCTGGCTAGCGTGAGCCTTCGAGCCACGTGGGGACCCGGCCTGAATTTCCAGCTCCTAGCCTCTCTCCCGACCCAGTCTTGGCTGCTGCGTGCATAAGGGGAAGTGAACCTATATTCTCTGTCTCTGCAGGCCTCTCAAGTAAATTAAAAAATCTGTAAGATAGACATACAGAAGTAGTGAAAATTGTGAGATACAAAAGAACATAGAATGAAACACGAAGTGCTTTTCTATCCTACTTTCAATGTCTAACTGTCCTGATCGAAATCTTTTATTTTTTTTTAACTCAGGGTTATGTGGAATGACGAAAAGACAGAGAGAGAGAGAGAGATAATCTCCCATTCCTGGTTCATTCCCCATATGGCCACAGCGGGTGGGACGTCCAGGCCTGGGCCAGACTGAAGGCGGGAGTTTCCTGTAGGTCTGCCACTACTTGAGTGACAGGGTTCTAAGTGCTTGGAACATCTACTGTTGCTTTCCCAAGTACATTCAGCAGGGAGCTGGATCAGAAGTTGAGCAGCTTGGGCACAGCACGGTGGCCTAGCGGCTAAAGTCCTCGCCTTGAACACGCCAGCATCCCATATGGGCACAGGTTCTAATCCTAGCAGCTCCACTTCCCACCCAGCTCCCTGCTTGTGGCCTGGGAAAGCGGTCGAGGACGGCCCAAAGCCTTGGGACCCTGCACCCGCGTGGGAGACCCGGAAGACATTTCCTGGCTCCTGGCTTTGGATCGGCTCAGCACCAGCCGTTGCGCTCACTTGGGGAGTGAATCATCAGACAGAAGATCTTCCTCTCTGTCTCTCTTCCTCTCTGTATATCTGACTTTGTAATAAAAATAAATAAATCTTAAAACAAAAAAAAAGAAGTGGAGCAGCTGGGACTCATTGGTGTCCATATGATATGCTGGTGCTGCAGGCTGTGGCTTAACTCATTATACCACAATGCCAGCCCCAAAATCATTTGTTTTCTTCCTCTTCTTCCTCTTCCTCTGCTTCTTTTAAAGATTTATTTGGTCTTTAATTGGAAAATCAGATTTACAGAGAGAAGGAAAGATAGAAAGAATTTACAGAGAGAAGGAAAGACAGAAAGATCTTCTATCTGCTGATTCACTCCCCAAGTGACCACAATGGCCAAAGCTGAACCAATCTGAAGCCAGGAGCCAGGAACTTCCTCCAGGTCTCCCACGCGGGTGCAGGGTCCCAAGGCTTTGGGTCATCCTTGATTGCGTTCCTAGGCCACAAACAGGGAGCTGGATGGTAAGTAGAGCAGCTGGGACATGAACTGGTGGCCATATTAGATCCTGGGCATGCAAGGCAAGGACTTTGACCATTAGACTACTGCGCTGGGCCCTCAATGTCATTCTTCTTGACTTCTTTGCTGTGTAGCCTCTTAAACATGTTCACTATATTCAAAAGTTATATTTGTATTTGCAAATATTTCTATAGTGGGTCAGTAACTATGTTTTGTCCCCAATGGACTGTGCGTTTTAAGCTGACTTAATATTTAAAGTTAGTCCACTCCTTTATAAAGCTGTGCCCTTCCTCTGCGTGTGAGCCTTCAGGTAGTTTCCGAACTTTGCTGTTACATGCAGTGCTGTAACTGTGGGTTTATCTGTCAAGTAAAAATCCTTGCAAGTGAAATTACTGGGGAATAAGTTGAAGAATTTGTTTCCGTTTTTTTCTTCAGTGGATGTTGGTGAAGGGCTTTGCCCAGCGGTTGTACCGGTTTATCTACCCATCAGTCAAGTAGGAGAGAGCCTGCTTCCTGGCTTCTTGCACTGTGCAGGCTGTTGGCAGATGCTGTTTGATGGATTGATTATTTAGCTATCTGAGAGGCAGAGTTAGAGAGACATGAGGGGAGACAAAAGGGGATCTTCCATCCACCGGTTCACTCACTCGATGGTCACAATGGCTTGGGCTGGGCCAGGCTGAAGGCTCAGGAGCTCCCACAGAGGTGGCAGGGGCCCAGGCACGTGGGGCATCGTCTGCCGCCTTCCCAGGCACAGCATCAGGGAGCTGGATTGAAAGTGGAGCAGCCGGGACTCGAGCTTATGTTCCTGTCTCTGGGAGCCCAGCTCACTGCACCAGCAGGCTGGGCCCTGACTCCTCTTTCTCTGTCATCAAAGAAAGAACTTCTCCAGCTCAGAACTGTAGAAACAGTTCTCCTTTTTTGTCTAGTTTTACTCTCTTCTTACTTAGCATTTTATTTTAAAAGATTTATTTATTTTTCTTGGAAAGTCAGATTTACAGAGAGAAGAGAGACAGAGAGAAGCGCTTCCCTCTGCTGGTTCACTCCCCAAATGGCTCCAATGGCCAGAGCTGAGCTAATCTGAGGCCAGGAGCCACGAGCTTCTTCTGGGTCTCTCATGTGGGTGCAGGGTCCTAAGGACTTGGGTTGTCCTCCCCTGCTTTACCAGGCCACCAGCAGGGAGCTGGATGGGAAGTGGAGCAGTGGGAACATGAACTGGTGCCCATATAGAATCCCAGTGCTTGCAGACAAAAGATTAGCCAATTGAGCCACCTAGCCAGGTGCCATATTTAACATTTAAATCCTTATTCCTCCATAAATTCACTTTGTTGTAAGGTAGAAATCCAAATTTTTCCCCTCACATAACCTATTCATATTCCCCTACCAATCTGAGATGTCATATACCGATCAGAAACTCCCATGTCACGTGCATCCAGCCGGTTTCTGAACTTCCTGGTGTGTTCCCTGGGAAGACTCACAAGCTGGGCTACATCTGACAGACATTTCCGAAGTCCTCGGTGTCACAGTTATTCATATGTGCAGCGTATGTCATCAGCAGGGTCTGACTGTGGTGCCGGTCAATCAGCTATCACGTGGCCCCGGGCTCATGCTGTTGTCAAGTACACATCTGGTCTTCATCCCCATGACCTGGCACAGGACTCTCACAATCCTGTACACTTCCAGGGGGAGTTGACAGATGGCCGGCAGCCCTCAGTCATCGGATGACAGTTGCTGGTCACTGCAGAGACCAAGGCTGAGTGAGAGGGTTGGGACCGACAGAGGCTGAAGGCCAGGCTGTTCACGTGGTCAGCCACAGCTGTGGAGTGAAGCTCCTGTCAGAATCCGGAGGCGTGGGTTCGGGGAGCTTCTGCGGAGCTTTGAAGGGTGATGTCACAGTTAGGGTGCAGAAACCCTGTATCCTTCCACCCTACTCACACCTTATCCTAGAAGAGATGCTTTGAGGTGTTCCCCTTAACGTGGCTTGCTGCTGAGTTAGTTTACCAAACCCTGGAAAGGTGGGGCAGTGCTGCAGCAGAGCCAGTCAAGCCACTGTGGATAGTGCTGGCATCCCATATGGGCACTAACTTGAGTCCCAGCTGCCCCACTTCGATCTGGCTCCCTGCTAATGCAACTGGGAAAGCAGCGGAAGACGGCTCACCTGCAGCGTGGGGGAGACCTGGAAGAAACTCTTGGCTCCTGGCTTCAGTCTGGCCCAGCCCTGGCTGTGTGGTCATTTGGGGAGTGAGCCAGCAGATGGAAGATCTCTCTAATACAGATGTGCTTATTAAATGGAATTGTTCTTGTATGTCTGTAGGAGGACATTGTGAGCCTGGAAGGTCAGCGAGCACAGGTTTGCAGTTCATTGGACAGTATTTGCATGACAACAACCTAATGGCTACCTTTGGTATAAACAGCATGTAAATGAGAACACCTGGTGGGATATACAAAACAAAAGGAATTCCAATCAAGAGGGGGACACAGTACGGACTCTCAGTGTATAAAGTCTGATGCCCCTAATAAACTTCGGCTTTGACCCTCAGTCAGGGTCCACGCGTGTTATTATCGGCTCCGTGCACCAAGTCCGTCGCTGCGGGACGGCGACATAATGTACAGAGACGTTTTTGGCTTCACCCTTCATATCTCAGATATATCTTAGAAACATAATAAAACGCACACACAGATTTGTTCCTTATGAGGAAAATTTTAGATTTAGATTTTAGAAAGACTAGGAGATACAGGCGTATTGAAATCCCAGTACTGGAGATGTTCCCGCTCCAGTGGATGGATTATAACTATTTTTTTTCTTCATCGCTTCTGTATTTTCAAATATTAAAAATAAGAAATTATCACTTTTAAAATTTTTATTTATTCCTTTATTATTGAGACATTCATAGAGTACTGGTTCTCTCATGCATTGGTTCACAAATGCCTGCTCTAGCAGGGCCAGGCCAGGTCAAAGCCGGGCAACAGGGACTCAAGCCAGGTCCCCCAGGTACATGGCAGGGACTGACTCCTTGTGCCCTCCATCCCTGCTGCCTCCCACCATATATATCAGCAGGAGGAAGGAATCAGGTGCAGGAACTGAGGATCCAGTCGGGGTACCTTCACCACCTGACCAGCAGGCTGCCATAGAGAGCATTACTTTATAAAGGAGAAATGAAAATATGCATAGGGGTAGGTGTTTGCGTTGTGGTTAGGATGCTTGTTGAGACATCTGTGTCCCATACTGGAATGCCTGGTTTGCTTCCAACCTCTGAAACCTGTAACAAAGCATAAGGTTTCTGATTCATAGATTGCAGCATGTAGTAGAATTCTTCTGTTAAAGAATACTACCCTGGGCCTAGCGCAGTAGCCTAGTGGTTAAAGTCCTCACCTTGCAAGCACTGGGATCCATATAGGTACCAGTTCATGTCCTGGCTGCTCTACTTCCCATCCAGCTCCCTGCTTGTGACCTGGGAAAGCAGTAAAGGATGGTAAAGGCCTGGAGACCCTGCTCCTGCGAGGGAAAATTAGAAGAAGCTCCTGGCTCCTAGCTTCGGATCAGCTTAGCTCCAACCATTGCAGCCACATGAGAGTGAACCAGTAGAATGCCATGTCGATGCAGTTCACCGAGTCAGAAGTGAGCTCACCCCCAGCTTAGCACATGCTCAGTCCTTTCCCTTGCCCTTGCCTCCTTACGCAAAATGGCGCCCAGTTCAGCTCTAGGGGGCTGACTGGGCTATGAAATCCACCCTGATCTCACACTGCCCGTCTGAGATTTGCTGCTCTGTCTCTGCTCCTGGTCAAATCAAACAGACCAACAGGACGGACAGTTCTTTGTCTGGGTTCACCTCCCAAGCTCCCAGTGAAAGCCCCTTCCCACCTGGTTGCTGGTGGAGTTCAGACTGCCATGGTGGAGTATCAGTTACTGCAACGCCACACTGCTGTGCCCGTTGCTTTCCTGTGTCTGTCAGTCTCCAGGTACCCTTCTGCTGTCCTTCTGTCTTTTCCTATTTCCTGAAATATTTCCTCTCTGTTTCGTCCTGATTAAATGTTTCTCCATCTGTTTAAATGTGTCCTTACCCTATTCCGCCGTCTTGATTCTCCCAAGAGGTCTTATTTTAATCATATGTTTCACATACATTTTGAGTGATAAAAATAAAATTGTGGGGGGCCTGCCGGCATGGCCTAGCGGCTAAAGTCCTCGCCTTGAACACGTCAAAATCCCATATGGTCACTGGTTCTAATCCCGGCAACTCCACTTCCCACCCAGCTCCCTGCCTGTGGCCTGGGATGGCAGTCGAGGACGGCCCAAAGCTTTGGGACCTTGCACCCGCGTGGGAGACCCGGAAGAGGCTCCTGGATCCTGGCTTCAGATCGGCACAGCATCAGTCGTTGTGGTCACTTGGGGGGTGAATCATCAGACGGAAAATCTTCCTTTCTATGTCTTCTCCTTTCTGTATATTTGACTTTGTAATAAAAATAAATAATTTTTAAAAAAAATTGTGAGGATTAAAAATATTAAAGTGTGAAATAGTTAATTCTGGATGTGGATCAGAAGGATTATTATTCTTTTTTTACTTTTTCAAAAATTTTATGATATACAATTGCAAAGGCTCTGGGATTTCCCTTACCCCATTCCCAAATTCCCTCCCCGCCCACTGACTTCCCCCCTATATTATTACAATAATATAGTCCTTCATAAGTAGTCATAAGTCCAGCATTCTGCCATTTAAGTGTATCCTGACCCTGCGGGTACAGGCAGTGGCATCCTATTGTCAAGATATATTTAACAGTTTCATAGGGAGTCCATCTTTGATTTGGAAGTAGAGATGTATGTATTGTATCTTTTTATCTAGATATGATAGTCTCTATTACAGAGTTATTTTTAAAAAGATGTATTAATTTTTATTGGGAAGGCAGATATAGGAGGAGCGACAGAAAGGAAGATCTGTCCAATGGTTCACTCTCCAAGTGAGCGCAACGGCTGGAGCTGAGCCAATCTGAAGCCAGGAGCCAGGAGCTCTTCCAGGTCTCCCACACAGGTGCAGGGTCCCAAGGCCTTTGGCTGTCCTCGACTGCTTTCCCAGGCCACAAGCAGGGAGCTGAATGGGAAGCAGGGTTGCCAGGATTAGAACCGGTGACCATATGGGATCCTGGCGCATTCAAGGCAAAGACTTTAACCACTACGCTATTGCGCTGGGCCCTATTACACAATTACTATAAATTCCCTTAAATTAAAAGCCACAAAACAAAATCAACAACAGAAAGAAAGTTAACAAATTTACAACGCCATGAAGTTAAATAACTTCATGTTAACTTCAATGTGTCGCTGAAGAAATTAAAATAAAAATCCTTCTTGTGAGTCAGTGAAAAGGGAACTATTTTGAAGAAATGAAAATGAATGCCGGAGATGCGCCGATCTGAAGCCAGGAGCCAGGAACTTCCTCCAGGTCTCCCAAGCGGGTGCAGAATCCCAAGGCTTTGGGCCGTCCTGGACTGCTCTCCCAGGCCACAGGCAGGGATAGCCTGTGGGATGGGAAGTGGGGCAGCTGGGATAGGAACCTTTAGCATCTAGGTTGCCATTCTGTGCAGTTAGCTCTTTTTCTGTGGAAATGAGAGCAGGGTGCAGAAGGGACTAAAGGAGAACCGCCCCGTACCTCGCGCGCTGGGGTCCGTTAGGCCGAGGGTCTGGACTGCGGGAGGGGTTGGACTCCTTAAGGCTGGGGCGAGTCTACCCTGTATGTAGGAAACACCCACTGAGATGAACAAACATTCAAGGTACAACAAACGATGGCAAGAATAACTTTTAGAGTTCTCTTTTTAGGAAAACTCTACAGAGCTTCCTAGGTGGGTGCAAGCTGGGGTGTCATCTAGGCGGGCCCCCCACCTCCGCGGTGGGTACCACCTTCCCCAGATGGAGTTGGAGGAGCAGAGAGTTCTGGGCTTTGTAGTAACGTCCTCTATCAGAGTTGTTCCCAGGCGGGTTGACGTTGACCCACAAGACTACATTTCCCAGGAGGCCCTAAGGCGATTTTGTCCCTCCTCCAGACTTCCGGCGTCGCTGCGCCTTCTAGGACCAATCGGGACGCGGAGGTGGTCGGCTCCTAAGGCTGTGATTGGTGTATTCAACTAGGCTTCCTGGGTTCAAATTTTTCAACGGTACGAGGCCCGCGGCGGGCTTGCGGGAGCTGGGGTGGCTGGGCTGACGCCACTCCCGGCGAGCTGAGCTGAGGTGAGACGCGGGAGGAACCGAGGCTCGGGGCTCTCGCGGTGTCGGGACTGCTGGAGATGGCCTCGAGTGCCAGGCGGTCACGGTGCCGAGCTCGGCGGGACGGGAGTGAGGCTGGAGCGGGGCTTGGGGGCGCCGCGTCTGTCGGGAATGGAGGCCGGGAAGCGGGAGGCTGTTCTGCCTGGCTCCGCGTTCCCTTTCACGGCGAGGCAGGCGCTGTGCTTCCCGCGAGTCCCCGCGTCCAGAGAAGCGGGGTGTTTGCGTGGAGGGGGATGTGTGCACAACTGCGTATCAGAACTCATGTGAGATAGATTAATTAGATGGCGAGGAACACAATGGAGGGAGGCTTTGAAATCTCTTGGAGTTGAAAATGAATTCCGTTTTGCTCTGTTTCTTGTCTGGTTCTCGCCCCTTCCCCCCCCCCCCCCCCCGCCTTTTTTGTTGTTTGGAATCGCTGGATATGGTTGCCTTTCTGACTTCTTTGCTTAGAACGTTTGTAGACTGCAGGGAGAAGGGAAGCCTCTAGCATGGCTGGACCCCAGTTTACTGCCTCTGTCGCTTCCTTTTCTCACGTGCATTCCTGCAGAGGCGAGAAGAGCGGGTTTTTTTTTTTTTTTTTTCTTTACGATGTCGCGATTTTGTTCCCTGGTGCATCTTCACCTGTGTCCGTCCTTGGAGTTTTGCTTTGCTCGTCAGGTGTCGTCAGAAACAGGACAGTGGTAGTGAGGACGTTCTGTACTGGGAGCTGAGTGGGTGATGCCACCTGCGAGACCGCCCCCCGAATCCGATTTGAATGTTCTCGGTTGGTTTTGTTTCTACTTGGTTTTCAGTTAGCCAGTGAATGGACCTTTGAGGGTCTCCGGTGGACTCAGACTGATGTGAAATACTTGTTGGCATCCAGATATGCTTTGGGGAACCAAAACACGGATTTAAATGGACAAGCAGAACATGACAAGACTGCACCTGCGTTGTGCTTTGGCAGTTCAGAGGTGACTGAAATCGGGGGGTCGCTTTGTGCGGAGCAGGGAGGCCTACTGGCCTGGAGAACAGCGGAGTTGGATTAGACAGAGTCTCAAACAGTCGCGAGGTGTAGGGATCACTCAATATTACCACTGTCTGAATTGACTACAAAATGGCAGGTCTGGAAAACTGGATTGTATTCAGTTTTTTTTTTAAGTTCAGAATGATTTAAATAGGCTTATTTTGTCCAGCCTTATGTTGAAATCTGTTTTCCAACCTGGATAAAGTTGATTATCCTGCAGTTGTAATGCAGTTTGTCTAGGAGCAGGGATTGTTCAGGCAGTGGGGAAAGCTATGCTCTGTATCCCCTGTGGGCTTGTCTCCTTTTCCGGATCTCCTTATTTTTTTTTGGAATTGCTGTGCCAGAAAGCAGGAGGGATCTAAAGACTGGGGCCGACCTGGTTCTCTTTGCCATGGATAGCGATGTTAGGGAGCAAGAATTAGCGGCCCGGAGAGTCAAGCGCCAAGGTAGCCTGTGGATACAGATGTGTTTGACACAGAGATGAGCAGCTCCAGAGCCTGCAGAAAAAAGGATGGAGAAGTGGAGTAAGATTCTGTTTTTGTTTGCATAAGGAAATTTGATAAAAGAGAAAGACGTTAAATATTAACAAGGAAGGCATAACATTAAATGCAGTAGGTTACTTTGGAAATTTAAAAGAAATAATATTGTACTTTTTTTTTTTTTTTGCAGAAGAGGATGATAGAAGTTTATATTTTTGAGAGCCTATTATTGTTTTGATGTTTGAATAGAAGTACTCACTACCACCCCTGGGTGTCAGTGTTCCTGAACTGCAGGCGTTGGGAGGATGGGAGTCAGGTCAGAAACCAGGACACTGATGTGCACTTTACAGAGGAAGCAAAGCTTCGGCCTGCAGCAGTGGTCGCTGCGGGGGTCTGGCCTGCAGGGAGCTCTGTGCTGCTGGACTCTTAGGGTCGCCCTGTGCTGCCTAGCATGGCTGGCCTACGCCTTTCCTGCCTCTTCCTGGTCCTCAGGAATCCTTTTACTGTGGAGAAGTCCAGTCTGTCCCGTTGACGTACTGCTGCTGCTTGATAAGAGCTATCTGTTAGACTTCACGATTTTAGAAAAGAGATAAGTTTGTACGGCAACATTGAGCTAAATCCTGGATGATTTTTTTTTTTTTTTTAAGATTTATTTATTTTTATTAGAAAGGCAGGTATAGGGCCCGGCGCGGTGGCGCAAGTGGTTAAGTCCTCGCCTTGCACGCCCGGGATCCCATATGGGCGCCGGTTCTAATCCCGGCAGCCCCGCTTCCCTTCCAGCTCCCTGCCTGTGGCCTGGGAAAGCAGTCGAGGACGGCCCAAAGCTTTGGGACCCTGCACCCGCGTGGGAGACCCGGAAGAGGCTCCTGGCTTCGGATCGGCATAGTATCGGCCCGTTGCGCTCGCTTGGGGAGTGAATCATCGGATGGAAGATCTTCCTCTCTGTCTCTCCTCTCTGTATATCCGCCTTTCCAATAAAAAATAATAAAAATAAATCTTTAACAAAAAAAAAAAAAAAAATTTACAAAAAATTCAATAAAAACATCTACTATAGAAAGGCAGGTATACAGAGAGGAGGAGAGACAGAGAGGAAGATCTTCTGTCCAATGATTCACTCCCCAAGTGGCTGGCGGCAATGGCTGGTGCCGAGCTGATCCAAAGCCAGGAGCCTCCTCCGGGTCTCCCACGCAGGTGCAGGGTCCCAGGGCCTGGATTGTCCCCGACTGTCCTCCCAGGCCACAAGCAGGGAGCTGGATGGGAAGCGGGATAGCCGGGGTTAGAACCAGCGCCTATATGGGATTCTGGCGCTTCAAAGGTGAGGACTTTAACCACTATGCTATCATGCCAAGCCCAAGTCTTGGATGATTTAAGCCACAGGTCAGGCTGTTTGTGAAGGAGTAGGGGGGATTAATACAGCAACATTGTGAGTGTTCAGACAACTTTTTTTTAAAAAAGATTTATTTTTTATTGGAAAGGCAGATATCCAGAGAAAAGGAGCTAGAAAAATCTTCTGTCTGCTGGTTCACTCTCCAGGGGGTCAAGTGGCTGGAGCTAAGCCTTTCTGCACTTG
Source organism: Ochotona curzoniae (assembly GCF_017591425.1). Taxonomy (NCBI): domain Eukaryota; kingdom Metazoa; phylum Chordata; class Mammalia; order Lagomorpha; family Ochotonidae; genus Ochotona; species Ochotona curzoniae. Next base: position 15,967,574 of record NW_024465894.1, on the reverse strand, counting down.
GTCTTAGCCAAAAGGCTGAGAAGCAATGCTAAGCCTCTGAAGCCAGAAGCCAGGAGTTTCTTCTAGGTCTCCCACACAGGTGCAGGGTCCCAAGGCTTTGAGCCATCCTCGACTGCTTTCCCAGGCCACAAGCAGGGAGCTGGATGGGAAGTGGAGCAGCCTGTTCTGTACTTGCAGAGTGCCCTCTGTGAGTGGCCTGTTGCAGCCGGGATCCCCCAGGATTGTGATTTGTACTGCCCTACAGTCGGTGCCCATATGGGATCCTGATACTTGCAAAGGGGGATTTAGCCACTGAGCCGTTGTGCCGGATTCCAGAATGCATGTTTTTAAAAGACCTTGGATTGGGCTCGGTGCGAGAGTGTAGTGGTTAAAGTCCTCGCCTTGCATGCACACCCGGGATCCTGTATGGGCGCCGGTTCTAATCCCGGCAGCCCTGCTTCCTTCCCATCCAGCTCCCTGCTTTGTGACCTGAGACAACAGTTGAGGACGACCCAAATCCTTGGGACCCTGCACCTGTGTGGGAGACCTGGAAGAGCTGGCTCCTGGCTTCAGATTGGCTCAGCTCCAGCTGTTGCAGTCACTTGGAGAGATGGAAGATCTTCCTCTCTGTCTCTCCTCTCTGTATATCCGCCTTTCCAATAAAAATAAATAAATCTTAAAAAAAAAAAAAGACTTTCGATACATGATGCCAGGTTTGGCATGTGGAGATTATGTTGGTTTACACACCCACTGAGTAGCATATATTCACATGGACCAAAAAATATATATATTCTTAAAATAGATAATATATTCATACAGTAGAAAATCAAATAACATAAAAATTACAGTGAGAAAAATCTTCCTTTAAGCTTGTCACCATCTGCCTGTCTTCCCATTGCCACTTCAATAAATACTTTTAGTAAATTTTTGGGTTCTTGTTTGCACGTATTTCCCAAAGCAGATACTTTTTGAGGGCACTATTTCTGCAAGTCAGAAATGATTGTCATTTGACTAGAATTGTAACCTCATAGCCATGTACCCTTACAGACTCTTAGCTGCTTACTATTGGGGTAGCAGAAAACATCAGGACATGACAAGTGTTCATTTTGTATATATCTTACTTATTTGAAATGTACAATTAGAAAGAGGGTGAGGGCCCCGCATGGTGGCCTAGCAGCTTGAACGCCCTGGGATCCCATATGGGCACCGGTTCTAATCCCAGCAACTCCACTTCCCATCCAGCTCCCTGCTTTTGGCCTGGGAAAGCAGTTGAGGATGGCCCAAAGCCTTGGGACCCTGCACCCATGTGGAAGACCTGGAGGAAGTTCCTGGTACCTGGCTTCAGATTGGCATAGCACTGGCCGTTGCGGTCACTTGGGGAGTGAATCATCAGATGGAAGATCTTTCTCTCTGCCTCTTCTCTCTGTGTAATTGACTTTCCAATTAAAAACATAAAAGTAATTCTTAAAAAAAAAAAAAAAGAGAAACAGAGGGGAGACATAGCACTTATGTCTACTGGTTCACTCAGCAGGCGGCTGCCATGGCTAGGCAGGGCTGGGCCAGGCTGGAGGCTGGAGCTTCTTACGGGTGCCGCACTTCATTCCAGATGTGTTAGGAAGCTGGATTGGAAGTGGGGCAACTGGGACAGGCACTGGCACCCCTATGGGATGCCACTAAGGTGCTGGCTTTGCTAGCTACCATAATGCTGGCCTCATTTGTAACGGTTTAGAAAGGAAAACGTGAACCTCACAAGTCTGGGAGAGAAATGGTTGAAAAATATACTTAAGGTTTCTGTATAGTAATGAATCAGAACCAGTATCTATGAGTGCTGTGTTAACTTCTGAGATTTGGATAGTGAGAAATTATCATTGCATTTTAAATTGGCCCAATTTAGGAGACTTCATGGATCTTTTTCCGTAAGCAGATCGAGTTTCACTTAAAAGTTAGCAAAGGTAAGTGTGGAAACACTAAGTCCATTAAACTTTTCTCAGACTTAGTTTGTGACTTTGATTAAGAGTTAGAGTTGCACACTGGATTAAGTTCCCATCTACTGCCTCCTGCTAATCCCTTATGCAGAAGGAAAAATGTAGGTGTTTTCTCCATGGGGAAGATGAAAATAACTCAACTGTGTTTTACTTGTGGTACTGTAATAGGATCTCCTCTGTCTTCTGAAAGGGAAGAGCGTGTCCCTGAAGAATGGCATTGCCTGGGATGGGACTGTGCTCACCGTGCTTTCCATGAAGTTTGACTTGTGTTTATTCGGTTCCATTGCCAGTCGTTGAACTCTTGATTTCCCCTCTAGCAGAAAAGGGCAAGGCACCGCTCACAGACTGGGAAATAGGGTGATTGAGAACATCCATCACCCCAAAGTCTTTGTTTTGCTAGGAATTGCTTGTCCACTATTTCAGGCCTGCTCAGAATGCGCCCTCTGTAGCAGTCCCTTGCCCCCTTTGAGTACGCACCTTCTGATTTATAGAGCTTGTCAAGGCCAGTTATTTTTGGTTTGAAAGTGAAGAGAGGTAGGAGGCAATGGAGGTTTTTTCAGTTGAATGTGGAAATAGGTTACATTGCTACTTCTGTAACCCTGCCTGTACTTCTCCCCACTGATTCTGCCTTTTCCCTCAGAAGAAATCCCCGACATTCATTTTTAAGCATAGAATTCCCCAGGGCTCCCTCTATCGTTTAGGTGTCACTTCCATCTGAGGGCGTCTGTGCCCGCCTCTCCACAGGCTCTGTACTTGCAGAGTGCCCTCTGTGAGTGGCCTGTTGCAGCTGGGATCCCCCAGGATTGTGATTGTACTGCCCTACAAGGAGGAAGCACAGGAGTCTGTAGATGTCCTTTCTGGCCTTGCTTTTTGAAAGTAAAAATGGGCTGTGTATTTGGATGAGGGGCCCTTGGAAGAGATGGTTTGAAAGGAACCTCACTGGCTCCTGGCCTGTGGGATAGGTCTTTTGCTTGGGTCCGTTGTAGGATTGCTTGTCATTAATAGCCGTTTTTGCTGCTTAGAATGTTTCTGGTTTTAGAGGAATTGGAGCTGTGGTCGATCCAGAGGCTTGTGAAATGAGAAGCCGAGTCCCTGCTTGGCAGCTTGATTGGTTTGGGGGAACGTGGTTGACGCAGGTGCTTTTTTTTTTTCCCTCGGTGTGACCTGTTGACAGAAATTCAATCTTGATGAAGGGGTACAGGAAGGCTTCCAGTTCCAGCCATGCCTGGGGTGCTCTCACTTAGGCTGTTGCCTTTGGCTCTAGGATCTCCCATCTCCTAGTAGGCTTTGTGGACCTTAATTTTTGGTCTACATGTCCCAATATTTATTTTTTTGTGGGATAAGTAATATTGTGAAAGTGGCTTTGTCGCTGTCCCGCAGCGATGGACTTGGTGCACGGAGCCGACAATAACACGCGTGGACTCTGATGGTCAAAGCCGAAGTTTATTAGGGGCATCAGACTTTATACACTGAGAGTCCATACTGTGTCCCTCTCTTGATTGGAATTCCTTTTGTTTTGTATATCCCACCAGGTGTTCTCATTTACATGCTGTTTATACCAAAGGTAGCCATTAGGTTGTTGTCATGCAAATACTGTCCAATGAACTGCAAACCTGTGCTCGCTGACCTTCCAGGCTCACAACGTCCTCCTACATGGCTTGATCTAATAAATTCATTTGGTTTTCTCCGCGTTCTGCTGTCAGTCCTCCCTGAAGGAGATGTCACACTGCTCAATGGGTAGTGTTTGCTTTCCTGCTTATTTTTATCACTGAGGGGAATCTCATGAGTTGGCTCTATTAGATCAAAACCTCTCAAAACAAGATTTTTTCTTTTAATTAAAGTTTTTATTTATTAATTTGTTGTAACACATTGTTTTTTTAAAGATTTGTTTATTTTACCTGGAAAATCAGAGTTGCAGAGAGAGGGAAAAACAGAATTCTTCCATCTGCTGGTTCATTCCTCAAGGTGGAATGGCCAGAGCTGAGCCGATCTGAAACCAGGAGCCAAGGACTTCTTTCTATTTATTTATTTATTCATTCATTAGTTTATTAATTTATTTATTTTTAAAAGATTTATTTATTTTTATTGGAAGGGTGGACATACAGAGAAGAGGAGAGACAGAGAGGAAGATCTTCTGTATGATGGTTCACTTGCCAAGTGACTGCAGCGGCTGGAGCTGATCCAATCCAAAGCCAGGAGCCAGTAGCTCTGGGCCCCATTCATTTATTTTTATTGCGAAGTCAGGTATACAGAGTGTAGGAGACACAGAGAAATATCTTCCATCCAATAATTCACTCCCCAAGTGACTGCAATGGCCGGTGCTGCGCTGGTCCGAAGCCAGGAGCCCAGATCCTCTTCCAGTTCTTCCACACAGTTGCAGGGTCCCAAGACTTTGGGCCATCCTCAACTGCTTTCCCAGGCCACAAGCAGGGAGCTGGATGGGAAGTGGAGCCACTGGGAAAAGAACTGGTGCCCATATGGGATCCCAGTGTGTTCAAGGCAAGGACTCCAGTCGCCAGGCCATGGTGCCAGGCCCAAGGATTTCTTTCAGGTCTCCTACATGGGTGTGGAAGCCCCCGGGACTAGGGCCATTCTGAGTTGCCTTTCCAGCCCACAAGCAGGGAGTTGTATGGGACGTGGAGCTGTTGGGACTTGAACCCCTTTGGGATGCTGCTGCCGCAGAGAGAGGCTTAGCTTGTAGTCCCTTACTTATTAATCTAAAAGAGTGAAAGAGGTGGAGAGGCTGATATTTCATCTTTGGGGTCATTTCCCACAATTACTGATTTTGGTGCAGGCTGAAACCAGGAGCCCAGGACTTCATCTGAGTCTTCCACAAGTGTAATTGGGGCAAAGCACTTGGGCCATGTTTTTCTGCACTCCTGGGAGCATTAGCAGGGAGTTATCTCAGAAGCAGAGCAGCTGGGGCTTTTACTGCCACACTGATATGGGATGACAGTATTGCAAGTGGTGGCTTAACCTACTTTACCACAATATCAGCTTCTCTCGAAAGGTGCGTTATTTTTTTTTAAATGCATCAAGTTTGAGAATGTTTTTACTTTTAAAGTTTAACTTTAAAACAATTAGTTAAAAGTTAGATGTACTTTGATTTTCATTTTTTTGTGCTTTGCCTCCAGCTTGGAACATAGTCCTGATGATGATGAAACTCCTTTTTGTAATTTCTTTTACTCAAGAATATCTATTGAAAGTCTTCACTAACCTCTAACATAGAACAAACACTTTGTGTGCAAAAATAGTCTTCTAGAAAAAAAAGTTAGGGCCTGGCGTGGTAACCTAGTAGTTAAGTCCTTACCTTGCACGCATTGGGATCCCATATGGGCACCAGTTCTAATCCTGGCAGCTCCACTTCCCATCCAGCTCCCTGCCTGTGGGCTGGGAAAGCAGTTGGTCAGCCCAAAGCCTTGGGATTCTGCACTTGTGTGGGAGACCTGGGGGAAGCTCCTGGTTCCTGGCCTTGGATTAACTCAGCCTTGGCTGCTGCTTCATCTGGCAATGTAGCTTCGTAATCAGAAAAAAAGAAGATAAGATGTGAGGAGGACTTGAATTGAAACACTTTCCAGCTGTTTTCAGCAGCATGCTTTGATGGAGTGATTTTTAAGAAGTGAAGCGGGTTAGCTGCATTTTCGCATTCCTTCCTCTCCCTCCCCCAGCCTTACTTGTCTTCATAGCTTTCCTTTCTGGGAAGTATTCCCAGTGACCCGGCTTAGCAGTAAGATCATGGGAATCCAAGATTTTCCCATGTCTTCCAGCGTGTTTGCTTACAAAGGCAGGGAAAGTTGCACTAAGGGAATTTTTTAAGCAGTGTCACTCACTTCACTGTCATTCTTTTGAATAGAAACGCGGTCAAGGAATAGAAGCATCAGAGGTCAAGTGGCAGTGATAATGCCCTCTGGCAGTGTCTTTGATAGCACCTGAAATGCCTTGTCATTTGTATATGGCAAGTAGGAAGGCAGGCAGAGTGATCTGCCCATTGTCGTACATGTAGTAAATGTCAGGGCTGGGATTCTGGACTTCTGTGTTTCACTGTTTTTGATGTAACAGAAAATGTTTTGTATACAAAAGTGATTTTAAAAAAAGGTTAGTTTATTTGAAAGGCAGAGTTACAGAAAGGAGACAGATTTTCTTTCTTCTGGTGTTTCACATCTTTTTTTTTTTAAAGATTTATTTATTGGAAAGTCAGATATACAGAGAGGAGGAGAGACAGAGAGGAAGATCTTCCGTCTGATGATTCACTCTCCAAGTGACCGCAACGGCTGGTGCTGTGCCGATCCAAAGCCAGGAGCCAGGAGCCTCCTCCGGGTCTCCCACACGGGTGCAGGGTCCCAAAGCTTTGGGCCATCCTCGACTGCCCTCCCAGGCCGCAAGCAGGGAGCTAGATGGGAAGTGGAGTTGCTGGGATTAGAACTGGCACCCATATGGGATCCTGGTGCTCTCAAGGTGAGGACTTTAGCTGCTAGGCCACACTGCAGGGCTTTGGTGCTTCACATCTTAAAGGGCTACAGTGACCAGCATCAAAGAAGGCTGGAGATACGTAACCGCTGAACAGGGCCCAGTGATGCCAAGGCCTGTGGAGTCCGCTCATGGACACCGGGGCCTGCTGCAGTTCTAGCTATTTTATCTGCCTTCAAAGAGAATGAAAGGAAAAGGGCCAGAGCAAGAGCTGTGGCTGTATCAGCAACATAAGGATTTTCACATATGACGTGCATTTGAGTGTATTTAGTGTACTTGATGATGTTCAATAAAAAACGTTTAATCATACTTGTGTTAACCTTCTGCTTTTCTTTATACTTAATGGGTTATACTGTATACTTTGAATACTGTGTACTGTCCCCTCTTATTTTTAGGGTGTAATTTGACCTGAGCTCTGTGTAGATTTTTGTAGGTTCCTTTGTACATGGGCCTCAATCTAGTTTTTGTGAGATGATGTAGTCTTATCTCAATATTACTGAGAGATGAGCATGCTATCGTCAAGCCTGCAGTTTGTGACTCCTAGCAAATACTCACTAGAGTTTCTCTTGTGAATAATGACAGTGGAAATGAGGGATACTGAAACATTTAGAGTGGAAGTAAGAAGGAATGCATTTAAGACAAAAGACTATAGAGAATGAATCTGTTTCAAAATAAGTATAGTTCTATTTTCTATGCAGATAGAGGCCGTTACTATATTAACATGCTTCTCCAGTTCACAAGGACAGAGGGCAGAAGGGTGTGGAAAAGAGCGTTGTCCTGAAGTTAGAAGCAGTTCTGGATAGAGCTGTCCTGACGTAACTGCGATACTGGGCAAGCATTTAATCTTTGATCCTCAGCCTCCTCTTCTTGGATGGGGATAAAAATGGCCTCTGTACAGGACTATGTAAGCATTAGAAGTAGTCCGTATTTAGTACTTCATAGAGCTGGTATAATAAGCACCTCTGGTTATTTTTATTTATTTATTTATTTATTTTACCATTATTGGTATTATTGTGATCTTGGAATACTCGTTTTTGCTTTAATTAATCTTTACATGTAAAGTGCAAAAGCTTCTGAAATGTTACTTAGAACATTGTTCAATAGGTGTTTGTGGAATTGTGCCTTTAGGGATTTCATGGAAGACACCCTGGGAAGGTGAAGTTTTCTGGTATATAGATTGAAGCAAATGTTTGTTACAACAGCTGTTTCTGAGATGTGTAAGACCCAGAAGTAATGATCCACTTAACTGCAAGAAGCTAATGAAGTGCTGGCTGAAACATTGAGCAGCCTGTTGCTTGGGTGTAACTAACCTGTAGTGATGTTGTAGTTTAGAGGTGTGAGTGCTGTGTTGGTGCCCAGAGCTGATGAGACTTTTGGAAACCAGTAGACTCCTCTAGTTGGGGAAGTAAGCTTTTTGTTTGGTTGGTTGTTTTTTTGTGTGTGTGATTCTAAGATTTATTTATCTGAAAGTAAGAGAGAGGTTTCCACCCACTGGTTCACTCCTCTAGTGGCTGAAATCGCCATGACTGAGCCTTGCTGAAGCCAAGAGCTTCACCTGTGTTTCCCATGTGGGTGGCAGGGACTCACTGCTGCTTTAGGGAGCTGGATTGTGGGTGGAGCTGCCAGGACACAAACAGATGCAGCTCTACTTACAGGTGGCAGCTTTTTCATTATGCCACACTGTTGACCTCATGAGTATTTTTTGAAAATCAGAGTTATAGTGAGAAATATCTTCCATGCATTAATTCACTGCTCAAAAGGCCATAGCAGCAAGGGGCTTTGCCAGGCCAGTAGCCCAGAGTTTCTGTGCTTTGCACATAGGTGCAAGGGCCCAAGGACTTGGGCCTTCTTTTATTGCTTTCCAGGTGTTTTAGTGGGGTTCTGTATCAGAAGTAGAGCAGTGGGACATGAACCAGCATCCGTATGGGATGCCTGCATTTCACAAAGTAGTTTAACCCAGTAAGTCATGGCACTGGCCCCAGGTATTCTCTTGAAGAGCAGTTCCACCTGTTTTTTTTTAGAATTTTTCTTTTCTTTTTTTGAAGGTTTATTTTTATTTGAAGGGCATGGTTACAAAGAGGAGAGACACAGATCTTCCAACTGCTGATTCATTCCACAGATGGCTGCAATGGCTGGAGCTGGGCTGATCTGAAGCCAGAAGCTTCTTCCAAGTTTCTCTTGTGGGTTTAGTGGCCCAGAGATCTCCTGGTGCTTTCCTAGGCCACGATCAGGGAGCTGGATTGAAAGCAGAGCAACCGGGAATTAATGCCCATATGGGGCCTAGCTTGCTATGCTTCAGTGTCAGCCCCTTAGGAAGAAGAAATTTAGCTTCAAGGATGTTCTAGAAGTATCATTAAAGTGAGAACACTGAAAGTCTAAAAAATATGGATAAATATTTCTGGCACATCCATTATTTAAATGCTTTGGTTAGAAGTAGATGCAGTGAGTAATATCTGTTCTTAAGGAGAGAGATTTACATAGTTAATATAATTGAATGGGGCTCGGCACAATGACTCCATCCATGGCTAAATCCTCACCTTGCAAGTGCCAGGATTCCATATGGCCTCCAGTTGATGTTCCTGCTGCTCTCGTTCAGCTCCCTGCCTGTGGCCCGGGAAAGCAGTCGAGTACAGCACAAAGCCTTGGGACCCTGCACCAGTGTGGGAGACCTGGAAGAGGTTCCTGGCTTCGGTTGGCTCAGCTTCGTCCATTGCTGCCCCTTATATTCCTTCTCTCTATAAATCTGCCTTTCCAATAAAAATAAATAAATAAATGCTTTTTAAAAAACTGGATGATGTTGTAGAAGAGATTGGAAAAAAAAAGCACTGTAGATTTGGAAGGACTATTACATACTGCAGGTAGAAATTGGGTTTCTAGTTTTAGACATGTTTACTTTAAGGAGTATCTTCAAGTTATACCATCCTCAAAAAATGGTAACTTTTAGATTTATTTGACAAAATAAGACATACTGTTGTATTGATTTTCAAAATTACAAATGTTATAGTAAAATGAAACTAATTGTTAAGGAATCAAAAGTATAATATTTAACTAAGTTTCTGAACCATTTCTTTCCTAGAAGGTGACCTATTGGGAGAATTGATACAAATTCTGGGAAAAATCCGCTCTTCTGCACTAAGAGAACAATGTCGCATGTTAAAACTTCTTACACCTTTGACGCTCCCACCGAGTTCATCAATTTTACATCTTTGGATGATGAGGAAGATAGTGAAAATGTAGATTTGTGGTTTGGTAAGTGTCATTTTTTGAGGCCCTTGTTAGGATTAGTGACTCGCTTTGTGCTAGGATCTCTCAGATATAGAAGAAATTGCAAGAAAATAGCTGAAATTGAAATTCCCTTCTAGATTAAGCCACTTTGTTCTCCATGATATAGCTCTTGAGCAACACTAGTTTGAGTTGTGTAGACCTACTTAATATGCAGATTGATTTTGGTTTAAATTCTGACAGTTTGGAAAAATCTAGACAAAATATGTAACCTAGAAATATCTAGAGAGCTAAGAAGATTTTATGATTACATAAAAATATATAAATAGCTCATTTTATCATTTCCTTGAGTAAATGATTGGACTGAGGATTTGTCTTTCCAAGTTTTTCTTTAAAACAGCATCTGAATGTAAGTATAGTGAGAACTAAGTGAATCCCATAATCTTCCTTAGTTCTAGACTTCCTAAGTAGTCGCATCTTTTTATTCGGAGAATGGCTAGACGGGCACCTGTTGCTAGGAGAAGCTGCAGCAGTAGAGTACTTTGACTGTTTTGTGTGGATGAGTTCCTTGGGAAAACCCAGCTCTGCTCCATCCTTACACATCCCACATTCCTTTTATCTCCCTAGTCGAGGAAAATCTGTACAACTAGAAAATGTCTTTTGTAAATGTTACAGATTTTTGTGGCTACAGTATTCTGTAAGAGGAACATGATGCATTTGGGTGGTAGATAGTGCCAGCTCTTGCTGAATGGCCCTGACTGTGTGTCAAGCCAAGATAAGGAGGTATTCATAATGCAAAGTCTGCACTTTTCTTTTTCTAGAATCCATTGTTTAGTGTAACCAGCTTTTATTGTTTTTCTGGTCTATCTGAGGTGTACTGACTTCCTTTTGTTTGCTAGAACTTTGCTGGTTCTTTCAAATGAGTTGAAAGTGTCCTGGTGAAGGGCTTCAGTTGCCGTGTGAAGTGTGTGGCATTGATTATTGCTTTGTCGTTGATTGGATGTTGATGACTTTGCCTTTACACAGAGGAGAAGGCCAATTTGGAGAATAAATTTCCTGGGAAGAATGGGATTGGAGAACTTCCACTCTGCAAAACTGCTTTGAGAAAAACTAATCTTCAGCAAGCAGGTGTCACACCTTTGAGAACAGGTAAAAAAAAAAAAGGCCATCTTAGAAAACAGTCCTTGGCAGAAAGATGTGGCAGTACTTTGGAAATCTAAGGGGAGAGTTTGTCTAAATTCTTACTAATGGTACAATGAACTAATTTATGATAGCTAGCTACGTGCTGTGCTTTATGAAAAATCTTTTGGGACTTGAGCTAATTTGGAATTTAATTGTGAGTATATAACTGCTGTCTTTTAGATTTAGTGTAACCTAATGTGGGTGGGTCGGCCTGGGAAAGGAAACAATAGGAGAGCCATTGTACAAGAGTTTTTCTATCGTGTTTTTAATTTTAAAAGATAATTGACATTTAAAATGGTGGTTACTTAATGTGCAGAATATTGTCTTACTTGATGTAAGCGAGAGAAGTATTCTGTAAGAGGTCATAAATTGCTTTTGAAAATCATTAGTTAAAAATAAAGCAACTCTCTATACTTCAACATGTGATTCATCTACTAAAATTATAAGTTTCAGTGTGTTTTACTTGTGCAGTCATCATGATGATCATTATGCAATATTTCAAAATTATTCTGTGGGTAAATCTGAGGGCATCTTCAATCACACCATTACAAATTCTCCACTTAAAGAGTTAATTAGAGGGGAAATAATAGAAAAATGACTATATTTTCAGCAAATTCATTGATAAGCTTACAGTTAGAGCAGCTGTGTTGATTTTAGATGATTAATTCATGGGTATAGGACATAATTGTTGAGTTTGAGATGTGGACAAGCATCTTCCACATTTCTCTTCCAAAGGGATTAGAATTATATGGTGTGTTTCACCTGAAACATAGTCTTCAAAAAGTTTATGGAGGGACCAGAGTTCTGACTTAGTGGATTAAGCTACCTCTTGCATTGCCAGTATCACATGTGAGGCTAGTTTGAGTCCTGGCCACTCCAGTTCTGATCGAGTTCCCTACCGGCGTGTCAGGGAAAACGGCTGTAGATGGCCCATATGCTTGGGACTCTGCCCTCCCACATGTGCCTGTGGGTGCTACAGCCCAGCAGGGGTATCTCCAAAGTTTTCCTACTAGGCTTGGTCTCAGCCCAAGTTCTTGTTGGTGCTAGCAGGTGCTGCAGTCCAGCCTGACACGGCACAACCCCCAGCCCTAGCACTCGCTGGTGGGTATGGTGGCCTAGCCCAGCCTAGCCCAGCCCGGCCCATTCCCAGTCCTAGCCCTTACCTTCAAGTGCTACATTCTAGCCTGATCTGACCCCAGCCTTGACTTTTGTGTTCACCAACCTGAGGTTGCAAACTAATCAGGGTGACCCCAAAGAACTACCCCTACCAGATCTGCTCCAAACACAGCTCTGCAGAGCCCTGGTGGGTGCTATAACCTAGCCTAGCCCAGTCCACCCCCAGTCCTGGCTCTTGTGTGCATGGCTGGATGTTTTGCCCTGACTAGGAAGGCCCTCCAGATTCCTCCTTATGCTCCACCCCATCTCAGCTCCCTTGATTACCTGCTGGTACAGTGGCCTGGTCCTTAGAAGCCCACAGAAATCATGTAAGTAAATAAAATAAACCATCAGTCAAATAAACCCTCATTGGCCCCATTCCAACTTGTCCCCAATCCCCAGCCTCTGGCAGTGTGTGGCGCTGTCATGCACATTGCCATAGTGATGGCTGTGGGATAGGCCCCAGCTGGTGGGCACCCACATGGCAGGTGCTCTGCACCCCACCATCCCCCCAAATATTAAAGAAAAGAAATAGAATAGACAGCTAAGCTGGCCCACTGCTGTAGTTAATGTTGGCATTAACTATACCCAGAAAGTAAGCCAGCTATTGGCTGCTTTTCTCCTAGAAGTAAAACACTTAATTTGGGAAATGGCAACCTAGGCAGTTGGCTGCAGCTGGGATTCATGGTTGTTCTTGATTCTTCAGTTCCGTTGTTGCAACTCTCTGTGTCACAGTGGATGATTCTGATATTAAGATCAGATGCATTTTCTTTCCTTTAAACTATATCAGTTGCTTATCATTTTGCTATACTTTTAGTTAGCTTCATATTGGAAAATGCTCCTTGGAAGTTTTAACTGGATTTTTGGGAGGGTATTATTTTAGTTTTTTGAAAAACATCTTTGCTCCTTATTTTCTGGATCTTTGTCTTTTTTTTTTCATACACTCCTTTATTTTATAGGTGCACACGTTCAAGGAATGTTAGATGGGGAAGACTTTCCATTTTCATGTCTGAAAAAGTCATTGTTCCATTTTCAGTAAATAGTTCAAAGTTTGACTTAATATTAGAATTATATAATGAAATTTACTTTTATCGACTGCTGTGAAGGATTTGTTCATTTCCCTTCTATCTTCCTGTATTACTAATGAGAAATTCTGTGGTTTTTAGTCTTTTTATAGGTGATTTTTAGAATTTTCAGAATTTTGCCTTTAATGTTACTGTTCTGAATGTCAGGAGGCTGTATTTCTGAGGTTGAGTCAGAGGGGTGCAAATAGGCAGAGTTCTGGATGCTTCTTTTCTGTTTGGATAAAAGTAACTTTTTATTAATTGACATATAATATTTATTTGTATTTGTGTGATACAGTGATAATGTAAAATGTGTAAAGGTTGCTTTTATAAACTGGTCTTATAGATTTCATTGTAACTAAGGGTTTCAATGCTTAGCAGGTATGCATGTGTATATGATTTTTTATCTACAATTCTATATTAAGTTTCATATATATGTGTGTGTGTCCAGCTCATTCCTTGGAATTTCAGAGCTAATTGGCTTTTTGATCTCTCACAGTTGATAACACTTATAAAGAGGCAGAAAAAGAAAATATTTTGGAACAATCTGTGCCTTCAAAAGAAGTTGAGGGAGTCATTTTAAAAAATACTCCAACTCAGCCTCAGAGGTAAGCTTGTATAGGACTCACAAGTTGTAGCTATCAGAAATAAATAAATAAATAAATAAGTATAGTTGCTTTGACAGAGTAACATATATGTCTGTACTGTGCTAGAGTTTGTATTATATTATTTAATCCTTATAGAAATGTATTCTAATTAATGCTTCATTTGTGGATGAAGACTCAGAGATACTTAGCTGCTTGCCTAAGGTGGAAAGAAGAGCTGGCATTTCTTGCCTTACTTCCCAAATGCCTGTAATGGGCAGGACAGAAGCCAGGAGATAGGAACTCAGTGTAGATTTCCTACATGGGTGGAGGGACCAGATTTCCTGAGCCATCCCCAATATATCCTGGGATGCGCATTAGCAGGAAATCGGAATCGGGAGCAGAAAAGAACTGCACTCAAACCCAGGCACTTTGATAGGTAATAGGGGCATCCCAGTCATATTAACAGCTAACCTGGATGCCCAGCCCAACTAGAAAAGGAAAAGGTATACTGGGTGTTTGCAAGCAAGTTGTTTGTTTGTATTTTGCTTCATTGGGGTCTAATTTACAAATAATAGTATATATAAATATCCACATTTTTTGTGTTGGATTAACATTGGTTACAGCTTTAACATAATTTGACATACTTTTATGTTTCTGAAGAAAACTTGCATATTTGTAGTAGATGCATCCATTTTTGATTATTTTGTCAATTCCTTTACCATAGAAGGTCTATTAGACTGTCTGCTCAGAAGGATTTGGAACAAAAAGAAAAACATAATGTAAGAATGAAAGCTAAGAGATGTGCCACTCCTAGAACTGTCAGTGAAATCCCACCTTCCAAAAAAATGAAAGTGTAAGTAATTATGTTTCTTACTGCAAAAGTGGACTTTTTGTCCATTGTATACCTGTAAAGTAAGTTTTTTTCCCCTAAATTTAAACCTTAGAATGAACAGGGTCAAGTTACAAATGGCTAGTATTCAATCCCTTTGGTGCACTTAGAGCTTGGGAAACTTGTAAAGCTGTGACCATGGTGAGGTGAATGGATACCTAAGTCCTCAGAGGGTGCTCAAGTCTTAAATGTCATAGCAATGGCCTGTTTGCTTCTTTGGTTGAGGGCAAGCTGGATGGCTGGTGCTTGTTCATATCAGTTAGGCATGTATTTTGCTGCAAGTTAATAGTCTCTGAAGTGAAAACCACAGTCTCTGTGGTTTAATGAGTAGCGACTTACTTGCTTCACAGAAGCCTAGAAGTGTAATCTGCTGACTTTGATTTGCTGAGCTTTAACAGGACTAACAGCTCTGATTTTTTCCCTCTTGTTGTCTCATTGTCACAAGATTATTGCTGTATTTTTTAAAGATTTGTTTATTATTTATTGGGAAGGCAAATTTACATAGAGGAGAGACAGAAAGGTCTTCCATCTGCTGATTCACTTCCCAAGTGGTTGCAATGACCAGAACTGAGCTATCCGAAGCTAGGAGCCAAGAGCCTTTTCCGGGTCTCCCTTGTGGGTACAGGGTTGCAAGGCCTTGGACCATTTTCTTCTGCTTTCCCACTAGCAGGGAGCTGGTTGGCAGGTGGAGCAACTGGGACACTAACAGATGCCCATATGGATGGTGGCACCTGCAGACAGAGAACTAGCCAGTTGAGCCATTATGCTGGCCCCTATTGCTATATTTCTTTTTTAAAAACAATTTATTTGAAAGGCAGAATTACAGTGAGAGAGACAGAAATCATAGATCCATTGATTCAATCCCCTGATGGCCACAATAATCAGGGCTGGGTTCAGGTCAAAGTCAGAAGCTCGATCTTGGTGTCCCATATGGGTAGCAGGGATCCAATAACTTGACCATTATTATTAACTGCCTTCCCAGGGATGTGTAACTGGGACGCGAACAAGTGCTAATATGGGTGCTGGCGTTGAAAGAGGTGGCTTAACTCCTAGTGCCGCAATGTCAGTAAATGTCTAGGAATCATTCAGGAGAAAAAAAAAAGAAGGGACAGGGAGGTACGTAGCACCAACAAGCAGGAAAATAAGTATTTTCCAGAAACTTTTTTTTAAATGATTTATTTTTGTTTGAAAGACAGATTTACACAGAGAAGGAGAGACACAGAGTGTAGGTCTGCCATCTGTAAGTTTACTCCCCAAGTGACTCCACTGGCCAGAGCCGAGCCAGTCTGAAGTCAAAAGACTGGAGTGATCTCCAGGTTTCTCACATGGGTGCAGGGTCCCAAAGACTCTGGGCATCCTCCACTGCTTAACCAGGCCATAAGCAGAAAGCTGGATGGGAAGTGCAATAGCTGGGACTTGAACCTTTCCCCATTTGGGATACTGGTACCACAGGGTTGAGGATTAACCTGTTGAGCCATGGTGCCACCCTCCAGAACCTTTACCTGGACTGTCAACTTGGATCCCTTAGTTGCCATAGAGTCTGTCAATCAAGTATAATCTTTACTTGCAACCTGGTGTATTGCTGCTTCTGGCTCAGAATTGTATTAATAAGAAACTAGCTATGGTCTTAGATCATTTCATTTGATGAGTAAGTAAAGTTCCTATATCATTGGAGAACTTTTTTTATTTTTTATTTTTTTATTTTTATTGGAAAGTCAGATATACAGAGAGGAGGAGAGACAGAGAGAAAGATCCTCTGTTCGAAGATTCATTCCTCAAGCGGCCACAGTGGCCAGCGCTGTGCCGATCCGAAGCCAGGATCCAGGAATTTCTTCCGGGTCTCCCACACGGGTGCAGGGTCCCAAGGCTTTGGGCCATCCTTGACTGCTTTCCCAGGCCACAAGCAGGGAGCTGGATGGGAAGTGGAGCTGCCGGGATTAGAATGGTGTCCATATGGGATCCCGGCGCACTTAAGGTGAGGACTTTAGCCGCTAGGCCACAGCTGCCGGGCACAATTGGAGAAGTTTTTTAAAAAAATATATTTATTTTTATTGGGAAGATAGATCCACAGAGGATGGACAGAGAGGAAGATTTTCCATCTGCTGTTTTCACTCCCCAAGTGGCCACAACGGCCAGAACTGAGCCGATCCAAAGTCAGGAGGCCAGAGCTTCTTCCAGGTCACCCACATGGGTGCAGGATTCCAAGGCTTTGGTCTATCTTTGATTACTTTCCCAGACCACAAGCAGGGAGTTGGATGGGAAATGAAGCAGCCAGGACACGAACCAGCGCCCCCATGGCATCCCAGTGTATGTAAGGCGAGGACTTTAGCCATGAGGCTGCCACGCCTGCCCTGCATTGGAGAACTCTTACCTTGATTTCTGTTTGCTTTCTTCAAGTTCACTCCACATATACTATTGGTATATGTATTCTAAAGATACTATTGGAAACACTTTTTGATTGAAACATATTTCTTAGCCTAAAGAATAAAGAAATAGGGGCTGGCACTGTGGCATCTTGGGTAAAGCTGAGACCTCTGGTGCAGGCATCCTGTGTGGAAACCAATTCAAATGTTAGCTGCTACACTTGGAATCCAGTTCTCTGCTTGTGTGTGTGGGATAACAATGAAGAAAAGGCCCAGGTGAGGCCTGCCGCCATGTTCCTGGCTTTGAAACTTTCCAGCTCCGTCCTTTGAGTGAACCAGCAGCTGAAAGATCTCTTCGTTTCTCGCTTTCTTTTTCTATAACTCTGCATTTCAAGAAAGTAAATAAAATTTTAAAAAGGAATGAGAAAATTAAATCCACATGTGGTAGGGTTGGGGCGATCATACATAATATCCTTATGGAATTATGAATTTTTTTTTTTGTCCTTTTAAATTCCAGTTCAAATAACAAGACAGAGGAAGAAGGCAGTGCCCGTAAAGATGTTTCTGGAAAGAAGGAATCTTCTAAAGGCAGTAGACATACTTTACCTTGTATACCACCTACAAGGTAAGTTTCTTTCCTGAACTGAAACATCAGAGTAAATAGGGTAAAATTACAAACGGAAACATAGGCAATATGGTACACCTGGAGCTTGGGAAACTTTTAGGTGTGTGGTGAATTGTTCGGCTCTTGGAAGGTATTCACATCTTAAAAATGAGGAATGTATACTTTTTTTTTTTTAAAGATTTATTTTTATTATTTTGTTTATTGGAAAGGCGGATATACAGAGAGACAGAGAGGAAGATCTTCCATCCGATGATTCACTCCCCAAGTGAGTGCAATGGCCGATACTATGTCGGTCCGAAGCCAGGAGCCTCTTCCGGGTCTCCCACGCGGGTGCAGGTTCCCAAAGCTTTGGGCTGTCCTTGACTGCTTTCCCCGGGCCACCAGCAGGGAGCTGGAAGGGAAGCGGGGCTGCGGGGATAGAACCGGTGCCCATATGGGATCCCAGGCGTGCAAGGCGAGGACCTTAACCACTGTGCCAGCGCGCCGGGCCCTACTTTGTTTTTTAAGATTTATTTTTTTAACTTTCATTGGAAAGTCAGATTTATAGAGAGAAGGAGATAAAGAAAGATCTTTCATTCGCTGATTTACTCCCCAAGTTGCTGTAATGGTCAGAGTTGAGCCAATCTGAAGCTTAGAGCTTCTTTTGGGTCTCTCATGTGGGTGCAGGGTCACAAGGCTTTGGACTGTCCTCCAGCACTTTCCCAGGCCACAGGCAGGGAGCTAGAAGGGAAGTAGAGCATCTGTGGTACAAACTGGCACCCACATGGGATCCCAATATGTGCAAAGCGAGGACTTCAGCCACGAGGCTATCATGCCCAGCCTGGAACATACACTGTTAAAGCAAGTTTAAAAGAATTATAAAAGAGAAAAGCACGAGTTCTTACTACCTAAACTGAATAGATTTCTAAATTCCCTTGTGGTCTTTACCTAAATACATACAAGTATTTTCAAATTTGGTATTTTTGACAGGAAATTATTTAAAAAATTTTTATTTTTAAAAATTCTTCTTTTAAAGATGTATTTATTTTTATTGGAAAGGCAGATTTACAGAGAGGAGAGACAGAGAAAATCTTCCGTCTGCAGGTTCATTCCCCAGATGACCACAGTAACCGGAGCTGAGCTCTTCTGAAGCTGGGAGCCAGAACCTCTTTTGGGTCTCCCATGCAGCTGCAGGTCCCAAGGATGTGGGTTGTCCTCCATTGCCTTATGCCTTATTTGTTGGAAATCTTTTCCCTTTTCTACTAGTGGTCGTTGCCGTCTTTTTTTTTTTTTTTTTAAGATGATATATTTTAAAGACAGACTTACAGATGGAGTGACAGAGGTGCGGTTGACAGGGTGATCTTTTCACCTACTGATCAACCTCCCAAATGGGTGTAACAGCTGGGCCTGGGCCAAGTGGAAACCAGGAACCTAGAACTACATCAGGATCCCCAGTGTGGGTTCAGGGACACAAGGACTTTGTCCATGTTCTGCTGCTTTCCCATGCACATTGGCAGGTAGTTGGATTGGAAGTGGAGCAGCCAGGACTGGAACAAGTGCCTTAGTGCACTGTGCCACAACACTGTGTAGGTCTTCTGTCATAGCTTCTGTAGTTTGTGTTTTAGCTGTTCTTTTCTGAATAATTTCAACATTGATTTCTTTTCCAGAGTTACCTACTGGGTAAATGACTGCTTATTAGATAGTACATTTGTTTTAGTATGTCAGATTTAAGGTACGTTTTCTATATTGGTTGAATTTTTGAACTCCCTTTTTCTCTCTTGTCTCTTACCATTTTACCCTTTAGGCAGAAGGTTCTAAAAAGTACTGAGGAGCAAGAATTGGAAAAGAGAATGAAGATGCAGCAGGAAGTGATTGAGATGCGGAAAAAGAATGAAGAATTCAAAAAACTCGCCCTTGCAGGAGCAGGTAGCTTCACTTTGGTTAATGCTAATTTGTGTGGAATGCTTCTTATAATCTTGGTGGGTTTTTGTTTGCTTTTGTTTTGTTTCTTTGAGGTCTCTAAAGCAAAAGGAAGCATCGTCATCTCAGCATAAAAATAGGTGTCTCTTTAGAAATCTGGATGTGTAATCCTGTAGAACAGTGAATATACATTAGCCTTTCTTTAAGTATGCTATTCTTTTGCATTAGAAAAGGAAAAGACTGGGACTGAGAACGTGGATAATTGAGCAGACTGATTTATTTTTTGTTCATTTTTAGTCTAAAGGCAAAGGAATGGATAAGTGAGTCAGAGCCAGGTGCTGCTGTGGAGGAAAGGATAACAAGAAACTGAAGGATGTGGGAAGGTCATAGTTTGGCTTTGCTCTGATATTGTGCTGTTATTAGTGAGAATTATTATTAGTATAATTATTATTATTGTTATTATTATTGCTTAAAGCTGTAAGTCCTGCTTAGTGGGTTGCAGAAGCACCCATCAAGCTTACAGAATTTCCTTCTTAGAGATGCTGAATTAAGTTTAATTGCTTTTTTATTTATTATTTTAAAAATATTTTTATTCATTTGAAAGAGTTACAGAATCAGAGAGAGAGATCTTTTATTCACTTGTTCACTCCCCAAATAGGCAATAGCTGGGGTTGGGCCAGGCTGTATCGGGGAACCTGAAGCTTCTTCTGGTCTTCCATGTGGGTGCAGGGGACCAAGCTTGTAGGCCATCTGCTGCTTTCCTAGATGCATTAGCAGTGAGTTAAATTGAAAGTGGAGCAGCCTGGTCTTGAGCTGTTACCCATATAGGACACCAGTGTTGGAGTTAGTAGCTTAAAAAGCCTCGCCAGCCCTTTAAGTTTGGGTTTTAAACTCTTAGATTTTCCTGTCAAAAGTGTTGCAGTGACTTTTGTTTTGTTTTGTTTTCAGATGATGCTTACATAGTTAATCAGGGTGGGAAGATTCAAGGATCAGGGAAAAATTGGTGTTATCGTTGTTTCCAAGTTTTCCATTCATGTTTTCTTGTATTTGGAGGGGGGAGGGAGACAAAGGGAGAAGCCATATCCAGCCTCTTAGCCACCCCAATACCCGGGGATGGGAAATGGCCACCCAATATGGACCCAGGGTCCTGATGTTGCGTATGTCGTGACAGTTCTGCCCAGGTGGTTTAGATCTGAAATGTTGTTGATTTTGCCGGTCAAAAGGGTGAGGGAACATGTTCAATGTCTCTTGGCTGACATAGTCCACCTTAGAGTCTCTATTTGCCCAGGTATTTGTTGTCTGTTGGGCTGGGGTAGTTGTCCAATCTCTTCTGTTTGCCTTCCTCTGCTATGGTAACAGATGTCTTTTGAAGGCCACAGAGGGCTGCCATTTCTGCTATATGGATCTGGACTAGCCGTGCACTACTCTGTCATTTCCACTGGGGAGATCTAGTTCTTGCAGGCCAGCCTAAGGACCTGGACTAAGCGACCTAAACCCCTCTGGATGCCCCACTCCCTGGGACTGATTCAGCACCCATTGCATTGGCAACCTCACGGAGACTGCTGTTCCACATGAGTGAGCCCATATACTCCCCCACAGATTCTGCTCCCAAACTTAATTCACTCATGTGCTGATTAGTGTCATGGACCAGCCTCACATTACCTGTTCCGACTCTCATTGTTGGGCTCTGTCATCTAGCACTTAAATACAGTGGCCTTGTCCATTGAAGACCCTCAGAGTCCTTCTTCACCTGGACATGAACCCTCAGGTCCCTGCTTGCCCCCACCTGTGCCATCCCCTAGATCAAATGTTAACCTACATCCCCAAGTACCCGGAGCATGCCGCTGTGCGGCCCGAGGGCTTTGCCCAGGGCCTCCCCTCCTCTGGGGAGTCACACCACCCGGTTGTTTGCATCTGTTGTATTGGTCCAAAAAGCACTCAGGCCAGTGGTGGGGAGTGGGGCCTGGGATTTTGC
The DNA here is from genome assembly GCF_017591425.1 of Ochotona curzoniae. Classification (NCBI taxonomy): domain Eukaryota; kingdom Metazoa; phylum Chordata; class Mammalia; order Lagomorpha; family Ochotonidae; genus Ochotona; species Ochotona curzoniae. The sequence continues at coordinate 15,946,182 of NW_024465894.1, read as the reverse complement.
CGATCCTCCCCTCCCCTGGGGAGGTAGTGACCTTTTCTAGAACTGTGATCACACCTGAAAGATGTTTTTTGTTTTGTTTTTCTTGAAATATTTATTGTATTTATGCTAAAGGTTTATTGTATTGTGCTAAAGGTTGCCCCCTATAGGGGGCAAAGCACTTTGCCCTAGTGGCTAAAGTCCTTGTCTTGCATGTGCTGTGATCCCATATGGGCACTGGTTTGTATCCCGGCTGCTCCACTTTCATTCCAGCTCCCTGCTTGTGGCCTAGGAAAACGGTAGAGGATGAATCAAAGCCCTGGGACCCTGCACCCACGTAGGAGACCCGAAGAAGCTACTGGCTCCTGGATCGACTCAGTTCCTGCCGTTGCAGCCGCTTGTGGAGTGAACCAGTAGAAGAAAAATCTTTCTTTCTGCATCTCCTTCTCTCTGCAAATCTGACTTTCCAATAAAGATAAATAAATCTTTTTAAAAATAGGTTAGGGTAACACTGAGGAAGAAAGACTGGTTCACTTCCAAAGTGGCTGCAGAGGCTAGGCCACACTGAAACTGCATCCAGGTCTCCCGTGTGGGTAGCAGGCACTAAGCACTTTGAGCCTTCTTTGGTTGCATTAGCAGTGAAGTAGATCAGAAGCAGAGTCCCTGGGATATGAACTGGAGCTCACGTGTGGGAAGCTGGTGTCTTGGGTAGTGGCTTCTCTTGCTGCACAGCAGTGCCGATCCCCAAGACAGAATTTGTCCTGTGTTAACCTCTGTAATTTGTTCCCGATGGAAGGGACTCAATTCAAAATTCCTCAATGGATATGATATATGTATTAATGTCCCTGAAGATTATGTATGCACTTTTGGATGACATGTAAATGCTGAACCGTTAGATCCATGGTGATACCAAAACGACTTGGTAGTGCTTTTGATTTTTTTAAAATTAGTATTCAACAGATTTGGTATGATTTGTAGATGCAAATCTAACATAGCAATATTCACTTTGTCTTCCTTTGCTCCTCCATTATGTTTTTATTCTTAATGTTCTTATGTTTTACTGTGTTCCTCACTCAGGGCAACCTGTGAAAAAACCAGTGATCCAGACAACCAAATCAGTTGACTTCCACTTCCACACAAATGAGCGAATCAAACAACAGCCTAAGAACCAGGAGGAATATAAGGAAGTGGACTTTACGTCTGAACTACGAAAGCATCCCCCATCTCCTGTAAATTGATGGACTGAGTATTCCTGTCATTAATTCAGTTAGGATTTCAGATGTAACATTTGTGATCACTGTGTATAATAGTATAGTCAAGAGAAGCACATACTTTGAACCTAGATAGTCTAATTTCTCACTTTTAGAATTATGTGTGCCAAATTGTAGGTACAGAGATTTGTGTTGTTGTAAAAAAAAACAAAACTGTGTCTGCACAGTTGTATGTATTAAATATAGGAGGGTTTATAGGAAAAACAGGAAAGATAACTTAAATCCTGTGCATTTTTATTACCAAAACAGCACAGAATGATAATTTTAGAACTGGTCATCTCTGCTTTACATATGTTTTAAAGAGTTTTGTACCACTCAGAAGCTGGTTGCATCACAGTTAGTGAGGCAGGGGGTGGGCTTTACATCAGCTAATGGGGTAAATGGAGAGATTCTGATTAAGGCCCACCTAGGAGCCTGGTCAAGCTTTTTTGGTTGTTACTTTAGGATTGGGATGCCTTTATAGCTTTTTTCTCCTTTTAATTCTAAGAAAGCTTGCTTTTGGTAGCTTTAAAACACTTACTTGCTTGAGAAAAATCACGTTTGCTATTTCACAACGGTAGTTTCAATGCTAGAGCCTCCCTCTCCCTCACTTTATTTAAAAGATGGAAATAATCTGGTTTAATTCTTAGCTAAGTACTGATAAACTTCAGAGTATAATTGTGGCTAACTTTTCTCTTTGCAGGCACGAGTGACTAGGGGTTGTACTATCATCAAGCCTTTCAACCTGTCCCAAGGAAAGAAAAGAACATTTGATGAAGCAGCTTCTACATATGTGCCCCTTGCGCAGCAGGTGGAAGCCTTCCATAAACGAACCCCTAACAGATACCATCTGAGGAGCAAAAAGGAGGATATTAGTAAGTTTCCTGTCAAGGTCATGCCCTGAGAGTTCATAGTAGAGATGGGGTGAAAGAAGAATGAAGAAGGAGAAGAATGGGTGCAGATGCTTGTGGGTCTTGTCAAGTTGTAGGGGATTGTGATAGTGGTTTTTTTTTTTTTTTTTTTAATATTTTTATTGCAAAGTCAGATATATGTAGAGAGGAGGAGAGACAGAGAGGAAGATCTTCCGTCCACTAATTCACTCCCCAAGTGACTGCAGTGGCCAGAGCTGAGCTGATCTGAAGCCAGGAGCCAGGAACTTCCTCAGGGTCTCCCACACGGTTGCAGGGTCCCAAGGCTTTGGGCTGTCCTCGACTGCTTTCCTAGGCCACAAGCAAGGAGCTGGATGGGAAGTGGGGCACCGGGATTAGAACCTGTACCCATATAGTATCCAGGCACGTTCAAGGAGAGGGCTTTAGCCGCTAGGCCATGGCGCAGGGCTCTTGTGATTGTTTCTTAGTGAACATTTCTGTGAGAGAGAAGGTGGGGAAGTCTGAGGAATGAAGGTGCTGTATGATAGTAATGGAGAGTCTAGGGCTTATATTCTGGAAAGGTGTAATTGGATTGTTTTTAGCTTTGATACCTGGGAGGCAATGTTAACACTGTGTTAGGTAGCCAAGTCGTGTGTAACTGCAGCATTTCTGCATACTACTACTACATTCTAGTGGCCCAAAAGGTTTTGTCAAATTGATGCTAAGAAAATGATAAAATGTCTTTTATTAGTCTAATGTCAATTTAAATATTCAGTATGACTTTTCAAATTATATATCTGAGTTGAATGACTATTTAATAGATTATGAAAATGATGAACTTTTCCCATTCCAGATTGATGTTTTCTATGAGAGGTGATGATGGCCTTAATATGGATGATTTGACATTTGTTTTGTTTTCTATGAGAAATTATCATGATGTTTTATTATAGATGCTTTTAGAAAATTCATAAAACTGAGTTATTTTATCTTTAGAAAGGTCTTATTTGAATATAAACAAAAATTTTGTTTGTCAATAACAAAACAGTTGCATTGCTAATAAAAGGTACAGGGCTGTGCAATGATAAGGAGCCCCATCAGGCGTGAATGGATTCTGAGTTCAGAAGATGACAACAGGATTTACCCAGAGCCACCTTAATCCTACTGTTCAGTAGCAATAGGAAGAGGCCTGAGTGTGGAGGGCCAGCCACATTGTGTTAGCTCATATATCTCTGGGTTGCCTCTTTGAGCTACCTGTGACCTGAAGATCCAATAGATGTCTATGACCTTGCTTTACAGACCCGTTACCCTCCAAGCCTTCTGTGATCAAGCTCTCCAGAGACCCACAGACTCCTGTCCTACAAACCAAGCACCGAACAAGGCCGATTGCCTACAAAAGCGCAGCAGAGCAGGAGGCTGAGGAGCTCGAGAAACTGCAACAGTGAGTGCTGCTGGCTGGGAAAGGGGCCAGGAGTTGGCCTGCTCTCTTCTCATTCCTGAAAGGACAACCACCTGTGTCTCTAGCTAGCTACTTACCTACCTTTCTTTTCTTTCTTTTTGTCTTTTAAGCTTTATTTATCTTGAAAGAATTCAGGAAAAAACACATGGAGAGCATAATTTTCTATCTGCCGGTTTACGCCCCAGATAGCTACAATAGCTAGTGCTGGACTAGGCTGAAAACAGCAACCAGGAGCTTCTTCCAAATCTCCTGTTTGCATGCAGAGGCCCAGGTGCTTGGGCCATCTCTGCTGCTTCGTCATTTTTGCCAGTCAAGCCATTAGCGGGGTGCTGGATTGGAAGTGGAGCATCTGGAACTTGAATGTGCCTCCACATGGGATGCTGGTGACATAAGCAATAATTTTACCCACCATGCCACAACATGGTCCCCCATTTTAAGATTTATTTATTTTTTGTTAGAAAGATATACAGAGATGGGGAGAGACAGAGAGGAAGATCTTCTGTCCATTGATTCAATCCCCAAATGGCCACAACAGCCAGAGCTGAGGCAATTCGAAATTAGGAACCAGGAGCCTCCTCTGGGTCTCCCATGTAGGTGCAGGGTCCCAAGGCTTTGAGCCATTCTCGACTGCTCTCCCAGGGCACAGGCATGGAGCTGGATGGGAAGTGGGGCTGCAGGGATTAGAACTGCCGCCCATGTGGGATCCTGGCATGTGCAAGGCAAGGACTTTAGGCACTAGGCTACCTCGCTGGGCCAAGACAACTTTTTTTTTAAGAAAATGTATGGCATTTGAGTTGTAGACTCTACAGGTTTGTGGCCTTGCTGCTATCATTAAAGAACTGGAATTGGGGATACAGAGGTGGACTCTATAAATTAAATCAGCAACTACAAATTAATGCAAAAATCTTTACGGGAGTATTTAAAATTCCATTTAAGGAACGTCCTCTGAGGTTTGTTTAGGTAGATCTCACTGATCCTTTTATGCCTACAGAAGGGATTGTTAGAGCTGTAATCAGTGGAATAAACTGAACATAGTTGTGGTTAGCATGTGAGTTCATCTCTTTTTTTTCCCCATTTTTTTCTTTATTTTTGATAATCTTTACATAGTTAATTAGGGCACAAAGGTTCAAGGGCTACAGGAAAGTGGGTAAGATTATTAGTTCCACTGTTTTTCCCCTGTATCTGGGGTGAAGGAGGAGATAAAGGGAGAAACCCCACCCAACCTCCCACTCATCCCAGGTCCCTGATGAGGGGCATGCTCCGAGGGTCTTGCTCAAGTGGTTTTGATAGTTCAACAGTTCTGAATTGGTGCCAATCTCACCATTCCAAGCATGATGAGGTCACTGCAGAATCCACTTAGTCCACCTTAGAGTCTCTCTGCCCTGTTTTTCACTGCCAACATATGACTGGGGAGGTTGGTTGATTTGTTCTGTCCTCTGCTGTGGTGCCAGGTATCCTCTGCAGGTTCTGATAGGCTGCCATATCCTCCATGTGCATCTGGTTATGCTCTCCACTGCTCTGTCTGAGCCTCTTAGGAAGCTCAGCTCTGGCACTTATGCTCCATGGCAGACCATGGAACCTGCACTGCTCTTCATGGATAGGGTTCTGAGTTCGGCAGTTAGATTGGGGAGATCCCCAAAGAAAATTTGTCTGAGGTGATCCCAGACCAGATTCTTGAGTGTACTTGCAAGTACAAGGCCTGGTACAGTCCATCACCCCATCAGCTGGTGGTTGCAATTGCTAGGTTGATTTCTTTTTCCAGCCCTGTCTTCCACTGGAATCAATGGGTGTTGCAGTCCAGCCTGATTCTGCCCAGCACACACTCAACCCTCACATAAACCAGTGGGAGCTGCAGCTTAGTCGGAGTGACCCACAATAACTCCCACCAGGCCCGCCCCTACCCTGGTTCCCGTGCTTGCCAGTATGTGCAGCAGTCTGTGCCACATCCCATTCAGCTCTCATACATGTCAATGGGCATTGAAGCCTAGTTCCATCTAACAAGCTCCACTATCCAGTCCACACACATGCTTTTGGGTGCCTTTCTGTCTAACCTGACCCTGTCATGGCTTTCATGCTCTCCAGTGGGGATGGTAACCCAAGAGGGAGGTGCCACTGTTTCCTTTCTAGGCCACTCCCACTCCCTGATTATGTAATCCAGGTGGTTCTGGAGTTTAACTTGATAGATTTAGCCCCTAGTGCCAGCCTCTGCCAGCTGAGAGTACAGCAAAACCCAACCAACCCTCACCCACTGTAATTTTTGCTTGCACCAGTCAGAAGTCAGTCCAACCTAGTTTTTACCTGATCTAGCTCACATGAGGCCCACAGGTGTTGTAACCATGCCTGGTCTGGTGTGTCCCCATCTCAACCCACGCTCTCCAGGGGGAGTGATTGTCCAGCAGGGGAGCCCACATTTCCCCTGCCAGCTTCGCCCCCTCCCTCCCTGGTTTTCACATGTGCTCTTTGGATGCTGTGGCCACATCTGGTATGGCTCTTCCCACCTTGTTATTACATAATGTGCACTGGTTTTTTGTTGCGACCAAACCTGGCCCAACCCACACTTTGTTCTGGTGCTCAGATTCACCAGTAGGTGATGTGAACTGGTTCAGCCTGATCTGCCCCCAATCTGTGCCAAATGTATGCCAGTAGGTATCTTTCCATGGCCTGTTCTGGGCTGTTCCCTATCATGCTTCTTGTGCTCACCTGCAGAGACTGTGTCCTGTCAGAGGAATGAGTTCAAGTCTTCATCCTTCCATTCCATTTTGTGTTTTTCAGGATGGCATGTTTGGACTGATTAATTTGCTGAAGAGGTTAAAAATAATGGCTATGGAAAAAGTTGAGATTTTATTGTGCATGTGGGGTAGTCTTAATTTTCATGTTTTGTTGCTTATGTAATTTTTATCTTATTTCAAAGGTTTTTTTTTTAATGATTGTCTTAACTCCCATTTACAGATACAAATTCAAAGCACGAGAAATTGATCCCAGAATTCTTGAAGGTGGGCCCATCTTGCCCAAGAAGCCACCTGTGAAACCATCCACTCAGCCTATTGGTTTTGATTTGGAAATTGAGAAGAGAATCCAGGAGCGAGAATCAAAGAAGAAATCAGAGGATGAGCAATTTGAGTTTCATTCTAGACCTTGCCCTACTAAGATATTGGAAGATGTTGTGGTAAGAATAGTTGAGGCGCTGGGGCCTAATAAAAGGGTCCTATTTGGATGAAATATCAGCCTTTTCACAAATGTTGGAGTGGAGACTTTGAGCAGGGCATCACCTTAGGAACTGAATATAGATAATGAAGAGACATAATGGAAGTGGATTTTAACAGACAGGGATATGGCATACATATCAGTAATGTAAAGTAGACGGAAGTGCAATAGGAATAGAGAGGAAGGAAATTTAGAAAGCGCATTAAAAAGGATATAGTGTCTGACTTGAGAAGCCTTGACATCATATGGTAGTAGTTGTCCTCATTGGTGTCATGATCACTGATACTTCTTCTGTATACCAGACATTGCTCTGTTCCTTGTTCTCATGCAGTTATATCTCAACACTGTGGGGAATTGGTAACAGGACCCCCTGCAGATATCAAATGCTGCAGACACTCAAGTCTCTTATGAAATAGTATTTCCAAATAAGCTATACATGTCTTCCTAGATTGCTTATAATGCCTAGTACAATGAAATCTTATGTAGTTTACCGTATAGTAAATATTCTCTTGTTTAGGAAATAGTGACAAGAAAACAAGTCTTCGGCTTAGTATGAATACAAATATTTTTCGTGTGCAGTGGATTGAATACACTAGTATGGAACCAGTGGATTCAAAGGCCAGCTGAAATGACTACATTAACTCATTATTTTTGACAACTCCTTTTAAGTGGATGAATTTGGTTATACCTCATTTCAGTTGAGGTATAAGCAAGTTATATATATAACTCATAAGGCATTCAATAAGTATATGGGCCCAAGAAGTTAAAATTTAACTTTAAGGGAGCTATTACCGTCACTTGGAGAGTGAACCAGTTACTAGAAGATCTTTTCTCTGTCTCTCTGATTTTCAAATAAAATGAAAATAAATTTTGAGAAATTTAAGTGTAAAGAAATAGAATTCTTTTAACTCGGATATAAGTCATCCAGGCCTGGCGCAATAGCCTGGTGACTAAAGTCCTCGCCTTGCATGTGCCAGGATCCTGTATGGGCACAGGTTCTAATCCTGGCAGACCCACTTCCCATCCAGCTCCCTGCTTGTGGCCTGGGAAAGCAGTCAAGAACTGCGCAAAACCTTGGGACCCTGCACCCGCATGGGAGACCCAGAAGAGGTTCCTGGCTCCCAGTTTTGGATCAGCTCAGCTCTGGCCTTTGTGGCCACTTGGGGAATGAATCAATGGACAGAAGATCTTCCTCTCTGTCTCTCCCCCTCTTTGTAAATCTTTCTAATAAAAAAATAATTTAAAAAAAAAGTAAGTTAGCCCAAACTGGTAGAGGGATGTTCCCTGCTCTGCACAGGACTATTTATTTATTTAGGATTTATTTATTGGAAAGAGAGATATACAGAGAGGAGAGATAGAGAGTGTCTTCCATCCACTGATTCACTCTCTAAAGAGCCACAGCAGCCACAGCTGAGCTGCTCTAAAGCCTAGAGCCAATAGCCTCTTCAGGGTCTTCCACACGGATGCAGTGACTCAAGGCTTTGGGTCATCCTCTGCTGCTTTCCCAGGCCACAAGCAGGGAGTTGGATGGGAATGGGGCAGTTGGGACATGAACCGGCACCCATATGGGATGCTTTTATTGTAGGCAGCACCTTAACTTTGTGCCACAGTGCTGGGCCACTTGGGGTGCCCACATCCCCTGTGCAAGTGCCTAGGGTTAAGTCCTGTCTCTGCTTCTGGTCCAGCTTCCTGGTAATGCACATGCTGGGAAGAACAATGATACTCAGGTCTCTCCCTCCCTCTGAAAGACCCAGATTGACTTTTTTTCTTTTTGCTTCTGACTCTCCCAGTCCTGCCTTTAGAGGCGTTTGGGGAGTAAGCCAGTGGATGGAAGATATATCTGTCTTGTCTCTTTTTCTGTTTTTACCTTTAAAAAAAAGTAGGCAGCAGAAATGAGATTAGAATAATTTAGCTTCTAGTGTTGGACTCTTAGTGCAGGTCTGAAGAGCCTGCCTCCCAGAGCCTGCCTCCCAGAGCCTGGCCCAGCACAGTTATCCACCTCTTTTGCTCCGTGACCTGTGTCCCCTAGGGCAGAAGCTGCATTTCCTTGTGTCCTTAAGGTGCTTCTTGTACTCTCTGCTTGTGGTTTGTAGGTGGCAAAAAGACAACAGGGTTGATGAGAGATGGGCTGGGCTGCAGTGGGCCATGAAGCAGAGATTAAAAACGGCTCTTGGGGCAGAGGTGAAGTAATGAAAGCCTGAGCATGAGCGTGTGAAATGTGAACTTGGTGCCGACATCTCGCTGGGGAGCTGGGGCACCAGGGAGGTGGATGTAGTGTCAGTGAGGCCAGTGAGTAATTTTAGCCTAGATATTTTAAGGATGGCTTGGAAACCGGCAGGCTTTTTTTTTTCTTTCATTCTCTCTGAGATAAATTCCTGGTAATTTCCTGTGAAGCCTGCACACATGTTCTAGAGCACTTGGGGACATACCTTGTCTTAGGAAAAGCATCATACAACACCTCTAATCTTTATTCTGGAGGTTCTTTCTGAATGTATCGTCTATCCATTGCCCACTTCTGATCACACATTGCCTCTTCGAAACACTTACCAGGCGGCCACCCAGGAACATTGTTCTGCTGGATTTCTTCAGAGTACTTGTGATGTGTACATTTGATGTGTAAGTCCCATTAGAATGTTAGCTCTCTGTGAGCAGGGACCTCATGTGTATGTCTGCTTGCAGTCTAGCAGTTGGCATGGTGACCACAACAGTGCAGGATGTCTGAGTGGACAGTATAAGCTGAGATGGACCAGCTGATGCTTTCTGGTTTGTGTTAGCCACTGTGCATTCAAAAATGGAACAAGATATGGCCCTTGTCCTTCAGTCTTTGATTGTCTGGTAAAGCATATCTTTAAAAAAAAATTTTTTTTTAAAGATTGATTTATTTTTATTGGAAAATCAGATTTACAGAGAGAAAGATATTCTGTGTGCTGATTCACTCCTCAAGTGGCCACAACGGCCAGAGCTGAGTTGATCTGAAGCCAGGAGCTTTCTCTAGCTCTCACGTGGATGCTGCTCTCAAGGCTCTGGGCTGTCCTCCACTGCTCTCCCAGGCCACAAGCAGGGAGCTGGATGGGAAGTGGAACAGCTGGGATGTGAACCAGTGGCCATTTGGGATCTCGGTGTGTAAGACAGGGCCTTTAGCCACTAGACTACTGCACTGGGCCTTCTAGTTTTTAGTTTTAGTTGTCTTACACATTTAGTTATTTGGAAGAATGAGAGGAGAGATTTTCCATCTTCTGTTTTATTTCCCAAGTGCCTGCAAGCAGCTGGGACTTGACCTAACCAAAACTGGGAACACCGACTCCTTCTGAGTCCTTCATATTTGTGAGAAGGACTCACATCTGCTGCCCCAAGGGTGAGCAGCCACTTTAGCAAGCACTGTAGGTATTCCAAGGACTTATGCTGCTGTGCCACATTGCTCACCTTCTTGGCAGCTTAAAAGTAACAAAGTACTGTCTCTGGAAACTCGATTTCTTTCCTTTCAGACTCTAACTGATGGAGGTAGATGTGCATTGGCAGTTGCTGCGAAGATGATACTCATAAATCAGCCTTTCCTCTCCCTCAGCCACTTATGTGATTCATCTCAATAAGTATTTCCTTCATGGTTTACTTATTACAGATTTCCATTGTTCCTAATGTAAGTTTCCTGCTGAGTGGATGTAGAGAAGGGGGGAGGAATCCAAAATGGGAGACAAGTTTAGGACCGACTATGTCCTCAGATATTTATTTCAGTTACTTTAAAACCCCTGAGGCCTGGAAGGTTATCTGATAAGCCCAGCATCACATAGGTTGGAAACAGCTGGCTAGTACAGATCCTGTATCCTTGCTTTTTTCATCTTTTTTCCACGTTCAATCAGGTGGTACATTTATCTTTTTTTTTTTTTTTTAAGATTTATTTATTTATTTTGGGAAAGGCGGATATACAGAGAGGAGGAGAGACAGGAAGATTTCCATCTGATGATTCACTCCCCAAGTGACCACAACGGCCGGTGCTGCCCTGATCTGAAGCCAGGAGCCAGAACCTTTCCTCCAGGTCTTCCACACAGGTGCAGGGTCCTAAGGTTTTGGGCCGTCCTGTATTGCTTTCTCAGGCCACAAGCAGGGAGCTGGATGGGAAGTGGGGCTGCTAGAAATTAAAACCAGCGCCCATATGGGATCCCAGCGCGTTCAAGGCAAGGACTTTACACGCTAGGCCATTGCGCTAGGCCCAAAATAAATAAATGTTTAAAAAAAAGCCAGTTAGGAGTCATTTGGAATTAAAACTTCTGAGTAGTCCACGATCTCGGGGATGGCAAGTTTTGGAAGATAAAATAACACCTTGCACGTTCCAAAAAGTGACATTGAAAGCCACTCCAAGAGAGACATTCCAGACATGTTTTGAGCAGTCACAGTATTGTTGGAATTAAGATGATGTCTCCTGAGACATCCTTTTAGAGTTCCAGGACATAAATTCTGTTAGTCAAGTATGTGCTTACTCTTAGGGGGTGCATTCAACATTTACTGAACACCTTCTACTAGAAAATGTCTTTGTTAAGTGCTAGTAATTGATGAAACTCATAGTCTAGGGCCCGGCGGCGTGGCCTATTGGCTAAAGTCCTCGCCTTGAACGCCCTGGGATCCCATATGGGCGCTGATTCTAATCCCGGCAGCTCCACTTCCCATCCAGCTCCCTGCTTGTGGCCTAGGAAAGCAGTGGAGAACGGCCCAAAGCTTTGGGACCCTGCACCCGTGTGGGAGACCCGGAAGAAGTTCTTGGATCCTGACTTCGGATCGGCACAGCATCGGCCGTTGTGGTCACTTGGGGAGTGAATCATCGGACGGAAGATCTTCCTCTCTGTCTTTCCTGCTCTCTTTATCTCTGACTTTCCAATAAATAAACAAATCTTTTTTAAAAAAAAAGAAAGAAACTCATAGTCTAACAGGCAGAGATAAATATCTAAATAAGTAAATGTGCTAAATTTTGCATTTGGCTACAAAAATAGAAAAGTCGACTCTAGTTCTTCATATGTTTAGATGTTAAGTAGATTAAAAATGTTTGAAGATTATATCTAAACTGAAACACACTGATCTTTTCTGTGTCGTTATACCGTAAAGAGTGTTCATTTGCCTTCTGTTGTGGGTGTTTCTCCTATGTAAAGATTTTTGGTGAAAATTATATGTAAATATGAGTACATCACAGTCTTTGTTGTCTTCTGCTCTTCTCTTGTGATTATCCACCTCTGGGGTGTCACCTCAGACTGGATTTGCTTTGTTCTAGTCAGGAAACAACATGCTGGAACCAACTGCTGTGATTCCTGATGAGGAACTTTTTAAGACAAGGAATTTAATCTTTCGCAAAACTTTGTAGATAGTGTTCTGGGACATCTGAGTTTCTTCTTCCTTCCAGGGTGTTCCTGAAAAGAAGGTGCTTCCAATCACTGTGCCCAAGTCACCAGCGTTTGCACTCAAGAACAGAATCCGAATGCCCGCCAAAGAAGATGAGGTGATGTGCTGGGAATTCTCTATAGTCAGTCTAAAGCTCACCTAATGGTCCTCACACTGGAGTACAGAAACAGCTACTCGTAGGTGAAGCTTATACAGCAGTTGACCATGGTGTGACTCTTTGGGCTGTCGGTGGAGCCTTGCTGCTTCTGCAGCACTGAAAATTACCCTGTCTTTGTAATATGGATAAAAAGTTTCTAAACCTCGCACTTTATTTTGTTGTCGTTATTGTCACTAGTCAATGAGGGATTTTAAAAATTCATACTTAATCATTACATTTGCTCTTTCCTATCTCCGTTAGCAAAAGGAAAGCATAGATTACTGTGTGATGTTTCATAGAATCATTGATGGAGCTAGTTTCTTGGTATGTTCCTCATTTTATCTATAGATATCCAAAGTTAGGGTAGTTTTATAGCAGATCTCAAGCATAAGCCTTTTTATAGGTTTGTTTGAAACTTAAATACACAGTAATCTTATGTTACCAGCTTCAACCTGAATAACTTACTTGGTCCTATTTTGGGGTTGGCAATCATTAGCTCCCAGTCACATGTTTTAGAAGAGTCTGAGGCTGGATCCAAGAAGAGGTAGTTTGTGCTTAGTTAGACTGTTTGATCTTCATTTTATTCATGCTGCTTGATTTCATTTATTTCTTTAAAACATTCCAGTGGAAAGCTGTGGATTTTTAAAGATATTATGTTATCTTTTTGCCCAGTACCTTTCATATTGCTCTTACTTCTGTAAGGGAGCAGGTGACTTAGCTATTACTCCTTAAAAAGAAGCTAAGACACCTAAGCGATTGAATGACTTGTGTTAATTAATGACTTATCTCACAGAATGTCTCCTGCCTGCATCCTCTGTGGAGTAGGATAGATGGGTTTCTAAAATGTGCTGTTTCTCTTAGGAAGAAGACGAACCAGTGGTAATAAAAGCTCAGCCTGTGCCCCATTATGGAGTGCCTTTTAAGCCCCAGATGCCAGAGGCAAGAACTGTGGAAATATGCCCTTTCTCCTTTGACTCTCGTGACAAAGAACGACAGTTGCAGAAGGAGAAGAAAATAAAAGAACTGCAGAAAGGAGAAGTAGGTGTTTTCATGTCTGCAGGTGGCATCATATTCTTTGATCCTTCAAAGATAACCTTTTTGTAGCACTTTTATAACTGTAAAATCACTGCCTTCCTTTGATTCTCTAGGAATGCTATGAAATATAAATATTTCAAGTCATCTTTCTGGCACATGCAGGTTAAGTGACTAGGGCTAATCCTTTGACAGTTACCGCCAATGTTGGAAGGAAAACCTAGATCTTATTTTGAGCCTGTTATTCTTTTCTGCTAGACTGTGCTATTTTGAAAACTTAATAACCCTGCTTCTCAGTTTCGTCTAAATATTCTGGAGTAGTTGTCAATTATTCCTGGCTATCAAGCTCTGTGTTTTGTTTTGTTTTCTTTTTTATTATGATTATGATTATTTTTATTTTATTACACAGCCTTCATTATTATTATCATTTTATGATACAGTTCCAAAAGCCCTGGTATTTCCCAAAGCCCCTCCCCAGTACTCTTCCCCCTCACTGAGTTCCCCTAAATTATTATACTATACTCTAGTTCTTCATGAACAGTCATATGTCCATCATTGTGGGCATGGACAGTGGCAGAGACCAGCTTCCTATTGTCAAGATATTAATGATTACTTACTTTATAATCTTACATAGTTGATTAGGGTACAAAGGATCAAGGGCTACAAGAAAATGGGTTATACCATTGTTTCCACACTAATATCATCATTTTTCCCCCAGTATCTGGGGTCAAGGGAGAAACAAAGGGAGAAGCCCCACCCAAGCTTCTACCCATTCCAGGTCCCCAACGTGGGGCATGCTCTGAGGGTCCTGCTCCAGCAGTTTTGATAGTTCAATAGTTCTGAATTGCTGCCAATCTCACCATTCCAAGCACAATGAAATCTATTCAGAATCCACTGGTTGACATAGTGTTTTTATGGTTGGAGTTCTGAGATCAGCAGTTTAGTTGGAGGGATCTTCAAAGAAACTTTGTCTGAGGTGATTCCAGACCTGATTTTTGTGTGTGCTTGCCAATACAGGGTCCGGCACCGTCCATTGTCCCAATCAGCTTATGTACATGCTGGTCGTTGCAGTTCTGTTTCCAGCTCTGTCTTCCATACGAACCAATGATTGTTGCAGTCCAGCCTGATCCTGCTCACTTCATACTCGACCCTGACACAAACCAGTGGGAGCTGCAGCCTACTTAGGGCGACTCCTCATAACCCCAACCAGACCTGCCCCCTACCCTGGTTCCCGTGCTTGCCAGTATGTGCAGCAGACTTGTTCAGTCTGTGCCACATCCCATTCAGCTCTCACACATGTCAATGGGCATTGAAGCCTAGTTCAACCCAACCAACCTTACTGTCCAGCACAAAACACATACTGGCAGGTGCCTTTCTGTCTAGCCACCCGTGACCCTGTCATGGTTTTCATGCTCTCCAGTGGGAGTGATAACCCAAGAGGGAGGTGCCACAATTTCCCTCTCGGGCCACTCCCTGATTATGTAATCCAGGTGGTTCTGGAGTTTAACTTGATAGATTTAGCCCCCAGTGCCAGCCTCTGCCAGATGATGCTGTGGCAAAGCCCAACCAACCCTCACCCACTGTAATTTTTGCTTGCACCAGTCGGAAGGGAACAAACCTCAAATTCAAAAGGAAGAACAGAAATCAGGATGGAGCACAGGTCATGCTGAGCTAGGCTCATACACTGACTGGTCTGCATGAGCCAGGGATACTAGGCCACATCAAAGGCAAAGGCGGAGACAGGTGAGGGGCTAAGCCAACTGGGTCAAGCTCTGTGTTTTCAATCTCAGGCTTTTTTCCCCATTAGGTTCCCAAGTTCAAAGCACATCCCTTGCCTCATTTTGACACCATTAACCTGCCAGAGAAGAAGGTCAAGAGTGTGACGCAAATTGAACCTTTCTGCCTGGAGACTGACAGAAGAGGCGCTGTGAAGGCACAGAACTGGAAGCACCAGGTGGGGACGACAGCACGGCCACGGTGGTAGCTGCTTGGTCGGGTAGATGGGCGGACCCTGAAATCCAGGATGAGCACTGGGTATTCCCAAGGCTTTCACTGTGATTCTGAGGTAGCCTGTTTTTTTCTGTAAAGAGCTAGGGAGTAATAAGTATGTTAGGCTTTATAAGTTGCATATGATCTCTTTCATATGCTGTGTGTATGCATGCATGTGTGTTTCCAACCCTGTAAAAATGTAGAAAGCTCTCTTAGCTCATGGACTATATAGAAAAGGGTTGCAAGCTGGTTTTGGCTTGCAAGTCAGTTTGACAATCCTTGCTCCTAAGAGGTCACTTAAGAAAAGTGAAAACAGGCTTTGAGTCAAGAATCCTTTTTTTTTTTTCTTTAAGATTTATTACTTTTTATTGGAAAGGCATATATAAGAGAGCAGGAGATACAGAGATGAAGATCTTCTATACACTGATTTGCCCCCTTAGTGGCCACAAAGGCCAAGAGCTGAGCCAATCCGAACCCAGTAGCCAGGAGCCTCTTCCAGGTCTCCCTCATGGGTGCAGGGTCCCAAGGCATTGGGCTGTCCTCTGCTGCTTTCTCAGGCCACAAGCAGAAAGCTGGAAAGGAAGCAGAGCAGATGGGATTAGAAGTGGTGCCCATACAGGATCCCAGTACATGCAAGGCGAGGACTTTAGCCACTAGGCTACCGTGCCGTGCCAAGAATCTGTTTAGGTGGGGGGAATCCCCAGTGCCTATAAAACTGTATCACATAATACAATGTTAATAACAATTTAAAAAAATTAATTAATTAATTTAAAAAAAAAAGAAAATTGCAGTTTCAAAAAAAAAAGAATCTGTTTAGGGTCTATTTTATCTGTTCTGTTAAAGTCATGTTTCTCTTCTATAAGAGATTTTCAGCAAGGTATATACTATGCTTGTATATAGCAAGTATAAGATAACAGGAGATTAGAAACAATTAATTGCTTGTTGGCTGGTTTAATAGAGTCTAATTCTGTCCAGTTGGAAGAATTTCCTTTAGGTTCTTAATTTATCAGTATATTTATGTTATAACCTAT
The DNA here is from genome assembly GCF_017591425.1 of Ochotona curzoniae. Lineage (NCBI taxonomy): Eukaryota > Metazoa > Chordata > Mammalia > Lagomorpha > Ochotonidae > Ochotona > Ochotona curzoniae. The sequence goes on along the minus strand of NW_024465894.1, from coordinate 15,929,854 downwards.
CCTAGATTATATTAAAAATATAAGGACATGGGCCTAAAACTGTAGTCTAGTGGCCAAAGTCCTTACCTTGTACGTGCCGGGATTCCATATGGGCACCGGTTCATATCCTGGACACCCCACTTCCCATCCAGCTATCTGCTTCTGTCCTGGGAAAGCAGTCAAGGATGGCCCAAAGCCTTGGGACCTTGCACCTCATGGGAGACCTGGGAGAGGCTCCTGTCTCCTGGCTCAGTTTGGACTGTTGTGGCCACTTGGGGAGTGAAGCATGGATGGAAGAGCCTTTTGTCTTCTCTTCTCTGTGTATCTGACTTTCCAATTAGGAAAAAAAAAAAAGAGTATAAGAATAGGACAAATTAACAGTGGTTCCATAATGGTGACAAATGGCCAACTTTCAAATATCACCAAACTTCTCTTTCTCTTTTTTGCTTTCAGTTAATGATTTTTGTATTCACTTGAAAGGCGGTCTTACAGAGAGAGCCACTGCTCCACCAAATAGCTGCAGTGACAGGACCTGATTCAGGCCAGAGCCAGGAACTTTTTTCAGGTCTTTCACGTGGTGTAGGGGCCCAAGTACTTAGGCCATCGTCTGCTGCTTTTCCAGAACCCCAGTAAAGAGCTGCATCAGAAGTCAAGCAGCCAAGACTCTTTGAGCTGGTGCCCACCAGCATCCTGGTCTGTACCTTAAGTTGCTGAGCTATAACACCAGTTTCGTAAAAGAAGAAAATCATTAAGATTCAAGTTTTCAGTGGGTTCAGCTATTTTCAGACTGATAATAGTCATTAAGAAATGTGTGCATGCATGGGGTTTAACTAATATTTTTATTGAATCATTTGTCTTATCGAAGAGGTTCAAGGACAATAGAACTTAAGTTGTTGAGGTGGTAGTCGTGAAAGTTGTGGAGTTGCTTACCCAATTCATTTTCTTTCCTACAGTTGGAGGAAGAACTGAAACAGCAAAAGGAAGCAGCTTGCTTCAAGGCTCGTCCAAACACTGTCACCTCACAGGAGCCCTTTGTGCCCAAGAAAGAGAAAAGGCCAGCTGCTGGTAGTATCCTGTGCTTTGGGGGTGTGGGGCACAATTTTCAGACTTCCTGGGGGAGTAAATACTGGGATGCTAGTTGTATACAACACTTTGGCAACCAGAACTTTTGACTTTAGGGGTTGGTAGCATTTTTTCCTCTCTACCCTGAGTTGAACCAGCATCTTTGTTGAGCTGTAGAATGTACTGGGGCTGGTTTGATAGAATTCAAGCCTTAGCAGAAGCAAGTAGTATTTCATCATTAGTAATAGGCTTGCCTCACCCACATATAGCAAGTATGTAAGAACCAGATGTCTTCCTGGAGTTTATCTTGAAGCAAGCCTTAGATACTAAATATTTGATTTCTTAAGCACTGGGCAATGTATTCTAAAGTTGTAATTCTTTATCTGTCTCAAAATCAGTGTGTTTTTAGCCAATTGCTTCACCTCTGTGGATCTGGATGATCTCTAAGGGCCCCTGCAACTCAGATAATTCTAGGACTTGTCTGAGGTTTCTCTCTCCCCAACTGAGGTTTCCTCAGAACTCGGCCCGTCTTTCTTTTTTTAAAACAGACACATAATAAACTCTAAGACAGGGCTGGTGCGATAGCCTAGTGGCTAAAGTCCTTGCCTTGAATGCCCTGGGATCCCATATGGGCGCTGATTCTAATCCCAGTAGCTCCACTTCCCATCTAGCTCCCTGCTTGTGGCCTGGGAAAGCAGTTGAGGATGGCCCAAAGCCTTGGGACCCTGCACCCGTGAGGGAGACCTGGAAGGAAGTTCCTGGCTCCTGGCTTAGGATCGGCTCAGCTTCAGCCATTGCGGTCACTTGGGGAGTGAATCATCGGACGGAAGATCTTCCTCTCTGTCTCTCCTCCTCTTTGTATATCTGACTTTCCAATAAAAAAAAAATCTTAAAAAAAAAAATAAAACTCTTAAGGGCAACAATGACAACTTGTTTAAACTCCTACCAATAAATAAATAAATAAATAAACTCCTATCAAAAATTAGTCTTTTATAAATTTCCAATGGTTCAGTGCATTTATAATTTTTAAATTTATAAAGAAAAAAAACAAGAAATATGAATAGTTGCATTTTTGCAGCATACTGCAATGTCAAAGTTATAGCTGTGTGTGTAATTCTGATGCAATTCAAAGCACAGAATCACTGCTTCTTCCCATCCTTCCTTCTGCCTGGATATGGGGATAGTAAGATTAGAGAATTATGCCAAATTGGAGACCTATTTAGGTAAACATTTTCAATTAAAATAGTCAAATATTGCCATATGTAGAAAAATGAAATAGTTTTAGAGGAAGGTATTTGGCTGAGTAATTGGCTTCCTGCTGTCACCCTAGAGTCCTGGCTTACGTTCCCAGCTCATAGCTCAGCACCCTCACACAGACATTTTAGGCCTTTGGGGTGTAAATCAGCAGATGGGAGCATGCTCTCTGTGCCTCAAATAAAACCATGGAAATTTATAAAAATGCAGATTTAATTACGCTTTTATAATTAAGCTCAAATATGCTTGTGTTTATTTGTAGTTGTAATACCTGTTTTGGGGGAAAAGATGCCTTGATGAAAATAATTTGGAAAATATTCACCAGTGCACATGTGCAAAACATTTTATATAAAAAATTATATTCAGTGAATTACTATGCTCATATATCTACTTGAAAATTATGTCTTAAAGGTAAATTTATTTATCTAACACTCAATTTTTCTGCTGCAATGTGTCTGCAATTTGCTCAGTCCAATGGGGATGGGGAATAGGTTTTTGGAGTAATTGTGCACACCAATATTTTCTCTGTTTCTGTGCTCAGAGGACCTTTCTGGTTCTGTAGTTCAGGAACCATTTCAGCTGGCCACTGAAAAGAGAGCAAAGGAGCGGCAGGAGCTGGAGAAGAGGATGGCTGAAGTTGAGGCACTCAAGCTCCAGCAGCTGGAGGAAGCCAGACAGCAGGAGGAGGAGCAGAAGAAGGAGGAACTCATACAGCTGCGGAAAGAACTGGTAACTAACCCAGCCTGTCTGTGCTGTATTTGTGTCTGGCCCTGTCCGCGCAAGCTCTGAGGTGGCCCACAGGCTTACAGCAAAAACTGGGAGAGAGAGGGAGAGCCCGTAAACCAAGGATGATGATTGCGTTTAAACAAGACTGAGCTTGAGGTGTATGCACGCATTGTGCTCAATTATGAGCTATAATTTTGACCCTTTTTAGGAGTTAGCCTACCACTTAAGAAATAGATTTGTCTTTAGTAATGACTTTAGGCAGAATTTCTTTCAGTGATCATTTTGGCTTTAGGACTTCATGCCTTAAACCACGTGTTACATTTCCTAGCATTCTTTTTGTTTGCTTTATTTATTTAACTTATTTTAATGATTTCTTTTTAACTCAAGAAGAATCAATGTGCTTTACAATTAGAAACATAAAAAACAAAGAAGGACATGGGCATTAAATTAAATGTTGAAATGTGTGAGTTGCTGAAATTTTGTTGAAGCAGTAGGCTAGTCACTGAAATCTCTGTCGACACAGGTGGCCGTGCCCGTGCTTGCAGAGGCTCTGAGGACAGCCCATTCAGGGGCTAGCCTCTAGTGAAGTCTAAAAGGCTATAATCCCCAGTACTCTAATCTTCCGTGCCTAAGGCCTCCTGTTGTGCTGGCCATGTCACTGTTCTTCCTGTAAGTCCCAGTGAAGGCCCATTGCAGCGTCTGCAGCACAATACAGGAAATGTTACATCTCTCTGCTAAGCTAACTTGATTCAGCGTTGATTTTAGAGTACCAAGAAGGCTGGACGGTAGCCAGCCTTCTCTGGCCGCCTTCTCACTGGTAATTATTACTAGATTGTTATTACTGGTTCACTCGCTGTTAAATTCCTCTGGAAATAAGGTTGACCTTCTTCAGTGAAAGCTGAAGAACCCAGCAAAGCACTGAAGAGAAACCTGTTTGGGCTCCAGAACCCTGTCTGCTTTTCCATTATAGTGCGTTGTTTCACTCATGCCTCCCCATCCCCGTTTTAAATTGGGGACTGGGATCTGTAACTCTATGCAACCGTTTTCTCAAAAAGAAGTAAAAGCACTGTTCACTAATACTCTGTATGGTGTTAACTGTATTTTCCTTACTCTGCAGGTACACAAGGCAAATCCAATTCGCAAGTACCAGAGTGTAGAGATAAAGTCAAGTGACCAGCCTCTGACTGTGCCTGTGTCTCCCAAGTTCTCCACTCGATTCCACTGCTGAGCTCAGCTGGGACCTGCAGATGCCACCTGGCAGCTGGAGCTGCTTTGAGCATCAACCCAGGAGCCTTTGTCCTTGATGCTGGGAGTGGGGAGCTCGCCTCTCCAGACCTTAACTGCTTGGGCCAAACAGAACTTACATGACTGACAACTGTGGGTTCTGGTTAAGAATTGTTTTCTTACATTTTTGAGGCTATTAATGAGACTCAGTGCATATGTGTCTTGATAGACTCCATGTAGTTATTTCCTTTAAGCCATTAACATGAGTGTTGACTCTCACTAGAATTTCATGTCTCTGTGATAGTACAGTGCGGTCTTTATGTCTCCTTACCCCTTTTTATATATAATTATTATTATTATTTTAATTAGAAAATAAAGATAGTTGAATCCTGAGGTAGGGTTTAAGTCCTGGTTTAAACGAGGAGCAATCACTATTTCAGCAGTCACTTCTCTCTTCCCTGCATAAATGAGTCTGTAGTTAAGAAGCCCTGTGTAAACCTTATCAACTATATCCCTGAGGAAGATAGTGACGTGAACTCTTGGGAGCCTCACAGCAGCCATTTGGCAAGCTTTGGGCAGGCTGCCATCAAGCACCTTCTTCCCTGTCATTGCTGAGATAGCGGTGCATTTTAAGAACTGTCCTGGAATAAATACAGTATGTCTTCCCTTCCCTTGTTTTGTCATTTGATATTTGTAAATCCATCATGCCTCTTTGGAGGACATATCTTACTGGGAAAATGGCAGTTTGAGAGGTGAGTCCAGAAATATTTTTTTAGAATTTATTAATTTAAAAAGCAAAATGGCAGTAGAAGGGACAAATTTCCCATATACTGACTCACTCCCCCAAAATGGCTACAGCAACTGTAGTTGGGCCAGACTGAAACCAGGAGCTCCCACCTGGGTGCAGGGTCCCAAGGCTTTGGGCTGTTTTCTACTGCTTCCCTAGGCCACAAGCAGGGAGCTGGATGGGAAGTAGAGTAGCCAAGACATGAAATGACACTTGCAAGGAAGGATTAACCAATTGAGCCATCATGCAGGGTCCTTGAACATCTACTGTTATCAGTCATTTACACTTGGCCCAAGAAGTTACGAAAGCATCCATATGCTATCCAGGCTAGTCCTGAATAAAACGACATTAATCCTGTTTTAAATTCATTTTTTAGCCATTTATTGAGCATTTGCAGATCTGTTGTGGAGAAGCCATTGTAGATGGCACAATGGGTGGCAAAGCAAGATTATGATTGATGTTATGATCTGAAGACTCCTGCTCCTCTTGAAGGCCCATAACTGACGTAACATGCAGTTTCTTTGTTTACTACCTAGAGAGTTGTGGTATTTAAATCCCTAACTTTATTTGGTTCATTTAACAAATTCTTATGTGGAACTAACTCTGTATATTTTACCACTGTTCTGTTCCTGGGACTACAGCAGTGAGAAAAAAGAAGGACAGCTTGCTTCATAGAGGGAAGCTTCAGATTAGAGATGCCACTCTGGAGGGGTTCAGTGCCGCAGGCGGAGGCTAAGCCTACTATTCCACGGTACCAGCATTCCCGAAAGAACATCAGTTTAAGCTCAAGCTGCTCCGCTTCCGATCCAGCTCCCTGCTTAAGGCCTGGGGTAGCAGCAGAGGATGACTTAAGTACTTGCGCACCTGCACCCACATGGAAGACCCAGAAGAAGCTCTTGGCTTCAGATTGCCTTAGCTCCTACCATGTAGGGCATGAACCAGCAGATAAGATCTCTCTCTGTTTCCTCTCTGTACCTCTACCTTTCAAATAAAAATGTATCTTTAGAAAAGAAACAAATGCTGCTGTAACTGCTATGTATAGAATAGACCATAGTGGGGAGGAGCAGCCTGCAAGTTGTCCTTGGGAGAATAAAGAGATACTGTCTTCATGAGAGCTGATAGCTTGGGCTGGGAGCTGCCAGTGGTGGTTGGATTCTGAATGTAGTTTGAAGTTGTAGCTGGCAAGATTTGCTAATGGACTGGGTGTGGGTAGAGTGGAAGGACCTGGGATTCTAGAGGTTGCCAAGGTATCAGCTCTAAGACGGACAGATTTCTCCATCCCTTCTGCTTTGGACATCCCGATTCAACTTGGTCCTTGTTTTTTACCTGGGAATTTTGTAGTGTTCCTTGTCAGTGCTTTCAGTTTTTGCCCCCTTTATGTCTTGGTCTTCCTTCCGGGTCTTTCTTCGCAGAGACAGTGCTGCATGTAGTTTTCCTGCAGTTTATATCAGCAGCTGTCCTCCTAATGCATGTTTTCTGGTATCGTTATTTCATATTTCATGTTTTTTGTTGTTTCAGTTAGACTAATCTAGCCGTCAAATTGAAGTTTGGGAAGGACTGTTATTAAGTATTATCACCTGTGGGATTCCTATACCCCATTTAATCCATTCTGAATTATCCCCTGCTTTCCCTCCTCCACCCCCATTAGAGCAGGAATAAGTACCGGTCTTTTAGAAGCAGCAGAAAGGAATTAGGAAACTTAGAGCAAACGGCTTAGACTTGAGACACGCAGACCTGGCGCCGTTGCTGTGTGCAGTCCTCAGTCTCCAGAGGCCGTTTCTCCTGAGCACAGTCTTCTGTCCAGTACTCTGTCCTCTCTCGATTCTCACATCGTACCACCTGTTTTTCTAGTACGTCTTCCCATCTTCCTCAGAGTCTCGAGCCCTTCACCTGTATTTTACAAATAAATTCAAGTTCTTTATCTCTTTAGGTCAATCATGTCATAGGAGGAGCTTCGTCTTTGCACAGTCTGAGGTTGCTAGGAATTTTCCTAAACAAAATGTCCTGACATAAGCATTTGATGAATTACCACACTTGCTTGACACGCTTGCAGAGGTCCTAGCACATGTGCTCATGCAGGCTGTGGAATGCTAGCTTTTGGGCCCGGCAAGATGGATGAGCTGACTGATCTTCTTGCAAGCACCAGCATCCCATATGGGTGCCAGTTTATGTCCCAGCTGTTCTACTTCCAATTTTCAGTCCCCTGCAGGTGACCTGGGAAAGCAGTGGAGGATGGTTCAAAGCCTTGGGGTTGTGCACTCGTGTGGCAGACCCAGAAGAAGCTCCGGGTTTCGGATTAGCTCAGCTCCAGCCCTTGCAGCCATTTGGGAAATGAACCTGTGGATGAAAGATCTTTCCCTTCATTTCTCCTTTTCTCTGTAAAATTTCATTTCTAATAAAAATAAATATTAAGTTTTGTTTTGTTTTTGGAGAGGATGCTTTGTCTTCACTGTCAGTTTTACTTGGTCGTGTTTTTCTCTTTTTCTTAAAAGGTTTGTTTATTTGAAAGGCTGCAATGGCCAGGGCTGGATTAGGAGGCAGGAGCTTCATCCAGCTCTAGGGTGGATGTGGGGGACTGAGCACTTGCGCTCTCTTCTGCTTTCCCAGGCAGCTGGGGCTTGGTGTGGTGCCCAGTGTAGGCTGCTAGTGTCAGAAGCGGCACCCAAAACCAAACGCAACCACCATGACGTTAGTTCTTGGTCATGGTTTTCTGTTGCTTATACTCTTGTATTAATATACTGGAAATATTGCTATTTGTGTTTACTTTGATGTTTTTGTCCTTGCATAATTGACTGATTACCATTTTGGTTGCTTTTTTTTTTTAACTTTTCTATTAATGTTTTATTTTTGTAAATGAGAGTGGTAGACTGCAGTTGAATGTAGTTGAACAAAAATGAAGGCTGTAAACAAGATAGAATGTGATTTAGTCACGTGGGGGACAGTATTGTAGAAGTAAAAGATTCTTGTTGGAAGTGAGGTTGCGTGAAGTTTGAACAGTCTCTTTAAGTAAAAACTGCAAAAAGTATTCCCTTCTAGAAACGATTAAAGCAAATATAACTATAAAATGAAATCTTTTTGCTCCTCTGCTCCTATTCCCCAGGAGTAACTTGTTCATAATTGTGTTTTCTGCAGTGTTTCATGAGCACATGAGCTTATGGAGCATTTTGTTCTTTTATTTAGATGGTGAAGTTGTTGTGTGCATTTTATACATTTTGCTTCTATGTTTCAAAATTGAAAGAATTGAAGGTAAAAAGTGCTTTTTTTAGCTTTGCATTTCCCCTCACCAGAGGAGTTTTATATTCGCTTCGGAGACAGTGTCTGCTTCTTGCTGCCCACCTCTGTGGTCTGCACCACACCGTATTCCTGGAACTTTCCTGGAACTTTGCTTTCCTCACTGTGTTATGGATCTGAATGATGTGGTTCCGGTGCTGCCTCAGGTATGCCTTGGCTCCTTGACTGACAGAGGAAGCTGCTTAGGAGTCTCTGAGGGGGCGGACTCTGCATGCTGCGCTGGCAGGCCAGCAGCCCCTCCTGGCTCATTCATCCTTGAGGACTCATTTATTTGTGCATCTGATCAGTGTCAGGCAATCTTGACACAGCTTCCTTTTCGTTTCCCTTGAAGAAAGTCCTCTCCCTGAATCATGTCTGCCTTGGAAGTTCCTCATTGCTGAGAATAGCAGTTACAAATGCTGTTAGCCACGTGGCTGGGCTCCTGTTTCTACACAAGCAGGCTGAGTTACAGCTTCATGGGGTGGATCCAGGTAGGAATTGGTCAACATTCTGAATCCTGAGCTGCCATCAGTCTTACAACCTGCTGGGATGCTCATTTTAGACAACATATAAAGTTTCATGGATACAGGACAGCCTCAGGCCTATGGAAACAGCAGGAAGGTTAAAGTGTGTGGTACTTTGAGCAGTGACGAAGGCGTAACCAGGGAGCTGACATGCTTGCTCCAATGCCAAGAATTCCAGGACTATTTGTTATCCAACTAAGCTGGTGTAGTTGCTACAAAAAAGAAATATGTGGGTAGAAACATAACTTTGTCTTCTTGTATACCCAGTTTATTTTCTAAGGCTGTAGTGAAGGTTGCTTAAGGCTGGAAATATCTGATGAATGTTGCTATTCTTTTGTAAGGAAATTAAGAGGCTGGATTTGGGCTAAGCTGTGGTTCTTATGTGCGAAAGCTATCATCTTCCTGAAAGATCTTCACAAGTCCTGAAGTTTCACTTGGAGTGTCGGGTATAAGCTTTTAGGAGATAAAGACTAACTAGTTCTTAACTGAAATGCTTGGGACCGGAAGTGTTTGGGATTAGGGGATATATGCATACTTGGGAATGGGGTACTAGTCTAAACACTTTTCATTTGCTTTATATCGCATAGCAATGCACTTAGAAACAGTTATGTATGGCACAGAAATTCAAGGAATGGAGTTTCCCATTTATAGCATGTTGGTACATATTGGAGCATTTGTCATTTTGGGTATTTGGATCAGGCATGCTTACTTAACCTTTGCTAGATTTTGTCAGGCAAGAATTGATTTCACTACACTAAATTTGGATTGCAGGCATCAGTTCCTTTTTATTTAAACAATTTTAACAAATTAAATTTCAACAGTTGCATCAATTGCTCTTTATTTTGTTTTTAAGATTTATTTTTATTTTTTTTTTTATTGGAAAGGCAGATATACAGAGAGGAGAGACAGAGAGGAAGATCTTCCAGCCGATGATTCACTCCCTAAGTGAGCGCAACGGCCAATGCTATGCTGATCCGAAGCCAGGATCCAGGAGACTCTTCCAGGTCTCCCACGTGGGTACAGGGTCCCAAAGCTTTGGGCCGTCCTCTGCTGCTTTCCCAGGCCACAGGCAGGGAGCTGGAAGGGAAGCGGGGCTGCGGGGATAGAACCAGCGCCTATATGGGATCCCGGGTGTGCAAGGCGAGGACCTTAACCACTGCACCACCGCACCGGGCCCTCCTTTATTGGAAAGGTGGATATACAGAGAGGAGAGACAGAGAGGAAGATCTTCCATCTAATGATTTACTCCCCAAGTGAGCGCATGCTATGCCAATCCGGAGCCAGGATGCAGGAACTTCTTCCGGGTCTCCCCTCACGGGTGCAGGGTCCCAAAGCTTTGGGCCGTCCTTGACTGCTTTCCCAGGCCACAAGCAGGGAGCTGGATGGGAAGCGGAGCTGCCGAGATTAGAACTGACGTCCATATTGGATCCCGGGGCGTTCAAAGCAAGGACTTTAGCCTCTAGGCCAAGCTACCGGGCCCTATGCATGCTTTTGAAAAAAAAAGATTTATTTTTATTGGAAAATTAGATATACAGAAAATAAGAGAAACAGGAAGATCTACCATCCAGTGATTCACTCCCTTAGTGGTCACAATGGCTGGAGCTGTGCTGATCTGAAGCCCGGAGCCAGGAGCCTCTTCTGGGTCTCCCACACGGGTGTAGGGTCCCATGGTTTTGGGCAGTTCTTGACTGCTTTCCCAGGCCACAAGCAGGGAGCTGGATGGGAAGCGGGTCTGCCAGGATTAGAAACGGCGCCCATATGGGATCCTGGCACTTGCAAAGTGAGGACTTTAGTCGCTATGCTGCTGCGCCAGGCTCTTATGTATGCTTTATAAATATCAGTTTAATAGCAGCACACTATTCCATCATTTTGTTTGCTTATTTTGCAAATAATTTTTGTCATTTAGAGGACAGGATTCTGTGTGTATTTTCTTCCCTTAATGTATCATGTCTGAGTCTAAACTTTAAATGGCTGTTTTCTAACCACTTAACAATTAGTTGAATTGGAAATATAATTTCAAAAGGAAATGCAAGCCCCAAAGCATAATGACGTTGCACTGACAGCACTGACAGGGGCCCAAGGACTTGAGCCAGTGACAGCTCTCACTGAGAGAGCGTCAGTGTTACAGCTCTGGTCTTTGTGAGGAAGTTGGCACTGAGCAAGGCTTTTCTCGAGATAATCTGAGTCCTGCTACTTTAAAGTTGTAGCCCTACCTTTTCCAATCAGCTTAGCCTGGATTTGTTGTCTGTGTGCCTTCAGATCAGGTTGGAAAGGAGAAGACTGAGGCTGCGATGCGTCTTGGGAAAAAATGGAGCTGGGATTGTGATCTAACTTCTGTCACTGACATGCCAAATGACATTTAACAAATTACTTGCCTTTCATAGGTCTTAATTTCCATATCTGTCAAACAGGATTGAGTCATAGTGATGAATAAAGCTTCTTTAACTTAAACATTTTCAAATCTTTACAGGCAATTTGTCTAAGTTATGATAACCCTACTTTCAAATTTATATATTTTTTCTATGCCAGCCACTCAGACTTTCCTGTCCCTGCATTTTCATGAGAGCCTCAATGAAGTTTATTGGAGACCAGTTTGCTGTCTTGTTGAGGGCTTTCCAAATGTTGGTCTGGAAACGGAAATCGAGCCCAGATCCCTGCAGGGGACTAATCCCCGAATAATGTGGCCCTCTGACATGCACACATATTTTCTGATGTTTGTCTTGACCTTGGAACTGGCTGAAGACTACAGAGTGTTCACTGATGTTTTACACACCACATCAAAGAAGTGCTCCCACACCTAAGCTAGGTGGGATTTGTGTTCCTGGAAGGGGCTCTCCTATTGTTAGAGACCGCTTGAGGACATCACAATAAATCTGAGACCTTGCCTTATTCTTTTTTTTTCTCTCTCTCTCTCTCCACTGGGAGTCAGGTTTTACGGTGTTTGTGGTTAGGGAGACCCAGATTGTGTTTGTAGTTGGTGCAGGGCTCATGAGGAATAAAGGGGTAAACCGTAACTCAGGAATTTGGAGAGCGGCTGGTGGCTTCGTGTGTTGGAGTGTGTCCCTGGAATTTTCTGGACCTCGATCACCTTAACCTTCCTGCAGGTCAGTGGGGAATCTGCCCTAGCTTTTTTTTTTTTTAAGATTTAAAAAAAATTTGTTTGAAAGGCAGAGTTACATAGAGTGAAGGAGACACAGAGAGCTTCATCTGCTGTTTTACTTCCTAAATGGTGACAGCAGCTGAGCTGATCTGAAGCCAGAAGCCTCTTAAAAGGTCTCACATGAGTACAGGGCCCAAGGACTTGAGCCATCCTCTGCTATTTTCCTAGGCCATGGGCAGGATCAGTACTAGAGCATCCAGGACTCAAACTGGCATCCATTTAGGGTGCCAGTGCTATAGGATGAAGATTAGTGGGCTATGCCACTGTGCAGCCCCTAGCTTTAAAGACTATAGTATGTTAAACCTCTGTCTGCAATGCTGACATTCCTTATAGTCACTGGTTCGTGTCTCAGCTGCTCCTTTTCCAGTCCTGCTCCCTGCTCATGTGCCTGGGGAAGCAGTAAAAGACAGCCCCTGTCCTCAATACCATGCGTCCACACAGGAGACCTGGCACCTGGCTTCAGGATCATCTCAGCTCCGGCCATTGTGGCCACTTGGGGAGTGAACCAGCATTGGGAGATCTTTCTGTCTCTCCTCTCTGTGAATCTGCCTTTCCAATAAAAATTGAAAAATCTTTTAAAAAGAAAAAAAAAGTATGCCCTGGAAAAAAACAATATTCCCATTGTTTCGAGCTCATTGTGTCTGGTAGGCACTGGAGCCAAGATAAGCGTCTTTCTTTGTGCTTCCCTTATTTATACTATAGTCTTTTTTTTTTCCTCTCCTTTGTAGTAGTTTATTTTATTTTTAAGTATTCATTTTTGTTGGAAGGGGAGACCCATAGAAAGATCTGTCCGCTGATTCACTCTCTACATGGCTGCAATGGCTGCAACTGGACTGATTTGGAACTCCTTCTGGGTCTGCCACGCAGGGGCAGGGTTCCAAGGCTTTGGGCCATCCTCTACTGCTTTCCCAGGCCACAGGCAGGGAGCTGGATGGAAAGGGGAGTAGCTGGGACACAAACGTGCCCATATGGGATCCTGGCACGTGCAAGACAGGGAGTTAGCCTCTGAGCCATCATGCCACCTCCTTTGTGGTAGTTTGTAACCTCAGCAATAGAAAGCAACAGAGTAAGCAGTCAGCACTTGAGAGGGACTGTCAGCATTTCCCATCTTCATCAACTGGTTTAACTTGGTGCCTCTCAAGCCTCCTGGCAACTGAGTGGTTCTGTTCGCCTCCCGCATGCCAGCTCACTGCTGCTGAGCACAGAGGCCTCATGGAAAGTGGCCCAATTAAAGGCTCTGGGAGTTGGACACCGGGGGCCGAGATTTAGGGATGGTGATCCTCCCAGCATGGTCTGCAGATTGACAGCAACATCACCTCCAACACGACCCCAGGTCTGCTAAGTCAGACACACTGGGTGTGAGGCCTATGGGAATGACAGCACGTGTCCCAAGAGCCAGACAGGAGCCTGCAGGTCCTGGAGGCATTCTCCGCAGCACCCACTGGTCCTGGGCAGTCACCGTGCAGTCTGTTACACAGCACAGCTGCTGAGCCTGCGGAGCAGGTATTGCTCTCCTCAGCCAAGACTCCATTCCCAGAATGAAGAAGCGGGGAAGACGCTTTTTGCGTATGAACATCCACCAAATCATGACATGAGGAGACTGAGCCTTGGTGATTTCAGCCAAAGTCATCCCAGGGTAAGAATGCAACCCAGGGTCTGTCTGTGCCCCACAGGGGCCTTTCTCCACTGCTGGTGTCCAGCCGTTGAACAGAGCCGGCTCTGGGGGATGGGCCTTCTCGGGAGCTCCCTGCTGTCTTTGGGTGTGAGCCTGAGCATTCATTGGACACATGACCCTGTTGTGGAACCGCCAGCTGTCTCCCAGGGGCTGAGAGGAAGGCCCTGGGCCTCGCAGCCAGCTCAGCAGACATCCCTTTGAGGAGATCAGGCTTAGGTTCCTGTTGGGGGATGTACACGCTGCTGGTCAATTAATCCACAGTCTCCACAAGCACTCCAAAGTGCTGAGCAGATGCCAACCAGCATGCTTTGCTCACCATTCCAGATAGAGCTCTCAGGGCTTGCCCTGCACCCCACCAAGTTCTTAGGGTAACTAACCCAGGGTAGCAAACGGACCTGGAATTTTAGAAATAATACAATGACACGCTGGGAAGCTTCTGGTGCAATGCATGCCTCACTTGTGCTATTTCCTGGGCTCGTGTGAGGGGAGTGAGTTCTAGTGCAGCTCAGGCTGCATTCCTCCCAGCTCCTGGGTCTGTGCCCTGCACTCAGTCTTGCATTTACTCTTTGATGTGTCTCTGTGTCTTCCACCCCCGCTGCCTCAGCCTTCCTGTGGGGAGGCTTCCAAGTCTGCTCCGGGGATGTTTCCTGTTCTGGGAACAGCTGCGCCAGCCTGGGGTACCCTCTTGCTACTTGATCCTATAGCTAGGTGTCCAGTGACTGGGGGCAGTTTGCAGATGACCTTGTCCTCTGACGTCATTAGGTTGCTATTTTTGGCTTTGCTGTTTATGCTGCAGACATTGGGTTGGGATCGGGGAGAAGGAGAGGCTGGTCTTCAGTCCCATTGTTTTGTGGCCCAATTGAAGTAGGAGCCTTTATTGCTAAGCATTTTTTTTTTTAAGATTTATTTATTTATTGGAAAGTCAGATATATACAGAGAGGAGGAGAGACAGAGAGGAAGATCTTCCATCCGTCCGATGATTCACTCCCCAAGTGAGTGCAACGGCCAATGCTATGCTGATCCGAAGTCAGGATCCAAGAACTTCTTCCAGGTCTCCCACATGGGTGCAGGGTCCCAAAGCTTTGGGCCGTTCTCGACTGCTTTCCCAGGCCACAAGCAGGGAGCTGGATGGGAAGTGGAGCTGCCGGGATTAGAACCGGCGCCCATATGGGATCCCGGGGCGTTCAAGGCGAGGACTTTAGCCGCTAGGCCACGCCGCCGGGCCCTATTCCTAAGCATTTATAGAGAATCTAGTGCATGTGAGGCCTTGGAGAAGCCAAGTTCATGACCTTATTCTTCACTCACTCATGGGTTTTTGTGGGTGTTGGTTTGCAGCATGGGACAGTAATTAAGCATGAAGGGTTCTGCACCCAGGAAGCTGCCCCTCCATTAGCTATTTCTGAAACTTTGGGTGAGGTACTCCCCTGTGGCTCTAGTTTTCTCTTAGGAATGGGCGTGCTTGTGATAACCTGCTTCAGAAGGGTGCAGTGAGGCTGCCTGGAGTTGGTCTCTGTGCCTGGCTTATGGACAGTGCAGTGAATGTTAGCTGCCAACACCGCTAACCTCAACAGCACCACTTATTGTACTGGCTATCTGGTAGGCTGAGTTGAATGGGCCTTGGTCCCTGTCTGTTCTGAGCTGGTGTCCCGAGATGTAGGGATGACATACACAACCAGCAAACAGGAAAAATTGGCTGCTGTGTACACCACTGTGTTCCTGCTGGGAAACAGGACCAAGTTCTTGCCCTGGGGTAGCCTCGGAGCAGTGACGCTCACCCACCTTAGAATCTCCTAGGAAGACTGCAAAGACCCCAGCATCCTGGGCTTCACCTGTTCCAGGGCTCTTTTAATCAGCCTGAACTCTAGAGGGCTTGGGAGGCAGGGGAGGGGAGGAGCAGGCTGTAAAGCCTTCCAGACGCTTTCCAGAGTGTATCAGGGTTGAGATGTGTGGCCCTGTCTGTGGGAATACCTGTCTTTGAAATTCTCTGCTGAATTATACCACAATCATTCCTGGTACAAGGCACTGAGCGAGTGCCGCAAAGCTTGGTCCCCTTTCAAGGCTGGGGAGTCTGCCAGTTAACTGGATCCACTGACCAGGCACTTCCTGAACTTGAGCACACATGAATCACCTGGGGGCTCAGGTACTGAGAAGGAAGCCATTTTGATGGTGGGCCCCAAAGACTTGTGAAATTTCATGGTGTGTCCTGTCCCATCACTTCCCCACTTTCTGTCTCACATGTGTGCAAGTGCCTTGTCAGTCTGATGAGTTAAAAAGGATCATTAAGGGCCTGGTGCAGTGGCCTAATGGCTAAAGTCCTTGCCTTGAACATGCCAGGATCCCATATGGGCACCAGTTCTAATCCTGGCTCCACTTCCCATCCAGCTCCCTGCTTGTGGCCTGGGAAAGCAGTCGAGGACAGCCCAAAGCCTTAAGACCCTGTACCTGTGTGGGAGACCTGGAAGAGGCTCCTGGCTCCGGGCTTTAGATCAGCGCAGCTCCAGCCTTTGTGGCCACTTGGGCAGTGAATCATTGGACAGAAGATCTTCCTCTCTGTCTCTCCTCCTCTATCTATATATATGACTTTCCAATAAAAGTAAATAAAATTTTTTAAAAGGATCATTAAAAGAAAATGTGATGGGGCCCAGCGCAATAGCTCAGTGGCTAAAGTCCTCGCCTTTAACACATTGTAATCCCATATGGGCGCCGGTTCTAATCCCAGCAGCCCTGCTTCCCATCCAGCTCCCTGCTTGTGGCCTGGGAAAGCAGTCAAGGATGGCCCAAGGTCTTGGGACCCTGTACCCACGTGGGAGACCCAGAAGAATCTCCTGGCTCCAGGCTTCAAATTGGCTCAGCTCCAGCCATTGTGGCTGCTTAGGGAGTGAACCATTGGATGGAAGATCTTTCTCTTTCTCTCCTCCTCTCTGTATATCTGCCTTTCCAATAAAAATAAATAAATCTTAAAAAAAAAAAAGAGAATGCAGACAGTAAGAATCATCTTCATTGCCTTACTTGTTGGTATGTCCATGTATATTCCTGCAGATATCTCTATTAGTGTTGAAAGTAATGGATGCTTTATACCACCATCCTATACCTAAACTGTAGCCGGTAGAGGGTCTCTAACTCTTCCCCCATCCTTATATCTGTGGCTCCAAAGTGACCAGTTTGGTCTTTGCCATGAAGTAGAGCACAAATAAATTATCTTGACAGTAAAATTACAATTATTGGATGGAACAGTATGTCAATTGGATTTCCAATTGGATCTCTTGTCTAGTTTGCCCCTCGGGATGCCTCTAGATCTCTGCCTACCAGGCTTGGTGGGAAGGGCCTTTCTGAAGACGTACCAGGCTTGTCAAAGCTTAGCGGTCCGGAGTGCCACGTGGGAGAGAGCAAGAGCAAACAACTTGGCTGGTGAGAGCCCGGAGTGCCTCTCAAAGCAGAGGAAAGTTGCGAGGGGAGCTGGCTGTTCTCTTTGGAGTCAGAGAGGTTGCTCAACTCCTTGGATTTTCCATCACAGCGGGGCAGGGAAAGGGTCAGGCAGGGGAAGCCTCTCCTGAGCAGGTCCTTTTAAAGCCTGTTGGCTCCCAGTGGCTTCCTCTCAGGGGCCAGGGAAGCAGCTCGGGTGGCATTAACCCTGTCGCTCCCAACAGATGGATGAGCCTGGGAGCTCACACTCCTGGAAGGCAAAGCTTCCCAGGGCATGAGGCCTAAGGAGCCGTGAACTCTGGCTGGAGAGGCCTTCTCTCTGGCCTTGTTAAATCCAGCAGGGCATAATTGCATCCTGCTGACCTTAATTCCACCGGCAAGTTTAATTGGTCCTGGCATTGCCCCACGCCTGGTCCTGTACCCTGGAGAGGCTGTCGACACAGCTGGTGCAGGCATGGCGGGGAAGCCCCTGTGTGAGGATGCGCAGGGGCTCTGGCAACCCCTAGCTGGGTGAAGATTTCCCCATGCCCCACCCCTGCTCCTCCAGCGGAGCGTTGACAAGCAGCTTGGGGACGCCCAGGGAGCAGCTGGCTCAGCAGGCAATGCTGGGGGTCTGGAACCAGGCCAGCCTCCTATCCCAGTGGAAGGAAGGCATGAGGAGAAAGCCGACAGGAACAGAGGAGCCCTCGCCCTGCTGTGTTCACAGCGTGATGGAGCCCCCCAGAGCAGTATGGTACCCAGCACTCCATATACACGTACTGGCTAAATACTTGCAACAACCCTGGGAGAGGGGGTGCTGCAGGACAGGGTGGTTAATAGCTGAGCTTTGGGGCTAGCTAGCTGGTTCCAGTCTTGACTGACTGCCCTCTGACTCAGTTTTCCTGGCCCATCTGTGAAATGGGGCTGAATAGCTGCTGTCTTCACAGGGCTCCCTATGCATCCATGCTGTTCTTAACACTTTATATTCTTCCCCCGTGCAGCAGGTGCTTGTCTGGCAGATGAGGAAACAAGTGAAGGCTCGGTCTGTTCTCACAGTTGCTGTTTGAGAGCTTCCCTACTGGGTGGCCTGACACTCACAATGCAGGGCTGTTGGAAGAACACTCGCCAGGTGGCTCACCCCCAGGCCCTGGTCCACTTTGAAAGGTGTTCAATTAACTAAATTATTTGGACATCTTAACAATAACAAAAATAGGGCCCAGCGCGATGGCTCAATGGCTTAATCCTCACCTCACCAGCACTAGGATTCCATATGGGCACTGGTTCGTGTCCCAGATCCCCAATGCCCATCCAGCTCTCTGCTTGTGGCCTGGGAAAGCAGTAAAGGGCTACCCAAAACCTTGGGACCCTGTAACTGCATGGGAGACCCAGAAGAAGCTCCTGACTCCTGGCTTCGGCTTGGCTCAGCTCTCTGGCTATTGCAACCATTTGGGAAGTGAACCAGCAGATGGAAGATCTTTTTCCTTCTCTCTGTAAATCTGATCTGCCCTTCCAACCAAAATAAATAAACCTTTAAAATAATTATAATAGTAACTCCTATACAACAGTCTTTTAAGTGATCCTGGCCTGGATTTTGGTCCCTTTCTCAGGTGGCTCTGGATTTGAATCTAGTTGCTTGAGGCTGCTCACCACCTGTGTGACTGACTGTCTCTGAGCATCTGTTTCCATCCCTCCCTGAGGGGTGAGGCCTGTGGGGGATCCCATGCACTGCATGAATCAGGCCTTTAGCCTGGACACCCAGGACAATCCAGACTGGGGCTGATCACTGTAAGGACAAGGGGCGTCTGCCAGGGCCACGGGGGAAAGTCATCCCACGGAGCCCAGGGCAGAACTTTGCTCGCTGTAGGTTATTTACTCCTCACATGCTGATTCCAAGTACACGCTGTGCTGTGGACACATGTGAACATCATATAACCCCACCCTGAGGTACTCGTAGCAGTCAAAGCTGACAATGGACTCAGCCTGGAGCATGGAGGAAGGCTGGGAGGAAGGCCAAGTTCAGCACCTGAAGTTAAACTACAGCATGGGGGCCTCGGGGGCCAGAGTCACAGGCATGGACAGGAAGCATTTTGACCTTCGGAGCACTGGGAAATCCACTGGGGGAGCTGGTGGGCAGAGGGGATGAGGTGCAGGCTGGGGAGTTTTAGAAAGAGCAGGGACTGCAGGCTTCAGAGAAGGATGTTCCTGACTCCCCACCCTTGATGAGTGATTTTAGCCAACTGCTCATTCCTTTAATTCTCCTTCAGAAGATGAGGTGACAGCTCCCCACAGAGCTGCTACCAGGAGGATACTCCAGGACAAGATGGGTGATGTGAGCAGGCACGTGTGAGTGGGAAAGCCTGGGCCCAGGCCCCACCTGGCACCCCCTCCTTATGGGTAGTATGACCATGTGGGTGATTCTGTGGGACAAGCGCTGGCACACAGTGAGTGTTTCTTGTTCTTCTTTCTTGTTCAGTGTAACTGTTCTTGTTTCCCGAGAGAGTCAGGCTGTTACCCGGATTTCAAGAAAAATGGAAGAGAGGAGGGCCAAGTCCAGCAAAGAGTGTCCCCCAGTGCCCAGAATCAGGACTTGGAGAAGGAGCCCCAGCGCTGGTTTTACTAGCTTGTGCCAAAACCCTTGATATTTGTTCATTTAAGGAAAACACGTGCAATTCAAATAGCAATCTATTCACAAAGATCATGGTACTAAACAGAAGCAGAAAGGTATACATGTCACCTGGTCCCCACTTGCCTATCCTGCCAGCGAAATCACCCTGTGATGCCTTCCTTCTGCCCCACTCTGCCTGCTACTTCCTGCTGCCCCCCGACTTGAGAAGTCACTTCATGCCCATTTATTCACAGCTTCCATAGTTGTCTTGGGGCAAAGAGGGATCATGCTCCCCTCCCTTCTACCTGCAGGTGGCTAAGCTCAGGGATGGCTGCAGGAGCTGTGGCAGTGGGTAGGACGCAGGCGGGACTTGCACCCAGACACAATCAGCACATCTCCCAATTCTCAAGGGTCCCCTTAGAAAAGGGCCCTGGGCAGATGACCCCTGGGCACAGGGAAGGCCCTGGTCCTTGGGAAGACTCTCCCAGCCTCTCGTTCTAGGCAGGCCACCGGGTAGGCTCAGGGTTAGGGGAACAGAGGGCTGCCATTTCCCTCGGCGCCTCAGGAGGCCTCCCCAGAAGCCTAAGAGAAAGATTGTCCAGCAAGAAAACTTTCAGGTCTATGGGCACATAGAGCAAGTGCTCCTGAGACAGTTTCTTACCCAAAGACGATCCAAGGAGATCCGGACGCCAGGGGCACAGAGCTGGGCACGGGGTTGGGGTGATTAGCCCTGGGCCTGCGTGTCAGTAACCAGCTTCTGGGGAGCCCTAGAAGAGATGTGGCAGGCAGGTGGGCAGAGCAGGCACCGGGCCTGGGCACAGTTTTGTCCTTTGGCCCTGCCTGAGAAGCCCTCTTCTCCCAGGGCCCCCTTTTTTCATCCTGTCCAAGTCGGGGGTACTGAGCAAAGCCTAGGGGAAGGGCTGCTCATCGAGGGCCCCTTGTGCCCCCTCCCTTGCTCTTCTTGCTTGTTCCAGCAGGCTGTAGGAAGAATGCCGTGTCCTCTGAAATGGGGCCAAGAGTGACAGGTGGTGGCAGCCCGAGCTGCATGGCCCCTGCTGTAAGAGATCCTCTCCTGCGTCCCCGCCTCCACTGCCCATGCCTCTGCCTCCGCCTCTGCCCACCCAGCCCAAACCCTTACAACTGTCCTGGGACCGCTCCTGAGCAGCCGCTGCATGACGGGCGGCCACCAGGTCGCCTCTGTCCACCCCAGGTACCTCTCTTTCCTCAATCAGCCACAGGCCTGAGTCTCTTCCTTTACTGCAACCAGACGGCAGGAGGCATTCAACAGCCTGACACACCTCATTCAGTCTTCTGCAGCTGGAAAGACTCGAGTTAGATAAACAGAAGCACACGCCTCCCTACCTCATGGCGACAGAAGACGTAACAGTGGAGCTGGGAATCCAGAGCCCCTCAACAGGTGCCAGGCTGGGGCAGGAGTCAGAGGGAGGAGCTTGGGAAGGGGCATCTGAATCCAGGGTTGGGCAGGTTCCTTGGTGCAAGCGCTGGGTTGGAGGGTTGGTTTTGTGCATGGACTCTGCAGGAAGGGAGCCGGAAGCCAGAGTGATCTCTGGGGGGAGCCAGGCCTGGCCTGAGGCCTGCATGCCTTCCCTAGAGACGTGGGTAAGGTACGAAGCTTCTTTGGATGGCTGTCCGGGATGCACCTGAACGGTCCCGGCAAGGTGTGGTGGGGGAGGATCCAGGCCCACCCAAAGGCCAGAAACTTCACACAGAGGCTGCCTAAGGGCCCAGGAGCTGGTTCTACAAATGGTTCTAGAAAGTTCGGTGGGTCAAGCAGCTACAAGTTGTTGACTGGATGGGGACTCAGGTGCAGTGCTGATCCTTGGGGAGGGAGCTGGGTGGGGTGCACGCTGATGGGCATCTCACTTTCTTCACAGACAAGGCACCTGAAGGTGCTGCAGGCCAAGTGTCCCCAGCTGTGGAGAAAGACCCTGTTCCCCCAGACCCAGAGAAGGACCCCGGGCCCTCAGACCCAAAGAAAGATCCTGATCCAGCCACCCTGAAGACAGACGCCGAAAGCCCTGCTCCAGAAATAGGGGATGTTGCCCCAGTTCCACCATCACCCAGCAGCCAGGGTCCCCAAGGAGAGGCTGGCCAGGATGGGGGAGCTGCAGAAGGCGGTGTTGGGCAGCCAGCGGCCCTGCCCGAGCAGACTGCAACAGCAGAGGCCAGTGAGCAGAAGCTGGAGGCCAAGGAAATCCCCTCAGGTCACCAGGACCCTGAAGAGCCCACAGTGGGCAGGAAGGCAGCAGAGGACCACGTGGCTGCTAGGAGAGGCTCACCTGCATTTCTGCACAGCCCCAGCTGCCCCGCTGTCATCTCAAGGTGAGCTCCCCTTTGTAGGAGCGGGAAGGAGGCCTCTGGCTCATCCCCTGCTTTGTTCCCCTGTCACGGGCATCATTATCATTCCGTGGAGTGCTGGGGAGGGTAGCTCTGATGCTTTTGTTAGATGCGTTCATCCTGCGTGTTGGGTCTTGAAAGATCCCTAAGCTGATGCCCCTCTTTCTCTGTGGACTTGGCTCTAGGCAAGGGCAGGGTTGATCTGTCACGAGACATCATCAGTCTTAATACAATCGTTAGGAACCGTGTAATAGGAAAAGCTGGCTAGCGACTAAACAGGTGGATGGTCGCCAGCACTTTGGTAATCTCTGTGCAGCACTGGTGTCATACAATTTGCTATACCTGCTGAATGCTAATGATGTAAGCCACCACAGGGACACTTAGCTTATCAATTTGATGGTTGGGTAATATCAATGACATTGCCACAAACTATGAATCAAGAGCTACCAACTTCCTAGTTGTACCCACGTGACACTTCATGAAGGACCCTCTTCACGGTTATCAGATCTCTAAGTATGTCAAAAGCCAAGATGGGGAGCAGTTTTTGTGGTATTGACCTTCCTTGGTTGATGCAAAGTCAAGCAGCATGCATCTCCCCACAACACTCTGGGGGCACTGTTGGCTGTGGATGGCGCATGAGGCGGTGCTAAGTCTTTCCCTTGTCTGTTTCCCCCTTCCAGCTCTGAGAAGCAGCCCCCCCAGCAGCCCCTCAGTGAGGTGTCCGAGCTCATCTTTGAAGGGGTGACCCTCGCCCCCACAGATCCCGGGTCAGCCGATGCAGAAGGAGCAAAGAACGAGCTGGCGGAGAGCCAGAAGGAAGCAGGAGAGAAAGCCCCAGGCCACACTGGCCAAGATGGCCAGGTGAAGGTGCAAGAGGACACCGCCAGTGGGATGGAGTTCCAGGCTGTTCCCTCGGAGAAACCGGAGGTGGGGCAGGCCCTTGGCCTCCCAACCAGAGAGGAGGACTGCTTCCAGATTTTAGGTAGGCCAGGCAAGGAGGGGGCTGGCGCTGCCTGGGCAGGAGGATAAAGGGCGCCCACTTGGCATCCCCCACTCCCGGGCCTCCCCAGCTGACTTGTTACATAGCCCTAGGGAGTGCCTCTCACTTTGAACATTCTTCTGCTTTGGCTAAAATGAAATTTTTTTTAAAAACGCAGGAAGTTTATTCGATCACCCCAGACTCCATGGACTCAAATGTGAGATGGGACAACAGTGCAAAGGGCTCCCCATGGGTGATTAGAGAAGGGCCTGTGGTGCATTTTAGCCGCAGCAGGAGGAGCCCTGAGCTGGGGTTCAGTCGTGCTGGGGGTGGGGTGAGATGGGGTCAGGAAGGCTCAGAATGTCCTAACAACCCCCCTCCCCGCCCCCAGGCTGAGGTGCCCTGGGAGCCAGGCCAGCCCGCCTGGTGAGCGGCACCATGCCACCCAGACAGGGTGGGAGGACCTGGCGGCTGGGTGGCGGCCAGTGGCCTTGCAGCGCCCTGCCCCGCCCAGAAATCACATCCTCCGGGCGATGGGACCTGAACCATCTCCAAAGGCCGTCTGATTTATCACCAGCCCGGCTTCCCTGTGGCCTCTCGCTATTTTTAAAAGAGGGTTCCATTCCCGATGATGACTCAGCCTAGGGGTTGGAGCTGGGGTAGGCTTCAGGGCCTGCTGTTCTCCAGGCTTACCACTAGGTGGCGGCCCCTCTCCACCCAACGTCTCCGTCTCCGGTTCGCTGGTGCTGCGGGGCTGGTGGTGCTTTAAACAGGGTGCGCAGCCTTCGTTTCATACCTGCTATGTGGGTTTGGTTGTTTGGAGTCTTCATACCTTACCCTGAAGTCCAGTCAGCTGTGCTTACTGTTTAGCCAGGAGAAGCGGGGTCCCTTCAGAGAGAGGCAGAGACCTCCTAAAGCCCTTCTGTGTGTTGGTGGCCGGCCTGCTGGGGAAAGCTGGGCCTCCAGTCCTGGAGTCAGTGTCCCCCAAGTCCCACTTAGCGAATCTCACTTTCTGGGAAGAATACTCCACAGTTGCTGAGGTTAACCCTGACAGCTCCACTCTGCCTCCTCAGATGACTGCCCACCACCCCCAGCCCCGTTTCCCCACCGCATTGTGGAGCTGAGAACCGGAAATGTCAACAGTGAATTCAGCATCAACTCCAAGGAGGCGCTGGGAGGGTGAGAGCTGGGGTCCCATGCTGGCATCCACAGACAGAAGAGCACGGAGTCCCTGGCCGCGTGCAAGGCCTGGACACGCCCCTCTTGTGTGTGGTGATACACTGTGTGTGCAAGCTCTTATGTGCTTCTTTGTACTCCAAGTCCCTGTCACTCACACAGGCATGCCAGGGTTCTATAAGACAGTGTTTCCCTAGCTGTCTGCATTTCAGACACCACTCTGACCTCCTTGGGGGCAAGGTGGCTTTCCTCTCACAGGGCTCCTACAAGGCCTAAGCCCAAAAGGGTCACGGGTCTGGAGGAGCCTTCCCTCAGCCACGGTCTGTGTGCTCCCAGCATCAGGAAAAAGTTGGGGTGGGGCTGGAGGGAGCATTTCCGTCTCCCAGCAGGACTCGGAGGCCGAGATGGAGGGCAGGGCACAACGCCCTGAGCAGTGTCCCCTCATCCTCACCCTCTTCTCTCTCCAGAGGCAAGTTTGGAGCAGTGTGTACCTGCACAGAGAAAGCCACAGGCCTCAAGCTGGCAGCCAAGGTCATCAAGAAGCAGACCCCCAAAGACAAGGTAGTGGAGGGTTTGCAGGAGGGGGAGGGGTGCCCAAGAGGTGGTCCTTCCCTCCTGTCTCCACCTGTGCCACTGAATGCGGGCCCTGAAGTGGGAGCCTTGTTGCATGGCAGCTGCTATGTGAAGACAAGCCACAGACAGACGCAGGCACAAGCCAGGCACCACCGTTAGTGATGGTGGGGGGAAGAGGGAACTTGGATGTTTAGTTCAACGGTGATGAGTGGGGGTTCTGGGCCAGGCCCCCGTGTTGGGAACTGGGGGTCCCAGAGTGAAGTGGATGTGGTTTACACCCTGGGGAATTGATGTGAAGGTAAACCAGCCTGGTTGGAAGCTTTGCCTTCAGCAGCCACTTGGGCTAGGTGGCGAGGAGACCACAAGTAGCGTTCAAGGAGTGAATGCCCAGGTGCAGGCAAGGTGAAATGTCAAACCTGGTGTGTAAGGAGGAGAGCAGCGCCCACCTGCAGGCTGGTGCCCCCACAGCCTGGGGCCCCCGGGGGAGGGGTAGCGAGGCAGCCATCTGTCCCCCCCCCGCCCCCGTGAGGGCTTTGAAGAATGAAGCTGTGATTCAGGGGGAGAAGGTGGAGTGTGGGGGATGGCAGGGGGAGAGCTGTGACAGCCAGCAGGAGGCGGGGGGGGGGGGGCAGGGGAGGGAGCTGAGGATGGAGGCAGACTCCAGGCCTTCCAGGCAGAGGTGCACCCAGGTAAGAAACCTGGATTGAGTTTCTGCTGCTCAACCCCAGCCGAGCCTCAGCTATTGCAAACATTTTTGAAGTAAACTAAAGGATGGGAGATTCTCTCTCTCTCTCATTTGTATGTCTTGAATAAATGAATGGGGGAGGTCCTGCCCTGGTAGAACTGAAGGACTTGTATCTTTTAATTAAAACTGAAATGAAACACATGGTGGCAGTAAATGAAAAGAGCCAGGGAGAAGTGCCAGGGAGATGTGGCCAGCGCGTCCTGAGAGCTTGTATGTGAGGCGAGGCCTGAACAGAAGGATGGAAGAAGGGCAGAGAGGAGGAAGAGGCTGCTGTGAGATGGGCAGCATTTAACAGTAGGCTCTGGGTTGGGCAGGGGCTTGATGCATAGTGTTTGCCAGTCTCTGTGATAGAAATATCCCTGATACCAACACACCAAGGTGTCACCTGCCTTGCCAACTTCCTGAAAGTGACAAACACTGGTGGCTCAGACTGGGAAGGCAGTGGTGGGGGAGGTAGGAAATGACTGGATTTATGGTCTAGTTTCAAGGTAGACAACACCAAAGGTTTACTGATGGATTGAGTGTGGGGCTGTGGAGTGAGAGTACGAGGAATTCAGATCATTCTTGTTTGCCTTGCCATCTTTCTGCCAAGGGGCAAGCTAAAGGGACCTCAGGTGGCGGGTAGGGGGTGGGGGAACCAATGGTTGAATTTCTAACATGACGGATTGGAGATGCCTCTTAGACATCCCCAGAAAATGGCAAGTAGCCAGGTGGATGCCTGGGAGGGAGCAGTGTGAGGTGCAGACCTGGAAGCTGGTCACGTTTGGATCCATGGGACTCGATAGTGACGCCCCGGGAGAGAGCGGCCAGGGAGGCAGAGAAAGGAAGGAGGAGGAAGAGGGGTGAAGCTGGCCTGGGAAAGGAGTCCCTGAGGGAAGGACCAGGGAGAGGACAGCCGACCCCAGGGTCGGGGACAGAGGGGATGCAAAGAGACCAGTGAGGAGCAGGCTGGGAAGTGTTCACAGGTGGAGGAAGAGGGCACAGGTGGAGAGGGAGGGAGGAGAGCTGGAGTGACACCACTGCTCGGGGGGTGTCCCCACCCCTCCTGGCCACCAGGAAATGGTCAAGCTCGAGATTGACGTCATGAACCAGCTGAACCACCGCAACCTGATCCAGCTGTACGCGGCCATTGAGACGCCGCATGACATCATCCTGTTCATGGAGTAGTGAGTGTGGCCGCGGGGCGGGCACGGGCGGGCTGCCGGCAGGCCCGGGGCGAGCCTGTAGAGAGGGGGGTCTGTGCACGCAGCATCGAGGGTGGCGAGCTGTTCGAGAGGATCGTGGACGAGGACTACCAGCTCACCGAGGTGGACACCATGGTGTTTGTCAGGCAGATCTGTGATGGGATCCTCTTCATGCACAAGATGCAGGTGCTGCACCTGGACCTCAAGGTACGGAGCCATGTGTGGTCCGTTGGCATCTGCTCTGCCACCCTCCATCCTTCCTTGCCCCACTGCACCCTCTCGTCCAGGCTCACGCATCGGTTCAACAGGTTTACTGAGCATGTATCACATGTTGGATGTGATCGAAGAGGCGAGAGGGAAGCGACCCTGGGGGCCAGCTCTCCTGAGCTGCTTGGCCCGGTGTTTGGGAGTGGTTGAATGTGTCTTTGGCAGCTCTGGGAACAGCAGACTCAGTACTTCCTGCACATGTGTCACTAAGAGGTGTCAGGAAAGCACCAAGCTTGGTGTCGGCCCGCGATGGGCACTACAAATGTTTGTTGCTTTAATTTGCTTGCTATTTCCCACCGGCCTGCTTTTGCTGGGCACTGTTCTAGGTAGTGGAGACCTCTAAGGGTCGTGAGATAAGATAGAAAAAAATCCCTAATCCTTACACCTAGGCAGGGTGCCAGGACAGTAGCACACACATGTGGAGACTACTCAGACACATAGTAGGAGGTCAGAATACGGACTTCCTGCCGCAGGTCTCCGCTGCTCCGCTGGTGATGGCTACCAGAACTGAGTAATTTCTACTCGGGGTGTGGAGCAGGCAAGGGTGGTAGCAGTGCCACGTGGTCACTGTCCTTGGAGAAGGCGCTAATGCTTCTGGGACAAGTGACAAGGCGGGGGGGATGAGGTGGGTTAGTACCAAGTAGCCAAGGGAGGTTAGTACCAGTAGCCACGTGGCCATGCTAGGGTTTTTACTTGCTTACTCGCTCAATGAATGCCTTTGACGTGCCTGCACTGGCAGGTTCTGTGTGAGGCGTTGGGGTTTTACCCGATGCACTGGGGAAGCTGTGGCCTCTGTTGCATGCGGCCTCCCTTTTTCATAAGATCATGGCTGAATCAGTTGATTCTTGAGGAGGTTCACAGTGAGAGGAAAGATACAAGGTGAGCTTGAAGAAGAAGGCCAAGGCCAAGGCACCCAGAGCCAGCCCAAGACAGGCCAGGGAGCTGTGGCTGCTGCCCCTAACACTCGCCCTGGGCTACCAAGTTGTCCAGGACTGCTCGAGACAGGGGAGTGACCCTCACAACAGCAGTGCCGGGTTGAGGTGCATTGCTGCCACTCCCACTGACACCTGGGGAGATTAGGAGTCTGTGGTCCCAAGTCCCTCCCTGGCACGAGCTAGTTTGTGGGTGATAGACTACAGTCCCCAGGCAGAAAGGCAGGCAACCAACAAGCCCCTGTGGTCCTGAGATGTGTTGTTCCCCGCTGCCCTAGGATAGCAATGCATTAACAAAAGTAGTTTTAATTAACAAAAGTGTTTCATGGTGAAGTAGGTTGGGAGACCCTTGGATCTCAGGCAGGCTGTTTCCAGGGGTCTATGTGCCAGGGCTGCTGAAAACTCCTTGGGTGGGAGCGGACCCTGCTGGGTGTCCTCCAGCACATGGGCCCTGGGACCTTGCTTTTCCTTTCCTGTCTTGGTAGGACACAGGCTGAGCTGGGAATGACCTCATTGTCCTGCCCTGGGTGAACGCGCAGTTCCTGGGAGGCTTCCCAGGGCCTGAGTGGTAGGGTAGCTGGTTAAGCCACCATTTATAACACTGTAATCCCATATTGGTTGCTCCACTTCCCATCTGGCTCTTTGCTAATATGCCTGGGAAGGCAGCAGAAGGATGGCTTGGGTGCCTGCCACCCATGTGGGAGACCAGGGTGGAGCTCCTGGTGCTGCCTTCAGCCTGGTCTTGTGGCCCTTTGGAGTAAAGCATTACGCTATCTCTCAAATAAATAAATACTTCTTTTAAAAAATATTTTTCTAAAAAATGGACTGGACAGGGCTTCCAGTTCTTGGGAGGCAGTGTTTTTAGTGTGAAGATGCTTCTACTGAACCCTGGAACCTCAGCTTCGGCCCCTGATCCCTGTGCTGGGGAGGCAGTGGAGGCCGCAGCAACAGGAACCGGCCTTGCCGTATCTTCATGCACACATCATGCACGCATCACTGAGCTTGGGACTCAGATTTCCTCTGAGCATGGGCTAAGTACCAGGGGCTATGGTTAGACATGGAGATGGTGCCCTTGGATACTGGGAAAAGAGGGTCCTTGCTCCAGAAGGAATGACCTTGTAGTGTTGTGTCTACCGCAGCACTCATAGAGTTCTTTGTGGGTCCTTGTTGGCCAGTGGCAGCCAGGGGATGTTGGCCATTGGCCAGAATTGGAGTTTCAGCCCTGGGTTCAAAGCCTGGCTGTGTCATTTGCTTATGAGGCGACTGGAGTCTAATTGAAAGTAAAATGGGGACAGATGGTCACTGTCCGTCAGGGTGACAGTTTGTGCCTCACAGGGCAGGTGTGAGGATTAGTGAACTGACATGAAGGAAGCCAGCGATGCCAGGCCTTGTGCTTTGAGATGAGGCCTCAGCATCTTTCCTCGTGTCTAGGTGCAGGCAGGCTCAGAGGGTCTCTGGCAGCAGCCAACCTCACCAGTCTGTGGATTGGGTAGACCTGGTGCCAGAGGGCAACGGCTGCATCAGAGACCAATCCAGGCCCCCCCAACTTTGTCCCCAGCCAGAGAACATTCTGTGTGTCAACACTACGGGCCACTTGGTGAAGATCATTGACTTTGGCTTGGCACGGAGGTACCACTGAGGAGGGGGTGGGGCTGGCCTCTGACGGATGGGAAGGGTGCTGGGGGGCTTGGCGGGTCACACTGGGAGCTATGCTCTGAGCCCTTGGTCTCACCCTCAGGTATAACCCCAACGAGAAGCTGAAGGTGAATTTTGGGACCCCAGAGTTCCTGTCGCCCGAGGTGGTGAATTACGACCAAATCTCCGATAAGACAGACATGTGGAGTTTGGGGGTTATCACCTACATGCTGTGAGCCCCAAAGGAGAGGGGGGCCAGGGAGAGGGTTGGGTCATGTGAGAGGGTAGTCCAGGCCAAGACTGGCCTTCGTGTTCTGGGGAAATGGTCCTGCTCCTTATTCCCTCAGTTAGGGGTCTGCGGGGGGCGGGGGTGGGCACACCAGGGAGAATTAGGAAAGGTGGGGCTGTGTACCCATTTCATAGATGGACAAAACAAGGCTCCGAGCAGCAGATCATCCCAGCCCAGAGCTCAGGAGAACAAATCTTGGATGACCAGAGCGTGGGTTTTTGTGCCACTCATTAGTCCTCAGCTTCTCCCTGGGAAGCTAGGATGATTATGCGCATTTTACAGATGAGAAGAGTGAGGCTCAGAGAGGGGAAGTGACTTGTCCAAAGTCACCCAGCCAGATTCAAACCCAGGTCTGTCCCACTTGGGAGGCTGGGGGTCTTTCCAGCACATGGTATTGCCTCCTAAGATCTGCCCGACCCCCAAAATGACTCCTCAACAACGCCTGACCCAGTCCTGGCCCTGCCATGCCCTCCCTGCAGGCTGAGCGGCCTCTCTCCTTTCCTGGGAGATGACGACACGGAGACCCTGAACAACGTGCTCTCCGGCAACTGGTACTTCGACGAGGAGACCTTCGAGGCCGTGTCAGACGAGGCCAAAGACTTCGTCTCCAACCTCATTGTCAAGGAGCAGGGGTGAGGCTCACCCTGGGCTGAGACCCCAACCCCACGTGGGTTCCCAGGGTGGCACAGCAGGGTTGGGTGCCTCCCAGCACACTGCCCTCTCTCACCTCCCATGCCTTCCCACAGGGCCCGGATGAGTGCTGCCCAGTGTCTCGCCCACCCCTGGCTCAACAACCTGGCGGAGAAAGCCAAGCGCTGTAACCGACGTCTCAAGTCCCAGATCTTGTTGAAGAAATACCTCATGAAGAGACGCTGGAAGGTACCATGGGGTGGGGGCAGGGAGAGGCTGGCGTGCCTCCCAGCCCCTGCAGCTCTGCCTTGGCCACCTAGTCTTGTCTGCCAAGCAGGGCTGAGCTTTCTCGCTCCATCCTGGACTGGCTCCTGCCCGGGAGGGGAGCCCTCCACCCACTCCTCTACTCTGGGTGGGGTGTCCATGTGGGGCTTGGGCCCAGGGAAGTGTCCGCTGCTGCGCAATTGATATTTGAAGATGGAAGGAAGCAAGCCTGTGGTGGAGTCGCAATCTCTAGGCATTGATTTTCTGTAGCTCTGAGTTTCTGTGGAGGTACTGGGTGGAAGCTGAAGAAGGAGTCCTCAGGTTGTACCCCAAAATAACAGGGTTCAGGAGTGCCAGGCCTGATTTGCATTTTATTATTATTTTTTTAAGATTGATTTATTTGAAAGGCAAAATGTCAGAGAGAAGAGGAGAAACAGAGGTATCTTTCCATCTACTGGTTTACTCCCCTAAACAGCTGCAACAGCCAGGTGGGGGCCAGGAGCCAGGAGCTCCCTCCCCATCTCCCACATGCATGGCGGGCACCCAAGGACTTGGGCCAGAGTCCGCTGCCTTCTAGGTGCATCAAGAGGGAGCTGGATCAGGAAAACAGAGGTCAGGCTCAAACCACAGCTCTGATAAAGGATGTTGGTATTTGGAGCGGTAGTTTAACCCATTGTGCCACTGTGCGACCCCTTGCCCTGGACCAAGGCTGCACTTTGAAGATAGGGTATTTGGGAGGACTCAGTGCGAGGGAGCCCTGGAATGAATGTCCAAGGGAGGAGGAGGGGTGAGCAGTACCAGGGCTGCAGCAAAACCATCTGAGGCAAGGGAGGCTGTGCCAAGGGTGAGGCAGGAGCACTGTTGGTCAATCTGGGGAACAGGTAGAGGCGAGTAAGGCTGGAGTGAGCCGAGCAAGAAAGTAGGAATGAGGTCAGAGAGGAAAGGAGGGGTTGCTTGGAGCTGCCAGAGTGTTTGAACGCGGTGAGCTGACCTAGCAAGTGATGGCGCATGTCATGGCGCCTGCTGTGGCCACTATGGGTACTGCACCCTCCGTGGACTCTGGCCTCTTGATGGACACTCAGCGGACACACCCCAGCTTCTCCCTCCACCAGCCCTCCTTCTCCTGGGGCTGACTAGAATTCCCTCTCCCTCCTTCCCTAGAAAAACTTCATCGCTGTCAGCGCCGCGAACCGCTTCAAGAAAATCAGCAGCTCCGGGGCCCTGATGACTTTGGGGGTGTGAGCCCCCAGGCAGCCGAGGCCTGGACGCAGCCGCATAGGGCCCGGGGCTGAGGCCACACAGCCCTGAAGGCCAGAGAAGGCGGGCTGGCCGGCACCAGGCTGCGCCAGGCTGGGAGGCTCGGGGCTCCCCACGTGCCCCCCACGCAGTGACCGCTTCCCTGCCGTGAGCCGCCGCAGAGTGTGGCCCGGATCCAGCCTGCTAACGCCTCCCCAGAGTTCTGGCCCACCAGCAGCGCCCCAGACTCTAGGGTCCATTGTTGCCAACACCCCCGCTTCCCTTCCCTCCCCCCAACTCCTTGTCTTTTAAGTCTGTCCTGGTGGCCCCTGATTTGCCCCCCCCTAGGGTCATCCACAGCCCGGGCTCACTGGAGGTCCCAGCATGTGTGGCTCCTATGGGGAAGCCACTCAGCCCATGCCTAGGCCCAGCTGCCAGGGGGAGACAGAGCAGGCTTTGTGAGAGAGACCCGGCACCCCGCTGCCTCCTTTCCCAACAGATAAGACCCAGCACACATCATCTGGCCCGCTGGCCCCCTCCCACCCTCCATGCGACCACCAACACACAGGAACTGTGCTCGAGCGAGGGCGCCAGCCCAGGTCAGCAGCAGCGGAGGAGAGGAGGAGCCTGAGGGACATGGAGGACCACCCTCGAGCTTGCCTGAGCACCAAGCAAGCCGGGACCCAGTGCAACCACTCTGGGCCTGTCCCAAGGGCCCAGCATGGCCTCCAGTGACGGGTCAGGAGGCCCAGGAGGGGCTAGAAGGCCCTCGGGCAGACTGTCAGCTTGTGCCTTGTAAATAAACGGACAGGTTGGCTGTGGCCTGCTTGTTCTTCTTGGAGCACCTGCTGCATCCCAGGCGTCTGTAGTCATCCACCCGGGGGCTTCCCTGCCATGTTGCCTCTGTGTCCTCACCTGTGAGAAGCCAGGCACACCACAGCCAGCACCTGTCAGGTGATTGCTGTGTGCTGGGCTCCGCGCTGTCGAGTAGAGGTGTCACCTCATTAATGCCCACTCTGAGGCGATGCCGTAGAGATTCAGGGTTCCATTTTATGGAGAGGGAGACTGAACCCAAGCCTGGGAGGCAGGGACAGGACCTGCTCTGTCCCCCTCTGGCCAGGGGAGAGAGTGACGGTTACCTGGGTCAGACTGGGGTGCTGAAAGTGCTTGGTGAGTTCTGGGTTCTTTATCTTCATTGGGCAAAGGAGGAAGCAGAGACAGAGCAGGTTACTCCTCAGATCAGGGGCTCCGGGGTATACCTTGGCGGGGGGCGGCAAGCCTGGGCTGCCTTTGCTGTCTTGCTCTTTGGGGGCTTTCAGGAGGCCTCAGGAAGGGGCTGCTTTCCTGAGCCACCTTGATTTGTCATCTTGACAAGGACTTCTCTCTGTCTCTGTGAATGTTGGCCTGGAGCACGAAGCCAGGATCCCCACCCAAACCCCTGCTCTGATCTAGCAGGTGAATCTCGGCTCATTGTAGCAGGTGTTCAGGAGAAAAAAAATATGGGAGACTCCAAGGCCTGAACCTGACTCTTGTAGTTGAGGCCCTCAGGGGGACCCGGAGAGGCTGACTCAGGCTCCCGGTGGGAGGTGAGCTTATGGACAGGGCCCCCTGGGCTATGGCTTCTTTCCTCCTGGCCTGCCACCTGCCAGCTGGGCCAGGCCTGTGGTTTCCTCTGAGTGGCTCTCCCAGCCTTATTGGCCTCCGCCCAGGCTGAGCCTGGGCCACACAGCGTGATGATGAGGGATGAATCATGGCTGAAGGGGGGAGGGTGGATGATGAGGTCCAGCCAGGGCGGAGAGCCAGGGCCTGGCCTTTGCTGGGGGAAACTGAGGCCAAATCCCAGAATGCCCCTCAGCAGAGAACCCCAAGAACTGGGACTAGAACCTAATGTTCTTGAGACCCACTGTGAGTCTCAGCTTCTTGTGTGGTGTGCGAGTGACAGCCTTGGCTCTGCTCGGCCACTCCCGCAGCTCACATGTGAGTCCAGTGGTGGCATGGATGTATGCTTTCCCCGTATGCCACAAGTGGGAAGGCAGGCGTCAAGGAAATGTGACTGGCCCAAGGCCACACAGCAAATCTCCATGTCCCAGAAAGAAACTCACTCAGAAGCATAGCCCTGCACCGACTGCTGCCCCAACACACTTCCAGAGCCTCTCCAAACACTCTGGTCCCTGGAGGCAGGGACAACATGGATGGGGAAATGGAGTTTGGAAGTCCTGATTCCTCCTGAGGCCCACAGCTCCTGGAGTGGTGCTGGGTCCGCCTCTGACAGACCTGCACTTCAGCCCTCTTGTCCTGCCCATCTTGCACGCCCAGAAGCCACAGGGAGAAAGAATGGGAGTCACCCCGATGGAGGGAGGAAGCCCACAGCTGGCTCGGGCTGGCCCTACTACAGCTAGGACTGAACACAGGGCCTGGACCAAGGCTCTGGGTGTAGGGGTCTGTGGTTCCCAGGGTCCTGGCTGTGAACTGCCCTGCTTCCTGCATGCTTTGCTCTGTCCACCACAGTAGCAGGGTTCCAGGTTTCTGCACAGAACATCCCCCAGTGTTGAGGCTGGAGCCTTCCCCTTTAAGGTGCCACTAGCTTGCCCGGCTCAGGGTCCTGGGATCCTGTTTGTGGGCTGAGTAGGGTTAACGCGCTGCATGGGACTGCCCCTCCCCATTGGGCCCAGCCCAGAAAACTTTTCTCCAAGACCATTTCCTGCCTCTGGGCCTCAGCCAGGCCCACAGTGACCACCCCCATGGGTCTGGAAGCCACTGGGACCACATCTGGTTTGGATTACACCAGGGCTGGTGACGCTGCCTTTTCCTGTCTGGGTCCAGCAGCCTCGAATTCCGCTGGCCTCCTCGGACCCTACAGCACAGCGGTGGGAAAAGCCTGAAGCAGTGACAGGGCTGTCCTAAGGGTGCGAACACGTTAGAGCTGTCTTTAGCGAGCACCCACCAGAGATGCCCTCATACCTCTCCTTCCCTCTCTTTCTCCTCTCTACCGACCACTACTTGGTGAGTCCCAGACAGCAGGTGACACCAAGGCCCCAGACCTTAGCTCATCTCCCACCACCCCCTCCTCCCCTGAGGGGGCATTTCCTCTATGCAAGTGTCAAAGAAGGGGAAATGGAGGCACAGGAGGTGTTTGGACAGGCCTCATGCTCTTAGCCAATAAAGGGTGGAGACGGGAGGCGAGGTGAGGCAGGCAGTCTGACTTTGAAGGCATTCATCTTTTCATGGCACTCTTGCTTCGCTCTGGGCCTGTCAAATGCAGATGGACAGTCGAGTTTGCCCTGGGACCCGTGTGTGTGTGTGTGTGTGTGTGTGTGTGTGTGTGTGTGTAGAGGGTAAGGGTAGAGGGAGACGCCATACTTATTCTCTTTCTCCAGTGGGGCCTGCACTCACCTAAGCACAAATACAGAGCAGGGCTTTCCCACGTCGCAGGGAGAGGGTGGGGAGGGGGGCGCGTCTCAAGCAAATGAATGGCTGGAGGAAAGTTGTGTGTTTCCCCCTTAAGATGAAACCGGAAGTAGAATCTGGAGAAATCACCAGGAACCTCAAACGCCAGGCTGGCTCAGGCTGACAGGGAGCTGGGGGAGAGTTTGGGGCCGAGGACATGGTCAGATCGGTGCTTTGTCAGGGTCCCAGCAGCCTGCGAGGTTCTGTGCGTGACACAGAAACTGGGAGCCGGACCCCATCTGCCCGAAAGGCTGCAAGAACTGTGGGCATGAGAGGCGGGGAGCCTGAGAGACAGGCTTGCAGGGAATGGAGTTCAAGCCTAGTATTTGTCCTCTCTGCTCCTCCATTGTGTCTGCAAAACTGGCCGGGGACCAAGTCTGCTTTTCTGGGGTCCCAGCACAGTCACGTGGGGCCCGCGGGTAGCATCTGGCACTGGCTGCTGAGCTGGTTAGCATGTTCCTGAGTCTCTGCCTCATCTGGGCACTGCTCCAGGGGCTGAGGACAGGCAGTGAACAGACCAAAGACCCCTTGCCTCCTGGGACTTCATTCTTACAGACTCCCAAGGGCCCAAATGGCTTGAGAACGTGTTGACTGGGGAAGGGGGTGGGGGAGGAGAAGGGCAGTGAATGGTGAATGTGATGGTGAGGTGACTTGAGGCAAGGAACCCTGTGGATGTTAATGGAATGCTGTTCCAAGTGGAAGGAAGAGCAAGGGCAGAGGGGAAGGCGAGAGGTGACCGCGGCCGCTGGCAGAGGCCCCAGGCCCGCCAGGGCTGTGCTGTCACCCTTAAATGACAGGGAAGGGCTCTTTGAGACTGTATCAGGCCTCCATCCTGCCACTCAGTGAACCTCTTTCTGGGCGCCCATTGTACGCGAACAACTTGCCCTCAGAGGCAGAGACCCAGCCACAGGTGCATAGCACACACCTGAGCCTTTTGCATGTGGCCACGGGCGCACGTGAGGCAGCAGCGGGCAGCTCTTTGAGGCTGATGAGGTTTGGCCTCTGGCCACGGAGGAGCCAGCCAGCGGGGAAAGGGCGTTCCAGGCTGAAGGAACTGTGAGTTTGAGGGTTCAGGGGTGGAAAAAAACCTCACGGGCGAGCAGCAGGAGGCAGGCAGCCTTGCTTATTTGAACCGGAGAGAGGTCAAGAAGGAGGCAGCCCCCCTCTACACCACCCTGTCCCAGCCTTCCCGTGGTCCCAGGCTGGGTTTGGTGGACCGTGCGGCGGGAGGGGCCTCTGGCCTGTTTTTAGCCGTGGAACCGCTTTCTCCGGCCCCACCCAGTTACCGGGAAGGCAGAGATGGGAAAGCGGCAGCTTTGGCCCTGCCGGGCAGTGGGTTTTGCCGTGTGGGAAGGAGGGGGTGGACAGGACTGGAGCCGCCAGTGGGGCTATTTTACACTCGTGGTAGCCGAATGGTTTGCGCAGTGTGAGGGAGGACACCGGAAGTGGCAAGTCTGAATCACCGGACCCGTTTTACAGATAGAGAAAGCAAGATGCAGAGAAGTGACTCTGCTTGCAGAGGGTCACCTGGCAGGACAGAGCAGGTGCAGGGGCTGAGGGCAAGACCTTGTCACCGTGACGTCCTCTCCCCCTCCCGTTGTGATTAGACACTCCTCTGAGGGCGTAAACCAGGTGCAGGGTGAAGTGTCTGAGATGCATTCACTCACTGATTCTCCTTGAATACCACATGGATTGCAGCTTCCAGACCCCGTACTAGGCGCTTGGCAAGCGTTTCCTAGTGTGATCTTCGCAGCTCACTGGTAGGCGCTAGTATGTGCCCACATTTTATTTATTAAGAGAAAGAAGGAAGAATCTTCCATCCACTGCTAAACCCCTCTCCCACCATGGCTACCAATGACCACCAGTGACCAGTGCTGGGCCAGGCTGAAGCCAGGAGTTTCATCTGGATTCCCATGTGGGTGGCAGAGTCCCAGACACTTGGGCCATCCTTTGCTGCTTTCCCATGCACATTAGCAGGGAGCTGGGTTAGAAGTAGAGAAGTCAGGACTTGAACTGGTGCCCAAAGGGGATGCTGGCATCACAGGTGGCACCACTATGCCAGTTGCTTGTGTCCACATTTTAGAAATGAGAGAAACAGAGAGGGAAGATAGTCTGCCCAAGGCCACACAGCTAGGAAGTGGCTTTGCAGGGACGGGAACCCAGGCAGGCAGCCTCCTCTCTCTGGCTGCATGGAGTATACAGGGGAAGGGCAGGATAGACTGGCACCAGCACGCCCAGCAGGCTGACATGCCAAGCTGGGGAAAGGAGTGCCTCACTGTGGGCGGTGGAATGCCATAGACCAGGGAAGGAAGCAGTGGGTGGGCAAGTGGCCAGGAGATAAGGCAAGGGTGGAGGGCCTGCTGAGGAAGGCAGGGCCTGCGGGTGGGAGTGGGCAGGGAGAGAACAGACAACGAAAGCACAGCAGTGTGGGGCTTCCTGCTCGGGCCTGTGGAGCAAGGAGGAACCCTCTTTCCTGGAGCCCCATATGGGGTCCACACTTAATAGTGTCAGAGGGTTTGGTGGCTGCCCTGGGGAGGGATGCCAACTCTGATTGCCCAAGGATTGTGCCGCCTGTCAGAGCGCTGGGCTGCTCAGAAATACTGCTATCACTTTAGGACCTTGTCTGCAAGACTCCATTTTGTTCTGCTGAGAGGAGGTACTGGGACTGGGACCCCTCCTGAGGCAGGGCCAGCTGCGGCAGCCCGGGGGCTCCGGGCAGCAGAGGGGCAGTGATGGATGGGTGGACAGCCCAGCTCTGCCTTGGTGTGTGGCTTAGGCATGCCACTCGCCTCGTCTGACCTCAGTCTCGCTGTCCGTCTCTGGGTAGAGTTGGATCAGGCTCTCTGGATCTTGGCCTGCAGAGCTGGACCCAGGTGGGGGGCGGGCAAGTGGGAGCCCGGAGGGAGGTGTCGGCAGGTCATGGAAGGAATGTAAGGGCAGGAGGCCCAGTGGGTGGGGGCCCCAGCTGGGCAGCGAGCAGAGGGCAGCATGAGATCATGGTGTCTGAGTCTCCTGAAGTCCTCTGCTCCATCCTCCCGAGTCACATCATCCCCTGGGGTTCAGGCCCCCAAGACTCAGGCTGTCCATCTCCCAGCTGCTGGGCAAAGGGAGGAAAAAGCGATGCCTGGACAGTCGGGTGCTGGTCCAGGGTCACAGCTGGCATGGAGTCCTGGCTTCTGCCCAGGGCCTGGGGCCGAGCACCTGGAGTCTGCAAAGGGGGCTTCCACTTGGAGCTGAGTCGGTGTAGCTGTGGGCGGCTGACCCTTCTTCACATCTCCCCAGGACCCTGGCAACTTGGGTTGCTTTCCGAGCGGGGCCTGGGCCCTCCTTGCCAGCCTCCTACCAATCTAGAACACAGACTAGGGAGGCATAGGGTCACTGGGGCTCCTAAGGAATGCACAGCAGGGAACGAGGCCTGTGTGGCCTCCCTCCGCTGAGAAAGAGCTACAGTTTTCCACGTCTGTTGCCCTGGAATCACAGACAGAAACCCCTACTCCGAGATATCCTAATACTCACGGGCACACACGGCCCTGCAACCCCCCACACGAGCCTCTGTCCTCCTCCCACACGGGACCTTTCTCCCTAGCCAGTGACCCAAATCCCCCAGTGCAGGCAGGAAGGACCTTGCTCCCTCCCTCACTGCATGCTAGGGTCTGGGTGCAGCAGGCATGGCGGGAAGGGGCCCCGCAGCTGGCCAGCCACTTTCCCAGCCCCTTCCGGCCCCAGCAAAAGCCCCCACCCATGCTCTAGAGTCTGTGGGAACCAGACAGTTGGGGCTGTCCAGCCGGGCTAACTTCCTCCCTGGCCCCAGGAGACTTACTGAGGAGGGAGCCACAGCAGCTGAAGTCACCATGGCCGCCTGCCCGAGGGAGGACCTCTGGGGGCAGACTGGGCTGCTTGCCCACCGATGGGGTCTTCAGTCCCCAGGCTGTTGCCCCCAGATTAAAGCCCGGCATAGGGGTGACCTAGCACTCCCTCCTCTCCTTACACACCCATGACCCAGATGAGAAGACTGAGGTGCTGGGGAGGAAGCCATATGCCACTTGTCCTTCATCATGGGGGTTGTGGGATTGGTGTGGCTTTGGGTTAGGTCTGACTCTCTAATGGGAACCACAGATACCTACCTACAAGGCTGCTTCCACCCAGTTGAATAGCTGGGAAAGGTCAAAGGTCAGGGCTCAGGCCAGCCGGGGAGAGGGTGTCTTGCCCCTGCACCAGGAGGAAAATGTCCTCAGAGTCCTCAGGAGACCCGGGGCCTGGGGGCCTCAGGAGAGACCGCAGTTGGTAAGGGGGATGCTCAGATGGACACAGGCTCTGCTTCCCATGGGATCCCCATATTTACCATGAGGTCCCCTTGTAAACCGTGACTTAACACGGCCCTTGGCCTGCTCCGGGGTTCCACAACAGTCCTGCAGGCCACAGTCACACAGACTGGGTTCTGCTTCCTCTCTGCCGTTCACTGGCCCTCCGGAGCCAGAGCTGGCAGGCCCCAGGCTCTGGGCCTCAGCTGCCACCACTGCAGCATGTGGGACAGAGCAAGGCCACAGATGGTCACTGCCTCCATGACTGCCCAGGCTGGGGGCTGCCGAGTTCCAGGATCCCAGGCTCCAGAGTTGGGTCCCCCAGGCCAGCTCCCCTCCCTGCCCCCATGTGCTGCTCATTCTTCCCCAGCGCCTTTGGGAAACTCCCTGAGAAAGTCCCCTGCAGGGAGCAGGCCTCCTGGGTGGCCTTCCTAGCAGGGGTCCCATACAACCACAGCTGGCCTCGCATTGATGGGGCACCCTGGTCTCAGCCTCCAATATCCAGCAAGTGCACTCTCACCCTCATCGTTACATAGCTTTATTGCACCAACAGCCACAGAGCAAATTCAAGGGGCTCCCTCTTTCCCCCACCCACTCCCAGGTTATCCAGAGGCCCCACGGCCTGGCTGAGTGTCCACAATTTCAATCCCAAATTCCTGTCCTGGGTGTCCTTGGCCCGCCATGACTGGGTCCTTGAGAATTCCTCCGATCTTGGAGCCGGGCTCGGCCTGCAGGCTGCAGTTGGCAGGCTGCCTTCACTCAAAGAAGAACATTCCTGGTGTCCGATAGAGGCAAGGGGTCAGCCCCAATGGGTAGCCAGGGGCTCCCTGCCCAGGCAAACCCCCACTGACCCAGGAGTCCTTGGGGTCAGCCGGCAGGGACAACGGGGCCCTCAGGGAGGCTGGGGGGGTGGATGGTGCAGGGGAGGGGGCTGCGGCTGCCAAGAGGTGCTCTAGACCCGGCTCGGCCCCCATGCAGAAATTCAGCGCCTGCAGGCGGCACTGGTAGCTGCTCCCGATGCTGCCTGACTCCGTGGGCAAGACAGGTGCAGGGGCCTTGTTGAAACTCTCGGCCTCTGAGAATCCAGCAGGAAAGCCAAACGCGGGGCACGAGGAAGGCGAGGGGGCTGTGGGGAGCTCCCCTGGGCAGGCGGGCTTGGGAACAGACATCTGTTTGGGCTCTGGCAGTAGCTGAGGCCTGGCGTCGGTGCTAGCTGGGTGCATGCCCGCTGGCCAGGCTCCCAGCAGACCCCCGAAGCTCAGGCCCTTGGGGTCTGCGGGCCCTGGTGGAAGTGGGCATTGCCTGTTGTCGGTCACGCTGCTGGGGCCACCTGGGTCCTGGCTGGCAGTTCTGGGGGGTCCGCGGCGTGCCTTGGGGAGGCCCTTGGTGCCCTCAGCACCTGTCCGTCGAGTGAAGCGGCGGCGGCGGCGCAGGAAGCTGCCGTGCTCGAACATGTCGTGGCAGTCGGGGTCCAGCGTCCAGTAGCTACCCTTGCCGGGCTTGCGGTCGTCGCGGGGCACCTTGACAAAGCACTCGTTGAGGGACAGGTTGTGGCGGATGCTGTTCTGCCAGCCGGGTCGGTTGTGGCGGTAGAAGGCGAAGCGGCCCATGATGTAGCGGTAGATGCCGCTGAGGGTGGCACGCTGTCCTGGGGAGCTCTGAATGGCCATGGCGATCAGGGCGATGTAGCTGTAGGGAGGCTTAGTGGGCTCAGCCGAGGGGCCCGAGGGCTCGGGCGGAGGCTGTTGCTGCATGCTGGCTGGGCGGGAGTGCTGTCCAGGGCTGGCGGCCGGTACAGCCTGGCCAGGCTGGTTAAAAGCGTCCCTGGTCCAGCCTCCCAGCCTGGAAAGGCAAAAAGGGGTGGGCCGACCAGGCTGCCCTGCCTTCCCTTCCTCCTCCCTGACCCACGCCTCCCTCAGGCCCAAGAGGGGTGGGCAGGAGTGGCCAGGACTTGGAAGATGGGAACCGCTGCCCGAGATGAGGAGGTGGGAGGCACAGGCCCGACGGAGACCTCAGGCCCACACATGGTGGGTGGCGGCAGTTGGGGAGGGGCAGGATGTGAAACGAAGGAAGCGAGGCAGAGATGAGAGAGAAAGGCATAGACATAAAGAAAGAGAGATGAGATGGACAGACGAAATGGACAGAGTCACGAGCCAGGACACAATAGCTGGAGAAGCTTAGAATCCCAAAAGAGGTGCCAAGAGGGGGAGCAGGAGGCATTGAGACACAGGTGCAGACCCAACAGGGAAGGGCAGGGAGGCAGGTACACCCAGCAGGGTCCCCACAGCCCCTGAGGTCCCTGCCCTTCCTCTCCTGCAGGCCTTGGTCTGTCTCCTGTCCCCTGTAGAGAAGAGCCCTTGGGCCACAGGGTTTCCTGACCCAGCCCTGGTGTATGCCCTGGGCACAGAGAACTGAGGAATCCACAGCTGCTGGACCTCCCCCCCGGCGCCCTCTGGTGACTGGTGTGGGAAGAGCAGTTCTCTGGGCAGCTACCCTCTCCCAGGTGGAACCGAGGAACCTGCCGGGGCCTCAGTTTTCCTCTCTGTAGAATGGAGCTCTTCCATCATTCCTAACCAGGTTCAGACTCCCTAAACAGAACTGGCACTCGAGGAGAGCCCAGCACGGAGCAGGGGTCTGAGCATGGCTGTGGGCTGTCATTTGGCTGGGGCCACACCCTGCGGCTCCAGGCCTTCTGAAGGTGGGGCAACATGCTCCCTGATCTCACACCTCCCCATGTCTGGGCCACTGCTCCCAACCAGACCGACTCACTTGGTCCCCAGACCAAGCCTGCTCAGGAGGTCTTCACGGCTTCCTTTGAATGGATAAAGGACAGGAGGCTCAGGGAAGAGAAGTGGTGCGTCTGAGGCTACACAGCTGGTTTGGGACAAAGCCAGGGTGGGAACTGAGGATTTGTTGACTCCGTAGTGCCATCCCTTCTGTGAGGGCTGCGGGGGGCTGACACTGGACTCCCGCCGTGAACCCCAACTTGTTTGGCTTCTCCACCAGCCCTGGGAACCAGGACAGAACAGGTGCTTAATCAATGACAGATGCAGCCTCTTAATGACGATGTTGGCTTCAGTGAAACTTGCAGATAATGACATTCAGATAGGTTAGTTACAGAATTATAGACTTATTATTTATAGAATCACCATGAATCTGTAACAGAATCAAATAATTGTAAACATAAACTTTATAACATTATATATTGTATATTATCCATATAAACATAAGTGTTTGCACATATTTATATATCGCATAAATATAAAATTGATAACATTGTATGTTATCAATATGCTCTTATGTATATATGTAGACACTGTAAATATAACCTAAATATAAATTATATAGATATGTAAATATATGACACATACATATAATAGCAGGTTAAATGTAAATATATGTCCTGTTACATCTAAGTATGTTTTAAATTATATAATTGTGTTTTATTTAGTATATTTTAGAATTTATCTGGTTATATATTCATTATATATATTCATCACAAAGACTTCTGTATATATTTAGAGATAAGGATGCACGGATAGGATTGGATTGGACTGGATGTTGGCGTCTGTAAATATGAACCCTTACAAAAAGGTGGGAAAATAGAACGGAAATGTAAACAGGTGTAACCCGAGGGGAACGCAGTTCTTCCATTGGCCGGCAGGGGGAGACCGGCACCTAATGTGGGATCCCCGTGCTTGACGCTGGAATTGGCTCTGGAGGGGACTGACTCAGCCGTCAGACAGTGCACACTGCACACACCAAGGGCTCTGAGAAGGGATCGTCCAAACTTGCATATACAACAGAAACAGGAAAATCACCCCAAAATTATGGAAGTGGATTCAGACGGAAGGGGCCAGAGCTCAATGGCCACCAGTGAGCATCTGGCAACTGTAAAAATAGGGGGCAAGTCTAACACTTTCCTAGTTGACACCAATGCCACTTTTTCAGTATTGTGCAAAGACGCTGGTGCCCAGCAGGCCGAAACAACTCCAGTACAAGGAGCCAG
This sequence comes from Ochotona curzoniae, assembly GCF_017591425.1. Lineage (NCBI taxonomy): Eukaryota > Metazoa > Chordata > Mammalia > Lagomorpha > Ochotonidae > Ochotona > Ochotona curzoniae. The sequence goes on along the minus strand of NW_024465894.1, from coordinate 15,886,161 downwards.
GGGCACCCATGAGTGCACATGGACTTCCACCCTGACAGGTCAATCTTGGTAAAGACTGCTATGCCTTTTTTTCTTATAATGCCAGAGTGTCCATATCCAGGATTTTTGAGCTGAGATTTGCTGCACAAAATCACAAAGACTTCTGTATATATTTAGAGATATGTGTCCCTGAAATTCTTGGAAAGTGAGTCAAATGTGGAGTTTGGATAAGATAAACCAGTAAGAATGACATGATGACTGTCCCTTTGAGAGAGGCGGGCCTCCTACGACAAGAGTCGAAGAAGATGCTCAAGGAAGTGCCCTCCTGTATCAACTCCAGCTGCAATCGCCCACGGGCTGGGCTGGAAGCAACCTGCCAGGACTGGCAAGCCATTACCCCCTGGTAGTGGTCAAACTCAAAACTGCCACACCTCCAGTGAGATGAAACGGTGTCCCACGTCCTGGATATCAAACAGCGAACGGGGGCATTTCTGTGCATATGAAACAGTTACTGAAAGTGGGCATATTAGTTACGTGCCAGTCTCCCTGGAACTCTCCCCTGTTGCCAGTGAAAAAGCCACATTCACAGGATTGTCCTCCAGTATAAGATTTGCCAGCTGTGACCTCTAAGTCATGGACACACATTCACGTCTGTTCCTAACCCTTACACATGGCTTCCTCCCATCGACTCATGTTTGTTATTCTGTTCTGATCTCAAGGATGCGTCCTTCACCGTCCCTTTAGCTCCTGTGAGTCAGCCTATGTTGGTATTTGTGTGGGAAAAGGTTAGGCCAGGCAACCCACCTGGAGTTGGGTGACCCAGGAATTCAAACATTCCCCAACCCTCTTTAATGAAGCGCTGCATTGTGAGTTAGAGCTGTTCTGCTCGACAATTTTACAGCCCAGCACCAGGCGCTTTTGTTAAATCAACACTGCATTCGTTTTCATCAAACGGCCGTCAACCCTGCCACTCTTTTGCCTGAGACACGGGCTACTCCTCTGCATTCTTTTTTTTTTTTTTTAAAGATTTATTTTTATTATTTTTTCATTGGAAAGGCGGGATATACAGAGAGGAGAGACAGAGAGGAAGATCTTCCGTCCGATGATTCACTCCCCAAGTGAGTGCAACGGGTCGATACTATGCCAATCTGAAGCCAGGAGCCTCTTCCGGGTCTCCCACGCGGGTGCAGGGTCCCAAAGCTTTGGGCCGTCCTCGACTGCTTTCCCGGACCACGGGCAGGGAGCTGGAAGGGAAGCGGGGCTGCCGGGATTAGAACCGGCGCGCATATGGGATCCCGGGCGTGCAAGGCAAGGACCTTTAACCACTTGCGCCACTGCGCCGGGCCCTCCTCTGCATTCTTAACCAGATATCTTGGCCACTATCTCCTTAATATGTTAGGATTGGACTGATGTGCCTCTCAAACACCCTGGACATGGCAGGGGCACATGGAGAGGAATGACCGGGGTGCAGGGCTGGCACCACACAAAGGGATGAAACTGCCTGTCTCCTGCACTTTTATTTGCTCTTTCTTTCCCTCCATCTCTTCTTCTGCCCTTCCTTCCATCCATCCATCCATCCATCCATCCATCCTTCTCTCTCTTCCTTCCTCCCTCCCTCCCTCTCATCTCACATTCTTTGATCTGATACATAAAAGAAAGAATAAGGTGACGGGATAGCAGATAACGGGCATGGTTTGCTTTCTGGAGAAGTGTGGGAGGCATTCCTGCCCGCTGCCCCAGACAGTGTGGACACCCCGTGATTTAGAGAACTGTACGTAAGCGGCAAAACTATAAAATGTGTGATAGTGATGAAGAAGAAAGTCTTCTTAAATAAGATGTCAACAGCGTGATCCATAAGGCAGTGTCTGACATGAAGGTCTAGAACAAATGAAGAACTTCTGCAAATCAGGAAGAGTGGGTGCAACCCCTGAGGGAAACCCCCCGCAAAGGATGGCAATTGGCACTTTGGGGGACAAGAAAGTAGCCTCCCTCAGGTAGAGGGAGAGGTGCTCAGGCTCCATGGAGCCCAAGAAATTAAAGTAAAAAGATGCGAGGCTGCCCAAGGTGGCTGCGTGGGTAGAGGGAACTGGGCCCATGCAAGAGGAAGTGAGGGGGCTACATCACAGAGGGTGCTCAGAAAAGGTGTCTGCAGAAGTTGCCCTGGGCTGTGGACACTAAAAAAGCCACCGTTTGTGTTACGTGCCAAGGGCAAGCCCTTCTGAAGTTTGGTTGCCTGTCTGCAGGTGTCTATAGCATCCAACCTCTGAGAAGGTTGGCTGCTGTATGCAAAGCAGTTGGCATAGGTACCTGGCATACAGTCAGCGCTTATTTCTTGCAGCATAGTCATTGTGTTGTGGATGTGCCAACTCTAAGATTACATGAGCATTGACAAGAGGGACCTTGCCTTGTCCACTGCTGCATCCCCAGGGCTGGTGCCTGGCACCCAGGAGGTTGTCTGCTGTGTCTGCTGATGGAGCTGAGGCAGAGTCTGGAGCAGCCCTGGTGGGAGGAGCAGCTTAGGTAAACGCCTGGGAGTGCAGGAAGCTGGGGTGTAGGGTGGGTGGGAGTGTAGGATACTGGGGGTGTAGGATGCCTGGTGCATTTGGGGAGCCAGGCTGGAGTCAGGTACATGAGTTTAGGGACACCTGTGCATCCAAATCCATTCTCATTACCCATGGTGGCTGGGCTGTCTCAGGTCCCCACAAACATGCCATGCTAGGTGCCATGAAGAAAGACAGGGCTGAGCTCCTGCTGGGGAAACAGGCCTTGTGTCTCCGTGAACTGTCAAGTTGAGGGGCACGCTTGATTGATGAGCACTGACCGCAGGGCCAGCCTTGCTGTAACTCAGGCCTGAATGGAACCTACCTAACGAAAATTTTCTCTGTACGGTACACCATAGCTTTTTGGGGAGTCATCTTTCAACAGTCAGGGTGACCCTTACTAGGCAGCCGAGGGGACACTCACTTACAGAATGACAGGAGGCAAAGGCAGGCTGAGTTGCTTTGTGGGATGTCGGGCTCGGATGCTGCCAGCAGTGAGTGTTCCCTTTGAGAGGGCTGGACAGATTCTGAATGGCTGAGCTGATGAATGGCTGAGCCCACGATCCAAGCGCTGACCCAGGGGTGACAGATGAGTGTTGGTGAGGAAGAGATGTGAACTGCAGGATCTCTGAGTCTTGGGGATCCACTGTGTATGGGGTGAAGGGTCCTTGAAGAAAAAGGCACAGGTGGAAAGCAGATCCTAAAGGGGCTTGGCGCTTTACTCCATGCTTAGGGCCCAGGCGTCAGGTGTGGGCGTCAAGGGCAGGCTGGGGATTGGTTGGAGTGGCTGGAGGATGGAGAGGCTCAAGAATGTTCCTCATCTGAGTAACAGCCTACAGCTTAAATATTTTTTATTTATTTATGTATTAAAATTTTTTAAAGATTTATTTTTATTATTTTTTTATTGGAAAGGCGGATATACAGGGGGAGAGACAGAGAGGAAGATCTTCCGTCTGATGATTCACTCTCCAAGTGAGCGCTTCGGGCCGATACTATGCCAATCCGAAGCCAGGAGCCTCTTCCGGGTCTCCCACGCGGGTGCAGGGTCCCAAAGCTTTGGGCCGTCCTCGACTGCTTTCCCAGGCCACAGGCAGGGAGCTGGAAGGGAAGCGGGGCTGCCGGGATTAGAACCGGCGCGCATATGGGATCCCGGGCGTGCAAGGCGAGGACCTTAACCACTTGCACCACCGCGCTGGGCCCTAAAATTTTTTTTATTATAAAGGCAGATTTACAGAGAGAAGGAGAGTCAGAAAGATCTTTTGTCTGTTGGTTAACTCCTTAAGTAGCTACAACAGCCGCAGCAGAGCTGACCCAAAGCCAGGAGACAGGAGCTTCTTTTTCTTTTGTTAAGATTTGATTTATTACAAAGTCAGATATACGGAGAGGAGGAGAAACAGAGAGGAAGATCTTCCGTCTGATGATTCACTCCCCAAGTGACCGCAACAGCCGGTGCTGCGCTGATCTGAAGCCAGGAGTCAGGAACATCCTCCAGGTCTCCCACCTGGGTGCAGGGTTCCAAGGCTTTGGGCTGTCCTCAGCTGCTTTCTCAGGCCATAAGCAGGGAGCTGGATGGGAAGTAGAGCTGCCGGGAGTAGAACTGGCGCCCATATGGGATCCGAGCGTGTTCAAAGCAAGGACTTTGGCCACTAGGCCACCATGCTGGGCCCATCAGGAGGTTCTTCTAGTATCCTGTGTGGGTGCAGGGTCCCAAGACTGGGCCATCCTCTACTGCTTTCCCATGCCATAAGCAGGGACCATGATGAGAAGTGGAGCAGTCAGGACATAAAGTAGCTCCATATGGGCTTCTGGCAGTTGCAAGGCAAAGATTTAGCCACTAGGTTATCATGCTAAACCCAAGCCTACACATTTTAAGGGACAGACCATGGGGCTGGCATGGTGGCTCAACAAGCTAATCCTCTACCTTATAGTGCTGGCATCCAATATGGGTACCAATTTATGTCCTGGCTGTTCCACTTCCCATCCTGCTCCCTACTGATGGCCTGGGACAGCAACAGAGGATGGCCCAAAGCCTTAGGAACCTGCTTCCACATGAGAGACCCCAAGGAGACTCTTGTTTCCTGATTCCTGGCTTTGGATGGGCAGTGAATGGAAGATCTTCATCTCTCCTTCTCTTTGTAAATCTGCCTTTCAATAGAGGGGACAAATCATGTATCCATCCACTCAGCATATGTTGAACACCTGCTATGGCCGGGTCCTGTGCTTTGTGTGACCACCCTCAGGAAGCTTAGGTGTGCAGGAGATGATGTGGTACCCAGGTATTAAATGGACAAAGTTGTCCAGGGATGGCCAGGCGAAGCACTGAGCTGGAGCTCAATTGATGCTTGCAGTAGGTGAGTGTGTGAGGGAGGACGGGGAAGTGGCCGGGTGAGGGTGACCAGAAGGCCCTGCAAGCAGGGACAATGGCAGGGGCAAAGGTTTCATGGAGAGAGATGTGAAAGTGTTGTGACCAGAGAGGGCAGGGAATGGCAAGCCATGAGACCAGGACAGGACCATGAAGGTTGGCCAGCCATGAGCCCACCAGATGCCATGCAGGCCATAGGAGAATTCAGGCTAGTGGGGTCAAAACTCTAGAAGTTTTGCCTGGAAGGCTTGGGGTGGGAAGAGTCAAGCTGAGGCCACAGGGTGCAGGGAGCCCAGGGAGTCCCCAGGGGCTGTCCCCTGGAGAGCCAGAGGAAGTCAGCTCTGGTGGATGGGCCAAAGGCCTGCCCCTGTGGGAAAGGCCCCCAGGAAGTGGTCACGGGCAGGATGAGGCATGGAAGAGCAGGGAGAGACTGGGGTTCCGGTGTGTGGTTTTGCTGCCGAACTTGGGGGTAGAAGTGAGTGTCATGAGCTGAAGAGAGTGGTGTTGGGGATGTGCTGAGCCTACTGGGATGGCTGGGCCCATCCAGGAGTTGGCATGCGTCAGGCTGGTGGGTTTGGGGCTCAGAGGGGAGAGCTTGTAAAATGAGTCTAACGAGGCCAACAGAAGAGGAGGGTGAAGGCTAGAAAGCAGGTGAAGAGGAGGGAGGGGCCTGCAGGTGCACGCCCCCAGGAGTCACCAGAAGTGAAGACATGACCACCATCATCCCACCCCTGCCTCCTGGGCGGCTGGATGGACAGATGGACAGACAGGGGCTGGGAAGGAGGGGGTTAGCAAAGAGGACCTTCGAGGAACCAGAGATAGCGATGTCAATGTTTGGATTGGTGGCACTGGCTGCTTCCTACTTAGGGTAAGATTGCAGAGCTCCTGGGAGGGCCTGTGTGTAGCAGGGGACCAGCAGCCTGGGAGATGAGGCTCAGGCTGCCAGGCCTCTCCCCTCCACCCCCCAGGAAGGTCAGTACTGTGGGCATGGGCAGTTCCCAAGTGGTCGAAAGGTGCCACGTTGTTTGGGGTAGGGAGGTTGAGGGAGTTGCTGTTGGATGGCATCTAACTTCTCTGAGCTGAGGTAGGGAAGTGGGATAGCTGGATCAATGAGAAAGGTGCCACCCAGGGTGCCCAGAGATGCAGCCTGGTCTTGTCCCTGCACCTGTCAGTTCTGCCCAGCCACCTGGCAGATTGTTTGGGCAGGAGGCAGTGACCAGTATACACTCCTGACCTCCAGCTCAGATCTGCAGAGTCGGACCAGGCAGAAAGCACTGTGGGATTCTGACCCAGGGTAGGGGTGTTAGAAGGGGTTCCATGGGCTACACAGATCATCTCCTTAAGTCTCCACAATGACTGTCCACACAGACCCCTTGCCTGCAGCCTCGGGTCCTACATGGGCGTGTGAGGTGGGCGTTTTGGCCCATTTTATTGTTAGGCAAGCTGAGCAGTGCGCTGTGTGGCCTCAGGGCACTAGCAGAGGAATGGGCCTCCAGTATTGCAGCATCTGGCTTGAAGTCCTGGTCAGTCTCTGCCTCTAGCTTCCTGGTCACTCTGGTCCTGGGAGGCGGTGCTGACGGCTGACACCACTGGTCCTGGCCAAACAAGTTTGAGATCCAGAGAGAAAGCTCCTAGTCTGGCCTGTCAGAGCTATTGTTCCAAATTATTTAAAGATTTATTTTAATTTTATTGGAAAGGTAGATCAGATTTATGGAGAGAGAGAAATATCTTCCATCCACTGGTTCATTTTCCAAATGGCTGTAATGACCAGAGCTGAGCCGATCTGAAGCCAGGAGCCAGGTATTTCTTCCAGGTCTCCCACGTGGGTGCAGGGTCCCAAAGCTTTGGGCCGTCCTTGACTGCTTACCCAGGCCACAAGCAGGGAGCTGGGTGGGAAGTGGGTCTGCCAGGATTAGAAACAGCAGTCATATGGGATCCTGGCACAATCAAGGTGAGGACTTTAGCCACTAGACCACCGTGCCAAGCCCCAAATAAATAAATCTTTTAAAAGAAGAATGCACTCTAGTTGTGAAGAGCCGTTCCCATTAGCTGGGGAAGGTTCTGCTTGCCAATCACCTCTCAAACTCAGGGACCTGCTTCCTAACCCTTGTTGCAGGACTCATCAGCTGACAATACATCTAGATGTCATTGCTCCAAGCTGTGTGTCCTTGGACTAGCCACCTGCCCTCTCTGAGCCCCAGCTTCCTCTCTGAGGTTGACATGGTGAATGTGGTAAAATCTCAGGGGTGATAGGCACCGCCTTACCCTACTAGCTAGTATTTGTGCAGATGGAAGGGGTGAAAGCTGGGGAGGTGGCTTGAGGTGCTTTCCTGGAGACCAAGGCCCAGGGAGTGGACAGGAGCGCCGGAACTGTGGTGGGGAAGGGGACAGGCCCCTCGGGCAAGCCAGCTGTCTCGTAGCCCCCCAGCTATCTTTTAGGAACCCCTGTTGGAGTTCTGCTCCCCAGCCTTCACTTTCACGACCAGAAGGCATTCAGATAGGCCTCTTTTGTGTCTCTTTAATATCCTCCAGGCTCGCCCATCCCCTGCCGGCACCCCACCCACTTCCCTCTCCTCTCCGCCTTTCAGGATGGAGGCCCGAGGTCCTCCTCCAGCCCAAGGTCTAAGGCACCAGGTGGCTGCAGCAGGCTGGGCCGGACGCACGCATAGGTGGAGACGCACACACCGCAGACGCAGACGAGCTCGGGGTCGGACAGGGGTTCCCACGGCCCTTGGGCTCATGCTAGCTGGGGGAGGCCCCACCAGCCTCCGAAAAGGACCCGTTGGCAGGAGAGGGAGCCGCGGGTGGGGTGGGGTCCTCATTTGCCCCCCTTGCGGGCCAGGCACCGCGGGAGGCAAGAGAAAGTCTGTTTGACGCGCGCCAGCAGCGGCAGCGGCCGGTGGCCTTCCCGGGGCGTGCGCGGGACCAGGCGCTGCAGGGTGCCCTCGGAGGCGGACGCGGGCGGCGGGGCGGAGGCGGCCGAGGTCGCCGAGCCCTGGCGGCAGCGCTTGCACAGCGGCAGCAGCGCGCGCACCTCCTCGTCGTCGCGGAACGGACTCTCACCGAAGCGCTCCTCCAGCTGCCTGCGAAGCTGAACACGGCGAGGGGACGGGGTCAGAGCCAAATTCACGACCTCCCGCACCTGCCTAAGTCTCGGCCCCATCCCCAATCCCCCTCTCTTGAGCGATTTCTGCTCTCCCTGAACCCACTTGCCTTTAACACTGGAAAAGTCTGCGTGTGCCAGACAGACACCCCGCCCTCCAACCCCACTGCCACGTGCACAGTGGGACCTGAGCTCGCCGCCCCCCACCCCGCCCTGCCCAAACTTAGCCGTGTGTTCACTTACAAGGGTCCCAGGACTCCATCCACTGCCTTTTCCCAGGGTGGCGCTTCCTGCCACCTGCTGAGCCTGCCTATGCTTCCCCCACCTCCCATGTTCCTCATAACAGAAGACTGACTGGCTGCAACCCCTCCAGAGACCCAGGGCTGCAGTGGGGCGCTGGCAGGCCTCCCCACGCAGATCTGATACCCAAGTGCAGGCATATTCCCACAGGGGAGCAGGCAATGGGCAGCGTGGGGAGACCTGGTTAGGCAAGGGGCCCACGGTCTGGTCTACATTTAGACATTTCTATTCCAGTGACAAAAAAGGCGGAACAGTTGACTGCTGGAATAAACTACACCTGGGAGCTGGATTAGCCTAAATTTGAGCCTCCCCCTCCCCGCAAGGAAACACCTGCCAGGTGGGAGGCACAGCCTGGAAGAGGGGCCTCCCACCCTGGCTCCACACCCACCCCACCCCAGTACCCACCTTCCGGGAACTCCCCCAGCCAAACTCTTCCAGCTGTTGCCTAAAGCCTGGGTTAGGGTTGGCGATGGGCCTAGTGGCCTTGATAGCTTCCAGCACTTCTCGCCAGCCTAGCCCGGTCACGGTCATCACATACGCGGTCACAATGGTGGTGCTGCGAGAGATACCTGCAAAGCTGGGGTCCCCAATGAAAACTCCAGGCTTTAGGTAAGCTCCACCGTCCTCCTTGGCCCTCCCACCCTCACCCCAGGCACCCTATCCTCACCTCTGCTCCCCAGCTCACCTCCACTACCATCCCTCAGCTGCAAAGGCTTTGCTAGGATCTGTCTTTCCCATGGCCAGGCCTTTGTTCATGCTGGACTCTCTGCCTGAAACATCTCTTGCCATTCTACACCAAAGGCCTGGGTGCAATATCCATTCCTTCCACAAACACTTCCTGATCATTTGTTCTTTTCCGGGTGCTAGGGCCTTAGTGGGGTAGTTAGACAGGCCTGGTGTCCCCAGGAAGGACAGTGTGGCTGGAGCAGTCAGACACTGACCAGAGAGACTCTGGCCAGCACGGACGACCTCTTTGAGGCTGGGGGCAGGGAGGGCGGGATGGGAGCTATTTAGGAACAGGGGACAGTGCAGGAAGCAACATCAAAAACTTCATCTTGTAAGGTAAGCCAAGAATGACGTGGAGAGTGAGTGCACAAACGGGGCAAAGATTTGCAGTACTAGAGCAGGAATGGGAGAGAGGGAGGGTGGGAGGCAAGAGGCAGAGTTACAGAGAGAGAGAGAACTTCCATCTGATGGAGCACTACCCCAAAGGAGCTAGGCCAAAGCTTGGAGCTTCATCAGAGGTCTCCCATGTGAGTGGCAGGGCCCCAAGTACTGGCAGCCAGACTGAACTGGCATGGGGTAGATGTTCCGTGACGATGCCATTTGCAGGGCCAGTGGCACGTGACAAGATGGAGCCATCCCAGCACCCTGGTCTCAGAGCCCTCCCCTGCTCCATACCCCCAGCAGTCTAGTCAGGGCCACGTGTCTACCCCCATTTTACAGATGAGGAAATTGAGTCCTAGGGACACTCGGGGTTGTGGCAGCCACACACAGCATCTGGATTTGAGCTTCTGGCTGTCCCCTCCCAGATTAATGGCACGGCTGGGAGAGCATGGGGCCACCACCCCATGTCCCGTCCCAGCTCACCCCTCCCAGCTCACCAGTGCACCAGGCAGCTCCCCCCGTTGAGGCGGCAACAGTGGATGAAATTGATGCACTCTTTGAAGTGCTTTTTGCTGGAGAGGCAAGCAACAGGGTAGAGGGGCACTTGTGGGGGCTTGGCTCTGAGGAGGTGTCCCCTCCCCATGGGTGGGATAGCAAGGGACAGACAGCCCTGGGGGTCCTCAGATCAGCCGGCACCTGCAGTGACCAGGATCCTATACTACAGAAAGAAGGGGGAGGATCTCAAACAATTCCTGTGAAGTCACATCATCTTTCAAGTCAGTTTTCACGTGCAAAACAATAATGGTCAGCAACAGACGGGGAGCAAACTCCCCAGGGGCTGAGAGCTCTGTCTGGGTCCCTCCCAAGCTGGTGGACCCTGGTGCTAAGAACACTGAGATCCTGTTTTCGGGGGGGTGGCCCATGGTGACATGCCAGGCTGTGCCTCAATCCGCAACCGGCAGCATTTGAGCTTAGAAAGCCTCCTGGTCTTTGGCCCATACATTATCTTAGAGGGGTCAGAAACTTGTTCAAGGTCATGCAGTAAGGAAACGGCAGTGCCTGGCAAGAGCCCAGCTGTCTAGAGCCCAAGGTCAGGAACAGGTTGTGCCAGGCCCTCTCTGATCTACAGGCGCAACTGAGCTCACGAGACAGGGTACCTTCTCCCTCTCAGAGCTCTGGGGTGGCTCAGAGTCCCAGCCAGGGACCCTCTTATGTCTGGGTGACCCCTCAGGGCAGCACCTCTCTTCCCCTCTAAACAGGAGGCAGCTGCCATCTATCCATTAGCGAGCCCATCCAGGGAAACTTACATTGGTACCTCGGGGGTATCAGCCACTGGGATGCGAAGATAAGTGATATCCTATAAGGACAAAACACACTCAGGCATGACCCTAAACCCCCATCCTCCTCCCTCTAGCTGCCCACACACTGTGCGACCCTGCCCAGTTCCTGCTCCCTATGGGCCACTGTCATGCTCTCTGGCCAGTGAGAGTAGATGCCACTTCTGTGAGCCTAGCAGCTGTGACACTCTATAATTCCAGAACCTTCTGAGCAGATGGTGCCCTAACCCCCATAAATGACATAGATAAATGCCTGGTTTCCATGGACCCTTTGGAAGAGCCTTGGTAAAGTGACTGGCTTCTGATTGGGATTTGAAAACCACATGGTGGAAAGGACAGAGCAGCTAGGATTGTCTTCAAAAGCAACAAGGGTTAATGAAAACAAGTTTGCATTTCATGAACTAAGATTACTAGAAATGAGGGATACAACTGTGTGTCATTTTCCTAGCTGACTTGCTGTGATCGCCTTGGCTTCTTAAGCCCAGAAAGACGAGGTCTGCCGGGGATTCTGAGGCTCCCACTGCTTTTCTCAAGCTTCCCCCTTAACCCTTGGCCAGTTCAGGTGGCTCTGTTCGGGTGCACCACTGGGCGAGGGATCACAGAGTTTCATTTGTCCGTGACTTGGTGTGAAATTCCAGCCCTTCTGGAATTCACCTTCCCTCAAGGTCATGAAATCCTGTATCTTTTGCAAGGCTTGCAGTTTCCCTTTGCAATTCATTTGGCCTTGGGTTTGCACGGTGTTGTCCAACCCTGATGGGTCAATTTGATGATGGACGGGAAGGGACAGGAACTGGTGAGAGGAGGGTCAGCCTGTGGGAGCCCGGGGCTCGGTAGCAAGTACTCGCTCCCTTCTACAGGGACTTGACCCCCTTCCCGTGCATCCTGTGGGGACTGTGTCCTCCAGCATATTCCAAAATCACTCTGCTAGCCCAGACATTTCTTCTTGGAAGGACGCTGAAGATCACAGGTGATTGCAGCTTCCTTTAGAGACCCCTTAAAGCTCCCACCACAGGGACAGACTGAGGCCCAGAGAGGACAAGAACATTGCCAAGGTCATCAAAAGGCTACATGGGGATGAAGTGCCCCCTGGCCACTGGACTCCACCCAGGGGAGTCTAGACTTCCTGCCTTCCTCCTCGAGTTCCTAACAGCCCCTCTCCTACCTTTTCCAAAGCCCAGCAGGTGTCAGCATCGGCAGCTCCAGGGAGGACCATGCTGGACCATGTGCAAAGCAGTCTCCCCATCCCTTGTCCCTCTGTGTCCTTGCCATGGCTTCTGGGCTCACAGACCAAGGATGCCCAGCCAGTACATCCATTTGGAATTGTCCAACCGCGTGAGGCCATGGGAAGCCAGCATGGTAGCCTTTTAAAAGGTCCCGTGTGAGACCCCAGGGGTCTGATGGCCTGTGTTCAAATCCCAGCTTTTTTGAGTTGTGTGCCAGTGTGTTCATTTACCTCTCTGGGCCTCAGTTGCCAAATGGGGTTGAAAATTAACCCCATAGTTAACAGTCCCATGTGAGGACCATGTGAATGAACATGAATCCAGAAGGTTGCCTGGGACCCAGCATGTTGTTGCTCCTTCATCAGTGGGGGCTCCCACCCCGTCCACTCAGGCCCAGCCCTGGGAAGGGAGAGGGGGTACCTGCAGAAGAGGCTGGGGTGACTCATGGATGGAAATGATGTGTGTGATCTTATTCCGGCCCAACTGGTCTGGGTCTTTGGCATCTGAAAGAAACAGACAGGAGTCTTGAGCCAAGCTGGCAGGTGTAAGGCTTCTGTATCCCTGATGGCCAAGTACAGGGGGAGCTGGCTGCCCAGCTCTGCCCCCACTCCGTCCTGGGGTCCATGCCTGCCTCTGCCTGCTCCTTCCCCTCCTCCTGCTCCACACACCACAGGCCCTGCCCTGCCCCCAGCCAGGCTTTTGTTTTGCTCCTGGGACACCCCTGGATAACAGCTCAACCTCCTGCCTGCTCCCCTCCCCCACTGTCTTGCTCTAGCCTATCCTTGAACCTAGCAATTCTCCTTTCGAGGAAGAGTGTTGGCTGGCTGTGGAGTCCGTGCTTATATCAGGAGTCGGACAAGAGCGAGAGCAGCCTGTCCATCAGAAAGGGCCTGGCGAGGTCCTGGGGCATGTACCCTATCTCCTATGTCCACTTCCTCTTTCAGCACCCTGGCTGTGGCCTTGGACTCTGTACCAAGGGCTTGGCTTTCCTGAGGTCTACTCACTCAAAGGGGACCCAGAGCAGGCTTTGCCAGACACAGAAATCAATGCAGCATGAGCTGCTGAGGCAGTGCCCGGGGGAAGGAGAGGCCCAGAATATCCAAGGAGCTCCCTTTCCCCCCACCAGCCTCTCCCTGTCTGAAGATCCGCTCTCTGACTTCACAAACAGAAGTGACTTCCCACTTCTAGGCCCCCAGATTCCACATCAGCCTGGCTCTCACACATTTTCTATGGGCCGATGCTCAGGCTGCCTGCCACCCTCTCCCCTGTCACCCTTCTGGTTCCCCACCCAAGCTGGAAACCTGGAAAGGCAGGGATGGATGGAATACTGGTCCCCTAGCCAAAGGCCTCAGCACTGGGTCCCAGCAACTGCTGTCTGCAAGGGCTGTGGCTGGTGTGGGCTGTTGGGACCCAGGACTTGCTTACAGAATAATCCAGCCCTGGCTCCCTGAGAACCAGGCTGTGGAGGCAGAGTGCTCAGCCTCCTCGCTGGAAGTGATACCCCAAAGAGACAGAAGAGACTGGCGAGTCTTGATGGCTGGGAGGAGGCCAAGGCAGGAGCAGGTGCACACTCAACCCAGATCCACAGCTCAGATCCTAAGCCCTTGGCACTGCCCCTCTGCCCTCCTGGGAGGAAGGTTGAATGGGGGGGTGTCAGTGTTGGGCTCTTCAAGTTCCCTTCCTGCACCTTCAGTCTTGGGGTCATTCCTAGCCAACCCCTGCAACTCCTCGACCTCCTCCACAAGCCTGTCCTTGCCCCCTCCCAGCCTGGCATGACTTCCCTGGCCCTTGCCTCGTTGCTGAACATGTCTAAGGTCCTTGGGCCAGGCATGAACAGCAGCTCCAGGCCTGGGGCAGGCAGAGTGCCATGGCCATGGCACAGAGCGGACAGTGCTTACCAATGAAGTTTCCGAGGTAGAGTCCAGGGAGTACCTAGAAGAAGGGCAGGCAGGGGTCAGTGGCTTGGCTGCACCCTGCTCCCACCCTCAGGTGCCTGTGCGAGGAAGGGACCCTGGGACGCTTGTCTGTCTCCTGGTTTGCCTGGAGTTTAGGACCTCTAAGAGAGGGGCCTAAGTGTTGGGGAGGGTGGGAGAGGGGTAGCCTAAGGAGGGGTGGGATGGGGAGGCTTGGGGAGACCCCAGACCTAGGGGAGAAGAAAGAGGAGAAAGGAACAGAGTGCAGAGAGAGGTGAGCTTGTTAGGCTAAGGGTTGCATGCGGGGGTGCGGGGGGATCCCTTGTTAGACTATGGGGGTGGATAGGGAAGGAGGGGGTAGTGGGAGGGTTATGACTGAGGGATGCAGGGGAGGGAGGCGGGGTGGGTGGGATGTCAGAGACCAGGGCAGACAGTGACAGACACAGCAGGGGCAGTCACAGGGAGACACCCCCACACGCGCTAGTGGCACAGATACCAAAGCAGCCCCAGGGGTCCCAGGTGGCCAGCGACCTAGCCAGGGTCACCACGGCACCCCCCTACCTTGGTCATGCCATTCCCCATGGTCCCAGGCCCGAGGGGCCGGGTGTACCCCCAGCTCCCAGCCGAGGGGGCACTGAAGTCACAGCTGCCCTGCTGGCCCAGGCCAGGCGCCTGGAGCCTGGCGGGGACCCGGAGGTCCGGCGTCCGTGGCTCTGCCCAGCCCTGTTTAGCTTCCACCGCTGTCGCCGCTGCCACCGCCCGCCGACCCCCGGGCCGGGAGGGAAGTGATGGAGCCGCTGCTGCTGCTGCTGCTGCCGCCGCCACCGCCGCCACCGCCGCCGCAGGCTCCTCCTACCCCCTCGGTCATGTGGGGCCCCCCCGCCGTGGGTCGTGGCGGGGGGCCGGACAAAGCCCCAGTGTGCCGAGCCCACGGGCCGCAGGACAACGGCAGCTTGTTGGGCCCGCGAGGGGCGCCACCTCCGGAGAGGGGGCGGGGGCGCCGCCCCCACCCTGGCCGTGTCAGGCGCGGGCGGATGGGGGATGCAGCGGGAGAGCCCCCTCGGAGGGCCGGCCAGCAGGGCCCTGACTCCCTCGCTCCCATCCCAGCTCCGGCCTGTTCTGCGCCCTTGCCTTTTCCTGGAGCAGCGCGATGGGGCTGCCCTCGGGTGGCTGAGGTCTCAGAGGGCTCTCTGCGCGTGAGATTCGGTTGGAGGGGAGAGTAGTGGATAATTCATCATTCACTCTTCTTCACTCCCAGTCACCCTCCCAGCCCCCCACCCATCCAGCTGTGTGCATGGACCATCATACCTCTACCCAGCCATTCTTCATCCATCCTACATCCGTCTACTCATCAATCCATCATCCTCCCATTCATCCATTCACCACCCATCATCCTTCCCTCCCTGCCCTCCCTCCCCCTTCTCTCTCTTCCTTCTGTCCCTCACCGGCTCTTTCTTCCTCCCCTTCCCTCCCTCCCTCCCCTCTTGCCATCCATTCTGGCTTCTGTAGGAAGGGTGTATCTGGAGCAACTCTAACCGCCGTTAGGAGTCCCAGGAAGTCAGAAGTGGCTATGGGGACAGATCAGTGTGGAGGATTCCATGCCTCTGGGCTCCTTGGGAGCAGAGCAGACCATAGCAGGTTGTGGTTAGGGACAGAAGACTGAATGAAATGTGGAGGCCCTGGAGAAGTTTCCGTGGGCTTTCACTGACCTCATCTGTGTCTCGGGATGTTGGGGGAGCACTTCCTGGCCAGCAGGACCAAAACATGGAAGATCATCTCCGTGACCATAGAATGTGAGTGATCAATGACCAGGTGCTCCTCAGGAAGTGAAGTACAAGTGGCTGCACAGCCTTCCTCTTGCAGTATGCCCTCATCCCCCATCCTATGCCTCCAGCCCCCAACCCTGCACTCCCGTCCCACCTCTCCAGCCCCCAGTCCAACCCTCCATCCCCAAATCCTTCACCCCAACCCTCCATTCCCCAACCCTCCATCCCCCAAACCATCCCTCCAGCCTCACCCCTACCTTCTATTCTAGTATCCCCCATCCCCTAAACCTCCATCCTTCCATCCCGACCTCCTGACCCCTCATCTCTCCATCTCCATCCCTCTGTCTCCAGCAGATGCCAAGGGAGGGGCATAGGACAGAGCTATCTGACGTGGTGTGATTGAAGACAAGGCTTTTTTCAGATACTTCCTCATGTTTCTCCCTCTCTCAAGGTCACAGTGTCCGTGGGGATACCTCTCAGCTCCCTCTGTGTCCAGGATCAGCATTATAAAACAAGCTATTCTGAGTACCTACTGAGCACCTGCGTGGCAGGGACTGGGGACGCAGTACTGGGTGCGATGCTTCCTGCCTTCATTCTGGACCAGCACTCGCATTAGCAATGGAATTCTGGCCACATGTGTGACTTACATTTCTTGGTAGCCATTTGGGAAAGAAGAAAGAAATTCATTGTTTAACCGAGTGTATCTAAAACATCATTTCATTATGTAGTCAATATTTTAAAATCTCTAGTAAAATTGTAAAAACCCTATGAAGTGTTCAAAATCTGGTGTGTGTTGAAATAGAGCACATGTCGGTTCAGACAAGGCACATTCCAAACATTGAAGGGCTGGAGTCAGGAAGGCTCTGGCATCCAGTATGGGCACCGGTTCAAGTCCCGCTGCTCCACTTCATCTTTTTTTTTTTTTTAATTGGAAAGGTAGATATACAGAGAGAAAGATCTGTCTGCTGATTACTCCCCAAGTGGCCCACAATGGCCAGAGCCGAGTCAATCCGAAACCAAGAGCCAGGAGCCTCTTCTAGCTCTCCCACGCAGGTGCAGGGTCCCAAGGCTTTGTGCCATCCTTCACTGCTTTCCCAGGCCACAAGCAGAGAGCTGGATGGGAAATAGAGCAGCTGGGTCACAAACTGGTGCTCATATGGGATCCCAGTGAAGGCAATGTGAGGATTTAGCCACTAGGCTATTGCACTGGGCCCCACTTTTAAAAAAAAATGTATTTTTATCAGACAGACAAAAGCTACAGAGAGAAGGAGAAACAGAAAGGAAGGTGTTATGTTCGCTGATTCACTCCCTAAATGGCTGCAATGGTCAGAGCTGAGCCAAGCTGAAGCCAGGAGCTGCTTCTGGGTGTCCCACATAGGTGCAGGATCTGGGTCCAGCATCACTGCCCTTTCCTGGTCACCAGTCAGCACTCGCTCCCTCCAGCCCCTGCAGCCTCTCTGCCAACCCTGCTCCTGTTCGCTTGGTCTGCAGTCCCTTCCCAGCTACCCCCCTACCTGGCCACCCCTCCTTGACAGACACAGGCTCTGTTTGTTTAGAACTTCACTGTTGCACATTCCCAAAGCATCCCTTGCCTTCGGATGACTATGCTTTGTGGTTTTTGTTCGGAAAAAAATACTTAAATACAAATAAGAATACATTGATCTCTTTGCTTCAACTGTGTTTAAATCAAATATTTCACCATCATGAATTTGACATGTATCTTTCCATATTTTAAAACTTATTATCTAGACTCTTACATGCTGGAGCATCTTTTTGTATCTGTGTTTCTTATGAACTTGTATCCTTAACATTGTTTTGACTACTCTACAACTTTACTTACTTGATAACGGGTTTGGGGGATGTTCCCACGTTGACAGCTAGATCACTTTTATAATGCCATTTATTAGAGGATATGTTTCATTTTATTTGTGCATCAGAACTCAGTCTGGGTCTCGCGTACGGGTGATAGGAGCTCAGGTCCCTGGGCCGATTTCTGTTCGTTTCCCAGGTGTGTTAGCAGGGAACTGGGAAGGAAGTGGAGGGAGCTGGGAAAGTTGGAGTCACAAGTAGAGGCTTAACAAATTGCACCAGCACACTGGTCTCACGTGACTTCTCGGATCTCTTGTATTCTTAGGAGTGCTGCAGGGGACATCCTGGCAGGATCAGGGTTAACAGGGGAACTGCTGGGCTGAGAGAAACCTGCTTCAGGAGGGATTGACAAATTACCTTTCCAAATGCAGCACTTTGATATGACACCTGTCTCCCACGGGCTCTCACAAGCACCACAGTGTGGTTTGCACTCTGTGTTACTACAACACTTCACACCAACTTCTCAACTGGCTTACTGATCACTGGGCTTTCCTCTTGCTGCTGTTCTTTTTTTCTTCTTTTAAAGATATATATATATATATATATATTAATTGGAAAGGCACAGATTCACAGAGAGGAGAGACAGAGAGACAGTTCTTCCATCCACTGGTTCACTCCCCAACTGGCAGCAATGGCTGGAGCTGAGCTGATCCAAAGCCAGGAGCCAGGAGATTCTTCTGGGTCTCCCATGTGGGTGCAGGGTCCCAAGGCTTTGGCCCATCTTCCACTGCTCTCCCAGGCCACAAGCAGGGAGCTGGACGGGAAATGGAGCAGCCAGGACATGAGATGGCGCCCATATAGAATGCTGTGCTTGTAGGTGGAGGGTTAGCTTGCTGAACTATCCTGCTGCCCTCTTCACTTGGCTTTCTCTTGCTAAAAAATGCTCCCTATTGATTTCTTTTGCCCGTGTTTCTTGTCTTTTCGGAGTTGAGTGAGCGTGTCATTTCCGTTCCGTGTCCTACCAGTTCCTTAGCACCATCCCTGTTACCCATGTTGCGGAGGCCCCCTTCCACCCCGGCCCCTCCGTAGCTTGTTTCTTGGGCTTACTATTCCTTTTGTTACATGGCAGCAGTTTAAATTTGGAGATTGTTACAGATTTTTTTTTCCTTTTAAACAAGATTCATCCAAAAGGCAGAATTACAGAGAAAGAGGAGAGAAAAAGAGAAAGGAAGAGAGATTTTGCATCATCATCATTAAGTGGGTTGAGCCTCTAACATTTCTAGGATCATCAGCTCATGACTTCAAAATGTGCCTGGGTTGGGGAGAATTCTGTTCAAACATGGGAAGAACAGAGTGTATGTGCTGGGGGCCAGAGACGCTGCTCTGCCTATCGAGTCCTATTTTGATCAGGGGAAAATAGCAGGGATTCTAGAAACATACGTGTGTGTGTGCGTGCGTGTGTGTGTGTGTGTGTGTGAGAGAGAGAGAGCGCTTAATGCTTCCCTTAAAACCAGAAACAGTTCTTGGTCACTAAGCCCGGCCCGGGGGGTGGGTGCTTCTCCTGGGAGGCTGAGTTGCATAAGCTGAGTTGGCTCTTTCTCTGCTGCCCAGCCTGGCGTGAGATCCGCCCTCTGCATTCTGCCGCCCACCACCCGCATGAGACGCCAGACTCATGGGGCTCTTGGACTCGGAGATTCCAAATCTGTGAGCCCAAACAATTCTGGTTCCTTCCTAAGCAGCTTCTTTCTGGTATTCCAGTTAAAGTGACAAACAAGCTGAAGGATATCGTGCTTCAGAAATCCTGGTGGATTTGGATTTTTAAAAAACTCTCTTTGATATAGAGTCTTTGCACCCATGAAAGCAGTATAATCTTCCATTTGCTCACACCTTATTTAATGCCCTTCAGTAATGTGTTAACAGTTCTCTCTGTGAAAGTTGTCAGAAATGGAATGGCATTGCCCGTGTCAACCCTATACAGATAAAGGGTTTTTTTTTTGTTGTTGTTGTTGTTTGGAATAACTGCTTGACATTAACTGTCACAAAAACCTCTACCGGAAACACACGGCACAGAGGCCACCACATCTGGGATAAGATGTGGCACATTGAGGATTCCTTCCCAGCAACTGGATGTTCAGTCTTGGACAGATGACATCCTGGTGCTAGTCACTGTGGCCACAGGTGATTGTTTAAAAATAATCCTCCTCTTTCGGGCCTTTCAAAGCTTGCCCCTGGGTGGTTGGGGGGACGTGTGGCCCAGCGGTCAAGTGGCTGCTTAGGACACCTAATGCCACACAGGAGTGCCTGGCCTAAGGCCTGACTCCTCCGCTGGTGTGCAAGCCTACAAGGCAGCAGGTGAGCGCTCAAATGCTTGGTCCCTGCCGCCCATGTGGTAGGGTGGCACCGAGCTCCCACTTTCTGGTCTGGGCAAGTCCTCGCAGTTGCAGTCATTTGCGGCATGAACTAGCAGGTGAAAGATCTCAATGTCTTCCCCTGTCTCTCTTTCAAATAAAGTAAAAGTACAGAGACAAGAAGAAATGGAGAACTAGGAAGCAATGGTTTTGCCCACTTTTCTCTGATCCTCATCCTTACCACCCTGGTCAACCCTGTAATCACCATCAAGTAAATAAAATAAATTTGATTTTAAAAAAGGTATGTTCTCTTGCTACGGCCTCCTTGAATATGGCTGTAGTTTACCAGTGTATGCATATACATTGCAATGCTGTGGTAGTCCAAATAAATCTAATTTTTTTTTTTCTTTAGAGAATTTCTCTCTCACTTTCTTTCTCCTTGCCTGTTTTGCTATTTAGGTTGATCTCTCCATGAGACTTGAAACGTCACAAGGGCAAACACTCTGTGGGTGTTTATTTGTTTCAAAGACCGAGTGATGAGGCAAGAAGGGTGAGAGAGACAGAGATCTTCCATCCACTGGCTCACCCCGCAAATGGCCATAACAGCCAGAGCCATGGATGGCAGAGCTTCAAGCACTTGGGTCATCATCTTCTGCTTCCCCAGGCCCCTCGGCAGGGAGCTGGAAGCACAGGATTCCTGTTTCAAACCAGCACTGCAATATCACAGTGGCTCAACCGACTGTGCCAGCAGCAGGCTCGCTTCTCTTGGGTTTGTGAGTGGAAGCAGTGCTGGTGGGCAGCCACGGCAGGTGCTGTCATGGAGGCAGGCAGCAGCGCCGGGCACA
Source organism: Ochotona curzoniae (assembly GCF_017591425.1). Lineage (NCBI taxonomy): Eukaryota > Metazoa > Chordata > Mammalia > Lagomorpha > Ochotonidae > Ochotona > Ochotona curzoniae. Next base: position 15,865,532 of record NW_024465894.1, on the reverse strand, counting down.
CAGGGAGCAGGTGCAGTGAGTAGGAGCTGGGCTCTGCGGGCCTGTGCTCAGGCAACTGCAGGATTGTATCCAGGAGGACTTGAAAACAGGTGGATGTCTGCTGAGAACTCATCTGGCCAAGGGTGGCAGCAGCAGCGGCCACTTTTTAAACATTGTCATTCAAAAATTATTTGAGAAAGTGAGCAAATGCTCCCATTTGCTGCTTCACTCCCCAAAGACCTTCAACAGCCCTCCTCCCTCCCCCTGCCCAACAGGCCAAGAAGGCAACAGGGAGTCAGAACAAAATGCAGGTCTCACCTGTGCATGGCGGAGACCCAACCACTGCCTGGCACAGGTTGCATTAACAAAAGAAGCTTGTGGTGCGCGGTGGTGCTGGGTGCAGACCCAGGCGCTCTGATGGGATTGCAGATGTCTTAATCAGTGCCTTGCCTGCCAGGTCAAATGTCCACCTGGTGGTAGCTTTGGGCACAGGTGCAGCTCCAGCAGTGGCCTGGCTGGCACCACCTAGACAGGGTTTCTGCAGAATCTGATTCTGACCAGCTTTGATCACTCCCTTGGTCCCTGCCCCTTTTTAAATCCTGAGTCTGCCAGCTTCCCACCAACTTTTTGCCTTGTCAAGCATTGCACCAATGAATTCCATTTCTATTTGAACTCATTACACATATTTTCCCTTCCTTTCTTCACCTCTTCTCATCCCTTCCAATTTCTCCTCCTTCTCTTCCCTGTTTCTCCAGAAGCATGCAAGCTGAGATGGAGGCAGAGAGCTTGCCAAGGCACCAGCCAAGAGAATTTTGAGTGACAGAAATGTGTGTGCACACGTGGGAGTGTGGTGATGGAATCCGGGGAGAAGTTGGGTTGGCAGACATCCTGGGACACAAACAGCAATGAGGCTGGCCAGAGTCCTCCGCTCCAGCTCAGGGAGAGCCTTGCAGGTGTCATGTACATGGAGGCCTTGGGGAGCCAAGGGAGGCTGGGTGTGGGGCGGGACAAGAGGTTGGGTGTGGGGTGCTTGCAAGAGCTGTTGGTCTGCAGAGAACGCCAGGGTGGACTCTGCTGGTGAGGTGCAGGGCAGGGAACAAGTTCAGGCGTACCCTTCCTGGTTAAGAACTACAAAGCCACTGCCAGAGCTTAAAGACTACGAAGTGGCCCTGTCCCTGTGCACCTCCTGGGGATTCTGCCGAGGAAGGGCATGGAATTCCATTGGATTCATGAAAAGCAACCGCAACTTTTCAGGGGCAGCTGGAGGTGGTGTTGGGCAGGGAAGTGTCCGTGGAGGACAGCCAGGCTCTGGGCGAGAGCCCCACATCACGGAGAACTGGGACTGGCAGAGAAAAGCCGCGGGATAGGGACTGCCAGGCCATCCAAGGGCCTCCGGGATGCACCTACGCCTGCGCACCCCCAACCCCAGAGCTGTGCATTCTGCTCATCCAATCAGAGTGGCGAACTGGGCGCCGGCCGGCACCTTGGCAACGGGATGCACGCGCTCGCACCCGGCGCGGAGGCGGGTGGCGGTTAGGGTCGGGGGCCCTGGAGAACCGGGTCATGTTGCGGCAGAAGGTAGGAGCGCCTCCAATCCAGATGTTTTCACAGTATTCAGGGAGAGGGAGGGAAGCTGCTGAGGGCTTCAGAACCTGGGATTGGGGAAGGGTTGCCCTCGAGGAGCGATTCTGATAGAAGAAGTAGAAAAAGTTGAACTCAGGCTGGCATGCTGTGCCTTCCCGTGAGCCCAGCGTGCTGGCGGCAAGTTTAAAATATTCTGGACTCCTCACCTGTATGCACAGGTTATTTTGACCCTAGGGAAACTGATTCTTTCAGATTATCTGACTTGGAGCAGATCTTAGAGATTCCTTCAGCCTGCCATTTGCCTATCCATCCATCCACTAACCCACCCACCCACCCGATCATCCATCTAAAACATGTTAATGACTGCCTGTCCAGACTGACCCTTGCCAGGGGCCAACCAGAAAACACAGAAGTGAATCAGATAAGCTTTTCTAGGAGAGCACAGACCAGCTTCTCCATTCTAAATATAAATAACATTTAGAATAAATAAAGACGTACCTTTTAATGGGGGCATGCACACATTACTTCTGCTCCCCAAATAGCTACAACAACTGTGGCTATCTCAGGCTGAAGTCAGGACATTGGGACCTAGCCTAAGATGTTGCTTCCCTGTGTCCCCAGTGTCCTGGTGGGCATCTGGTGGTGGGCATCTGGTGACTGTCACTAAAGGACTAATACTGAACCTGCTTACCTCCTGGGGTAGCCAAACAAAGTCTGCTTGGGGAGCAGAGAGCTCCTTTATTCTGGCTGACTCCCTCGATGCCTGCGATATTTTGGTTTGTAGCCAGGAGCTGATCTAGGACCCAGTTACTTGAACCGTCACCACTGCCCCCTCAGAAATGATGAGTTAGGAGCCAGGGCGCGAAGCCTGGCACTCGGCCCTGGGAGGCGGCTGTCCTCGGCACTGGGCCTGTGCTGGCCCCGAGACGCCTCCTGGCCTTCTCTGCCTTCCAGAGGGTCTGCTTCTGGCTTTCAGAGTAGATCTTGAATTTGTACTATTCTTTGCTTCTGTTTCCACCATGATAATCCTGATCTAATTCTCAATTTTATTGTCTATGGCCATACCACCCTGAACGCGCCAGATCTCATCTAATTCTCAATTTTAAAAAGTAATAGCTATTCAGGGCCCAGCGCAATGGCTTAGCAGCTAAAGTCTTCGCTGTGAATGCGCTGGCATCCCATACGAGTGCCAGTTCTAATCCCGGCAGCCCCACTTCCCATCCAGCTCCCTGCTTGTGGCCTGGGAAAGCAGTCAATGACGGCCCAAGGCCTTGGGACCTTGTACTCATATGGGAGACCCGGAAGAGGCTCCGGATTCCTGGCTGTTGCTGCCATTTGGGGAGTGAACCAATGCATGGCAGCTCCTGGCTCCTGGCTTCGGATTGGCACAGCACCAGCTGTTGTGGCCACTTGGGGAGTGAATCACCGGACAAAAGGTCTTCCTCTCTATCTTTGCTTCTCTCTATATATCTGACTTTGCAATAAAAATAACTAAATCTTTAAAAAAAAAGTGATAGCTATTCAAACACAGACTGGGATGCATGGCAGTTTTTTCGGTATTGTAAAAGCAGAAACTGAACATCAATGGAAAGAATCATTGTCTGTCCACCTGACTGGCTCGTGTGAGAGGAGGGACAAGGTGCAGGTGGCTGTGGGAGGCACTGACCCTGCATCTCCACTGTGAATGAACATCTGCATGAAAACTGCTTTGTTGCATTGTTATTTTTTCTTTTTTGAAGATTAATTTATTTTTATTGGAAAGGCGAGTTTACAGAGAGGAGAGACAGAACTTCCATGTGGTGGCCAACTCCCCATATGGCAGCAACAGCCAGAGCTGAGCTGATCCAAAGCCAGGAGCTTCTTCTGGGCCTCCCACGCAAGTGCAGGGTCCCAAAGCTTTGGGCTGTTCTCTACTGCCTTCCAGGCCACAAGCAGGGAGCTGGATGGGAAGTGGAGCAGCTGGAATGAGAACTGGCATGCACTTGGGATACCTGCGCTTGGAGGTGGAGCCAATGCGCCAGCCCCATGTATTCTGTTGTTTTTGAAGAGGGAGGCACAGATCACTGTACTTTGAGGATGTTGTGATTTCTTTCAAAAGACTCAGGGGAAATAGAAACATGAGTTTACATCAGCTGGGCCATGGAGGTTGGTCTCATGCAGGGCGTATTTGTGCACTGCATCAAAACAGGCTCCCAGGTCCAACTAACATAAACTCCAGCCTGGATCTCAGCCCCTCCGGAGGCATGCTGGGAATCCTTCAGGGAGTGGAGGGGGAGTGAGGAATGGGATCAGGCAGGCGTGAAGCTGGGCTAGCAGGAGCCAGCTGAGCCAGGCAGCCAGCCCTGTGCCCCCTCCCTCTTCCTGCCTCACTCTTAGGGGACTCCAGGCACGGAGCTCACTTTTTCACTTTTGTTGGTTCAGAGCGGCTGCCCTCCCTCACCCCATCTTGTTGTCAGCGCCAGCCCCTTGGCTTCAGCTGCCTCCTTCAGCCACATTGAAGGACCCTCGGGAGTACATGGAGCACCCCACCCTGACCATCCAGAGAAAGCACTCTGGTTTTAGGTCAGCCACCTGCATCCTGAACCCCCCTTTTTCTGTGTCGGGTACCATGGGTACAGGAGAGAGAGGGAGAAAGGGAGAGAGAGAGAGAGAGAGAGACACACACACACGTAGACGTCTCTGTGGGTGGCCTTTCTGCTGATCACCATTTATTAACATCAAAGCATTACAAGATGAAAGAGAGATACTGGTGGCAGCAGCACTGCACATCAAAGGTGCCTGAATACATACAATTTAAAAGGTGCAGGACTTCCACCCTGGAGCTGGAAAACACTGTGGGTGGAGATCTGAATAGCTTGAGACACAGAGCTAGCTTGTCAGCCATCACCAGAATCTTTCTTGACCCTGGGGCACCTGAGCGTAGGCTCCAGCTGAGCTGGGTACGTGGGCCTGCTGGGACCCATGGAAACTGAGAGATGGTGAATGTGCATTGTTGTCAGCCACCCAGTGGGTGGCCATTTTTCCACCCAGCAAAAGAAAATGAATAAGCATGGCAAATCTGATGCCAAGGTCTTTTGGCCCAGGACTGGTTTGGACTTCCGTTTCCTTGGAGATAACACAGAGGACCAGGCTGGACATTGGTGGAGCAGGACAACACCCACTCACTGACAGCTGGGAAGGTCCATCTAACCCCGCCCCTCCTGAATCCCTGGTCCCATCTGCCGTTTCAAGCTAGGTGGTGCTCAGAGCCCCTTCCTTGAGCCTCAAAACCAGGATTGAGGATTCACCGTTTGAGGCATGGAACACTAGGCACTGGCAAAACCCCTGTGTGGGGAGGAAGCCTAGGGTGCAGAGGGCCCTCAGATAGGGGGCATTCACCCCAAGAACAGGAGACCCATTCTGGACTTGACTTGCTGAGCACAGGATGGCCCCCAAAAACTTGGCTAGCCCAAACCTTACCCAGGTCCTGGACATCGTTGAGTCCAGTGGCCTGAATGTTAATCTGAGCTGGGAAGGCAGGATGGATATGCAAAACCAATTGCACCCTTTTCCTTTTCTCATGGCAGAATCCAAATCTGAAGGGCCATGGAGTGTCAAAGGGGAAAGAAAGGTGAGTGATCCCACTTAACCATAACCACAGGAGCTGCGGTTCTTACCTACAGACTCCGTCCCTCCCTCCCATCTTTCAGCCCTTTCTTCTTCCCTGGCTTCAGCATTTACAGCAATACTCATGGCCAGTATGATTACTAACAAGCAAGCCTGCACTTACCACGTGCTCGGGCCAATCACCTTCGTTGTATCATCAGCTCCTTCCCACACTGTCTGAAGTGTTAGGATTGTGTCCATTTTACAGATGGGGGTGCTGGAGTTCAGAGAGGCTGAGTGCCAGCCCATGATTGATCGCAGGCTCTGCCATCCGCAGCACTGGCTGGACACCAGGGCCAGCTCTCTCATCACGATGGCTTGCTCCTGCGCCTTCAGCAAGCCTGCGAGCACTGATGGCTCCCTGGTCCCCTGAGTCTGGTCCTCTGCTTCACTCTGCACCAGCAACCCGGCTGCTAAGGTCAGGCCCTCTAGGGCTTCCCTGGGACAGAGCCGACTTGCCCAGAGCTGGGGAATGAGCAGTGTAGACATCACTGAAGACTGGGGAGTGGCAGGCAGAGTGGGAGGAGTCCATCTGGTTCACACACACTGGAGGTTATGTTCTCTTTGAGGTCCCTCCTGCTACTACCACCAGCAGCAGTGACCTTCTCCATCTATGCCTCCCCCCCCTTTTTTTAAAAAAGATTTATTCATTTTTATCAGAAAGACAGATTCACAGAGAGAAAGGGAGGCAGAGAGAAAGACCCTCCATCCGCTGGCTCACCCGCAAAGCGGCCACAAGAGCCAGTCAAGGCGATCTGAAACCAGGAGCCAGGAACTTCTTCCGGGTCTCCCACACGGGTGCAGGGGCCCAAGGCTTTGGGCCATTCTCGACTGCTTTCCCAGGCCCCAAGCAGGGAGTTGAATGAAAGTGGAACAATTAGACTTGATGTGGTAGCCTAGTGGCTAAAGTCCTCATCTTGCACACACCAGGATCCCACATGGGCGCCGGTTCCTGGTAGGAAGTGAACAGGTTCTTGCCACCATGGCCAAGTGGGTTCGGTGCCCCTGGGGATTGCCGGGAGGCAGGGAATTCACTGTGTGTAGGGGTGGGGCCAAAGAGAGTTGAGGCTCTCACCCCACTGAAAGACAAGAGAGAGCCAGGTCCACCCACCGACTGAGTTGTCTTTGGCTGTATTCTGTGCAGGGAGGAGGGTGGGTTGTGGCAGAGGGGATCGGCCTCCCTTCATGCTCTTCAAGCTGTACCTGCTCACCACCTGTGCCCACTTTTGCTCTGTGGTGCCACGTGCCAAGAGGCCCTCGCCAGAAGCCAAGCAGTGCTGGTGCGAGCTGGGAGACTTCCAGAGCTGTTAGATCAGTGACCTGCGTCCACGGTCAAGGGTCCAGCCACAGACATTTCCTGATAGTTACAGGAAATGGTCTTGAGTCAGCTTTGCTGTTGAGCTAGACTGACTGGTTATGGTATAGAAATCTGCTTGACTGAGCTGTTTGCACCTGTATTCACAAGGGACACTGGTCTGCAGTTTTCTGTTTGTGTTCCATCCTCATCTGGTTTTGCTGTGTTAGTACTTGCTTCACACAACAAATCTGGGAGGCCTCTGCTTGGATTTTTTTGGTAGGGATCATGTGCAGGCAAGCTAATTCTCCTTTAAACATTTGGGAGACTTCTCCAGGAAAAGCATCTGGACCTACAGATTTTTAAGAATTATGAATCCAACTTCGTTGATGGTGACAGAGCTATTCAAATAATTTCTGTCACATTGGGTGAATTGTGGTCATCTGTGCTTTTCAAGGAACCAGTCCATTTCATTGAGGTTGTCAGCTGTTGGAGTGTGACGTTGCCAATGGCGTTCTCTCATTGTCATCTTGCGTCTGTAGGAGCTAGCGTGACACCTCCTGTGCCATTCCTCATCTTGGCAGCAGAATCGTCTTTGTGTTTTCTTTGGCATAAAAGTTTGTCCATCTTATTGCTTTTTCAGTGAGCAAATCTCTTATTTTGACTGATTTCTCTCTACTGTCTTTCTAAACTCAGTATCAATGATTCCTAACTCTGACATCATCCCAGAGTGGGAGGTGCCACGCTTGATTCCTTCTTACCCCTTCGTGGAGAAGGACATCCAGGTTCCATGTGTGGTGTCCACTGTCACCATGCAGGGGCAGGGATGAAAGCCCTGCATCTGTCTTTGCCCTTCTTTGACACTACCCTAGGGGGTGTTGGGATGCCTTGTACTGACTCCCCACTTGGTCTTTGGCAGCGAGTCACAGGTGTTTTCTGGGGTTTGGATGGTGTAGAGCAGTTGTTGTCTAAATCTTCTGTGGTGCTGGGTCATTTCTTGGTCCCCTGGCTGCAGATGGTGAGTTTGTTTTGTTTCTTGCACTCACTGTTATTTCTGGGTTACTGGCTTTTTATTTCCAGATGTGGGATATTTGAGGTGAAACTCAGGAAATCCACCAGCTTGTTGTTGTTTTTGCTTCTGAGGTGCCTTCTCCACCATTTAATCTTCTTAGGTTGTTTTATGTAGAGTGTCCTGGGTTTTCAGTCATATTCATAGGAGGAATAGTGAAAAAGACACTTGTTTCAACTTTCCAAATGACTGCCAGGAAAAGAGATTTGAAATACTTCACCGTTTGAGAGAAAACTCATGGGCCCTCACTCTAGCACAGTGGATTTAGTCGTTGTTTGTAAGGCCAGGATCCCATAGCTGAGTGCTGGTTCAAGCCCCAGCTTCTCCACTTCTGACCCAGCTTCCTGCCGATGCACTTGGGACAGCAGTGGAAGATGGTCCAAGTGCTTGGGTCCCTCCATCCCGCATAACAGACCTGGCTGTTGTAATCATCTGGGGAGTGAGCTAGCAGATAGAAGATTTTTTTTCCTCTCTTTCTCTGTCTTTGTCTCTCCTTTTCTCTCTCTGTAACTCTGCCATGTCGTTATTTATTTTTAAATATATGTTTATTTTTATTGAAAAGACACTTTACAGAGCGAAGAAGAGACAGAAAGATCTTCCATTCTCTGGTTCACTCCCCAAATGGTCACATTGGCTGGAACTGAGTCAATCCGAAGCCAGGAGCCTGGAGCTTCCTCTGAAAGGCAGAGGCCCAAAGATTTGGGCCATTCTGCCTTTCAAATAAATAATTTTTTTTTAAAAAAAAGAATTAGACAGGTTTCATGTAAAGCAACTGCACCATACCTGGCACCTAGTAAGTGCTGGATGAAAGGATTGCCATTTTAATCATTTCAAGATTCTGTAATCCTCAAGTTGATTATTTTGGGTGTGGTCACACTGGGATGATGAATGGTGAAATGCACTAATTCTGTTTTTGTAGAACTTGACTGACCTTCCTCGCTCCTGCTTTCCTACCCCTGGGCCGTGCTAAGAACATTGTTGATGCTGAGCTGTGTTCCGCTCACCGTCTTGTCTTGCAGAGAGCAGAGAGCATCAATCCGGTTCAAGACCACCCTCATGAACACGCTCATGGATGTCCTTCGCCACAGGCCAGGATGGGTGGAAGTAAAGGAGTAAGACACCCACTGCTTCCCCAACCCCTTCTTCCCAGCGTTCCCCAGGAGCCCACTGAGACTCAAAATGGCTATGACGTTTGTCTAGTCTCAGTGTGTCAGGGACATTACCAATGCCATCATTCTTAAAGCCCCATTGCCATCCTGTGAGCCAGGCTCACATTCAGAATCTCTAAGCCTGATTTTCAAGGTCACCCAGCATGTAAGGCTTGGAGTGGGACCCAAGCCCAGTTCAGTGTAGCTACAGCATAGCCAGTATCCTGCAGCTCTCCGTAGAAACAAGGAAGGCAGCTACTGTCCCCTCACTGGCTTGAATTCTCCAGTAGTGGACCCAGGACCATAGCCCCCCTGGCCACTGTGTGCTCTTGACCCCAAATTCTGCATTTGTGTGTGTGCGCACATGCTGGGCTCTGGGAATGCAAAGATAAATCAAGGTACAATGTGTGCTGCACAGCAGGTGCTTGTATTAGCTCGAGTGCTTCTATCAGTCGGGTTGAGAGTCACTTAATGGAGACGCAGAGTAAAACAGGCTTTGACAGGCAATTTCTCTGTCCCTTGGAAGGCCACACAGGGAGTTCAGAGGAGTAAGGCAGCATCTCTTAATCTGTTTCCATCTTTCCAAGTGGCACTCCCTTGAATGAGGCCCTGCCCTCCTGTCCCCCCGGTGAGTTCCCCTAGGATGTAAGAAGAGACGCCCCTCCCGCTCCCCTGTCCCAGCCCAGGAGAACGTAACCCAGGAGCCCTTCAGGACTCGCTGGCTGGAACGGAACCAGCCGCAAGGGACTGCACAATGTGTTCATTTCAGAAAAGGCTGAGGATTCTGTTGGTAGGAGAAGGGGGAGAGAGACATGGGATGTAAGAGGGACCCGGCTGCCTTGCCGAGGAGCTTGGTGGTCATGAGTGTGGTTCCAACAGTTCGTGGAAAATGGAGTTAAACACTAAGCTTAATTTGCTGCAACAAACAAACAAACAAACAAAACCTCTGAAATCTATGTCAAGAGGGGTCTAGGGAAAATATGCGTGGACTTCAGAATGGTTTTAAGTCAGAATTGATTGCATTTTAAAATTCCATTTTGCATGAACTTTTTGACTTATCTCATACCAACCACTGAGCCTGTTTTCTGGCACTCTTTCTGGCACTTCACCTGCACAATGTCCTTCACTCCTGCCAGCCAATCATCCAGATCCACGCTATCAGTGTCTTCCTCTTACCAATGAGAAAACTGGACACAAAGTGGTGGGAAAAAAATATCCCACTTGCAGCCTCTCAGCTTGTAGGGGTGCGGCCTAGCGTTGGCACCTTGCCTCGCTATCCAGCTCATCCCCTGCCCAATGCTCATGGCCTCTCAGTGAGTAAAGGAATGAGAGAGAGAATGCTACCCACTGCCAGGGTCCAGCAGGAGCCGCACACCATTTCCATTGTGCAAGGAAATTAGGGGCTGACTTTCCAGGACAAGCTGGGACACAGAGAATCCAAGACGGTGGAATCCTGTCTTGGGGATCTGGAGAGAATATGATCATGAGAATGTCGCTGATCATGGCTCTTGCCAGGGATCTGCCTCCTTGGTTCCATCATGATCTTGCTAGTCCCGGTATCAGATGAGGCTTCCTTTGGTGCCTGGGTGCACAGGGAGCAACAGGGGAGACGGGGCGAGTTCTTTGCTCACACGTTTGTTCACCATGCAGACCTTCCCCCGAGTGCTCCAGGGCCCTTGGGCCAGTTCACAACCCCGAGTTGTCTGCTGCTTGCTGGTGATGCTAGAGCCTTCCCCAGGCTCCCTGCTCAGGCGGGCTCTGAGTGAGATGGTGGTGAGAAGGCCCTGGAGAAAACTGAAGTAGAGCTTGGTCTCTCAAAACCGCATGCCTTCACTCCCTAACGTTTTTAAGCTATTTTGTCATTTGATGCCTTATTACTATGTTTTTAGACCTGAATCTTTCTAATCAACAGCATGTCAACTTCATTTTTTCTTTCTTTCTTTCTTCCTTTCTTTCTTTCTTTCCTTCTCTCTCTCTTTCTTTCTTTCTTTCTTTCTTTCTTTTTGGAAAAAGATTTATCCTTTTACTTGAAAGAATTACAGAAAGGGAGAGGTAGAGAGAGATCCATCCTCTGGCTCGACCCCCAAATGGCCGCCACGGCCAGGGCTGGGACAAACCAGAGCCAGGAGCATCATCCGAGTCTCCCACATAGATGCTGCGGTCCAAGCATTTGGACTTGAACTGGTGATCCACGATGAGACACTGGTGTCACCAGTGGCACCAGCATCAACAAACTTGAACACCAAGGATTCAGCATCTTAGAGGACCCTTGCCTGGATCTGCTGTTTTTATCCCTGCGGCCACAGCAGTGACTCTCAGTCATGCCCCATTTATGACGTGGCATTCTTCTGCAAAGTGACATTGTCCCCCTAGCCATTCAGGTATTAAAGATCACTTTTATTTTAAAAAGTATTTATTTGTTTTCCTTGGAAAGGAAGATTTACAGAAAGAGGGAAAAACAGAAGGATCTCCCACTGGCTGGTTCACTCCCCAAATATCCATGACGGCTGGAGCTAAGCTATTCCCAGGCCAGAAACCAGAAGCTTCTTTTGGGTCTCCTATGCAGGTACAGGGTCCCAAGGCTTTGGGCAGTCCTCAACTGCTCTCCTAGGCCACAGGCAGGGAGCTGGATAGGAAGAGGAACAGCTGGGACAGTGCCCACATGAGATTCTAGCGCTTGGAGGTGGAGGATTAGCTAATTGACCCATGGCACTGGCTGCTAAGATCACTTCTGCTTATTGAAGTCCACTGTGATGGCCAGAAGACCTGAGGCATAGAGAGGACGGCACAGCCGCCCAGCAGGCAGGACCTGAATCCGGGCTCTTGGCTCAGGGCTGCTGGTCCCTGCGTGGCATCACCTCAGCTCCAGGAAGGCCTCGAGGTGGCAAAGAGCAATGAAGCGTTTGGACAAGGTCCCAGTCCACCAGTGAAGCGTCCACAGCGGCTCTGTGCCTGGCCCCCGGCAGTTTGCCACCAGCAGAAGGAAGGCAGTCAGTAGCCCTGCTGTGCCTGAGGCAGCAGCCCAAGCACAGGGAGTCTGGAGACAGCCCAGGCCCCAGGTTTTCATGAATAACTCAGGGCACCATGGAGAAGTGGGTATTTCCTGACTCCGCCGCCGTTCGGTCCCCTCGTGCCTCGCCATCTGTGTGGGGCATGTGCTGTTTAGATTTTCCTCAAGACCGACTCACTGTTTAACTGAACTAAAGAAACGTGCCATACTGTCTGTGGGATGGCGGGGTTGTTGCCTACGTCTGCTTGCTTTCCGGTCTACATGAGAATAAGGACATGGCTGTTACCCTTCTAAATGGTGTACCGTGAAGCTTGCGACAGTTACAGAGCTGTCCCACACAGCGCCCCCGGCAAGCGACACAGAGCTCTTCTCCCTGCCCCATGCCCCCAGCCTTGGAGTTCAAAGTGAGGCTTGGCTCGTCTTCTATCACCGAAGCTCCCTCCTCCCGCCCCACCAAGTAAAGATTGCAACATTGAGAAGACCCTGGGAACTGAGGAGCTACTTAAATGGTGTCCTGAAAATTCCAGAGAGAGGGTCTGGCGTGGTAGCCTAGTGGCTAAAGTCCTCACCTTGCACGCACTAGGATTGCATATGGGCATTGGCTCTAATCCTGGCAGCCCAATTTCCAATCCAGTTCCCTGCTTGTAGCCAGGAAAGCAGTGAAAGATGGCCCAAAACCTTGGGACCGTGCATCTGGGTGGAAGACCTGGAAGAGGCTCTGCGCTCCTGACTTTGGATTGATGCAGCTCCAGCCATTGAGGCCCCCTGGGAAGTGAGTCATTGGATGAAAGATCTTCTCTCTCTCTCCTCTCTGTATATCTGACTTTGCAATAAAAAAATGAATAAATCTTTAAAAAGAGAGAGAAAAAAGCTTCGTTGCTAAGTCAGCGTGGCACGAGGCTGTCAGTTCCGGTGGACCAGGAGTAGAGTACCTCTCTGTAACACTGGGGGTCGCAGTGAGGATGAGGAGCAGCCGTGCTGGGGCATCTTTGCCTCCCTACCCAGCAATCATGGGCACAAATCAGCCACAGAAGGTTCTTGCGGCTTCTTAGGGTGGCATACATAAAATATATTATTATATTTTTTTTTGGAAAAGCAGATTTAGAGAGAGCTTCCATCTGCTGGTTCACTCCCCAGATGGCTGTGACAGCCAGAGCTGAGCCGATTTGAAGCCAGGAGTTTCTTCTGGTCTCTGACACGAGTGCAGGGTCCCAGGGTCCCAGAGCTTTGGGCCATTCCCTACTGCTTTCCCAGGCCATAAGCAGAGAGCTGGATGGGAAGTGGAGCAGCAGGGACATGAACTGGTGCCCATATGGGATGCCCGAGTTTGCAGGTGGAATATTAGCCAATTGAGTCATCACTCTGCCCCATGAGTTAACATTTGTAAAGTGCTCAGAAGCAGGGTCTAGCACAGGGTAAACCATAAGTATGAGCAACCAGAAAGCCCAAAAGCATGCCGCATGGTGCTGAGTGCAGTGTCTGCATGTGCACACGCAGGAATGCCATGGGGGCTTGCATAGACACGGTGCGCCAGGCCCCCACTAGTGCTGTCCCTTGGGACACAGAGAAAAATGCAGAGGCCTTCACTTGCAGTCATTTTTAACTTGGAAACAAACAAACAAACAAATTGGAGCCATTTCATTTCCTATGGCATCTTTTCCAAACTCCTGGTCCCTGCACCCCAGCAGCCGCACCCAGATTCAGTGGCTGGGTCTGGGTTCCTGTCCCCTCTCCCTGGCATGGTGACGGAAAAAGGTTTGAGAGCTGGAGGCCAGAGGAGCATGGGTGGGTCTTGGTGCATCTGGTGCCCACCCTGAGCCAGGCCGTCCTCTCCAAGAGCTTCACGGATGACCATGGCCATCCCAGGGATTGATCCAAGGGATCCACAAGGACCTCGCTTGCATGAAGGGCTTGCCAGTTCTCCCTTCCGGGTGCTGCACAGGTGGCTGGGCTGCTAGCAGCAGGTGAGGCTGGCTGAGGTGTGCGGGACGAGGGATGCGGGCTGAGGTCTGCTCCCAGCCCCATCCAGATAGGCCCAGAGGCCCTGGAGATGTAGCATGGCCACACCTGCTGCTGGTTCAAGGTAAGACAGCTGCCTGGATTTTCATGGGCACCTGATCCTAGCCTTCATTCTCAGCCTAACTAAGTTCAGGCAGTTGGTGGCCGCCCATGACCCCCATGCCCTCCTATGTCCTCCTGGGAGCCCAGCAGCGGCTAGCAAGGCCCTGTGGCCGTGACCATGTCCTCCCTCCCACAGTGAAGGGGAGTGGGATTTCTACTGGTGTGATGTCAGCTGGCTGCGAGAGAACTTTGACCACACCTACATGGATGAGCACGTGCGCATCAGTCACTTCCGGAACCACTATGAGGTGAGCCCCCTCAGGGCCCTGGGGCTTGAGGGTGAGGTGAGCCCCCTCAGGGCCCTGGGGCATGAGAGCAGGAACCCCCAGCCCAGAGGAGGAGCCAACTGTCCTCAGTGGGGGTTCTGGTTGGCAGGTTGCTGGGGGTGGTGAGGGTTCAGGAACTGAAGAAGCAGGTGCCTGGGGAGCTACAGGTCTTGGGAGAAACAGGTGGGGGGATTTGAGATCTAAAGACAGAGGTCCAGAAGGAGCCAGTGGGGGAGGAAGTTTGCACAGTAGCCTAGTGGCTAATGTAGAAGTTTATTTATTGGGCCCACCTTTGTGAGGTAGCAGGTAAAGCTGCAGACTACAACACCCCAGCATCCCATTTGGGCACTGGTTTGCGTTCCAGCTGCTCCACTTCTCCTCCAGCTCCCTGCGAATAGTCTGGGAAAAGCAGAAAAGGCCCAAGTGCTTGGGCCCTTACCGCAACACGAGAGAGCCGGATGAGGCTCCTGGCTTTGGCCTGGCTCAGCCCTGGCCCTTACGGCCCTTGGGAGTGAAGCAGTGGGTGGAAGATGTTGCTCTCTCTCCTTCTCCCTAACTCTTTCAAATAATTTTTTTGAATGAACACTTTTTATCTTACTTGAGAGGCATGGGTGGAGGAGAAAGCAAGATCTTCCATCTGCGGGTTCGCTTCCTAAATATTCACAACAGCCAGGGCTGGGTGGAGCTAAAGCCAGGGAGGAGCCTGGAACTCCATCCGGGTCTCCCACGTGAGTAGTTAAGCCCATGAACTTTGGAGCCGGGCACCCTTCAGGTCAGACTCTGGATGTGGTATTCCTTGGTGAATAACTCCAGGTGACTGGCTGAGGTTTCTAGGCCTTAATATCCTCACCTGTGGAGTGGGCGTGAGTGTAGACCGGCAGGCCTTGAGGCTGCAGGGCTGGGGGGCGGGGCGCGGGATGGTAGGTCGGGAACCCGAGGGTCCATGGTCTGCCCCACTGCCGCCACCCAGCTGACCCGTAAGAACTACATGGTGAAGAACCTGAAGCGGTTCCGAAAGCAGCTGGAACGTGAGGTGGGGAAGGCGGAGGCAGCGAAGTGCGACTTCTTCCCCAAAACCTTCGAGCTGCCCTGTGAGTACCACCTGTTCGTGGAGGAGTTCCGCAAGAACCCAGGCATCACCTGGATCATGAAGCCGGTGAGTGGAGCCGTGGTGTGCTGGGGCCCCAGGGCGGGCCCTGCCTCGGGTGGCCCCTATGCTTTCTCCCTGGAGTGGAGACCCAGAGCCTCCCTTCTTGGCATAAAAGCGAGCAGGGACCTCTCCAGCTGAGACTGACAGCCCGTCAGTCCAGGCATCCACAAGTGCAGGCAACCTCAACACGGTGGTGCGAAAACAGAATGGAAAGGTTTATTTGTGGTGCAAAAAGCTTTGAAATGTACACACAGTTTGATCACAAAGTGCTTCTCCATGAGCTTCTGGAAAGGCCCTGGGACCCCCTGAGCTCTCCCTTGGCCTCAGTCCACAGTGAACAGGCCACACGTGCAGGTAGTGGTGCTGAGTGTTAGTGAAGAGGCCGGCACCCCGTGTGGAAAGCTCTGTGCTCTCCCTGGCCTGGCAGGCTGCCCTGGAGCAGGAGCACGGACTCTGCGGCCCAATCCGTGGGTGCTGATCCTGGCTGTGTGGCCTTGGGCAGGCGCCTTGACTTCTCTGGGTCCCAGTGTCCCTGTTTGCTGAATGGGAAGAGCTATAATGCCATTGCCTAGTGTAGTGGCACTGAAATGAGGCACTGTGGGTAAAACACACAGTAGGTACTCAAGAAATAAGAGCTGTTGTTCCTGTTGTAAGAACCCATATGGAGCTGCCGCCGACAGGTTTCATGGGATTGGCCTAAAAGAAGAATGGAGGGAGGTGGGCAGTAGCATACAGGTGGAGGGAATTGTATGTGCAAAGTCCTGGCATCTGGAGGTAGCCCCCTCAGGATGGAGAAGCTGAGTGGAGGGCAGAACACCCACCGGTCACTCACATGCCAGAAGGCCACGGGCCACACAGCCTCAGATACTATCATCAATGCCTCCACCCCCTTTAGGTTTTCTGGGCTCCAGGGACAGGGTTGGGGTCAGGGTTGGAAGGCACAGCTCTCTTGAAGCCCAGTGTTGGGTGATGCACAGGTGCTTGGCCAAAGACACCACTCGGCACAAACTCCACTGGCCGCTCCCAGCAGGCATTGGGTCCGAAAGTTGGGGGTGTGGGGGATGGTCCCTGGTGCTTACAGGCACAGCAGAGAGCGCTGGGGATTAGGCAGATGGAGCGCAGGCCGCCAGGAGTTGGCTCCAGCTCCCAGCATTATCCTCCTGGCAGATGCTAATTTACACTAATTGGGAATGAGCAATTGCGTGGTAAGTTGATTCCTTTCCCGGCCCACAGCCTTTGTGAGCCACAAACGCTGTAATTAAGAGGAGGGATCCTGGCTGAGTGCGAGGGTTGTGCAGAACAGGGCCCCGCCTAGGGGAGTGGGAAGAGGGTGCTTCCGCTGGGGGGTTCTCATCCTGTGGAAGCCTCCGTATCCATGTGCCCCTCCATCTGTTGCTATGGAGTTGGTTTAGCCCACCTGGCAGCCCGGATGTGACCTCGTGGTAGTGACAAGGTATGGTCAGGCAGTACCCACAGAGGGCTTTCAGCTAGGTGCCAATCAGGGGCGTTGGGATTGTTCCCTCTAAAAGCATGGGCAGCTCCCTGGGAAGCGCTGGATCAAGTGTTTCTAGGGTTTTCTGAATCTCCAGGCAGCTGGTTAGAATGCAGAGCCTGCTTCAGGTCTGGGTGGGGCCATCACTGCTGAGGGGGGGTAGGTACCTTGGGAAGCTGTGGGGGCTGGCAGGTCTGGAGGCTGTAGGGCAGACCAGGGGGCTGTGGGCTTGGCAGGATTTCTCTGTTAGGGCCTGGAGGCCAGTTTCTCCCTTTGCTAGGTTTTTGCTTTTTAGTGCTTGTGAACGAGCCATCCTTGTGGCCACTGAGTGATAGCAGGTGCTCATCACCTGTCAATCATATCGGTAGTGCACACAGCTGTGCTAGTGGAACTTCACGCAGCTGACGCCCAAGGTTAGCCTTCAGCCTAGGCGGCCAGTGCACGGCTTGGAAACTGTTGGACTAGATAGTTCCTTCTGAGATCTTACTCCTTCAGAGTAGATCTGAACAAAAAGGGAGTTTTTTGTTCATTTAAGTGGACATTAAATGTGGATAACAGCAGGAAAACCAACTTGCGTGGGTCCTTGGCCTCTTCCCACAAGGCCTGACTTTGTGATTCCGAGTGACCTTGGCCCTGCAAGGCTACTGTGGCCAGGCCAGTCATGGGGCAGCCAAACACTTCTCTCCCTGTGGCTGGCTGAGCCATCCTGTTCCTCTTGAGGGGCAGCCCGGCAGCCCAGACAGGGCTGAGTCAGACCCCGCTGTGGGGGACCTCCTTCCCCACAGCACCAGGCCCCAGCTCATCTCAGGGCTTGGCCATCACAATTGCATCAATGGTAGCGGTTTCCCCCTCTGAGCATCGTCCCTTCCCTGCAGCTCAGGCCTGCTGGGTCATGGGGCAGATGGCCAGGGCAGGGATGTTGGGGACACCTTGGGTTCCTGGAGCCTTGCGTGTGGCGCGGAGGCAGGTGCTAGGTGGCTGGGCTGGGTGAGCCCGATGGTCTTGGTGTGTGTCCGCTGGGCTGACCAGGGACAGTTCTCTGTGTGTGCTCTGTGGACCTGTTGGACTGCTGGGATGCTTGTAGCTTCAGGGGCTGCTTTCCAAGCCACAAGACAGGAAGAGCCACATGTTGACACTCTGCTAGCTCACCCCAGCCAGGGCCTTACTGAGCCCGCCTAAGCACTAGGTGTTTCTGTCTGTACATAATGGAAACCCCAACTAACAGCGCTTCAGCCAGAGGCCTTCTGCAGTGTTCTTATGCCAGGGCCTTCCTTAGCACCTAGAAAAGTCACAGAGTAGTGTGTGTGTGTGTGTTTAAATTGTTGTTCATTTGGGGACCTGGGGAGGGTGGGAAATTGGGTGGGCCTTCTCCCTTCAATAACCCCCTTTAAACATGAAGGTAACAATATGGAAAACATACTAGTATTATCCACTTTCATGTAGCCCTTGAACCTTCTTACCCTAATTAACTATGTTAAAAATGTCAAAATAAAATCATAAAAAAAAAAAAGCATCCAAAGTGCAAAAGTAGAAAGACTCTAATAAACGACTCTGCAGCCATTACTTAAAAAAAAAAAAAAAATTGTTGTTCATTTGAAAGGTGCAGAGATCCCTTACTTGCTGGTTCATTCCCTCAAGTAGCTGAAACAGCCAGAGCTGGGCCAGGTCCCAGCCAGAACCTGGAAGCGCAGTCCAGGTCTCACATGGGTGATTGGGACCCAAGTACTAGAGGAGTTAATGAGTGTGACTGGATCAGCACCTATGGGATTCATGGATCAGACTGTCACCTTGCACCCATAAATACATCAGAATAACAGGCATGCATTGTGGTACAGCAGGTTCAGCTGTTGCTCAAGGTACCCATATCAGAACCCCAACACCCTGCTGCCTGTGCGCTTGGGGGAGGCAGTGAAAGATGCCCTGAGTACTGGGGTGCCTACCATCCAGGGTTCCAGGCTCCTGGCTTAAGCCTGGCCCAGCCCTAGTTTATGTGGTTCTCCCTCTTCTTCACCACCTTCTTTCCTTCCCTCCCTCCTGTTCTCCCTGCCATTCTGCCTTTCAAAGAAATGTTTTAAAAATAAAGCAACTGTATTGAAAAACAGTCACAAATCTCTTAATCTGGGTCCTCCAAGAAACAGATGGCAAGATGAGGCTAAATACAGGGGGTTTTTTTGGTAAGATTTATTTATTTACTTGAAAGAGTGACAGAGATGTTCCACCTGCTGATTCACTCCCCATTTGGCTGGGCCAGATTGAAACCAGGAGGCTGGAACTCCTTTCAGGGCTCCCACAGGGGCTCCAGAGGGTCCAAGTGTTGGTCCATCTTGTGCTGCCTTCCCAGGTACATCAACAGGGAGCTGGAGTGGAAGCAGAGTATCAGGGACCAGAACTGGCCCTCTGATATGGAATGCCAGCTCTATACATAGCAGCTTCACCCAGTGTGCTGCTGGCCCCTGGCCCTGACCCCTGAATCGGCCACAGTTTTGCCTGTAGGAGAAGAGGGAGGGAGGAAGGAAGGGAGGGAGGGAAAGAGGGAGGGAAAGAAGGAAAGAGGCTGGGAGAGCATCAGGTGCAAGAAAAGGAAGGATGGAGGGAGACTAGAAGCTCCCAGACCATTGTGTGGCCTTAGAAGTTCAGTCACAGGGAGGCCTCAAGTGGGAGTCACTATTGGGGTCCTCATCCTTCAGCTCCCTGTGGGGCTCGGTCATTGGCTGGAAGCAGCCCCTCGTGAGGATATCAGCACGGCATGGGGCTCAGCACAAGGCCGAGGCATTCTCGGCTCACTGCTCTGCTGTAGGTGGAGGCTGGCAGGTGCATGCTCACGGCCACATCACACACCATCCCACAGTTCTGTGTGCTGTAGTCCTAGATGCACTCTTTGTGAGCTGAGGTCAGCCCTGCAGGTCTGGGACGTCCTTGGTGACTCCACTGAAGGGTTTATACTGACCATAGGGGCGGAGGTTAGGCTTTGCAAGCTGTGGATGGTGGTTGTCATCAATACTGGACGGTTGGGCCAGCGTTTATCCAACGCAGGCTGGAGCGATGTGAACAGTGCTGCTGTGGGTGTGTCCAGGTCCCTGGGTGTGTAGTTGCATGGTAGAGGAAGTGCCGGTCATAAGGCAGAGGATGCCGCCTAGCGCTTTCCCAGTGGGGCATGCTCCAGCAGCCAAGTGAGTTTCCGTGGCTTCTCGGACATCATCTGTCTGTAATCCCAGCTGCTCTTCGGAAGGGTACAGTTCAATTGAGCTCCTGTCTCCATGCTAGCATGGAGCTGTCTTCCTGCCCAAAATGCCTGCCCAAGTCTTTGGCAGAACTGTGGACTGCTGGAAGCCCTGGCTCAAGTGCTTCCCCAAGATGGTCATGTCCACATGGCTGCCCTTACCTATGCCCCTAGTCTTCTGGGTACACACAGGGTGCATGGCATGGCAGGTGGAGCAAGACCCACTCACCATGGACTTTGGCACACTAAGTGGAGCTGTGAATGATCCCCCAGACCTGGGTTACATCTGTCGCAGAATGTTTGGCACACAGTAGACACCGACTGTATGCCTTCTGGCTGGACTGTGCACTGCTTAGCAAAGCCATTCTGCACCCAAATGGAACTGTGTGGGGTGGGAGAGGATCGTGAGCTCCTGGCCCTACAAGTGTGCCAGTGTGGGGGATGGGAGGGGATGCAGGCAAGTGGCTACCACAGAGGGAGGGACACCCTGTGGAAAGTAGGAAAGGTCTGCTGGCTCCCAGACTCAGTGAAGCCAGGAATCAGCAGTACAGGGTTCAGTCAAGCTAAGCTGATTTCAGTATTAGCCGAGGCAAAACCTAATTAGGAAGGCAAATTGATTTCCAAAAAAAGAACTGGATGAGATGTTCCCAGGACTGTTAAAATGGCTTTTTAATTGTCTGTTCTCTTGCATTATTCATGCAAATGTACATCTCTGTGTGAGTGAACCGCCCCCCCCCCGCCCCGTTCTTGGCTCCTGACCACTCTCCCTGCGCCCCCAAGCTTAGTACCATCAGAGTGGGGCTGCACCTGCCAGGAGGGACCGCCCAGATCTGAGGGGCCTGTCCCCATGCCAGGTAGCCCGGTCCCAGGGGAAGGGCATCTTCCTCTTCCGGAGGCTGAAGGACATCATGGACTGGAGGAAGGTGAGCGTGCCTCTCCCCCTCTTCCCAAGCCCTCCGCTGCTCCCCTCAGCTCTGCCCCTTGGCCTGTCCCCTACAGGGGGTGGGGGAAGGAGGAGGCCTTGGATCCAGACTCCGACCTCACCACCCAGTGGCTATGTGACAGCAGACAGGTTTCTCCAGCTCTTGGTGCCTCAGAAAGTAGGGATGGCACTTGCTGAAGGTTAACATTGTGGGCTAGTACACGTGAGTCCCCTGCAGCAGGCACGCACACAGTCCCAAGGTCTCTAGCTGGGTCTGCTGCTCTCTGGCCTAGGGGGTACTGAGCCACCACTGGTGGGGGGTGAGGGTGGGGAAACAGCTGTCCCTCTGCCCAGACCCTGTCCTTGTTGTTTGCTGAAGCCCCCAAAGCCTCAGTGGTGATGGGGGGGGGCAGGGGGTACCCAATGCACCAGTGAATGCTGGGTAACTGCCTCTCCCACTGCCCACCACGTGCCAATTCCTCCCCTGCCTTTATCAGGGCACTGCTGGGAGGAAGCTCACCAACCTGGAGCTGCAGCCTACTCGGAGTGCCATCACCCTCTCCAGCAGCCACGTGAGTAGGAGCTGGGCGGAGGGGTGGGACTGGAGGAAGCATCCCTGACACCAAGCTCCCGCCCCATGGATACTATGACAAGGGCAATGGACAAGAAGGGACTGCATAGGGCGTGGGAGTCCTGCGGGTGGTATGAGATACCCTGTGTAGAGGACTATCACAGATTTCTATGGAAATGCTGTATATCTGACCTCTGCGACTTGGGGACCACCAGCCACATGACCCTGAGACCCCAGATGGGGCTGGCTGGTGCCAGTGAAGGGACAGGTTCTAAGTTCTGTTGTCTGTTGGATCTAATTGTAAAATGCATACCAGGCAGAACTGGCCACTCCAGCCAGAACGGAGATGTGTTCCCACTGCACTCAGCACAGCCGTGTCACACACCGTCACCACCACCCAGCTCCCGATCATGGTGCCACCTTCCCCAGCTAAGACTTGGTCCCCATCCCTCACCCGGCTCCATTCTGCTGGCTGTCCACTGCAGGCTAGCTGCCCTGGGAGCCTCGTGCCGCCGAGCACCCGATGTCCTTTGTGTCTGGCTTCATCCACTTAGCATATCGTCTTCCCATTCCATCTGTGTTGGAACATGAGATTTTAAAAATGTATGTTATTTAATTGAAAGAGTTACAGAGAGAGAGGGAAAGAGAAATCTTCCATCCGCTGGTTCACTACCCAAATATCTTCAACATACAGGACTGGGTCAACCTGAAGACGGAAACCTGGAATTCTATCTGGGTCTCCCACATTGGTGGCAGAGAGCACCCCCACCTGCTGGCCATCATCTGTTGTCTCCTGGGATGCAAGTTGCAGGAAGCTGCATCATTGTGGTGCGGTGGGTGAAACTTCTGCCTGCGGCATTGGCATTCCACGTGGGTGCCAGTTCGAGTCTCAGCAGCTCCACTTGTAATCCAGCTGCCTCTTAATGCATGTGAGAAAGTAGCAGAAGATGGTGCAAGTGTTTGGGTTCCTGACCCCCGTGTGGGAGACCTGGATAAAGCTCCTAATTTTGGCCTGACCAAGCCCACATCATCGAGGCCATCTGGGGAGTGAACCACCAGATAGAGGATCTCTATCCCTTTGCGTCTCTCTCTCTAACTCTGTTTAAAATAAGTAAACCTTAAAGAAAGCAAGCAGATCTGAACTCCAGTCAGGCATTTCAACATGGGATGCAGGTTTCCCAAGTAATGCCTTAACCATCAGGTCAGACACTCGTGATCTTACTTTGAATCGGCTGAAGCACAGTGGGCACACGTGGAGAGGTCACGTACGCAGGTTCTCTGGTGCCTTCCCCGAGCAGTACCACCACCAACCAGCTCTGTGGCCCTGGGCAGGCTCCCTGCTGCTCCTCCCCACCTCACTCCCCTGCCTTGTGCTTCAGCCTCTCATTTGTGAAGTGGGACACATACCAGCACTTCCCTGGTTGAGTTGGTTGAAGGACCTGGTGAGGGATCCCCACAGATGTCCCCACACCACACTTGGCACCCGACAGGTGCCTACAGATGTTAATAGCCGGTTGTCCTTACGATCAGGAAGTAAAAACTGCAGAGGAGCAGAAAGAAGAGCTTCCGGTAGAGAACTATGTGGCCCAGCGTTACATCGAAAACCCCTACCTGATAGGAGGTGAGCTGCCGGCTCCTCCCCCAGGCTGTATACCAACACTTGGTCAGCCGGTCAACAAGCCTCCAGCAAGGGCTGCCAAGAGCCCAGCCTGACAACCAGGCATGAAGGGGCACAGGAACCAGCCTGGCATGGCTATCCCCTCCAGGCCGCCGCCTGTGCCAGTCTCTCCAGCCAGCCACACCCTTGCCAAGCCTGTGGCAGCTCAGGAAGAGGTGGAGACCTAGCTCTCCCGTGCACATATGCAGGAAAGTGCTGGGTAACAGCCTCTGTCCCAGGTGCCTGCTGCCCACCCTGCTCTCGGAGCGTGGGCTCATCGACAGACATAGCCAGGGAACAGAGCCGTTAACCAGCTGCGTGTGTCAGTGGAGTAAATAATAAGTAGTGGGGCACAGTGACGTGGGCATCAGGGCAGGCCTGTGACTGGCAGTGACCCAGCGGCTGAGGCCAGATGATGGCTAGCAGTCACCTGTAAGAGAAGGATGCAGGGCCACAGGCCAGGTGGAAACACGCCTCCTCTCAGGCCTGGCAGGTGGTATTCCTTCCTCCCCTTTTCCCCCTGCAGTCCTAGGTCTCTTCTTTCTCTTCCCCCAGCAACCGCACACTGTCACCACCCAAGTGGCCGCCATCCCAATTCTGTCTCCAGTCCAAGACTTTGGTCCCAGATCTTGATGTGTACCAGCTGGTGACATCCACCTTGGATGTCCACCCACAACTCCAACCCAACAAGCTCCATGTTCAGACTGCAGCCTGCCTCCCATCACCACCCCACCCCCCACTCCAACCTAGATCTGCCTCACTCCCCAGCCCCTCCTCCATCCTGGTCACAGCTGGTTCTCCACCTGTCTCCAGAGGCTGCCCAGCCACCTCTATGGCATCTATCCTGGTCCTAACCACTGTGTGGGCCACCCCCATGGGTGCACTGGTCACCTTCACCCCCATGCCAGAAGTTCGGAGCTCTGCAGTAGTTGGTGGGACAAAGCACGAGGGTCACATGTGACTCAGCCACTGCTGGCCTCACGGATTTTGTCCCCTTGCACTTGGCCCTTAGCACAAGTGCTTTGTGTCCCCAGGGCCTCTGTCCACATGGTCCCTCCTGCCTGAAGGCCTCTCCCCACCCGGAGACAGGCTCCTTACCCTGTGGGTCCCCGCCTCCCTCCCCGGCATGCCCCCAGCCATCCTCTCCCACACCTGGTATGGTTTGACCCAGAATGCCATAAGGCAAGGGAGTCACATGTGTGCCTTGTTGACTTGCCCAGTGCCTGATGCCCGATGAATTCACCCTGTCTCCGCCTCACAGGCCGCAAGTTCGACCTGCGTGTCTACGTGCTGGTGATGTCGGTGAGTCACTGGTCAGGCTGGGGCATGGAGTATGAGTCCTGGGGCAGACAGGCATACCCAAGATGGTATGTCTGGTACCTTGGGTACCCAGCATCCAGACCTGTCCCTGGCCTGTGCCCCTGGGTTGAGTCATCTGTAAGTACCTGCTAACTCAGAGGAGTGCTCCCCTTGAGTCCTCCATTGAGGGGGCTTCCATTCTTATCCTGATGTTACAGCAAAAGGGAACAGGCACAGAGAAGTTGGGTGACTTGCCCAGGGTGGTAGAGCTGGGATCAAATCCAGGCACCTGGCCCCAGGCCCACTCTCTTAACCAAGGAATTGGCTCTCCTCTTACCACCCCTTCACACAGCCCACTCGGCAAGTGTGCACACATTCCTGGTTCTGGGCACAGGGTGACTGAAGCAGGCTCGGCCTCTGTCTTTCCTAGACGTCACAGACAGGTTGTGGGTGTCCGGGGAGTTGGGGAGCACTAGGGGTCTTATTCATTCTCCTGTGTCTCCCTCCCCCTGGGAATCGGGGTGCCTGGGAAAGAAGGGGGTTGAGCAGCTGCAAAAGCCACATACCCTCTCTTCTTTGCCTTGCTCTCTCCTGCCACAGTACATCCCTCTGCGGGCCTGGCTTTACCGGGACGGCTTTGCCCGGTTCTCCAACACCCGTTTCACGCTGAACAGCATCGATGACCAGTGTATCCCAGCGTTGACCCACTCCTCCCAGTCCCTGCAGCCCTGAGTGCAGAGTGGACAGGATGGGCCCAGGGCTCTCCCCCTGAGGCCCCCCCAAGGGGCAGCCTTCCCCTGCCACCCCATCCCCTGTGACTGCTCTGACAATGGCATTGGCAGTAGTCCTGGCAGTTGTGTGTATTCCCCTCCGTGGGACTGGACCTTGGAGCCTCCCTGGAGGACACTGACATTCTCTTGTGTCCTCAGTGTCTCCTTGCAGGCTCGCCCGCTCATTCACACACACAGTGCCACTGTCCTCTAACCCATCGGCAAGACTGGAAGTTCTGGTACAGAGACTGGGCAGGGCTTGGGGGTAGACATCCAGCTCCTCAGGAGGCAGTCTGGCAGGTGTCTATCAAAAGACCAGTGGCATCACCCTGATCCTGCAATGGCCCAATCCTGGGCATTTATGTAGGACACAGCAGGCTGCATGGTTGTTCATTGACACAGCCTCATGTGCCAGCTCACTAGTATAGTGGATTACTATACAGCTGTGCACAAGGAACGGTGGCCAGGAGGCAGGTTCCAAGAGGCATTGTTGATTTGGAAGTAAAACCTTGAAAGCACAGGATGGTGCGACAGGTATGCTCTGATCCCCGCTGGCGTCTCTGCATAGGCCGCTCTAGAGAAAGCCTTTCTATCTAGAAAGACTAGAAATAGAAGCTGTCTCTGGCAGAAATGAGTGGGTGGGGAAATGCTTCCTTTTCTGTTTTTGTACTTTTTTTTTTGAACTCTGAGTTTGTTAATCTTGTCGAAATATAAACATTTTTTATGAAGTTTGTAAGATGTTTAGACCTGAGCCTCTAAGAAAATGAAAAATGAAAAATGGGTAAATAGTCCACACAGACTCAGGAGCTCAAAGGGCAGTTCTGTCTTTGGCATCTTGGGAGTGATTTACACATGGAAATGGCAGGTGCTGCTGGCCCGCTTCAGGCGTGGGCCTCCCAGCCAGGGTGGTTCTCCTCGCCCCCTGCCTGCCTCCTTATCATTCAGTTATGTGTGTGACCAAGGTCGTGCCGTTTACATTGCCTCCTATGAGGCTGGGATTCAGCCCCTCTGAATATTATTGTTTTTCTTCTACAATTTCTTTTTTTCTATCTGTGCCTCACTTCCCAGGAAGCTTCTTGTCTTCAGTGATTGTAATGGCGTGCAGGTTATCAGGTTGAGTTTGGTCTTATTGCCATGTTTTAAAAATTAAATATTACATGAGAAGTGCACAGAGCAGTGTCTGCCCAGAGCGACCCTTCAGCACCTGCTCGTGCTGTGCCTCTCTGGCAGCACGGGGGCTCCTTACATACGCAGCTCTCTCCCAGGGTCAGTTTCCAGTTAACAACGTCTGCTGTTTCCTTGTGGAGAAAATGTCTAGCATTCTCTACCCCTTCTTTGAAATTGGTTTTTAATTTTTTAATCTTAAAATACTAATAAAAACTGCAGAAAAGGTGACTGCAGAGAATCGTGCACCGTCCATATTCATGTATGTTTCGGGTATTACATACAAACTGTTAAAATGTTTGATTTAGAAGTCAGGATGCTCCCACCTTTGAGTCCTTGGGCTCCGTGTGTGGCTCGGGCTCCTGACGCCAGCAGGGGTAACTCGGAGGATGGGGTCCCTGCCAGCCACTTGGGAGGCCTGGGATGAGTGTGACCCTGGCCACTGGGACATTTAGGGAGCAAACCAGTGGATGGAGCTCTCGCTCCCTCTCAAATCAGTAAACAAATTTAAGAAGTAGTGACTAGTGAACTACATTGGCATCCCACATGGGCACTGTTTTATGTCCTAGCTGTTCTGCTTTCCATCCAACTCCCTGCTTATGGCCTGGGAAAGCAGTGAAGGAAGGCTCAAGTCCTTGGGCTCTACAGCTTATGTAGGAGACCCAGAAGTAGCCCCTGGTTCCTGGCTTCAGCTCCAACCATTGTGGCCATATGGGGAGTAAATCAGCGGATGGAAGATTTCTCTGTCTCTCTAAATCTGCCTTTCAAATTAAAAATAAGTCTTTTAAAAAAGTAATAATTGGGGCACAGTGGTTAAGGTCCTCGACTTGTACACCCGGGATCCCATATGGGTGCCGGTTCTAATCCCGGCAGCTCCACTTCCCATCCAGCTCCCTGCTTATGGCCTGGGAAAGCAGTCGAGGACGGCCCAAAGCTTTGGGACCCTGCACCCGTTTCGGCGGCCCGGAAGAGGCTCCTGGCTTTGGCTTGGCTCAGCTCCAGCTGTTGCGGCCACCTGGGGAGTGAATCATCGGAGGGAAGATCTTCCTCTCTGTGTCTCCTCCTCTCTGTATATTCGTCTTTCCAATAAAAATAAATCTTAAAGTAATAATTGGATCACAAAAATAGAAAATATACATGTATATGTATATATATGTATATATATATGTATTTTTATGTGAAGGACAGAGAGGAAGATCTTCACCCACTGGTTTACTCCCCAAATAGTAGCAATAGCTGGAGCTAAGCTGATTTTAAGCTTCTTCCAGGTCTTCCATGTGGGCACAGGGTCTCAAGGTTTTGGTCCATCCTCTACTGCTTTCCCTGGCCACAAGCCAGGAGTCAGATAGGAAGTAGAGCAGCCGGTATAAGAATTGGTGCCCATATAGGATCTCGGAGCTTACAAGGGGAGGCTTAGCCAATTGAGCTGTCACGTCAGGTCCCCCGAACCCCTTTTTTTCCTATTGTTATATTCCAGTGTATTGATTTGACGTGGCATTTGGGGAGATAGTAAGTTTCTTGCTAGTGTGACAACATTGCCAAAAAAAAAAAAAATTGTGTTGTTTTGATTCTACCACATTTAATGTTTTTTTCCCTTGGAAGGTGTCAGCTAGAACTCTGGTCAGGGGCATCTGGCCAGGTGGTTTTCTGAAAGTCCTTGACGCATTTACCTCCTGCATGTGCATCGTGCAGTTCACCATAGCTTCCCAGTCCTGGGGCCAGCCATTTTGCAAAGGCCATTTTTCAGACGACCTGCCCAGCTGGGGGGAAGCGTGTGTAACCGACCATTCATGGCTCAATTCTCGCCACTATGCTGTGAGTTCTGTATTTTCCCCAATGAAGCAGTTTACATATAAAACAAACTGATGGGAGTTCTGCCTCAGAAGATGTATCCCTCACTGTTTACAATTCCCCCTAATTTGCATCCTTTTGAAACTGTATCTCTGATTCCTAACTTTGATCATTTTTTTCCCAGATGGTCTTGAGCTGGCTATGTTTTTTGTCTTTTTTTTGTAGCCTTTCTTTATTAGAGGCATGATGCTTTCTTGTTAAACAATTGAAGTGAGATTTCCACGTGGAAAACGTGGGACTGGCCCGTCTGCTGCAGGGCCCCCAGCAAGCTCACTTCTGTGTCTGTGCATCTGATTAGCCTCATGGCCACGTGGTCGGCTCCTTGGCCTCCAAGGATGTCCCTTTCTCAGCTGAGAGATTTCTCCCTCCCAGCCCACGCCCCTGTCCCTGCCCAAGATTTCATAACGGCCTCATCTGAAGCCAAGCTCAAGCGCTCTGCCAGGGTGTCCCTCCACTGACATTTGAAGCAGCAGCTCACTGGGCTATATGTCATATATATATTGTTGCAATGTAATTGGACCTTTCATACAGGAATGTGTTCTAGGCTCAGGAGGGAACATGTGTCATGTGCCGCTCACCCCACACAAGCACTACGTGTTTGTTTTTAATTGGAAAGGCTGAGTTAGAGAAAGATTTTCCCTTAACTGGTACACTCCCCAAGTGGCCACAATGGCCGGAGCTGAACTAGTTTGAATCCAGGAGCTTCTTCTGGATCTCCCATGTTGGTGCAGGGGCCCAAGGACTTGGCCCACCCTCCACTGCCTTCCTAGGCCACAAGGAGGGAGCTAGACTTAGGAAGTGGAGCAGCCAGGACTGGGACAAGCACCACCATGGGATGCTGGCACCATGGGCATAGGCATTGCAGGCTATACCACTGCACCAAGCCCAGCATATTTCTTGTATATACCCATCTGCTATTCCTCCCCAAATGCCTTCAGTGGCCAGACTGGGCCCGGCTGAAGCTGGGAAGCTGGAGACACAATCCAGGGCCCTTATGTGGGGTGGCAGGATTAACCTAATGACTTGAACCATTGCTGCCACCTCCTAAACTCTGCTTTGGCCACCAACTGCAAATGGACAGAGCCAGCGTCAAGCCTAGGCACTCCACTGTGGGGTGTAGACATACCAACCAGTACTGTAATTGCCAGGCCAAATGTCCATCTTGATTCCATGGTCAACCTTTCCAGGAGTCACCAAGCTGTTTTGCAGTGTTGCACGGTTCCCCTATGTCCCCCAGTGTTCTCAAGGGGTGCCAGCATCCCCAGGTTCTCCCCAGCGGTTCTTTTCATCTCTGCTTACTGCAGGCATCCTGGCAGGTACCCAGTGGTGTCCCTCTGGTGATGTGCAATCTCAAGTGCCTGATGGTCAGGCACCCGCCTGTTCAACTCTTTGCTCATTCTTTATTTTTTTTTTTCTTTGCTCATTCTTAAACTGGATAACATGTCTCGTTGGCTTACAAGAGTGTTTTTTTGTTTTGTTTTTATAGTTGTTGGTTAATGTATCTCATCAGGTTCATGATTGGCAAATACTTTCTCCTCCTCTTTGAATATTAGTCATTTTCTTCAAAATGTCCTATGATATACACATTTTTAAATTCGGATACAGTTGAATTGATTTTTTCGTTCCTGGCTCGTGTTTTTGGTGTTACAGCTAGGAACTTCTGCCCACCCCAAGGTTACAACAACTTATCCCTAAATTTCCCTTTTGGCAGTTGTATAGCACTGCAAGTGATTGGTCCAGTTGGAGTTCATATCTGTCTGTGGTGTGAGGAAGGGGTCCCACTCTATGCTTTTGCTCAGGGATATCCCAGTGTGTCTCTGAATTTACCTTCTCAGAAATCACCTGGCCAGATGCCGGGCCTCCTTCTCTTCTGGGGGAGCTGTCACATACTGCTGCTTTTAGAACTCATGCAGACAACGTGGAAGAAAGGGAAGGTGAATTCTTCGCAACTGGTGCCACACTACTCTCCAGTGAGGCTGGCACCCCGTGCTCTGACCCATGTTCCCATGTGAATGAGCAGGGAGACGCGTGCTTTCAGGGAATCAGGCTTCAGCCAGACCTTGAACCCCAGCTGCCCGAGGGAGGACAGCTCCAGCTGCATGGGCCCTGAATGAAGCTATATCTCTGGTCCTCCAATAAGGTGTGGGGGTCCTTCCTGTTTGTGATGGAGGGAGGATGTTGCAAAGGGTTTATTCTGGACAGCTATCACTTCTCAGCACCTCCACGTTCTCATTGGTGAGATGGAACAAGAGGGGTGAGGTGTGTGAAGGGGCTGTGTGGACCGAGGAGCGGCACTGAGGTCCCTGCTGCAGGCCCTGAGGACTTTGGGTCAGGACGTGGGGTCTTGCTTCTCTTGTCTGCATGAGCCCTTGACTGCCACCCTTTGCCAGATGTCCACCTCACCAATGTTGCCGTCCAGAAGACGTCGCCTGATTACCACCCCAAGAAGGTGAGCACGCTGAGCTGACACTGGGAAGGGCAGAGTGATTGTCGGGAACAGGCATTGGCAGGTTCTGGGTCTCCTGTGAAAGCTGGCCCACCCTTGCCATGAATGGGGCCCTGAAGGTCCATTTGTCTGGGCATCTAGACATACGAAGGCTGTAAGCTATGAATGATAGTTATGAAAACCTATTTGGGAATCCATGTGTGCAACTTCTTTGCCCGTTTTTCAGTTGGATGATGTGTCTTGTTCACTTGAGCATCCATCTACTGCTCTAATCTGTAATAACCTGCCAGGCCATGTGCATGGATACTCAGGCTTCTCAGGCTTCAGGCCCCCCCGCTGCACCTGCAGCTGCTTCCTCCTCTTCCCTCCCCTGGCTCCACCCACTGCAGGAGCAGATGCACACACCCTCCCTCCAACAGCAGCCTGGGATGCACGTGTGGTCAGTGCCACAGGTCCTTGGGGAGGAGCCCTGTGCAGGCCACATGGGCAGGGATGCTGGGCTCCCCAGGGACCTTTATCCCACAAAGAGGGGGTATACCTGGAGTTATCCTAATTATGGAACTTGGGGCTGAGGGCCTCTTGTCCGAGCCTCAGGGTGGGGCAGGTGGCTCCCAGGATTCTCAGCAGGTAGGGGACCTCTGGCTAAATGTGGATTCTCTTTCCCATCGTGGCTCCCCTGCCACAGGGCTGCAAGTGGATGCTGCAGCGTTTCCGGCAGTACCTGGCATCCAAACACGGGCCCGAGGCAGTGGAGGGGCTCTTCAGCGACATGGATAACATCTTCATCAAGAGCCTGCAGAGCGTGCAGAAGGTCATCATCAGCGACAAGCACTGCTTTGAGCTCTACGGCTATGACATCCTCATCGACCAGGACCTCAAGCCGTAAGTGGCCATGCTTCACACGCTCTGCATCCAGACTGTCCGGGGTTGATCCCAGCACTGCCACTTTCTGCCTGCATGACCCTGGGCATGCCTCCTTGATCTGGGCAGCAACCATCTGCAGAATGAGTCCAGGATGGGCCTGACTGGGACTTGGAGGTCAGCAGGGAGGAGCAGGCCCAAGGCCTGAGAACAGCTGAGAGGGAGCCCAAGGTAGATACGTGACCATGCGTGGCCATTGTGCCCCTGCCTTAAGAAGCCACAAGGGAGCACTTTCCCAGTCATCTGCTGGGTCCGGGGCGCCCCTTTGGCAGCAAGCAAGTGGCTTCCCCTCTCTAAGTTGGCATTCTGCATGACACACAGTGCTGTGTTGGAGAATGGGGCACCACAACAGTATTCCCAGAAGGCAGTGCCCTGTTTCCCCACAACGCCATAGAGGAGACTGAGCTGGCAGGAACTACAGGGCCTCCTGTGATACAACAGGATGTAAAAGTTCATTAAGCAATTTCAGGAGCTCAAAGTCAAGGGCAGAGGCGAGACCCCTGGGCCTATCTGCACCCATCAGTCCTGCCGCCTTGCAGGAGCTGAGCTCCCTGCCCTGGGTTACCACGCAGGTGCTGGGAGGCTTTCAGAGCTGCCAGACGTCACAGGGGCCCAAGACCTCAGGCTGGCCCCAGTTCAGTGCCTCTCCCATTGGCCGCTTGTCACAAGGTGCTAGGGTGAACACTGAGGGGTCAAGAAGAGGGAATGGAAGGGGAGCCCTGGGCCCTGCTGGCCCGTGGCAAGGCCTGGGCTCTCCAAGCCCAGCCTCCTGGGGGCACCCAGAGGAGGTTACCAGCTGCATGCCCTCAGTGTACCTTTGCCCTGCTGCTACTTTGTTTTGGGCCCTGGGAGATGCTTACATCAAACTCCACAGCCACAACAAGGAAGATTGGTTGGAAAGCTAGGTGATCTTGCAATCCTGGAGGAGCTGGCCACCGCCATTCCTTCAGACATTGAATATCCTTTTCAGCTCACCACAGTCCCCATCCCTCCCTGCTGCCTTCCCGGCCCCTGATATCACAGGGTAGTTACCATCCACAGGCAAACCTTCCTTAGGGGAAGGAATTTTCCTTGCACTCACAGCTCTGTGGGAGGAAGAGGACTCAGTGGCAGCACTAAGATGCCATGGCCGCTCAAACACTCTATCATAAGCTGCCTCTCCCCCATGGAGATGGGGAGGGAACTGTGTGGCTGAACTCATCAGGCCAGGCACCCCACCCAGCCTCTTTGTGCTCCCCTTCCACCCACCCCTCACCCCAATGGGACCGAGGTACCCCAAAGCTCATGTCCTCCCTCCTTCTCAGGTGGCTCCTGGAGGTCAATGCCTCCCCATCACTGACAGCCAGCAGCCAAGAGGACTACGAGCTCAAGACATGTCTCCTGGAGGACACCCTGCATGTGGTGGACATGGAGGCCAGGTGAGTGGGCGGCCTCGGCAGGACTTCAGCAGGCCTCCCGCCTGTGGGCCCCTGCCCTGCCCCTTCGCTTCGCGGAGTCTGTTTCCTCATCTGTCATGTGGGAAGTGTGTGTGTGAGTGTATCAAGATGAGTTCATTGTAAGCAGCCAGGCCCCCCAGCAGGTGCTTAGTAAGAGATGGTTTGTCGCTGTTGTGGGTATTCATCGTGAAAAGCTTAGGCTCCTGATGTCCAGGATGGGCTGATCACTGGGCCTGTCCCTCTCTCTGTCCCCCACATTGGCTCACCCCCAGTCATTCCAGCAGAAAGCAGAAGGTGACTTCTTGTTATTGGGGACTGAGCCATGTGTCTGACCCTGCGCCCACCCCAACAATTGAATGAGGTCTTGTGCCCACCTCCCAGTGGGTGGAGTTCCATGAGTGAAGACGGAGGAATGGTTCTCAAAGGTAAAGCTGGGGTATCCTTGGATCCCAAGATTCCCAAGATGGTACATGGGATGCAGAGAAGACAGAGCCCTCGGGCTCACAGTATCCCTAGAAACACTTATTCATTTGATAAATGCATGAGTACCTGCCACAGAGGTGCGGTAAAGAACAGAACTGGTCCTGGCTTCACAGAGCCTCTGTCCTGAAAGGGGAAGGTGACATGCTAAAATACACCTAGACACCAGTCCCCAGGGCAGGCAGGGGAGTCTTGGAGAGATGCAGATCTGGCAAATAGCCTATGATGGGGAGGCCCTGGCAGGGCTCTGGCCAGGTGGGTGCTCACGGGTTTTGGGAGGTGATGACTGGGGGCCTGAGGCCCCAGCAGGTGCACTACCTTTAACCCCAGGTCCCCTGCCCATCTAGACTCACAGGAAGAGAGAAGCGAGTCGGGGGCTTCGACCTCATGTGGAACGACGGCCCTGTCAGCAGGGAGGAGGGAGCTCCAGACCCCATGGGCAACTTCGTGACCAACACACACCTGGGTATGTGCAGTCAGTGGACGTCAGGCATGATGGCTGCAGTACGTGAGCCGTGTGACCCTGGGTGAGGGATGCAGCCTCTGTTCTTGTGGGTAGATATGAGGCACTTTCTTTGGGATCTAGAACACGGCCTGGCATGCGGAGACAGGCAGGCATGACTGTCAGGAAGGGGATTTGGAAAGGTGTGGATGGAAAACAGATGAAAAGCCTCAGGAGAAGAGAAATGAAGGATTTCAGGGCTTGACTTTAAATCTGGTGCCTGAAGTGACTTTCCCCTTGATTATAAAAATCATTCACAATCATTATAAAGTATCTGAAAATGAAATAGGGAAAATAATTTTTTAAAGATTTATTTTTATTGGAAAGGCAGATTTACAGAGAGAAGAAAAAACAAAGATCTTCAATCTGCAGGTTCACTCCTCAAGTGGCTAATACAGCCATTGCTGAGTTGGTCCTAAGCCAGGAGCTTCTTCCAGGTCACCCACATGGGTGCAGGGTCCAAAGGACTCAAGGACCTCCACTGCTTCCCCAGGCCACGAGCAGGGAGCTGGATCATAAGTGGAACAGGCACTTGAAGGGAGAGGATTTGCCAGTCAAGCCATTGTGCTGGGCTCAAAACAGGGAATAATTTTTAAACAACACCCAGATGTAACCATCTTCAACATCTGATGTATTTCCTTCCTTGTTTCAAATCTGCACACATTTTCACGAGATCGTCCCCCTTTCCCACACGCTAGAATAGTAACAGGAGCCTTCTCTTTTTGGGGTGCTTTGTGGCCAGGTATTGACCCAATAGTCCACGGTCTCGTTTCACCTGGCGCAGATTTGAGTGCCGTCTACCAGGCAAGGAGCATGATGTCTCGGTGTTCTGAATCATGAGCCCCCAGAGCCTATGCACCCCAGCAGAGGACCACACCAATTCCTCACAATTGAATGTTTGCCCTAACTCGGATTTTTACACTTTCTATAAATAATCCCTGCGATGAACATCCTCACACATCAAGCTCTCCTAAAATTCTGATGATCTCCTTAGGACAAGATTCCTAGAAATGGAATGATTGGGTCAAAAGCAAACTCACTGCAACCAAACTGCTTTCCAGAAAGATTGTATAAACCTGCCAGCACTGGATGTCAAGAGAAAACAACAACAACAACAAAAAACCCCAGTGCCGGCCTCACAGAGAGAAGCGCTGACTCACCGGCTGGCCGAGCATTCTGGTGCTCCCTAGCATGTCTCGGTGTTTTGCACTTGTATTTTTCCCAGCGCTCTGCATTTTTTTTTTTAAACTAGGTTTATAAGGCCTTTCTATATGAATATGCTAAAGATAAGACCCCTCTAATGTGTGGTATTTTCCCAAGTGTGTCATTTGCTATTTGCTTTTTCAATTTTTCCTTTGGAAAGGCAAAGTGACAGAGACCTTCCATCTGCTGGTCCCCTTCCCAAATGACTGCAGCAGCTGGGCCGGGCCAGGCCAAAGCCAGGAGCCTGGGGCTCCAGCCGGGCCAGGTACCCAGGCCACCTAGTTATTGGAGTCCTCATCCACCACTTTCAGGTCTGTCAGCAGGGAACTGCAACAGTAGCACAGAGAGCCAGGACTTGAATCAGCTACCCTGAATGGTAGCTTAACTCACTGAACCATAATGCCCGACTCCTTTTTTTCTTAAAATCCTCTTTGGGTAGGACTTAGAGGTGGGTTTGGCTGCAGGCAGCTCAGGGCCACAATGAACCAGAGGGAGTGATTGCTCTGGGGCAACAGGAAGTCTCGGGCAGGCCTTTGCTCTTTCTGCTTTGCACACGTGGTTGGTAAGTCCTGCTTGTAGTCTCATGGAGTCAAGATGACTGCTCCAGCTCCAGACACTGAGCCCCTGTCCCAGGCAGAAGAAATAGGAAGACCTAGGAGTCAGTGGCTTTTCCAAATAGAAGCCCTCCCAGGGACCTCTCCTGGCATCTTGCTGGCCAGTACTGGGTCCCAAGGCCGCCCCAGTGGCAGGGGAACCGAGACATTGAATGGTTTACCCCACAGAAAGCAAGGCAAGGGAGTGTGTGAGCAATGTTCCCACCGCCAGTTCTTGCGTCCATGGAAGACTTTAATGTTTTTGCAGCTTCCCTGTTCAGGAGTGGGGCTGGGGCCTGAGTGGGGCCTCTCCCACAGGCTCGCAGTGCAAAATGACCTTACGCTCAAGAATTCTCCAGGTCTTTCTGGGGACAGCCAAGAGGCCAACTGGCGGGCTGCCTAGCACCTGCTGGCCAGGACAGCCTCATCCACATGTCATCCACATGTGCGGGGCCTCGCTTTCCATGTGGCCCAGCAGACCAACCCTGGCTTCCTCACAGGGTTCTAAAGAGAAAACATTGCATTCTTTCTCCGTGAGCTTAGAGGAAGGGCCCGGCCAGCTCCCCACACTCGAGCAGAGTGGGACTGTGGCCTTGCACAGGGCGAGTGCTAGAACAGGAGGGATGCTGTGGCCAGTGACACCAGCTCTATGCTGCTGGTGCTGCTGCTTCTGAGGAAGACAGGGAGAGCAGTGATGCTCTTAGGTTGTTCTGCAGACACGCCCGTGAGCTGTCAGGTGCACCCGACGCCTATCAGAGGCAACAGTCTGGTTGGCTGATCCAGGCAGCAGCTTTAAGCTTCTAGAATCACCCCCAGGTTTCCCACCGAGTGAGTGTGTGGCGCTAAGCACAGGAGGAGCTGTCAGAGGTAGGAAGAGGATTGCTAAGGTAGTGACATGGTCTGGCACACCCAGGTGGAAGATCAGCAAACTTCAGAGTCTAGAACTACAAGAAGGACTGGCCATGTACTGGATGTGAAGGTTTGGGAGTGAAGCCAGGGTTCCGCAGCGCTGCCTTTGGGGCAGCCCTGGAGACGTGCAGGGTGGCTCCTCAGATGCGTAGAGCCTCTTGGTGGCTTGGAGCCCAGGGAGCAGGGACCAGGCTCGAGGCTCGGAAATATGGTGGCTACCTCCAGCTCTCTGTGTGGCCCTGGAGGCCCATGCAGGCAACATCCCAGCTGAAACAACAATGGAGTTCCCTGGAGGATCAGCTCTGGGAATAAATAGGAAGCAAGGGAGGGAGTGTGCTGGGAGAGGCGGTGGCTCAGCACTGACTGTCCGGGCCAGCTGCCGGGAGACCAAGGGCCGTTAGTGGGGAAAAGTCGTCCTCGTCCAACCGTGCCTGGCACGCGGGTCAGAGAAGCAGAGAAAGCAAATGGTCATTGGGCACTAATGTTCACCAGGTGCCAGCTGCTGTGCCAGCTGTGTTTCCATGGAGCTGAACTGAGCAAAGGCAGCCAGGGGGATGGCTAACAGTATGCGTGAGGTGCCAGGGAGCCCAGGTCCACTTCCTAGTTGTGCTCTGTGACTTGGAGGCGAAGGACAACCATGCTGAATAAGCCTTGGTCTTCTCCCCATTAGTTCTGCAAGGGGTCCCTAGCGTATTCACATGAACACACTAGAAGCAGCCCCAGCTGGAGGTATGCCCCTAGTCCATGCTGGCTGTGGTTCACGTGAGTCCTTCAGTCCACTCCCCACAAAGGGTGTGTATGATTCTGGTTTACAGATGAGCGAGCTGAACCCCTCAGGAGGCCACGGCAGTTCAGGAGTGGAGCCCCCCAGGTAGAGCGCATCAGCCTTCCCAGCCAACAGGCCCCTTCCCTTCCAGGCTGCGTCAACGATCGGGAGACACAGCTGCGGCAGCTCTTCCACTCCCTGCAAGTCCAGAAGAAATCCTCAAGCTGACTGCCACGGTGGCCACGGGTGGGCCCCAAGGCCTCTCCCACCCTACTTCCCTTCCCACAGGCCTGGCAGCCGCTGTGCTGGCTAAGCTGCTGCTTGGCCTGGGCACCCCCCTCCACCTCCAGGCATCTTGGCACCAGGAGACAGCTGACGCCAGGACTGGATGGGTTTCTAACCTTGATGGACTGGCCTGGCTGTCAGGCCCAGGAGACAAATGCAGCAGGTTCTGCTAGCCTGAAGATGGCGTCTAATAAACGAGAACAGGCCTGTCTTGGAGTCTCTGGCCCACGGCCTGGGGCAGCGGAGGCTGCCAGCTACAGTCTGACATCTCACGAGGTCAGTACTGAAAGGGGTCCTTGAGGAATAAGGGGTTCAGGGATCAGGGAACTTGTCCTTAAGCTCTGTGTGCAGTAGCTGCTGGACTACTCACTGCAACACAGGGCAGTCCTGAGCCCCCAAACCTGTCCTCTCTTCCTGGCACAGCCCTACTGTGCCCATCGAGTTCAGCCCCGACCCACTGACCACCAGTGAAAAACCAGTGGGCCATAGCCTCTGACGCTGACGCATGAATGAGGTAAGGATGGGGAGGCAGGGCTGCTTGGCGAAGATCTTAACAGAGCGTCCACCTACACTGCTGCAGGTTGGAAATTTTCAAAACAAAGCCTCAGGCTGAAGGCAGGATGCCCAGGGCTGCTTGTTTCACGGTCTACATCCCCTCCCCCAAGCCACCTGCAGATACCCCAGCTCTCCTGGGTACAGCAGTGCACTGTGCCGGCCTAGGTTAAGCAAGGAGGGTTGGAATGAAGCAGGAAAGCACCGGCAAACCCCGGTTAAGTGGTTCCCCGGCACAGGTGTTCCTTCCCTGGAAGGCGGGGGAGCCAGGCAGTCACAACAAGGGGGTGTCCACACACTCAGGTTTGTTACAATATCTAAGTGGGGTTTAAAAATCCAAAGTTATGAGAGGCTGTACAGGGACCGCTCCCACTCGCATCCCCACCTGCAGTTAGCCCTGAGCCGGGGAGCAGGAGGGGCACTTGACGTTCATATGCAGGGGATCAGCTTACGGGAGGGACACCTGCTCCCCTTCACCCTGGCAACCTAGAAATTGTTGCAAGTCAGTGCTCCACCCTTCCCGTATCCTTAGAGGGTCCCGTGCCCCACTGTCCGCAGCTACCAGCTCCTGTGATCCCCCGGGGATGGGGGTCTCCCTGCTTTACAGGCATCTGGAAGTCCCTACTGCCTCAGCCCAGAAGCCAGGTCCCAGAATTCCACCTGCGTTTGAGCCATCAGCACTGCCTCCCACAGTACGCACTAGCAGGAAGCTGCGCCTGGGATGTCCGTCCCGAGTGGTGTCCTAACAGCTGTGTCACGTGACTGTCCACAGGCGGTGTGCTGATGGGATGGTGGTGCTCACTGGAGCAGCAGTGAGGAAAGTGCTAGTAGTCTTTGTTTCGCTGTTTTTATTGAGCCCTTCTTGAACACAGGATGGTTTGGCCCACTCAGAGCCCAGGCCACAAAGGCAGCCAGTAAGTGGCACATGTGCCCTGGATGCAGCAGGGGAATGTGTGCCAACCCCCAGACGGCCGCTGCAGTGACCACGAAGCACAGGCTTGCTCCAGATCCACTACAGGTGCTGCCTGCAAAACATCCCTCCTGCGAGGCAGGCAGGAAGGCAGCCCAGTTCTGTCCCTCTTCCGGCTGGGGCCCCTCGGGAACAGCAGGCCATTGTCAGCAAGTGCAGACTGCAGTCATTCTCGCCCCCACCCACCCGCTGGTGGCCGCCAGAGCCCATCAATAGGTCCAGTATCTTCCAGGCTGAGGTGGTGGGCCGAGGACCCCTCCCACCACCGCCCAGCAGGCCAGCACAACACAGGCTGAGCAGGGAGCCCCGGCGAGCTGCCTGCTGCTTCCAGGAACAGCTGCCCCTGCCCGACTCCTCCGACTTGGGGGTACTGGTCTGCACTTCCCCACCACGGTGCTCACACGTCATCCTTTCAAGATGACCTTGAGAGCTTTAAGCTCGTCCTGGTTGAGGGGGTTCAGGTTAAAGCCCTTCAGCTCCGGTTTGCCTGGGAGGAGAAAACAGCCCATCAGTGCCCGGGCCTCCCGCCGTCTGCCCGACTGCTGCCTCTGGCGCCAGGCCCAAGAAAGCAGCTAGCGTGGCACGAATGCTGCCAAACTCCGCTTCAGGTGCTGGCAGGACGGGCATCAAACTCCGCAGTGCATCTGCTCCTGGGTCGCCACGGACCTGCAGTCACGGGGCTCTGTGGCCCGAGCGCTCCAGCTTCTGCAGAGCTGCTGCCACCCACTCTGCATTTCGGCTCGGACCTCAAGCCCACCAGTTTCCTCAGTGAGCCCCACCAACCTTCCCGCACCCCCAGCCCTCCCCATCCAGTCTCTGGTTAGATATTAGACACAACCTGCCCCTCCCCCCAGCCCCCCAGCCCCCCAGCCCAGTACCTTGGGCCTCCAGGAGGCGGCTGACCTTCACTTTCAGTTGTTTCCGTAGTCTGTCAATTTCTTTATCCAGATGATCCTGATCTGAAACAATGAGGTGGGTGAACAATGAGGTGGGCCATGTGCTGCTGACCAACCCAGGAGTGGGGGTGCCAGCCCCACAGCGCACTTGGCTCTGAGAAAACCTTGGATCCACCAAGGAAGGAATAAAGGTTCAAGGACCCAGCAGGCCACATGCCAGGGCACTGCCCTGGTTTCCACTATGCTAACACCATGGGTAGCAGTGTATGGGGAAAGAGCACCTCCGGCCGCCCTCACAGTGCAACTACAGAAAGCGTAGTGGAAGCACCTGCAGCCCAGAGACCCTAGAGCAGCAGAACCAGACAGCTAAGGCACTCTGCAGGCCCAAGTCCGGCAAGGTTGGGCGGGGTGGTTAGAGCAGTGTGGTAGAGACACAACCTAAATACCAAGCAGGCAAGCCTGATGCACAAACTTAACCACATTAACCCCAGGGAACAAAGCCATCCTCCAGTCACGGCACACCCTCAGCCAGGCTCTCTCATGGTACCTTCCACCCCGTGGAAAAACGGGGTGGCTACTGAAACCCAGTGTAGACAGATTAGGGTCACCCCAGGCATACTGACAGCCATCCCCACCTCGTGGCCTGAGCTAGGGTTATTTTCCACCATAAACATGAGGCAGGGGTCGGTACAGTAGCCTAGAGGCTAAAGTCCTTGCCTTACACATGATGGGATCCCACGGGGGCGCTGGTTCTAATCCTGGCAGCCCCGCTTGGGGAGTGAATCAATGGATAGAAGGTCTTCCTCTGTAATAAAGTGAGGCAGACCCTCAGGAGCTTCCTGGACTGTGGCGGAACCCCTCGAGGCACAAGGGACAAGGCCAGGTCAAGAGCCAGAAGTGCGCAAGACTAGATCCTGACCAACCAGCTCTGGAAGCAGAGCCCCAGCAGCCTGCAGCCAGACGCCCACAGGCCATGACAAATGCCAGTGTTGTAATTACAATAGTAATGTGTGGAGAGCACAGCTGGAAACTCCTCCAGGCAGTCCTGAAGCACTCCTCTGGGCTTACACATTTTCCAGGGTACAGAGCAAAAACCTGAGCCTCCTCCCCGCCTGTGCCCAGCCCTGGACCCACCTGCTCCCGGCTGTCAGCCCTCACACTCCCGTTCCAGGGTTCCAGCACCTGTGGCTTGGAGACATGCCTGGCACATGCTAGCTGCCCAGACTGGGGCAGGCCCTATAGCAGGGGTGGAAACTACCTGCCCAGGGCCATTTGCTATAACATGAGCACAGACTTACCCATTTCAACATTAGCCTCCTACAGACTCACTGGAGTCCAAGGGCCTGGGCAGAAGCAATGATTTCGTGTACATTCCCTGCTTCTGCCCTACAGGTTTGTTCTCCAAGTCTGTTTTCAGTATAAAAAATAAGACTCGGGCCCGGCGCCGTGGCGCAAGTAGTTAAGGTCCTCGCCTTGCACGTCCGGGGTCCCATATGGGCGCCAGTTCTAGTCCGGGCGGTTCTAGTCCGGGCGGCCCCGCTTCCCATCCAGCTCCCTGCCTGTGGCCCGGGAAAGCAGTCGAGGACGGCCCAAAGCTTTGGGACCCTGCACCCGCGTGGGAGACCTGGAAGAAGTTCCTGGATCCTGGCTTCGGATCAGCATAGCATCGGCCGTTGCGCTCACTTGGGGAGTGAATCATCAGACGGAAGATCTTCCTCTCTGTCTCTCCTCTCTGTATATCCGCCTTTCCAATAGAAAAATAATAATAAAAAAAAAGACTCATACTCCCAGCATCCTTTGTAGCCATGACATTCTGGCCAACAAGGCGTCAGCAGGAAGCCCCTGGGGAAGATGGCCCTAGTTCTGGAATCAAAGAACATAGTGGAGAGGCCTTAGCCGGGCCAAGACATGTGGCCTGTAATGACGCAGCAGAAGATGGTCAGAAGCCAAAGCCCAGCAACTCTGCCCATCTTGAACGGCCCACCTCTGCGGGAAAAGCCTGAGCCACTGTCTCCCTAAAGCCTCAAGCTGTTGTTTAATGGTACTTGTAACCCAACTAGTTCCTAACAAGCACTAT
The DNA here is from genome assembly GCF_017591425.1 of Ochotona curzoniae. Classification (NCBI taxonomy): domain Eukaryota; kingdom Metazoa; phylum Chordata; class Mammalia; order Lagomorpha; family Ochotonidae; genus Ochotona; species Ochotona curzoniae. The sequence goes on along the minus strand of NW_024465894.1, from coordinate 15,823,284 downwards.
GCTGCACACACAGAAGGCCTAACTCAGAGCAACAGGGCAGCCATCCAACCCACAGCAGGTGCACCTGCTCCCCAGGCTGCCCGAACCCGACTCCCGGGCCAGGTCCTTACCACGCCAGGGAGACCTTACCTTTCTCAATCATCTCCTTGGTCTGAGGGTGCGGCATCTTGATAAACATGCTTCCGAAGCAAACCATCACATCCTCTGAAATAGACACTCCCGTTAACAGCCTGCAGGCACCCACTGTCTGCTGGGCGCTGCCCGCAGCAAGCCGAAAGAATGGCAGAACAAGCCCAGGCTCCTGTCCCCATGGCAGAAGGATGCCACGGCGGTCTGGCAGGCCCTCAGGAAAGCTACATGAGGGGCTGGCATGCTGGCAAAGCAAAGCTGCTACCTGCAGTGCCAGCGTCCCAGATAGGCACTGGTTAAAGTCCCAGTTGCTCTACTTCCAACCCAGTCCCCTGCTCTAATGCACCTGGGAAAGCAGTGGAAGATGGTCCAAGTACTTGGACCCCTCTCTGCGCCCATGTGGGAGACCTGGAAGAAGCTCTTGGCCCTGGCCTGGCCCAGCTCTAGCCATTGTGGCCATCTGGGGAGTGAACCACAGGACAGAGACTCTGTCTGCCTTCAAATAAACAACCTTAAAAAAAAGGGGGGGGGCCCAATGCAGTAGCCCAGTGGCTAAAGTCCTCACACACACATCGGAATCCCATATGGGTGCCAGTCCATATACTGGCTGCTCCCCTTCCAGCTCCTTGCTTGTGACCTAGGAAAGCAGTAGAGGATGCCCCAAGGCCTTGGGACCCTGCCCCTGTGTGGGATACCAAGAAGCTCTAGGCTCCTGGCTTTGGATCGGCTCTGGCCACTGCGGCCATTTGGAGAGTAAACCAGCAGACGGAAGATCTTCATCTCTTCAATAAAAAAAAATCTTTTTTAAAAAATGTGAAAAATAAGGATAAGGAGGGGTCAACGTGATGGCTCAGTAGGTTAATCCTCCTCCTGCAAGCGCTGGAATCCCACATGGGCATTCCTGTCCCAGCTGCTAAATTTCCCAACCAGTTCCCTGGTTGTGGCCTGGGAAACTAGTGAAGGATGGCTCAAGTCGCTAGGCCCTTGCATCCTGGCTCTGGATCAGCTCCACTCCAGCAGTTGCAACCATTTGGGGAGTGAACCAGTAGATGGAAAATCTTCCTCTGCCTCGCCTCTCTGTAAATCTGCCTTTCCAATAAATATAACCTTTAAAAGAAAATATTATGGAATACTAGGGGAGGGGAGGCACACCAAGTGGTTCGAGGCCTCACTCCTCATGTGCCATCTGGGCAAAGACCCAAACAAAGCAACAGTGTGAGCCCTGCTGAGGTCCATCCAGGAACAAGAGCAAGCCAGGCAGAGGATGCGGGGCCAGCAAAGACCAGAAGCGTGTGTGTAAGGGAGTGTGTCGGAAGCACCAGGAGCGCGTGTGTGTGTGTGTGTGTGTGTGTGTGTGTGTGAAGAGCCAGGAGCGAGAGAACACTGGCCAGGGGGGAGGGTCTTTTAGGATGACACTAGACATTATGCGGGTGACACCAGAAGCCCAAAACACCAACTTCCTCTTGGTCCTCCAGGCCTGCTCTATACCCTACTCGTGTCCCCTACCCCGTTATGCCCTGGCCACATCTAGAGCTTTGCTTCCTGCCTGTTCTCAACTCCACTCCACGTGCAGCCTCATCGCTGGGGCCTCATGCTTCACCCCGGCATGCTCTGTGTCTGCTGTTTTTGACAAGCCAGGAGCTGACAGCCTGTCACCAGGGTACCAGCTGGAACCCCAGGCCACAATCTGGGCAGCACCTGCAACAGCTGCCCGCCCTCCACTGGCTGTCTCCGCATCCCCCAGGGCTGAGGCACACCATCTGTGGCGCAGTCTCCATCAGGGACACGACAAGGGCTTTGACAGAAGCTTTCTGGCTCTGACACACAGTCACTATACAAGCGCCTGTATGGGGTACAGCCTGCTTCGGTCTACGTGGATGACTCGGTGGCCGCTGTAAGAATGGAAGGTGACGAGATGGCAGGCGCACACGCAGCTTACCGGAGCCGCTGAGCTCTTTCTGCAGGGCCCGTAGACCCTCTCGGTTCTGATTCCTCTTGGTGTCTAGGTCCACGATCTGAAACGCACAGGGCACAGGTCAGCTGGCTCCCATGGACGGCTGTCCGCCTCCATTCCCACCCCCTGACAGAGAACGCCTGCCTGGCGCAGGTGCTGGGAATGGCTGCTAATTGGGCAGTTCCGTGGCAGCCCGAGTCCTGAGCAAATCACAACCACTCAGACTGCAGGAACACCTCCCCCCCACAAAGCAGCTCTCCTTGCAGCCCAACTGCTCCAGCTGCTTCTGATTTAGGATGAGGAGAGATTCACAATAAGGTACTGCTGGGTGAGGTGACATCTAGCAGCTGCTAAGGAGCGGGCGCACAGGGAGAGCCGGGCTCTGCAGCTGGGGACAGGGGGGTCACACTGAACCCAGCCACGCGCTGGGAGCTCCATCACTTCATTTGCTTGCTCACTCCCCGAAATAATCATCAGCGGCAAAGCGAGCCTTCCCAGGAACCGACACCCAAGTATGCACTCAGCAAACTGCCAGCATACCTCAAGGCACTTCTTAATCAGACCAGTCTTCCCTCAAGTCTACCCTTTATAAGTAAACACACGACCACCTCTCCCCTACCCGCCTGGGGGACGGAGCAGAGGCCACTCTTTCCAGTGCCTCACCTGCCGTGTTACTATTCTCACTGCCTACTGGGTCCATCTCCCCATCACCACAACCTGAGTGGCAGGTGCACCTGATGGTTACCATGGTTACAGCAAGTGGGTGGACACCACAGTGACCTTGGCTAAGGAGATGTGGCACGCCCAGAAGGCTGCCAAGGCCACATACAAGCCAATGATGGACAAAGACCAACATGCCTTGTCCTATGAGGGCCCAAGCAGGGATGATGCCAGCACCCAAGTCTCTGCTACCCAGCTTGTCTTTCCCACTTGCGGTCCTCCCCTTCGACGTGCAGGCAAAGGCCCAGGAACGGACTTCTCTTTGCTTACTTTGCCGGTGTTTTTACTTTAACAGCTGGTCGGTAAATCTAACAGCACCTCGCTGCGCTCCCACATTATCCGCCTTCTGCACAGCGGTCAGGGAGACCCTCGTTAGAACCTAGATCCTTTCCTTGCCCCCGTGAACTCTTGCACTAGGATTAGAACCAGACACAAGCCACCTGTGCATGTCCACAGGGCGCCCTGGACACTGCCTTCTGAAATAGGGGCTCCCTGTGAGGTCCACAGGGTCGTCTCCCACCAGGGCGCCCAGGGCACTCCCACCGAGGCCCAGGCAACACAGGGACACAGCCCAAGGCTGGAGGGCACAGCAAGTAAAGAAGGAGAGGGACGGCACGCCAGCGCTGCGCTGTGGCCAAGCGTCTGACCATCATGTCGGCCGGCGGTGGCCGAGCAGTCCCCCGCGCGCTGCCCTCCGCCAGGCCCCAGCGGGACGGACGCGTCTCCCACCTGCCGCTTGTCCGCTAGCACCTCCTCCGCGAGCTCCTCCACCTCCACCAGATACCGCAGCACTCGCTCCGCCTCGGGAGATAGCATGGCGCCCAGCACAGCCACTCCGGGTCCGTCAACAACCCCCACGGCCACTGCGCCGCGCACGCGCCCCCGCAGCACTTCCGGCGCAGGCGCGCCGGCCCCGACGCACGCGCGTCGACGGGACGCCGGAGGCGGGGCCTTGCCTTGCGGGCGCGTTTGGAGCGCCCCCTGCAGGTTCCAAGAGTACTCGCCGCAGACAGCGCCGCCTCCTGCCCCTCCCACCACCCGTTCCAATGCACCTGCTGGGGCCCCGGGAACAAAGAAAAACCCGTCCCCGCATGGGAACTTCATGCTAGCGGGACACACCGACAAATAATTGTGACCATGGTGGTAGCAATAAAGGCTTTGGAGAAGTTCCCGCGACTTATATTTAACCTGGAACACCCTCGGCTTCCAAGTTATAAAGAGACATAGGAACCACCCTCGTTGTTTTGGAAGCAGCAATGATGGGGCGGCGGGGGGTGGGGGTTGTTTCACCATACTATTTATTCAAGAGGCAAACAGATAAGAGACAAAGCGAGCTGCCAGCTGCTGGCGGACTCCCCAAATGCCTAAAATAGCCAGAGCTGGATCCAGCCAAGGGTAGAAGCTAGGAATCCATCCCAGGTGTTGAAGTTGGATGAGCCATCCCTCCTGCCTTGCTTGGCCCGGAGTAACTAAACTTCCTCACGCCCTGAGAGTTAGTTTATCCAGATAGGATTATTACCGCCCTGTTAGAGCTGCAGACCGAGGCCAGGAGAAGGGCAGTGCCTTGTGACACAGCAGGTCGTGAGCGAAGGCAGGTGCAGAAGGGCTCCGTCCTAAGATCCTAAGGGAAAAGTGCCCCCTACCTAGTAGCCTAGAAACCCAGAGGCTTCTCCAAGTCCTTACAGCCTCTTGCTGCCTTCCACTGCTGGAGACCTCACTCATTCTCCCTGCCGCCACCTGGTGTAGGGAAGGCGGCAGCTTCATTAGGGAGTCCTCACGCGAGGATGAATTTGCCGGCAAATTCAGCATGTTTTGTGTAAACACCGTCTGGTTCGGGACCCACAGACACAAACGCTGCGGGGGATACAGGGACAGCAGCGAATGCAGGAACGGGCTCAGAGGGGTTTGGACCCCAGAACTGAGTCTGCCCAACCTTGGCGCCCAGGCTGACCTCTGACCCCGGCCAGATGAGCAACATCTTGGCTGCAACTGACCGTGGGAAGTTACTCTCTGGACGCTGGGGGTTGAAGAGGCTTCACAAACAGGGCCGCAACGGTGAGGTAGTCAGGCCCAGGAGGGATCTACACCACGTCTCTCCTTAGGGAAGACCACCCCGACCCCAGGGCCTCCCTGGGGTAGAGTGGGGGGGGGGGAGCTTCTGCTCCCTGTCAGCCATACCCCATCTTCTTAGGTGCATGGAAACCACTTTCCCTACCCAAGGGAAGGGAAGGCAGGGGTGGCTGCATTATGACTTATGCTCCAGGGTTCACAGCCAAGCTGCGGAGCTCACAGGGCCCTCAGGGCCAGCCTTCCCAGGCTCCCATCTCGGGCAGCAGAGGCCAAAAGACGAGGCCCTGCACGACTCCCCTACCTCTGTAAGTCACCTTCCACCTATTGGCTGTTTCTCAAGCAAGCCAGGCTGGGTCCATCCCATCTGTCCTCAGCGCCCTGGCCCACTGCCCCTGCACTTCCCCCAAGGTCTATGTGGGCCCTTGCTCACTCCTCCAAGGCTTTGCTTGCATGTCACCTTTGTCACCGTCACAGAGGGCTTGGTGCTCCTGAGCAGCTCCTTCTGTTCTGGTTCCTGCTGCGTTCCACAGCTCTGCCCCCTTTCCACAGGCAGCACTGGATTTGCCACGCGTCTGCCTCTGCTCTCTCCCACAGATGGAACCCAGACTCTCGGAATAACTCCTGGGCCACAGTGTGGGGCTTGGTCAACCTTTGCAAGCTGTATTTATTTAGATATGTATTTGAGAGATGGAGAGAGAGAAAAAAACTATCCCAGCCACTGATTTGCTCCCAAAAGGTTCACAGTGATGACTCAGGGCCAGGCCAGGCCAGAATCAAGGACCCAATCCAGGTTTTCCGTATGGATTGAACTATACTCAGCCACCACCCACTGCCTCCAGCAGGAAGCTGGAAGTAAGAGTTAAGCCATGATCAAACCCAGGTACTCTGATAACGCATGCCGGCATCTTGCTAGGCCAAACACCCAGTTCTCAGTAAACATTTGTGGATGAATGAGAAGAACCAGCATTGTAAGGCAGGCAAGTTCTCTCAGAAACCTGGCTTCTGCGGCCATAGACCCCACCAGGCTCTGCTGCCTAAGGTAACAGGGTGGATTTTGTTCTATCAGTTCATCCATTAAGATGACCTTAAACCAACCCTTGCATGGCTGGGATTACCTTGTGAAAGCCCCCACTGGTTCTGGCGATAAGGTGGGCTAGGAGGAGCCCTGTGCTGGGGTCCTCTCTGCTGTGTGTGTGTCGAGGTGAGGAAGGGAAGGGGGTGGTGGGAGAGGCTGTGGCTGTACCAGGGCTGTGGAGGGAAGTGAGGGAAGCCTGCTCCATGTCTCAATGCTCCACACAGCTTGGGTGGCTGCTCCCGGCATTGACCTGGGACTTGTCCAGGCCAGGCCTCCCAGCTGCTGACCACGCATGGTCCTGTCCTGTAGACAGGCTGTTTGCTCGCCTGGGTGGTCCCCAGCTCCTTGCTATGTGCCCTTGTGGGCTTGGCAGGTGGAAGGGAGGCCTCCACGCCCTCTTCCCTGCTGGCCCAGAGAATAATCCCATGCATTCATCTTCCCACACTCCTGGGTAACACAGACATCTGACTGCTGCTGGGTAGATGAGGACCCTAAGCCCCGGAACCAGAGAGGGAGACATCCGAGGTCAGGCAGCCGGATGGAGACCCCAGATGGGGATGTCTCCCCAGTCCTACACCTTAGTTCCATCATGCAACAGATGTTCCACAGCTTGACTTGAAAAATCTTCAGAGACTTTCAAGAAAGGGCAAGCCTAGAACATACCCGGCCTCCCTGGCTGGTCTTGCAGTTAGCCTTTCCTCCCAAATCCACTCATTTTACATTTCACGAATAGATTCTTACCAAAACCAAAAACTTCATGGGGCTGGGGTCTGATGCCATTGTTTCGATGCTGCATGGGGCACCTGCATCCCATCCCGGAGTCCCTGGGCCTGAATCCTGCCCCCGTTTCCTACCTCCCACGCACCATAGAAGCCAGCAGGTGGTGGCTGGAGTTCTAGGCTCCTGGACTGACCCATCCCCAGCTATTGCAGCCCTCTGAGACTCAATAGGACATGGAAGATAATGTTCTCTTTTTCCCTCTCTCTCTCTCCTTTTTTTCCCTCTGCCTTTCAAGCATATAAAAACAAATACACATTTTGTAAAAAAAAAAAAAAAAATGTGTGCAAATGGATTTCAAAAAGATTTACTTTGGTGCAAAAAAAAAGTTAATATCCATGTTTGGTTATTTCCCCAATAAACATTTCCCATGAACTTTTTTTTCACATATTCAGATTCTCCTTCTCTAACAATTGCAAAACATTCCATAAAATACAGTTTCGAGGAAGTTGTGTCAACTGCTCCTCTTCTCCTTGCCCTAGGAGGGCCGCAGTCCCTTGGGTTCCTATTTTCTTTTGGTGTAAGTTTCTTTCTTGGTTAGGAAGACAGCAAGCGTTTTTCATGGCTTTGGCTTCCCCAGCCCGAGAGCCTGAGCCCATTGGAGGCTTGTCATGCTTAAGATAAGCAGTTTGGGTATCGCCTATGAGCTCGTGTGGAGCCCGTATGAAGGCACCCAGGAAAAAAATCCAATGGCCATGTCTGCAGGTGGGGGCCTCAGGAAGTGATCGAGTTGGACTGGGTTGCTGGATGGAGCTCCATGGTGAAACCATGACGGTATGATAAATATGGACAGAGAAGACAGCACCCCACCCCACCCTGCTTCCTCTGTATGATTATGGACTGTGAACTTCCAAAATATAGCGAGCACAGGGCTCCCCAGGGTACCCCTTGGGCACCTGGGACCTCCAACTGCACTCACAAAGGGTTTTCTGCATGGCCCATGCTATGACCTAATCACGGGCCACTGAACTCTGATCCCACTGCCTCTCCTTCCACCCGTCCCCTCTCTGCCCTTCAGCTCACTGCCCTGGGGAGAAGACACAGCACGGAACCATCTCCTCTCTCGGGGCGGGTGGGAAGGCAAGCTATCTGCAAAATGGGTGTTGACATCGATTTGCTCCTTCAGAGCAATAACCGTTGGCTTCTTCATGTGCCATGCCCTGGGGACCCGAGAGTGCACAGGACAGACCTAGTCCTGAACAGCACAAGCTTTTAGCCCATGACATGAAGCTGACATCTGTGCATACAACATCCCTAACTGTGCGAAGGCTCAGAATCCAGGGAGATAGCATAAAGAGGAATCCTAGCCTAAAGCTGAGCGAGGAAGCAGAAGAGGCTTCTCTTTAAAAAAATTAATCTATGTATTGGAGAGGAAGGTCCCTACAGCCATTTCACTCCTCACGTGCCTGAGATGGACAGGGCCAGACTGAGGCCAAAGCTGGGAGCTTGAACTCAATTCAGGTCTCCCACATAAGCTATGTGGGCAATTGCTTGCTGCCTCTCAGAGTCCACAATAACAGGAAGCTGAAATCAGGGATAGAGCCAGGATCCGAACCCAGGCACTACAATATAGAATGTGGGCAGAACACCACCGCTTTTGATTGAAGAGAAATCTGAGACTTAGCAAGCATCAGGATCTCATATAGTCACCAGTTTGTGTCCCAGCTGCTCCAGCTCCCTACTTGTGACCTGGGAAAGCAGTAGAGGATGACCCAAGGCCTTGAGACCCTATACTCACGTGGGAGACCTGGAAGAAGCTCCTGGTTTTGGATCAGCTCAGCTCAGCTCTAGCCATTGTGGCCATTGGGAAATGAGCCAGTGGATAGATCTTTCTGTCTCTCTCTCTCCATAAATCTGATCTACCTTTCCAATAAAAATAAGCCTAAACATTAAAAAAAGAGAGGCCTTTACAATTGCTGGTGTGTGGAGAAAAGATTGGTATAGCATCTACAGAAGGCATTGATACAAGTGAGGAAACTGAGGCCTGCAGCAGCGAAGTTGCCTGCACAAGGTCACCTGAGCAGGTGACACAGACTCTGGCTTGCACCTGTGCCCTTCTCTCTCACACTGGTGGAGGACCACTGAGCATCTGCCCTGCGCCAGGCCCCGCCAAACACTCAGTGTGGGCCCCTTGGCAACCTTCTCCCAACATTACAAGCGCTGGGTGTGACCACCTCCGGCGTGCAGGTAGGGGAGGGACAAGGGGATTAAGAGGGAGAGTCCGTGGTCCTGGAAATCCACTCAAAGAGGCAACAGGTTAGTGCAGAAAACGATGGAGCCTTGAGACCTCTAGAAGAAAAGGCAGAAGCAAAAGGTGGAGGAGCTGGGAGGACTGACTTTCTAAAGAACAGTCAGTATAGGGCCCGGCAAGGTGGCGCGGTGGCGCAAGTGGTTAAGGTCCTTGCCTTGCAGGATCCCATATGGGCGCCGGTTCTATCCCCGCAGCCCCGCTTCCCTTCCAGCTCCCTGCCTGTGGCCTGGGAAAGCAGTCGAGGACAGCCCAAGGCTTTGGGAACCTGCACCCGCGTGGGAGACCCAGAAGAGGCTCCTGGCTTCGGATCGGCATAGCATCAGCCGTTGCGCTCACTTGGGGAGTGAATCATCGGACGGAAGATCTTCCTCTCTGTCTCTCCTCTCTGTATATCCGCCTTTCCAATAAAAAATAATAAAAATAAATCTTTAAAAAAAAAAAAGAACAGTCAGTATAGCTAGAACAGAATGAGTGCAGGAAAGAGGGTGGGAGGGGAGGCCAAAGGATAGGGTAAGCGGGGCTAGGGGTTGGGGTGAATAGGGAGTGGTGAGACCTGGAGGCATCACCTACTCAGATTTCCTGAAAAGAAAAAAAAAAGAAAAAAAAAAAAAAAACAGGCTTCTCTCCAGAGCCAGCGTTTTGCTTGGCTGTTAGATGCTCACGTCCCACCGGAGGGCTGGAGTTCAGTATTCCATTCTGCCTCCGGACTCTAGTTTCCCATCAGTGCAGATCCTGGGCAGGGAGGTGGGGGGAGCAGCAGGTGGTGACTCAAGTAATAAGATCCTTATCGGCACTTATCAGCCATGTAGGAGACCTCGATGGGACCCCCAAGCTTGGCCATTTGGGTAATGAATCTGCAGATGGGAGCTCATTCTTTCTGTCTCTGCCTCTTACATAAACTTAAAAAAAAAAAAAAATGTTTTAGGGCTGACTTGGCCGAGGGTGGAGATTCAACCTTAGGAGGGGAAAGGAGATGCTGGGAGGTCAGTGAGGGGGATGGGACAGGCCAGTCCTCAAGGAGGGAGACCAGGTCTTGGCCTGGGGCAGTGTGGTGTGGGGCAGGGATTGGTCTTCCCATCTGTTCAACAAGCACATGGGATGCGATATCCCCTAAGGAATTTTCAGCTTGGGAATTTGGTGGTTTGGTACACCAATGAGGAGCAGCCAGTTGCTGTTTTTCTGCTCCATCTTTGGGCTTTGCCCCTTGGATTCTGCATCAGAACACAGCCCAGCATCAGATGGGGTCTCCAGCCCATCGCCAGTACAGCCAGCCCCACTCTTGTCCCCACCTCCCAGGGACAGATGGGTGGAGAGCAAGAGGCAGCTGGGCCTGAAGCAGGCAGGGCCCCAGAGGAGAGAATTATCCGAGAGTTCACAACCCCTCTCTGCCTTCCAGATCCTGAGTTAAAAGCCCCAAATGCCGCAGCCCCAAGGGGGAAAGGGTTGAAGGGCGTCAAGAGATGGGCAAAGTAAGATCCCTTTCTGTCTCACAGCTGCCCGCCTGGCAAAGGAAAGCCCATGGTACCAAGAACACCTGTGCTGAGAGCTGTTAGGGCTGTGGCTCAAAACCGGTGGCCCTCGGGCCATGTCTGACTCACGGATGCATTTCCTTGGCCAAAAAAGTCCTTGAGAGAAATTAAAGCCCGAGTTTCAAAATCAAGACATTTTTCAGTCAAATCCAGATTTCTGCCTTCCCGTGAATCTTGACTGTGCTGATGGCCAATTCCCTTATTGCAATCTGCAGCAGGAGCGGAGTAGCAGCTGTCCTCATTATTATTTTAGTTTATTAATAGGTTAATACATTCACATGGTTCAGAAAAATTACACTAATGAAGTCTTCCATCTTTGTCTCCCTTCTGTCCACTGCTCACTGCAGCAAGCTATTATTTTCTTATGTAAACTTCCAAAATTTGTGTGTATAGAAGCACCTTCAACTAGAGATTATTCTCCCTGTCCCTCTTTTCTCCCTGCCTCACCCCCTGTTCTTTTTCCTGGACAGGCCTGTCTGGATCAGTGTAGATCTTACTGCCATGTGCCACTCAGCTGTCAGGAAATACTGTGACTTATTTAGCTGGTATTCTGATGGACCCTTGTGCCCTTCCCAATATTTGCTATGGTAAACAATCAATGGTTTCATACATAGCTTGCACAGGCACAAACATTACCACAGCCGCTAAAGGCAATTTTAGGATCTGATCCAAGTACAGGGTACAGGCGCTCTCAGCAGGATCTCGAAGCAAGACTAAGCCTGGAGCCATGGAGAGGGCTGTTCCTAAGAGGACCCTTCCCCACCAAAAAAAAAAAAAAAAAAAAAAAAACCCAAAAAACAAAACAAAACAAAAACCCTCAGGAGCTGCATCCTTACAGAAGCACCCCCAGATTTGCCTCTGCCACATGCCAAGTGTGGAACTTTTCTCTGGCCCTCAGCATCCCCCTCTGTAACAGGAGAGAGGCTTGGGGAACTGAGTGGAGGTCCCCAAGGGCTTGCTCCGTTCTGGCCAGCCAGGGTCACCTTCTCCCTCCCTGGAAGGTGCTTGGCTTAGTTCTATTTCATAGTCTTTGCATTCCCCGTCCTCATCTCCTGCCCGTCCCGAGCCACAGGAACACCATGTATTGATTCTAGTGGGAATTTCTGAACTGATGGCCGCTCAGAACACACCCACTCATGCCCTTCCAGCCAGAGGTCCTTCAAGAGTCCCTCCAAGAGGCAGGTGGCCCCCACACCTGACCCGCACATCAGATACCCCATCCAGTCCTTTCTCTAGGTCATTTCCTCCTCCAGTATCAGCTCTCTGAGTCTGCTACTTCCCAATCACCAGCTTTGTGATAGCAGTGTCCTGAGTCCTTGTAGCCACTTGAAAAATGGATACTTGGAGCAAAACATGGCAAACCCAAGAAGTTAGACCGGCTTAAGGATCTCCTAAGTTACCCCTCAACTGACTTAGTTACCAAGGTTGGAGAGGGTCATGAAGACTGTATCATAGGGTTGATCACTCACTCATTCATTCATTGATTCAATAACTTTTGTAGAGTACCTATCGAGGGCTAGGGACAGCAGAGGGCACGAGGAGGTTTGGTGGTGAAGAAAATACAGTCGTGAGTAGTTATCGGTAGGGATTCATTCTGAGAGGTGTGTTAAGTGATGTCTCACCGAGTCCCCTTACACAAATTTGGATGCTATAGCCCACCACACATACCTAGGTTCTCTGGTGCAAGCTACTGCTCTCAGCCTACAAACCTGGGTAGCAGGTTACCATCTGAACACTATAGGCAGTGATAAAACAATTCCAAGTATGTTTGTCTCTAAACACAGAAAGGTAAAGTAAGAAGGTCAGGTGACAGAAATGTTTCAGCTGCAGATACTTGCCATCTCATGGGATCATTGTCGCATATGTGATCTTTCACTAATCAAAGAATCGGGACGCAGGGTACAACTGCAGGTGGATTGTCCCAATCCCCATGGAGCTTCCCAGCAATTCCAAACAGGCAACCACTCAAAGGCCACTGTGTTGATGCTGAGTAGAAAAACACCAAGGCATTATGGAGGCTCACAACAGCGGACTGTAAGGGGCATTCTCTCTGAAGGCTGCAGAAGGCACGATCATGAGGGACACCCAGGAGCAAGGAGGTATCACCCCCAGGAATAATGACCATTTTTCATCCTCACCACAACTCCTGCAGGAAAGCACCTGCTATCTCTAATCTTAGCTTTCTCTAAAGTTGAGAGAAACTCAGTGATTTGTCCAAAGGGATGCGTGGATTTCAAAAGTGTACAGTCTCCAACATGAAAACCTAACTCCTCCTGCTAGTTCTGGTGGGGCTGCCTCCACTTGGGTAGGGCCCCTAGGTGGGAATCTAATTCTGCCAGGTCCCACTCCGGGGCAGCTGTCAGAGGGCAGAGGTCAAACACACACAGGACCTTGGCCACGACCAGGAGGATAACCTGGTGTACAGCTTCTCCCCTGCTTGCCAGCACCCAGCGCTCTGCACGCTCCAGGTTATAGTAGGGAAACACTCAGCCTAGTGTTGCAGTGGAGAAAGGAGCCAGAGATGCTGCTTTCTAACGCACATTGGGATTCGGAGCTTCCAGCCCAACTGACACACACACACTCCTGCTAATCTGAACATGTTGGTGGATAAGGGACTGTCGGTCTTGAATCCAGCCTGGAAAATTCCCTGAATCCTTAACTCTTTATCTCCCTCCCCCCCCCCGCCCCCGCCGCCCCAGCCCCCAACCCCTGTTTCCAGCTTTGGGCAACAGCTGCTACCCCCACCTCTGAAGCATTGCTGAGATCAAAACAGTCCCTGGGCACTCACAGGATGCCAGGCTGCCGGACAGCAGATGACTGCGTAAGGCCCAGGGCAGCTGTCTCCCTTCATGCTGCTTCACCTGCCTCTTCCTGCCCTCCTCTCCTCCTGAGAGGAGCAAGGTCTATTCTGGAGCCAGACAATGAGCTTGGATTTGGCTCCAGTACGAACTGCATGACTCGGAACAAATTCATTGCCTTCCCTGTGATTCGCTTCCATCAGTGAAATGGGAGAGGAAAGATGCAAAACATTCTCACACACCCAGAGAATAAAAGGAGTTAATAATTGTGCAGTGCTTAGACAAGAGGAAGTGCTCCGGAACGAGGGTATCCTAAATGTCCCGACACACCAATGGGAACAAAGGTCTGGGGACCAGAGGGCTGGGGGTGGGAGAGAAGGTGAGTGGAGCGCACAGCACCGCTCTAATCTCCCCTGATCTCTCCAACCCTGTGGTCCTTTCTGTACCCCACCTGCTGACTCTCTAAATCCTGGCACGGTCACACAGCTCCCCTGCAGAAATTCTGCAGCGGTTCCAGTTTGGCTGCTGGAGCAGAGCCGCCTTCCGGCCCTCCAGGATGCACCCCTCAGAGCTCTTCCCCGTCTTCCCACTCGCTCCCATCTGTGGTCCGCACTTCCTTGAAAGCGCACCCGCCCTCCGGGTGTGCGCCCTTGCCCTTTCTCGCCCACCAGGTGTTTGCTCCCTTCCTCTCCCCCTCCACGTTGTCCCTTCCTCTCCGAGGAGGTCCGTAGCCAGGAGCTAGCCGTCCCTGAGGGAGGAAAAGGCGGCAACTCTCAGCAGGGCATTTTTCTCTGCTTCCAAACGAAAACAATAAGGAGAGGGACCACCCAAGATCACCGAGGGGGTGGCACCGCGCCAAACATCGGGGTCACCAGGAAAGGTGCGTTCTCCATGCACGACTGTCACTGGCTTGATAAGAGTGTCAGTCCAGGCAGCCATGCTCCTAGCCCCTCATTTCCAAGACCCTGACCCCTCCTACCCCTGAATACCTCAGGCCAAGGGAGATCAAAGGAAGAGAGAGTACGGGAGGAGCCCGAACAAGAAGAAAGGAAGTGGAGTCTGGGCAGGGTGGCGGGGCAGGGGGAGGTAGGACACGCAAAGCCAGAGGCCGGGGCCCCACCTCCCAAAGAAGGACAGAGGTGACCGGGGTGCGCTCTCCCCTCCGGGGGGCTGCTCCCATCCGGCAGCAGCAGCGCGCGCGCGGGGCGGGTGCGAGTGGCGCGGCGCCGGGAGGGATGAATAATTAAAGGAGAGGGAGGAGGAGAAGGGGAAGGAGGCGGCGGCGAGGAGGGAGGAGAGGAGGCGGGAGCCGCCCGCGCAGGGTCCTCCCCGCCGCGCACCGCACTCCCTCCGCCGCCCGGAAGTCGCTCCCCGCCGCCTGCTCCGCCAACATGGCCGCGAAGTCGGATGGCGCGGCGGCCGCGGCCGGCCCGGGGCCGGAGGGGGCGGCCGGCGGGGCCCGCGGCGGGGCGGGCGGGCGCGGGGAAGCAGCCGCGGTGACAGGAGGCGCCGGGGCTGGGGCTTCAGGCCCGCGCTACGAGCTGCGGGACTGCTGCTGGGTGCTGTGCGCGTTGCTCGTGTTCTTCTCCGACGGCGCCACGGACCTGTGGCTGGCGGCCTCCTACTACCTGCAGGGTCAGCACACCTACTTCGGCCTCACCCTGCTGTTCGTGCTGCTGCCCTCGCTGGTCGTGCAGCTGCTCAGCTTCCGCTGGTTCGTCTACGACTACACCGAGCCCGCGGGGGCCCCGGGACCCGCCATCAGCACCAAGGACAGCGCCACCGCCGCTGCCTTCAGGACCAAAGAAGGCAGCCCCGAACTGGGCCCCGGGTCCGCGCCTTCCCCGGCCGGCACCTACCGCCGCCGCTGCTGCCGCCTCTGCGTCTGGCTGCTGCAGACCCTCGTCCACCTCCTGCAGCTTGGCCAGGTCTGGAGGTAGGAAAAGAGCAGGTGCAGGGGCTGAGTTGGGGGCGGGTCGCGAAGGGACTGCCGCCTCCCCAGTCCTGCTCTGACCTTTCCAGTCTCCTGTCCCGATCCCTCACGCCGCCCCCTTCTTCTCCCCTCCAGTCATTGTAACTGATTTCTTCTCACTCAGCTCCTCCCTCACCTCTACCCCTAAACCTTGACCGTTTGCTCTTAAGAGAGGAGGTAATGGGATCAGACGGGACAGAAAGAGACCTGAGGGTGGTAGGAGAGGAGGAACCGGAGCCCTGGCTGGCTCCTGCCCTAGTGCTGAGCTCTCAGAAGACTTTACTTGCTCTCAGACACTCTCTGTTTGCAATCACAGCCCTGTCCCCAACCTCCCAGGGGAGTCAGCATTTGAGGCAACCAAATGAATATCCCGCCTAAACTTTTTGGAAACATGTATTTTAGAGTGAGTTGAAAGCACTGGTTCCCGTGTCCTAAGGACTCCCCCGGTTCCCTCTCCCTCTGACAGGGGCCAAAGGAATTTGGAGTCTTGAAACTGAGGTTCAAGGGCTGCCAGCTTCCCTTTAATCCTAGGATAGCAAGGCAAAAACTGAGGCTTTGTTCAAGCTGCCAGGAGGAGGCTGGGTACCTGCTGTGCTGTGTTCAGAAGGGCAATTCTGAACTCGGGACTGCGCCCGCCCGTGAATGTAGTACCGTGGGCTCTATCCTGCAGTGACAAAAGGGACTTAGTGTGTGCTCTTAGCCGGGCACACTCCTCCTCTGTTGGAGCCCCAGTTTCCTCACCTATGAAAGGAGGGAGCATTTCTTTGCATTCTGTTGGTTTACCATCATGTTTCCCTAAGCTGTTGGGACAGTGAGGTGAAAGGTCTGGGCACGGGTTCTGAGATGGTCATCTCTTTCTGAGATGTAATGAGTTATTATGACAATCCTGACCGAGATGGGGAAAGGAGCCCCTTGCGAGATGCCCAGGGAGACTGCTGCTGTTACATTTGTCCTGCTACTTGTTAACACATTTTGCTTAACTCAGAGGATTCCATTCTGGGCTGAGGGTTGGAAACAGAACTCCCAGGGTTTGTCCCACCTGCTGCCTTGCTGTGTCACGTGAGCTGTGTTCGGTTCTCCCTCTGCCTTGGTTTCCCCATCGATGCCTGCCAAGAGGATGTGTTTGTCCTGGAGAGGGGTTCGGGGGAATGGGGTGGAGTTCTAGCTCCACAAGACATTGTTATTATTATTATTAGTTTGACACACAGAAATTTTCATGTCTACATCCAGGAACTAATCTGCATTTATCATTCTGTGCCCGAGTGAACAGATGGTAGGAGGTATTTTTAGATTCTGAAATGGTAACTTCCTATTCTTGGTAGCCAAAGCAACATTCCCCTTTCCCTTCAACCTCAAGTGGGCCAGCTGCCCCTTGACTCACCGGTTACCTGCCTCCCCCATTCATAATCCACTTGCAAAAAAAAAATATGAAGAGTTCTCTTGTTTCTTAGACATAAACTGAGTTTCCTTCAAACTGGAAAAAAAAAGAAAAAGAGGCCAAGGGTCAGGGATGGAGGGCCCAAGAAGGTGGCTGGGAATGGCTGAGGGACTGCTGAGCGGGTATTTTCTTAGAAGAGCCATTTCCACTCTTCCGGAATTGTAAAGTGGGGCAACTGGGATGAGACAGTTTTTGCAAGGATAGCAATCAACCGACCATGGAGTTGAGTTTGGCCTTACGGAAGTGTTTTGTGTGGTTTAAATAGTACTTTTTTCAAACCCAGAGTCCAGCAAACATTCGACTCCAGCAGTTTGAGGGCCAAAACAATTGAAAGGCAGGTGTTGACTTCAGATTCTTCAGCTCCAGGGTCTCTAAGTTACGGTTCTGAAGTAATTATTTTCTTAAACACCCACTTTGTACTAAACTTTTTCACCAGCCTTATCTCCTGAATTCCCTTAATGTTGTCTCCCCATTTGGCTGGCATTATAATAATTCCTCCTTGACAGAGGAAGGGATGGGGACCACAAGAGGGGCCTTCTTGGCGCAAGGTCACACAGTTAGGGTCTGGAAGAGCTGGGCCTGAGGACTCTGCCTTCATAGCTCAAGCTCAGTGGATCCGCCTTGCCATGCCACTCTGCCACTAACATGTCCCCCAACCTTGAAGAATGATGAGTCTGAGAGCCTGAGATTCAAGGATGACTTCCGTGGCTTCTGCTGTGCTGAGATAACACTGTGTGAGGAAGGGAGGGCACTGAGTTTTGTGGGGAAGGATGAAAAGCAGTGTGTGGGGGGCCATGAGGAATGGCCGGTGAGTGCCTATTTCTTCAGCTTGGTTCATAACCAGCTTGCTAGGCAACCCAGGACTAGGCTCATTTTCTGTGTGTGTGCAGTGGGAGGATGGAATTTGATGACCTTGCTGAGGGGTGGGAAGAGCTCTGGTGCCCCACAATTCTGGCATGGTATTGGGTCCCTGTCTGCTGCCTGTATTGCACTAAAATGATCCAGTTGGCTTTGGGGGCCCCCACTCTGTCAAGGCCGCGGCCTTTCTGCCTCCATCTACTCTAAAGCCCCTACACTCCTGAGAAGTCCTGAACCGGGAGAATGGCCTGCTCAGTGCTTTGTTTCCCTCAAGAACTCTGAGCACTGGGGCACTGCAGAGAGCTACCAAGGGCCTGTGGCCAGTGGTGGAGTCTCTCTCCGAGTTCAATTCTGTGATCTGCTAGAAAACATGACGTAGACATGGTCATTGGAAGTGAGACAGACATAAGAGAAAGTCTCAATTCACCGAGCTGAGATGCTGACTGTGAATTTGACACCTGTTCCCCCCGAGAGCCCTGGATTCCAACACAGCCAAGGGTCTGCTCAGGTGGGAGGAAGCAGAGAGGAGGTAGAGGCCCTTGGGGCTGACATTCCCAGGAGCTGAGCAGTGTTGGCACCACATGGTTGTTCACCCCATGCAAGTTTCCTGCAGTTGCTCTAAGTGGCAGCCCCAGGGTGATGAGGGAAATTCTTAGGCTTGCACAATGCTGAGTCACAAGCTGAGGTGCACTGGGGAGCCAGGAAGGAAACACGCAGTGCAGAACGCGGGATGAAAGGTCAGGATGGGCCAAGCTGTGTCCTAGACAAGAGGAAGCCATTGCCTGCTTCCCCTTGGGCTGCTGGGAGAAGTCCCAGAGCCAGTATTGGCAAATTTTGACTTCTCAAGAGAGATGGGAGGCTGGGAGTTTTGGGGTGAAATGCTCCCAATTTGTGATGTTTTTTTAACAGTAGAATCAAGGATGGAAACACATCCGAGGGACTGTCTCCTGTGTGCCCTCTGCTGTAGCTCTGCACCGTTGATGATGTCCTTTTACGCAAAGGGGCTTATTATTTCATAGCTAACAGGAGGCCCTGCGGAAGGGGAAGGCATGAAGGGATTTCAGGGATCTGTGTACTAGCAGTGCCTCAAATGTCCTGCGTGAGGGGGTCCAGACTTAGGGTCTCACTTCCCCTGGTGGTGGTTGATTCACCTGTTGATCAGATACAGAGATCAAGTAAGTTGCCCAGAGTTGCTGTGGAGGAAGTGAAATGAGCTGCACGCCCAGCTCTGTCCCTGGCTCTGGCAGAGGATCCCAGGGCCAAGAGGCTATGTAGAAGGGCTGGCGCTGTGGCATAGCAAGTATAGCCTCTGTCTGTTGTGCCTATGTTCCATATAGGTGCCGATTCAAGTCCGACTGCTCCATTTCTGATCTAGTTCCCTGCTCATGTGCCTGGGAAGGCAGCGGAGGATTGCTCAAGTGCTCCGGGAAGCTCCTCGCTTTGGACTGGCTAAACTCTAGAAACTAGCCGCTGGCATTGACTTAGGGTGTTAATCAGCGAATGAAAGATCTCTTTCCATCTTCCCCCTCCCCCAACCCCACCTCTTTGTAACTGTGCCTTTCAAGTAAATAAATAAATCTTCTTAAAAGGCTAGGCAGAGACAGACAGAACCCCAGGAGACAAGACAGGGCCTTTGGTGGAGCACAGAGCTGGCTTTGCTTGGACATCAGCAGGTATCTTCACCCCTCTGCCTCCTCAACCCCCTGAGCTGTTAAGCTACTGACAGCTGTTAAGCCAATTAAAGTCCTCCCTGCATCTCCTCAGACCCTGTGGGCAGCGGAGCACTAAGCCATGAATCCTGCGCTCCCTAATCTTGGACTCACTGGGCACTAGCTTTGCCTGGGCAAGCGTGGACTGCTAAGCCAATTAGAGAGAGCTGATCTGGTACGGGATTCCTCCCAAGGCTGTCAGGATATGTGGATCCCCCAAATGGGGAGGAAGACCACTGGATTTTGGGAGGTCCTCTCTCTGATTCCCCTCCCAAATTTGTGTAGACTGCAGCGTGGCTTCCTCTGTGCTTCGGAGAGGCACAGAACCTGCCAGGCATGCAGCTCATGCTCTGGTCTCGCCTCCTGGAAGAAGCTGTGCTTCTTCTGTGTATATGTTCTTGGCATATACATGCTCTGTTCAGAGCCTGTTACTGCTTCTTTGCTGTGACCTTGCTGGGCCACATCATCTCTCACCCCTTAGAGACCAGGGTCTGTTGTTTCAAATGGAGTGGTGTCCACCAAGGGTTGCACCAAGAGCTGGTCCTGTCGTTAAGTGCTCCTGAACTGTTGGCAATGATTAGCACCACCAGCCCGGGCTTTGTTCCCTGTGGAACAAAGGTTTGCTCACAGAGCATGGGCCCAGTGACAGGCAGCCATTCATTTCATCTGCAGTCTTTAAGTTGATATTTATGGAGCACCTGCTGTATACCAGACATTCTTCCAAATACTAGAGAGAGAGCGGTGAGCAAGACAAAATCCTTGCTTTCTTGGCACTCAGCAGCCTAGTGGGGAGACCAGCAAGCAGAGTATCTTCAGTGTACAGTGTAATAGGCCAGATGGTGGTCAGTGCACTGAGGACAAAAGAAGGAGGGCAGGAGACTAGGGTGGGGGAGGTAGTGCTGCAGCATGCCAGGAGGAGATATGGTGCTGTGGTAAGGGGGTCAAGGCAGGAAGGGATGTGTGGGCAAGGGGCTGATGGACCCAGGTGAGGGGGAGCCACATGCAGGTCTTACCAAGGGTGTGGCAAGCAAAGGAAAGGAGGAAATCAAGAAAACCAAGTGGCAGAAGCAGAGAGGGTGAGGGTAGGGGGTGATGGCTGGCGAGTTGGCAGGGGCCACGTCATGCCAGGCCTCAAAGGAGGAGAAACTGGAAGCCCAGGAGACGCTGACCGGGAGAGGCACAAGGTCTTCACTTATGTTAATGACTTTGCCCCTGCCTGTGGGATGGAGGTAGACCAGTAGGAGGCCAGAGCCCACACACATGGTCCCTGTGGAAGTACAGGTGCAGTGTGGGGCAGGGTCTGCCTCGGGCCATGATAAGGGACCCCTTTTCCTTCTCTGGCTTTCAGTTACCCCTCTGGCCCCCAAGGAGTGGTGGTTCAGGAAACCACTCTCTCAGACCGACTATCCTGATGTCTGCCACTCTGTGTGATTTGGAGCAGGTGGTGGAGCTTGCCTGTACCTTCGTTTTTCTCCCCTGCAAACTGGGCATTCACACATTCCTACCTATTTTGTGTGACTTGGAGGAGAGTACATTGAGAGACAAATGCTTGGTTTGAGCCCAGGGGCCCAGGGGCAGAGGAAGTGCAAACCACCTCACCCTCCTATCACCATTGGTAGCCGAGTCTTTTCTGGCATATGGGTTACATGTCTGAGAGTTGGTCCCCAGCTGCAACATGAACCTTGTGACCATCCGCAGAGGCCATGTCTGCTGTGACTGCCTCACCCCCATCTCCTGGGAGCCCCCTCTGCGGCTGCTGTCCACCCCCCACCCACCTCCTCTGCCTGTCCAGCCGGCTGCGGCCAGCCATTAGCGCTCCTCCTAACAGACTTGGAGGCGGCAGTTGGGCCCAGAGTCCTCTGTTTGATCTATAAAGACCACACAGGAGAAGCCCTGGGGAGCCAGGAAGGGGAGGGCTGCCAGGAAATGGCTTTGAACCCCCAGCAGCTGGGGTGAAGGTCCCAAGAGAAGGCCGTTGGGATTCACTCCGGTCTTTCCATTCACCACTGGCCACAGGGTCTTTGTTTGCACATCCAGATTCTGCCCCCAGGGAAATCTTCTCAGCCTCCACTGTGGACCCTACTCTGCCCTCCTCCACCTGGCCACGCTATCCTAGAGGCCAGGAGCAGCCCTGGGTCCCCTCAGCCCGTGGAGCTTTAGGCTGATACCTGCGTTCCCCTCCGACTCCCCAACTCATGAAATTCTGCCCATCCTTTAACGCCAAGCTCAAGTGCCACCCCTTCTGAGCAAACCCACACCATCCTCTGCCCCTGTGACCCCACCTCCCACTCCCTCAGCCAGGCAAAAGTCATTTTCCGTCTAAAATAAAAACTTGCTGGGCTGCTTCGTCTGCTTGTGGAAAACCAGCTCTTGTTGTAATTGAAGCAGAAAGGGCATCAAGACAGCTCCTCTTGGCTCCTGGCCTCTTGGGGTACAGCGGTGTGGGTGGGAGACGATCTCTGCTTACCAGTTAGACTTTTATGCATTGCTTGAAGATGTGACTGCTGGTTTTGAATTAGCCAAGAAACATGTGTAGTTCCCCTGTTTGTTACAAAGTATTGTAGCAAGTACTGCTTCCACTTGTTGCCATGTCAGGTGGGAGGGCAGTAATAAAGAGCTGTGTGGCCTTAGGCAAGGCACTTACCCTCTCTGGGCCTTGGCTCAGTTGGATAAGAGCAGTTTCTATGCAAACGACCTTTGGAAAAGTGCAGTGAATTGACATACAGAAGGTGTCTTGCGTGGCACTCTGCACACAGCGGTGCTGTTTGTGTCGGCCCTGCTTTACAGACGTGCAAACTGAAGCATGGAAAGAATTAGCCTCCCCTCAGCCCTGCTGGTTCAGTAACACGGTAGGGTGGGAGAGGGGCCTCAGGACCCAAACTCTCAGTAGCCATTACCCACTGGTCTCCCATCGAGGACAGAGGCTTATTCTGCAGCCCCAGAGGTAGTATGGGGACAGGTGACAATGCCAGGTTAAAGGGAGGCAGAGTCCTTGGAAGAGAAGGTGACCCTGTCAATCAGATGGCCCAGAAGTTTCCCCAGGGGTGGGTTGGGGGGTGAACTCAGCCTCACCACAGGTGTGCAGATGCAGGTGGCCGACTGGGGCAGGGACAGCGGAACAGGGCCACCTGTCTCAGCCAGGAACAGGCCAGACGATCTTCAAACCTACTGGGTTCAAGGACCCAGGGCTCTGACATGCTCACTCCATGGCCATCAGACCGCTTTGGGCGAACCCAGCCCTGGAGACATCAGTTTGGCCAACACAGCACACATATTTCTTTCTACTTTATTATTATTATTTATTTTAAAGACAATGACAAAAAGAGAGAGAAAAAGAGCATTTCTATCCACTGTTTCACTCCCCAAATAAACACAATAGCCAAGGAGGGTCAAGCTGAGCTGGGAGCCTAAAACTCTGTCTGTGTCTTCCATGTGGGTGCAAAAGGCCCAAGCACCTGGGCCATCTTCCGCTGCTTTTCCCAGGGGCCTTAGCAGGGAGTTGGGTGGGAAGTGGAGCAGATAGCACCTGAACCAGGACCTGAGTGGGATGCTGGCATCCCAAGTGATGGCTTAACTCGCTCCACCAGCTAGCCGTGCTCCTACTTTGGAGTGAAATTTGGTGTTACAGAGAATGTTAACTGGATCCTGTACAAAGCAGTGAGAGCGGGACAGTGAACTCCTGTGCTGCTCTCTGGGAAAGACTGTACTCCAGCAACCTTGCTCTGGGTGAGGGTAGCACCAGCGGGTGGAACTGACTGCGGCCATGGCAACAGCCCCTCCCTCCCCCCCCCCATGGCTGCTCAGCGCCTGGAATGCAGCTACTGTGACTAAGCAGCTGAATTTTTTATTGTATTACTTTTTAATTAAATTTAATTTTTTTTAAAAAAAGTATTCATTTGAAAAGCAGAGACAAACAGACCAGATCACTCACGTGCTGGCCTACTCCTCAGAGGCCCACAAAAGTCAGGTTGGGCCAGGCCGAAGCCAGGAGGCAGGAGCTCACTCCAGGTCTCCCACGTGGGTGGCAGGGGCCCAGGGACTTGAGCCATCACTGTGGCCTCCCAGCGTCTGCATGGGTGCGGAGCTGGGACCAGGAGCACTCTGGCACCCAGGCACTCTGCCAAGGGCTTGACAGCCAAGCCAAACGCTTTCCACACTCGCCTGAGCCGACCCAAGTGATAAGTGTTCGAGTCCCCACTCACTTCCTGCCCTGAAGTGCGTCTCGGTGTGTGGGACACCTGTGAGTGCTTCTGTGCATCTCCAAAAAGCTACTTGGGAAGCCAGAGCTAAGACATGTGCCGTCCCACTGCAGAAGGAGCAGCACTCCCTCGGGAAGGTGTGCTAGGTTTGCTTCCATGACAGTTCCAGGGTGCGAGTTCCCTGCTGCCTTCCTTGTTCACTTCTTTTACTCTTTTCTCCTTTTCTTCTGACATAAAGCCCCGAATGTCTGGCTCGTCTTGGCAAAGGTCGCTCCAGCCGCACTGGGCTGGCATTGCCTTCAGGGGTGGAATGTAGCTGGGGGCACCCTTAAGGCTCCCCAGAGTCCCTTCCAATGAGGCCCGCCTGGCCGCCCTGAGCACTGGTATTGGGGACCCTGGCTGTGCTGTGTGGATGCCCATAGCCCAGGGATGGGTGGAGGGGCTGGTTTCTGTCCGCAGTGTCCCCAGGAGGCAGCTGCATCCTCTGCCAACCCCCCGCCTCCCCAGCTCTACACGGGGAACACACAGCCTTGAGATGGAAGATGGAATCCTGGGGTTTGCTCTCTACTTGGCACCCATTTACCAGCCCATTTCACAAATGGGAAAACTGAGGTCCAGAGAGGGATGGCAACTGGATGCCCTCATCCCTGGACTGGGAGGCGGGGAGGTGGCAGGGCTGTGAGATGCCAGAACCCAGAAGCCATGGCTCTACTGGATAAGGGCAGAAAGCAGCCCTGGCTGGGAGCTGATGGGAGTGCTGGGCTGGGATGGAAAGAGGTCTTGGCTTAAAATTAGTAGCTAGAAAAGGTTTGGCCCAAGCCCCCAAGCCCAGCTAAAAAGAAAAGGAAAAAAAAAAGAGCGAGTGAGAGAGAGAGAGAGAGAGAGAGAGAGAGAGACGCTGTGACTCCGCAGGGGGCTGCCGCGGAGGAGGGAGGTGGCTTAGCTCCCAGTGCCACATGAGATAGAGCCAAATGTGTAAACTCGCGCTCTTTCCTGACATTTATGACTCATTCAGCTGCCAACTCCAGGGAAGGTCCTTTAAAAAAATCGATTTATTTATTTGAAAGGTAGAGTTAAGGAGAGAGGAAAAGGGAGGGAGAGATAAACCTGCTGGGCCAGGCTAAAGCCAGGAGCCAGGAGCTCCATCTGGGTCTCCCACGTGGAAGCAGGAGCCCAAGGGCTTGGGCTATCCTCTGCTGCTTTCCCAGGCCACAAGCAGGGAGCTGGAGTAGAAGCAGAGCAGCCGAGACTCGGCCCAGTGATTACAGGGGATGCCGGCAGAGGCTTAACCCAGCTCCTGCACAGGTCCCAAGAGGGTCCTTTTCTTGTGTTCTTGCTGGAGTACTTGGCCTTGAGGGATAGCTGGGGGGGGGGGCACCCTGCAGGGGTGGAGTCACTGTGACCTAGGGTCCCTTGTGTTGAAGAAACCCCCGCTTCTGGACCCAGTCCCACAGCCTGCACCCCGTGGTGAGACGTAGCCTTGTAACTTGGCCTCTCCTGGGCTCCCATCATCTGTGAAATGTTTGGGTGGCCATCTGCTCTACTAGAACCATCCTGACCTCTCACCCGGAAACCCTGTCTCTTATTGTCCCCCTGCCTAGACCACACACTCTGCACCCCGCCACCTCGCCAACCATGAAGTGCTCCCTCTAGCATGCACAAGTGTTGGCCACACCCATTTCCCCCACCCCTGCCTCTGTGTGAGACCCTCCTAGGTTCTCCATCATGACCCACCAAGGCCCACCTCATCTCTCTGAACTGCAGCCATCCTGGTTGCTTTCTGGAGCCCTT
Organism: Ochotona curzoniae; assembly: GCF_017591425.1. Classification (NCBI taxonomy): domain Eukaryota; kingdom Metazoa; phylum Chordata; class Mammalia; order Lagomorpha; family Ochotonidae; genus Ochotona; species Ochotona curzoniae. The sequence goes on along the minus strand of NW_024465894.1, from coordinate 15,798,014 downwards.
CCTGAGGGCATCTGGGAAGGCTGCTTGGAGGAGGTGTCCCTGTGTTGAAATGGGAAGAAAGGGTGTTTTGCTGGGCATTTGTGAAGGAGGACCTTTTCCCAGGTGCTCTTGGCTGGAAAGAGCTTGGCGGGCTTGGAAGGCACCAGGCAGGCAGTGGACAGCATGCTTGGGAGGCTGGATCACCCTGTGTCCAAGGTCACCAGAGGGTTGGTGGTACAAGCCATTGCTATCCTCCCTCACTGACCCCTGCATCTCCCCACCAGGCCTCCAGAGCAGCACAGGGCATGGCTGCTGGGGGCTGGCAGGAGGTTGCAGGACCTAGCTCCGTAGGGTGCGACTGCTGGGAGCTGCTGGGGTTTGCAGGGCCCAGCTCTGCTGCAAAGCAGAGAGCTGCTAGCCAGGCAGCTGTTCCTGGATGGAGTCGGGAGGCGCGGGGGAGCACTTGGCCCAGAGCTGTGAGGGGGAGTGGGGAGAGGCGAGAAAACTCGGAAGCGCTGAGCCTGACAGATGGAGGAGACGAGGACGTGAGAGACACAGACAGACAGAGACCCAGAGTCAGGGAGAGGAGGAGCAGGCACCTTGCAAGTGAGCAGCAGGTGGGCACAGCCGAGGACCCGAAGCACCCAAGCAGCAGAGCCAGGGGCCCTGGGAACAGACAAGAGGCAGGTGGAAAGGCCAGGGCCTGTATGACCAACTGGTTGACCAGAAGTACCAGAGGGATGGATAGGTAACTGAACCTGCATTCAAGGGACAGACATAGTGACCAGGGTCTGATGGCTCCCGACTCAGGCACGGGTTGGAATGGATACTGCCATCTAGGCCAGAAGTCCTGACCCAGGACCTGTGGAGCTGGTCCTCATCCTTTGCTGCTCCTGTTGTCCACCTGAAAGGAGCCTTGGACCCCCAAAGGGTGCTGGGGAGCCAGAGGCAGCTGGGCCTGGGGCAGAGGGAGCAAGCTACCAGGTGTCTCAGATACTACTGTTCACTCATGGCAACAGGGCCCGGCAAGACAGAAACCCAGGCTGCCACTCCATCCACAACCATGTCCCCTTTCCTGCTTTCCCAGTTTTGAAAAGTCAGGCAGAGTGTAGCATCATGCAAGGCCAGGAGGGAGACACACACATTCATTTGCTCATTCTATAATTATCTTAAAATTGTCTACCACACAAGCTGGCACTGGGGACTCAGGGGTGGCCAACGTGGGCAAGGGTCTGGGGTGAGAGTACCCTCATGGAGCCGCACGGTAGGCCAGAAAATGAACGTGTAAAGAAATGAATAAGGTCTTGTCATAGTACATGCCAAGAAGATAAAATCGGAGGACACTCGGTGAGATGGTGAGGGTAGAGGTGCCAACAGAGGCCTCTCCAAGGGCACAGGGGAGCTACCAAGGGTCCATTACAGCAGGACCCAGGCAGGGGTGTTGCCAGAAGGGCAGCTTGCCAGTGCAAAGGCCCCATGACAGGAAGAAGTCCGGTTGTGTGCAAATGGGACAGAAGTTTGAGATGGGAGAGGAAAAGGGCAGGGCCTAAGGGCTGGAGAGTCTGCAAGCCAGAAGAGATGCTAGGATTCAGTTCCAGAGGAATGGGGACCCTCGGAAGGCTTGCTAGGGTGAATGACGCCATCTGCCAGTTTTTAAAACATCCTGCAGGGTTTCTCTACTGAGAAAGGGGGACAGGAGGAAGGGCGGAGTAGGGGGCGGAGGGGTTGGGATGCTCACGGGGCAGCTCAATGTGGCCATCCAGGCAGGAGAGCACTGTGGCAGCAGACAGGTGGGCCGAGCAGGAATGCATTCTGGGAAAGAGCAGGTGCACGCCTGGTCCTCACATCCACGTTCCCTTTCCTGACTCGGGCCTGCTGTGTGATGGTTCCCTTTCATGGTGAAAATCAACTTCCTTTCCATAGAGGGGGAGGCAGGGCAGGCTTCCTGGAGAAGGTTTAGTTTTCAGGAAAGATGCTTGATGATTGGGAGGAGCCAGAAGCCTCCACTCAGTGTGTGCGCTCCTCCCTCTAGGCGCACTGCCCTCTACAGTTTATAAATTATTTCCAAATCCACCACAGCCACACAGCTAGGGCGGAGCAAGGGCGCACACACCACACCTCCTTTCTGATCTTGCCCCCAGCAGCTGTGAGGCCACCAGCATGGTAAGCTATTTTAAAGAAGGAAAAAGTAAGGGCAGAGAAATGAGGCCTTGTGTCCTGGGTGGGACTGTTGGACAGGCTCCATGGGCTCCACCTCGATGGAGCATATGAAAACACAACCACATCAGACAGCAAATATCAATTACATAATCCAATCAACTCCAGATCGCAGCTGACTGGCCAACATCATGTTCTGGTTTGCAGGCATTTAATTAAATCCGTATTCATTATGATCCTGCAGCTTTCTGCCATGTGTCACAGTAGATAGGTTTTGGTTTGGTTTGGTTTAGCTTTTCTCAGGTCCCAAACATTCTAATCCTAGACCTTTGGCGAGGATCACTGAGCCCTGGTTTTGATCCCGTTGCCCAAAGAGGCAGAGTGAGGTGGCATGCAGGCCTGGAACCTCACCCTCCCGCCCCAGTTGTGCACTGTAGGCTCTCCCTTCTCCCCACCTGGCACCCAGAGGCCTCCGAAATCCCTGGATGTGGGCTGCCCTTTGTCTGCCATGAGTTGGGCCCTGGCAGAGGCACGGACAGGAGTGGGCGGGGAGGTGGGCAGGCAGGCTGTCAGATAGTGATGGATGCTGGCTGGAAGCCGGGGGCCTCCCTCACGCTGACCCAGGCCCGGAAACAGATGGTCTTCCAGTCCAACAGTCACTTCCCGGGTGTCACCCCACCTCCCTGGGCTCCTTCACATGGGCCAGCTGGCCTCCACTTCCTCTTCAAAGCCGGAGGTGTGGGCAGTGTGGGCAGCTGGCTGGTTTGGTCTTTCCCCCACCCCGATCTTGGCCACCTCAGGCCTGCTCTCTTTTCCACCTTGGTCCCCAGCCTGGTTTCCTGCCCCTGGCTCAGCCCAGTCGTCACAGGCCTGGAGCAAATCCTAGTCTTTCCTGGCGTTCCTCCAAGCTGGCCCCCAGCACAAGCTTCCTGGCTGATCCCATCATTCCTGCTTCTGGGATGTAGCTCACGTTCGGAATCAAACCTGAGTTCTCTTGCCTGGAACGCGATGCCCTTCCCAGTTCTGGTCTACTTTTACCCTGCCCATGAAAACCCCCCTGTCCAGACCCAGTGAGCCAGGACCACCCCGTCCCAGGCTACTTTCTCCCACATCTCTGAGCCTTGACATCCTTTTCCACCTGGTGTGCCCTTCTACCTCTTGTATACCCTTAAACGCTAACCCACACTTTAAAATGCTTCTTCTTCCAAGATGTACTCCCTGACCCCTTTGCCAGAGAGAGCCACACGACAGTTAAGACCAGGATCCCCCTTTAGGGGAGCTCTGGATATCCATGGGCCCCAACTTCCTGTCTTGGGCTGCTGACACTTGGTGCCTGCAACTAGTCCCAAACTGGGTCCCAGAAGTGCCAGCTTACCACATCTGGAAGTGGGCCTCTAAGTTCTGGGCTCCCCCACCTCAGAATGATTTCTCCTTTCTCTCACCCTTGGTGACTAAGGGGAGCCCAGGCTGTCCCCAGGGGCACGATCTGTAGCTACAAAAGTCAGGGGTGGAGATGCATGACCAGCAAGAGGGGCCAGGCCTCGTGTGAGCACTGATGCATGGGCGCTGCACCTTGCAGTATGCAAAAAGTCTTCTCGTGTGCTGGGCCATCATGGGAGGGGATGCTCTAGGGCGCTGAGCCAGTCTGGCTCAAAATCATCACTTTTTTAGAAACACAACCAGGAGTTGAACCTGGGACATTAGAGGAAAGCAGAGAGACTCCTTAGAAAAAAGCCAGGGTCATCCAGAGAGGGTGAGCAGAGCAGGTGCAGAAGAGCAGGGGTGAGGGAGGGCGCTGAGTGCTCTGGAGCAGGCAGCTCCCTGAGCTGGCATGGGACAGGGGCAGCAACGGCAGCGGAGTCCTGGCCCAGGGCTTGAGCCTCCAAGCAGCTCTGAGGTCGGGTGCTCAGAGGTGAGCTCAGGGGCCAGGAAGCGGCTAGTGACAGCAGAACGGGGCGTTGGGGAGGCTGGCACCAGGTATCGTCCCCCAAAAAACTCTGTAAGGCTGCCAGTTAGGGGAAGGTTGTGGGCCCTGAGGGTGGCTGCCTGGGTTTGAAGCCCAGCTCCCCTACTTCCTGGCTGTGTGACCTTGGACTAATGATATACCTCTCTGGGCCTCTCAGTTTGCTTCCCTGTGAAATAGGGATGGTGTGGTCTAGGGAATTAAAGCAAAGAAAACAGGTCACGCAAGAACAGTCATAAGGGCTTCCGTTATGCCAGTGCCTGGAACAGAAGTGCTTTCCAAAGGAGCCAGAGGGTGGGAGGTCCCTTCCATTGGCCCCCTCGGCAGCTAGGGGTGAGACGCTCTGGTAGGGTGAGAAGCTGAGCCCTGCACGCTGGGAGTTTGAGCACTGCTGCCCGCCCTGCCCTCCTTCCTGCAGGTACCTGCGCACACTCTACCTGGGGCTGCAAAGCCGCTGGCGCGGGGAGCAGCTCCGGCGCCACTTCTACTGGCAGATGCTGTTTGAGAGCGCAGACGTGAGCATGCTACGCCTGCTGGAGACCTTCCTGCGCAGCGCCCCACAGCTTGTGCTGCAGCTCATCCTGCTGCTGCAGCGTGACCACGAGCCCAACCTGCTGCCTGGTAAGCCTGCCTTCCACCCACACAGGGCCCTTCCTCCCCCACTGCCCATCCGGCCCCCTGGGGGTGCTCCCACTCTCACTGCACCGAGTGAACAGGCTCAGCCCTGGGGGAAGCTCCCTGCCCTCTGCAATCCCCAAACCTTCCACTGGGCACCTCCTGGAGCCCCCTCTGCCCCACAGTCCCAGTCAATTTCACTGGGGACCCCTTCCAGACCTAGTCCTTGGCTCTGTCCCTTGTTCCCCGCAAGGCCAAGCCCTTGGGCTCACAGAGAAGCCGCCTGCTGCAGTGCCCTGCTGATCCCACCCAGGTTCACCCTGTCCACAGCCTCGGCCTCTTCAGGCCCCTGCGAATTCCTGGCCTGGGACTTGGGTCCCTTCCTGCCCCACACTCAGCTACACATGTCCCTCTCCATACCCAACCCCCTCCAGGGGTCCCCAATATCTTAATGGGCCATCAACTGGCTCCTCCGTGCCCTAATCAAGACCCCCTCCTGTTCACCTCGTCTTCTACCCCCACAGTCCTAGACCCCAACTTCCCACCCTCCCATCAAGACCCCAGACCCAATGGCACCCCCTCATATGAGACTTGACCCCAAAGAGACCCAAGTCACCCACCCTCCCTTGATGCCTCTACCTTCACAGAAACCCAATGGCACCCCCTCATATGAGACTTGACCCCAAAGAGACCCAAGTCACCCACCCTCCCTTGATGCCCCTACCTTCACAGAAACCCCCAGTCCTGTCCACCCTCACCCCCACTTCATCACCCACACTGCCTCCCCTCACACCTCAGAACCCAGCTCCTGACCCAGACCCCTTACCTTCTCCCCAGACCCCAACCCGGACCCACCCCTAACCCAGCCCGCCCCACCCCCTGCCTTATCTCCACAGCCCTGTCCACCTCGGCCTCACTCGTGTCCCTGGCCTGGACGCTGGCCTCCTACCAGAAGGTGCTGCGGGACTCACGGGACGACAAGCGACCCCTGTCCTACAAGGGTGCCGTGGCCCAGGTGCTGTGGCACCTGTTCACCATTGCGGCCCGCAGCCTGGCCTTTGCGCTCTTCGCCAGCATCTACAAGCTCTACTTCGGCATCTTCATCGTGGCCCACTGGTGTGTCATGACCTTCTGGGTCATCCAGGGCGAGACGGACTTCTGCATGTCCAAGTGGGAGGAGATCATCTACAACATGGTGGTGGGCATCATCTACATCTTCTGCTGGTTCAACGTCAAGGAGGGCCGCAGCCGCCGCCGCATGGCGCTCTACTACTGCCTCGTGCTGCTGGAGAACGCAGTGCTCACCGGCTTCTGGTATTCCAGCCGCAGTTTCGCCACCGATTTCCACTCCCTCATCCTGGTCTGCGTGGTAGCCTCCAGCTTTGCACTGGGCATCTTCTTCATGTGCGTCTATTACTGCCTCCTGCACCCCAATGGGCCCATGCTGGGTCCCCAGGCCCCCCCTGGATGTATCTGCCCTGAGTCCCCGCAGCCCTGCGGGCCACCAGCTGATGCTATCACAAGCCCCCCGAGGTCCCTGCCCAGGACTACAGGCGCTGAGCGCGATGGGACCTCTGTGGGGGGTGAACGAGCCGGGACCCCCACTCTACCCGTCTTCCAGGTGCGGCCTGGCCTGCCTCCTACACCGGTGGCCCACACCTTACGGACAGAGGGGCCTGTCATTCGGATTGACTTGCCTCGGAAGAAGTATCCGGCGTGGGATGCTCACTTCATCGACCGACGGCTGCGCAAGACCATCCTGGCACTAGAATATTCCTCGCCAGTCACGCCCCGCGTGCAATACCGGAGCGTGGGCACCTCGCAGGAACTACTGGAGTATGAGACCACTGTGTAGGCAGCAGGCTCCCCCTGCCAAGGCCCCAGACTGGGCTGGGCTATTTCCGCGCTCACCACGGCGTTGAGCCCAGAATGGCAAAGCTACCAAGCCCAGTGCAAGTGGTGCATCCATGGCGAGGGAGCAGCCTTGAGAAGGCCCCTTTGGCCTATTCCCCAAGGCCCAGGGGAATAACTGGTGCTACACCTCACCCCGGCGGGGAAATGGGATGGCCTCACAACTTCCCCCTCTGCCTGGCACTGCCCCTGGACGAGCCCCAGGGACCTGCCAGGGAAAGAGCGCCGTCCAGGAGACACAAGCTGTGCTCCTTGGGCTGTGGGGAGTGGGTTCTTCCTGTGGAGAGGGGCGGATCTCTGAGAAGGATGGAGAGGGGTGCTGCTTGAGGGCTTGGCGCAGCCCCTGAGGGATCTGAAGCCTGGAGCTGGGCCAGGAGAGGGGGCTGAAGGAGGGTGGGCAGGAGTTAAAGTAGGAAGCAGAGCTAGGGATAGATGGGGTAAGACCCACAAGGGATCCACGCGAGCAGAAGCACAAAGGGGTGGGCAGCCTGGGGGTAGGGCACCTGTACTCCAGAGTGTGGGCAGTGAGGGACACAGCCTTCATCCACAGACCCCCCTCCTCTTTATGTAGGGATAGGGAGGCTCCACTATGGACAAGGTGCCAGCCATCTCAGGGGAAAGTCTTCCAGGAACCGTTCTTGGTTCCAGATCTGGAACATTCCTTCTCTACAAAGACCTTGAGGCCAGCAGGTAGCACGCATTGGAGGATGCTCTGTGAGGCCCTGGGAAGGATGAGGCCCTACCGTCTTCCTCAGAGGGACCACTCCCAAGCCGTGCGTGGTTCTAGACAAAGTTCTAGGGCACCAGCAGGTAACAGAAGGTCCAATAGACGTGTAAGGCTTTGGGCAGTGAATCCTGGCAGCTGCAGCTACAACTCCCAGGGTGTCACATGTGGGAAACTGACTTGCCCTTCCATGTGACGACATCCAGGCCATGGGGTCATTCCTATGGCCTGGACATGTTGGGGTGCCCATGGGGCCACTCACCTGGGGCTGGTCCTAGGTGGGGGGTATAAAGAACAGCTGCTGCTATCCTGTGTTGGGGGGCAGGACTGGCTGCAGGAACCCTAGACTATGCAAATGAGGGAGTGCTCAGGTCTCCCTGGCTCAGTGACCCTAGGGGCTCCCTGATGGGGCAGCTGGTGTCATGAGTCCCTGGACTCCAGGCTGTGCCAGCGAATGGTAATAAGCAATGGCGGGTCTGCCAAGGGGGACCCTAAAACCCCACCCCCACCACCATGAACACACCTCTTGGTAGTGACAGGGTTACTGCACCCCCAGTGGTCCACTACGATGCAGACGGTGCTGTGGCCATCTCCCCTGCCCACATAGAAGGCCACTCTGCCCTCTATTGCCTACTTCCCTGAGCCCTGGGGAACCAGACTGAGGCTGCCCCAGGGCCCACACCATCCCCCTCATCCTCTGCCCGAACCTATCTGAGTGCTCACCCTGCGTGTATCAGCACCTCTAGGAAATGGAACTTGGGCATGGGGCCCCTGACGCCGCTGCCTCTCCAGCGCTGACCGAGGCTGGGAGTTTGCTCCCTGAGCACTTTCCTGACCTCCTCCTCCCCATCTCACAGGGGAGACCGAGAGAAGCAGCATGCCAGGTGCTACACCCCAATGCCCCACAACAGCCTGGCTGACTGCTCCACTCTCCAGCATCGTGGAAAAGTGGGGAATCTCCCACCAGCCATGGAGTAAACCTTGCAACTCTACAAGGTGCCTGGGGAGCAGCAATGAGCAGGTGGCATGAGGCTTACAGGGACGTTACAGCCATACACTTGGTCTCTGCTCCAGCCCCTGCCCCTGGCATTACAATGCTAGAAACCTTTTTGGGGGCCACGGCTAGAAAGCAACCCTAAGTCACAGCATGGCTACAATCAAGGGTCCCTGCTGTGCCATCTCCTCTGGAGCGCCCTGGACACTGACTGTCCCTCCCAAGCTTGAGGTCCCCCAGGTGCGCTGGCCTGTCCCTCATACTTCCTGCCATCCCTGCTGCTCCTGGGGTGATGCTGGGATGCAGGTGTCAGTGGGGGAGGAGTTATTCCCTTTCTGTGACACAGTCTACCTCAGCTGCTCCCTCCCCTGCCAGAACCGACTGCCTGTCCCTCCACCACAGTCTGGACACTTAGTCTTCCCAGCATCCCTAAAGGGCCTTATGGTGATGGAGGGGGAGACACAGCCACATCTCCAAGGGGCCTTCCGGGTCCCCTAAGCCACCTGCCCTTCCCATTCCTTGTATGAGAAATTGAGACTCAGAGACAGCCAGGGACTTGCCCAAGACCACACAGGAAGGTGGTGCACATTAGGGTGTTCCGGGAGTGAGGAGGGGCTTAAGTCCATCTTTCTTTGCCAAAACAGAACACTCTGGTACCAAAGCACCAGGCAGGCTGCATCGTGCCCTCTGTAGCTCTAGCCCAGGACACGTACCCCCTTTCCTTTTGTCTTCAGCTTCTCCCAGCTCAAATTAAGCTCCCTGGGCTTGCTATGCTGGCAAGCCGCCACACACTCATGGCGCCTCCAAGCACCAACTTGCCACGTGCCTTGTAACTTGTCCCAGCCAAGCAGCAGACACCACCCTCCCCGACAAGGGGGGCTTTCTAGGACCCCTCCCCTCCCTATCCCACCTGCTGCGTCTGTGTCTCCTGGGGCATGTCACCCACCCACATGAGCTGGGGAAAGAGAGACTCTAGAGGACCAAGCTAGGGAATGTCCAGGTCTCCCAGTTAAGGGCGTGGGGCTTGGGAATATCTAGTGATGCTTCATTTGGCAGCCCCCATGAGCACTCTGCAGGGCTTTCTCTTACAGCCACATAGCCCTCACCCTTTGGAAGATGATCTGCTGGGGCAGGGATGTCTGAGTTGCAAGCACAAATGAAATGAGAGAAGCAGAGGTGCTAGAAAGAGGGAGTGGCAGGGACTCTGGCCAACAGGATTGCATGTGTCCTGCCTCTGGCCGCTGACACTTCAATTTGTGAGGAGCACTGTGCTGGCCAGACCAGGCCTCGTATCTGGCCCACTCAGAGGTCTTGGGTTCAGAATGTTGAGATGCTTCTGGGGAGCACCCCCTTGCCCCAGAGTGTGGAAACACCTTGAACCCTGCTGGTCCAAGCCTGAGCTATCACACAGTCATCTGACAGCTGATCCCCTGCTCTCAGCTGGCAAGGGACCAGCCTGGGAATCTGCAGGGTCCCCAGTTTGAGGACCATCACCCACCTGATAAGGGCTCCATGTTCCTCTACTGTCTGGAGTGGGCAACAGTTTAGTCTTCAGGTAGGAGGTACCTGCATCAGCTAGACAGGGAAAGACCAGGTATAGAATGGAAAGGAAAAAGGCATGGCTAGTTGCTATACCTGCCTCTTCCCAGGTTGGGCTGGGGGTCAGCCAGTAGCAAAGGCAAGCTATCGGTATCTGCATTAAAGCACTGTGTGAAGTCTCCTGGGAAGAGAGGATTGGGGAGGGAGGGGGCTGCCAAGCCACAGGGACAGGGCCTGAATCCCCATTCCTGGCCAGAGAGGCTTCTGAGCTTGGGGGCAAGGGGCCTGCAAGGTGCCATTCTGGTGGTAGAAGGAATGTGAACTCCGGAGCAATAGGTAAAGACAGGAAGTGGCCAGGGGAAGAAAGAAGCATGGTGGGAGTGGGAAAGGAAGGCCCAGTCCAGGCATGGTCTGGTTCCCAGGGACAGGAAGTTCCCTAGGGAAGGGGAAATAGGGGGAGGGCCTGGACTCTGCCCCTTCCACCCCGCCCTCTTTACCAGCTCTGGCCTTTTTTATTTATTTTTCTTTTCTATGCACAATCACTATAAGGGCACCCCCAGGCCAGGCTGAAAGGGTGGGGGGTGTCCCAGGGCACTCGCAATAACTGAGTGGAGAATACCATAGGACAAAGCGGGGGCATGAGAAGCACCAGGTAACAAAGGAGTGCACCCTTGGCTGCTTCTCCCCAAAATCCCAGACCCCTGGAGACCAGACATGACCCTCCTCCTAAACGTGTCCCCGTGGACTACCCTACTAAACCTGGAAAGGCCCGGGATGAGTACAGACCCAAGCCTGGTAGTTTTGCAAACAAGCTGTAAGCCAACTGGAAGAGACCCAAGGTACTGCTGGTCTTTTTTTGCCCTTGGAGATCCCACAGTGTGGGGGTTTGGCTTGGTGTTCAAACGAGACTCATTTCTTGAAGAATTGAGTAAACTCAAGCTGAGCTCCTACACAGAATTAAGAGCCACCCAGGTCTGGAGTTGGGTCCCAGGGTCTAGCAGGCAGTGTTCTGGATTGCTACATACAGAGTTCTCGAAAGTTCTGGCACCTGCTCCCGTCCCCACAGAGCTTCAGTGGTTCAGCCACCCAGTGTCTGCAAGAGCAGGCCCAGAGATGGGCCATTGTCACACAGCCAGGTAGTGGTAGGGTGGGACCAGAATGCAGGTGTTTGGGAGTCTGCCCGGGGTACGCCCAGCTTTGATCCTCTCCACTCTCCCAACTCCAGGAACCACTAGCCATGTCCGAGGGGTTGAGTTCCCCCTCAGTCAGCACAATTTGGGGTGACCTTTCTTCCTTCGGTGTTCTCTGCCCTCCCCATCCAGCCCCGATCCGGCCCACTTCTGTTTCCCATTCTGGTCTCACCTGCTGTATTTATAATGTCTGTGCCATCCCCAGCCTCCACCTACTGAATCCCTCTTTGCTTCCCCCGGGAGGGGGAGGGGCCCCAAGCTGGGGTCCCTGGACTGAGACCTTTTTGTACACCACAAACTTTTTGTATATTTTTAATTTTGCTGCGACATGAGATATTAAAAGTCATTTCAGTACGTGCTGCTTGTGTCCTATTGGTTTGGCTCTTCTGGGCCCCTGGGGAAGGCGTGCTGGGGGAGGTGCCACCTGCAACAATCTAGGGGGCTCCATTTGAGAGAAAAAGACCCTTGGTTGGAAGAGGGCAGGACATTGCACAAAGTTCCCTATTGATTGGACATAGTCTCTGCCAATCAAACAGGATCCCCTGGGGATGATCTCCAAATTCATTTTCTAGGTAAGGGGGGAAAAAAGAGATGGATGTGGAGTGGCGTGGACCTGCCAGAGATGACAGGATGATTCCATCACAAAATCAGGACCCAGACTGACTCCTAACTCCATGGGGATGGATGCTTATGGAGCACCCACAGCAAAATTCTAGGCTTGTGAGCAAAGTGATAATAACTGGGACACTCAGTGGTGTCACCTCTAAAGGGCCCCACTCCAATCCAGTACTGGTTTCCAAACTGCAAGTGCCTCACTTCACTGGTGGGAAAAGGCTGCCTTTTAAAAAAAATCAATCTGAAAGACAGAGTATCAGTGAGAAAGGGGAAGACAGGCAGAGAACTATATCTTCCATCTACTGGTTCATTCCCCCAATTGCCACAACAGCCAGCCCTGCGCCACTCTGCAGCCAGGAGCCCAGGAAATCCATCTGGGTTTTTTCACTGGGTAGCAGTGGCCATCCTCCACTTCCTTCCCAGGCATATTAGCAGGAAGCAGAGCAGAAGTGGAGCACCCAGTACAAGAACTGGCTCCATACGGGATGCCAGCACCACAGGAAGTTTAGCCCATCAAGCCACAGTGCCAGACCCTCAAGGACCTTTCTTTAAGGACCACTCCTTCCATTCACCCTCCCACCTGCAATTTCCTCACTGCAGACTCCTTTTTGTCTGCCCAGCACCTTCAGGATCAAGGTCAAGTCTTTTGGCTTGATACTGACGTGTCACAGATTCTGCCTAGTTTGAATCTGGTCTCCAGCACTGCCCCTACCTGACCCAAAGAGCCTCTCCAAACCTCTAGCCTCCCCGTTTCCATCATTGTGCAAGTGGAGCACTGGCTTGCTGGGGCTGCCACCTCTGAAGTGCTCCAGGAATGTTGTAGGTCCTACATGTCTCCAGGAGGCAAAACTCGACTGGCCTATGACCGTGCTTCCTAAAGTCTGATCCCCAGGCCAGTAACACTGGGCAACTTGCTAAAAATGCACATTCTCAGGCCTCTTCCTAAACCTACTAAATCAGCCCTTAAAGGTGTGGAGAGAGCTTTATAAAAAAAAAAAAAAAAAGGAGAGACAGAGAGGAAGATCTTCCATCTGCTGGTTCATTCCCCAAGTGGCTGCAATGGTTGGTCAGGGCTGAACCAATCCAAAGCCAGGAGCCAGGAGCTTCTTCCAGATCTCCCATGCAGGTGCAGAGTCTCAAAGCTTTGGGCCATCCTTTACTGTTTTGCCAGGTCACAAGCAAGGAGCTGGTTGGGAGTAGAACAGCCAGGACATGAACTGGTGCCCAGATGGAATCCTTGCATGTGCAAAAGATAAGGATTGAGCCATTGAGCCATCACACCAGGCCCTGAGAGCAATTTTTTTTTTAGTTTATTTTTATCTATTATTAAAAGGCACAGTGACACACATGGAGAGAAATCTTTCAATCTCTGATTCAGTTTTCAAACGCCTGCAACAACCAAGGTTGGGCCAGGCTGAAACCAGAAGCCAGGAGCTCCACACAAGTCACTCATGTGGGTAGCCAGAACCCAGACACTTGGGCCATCAGCTGCTGCCTCCCAGAGTACAGAGGAGTAGGAAGTGGAGGTGGAAGTCAAATCCCAGCTCCCCAGTACAGGACGCAGGCATCCCAAGGGGCAGCTAAACTTTGTACCCAAAACCCATCCCACTTTTCTCCATGAAGAAATTTTTTAGCTAATGACATGGCCACTCAGAGTGAAAGATGGTCTTTGCCCTTGAAGTTAAGGGGTGATCACGGACCAAAGTTCCAGCCAATGACGCGTGAGCAGAACTCTGTGCTACTTTGGGTCATCGCAGAGGGATCCTAGCAGCCAGCTCTCTGCTTCCCATTGGTTGCACAGCAGCATGCACAAAGGCATCTTGCAGTTGAGTCCAAAATCATAGTGTGGTGGGCCAGGGAGTTAGGAGATGCCTGGCCACAGGGAGCTGGGCAGGCTCAACTGCTAGCGGAAGAGGTAAAAATCTTGTCAGTGATAACCACTGTTATTTGGGTCCTTGTTATGGCCCAAACCAATGTACTTGGCCTGCAGACGCCTAGTGGACGATCTTGATGGAGATTCTAGGAAAGGTTTGGCCTCCAGAATAAAAAGGTACTCCAGCAGAGATGCTTGGCCCCTTCTTGTCGATGGAGTCATGTCCAGTTCCTGCCAAGCAGCCAGCTGGACTAGCTGGCAAGGGCTGCTCAACAAGCCCAGCCAGCTGACTTAAGACTCCCCGATGTCCCTTGGTGGATGCACATCTTCTTTTCCCATAAGAGCACCTATCCAGTTGAAGGAGGCCTCATCTTAACCTCTCATTTTAGCCTTCACATCTTTTCACACTCTATCTTCAAATACCACTAGATTCTGAAATACGGTGGGCATGAGGCTTCAGTATATAAATCTGGATGTGAGCAGGCACAATTCAGTTCGTATCATCAGCAAAGCAAAAAATGTAAGGACCTCCATGCCATCATCAAGGTGCTTGCTCGGTGCTCGATTAACCAGCCCTGTAAGGCACTCAACATAGGACTTCTTGTCTTGAGAGAGAATCAAACCTCCCTCCCGGCTAAGCCACCTTTGGTGGCATCATCCACCCATACAGCCAGAGTCTAACCACCCAGGTATTATGGCTTTGGGTCATCCTCAACTGCTTTCCCAGGCCACAAGCAGGGAACTGGATGGGAAGCAGGGCTGCCAGGATTAGAACCAGTGCCCATATGGGACCCTGGTCCACGCAAGGCAACGACTTTAGCCACTAGGCTACTACCCTAGGACCCTCTTCCTGAGTTACTTGTTAATCTTAAAAATATGCATTATCATTGTATCATTCTGTTTCACTTTAATTCCTGCAGCAGCCTCTGAAGCAGAGGCTGCCTGCTTTTGCCACATTTAGGGTGATTCTCAGGCCCTGAGAGACAAAGCAGCTTGCTCAAGGCCTTTCCCATTTCAGGGTAAGTCCGCCTGTCTGCAATCACTTCCAGGGATGCTAAGTCCGACCCGCGCCCACGGCTCTGTGGGTAAGGGAATGCAGACAACGCAGTGATGCTTATAGTTGGTCTAGGAATAATGAGAGCTCCTGTTTCATAGACAGGGAACATGAGGCCCAAAGAAAGGGAAAGGCTGGCAAAAGCCTATCAGGGAGGTGCCACGGCAAGAGAGCACAGCCCACATCCCACTGCCACTCCGGATTGGCTCAAGGGGTTAAGTGGGAGTTTTGGTGTCCAGGGTGGGGCCATGTTTGGTTTTCAGTTCCAACCTCTTCCTGTTGGCCCTGCAGGCTGAGCTCACTTCCTGCTGCTGGGAGGAGCCTGGCAGGATGTAGGCTAGCAGGAGGCAGTGGCTGGAGAGTTGGCACTAACCAGCCTGAGATTTTCCCCTGAGAGAGAGAGAGAGAGAGAGAGAGAGAGAGAGAGAAAAGAACGGCTAGTGCCTGGGAGTCATGCCCAGAGGCCACAGGGCAGGCTGCCCCTCCCCACCGGCTGCTATGCTGAGCTGTCACATCTATGATCTCAAACCCGGCACTCCCCACTGGCACCCGCCTCTCACCACCTGCCTCCTCATCCCCGGCTTCATGTCTTCCTCATCACTCCTCTGTCTAGTAGGAGAGGGTTTGGTGGAGAATTATAGGGTGGAGGGGCAGTCATGGTCCCCTCCTGGAAAACTGAGAAGGCTGAGGCCAAGAGTGGTTCCTCTGAACCTCCAGCCTGGGGTCCTAGCTGACTCCTCTAGAATCCAGGGGTTGTAGTCAGGTGTGCAAGGGCCACTCACAGCCTCTCTGCCCAGGTCTTGGAGGTCAGGGTCGTGCAGCTTCAGATTGGGACCAGCCTGGAGTCCCAGCAGGCACCGCCTCGGACTCACTGTGTGACTGCCCTGAGCCAGGCTCTGCGAGAGAGCAACAGCTTGTGGTTTTAACTTACGAGAGAGGAGGAAATTCCCATCCAATGGTTCACTGCTCAGGTGTTCCCCATAGCAGGGCCAGGGCCAGGAACTCGGTTCAGCCCTCCTGTGTGAGTAGCAGCCACCTAAGATGGCACCTGCGAGGCCAATGGCCTGAAATTTGGGGTTTTTCAAACTCAGATTCTAAATGTAGGAGACTCTACCCCAGGCTCACCCAACCGCCAAGGCCCCTTGACAGCACCCACTATGGCAAAGGCCTTGAGACTTTCTCCCTAGCTGGAGGGTGGAGGGTCACCATGCTGGGTCCTCCAGCTACACTCTTACCCTCTACACACCACACACCACACACACACTACTACCACCACTATCAGATGGGAGGGACAGGAACTCCGGGGCTGGTGGAGTTTCCGACTAGGCAGGAAAAAGAACAAAGGGCTGGTGGGGGGGAGGCAGGGTAGGAGGGGTGGCCAGGAGGGCAGCAGGCGTAGAGAGGACACGGCACCATGGACTATGAAGTCAAGAAAGGGAAGAAGGTAGGTGGGAGCTGGGGACAGACGCATGGGGAAAGAAATGTCCCTGGAGCTGGCCAAGGGGCAAGCCTGGGAATGGGGGCAGCAGATGGCACCAACGCAGCCTTGCTTCTCCAGTGGGAAGGCCTGCCTGCCACTCGTGGGCAGCCTTACATGTGGGCTGTAAACACCCTGAGCTCTCCCTCCCAACTCTCGGTGGCCCCAGGCCGTTCGGCAGCAGGCGGATGGATAAGAACCTTCTCTGGAAAGCCACCAGATTGGAACATGCAGGTGGCCAAACCTCATCCCCCGTACTCCTGGGGGCCTCTGCCTGCACGTCCTACATAGAGGGGTAGACAGACACCCCACCACCCCTGACACAGGGGACCCAGCCAGGATGGTCCCGGGCTGGGAGTGTCTCTCTCCGGGCGTCCGAGTTTTGCAGCTGCTGCCCTAGCCATACCCTGCCTTCTGCATCTTTACATAGGGCCCAGCCCAGGAGTCCTTGTCCCCAAGTCCCTGGCTGCTGCCCCTTCCCAAGCCTCAGTTCCCCAGTCTGCTTCTCCAGACCTTTCACCAAGCTGTCTTTGAGGGCTCAGGGACTGTGGTTAGTTTCTTTTTCCTGTCCCCCAGCTTCCAGCCCCTACCTATCCTCACCGGCTCTTCTTCTAGACAGCCTGGGTCAGATCTGTTCTGAAAGGCGCCTGTGCGAGGGCGTATCGGGCTGGAGGCTCAGACAGCAGTGCGGCTAGAGGATGGCACCTCAAGAAGTTCAAGGACTGGGGTGCAAAAGGTTTTGGAAATTGACGCATAGGAAGGGGCTGTCTGCCAAGTTTCCAGAAGAGGTGCAGTAGGAGAGACCCTGCACAGAAGCCTGACATCCCAGAAACTCCCCCAGGCAGCCATTAAAGACAGCCAGGGTCGGGGGCTCTGAAAGGAGGTTCTCTGGCTGAATTACTACTGGACTCAACTCCCAGAGCCACATTCAGAGGGCCTGGGGTGGGGCCTGAGAACCTGCATTTCTCTCAAGATCCCAAGACCTTGTGTGTAGGACCAGTGGTCTAGAGTCTTGCTCAGGTCAGACTCTGTTGACATTCAGATTTTGCTGGTCTGGGTGGTGTTTACGTTTCCCTATTAATTATTTGTAACTTTTAAGGAAGCAGAGAGAATCACTGGTGCCCACCTCTCAGCCACACCAACCTTTAGGAGTTTATCTCCCCCAGCCTGGGTTCATCCTTTAGCCCTGGTTGGCAGGCCCACCCCATCCCCCGGGCATTTAGAATGTAGGTTCCAGAGCATGGCTGCCCAGGGCCAAGCGTCGGCTCCATGACTGCCAGCTGGTGACTTAATCAGCTTGTTCCCTCTCTTGTTGCGGCCTTCCGCACGAGTAACGGGGACACGGTGAGGGTCCGAGGGATTGAGGCACCTACCGGAGACAGGGATGGTGGAAGTCTCTCCCCGAAGCTTCCCTTTAGTGCCTTCTCTCTTGACCTTTCACCTACTTCGTGTTTAGGCTTTACCCCACTCCCTCATTAGCGCAGATTGGCTATAGCTGAGACCAGGTGCTTCTAGCCCCAGCCCACTGCCTGTAGTGCTCGGCTTAACGAGTGCTAGTCAACTCCTTAGCCCACAACACTCTCTGACAGTTTCCCCACCTGTAAAATGGAACTTGAGAGGATCAAGTGAGCCCTGGGGGTGCTCAGCAAAGACCCCAGTGATAACCCCATTACCCACCTCCACCACCAACCCTCCTAGGGCTTCGTGTCCCCTATCCGGAAACTCGTGTTCCCCAAGGCTGCTGAGCGCCGGGCGGCCTGTCGGACCAGTGTGAGCCGCCGGCCCCTGCACTCCCTGCCCCTCTACCCACCTGACTACCTCATCGACCCTCAGATTCTGCTGTGTGACTACTTGGAGAAAGAGGTCAAGGTGAGTGTGGGACAAGGGCAACCCTTGGGGTCAGGAGAGACCTTGCCTGTCCTTCCCTTCCCCTCCCCATCCTCCACATTGACCTGCCCTGCCTCACCCAGGGGAAGCTGCAGTTCCTGGGAAGAGGCCTAACCAGTAGGTTCCATTGACCAGGTCTCAGTGTTCCCATCTCAGGAAGGGGCTCAGACCCTCTGCCCAGGGGGAGCCTGGCTCGGAGAAGCCCTATCTTCCCAGGCTATCTTGGTGCAGTGGCTTCATGTGATTTCGACAGGGTCCCCGTTAAGGGCTCTGCCTCTGCCCAGGGCCATCCTTCTTTCTCATAAACATTTAGCCACATGGGGGCAGGGCTGTCAGTCTTAGCAAGCCAGGAGCCACCTGTTGGATCAGTTTGCCATCACCCAATCTGAAGCCAGGAGCTTCTGGGTCTCCTATGTGGGTGCAGGATCCCAAGGGTTTGGGCCATCTTCTGCTGCTTTCCCAGGCCACAGGCAGGGAGCTGGATGGGAAGCTGAGCAACTGGGACACGAAGTGGTGCCCATATGGGATCCCAGCACGTGGAGGTAGAGAATTCGGCTATTGAGCCATCGTGCCAGGTCCAAGTTCTGCCCTTTGTAATCATACAATCCTGGAAACACTTTTTCCAACAAGCTGAGTTGTACGTTGGTTCTTCTCACGCACAAAGCAGAAATGAATGAGTGGAACAGAAGTACGCAGAACCGTGGCTTCTGTTAAGAGCTTCATAAAACCGTTGGACTACATTATAAGCTCAGATGTTTCCACATGGTCCTGGCAGAGCTGTGATCGTGGGGAGGCCAGGGTGACTTCTTCTTCTTTTTTTTAAAGATTTATTTATTTATTTATTTATTTATTTGCAAGTCAGATATACAGAAAGGGGGAGATACAGAGAGGATCTTCTGTCCTCTGATTCACTCCTCAAGTGGCTGCAATTCCTGACCTGATCCAAAGCCAGGCGTCAGGAGCTTCTTCAGGGTCTGCCACCTGGATGGACCATCCTGGACAGGGCGCTGGATGAAAGCAGGGAGCTGAATGGGAAGCAGGGTGCTGAGATTAGAACCGGCACCCATATGGGATCCTGGAGTGTGCAAAGCGAGGACTTTAGCTGCTAGGCTACCGTGTCGGGCCCACCAGGGTGACTTTTTTGCACCCTTCTCCCACTTTCTGTCCCATCCAGTTTCTGGGCCACCTCACCTGGGTGACTTCCTCTCTGAATCCTTCCAGTCGGGATGAGCTCCTGCAGCTGCTGGACACGGCCAGGGTGAGGCTCTGGGGAGGGAGGGCAGATTCCTGCCCCTTCTCCCTCTCTTTAGGGGGGAAGGGTAAAGAGACCTGCCCTGCCCTGCCCCGGCCCGCAGCAGCTGAAGGAGCTGCCGCTGAAGACCACGGCCGAGCAGGACAGCATCCTGAGCCTCTCGGCCCGCTGCCTGCTGCTCACCTGGAGAGACAATGAGGAGCTCATCCTGCGGATCCCCACACACGAGATCGCTGCTGCCTCCTACCTGCAGGACGACGCGCTGCACCTGCTAGTGCTTAAGACAGGTACTGCCCGCGGTCAGCAGAAAGAGGAAGTGACCTGCGGCAGGGCGGGGTCCTCCCACTGGGAGAGGAGGTGATGGAAAAGGCCTGACCTCACTCCCTGAGACGAGCGCGCACTGGCTGAAAAAAAAAAAAAGATGTGTGAGGTTGAGGGCTGACCCTCTGTACCGAGGCCAGATGCTAGGCATGCAGGGAGTGGGGCCCATGCTAGGTGTCCCTTAGAGGCAGAGTCTGGCCTAGGAAGCGTCGGGTATAAGGGCTACAGAGGGAGGTGACAGTCTGGCCACCACCCTCAGGTTAGAGGGCAGTCCGTGGCCAGGAGTCCAGGGGTGAGGTGGGAAGTACCTGGCCACCGAGTAACCACAGTTAGACACCGAGTCTGGGAAGTGAAGGCTCAGAAGGCATGGCCACTTCGGCCTGAGGCTGGGGGTGGGTCGGATCCTCCAGGTGACCTCAGGAGCCGTCTCAGTCCCTATCTCCTGATCCCGACGTAGTTCATGCACCCCAGCCCCTTCTCCCCCGACCTCTCCTAGGTCTGGGCGTGGATCCAGTGCCAGCCGGCGTGGACGCCAGCCCCGGCGGCGCGGGACGTGACCCGGGTCCACCTGGCGCAGTGTCCGAGAAGCGGCGGGTGGGCACCGCCGAGCGGCGCCACACCATCTGCAGCCTGGACTGGCGCGTGGCCTGGGGAGGGGGCGCGGGCGCCGAGGCCCGGGCGGCCGCGGGCGGAGGGGGCGGCGGCGGCAGCCTGGAGCGGCAGCGAGCCGGGCCGCGCGCGTCCGGCAGCTGGGAGCGGCGGCAGACGTTCAGCGGCAGCTGGGAGCGGCGGCACGCGGGCGGCGGCGGCGGTGGCACGGGCAAGCCCGGAGGCAGCTGGGAGCGCAGACAGGCGGGCAGCGGCGTCGGTGGCAGCTGGGAGCGGCGCCATCCGGGACCCAACCCTCTGGATCCTCAGAACCCCAGCCCCGATGCCTACTGCAACCTGGTTATCCTGGCTGTGGCCAATAGAGTGAGTGCGACACCACGCCCCTCCGCCTTACCCAAGTGATGGACACTTGGCAAGAAGCAGCTGGTGGAAACCTGGGAGCTGGGAGCAGGTGTTTTTGGTAATTAAGGTGGCCCCAGGACAAGAGCCTCATTACACACCTCTGGTGAGAATGGTGGCTCTGCTCACTCTAGCCGTGCTGGGCACTGGGTTGTGAGCTGAGCACTGGGTTGGTACTGTCTGGCAGGCCCCTTGGAGCCACACCTCCAGATCTGTAAGGAACCAGTGCTGGGCACACCACAAGGCACTGGTCTGGGGGGCAAGTGGACACTGGGGCCCCACAGCTGACCCCTGGCCCTGCTTGCTTGGCATCCGGTTCCCCACATCCTTTCTGGTCTCCCTCAGCAGCTGGGTCCTCCCCTTCTCCACAGCCTCTTAGAGTTAGGGTACCCTGGCCTTCACCCCTGACCCTCTTCCTTCTGGTGTCAGCCCTATATTCTGGCTGCCATCCACTCACATAGCCTTAAAATCACCTGTCACCTGATCCACTCTCAGCCCCTAACAGGTCCAGAGCTGAGCCCGGAAGCTCCGCCCTCAAACCTGCTGTTATCATTCCCTTGCCTTCCCCATGTCTCTCTCTCTCTCTTTTTAAAAGATTTATTTTATTTTTGTTGGAAAGTCAAATATATAGAGAGGAGGAGAAACAGAGAGGAAGATCTTCCATCCGTTGATTCACTCCCCAAGTGGTCGCAATGGCTGGGGGTGCACCAATCCGAAGCCAGGAGCCTCTTCCTGGTCTCCCACACGGGTGCAGGGTCCCAAGGCTTTGGGCCGTCCTCAGCTGCTTTCCCAGGCCACAAGCAGGGCTGCCAGGATTAGAAATGGTGCCCATGGGATCCTAGAGTGTGCAAGGTGAGGACTTTAGTCACTAGGCTACCATGCCGCACCCCCCTCCCCTCCATGTCTCTTAACAGCAGGGTCGTCCTTGCGTGGCTGTGGTTAAAGTTTGTAATGAATCTACTACCACTCCTGTCTCACTCATACCACACCCCATATCCACTTTGTCAATAACTGTTTTCAAATGCAACCAAATCACTTTTCCCCACCCCCACTGTCCCCAGCCAGGTTCATGTGCCCCCTCTGGCCCCCTCTGGGTCACACAGTCTCCCTCCCAGTCTGCTCATTCTGCATAGTCAACAATTCCTGCTCACGCCTAAGGCACATCCAACGCACCCCTCCAAGTCTGCCGGTGCACCCCTTCACTCAGGGGGACTCCCGAGGCCAGCCAAGCTGCAGCCACCCCCACCCCACCTCCGCTCCAGCTCACTCTGGGTCCTCCTCTGCCCACTTCCACTACCCCACCCCAGCCAGGCTGGCCTCCTCCTAGGGTGCAGAATGTCTATGTGTTCCAGTACACCTTGCCCAGGGCCCAGTCAACTGTTAGTTGACAGCTTGTGACAGGGACCCGGAGGAAAACCAGCAGATTTCCGTGCCAGTGAGGGGGTGGGGAGAGGTGTCTCTAACAGGGAAGTGAGTCTATAGCATTTAAACAGGACCCTGCAGACAGGGGAGGGGTCAGCAGAGCCTGGGGGGTCGGATGCCAGACATAGTGGGTCTCACTTGCACTGCCGAGCCACGAGCACTCTGCCAAGCCAGCCCAGCACCTGCCACCCAAGAGGATAAAGCAAGAAAATAAATGGTGACTTTCTTGCGGGGTAGGAACTTCTGCCATCCTATGTGAGGCATGGCAATCCCAAGACGGGCATAGGAGATAGTCATAAAACCAGGCTGTCGATGGATATGCTAACATGAGTCTGCTGCATGAGCCTAGGCGAGTCACTCACCCTCTCTGAGTGAGGCTCCCCTCTGCTCTGCTGGACCTGTGGGGTCTCTGTAAGCATCTGACCTGGGTGGGATGCTCAGTGAATCCCACCAGCCCAAGTGCTCGTCCCCCGTGGAGCTGGGAGCACCATTGTTCTCTCTTGTGGAGGGACACAAAGAAGTGAATTTATCTTGAAATTTGCCTCAAGATAGTTTCACCCAAGAGCCTAAACTCCTTCTGCCAGAGACGGAAGCTTAGGTGGCCACCCCGGTTTCCCAGGGACCGGAAGGAAGCTCCTATGGAGAGACACCATCCAGGAGGACTAAGATGAGCCTGAAGTTTTATTTCCTCCTCCTCGGCCTCAGGAATTCAAGCGCTGGCGACCCTCCTTCCCAGGTCCTCAGCTTCCACGTGTTCACTTTAGGATTTAGATAAGCCTCAGGAGGCTCTAGGTACCTCGCCATACCTAATGTGGGGTGCATTGTCGGGGCCGAGGAATCAGAGCTGTCGCAGGGCTGTGTAAAGGAGCACCAAGCCCCGGAGAGCAGGCACGGGGTTATGATGGGAACTAACTCCCATAGGTGGCTGAGTGTGCATGGGGGGGGAGGCGGGGAACCAAGTCGGTGCGGGCTTGACCTTGTCCCCCTTCCCTGGGCCAGGATGCCGCCGAGGAGTCCTGTGCCCTCATATGCCAGGTCTTCCAGATCATCTATGGGGACCAGAGCATCGAGTGCGTGGACCGGGCTGGCTACCACTACACGTCCACGCCGGAACGGCCGTGGCTCTGCAGCCGCAGTGAGTACCGAGTCCTGCCCTCTGCCCTCAGGGACCTTGACCTACAGCTGACACCCACTGCTAGCTCCCACACTGACCTCACACCAGCTTCCTGAAGACAGGTGAATGCTGAAATGCAAGCACCTATATTGGATGCTTCCTATGACGACCCCAGATCAGAGTCAGCATTGGCACAGCCATCCTGGGAGGCAGCCAGGAGATGAGATGGTCAGCAAAGGCTGCTAAGGGGCACTGGTTGTTCCCCAGGGGTTTGCTTCATCCTCACAGCATGCTAGTCTGTTCCACGGGTCCCCTGTATCCCCTGAGGCCACAGATAGGGGAAAGAACCCTGAGGCCTTAGGATCCAAAATCACCAGGCTCAGAAGAATCGACACATTGTTCAAGGTCAGATTGTAACCCAGGTGTGTCTGGGTACAATGGCTCTAACCGCAATATGCTGCCTTCAAGGCCAGTGGGGGAGAGATTCCCTCCATCACAGCCCCCCACTGGCCTGGCCGCCTGGCCATAACAAGCTCTTGTCCCCCCCCCTTAGGCCTTCCCACCTATACAGCATGGAGAGGGCTGGAGGGAAGTAGGGAAGAGTTAGGGACCCCCTGGGGGTGACAGGCAAATGAGTGATGTTGTTCGGCCACTATCATTTGCTGAGTATCTACCATATTGCAACCAATTGCTAGTCTCCAGGCAAGTGACCCAGCCACAATCCTGTCCTTAGCAAACTGGTACACTAGGCCAGCAGGTAACAATTAAACCCTTAACAAACAAGCATGTCATCATGGGCTAGGCCGCGGGAGCTTCCCAGGGACTGGCCTCACCAGAGGAATCAGGGCATGGCAGTGACCTGAGCAAGCCAAGATGAGAAGGTCAAGGCTGGCACCTGTACATACGGGGAGATGGCCAGGGGAAAGACAGACTGCTTTCTCATGAAGATGTTGAGTTCCTTCCCTCTCATACACAAAATGCTCTTGTCTGGCCTCTAGCACATGCCACTTTTGAGACACACCCTCACCTGGTCCTTCCTCCGTTTTCTCGAGGCCCCATGAGCAGGCAGGTGGCTCAGTTCTGGCCCCGGGGGGAAGTTGCCCATGTCGGCTGTGCTGGTACAGGAGATGGGAGGCAGGCATAGGTCTCCTTGCAAAGGCCAAACTTGTGGCTCTGGGAGCTGGAGGCGCTAGCCTTGCTGTGTTGGCCTTGATGGCACCTCTGTCTGCCACTCACAGGTGACAGCTGCCGCACGGATGGGACATACGCCTACGACGCCGACTTCAGCTGCTGCAGCTCATTGTAGGTGCTGCCCCCAGGTCCTGCACTCACAGTCCTGCTAACAAGGGGAGGACAGTGGGACCTAGGCTGGCCTCGTGCCATGACCCTGGGCACTGCGCTAGCGAGGGGACCCCTGAGGGACCAGAGCAGGGAACCTGGTGCTGGGTCCACACAGCCTGATCACCGGGCACAGGGGCCTCAGAGTCAAAATTGCAGCTGATTCAAGAAATGACTCAGGCCATCTATGACAGTTGAACACAGGCAGGCATGAGGTCACCAGGCACTCACGGTAACACACACTACAGGAAGCAAGGGGGTTGTCAGTGTCAGGGGCCAAGGGAGACCCCACCATCCCTGGGGAGCTGGGAGTTTGATGCTTGGGCCCCACACCTCCAGGATGAAACGGGCAAGAGCGTGCCAAATAGAGGAATAGCATGTGCTGTGTCCCCTGCAGGACGATAGGTGGCCAGCTGTGGGCATGGGGGAGGCTGTTTCGGCAGGGCAAGGCCTTGTGTGTTGTGGATATCTTGCAGTCTTCGAAAGCACATAGCAGGGTCTAGCCCAGTCTGATGGCGACATTCAGGACATGATGGACAAGAGTTAGTTTCAGCAACAGGTAAGAGGAGAGAGGCATTCTGGGTAAAGGGAGAGCATCGGCAGAGACCCGGAGGTGAGGAGGCAGGTAGGCCACTGGAAGGAGCAGGTGGTGGAGACAATGAGAGAGCAGGCCTGCAGAGTGGCCAGGGACTTCAGGGAGCCAGACTAGGAGGGACACCCACCTTCAGCCCGGCCAGGCCGAGGAGCTGGAGCATGGTGAACCAAGACTCCTTCCCTCCTGTGCCTGCAGCAATGGCTCCCAGGACACATTTGAAGCATGTTACAGTGGCACGTCCACGCCTTCTTTCCACGGCTCCCACTGCAGCAGCGACCACAGCGGCCTGGGCCTGGAGCAGCTGCAGGACTACATGGTCACGGTGAGAGGAGCAGGCTGGGAAGCGGCCCTAGCTAGAGGCCCTGAAGCTGGGATAAAGCTGGGTGCATTCTCAGGCATCAAACATTGTCCTGGGCAAACCAGAGCCTAGCACTGCAGCAGTCAGGGCAGAAAAGGAGGTTAGCAGGCCAGAGGACTTGAGGGACGGCAGCTGCATTCATTGAGCACCTGCTGTCTACAGTGAGGCCCTGTCCAAGCACCTATCACTTCACCTGGTCTCTCTCAACAGCCCCAGGTGGGCCCAGGAGCACAGAACTGCCCAGGGACTGGGCCAGGAGTTGAACTCAGGCAGCTGGAGTCTACCTCCCTGTGGGCCTGGATGTCCCTCGAGCAGGCCATAGGCACATTTTCAGAGGACAGGGCTACAGATGTGCCCTTCATGGTGTGGGATGGGGGTGGCAGCTCCGGGTCCTGTGGGCAGAGATCAGGCATGTTGACCTGCAGCCGCGGGGCGTCCACAGCTGCGGAGCAAACTGGGGCCCCCGGAGATCCAGCAGTTCGCTATTCTGCTGCGGGAGTACCGGCTGGGGCTGCCCATCCAGGACTACTGCGCCGGCCTGCTTAAGCTCTACGGGGAGCGACGCAAGTTCCTCCTACTCGGTGAGTCATCCCCTCTGCATCCCCCCAGCAAGGAACCCCTCCTGGGTTCAGACAGTGTACCATCAACCTCCGCCATGGCCAAGGCCATGAGGTTCCTGGCGCAGACAAGGAGGCCAAGGTGCATAGATTAGATTAGAACCAAGCCAGGACACAGAGCTCCTCTCTCTGTCTCACCCCAGGAGGAGGCCAAGGCTCAGAGAGGCTGAGGAACTGGCCGTAGGCACACAGCCAACAAGCCCAGAATAGCCAAAGTCCTAGGCAGCCCCCACATCAGCCAGGAACCTGTCTACAGGAAGTAGATGACCACATTATTAGTCCATCCCAAGCCCGGGGCAGCCAAGCAGAACCCCAGGTCCCACTGGCTGCCGAGCAGGTATGGAGTAAGGTTTGTGGGTAGTGCTCAGGCTCAGTACCTTGTTACCCAACCTGCACCTGTACCTGTGGCGGCACAGGTGCAGTCACTCCTGCCGCCACATGATGACAGCCTGGGGTAGTTTTTGGGTACAGCTCACACCACACCGTCAACTAGGCGCAGGTGTAAGGAGATGGCGAAGCAGCTCAGAGGGGTGGGGGCGGAGATTTCCACCCAGTGAAACGCAGGAATGCAGCCACACAGCCAAGCTGGAGGGCCGTGATGGGTGGGGTGGCCGGAGGGTCAGGGGGCAGGAGACCCCAGGGAACGAGCCTGCCCTGCGGCCTGCAGGGATGCGGCCCTTCATCCCCGACCAGGACATCGGCTACTTCGAGGGCTTCCTGGAGGGCGTGGGCATCCGCGAGGGCGGCATCCTCACCGACAGCTTCGGCCGCATCAAGCGGAGCATGAGCTCCACGTCGGCATCGGCCGTGCGCAGCTACCACGACGCGGCGCGGCCGCCCGAGGCGCAGACCTTCCACCGGCTGCTGGCCGACATCACGCACGACATCGAGGCGCTGGCCCCCGACGACGAGGACGAGGACGAGGAAGCCCAGGGCGAGGGCGACGCGGCCGAGGACAACTACCTGTAGCCTCCCGTCCACGTAGATAGCCCGGAAGAGGAGTGGTCCTGACGCCTGCCCGTCTTGGAGTCATCATGGTCCCCACGTTCCTCTCCAGCTGGGAGCTGGAGTTCAGGTACATGCAGTGCCAAGAGTGTCCTGCAGAGGGCGAGCGAGGCCGGACCTTAACAGCCTGGGCTGCGGCCTGGGCAGCGTTCGCGGGTTCCTCTGCCCAGCCCTTGTGCAGAGCCGGGAACCCCAAGGTAATCCCATTATTACAGAACCCCCGCATATCTTCCTGGAAGCCCAGGGAGAGGGCTGAAGAGCAGGTTGTAGCTGCTGGCAAATGGAGAAAAGAATTCCCAGGGCAGATATCCCCTTATCTAAATTTTAGGAGAGAACTTTAAAAAGTTTGTGAACAATAGAATTTAAAAATGAATTTATTCTGCTGTGGGAGGATTTTGAAATCCTTGCATGGTCTTTGGAAAATACACATTTCCCCTGAACTCTGCAGATCTCATGCACATAGATTAAAATAAGAATCTCTTGTGCACCAAAGTAAACTTAATCATTCTATTTTCCATCAACTTTTTCAAGAACCTTCCTGGGAGACTGGAAAACTCAAGTTCAAGAGTAGAGGAAAGGACTTGAGGGGCGATTCCAGGGAGACACTGCCCAGCATAAATAGGTCTCCCTTGCAGCTGATGGGAGTCGTGTCATCAGTGTGGGGACGGCCTGACTTGGAGGGCGACTGGGGAACCTGGGCTTGACCCCACGGAGCTCAGAGCCTGTATGTGCTCAGCACAGTTCTGGCCATTGCAGCCGCTTTGGGAGTAGACCAGCAGATGGAAAATCTTCCTCTCTCTCTCTCCTTCTCTCTATAATCTGACTTTCCAATAAAAATGAAGAAATCTTTGAAAAAAAAAATTTACGGATGAATCCCTTGTGGATGTTGATATTGCCTAACTGTTGTTCTTCCTGGGTTAGTTTATCTGTAGAAGATTCTCCCACTTAAGCATGCAGTGGAATCTCCTGGAAGGTTGGTTGAAACACAGATTGTCTCTCATTTCTGACTCAACAGAACAAGAGGTGTGGTGAGGGAGGATGAGAATTTGCATTCCTAACTCGTAGCCAGGTGATGCTGATGGTCCAGGGACCACACTTGGAGAGCCACCAGTCCGTGGTGACTTCAGCTGGGCACATCCCTTCTTTCTGATGCTCTCTGACTTGCTGTTAATTTCATAGAGCAGGGAGCTGGGGCTCTGTGTGGTCCACAGTCACGTAGAGAGCTGGTGTTCGGACTCACACCACCTGACTCCAGCGTCTTTGCTCCTGGCTGCTCCACTCTGCCATCACCCGGCCTTTAGGATGTAGTGATGGTAATTGGAGGTTAGCGGGATCTGTCCCCGAGGGGGCTGCTACACAGTGGGAAATTGGTTGGGTAGAGGCAGGTGCCACAGAAGGAGGGACCCCTCTTAAGAGATGGGGGCCTGTGAGCGCATGGGGAGTCCAGTGAGAAATCCTAGGCCCTTCTTACCCCATCATTCTGGCTGTGAGGCAACTTCCCTCACACCCAAGGAAGTCCCCACCCACCCCGGAAACACCATCTTACCAAGGCTGTGTAACCCCTGGGCTCCCGAGACCCAGAGTGCTCTAAGTGCTTGGGTGGCCCTAAGCTGAGCTTAGGGCTTCTGGCCACACTTCCTCCCATGACATCCGGAGACCCTGCCAGGGCTGTTTCCCACCACAGTTCCATTCCTAGCACAGCAAAAAGGGGAAACCCCCTGGCTGCAGGCCTGCTGGCTCCCAAGGACTTCTGGGGCAGCACAATCGTGGGACTTCCTCCTCAGCCGGGACCCCCAAGGCCAGGCCTGACCAAAGGGTGCTCCCTCCTGGAGGCTTCTCCCATTTGGGGCCCTCTACTCCCCCACCTCACCCAAGCTTCTAATCTCAGTGACCAAAAGTTGACAGTTCTTCTGACGGAGTGGTGGGGAGGCTTCTGGTCCCTGGTTTGCCAGCTACCTCCATTACCTCAGATGAAGGTCAAAGGTCTCTCCGAACCAGGCCAGCCTCTCTTTCCCCTCTGCCCTTTCTAGAAGGGGTGAATTCATTGCCTTCTGTGGCAGCTCCTTCCATCCAGATTTGGAGCTGACAATCAGCTCTGTGCCTTCCATTTGGGTGGCAGGGACAAAGCACTTCAATATCTTCTGCTGGTTTCCCGGGCACATTGGCAAGGGATAAGAAGTAGAGCAGTCGGGTTTGAACCAGTGCCCATATGGGATACTGACATTGTAAGTGGTGGCTTAACCGGATACACTACAACTCTGGCTCCTTCCCTGCTTTTCCACTGCCCCCGCCCTCCACCCTGCCCAGGCTAGTGCTACCATCCAGAGCTCTACATAGTTCAGCCCTTGGCCAGTGTAGCAGAAAATGGTGCGACCTGCAGAAACCTCTCATTTCTGTCTAATTAGCCTGCTTATATTGAAACAAAACAAATCAGTCTTGGGCCCAATGTAATGACTCAGTTGTCTAGTTTTCTACCTCTAAGCACCTTCTAAGGGTCCCCTTATGGACACCAATTCATGTCCCAGCTGCTCCACTTCCTGTCTAACTCCCTGCTTGTGACCCAGAAAAACAGCAGAGGAAGGTCCAAAGCCTTGGGACCCTGCACCCACGTGGGAGACCCAAAGAATCTCCTGGCTCCTGGTTTTGGATCAGCTCGGCTCCAGCCATTGTAGTCACTTGGAGAGTGAAGAGAAATATGGAAGATTTTTTTCTATGTTTCTTCTCTATAAATCTGCCTTTCCAGTGAAAACTAAATAATGAATTTTAAAAAGTTGGTCTTACAGGAGGGAAAAAAAGACTGAAACATGTGTTCCACCCACCTCCTTCCACCATACAGGACCCTCCCCATCCTAATCAGAGACCCACGTGGGCGTGCGTGCCTGCCAACTATGTAAATAATATTAAAAATAAAATTTTAAAAAGAAAAAAATGACAATTGGAAAAGCATTTCCAATAAAAATTATTTATATATATAAAAAATCGCTCTTGAAGCTTTTATGAGGCAGGGCTGGTGCCTTGTGGCAGTGAGGAGGGGGGCTGCAAGGGGACGGGAGAGACCCACAGGCTGGCAGAGAAACAGGTGCATTTTTGTAGAACTCCCAGAAATGCAAACCCAGGTGACTGCCACGACACGGTGACACGGTGACAAGGAGAGGAGTGGAAATTCACAGAGCACTCCTAGAAACCATTATTCAATGGTGAGATTGGCACGGTTCAGAAAGCTGGGTAGGTAGCTCGCCACGTAGGTGTAGGTGTGGGGAAACGGGCATTTGCACACGCCGTGGGTGAGAGAGTGAGTCTTGACAGTGAGTCTTGGCAAAGCAACGCGTACCAGGATTCGAGAATCTTAAACTCACAGACCCTTGGAGACGAGGACTCCACTGCCAGAGAGCCTCCTCCCCCGGTTAAACCCACTGGAGTAGTGATGGATGTGGCAGGAAATCGTTAGAGGTTTATCTCTAACAACAAGAGATTAGAAGTAAACCGAAGGCGCAGCAATGGGGGCTGTGTGGAAGCCTGCTGATGTCTGCACCGTTAGTCAGAATGAGGTAGCTCTGTGTGTCCTGGCTGGAGAATCATTTCCAGGATGAGTAAATGAGAAAATAAATACAGAGAAGCCAAGTGAATGGTTTCAGACAGTGCTGTCTTTTTGTTTGAAGAGATAGAAAATGCCTTTGGGTGTGTGCGTGGGCTAGTTCTAGAAGGATACACAGAGTCAGTCATGGACCAGGGAGTATGTGCCTGCAGAACAAGGAGGGAAGACACCCGCCCCACCCCCACCACGTGCCTCCAGGCTGTGCCATGATGCGGCGCGACAGCAAAGTCAAGTTTTCAAAGCCGCTCCTGCCTACTGTGTAGTGATGAAACTGCACAGGCAGCGCTTGTCTGCACACCTGCCAGCCCCGCCCCACTCCGAGCACGCAGATCTCGGAAGGAGAGAACCGGCTGTGACCAGTCCTGTACTCCTTAGAGTTGACACGGCATCAGCCCTCAGCCAGCAAACTGGAGTGCGTTTCCACCATGCCGACCTTCCCCGAGAAGGCCCCAGGTTGTTGTCTCCCTCAGGCTCTTGGACAGCGCTTTCCAGATACCAATTCTCTGGGGGGAAAGTAAGAGAAAAAGACAAGGTGTTGCCCTCAGGGGTGTGAGCCATGTTCACGTTCCTTCCTGCTCTCATTGCCCGCTTGGACCAATGTTTGCGGAATACTCACAGCATACATATGGGGTCGGGTGCTGAGTGCTGATTCAACACGGAGATTTTTCTGTCTACTGGTTCACTCTCCAAGTGGCCGCAATGGCTGAACCTGAGCTGATCCGAAGCCAGGAGTCAGGTGTCAGGCGCTTCTTCCCGGTCTCGCATGTGAGTGCGAAGTCCCAAGGCTTTGTGCCATCCTCAACTGCTTTCCCGGGCCACAAACAGGGAGCTGGATCAAAAATAGAGCAGCTGGTACATAAACCGGTGCCCAAACGGGATGCTGGCACTACAGTTGTAGTCCTAGCCTACTACACCACTATGCTAGCCCTAAAACTATGTTTTAAAAAGAGGAATGTAGGGCTAGGCACAGTAGCCTAATGGCTGAACTCCTCAATTTGCATGTGCCAGGATCCCATATGGGCACCGGTTCTAATCCCAGCAGCCCCACTTCCCATCCAGCTCCCTGCTTGTGGCCTTGGAAAGCAATTGAGGATGTCCCAACCCCTGGGGACCCTGCACCCGTGTGGGAGACCTGGAAGAAGCTCCTGGCTCCTGGCTTCTAACAGACTTAGCTCCGCTTTGGCCACTTAGGGAGTAAAACAGCTGATGGAAGATCTTGTTCTCTGCATCTCCTTTTTTCTGTAAATTTGCCTTTCCGATAAAATAAATGCTTTAAAAAAGAAGAAGAATGAAAAAAAAAAGAAGAAGCTGGCTTCCTGCGACCTACTTGGGAGCCCTGGCATGAGCTCAGACCTGCTCAGGAACACACAGCAAGTTGAAAGAGCCGGGACTCAAGGTCCCCCAGCCAGTCCCTGGGCCAGGGTGAACCCTGCTTAAGTGCATCCTGTCCCTGACTGAGTGGAGGCCCACTGGGCCCAGGCCCCTTTTTCTGGCAAATTGTGGTTGCCAGGACCAGCCCAGGCTCCAGTGCACCCGGGCCTAGGAGGAAGTCCACCAAGTGCTTCCTCTTTCTTTGGCCTCCGGGGACACTGTGGGAAGACAGGGTGCACATTGTGAAACAGAGCTGTTCCCTGACCTAAAAGGACCCATCTGTTGGAGACGACTTCACAGCTGGGGACAGAAAATCAGTTTCTTGGGCCTCCCCCATCCCTGGCCCCACACGAGGTTCCTGGGGTGGGGAACCCGTGTTACTCATCACCCACAGGAGGAGGCCCAGCTCCTCAGCAGTGGCCACTGCCTTCTCCGGCTCTCACCTCCCAAGCTAAGCTCGGGACTCCCGGCAGCAGCCACGTGGAGGCATTTGTGGTTCCTGTAACAGCCCAGGCTGTTCCGCCCTCAAGCTTTGCTCAGGCTGCCCTTTCTATCCAGAGCACTGTTTGCCCAGTTAAGGACCAACCCATGCACTGCCTCTTTCAAGAAGTCCTCCAAGGTGCCCCCAGGCTGCTGGACTCAATATTCCTCCTACTCAGTCCTACAGTGCCGTGCTTCTCTCTTGCCTTCTTCTTTCTCTTTCAACTCATTCTCTGCTTCTACCTGCAACATTTCCCACTTTGTATTTAAGTAAGTGCTTTAAATGTTTGCCTCTCTAATTTTTTTTAAGATTTGTTTTTTATTTGGAAGGCAGAGTTGCAGAGAGAAGAAGAGACAGTGAGATTTTTTTCCATCCACTGGTTCATTCCCACAAATGGCCACAACTGGCCAGGGCTGAGCCAGATCCAAGCCAAGCATCTGGAATTCCATCTCACTCTCCCACATGGGTGCAGGGGTCCAAGCACTTGGGACATCTTCTGCTGAGTACATTAGCATGGTGTTGGATCAAAAGTGGAACATCCAGGACTCTAACCTATACCCATAAGGGCTGTCAGTATCACAAGTGGCTGCTTAACCTGCTATGCCACAGGACTGGCCCCATTGCCTCCCTAATGGAATTGTAAATTATCGGAGGACCAAGGCTCCCTGTCAACTTCTTGCTCACAGACTCTGACAGAAATGTGTACAGTAGACCTTGAATAAATATTAACAGAATTAATCAAAGAACAAAGCATTTAAATCTCATTGCATGAACACCCTAGCTGTCCTGAACCCTGAAGCTTCAGTTTCCTTATCTGTAAAATGGGTGTGTACATAGTACTCACACGGAACTGGTCCAAATGAGAGAAAGCAATCCACTGTGGTGGATTGTAGGTGCTTGTCCTGTGGCACCTGGTAGTTCTCTGGAGGGAAATCTAGGCAGCATGCAGGCCGAAAGACGGGGGACAGAGCACCCTTCTCTGAAGATACAGTCACGGGCCTGCTGGGGGCTGTGGCGCATTTCCGCAGCGCTGGGCTTCCTGGGTTTTTGTTGTCCTTTCTTGGACAAGGAGGGTGGCACTGGCCCTGCCCGGGCCGGCAGAGCTGTGATGTAGACACTGACTGGTCAAGAAAAGGGGAAACGCTTGAGCCCTCAAGTGATGCTGGACTCTCCCATCCCCCAGCCTGCTTTGACTATGGAACAATCCACAGTGGGCCCAGAGAACCTGCAACAGGAAATGCAAGCACTCACCCACCCCAAACACACACACACACCTGGGAAGAATCAGTGTCCTACTCAATGCAAAGCCAAGCACCCCACATCCACTAGTCCTGCCTCCTCGGGCTCTGAGCCCTGCCCGGCTCCTCCCACTCTAAGCTGAAGACTGTAGCCAAGATCTCCACCTGGGAGTGGCTTAACTCCTGTGCCTCCACGCCTGCCCTCCCTCCACACGCTTTCCAACAAGTGTTTCCCATTCCACCCATGTGCTAGCATTTATTTTCCCATTCCTTCGGGGCATTCAAGTTGTTTCAAATGGCAGTGCCAGTGTTTCAGCTCCGGTTTAACTCCAAGGAGGCAGCAGGTAGCAGTACTTCTTGTATTCAGCTCTGCTTCCTGTGACACAATGTTTGCTCCCTCGAGAACTGATAAAAGCACTGCTTTCGAAGAGAGTATGTAGTTGTGTAATTGTTCTTTGATGCAAATACCAAAGTTAGGCGATAATCTTTGAATTAAAAAATGACAACACCAAACACGGGCAAGGAAATTGTGCGTCTCTGGTGGGCATTCCCAAGGAGAAAAGGCACTTGGAAAAACCAATGTGGCTATTGATCATACAGCTAACCGAATGCTAACTCTACGACCAGTCCAGTTCCAAGCATTTACCCAAGAGAAGTGACGTATGTGACACTTGCCCTTGGATGACTAGAGCAGCTTTATTATTTACAGGCGAAAGCGGAAAGCAACCCATACAGCCATCAACAAGAAAGGGGATGAACAAATGTGGGTTCACGCATGCCATGTATCAGCACTCAGCAGAAGAAAGGGACAAATGAACGGAACACATCCTGACTTGTGAGGACAAGAAGACAACAACAAGATACGGTATGATTGTGCTTAGGTGACATTCGAGAAAACACAAACCCAATGACAGAAGGCCAGTCAGTGGTGACCCAAGACCACCTGAGGGTGAGAAGGGTGAATGGCAGCAGGGCACTGGGAATAGAAATGTCCTGTGTCTCGATTGGGGTTATGAGTACTCAAGAGTGAAATGTGTGTCAAGCTGACACTTGTAAAGGTGCATTTTACTTATAAGTATTCCATGATAATGCCTGATAGCGCTTTAGGAACACATGCAGGGATTCCAACTGCCATTTACTTTAATTACAAAAGCATTAGGAACTGCCCATAAATAGAGAAACACTTCAGTTCTCCTGGGTCCTTTGCCATTAGAATGGTGAAATTTTTTTAAAGATTTATTTGTTTTTATTTGAAATGCAGATTTACAGAGAGAAGGAGATACAGAAAAAGATCTCGCATCTACTGTTTCACTCCCCTAAATGGTAGCAATGGCCCGAGCTAAGCCGATCCAAAGCCAGGAGCCTCCTCTGGGTCTCCCATGCATGTTCAGGGTCCCAAGGCTTTGGGTCATCCACACTGCTTTCCCAGGCCATAAGCAGCTGGATGGGGAAAGGAGCATCCAGGACACCAACCAGCAGCATCCATATGGGATGCTGGTGTTTGCAGGTGGAGGATTAGCCAATTGAGCCATCACACCAGCCCCAAATGGTGACGTTTTGCAAAGGACAGGGGGCAGCAGCTGCTTGTGCTGACCCTTTAAGGTGCCCTAGGCCTTTATCAAGAAGTATATTTCTCTTCTGGGAAGTGGAAGGTATGGGGCAGGCCAGAGATGCAGGAACATGAACATGCTTCCAGATATCCCTCTAGGAACTGACAGGACTTGGTGTGGCGGTTCCAGGATGCCCTGGCAAGGACGGACTCCTGGTGCACACCATGGGCACTTGCTGGATGATGCTCCTTTCCTTGCCTCCTCTGCTCATCACCCACTCCCCTGCCCACAGTCTCCTTTCACCACCCAGGTCAGCGGGACACTTCTGGGAACTCAAGTAAAATCTGGTGGACGATGATGACCATCAACAAAGATCCGGGGAGAGGACAGGACAGGGCAGGACAATGGTCATGCCGGAAACACCTGTTACTCTTGGCAAAATTAGTCTTTTTTTTTTTTGGCAACTTTGCCAGGACTGACTGTCATTTTCAAAAATTTTTATTTATTTATTTGGGGGGGAAGAGATAGACTATCTTCCATCCTCTGCTTCAGTCCCCAAATGGCCACAAAGCCAGGAGCCTAGCACCTTATCCAGCCTCCCCATGGGTGGCAGGTGTCCAAGTACTAGTACCATTATCTGCTGCTCTCACAGGCTCCTTAGCAGGGAGCTGGACGGGAAGCAGAGTGGCCAGGATTGGCACTGGTGCTGGGTTATGGGATGCTGGCACTGAGTGGGGTGGATTAGCCTGCATTGTTAAATCTAACCTAGAGCCAGATTTTTAGCAATAGTGAAATAAGAGAAAGTACAGCATTGAAATGGTACCGTTCAAATAAATTAAATCCAAAAGCAAAAGTACATGTATAGATTTAAACCTAGTACTAAGATCAGGGTCATTGTCTTTCATTTATGCTTTTGTTGCCTCCTCCCATGCCCCTGGAGACAAATGACTGAGTCTGGAGCCCGTTTTGGTTGTCACTGCGGAGGGGGTCACTGCTGCTGTGTGCAGGCAGCCACGCTGTCAAACATTCCTCCAGTACAGGATGGCCCCAGCCGGGAGTTACGTGGCCCAACAGCCACAGCGCCAAGGCTGAAGAGCCCCCACGCAGTGCACAGCCCCCCCCAAAAAAAACATGAATGAAGGAGTGCAGGCTTGGGTGAGGGGTGGCTGGCCTGGCTGGCAATGGCCAAAAGAAGAGGCGCAGTGGGGCTGTATGTCGCCGTATTATAGCAGAGTCCCTGGGTCTCCTGGAAGCGGGCATGCTGCCACCACCGGCCTCCTTCAGGGCACAGTCCCATCAGCTAGCCTCTTCTCCCCTCGACTCAAGGGATCTTTGGGGCTGCCCAGAAGCTGGCCCAGCTCCAGTAAGGAGGTCCCCATGGGTGAGGAGCTTTGCATGGTGTTTGAATAATGCTGGGCCTGCTCAGGGAAGTCGCTGACCACATCAAGGCCAAAGGTTCTGGCCAGGGGTGGAGAGCCTGGGATGGAGGGTCAGAATCTTTGAGTGGTGGTTTCCAGCAGAGGCGTGTAGGACCAGTGAGCAAGAGCAGTTAATTTTAAGGCCCAAGTTGGTGGCTTTGGCTAGTAGGATTGAAATCCTGGAGGAGGAGGAGTTCCTTGGGAGAGAAAGGATGGGGTCACTCTGGGGCAATGTTGGGACCCTAAATTGGGGGAGAGGGCAGGATGAGTATCCTTCCTAGAGGAATTGGCTGGGGCCTACCAGGTAAAACAAGCTGCTGCCAAAAATGTGGGCATTCCATAGCGGGTTGGAGTTCTGGCTACCCCACTTCCCATCCAGCTCCCTGCCTGTGGCCTGGGAAAGCAGTCGAGGACAGCCCAAAGCCTTGGGACCCTGCACCCTCGTGCAAGGCTCACAAGAAACTCCTGATTCCTGGCTTCAGATCAGCTCAGCTCTGGCAGTTGCTACCATTTGGGGAGTGAACCAGTGGATGAAAAATAGATCTTTATCTCCTCTCTGTAAATCTGCCTTTTCCAATAAAAATAAATAAAGCTTTAGAACATTTAAAGTAAATCGTCCGGGGGCTTTGTTAGGATGGAAGGAGATCAGACTTTAGGGGTCCCAGGACCCCAGGTTGGAATCCCTAAGGATGAGTTAGACCGGTCAGGGCGCAATTAGAACATGTTAGGAAAGTGTTACCGCCGCGTGCAAGGTTTCTTGGGGGGCGGTGAATGGTCCAGGATGACCCTGAACCGGGCTAGGATCCCCCGGTAGACTCGAGTCTTTCGGGCGGTGCTAGGAGCCTTGGGAGGCGGGGTCAACATCGCCGGGGCGCGGCCGGGTGCGCGGACGGCCCGAGGGCCCGAGGCGTCCCTGCTTCCAGCCCGGGAACTTGGCCGAGGCTGAGGCCAGCGAGTGGGAACGCTGCCGGCCGGTGCCGGAGAAGCCCACGGTGGAGGCCCCCCAGCTCGGCCTTCTGCAAAGTCCGTCTTCCTCCCTGTGGGCGCCTCCCGGGCTCCGGGGACCGCTGAGCTGGGGGGACGCTCGAGCTGCGAAGATCCGGGCAGCCCGCGGGGCGAAGAGCGGGCGCCCAGGTGAGTTCCGCGGGCGGGTCCTCGGGGGATCTCCTGGCCGGGGAGTCCGGGCACAGGGATGGGCCATGGATGGGGATGATCGCCAGGGGTGAACGAGAGTGGAGGGACCCCAAGAAGGAAGCAGAGCCTCGCCCGCCGAGGCTGCTGGAGCTGCACTTCTCGGCTCTGTCCAGGTTCCCCTTCTCAGAATGAAAAAAAAAAAAAAAAAAAATCAGAAGCAAGAAGGAA
Organism: Ochotona curzoniae; assembly: GCF_017591425.1. Lineage (NCBI taxonomy): Eukaryota > Metazoa > Chordata > Mammalia > Lagomorpha > Ochotonidae > Ochotona > Ochotona curzoniae. The sequence continues at coordinate 15,759,991 of NW_024465894.1, read as the reverse complement.
GGGACAGGGTTGCAGAGAGCCCGGACCGCTGCCTCGGTGACTGGAGGCGGTGGTGCTGTAGCTGGGTGGAGCATGACGCGCCCCGTTGCAGCTGAGTCCCTTCAGAGCTGGAGCCCGACCTGTCCCTCTCCCCGAGTTCTAGGCCAGGGCCCCAAACTCCTGGACCGAGACCAGCGGGGGCCTGCTTGGCCCTTACCCTCTGAGAGTCCTTGGGCAGGTCAGTCCAGCTGTCTGTCGGAATTCTGGTCTGTACAATGGTTTGTGACAGGTGATGTATGTGGCAGCCTGCCTGCCCGGCCCTGGGAAGGGGACCTGACCTTCCTGTGCCCTGGTTTCCTGGATGGGCAGGCTGGAAATCACACTGGGAATACAGGTGGCGGCACCCTTGCTGGCATGCTCAGGTCCAGCAGGATTTGGACTTACTTAGGAGTATTTGCATCTACATACTGAGAGGCCTCAGGGATGGGCCTAAGTCAGCGTTCCAAATCGATTTACGTGTCACACTCTCGGTAGCAAAGCTGCATGTTGGCACAGCGCTTAGGTTGTCCCCACATTCAAATGTGTGGTTCCAGTGCGGGTTCTGCTTACAATCCGAATTTCTGCAAATGTGATGCTGCAGTCGTGGGAGACCTGGGTGAGGTTGGTACATCCAAGGCCCGAGGCTGGGCCTGCTGTAGGCATTTGAGGGGGGATAGCAGGATGAGAGCATCTGTCTCCCCCACCCTTTCTCTCTGCCTTTCAAATAAATAAAAACAAATGGCTAAAATAGCAGATGAAACAGAAGCAGCCCTCCGTGTTTCTCTTGGTCTCTCCCCACAGAGGCAACCACTATCACGGATTCTAGCCCTTCCAGTCTAGGCTTTTGTTAAAAAAAAAAAAAAGAAAGAAAGAAAGAAAAGAAAAAGTCACTCATTTGAAAGGCAGAGTTACAGAGAGAGGGGGAGACAAAAGGATAGAATCTTCTATCTGCTGGTTGGTTCACTTACCAAATGACTACAATGACCAGAGCTGGGCCAGTCTGAAGCCAGGAGCCAGGAGCTTCTTCCAGGTCTCCCACCTGGGTGACAAGGAGCCCAAGCATTTGAACAGCCTCTGCTGCTTTCCCAGGTGCGTTAGCAGGGAGCTGAACCACAAGTTGAGCTGCCAGGACTCAAACCAGTGCCCTATCCAATATCGTTGTGCAGGCAGTGGCCTAACCTGCTATGCCACAGTACCAGTCCCCAGGCTGTCCCTTGATGCATTTGCTGTATATATACTTATGCATAAGCAAGCCAGAGTTGTTTCCCGTGCCTTGGAGAACTGCTGTCATTGCCCTTGACCCATGGGGAGCACGTCCCCAGGACCGAGGGCTGCCCACAGTCACAGGTAGCACTGAGCCTCTTTCCTCAACCTCAGCAATTCACAGCGTCTGGCTTGCATCTCCAGGTTGCCAGCGTCACTGCACCAGTGCTTTGGAGCCATTGTTAAACCTGAGCACAAGCAGGCAGACAGCTCAACAGTGCACCTGAGATCCAAGACAGCTGGCGGGTAGTTTAGACAGCCTGGATATAATGGACGAGGATGACTTGCATCAGGGGCAGACTGGAAAGGGGACCCTGTGCGATTTCAATGCGCTACTCAGAACAGCTGGTAGCGAAGCTTAGGCGTTTGTTGTTTCTAGAATTGTCCATTTAATATTTTCAGACCATGGTTGACCATAGGTAACTGAAGCCACCAGGCAGAGTGAGATCACAGATGAGGAAACCAGCATAACAGGTTTTTTTTTTAAGATGTATTTTAAAGATTTATTTATTTTTATTGCAAAGTCAGATATATAGAGAGGAGGAGAGGTAGAGAGGGAGATCTTCCATCCAATGATTCACTCCCCAAGTAAGCACAACGGCCGGTGCTGTGCCAAACCAAAGCCAGGGGCCAGGAACTTCTTTCAGGTCTCCCACGCTGGTGCAGGATCCCAAAGCCTTGGTCCATCCTCAACTGCTTTCCCAGGTCACAAGCAGGGAGCTGGATGGGAAGTGGAGCTGTGGTATTAGAACCAGTGCCCATATGGGATCCAAGTGCGTTCAAAGCAAGGACTTTATCTGCTGGGTCCTAGGGTGCGTCTTTGATGACAGCCCCCCTCCCCCCGCTCCCGCCCCGCCCCGCCACACGCACTTCCGGGGTGTCGCCTGGGTGAACACATCATCTCATCATCCCTTCTAAGCACCGGGGAACACCCGAGCAGGTGGCCATCCTGCGTTCTCACGTCTCTGAGCTGGATGCTCAGGATGCAGCTCTTTCTTGAGGAAAGCACTAAGGGTTAGATGGTTTTGCAGAGGAGGCTTCGTCAACCCTCACCTTAAGTGAGGAGCCTGGAAGGTGCTCTGCCCCCGGGAAGGGGACGCATTTGGCTCACAGGCCTCATACAAGCAGCTTCAGAATCCTGTTCAATGTGGCTGAGACTTGGTAGGGGCCAACATTTGAACATATTTTAAAAAGTGCTCTTTTTAAAAAAGATTTATTTTTGTTTTTATTGAAAAGTCAGATATACAGAGAGAAGGAAAGACAGAGAGGAAGATCTTCCTTTCCATAATTCACTCCCCAAGATACCACAACAGCCAGAGCTGTGCCAATCTGAGATCAGGAGCCTCTTCCTGGTCTCCCATGTGGGTGCAGGGTCCCAAGGCTTTGGGCCATCCTCGACTGTTTTCCCAGGCCACGAGCAGGGAGCTGGATGGGAAGCAGGGCTGCTGGGATTAGAATTGGCACCCATATGGGATCCCGGTGCGTGCAAGGTGAGGACTTTAGCCATTAGGCTACCACATCAGGCCCATAGAGTACTCTTTACTATGCACCTTTGATTTAACACAATTAATGCTGAATGCACCATTCTTCTCCTATTTGCTTAGTATTTTATTGTAAGCATATTTTTTACATCACTGAAATAGTCTTGCATTTTTAATGGCTTTATAATATTCCATTGTTTGGAAGCACTATATTTGTTTAAACTTTTTCACGGAGCACTCTTACTTAGGTTGCAATTTAAAAATATTTTAATAAAGCTGAAATGCAGATGCCTTTATTAAAATGAGCCATTTAGGGTGGCATTGTAGTGCAGCAGGCTAGACCATCACTTGCGACACTGGCATCCAATATTGAATGCCCCTTGGGAAGATGGCCCATGTGCCAGGGTTCCTGACAGCATCCTCTGCTGCCTGCCCAGGAGCATCAGCAGGGAGCTGGATTGGAAGTGGAACAGCCAGGACTCGAACCAACATCAATATGGGAAGCTGGCTCTACAGGTGGTAGTTTTATTTTGTTTTAAGATTTATTTTTATTGGAAAGGCAGATTTGTAGAGAAAAGGAGCTACAGAAAGATCTTCCATTTGCTCGTTCACTCCCTAAGTGACCACAGTAGCTGAAGCTGAGCCAATCAGGAGCCAGGAGCTTCTTCTGGGTCTCCCAAGCTGGTGCAGGACCCTAAGGTTTTAGACCGTCATCCACAGCTTTCCCAGACCACAAGCAGGGAGCTGGTTGGGAAATGGAGCAGCCAGGATATGAACTGGTGCCTCTGTGGGATCCCAGCACGTGCAAGATGAGGATTTAGCCAATTGAGCCATCGTGTGGGGCCTTATACATGACAGTTTTACCCACTGCGCCACAGTGCTAGTCCCATCCCCTCCCCTCACTTTAAACACACATACGTCCTTGGGGTGTCCAGGAAGCCTGAAGGGACTTCCCTGAATTATTCAGCAGGAACTTATTGAGCAATGACTATGTGCTAGTTTCACCCAGTGGGGATGAAGCGGGGAACTGGACAGGCCCTTGCTCTCGCATGTTCTGCATCTCAGCGGGGGAGACGAACCCTGCAGTGCTGGGTGTGCCACAGGGGCGTTAACCCTGGGCCTTTGAGAAGCAAGCTCCCACAGGCTGAAATGTGCTAGAAATTCATTACCAGTAAGTCTTGAGAGAATGTGGGAGAAACCAGGGGACAAGCAACAGGCATTGAGAACCAACAGGTGTATCCAACCTGTGAAACAGAGTGGGGGAGGGAAGATGGGTGTGGGGCGGGATAGCAAGGGTGTTGGGGGAGGTCAGAAGGCGGGGAGAAGCACCTTGGACTACAGTGTGGATCCAAGCAAGGCTTGGCAAGCCCGGCCTCTGCCACAGGCCCCAGAATTGGGCTGCTTCCGTGTCCCTGGGAGCAGACTTGGGCGCACAGAGGTCACTGCGGCTCAGCATCCACGAGGACAGGGACAGCTGGGAATGAGAGCGGGGCGGGGCGAGGAGAGACCTCTCCCAGAAAGGGAGAACTGCACAGAGAGCTGAAGCTAGTGAGGCTTTCCGGGTGAAGAACATTCCAGAAAGCAGTATGTGCAATGGCCCTGTGACTACAAGCATAATTGGCATGTTGAAAACAGCAAGAGGAAGGTGTGGATACAGAGAGGAGTGGTGCGTGAGGCCGAGGGGCGGTCTGACAGTGGAGGTCTTGCCCACCACTGAGGGCACCAGCCCCTCCGTCCCAGGGAAGTTCCAGAGGAGGGGTGTGGTCTGGCTTGCAAGTCTCAAGACTTTCTTACTGTTGGAAGTGGGTTAGGGAGTCAAACCCAACTCTGCCAGACTTCAGCTCTCACCCTGTATGTCCCAGGCTTCCCTGCCCTCTACCTAGGAGGTTCCCTGCCTTCTTCCAAGGAGGTTCACAGCTGTCCTGGGATTCCTGGGTAGTGGCTGTGCAGACTGAGAGGGGACCATGTCATCGGAGCAGGTGGTATGAACCCGCTCAGCTCACACAGCCTGACTCTAGATGAGCCAGGTAAATGAGCGAGGGGCTGAGTTTGTCCCCCGTGTGTTTGGCTGCTTGACCAACTCTTCTGGGAGTTGGACACAACAGTTAAGACATTCGAGTTCCTCCTCCTTTGTTGTCTGCAACCGCTAGAGCTGATCCTGGGACCTGACAAGAGGCAGGAGAACTGGGTGCTGGTCCTGCCTGCCACTGACCTTCTGCCATGATCCTCTATTTTCCTCTCTGAAAAAGTCCGGTCATAATTCCAGTCTGCTGACTTCAGCCAGCTGGGATGGGGATTGTGCAAAGCAGAACACACGACAGTCTCTGCACAAATGCCTTTGGAGGCCTGTGACCTGCTGGGCACTGTGTGGGCATAGCCACAATGCCACCAGCATAACACGGTCCATGATCTGCCCATCTCCACTTACGGAACTGGAACCAGTAGCATCTTTTTTTCAAAGGCAGAGAGGAGAGGAGAGACAGAGACAGAGATCTCTTTTCTGCTTGTTCAACTCCCAGATGTCCACAACAGCCAGGGCTATGCCAGGCCAAAGCCAGGAACTGGGAACTCTACATCCAGGCCTCTCATGTGGGTGGCAGGGACCTACGTACTTGGGCCATTCTCCATTGCTTTCCCTGGTACATTAGCAGGGAGCTGGAGCAGAAGCTGTGCAGCTGGGACTCAAATTGGCACTACCCAGTGGGATGCCTCTACACTTCCTACAATGCCAGTTCTGGATCCAATACCATCTTAACCTCTTCTACCAAAGCTTCTGGAAGGTGGTGGATGAAGGCTCGAGTGCTTGGGCCCCTTCATACACAGGGGAAACCCAGAGTTCTTGTCTCCCAGCTTCAGCCTCACACAGTCCCAGCCCCTGCAGGCATCTGGGAAGTAAACCAGCAGATGGAAGATTCTTTCTTCTTTTCCAGCTCCATTCCACCTTTTAAGCAGATGAAAATAGACTTTAAAAATATATCAAGGAAACCTTTGGTTTTTTTTAAAGATTTATTTATTTTTATTACAAAGTCAGATATACAGAGAGGAGGAGAGATAGAGAGAAAGATCTTCCGTCCAATGATTCACTCCCCATGTGACTGCAACGGCCGGTGCTGTGCCAATCAGAAGCCAGGAGCCAGGAACTTCCTCCAGGTCTCCCATGCGAGTGCAGGATTCCAAGGCTTTGGGCCATCCTCGACTGCTTTCCCAGGCCACAAGCAGGGAGCTGGATGGGAAGTGGAGCTTCTGAGATTAGAACCGGTGTCCATATGGGATCCTGGCATGTTAAAGGTGAGGACTTTAGCTGCTAGGCCTCGCCGCTGGGCCCGGAAGCCTTTGTTTTTAACTGGTTTCCCCTTAATGCGTGAACTGTGGTCCCTCTTAAAACTTTGTTCACACAGTGGACAGGACTCTTGCATGTTTAAGGGGATGGAAATCCAACTCAAGCAGAAGAGAAAGGTGTAGGAGAGTCCAGCAGAGACCAGCCTCAGGCAGGACTGGATCCAAGTCTGGGGTTCTGTTTCCCCATTTCTTGGTTCCACCTTGGGGCTGCAAGGCCCTTTTCTAGACAAAGTCCAGAGGCGGAGTCTCCTTGGCCAGGGTTGAGTCATAGGCTCACCTTTGGCTCGGTTGGTTACACACCCATTCTCCAGGCAGGGTGTAGTGGGCTCTGTCTCCGGCCCATGGACTGAGCCTGTGGAGAGCGTGTGCCCAGGGCAAGATGAAACCGCAGGTCATGACTGTCTCTTGCAGAGAGCTGGCTCCGATGAGAAAGCAGGGCTCCAGAGACCCAGAGGCGTGCCTGAGTTCATACATTGAACTTGGGTCAAGGGGAGCCTCGGACACTATCTTTCCAGAATGATCCCAGAAAACCATCTCGGACCCAGTCCACAGGTGCTCCAGCTGGCCCTGGTCTCCCCCCTACCCGCCCCTTGGACTTGGCTCTGAGAGTGCAACCCACATGGTGACCGTGGGAAGCAGCCAGAGCCTGTGAGCTGACCTTTCTCGTTTCCCTCCCACACCGCCCGCGCCTGCAGAGGCGGGGTAGGGGTGTGGGGGGCTGGTGGTGGTGAGGAGCAGGTTTCAGGTTCTCAGAATCACTGTGGCCTGAGGAAGTGTCTTTCCCCTCGTGGCCAGCGGTTCTGAGCCCAGCAGCCAGATGGGCTACTTCTGCCTTGGAGCCTGGTCTTCGAACTGCATTGGACAGGGATGTGTGTGCAGAGGTTTCGAAAAGTCTTTCACATCCCGTGTCACACAGGTCCCAGGGTCGGGCCAGAGCAGGCCCCATCTCCTCTTGCAGGAAAGAGACGAACCCTCCCAGAGGACCCCACAGCGGGACCTTGGGCAGGTGGCAGGACCAGGTCCCCAAGTGAGAGTATTCTGACAGAAGGTTAGAGGAGTGTCTCAAATTCTGGGGTGCAGAGGATTTCCTGCCAAACCATTAGGAGTGCAGATTCTAGGTCCTGACTCCCAGAGATGCTGGTTTGTTCAGTCTGGACTGGGTCTCAGGAATACATAAGAAATCAGTGAAGAATCCTTGGGTGCACGTAGCAGAAATTCAATTCAAACTGACTGAGGCAAAGGTGAGAATGTATCTATTCATGAAGTCTGGGGTGAAAAGCTTCAGGCACAGCTGGATCCCGGTCTTCACACATGTCCTCAGGACCTTGAGGTCTCCAGCCCTCAGCTCTGTGCTGGCCTTGCTTTCAAGCAATCTCCTGCCTGCACGATATCATGAAGGCTCCCAGCAGCTCCAGGTTCCCATTCTTCAACATGCCAGGATACAGATTCTGCATGCCTGGGCACGGTTACACATGGTGCTTGCCCCCAGCTGAAGCAGTCTCCACAACCAGGGGGAGAGGGGATGGACTTGCCCGGGACACTTTGATCAGCCAAGCCTGTGTTAAGTTGCCAATCCAGGCAGACAAGGGTGGCCAAAGGCCGATCTCCCCAAAGGATACCAAGGAGCTGTTGTCCAAAGGAGGACGGACGCTGAGGAGGCAAGAAAGTGGAAAGCACACCCCAAGATCTGAACAAAACACGCATCCCTGCCTGGGACGTGCGACCCTGTCCTCCCGAGAGCGCCCCCGTGAGGCCACCCCCTGAGGCTCCCTGGGGCTCACCTGAAGCCACTGTCACCGTCACAGCACTTGCTGCACAGAGGCGGGGAGCTGCGTGAACCTCCTCTATCATCTCCTCACCCCTTATTCTAGACCACAGCTCCCTGACCCAGCTGTACTTCCTCATCATCTGCTTTGGAATTATTCCCCGACATTTTGTAGACTCGATTGCTGAGTCACGGCGGGAGAAATTGTCAAGCCTGGCAGTGTGAGGGTACAGGTAGTAAACCCGCTTTTGGATTTAGTGATCAAAATGGCATTGTGGAACCAACGCAATGGCTTAAGTGGTTAATCCTCCACCTGCAAGCACTGGTATCCCGTATGGGTGCTCATTTGTGTCCCAACTGTTCCACTTCCAATCCAGCTCCCTGCCTATGGCCTGGGAGAGCAGAGGACGGTGGCCCAGGTCCTTGGAATCCTGCACCTGTATGGTAGACCCACAGGAAGCTCCTGGCTCTTGGCTTTGGATTGGCACAGCCAATCCATTGCAGCCATTTGGAAAGTGAACCAAAATGGATGAAAGATCTTTCTCTTTGTCTCTCTTTCCGTAAATCTGCCTTTCTGATGAAAACAAATTTTTAAAATATTTTAAGGCATTTATTTCTCTCAATAACGTGCCATGTTTCCTGAGATCTTATGGGGCCAGTGTACAAGTTTCCATTTTTTTAAATTGAACAAGCAGATACACAGAGAGGAGGAGAGGCAGAGGAAGAGCTTCCGTCCAATGGTTCACTCCCCAAGTGACCACAATGGCTGGAGGTGAACCAATCAAAGCCAGGAGCCAGGAGGCTCCTCCAGGTCTCCAATATGGGTATAGGATCCCAAGACCTTGGGCCATCATTCACTGCTTTCCCAGGCCACAAACAGGGAGCTGGATGGGAAGAGGGGCTGCCAGGATTAAAACCGGTGCCCATACGGGATCCTGGGGTGTTCAAGGCAAGGACTAGGCCATGGTGCCGGGCCCTAAGTTTTCATTTTTAACTTTGCTGCTAGGAAGCTCAGAGATGAGTCTAGCAGCAGCTGGGTTTGTGGTTCAATAGTGGCTCCTTTCTGATTGGTAGGGTTCTGTCTGTGGCTTGAGATTTTTAGCTCCTTTAAATCCTTTTTAGGAAATCTATTCCTGGACTACTCTTGACTTTCATCTTTATCAGTAGACTCCGTTCTTCAAACTTCTTATTCTTTTGCTCAATTATTGTAACAAGCAAGTTGCTTTGTCTGTGAACGTACTAACATGGATTTCAAGATTTTTGTACCAAAATTAATTTCTCTTTTAAATCCATTTTCCACAGATCTATTCATCTTATAAAAATGAGTTGACAGTATTTGTGGCTTACTCCCATCACCTTTACCACTCCCTTTTAGTTTTTTTTTCCCAATCTTTTATGATGATAAAACACAAATGACATAAAGAGCACCATAGTGACCATTGTGGAGGTATGGTTCCATGGCGTTGTCAGGAACTAGTCCTGTGCACCTGTCACCACCACCATCTACCTCTGTAACTCCTCCCACCTTGTCACATGGAAACCCAACATCCATACTCCCGACTCTAACAACCATACTCTACTTTCTTTAATATAGATATATTTATTTGTCTGAAGGAGAGAATGACACAGAGAGAGAGCGTCCATGCGTGGTTTGTTTCCCAAATGATCACAACAGCCAGGGTTAATCCATGCAAAACCAGGTGCCTGGAACTACATCTGGGCCTCTCGTATGGGTAGCAGAGACTCATGTACTTGGGCCGTCTTTGGTGCTTTCTCAGGCGCATTAGCAGGGAACTGGATCAGAAGTGGGGCAGCCAGGACTTGAGCTGGTGCTCCAGGATTGGATGTTGGCCTTGCAGGTGGTTGCTCGGCTCGCTGCGCCACGACCCTGGCTCTTCACCATCCCACTTGGTCTCTAAGAGCCTTTGTGCATGCGGCATTGGGAGGCAGTTCTGCACAACAACCTTCCCTTCTCCAGTTGGTCCCTGAAGCACAGATCACATCCTGATGTTTCCACTTCCCAGAATGGCAGGCTGGACGTGCCATCACTCCCTCACCATGCACAGCTCTCCCGCTGTGCTCCTGGCAAGCACCAAGGGCCACAGACATGAACAAAACAGCCTTCCTCGTCAGCGATGATGGGGCTGTTGTATGTCTGCATTGCCTGATTCGGAAACTAGGTGCCACGCACTGCTGTTAAGCCCCCTCAGCGAGTCATAACTGCCAGGTGCCGCATGTGTAAAATACACAGTTGAAGATTTATGATAAAACAAAATAAAACATGTGTGGGCAGGCTGTGACCTAGTAGCTAGGACGGTTAAGATGCTCAAACCCCTCTACCAGAGGACTTGGTTTCGATTCCCTGGTTTCAATTTGAGTAGTGAAGGCTCAGATAACTAGATCCCCAGTGCAAGTGAAAGACCTAGATTGAGTTCCCAGCATCTGGCTCCAGTCTGGCCCGACTGAAGCCACTGTGGGCATTTGGGGAGTGAATCAGTGGATGGGAGCTCTCTCTATGTTTCTCTGTCAAATAAACACATTGATTACTGAGCTCACAGAAACAGACATGGTTTTGGTGAACGCTGATGTAGTGCTTTCTGTGTGCTGGGTGCTTGGTGTCTCAGCCCACTAGGCCATTCTGAATGTGGGGATTCAGCAACGGACACTACACAGGTGCCCCGTGTGTGGGGATGGGAAATTGTGACGCGGTAGATGAAGCTGCCCCACGGCACACAGCAATGCTCTTCTGAACACATTAGCATTGATTAAATATGTATGTATTATAATCTCTTTTATTTGAAAGAAAGAGGGGTATGGAGAGAGAGCTTCTATCCGTTGATTCACTTTCCCAGTGGCTGCAAAGGTTGGCGCTGAGTCAGGCTGAAGCCAAGTCAGGAACCCCACCTGGATCTCCCACACGGGTGTCAGGGGTCCAACCACCTGAGCCATCTTTTCTGCCTTCCCAGGCACATCAGCAAGGGTCTGGATCAGAAGCAGGTCAGGCGGGACTTGAATTGATGCTCCCATATGGAATGCCAGTGTTGCAGGCTATGGCTTAACCCCCTACATCGTGACACCAAACTCCCAATCAAACATATGAAATGTGATATAATCTTACATCATATAAAACCACACAAGGTGCTGCTTAGCTTCCCCAGAAATGGAATGCACCTTTCTCAAAAGTGTGTGTGAGAGAAGGAAATGAGTGAGAGGGCCAGGAGCCTAGAGCTGCATCTAGATTTCTCATGAGGGTGTCGGGGACTCAGATCCTAGAACCGTCCTCCTCTGTCTTCCCAGGACTGCACTAGCAGGAAGCTGAACCACAAGCATGGCAGCCAGGACCTGGACCAGGCACGGCCCTATAGGGGATACGGGCATCCCAAGCAGCAGCTTAACACCTGCCCTGCGGAAACAAGTCATGTATAGCCAAGTTCTAGCTGCCTTAGGAGCAGAGAGATGGTCAGGTGCAGAGAGAAAGGGGGGCAGCCATGCTGTATCTGGCTGCTCTGACCCTGCCTCCCTGCCAGCGCAGGCACCTGTGCACATCTGGAGGACAGACAGGAATTCCTCCTGCAGAAATCTCAGTGCGGTTCGGCTCCGACCCGGCAAACATATTTTCCTTACTCATTTATTTTTTTTTTAAATATTTGTGTTGCTTTGTTTGTTTGAAAGGTACAGTTAGTGAGAGGAAGAGAGACAGAATTTTCCATGCGCTGGTTCTTTCTCCAAGTAGCCACAATGGCCAGAACTGGGCCGCTCAGGAGCCAGGAGCTTCTTCTGCCTACTTTTTGCCTCCTCTTCTCACCACCCCACACCAGTTTGCCAGCCCTGGGCCAGCCCCGTGGCTAGCATGGATGTGGGGAAGTGTGGAGAGGGTAGGGTGCATAAGCTCTGGGAAAGGGGCTGACAGAGGGAGTTAAGTCAGAGAAGGCAAGTGGGCACTAGCCTGGGGCTAAGGTGCCTGACATATGTGCGGGCATCAGAGGACGCCGCTGTGTGGGGGTCTGGGTGGCCAAGGCTCACCTCCCTTCTGCAGGATGGGATGTGTGGGATCCAGGTTCTTCTCCCATCTGTCTGCTACAGGATGGGATGTGTGAGATCCAGGTTCTTCCGGGATGAAGGCAAGATCTCCAAGACTGAGCCCTGCGCCGGCCCACACACCACCATGTACGTGCCAGATCCCATGACCTCCAGTAAGCCGGTGAGTGGGGAGGAGCCTGCGTGTTCTCATGGCTGCTCTGGTGCTGCCCCAGTGTCGCTTTCCAGCCTCCTGCCTCCCCCAGCTGGGCAGGATGCACAGGGGCCAGCAGCAGGGCCCACATGCTCCAGCCTATGCCCCCAGGATCCTTCTAGAGCCATGAAGTCACTTTCCCTTGTCCTACCTGCAGCCCGGACTTTCTGGGCCCATCAGCCTGGGCTCTTCCGGCCTGGGCTTGGGAAGCATCGCGAGCCTCCAGCCAAGTGTGGGGAGTGTCCAGGCAGCTGAAATCACAGCTATAATGGTGATATTGGCCTCATGGTGAAAACTCAGTCACAACTTCAGTAAGAACTCCCACCAGGAGAAGCTAACGGCAGTAGACCACAGCACTGTGTGCATCCTGCTCAGCAGCATCAGCGACACAGCAAGAATAGTGATAGAATGGGCAGTCATACCAGTAGAATTCCTTTGTGTTTGTATTTCATTTTAAGATTTATTATTATTATTGGGAAGGCAGATTTCACAGAGGGAAGGAGAGACAGAAAGATCTTCAGGCAGAGCTGAGCCAATCCAAAAGCCAGAAGCCAAAAGCTTCTTCCGGGTCTCCCAAGCAGGTGCAGGGTCCCAAGACTTTGGGTCGTGCTGTACTGCTTTCCCAGGCCACAAGCAGAGAGTTGGAAGGGGAGTGAAGCAGCTGAGACACGAACCAGTGCCCATATGGGATCCCAATGAATGTAATCATTTAGCCACTATGCTATCACACTGGATATATATATTAAAATTATATTATAATTAATATATCATATATTATATTGTAAGATACTATATGTTTGTTTTTATATTATAATATAATTATATTTTATATAAATTTGTTTGTTTGTTTGCTTGTTTGTTTTGGGCCCTGCACAATGGTTTGAATATCTAATCCTCGCCTTTGGCTCCTGGCTTCAGATTGGCTCAGCTCCGGCCATTGCAGCCACTTGGGGAGTAAGCCAACAGATGGAAGATCTTTCTCTCTGTCTCTCCTCTCTGTAAATATGTTGTTTTTTTTTAAAAGAGATTTATTTACAGAGCTAATGGTGAAGTGCACTGGTGTTCATTTTATTCTTGTACCATTTCTGCAAACTGGAAAGCATTTCAAAGAGAAGTTCAAAATAAAATGCTGTGCTACATTTTCCCATAACAAAAAAAAAAAAAGAGAGAGAGAGAGAGAACCTGGATTCCATTCCGAGCTCCAGCTCCTGCCTCCAGTTTCCTGCTAATGCTGACCCTGGGAGGATCCAAGACTTGGGTCCCTGCCACCCACACGGGAGATCCAACTAAATTATAGGCCCCTAGCTTTGGCTGGCATTTTGGGAGTGAACCAGCAGTTAAAGCTACGGTATCTATTGACCATGCTTCCTTCCTCCCAAGGCGTCCCTTGTCAGTCTGGTGTGGATCCTTGCAAACCTTTCTCCCTGAATTTAGATTTACATGATCTAGGACACATCCATGGGGATACTTGGGGCATGTGTGTACATGTTTCACATGAATGGGTGAGTTTATCGTTCTGCACAGGAGTCTGTCTTCATCCAGTGCTGCACCGTTGGGGTCGAGGTGTTAATGTGAACGAGCTTCCGCCCCCCTTTTAGCAGCTGCTCAGAGCTGCTTCTCTCTGCGTGGACACTTTGATTCATTCACATACAGAATGGAGTCTCTATTCGCAGCTCATGTGGGTGGACCCATGATTTCTTCAAACATACCTCTGGAAACACCAGTCTGGACCAACCCTCCCACCATAGGTCAAGGAGAAGAGTCAAGCCAGTGCACTCCCAGGATCTCCCAGGCCAAAAGCAGTGGGGCCACAACTTCGGAAATAGGACCCTGGAATGGGGGTCTGGCTTAGTGGCTCCAATGCCAGTTAAAAAGAGACCACATTTCACATCAGAGGTCTCAGCTCCTTGCTAGTGCAGACCCTGGAAGGTGGGGCTCAGACCCTAGAAGGTGGGGCTCAGGTCTTGGCGCTGCCACCCACCCTCCAGGGGGACCAGGGACCTGAGACTGAGACTGACTTTCTGGCGCCTGGCTAGTGCAGGTGTCTGAGGAGTGAACCAGCAAGTGGAGTTCTCGCCTGTCTCTGCTGGGAAGGAACGGAGGGGTGGGGGTGGGGATGCCACACTAACAGCCACCTAGATGCTCAGGCTGTTTCTGTGCTTAATATGCCATGCCACCTCAAGCACATTCCTGCCCTGTTGCGGTCTTCTCCCAGGATTTACTGAACAGGGGTAAGGATGCTCTTGGGTTTTCTAGTCAGCAAAGACCTTCCATGGTTTTTCCTGCAACCAGATTCATTCCCTGCTCCCATTTCTTCCCTACAGGGATCCAGCAACTACCAGAGCAACTCCCTGGGGCCTGCGGTAGGTAAGTACCCGGAGCCAAGGGGTCACACAGCTGTTGGACTGTCGGTTCAGTTCTCGGTCCTAGACAGAGACAGAAATTCTGAACAGCCACAAGCAGCCTTGGAAACTGCCTAACCTGCTACTGTGAGCTCTAAGGCGGGGGTCCCTGGAACACACACAGTGACTCTCCCCACCACACACACACTCAGCATGGGAAAGCCTTCCGCATGCATGCACAGTGGGTCCCGCGCAAGGTGCCAGATGCTGCAGATGTTGTGGGCCCACCATCTTATGTGTGTGTCCCTTGCCACCAGGTTGTGAGGACATCATTGTGGTTGCCTTGTATGATTATGAAGCCATCCACCGTGAAGACCTCAGCTTCCAGAAGGGAGACAAGCTCGTGGTCCTGGAGGAGTGAGTTCCCCCGCCCCACCCCACCACCCCACTGCCACCACTGATGCTCCACTGTGCTCTCTCACAGGGAGCCCAAAGGGCTGTCTGTCTCACCCTGGGTGTAAAACGTCCAGTGGGAAGCCAACCACCATAGAGGAGGAAGGGCTTGCTGGCTGAGCTGGAGGAGTGCCAGAGTAAAGGCATTGCACAGGTGCCAGTGGTACCCATCCAGGCAGAGAGGGATGGCTGGAGCACTGTCTCAGAGGAGCCTTCCCCAGGGTTCCATGTCACAGTGACATGGGCACTAGGTACTCCCCAAGTGACTTCACAGTCAGAAAGTTTTGGCTCTCTCTTGAGCTGGCCACTTCCAGTTTCCCACAGCCCTCACCATCAGTGAGTGGTTTGGTGTCCAAGAGGACATGCTTGGTCCTTGTGCCCACCTCCTCCCATTGCAGAGGTCAGCTATACCCTGGGCCTCCCATGGGTACAAGGTCCTGCCCTGGGTTTGGCGGGAAAGGCCAAAGGTGCAAAGTCAGGGAAAAGAACCGGAAATCAGGGCTTGACTGCTGATCCTTGTGGGGGAGGTGGGGAGAGGTGGATGCTGAGCCCTTGCCCTAGTGGTGGGGCACAGGTTGGGGGCTGGGGAAAGTCGTGGCCCCACCCCTCACCCCAGTGGCTTCCTACTGGGCTGAGGGGGTGGCTTTCTGGGCCCAGGCTTGGAACTGGAGTGTTCCTTCTGCCCCTGAGCCCAGCTCTTCCTCCTGCCCCACAGGTCTGGAGAGTGGTGGAAGGCTCGGTCCCTGGCCACTCGGAAAGAGGGTTACATCCCCAGCAACTATGTGGCCCGCGTGAACTCGCTGGAGACAGAGGAGTGAGTATTCCATCTCCTGCTCCCAGAAGCACAGGGAGAACCAGCGTCATTCGCATTTCGGGGCCTTGGCACACCCTGCCCAGCACACCCTACCTGGCACACTCTTCCTGCGGTTCTCAGACCCAACAGGGGTCGGCGTCCCAGGGGAGCTGGTGAAGTCGCTGATGGAGAATGGACACTCCTTTCTACGGCCATACCACCCTGAACGTACCCGATCTCGTCTGATCTAGGAAGCTAAGCAGGGTCGGATGTACTTGGATGGGAGAATGGGCGCTCCTGAGTTGTCCCTAGGAGAGGCAGCTGGTCCAGGTCCCCAGCCTGGGACCGGCTGGCTGGGACACATGTCACCAGTCCTGGTAGTGAACACACAGCTTCTTGTGTCTGCATCAAGACCCGGCTGCTAACAGAACTGGTCCTTGGGATGCTGGGGACCAGCAGGGAATGGACTTGTCCTTCCTCCTGCCCCATCCTGAAATAGATGATATTTTTGAGTGTCCCCTAATGCTAACGACGTAGAGGAATGTGGAGTCAAGAGCTGAGGGCTTCCCTTATGTCAGGCCTGGAGATGCCCCACTGTGCATACAGCCATACTCCCTGGTGCTTGCTTCAGCAGGAACCTCCTTCTGTACACGTTGTTTCTTCCTGTGCGAGGCCTGTAGGATAACTTATTTCCTGCAGGATTGGATTTCCAGGGTGACAGCAGTCCTTGTATGGTGGCAATGAGGAGGGGTCTTTAAAAAGTACATGAAAAAGGTGCATTATGGAAAAACTATGCATGGGTTAGTTTTTTTTTTTTTACTTTGCTCCAAAATAAGTTTGTATTTTCATTCCATTTTTTTCCCTGCAATTTTCTGAATGAATTTTAAAATTTTTATTTATTGATTTGAGAGAACTAGTGAACAGGAAGAATGTAACTGAGAAAGTTCCCAGCCACTGGTTTACTCCCCGAATGCCGCAATGGCCAGGACAGGATCTGAAGCCAGGAGCCGAGGAATTATTGCCTCGCAGACTCTGTCTTAGCAGAAAGCTGGAGTCAGGAGCCACAAGCCAAACCCAGGCACGTCGACATGGCACGCGGGTCTCCCGACAGGCGCAGCAGCCACTAGGCCAAAGCTGGCTCCGCCAAAAACTGTGAAGTGCTACGTTTGCACCACTGAATATTTTCCATAGCATGAATCAGCTGAAGATGCCCGAGCAGGGAAGGTGGGTGTGCAACACAGCTCTGTAAGAGCTTGGGCTGCAACTGAATCCTGCATCTACAACCTCCCAGCTGTGTACCTGCCTCTCTCTGTTCTCCGTTTTCTCATCTGTAAAATGGGACTAAACAAGGGCGCTGATTCCATCTTGTGGTTGAGGGGACTAACAAGATCCTGATGACTTATCTGCTGTCGCTCCCTCTTGTTGACTGTGGAGGGAACAGCGGCCTGAGACAGATCTTGCTCAGAGTCACACAGCGGGGGAACGTCAAGCTGCTGACCTTGGGTCTCTGGCTTTTTTTTCATCACAGCACGACATGAGCTGCTCCTTGCCCACGTGAGGCCGGGGGTGGACTCTGCTCCTGTGGTTTGAGTTTTCTGCTTCATATGCCAAGGTTCCACAAAGAAGGAAGGGATGTTCCCAGGAGATGGCCCCAAGTATTAAATTCTTTCAAAAAATATTTTTTAAGTTATTCATTTTTATTTTATTTGAAGACAGAGAGGCTGGGAGGGAGGCAAGAGAAAGATCTTTCATCTGCTAATTCACCACTTCCTACCTACCCCCCACCAAATGCCTGCAACAGCCACGGCAAGACCATGCTGAAGCTCAGGAGCCTGGGGCTCAATCCGGGTCTCCCCCCACCCATCCCCCCCCGCCCCGCCATGGGCAGCAGGGACCGCGGGCATGCTGGCAAGAAGATGGATTGGAAGTGGAGCTGAGACTGGAACCAAGCACTCTAGACCAAGCAGCAGCTTGACAGCCACACCAAGCACCCACCATCCTCACCCCCAAACTCAAAATTCTTTGCAGTTTCGCATTTTAGCTGAAATTTATGCCAACTTGTTATCCAAGTGTGTGGGGTGAGAGGGATTGATCCTGAGGCTAATGGAGCCAGCTGGCACTCCCAGGGGGCCTCTGAGGCCTTGCAATGTATCCTTCTGTCGAGTGTGTGTGTGTGTGTGTGTGTGTGTGTGTGTGTGTGTGTGTGTGTGAAGCCACTAAGTTTTCGGCATTTGGCTACAGTGTCCACAGCTCCACCTGCTGCCTGTCTGTCCTCCTCCCCTTTGTGATGCCGTGTTGCTCGTCTTCAGGACAGCCTGCCTCTTGATCTGTGAGGGTGTCCTACTCTGCAAACTAGAGGTGCCCCTGCTAAAAATACATGTTTTGCTAGCAAAGGGGTGGCTCTCTCTCCCAGCACTTAGAGTTAAATGAATATGATTCCAGAAGCCAGGCCCTCCGTGTCCTGACTGTGGCCTGGGCCCTTGAGTGATCACAAGTGTCCTGCCTCAGCTGCCCATTAACTGCCTATGCTCCCCCAAACAGGTGGTTCTTCAAGGGCACAAGTCGCAAGGATGCAGAGCGCCACCTGCTGGCTCCAGGCAACATGCTGGGCTCCTTCATGATCCGGGACAGCGAGACCACCAAAGGTGACACCTGTCCACCCCTTCTGACCCCCAGCTCTTGAGGTTCTGTGCCAGGAAAGGCCCCTTCTCGGCCCCTGTGCTGGTCCTCAGCCCCACAGGATAACAAAAGCCATCCCGTGTGCCTGGTGGGCTTGCTGAGGTTGGGTTTTATCTAGATGCCTTTTTTCTTTTTTAAAGATTTATGTTTATTGGAAAGGATAGAGAGAAGGAGACAGAAACATCTTCCATCTGCCTCAACGGCTGGAGCTGAGCTGATCCAAAGCTAGGGGCCAGGAGCTTCTTCCATGTTTCCTACGTGGGTTCAGGTTACCAAGGCTTTAGGCTGTCCTCGACAGCTTTCCTAGGCCATAAGCAGGAAGCTGGATGCGAAATGGAGCAACTGGGACACGAACTAGTGCCCATATGGGATACCGGTGCATTCACGGGAAAGATTTAACAACTGAGTCATTAAAAAAAGAAAAAAATCCTTCAGCACAGCTCTTGTCCATAAGCCTGACTCCTCTCTCCCTCCCTCGGGGCAGGGTGAGGCTGCAGGAGGAGACACAGCCAGCACCCACAGTGCTCCTGCAGGCTACATACTGGGTGGCTGCATGGGAGGCAAGAACAGCACCCAAGGGCAGCACAGCGCACATGGGCATCAGCTGAGGCCAGCTGTCCCGGGCAGGGCCCCTCAGTGGGCTTCTTGCGATTTCTCTCTCTCTCTCTCTGACTCATTTATTTGAAAAGCAGAGTTACAGAGAGAGGGGGAGACGAAGATAGAGATCTTCCATATTTAACTCAGGCACCTCGTGCAGTGTGACCTCACAGTACGTGGTTTGGGGGACGCTGGTTAACAGCAGCTTCTCTGTGGCCTTTGACTCGACCCCCAGCCCTCTGATGTGGTGGGGGCTGAGTGTGGCAGGGACATTGCCGCTCCCAGCTGGGTGCTGCAGATCAGTGAATCCTCAGGCTCTACTTCCTCCCACCCAGCAAGACCCCAGGGGGAAAGAAATGAGACAAAAAAAAAAAAGGGAAGCTGTACAGACAGTCCAGGGCTGGTCCAGCCTACAGAGGGTGTGGGTGGAGGGAGCCAGTGAGAACATGGCAGGCTCATGTGGTAGGGACATGGGCCGGCCTGGCTCCTGTGCCCTCTGCCAATCTAACAGCACGTGCACTGCCAGGCCCCTTGATCCCACCCTGCTGCTTCCTGTATTCTCGCCCCCTCGCCCCCTGCCGGCCGTCAGCCGCATCGACCTCCCCTGGCCTGGGACACAGTGGCAGAAGAGAGGAAAGCAAGACAACCCATACAGTCTCTAATTCACTGGAGTCGATATTAAGTCTACCCACTGCACGGCCCATTTGCCAAGGTGCTTAGGATGGTGCCTGGCCTGTTATTCATTGGACAGCTGAAACCTCTCCCAAAGCCAGCAACATTTGTTAGTGCAATGGAGAAGACTGAGGGGCAGAGAGGGCGGGTACCATGCCCAAGGATGCACAACACAACAGCAAAACCGAGGCCCCCATCGCTCGCTGCCCCAGCCTCCAGAGCGCAGCCTCTGGGGCCCTCCTGCGCTCCCTGGCTGCAGCCCCTTCCTGACATTTCCAGCCGTGCACCTCGGACACGTCCACCTCCACACACCCTGCCCTTTCGGGCCATTAGGGCCACCTGTATGAGCTACTTGTCCATCTCCAGATCCCCAATGCCATCTGCAAAGTGCTTTTCTTACAGAGGGCAGTCACTCAAGTATTCGCGGGTTCCATGGTGTAGGGCATTGGGCCTCTCAGCCAGCCACGACACGTGCACATTTCAGTAACCGGATTGGACTGTTCGTATTTGTTTCTGAGTAGTCTGACTTCGTACCAAACTTGTATGGTATCTTGGATTTTTTTTTGTTAGGTAACGATATCAGTACTAAACAATGGAAAAGACAATGGCGGTAGCTATCATTTACTGAGTATTTAGGTCCCAGGTATCTTATACGCTTGTGATTGTATCTTCCGATGACCACGGGATATGATGAGGTGTGGAGGCGTGACAGTTGCTATTTCTACTCTACAGATGAGGTCCCTGAGGCACAGAGAGGTGATACAGTCACGTGCCTACAGCCCCGCAGGTGCGCCTGGATGCAAACCCAGGAGCCTGACTGCCCAGCCACAGCCACCACCTGCGCTCCTGCCTGGATGCCCTGCTGGGGGCAGTAGCATCGGGCAGGGATGTCTAGGAACTCACGCAAAGGGGCAGGAGCCATTCTGAAGTGTTTCCTTCCGGTCTGATGCAGGGAGCTACTCTCTGTCCATACGGGACTACGACCCCCAGCACGGGGACACAGTGAAGCACTACAAGATCCGCACCCTGGACAACGGGGGCTTCTACGTCTCCCCGCGGACCACCTTCAGCACCCTGCAGGAGTTGGTGGCCCACTATCAGAGTGAGTGCACCCATGCCCCGTGGGCCCTCGGCCCCCAGGCCCTGCTAAGCCAGCTGCCCGCCCGGCTTTCTGGCTCAAGGATTGCTTTGGTTTTTCCAGCGGGCTTAGGGCTGTGAATGGGAGTGGGGAGATGGACCGGGGCAGAGGCCATATGCCTGTTTCCCCAGGAAGGCCTCCTGATGGTGGCAGGGAGGGGACAGGCAGGCGGCCTCTGTAGGGAGAGCCTCCTGCAGGCTGGGAGCTGGCTGCCTCAGCTGACCCCAGGGTGGGGGTGCTGTTGCAGAAGGGAGAGACGGGCTGTGCCAGCAGCTGTCAGTGCCCTGTGTGTCTGCGAAGCCACAGAAGCCGTGGGAGAAGGATGCCTGGGAGATCCCCCGGGAGTCCCTCAAGCTGGAGAAGAAACTCGGAGCGGGGCAGTTCGGGGACGTCTGGATGGGTGAGGACACAGGGCCCGATGGTGGAGGGGCAGCACGGGCCATAGTGAAGCAGGGCAAGGCCACGCCGGGCAGAGGGGGCAGGCTGAATGCCAGCTTTGGGGGATCCCCACAGCAAACCCCTGTGCGCTGACCCCGGTTCGCATTGAAGGCCAGGCTGGCTGGGGTCAGGTGTCCCTCTGGGAAGCCCAAGTCCTGGACGAGGACCCCTGCCTTGCATATGGGGTTGGAACAGCTCTGCAGGGTGAGGTAAGGCGAAGCCCCTGGCAATGCTGAGTACCCAGAGGGGGAACAACTACCTAGAGACTTCTGAGTAAATTAGGAACTGGCAGCTCCAAGCCCTGCCATGTGCCAGTGCCATGCCAGTACACAGTGGGGCAGGAAAAAGGCATATCCCACACCTTCTGGCCTCCCCCCAATCGCTCGAAGACCAGCAAGGTCAACTTCACAGCGCTGTGGGGCAGATGTGAGGCCTGGCAACCTGTGCTCCCCGCTCTGTTTTTGCTCCATTGGGTCCAAACGGAAATAGAGACATCGCTTCTGGAGATGTCAACAGTTCAGCTTGATAAAAAGGCAGAGAGAGAGACAGATCTCCCATCCATGGGTTCACTCCTTGAATGCCTGCAACAGCCAGGGCTGAGCCGGGCTGAAGCCCCTTGCTCTTCACACTGCTGCTGACACTCACTATTGAGGTCCTGCAAGACCTGGCTTTGCCCATTTGTCCACCTCATCTACTGACCCTGCCCTTGCAAGATCAAAGGGGTGGGAGTGGCCCAAACGGTGCTCTGAGGTCATCTTTCAATCCTGCAGCAGCCCTTCAGAGGGAGCGCTCAGAAAGGCTAAAGGACACACCCAAGGGTGCACACAGGCAGGAAGCAGCAAACCAGCCTTTCAGCCCACACCTGCCTGAGCCAAGGCCATGCCTGCCCTGCCCTCTCGAAGGACTGAGATGGGCAGGGAAGGCTTCCTGGGGGAGGCAGGGCTGTGGGAGGAGGACTACTGGGCTCACCCTCTTTGCTTGCTCCCCGGGCCACTCCAGCCATCTACAACAAGCACACCAAGGTGGCGGTGAAGACAATGAAGCCGGGGAGCATGTCGGTGGAGGCCTTCCTGGCGGAGGCCAACCTGATGAAGACGTTGCAGCATGACAAGCTGGTGAAGCTGTATGCTGTGGTCACGCAGGAGCCCATCTACATCATCACGGAGTTCATGGCCAAAGGTAAAGGGGCTGGGGCTGGGGACTGGTCTGTCCATCTTTGCTGTGTTTCTTGCCTTCGAGCTGCCTCCAGTGTGGCCAGGAGCTCCTCTGGGAAGGATCCACTAAACACTGCACTTTGCAACAATGCAGCCTTGCTGTGGGGACAGGGTGACATCAGGCCAAGGGGGCCCCTAGGGAAGGGAACACAGGGAGCCACCAGGACAAGGGGGTCCCCTGACACACACACCGAGTGAGAAGGGAGAGGCTGCTGGGCTCCTCATGGTTCCCCAGGCGCTTTCGTGGCCAGGGAGTGTAGCAGGGAACCCGCCTCCTCTCCTGGGGCACCAGTGCTCTGGGACTGTTGCCAAAGCAGCAGGTCTAGGCCACCCTACCCCCACCACAATTCAGCACAATTTGGGAATCATTCGAGGCCCCCATTCGCAGTTGCTTTCAACCTAAGCCCGTTTTTTGGGCAAATGGATGCATGCCACAACACAGTCTCATGCCGTGTGATTTGAAATCTCAAAACTTTTTCACACATTCCAAATGCAATCGGCCCTGGGAACCCCTCCTTCTCAGCTGGGGTGGAGAGCAAGCCCCAACGTGCTCAATTCCTCCACATACTGGACTGCGGCAGCCACCTGCCTGTGACCCACACATGTGCCTCTGCACACCTGAACGTGTCTCGGGGTGACCTTTAATGCACAGTGGCATGATACGCCAGCCACGTATACAGCTGATACACCATATCAGTGAGGCAATGGCCACGAGGGAAAAACTCGGGGCATATTCAGGACACACGAGTTTTTTTTTTTCAAAGATTTATTTATTTTTGTTGGAAAGTCAGACATACAGAAAGGAGGAGAGACAGAAAGGAAGATCCTCTGTCCACTGATTCACTCCCCAAGTGGCCGCAATGGCTGGAACTACACTGATCTGAAGCCAGGAGCAGGAGCCTCTCCGGGTCTCCCAGGCAGGCACAGGGTCCCAAAGCTCTGGGCCATCCTCGACTGCTTTCCCAGGCCACAAGCAGGGAGCTGGATGGGAAGTGGAACAGCCAAGATACAAACCAGCACCTATATGGGATCACAGTGCATGCAAGGCAAGAACTTTAGTCACTAGGCTATTGCGTCGGATCCCACACACAGCTTTTATAAATGTTCTTCATCTGTGGCTGACTGAACCCACAGAGCTGGAGACCATGGATCGGGAGAGCCAACTCTGCACACAATTTTGTCAGCTTTTTAAAAAAAGATTTATTTATTTTGATTGGAAAGTCATATTTACAGAGAAGGAGAAAAAGAGAGAAAAATCCTCCATCTGCTGGTTTACTCCCCAAATGGCCACCATGGCTGGAGCTCAGCCAATCCAAAGCCAGGAACCAGAAGCTTCTTCCGGGTCGCCCACATGGGTGCAGGGTCCCAAGGCTTTGTGCTGTCCTCAACTGCCTTTCCAAGCCACAAGCAGGAAGCTGGATGGGAAGCAGAGCAGCTGGGACACAAACCAGTGCCCATATGGGATCCCAGCATGTGTAAGGCAAGGATTTAGCCACTGAAAAACTGTGCTAGGTCCGGTTCTGTCAACCTTAGAAAGCCACGGTCCCAATCCCACAGGCTCAGGAGGCTGGCCCATCCAGTGACCCCTGTGCCGCAAGCAAAAACCTCATGAAAAGTAAACCCTCCAACTCCATTTCTCCAATGCTGGGAATGCGGGAGTAACATTGCTGGTTTTTGAGATGTATTTGCTCTATCTGTTTAGAAGGTGGAGAGGCACACAGGGATCTCACACCTACTGATTCATGCCCCAAATGTCTGCACTGGTCAGGAGTTGGGAAATCGATTCGGGTCTCCCACGTGGGGGGCAGGGGCCCAAGCGCTGAGACATCACCTCCTGCCTCCCAGCTTGCACGTTAGCCGAACGCTGGGACTGGGAGCTGAGCTGGGACTCAAAGCCAGGCCTTCGGATGCAGCCACGTGGCTGCACCAAACATGGGTCCTGGGAGACACTGTTACAAAACTTTATTCCTTGTA
Organism: Ochotona curzoniae; assembly: GCF_017591425.1. NCBI lineage: Eukaryota > Metazoa > Chordata > Mammalia > Lagomorpha > Ochotonidae > Ochotona > Ochotona curzoniae. Next base: position 15,735,594 of record NW_024465894.1, on the reverse strand, counting down.
AGCTCACACTGAAGTGTGGGGGAGGGGACCTGTGCTGTAACACAGCAGATGGTGGTTGGAGTTCCAGCAACTCCGTTTCCAGTTCAGCTTCCTGCCAGTGCAAACCCTGGGGGGCAGCAGGCCATGGCTCGGCTAGTTGAGAACCACAGGGGAAAACCAAATGCAGTTCCTGGTTCCCCGTTTCTACCTGACTCAACACTTGCTCTCCCTCCTCTCTCCTTCTCTCTCAGTCACTCTGCCTTTCAAATAAATAAATAAAATCTAAAAAAAAAAAAAAAAAAAGGCCTGGTGCAATAACCTAGTCACTGCAAGTCTTCGCCTTGCATGCGCTTGGATTCCGTATGGGTGCTGGTTCATGTCCTGGCAGCCCTGCTTCCCATCCAGCTCCCTGCTCGTGGCCTGGGAAAGCAGTCGAGGAAGTCCCAGGGTATTGGGACCCTACATCCGTGAGGGAGACCCAGAAGAGGCTCCTGGCTTTGGATTGGCTCAGCTCCAGCTGTTGCGGAAACTTGGGGAGTAAACCCGTGATGGAAGATCTGTGTCTCCTTTTCTGTGTAAATCTGACTTTCCAATAAAAATAAAGGAGTGGTAACCCTTGCCCGCCTCTCCCCTGCAGGGAGCCTGCTGGACTTTCTGAAGACCACAGAGGGCAGCCAGCAGCCCTTGCCAAAGCTCATCGACTTTGCAGCCCAGGTGAGAGCTGGAGAGGAAGCTGGGTGAGGGGAGGGTGAGGGGTGGGGCGGAGTGGTGATAAATCCCCCGGGCAGGCGCCCGCCGCACACTGTACTGCCAACAGTCATCATGCAGAGCAGGCACGAAGCGCTCAGTGTGAATACACGCTTTTGCATCGACTTTGTACATAATGATTTGTTTAATCCTCACGCCAACCCTCCAGAGCGGGATCTCTGTGAGCTGTTCGTCTGTAACGAATTCTGTATCCCAAAGCTCAGGAGTTTAAAATGGTCTGGGCTTCTGGCTTTCACTTAGCCTAGCCCTGTCTGGTGCAGGCATCTGTGCAGTGAGCTTGCAGATGGAAGCTTTCAAATAAAAAGGGAGGAGGGAAAACAGTCCATCCAGATAGCCTTTAGAGCACAGTGATCAGGTTCACATGACCTAGTCCGGCATCAGCCTGGTTCATCACAGTCTGGCCATAGCTGGGTAACTGTTATCCCAGTAACAGAATAGGAAATGGAGGTATAAACTCCAGATGAGGAATCAGGTCTAGTGAGCTTGCCTACCTTGTTGCACTAATTACGGGGAATACAGCCGTGAGTGAGATGGGAAGTGTTGCTGTCCTCATGGAGTTGACTGTCCAGCTCTCTTAGAGAGTGATGACCCAAGTGGCCACACTCCATACTGGAGTGTCAGTTCGAGTCCCAACTGCTCAGCTTCTGCTCCAACTTCCTGTTCATGTGTTGTGAGAGGCAGCAGATAAGGGGTCGGTGCTTTGGTCCCTGACACCATGTGGGAGAACCAGAAGGAGTTCTGGGCTTCTGGCCCAATCCCAGCTGTTGCCGGCGTCTGCAGAGTGAACCATCAGATGGAACAGCTTTCTCTTTCTCCAAATAGCACAATAACCACCAAAGGGAATAAAGTACACAGATCACAGAAACACTTCTTGAAAACCCATTTTTTTCTCCCATCCTCCACTCACTACAAGTTTTATCCTGGCCCAGGGGCAATCAGAGAAGTCCTCCCAGAAGGAGGAGGACAGAGGAGGTGCTATAGGCAGAGGATACAGCCTGTGCATAAGTCCGAAGCGAGAAAACAAAGGGTGTCACAACACCCGCAGCAGGGTGGGCCTGGGGCTTGGGTCTCACCTCCAGTGCAGTGGGAGGGGGCCTAGCCCTGTCGCCAATGGGCAGTTGACCTGTGACCTACTCTGGGCTTTGGTCTCCCCATTCATCAGGGAGGGAACTGGACCACACCTGCCGTTGCACAGGTGACCACTGCATACTATTTCTTTTGACCACCAGAGTTATTCCTAAAACATGGGTTTCGATACTGTGAAGCACAGGTGTGGGTTATATAAATAAGCTACTAGCCCTGCCATCACTTCCTTACATTAGTTAACCGACTCCTTATAAAAAAGTCTCAGAGAAAAGCTTGGATCTGGATTCCAATTACCTTGGGTGCCGCCTGCTGTCCACTCCCTGCAAGTGCATCACACCTCCCACCTGGAGCAGGCAGCCCGGGTTTGGGCTCATCAGATAAGTCCCCCATCCTCCCCACCCACCACACACACACCTCCTAAATCATCTTGTAAAGCTTGCGCCCAGTTGCAATCCTCCAGAGCCCTGCAGTTCTGGGAGACTCAGAGGCCGCACATGGTTCTAGACTGGGGATCTACGGATGATGCAAGTGTGACATTCACAATACTCTTGTGGTGCAATCAGGAAACCTCCTCAGTCATTCCAGTCTTGGTTCAAATCTCCCCTTCTCCAAGTAGCCTCCTTGAGCGCCCAGCCCAGACAGCCCTCTTGCTTCAGACACTGCCTTGTCTCCCCATGCTGGTGCTAGTGCTACCTGCTACCTGCAAGGGCTTTCCCTGGCTCTGCACCTGTTTGGGTAACATGCCTTGCCCTCACAGGACACTGAGTGTAGGATGAATGAGTGGATGAATTTTTCCTGCCCAGACTTGGGGATGAAGAAAATCTAAGAGATACAGCAGAGTGGGGCATGAAGCTAGTCTGTCCTGAGAAAGAGGAGTGGGGATGAAGGCTCTTCATTAGCATACTGGGGTGTGTGTATATATAAAAGTCTTGGAGAAATAATCTTGTTGCTTTCTTCCTCGAGAACATTTCAAAGTGCTTTCCAGGAGCTCTAGAATTCTCGAGAAGCCCCCTCCTCACTAACCTAGATGACCAGAGAAATGGCAGTCTGAGCCCCAGGCTTGCGGGAAGTAGCTTGGGCTGGGTCAGGTCTGAGGAGTAGGGTGTCTGTTTCGGGTGCAGATTGCAGAGGGCATGGCCTACATCGAGCAGAGGAACTACATCCACCGAGACCTCCGAGCTGCCAACATCTTAGTCTCTGCATCCCTGGTGTGTAAGATTGCCGACTTCGGCCTGGCACGGGTCATCGAGGACAACGAGTACACAGCTCGCGAAGGTAGGGGAGGCTGCCTGGTGGGTCCGTGCACCTGCTGGCGGACTGGGAGAGTGGAGAATGGATACTCATGAGAGGGGCTGGGAAGATGCCCAGGTCTGGGTGAGGGCAGAGACCTCAGAATCTCACCTGGAAATCTGAGACCAGGTCGAGGAGGGTGGGTGTGTGGCAGTGAAGGCAGAGCGGCTTTGTAACAGGCAAAAACTGGAAAGAATCCAAGAATCCAGAGACAGTCAGATGGACATGGCTATGGTTGGCTCACGCGGCAGTGAGAAAGCACATACTGGATGGATGCCTGCCACCAACAGGACGACATCACGAAGGGAGCTGGACAGAAGGGAACAGACGCTGGACAGTTCCATGTGTCTGACACTCCAAAGCAGACGGAACAGGCATGTGGCCTGGCAGTGCAGCAGTCGGTCGGGAGACCCCTGTCCCGCACCGGAGCGCCTGGGAGTGAGTCCCGCTAGCGCTCCTGACTGCAGCTTCCTGCTCACCCACGCAGGGAGATGGCCGGTGAGGCCTGGAAGGAGTTTCTGGCTCCTGGCTTTGACCTGGCCCAGCTCTGACTGTTGCTAACATTTGGGAAGCAAATACAAGCGGACATACACACTCGTACGCTCACACCCTCCCATGTCCTCCTTCTGTAGTAAATCAGAGATTGAGGAAGTACATGCACTCTCTCCCTCTGAAAACAAATTTTAAAAGATGTTTTTATTTTAATGAAAAGGCAGATTTACAGAGAAAAAGAGACACAGGAAGATCTTCCATCCGCTGATTAACTCTCCAAGTGGCCACAATGTCCAGAGCTGAGCTGATCTGAAGCCAGGAGCCAGAAACTTCCTCCAGGTCTCCCACATGGATGCAGGGTCTCAAGGCTTTGGGCCATCCATGACTGCTTTCCCAGGCCACAAACAGGGAGCTGGATGGGAAGTGGAAGAGCAGGGATATGAACCAGTGCCCATGTGGGATCCAAGTACTTTAGCCACTAGGCTATTGCACCAGGCCCCCTCTGAAATGTTTTGAAAACACACAAACATATATGTGTATGTGTGTGTGTGTGATCTTCCTGTGTCTCTTTTTCTCTGTATCTCAAAATCTTTAGCAGTATTATTCATCATAGGCTAAAACTGGGGATGACCCAATGTCCAGCTACTGATGAACAATTAAACAAAATGTGGTACAAAGGAATATTTTTCAACAATAAAATAGAACCAAGTACTGATCCAGACCCAACATAAATCAGCTGCTGAGAAAGCCAGGTGCAGGTTGTATGGCTCTCTTTCCATGAAATGTCCAGTACAGGCAAGTGTAAATACATAGAAAGTCCATCAGTGGTTGCCTCAGGCTGGGATGGGATGTTGGGGAGAAACGAGGGGAAACTGCTCTGGGCGCTAGTGGAGGGAATGGGAAAAAATATTCTAAAGTTCTCAACTTCATGGACATTCTAAAATCCATTGAAATGTGCCCTTTGAATGGGTGAGCTGTATGGCCTGTGAATTCTATGTCAATAATGCAGATGGGGAACCAGACGTCATTTCTAACTGTAGGGGTTAGCACAATGGTTGCCTGGGTGAGGAGGCGCCGAGCGAGCGGGAGCAGGGCGCTGCCTTCTGCAGAGCTGCGGATGCTCTGGCTCTTGGTCAGACGGGCCTCCAGGGACACAGGTGTATCTGCAGGGACATCAGGTTGTACGTTAACCATCTGCGCACTCTATTTCAAGTTTATGACTCCATGAAAAATTTAAAACTAAGGATTTAAACCACACACACACACACACACACACACACACACACACACATACACACACAAAGCAAAGGTGTGGAGTACATCAGAGGACACGCAGGATATAAAGAAAAGTCTCTAGATCCAAAGGGAGGAAAGGGAAAGAGAAAAACCCACACCCAGGGCACCTTTACAGCTGGACCTTGCGTCAACTGCCAAGGTCTCATCACGTTGCCACGCTCCTATGTCCTGCAGACAATGCTGGCAACCATCATGAAGTTAACAGGAACACTAACCAACAGCTAACTAAGCCTTTGCAGACAAGCCTGGGCGGGAGGGAAGCAGAGGCACCTGCTCCTTTCAGTGGCCAGGAGTCTACATACTCCCTTCTGCATTGCTAGAGTTAAGAGGACCAAGACACAGTCTGTGAGCTGGACTCCAGGCCCCCAGGGGCCTTCTGCTCCCCAAGTCTCTGAGTTCGGGAACTCTACTCCTGGGGGTTAGAGCTGCCTAGGGAAGCAGTGGAGCTAGTGAGGTGGTTCCCGGAGTCAGCTCCCATGCCACTGCCACAGCCCTGGGCCTTCCCCACAGGGACCTCGGCCGGTTCTCCTCAGTGTGGTTGGGGCCTGGCTTCCAGCAAGAGCCCCCACTGCGGGAAGCTGCAGCTCTGCAGGGGCCGCGTGGCGCCATTCCCTCACCCTAGCAGGGAGCCAGGCCTGACCACTCTGCACACCCCTCACCCCAGCTCTGCTCTGTCCCACCCCACAGGGGCCAAGTTCCCCATCAAGTGGACAGCTCCGGAAGCCATCAACTTTGGCTCTTTCACCATCAAGTCAGACGTCTGGTCCTTCGGCATCCTGCTGACAGAGATTGTCACCTACGGCCGCATCCCTTACCCAGGTGAGTCCGGTGGCATTTACGGGTGGCTCCCTCTCATCATCACATCCCGTTCAGGGGGGAGCTCCTGGTTTGCACCCCAGCCTGCCTCGACGCACCCATCTCAGGGACACTACCATGAAGCCTGGAGGTTTCCCTGGCCCTTTCTTCACTCTCATCTTTTACCACATTCAAGAAGTTCCAAAGTGCTTGGCTGCTCAACTCCCAAACATCTCCCAAGTCTGCCCCCTTGTCACCGCATGGCTTCTGCTCTCACAGGGCTGGTGCCCGGCCTCCATAGCAGCTGCACTGCTTTCTCCGCCCTCTCTCCTGTGGTCTATTCTCCACTTGCACCCAGACGGGTTTTCTACACCGTGAATCAGGTCTTGCTGCTTCTCCACTTCTCTTGACTGATCTTCCATCACAATTAGATTAAAATCCTAAACTCCTCATATGCCCTGAAGGTGGTATGGGACCTCATTTCTGTGGCTATTCCCCAATCACCCAGAGCTTCACACTCCTGCCCAGTGGTTCTCTCCTGAAAAGCCTATGTTGTTTCATGGGTAGCACCCATCACACTTGATAACTATGTATCTGCTTCAGATTTTCTCTATCAGACTCTATGCTCCATGGGACCAGAAACCAGGTCTCTATTCCTCACTCAAGAATCTGCTGGGCCTACCTCTGTGTTTGGCATGTCACTTGTTGAATGGCTGTTTGCACCCTCTTGCACCCTCTTGCCGATGAGCAGTACCCCATTTTGAGCTGACCATGAGGCTATTCAGAGATGCACCCAACACCATGTTCCTCTTCCCACTTGAGTGTCTTGGAGTACCCATGGTCAGAACCCTGGGAGAGAGGCAACACTGACTTAAAGAGCCTCTGATTTTTTTTATATAAATAGTATTGAATGTAAATCCTCTCTCATTAGCTATTAAACTATGACCAACTCACTTCACTCCTCCTACCCCCAGTGTCTCCACCTGTGAAAAGAATACAGGGAGTGATATATGCCTTGCACAGAGACTTTGGAAGTAACAGATGCAGACACTGGATTCATTCAGAAGTATTTACAGAGTTCCTACTGTGTGCTGCACACGGTGGGTGCAATGAGACAGGGTCTCTACACGTTCAGTGCACCTGTTCATAAGGCAGGGGAAGACACACTTACTGGACAAGCTCTGTCAGATGGAGACCACTGCTGAGGGGCTGTGAGAGGGAGTGGCAGGGAGCTCTGGTAGACAGGGCACCCTTCAGAGCAGGTTGTGACAAGCGAAAGCCGAGTGACTATTTGGAGAGAGGCTTCCAGGTAGATGGCACTGCCAGCTTGTAGGGCATAGCGGTGGGGAAGCTAATGTGGCCAGAGGCAAGGAATGAGGGCAGATGACAGATGACATGGTGAGCAGGGCCAATGGTCAAGGAGCAGAGTGGGGATGCTGGCCTAACCACGCAGGAAATCTGTGCAACAAATTGGGTGAGGAAGCAGCCAGCATCATGCAGTTGCCACTTTTTTAACTTAATAGAGATTTTTAAAAAATTTTATTTGGGGCCTGGAACACTGGATTGATTGGCTAATCCTCTACCTCCCATCCAGCTCCCTGCTGTGGTCTGGGAAAGCAGTGGAGAATGGCCCAAAGCCTTGGGATCCTGTACCTGCTTGAGAGACCTGAGAAGCTCCTGGCTCCTGCCTTTGGATCAGCTCAGCTCTGCCTAAAGAGCTTTCTGTCTCTTCTTCCCTCTGTCAAATCTGCCTTTCCACTTGGGGCGTGAACCAGCAGATGAAAGATCTTTCTGTCTCTCCTCTCCATAAATCTTCCTTTCTAATAAAATTAAATAAATCTTTAACTTTTTTTATTTGAAAGGCAGAGTTACAGAGAGGCCAAACTGAGGATCCAGGAGCTTCTTCCAGGTCTCCCATGTGCATTCAGGGGTCCAAACACTTGAGTCATCCTCCGCTGCACATTAGCAGGGAGCTGGGTTGGAAGCAGAGTGGCTGCAGCACGAACTGGGACCCACATGAAACACCAGTTCGCAGGTGGCAGCTTCACTGACTGTTCTACAACACCTGTCTCCATGCCCAAGGAAAGTGCATGGAAGGCAAGCGGAGAGCTGCAGCCAGGACCCAGACAGAGATGCCAATAGCCTGGATACAGTGCTACAGTGGCAGATGTGAGGCGGTGTGATCCTTCAAACAAGAAACAGACTTGCTCCTGCAGGAGGCAAGGGAGAGAGAAACCAGATTATCTTGGCTTCCCCTGGGCAATGGTCTGGGAGTGGAACTTTAAGGTTTGCTTAAGCCCTGTGCTATTTGAGGTGATTTACACACATAAAGTAAAAATATCTGCCGGAACACTGGATCATAAATTTGGCATGCAAGGCTCATCATCTACAGTTTGGGATCATGGTGGTTATTCTTAAGGATAAGTTGATAGAAACTTATAATGGGCAGGGAAATGGTCCCACCCATAATGTGACACAGAGTAAGGCTACCTGACTGTGGGGTAAAAGCCAGGCAGTGGCTTAGAAGCCTTAATCATTTGGATGCATCAGGCTGTAACAAAACAACAGCCTGAGAATGAAGACAATGCAGACAAGTTGTTCCCCGCCACATGGAGTTTGGCACTGTAGCTGCTAGGTTTAGTGGCTCAATGGTGATCGGGGCTCCGGACTAATTTCTCTGATTATCTTCCCCCTGCGGTCAGATGATAGCTGCACCTCCCAGGATTGTGCCATCCTGTTAGTGTCAGAGGAAGCGAGGAAGGGAATGTGTGCAGGTCCTCCAAAACTTCTCCTTCGATCCAGGGAGGAAAACCTTGCCAGGAGGCCTCCCAGCATACTTCTCCCTTCTGCTCCCACTGGCTGAAACAGGGGGTCCATGGCCATGCCATAAGCTGCAAGGCTGGCTGGGGGTCTTCCCGGTGGGAGGAGCTCAGCTTGCAGGAAGCGGGGAGGGATGGCTGCTGGAGCAACCAAAATGTCTGCCTACACTTGGCCCTGTTTCTCAAGCCTTCCCTTTCCCCACTACCCAACTCATTCTCAGGGATGTCGAACCCCGAGGTGATCCGGGCACTGGAACAAGGGTACCGGATGCCGCGACCGGAGAACTGCCCCGAGGAGCTCTACAGCATCATGACACGCTGCTGGAAGAACCGCCCAGAGGAACGGCCCACCTTCGAATACATCCAGAGTGTGCTGGATGACTTCTACACGGCCACGGAGAGCCAATACCAGCAGCAGCCATGACGGGTGGGCCAGGGCCAAGTCAGGCAGCCATGCAGGCCCCAGCAGGTGCCCCCTCTCTCCCCCAGCAGCCTCCACCAGGGCCTGCTCTCCTGCCCCAGGCCCAGTCACTCTGCCCCACTCCAGTGTCCACATGCACAGTTGGACTGGACAATGTCTTTTGACTCGAGCAAGTCATGCCCTGCCATTCTCAGGAAACCCCAAAATAGTACTTCCATTAACCAGGACAGGTGGATTCCTCTTCCAGCTAGGGGTGGGATGGGAACTGTTGAAAGTCATGAAATAAGTATTTAAATGACAGGTATGGTTGCCTGTTATTGAAGTGCCTGAGGATCGGCTTGCTTTCTTGCTGTATGAGTTAGAAATCTCGGTCTGATGTGTGAGGAGAGGCAGAGCAGTTCAATGCCCTGAGTTTTCTCCCTGGCCCAAAATAGTCACTGTTGCACTGGGGTTGGAAGGAAGCTGTAACGATGACCACACACTTGTTGGCTTGAAACAGCACACACACCCTCCTGCGGGGCCAAGGGCCTGCCTCCTTCTGGAAACTTCATTTCTCCCTGTGCCTGGAGGCCGCTCACATCCCTGACGCCCTGTTCCCTGTGCACCTGACTCCACACTTCCCTGGGAACATTCCCTCGGATGCTGACTGCCCCTCTTCCTGCCGTAACTTGTGAGGATCCCTGGCATTGTTTTGGACCCGCCTTGAATCACCCAGAATCATCTTTCCATCTCCAAGATCCTTGATCACACTGGCAAATTTCCTTTGTCCACACAAGGAGACGTTTCTGTAGCTACTCGGGTGTAGGGACAGACACATCTTAGGGGACACAGGAGTTGGCCAATCTCCCTGGTATCTGGTGGCTGCACCTGCCAGGAAGCAAACAATAATTTCTCAGAATCCAAGATTCCAATTCTCTTTCCAAGGCCACATCGCTATGCGGGTTGGTTGGGCTTGATCTCCCATAGGGTCAGGGGCTGCCTGAAACCTGGCATTTCCCATTGCCAAGTTGCTGTCATGATGATTATGGTGGCCTCCACCATTTGCAAGAATGCTGGAGTCTGGAGAGGTGGCTGCTGAGAGATACTGGTTCCTGTACACGGGGAGCTATTGGTAGAGGAAGAGGAAAGAGAAGACAAGGAGGGGGTGGGTAGATCTCTGTTTTGTCTTTTCTTTCTGCCACTCTGCCTTTCAAATAAATAAATAAAACTTTTTTTAAAAAAGGATAATTTGGGTCCAGTACAATGCCTCAGCAGTTAAATCCTTGCCTTACACACACTAAGATCCCATACAGTTCATATCCCAGCTGTTCAACTTCCCATCCAGCTCCCTGCCTGTAGCCTGGGAAAGCAGTCGAGGACAGCCCAAGGCCTTGGGATTTTATAGCCACGTGGAAGACTCAGAGGAGTTCCTGGCTCCTGGCTTCGGATCGGCGTAGTAATGGCCGTTGCGGTCATTTGGGGAGCCATCGGGTGGAGGATCTTCCTCTCTGTCTCCTCCTCTCTGTATATCTGCCTTTCCAATAAAAATAAATACATCTTAAAAAAAAAGAAAAAGAAAAGAAGAAAGAAACTTAGGTCCCATGCAATGGCTCAGTGGCTAATCCTCCCCTTGCAAAGTGCCAGAATCCCATAAGGGTACTGGTTTGCATTCAGCTTCCCATTCAGTTCCCTGCTTGTGGCTTGGGAAGGCAGAGGAGGATGGCCCAAAGCCTTGGGACCCTAAATCCACACAGGAGACCCAGAAGAGGCTCCTGACTCCTGGCTTCAGATCAGCTCAGCTCTGGCTGTTGCAGCTATTTGGGGAGTGAACCAATGGATGGAAGATCCTTCTCTCTGTCTTTCCTTCTCTCTATAAATCTGCCAATAAAAATAAATCTTTTTAAAAGAGCTTTATCATTTGTGTGTGTGTGTGTGTGTGTGTGTAAAATAGCAGCGCAAACCATAGGTTTTTTTTTTTTTCAAAGATTTTTTTTTTTTAATTGCAAAGTCAGATATATATACAGAGAGGAGGAGAGACAGAGAAAGATCTTCCATCCTATGGTTCACTCCCCAAGTGACTGCAACAACTGGAGCTGAGCCGATTTGGAGCCAGGAACTTCTTCCTGGTCTCCCACATGGATGCAGGGTCCCAAGGCTTTGGGCCATCCTCGACTGCTTTCCCAGGCCACAAGCAGAGAGCTGGATGGGAAGTTGAACAGCCAGGATTAGAACCGGCACCCATAATGGGATCCTGGCGCATTCAAGGGGAGGACTTTAGCCACTAGGCCATGCCACCAGGCTCATCTTTCTTTCTTTTTTTTTTTTTTTTTAACATTTATTCATTTTTTATTGGAAAGGCAGATTTACAAATTTACATTCAGTGACAATGACTTACTGAATAAATCCTATGTATTCATCCTTGGTTACTGGATGTACCTCCTACGTTATTGATTTCTCACTGTAATCCTGTATTGATAATACTATAAAAACTCCCTTCCCACTTGGCAGATAAAAGTAAGGCAGAGCAAGGTTAAATAAAAGACAACGTCCTGCCCTCATAGGGATTACAGTGCATTAGCACACCCAATAGTCAAGTAAAGAATTAAATATATAATTACAAATAACCCTCGGAATAGGGCGGCTGTTGGAGCCCAGAGACCCATCCCATTTGTCCAAATCAAAGCCGCAGGTAACCCTAGCAACCGGTCGTCCTGCCATTAGTAAAGATGGCGCCCGCAGCGGGAGCGCGTTTCCACACACCCCTATTGCCCATAATGCAGTGGGCATAGGGAGGCTTAGTTTTTGCCAGGAGCTAACATGGCTCCCTTAGTTACACAGACCTCTCTTTTCACCTAATCAGCCACCTGACCTCCACGTCACACTGTTTACCAGGTGCTGCCTTTTACTCACCCCTCCGCTAGCCGCGACCGAAACCGGGAGATGACAACCTCACCGAGTTAAACTCCGTAACCAAGGGAGCACCACTTCCGCCGACGTCATCACGGCGACACGTGGATCCAAGATGGCGCCGGCGATGGTGAGTGAAGGAGACTCCGGGAGCCGGAGCTGGAGCGGGGCCTTTCAGGGTATCTCAGGACCTTCCGGCACCCCGTGCCTGTCCCCGAGTCACCTCCGGGACCCCTGGCTCACGTTGCCCCTAGCTGGGGCTGTTCCCCCTCCCCCCCAGATCTTCCTCCTCAGGCTGGACCCTACCGTGAGGCCCCGAGTTTTGGAGCGAGGCGCCGTTTCGGAGGGAATCCTTGTCTACTGCCTCTGCCTGCATCCATTCCTGTTTTGGTCCCCACCCCATCACCTCTGTGCTCGGACGCCTCCCTAGAACTCTCCATGCTTTCCGCATTCTCCTCTCCCCCTCTTCCCGGCCTCCCCAACACCCTGAGTTGTCGGAGGATGAAGCCTCGTCACTGAGCCAAGCTCCCAACCCAAACGCTGTCCTCGTCTTCAACCTCAGCTACCCCCAGTGCCCACCCCTCTTGGCTGCCACTCCCCTCACCTGCAGCCCTTGATCCACCCCATTCCTCCTGTCTGGTTTCTCAGTAGAGATCTTAGATCCTATTGGTTCTCAAACTTTGTGACCTCCTAAGAACCCCTGGATGGGACGGGAGAACCGTGTGATGCAACTTTGTGAGACCCACTTGCAAAGATGCCAATGCCCTGGAGTTAGGTGATGCTGGGACTCGGGTCTCCCAGCGTTTCAGTGAGCCTCGTGGAAGGGGGTGAGCCTTCACTGCCTGCCTGCAGGCTGCCTCCTGGCCCCTCCAAGGCACGTAGCTGGTTATGGACAAAAGCTGCTTGGGATGAGGCCTGTGTGTGGTTGAGAGTGGAGGTAAAAGCCGCGGCTGGAAATAGCTCTACTGGAAGTAAAGCCTTTGGGGAATGGCCCTTCTTCCAGAAGTTCCGCTCACATTCTGCTTTTCCAGAGACCACAGCTGAACCTGCAAGGTGCTCGATGCACAGTGACTCCCTTGCTTTCTGGGAGTGTGTAGCAGGGGAAGGAAGTGACGTGAGGTTTGACTTGAGCAGAACAACATTCTTGCTGACATTCTTGCCTCTTGGTCTTCTGCAGACCTGTGAGGACAGGTCTACCTCCTGGTAGCTGTCTGTGACCAACCGCGCATACTTAACGAGCGACTTAACATGCCGAGGACCTCAGAGGTCAGGCCTGTGTGGTTGTAGCCTTTGATCTGAACCAGAACTGGGGCAAATCCTGAAAGTTGCATTTGAAGGACCCCCTGATCCCCCGTACCGCATTGAGAACAAGGATGGTGTAAGAACTGAACAGGAAGTCTCACGCTCTCTTGCCGTAAGGAAGCAGCTCAGTCATGAGGTGTGTTTATAGCATTACACTAGGAAATTTTATGACCAGTTCGGAGATTTTAAGGAGGCCGTAAGTTAGCAATGTGTGTTTCGTTACACATTTATTTAATGAACAAATATTTGAATGCTTCCTCCATGCTCTGCCAGGAACTTGGAAATGATGGTGTTCAAGGACAGTGAGAAAATGAATACATGAATAAGATGTCAGAGGGTGGTGAATGCTGTGAGGATGGCGGGGGGGCGGGGAGATAGTGATTGGGGGTGATCAGGTGACAACTGGAGTGAGTGGTTAGACATCTTCAGGGTGGGAGCTGTGCACAGAGATTTTGGGGGCCTAAAGGGAGCCAGCAGTGCACAGCGTCCCATGCACAGAGGATGGCAAATGTCAGGGGCCATGGCAAATGAAAGGGTTTGGAAGGTTTGGGGAGCACACTCGAGGTTGGAGGGGCTGCAGCCTGGTGAGGTCCGGCTATAGGAGGGACATGGATCGCACCAAGAGTACCTGCATTGGCGGGAGCACGTCTGTCCTTGAGGTGGGTCGCAGTCTGCATTTTGAACTAGATGGCTCCGCCAAGCTACTTGCCTTCCCCACCGGCCCCAGAACAAGGCGTTGGGGGAGCCAGCTTGTTCTTGGTCTACAGAGAGGCCAGGGAGGGGAGGGTGAGGCGAGCTTGGTGAGTGAGCCTTCCCCATGCCACCTCGTTATATCATGCACTTCCAGGCTGCAAACAGTAACTAAGTGGGTAACATACACAGTGACCCACAGAGGCCAATGTAGAGGGTTGAGGATGAAAAACTTCCATGTTTGATGTAGGAGGGAACAAGGTGGAGAAGCCAAGTTTGTGCAGGTACGTAGGAAAGATAGACTTGGCTTTCATCTGTGTCGGGCACAGGGACATTGGCACAGACTGCACACCGTCGGACAGGCAGGCTGCTTCACAGCCACTGTGGGGCAGTGGGCAGGGCATAACTGTAATTTGGAGTGTACGGGCTTCGGAGGCCTTAAAAGAGAAGAACTGAGCTAGTGAATTGACCAGCTGTGAGAACAGGCCGGCTTTCTGAGTTTGTGCTTTGGATTTGAGTTACAGATTTGAAGTGGTATTTATGAGCTTTCCCATCCTTCTTGTAAAGCATGGCTCTTCCCCAGAGAGAGGCTGCTGCCTCCCAGGTCTGTGTAAGCACAGTGGGTGTTTCCTGAACCTCCAGGCCAGACTCGCCAGTGCTGGGATGGCTGGTGTGAACTGAAGTTCTCTGGGCTCTTCCTTCCCTGGCCTTCACACTGCTTGCAGGGTGCAGAGCTGGTCCAGCTGCACACAGAGACGCAGGCTCAGGTTTCACAGTTTATGGAAAGCCCGCTGCTCTGGGGACTGTTTTGGTGCCACTTGAGAAATGTTCATTCAGTACATTTACAGGCATCGCAGGGGCCTGGAAACTTTAGAGAATGAAGCTTTGTAGTTCTCACACGTGTATTGCCATCCACACTGTTTTTGTTTTTATTTAGTAATTTTTTTATGGACATAATTTATATATCTTAAAAATCACCCATTTAAACTATATAATACTGTAGTATTTAATGTATTCACAAGGTCATGTAGTTGTCACCATTGTCTAACTGTGCAGCATTTCCATAACCCCAAAAAGAAACATCAGCAGACCCTCCCCACTCCTCTCTTCTCCCCAAACTCCCAAGCCCTAGAAACCCCATGGATTTACTTTCTGTCTGAATGGATTCTCCCCTTCAGGTCATTTATATAAAGTTAATTAAATAGGATGTGGTCTCTTGTGTTTAGTTTTCTTAAGAGAGACAGAGCTGGCTAAAGTCCTTGCCTTGCATGCACCAGGATACCATATGGGCACCCGTTCATGTCCCAGAGGTCCCAGTTCCCATCCAGCTCCCTGCTTGTGGCCTGGGAAAGCAGTTGAGGAAGGCTCAAAGCCCTGAGACCCTGCACCCACGTGGGAGACCCGGAAGAAGCTCCTGGCTTTGGATCAGCTCAGCTCTGGCTGTTGCAGCCACTTGGGGAGTGAGTCAATGGATGGGAGATCTTTCTGTTTCTCCTCCTTTCTGTATATTTGCCTTTCCAATAAAAATAAATAAATCTTTTTTTAAAAAAGAGAGGGAGCTCTGCCTGCTAGTTTGTTCCCTGAGGGGCTGCGGGTGCTGGGGCTGGACCAGGCTGCAACCACACGCTGGAAACTCAGTCCAGGTCTCCCTAGTGAGTTGCAGAGCCCACTTTTCTTGAACCAGGACCTGCTGGTTCCAAGGGCTGCATTCGGAAGGGGCTGGGATCCAAAGCAGAGCCGAGAACGGGCACCATAATGGGCCATGCAGGTGGCTCAGCTGATGACTTACCTATCCGGCCAGCACATCCCCTGGGTTGCTTTGCCTTAGCATGATGTTTGCAGATTTTATCCAAGTTGCATACTTGTGTCGTTCATTCCTTTTCATGGCCAAATAGTACTCCGTTGTATGACTGTACCACAGTTGATTTGCCCATTTACCAGTTGATGGACGTTTGTGTTATTTCATGTTATTTCTGCTTTGGGGCTGTTAGGTGCAACAACACCAATAGGAATGTTGACCTTTGTGTAAGGATGTTTTCCCTGTTCTTGGGTGCATAGCCAGTGGGGGTAGTGCTGGATCAACCTCACTGTTGAGAGGTTCCTTGGGTTTTGGTCTAATCCAGGCAGAGGAATGGACTGAGAGGTATCAGGGTTGCCTTGGATGCATGGAGGTGGTGCTGGCCAGCCCTGGCCCCAGGTGGAAGCACGGGGACTGTTTTAATTTGGAAACAGGTGCTAACTATTGGGCAGGTTGTGTGGTGTGGACCTGCAACGGGGGCAGGCCTCTGCCGCCTGCCGGTGTGTTGTAAGTTTCTATTCCTCCCAGCCCTTGTGTGCAGGTGAGCATCCTTTCAGGAAGGGGCACCCAGAACAGGAGTCGGAAACCTGGGTTTGGTCCCAGCACTGTCGCTGGTTCAGCCTGGGGCCTGGCTTGACTTGCTTTGGCTTGTTTGGTGTCTTTTTCTACTTGTCATCTGAGGCTTAAGGCTTGAGCTTGATGTTCTCTACATTCCAAGCTCAGCATCCTGTGATTTAGAATACTGGTGTTGAGACGCCTATCAGATCACGTGAATTCTGCTTTGCTTCTGATTCCAGTCCTTTGGATCTTCCTAAATTGTGATCTGGGGTTGCCTGTGTTGCCTCTGGCTCCTGGGTGGCTCCACCTGGCTCATGTTCTGTAGGAGCCCCTGTGTCCCTGGTGCTAAGGCACTGACCCGATGAGGAATCCTGCTAAAGGAGCGCCCCTGGTGCTTCTCCCCCTCAGGAGGGAGAAGCCAGGTGCAACATTAAGTTGCCATTTAGTTTCTCTTTTACAACTTGGAGAAAGTTCTCCTTTGATCTTTGCAGGAAAAGAGCAGGCTGCGGAATGCCATAACAAGTCCAATGCTGGCCTCTGAATGGTGCCAGGAGATGGAGAGGACACAGATGAGCAGGGCCATCTGCATCCAGCCACAGGATGACAGGAGCCACCTGCTGCTCCCGAACTTGCTTTCATCCCTGGACCGTTTGGCTGGTGACGCTTGTATTTCCCAAGTTTCCCAGGACTTCGCAGTTCATCTCATTTTTCATCATTGCTTCTTTTTCTTGCACTCATTGGTGGTTTCTCACCAGTGCCTGGTGCCTTAAGCTGCAGTTTGGGAATCAAGCCCATATCTTAATTCACAGGTGGCCCATGTGGAAAACAGACCTGTGGAGCCAGGCCATAGAACCAGGCTGCTGACTCTTGCTCCACACCCCTTCCTAACTCTTGCTGTTCCCTGACACATGAGGTCTGTTGAACTGTCTTCAACGGACACACCTGCCAGGCTGGGATATTCTGGTCTCAGGTTCATCCACAGCCTGGGCTGGAATCCTAGCTCTGACACTGATTGCTTCTGTGACTTTGACTTGATTTTGTGACCTCAGGCCAACTGTTTGCCTCTTTAAGCCTCACTGATCTTACTTTCCATCCTTTTTCTTTAATTGAGATAAATATACGTGAAATAAATCTGTTGTAACTAAAGTGGATGACAGATGAATGTATCCAGAAGGAAGCAGGCACTCTGGTGTCGATGCAGGGTCTAAAGTCTCCAAGAACTCTCCTGCTGTTTGGCCCAGCAAGGGGAGAGGGGAAGGCCAGTGCCCTCCACCCTTCCAGACTACAACCTGGTTGCCCAGGGATGCACAGGTGTCCTGGCCAGCAGGCTCCCTTTTCCCCCCCACTTCCAAGTAACCGTTTTTTAAAACTTTTTTTTTTTTTTAAGATTTATTTTTATTATTTTTTTCATTGGAAAGGCGGATATACAGAGAGGAGAGACAGAGAGGAAGATCTTCCGTCCGATGATTCACTCCCCAAGTGAGCGCAACGGGCCGATACTATGCCGGTCCGAAGCCAGGAGCCTCTTCCGGGTCTCCCACATGGGTGCAGGGTCCCAAAGCTTTGGGCCGTCCTTGACTGCTTTCCCAGGCCACAGGCAGGGAGCTGGAAGGGAAGCGGGGCTGCCGGGATTAGAACCGGCGCCCATATGGGATCCCAGGCGTGCAAGGCGAGGACCTTTAACCACTTGCGCCACCGCACCGGGCCCCCAAGTAACCGTTTTTGAGTCTTGTATGTCTCTGCTGAACAGCTTTCCTTTATGCAATAGCTCTGACATAAACCTGTCTCCCACAGCTAATTTGGTCCTTGGGTTTTGTTTTTGTTGTTTTTCTCCCCCTCTTTGAGGTCTTTAGCTCCAGGGGACTGCTTTAGCTGCCAGTGGTCCTCATTCTGGCCCTGCGTGGTGAAATTCTTAGGGAGCTTTAAAGGGTTGGGTAATTGTTTTCTGTTAGCTGCAAACTCTGCCCCAAAGTCTTGGTTCTCTTTTTCTTTCTCACATCTCTCCCCCTTAAATTTGGGGAGCAGTTATTAATGTGGTCTTAAAATGAGATTGTATCTTTGAGGAAGGAAAATCTAGCCTTCCGTTAAGGAGGTGCTATTGCTCCAAAGGCATGCAGCAGGAACCAAGGGGTCATTAAGATTGGCCGGAGTGTACTGCTAGCAGATGCTGTTCAGAGGGAAGGAGATGGTAAGGCAGGAGGCTCCGGTCGCAGAGGAATAAAAGGAAATGTCCAAGGAAACGTCCTGTTTTCTTGAGAGGAAGTGAATTGTTCACACCATTTCCACTGGGCAGGGCTGGTGTTGGAGTCAGGGGGCGTGTCCTGGCAACCTGTCATCAGAGTGCTGTCAGACAAAGACTTCTTTTCTGCTCTTGAGCAGCCCTCAGGAAAAAGACACTTGGGGAGAGAAAGACCTTGATTCTCAGGTCTCAGCTTTCCAGGTCACCTGTACCTTGCCAGTGATGGAGTGTCCGATGACAGCCCTCGGGCTTCTAGATTGCCATCACCTTGTTGCCTGACTTGATGCCTTTCAGTCTCATGACCGGGACACCAGTTGAGGCAAAATGATGTCAAATCGACTGGCACTCATCTCTCAGGACTCCCACCCCTTTGATCGCTCTGAACATGTCAAGGTGTTTACTGCTGAAGTGATCAATTACAAAGTAAAAGCAGATGGGAAGGAATTTCCCAAGAAGCAACCTGCTTACAGAAGTGAACTCTGGGACAGACATCCTCTGTGAGGTGGGCAGGGCTGTAGGAGGAGCAATGAAGTCACAGAACCACAAAAGGTTGAAACAGAGGCCTTGGCAGGGGCCCAGCTGGGTCTTTGATTCTCCTGGAATGATACATCACATTCTATGCCTTGGAACCTGTCTCAGGAGTCAGGAAATTCTAGGGTTGCGATAGTCTCCCTGACAGTAAGAATTGCTGGTCTGTCTGGTTCCCGACAAAGCTGGCTCCAGATTCCCTCTGCACCCCTCTTTTCTCTCTCCCCCTCTTTGTTTTCAGGAGAACCCATTTCAGAGGCAGCTCATTTCTTTCTTCTCTTGAAATATAAATGTATTTCATTTGAGTAAGGATGATTCATGTGCATGGAAAAAAGTATTAAAAGCTATAAAAACATGAAAACATGTTCTTTATCATTTATGTATACATTCTTTGTCTATTTAAAAAGTTAGAGAATGATATACATTTGTTAGAGGCAAATAGTCTTATTTTTAAAATATCTTTTTAATGATATAAAAACTCATAGTTTTTTTTAAATTTCAAAATGCACAAAAGTAACAGAAATAATATAATCCCTATTATCACCCAGCTTTAACAGTTAGCATTAGAAGCCGAGTTCGCGTCATCTACACCTTCTGCTAGCTGGGTTTTTTTTGTTGTTGTTGCTTTTTTGGTTTGTTTTTCTCTTCAGGCTTATTAAGATGTAATACTGTAAAACCACTCATTGTGAGTTTGTGGTCTGTGTATAGTTACGCAGCTGTCACCGAGTGGTGCAGTGTTTGAGAACGTTTGTGTTACCCCAGTAACTTCTACAGGCACAGGACTGGCACGTGCAGTCAGGCCCTGTTCCCACAAGCAGGCAGCGGCTGGTCTGCTCCTGTTACTTGAGAGATGCTTTTCCCAGGTATCTTGTTTATGTGGAGTCATGCAAGGTACAGACCTTGCACGTGGCTTTGTTTTATTTTTCTCGACTATTGTTTGAAAGGCAAATTTACAGAGAGAAAAGGACAGGACAATAGGGAGAGCGCTTCCATCTGCTGATTCACTCCCCAAATGGTTGCAGTGGCCAGAGCTGAACCGATATGGAGCCAGGAGCTTCTTCCTGATCTGTTACAAGGGTGCAGGGTCCCAAGGACTTGAGCCATCCTCCATGGCTTTCCTAGGTCATAAACAGGAAGTTGGATGGGAAGTGGAGGAGTCGGTTCTTGAACCAGCACTCATGGGATGCTGGTGCCACAGGTGGAGAATTAGCCTACTATGCTGGGCACCAGCCCTGCTGCTATGGTTTGGATATGGTTCATACCCCAACAGTTCCTGTGTTCGAAATTTGGTCCCCAGTGTGTCCTGTGAGGCTAGCACAGTGGTTGACAATAATAGATATTCAGTAAATAGTTGGTAAGCTGATTTTTGTACTGGTTAGTGCAGGGGCTTTGGGCTCAGACAGCCTGAGAGCTAATCCTGGCCAGTGGTAATACAGCCTCAGCTGCAAATGGAAATCCCTTCCTCCCAGGATTATTCTGAAGAAAGAGTTCTTGCGTGCAGTGAACCTGGTAAACATTTCCTGCCGATGTTACCAACATCATCACCACGTTCCCCTGCCTTAGAAGAGCATCCCTGTTCCTTTTGTGTCCTGGCTGGATGGCCATGGACACGTTACTCAGCCACATCTCTCACAGGTCTGCTTTACTAGCAGTCATCTGCAAAAGGGTGACAGAATTGTCCACATAGTTGTCATTGTGAGGATAGCACAAAGCAAGGGACACCATAAACATGACATGGAAGGAAGATCACCTGCTGCTAAGGAGGGGCCTGCCGAATCGGGGGGCGTACTGCTGGTTTGGAGTTGCCTTCCTGCTAGGACGGGTATTATCCTCATTTTGTTGTTGTTTTTTTTTTTTTTAATGTAATTGTTCCATTGATTTGAGACTTGGGAACAAAAGTGTGTAGAAGTCCTTCAGGATTTGCTTTTATTTATGTTTTAAAATTTTATTTGAAAAGCAAAGTTGTGGAGGGGAGAGAACGAAAGACCTTTCATCCATTAGTTAACTGCCAAAATGGTCTCAAGGGATAGGGCAGGTGGTGCCAGGCCAGAGCCAAACTGAAGCCAGGAGCTTCTTCTGGGTCATTGATGTGGGTGCAGGGGCCCAAGGACATGGGCCATCTTCCGCTGCCTTTCCAAGCCCTTTAGCAGGGAGCTGGATCAAACGTGAAGCAGCAGACACTTAAACTAGTGGACAAATGGGATTCTAGCGTCACAGTCGGCGACTTTATACACTACACCACAACACCAGCCCTGTTTTTCATTTTCCCACCACCTGAGCTCTTGGGTTGTTCACAAGTTCCCCAGGGTGGTGTCTTCAGCTAAGTCTGGAAGATTCTGTTTCACAAGAAGATAGGACAGAGTAACTTCTTAGATTTAATTGGCTTGATAATGCGAGGAGATTATAACCTTACCCTAGCTTCAGATCACTTATAAGGTATGGCTAAGAGGTCTGGTGTCAGGCTTCTTAAGGGAACACATGTTTTTGATCAGCAGGAAATCATACCTTACACAGGAGGATGGTGGCTTGCTGAGTCCTGTTTTCCAAACCATGCTAACAGCCAAGGACACAGGACCCAGTCATGCTGAGGAGGGAAGTACAGCCCTCCTGTCCAGACCATGGGGTCCCAAGCTCGGCGCTTTCCTCATATATGCCTCCCTGTTAATGTTGTGTAGTTGTAAGCCTGGTCAGAACAAAATAGAGACGTAGCACCTTCTTTTTTTAATCAGATTTACAGAGAAGGAGAGACAGAAAGATCTTCCATCCTCTGGCTCATTCCCCAAGTGGCTACAGTGGCTGGAGCTGAGCTGATCTAAAGCCAGGAGCCTCTTCCAGGCCCCCCACGCAGGTGCAGGGTCTGAAGACTTTGGGCCATCCTCTACTGCTTTCCCAGGCTGTGCACAAGCAGGGAGCTGGATAAGAAGAGAGGCCACCAGGATTAGAGCCAGTGCCCATATGGGATCCCAGAGCTCAAGGCAATGACTTCAGCCACTAGGCTACTGCGCTGGGCAGAAATGTAAAGGGTGATTACAGAGAGAATGAGAGACAGAAAGATCTTCCACCTGCTTATTCACTCCGCAGGTGGCCGCAGTGGGAAGAGCTGAGCTGATTCAAAGCCAGGAACCAAGAGCCTCTTTCAGGTCTCCCATGTGGGTGCAGGGTTCCAAGGCTTTGGGCCATCTGCTGCTGTTTTCCCAGGCCACAAGCAGGGAGCTGGATGAGACATTAACCAACACCTATATGGAATCCAGGCTCCTTAGTAAATGAATTAGAAGTGGAACAACCAGAAATCAAACCTGCACTCAGATGGGATGCTGGTATCACAGGCAATGGTTTTATCCACTCCACTACAATGCTGGCCTCTAAGATTATCTTGTTTTCTGCATTTTTTAAAAAAGATTTATTTATTTTTATTACAAAGTCAGATATACAGAGAGGAGGAGAGCTAGAGAGGATGATCTTCCGTCTGATGAATCACTCCCCAAGTGAGCGCAATGGCTGGTGCTGTTTTGATCCAGAGCAAGGAACTTCCTCCAGGTATTCCACACAGGTGCAGGGTCCCAAAGCTTTGGGCCGTCCTCAACTGCTTTCCCAGGCCACAGGCAGGGAGCTGGATGGGAAGTGGAGCTGCTGGGATTAGACCCAGCGCCCATATTGGATCTCGGCACATTCAAGGCGAGGACTTTAGCCGCTAGGCCACGCCACCGGGCCCTCTGCGTTATTTAAAAAAAAAAAAAAAAATAGGGTTGTTCCCCTCTGCCCGTTAGACTTTTAAAGTTATTATACCAACAATATAGGATTCATCTTTCATTTGGAGTATCTGGAATACAGGAATGCAGGGAAATTAAAAGGAGAAAGAGAGCCAGGTTTATTTTTCTCCTGTGAAGCCCACACAGTCCAGCAGGTGACAAGGGAGTGTCAGCAAAGGAGTCCCAGAAGCAGGTTCAGTCTTCAGGTGAGTGAGTGGAGGAAGTCCTCGGGTGGAGAGGAAGTCAGGTGCTGCCACTGAGCATGGGAGGCAGCTGTCCTGGGAGGTTGGGTAGGGAAGGCATGCCCCTCACGGGGAGCCCATCCCTCATGCCCTCCCTGCTGTGCATGGGCTTTGCCAGAAAGCATGAGTGCCTGCGCCCAGTGCAGTAGCCTAATGGCTACAGTTCTCACCTTGAACCCGCCAGGATCCTATATGGGCACCGGTTCTAATCTTGGCATCCCTGCTTCCCATCCAGCTCCCTGCTTGTGAACTTGGAAAGCAGTCGAGGACGGCTCAAACCTTTGGGACCGTGCACCTTTGTGGGAGACCTGGAGAAGGCTTCTGGCTCCTGGCTTCTGATCTGCTCAGCACCAGCCATTGTGGTCACTTGGGGAGTGAATCATCGGACATAAGATCCTCCTCTCTGTGTATCTGACTTTCCAATAAAAATAAAATGAATCTTTAAAAATAATAATAAAATAAAAATAAATCTTTAAAGAAAGAATGAAAGCATGAGTGTCCCTGGAGAGCTGGACTGGAGAGAGCTGGTCTTTATTTGTAGCCCTTGAACTAGTGACTTGATGTGTTTCATTGTTTCAAAACACTTTGAGCTGTTTGCTTCTTAAAAGCTGTACTTGTCTGTGGCTGTGCAACATGTTAGCAGAAGCTGGTGAAGAGTGTAAGTCTTCTTTGAATCCTGGCTCACTTAAAAAAGATGAAGTGTGAGAGGAATCAATTTTCTACCTTGTAGTGATTGATTTGTTTGTTTTTGGGGAATCAGAGGAGAGGGAGATGCGGAACTTGCATCTGCCAGTCTACTCAAATCCCTACAACATCTGGGGCTGGGCTGGAGCCAGGAACTCAGTTCAGATCTCCCACAACAGTGGCAGAAACCTAAGAATTTGAGCCATTGCTGCTGCCTAGGTCTCTGCCAGGGTGTGTGTTACAGGAAACTAGAATCAGACCCCCAAGCCAGGAACTGAAGGCAGGCATTGCAGTGTGGCACTCAGCCCTGTTCATCACAGGCCAAATGGCTGTTCCAAAGGGGCCTAACAGGAAGACTCACAGGAAGGTGTACTTGGTGACATGGGGACTTCAGCAGAGAGCTTGTCTCTGTGAAGAGAGTCAGTTACTAAATCGGAGTGGAACTTTGTCTTCCCCTAGCTCTACACTATGAGGCAGTTAAGGAAGGGAGGAGGTGGACAGCTGCCTGACTGGCCTCCCTTTGGCCCAGATGTTAATTACTTGACCTGTTTTGTGACCCATTTCTGGAAGTGCGGAACTGCCTTGGCAGCACTCATGGGGACCTTGGGACACAGCATTTACAAGGGGCTCTCACTGACACAATCAGTGTGACTTGATCTCTCCCCATTCCAACTGTTCTCTCTTCTCCGGAGCAGGATTGGTTGCCATGGTCCTTGCTACTTCTCTTGCTCATGTGTCAGTCAAGCGCCTTCTACGTTCCTGGTGTTGCGCCAATCAACTTCCACCAAAATGATCCAGTAGAAATTAAGGTAAGTGTGCCCCCACAGAGTGGGAGTGTCTGTTGGGCAGCCTGGCTTGAGCACCACGGTGACTTGTCCATTCCATCCTGTGGTTGCACAGAACAACAGAGCCAATTGCCCTGGATCAGAAGGATTCATTCTGAGTGTGTGGGCTGGAAGTATAGCATCCTTGAAACTCTAGGAATCCAGGAACTTGGCCACTGTGCTGCCAGCTCTCAGCACCTCTACTGGGGGGTGTGTCCTTGCGCCCTGTTCTGGGCCCTTCTAAGTGGCTTCATGTGCATACACATGCCAACTCCTCAGGCTCACTTTTGCGTCTGCTGTTCTGTCTCTGGTGTGTGTGTGTGTGTGTGTGTGTACACATCTCTTTCTGTCTCTTATCTGCTCCATCCTCCTCTGTGACCAGCATTTTCTACCTAATTCATAGCATCTGCTCGTATTATTCATGTGCTGTAAGCGTCTCTTCCCTAGCAGTCAGTCGAGTGAGCTGCAGGAAGCATCATTAAAATTCCGCTTGCTGAGGGTTATTTATATGCCCAGCATTATGTGTGGCTTGGCTCTGGATGCCCCCGAAGAATCCCCTGAAGGCAGATTGTATAGGTAGACGTTTTACATGGCTTGCTTGTGGAAGTGATGAAGAAACTGAGGCCCAGGAGCATTAGCTGGTTGCCCAAGGTCATGCTGTGAGGAAGACACAGGGCCAGCCCAGGGCCCCGTTTCCTTCCCAGCACACTTCTTCCTCCCGTGGCCTCTGCCCAAACCCCCGAGGCACCATGCAGTGGCAGCATATGTTAAATTTGGTCTGCTTATAATTCTGGAATACATTCAGAAATTACCAAAATGTGAGGAAATTCTGAATCCAAGGGAGTACATATAAGAGGTGTGCTGTGATCACATGTGCCACAGTTAGTTTGCTTGCCGTTATTGCCAAGTACGTGAAAGCTGTGGGGCTGGCAGGGAGCAGTACTGGCCAGTCACTTGGCTCTCGCCTCTCTTCCCGCCTGCAGGCTGTGAAGCTCACCAGCTCGCGAACCCAGCTCCCTTATGAATACTACTCACTGCCCTTCTGCCAGCCCAGCAAAATAACCTACAAGGCCGAGAACCTGGGTAAGTCCCTGCCTCCTTCAGCCTGCCTCCCTCGGAGGGGAGCCCAGCACACTTGTCAGCAGCATAGCAGTTAACCCTTCCCCAGCACTTCTGTGTGCTATATAAGTGATTCCCCGCAGTTACATGCCTGCCAACTTATTTGACCTTCATTGCTGTGTTTACTGCCATTATGCAGGTAAAGTGACTTGTCTGTAGTTGTGCTGTTAGTTAATGACTGTGCCTAACTTTGAGTCCTCTTTGGTCGGTCTTAGGAGCTGGAACACACTGCTTCTACGCAGACCTGCTTTTCCTTGGTTTCTAGATATCCTCTCTCAAGGCTTCGTTACCTGCTCTGCCTTTCTTTACAACAGCAAGTGAGCACCTCAGCTTTCATACGAGGCAGCTCTCTACTTGTTAAGCTCTATGAGGGATGCCTCGGATGCCGTGAGAAGCACCCACTGCAGTGTCTGCCACAAGCATTCCATAACTAGGAGCGATTTTAGCTTAGATTCTTCATTTGGCAGGGTTTCAGACAAAAAGATATTTGTAGATAGATATTCAGGGCATGGCTATTGATCGACTCAGCTTCTCTATTAAATCATGGAGATAGAAGCAAGGAAAGAAACCCTCCCCAGCCTCAAAAAAAAAAAAATTCTTCTCCCTCAGACCTGAGAAAAGCAGAAAACAAATTCTCTTGTAGCAGAGAAGGTTGAAGATATTTCTGGAACTCATAGCCAACAAATGTATCTATTGCCAGATACTGGGGGTTTTGGACCAGTAGGAGGCAGGTTGTCAGTTCCAGGCTGGAACTGGTTTAACCAAAAGCAGGTGACACCACCTCCCCAAACACCACCTGTGTCTGGGTCTTGCCTTGTGGTATTGCACAGATACTGACCTCAGGCATGGCTGGCTCACGCTGGTAGTGTAGGTTCCTCTTCCTGCCTGATGTTACTCTTTCTTTCTACCCCATGCTGATCCCCAGGCACCTTGCCTCTGCTTGGGATGCTGAACCCTCCAGGTCTTCCAGGGGCCTGACACCAGGTCCCTCCCTTCCCATGGCAGCTAGGTGGGTTCCTTGGAGCCCCTGTCACTGTAGTTGGGCCACCTCGGTGTGATACTGGATGACCTTAAGCTGCTGCTTTTCCAGGCACATTATCAGGGAGCTAGATGGGAAGTGGAGCAGCTAGGGCTGATAGCAATCTGGCACTCGTGGGCTGCTAGCATCCCAGGTGATGGCCTAGCTCCCTGCGTCACAACACTGGCAGCAGAGCCCTAACTCTCTAACTGCCTAATTAGCATACTCAAACTGAAAATGCCTTCTGTCTGAATTGGCTCTTCTGTTTTCCCACTTACAGCCCGATTATAGAAACTTCATGGTCTTGCCAGCCCACTCCTCCTCGCGCAGCACCAGTATCATGTGTCAGTAGTACTGGCTTCCCCAGACTCCACCTCCTCAGTAGCTCACCTTCCCCACACCCTCGGTGCTAGCCACCAGCAGCACTCATTGGCATCCTTCAGCCAGTTCCCTGCAGCCTCTGTGTCCTACCAAAACAGCCAGCGTGATGCTTTTCTGTAACCAGCATCAGTCTCCTCCCTCCCCTGTGAGGAAAACCCCCCCATCAGCTTTTGTCTTTTGCGGTCACACTGGCCCAATGCTCCCTGGGGTCCAGCTCCCGCCCATCTCATCACTTCAAACACTGCTTCCTAGGGGACACTCTGCTAAACTGACTTCCTCACAAGTGCGACATGTCTACAAGGTCTTCTGCTTATGCTGATTGCTTCATCAAAATCTGTCTGCCTTCTGGGCCATAAGCTGCATGAGTGTGTATTCAACATTGTATCTTCAGGATCTGGCACATATTATTTCTCTGTCTTTTGGCTAAGATCAAATGTAGGATATGGCGTGTAGCCAGTTCCTAATCCACGTATATGAATGAATGGGTGACAAGAGAACCATACCAAGCGGAGACAGTGTTTGACCATGTTCGCATCAGTCCCGCCTGTGGACTGTGGCTGGTCTCTTTCACCTTACTCCATTGTCAACTTCTCAGTAGAATTGTTGAAAAGCTCACAATGAAAGCACACTTGGGTTTCGTTGGCAGTCCCAGACCGTTCATTGATTGCTTGTTAGAGTAATTGCTGACAGCAAGTTACTGTAAGGTCATGTGGGGTATGCCAATTCATTTAAAGTAAAAAAAAAAAATTTGGTTAAGCATCTCTGCCTGGTGCACCGGCTGCCCCACCTTTGGTTCAGCTTCCTGCTGATGGTCTGAAAAAGCAGAGAAGGATGACGCTAGTCCTTGGTCACCTTTACTCACATGGGATACATGGAAGTAGTTCCTGGCTCCCGGTTCAGATTGGCCTAGCTCTGGCCACAGTGGCCATTTAATGAGTGAACCAGTAATGGAAGATCTCTCTCCCTCTCAGCATTTCTGACTTTCAAGTAAAATAAATAAATTAGGGCCCAGCACAATGGGCTAGTGGCTGAAGTCCTCACCTTGAACACACCGGGATCCTAATCCCGGCGGCCTCGCTTCCCATCGAGCTCCCTGCTTGTGGCTTGGGAAAGCAGTCTAGGACAGCCCAAGGCCTTAGGACCCTGCACCCGTGCGGGAGACCCAGAAGAGCTCATGGCTCCTGGCTTCAGATTGCCTCAGCTCCAGCCATTGTGGTCACTTGGAGGGTGAACCATCAGACAGAAGATCTTCCTCTCTGCCTCTCCTTCTCTCTGTATATCTGAGTTTCCAGTAAAAATAAATAAATCTTTAAAAAAGATCTCAGGTGCTAGCTTTCACCTAATTTTCTTCCCTAGCTGAACCAAGATGAGAAGACACAGAAGGAAATAGGGAACAATGGCTACTCTTAAATAGTTCATGGTTAGGGCCAGTGTTGTCATTCCATATGGGCACCGGTTCGAGACCTATCTGCTCTACTTCCAGTCTAGCTCCCTGTATCTGAAAAAGCAACAGAAGATGGCCCAAGCAATTAGGGCCCTCTGCCCACACGGGAGATCTGGAGGGAGTGCAAGAATCCTGACCCAGCCTGATCCAACCCCCACCAGTAGCCGTTTGGGAAGTGAACCAGCAGATGGAATATCTCTGTCTCCCTCTGTTTGTAACTCTGCCTTTGAAATAAATAAGTAAATCTTTAAGAGAGAAAAAAAAATTGGGGGGCTGGCACCATAGAATAGCTACTTAAGCCTCTGCCTGTAGCACTGGCATAGCAAATAGGTACTGGTTCAAGTCCCATCTGTTCTACTTCCAGTTCAGCTCCCTGCTTATGGCCTGGGAAGGCAGTGTAAGATGGGCTAAGTCCTTGGGACCCTGTACCTGTGGCAGACCCAGAAAAATCTCCTGGCTCCTGGCTCCTGGCTTCAGACTAACTTAGCGTTGATCATTGCAGTTTTGGGTAGTGAACCAGAAGATAAGGGATCCCTTTCACCCACATGGAAGTCTCCGATTGAGTTTCTAGCTCTTTGGCCTGATCCAACTCCAATTTTTGATGATATTTGAATAAGATATCTGTCTCTTTGACTTTTAAATAAATAAGTAAATAGAAATTTAAAAGATAAATGTATTTTCAGGCAAAATAGTTTTTGAAATGCACGTGTATGTGCCAGCATGTAAAGTAAAAAGGTGAAGAGTTGATGCTGATGATAAAAGTGGTGTGGAGTAATATGTGTTGCCTGTGTGCTCTGAGTCTGATATTTCACTTGAATTTCTTTATTCCTCACTGTGAAGTGAGTACTGTTACTACCTTAGTGAAGTTAAGCAATTTTACTGCTAAGCTAATGAGAGGCAAAAACAAGATGTGGTAGCAGGTGCCCTGGTGCTGGAGCCCAGGACTGCTCTGCACAGGAGGAAGTTGGGAGCCAGTAGCAAGCTCTGCTGAGTAAGTCTGAAGGATCTCCTGGGAAAGTAAAGGGGAAACTGAGCTTGAAGCCAGGAGTGCAGAGTGGGAAATGGTGCTTCAGGTGAAGGGAGCGACTTGAGGGACCCAGGCAGGAGAGCATGTGGCATGTTTGGTGTGCTGTGAAAGGCTGGAGGTACTAAAGCACAGGTGGAGGGACGAGTGGCAGGAGAAGTTGGCAAGGGGAGCAAACTGGGCAAGGAGGAACATCAGGGCAGAGTGTTGGCGGCTGGAGGTACTGCTGAGGTCCCTCAACGTTCATTTTTGCCATGCTGTCTTGTCCTGCAGCTCTGTGACTCTGCTTAACTCAGCAACCTCAGGGCTGAAGCTCTGAGCTCGATCTGTCTCTCTTACGGCAGGAGAGGTGCTGAGAGGGGACCGGATTGTCAACACCCCTTTCCAGGTTCTCATGAACAGTGAGAAGAAGTGTGAGGTTCTGTGCAGCCAGTCCAACAAGCCAGTGACCCTGACCGTGGAGCAGAGCCGTCTCGTGGCCGAGCGGATCACAGAGGACTACTACGTCCACCTGTAAGTTGTCCTGTGCTTTCTGGCAGCCCAAAGCCCAGAAGGGGAGGACCCTCAGGGCGGCATGATGGCCAGAGGAACTGAGCAGGCCTTGGGTTTCCAGCATTGCTGACAACCTGCCTGTGGCCACCCGGCTGGAGCTCTACTCCAACCGCGACAGCGATGACAAGAAGAAGGAGAAAGACGTGCAGTTTGAACATGGGTACCGGCTCGGCTTCACGGATGTCAACAAGGTAGAGTGCATGCTCGGAGGGCAGGAACTGCACTCCTCGCCGGGGGCTGGTGCTGTAGAGAAGGGGAAACAGCTCAGCTCTAGACTTACACCACAGAACAGGTGGGGCTATGCTTTTGTAAGATTGTTAAAAACAAACAGACCAAAAACGCCTGGACATTTTCACATAGAAATGAACAAGAGCCTGCAAACTCCATGGCTTTGAATCTTGCCTCCACCTTTCGGAGTGGCCTGGAGCCGGTCTGTCCCTCTGTGTCCTGTGTAGAATAATCATGTTCATTAGGACCGGGATGGGGGCTGGGCTAGGTTAGGCTGTAGCCCCCACCAATGAGAACTGGAACTAGAAGGTGGAGGTGCCAGGCTAGGCCACAGAACCCACTGACAAATGCCAAGGTAAGGTGAGCCATGCCAGACTGGGCCACAGTGCTCTACCAGCACACGTGAGACCCACAGAGCAGGGAGCACACACAGTAGGGGAAGTGCATGGGGCTCCCCTGCTAGACCACTACTAGACCACTACTCCCACTAGTGAGCATGAAAGCTGGGACTCGGGGCAGACTAGCTGGGCAGGGATACAACACCTGCTGGCCTGCATGTGAGCTGGATCAGGAGAAAGACAGGCTGGGCTGACTGTTCCTACTGGGGCATGCATAAGCCAAATTGGGTGTGGGTTGGTTGGACTTTGCCTCAGCATCAGCTGACAGATGCTGGTACTGGGGGCTAAATCTGTTAAGTTAAACTGCAGATTCACCTGGAGAGCACATGATCCGGGAGTGGGCCCACCAGGGAAACAGTGGACATCTCCCTCTTGGGTTGCTACTCCCACTGCTGAGCACAAGAACCAAGACCAGGGGCAGGCGTGGCTAGAGAGTACCAGTGTGGACTGGAGAGTGGGGCTATTTGGACTGAAATAGACTTCAGTGTCCCTTGACATGTGCAAGAGCTGAATGGGATATGGGACAGACTGGATCAGTCTGCTGTACACATTGGCAAGCACGAGAACCAGGGCAGGTGGAGGTTATTGCAGGTCACTCCGACTAAGCTGCGGTTCCCACTGGTCTGCAAGAGGACCAAGAATGTGGTGGTCAAGATTGGGCTGGGCTGCAACACCCATTGGTTTGCATAGAAGACAAGGCTGGAGGCAGAACTGTCCCAGCAATTGCAGTTACCAGTGTGTGCGTAGGCTGATTGGGGCGACAGACTATGCCAGACCCTGTATTGGCAAGCACTACAAGAATCAGGTCTGGGATCACCTCAGATGAAGTTTCTTTGAGGAACCTCCAACTGCATTGCTGGACTCAAAACCCCAACCATGGAGAGAATTGCAGGTTCCATGGTCTGACTATGGAGTGCATGTGTCAGAGCTGAGCCGCCTCAGTGGCTTAGATGGAGCAGTGAACAGCATAGCCAGTTGCATATGGAAGATATGGTGGTACATCATATCTGTAGAGGGAGGACACCTGGTTCCGTAACAGAGGATGGAGGTCAGAACAAATTGATCAACTACCCCAGCCAAGTGTTGGCAGTAAAAATCTGGGCAAATGGAGACTCAGGTGAACTATGCTAGCCAGTGGAGTCTGGAGAGATTTCGTTGTGCTTGGAATGGCTGGATCGGCAGCAATTCAGAACTGTTGAACTATCAAAACCTCTTGAGCACTGCCCTTGGAGCATGCCCCACATCCGGGACCCTGGGATGATTGGGAGGCTAGGTATGGCTTTTCCCTTTATCTCCCTCCTTCCCCCAGATACAGGAAGGAAGAAAAGAGAATGTGGAAACAATGGTCTTACCCACTTTCCTCTAGCCCTTAACCCTTTGCACCCTAATCAACTATGTAAAAATTATCAATAATAATAGTAATAATAGTAATACTCACCTCTGTGGTGCTTTGGCGCTCACCGGCACAGCCCTTGAGGAAGGCCATTGCAACTGTGACTGTCTTTTTATCTCATTCTCTAAGTCAAACACAGAGAATGGAAGACAAAAGCATCTCTTTTGGGCATGGCCTTTGCCCTCAGAGGGCTTCCAATCCTAACTCGGGAGAGAACAGGCAGAATGAGACCCAGGACAGGCCTCAGTGGCCTGACCCTGGAATGCCCAGCAAGCTCTCTGTGCCTTCTATTCGTCACAAGGAGGGGGGCCTTGTGAAATAGGTAGGCTTTAGCTGAGTAGCGTTGGGGATGGATTCTAGTTGGAGTTTGTTTCTGACTGGTCCAAGGGAATCCTGGAGGGTTTCTGGGCAAAGGAGTGATGGGAGAGTGGTGTTTAGGGAAGTTTGGCCCAGCCAGGCACTTGGGGTGAGGCTGGAGCCTAACACCTGATTGACGTTGACTGTTGCTTGGCTGTTAGTTATCTCATCCTCCCTGTTGCTGCACTTTAGATCTACCTGCACAACCACCTCTCCTTCATCCTTTACTACCACCGGGAGGACATGGAAGAGGACCAGGAGCACACGTACCGTGTCGTCCGCTTCGAGGTGATTCCCCAGAGCATCAGGCTGGAGGGTGAGTGGGGTGGTGGGACCAGAGGGGCAGGGCTGGAAGGGCCTGGGCTTCTCACTTTCTCACTCCTGACCTGGCTGGTAGGCCCAGCAGGCCCAGCCCCGGTGGTGTCCCTGTGTTCCCAGCAGAGAATGTGGGGTGAAGGGAGACTTGTCATCTTTGTTGCAGGCCAAGCTTACCACAATCCCCAGAGTGTATGTAGTAGTGACTGACTGACAGAAACCCTAAAGATTCACAAAGATTTGGGCCGGCGGCGTGGCCTAGCAGCTAAAGTCCTTGCCTTGAACACGCCAGAATCCCATATGGGTGCTGGTTCCAATCCTGTCAGCTCCACTTCCTATCCAGCTCCCTACTTGTGGCCTGGGAAAGCAGTCGAGGATGGCCCAAAGCCTTGGGACGCTGCACCCATGTGGGAGACCTGGAGGAAGTTCCTGGCTTCTGGCTTCTGATTGGCACAGCACCGGCCATTGTGGTGACTTGGGGAGTGAATCATCTGACGAAAAATCTTGCTTTCTATCTCTCCTCCTCTCTGTATATCTGACTTTGTAATAAAAATAAATAAATCTTAAGAAAAAAAAAAAAAGAAAGATTCACAGAGATTTGTGACTTAGCTGGGACCATATGGCAGGTTGGAACTGTGTTAGGCCTCATCAGAGGACCAGCAGGTCTCCATAGGTTGAAAAATAAGGGAAAGGCCAAGATGTTGGGCCACAGAGTTTATCTTTGTTTCTCTCCCTTTGTGTAATTGGCAGCAGAGGGTAAAGTTTGCCCAGGGTTAGTGGTTGCATAAGAGTTTGTGAGCTCAGCCCAGTCCTGTTGGTCCTCCTGGGATCTGGCCCTAGTTCACCTCACCTGCCAGCCTTTGTTCACCAAAGTTGTCCACCATTTCAGCAGCAGGCCTCTACTTTTGTCCATTTTTTATTTTTCTGACCTTTTAAAAATGACAAAACCTGGTTTTCCTACAAAACCATGTGCATATATGCCGTATTTGTAAAAGTGTCTTACCACCTGCGCTATGAATGTCAGCCCAGATTTGTGTTGCTGTGTGTGGTCATTTGGAGGTCATCCACTCCCTTTCTGGCTCTTTGAGCTTGGAGTCTGTTTCTCCTTTTCCGACTACGTGATTGGCAGTACCCAGCACAGTACCTGAAAGACAGCACCTACTGTGTGTGTGTGTGTGTGTGTGTGTGTGTGTGTGTGTGTGTGTGTGTGTGTGTGTGTGTGTGTGTGTGTGTTGGATAAAGAATGGACAGACAGCAGGATGAGTGAGGGAATGAATGGAGTGTGCCTCTGAGTGATGGGGTCACTGCAGTGCGGGGTTTGGGAGGGAGTAGAGCAGAGCTGCCCAACCTAAACAGGACAGAATCACTATCGTTGTGTATGTTGAACAAGACGGAAAGAGTGAATGTCTGAACTGAGAGATGGAGATTGATGAGCCACAAGAGGGGTTCAGACCCAGCTGCTTCTCAGGCCCATGCTCGCACCATGCACGTATCTGTGGGCGGCCCCTGAGGCCCTTTTGAAGGTCAGAACCCTGGAGAGTCTGTTATTTAAGAAAACCACTGTTGGCTGCTGTCCCCCTAAGCTGCACGCAGACAGACCTGGAGGCCAGGGTCCCAGGAGCAGGCTGCTTCGTGAGCATCCCCTGGAGCAGTCCTTGGGTAGAGGCTCTGGCTGCACAGGAACAGACTAACTCTCCTTCTCTCACAGACCTCAAAGCAGATGAGAAGAGCTCATGCACCCTGCCTGAAGGTACCAACTCCTCACCCCAAGAAATTGATCCCACCAAGGAGAATCAACTGCACTTCACCTACTCTGTGCACTGGGAGGTATCAAGGGCAGGCACGGGAGGAGGCTGTGTGGGACTGCAGCAGGAGGCCCTGATTCTGAGTGCTCCCTCTTACCGTGCCAGGAAAGCGACATCAAGTGGGCCTCTCGCTGGGACACCTACCTAACCATGAGTGACGTGCAGATCCACTGGTTTTCCATCATTAACTCTGTGGTGGTAGTCTTCTTCCTGTCAGGTGAGAAATCTGTGGGTTACAGGGTGTAGGTAGGGTGGACTTACAGGGGAATTCAGAGGTGTTCTTGGAGCCGGTGTGGGTCAGAATGGACGAGAGGACTGTGCGCCAGGCATCTGTGTGTAGGTAAACAGGGTTCAGTCTCTGCTTACAAGGTTGCCAAGGGAAGACAGATGTGTTCTCGCACATGGTCATTGATTGGGTTCGAGCTGTATGCTGTCCTGGGAACTGAGCCAAACGCTGGGGCTGTGGTTCTCATGCACAGTCCAGCCTCTGCCCTCTCTGCCCAGCCCACAATCTAGGGGTAGGAGAAAAACAAGAAGACAAGTAAACAGTGCCATTCGAGATTGCAGTAAGGGCTGTGAAGCAGGTGAACGGGTAACCAGGCCCACAACAGCTGAGAAACAGAGGAGACCTGCTTTAGGAAAGCCCTCTTTGAATGAGAGGGAAGAGCTACCCCTCCAAGCCCCAAGGAAAAATTGCTCCACCGAGGTCGCAACCTGCCATGAGACAAGCCCGGCAAGAAGCGAGATGTCAGGAGGACAGTGGACAGATGGAACAGCGCTGCTCCTGTCAGTATCACACGGCAACCAAAGCAGTGCTTGCTACTGTATGAGATTCTTACCAAGAGACCAGCTGCTGTACCCGACACTTTCCCCACACCGACCCCTGGAAGCCAGTTAGCCTAAAGACATGAAGTGGGCTCTGTGCTACAATCCATTCTGTTTACCATGACACTGCTGCTAGACAGCTGGCTCTCTAGGGGGTGGGGTGGGGGTGGATATACTCAGTATGAGGGGATTTTGTTTGACTGTTTCAAAGATTTATTTGAAAGGCAGAATGACAGAAAAAAGGGAGGGAGAAACAGAGATATCTTCTGTCTGCTGATTCACTTCTCAAATGGCCTCAGTGGCCAAGACTGGCCAGGCTAGAGCTGGGAATCTGAAACTCCTGGTCTCCCCCAAGGGGTAGCAGGAGCCCGAGGACTTGGGCCATTCAGGGTGGGTCTTGAGGCATGAATGGAGACAGGACGGAGGCACTCCTGGCACAGAGAGCAGCCTAGGCAAAGGCATGGAGGTGTAAGAGGTGAGGCTGTGAGTAAAAGCAACAAATGAGGAGAGAGGGAGCCTAGGGGAGGTGGGAGAAGCTGGTACAGCCAAGCCATGGGGGAGCTGGGACACACTTCCAGCTGGAATGAAAAGCAGCATCCTGTGGTTGTCCCACTTATTAGCAGCACTTCTGTTCTCCTGTATGGGGAGTGATCCTCTTTGTGCTTCATCTCAGAGACCAGAGGTGGAAGACATGGAGCGCAAACGTGTCTGTGAGCAAGGCTGACACCCTTCCTCCCCATCCCCGTCTGTTTCAGGAATCCTCAGCATGATTATCATTCGGACCCTGCGGAAGGACATCGCCAACTATAACAAGGAGGATGACATTGTACGAGGTCTTGGCCTGGGAGGGATAAGCTTGGAGAGGGAAGGGAACAGTGCAGCAGTAGCACTCCTGCTAGATCCTGGTGCGTGTGTGTGTGTGTGTGTGTGAGAGAGATCATTCACAGAAGAAACCTCAAAAATAATGAAAAAGAATTATACGCTTGATTTGAGAAGCAGATTTACTTAGAGAGATCTTCCATCTATTGGTTCACTCCCCAGTGGCCACGATGGCCAGGGCCAGGCCTGGTTGAGGACAGGAGTCCGAATACTTGATCTTCTTCCACTACCTTCACAGGCATATTATCAGGGAACTGGATCTGAGGCAAGCCAGCTGGACTGGAATTAGCCCTGCAGTATGGGAAGCAGGGTTGCAGCTTATTCCACTGTCCCGGTGCAGGCCCTTTGAGAGAGAATTAATACATGGTAAAGACAGGAAGGGAGGAGAGGGGAAACCCTTAGTCAACTAGAATGTTAGCTTGAAATATGTAGTAGAAGTGAAAAAAAATCTTATGAAATCTCTTAAAAAAAAAAAAAAAACAAAACAAAAACAAGAGCTTAACTTTTGTAGGGTCTTAAATCGGGAGAATGAGCCAACAGGCATAAGATCTACCTCTGTCACTTTGCTTTAAAGAAAAAAGGAGACCAAAAACACAGGTGGACATTTAGCATGGCAGTTACAATGGCAGTTAACAGGGAGTAAGTGTCATGGCATAAAGCCACCACCTGCAATAGCAGCATGCCCTGTGGGCATTGGTCCATGTCCTGGCTGCTCACTTGCCATCCAGCTCCCTGCTAATGGCCTGGGAAAGCAGCAGAATGATCCAAATGCCTGATCCCCTAGACCCAAGTGGAAGACCAGATGAAGTGCCTGGCTTCAGCCAGCCCAGTGCTGCCCCTTGTGGCTAGCTGGGGAATGAGTCAATGAATGGAAGATTCTCTAACTCTTGACTTCACAGTAAGTCATATTAACAATTAGAAAATGCACTTGGACCCGGCATGATGGCCTAGTGGCTAAAATCCTTGCCTTGAATGCGCCAGGATCTCATATAGGTGCCAGTTCTAATCCCAGCAGCTCCACTTCCTATCTAGCTCCCTGCTTGTGGCCTGGGAAAGCAGTTGAACTGGCCCAAAACTGTGGGAGACCTGGAGGAAGTTCCTGGTTCCTGGCTTCAGATCAACGCAGCACCAGCTGTTGCGGTGACTTGGGGAGTGAACCATCAGACAGAAAATCTTCCTCTCTGTCTTTCCTCCTCTCTATATATCTGACTTTGCAATAAAAATTAAAAATGTAAAAAAAAGAGAGAGAGAGAGGATGCACTTAACAGGCCCAAGTGCTGTGAGAGCACCTCGGTTCAGTTCCCAGTTCCGGCTCCAGACTGCAACTCCTGTGAATGCAGACCCGAAATACAACAGTGGGAACTCAAGTAAATAAGTTCTTGTCACTCATTTGAAGACGTGGATTTAGTTCTTAGCTCTTTGCTGCAGGCCAGCTCATGCCCAGTCACATGCAAGGAATGAACCAGCAGAAAGGACAGGTCTGATTTGCCATGTCTCCTTCTGCCTCTCCAATAAGTAAGTGAAAATGAAACCAAAACAGCAGAAAAAAAATTTACAGGTAAAGAACTACACACACCCTACACATGCAAACACATGAAACACTGTTTAATCCCCCCCCCAAAAAACAGTACCAAGCCATTGTAAGATAATTTGGGAACATGAAATTATGCCATTTGTTTGTTTTTAATTGTTTGGCAAGTTTCATGTGAGACAGGTAAAATTGGGGGTACCTTTTACTCATTTTCAGAAA
The DNA here is from genome assembly GCF_017591425.1 of Ochotona curzoniae. Taxonomy (NCBI): domain Eukaryota; kingdom Metazoa; phylum Chordata; class Mammalia; order Lagomorpha; family Ochotonidae; genus Ochotona; species Ochotona curzoniae. Next base: position 15,697,660 of record NW_024465894.1, on the reverse strand, counting down.
ACTATGGTTAATTCATGTCAGGCTTTGTAAAATAGGTAACTTTCTGCACCGCAATTCTAGAGTTTCTTAGGAAAGGATAAAAAAATATAAATTCTTAGGGCCTGGCATGTTAGCATAGCAGCTGAAGTCCTCACCTTGAACACACCAGGATCCCATATAGGCACCGGTTCTAATCCCAATGGCTCCACTTCCCATCCAGCTCCCTGCTTGTGGCCTGGGAAAGCAGCCGAGGACGGCCCAAAGCCTTGGGACCCTGCACCCGCGTGGGAGACCCAGAAGAGGCTCCTGGCTTTGGATTGGCTCAGCCCATACAGGGGCCGCTGTTGTGATGCAGTGGGTTAAGTTGCCACCTGTAACACCAGTACCCTGAGTGAGTGCCAGTTTGTGTGTTAGCTGCTCTACTTCTGATCAAGATTGCTGTCTCTGTCTTCTCCTCTCTTTAACTCTGCCTTTCAAAAAAATTTAAAAAAAAAAAAGTTCATAGAAAGTCCACATAGAGAAGTCTTCATCCACTGCTTTACCCTCAAATGCCAGCAGTAGCCAGGACTGGGCTGCCCAGAAGACAGGGTCCAGCGCTCAGGCCAGATCTCTTACATGGTGGCAGAGCCCAGTCCGTGCGGACAACACCTGCTGCTTCCTAGGTTCCAGAGTGGCAGGAAGCTAGAAGTGGGAGTCAGACCCAGGTGCCTTACCATTGAAGCATCCATTCTGTATCATTCCTTTTCTTTTTTATTTTTTAAGATTTTATTTGTTTTTGGGCCCAGTACAGTAGCCTAGTGGCTAAAATCATCACCTTGAACATTCCAGGATCCCGTTGGGCACCGGTTCTAGTCCTGACGGCCTCGCTTCCCATCCAGCTCCTTGCTTGTGGGCTGGCTCAGAAAGCAGGTACCCAAAGGTTTGGTACACTGCACCCGCATGGGGAAACACAGAAGAAGCTCCTGGCTTCTGGCTTCAGATCAGCTCAGCTCCAGCCGTTGTGGCCACTTGGTGAGTGAACCATTGGGTGGAAGATCTTCCTCTTTGTCTCTTATCCTCTTTGCAATAAAAATAAATAAATAAATAAATAAATAAATCTTTAAAAAATTTTATTTTTATTGGAAAATCAGATTTTCAGAGAGAAGGAGAAAGAGAAAGATCTTCCATCTCGTGGTTCACTCCCCAAATGGCCACAATAGCCACAACTGCACCAATTCGAAGCCAGGAGCCTGGGGCCTCTTCCGGGTCTCCCACACGGGTGCAGGGTCCCAAGGCTTTGGGCCGTCCTCGAGTATTTTCCCAGGCCACAAGCAGGGAGCTGGAAGGGAAGTGGAGCAGCTGGGACATGCACCAATGCCCATATGGGATCCTAGCACTTGCAAGGAGAGGATTTAGTTACTAGGCTACTGTGCCAGGCCCTGAAGAACTGCTGTAAGTAACATGTTTGTGTTTCTGTGTGCTTGTTATTTTTCCATGCACTATATTTGTAGAATTATCCTGTCTCCCTTTTATGCAGCTGTAACTGTCATGTTTTGTTTTTTAAACTTGATTTTTTTATGTAAAAGGCAGTGACAAAGAGGGGTCTTCAGGCTGCTGATTCATTCCCCAAACAGCCGCAATAGCCAGGCCTGGGCCAGGTAAAACTAGGAATTCTATCGGGGTCTCCCACATGGGTGGCAGGGGCCCAAGCCCCTGGGCCATCTTGTGCTTTCCCAGGTGCATTAGCAGGGAAGTGGATTGGGAGCAGAGCATCCAGAACTCGAACCTTGCTCAGGATGACATGCATGCCAGCCTTGTGGGCAGCAGCTCAGCTTGCTGCACCAGGACACTTGCCCCAAGAATCATGCTGTAGCCTCTTCCTACATGACAGTCCTCTGAGAAGTACTTTCTTTTTTTAAATTTATTTTATGGGGCCTGGCACTGTAGCTTAGTGGCTAAAGTCCTTACCTTGCAAGCCCTGGGATCCCGTATGGGTACTGGTTCTAATCCTGGCAGTCCCACTTCCCATCTAGCTCCCTGCTTGTGGTCTGGGAAAGCAGCTGGGGACGGCCCAAGAACTTGGGATCCTGCGCCTGGATGGGAAGCCCAGAAGAAGCTCCTGGCTCTTGGCTTCAGATTGGTGCAGCTCCAGCTATTGCAGTCACTTGGAGAGTGAATCATCGGATGGACGATATTCCTGTCTTTCCTCCTCTCTGTATCTCTGACTTTCTAATAAAAATGAAATAAAGATTTTTTCAAAATTATTTTATGGGCCTGACGTGGTAGCCTAGTAATTAAATTCTTCACTTTGCATGTGCCAGGATGATCCCATGTGCGCACCAATTCGTGTCCCAGCTGCTCCACTTCCTTTCCAGCTTCCTGCTTGTGGTCTGGGAAAGCAGTCGAGAATGGCCTTATGTCTTGGGATCCTTCTCCCATGAGGGAAACCTGGAAAAAGCTCATGTCTCCTGACTTTGGATCAGCTCAGCTCTAGCCTTTGCATCCACCTGGGGAGTGAACCAGTGGATGGAAGATCTTTCTCTGTCTCTCTTTCTGTAAATCTTATTTACGTTATTTGTATTTTTATTTGTACATTATTTGTACATTATTTACATTATTTGTATTCAAAAGGCAGTTACACAGAGTTGGAGAGACACAGAGAAATCTTGTACCTAAGGGTTCACTCTGCAGATGACCACAATGGCCATAGCTGAGCCAATCCAAATCCAGAAGTCAGGGATTTCCTCTGGGTCTTCCATGTGCAAGGGACTAGGGCTTTTGACCATTCTCCACTGTGGCATTTCCAGGCCACAGTCTGAGAGCTGAATCAGATATAGAGCAGCTGGAATACAAACAAATGCTCATATAGGATGCCAGTATCACAGGTGTAGGTTTGGTTTATGATGCCACAGCACCAGCCCTGAGAAGCACTTTCTCCTTGCCACTCACATCTGTGTCAGGGCAGAGTTGGTTGACAGTTGTGGGACCGTTAAGTTCAGATCAGGAAGTCGGGGTCCCTGGAGTGATGCCTGTGGGAGCCGCCACCATCCTTAAGAATCAGCCTCACTCTGACTCTCTTCTGCAGGAAGACACGATGGAGGAGTCTGGATGGAAGTTGGTGCACGGAGATGTCTTCAGACCCCCCCAGTACCCCATGATCCTCAGCTCCCTGCTTGGCTCAGGCATTCAGCTCTTCTGTATGATCCTCATTGTCATCTGTGAGTGAACTGGGTAGCCTGGTGTAGGGTCCAGTCCCTATGCCAGCATGGGCCTGGTCCAGGGGCATGTGCCTTAAGCGGGGAAAGGATGGGTTTTCCTCTTGGAGAAGGGACCAAGCACTCTGCACTAGATGCCACATGCACACCTCTGGGCCAAACAGCTCCCCATAAGTGCCACAGCCCCAGGCCCTGTACATGGTTAGTGTCCTTCTGCCTTGGCTGGTTGAGTGACTTACTCAGAGGCGGCACCAGGATTAAGACTGCAGTCAGCTCTTTTTTGTTAAACAAGGGACAAACATTGGTGCTAGAGCTCTGGAGTTAGTCTGCCTAAATTTGTACCTCAGTCTCAAGCCTCCAAGCTCTATTACCTTAAACAAGACATTTATTTAACCTCTATGGACATCAATTCCTTGTCTGAAAAATGGGAGAATAAGTCCCCACCTTGCAGAGGTAACAAAGCACATTCAGTGAGCTGGCGTTTGTAATAAGCAAGTGCTCTGTGCTCTGGAAGTGGCTGTTGAAATGCAGCCAATCAAGGCCCAGCTATTGCTGTACCCTTCTGTGTCCCAGCTAAACCCCGGCTTGTCCCATAGAGGGAAAGGACTGTACTATTGAAAAGGCCAAGGGAGAAGGGAGCCTCATGTAGCTCCATCTGCCCAGGGCCTAGGGCCGTCACCAAAGTGAAAACCAGGGGCCTGGCAATCAGCCATCCTGACTCTCTGCCCCCTGCCTCCACAGTCGTAGCCATGCTTGGGATGCTGTCACCCTCAAGCCGGGGAGCTCTCATGACCACAGCCTGCTTCCTCTTCATGTTCATGGGGTAGGTGTATCAGAGGAGGTCCCGGGGGCAGGCACAAGTCTCTTCCCAGCACTAACAGGCACCCTTGCTGTGGATCTCTTCCCCCACAGGGTGTTTGGTGGCTTTTCTGCTGGCCGTCTCTACCGCACCCTCAAAGGCCACCGATGGAAAAAAGGAGCCTTTTGTGTAAGTGTCTCACTCCTCCTGCCAGTTAGTTGGGGACCTGAGGCCCCTCCTCCTGCGCTCCTCAGGAGTACAGCCTGACCCACAGGCTGAGCAACAGCAGGTGGAGCAGTGCCTCTTAGGGCCTTTGTGGTCACAGCCGTAAAATGAGGGATTTGAATTTAGCCATAATTTCTGATGACTGAAGCAAGAGAAGAAATAGAGAATCAGAATGACTGGATTCAGATGGCCAAGCTACGGGGAGAATACCCAGCCTGGCAGAATAAATGAGTCCCATAGAAGACCAGTAACACTGCCGGGTGCAGCCTCTCATCTCAGTGTATAAAACCATTCTTGCAGCTGCCAAGAGCTCAGGCTGTGTCCTTGTTGCTTCTGCCCACCAGCATACAGCATGCCCCCAATAAAGAGCTGTGATGCTGAAGGATCCAAGACAGCATTTTCTTCAGGCACTGTGTACCAAGAGTGAGGGTCGTAGAGGGATAAAACCCACCACTCACTTCCCCTGATGAAATTCTGCATTGGTGAGGTTACCGCCCCCCACCTGCAAGAATCTCCCTCAGTGACCTGCACCAAAGCTACCTCTTAGCCAAACATCCCCTTGCAACACTTGCCTAGGCTCCCAAGCCAGAAACATGAGCACATCCTTTCCTCCTCATCCCTCTCATCCCTTTCCTCTTTAAGACATCCAGTGTACTGTGGATTTCCCCTCCATGTCTCATTCGCTAAGGTTCTGGCCCAGGCTGAGGTGTATGTGTCTCTTACTTGAACTTTCCAGGTCCTCCGTGGTCTCCTGCACAGGTGGGCGTCTTCTGTAGCCCACGGTGGTGTTGAGGATGGCCGTTCTCTGCTGCAGGCTTGCCCTGTGCCTCCCCCCTCCCCTGGCTGGCACTGCCTCATCTCTTCAGTCTTAGTTCCACCATCACTCTTTGAGAAGCCTCCTTCCCACGTCCAGACTTCTGGTCCTCCCTAGCACTCCAGAGGAGCTGGGCAATGCCTGTACACTCTGCCTCGCACTGTGTTTTCCATTTGAAGTCTTTTTCCCTGGAATTTTTGTCCCTGTTCATATTCCCATGTCTAACCCTGAGCCAGGAAAGCAGGTGAAGAATTACCTGCTACATGAAAAAAGCAACATGAAGGACACCTGAACTGGATTTTAGATTTTAGAGAGGAGAGTTCCAAGGAAGGACTCGGCCTGCAGGAGCCCTCAGGCTCTAGAACTACCTGCATCCTACTCTCAGTGTTGTTTGATGACCTTGAACAACACTCAGTCTCAGTGACTTCATCTCTCCCTTGGGGAGAGTTGCATCCAGCTTTAAAGGTTGTATAGGTGGAAGGAGACTGAGCTTGTAAGGCCCTTGGTACACAGGGACTGGATAACCCTAAAGTGCTAATGGTCCACCTGAAGGCAGAAGCAGTCAGCCGAGGAGGCCTGTAGCAGCAGGCCAGAGATTGCACTGGCAGCAGACATTGAGTTGTCGTGGCTTACCTAAGTAGTCTGTGACCCTATCATTGCTTGTAGCATAGAGCAGGCTTAACTGGAAGTCTAGGGCTTGTTCCCTGTGCCTGGACCCCTCTCCATGAGATTCTGACTACCTAGACGACTCCATAGTAGGTCAAGGGCGTGGGCTCTAAGGTCAGGCTGCCCGGGTGTAATCCTCGGTTGCTCCTTGATGGACTAAGAAGCTGAGAGAAGCAGGCAGTTAGGACAGCCAAGCCTCGACATCCCAGGGGCAGAGTCCTGCCCTTCCAGGGCTGCAGTGAGGATCAGGCCAGATAGGGCAGGCAGAGCCCAGCATCGGCCGTCCCTCAGACATGCTCATGCCTAACCATCATTTCTGGGTGCTTTGATGTGGGGGGCCCAAGCATGCACGCTTTGAAGAAATGTTTTATTCACTTGACATGTTTATTGAGTAGTTTCTATGTTCTGAGTATGGGAACACTAGAGCATGGGGTGGACACAGTGTTCCCTCAGAGCTCAGTCTGTTGGGGAGAAGCAGATATTGGTCAGGGAACACTCATACAGACTGAGACTGTTCGACTTCTGCAAGGGTTATGTCCCACAAACCTGTGGTAAGCTGAAAATATCCTAAGCAGAAATGCTTTGCACAATCTACTGAATATCACATTATGCTTTCTACTGCATGGGCGTCACTTTGCACACCATCCTAAAGTTGGAAAATGGAACTTGAATTTTCATTAAGTTGCTGACTGTCTGTAATTACATCTGCTTGGGAAGAAAGCGAGGAAGGGGTCGTTTCAGGGTTGGGAGAGCCGTGGGATGGGAGTCCTGTCCTGTCGGCCTCCTGCAAAAGTAATACTTGTGCTGAGTTCTGGAGGACACCAAGGGTTTGAAACCTTTGGTCTCAGAGCTCCCTGCATCCAGCTCCTCAATCTGACCCTCTCACTCCCAGACGGCAACACTGTACCCTGGCGTGGTTTTTGGCATCTGCTTCATACTGAATTGCTTCATCTGGGGAAAGCACTCATCAGGAGCGGTAAGTGCCCAGTCCCCTCCCTGAACACAGCGTGTTCAACCCACTCCGCAGAGTCACTTCCTGCTGTTCCCTTCCCCCTTCGAAGTTCCCAAAGTTCTGTCCCAAGGCCTGGGAGGGGCTGAGGGCTAGCTGGGACTTCCCCTGTGCTGCCCATGCCCTGGCCCTGGCCTTCCTGTGGACTCAGATAGTTGGTCAGCGTTCACTTCTCTAAAGGAAGGTCTGCATAGTATGGGAGCCAACTGGGGAATTTCCCTTTGTTTCAATTGAGAGCCGCCTAAAGTGGGAATGTTAGGGCAATATCATTAAGTAGGGCTCTCCCAGCATGTCTGTGGCTGCCTTCCACCAGCCACTGAAGGGGAGACAAGAGAGAGATGGAGGTTTTGTTGTTTTTAGAATGGGGTTCTGCTGGTCCCGGGCTGTTTTGTAGTTAGCAGCTGCCCAGGTCTCACCAGGTAGGAGTTTGAACTCACATGATGGTTGGTTAGTAGGGTCGGTTAGTAGGGTAGAGGTGGGCAGGAGTTTGCCATCCCAGCCTGAGCAGGTGGAGCCACCTGTTAGAATTCTGGGAGGAGGCTTCAAGTCAGGCAGTGGGTGACTGGGTCCCACGCGGCTGGAGAAGCTGTCGTTCAGCAGGGGGTTGTGTTGTTCCTTTCACTTCCTCTTTCCTTCTATCTGTGTTCCTCCTCTCTTTCAACATTTTCCTCCCATCTCCAGTGGCTCACCATCAGTACTCTCTGTACACATTTTGGAAAGTACAGAGAAGTTAAAAATAACTTAGAGCCCAGCCACCCAGATAAAGACCATCGGGATCTTTAGTATATGTCCTTCCAGTCTTTCTGCCTTTTTATAGACACATCTGAAATAGAATTCAGTGATTATTTAAAAAAATATTTTTTGAAGCAACAGACACTCACTTGATGCTTACTTTGCTGTAAGTACTGTTCTTACCACTATTCTTATATTAATTTCCTCTTTTTACATGAGTCTTATAATAAATTACTTCCAGTCTCCTGTGTCTCCTCCAGGGAAGTACTATTAACGTAGGTGCAGGTCTGTGTAAAAGCACACAGACATACGATGTTGTGTTTTCATTAAAGTGGAATCCTTATGTGCATGTTTTCACTCTTCTTTCTTTGCTGAATTACCATGTAAATTCCTTCATCGTAGCCACTTTGTTTCCCGTTTGTGCTTCCTTCCTTCCCTGCCCTTCCGCACTTCTTCTGTGGGTGCTGGGCTCCTCTGGGATACTGGGGTTCCTCTTCACTGGGAGCCCCAATGGCGCCATGTATCCCCTTCCCTTGCTCCAGTGCTGGGATCAGTCCTGGTCATGAGCACCATAGTAGGCAGAATGGGGCAGGGGCACATTTGAGGCCTGTGCAAGGCCTTCTTGCCGTGGTGGCTTTGCTGTGCACATGGACTGCCCTCCCTGGAGCCCAGCAGGCATGCCATGCCCTGGCAGAGCCCTCACCCTGGGCCTCGGGCTCCTGGAGCCTCACAGTGCTGTGATCCGTAGGTGCCCTTCCCCACCATGGTGGCCCTGCTGTGCATGTGGTTCGGCATCTCCCTGCCACTCGTCTACTTGGGCTACTACTTCGGCTTCCGCAAGCAGCCCTATGACAACCCAGTGCGCACCAACCAGATTCCCCGGCAGATCCCCGAACAGCGGTGGTACATGAACCGATTTGTGGGGTGAGTCTTTCAGCAGGACAAGATCAGGAGAGCTCCCCTGAATCATTTCCCTTAGAGGACATGGAAGAGGGTCCACCCTGCACAGGGATGCCAGGATCAGTGTTCAGGCAGTATCAGTGGCTCTGATAGGCCTCATGTCAATGAAGAATAAAGAGGACCAGGTGGAGGCCAGGAACACGGGCAGTGGGGATGGGGAGGGGCTCGGCAGGTTTAGACCCTCACCTCTCTGAACCACAGTGTTCTTTGAAGTGGGGACAATGACACCTACCCGGTCACTTTTCAAGAGGCAGTGGTCTACAGAAGCGTGCTGGAAAGCTAGAACCCCTTGGCACTCAGTCTCATTGTGCTTCAGGAGGGAGCATGGGGCTTCCTGGGGACCTGGGGCTCGGGGCAGCATTGACCCTCTCTTTCCGCGGCAGCATCCTCATGGCCGGGATCCTGCCCTTCGGCGCCATGTTCATCGAACTCTTCTTCATCTTCAGTGTGAGTACTGCCGTCCGTGTGTGTCCACCCTTCGGTCATGCAGCCTCAGCCGCGCAGGCCTGGGCTTCCCCCCACCCAGTGTTCTGCCCCATCCTTCACGCTCGGCTCCAGTAATGGCGCTGCTTCCTAGGACAGCCTTGAGGGTGCTGCCAGATGTGCGGAGGGCTGGTGAGCACTCCGAGCTCGCAGAAAAGGAGAATAATCCAAAATTGTGAGGATCACTGTGTGGCCAGCATGGAGTAATACCTGTCAAGGTGTTTGGTGTTCAGGAAATGCCGTTGCTACCATCGTGATTGCACTAGGGAACCTCAAGGTGAGAGTTGACAGGCGAGCTCCTGGGGGCCTTGCAAGTGTGGGCCACTCCCCTCGGGGCCTGGCGCATCCAGCCTCCTGCAGCCAGGCCATCCAGGACAGGTATGTGCTAGTCCAGAGCAGTGAAGGCCCTCCCTGCAGAAACTCCCCCACTCTGCCAGGCCTTCCTCCCAAGTGTTGTTGACTGCCCTTTGCCTGCTGTGCACCCCCAGGGGCACCCTCCTGTGAGACTGTGCCAGTCACTAGCCACTCCAAGCCTTTGCTGCCTCGGCAATGAAAGGCCAAGTTTTTGTTTAAGGTTTATTTATTTGTTTGTTTGTTTGTTTGTTTATTTGAAAGGCTGATTTACAGAGAGAAGACAAAGAAAAAAAATTTTTTCCATCTACTGATTCATTCCCCAAGTGGCCATAATGGCCAGAACTGAGCCCATCTAAAGCTAGGAGCATACAGGTCTCCTATGTGAGTGCAGGGCCCCAAGGCTTTGGGCCATCCTCGACTGCTTTCCCAGGCCAGGAGCTGGATGGGAGTACAAACCAATGTGTGCAAGGCGAGCTCTTTAGCCACTAGGCTACCATGCTAGACCCAAAAGGCCAAGTTTAAACTTCATATGTGTGGGAAAATATAACTTATGTAGCACAGCCCATGACATGTGACAAGGTGCACCTGAGTGGTTATGACACCCTTGTACAGCTAACCCTTGAACAGCAGCAACACAATGAAAATCCCGCGAGTAGCGTGTTGAGCCCCTCTCAACACTGATGACAGTCTGCTGTTGACCAAAAGCCTCACTGACAACAGTGCACCCATTCGGTACTTAGCAGTACTGTGTACAGTGAGAAACACAAGAATGCAGAATTCACTTTTCACTGCAATATGACTGCTGGAAAGACAAAGTCCTCACGTGGAGATGATGGGCATTGCACAATGCTTTCAGTGATCCACTGCAAGCCCAGAACTCCCCACAGAGCCCGGGGAGGTGGCTGCAAAATCCCTACACATACGTGCCCCACATACAGCTGTGACTTCACACTGTGCTTAGTTTTGCTTGTACTTCTCTCCACTGCCACAGGTGCCTTGAATAGTCTGTGTGCATAAATGTTGAGACATTTTAACCTTCCATAGTCAATTTGCATGTATTTTATGGGAGTAAATGATGAACTAGACCATTATCTACATGTCTCATGCATTTATGCCACTCCTTTTTTTTTCTTAAGTTTTTGATATTCTAGGCTATAAAGTTCATCTGTAAGTTTTCTCAAATGGTCTCCAATCTTACACTCTTAAAAGCCATATATAATCCAGATGTGGGGGTACAATGCAACATGCATTCCTGCTTCCAAACAAAAGATGGACTCCCAATAAAACTTTTGGAAATGTGTAGACAATGAGGTGCTGGACTGCCTGACATTGTCTGTACCAATGTCACGGCACACTTAAATAAGAGACTGATGGAATTATGACTCCTTATGAAGGACTATACTATTGTAGCAACATGGGGATAATCTGTCGGGGGGGTGGGTGTTTGGGGGAATGCCAGTCTATATGAAATTGTACCACAAAATTCAAAATAAAAATATAACCAAAAAGAAAAAAAGATGCCATATGTAAGTAGACCTATAATTCAAACTCTTGTAATTCAGGAGTTAGCTGTGATGTTGATTAGAACGAGTTGGGGCTGGAGCCCACGTGGAGCAAGGGCAGCGTGCCCCAGCTGCTCTCCTGATGCCCAAGTGGTTCACCTGCTAGTCTAGGGAAATGAAGCCAATCAGAACTTGAGTGCCAGGCCCCGAGAACCTGCAGGCAGTGTGACAAGGCTGGCTGAAGGCCTGCTCTGATGTTCCTACAGGCCATCTGGGAAAATCAGTTCTACTACCTTTTTGGCTTCCTGTTCCTTGTTTTCATCATCCTGGTGGTGTCCTGCTCACAGATCAGCATTGTCATGGTGTACTTCCAACTGTGTGCAGAGGTGAGGACGGCAGAGCTGGAGTGGGGTTGGGAGAGCTGCATCCAGCATTGGATCACTGGGCCTGTACCAAGAGGCTGGGGCCCCTGTGCCCTGGCCCAATTCTGTTGGCAAGGTCTTGGACCATTACATAGCTTCTCTCTCCAAGCCTCTGTGTACTTGGCTGTCTGTTGAGGTTACAGTTAGCTGCCTTGGCACCATTGGACAGTGATCACCACAACTTGCTGGAAAGACAGATTTGTCTTGGGCAGGTGGTTTGCCATGGCCTTCTATTCCTTCTCAGTGAGACAGGATTGATAGGATAGGAGCCAGCCCACTGGCTGCCACAGCAACTCACTGAGCTGTTTCACAGGTGCCGCCTGGCATGATCAGATTTACTGAAGAAATGTTGGTGATTCTTTTGTGTTACTCTTTTTTAATTGAAGTATAATTTCTAAAGCTGACACTTTGTAGCCTACAACTGTGTAACTGACAACCACGTACAGTTGTGTAACCACCGTAGACAAATGGTAAAAAGCATTTCTGTCACCCAAATGTTACTACTCTTACCTACGTCTTAAACTGCTGAGGCCACCATGAAATTTGGCAGGAAAGGCTTCTGCCTGAGACGGCACCGCCATCACTCTGCTTCCCCCTCAGGACTACCGCTGGTGGTGGAGGAATTTCCTGGTCTCCGGGGGATCTGCATTCTACGTTCTGGTCTACGCCATCTTCTACTTCGTCAACAAGGTACTGCTCCCTTTCAGAGACTCCGCTTGGTCCTTTTCGGGCAGGCTGGTCAAGAGGAGAACGCTAGGACAAAAGCCCAATTGTCTGAGTTTACTTCCCTCCCAAAGTGAGTAGACCAGTACCATCCAGAACTGCTTCTCTCTAGAACATAAATATATGTTTTTGAGAGAAGGCAATAGTTTCCCTCCCAAACACCCTCAATGACTGGGTCTAGGCCAAGGCCAAGGCCAGGAACTGGTAACTCAATCCAGCTCTCCCACACGAATGCCAACAACCCCATTACTTAAGCCATTAGTGTTGCCTCTCAGTGTCTGCTTTGGCAGGAAGCTGGAGTCAGGAGCCAGGAGTTAAAACTTAGGTCCTCCAATGTGGGCCCTGGGCGTCTTAGCCACTAGGCCAGATGCCTACCTCTGGAAAAGAGAGACTCTTAAATTCTGTGTACATGAGAACAAATGCTTTCGGATAAATGACAGTGAGACTCCTGCATTCAAAACCTATGCAATGAAGAACCTAAAGGCAGTATGTCAGTTCCATTGCTTTAATTAGGAAATAAAGGAGTGCTAATACAGTGTTTACTTCAAGAAACTGAATAAAAGGAATAGTAGCATTAAAAAGTAGAGATAAAAGGAGTTAATAAAGATGAGAACGGAAGTACTGAAAAACCATCAGAACTAAATTCAGGCCCTGGGGCCTGAGGTCTCCATCCCCGGAGGCTCTCTTGGCTCCTTCACCGCAAGGACTGTTCTGTCCTGCAGAGGCAGAAGAGCGGGCGCAAGGCCTTCACTAGCATCTCCGAAGCCTTGCTATGTGAGGCACAGAGCTCTTGTGGGCTCCTAGTGAGCATGGTCCTGGCTTACCACTTCCAAAGAATGCAGACAGATCCCCTGACCATTTTGATGGATTCTGTGCATAGCATGTGAACCATGTGGGCCATGGAGAACGGGGCAGAGGGGCACTGATGGACTCCTCAGCTCCAAGACCAGTGCCAAAGACTTCCACCTCATGTGCCTTGGGGCTCCGAAGTTCAACCAGTTGTCCAGTGTAGCCAGGGTACATATGTACTTGTAATCTGGAATTCTATCTCAGTGGCCTGGAGCTTGCAGTGCCCTGTCCCAGACTTCGGGTTGGAAAAGACTTGAAGAGTCTCAGTGCATCGCTCCATCTCTGCTTTCAGTCTGGTGACCATGTCTTCCTTTGTCCCAGCCCCAGATGACCAGAGATCACCTAGCGGTATGGGACTAGCAGGCCTGTTTCATTAAAATAAGTTTTGTTGGAGCACAGCCATGTTCCTATGTTAATATAGTGGCTGGGCCCGGCGCGGTGGCGCAAGTGGTTAAGTCCTCGCCTTGCACGCCCGGGATCCCATATGGGCGCCGGTTCTAATCCCGGCAGCCCCGCTTCCCTTCCAGCTCCCTGCTTGTGGCCTGGGAAAGCAGTCGAGGACGGCCCAAAGCTTTGGGACCCTGCACCCGCGTGGGAGACCCGGAAGAGGCTCCTGGCTTCGGATCGGCATAGTATCGGCCCGTTGTGCTCACTTGGGGGGTGAATCATCGGATGGAAGATCTTCCTCTCTGTCTCTCCTCTCTGTATATCCGCCTTTCCAATAAAAAACAAATAATAAAAATAAATCTTTAAAAAAAAAAAATATATAGTGGCTGCACCTGCTCTCACACTGCCTTGGCAGAGTCAAATAGTTGCCACAGAGACCATTCGACCCATAAAACTGAAAATATTTAACCCTCTAGAAAAAGGTTTCCTAATCCCTGCCTCAGCACATCAAGTGACAGGCGCTACCCCCACCTCCCATTCTCTCTGGACAGCTCCTGTCACTGTCAAGATCCTTCACATCTGCACCTTGATCTGCTTCCCCAAAGCTTCCAACTTCAGACCTCAGTCTTTTTTTTTTTTAACTTTTTTTTTTTTTTTTAAGATTTATTTGAAAGCCAGATACACAGAGAGATGGAGAGACAGAGAGGAAGATCTTTCATCCATTGATTCACTCCCTAAGCAGCTGCAATGGCCAGAGCTGTGCTGGTCCAAAGCCAGGAGCCTGGAGCCTCTTCCATGTCTCCCACATGGGTGCAGGGTCTCAATCAAGGCTTTGGGCTGTCCTCGACTGCTTTCCCAGACCACAAGCAGGGAGCCAGATAGGAAGCAGGACCACCGGAATTAGACCAGGCACCCATGTGGGATCCCAGCACATGCAAGGCGAGGACTTCTGCAGCTAGGCTAATGTGCTGGGCCCCAGACCTCAGTCTTAATTGTTGGTCAGAGCAAATGCAATCCCCCTTCTCTACAGCCCATTCACAGAACTCCTGGCAATAGCAGATGACCAAAATCACAGTTCAAACTAGCTTAAGGAAAAACAGTTTGTTGGCTGAATTAACTGAAAAGTGTATAAAGTCAGACTTGTAGAGTCAGGCATGTTAGATCCAGGGCTGTACATCTGCCCCTAGCTCTGGGCATTATCTTGTGGCCTCAGTCTTCAGACAGAATCTTTCCATTTCCATAAAGTAGGAATGTGGTCAGTGGCAGTCCTAGTGGACCGAGAGAAGGTCTCTCCTCTACCACTGTATATCTATTCCTGGGAAGACCTCCCTGGACCGCTCCGGTCATGCCTTGTTGCTCAGTGCTTGCTAGGCCCAACAGAATGGGAAAGGTTAGGTTGTACTCAAACTGATGGCCCACACAGGACGACCACACAGTAACCACCGTGTTCCTCAAAACCCCTAGGAGATGGACGACAGGAAACAGTGTTTGGCAACAAAAACTAGAGATGGTATCTCAGCCTCCCATCCTTCCTCCTTCCTGCCTTGTCAGTGACATGACAGCTGGGGGCTGCCTTGCCCTCTCTGTCCTTTCCTGGTTTGACCACTCATTCTCTGTCCCCTTGTTTCCAGACGCGAGAATACTCATAGAGACAAGGTGTTGAATTTGAAGATGTGGCCTTTATCCCTCCAGTTTAGGAGATGGTGTCAGGTGGTGAACCTCGTGGTTTTCTGTCTTGTTTGCTTCTGGGCTGCTGGAATTTTGTGACCATGAACCCTGAAATTGGCCGCACTTAGGCCTCAGTGTACTGGTGATCCTAAGAGCAGGGTTCCATATTAGCTTCCTTTGTCCCACAAACCTCCATACCACAGGGCCCTAGGCTTCTGCCCACGCCTCTTGAACTCTAACTACAGAGCCTACTGTGCGATCAATGAGTTGGCTGCAATGGCCTGGCACTAAGCATCCGTCTGTTTTTTCTCTCCCCACTCTCTGCCCCAGCTGGACATCGTTGAGTTCATCCCCTCTCTCCTGTACTTCGGCTACACGGCCCTCATGGTTCTGTCCTTCTGGCTGCTCACGGGCACCATTGGCTTCTATGCAGCCTACATGTTTGTCCGCAAGATATATGCTGCCGTGAAGATTGACTGATTGGGGTGGACCATGGCCAGGCCCGCTCCGTCCTCGGACAGGAAGCCACCCTTCGTGGGAAACTGCAGGCACGTGAAATAAAGTAACTCCTGCTCGTTTGGAATGTGCCTCCTGGCACGGTGTTCCTGGGTCCTGGGCTGTGTGGGGCGGGAGGGCCTGTAGATAAATCTTGCATTTTCTTCATCTTATTCCAGTTCTGTGGGGAATGAGCTTTTGTGGGTTGTTTTTTCCTCAGTGCTAAAAAAGTTCCATTCAACAGGAACTCTGACCTGTTTATTCAGGTTTAGTTTCCATTTGGGTTGCTTTTTGGG
This sequence comes from Ochotona curzoniae, assembly GCF_017591425.1. Lineage (NCBI taxonomy): Eukaryota > Metazoa > Chordata > Mammalia > Lagomorpha > Ochotonidae > Ochotona > Ochotona curzoniae. The sequence continues at coordinate 15,682,103 of NW_024465894.1, read as the reverse complement.
TGCTTTGTTTTCCCTTCTCAACGTTTTTAAACAAATGGATCCAAGATGGATGAATCCACTGAAACAGTGGGTTCTGGTCAGTGTCTGCATTTCGGTTTCTCAGAGCTGATGGCCGCCCCACGACCAACCAGAAGAGGAAGCCCCAGGGCCTCAGTGAGGTGTCTGAGTTTCTTGCCGCTCAACCTCACCCTCAGTGCCGCAACAAAGCACAGATCTAGCCTGGACAGCCTCCTGATGCCAGCCAGCCTCTGCCAGCCCCTCTGGCTCCCTCTATTCTCCTCCCCAGCCTCCCACCAGGCCCAGCTGTGGCCAGCCTGCAGCCGGGCTCTGGGTCTTGTTCTCACAAAGAGCTGCTCCAAGGAAGCCCTCGGGAAGTACCAGAGGGCAGGGCTCCCCAGGACAGCAGGAGTCCCCTGTCTTCTGAGCAGCTGGATTTTGGCCCTACGAGGACAAAGAGCAGAGACTTGCAGTGAACTGATGATTCTGTGCCAAGAAACCCCAGACCTGGGGCCGTGTGTTTCTGAAGCCAGCATCCATATGTCTTGTGTGTCTGAGAAGGAACTAAGGTTGCCGGGGACCTCTCCCCTCAACGTGTGCTGGTGGGGGGCCCTCTTCTCTCCAACTGCCAGGATGAAACGTGGAGGAGGCCCAGACTTTGGGTCACTTTGCTTAGGTGGCTAGGCAGGGGCATTCTCCTGATGTCTCCTGGCCTCCATATTTACACCCATTTCTTTTAGCCAGACCCAAACCCTCCCATTTCTCACCCAACTTCATGTCGCCTCATTTTGGGGATGCTCAGAAAACTACTTGTGAAAAGGAAGATGAAAGGTAAGTTCTGTCATTCCTTCCCCAGTTGCCAGGAGGGGACAAGAAGCCTGGCATCCCCAAATTAGAAAGAAGGGGGTGTCAAGGCAGGCCTGGCTCTTCTGTAAACTCCCCGTCCTCCCGCGTCCTGTTCACTTGCAACACAGGGAAGAAACGTGCTCTTAAGTTGCAAGAGACCAAATCCCCCCGGGATAGAGTTCTGTTCCAGCCCCTCACCCTTACTCCAGCCCATTTAAAACTTCCACCACCAGACAGAGCTCGAGATGCTGGTTATTCCAGGAACACAGCCCAGCCCCGACCACCCACACCCTCACAGTAGCCCTCCCAGGTCCCCATCAATCATTCATCAAACCAGTGAACTTCTCAATCTTGCCTCATAGTGACTCCACAAGCGCCCGGTGGCATCCGCCAAGAGTCAGGTTGGAGAACAGGGAGCCCAAACAGTAGAGGATGATATTGGAATCTTTTGTTCATTCAAGTTTTGGATTTTTTTTTTTTCCTCTAAGAGATTATCTTCTGGGGGGAGTGGGGTTCTTCCTTAAAGAGTTCAAACTTCGTCGATTTTTCTGACTTTTTAAATCATCGTCATTATTTTTAATTACAAAGAAATGCTTGTATGTCTTTTTTTTTTTTTTATCCACTTGTAAATAAAAATGCCATTGTCCTGTTGTTGAGTCTCATGCAAGGGTTGGGTGTGCAGCAAGACCAGCTCCCCCAAGTGGGCTGAGCTGCGTGGTTTCTCTCCAAGCCCAGTGGTCTGTGGTCTCCCACCCGCGCAAAAGGCTCAGGGGATGCAGTTCCTTGCCTGACACAAAAGTTCTGGGCTCAGCCCCACCCACAGTAAATTGCTTGCCTTTGCCCCATGGTGCCACAGGCAGGAAGTGGCAACCCAGTGTGAGTTTTGCTGGCAGTAAGACCTTGCTTTCGTTTTTACGATTAGCACATGGGATAACAGCCTGAGGCAAGGTCCCATTGTAAGTTGCTTTTTCGGAGGAAATCACGGAGGCTCAGGGTTGCTGAGGTGAGGAGCAGGTGTGTGATTTGTGTGATTGCTGCTGGGGCAGCCAGGCTCCACAAGCTGTCCTTCCAAACACTGCGTTGCAGCTTCCTCTTTGATGACCTGTGTATTTCCCAGGGGCTGTCAAGTTCAAAGAGGGGCAAGCACTGTGCTGCAGAGGACATAGCTGTTGGCCTACAGTGCCAGCACCCAATGGGCCTGGTTTGGATCTCCAGTCTGGTTTCTTGCTAGTTGTGTCTGAGAAAGCAGTGGAAGATGATGGCCCAGGTGCTTGAGGCCTGCAACCACAAGAACCTTTTGACTCCTGACTTCAAACCTGCACAGCTCCAGCCACAGCAGCCATTTGGGAAGTGAACCACAGGATGGAAGAATTGTCTTTGTCTCAATAACTCTTGACTTTCAAAGAAAATAGGTAAATATGGCTAATAGGGGTCCAAATACTTGGCACCATCTTCACCTGCTTTTCCTAGGCTAATAGTAGGGAGCTAAATCAGAAGTGGAGCAGCTGTGCCAAGAAATCAGTGCCTAAGCAGGATGCTGGCATGCACATGCTGCCAAGCTCTTCCCTGAGCCATTGGTGCCATTCTATAAGTGCACAAGGAGCAAATCCAAGTTCTGGCTTCTCTGCATTCTAACACTTGATTTGGTTACTCTGGCTAACTTTAGCCACTCTGATTTATTGAGTGTGTATGTACTTGTTTGTCACCCTGGTATCTTTGGAAAGCTGGTTGTTTTCATTTTTACTGCGCAGTTTGGAGCTTTAAAAAATTACTTGTTTTGGGGCCTGGCGTGGTTGTCTAGCTGCTCAAGCCCTCACCTTGCACACACTAGGATCCCACGTGGGCGCCACTTCTAATTCCGGTGGCCCCCATTCTCATCCAGCTAGCTCCCTGTTTGTGGCCTGGGAAAGCAGTTGAGGACAGCCCAAAGCCTTGGGACCCTGCACCCACATAGGAGACCTGGAGGAAGTTCCTGGCTCCTGACTTCAGATCAGTGCAGCACCAGCCGCTGTAATCACTTGGGAAAGTGAATCATTGGACAGAAGATCTTCCTCTCTGTCTCTCCTCCTCTGTATATCTGATTTTGCAATAAAAATAATTTTTTTTAATTGTTTGTTTTGCGGGATGTGATGGGTCAATGGACTCATCTTCCACCTATAAGCACCAGCATCCCATATGAATGTTAATTTGTTGCCTGGGAAATCAACAGAGAATACCCCAAATCCTTGCGTCTGCACCTGTATGACAGAGCCAGATGAGGCTCCAGGTTTCAGATTGGCTCAGTTCCAGCCATTGCTGTGATTTGGGGAGTGAACCAGTGCATGGAAGATCATTTCCTTTGCACCTCTCCTCTCTAAATCTTTTAAGATTGATTTATTTTGGGCCTGGCGCAGTAGCCTAGTAGCTAAAGTTCCCATCTTGTATGCACCAGGATACCATATGGGTGCTGATTCATGTCCCAGATGATCTACTTCCCATTCAGCCTCCTGCTTGTGGTCTGGGGAATCAATAAAGGACGGTCCAAGGTCTTGGGGCCCTGTACCTGAGTGAGTAGCCCAGAGGAGGCTCCTGGCTCCTGACTCCTGGCTTCTGGCTTCAGATGAGCTCAGCTCCAGTTATTACAGCCACTTGGGGATGAACTAGTGGATGGAAGCTATATCTGTACCTCCTTATCTCAATAAGTCTGCCGTTCCAATGAAAATAAGAGATTGATTTATTTTTGTTGGAAAGATATGTCAGATTTACGGAGCTCCCCAAATGGCTGCAATGCCCAGAGCTGAGCTGATCAGGAGCTTCCAGATCTCCCACACAGGTGCAGGGTCCCAAGGCCTTGGGCTGTCCTCGACTGCTTTCCCAGGCCACAGGCAGGGAGCTGGATGGGAAGCAGGGCTGCCAGGATTAGAACCAGCATCCGTATGGGATCCCAGTACATTCAAGGTGAGGACTTTAGCCACTGGGCCACCGTGCCGGGTCCTATAATTTTCTGTTTTCGAAAAGATTTACTCTAATGGCAGAGCTAGAGAAAAGGCAAGCCAGAGAGATCTTGTATCTGCTGGTCCAGTACCCAAATGGCCTCCATGGTCAGGCCTGGACAAGGTAAAGACAGGAGCCTGGAACTCCATCTGGCTCTCCTGAGGGTTTTATCAGGGGCCCAAGCACTGGGATAATGTGATGCTTTCCCAGATGCATTATCAGGGAATTGATACAGAAGCAGAGCAGCTGGGATTCACCAGCAGTCATGGTCTTCAGGCATCATGGGCAGTGACCCACCCATTGGGCCACAGTACCAGCCCCTTTGTTTTAACTGTGTAATGTATCCGTTCTGTACATTAAGTATGGTCACTTGGTTCTGAGCCATGACCACTGTCCCCCCAGAACATGTTCTATCATCCCAGACTGAAACTCAGGCCCACCAAGTCATTAGTCCCCATTTCCCTGGTAACCACCACTCTGCTTTCTGTGTGCAAACCTGACTCCTTGAGGGCCCGCATGTGAGTGAAGTGTAATATTTGCCCTTTGCAGGGCTGGTACGGCAACCTAGCAGCTAAAGTCCTCGCCTTGAACCCACCAGGATCCCATATGTGTGCCAGTTCTAATCCCAGCAGCTCTGCTTCCCATCCAACTCCCTGCTTGTGGCCTAGGAAAGCAGTCAAGGACAACCCAAAGCCTTGGGACCCTCTATTTCTTTCCTTTCTGTAAGTGCCTTTCTAATAAAAATAAAATCTAAGAAAAAAAATTTATTGCTTTTTAAAGACAATACTAGGGCTTGGTGCAGTAGCCTAGTGGTTAAAGTCCTCACCTTGCATTAGCCGGGATCCCATATGGGCACCAGTTCATGTTCCTCCTGCCCACTTCCCATCCAGCTCCCTGCTTGTGGCCTGAGAGAGCAGTCGAGGAAGGCCCGAAGCCTTGGGACCCTGAACCTGTGTGGGAGACCTGGAAGAAATTCCTGGCTCCTGGCTTCAGATCAGCGCAGCACTGGCCTTTGTGGTCACTTGGGGAGTTAGTCATCAGACAGAAGATCATCTTCTCTGTTTCTTCTCTCTGTATATCTGCCTTTCCAATAAAAATAAATAAATCTTTAAAAAAAAGGCAACTAAGAGACGAGAGCCAACACCACAGTTGGAGGCTTAGTCTGTTATGCCACTGCACCATCCCTTGCCCATTCTTTTATTAATAATTTGAAATTTTGTATTATAAGTTAATGAAAGGATATTTGTGTCACTTATATACAGGGAATTTTAAAGCTGTCATTGAAAATATTCTTAAATTTTTTTATAATGATTTAAAGCAAAATTTGACAAAGCACTGTATTTACAGGAAAACTGATCATACATTTCTACTTTTGCTTTTTAAAAAAATGTTAGCTTTCTGGTGAGTGTTGGGTCCATGAGCCCTGGGGGTGGGGGGATCTAGCCAGACCTATTTTGCCAGGCTCAGGTCCTTAAGCCTGACTGTGTGGTAGGTATTGGCTCCATGAGCTCCAGGAGTAGAAGGTCCAATGGGTCTCAGGTAACCTGGCCCGGGTTCTGGGGTGTTGGGTCCATGAACCCAGGTTTGGGGAACCAGCTTGGCCTAGGTCACCTGGCCCGGGTCCATGAGCCCACCTAGGAAAACTGGTTCTCCTCAGTGTAAAGGATGGAGGGCTGGACAGCAGGCCATGGTGCACATAGAGGATATGTTAGTCCATTGGGGCCTGCAGAGGACATAGCAGAGAATGGAGAACTACCCCAGCCAAACAGTGACAGCAAATATCTGGGCAAGTGGAGACTAAAGTTGACAGTGTCAGCCAATGGACACTGGAAGGGATTCCTCATTCATAGATCTGCGAGATTGACAGCATTTCAGAATTATTGCATCCACCTGGACAGAGCCTTCAGAGCATGTACCACATTGTGACCCTGGATTGATACTGGGTGGCCATCCCCCATCCTCGGGTACTGGGATGGCTGGGAGGCCTCTCCCCGTACCTCTCCCCTCCCCCAGCAATGGGAAAAGGAATAGAAGTTTGGGAACAGTGATCACACTCGCTACTCCCTAAGCCTTGATCGTTCCCACCCTGATCAACTACGTAAATATCATCTAAAAAGTGGGAAAATCAAAAAAATTTAGCTTCCATATGTATGGGAAAACACGCTACATTTATCTTTCCAATTCTGGTTTATCTTACTTAGCAAGTACTCCATTTGCAAGCATTTTGATGCAAATGATATCATCTCTTTTTTTAAGATTTTATTTGTTTTATATATATATATATATATATAATATACAAAGAGGAGGAGAGACAAAGAGGAAGATCTTCTGTCCGTTGATTCACTCCCCAAGCAACCGCAACGGCTAGCTGAACCAACCCAAAACCAGGAGCCAGGAGCCTCTTCTGGGTCTCCCAAGCAGATGCAGGTTCCCAAAGCTCTGGGCCATCCTCAACTGCTTTCCCAGGCCACAAGCAGGGAACTGGAAAGGAAGTGGTGCAGCTGGGACACAAACTGATGCCCATACAGGATGCTGTTCTTGGAGGTGGAGGCTTAGCCAATGGAGCTGTCATGCTGGGCCCAAAGCTTTTTGGGTTTTTTGTAGATTTTCAATGTTAGCTATGAGACCTGGTTCATTTTGCATTAACTTTCATGTGTGATAAGGTCATGGCCCAGATTCATTCTTTTGCATGTGGTTATCTGGTTTCCCCAACACCATTTGTTAACAGACCATTCTTTTCTCCCACTGAATGGTTTTGGCATCCTTGTCAAAAATGCTTTTTTTTTTTGAAAGGCAGAGTGATACAGAGAGGACCATCTCTGATTCGTTCCTTCAGAAGCCACAACGGCGAGGAGTTGACCAGCTGAAGCCAGGAACCAGGAACTCCATCCAGGTCTCAAACATCAGTGGCATGGGTCCACTTGGCACTTTAGCAGGAAGTTGAATCAGGAACAGAGCAGCCATTCAAACTTGGGACTACAATATCGGAGCCTCCGATATGGGGCACTGCCTTGCAAGCAGCAGCTTAGCTCATGGTGCCACAATGCTAGCAACTGTCAGAATATCTTCAGTTTCTCTATGGGATCCCATATGGGCGCTGGCTCGTATCCCAGCGGCTCCACTTCCCATCCAGCTCCCTGCTTGTAGCCTGGGAAGGTAGTTGAAGATGGCCCAATCACCCGCAAGGGAGACCCGGAAGAAGTTCCTGGCTCCTGGCCTCGGATCTGCAGGAGCCCAAGTGCACCTGCCAACTACCAGGTGCAGGTCAGGTGAGGCAATCAGGCACCAGCTTCCAGCATTGCCACGCTTGCCCTCATTCTGCCAGGAGCATCAGAGACAGGTGTTTGGAACAAAAGAGAAACCCAGAAGGTGCAAGCTCTGTTGTCCCCAATTCCGGGTTAAGCTGTACTTGGAAGACAGCAAGTTAATGCAGGTAGGGGAAAGAACGGTCACAACCTGGAGGACTTCCTGGAAGAGTTGTAGCCTAGATGGAAAGGTAAGGCTCAAATGGAAAACACTAGAGATCTGGGCCACCCAGTCTGCTCCCTTGCCTACAGCAGCCCCGTTGAGGTTGCACCTCACCTGACACCACCCTCCTCCAACAGGGCAATGCCTTGGTGTGGCCTTCAGGGTTCCTCTTCAACAAGTGGCTTGTCTCCTAGCCTTGGGTCTCCCAGGTGACCGAGCGCAGGGTGCAGTGTCCCTAACACACAGTGCCTTCCTAGTCACTAGGAAAGAGCTGTGTTCAGCTATTCGCTCTGCCAAGAATTCTTTCCCTTCACCGGCCCCAGGTGCCAAACTCCCACCCAGTCCTGCAAGGCCAGCTCCAGTGTCTGAACCCTTTAGTTCCAAGTCACATTCAGCTGAGGTGTACCCTCTACTGAGCTTGGGGTGACTGCTGTGGACCATGACCTCTCTCGTCCAGCAGTGACCCTTTTTCATTCCCAGATGTGCTCCGACTGGATGGAATACCCTTGGGTCCCCTCCACCATCTGCCTTGCCTTCTTGCCCACCTGAAGCCCCGCAGCAGGAACCCCACATCGTTCTGGGCTTTGCCAGTCCCTAGTAGGAAACCCGCACACGTTGCACAACGGCTTGCTCACACATCAGTCACTCTGCAAGGCCACGCTGCACTCAGCCAGGCCCCCACGCTGAGGTGGGGGAAGGAAGATCATTTCAGAATGAGAATGGGGAAGAGGCAGGCTGTGACTATGCGGAGTCTAGGCAAGGAAAACCTCTGAAGGGTTGGAGGCAGGAACATTCCAGAGGGAGATCAGGGCAGAAACCCAGAGCCTGGCATGGGCTTTGGCATGAGTAAGGAACAGCTGAGAGGATGTGCTGGAGCAGCCACGTGCACATGGAGGGGAGACAGAGGAGCCGCTGACAGAAACCGGCTAAGGTGGGGCTGCGCCACCATGCAAAGGAATCAAGACTTCACACACCACACCACTCCTAACTCCCCAGGGTTCTAGAAGGGAGAGAGAAACAATATATTTTCCCAGATGAAAGGTTTTATTTTTTCATCATGCATACAGAAGACAGGAATGTCACTAATTCTGTACTGATCAAGCCACACTGGGCTCTGCAGAAGCAGCGTTCACCACCACAGCGAGGCCAGTTAACCATTGGACCACTGGGGCACAGACACCCACAGCCCCCAGCCTGCTGGGGGACCGAGCTCCCCCCACAGTCCCAGCTTCTGTGGTCCATCCTACTGATCATCTTGCTCACACCATTTCTCAGTCCAGCAGTTGTGATGAGTCACACGAATTTCCAAAAGGCATAGAAAATGGACACTGATAGTTTTGCAAATGGTCAATACTAACAGCCACAGGCAGGCCCAGGGAGGGGACTGGGACGAAGACAGGATGCTGCCAGGAGTCTGCCTTCCAAGCCACAAAATCCAAAGCACAGAGCACAGACGAAAGGGACTTGGATAGCTGCAGTGTCCTGCTGTCCTCCCGATTTGCAGAACACACTGGCGGACACAAAGCAGGAACCACTCCTCCACCCCCTAATATTCCCCCAGGCCCCCACTGGCTCTGGCTGGACAGCCATCTCTGCACAAGATCTCCACACTCGTGGGGGTGAGCACTGCCACCAGCTGCAGCAGCAGACCAGGCCTTCCACAGTGGAAAGGGGTCTGCTATGCAGATGGCTCTGCAAGCCCGAGGGTGGGGGAGAGGACCTGGCAACAAGCCCACGAGGGTTTGGACCCAGAGGGGACAGAACTTTGGGGGCTAAAGTTCCTCTACAAGAACAGTATAAAAAGGAATAATGAACAGCCCCTTCCCAGGGGACTTCCTGGTGGCCCTTCAGCAAATACACAGTGTCTACTGCCCAAGATTCCAGGCTCTGGCAAAGGGAAGAAGGTGCTGCCAGCCCGCAGGTCAGGTTCTGCCTCTTGGGAGACAAATTCAACCAGAAAGGCTGTCTGCTCACCTGTTTGCAAAAATCTCCCTTTTCGTTTATCTTGTTTCTGAGCCATCACTTTTGAAAAACAAATCATGTGACATGTGGGCAAGCCCATGACCAGAGATGCTTCTGGCCAGCACCTGCATGCACCCTGACAAACTAAAAGCAGGTGGAGGCGAGGCAGACTGGCCAAGGGCCTGGATTCTACATGGGTCCCAGAACTGGGCACAGAGCTCAGGGTTCCTGGGAGGGATCTTGACCTAGCAGTCCCCCAGAACATACATGCAGCCAGGCAGGGTTCAGGGGCTCTCTCGTGCGCCTGCAGGGAAGTTCGCCCATGTCTGAGAGTGATCCGGGAACAGGCAACAATGCTGAGGGTGACCTGGTCTAAACATAACAGGAAGGTCAAGGCCATGCCTTGCTGAGGTGCACAAGCCAGGGGCAGGCTGGGGTGAGGACCAACACAGGGTAGAACAATGTGCTGACAGCTACTTTGTGCCCTTTGTCTCATTCGTGTGCAGCACCCCTGGTGGGCAGACACCCTGCAGAAGGAGCAGAGAGAGCAGGTAGTTCATCTGGCAGCAGGCTGGCCTGTGGGAACATCCAGATGCACTTGCTCCACGCTGGGCAATAAGACTCAGCTACCCAGAGCCAGGAGGCAGGGTCACTGTGAGCCCAGGGCACAGGTCCAGGAGGCCCAGTTTGCAGGAGAGGCCAAGGTCATTGACTGTTCAGGTCACAAAGTTGACAGCGGCACACATCCACAGCACTGGGTACTTGGTGCAGGTGGAGAGGTGACAGTTCTGGGATGCTGACACGAACACAAAACTTACATGGAAATAGCAGAGACTGACTGGAACTCTTGGGGCTGAGCTCACTACACATCCAGACCAGCCAAGGTGCACAGAAGGGAAAGCTGACAGCAAGGCACCCATAGCCACCGCTGGCCTGAGCACACGTGGGCGGGTAGAAGGCAAAGGCAGAGGGGGTCACCATGGAGGTGCCACCCCAAGGCCCACTTAGCCAGACTGGAACCCATAGGGCCGGGTAGGGGCCTCTGTAGGCCATCTGGCCAGGCCCCGCCTAGCCCTGCGGGGTCTCTCCCCCAGGAGGTAGTACTGCAGGGGATTGGGCCACAGGTCATCTTTGATGATCTGGGCCACCCTGTCAGCCTCAGGCAGGCTGTGCTGGGAGAACCAGCTAAAGAAACTGCGGACAGTGTCCCGGTTGCGGTGCACTAGGGCTGGTGGTTCCTGGCCCCGGTGCCAACGGATGCGAGTGGCCACGGACACCACCCGGCCCGAAGCTCCACACTCGTACTCCTTCACGATCACCTTATTTCGGAAGTAAGGGTTGCTCCAAAACCGGAACTTGAACTTGCAACCCATCCTGGCGTGCCTTAGCTCCCTCACCTCCAAGTTCATCAGATAGCTGAGCATGTCTTCATCTCGAGGACTGATCATGGCTGCCAGCTGCGGGTGGTTTAGGAAGGCAGTGACCCAGAAACCCGGAATATTCTGGATGATGAAGCTCCTCCGGGCTAGGTGCAACCGGCGCATCCGCCCAAACCGGCGCTCCAGCCGCAGGTAGGCCCTGTCGGCCTGGGCGCTGACCGCCTCCAGCTCCCACTGGATGGCCTCCAGTGGGTCTACAATTAGGCGTTCGAGGTTGAAGGGGCCTGGGTCCCCAGGGACATTGGCGCCCACCTCTAGCTTCTCCTCCCCCACCGGTTTCTCTGCTTCCTCCACGAAGATGGCTCCCTTCTCGGTGGTCACATCCTCGGCCCTCCCACCGCCTCCCGGGCGAGCCTTCCATTCGTCTGCGCCACAGGTTTCTGGGACCTCCTTCCCCACCGTGTCGTCTTCCAGGTCGGGGACAGTCGCCGCAGAGGCCGCTTCCCAGCGCCCAGGGCCAGCTGCAGGATCGGGGCGCCCTGGGTCCTCCATTTCTCCGGAGCAGGCGGCAGAGGCCGGGCTCACGTCCCCGTCCTGCGCAGGGTCAGCTGGCGGGTGCGCGGCACTCTCCAAGGCCCCCGTGCCCTCGTCCGCCATCACCGATGGGAGCCTCGAGCCTAGAGGGGTTCGAAGGGTGCAGGCCGGACTGCGGGTTCTGCGAAGCAGAGGTGCGGCGGCGGAGGGACCGCGAGCGGCGCGGGGGAGGAGTCGTCCCTCCTCTGAAGCACGCTCCGCCCCTCGCGCCCCCTCTTCCGGATGTGATTTGCCGGGGTCCCGCGGCTGTGGAGCGCAAGGGGCAAGGAGGCCCGGCTGGCGCGTAGGGTCCGCGCGGCGGTGGGGGAAAGTGATGAGGTGAACCGAGCAAGGGGTGGGCGGCAGCTTAGAGCAGGTGCTAGGGGTCAGGCTCAATTCTAGATATGGCGGGTTAGAATCTCCCATCGCAGACACCGCGCTGGGCAGTCACATGGTCTGGGCAGACTCATGGTCTGGGGTGGATGCGGTGGAGCGCGAGGGCTGCCGCAGCCCCAGCCTTGCAGAGGACAGTGACTGAAGCACATACGGAAGGCTCGAGACATCTCTCTCCCAAATCGATCGGATTCCAATTGAGAGTCACAAATGCTGGTAACAGACCTGCATCTGAAGATGCTGGAACTATTCTTGGGACGAAAGATAGCAAAACCAAAGTTAGAGCAGAAGGCTCCACAGCGAGGGTCTTAGGTCCTGCAAACCCAAGAGCAAATGGAGCCTCCTGGCTGGTTGGTTGGAATAAAGCCGACTTCGGTTTTACTTTGCTCTATCCCAGAGCGCAAAGGTGAGCTTTTGTCCAATTTGTCCAGGCGCAGCGCCTGTACCAGGCAAGGGCTGAGGACCTGGATGAGCTGGCTGCCGCCATCCTCCACGCAGCAAATGTCTGTGCTCCGGGGGTTTCAGCTCCCGCAATGTGCAGTCTACCCACCACTCTGCGCCTCCCCTGCTAGTCCTTGCCACGGCCTCCAGAAAGCCCCCAGCCTTCTCCTGCCTAATGGATCCAACAACCCCCTCCTCGGAACCCCCACACTTGTCCTGGGGGGTGGGATATGCAATCCCACTAGGGAGGTGGACACCCTTGGGGTTCGACTGGTTGGTGTGGACCATGACTTTTTTTTTTTTTCCAAGTAAAAAGGGACTAAGCGCTGGCCTGGTGTGCCTCGTGCAAGCATTGGTGCCTTCAGGAGCTTGGGCCACACTCCCAAGTGCTCTGTGTGGTTGGGTTCTGGACATTGACCCCAGGGCACAGAAGACAAGTGCAGTCTGAAGCCTCCCGCATGGCCCTCAGGCACACTGTCCCTCAGCCCGTGGGAAGGCTCTTCCACTCAGCACCTTGTGAAAGGGTCAGGTCTGGAGCTAGGAAGTACTGGACTGGTCTTCCTTGGTGGACGCTGCTTTGCAGGGCCTGGAGAGGATGCAGCAGCCAGGTAGCCGGCCAGGGGCATGTAGGTCCCTCCACCTTGGAGGTTCTGGATTGGCCTGCCCTCTAGATTGCCTGATGTCTGCCACACTCCCTCATTGGAAATGTCACTGTTTAAAGGCCACTCAATTCAGGTTTTCTAACCCATGCATCCAGAAATAATGCCACTTACCTAAACGGCACTCACTTAAGATCTTAAACTTTAGGGTCGGTATGGTGGCTCAACAAGTTAATTCTCCATCTGCAAGTGCATGTGGGGTGCTACTTTGAATCCGAGCAGTTCCACTTCCCATCCAGCTCTCTGCTTATGGCCTGGTAAAGTAGCGGAGGATAGCCCAAGTCCTTGAGACCCTGTGCCTGTTAGCTCCTGCCTCTGGATTAGCTCAGCTTCAGCCATTGTGGCCTTCTGGGGAGTGAACCAGCAGATGGAAGACCTCTGTCTGTCTCTCCTCTCTGTAAATCTTTCCAATAAAAGTAAACAAATCCCCCTTTTAAAATCTGATTATGTAGCTAATTTAAAAATAATAACAAACTTTAAGGAACAAAGCTCACAGCCACTACCGAGGGGTTGTTACTGCCTGCCCCACACCCACCCTCACCTCTGATGCTAATGAGGTCCAGAGTCCCGCTTTTGTTCCAGGCTCTCACCACCCCTTCCCAATCAGACAGCTTCACAACTTCCAAACACATCATTCAGAAGTTTTTAATAAACAACTTCATTATAAAAACTTTTTTTTCGAAAATGTAATTCTGTAAAACATTGAAAAAAAATCTACTTTAACAAAGATATGCCCTGTGCATTTTCTAATGGCACTTATATTTTACAATTAAAAACCTTGTTTTATATAAAGCCAAAAATACTCCAAGAGGTTATTCGCTGTGTTTACAAAGTGCTAGAAGGTTTTTGTTTTGTATTTTTTCTCTTTAAATAATCTGGCATTACGAAAGAGTGGCCCCATGGCCTTGACCACTGGGAGGGAGGGAAGAGCAGGAGGAAGTGTTACTGGGGCATTCTAGTGCCGAGGGGGCCTCCAGCAGCTCGGCACACACCACCTGAGGCTGGACGGGATCTCCCAAGACCCTCCAGGGGCACTAGGTGATCTTGGCGAGCACCCCTCTCCCTTGCCAGACCCTCCTCTCCAGTGGTCAAGGTTACAGCCAATTCCTTCCACAGCAGGTTCAGAGATCCAGGAGAGGCCAGGGGAGGGTTCCAGAAGAATCTGGACTTTTCTGGCCAACACCTGCCTAAGGCAAAGTTTCTTATTACATAAATATCCTTGTTAAAAAGCAAAGTATTGATCCTGTACAATATAACCTGTTTAAAAAAAAATCGTGCTTAAAAACAGCTCCTAGATAATAAGGAAGGTAAAGTGGGGGGTGGATAACAAGAGCTATCAAAAGGGATGGGGGAATTGCAAGGACTATTAGGCAAAGTTTTAGGGTGCAGGGGGTGGATTTCAGCTTAGGACAATATCTACGAGCAAAAACATCATCACACCTGCTTCCCGGATTTCCATGAACAAAATGCCACTTGCGAAGATTGGGGGTATGTGTGAGAAACTCAGCGGTCCTCCTTTCCCTGCCTCCTGTCTGTCAGGCAGCACAGCATTCCTTGGCACTGCCACCTAGGCCTGGCAGCACTGACTCCCAGGGGCATCCTGGGCCCTGACCAGCCACACGGCGCAGGGAGGGAAGCGCCTGTCCCTGTTGAGGCCAGCTCATCACTGATGCCAGCTGAAGGAGATCATGGGGGAAGGGAACATCACTCCTTTTCTCCTGGTCCCTGATTGGTCTCTGTGCCACACACCACAGCTCCTGTCCTGGACAAGTGCCCATGTCCTTAGGAAGGGTACCAAAGGACTGAAGTCTGGGGACTGAGTGTAGGTAGGACAGAGCTTTTCTTAACCTCTAAACAATCAGGCCAGAAAGTTTTTTTTTTTTTTTTTAATATAATTTTGGGAAGGTTTAAAAAAACAGCTGGGTAGCTAGAGTCAAAAAAAAAAAAAAAGAAAAAGAGAAAAGCAAGAAAAGATAAAGGCAGATAATATTCCTCTGCACCTGCAAGGTTCACAGTGGCAAGGAGAATGCCTTGTGGGTCGTGAGGGCACAGAGAAGAAAGAGAGCGGGAAGGGAGAAGACAAGAAGCCAGTAGGCAGGGGCCAGGCCCAGTTACAAGCTCTTAAATAGCTGCTTTGTCCATCCTGAGTTTCCCAACATCAGGAAAGTTAGCAGGGAGACTCCAGGGAAAGGACAGCAAAGGGCAGGCAGAGGGGACTGGGTTCCTCCAACAGCCCGCTTCCCTCTGCAGGCCAAGGGTCAGGGAGGCGGCCAGGAGAGGGCGGGTGGAGGGCCTGCATGCAGGCCAGCACAGAATGGCTGCAGTGAACCCCACGCCAATTCTCACATCGCGTTTCCTCTACCAGAAGTCCCAACAACATAGACAACATGCACAGCATGCAGGAGGTGGCTGAGTACCCAAGTAGGCGCTTTTGAAAATAAACCTTAATTTAGTCCCTGGGACTCAACTGAAACTAATTTTTAGAAGCAAATCATCTAGACTGATTCGAACTCTGCCAGATATTTTTATATCTGGTTTTCTTTTGCAAAAGGTATCCCAAGCTACCTTGCCTAAATCAACACATGCTTGTTCGCTCCAGCTAGCTGCCAATCAAGGGCCATGGAGCTGAACTTCAAGGCTTTCACCTTAAACAAAGTGTGCTAGCCTGGGCTGCAGCAAGAAGCCTGGGTCTCAGACCTGCTCGGTGCCTGACGATATAACCAGAAGGTAGGGGCCGGGGCTCAGAGGGAACTATTGGGAGTATGAGGCAGTTCCTTGGTAGTTTGTCCTGAAACTCGAGTGGAGAAGCCAGCAGAGGCACCACCAACACAGGTGCCCTGAAACTGCCAGCTGCAACTGTAGGAGTTAACAGTGAAGAGGTAGAAGTGTGTTTCTGAATCAGAGTGGAGGCATCCCAAGGGGGTCCCACAACAGTGCTCCCTGAGCTGCCTCCCTTCCAGGGGTGGGTAGGACCCATGCAGAGCTGCAAAGAAGCAGGGATGGGATCCGGCTGGGTTCCAGGCGAGGGCTGTGCTGTGTGTGGCACGGAGCCCTGCAAGGCGGCAGAGAACTCATCATTTGTTCCAAGAAACCCTGCTGGGTTCTAGGGGCCTAAGTGAGGGGAAAGGCAGGAAGGCGGTGCACGTTCCTTGTTGGAGAACGGAGACGTCTGCACACGGTGGCTTCCAACGGTGAGTAAGAAAAACATCCAAACAGGAGACACGGACTGGGACTCAACTCTGCCCACCTCTAACTTTCTAAAAACTCATTCTCCTAAAAATTCCATGACTTCCTGGTGAAGCGCAGGAGGGCAACAAATGAGGGACTCCCAGCCTCTGCAATCCACACCGGCCTAGAACCCCCGAGGCCCTCCTCCCAGGACTGAGGATAGCAACAGCTCAGGGTGCTTGGAGTGGGGCTGAAGGACCAAGGGAGGTGAGGGGTGGGGGCATGTCTTTCATGTCTTCCCCTCTCCAGTTCAAAAGGAGGGCGAAGGGGGTCATGATGTACTTGGAGAAAAACACAATTGCAGACCTGTGAGAAAAAGCGCTCCAGTCTTCGTGCCTGTCTCCAGTGGACACCGCCGAGGGAGGCAGGACCAGACGCGGTCATGGAAGACGGCAGAGACTGAAGCAGTCCAAAGTCAGTTTATTTCCCCACGGGGGAAAAACGTGACCTCAAGTGAAGAGAAGTCAGCAAAAGACCCGACTCCGCCTTGTAAACAGGGCTCCAGTTCACACCAGGTACCAAATGGTTCAGGCTGGTGCCAACTGGAATGGACTGGTGGGAATGGATTCGCGGTGTGTAAACAGTGTTCACTGCAATCGTTCTAAGGCTAACAGCATGGCAAAGGAGGTGAAATGATGTGTCTGAGGTGACTGTGTAAACGGTACCGTTGCTGGACAACACTGACTGAAAACAGAGGTGTTGGTGCGGTAGGGGTGGGGTGGTCGGCAAGGAGAGAGAGGACCCCTCTCCTACCTGAGGGCTGCGAGCAGGTGATGGGCCCCGGGGACCTTCCGCAGCGGGGCCTGACCGACTGAACTGCCGAGAGGTCTGCAGGTCGGGACCAGACGGCGGGCTTCCTGGGCTTTTTCTCTTGAGGTCATCCAAGGTGAGACCCTCTGTGTCTCCAAGAGGCCACCCCTTCTCCAAAGAGAAGGAGGTTCTGAGAAGGAGAGGGCTGAATGTGGCTCCCGATTCAGATCAAGATTTCAAAACAAAAACAAAACAAAACAAAGATACCTGAAGTCCAATGGTATATGAGATCTTCTCACGGGGCCAGGCTTCAGGGCTCCTCCTGGAACTGATCCTGGAGCCTGAACGCCCAGCCCAAGTGCTCCGTATAGACACTGGAATTTTTTTTTTTCTTTTTGAACTCAGCTCTGAAAGCTAAGCTGCCTTCTTGGGGGGACGTGGACGGGGCGGGTCCTAGAGCTCCCTGACATGAGCGGAGGGCCTCCGTGGGGGCTACTGGAATGCTTGGTGGAACCGAGGCAGGGTGGTGGTACTCAGGCCCGAGGTGAAGACGGGTGGCAAGGAGTGCAGAGGCCCAAAGTTCAGGGGTCCCCCGGCTCCCGGGGACTCGGGAGGCTGAGCTTGCAGAGTGGTGAGCAGGGGCTGTGCTTCGGCCTGGGAGTAGCCCATGACCAGGCCTCCTGTGGCCCCGGGAGGGTTGCACGGGGGCAGGTTGAGGGGCAGAAAGCCCAGGAGGTGGGAGAAGTCCATATTAGCAGCGCACAGGGCCTCGGAGAGGTTGGCGGGGCTCTTGGCGAGCAGTGCTTCATCGAGGAGGGCCGCCGCCGCTGCCGGCTGAGGGGAGGCAGGCTGGGGCTCAGCCGACGGGAGAGACAGGCTTCCGGGGAGCTCTGCCAGAAAACTGTCCACCTCCACTTTGGGCAATTTGTCGGGCAAGTATGAGGTAGATCCAAGCTGGTATTTCGGAGGGAGCTGAGCTGGGGAGGAGATAGGTGAGGACTCCAGAGGGTAGCTCATGCCCATGGGCAGCGTGTTGTGTACCAGGGAGTGTGGCACGCCCGTGCTGGGCATGGTAGGGATGTGGGCGCCATACATGCCCATGGGCAACATGCCTGGGAAGGCCTTGGCCCCCATCACGTCCCGCGAGGCCATGCACAGCACGGGGCTCAGCTCCTCCTTCACGTTGACTGTGGAGCTGCAGCTGAGCAGGCCCAGCATGTCCACAGGCTCGGTCTTGATCTTGAGCAGCTCCTGTGAGTGGCTCTTCTTGACGTGACGTGTCAGGTGGTCCTTGCGCCCAAATCGCTGGGCACAGTACTGGCACAGGAAGTCCTTGCGGCCTGTGTGTACCACCAGGTGCCGCCGCACATCCTTCCGGGTGTAGAAGCGCCGGTCGCAGTGGTCGCAGGGGTGCTTCTTCTCCTTGGCACCGCCTGCGACCCGGCGGGAGTGGGCCTTCAGGTGCTCCAGCAGAGCCTGGGTGCTCTCAAACGTCTGCAGGCACACTTTGCAGCTGAGGTCACCACTGCTGGCAGCATGCATGGCCAGATGGCGCCGGTAACCCAGCTTGGTATTGTAATTCTTACCACACTCAGAACAGTGGAGGGCCTCTTTGTTGGGGTCGTGGGTCTGCAGGTGATTCCGCAGATGGTCCTTGCGATGAAACATCTTATCACAGTACATGCACTGGTGGGGTTTCTGGGCTGAATGGGTGGCCATGTGCCTAGGGAATGGGAGGAAAGAAGAGAAAATGAAGAAGGGGTGACATCACAAGGGCTGGTGGCATACTTAAGGTGCCCATTAAACAGAAACTGAACATATGAACTACTACAGGAAAGCCTCGGATGGAATGCATGCCAGCTGAGCTCCAGAGCTGTCCTTGCCCACCTGCAGAAAAGCACTTGCAGGGCCCGGCGCGGTGGCGCAAGTGGTTAAAGGTCCTCGCCTTGCACGCCCGGGATCCCATATGGGCGCCGGTTCTAATCCTGGCAGCCCCGCTTCCCTTCCAGCTCCCTGCCTGTGGCCCGGGAAAGCAGTCGAGGACGGCCCAAAGCTTTGGGACCCTGCACCCGCGTGGGAGACCCGGAAGAGGCTCCTGGCTTCGGATCGGCATAGTATCGGCCCGTTGCGCTCACTTGGGGAGTGAATCATCGGACGGAAGATCTTCCTCTCTGTCTCTCCTCTCTGTATATCTGCCTTTCCAATGAAAAAATAATAAAAATAAATCTTAAAAAAAAAAAAAAGAAAGAAAAGCACTTGCAGTACTATCTGTAGAGGCCAAAATGAGAAATATTCTCATTCAATCAGTCACTAGGGAATTCGTCCCCAAATGACGTTAAATCTCTACAATGGTTCTAACTTCTCAAAAACTGAGGCAGCTGTGTATATACTTAAAGTATTTCTGGAAGGATACATGAGTCCAAAAAACACATCCCCTGTTGCCTGTGCGGAGAACTGGACACCTTTCAGATGGATGACTGTGTCAGCTTTTACTGTACACCTTTTGGTCCTGGATGGGTTTTAAATTATCTGAGTGCATTCCCTTTGCAAAAATCATCCATAAAATGACACACTAAAGGGAGAATGAAGTATTCCTAAGTTGCCTCATTGGGAATGAACTCTTACAATAATAAAAATAGGGAGTGAGTCCTACAGAGTGTAATAATATCCCTTTTGATAAAAAGGAAGGGAACGCATGCTTGGAACTCCTGTGGCTGCCCCCAGGGAGACAGACAGTGGCCATGAGTGGGACGGAACTGTCCACCGCATGCTCACTGATGCCAGCACCTCAGGGCCCGTTGGCTCACCTGCTTCCACAGTCAGAAAGCAGCTCAGAGCCTAGGAAGGGCAGCCCACAGCTCTGCAGCAGACTCAAGATCAACTCAACAAGACTCCAGGAGCATCCCCATTCACTAGGCCCTGTAGGAATTGTCATTAACCTTGTTCTCTACTGGAGGCTGAGGCCCAGGCAGCCTCACTTACCAGTCAGCACAAGGCAGGGGCTGCACTGAAACACAGACCTTCTAGAAACCTGGGTCACTCAGCTCTCACTGGAACAGCCCCAGTGATCTTCTCTTCCCAGGGGCGAATCATATACATCTGTTGTCCTCACACTCACACCTGTGTGGGTTACCGGCAACCTCTGACGTAACTGACGCAGCAGTGACAATAGGTGACAGGGAAGTGCTGAGTGATTCACTCCACTCCCTCGTTTTCAGGGGAGGAAACTGAGGCCCAGAGAGACCTCCTGGAGAACTACGGGCCCTGGGCTAGCATCTTCCCGCAGCCCCTCAACGGCACTCAGCCCATGTGTCAGCAGGTGGTCGTGACTGGAGTCATCTAAGACTCAGGCACACACAGACCATGCAGGCAGTGTGAGGACCGCAGAGCTGTCCTGAGGCAGCCATGGCCACCACACTGCCTTGCTGCCTATTTTAGTTCCTTCCCATCAACTGTACTTCGGATGAGGAAGTGGGGCTTTCTGTGGTCATCCTGTTCAGGCCCCAATACTGAAACAGTAAAGTCAATGAGGGCCAGCACTTCCAGTCTGTCTGGCTCACCACTCTGTCCCTAGCACCCAGTCCTGAGCCTGGTATGCAGCAGGAGCTCAATAAAACAACAGCTGGACAAACAGCTGCTTGGCCAACTGCCCATCAGGCCCAGTCCACCACAGCTGTAAAAGGGCAGTTAATGGAAAGGCAAGGGCCAAGTCAGAGCTGTCTTCGAACAGGCTGCCCTCCCAACCAAGGCTTCTGCTTACAGGGCTTCACTTTCAGTCATGGCTCGCGGGCTTCCAGATTTCAGAAAAGCAGCTGGCTCAGCAAGTAGCAGGGACTCCTCAGAGAAGGCAGTCAACATGCGGGTGGCAGACTGGCTCCAGAGGAGGGGTACTGCATGCAACCCCAGGGGAGGCACACCCAGCTTTGGGTTTCCACTTTAATAGACACCCTGGGCTGGGTGCACCCCATTTTCCTTCTGGAGTTCTAACTTCTGGCTAAGATTATATGACCAGTACCTTACAGGGATGGGGAAAGCAAGACTTAAAAAATGTGCAGGCTGTTTTGTTCATGGCTGAGATTGTAGCCATCAAACTCCAGTGTCTCAATAAAAAAATGCCATCTTGTCTAGTGGGTGACATTGACTGGTCAGGGGTTGGATCTGTAGGACAAATTCAACCCCACAGCGGGTTCTGGCTTTGTCCTCTGGGAACTGAAGGGCAGGAAGAGATGGGTGTGGCACTTACCTGTACAGCTTGTACTTGGAGGCAAAAGCCTTGCCACAGTGCAGCTGAGGGCAACTATATGGTCTCTGCTCGATGTGCGGGAAGCTGTGAGGCCTCAGCTTCTCCCCACTGGAGAAGGGCGGCCCCGAGATTTCACATTGGCACTTCACTTGACTCTCTGCCTCCCGGCCCCGAGGCCTGGGAACTAGTTTCCAGCCCACTTCCTCCTCCTGCTTTGCATCTTGAATCCAGGGGGGGACGCTGGTGAAAAATGTGGTCATGGCAGGGCTAATGGCGAAGAGCCATCTTATTCAGAAAGCCTCCCCATTCGCTCTGCATGAGCCTTCTGCTCCGTTGCCGCCTTCAACACAGCTTTCAGAAAACGATCTCTTCACCTGAAAAACAAAAAAACAAAAAAACAAAAAACCAGAGGAGCTGGTGTTAGGGAGTCCAGGCCACGAGAACATGGGCTGCGAACATAGATGGCCCAGCCCAAGTCCAGCCTCCCCATTTAGCAGCTGGGTGACTCCTTGAGCCATTTCCTCATTTATAAAATGGCATTAATACTCCAAATGATAGGATATTTTGAGGAAAGAAGGAGCAATGCGTAGTGATAGCTATTATTACCAGTACCACCTAGGTGAACAAGAAACAAGATAAACTAAGGAACTAAAATTCCTAAAACTCCAAATCTGGCTTCCTAACTTCACTTTTACATCCTCTTCACTAAACCGGAAGGCATCCGTTCCTCCCGCACCCCCCCCCCCCCAATTTTCCCTCCCACTCAGCTACTGCCTTCTGTTCAGCCACTACTTTCCACAATTTTCCTCCTCAGGGAGGTGCTAAGGAGCCATAAAATGCCCAAACGGCCTCAGAGAATAAAGAAGGTGGCTTTATTCCAGGAATTTAAGCCCTGGAAAACCAGCCCTGTGCCAGATGTCTTCCTAACAAGGTGTCAACATCAGGAGGCCACAAGAGCCTCAGAGTTTTCCTGAAGTGAGAGCTGGTCCCCTCCAGAACTCCACTGCCTCTGGGCACAGATCATGTCTTCCTGGCAAGGCCTGTCCAATATATCAGGGTGCTAAGGGGCCCCACCTACAGACCCCTCAGGGCACACTCTGAGCAAGTCACACTCTTGCACTAGAATTTAGTCTTCTCCATCAGACTGGTTGTTTAAACACTTCTATCAAGTCTCTTAAGAGTTCCATACTTCACATCTAGAAAATGAACCTCAACTTTTTTTATTCATTCTCTGTAAACTGAATCTCAGAAACCAACCTGGGCCCGGGAAGTTCTGCTTCAAAATGAGTCTGCAGCCTTTCCAAAGTGGGCAGTCGGAGAACAGGGCGGTGGGGTGGGGGAAGAGAACTGGAACAAGAGAACTCCTGTCTTGATGCCAACTCAGAGGATGGGGATGGGAGGCACAGCACCGACTCTTGGAGGACGACAACAGGTCCACATTCATGCTCCCAGGCTCACCACAGGTTACAACCACAACACAACCAACTACAACAGGGGGATTCCCTTTGATGAGTTCATGCCAGAATTTGGTTGCAAGGCTTCTCCACATGAAACAAGCACGTGGCGTGTGGGGCTGGTCCATGACCATCTGGGGAAGGCTCCAACGGCACAAACTAGCTGTGGGTCGCAAAATGCTTGCTCAGCTCGTCAGCACCTGCTGCTCACAGCCACCATTCACGCAATAGCCTGGCCGGGAATGAGATGATGGGATCAGCGGGTTCATGCCCGAGAGAGCTTGGCTCATCATTAACATGAGCCTCATCCTGTTCAGGAGCAGCCATTCCTCTTGCTGAAGAAACACGGCACTGTACTATGATAAACATTTCCCCATCACCGATGGAGATTTGCCTAGAAGTATCTGCACAAAGGTGGCTGCGTTTTGCATGAATCACGTGCTGGGGAGCGGGAGGCAATACCGAAGACTGGTTCCATTTAAGCCGTCTAGTCACTGGGCACGTCAGCCCTCTCCACTAGCGACCTCTGACGTCTGGCTTTCATTGTTTAAGTCCCTCCTTCTTCTCAAGGGTGGAATTACCTGTTTATAAACCCAGAGATAATCCTGCCCCCTTGGAACTGGCTGCATGGCGAGTTTGCGTGTCACCCTTGCACAGGGGCCATGCTAATCTTTGTATCGTTCCAATTTTAGTATATGTGCTGCCAAAGCGAGCACTGCATGGCGAGTTTGGAAGGAAGTTCCCTTGCCTTCAAAATCAAATTCTGCTCCCTGTTTGTACCTGTAATCATCTACCTCAGCTCTAGCTGGAAATAGCAGCCACAGGGAAGCAAATCAGCTCCAGCACCGTTGCTGATGGGACTAGGGGCCTGGCCCTGGAAATTCCACGCAAACTCAGAAAGAGAACAGTGCAGCCCCTACCTCCCACACGTCCACTTCATCTGTTCTTCTGAACAAGCACGACCAAGATGCAGCAGGGTAGCAGGCCACTACTGAAAGCATGAGTAATGGGTTTCTAGGAAAGAGGCTGGTAGTGGCTGGGAAGAACTCACAAGGCTGTCCTGATAGAACCAAAGAAAGCAGGCCAGCAGCCATCGTGCTCCCCTTGATCTGCGTCAAGGGCTTACAGCTTTCAAAAGCTAAGAGCCAACACCCTGATCCTACTCATTTATGCTTTTAAAAGGCACAATAAAGTCCTGACCAAGTTACTAGCAGGCTGCTGGATCATCAACACTGCTAGTGTTGCCCAGGAACGCTTGGGGTTGGGGGTGGGCATGGGGTCTGGCCTTTCCTTTTAAAAATCTCCTGGGCTTGTCTCATGTAATCCAAAGTCCCTTTCTGCAGGCTCCTTCCTCAACAAAACTGTGAAAGAATTCTACTTGTCTTTCAAAGCTGCCCTTCTGGTCTCCCACTCCAACCTGAACAACTACAGAGAAGCTGCCAGAACCTGTTCCCATAAAACAAACACAATCCCTCCCTCCCAGGCACTGGCAAAACTTGGTGTATTTTCAGCCCAAGATCCCTTCTGCTTTCTGATCTGAACGAGCAGGCTAGCATGGAAAGAACCTTGGACTTGCTATCAGAGGGGCTGTCACTCAGCAGTGCCCAAGCCCTGGTCAGGTTTCGCTGGGTCTCTGTACCATGCTTGCCTCAATTTCTACGACAGAGACAGGGCCTTGCTCCCTGCAAGGGTCTCACAGAGGATTAAATCAGAGACTCCTCCTGAGGGTGACACTGTGTGCTGAGCTCCCGGCTGCCCCTGCCTCTTTGTGCCTGTGGTCAGGGCATTCCTTTGTCCTTCCCTCACTCAGGTTACTTCTCTTTTTCCCCACGACAAATCCTCAGCACATCCCCAGTCGGACGCCAGCTCCTTCCTCTCTCTCCTTCACCCCTTCCCTCCCTCCCCCTTCCTGCATCATCTCCTTGGTTACACTTTCACTGTCCCTTCTGTCCCACGCGGCAGGGCCTACAGACTGAGAGCCACGCCGCTCCCCAGCCTGCGAGTCCTCTGTTGCATGCCATGATACCCGCTGCCCTCTGAGGAAACTGGTTTTTATGGTGTTACATCATCTCTATAGAAACTGCCTTCTTTCTCCATTATTAGCCTGTTTCCTCATCTGTAAAGCTAAAAATACGTACCTCACGGGCTTTTTCTAAGGCTTATTTTAATCAGGTATGCCAAGAGCTCCACACAGGGCTCCAAAAGTGCCCCCCTAAAAGAGGAGTATTCTCTTTGCTTTTGTATCAAGTTGCAGGTTCCCATTTTCTGCTGCTACACAAACTCTCCCAACCATCCCCACCCCAACATGCCTCCTGCAGCAAGGAAAGAGTTAATCTCTGAGTGTTCTTTACTAAAGAGACCTAGAGAGGATTAACAGCTCCACTCCAGTGACTACCCTAAAATAGCCTTTATCCCTTCAGCCCAGAGCTCCTGGGGGGGGGGTGGATCTGAAGCACTCAATCCAACACCTGCTGAGAAGGAAACACACCCAGGAACTTTCCTTGGGGTGAACGGAATCCTCCCTTAAGCAGAACCCAAAATAGCAACTGGGAAATTATAAATAGATGTTAAAAAAAAAAAAAGGAGGTGGGTGGTGGGGCTCCTGACCTGGGCACTAGAAACAGGACTGCAAAGACACGATGGCTGGCTGGAGCACGGCGTGAGAAGGAAAAGAACTGAGTGGGACTAGCTGCTCCCCGCCCCCCAGCTTCCCTGCCCAGGACACACACACTCCAGAGAGGTGGGAGAATTAAATTACAGGGAGGCAGGAAAGTCTCAATGACTTGCATCATTCCAAGAAACATCAAACAGGATTAACAGAGGTTGGATTTACTCCCAGGCTGCTGTTTCTCCCATTGGTGTGGCTGGGCCCTTTGCAGTCCCTTTGATTCAAGCTTTCCTCAGATTCCTGCTGTTCTGCTGGGGGGGGGGCAACTTGAGCAAATGGCTGCACCTCGCCACAGACTGATTCTCAATGGAGGAAACAAACAAACAAACAACAACAAAGCATGTTTTGACAACCCCTGTCCTTCCAAATTTGGTGGCTTTACCTAAGGAGGAGAGACAGAAACCTAAGGCTGGGGCTGACAGGTGGAAAAACACACACTCCGGCAAGACAGGCTACCCGAGCAGAGCAGGTGAACACACCAGCTCCCCTCCTACCCAACCGCCCTCCTCTTTCCAGCGCCCTTTCCCCACCATCAAGTTTCATGGGTCACAGTATAGAACTGGATTTGTAGCCTAAAAGTCTGGCTCCTAGGCTAGCTTCCAGACCACCTCTACTGCGTGGTGGGAAGCAGCTAAATTCCGCTCCCCCCCCCCCAAAAAAAAAGACTGAGAGAGATCCAAGTGGAAGGGTGCAAAGAAGGGATGGGAATTCTAGGGAGAAGACTGGAATCTTAAGGGTAGGAAGAAAAAGCAAGTAAGCAAGTATAGCAAGTATAGCAAGCCGTCACGAGCAGGTGATCCGGTTCTCTAAGGGACTCCCCCCAAAAGTCGAAAGGTTTGTGGGGGTCAGAGGGCTCCCATGATTGCACACAGGCAGAAAGGAAGTCTTTGGATTTTAAGACCGTCTGGTCTCTAACCGTCGCGGCTGGAAGATGTGTGAAGTCTGGGGGTGTGATCCGCGGGGAAGGAAACTACTACCGGTCGGGCTTATTCGGGTTTTTTCACACTCAGATCCTTGAGGGAAACTTCAAAGGGGGGTTATGTAAACCTGGAAAAGCCAACAGCCGCGGGGGTGGGGGGCAACCAGACTACTGGGAGCTACAGGAGGGGAGTACGCGGGTCTGGGTAGGCGTGTCCGAGGGAGGGGGCAGGTGCATCTTATCGGCGTCCCCCAGACCCGGGTTCCGGGGAAGATCAGCAGCACGTTATCTGGGTCTCCAGAGAGCCTGGGGGTCGAGAGTGGGGGGACCCCAGGGCTGCGACTCCAGGTATCGGGAAAAGAGGGAGGTCAGCGAGGCTTCTTGGGGTCTCCCAGATCCCACGTCTCATGATCCGGGCAGACTTTTCGTCACCCTCGGGCCTATCTGGGGCCAGGCTGGCACAAAAAAAAATAAGGGCTTCCCCCCCCAACGCCGCCCCCGACAGGGGTGTGTGTGAGCGCCCGCGCCGAGGAGCCCCGAGACCAAGGGGCGCCGCGGCTCTGGTGCCCCTCCGCGCGCAGGTGCAGCGAGACGGCCTCCCGCCCCGCTCCCCGCCGTCCCCCGGGGCCCTCGCCGGCACTCACCGCGCTCGGGGCCCCGCGCTGCGGGCCGGGCCGCGCTCGGGCTCCGCCAGGCCCGCTCAGGCCCCGGTAGTGGCGGCGGCCGGGCCATTGTGCGGTGCATTGTGGGAGCCGCGCGAGCGGGCGCTCGGGCCGTGGAGGGGGCGGTGCCGCGGGCTCTCGATGGTCCCGCCCGCCCGCGGGCTAGAGCGGCCGGGGCGGCGCGCGGGCGGCGCGCGGGGCGCGCCGGGAGCGGGGCGGATTCTGGCGCCTCGGCTCGCCTTCCCCCGCCTCCACGGCGCTGCGCGCTCGGGGCCGACATGGGCGCCGCCGCGTGGGCACCGCCGCCCTTGGCGTGGCGAGGGTTGCTGCTGCTGCTACTGCTGTTGCTTCAGCCGCTCCCCGGGCTGCCCGCGGGCTCCTGGGATCCTGCCGGCTACCTGCTCTACTGCCCCTGCATGGGTAAGGCCTCCCTGAGCCCTCTCTCCTCAGATGGAGAAAGGCCGGGAGAGGAGAAGCCATCACACCTTGGAGACGCCCCGGCAGGGCCAGGAGAGAAAGTCCAGGAGCACCACGGGGGCCACCATGGCCATCCTTGCGTGTGACAGAAAACGGAATGGACGTGGTCTCAGGCAACCCGGAGAGTTCAGTGGAGGCAGGGCTTGGTGTCCCCCGAGCCATGCGGCCAGCAGGCTTTTCTTTTCATTCATGCAGCAAACATTGACAGGGCATCCCATCCCCTTCTGTCTCGGCCCTGTTGACTGGGCTGGGGATAAGGTGGTGGTGCATGAGGTAAACCCTTGTCGTTTTAGCCAAGGGGAAACAACAAGAGACAACTCTTAAAGACATGCTGTCTTAGAAGATGGTGCTGATGAAAGCTAGGGGGAAAATAAAAGCGAGCAGATGGCAGAGGGCCAGTGGAGGGGTGCCAGTCATTTAAATGGGGTGGTGGCACAGGACTGGGAAAGGTCTCATTGCGATCTTCAGGGTTCTGTGATTCCCCCCCACACACACACACACCTGCAGCCACAGACCCCCTTGCCTCCGTTCTGTCCCTCACACATGCACATGCACACATGCACATTCAGGTGCATGTGCAGGTCCCTCCTCCCAAAACCCCATCTCCTTCACTTTGTCTGGCCACCTCTCCTACCTCCGCCTCAATGTCACCAGAAGGGACTGCACTGACAGCCCCGCCCCACCCCAGCCATATCTTATTTGTCTTCCCCATCACCATTCCTTTTCAGTTCTTTCAGGCCAAAATATCTCACTGTATATTTGTAGTCCTGCTGAGGGCCTCCCAGGAGCTTAAGGGCCGAGCCTATTTCCTAATTGCCAAGCTGTATCTAAGAGCCTGGTCCTTTGTGGCCTCTCAGGGGTGTTTGCAATGACGGATTGGGAGAGGGGGTCAATGCCAGATGGGCAAAATTGACCAGGATGCTCACTCCTGGGAAAACGGGCCTGATCGGGGACAGGCTTTTGAGGAGACGTGAAGAGCTCAAGTGGTTCCAGTAGAAAGTGGCATGCAGAGGAGGCCGTGTGAGTGTGACTTGGGGGTGGGGGATGTCTCAGCGTGACCTTCTTGCTGCTCCTTAGTGGGCAGGGGCAAGGACGCTGGGGGAACGAAGGCTCCAGGGTGGGGGGTGGGTGAACCCTTTGGGGAAACAGCGGGGAGTCAGGAGTGGCTGGCCACTGAAGCAGGGCCTGCACAGCCTTGAACAGGACACCCTGGAGGCCAGGCTTGTGGTGGTGCTGCTGTTTCCTGTTTCCCCTCACAGCACCCAGGTCCTCTCCCAGCCCTGGGTCCCCTGTGTGCCTAAGGCTTCACCTCTCTGTCTGCATCTTCCTCCCAGGGCGATTTGGGAACCAGGCTGAGCACTTCCTGGGCTCCCTGGCGTTTGCTAAGCTGCTGAACCGCACTCTGGCCGTCCCTCCCTGGATTGAGTACCAGCATCATAAGCCTCCCTTCACCAATGTGAGTACTTCCCACCGACCCTGGCACCCACTTCCCCTTCCCCAGTCTGGCATCTGTTTGAATCCCGCCACGTCCTTCTCTGGATTTCACCTCCCACTCCCTTGAGCATGTCCTGTCCTCTATCCAGAAGTATTTTCTCTGTCATTGATCCAGCACCTTCTGTGCGGCTGCACTGAAGCACTGCACTGTCCCACATCCCATGCCTGTGAGGAAACTGAAATGTGGAGAGGTTCACTCATTTGTCCAAGGCCACATAGGCTGTAGATGCTGGAGCTGGCAGTCAGGTCCTTGCCTGTCTCATTGCAGAACATGTGGCTTAAATCCAAAATCTTCCATTTCCAAGCCTGATTGGTTCCCTCTCAGTCATTCCCTTGGTCTTCAGATGATGGATATTATAATTGACTTTGAAGGAAAAGATAAGGTATAAGTTAATTAACAGTATGTCCAAGACCTCAAACCCAGGGGTAGGCATGGTGGCGCAGTGAGTCAAGCTGTCACTGGAGTACCAGCCTCCAACCTGAGTGCTAGTTCAAGTCCCAGCTGCTCCACTTCTGATCCAGCTTCCTGCTAATGCACCTGGAGGTACAGCAAACCATGGCCCGATTGCTAAACTGCTGCCACCCAAGTGGGAAAACTGGATAGAGTTAGAGGTTACTGGATTTGCCCTGGTCCAGCTCCAATCATTACAGCCATCTAAGGGGATGAACTAGGGACTGAAAGTTCTCTCTCTGCTACTACTCCTTTCTCTCTGTAACTCTGCCTTTTGAATAAATACATCTTACTCCCCAAAACCCACAAAACACAAACCCAGCAGTGCGGCTGCAGTGCTCCCACTGGCCAGGTAAGGGGCTAGCATGCTGCTGCTACTGACTTCGTTCCTTACTGTTCTTTGTGTCTTCCGAGGACCCTGTCTCCATCTTTCACATTGTATTCTCAGGGGTCTGACAGTAGGAGCTCAATTAAGATTTAATGGACAAAAAAGAAAAAAAAAAAGATTTAACAGATTGACTGGAATACATTTGAAGGCATCCAAAATGATACCTACTGCATACATAAGGCTGCATTTGCATTCTTAACAGCCTTTTCTCTGCTTCAGTTTTATTTTTCTCTTGAGTGCCCGTATCGAGAGAGGCTGTTAATGGAGCTTGGAAGCCAAGTCGTCACCCAGCTTTGCTTCCTGCCAGCTCTGTGGCCTGGGCAAGGTGCTTGACTTCTTTGTGTCACCGTTTGCTTGTCTGTGCTATAGGCTGGTATTAATTGTTCCCATCCGCCCTGATGAGTAGCGAATGCTTTGAACATTGTCGTGTTCTTCCCTCTTAGAATCAGCTAAGCTTATCAATGTGGAAGCCATGAAAGTTCTTGTTTATGGTTTTTGGTTTTTGTATTCACTTACAAAAAAAAAGATATTTTTGTTTATTAATGAGGTGTAGAGAGAGAGTTCTTCCGTCCTCTAGTTTGCTCCCCAAATGGCTGCAACAGCGAGGTTGGACTGAGCCAGGCCAATGCCAAGAGTTCCTTCTGTGTCTCCCACATGGGCAGCAGGGGCTCAGGCACATACTTAAACTATCTTCTGCTGCTTTCCCAGGCACATTGGTAGGGAACTGCAGCAGCTGGAACATGAACTGGCACCTGTAGAGAATGCCAGTGTCGTAGGCAGTGGCTTAATGTGCTATAGCACAGGGCTGGCCCCTGCACTGGCGGTTTTCTTTCAGCCCTGTCCCATGTGTCTCTCTCTGCCTGACTTGCTCCCTGTCTCCTTACCTGCACTGCCAAATGATTCTCTGAATCTTCTTCACTTGTTGCTTTGTTTGGGTCATTCAGCCTGTCATGATTGGGCTCCTCTCCTCTACTGTGACCGTTCTCACTGAGGCCACCAGGAATCTCAGCATGGCCACATGCAGGGGTCAATTCTTGGTCTTTAGCTGACTTGACCTGCCACTGGCACCGGATCCTGAGGGCTTCTGTCTTGCCTGAACTCCCTCCTCCCCAGGTTTGCAGGATACTACCTGTGCCTGTGGCAGCCCTGAACTTGAGCATGTTCCTCTTGGCGCTGTGATGGGGGTGGGCTCCTCCCTCCACCCGCTGTCTAGCTGTTGGTTTGTCTCTGTTTGCTTGCTAGCTCTGTGACCTCAGATTAGCCATCTGGATTCTGTTTGCCTGGCTTTCTTCATAAGTGCACTAGAGATGGTTGTTGTCCTGTCTGTTCCAATTAGAGGAGCAATTGCATGTAAAATGATGAGCGGAGCACCTGGCACTAAGTCAGCTCTCAGGAGGTGCGAGTTACTGTTATTGTCATCACTTGCTGTGCTGTAAATTTCTGTTGACTTTTGTCCCTCTTCTCCACGTCCCTGTGCTCAAAGGCCTGAGTTTCTGACTCCTCAACCATTGAGGCTGATGGATGTCCCACAGATATTTCAAATTCACTAAGCCAGAACTGAACTTGACACTTTCCCCTCAACCCGTGTTACTGCCTGTGTTCCTAGCCTTCGCTTATTCCGTGTCCCTTCCGCTGGGTACCATACCAGGAACCTAGAGGTGGCCCTGAATGCCTTCCTTGCCTCACACATTCAGCCCCAAACGCCTGGCTTGATTTTCCTCTATATCCCTCCTCCCTCCATACCTCTTCAGCTCTCGTGTAGCCGGGCCTGGGAAAGGCGTGTTCAAAGTGAGCACATCAAAGGACCGAGGCCATGGCCTGCTGATTCCTCGATTGTCTCTGCGTTTGCCATCAGTGTCTCTTCTATGCAGCCAGAATGATCTTTCAAAAAAGATAGGTCTCACCTTCTGCTTAAAATCCTTCAATAGCACCTCATTATTAATAGTGAAGATTCCCAAAGTCTGTTCAGTGGCGTGCCAACAGTCAGGCATGGGGGGTGCCCTATTAGCTAGAAAAAGTACCTTTTTTAAAAAAAAAAAGAATTTATTTTTATTTGAAAACAGATTTACACAGAGAAAGAGGGACAGAGAAAGAGAACTTGCATCCTCAGCTAAGCCAGTATGAAGCCAGGAACAACTTCTGGGTCTTCCATGTGGGTGAGAGGCCCAAGGACTTAGGCTATCCTCTGCTGCTTTCCCAGGTACAAAAGCAGAGAGCTGGATGATAAGTGGAGCAACCAGGATGTGAATCAGCACCCATATGGGATGCCAGCATTACAGCCTAAGGATTAACCTGTTGAACTACTGTGCCAACCCTAAAAAATTTGTAGATTCACAGCATACAACTGCACGTTTGCACAGTGCACGTATAAAGGCCTCAGGAAGCCTTATGTTGAAGAATCCAGCTTAAAGCAGCCTTTCCCAGACCTCTTTAACCCAGTGGACTTTTTTATTGCAAAACTCTTGATTTACCCAGACTAGTGAGATATGCTTGGAAAACCCTGACCTATAGAATAAAGTCCAAGTCTTACTCTGTGCTGTTCTAAGCAGTGCCTTAAAATCTACAGCTATACAAAGATAAGTACAGCTACCATGCTTGTGCCCTCCACTGAAAATGATTATCAGGAATATTTTCTCATCTTTGCTTCATCTTCTATTTTTTGTTAGTAAGGGGTAAGGGAAAGAAAGCCTTTTAAATTCATAAAATATATAGTCTTCAACCCTGGGGCAAACCTAGTCCCCTGCAGACTAAGACCAGATGTAGTACTGTCTAGCTTTTAATATATTTTGTGCAGTTTCTTCCAACGTCTTCACAAAGTTTGTGGAAAATGTGTAATTAAAAAGTTACGCGTGGATTTCAAAATCTTGTTGACACCTGGAGCTAGTGTTGTAATGCAGCACGTTAAACTCTTCCTGTAGTGCCAGTATGCGAGGGGGTTCCCAACTGTCTACTTCCAATCCAGCTCCTTGTTAATGTGCTGGGAAAGTAACCAAAGAAGGGCCCAAGCCCTTGGGAGACCCAGATGGGGGTCTATGTCTCCTGGCTTTAGCATGGTCTAGCTCAGGCCATTCCAGCCATCTGGAAAGTGAATAAACAGGCAGGAGATTCCGCCCCTCCCCTGGCTTTCAGCTCTGTGTTTCAAATAAATAAATAAGTCTTTAATTTGAATTTTCCATGAACTTGGCAGCACCCTTGTACTGCCATAATGGTGCTGAACCCCCTTGCATCCATCCATTGGTATGACTTGCAGGTGGAACGAGCACCTGACATCCTGTAAGGTCCTGACAGATTACAGCCCAGAGTTGCCCTCTGCTCCATGTGCTGCTCTGCCCAGCCAGGTGTGAGCGTGCCCCTGCTCTTCCCCCACCCTCAGCCTTTCTAAGAAGTGCAGTTATGTTCGTGACTTCGTTGGCTTCTTGAGTGAACAGTGAAGCCTTACTGGAGCGGTGACTGGCTTTGACCAGGTTAGCAGGCAGGCGGCCTGTCTTTCAAGTGTGTTGGTTGTTGGAGTTCCTTTGCTGTGAACTCCCCTTGCCCATCTCTCCTCTCAGCATCTTTGCCTTTTTCCCTTACAAAGCAGCAGTTTTTGTTTTTGTTTTAAGATTTGTTTATTTTTATTGGAAAGGCAGATCTATAGAGAGGAGGAGAGACAGAAAGGAAGATCTTCCGTCCGATGGTTCACTCCCCCAAATGACCACAATGGCCAGTGCTGTGCCGATCCGAAGCCAGGAGACAGAAGCTCCTCCGGGTCTCCCACGTGGGTGCAGGATCCAACGTTCTGGGCTGTCCTTGACTGTTTTCCCAGGCCACAAGCAGGGAGCTGGAAGGGAAGTGGGGTTGTCAGGATTAGAACTGCGCCAATATGGGATCCTGGCACATTCAAGGTGAGGTCTTTAACCACTAGGCCACCGCGCTGGGCCTGGCAGTTAGTTTTGAAAACGATGTTATTACAGTGTTGTTCTTTGGTTTGCGGACCTCTTCTCCCTTTATGTATCTGTCCTAACTTGGGGGTCTCTTGACAGTTTTTGTTCTCATGTGGGTGCGAGAGTATATGGCTTTGCTAATGTCTCTCATGCAGCTCCTGGCAGGACCTCCACTCTTCCTCTCCTTTTCCCATAGCTCCATGTGTCCTACCAGAAGTACTTTAAGCTGGAGCCCCTCCGGGCCTACCACCGGGTCCTCAGCCTGGAGGAATTCATGGAGAAGCTGGCGCCCACCCACTGGCCCCCAGAGAGACGGGTGGCGTACTGCTTTGAGGTGGCAGCCCAGCGAAGCCCAGATAAGAAGACGTGCCCCATGAAGGTGGGTGCTGTGGGACTGGGCGTCCATTCTGTTGTGGACCCCCAAGACCACGTGATAGTAGTATGCAAGGGGGCCATCAGAGGACTTTGGGCAGAAAGACGAAAAGAGCAGTTCCTTTCAGGCCTGTCCTTTTGGGCTGCCTGGGATTCTCTGGACCTTTCTTTCTACCTGCAGACAAGAGACACCGGTTCCTGGCATGTGTGGCTCATGAAGCTTCCTATGGGCTGGCTGTGACAGCACGTTGTGAACTGCAAATGTATGGCAGTACTCACAGCTGGTGTGTAGCACTTACTGTAGGGTGCCTACAGACTAAGACCAGCGTGCATGTTAATGTTAGCTAACTTAATCCTCGAACTGTCCCATGAGGAAAGTACTGATGGTGTCGTCCTTCTGTGGAGCAGACTCTGAGGGTAGCACAGGGAAGCTCATTGTTTTCCCAAGGCCACACAGCAGACAAGCAGTGGAGCTAAGATTCAACCCTACCCGCTTAACTGAAATGTTTCTCAGTGGGTAGATGAGGTGCTGTTTGATATCTGTCTATCTATATAAAGATATATATATTCTTTCTATGTAAATATACGTGAAAATATGTAGAATTGGTTGTCATTTGTTTCAGCTTTTGCTTCAGTTGTATTTTATTCATAGAAATGTGTAAAATTCTGGCACTTGGGAGCATAAGGCAGTCCTCACTGAGTCTGCGGGGAGTGACTCCGCGAGCTGTGACGTTACAGGATAGGAGGCCTGGCTTCCTGCCCATTGCAGGCCTCCCTTGCTGAATGCCCTGAGTAAGCTGAGCCTCAGCTTTCACATTGAAAATGAGGGCATTGAAGGAGCTGCAGTGCCATGAGCTAAACTCAGAGGCCGCTCCTCCGTGCGCAGGTGCTGCAGGGTCCCTGGAGGCTGGTGAGGAGCAGAGGCACCGCTGCTGCTGCTGCTGCTGCTACTACTGCGTGCCTCGGGCCAGAATGGAAGCCCAGACACTGTCTGCCCGGCCACAACTTCTCCTGTGAGGGTGTTTGCCCAGGGTCAGAAGCCTCTGCTCCTGTTCTCCTGCCCCATCCTGCCCCTCCCCAATGCCCTGGCCCTCTCTCCACCCCAGTAAGCTTTCTACCACTTTTTCTGCAGGAAGGAAACCCCTTTGGCCCGTTCTGGGATCAGTTTCATGTGAGTTTCAATAAGTCGGAGCTCTTTGCAGGCCTTTCCTTCAGCGCCTCCTACAAAGAACAGTGGATGCAGAGGTACTTGGAGGGGGTGGCGTGGGGCTCCCGTGGGTCAGTCCGTTCCTGGCCCTCTCCCCAACTACTCCACCCTGATGTATGAGACCAAAGGTCTAGGCACTGTGTCTGTTGAACTTAGGCTCCTGTGTGATCCGTTCCCCCTCTCAGCGCCTGACACGGTGGGACATTGACCTGCCACGAGATTGAGCAAGAGTTTATCGGCTGATAAGAGAAGTTATAAAAAGAACATTGCGCTGTCACATGAATCTCGCTGTCCTCCTCCAGGCGTGAGAATCTTTGCTGGCTCCCTCCCTCTTCACAGGGGGAAGATGGAAGCAACTTCTAGGGAACAACTTGAGGCACAGACTGAAAGATGATGTCATCCTGATAATTACTGGCTGGGCCTTATTAATTACACTCTAGGAGGCCCTATTAAAAAAATATGGGTTAGCAGGTCACAGGTCCAGGCTGTGAAATATTTATAGCGCTTCTGTCATGTGTGTGAGATATACGCAGGGGCCGAAGGTGGCGCACAGACGTGAGGAAGCCCCGGTCTTCAGGGAGCTGCATTCTTCTTGGGATGGTGCTCACCAACATCACACTTGGGCTTGCTGCTAGGGCCTGTCTTTGGAAGAGTGTAGGCTTGGAAATCAGGCTGGGGCAAGGGGGCAGGAGGAGCCTAAATTAACTTGTGCACGGTCACACGCTCCTAGCCCATAGCAGGCCTAGACAGATGGAGGCAGCGAATCAAGCACCAAAGGAAGGGGACCCTGAGGCCTGACCTCGCCCTGCCTTTCCCTGCAGGCTTGGGGAGTCACCCCAGCTCTCTCTGGCCTGTCTTTCAGTGGTTTCATGGAAAGTGTGGTCACGGGATCTGCCTCTCAGCCCACGAAGTGCGTGGCGGCCAGGCACAGGAGCCGTCACTGTGTTGTTGTTACTCACACACTTTATTTAAGCCTTTGAGAAATTTCATCAGGTGGGTGTCCTTACCAGTTTCCATTTTTACAAGTAAGAGACTGAGCTGAGGGAAGCGTAGGAACTTGCCTGAGGCCACCGCGTGGTTGTGAGCCACTAGGATCCCTATGAAGATCTCCAATTAAAAAAAAAAGCTCTTCAATAAATAACAAGAGCTGAGATGTGCCAGACGCATCTGAGCCTTTACAAGTGTTGACTCATTGGATTCCTCCACGAGTCTGAGAGACACCTGATGTCATCTGTGCTTTACACTGGAAGACGGGAAGACGTTCTCGGGGAGGGAGTAAAATCGCTCGTCCGGCAAATGGAAGCTAGAACCAGCACAGTTTGTCTTTGAATGCAGGAAGTTTGACTTGGAAGGTCTTTCACATTTTGCTTGAAAAGCTGAGACAAAATTGCTTCTGCTCATTCACTCCCCAGATGCCAACCACAGCTGGGGCTGACAGTGGCAGGAGCTTGGAGCTCAATCCGGGTCTCTGGTGTGGATGGCAGGAACCCAAGGACTTGAGTCCTCACCTGCTCCCTTGCAGGGGGTGCTTCAGCAGGAATCCGGACTCAGAAGTGGAGCTGAAACTTCATCCAAGCCCTTTGGTCTACGATGTGGGGATCCTTGGAGTTCTCTCATCCACTGCACTGAATGTTCACCCCCAGAACACCTGTTTTGTTTTGTTTTAGATTTATTTTATTTATTTAAAAGAGTGACAGAGAAAGAGACAGAGGGAAAGAGATCTGTCCATGAGTTCACTTCCAGAATGGCTCCAATGGCTGGGTCTGAGCCAAGCCAAACGCAGGAGCTGGGAACTCCATCTGGGTTGCTGATGTGGGTGGCAGGGACCCAAGCACTTGGGCCATCCTCCCATGGTTTCCCAGGTGCACGAACAGGGATTTAGATCAGAGGGACTCCATCCAGCACACTGAGAAGGGAAGGAGGTATCATGAGGAGGCAGCAGCTTAATGTGCCATATATGCTACAACACTGGCCTCTCTGGCCAAAGCACCTATCCTTAATCACTATGGATTAATTGGCTAGACCCTTCACCCACTGCCCGTGCTTCCTGAGTCTTGTCTGTAGTGCTAGTTTCAGAACCGCTGAACACACGAAATCAGAACAGAGTTTTATCTCCCTTCTGCTGATCCCAGAGGGGATAGTCCCAGGTGATTGCGTGCTTTTCCTTCTTCACCTGGAGATGACCTGGACCCGTTGCTGGAAGGCAGACCTGGCCTCCAAGAGTGGAGTTTGATCCCTACTGACTATGTGTCAGGAGGAAAAAAAAAAAAAAAGCAAACCACCAACTCCAAGAGCAGATGGCAAAACACCAGACAAGTGTGCAGTCCTGGTTGAAAAGGGAAGGGACCAGCTGCATGGACATCACGGAGGCATTTGTTCATCTCCCTGCAGTCTTTTTTTTTTTTTCATTTAGTTCTAAGAATTGGGGTGTGTGTGTGTGTGTGTGCGCGCGCGTGTGTATGTGGGGGCACTTCTGGAAGTTAGATTTCTGGGAAACCAAGCAGTAGGTAAGATGTGGTCCTAGGAGACAGTTTGAGGAATTAGAACCCTAAGGCAAGAGCCAGTACAATACATCAATTGGCTAATACTCCATCCACAAGTGCTGGCTGCTCCACTTCCCATTCAGTTCCCTGCTGGTGGCCTGGGAAAGCAGTAGAGGATGACCCAGTCTTGGGACCCTGCAACTGTAAGGAAGACCCGAAGAAGTTCCTGGCTCCTGGTTTCAGATCAGTTCAGCTCTGGCCATTGTGGCAGGGAGTGAGCCAGCGGATGGAAGATCTTTCTGTCTCAACCCTGTAACTCTGCCTTTTCAATAAAAGTAAATAACTCTTTTAAAAAGAAAAGGAGAAAAAAAAAGGAGGGCCTGGCATGGTAGCCTGGTGGCTAAAGTCTTTGCCTTACATACCTGGGACGCTGGTTTGTATCCCAGCTGCTCTACTTCCCATCCAGCTCCCTGCTTGTGGCCTGGGAAAGCAGTCGAGGATGGCCCAAAGCTTTGGGACCCTGCACCCACATGGGAGACCTGGAAGAGCACCTGGTTCCCAGTTTTGGATTGGCCATTGCGGTCACTTGGGGAGTGAATTACCAGATGGAAGATCTTTCTGTCTCTCCTCCTCTCTGTATATCTATCTGTGCCAGGCCCAGGCTTCCACTTTGACACTGGCATTCCCATATTGGAGTGACAGTTCCACTCCTGGCTACTCCTGTTCAATCCAGCTTTTTGCTAATGCATCTGTATTAAATGATAGTCCACGTGCTTGGGTTGCTGCACATTCCGTGTGGGACACCCAGTTGGGGTTCCGTGCTCCTGACTTTGCCCTGGCCCAACCCTGGTTATTGTGGCCATCCGGGGAGTGAACCACTGGGCAAAATTACCTTCTCATTTGTCTTTTTTAGGGAAACTTCTTTTTATTGGTGAAAATACACAGGAAATCACTGAAATCTATTGCAAATCTCTCTCTCCATTCCCCCCCCCCCCTTCTTTCTGTGCTTCTTTTCAAATAACATACTTAAATTTTTTTCCCTGAGTTTCAAGCACTGAGCTACATGCTGGGAATACAGGCAGGATAAGGTACATAGGCCACTGTCTGATGAACCTACATTCTAATGGGGCCTTCAGTGCACCAACTTGTACACAGGACAGTTCCAGAATAACTAAACAGTTAATGTGTGGCAGGGTTGACGCTGGAGGATGGAAAGGAGCCATTCATGCCAAGAGCCGAAGTGGAGGTAGCATGTAGGAGGGGTGACAGGAGCCAGCTTGGCATGGCCAAGGAACCGAAAGGCCGGTGTTGCTGGTGTGGAGAAAGGAGGACAGCTGTGGGATGTTCCTGTCATTTGGGGTTGCCTAGGCAACCTCTGAAATGTTGTAGCATGCCAACAGTGTGTTACTGTTTCTCATGGGTTTTGGACTTGACTGTACCTAGCTTGACAGCTCTTTTAGAATCTCTTGCTTTTTTTTTTTTAATTAATAGAACCCCAAAGAGTAGAAATTAAAATTTAGGATGACTGCATTGTTCTGTAGACTGCATAGCCTATAGAATACTCCTCATGGGTTTGGAGAGGCATTTGTGTTTTTTTATTTTGTTTTTTGTTTATTTGTTTTTTTACAACAAGGTAAATTAAGTGTACTCACAATCCTACACTGTAGAAACACTGCTATGAGTAGGGACAGACCTTTGGAACACAAGTGAGGGGGCCACCTGAGATGCCCCGGATCCTATGTCTGGGCTCACCTCCCGGTTCCACTCTGAGTTCCAACTTCCTGCCAAACACACCTTGGAAAACAGCAGGTCTTTGAATCCCTTCTACCTAAGTGGCAGATTTGGTGCCTAGCTTTGGCCTGACTCTGCCCTAGCTGTTGCCAGCATTTGGGAAGTGAACCAGTAGCTAGGAAATTTCAGTCACTGTGTATGTGTGTGTGTGACTTACGAGTAGTATAGTAGCATAGTATTTCTTTTTGTGTCTGGCTTATTTCATGAGGCACAATATGTTCAAAGTTCATTGATGCAGTAGCATTTATCAAAATTCCAAGGCTGACTAGTAGTCTGTAGGTACCGTATTTTGTTTACCAATTCATCTGCTGACTGGTTATTAGTCGACCGAACAGGTCTTGCTTCATTGTCACGTGACTGCAGCGAGTTGTCATGCAGGTTTTACGTCAGCTGAAGGCTCCCCGGTGCTGCATATCCAGTAAGGTCCCCTTCATGGCAGGCGGGTGATGCTGGCAGTCATCTTGGAATTTGACTGGAGCCATCAGCAAGCCTGGGTCCATGCACGTGACCTCTGCACATGGCTTGCAGCCTGGAATTATAGTAAACATCCTGTCCCGTAATTCCTGGGCCCCAAAGTCAGCACACGTTGACTCTGGTAGCTGCTCCTGGGAGGGGACATGGAGCGCCCCTCAAAGCAGAGGATACCATGTGTGGCTGGGCATACAGAAGGAAAGCCATGAAACATGGATGGGGCCAGGCTATGCATGGCTTAGGAGACCCTGGTGAGGCAGTGTGATTAGCTTGTGAATAACTGGTAGGGACAAGCAAGAAGGTGCATGTTGTACCTCCATGATTGTGGACACCTGCTGTGCTAGTTTGTCCTGGGGGCCAAGACAGGGGAGGGGTGTGGGGGGTCAGTGATGAAGCTCTCCCTACACTCCCTGTGAGGCTGGTTAGGCAGCTGCCCCTCTTCAAGCCTCAGCTCTCTGTAAAATGCAAGGGATGAACAAGATGGGTGTTTCTACACTGTCCTCAGAGCCCCAAGCCGTAAATGTTGCAGGGGTCACAGAGAGGGGCCAACCTGGAGGATTCAGTTCTTCATCCCCACCACCTTCAACCTCATGTGTATTAGGATTCAGAATTAAGTTAGAAGAGGTCCTCAAATAATCATAGATAAATTCTCTTCAAATAATAGTAGATGAGCAAGCTGGAAGGGCCAAGGCTGGTGCATCAGTTCAAGTCCCTGATGCTCCGCTTCCGGTCCAGCTCCCTGCTGATGTGCCTGGGAAAGTAGCAGATGGTGACCCCATACTGGGCCCCCACACCCACATGGAATACATGCACAGAGTTCTGGGCTCCTGGCTTCAGTCAGACCCAGCCCAGGCGTGGTGGACATTGGGGGAATGAACCAGCAGGTGGAAGGGCTCTGTCTTTATGTCTCTCTTTTCCTTGTTACTCTGCCTTTTAATTAAAAAACAAGTGCTTTATTATCCAGTCCAAATCTCAGCCATCAGGCTTTTCTATGTATCACTCAGCTGTCCTGGCACTGTCCTTCATCCTCAGGCACTTCATGGACCACACTGTCTGATGCCTTCATGTCCTGGGCAACTAGCTGGGATATGAACTGCTGCCCATATGGGATCCCAGTAGATGCAAGGCAAGGACTTTAGCCAGTAGGCTATAGCACCAGGCCCACATACCTTTTTAAGAAGCCTACCTTTATACCATTTTAACCCTTCTGTTTATATCTGAGACATGAGCATATCTGGCTGCAGAAGTCCTGTAAAATGTCTTTAACTGGGGTTTCTGTATATCCAGATGAAGACAATTACAGAAGGAGATAAGAGATGTGTGTTCCCTGGCCGAGTGATTTCTGAACATTCCTCCAGTGGTGCTCACTGAGTCTGTGAGCGCCCTGGCAGAGCTTCCATTCTGAGGATGCTGAGCACACACTTACCTGCACAAGCAGGTGCTATGTCAGCAGCAGCACTGAAACTGGACTGAGACCTGAGGGCTGAGAGAGGGCCGGCCGTACAGAGCTGGAGGGAAAGGTCGTCTTTCAACAGCAGGAACAAGGCCCTGCCTTGTGTGTGTGCCTGGATCCTGTGCGCACAGCGTGGGGTTCTGTGTCCAGTCCCACACAATTGGGTGCTGTGCACAGAGAAACCTTTGTTGCAGAGTCTCAGCAGTGTGGAGGACAAGTGGCAAAGAACCAGGGATTCAGCAGGCCTGACCTGGCCGAAGTTGAATGGTTGAGGGACAAACTCCTGCCAGCCAAAGTCCCTCTCCTGCCATTCTTTTTTTTTTTTCTAAAGATTTATTTATTTTTATTAGAAAGTCAGATATACAGAGAGGAGGAGAGACAGAAAGAAAGATCTTCCATCCACTGATTCACTCCCCAAGTGGCCGCAGCGTCCGGAGCTGAGCCAGTCTGAAGCCAGGAGCCTCTTCCGGGTCTCCCATGCAGGTGCAGAGTCCCAAGGCTTTGGGCCTTCCTCGACTGCTTTCCCAGGCCACAAGCAGAGAGCTGGAAGGGAAACGGGGCTGCCAGGATTAGAATTAGCACTCATATGGGATCCCTTAGTGTTCAAGGTGAGGACTTTAGCCACTAGGCCACTGTGCCATGCCCCCTCTCCCTGCCATTCTTTCCTGGCAACATTTCCTGCCTCCTTAGGAGCAAATGGTTACATCAGCCTCAGCCTCTTGCAGCTTTTTAGATCAGAACTGATGGACCATCGAGACAGTTATGTATTGGTCCAGATGTGGGAAGAAGGGACAGATCTTCCAAATCTGGATTTCTTTCAGGAGGTCAAGGGAGGCACAGATCCAGATTCCATGTTGACATAAAGACACTTCCCACTGGGAAGCGGGGACAGCCTCCCCTTCCTGTCACAGCCCCTGGAGACAAAGCTGAACAGATTCAGCTGAGGGCCTGGTCCAGGGCACGTGCTCTTCCTCTCACTTCTGCTGTCATCATCTGGTCTTTCTGGTCAGGTCCCCAAATCCAGTCCTTTCCATTCCTTCATTTTAAAACTAATCTCTTGTGTCTACTGTGCGTCAGGGCCTGTGCCTGGAGCTGGCTACCAGAGAAATAGCCCACAGATTCCATTTTGGAGGTGCTTAGTAAGAGGTGGGAGTGACCTGCAGTAGAGTCATAGTGCAGTGTGCCTGCCTTCAGATCCCAGCACCACCACTTTCGCACTGTGTGGCCTTGTGCCATGTGCCTCTTGTTCCCCTCTGTGCACCATTTCCTCACAGAAAGGATGAGACTAGCCACAACACTGAGCTCACGGGAGTCCCATGGCAGTGGAACGAGTTAGAATAAATCAGGCAATGGGAGTGTTACCTGGCGCATTATAAGGCTTATTGAACAATTTGCACACCTGTCTGTGTAACAGATTTGGAGACTAGCAAGTTGAGTGTCACAGAGCCAGCCCTAGGGGAACACTTGCTTCTGGCTTCCTTGGCTCTGACCTCGGACCGCTGTGGGTGGGAGTCTTGGTGAGCAGGCTGCAGTGGTCCCCAGCCCTTCCCAGTGGACAGTGACCTGAGCAGGGATGACAGTTGTTGAGCATGTCAGTGTGCAAAGGGGGACAAAGGAGGTTTGGGAGAGGAAGCCCTCCCCCAAGAAGCTGGGCTGGGGAGTGGCTTGGAAGGAACATGTTTGCTGAGTGAGAGGTTCGGGTTGGGTGTCAGATATCTCAAGTGGCTTGCCCATTGTAGCACAGTTGTGTGCATGGAAGATGTGAAGTGCTCTCCGTCCAGTAGGATGGGAACAGGTAGATAAATTGCACTTTTTTCCATACAAAATGGAAAATATTAAGAGAAATTAATGTGACCCCGTGACCTACACAGCTGTGGTGGTCAAATCTCTGATCCATGAAGTTGAATTAAATTATATGCAAGATGACAAGTAATGGTGAGAATGCTGGCCAGAGTTTCCCCAGAGCCTTCTACATGCCACGCACTGCTTTAAATGCTTTGCTGGTGTTAATCCATTGAATCTTCTCATCAGCCCTATAAATAGACAGGTAATTGGCTGATGATGCTAATCATTTAACTCTATCAAGTCATTGTGTTGTCTACTTGGCATACAACTCTGAAAAGGAAAAAAAACCCTGCCTTCAAAGTAGGGCTTGTTATCAGCTCAGTGATATCACAGATGTGAAAACAGAAGTCAAGTTATCTATGCATATAAAGCAAGTGTAAGTGTAAGAACACTTTAGAGGGCAGGAGAAGGAACTGTCCTTCAAGTGTGTATTTTTGTTGTTTTTGTTTTTGTTTTAAATCAAACAATGGGCCTGGTGGCATGGCCTAGGGGCTAAAGTCCTCCCCTTGAACACACCGGGATCCCATATGGGCGCCAGTTCTAATCCCAGCTGCTCCACTTCCCATCCAGCTCCCTGCTTGTGGCCTGGGAAAACAGTAGAGGATGGCCCAAAGCCTTGGGACCCTGCACCCATGTTGGGATACCTGGAAGAAGTTCCTGGCTCCTGGCTTCAGATCGCCATAGCACCAGCTGTTGTGCTCACTTGGAGAGTGAATCATCAGACAGAAGATCTTCCTCTCTGTGGATTTGCTGCTTTTCCCTTGTGGTTTAAAATATTTCTTTTTTTTTTTTTCTAAAGATTTATTTATTTTTATTGCAAAGTCAGATATACAGATATACAGATATACAGATATACAGAGGAGGAGAGACAAAGAGGAAGATCTTCTGTTCGATGATTCATTCCCCAAGTAACCACAACGGCCGGTGCTGTGCTGATCCGAAGCCAGGAGCCA
The DNA here is from genome assembly GCF_017591425.1 of Ochotona curzoniae. Lineage (NCBI taxonomy): Eukaryota > Metazoa > Chordata > Mammalia > Lagomorpha > Ochotonidae > Ochotona > Ochotona curzoniae. Next base: position 15,638,180 of record NW_024465894.1, on the reverse strand, counting down.
GGAAGTTCCTCCACGGGGGTGCAGAGTCCCAAGGCTCTGGGCTGTCCTCAACTGCTTTACCAGGCCACAAACAGGGAGCTGGACGGGAAGTGGAGCTGCCGGGATTGGAACTGGCGCCCATATGGGATCCCGGCACATTCAAGACAAGGACTTTAGCTGCTAGGCCATGCCGCTGGGCCCTAAAATGTTTCATAATTGTTACTTGAAGGTTTTATTGAGGTATTTGGATATCTGCTTGCAGTTCTAAGAAATAATTCCCAGAGTTTCTAGTTACCTTTCACCCAATTTCCTGTCAATGGGAACATTTCATAAAATTGCAGTGCAGTATCAAGACCAGGATATGGACATTGATACAATGTGCCCGTCTGACTCTGATTTCCTGTTTTACTTGTACTCTGTGCCTGTCTGTGTTGGGGTACAATGTGTCACCCCCACCCCCACCCCGCCCAGCCCACACACATGCATGGCCACACCTACCCACCTCTCTCCTCTCCCCTGCACTCCTGTGAGCCTCCTTGCAGTTCCTGGGGCACACTACACCTGTCCCCCCTCACACCCTGGACCCCTACTAGTCCTTCTGTCACACCTGCAAACAGCTGCTCACCCCATCCCCCACAGGAGTCAGATCTCAGCAAAAAACGCTCCTGCTTTGGCAGGGGCTTCTCTGATCACTCAGAAAGCTGTGCCGGCTCATGCCCTGAAGTTACTCCTTGGGACATCACTGCCTTATGGTTTTCTCTCTTTTAAATTAATTTAATTGGAAAAGCAGATTTATAGAGAGAAGGACAGAGAGAAGGATGTTCTATCTGCCGGTTCACTCCCCAAGTGGCTGCAACGGCCAGAGCTGAGCCAATCCGAAGCCAGGAGATCACGTGGTCTCACACATGGGTGCAGGGTCCCAATGCCTTGAACCATCCTTTATTGCTTTCCCAGGCCACAAGCAGGGAACTAGAAGGGATGCGGATCAGCCAGGATACGAACTAGTGCCTATATGGGGTCCCAGCACATGCAAGGCGAGGACTTTAGCCACTAGGCTACCACATCCAGCCCTGTTGCACCTTTTTCTCGTGGGGGCAACTCGGGTTGTTTCCAGTTGCAGGCCACTCTGAGCACGGCTGCTGTGAATATTCTTGTCCCAGTCTGTGTGCGGATGGGTTTCCTTCTTTCTGGCCTGGATGCCCAGAGTCCTGTGCTGAGTCACATGGCTGCAACATGTCTGCTTTTTCACGAAGCTGCCTGCCAGGCTGTTTTCCAGGGTGCCCGGACCTGAATCCTGCATGGAAGAAGAGGAGTTTGGCTAACAGGGTCAGATATTCAGGACATAGGGAAGAAGTATGCAGACAGCTGCAGTTGAAATTCACAGGACTTAGTCAATTCAAAGGACAGCAAGAAGTTTCTCAGCTCTGGGGTGGAGTATGGGTTGAGCTGAAGAGGCAACGTGGCTTTGCTGTGCAGGCAGGCAGTAGACACGCATCTGCTGAGTTCTTCGCGGTGCATGCCAAGCTCTGCTCCAGGCTCGGTGGAGGCCTGAGCCCAGCAGAGGAGACAAATGTGACATGATCAGCCGGTGCCCAGTGTGTGAAGGAGAAGGCAGAGTCTGCAGACAGGAAATAGTAGCAGGGCAGGGCTCGTACCTGTCTCGTTATTCCCCAGGACCTGGCATAGAGAAGGCCATCCATGAATGTTGAGGAGTGATCTAATCCAGTGTACACAGTCCCTTTGAGCGGGAGCCAGCCATTGCCTTTGTAAGCAGCTGCATGTCCCAGGCCCGCCGTGTGGGTAAAAGGGCAAAGGCTTGGCCCAGACGCCCCACCCTGGGGTGAATTACTGCACCATGGATTGGAAACCAACAGACTGGAATGCTCTACTGTAAATTTTTAATTGTTAAACAAGCAGAGAGGGCTGTAAATGCCGTGTGGCAGGACAGGGTTGCATATTGTGTCTGTTGCCGCCACCCATGGTTTCTTATCAGCCCGTTGGGATTTCACAACCTCTCGTGCTTCTTGCATGTTCCTGGGGCCCTCCACAGGGTCTCTGGGACGTGGTGCAATGCCATCCTTTATCCTATGGCATTGGCAGCCAGGCTGTCTGCCTGCTGTGTCTGACTTGCCCCCATTCCCTTCTCGTGCCTAGATTTTCCCCGGAGGAACATCCAGTGCTCGCTCTGCCGGGAGCCCCAGCCCAGTTCCCCGTCCTGGAGGAGCACCGGCCTCTCCAGCGGTACATGGTGTGGTCTGACGAGATGGTGAGGACCGGGGAGGTTCACATCCGCACGCACCTCATCCGGCCGTACGTGGGCATCCATCTGCGCATCGGCTCTGACTGGGTAACTGCCCTCTTCTCTCACTGGCACGCTTGCACTGTCCCTGAGCAGAGCCCACGCCTAGAAGGGTTGTCCTCAAGTGCCAGCTAAGGCCACAGAATCTCACTTGGCCAACAACGTAAGGTTGTGTCCCCGTAACTCTACACACTCTACAGTGTGGAGCTCTACAGTGCTTGCAGATTTATTTATTTTTATTGCAAAGTCAGATAGAGGAGGACAGACAGAGGAAGATCTTCCATCTGATAATTCACTCTTCAAGTGGCCACAATGGCTGGAGCTGCGCAAGTCTGAAGTTAGGAGCCAGAAAGTTCCTCCAGGTCTCCCATGCGAGTGCAGGGTCCCAAGGCTTTGAGCTGTCCTTGACTGCTTTCCCAGGCCACAAGCAGGGAGCTAGATGGGAAGCAGGGCTGCCAGGTTAGTACCAGTGCCTATATGGGATCCTGGTGCATTCAAGGTGAAGACTTTAACCATTAGGCTATCACGCTGGGCTCCCCAACTCTCATTTTAACAGCTACCTTGTTTTCCCTATTTTTTTTTTCACAATGCAAAGACACACAGAGAAACAGGCAAAGAACTCCTGTCTGCTGGGCCACTCCCTTCATATGCACAATAGCCAAGGCTATTTTCCTACACGTAAAAACAGCAGTTCCAAAGGAGATACATAGATATTTTGGAAATGCTCTTTGTTGAAAACTTGAAAAATGCTGAAACATACAGACATTAGATTAAAATCTCATTTAGCCTGTGGACAAGGGAATCTCACATTTACTCAGGAGCTTCCACCCGCGTCCTCCTGCACAGAGGAAAGGAGCTAGAATGTTTTGAGTGGTTGAAGTCAGGCATTCAAAGAATACATAATGCCCTCTTTACTTTCCTAGAACATAAAAAGATAAAAGTGCTATAATAAAGCTAGCATAAATAGAACTACTACCAAACTCAGGGCAAGTTCACGCAGAAAATTATAACCTGGTCCAATTATGAACATAGCTGCAAAAATCCGAGGTAAAATATTATCAAGCACAGTGTAATAATACAGTCAGAAACACAGCACAGACAAGTCAAATCCATCCCAGAAATGTGATAAAATTCATTCAATTAACACTGAAAGAATGTAAAAAAAAAAAAAAGCATGGGATCATCTCAGTAGGGGATTAGAAAACATTTGATAAAAGTTAACACCCATTCATGATAAAAACACAGACCCAGTCAGGAATAGACTGGACCCACCTTAACTTGATAAAGGTTATCACTCTGAAACTCATAGCAAACAGTGTTCTAAGAATCAGATAAGCCTGCCTCTTATCACCAGGACTGGTCAGAATTCTGCTGGAAGTTCCAGATAATGCTGGAAGGCCAGGAAGAAAAGCTGCTGGGGGTTTTTTTGTTGTTGTTTTGTTTCTTGTTTTGTTTGGTTTGATTTGGTTTTTTTGCATAGGCAATATCCTGTCACCTAGGTACATCCAATGTTAATTGTTTTGGTACATTTCCCCGCTTCCATCAAAGCATTTCTAAAAAATATAGTTGGGCACCTGCTGCCTAAACTTTTTCTGATCACTTGCTCTTCAACTAGGGTTCCAAGGCAGCTGCTGGTCTTTAACTATTCTCCACATCTCTTGCCTGCAGAAGAATGCCTGCGCTATGCTGAAGGACGGGACAGCAGGCTCGCACTTCATGGCCTCGCCACAGTGTGTGGGCTACAGCCGCAGCACTGCAGCACCACTGACCATGACCATGTGCCTGCCCGACCTCCAGGAGATCATGCGAGCCGTTAAGCTCAGTGTGAAGGCCCTTGATGCCCAGTCCGTCTACATCGCCACGGATTCTGAAAGTTACGTTCCGGAGATCCAGCAGCTCTTCAATGGGAAGGTATGCCCTGGGGCCACCAGGGAACAGCACGGTGGAGTCGGGGAAGGCAAATGCTGGGGGCGCTCCTGATTGTGCTGCAGCCTCTTGCCTGGATGCCCAGTTCTCCAGTTCCTGCCCGCCCTTCCAGCTGCACTTCAGATGTGTCCTCCACGGAGTCATTCCAGGTTTTCCTCCACTTCAGTACCGCTCACAGCACCTCATGACTTCTGCTCTTGCACTGATTTCTTGAGTTGTGGAGGAGCAGGTCTTTATACCTTCCCAGAAGCTGTGAATCCTTGAAGGCCAGGTTCCAGGCTGTGTCCCTCAGCTTGCTCAGCATGCAGCTCAGAGCTCTGAGCCATGGAGGCTAAGAACTGCCTTGCCATCCGCGGTGTTTTGCAGTGCCTGGCACAGAGGAAACAGTGGGGTGTTTTGGAATAAGGACATAGAGTAGGCCCTGGGGAGAGAGCAGCACAGCAGAGCTGTCAGGAGCAGGGTCTCCAGGGCCAGGGCACGTTGGTTCTGCTCACTCTGCAGCCTTGCCAAGGTGACTGGCTTTTCTCTGAGTCTGCAGAATCAGATGAAATGGTACTTACTCACAGGAAGATTGTGAAGCCTGTGTGTTGAGATGTTACAGCAGTTCCCTCTCCAGAATAAGTGCTCAGTCAAGCTAGCTGTCAGTAGAAATAGGTAGTTGACACACAAAGGGAAGGATCATTTGTGCTTAGTAAATGCTTAAGGGAAGGGGATTGTTAGATTCGCCGCTGGCCAAAATGTTAGATTCGCTGACCACCAGGGAAAGAATAACTCAGCCAAATATATGAAAAGAATTTAGATGGCCTTTATTTCAGGGAACCATGGTCACGGGCTTCCCTTCCCCGTGCAGCAGGAAGACACGTGTGAAGGAGTGGACTGCAGAGGAAGAAGAGCGCAGAAGAGACAGGGAAGGGGCCTTTTCAAGCTCTCCTTGACATGGAAGCCAAAACGGGTCGCCTCGGCCCTTATTGGTCGGGGGACATGGGTCTGTGCCCCTCATTGGTGCAATGGTGGTCTCACCGCCTGAGGGGCGCACCAGAATTCTGCCATCCATTCTGGGTTTGGTTGGAGGCAAATTCTATCCTTTACGGTTGTAGCCTTCAGGAATTATAGGTTTTCAATACATAAAACATGAGCAGAATGTGCTTGGTAAGGAGCTGCAGGATCCGCGAGACTAGGCAGTAATGATGAGTACGGTGAGTGAAGTCATCAACGGTGTGCAGCAAAACTCTGCTGAATGAATGAAAGCGGGAAGTGCTGTGCAGTCCTGAAGAGGCAGCCGTTGGAGGCACCCCTGACTTGTGTTGAGTGGCTCCCCTTCTCCCTGTACCCCAGACAGAAATGGAAGCTTCTACTGAGACGGAAAGTGCCGAGTTGCTTAGAAAATCAGAACTGGGGAACCTCAGGGTCCTGCACTTTATAGCCAAGGAAATCAGAATGACAAGCAGGGAGAGAATTTACTCAAGAGGTTCCAGAGCTAATTATAGTGGGCATGACACAGAACTCATAAGTTTCAGGGCCAAGGTGGGATTCTTGGGGGGATTTTGGCCATGATTAACTGGTACTACTTCTTTGCTGCAATCCACATAGCAAAGTGATGGGTTTGTGATGTCAGAAATCTCTGTGGAACAGCAAAGCGCCTTCAGTCCCATCTCTGCCCCTCACCTCCCAGCCCCACCCCCTGCTATACTAAGTTGAAGCATTTGGAGAGTCCCAGGGAGTTTTTTTGTTTTTTTTGTTTTTTTGTTTTTTTGAGTTTTTACAGCAGTTATTTTTGCAACACCCTGAACTTCTTGCCATTTTCAATTTCCTGTTCCTATGCCCATCTTTTTTTTTTTTAATTTCTAATTTTTAAAAAATATTTACATAGTTGAGAGGGATGCGTTCCCATGTGGGCCTCTGATTAGGGTGAGAGGCCCTAGTATGGAAGAGGTGGGTGGGACATGTTTAATTTTTTTTTTCTCCTGTGTCTGCAGAGGAGGAGGAAGAGAGGGTTGTTCCTTGCTGTCAACTACATCAGCACCCAGGGATGGGAGACAGTCATTTTATGACACCTGAGGGATGTCGATGTGGGGAAGGGCATTCTTAGTTTGTTACTTGAGTGGTTTTGATAGTTCTCAGAAATTGTTGATTTTGTTGCTCCAGGGTTGAGAAGATCATCCCAAGGTCTATATTGGTTTACAAAATCTATCTTAGTACATCCTCAGACCCACAAGCAGGCTTTGTATCCTTTGGCAAGGCAGTCAGTGTCTGCTGCTAGTCTATGTGTCCCCCCACATGCATCTGACCATGCTGTCCACTACACAGGTATCAGCAGCCAATCAGCCCAGTCCCAGTACATGCATTTCAATGTCAGGTCACACATCCTGTGATTTTTTGGGATGGCTGGGTCTGAGTCCAGCAGTCTATTTGGGGAGTCCCCCCCAACTATCCTTGTTTAGGATGACCTCAGACTTGACTCTTATGTGCACTAGCCAGTGCAGGGTCAGATTTAGTCTGTCACCTGCACCAGCCTATGTGTATACCAGTGGATGCAGCTGCCTGGTCAGTTCTGTTACAGCCTCATATCTCACATGAATCTATGGGTGCTGCTGCACAGCCCAGCTAGCCCTCCACGGCCAGGTTGGGACAACCCCAATAACTCCTGACCAGGCCTGTGTCCTTTTTTTATTTCTTTTTTTTTTTGCATGTGCCAATCTCTGCTGATGCCTAGCCCAGCCCATCCCATATCCCATCTTGTTCTCGTGCACACCATGGGTGCTGCACCTTAGCTTAGCCTAACCTGTCCCTATCCCCAGCCTTTACATATGCTGACAGATGCTGCCACCTTATCCAGCCTGACCCACCCCCAGTTCCAGTTCTCAGGCTCACCAGTGGAAGCAGCGGCCCAGCAGGGGAGCCCTGGAGGTTCCCCTACTAGGCCCACTCCCAGCCCTGGGTCTTGTGTATGCCAGCAGGTGCTTCAATCCAGTCTGAGATGTCCTGTCCCAGCCTCGGCATTCAGCAGAAGATGGCTACAGCCTGGCTTAAGCTAGCCCACCCGCAGTCCAACTCTGGCCAGCAGGTGTAGTTAGCCCAGCCTGGCTCCACTCCCAGTCCCACCCTTCATGTGAACTAGCAGGTGTTGTGATCCACCCATCCTGGTTCTCATTCATGCCAGTGTGTGCTGTGGACTGACCCTGCACAGCCTGGTCTGGCCTGCTCCCAGCTCCAGCTCTTGTGCTTACCAGTGGGGTCTTTGACCTAGCATGGATGTTCCCCAAGTTCCCTTACCAAACCCATTCCCAGCCCCAGATCTTGCAGGTGCTGCTGCCCAGACTGACATGGCTGGTTCCCAGTCCTGGCACTCATCAGTGGGTATTGTGGTCTAGCCTAACTGGTCCACACCCATTCCACCTTACCAATCAATGGGTGCTGCAGCTGAGCCCAGCCTGACTTACTTCCAGACCTGGCTCTTATGTGGCCCATTGGGTGCCTGGCATGTCCCACACTCATTCTGGCTCTTGCGAGAACCAGTGGGTGCTAGAGCCTAGTCCAGTCTGGCCTGTCCCCAAACCCAACCCAACATATATGCCATTGAGTATTTCAGCCTTGCCCAGCCTGGTCCATCTACAGTCCCAGCTCTTATACCCACCTGTGGGAGCTGCAGCCCAGCACAGAAGTCCTGAGTTCCCATACCAGGCCCATTCCCAGCCCTGGGTCTTACACATGCTGGCAGTTGCTTCAACGCAGCCTGGAATGATCTGTCTGCATTTTCAGCTTGTGCTGGTGGGAGTTACAACCTAGCCCAGCTCAGCATGGCCCACACTTTGTCCTAGCTCTTGTGGGTGCTAGCAGGTACTGTGGCCTGGACTTGCCCACTCAGATCCAGTCTACACACATGCTGACGAGTGCTACAGTCTGGCCTGGTCTGGCCTGCCCCTGCTCCCAGAGGGAGCTGGGGCCTGGCAGGGGTGTTTCCCAAGTTGCCCTATCAGGTCTCTTCTGAGCCCTGGATCCCATGTGTGGCAATGGGGACAGCAGCCCTGCTTGGCGTGTTCTATCCTCAGTCCCAGCCTTTGCATATGCCAGCAGGTGTCTCAGCCTGACCTCCTCCCAGCTCTAGCTGTCAGGTGGGTTCCTGTTATGTGAGTTCTGTAGTCCAGCTGGCTTAGTCACCACCCACTGCTCTCCATGTAGACCAGCAGGTGCTGCGGTCCCATGAGGCAAGCCCAAAAGTTCCTTACAGAATCTGCCCCCAAATCCAGTTTTCTCACATTCGGATAGGTGCTGTGCCCCAGTTTGATGTGAACCCGCTCCCTGCTCTGACACTCCTGGGCAGGTACTGCAGCCCAGCCCAGACAGGCATGCCGCCTAGCCCCAGCTTTTGCACATACCAGTGGGTGGCAGGAAGTGCTGTTTAGCTCAGCCCAGGTCTTCATTGTGGGCAGGTGCCTTGGCCTGACCCAGAAATGCCCTCCAGCTTTTCCCCTCTAAATCATTCCATTTTAGCTCCCTTGCCTGCTTCCAAATACAGTAACCTAGTCTGTGGGAGACCCCCGAGTCATTCCTCCCCTGCCAAACGTGCCCTCAGTCGTTCCCACTCCGGTAGGTCCCCAGACCTCTTTCCCTAGGCAATCTGTAGTGGGACAAAAGTTGTATGCCCCAGCCTGGCATTCCTAGCCTTCCCTACATATCTTAAAAAAATAATAATAATAAAAACGAAAAAAAGGAAAAGATAAACAGCGAAAGCAACTATGCTGGCATACTGGTATAGTTAACACAAATTTGGCATTAACCAGGCCCAAAATGCCCACCATCTACTGGCTGTTTTTCTCCCAGCAGTGTAACACTTACCTAGGTACAAGACAACCTAGGCATTTGCCTTCAGCTGGGGACCTGTGCCCTTCCTATATACCCCTCCCCCTCCACAGCCCCCTTCTCCATGGTCCCACCCTTCCTGTTGAACTGAGCCTTGATCTTCTGTTAAGCCAGGCCAGTGCTGTCAGGGGTGTTCGTAAACAGGACATGACCTCTCCCTCCAGGGCTCTCCAGCCAAGACCCAGGAAGAGATGGTGACCATGCAGAGAACTGTGCCATGCTCAGAAGTGGGGCAGTGGCTAGCAGGTTCCCTCCCTTCATTGGACTGCCAATCAGATTTACTGAGACAGCCTTTGTGCTGGACCTGGTCAGCCTGGGAGAGCAGACAGCCACATCTCTGCTCCCAGTCAGGTACATGAGATAGTGTTAACCAAAGAATCACAAGGTGCTCCAAGTAGAGCCATAGGTTCAGTGAGAGCATAGAGCGAAAGACTCCACCCTGACCAAGGGGGCCAGGGAGAGCTTTCCCTCGGGAGCTGATATGTGAGGAATAAGTAAGTTAACCAGGTTGAGAGAAGTGGACCCACATGGACCAAAAGGTACAAAGAAGGAAGAGGAAAGAACGTGGGTGGGGTGGAGGCGGGTAGGGGCTAGAGCCCAAGGACTGCTAGGTGAAGTCAGAGACCACCTGGGCACAGCCTTGTGGAGTGTGTTCCTGATTTGTTGTCTCTCTGCAGGGTGGGGGAGGTCACATTCAAGAATGTTCAGCTTGAGGGAGCTTGGAAGGACAGGGCTTGGAAGTGTCTTAGAAGGTTCTGTGTGGCTTCGTGGTGAGCAGAGCAGGGGAGCTTTGATGGGATCATGAGGAGGCTGTTGTAGTTGACCAAGCAAGAGAAAGGTTCACTTTGGGGGAACAGATTGAACCAAACACTGGGCTTGGCATTGCAGACTGGATGAGTGAGGTAGTTTGGTCCGATCGCAGTTCTGTGGTTGGGAAGCTCATCAGACTTGGACTGCAGGGTTTGAGCTGAGCCTGCAGAACCCTTTCAGGGTGCTGATGGATGAAGAAAAGGCACTACAGCCAGAGGGAGCCATGCAAGGGCTAGCAGGGTGCTCAGAACTGGGGCTGGAGGCAGGAAGAGGAGGTGGGCTGGGCACCTGTGCCCACCACATCAGCCTCTCCACTCCTCCTCCGGTGTCCATAACCTCGGCTCAAGGGGCGAAGATCAACAATGTGGCTGCTGCTGGCCTTGACAGGGCCGCCTGCTTGGCCCACAGCCAGCCTTGCTGATAAGCTCTGCCCTTCCTCCTGCAGGTGAAGGTAGTGAGCCTGAAACCCGAGGTGGCCCAGGTTGACCTGTACATACTGGGGCAAGCCGACCACTTCATCGGCAACTGTGTTTCCTCCTTCACCGCCTTTGTGAAGCGAGAACGGGACCTCCAGGGGAAGCCATCGTCTTTCTTCGGCATGGACAACCCCCCCCAGCTGCGGGATGAATTCTGATCCTGGGCAAAGCATGTGTGCAGGTTGAGTTGGTGTCTCCCTGGCCAGGCCTGGCAGCCAGGGGTACTCCCAGAGCACAAGCCTCCCCTCTGGCATGCCCGAGATGGAGGAAGGAACACGTCCTGTCTCCCAGGCTGCTGGGAGCCAGCATATCTCCCCTCCTGCCCTTCCTGCTGTTTCTCCAGACATTCTTCACGTCTGCAAAGCAGCCCAGCCTCTCGGTTGGCCATGCTCTGAGCAGCCTGCAAGACCGAACTCTTTGGAGATGTGTGTGTGTGCGTGTGTACATATATACATAGAAAGATTTTTATAGTTTTGATACAAGGCCATGAATATGCTGGAACTCTCCCTCTTTGTGAAGAATCAGCAGAATCCATTCATTTTAGTACCAAAAGTGACCTTAACTGAATGTGGAGGAAGAAGCCACTTTTCCCAGGTGGCCCTCCCACTGACCTGCAGCGCCTGGCCAGGGCAATGGTTGTCACTTGCTTCCCCAGGCTGTGTCTCAGCCCTGCTGGCCCCACATCTTGGTGCAACACAGTGCTCTGAGAGTGGCCAAATGGTGCCCACATGGCACATTCCCCATGGGGAACACATGCCAGGAAGCCAGAACCTCAGGGTCCTGGGATGACCGCCACACACCTGGCAATGCCAAGGTCTCTGAATATATCACTGGGGGCTAGGGTTTCCTGGGCTGGCAGGGGCCGTGGGTGGTAGAATACTGCCTCTTGAGTTGATATCTGTAGCATGTTCCCCTCCCAGACCCCACCCTGCAGCTGGAACCCTCAGACCAAATTATCATGAGGGAGTATGTGCTAGGCTTCTGACCACATACAAGATGCTCCAGCTCCAGGAACCATCGGAGTTGTCGTTTAGAAGCAGCTTTTGCCCCTTCCCATGTCAGCTCAGCCAACACTGTGAGATGTTAGGTATATTCCATATCGTATGTTTGTCTCTGTGAGCTGGGCCCAGACCTGTGTACAAAGCCTTCTCCCGATTACCTTGGGGAGGAAGTGCTTTCTTTGTCTGAGATGAACTGGGTCGGAGGTCAGAGGCTGCAGGATGTCAGGTTCTTCACCCAAGTTGGCATTTGCTGCTTGGAGCTGCTGCCCAAGAAAGAGATACTTGCAGAAAGGGCTCTTTCGCTTACCCTCCTGAGGCAGCGGGAATGTGTGGCAATCCTGGCTGGACCTTGAGATGCTGGTTGATCAACCCGGACTTGCTCTTTTTTTTTAAAAGATTTATTTTATTTTTGTTGGAAAGGCGGATATACGGAGAGGAGAGAGAGAGGAAGATCTTCCTTCCAATGATTCACTCCCCAGGCGGCCGCAATGGCTGGAGCTGAGCCAATCCGAAGCCAGGAGCCTCTTCCAGGTGTCCTGCCACCACGCCGGGTCCAACCCAGACTTGCTCTTAAGCCCTTGCCCAACGAGGGGGCTGCACACAGTGGGACCTAGGCGCTCCCTGCCTGCCTCAGGTGCCTGAGAGAATGTGGCCCTCTGGCTGTTGTAGTTTCTGCCTTCATTGGCGATTCACAGCCTCACCAAGTCTGTGCTTTAGACTCGGGCTCCATTGGGCCATCTGAAGCCATGTGGATCAGCTGCTCCCTAATTCTACCTTGGGCTCAGAGAGGAAGGGCATCCGAGCCCCCTTCAGATTCAGTTCTCTCTTGTGGGCAGGCATGACACCCCTTGACCGTGGTTTCCCTTCTAACTGACAGCTGTTGAAAGGCTCAAATCAGTTAAAGTGTGAGTGTGTGTGTATGTGTGCATTATAAACTTGAACGAGACAAAGGCCCATGTGTGGGCTGCTGATAATCTGACTGCCTCCTGTTGTACACCTGTTCTCTGCCAGGCTCTGAGTTTGCAGAGTGATTCGTGGGCATTCTGTTGTCCTCGTGAAGTAGGAACTGCTGTAGATGCTGCTGTTTCTGCACAAGGGAAAAAAATGTAAATGTTCAGAGGATGCTTGTAACTTTTCCCCAAGGCCACCCAGCTGGTGACCTTAACCTTGAACCAGGATCTGACCTCCCAGAGTCAGCCCCCTTGGCTCCCTCTGGGTCAGAGAACGTGGCGTGGAGGGATGGAGGTCTCAGACAGAAGAGCCACCCACCCCCAACCCCCAGCTCAGCGTCCACCAAGGCACGTGCTCTGAGCCTGTGGCTGCCAGGCTTCTGGAGGGGTAGGTCACTCAGGAAATGGGAAACCCATCTTGGAAGCTCTCAGGCCTTCAGGTAGTCACGTAGTTCAACATTCTCTAGGATAACAGGCATTTATCAGGGTCCTGCTGTGTAGCAGGCCCTTCACTAGGTAGGAGGGATGCATCCGAGAATCAGAGAATGGGAAACATAATAAGCCAGTGTGCCCTGGGAGGAGTCAAGGGAGAAATTCTAGGAAGGAGTGAGCAGCCTGATGGGTGGGGGAGAGTGCCATTTCAGATAAGCGACTATTAGGGAGGGAGGAGTCAGATGGCTGGAGGCAGCGCCTCCCCACAGAGAATACAGCCTCAGTGCCCTAAAAACAGCGGGGAGGTGAGCAAAGGGAGGCATGGGAAATGGCTGATCAAGTCCAAGTGCCAAGTGCGCAGGGCCTCAGCCACCTGGAGAGTCAGTGAGTGACGATTTGGATTCCTACAAGAAGGCTCAGAAAGCTGCCCACTTAGAAGGACCCCTCTGGATGGCCCCTGGCAGGGTCAGAGCAGAGGCCTGGAGGGGCTGTCTCATGAGTGCGGTGAGAGGGCCCAACCTTCCAGCACTCCCCAACCCTCCAGTTTACAACTAGTCCTCCTCCCAATAAGCAAGGGCTGTTTGCTGGAACTCAGTAGGAGAGGGACAGATCCTGAATGTGTAAAATCATTTTCACATTTCAGGCTCTGTTAAAGATACCAATTTTTACATAGTCTTAATCATGCAGTATATATATATATAAAATTCAGTGTCCTGGCTTTTTTATGTGCGGGTATATCATGTTTTCCCTCTTGGTACAAGCCTGAATAAATGCTTTTAATTACATAAAATTCCACTGAGAGTATTATTTTATCATTTTCCTATTAAGAGATTTTAAAATGTTCCCCATTTTTCACTGTTGATATCAGAAAAATGATTTTGTTAAGGTTTTTAATCTTAAACTGTCCATTAAGATAAATTCCCAGAAGCGTACTTACTAGGTCAAATACTCAACATTTTATTATGGAAAAATTCAAATATGCATTAAAATTGTGAGTAATAAAATGAACTCACAGTTTCAACAACTATCAACCTTTTACCAGTCTCCTTTTATTTGCTCTCCCACCCTAAGGTCTGTTTGCCAGAGTTTTAAAAATAATCCACACCAACAGGATTTGCTGACGTAGTGGGTAGGGGCTGGGAGGGGAGAGAAGTTTGAGGAAGCTGGGAGTTGTCCCTTGCTTGCAGAGTGACATCAACTTAGGGCAGACCACTCAGCTGCCTGCATTTCACTTCTACATCTCAGGACCCTAAAGCTGACCCCTCATTTCCCCACACATCACAAATGCTAATGGAAAGGGAGACAGCTGGTTCTTCCAGGAGCTGGTTGATGCAGCAGAGCCCCAGGAACCACCCAAATCCTGGGGAGCCACTGTCTCCTGGGAAGGGCCCTGGAATCTGCATTTTCACAAGCACCTCTGAGTGAGTTTTGGTGATTGTGATGGTGGTCCTTGGCCTCTGGCCAGCAGCAACATCACCTAGGGGGGAGTGGGGAGAGGAGACACTTGTTAGAAGTGCCTACTCCCAGGCCTGGGCCCAGACTTGCTGTGCCCCAGGAGCAGCCTATAGGAGAGGAAGGCTACTGGAGGAAGAAGAGACCAGCTGGCTTTCCACTGTGGGTGCGCTTGAGAGGAACTCGGGGAATAATGATAGCAGCAACAGCATTAGCGGTTTGCCTTCTCCAGCCTGCAAACGCCCTCCTCCTCCTGGCTCTCTTCTCTCCTCAGTGGAATTGACAGAAAAGACTTGTACCCTGAAGGCAAATCCTGGGCTCTGGATTATATTGTCAGAATTCATTCAAATTCTTGCTTGAAACCTGGTTGTTTTTCAGGACTTGGGGCCTTCCCCTTGAAATAACACTATTGAAGGCTAAGCAGGTTTGATCTGTTTTCACATCTAGTTCTTTATTGATCATCGGCTCTAGAGGAAGCCAAGCAGAACCAGGTAAACAGGGAGAAGGGAAGGAACAAAAGACATCTCCCAGAATCCTCCTCTGCAGGCTGCACCGCTTCCCCCAACTCTCTGAAAATCTGCTTCTCGAAAATGACTGCCACCACATTGAGCCCTGTGACCCACATGCGTCACAGACCAGGAGACACTGGGCCCTAGCCAGTTCTTTCTCAACCTGGCTAACAATGCCAAAAAGAACATCTCCGTTTGGGGCCCACTGCTATCCCCGACTTGCTAATCACCTGCCCTAGTTGTGGGGGAGGGACTCAGGCAGTCATATAACCTTTAGCCTTCTGGAATTCAGTGGGGGAAGTTTTCATGAATAGGTGAAGGGATGTATTTTTCATTTGATAGACGTGGTTTAAAGTTTCCTTTTAGGAAATTCGGGTTTAAAAAGTGAGTTGGCTCAGGGAACCATGTTTAGTGAGTGACATCACATGAATTATAAAGAGGAAGTGTGGGAAACTTAACACTGAATCTTCTCATACCCTCAGGCACACAAAGGGCCACGGGACAGAAGACTCAGGTACCCTGGTGACCTGGAGAAACCACCTTTGGTCCTACTGTCATCTTCCCGCAGCTGAGAACGGACTCCTCAATCCTTCAGGATCTTACTCCGTGACGTGTATTCCTTCTCTAAATTCCACAACACGTTGGAATTATACTGCTAACTAACCCCGACCGCTGAGCAGGTGTTCTGAGCACGTTATGCAGCTAACCCGTCTGTAACAACCCTGAAGTCTTTTTTCCTTATCTCCTTTTTGAATAGGATAACTGAAACACCATGTCATGACACAGCTAGCCCAAGGCCACACGTCCTGTGAGTGGCAGAGCTGGATTGACCTGGAAGCCTGGGACTAGCATCCCTGCGCTTGGTGCTTGGCAGCATCTCCTGCCACCTGCCAGAGGATGTCCTGTGCTTGCCTGTCTCCCGCGCTAGAACAAAGGTTGCCCTCCAGGAGCAGGGACTGTGAGGCATCTTCCGTTACCTGCACCCAACTCTGCTTGGTTTCTGAAAGTGGTAAGAGCTGAACTCACTCATGGGTGTGACATCAACAGCTAACCCTGGGGAAGAAAGTGGAATACCAAGAGAGGGATCGCAAATGCCAGGGTGCTAAGGGCCGAGCTGTGTGGACAACTGGCCATGCCGGGTATGGATCCAGCGAAGCACAGGTCAAGAACGGGCAGTGTACATGAAGAGCATGTGAAGAACCTAGAAGGCCAGACTGAGGCTGGACTGACACCTTGGGGAGCCAGGGGAGGCTTTTCAGCTCTGAGCGTTTGATCACGTCTCCATCAAGCTTTGTCTCTGGATCAGGGACAAGAAACTGGGCAAATTCAGCAGCAACAGCTTTCCGGTGCCCAGGGTGGGGGTCCCCTGGTGACACCCGAAGACAGTGCTGAAAGACAGGACTCTGGTGGGGTGACTATTTCACACATTTTGTTGAAAACTTCGTGCACATAATAAATTTCAAAGAGTACAAATGTTAAGTGAAAAGGATTTGCCCCTGCCAACGCAGACCTCTCTGAAGAGGTCACCACTGCCAGAGGTTCCTTTTTATTTTAAAATTTATTTTTGGGGGGCCCAGTGCCGTGGCCTAGTGGCTAAAGTTCTTACCTTGAACACTCTGGGATCCCGTATGGATGCTGATTCTAATCCTGGCAGCTCCACTTCCCATCCAGCTCCCTGCGTGTGGCCTGGGAAAGCAGTTGAGGATGGCCCAAAGCCTTGGAACTTTGAACCCACACAGGAGACCTGGAGGAAGTTCCTGGCTCATGGCTTCAGATTGGCACAGCTCCAGCCCTTGAGGCTGCTTGGAGAGTGAATTGTCAGACAGAAGATTTTCCTCTCTGTCTCTCCTCTTCTCTGTATATCTGATTTTCCAATGAAAGTAAAAATAAATCTTTAAAAAAATTTTTTTTTGAGAGGGGGTAACAGAGTAACTCAGAAAGAAAGACCTTCCATCTCATGGTCGGTTCTCTCCGCATCTGATGGCTGTAGTGGCCCAGCTGGGCAAGGCAGAAGCCAGGAGCCAACAGCTTCATCTGGATCTCCCATGTGAGTGCAAGGGTCTAAGCTCTTGGGTCATTAAGTGCTGCTTTCCCAGACACATTAGTAAGGAAGTGGATCAGAAATGAGGATGGCCAAAAATTGATCCTGCACTCAGGTAAGCATCACGAACAGTGGCTTAACCCACTGTGCCACAACACAAGCCCCTGCTAACACTTTTTAGGCCTTCAGGAAATGTTTCATGTCATGTCTGAGCATATACCCTGTATACCATGGCACTTCAGAAAGTTGGGGTGGAAAATGAAATTAGAAAAATTTAAAGGTGGGCATTTGGTGTCGGGGTTATGTCACCACTTGGAATGCTCACACCCCATGCCAGAGTTCCTTACTTCAAGTCCTGACTGTACTTTTTAAGATTTATTCTTATTGGACAGATTTACAGAGTGAAGGAGAGACAGAAAGATCTTCCATCTGCTGGTTCACTCCCTAAGTAGCCACAATGGCCAGAATTGAGCTGATCCAAAGCCAGGAGCCAAGAGCCTCCTCCAGGTTTCCCATGTGGATGAAGAATCCCAAGGCCTTGGGCTGTCCTCAGGATAAGCAAGGAGCCATATGGGAAGTAGGGCTGCCAGGACACGAACTGGTGCCCATATAGGATTCCGGCGCCTGTAACGTAAAGACTTAAGCCACTGGGCTATTGCACTAGGCCCATTCCATGAACTTTCTTTTTTTTTTTTTTAAGATTTATTTATTTTTAATTACAAAGTCAGATATACAGAGAGGAGGAGAGATAGACAGGAAGATCTTCCATCTGTTAATTCACCCCCCAAACGACCACAACAGCCAGTGCTGCGCCGATCCAAAGCCAGGAACCAGGAACTTCTTCTGGGTCTCCCACGCAGGTGCAAGGTCCCAAAGCTTTGGGCCATCCTCTTCTGCTTTCCCAGGCCACAAGCAGGGAGCTGGATGGGAAGCGGAGCTGCCAGAGTTAGAACTGGTGCCCATATGGGATTCTGGTGCGTTCAAGGTAAGGACTTTAGCCGCTAGACCACGCTGCTGGGCCCCCATTCCATGAACTTTCTAAAGAACCCTTTGTATATTCTTTTATTGCTGTTGTTTAGACACAGAGCTTGCTATCTGGCTCTTGTTTCTTCAGAAAAGAATATCTTTCTGTGGATACTTTAAATTCTTTTTGTTTGCCACATACTATTCAGTGTTGAATGGCTTACAATAACTTTGCCTTATTGTGAGACACATAGGACCCCAAAAGCTCTGTTTCCAGGTGTGAATCTGGAGTCAGAGGGTGTGTGCACCTGTGATCTTGATGGTCATAGTGCCCTCCAAAGAACCTGTGCCATGCCCTCCAGCCAGCAGTGTGCCCATCTTCCACCCTGGATGTTATCTTTCCCATGACCTAGGGAGAAGGGGCCTGGCTTGGGTCTGATTTGGTTTTGCAATATGTCCTGCTAAGGTGAGATTTGTACACTGCCTGGGTTGCTGGGGTTCACATCCCAGCTCACCCATGGAAGCGTGACTCACTGAAGTCAGGGGCCTGTGTGGGGTCGGATTTTGCATCTCTTAAAATGCGGACTAATGCCTTCAGTTGACTCTCCTCTTTCTGTAAAGCCCGCTCCAGAAGTGTTAAGACATGACACATCCTCTTTCTACCCTGTGCACTGAGCCCATACAGGACGCGCAGCATTCTGCTTCACCCGGCTGTTGTGAGGCTGGGAAGAGCTGGCATTATCCGAGCGGCTGGTCTTTCATGGATGCTCGGTCAGCACTGTGTGCTACTGTTCAGCAGAGTCATAGAGGCTCTCTGATGATGAGGTTCTTTGAGTTGGCATCAATAATTGGCACAGGGCTGCCAGAGAGAGCACATAATGCATCAGAATGCTTTGCAGGGCTTAGGAGGGCATCAGCTGGAGCCACGGGCAGGATTAGGGTGTGCGACTTAAGCTTCTCTGGGGTTCTGACGGTGCTGCTAGCCACTGCCTGATACTCTTGTAAGCGCTCTTGATCCCATTCCGTGGCTTTCCCACACTGTGTTTACTCAAGAGTGTGCTCTCCCAGCTGTTGCCAGCTCACAAGCAGAAGGCCTGAGCACCAGCCCTGTGTGGGAAGGCATGGGGTACAACCTCTAAGGAGCAGGCTGCAGCGGAGCAAGGAATGCAGGGGGCTGAGCACCCGGGCTGCTGCTGTTGTGGAGAAAAAGCAGAGAGAGGCTGAGAGCTGCCTCTGCACCACGTATGCCCTGGCCCTCGCAGAACACTTGCCTGCTCTTCAAGTATAAGATGGAGACGTCAGATTGCATATCCCTTTGGGAATGGCACTAGGCTAGGGGTGCAAGGCCTAATGTAAATATCAATGCAGTATGTAATTGTTCTCTGAAAAATGGAAATGGATATTATTCCTCTGAGCCATTGTGAGTTAATTCTCTCTTTGCTGGGAGATGTGTTCTGGGGACGGGGGTGGGGAGAAGCAGGTTAGAAAAACAAGCAACAGTGCGGTGGTGTACAGGCTAATCTTCCACCTGCAGCACCAGCATCCCCTATGGGCACCGGTTCATGCCCTGGCTTCTCCATTTCCCTTCCAGGTCCCTGCCTGTGGCCTGGGAAAGCAGAAGAGGATGGTCCAGCTCCTTGGGCCTCTGTACTCTGCATGGGAGATCCAGAACAGGTTCCTGACTCCTGGCTTTGGATTGGTTCTAGTCATTTGGAGAGTGAATGGAAGATCTCTCCTTCTCTGTGACTCTACCTTACAAATAACAATAAATAAATCTGGGACCACTACGGTGGCTCTACAAGCTAATTCTCCATCTGCAAGCCCCAGCATCCACAGTTCACTCCACAGCGGAGCTGCCAGGATTAGAACCGGCATTCATATGGGATCCTGGCACATTCAAGGCAAGGACTTTAGCTGCTAGGTCACTGTGCCGGGCCCCCATTCCCTGTGGTGCAGCATGTTAAATCCCTACCTGTCACATTGGCATTCCATATCAGAAGGCTAGTTGGAGTTCTGGCCGCTCTATTTCTGATCCAGGTCCCTGCTACTGTTCCTGGGAGAAAAGCAGAAAATGGCCCAAGTGTTTGAGCCTGCCACCTGTTTGGAAGATCCAGAGGGAGTTCCAGGCTCCTGGCTTTGCCCTGGCCCAACCCTGGCTCAACCCTGGCTGTCGTGGTCAATTGGGAAGTGAATCAGTAGATAGAAGAGCTCTCTCTCTTTCCTTCTCTCTGTCTCTCTTTCCTCTACTTTTCATATAAATGAGATTCAACTAACCGTATATGGAGGTGTTTGCAGGGCAGGTTAGATAGAGCCTTCAGGATAGAGAGATCAGTGGGAAGGGGGTCTTGGTGGGAGGTCTGAAGAGAAGGGTGCAAGGTGGGGACAGGATGAAGGCTGGGTACTGGAGGAGAAACAGCCAGGGGGTTGATTCGGCAAGGACTAGCTTGGGGAGGGCAGTGTGGCTTTCTGATGTCTGTGGGTAGAAGACAAGGTCAGGTAGGAGTTTCCACTGGCATACCAGGAGGGAAAATCCCCACCCCCAGACCTAAGACAGGATGTGGGGTGCTCACAAGCAGCTGAGGCCTTGGCAGGAGAAGGTGGCATGGAAAGTGAAAAAGTTGGGCCCAGTGTGAGCTTGAACCCAGCACTTGGAAATGGGATGCTGATATCCCAGGCAGCGTTCTTAGCTTGTCTCACTGTTCTCTGTTGCTGGACAGCAGACGGTTCCAAATGTAGTGCTATATACCACATTCGTATTCCGCTCACGGATTCTGTGGCTCAAGAATTCCAATTGGCACAGCAAGCATCACTTCGGCTTTGCTTTGTGATACCTGAGGCCCGAGATTAGACTCTGAAATCAAACCAGGGAACCTGACCTTTCTGCTTCCCTGGAGACTTGATGACAAGAACACTGCGCTTGGCAAAGCCCTGTGCCCAGAACACCTATAGTTGGCTGCCCAGGGTGGCTTGAGCTTTTTGGCAGCGTGGAAGTCAGTGTGCTAACAGGAAGCAGCCAGGAGGAAGCTCCCAGAGGGAGAATACTCCAAGAACCAGGCAGGGCTGCGAGTCCTTTTTTAGGCCTGGCACCAGAAAGCATGTGGCATCTCTTCTTCCATATCTGCCATAAGCTAACCCTGAGTCAGGAAAGAATGACATTCCCATCCCACCCGCCATCATAGGAGGAGTGTGCAAGAATCTTCGGTCATTTAAAAAAATTGCCATAGTTTATGATGGAGTTTAGTATCTACATGAAGTAAAGGGTGGGAGGTGGCACCTTGAGGCTGCCCTCCCTGGTGCAGTGGGTCAGGGGCACCCATGCACAATCTTTGAGCTGCTACATCCCAGGCCCTTCGCCTCCCTGTCTTTTATCTCCTTCCATTCAAGCATCTCAGGGAAACTGAACTCATTCGTCAGTTGCAATTTACATTCTTTCCTCTTTCTTCTCAATACCTGGAACCAAGCCCTTTTGGTAAATATTGATGTCTAGATTTATTTGTACCCCATGCCTTGTTCCAAAAAAGCAGGATCTGAGGAAGCTTTTCAAGAAGTCATACAATATAATCATATGATTAAACATATATAAATAGGTCAAGAAACCAAGGTGATGGGAAAGGAAATGTTGAAGCAATAAGTGGAGTCAGAGGGGAAGTTAGTTATTAAAAATACATGCTGCAAAAGCTTAAGTAAATGTTTGCCCTTGCAGACCTGGAAGGAATCATGCATGTTATCTGAGCCGGTTCTCCAAGTGGCTTTTGAAATCTCTCTCTAGCAACTTTGTGTGCATGTCTCCATGGCGGGGGCTCATGCCTGTGCCCTGCGAGGCACTTCTAAAACATGGCCCTAAGGGTCAGAAACTACAACATCTTCCAGGCTGTAAAGATGAGGGAGGCAGGTTTGTGTTGGGAGAGCCTGTGTCTACATGGGCAACTAGTTTTCTGTTTTTTAAAACAGCAGGATGACCAGAACAAAAGCCACGCCTACAGAGATGCTGCCCATGGCCACTGATGTGCAGCCAAGCCCAGAGAAGACCATGGTCATGGGCTTTGAAGCTGTGCATGAGCAGCTTTGAACTTGACTTGGAAATGTGCTCAGTGGACAGTGAGTTGCAGTTTCTATTCTCTTTCTGAAAAATGGGAATGAAAATAACTCCTGGCTTGCCAACAGGTGGCTAGGTGGCAAGGAAGACATGCCCTGGAGTCCCCACGACAGTGCTTCATACACAGGAAGAGCCAAGTCAGTGCAGTGCTGTAAGCAAACAGATGGATATTTTATAAGCAAATATACAGTGCTAAATAATGGCAATAAAGAAAGAGCGGTGAGAGCCTGTCTGGGAGTGCCATCCACTGAAGCCAGCTCTGCCCAAAGTAACTTTTTTTTAAAGGTTCTTTTTTTTTTTTTTGGAAAGTCAGATTTATAAAAAGAAGGAAAGAAAGACAGAAAGATCTTCCATCTGCTGGTTCACCCCCCAAGTGGCTGCAATGGCCGGAGCTGAGCCAATCTGCAGCCAGGAGCCAGAAGTTTCTTCCACGTCTCCCATGTGGGTGCAGGGTCCCAAGCCTTTGGGCCATCCTCGACTGCTTTTCCAGTCCACAATCAGGGTGCTGGATGGGAAGCAAGGCTGCGGGGTCATGACCCAATGCTCACATGAGATCCTGATACATGCAAGGCGATGACTTTAGTTACTAGGCTACCATGCCAGGCCCCAAAGTAACTTTTTCTTTTACAGATTTATTTATTTTTATTGGAAAGGCAGATATACAGAGAGGAGAGACAGAGAGGAAGATCTTCCGTCAGATGATTCACTTCCCAAGTGACCACAACGGCTAGAGCTGAGCCACTCCGAAGCCAGGAGCTTCTTCCGGGTCTCCCACACGGGTGCAGGGTCCCAAGGCTTTGGGCTGTCCTCAGCTGCTTTCCCAGGCCACAAACAGGGAGCTGGATGGGAAGCAGGGCTAGAGGGAATAGAACCAGAGCCTATATGAGATCCTGGTCAGGTTCAAGGCGAGGACTTTAGCTTCTACGCTATTGTGCAAGGCCGCAAAGTAACTTTCTATGAGGGCAGTTATGATGCCTTCTAACATGTTGGAGGACTTTTTATAGATTTGTTTATTTATTTCCTGGAAAGGCAAAGGGACACAGAGATACCTGCAGTACCTGGGGCAAAATCAGGAACCAGGAAACCAGGATCTCTATCTGCATCTCACACATGGATGGCAAGCCCCAAGTGCCTGGGTCCTCATTGGCTGCCTCCTGGGCATATGGATGGGAAGCTGATCATAAGTGCAGAGCAGCAGGAATGCCAACCAGGTGCTAACCATGCAACCTCATGGTGCTGGGGGCAGGAATGGCTTTGACTTCAGTTCCTCTGCTCTAAGGTGTTCATTTCACAGATTTTATCTCCCATCCCACCCCCAGGGACACCGTATCCCCTGGGCAAATCCTTATAGCAAGTGGGGAAATAGGGCACGGGAAGAGGGACGAATCTACCTGAGGTCCCACAGCCAGTAAAGGCCTGAGGAGGAAGCAATCAGCAGCCAACCCCAGTCTGGCTCTTTCCAGAAAACATCAGCAATTGGAATTGGGAAGCCATTAGCTCATTCCCAGCCCTGGAAGCCTGCCCCAGGTCCCAGCGGTGCATCTGTCCAGAGCCTGGGCACTGAGCCAATGGAGAACCATCCAGCCTGCCTCAGGTGCCTGGCCTCGAGCCAGGCCTGGCAGCTCGTTGTTCCAGAGAGGAGCTCAGGCCACCACATGGCTGCATTCTCATCTCCTGTCCCCTCTGTGGTCTTCATGCCAGCCCAGCTAGCTGGCACCTGCCCCACAGGGTCTCATGTTTCTGAGAGGACTGAACTCTGAGCAGCACTTTCCTTTGAAACCTGGATTTCCTGCAAGGCACCTGGTGGCTCCCAACACAGGGAAGAGGGCAGCCCTGGTTCATGGAATACCTATGCAGTGCTGGGCGGAATCCCATCATGTATTTACCATTCTCACCACGGACCTGAGCATTGACACAACTCCATTCTACACATGAGAAAACGGAGCCCTGGAAAGGTAAAAGTGACACTGGGTCTCTCAGCTAACCAAGGAGGGGTGGAGCCAGGCAGGATTCGCACCCAGAACCAATCCGAAGCCAGGAGCACAGAGCCTCTTCTGGGTCTCCCACACGGGTGCAGAGTCCTGAGGCTCTGGGCTGTCCTCGACTGCTTTCCCAGGCCACAAGCAGGGAGCTGGATGGGAAGCAGGGCCACCGGGATTGGAACTGACACCAATATGAGATCTTGGCACTTGCTTTGGGTCCTGCTCCCGGCTTTTGATCAGATCAGAGGTTGCAAGGCAAGGACTTTAGCTGCTAGGCTATTGCACCAGGTCCCAGAACTGAGTTTTTCAGCAGTACTGACATCATTCCTTGTCCAGTGCTCAGTAGCCCTTTGTGGCAGGTGGCTGCCATAGCCGACAGTGCAGGTGTAGAACACTCTCACTGTGATGGTGGAAATGAACACGGGATGGCACCTGTCCAGACTGTCAGAGACGAAAGCAACATAGAGATTTCACTCTTCCTGGGGGAGCCAGGCCATCTGCCATAAGTGCCGGTTACACACTGCAAGTCACTTTGACTGCAAGAGGGCAGAGCAAGCCCCGACTTTCTGGGGTGGATTTTGCCTTTTTCCTGGTTTGGGTTTCATTCTGTCTTACCTCTGATTGGTGCCTTCCCATACTCCTCTGCTGCCTCCAGATGCCCAGGTATCCAGTGTTGCTTTCTGGCTTAGGGGGTTTAGGATGCCTCTGGCCACAAAAATGGGGTGTCCTTACAAGGTAGATCAGAGACACAGTGAACTTCACCCTGGCTGTCGCTGAGTGACCTGCTTGGTGCCTGCTAGCCCTTAGGTGGGCACACTGGCAGAGGATGACTGGTTGTACTGAGATATTTACCCTGCGTACTGCATGAGGAGGGAGGGTGAGGATGCTGTAGGGATAATGCCAGGCCCGCTGACAGTGCGACTGTGAGGAAAGCTTTGCCGGTCTGGCCTAATGTACATGACCTTGTGTCTTAGTGGTTTCTGATGTTTTTAGAAACTTCCTGGTGACTGTGTGAACGTCTCATTATCTTGCTAATCAGCCCTTTCCTGCTACCATTACGGTTGGGTTCTGTTGTTTATGATGCGCTGAACAATGCTGCTCACGAGAATTAGACCGACTGGCTTACTTTTTTTTTTCTTTTTTAAAGATTTATTTATTTTTTATTGTAAAGTCAGATATACAGAGAAGAGGAGACACACGAGAGGAAGATCTTCCATCTACTGGTTCACTCCCCAAGTGACCACAATGACTGAAACTGAGCTGCTCCAAAGCCGGGATCCAGGAACTTCTTCCAGGTCTCCCACACAGGTGCAGGGTCCCAAGGCTTTGGGCCGACTGCTTTCCCAGGCCACAAGCAGGGAGCTGGATGGGAAGCAGTGCCGCAGGGTAAGAACCAGCACCCATATAGGATTCCGGTGCATGAAGGTGAGGGTCTAAGCTGCTAAGCTACCATGCTGGGCCCTGACTGGGCTTCAAGGCTGGACTTTGTTGTAGGGAGGCAGGGGTGAGGGAATTGTGCTGGAATTCCCACATCCCTCTCCCCAGAGCAGGAGCCCTCACACCAGTCTCACTGCCTCCCGCTGTTAGTGAGCCACTGGCTATCAACATCCTCACTGCCTTCTCCCATTCGCCAAGCCATGTAGGTCTCCAGAACACGGAGGCTTGGAAGCCCTGCTCTGACTTCTCTAGACTTATTTCCTTCTCTGAACTTTTTTTAAGATTTATTTATTTATTTTTTTATTAGAAAAGCAGATTTACAGAGAGGAAAGACAGAAAGAAAGATCTGTTCACTCCCCAAGTAGCCATAAGGCCAGAACTGATCTGACCCAAAGCCAGGAGCCAGGAGTTCTTCCGGGTCTCTCACACAGGTGCAGGGTCCCAAGGCTTTGGGCCATCCTCAACTGGTTTCCCAGGCCACAAGCAGGGAGCTAGATGGGAAGTGGAGCAGCTGGGACATGAATTGGTACCCACCTGGAATCCCAGAGTGTACAAGGCAAGGATTTAGCCATTGAGCCAAGCACCTTTCTCTGAACTTTGGAGAATCAGAGCCCCCCATTTCCTATTTCTCTTCGCTTGGGAACAAATGCCTGACAGACCAGGTGCAGTGGGAGAGGGGACACACTCTGAAAAAGCCATGCCAACAGTGGATGTGTATCTCACTGTCCCCCACAGTCTAGGATAACCCCCCACCCCAGCTTGCAGACGGAGGGATTTCCTGGGACATGGGACCTTTGGTGATTAATCATG
Organism: Ochotona curzoniae; assembly: GCF_017591425.1. NCBI lineage: Eukaryota > Metazoa > Chordata > Mammalia > Lagomorpha > Ochotonidae > Ochotona > Ochotona curzoniae. The sequence continues at coordinate 15,612,157 of NW_024465894.1, read as the reverse complement.
GGAAATCCTGTGCAAACCAGGACAAGATGGTCACCCCTCATTACAACACTGTCATTACTAATCCCATCCATTGCCATGGCATTTCACACTTGCTAAGGACAGAATGGAGTCCAGGTCATCAAGAACAATGCCTCAGCCATGTGCCTTTCTCATATGTAAAAATGAATCTCACTTGAATTTTCATTTCCTTTAATATGAGTGGAAGCATTTTTCATGTTTGGAAGCCATATTTTCTATTCCTGGTTTTGTTTTTAAAGAGAATTCATTTTTTAAAAAGATTGATTTATTTTTATTGGAAAGGCTAATATAAAGAGAGAAGGAGATAAAGAGAGACAGAAAAAAAAAAACCCAGCAGAAAAAGTCTGCTATTTAACTCCCCAATCAGCTGCAAAGGCCGGAGTTGAGCTGATCCAAAGCCAGGAGCCAGTAGCTTCTTCTGGGTTTCCCACATGGGTACAGCGTCCAAAGGCTTTGGGCCATCTTCTGCTGCTTTCCCAGGACACAGGCAGGGAGCTGGATGGCAAGTAGAGCAGGTGGGATTAGAATCTGTGCCCATATGGGATCCTGGTGCATGCAAGGCAAGGACTGTACCTCTCGCCTACCGTGCTGGACACTATTCCTGTTTTTCTAAGTTATCCATTAATAATCTTTCATGTACTTGTGTGTTTTTTCTTAAAAATCATGAGGTAGGACCTGGTGTGATTGTCTAGTGACTATATCCTCCCCTTACATCTGCTGGAATCCTCTGTGGGTGCTGGTTCATGTCCTGGCTGCTCCATTTCCCATCCACCTCCCCAATTGTGGTCTGGAAAAGCAGCAGAGAATGGCTCAAAGCCCTGGGACCCTGCACCCATATGGGAGACCTGGAAGAAGTTCCTGGCTTTGGATTGGCTCAGCTTTGGCTGTTGCACCCATTTGGGGAGTAAACCAGTGAATGGAAGATCTTTCTCTCTGTCTTTGTTTCTCTCTGTAAATCTGACTTTCCAATAAAAATAAATAAAATCTTTAAAATAAAATCATAAGGCAGTAAACACATCCGGTTAGACACAGTGGTTTTATGACATGCATCTACTTTCGCCTTCAAACCCCACCTATCTGACAATAAGTAATAAGAACTATATAAAGTTGGGGCCAGCACTCTGGAGAAAGAGGTCATCAGCCTTTGGTGCCAGTATCCCTGTGCTGGTTCATGTTCTTGTTGCTCCACTTGCAATGCAGCTTCCGGCTGATGTGCCTGGGAAAGCTGCAGAGAATGGCCCAAGTCCTTGGAGACCTGGAAGAGGCTTCAGGTTCCTGGCTTTGGATCTGCCTAGCTCTGGCCATTGTGGCCAGTGGTGAAGTGAGCTAGTGGATGGAAGATATTTTTATCTCTCTAATTCTTCCTTTAAAGTAAATAAATCTCGAGTCTGACACAATAGCTCAACCCGCTAATCCTCAGCCTGCAACTGTCAGTATCCCATATGGGCACTGATTCATGTCCTGACTCTTCTACTTCCCATCCCAGCTCCCTGCCTGTGGCAGTCCAGGACAGCCTGAAGCCTTTGGGACCCTGCACTTGTGTGGAAGACCTACAAGAAGCTCCAGGCTCCTGGCTTTGGATCAGTTCAGCTCCAGTCATTGTGGTCACTTGGGGAGAGAACCAGTGCATAGAGAATTGTTCTGTCCATTTCTCCTTTTCTCTGTAAATCTGTATTTTCAATAAAAATAAAAATCCATTTTAAAGTAAGATAAATAAATCTTGGCAAAAGTTGGCATTAGTTTTCTTCAATCTGGATATTGGAAATAAGTAGTGTTACACTTTGGAAATTCCGAGATTTTAGCTCTGATTTCTATACCCTGCTGAACTATTAACTGGGTCTGAGAACAATTTCCGACACATTTAGACATGTAAGGACCACTGTGTTTGCATCTGTGCACTTTCTTTCCAGGAACCCACTGAGAGACGTGCTGCACAATGATCAGCAAATCAACACACAGTCCGTAAGGCAGAGATCCAAGTACCAGGGCCGCCATCTGCTGCCCTTCCTGGGATCTGAAATGAAACAGGCAGGACTTGAACCAGGACCCCTACGGGATGCCGGCACTGCAGGTGGCAGCTTAGTTCACAGCATCAGTGTCTGGTTGTAGTTATTAAAAGGTAAATATTATGTATTGAATACACCATTTTGAATGGCGGTGGGTAGAGAGGGGGACTCAGATTAAAACTCAGATTGGCGTGCCTTAGCAAGGGCCTCTCCATCCCAGTGCACAGCCCAGAACCCTTGACTTGCTAGCCCTGCTTGGTTGCTCCAGCTTCTTCGCCCACTGCCTTTTCCTTAGAGGTATATTCTTGGTCCAGGTCCTTCTCTGGACACTGCCAGATCACCTCCTGGGGCCCGCGAGTCCTTAGAAGTGGCACAAGTGGATGGCAGGATTTTACCGGCCAGGTCTGAGCAGGATACACACATGATGTCCTCGTCCAGACCTGGATCCGAGCGTTGGGGAAGGCTAGAGTTACTCCAACTCAAGGAGCAAGAAGTCTCCTGGAGTGAGGAGCCAGGTCGGTCACCCCCAGGTGAGGTGGGAAGAGCATCTCCTGCTTTCATTCATTTCAGGATCAGCACAGGCTCATTGGGCCCTAGGGTGGCCCAGGCTTGGCTCATGCAGAGACCCAGTTTTGTTTGCTGCTTGGGGAGCAGCAGGTGTAGGTTCCCATGGAGGAGGCGTGGCCATGGCTGGAATGGAGTTTTGATTATTTTCGATTTGATCTTAGGAACAGCGAGACTCCTTGAATCGGTGTTAAACAGGGACTAACACGCTCGGTTTAGGCTTTAAAATATATCCTGTGGCGGCCTGGAGAAAAATGGATTCGCAAGGCAGAGCTGAACAAAAGCACAGGCAGCAGAGGGACCAGGCATTGCAGGCTCCCTGGAGGAGGAGACAGGAGGAAAGGAGAAGGAAGAACTGCATTGGAGAGGGAGACCGAGGGGCGTGGTGGCGGGAGGTGAGCAGGGAACGGGTGACCTGAGGCTCGGGCCAGATAATCCAAGATGCAACGGCAGGCACCACCGCGCGGCGCGTTCCATTCGACAGATGGGGAGACTGACGCACGGGACACCAGCGGCCGAGTCGGGCCACGTAGCGCCTTCGGTGGGTGCAAGGACTGAGGCGCGTTAGGCGCCGGTAAACGTCCACACCCCGCCGGGCTCCGCGTGGCCCCGCCCAGCTCTCCTTGTCCGCGGTCCCAGTCCCAATAAAGTTATTGAAATTGATACGGGTTGCCAAGGAAGTGGGTCGCCGAGCCAGGTTGCTAAGGAAGTGAGCGGCCGCCGTCTCTCCCCATCCGGGGCAGTGAGGAATGGCTGAGCCCGGGGTTCGCCGCCGCCGCCGCGGCCCCCGCCCGCTTTCGGCTCCGGCTGCAGGTGAGTCGCGAGCGGCTCCAGCGGACGCCCGGCACGGTGGCTCCCTGCGGCCGCCGGGGTTCTCCGCGCCGGCCCTCGCCGCCGCCGCCGCCTGGCTTCGCTGCTTGCCCAGCCAGAGCATCCTTTGCCCAACCTCCGGGCATCCTCCTGCCGTCCCGGTGGCCTCGCCCCTGCTGCGTCCCTCTCGCCCCCTCGCCCAGGCGCCCCATTCTATGCACTGGGGGCCTGGGGACGGACCCCTGCTCGGGAGGGGCGGGGAAGCTGGAGGTGGGGTCCGAACCCTGGCGCTGCCCCAGGCTCCTATGTGACCTTGGTTGGGCAGGTCCCTGTCCTTCTGTGGCCTCCGCGGACCTGTGTGTCCACGGGGCGGGCGGGTGCTCACAGTGGTTGAGATAATAGGCTACGGATGTGCAGGTGGCCTAAGTGGACAGAGGGAGACCTGTGAGGGCAGACTGGCATGGGGGTCAGGAGTCCAGTGTGAAGTCTGCACTCGGTGGGCAGCTGGCCTTGGACAAATTGATTTTTTGGGCCTCCATTTTCCTGATCTGTAAAATGGGGCTAATAGATTACTGTGGGACTAGGAAAGGAGGAGATTGTCCAGGCTTGGCTCATTTAAGTTTTGCGATTGGTGAAGATTGAGGTGTGTGGACTGCCCGCTTTTGTGGTGCTGTTACCAGCCCTGATAAAGTGACCCCACTCCCAGTGCTTCTCCAATTTGCTCAGAGCGAAGCAGATGGTTGACGTCCACTGGTAACCCTGGTAGGAGAAACCCTGGTGTTAAGCGTTAGGGTCCTGTTTTCTGCTGTTGCTTGCCTTGCCAGCCGTTCCAGAAGAGTACCTGTGTTGTGTTTCAGGGAGGACTTAAAGCTGTACAAATAACACAGGTGTGCGAGTATAGACATTTGCTTTTCAGGTGCTTTATCTCCTAATCCTGGCATAGGCCCTGCCAGGTGGCTGGAGATTAAGAAGCTGAGGTTTAGACAAAGTGAACAGTTCATTGATGGAATTGAATGTGTTTCTAGGTAAATTCTGCGTTTCGACTCCCATGCTTGGATGCCTCTGATGTCTTTTTTTTTTTAAGGGTTCATTTATTAGAAAAGAAGAATGGCAAAGACAGGGATAGAGAGATTGGTGTTCTAGCATTTCTGGTCATTCCCCAAGTGCCAGGGACAATGGGCACTGGCCAGGCTGAGTGCAGGAGCCCAGAGATTCCATCTGGGTATCCCGTGAGGGTAGCAGGGCCCCAAGCACTTGTGCTGTCCTGACTTGTAGTCTTATGTGTGTGTGCAGGAAACTGGATTGGAAGCAGGGTCGCTGGGCCTCCCCCTGACGCTCTGCTGTGGGGGCAGTTGATCCAGATGGCGCCTCAGCTGGCTACACCAGAGCGCCTGCCCCTTGTCGTGGCTGTCCCAGGGGCTGACAGGAGGTTTCTGTTGGCACTTCTGGCTGCTCCAGCTGGCTTCTAGCAGCTTTTCTTCCAATGGCAAAGCTTTGTTGCCTAGACCAACTTTGTGTGCAGTGTGCATGTCAGAAAAGAGTCAGCGTGTTGCAGAGGGGCCTTCTCTCTCCTGTCCTCTTTCAGTTTAGTGAGGGGAGGAGGCCAGGTGCTACCGCAGGCCTTTCCAGTGGGCGGTTGGGCAGGTGTGGACTAGAACCCTGAGTCAGGCTCCAGGTTCTGAGCCTTGCGCAGGCTGCCTCTGCCACTCCCAAGGGGTACGCTGCTGGCCACCCCACCTGCCAGTGCTGCTGTGGGCTGCTGTGACGAGATGTCCTGGGGGTGAGATAGTCCCCCTCCTGCATGGTGCAGACTGAATGTGTGTGACATGCTCGGCATGTTTGGTAAATGTTGGCTGTGATGCCTGGGGCCTGGCAGAGTACCTCTGCTATCCGTCATTCTGTTTGTGGCTGATGAATCACTAAATTGCCAAGATGGGCTGATCCCAAGTCTGTCTGCCTGGCAAGGTCATTGCAAACCGAAAGCTGTGAAAGCAGTCCATAAATGCTAGTAGGTTGAGAGGGTTGTCCCAGGAACCTGGGAGTCGGTGCCCTCGTGGGTTGCAAAGAAAGGTGAAGGGTGATGATGGGATGTCAGGTTTGGTAGCTTGACAGGCATCCATCTAGTAGATGTCCCCTTGCTCCCTCCCTCCTGCCCTGGCACACAGAGGTCAGTTTCTGCTCCACAGCTTTTCAGGGACCCACAGCCTGGTGGCAGATGGCTGGCATTGACTTTAAACAGATTCGTATCTTCTTGTGGCTCTCTGTGCACTGAAGGCGCTGATTGCCTTCTCTGCTGTGATGTGTCTGGATTAGAAGCCCCAGATGGTTCTTGAAGCCTTTGCAGCTAGTCATTGTGGGTCTCAGAGAAAGTGCTACCTGTCTTTGTGGCGGCGCGTGCAGAAAGCTTCCTGCGTGATGCCTGATGGTGTATAGAGAAGTGCTTCAGTGTGTTTTCACTCATTTGGTCTTCCCAGTCTGGGTGTAACATGTAAATGAAGGGAGTCAGTGTGTGGCCAGTTTGTCAGTGGTCTGTTTCATCCTGGAATCCACATCCAATGCTCTTACCACTCTGTGCCCACTCAGGTCCTGCTTCCAGCATAGAGAGAGCTCCTGGTCTGGGTTCACCCAGCTCTAGCCTGCGGATGATCGAAAGGGAGAGAGGTTCCTTGTTCTCATGTAGAGTGTGTTTTAGATTGCAAGTGGAGCAACCAGAAAACGAACTGCTGACCATGTGAGATGCCAACCTCACAGGTGAGGATTAGTCCATTCTGCCACCATGCCAACCCAGGTGCAGATTATATTCTAGTGGAAACAAATGAAAAGTAAGCTCTTGGACACCCAGGTAATTTGGATCAGAGTAAGTGATGTGAAAACAATAAGACAGGTGCTGGCTCAGTTGGCTAATACTCTACCTCCCAGTGCCAGCATCCCATGTGGGCATTGGTTCATGTCCCCGCTGCTCCACTTCCTTCTAGCTCCCTGCTTGTGTCCTGGGAAAGCAGCAGAGGATGGCCCAAGGCTTTGGGACCCAGTACCCACGTGAAAGGTCCTGAAGAAGCTCCTGGCTTTGGATAGCTCAGGAACGCAGAGGTTAGAACAGCGGAAATCCGTGGCTATTTGGGGATGTGCTCACCTAGTCATTAGTTGGAATCTGGGACTCACCAGTGATCCTGACGACGAGAGCAGGAGCAGTGGCTGCTTCACGTGAGATCAGCAGTATCCGAAGCACAGCGACCCTGAGACATTGGTCATTGGTGAGCCTGCTTCCCACAAGAGCCATGGAGAGGCACAGGGGAGTTAGAGAACTTTCCCACATCTCTAGATTACTATTTATTTCAGAGGCAGATATGGGAGAGCTCTCTGCCTGTTATCTGGTGCATGTGACCCACAGCCTAACTGCCCATGACCTGAGGCACAGCTTCCAGCTGTGTCTGCATGACCTGTGAGAGGACTGGATGGTCTAAAGGGATAGATGTGCCTTGGGTAGGAGGACTGTCTGGGAACTGCCATTTTGCCTAGTCTGGGTAAGTTGGCGCTCACTTTACAATAATCAGACATGCTCCATCAGACTGTCCCCCAATGGGTCTGTAGCCAAAGAACACTGCCACCTCACCCCCTCTGTGGTCTTAGGGCCTGCTGGCGGGAAATATGTCCCAACCCCGCGCTTCCGAGAGGCAGAGGGACAGAAAAAGTTCCCGTCTGTTGGTTCCCCCATGCTGCAACAGATGGGCCTTGTCTGTGCAGAAACTGGAGACAAAAAGTTGGTCCAGGTCTGCCCCATGGGTGGTGAACCCTGTGAATTGAGCCATGATGTATCATCATGGCCTCCTAGGGCTGCCTAGCCGGATGCTGGAGCCAGGGGCTCAGCTCAGGCTGGCAATGTGGAATGAGGGCAGTTTTATTAAATTTTTTTAGGTCTGTTTTTAAAGAGGTTTAATTTGTTTTCCTTAAAAGTCAGAATTACTGAGAGTAAGAAGGAAAAGTAAAGAAAGAGGTCTTCCATCCCACTTGGGTGGGAGGCCCAGGGACTTGAGGTATCTGCTATTACTTTCCCAGGCACATTAACAAGGAGCTGGATGGGAGGTGGAATATCTGGGACATGAACTAGCAACCATATGGGATGCCAGCCCCACAGGCTGAGGATTAGTATGCTACGCCACAGCTCTGGCCTTGGCCTGTGGGCAGTTTAACTGGTGATTTAACTGCTAGGCTAAGCACCTGCCTGCTATGTCTTTCTACCCTGCACCAGACCTGGTTTTCAGATGGGCTGGTTTTCAGATGCTTGGGTTCCTTCAGGTCAAAGGCCTTTTTCTTCTATATTTAAGTAACTAATTATAAATGTTGATTGAAAAAATGACTTCAAAGAATGCTTGAGGAAATTAAGGGGAAAACCCTTGAGCTGTTTTTAGCATAAGGATGGGTGTGGATTACTTGACAGACAAGGCCACCAACAGATACCTCTAGTTTGATTAGATCCTGCTAGCTCGCTCACTTTGCTCATTTGGTGCAGTAGCTCCAGGTTGCAAGCAGCTGAAGCTCATAGGAATTGTGGACTTGGGTTCTGAGTCAGCCAGCCATGAACTGTTTCTTGATTCTGGAGATAACATCCATTCCTCTTTGCAGAGGGCGGCTACAGTCCTGTAGCACCTACTGGCTGATTGTAGCAGATTCACTTTCCTAGAGCCTTTGTTTTCTCTCTGTGCCCTGGGGCTTATGGTTTCTCCTTTCTTTGTAAGGTTCTTTTCTCTTTCTTTTTAAAGATTTCTTTATTTTTTTTTTTTGAAAAGCAAATTTTACAGAGAGGAAAGACAGAGAAAGCTCTTCCATCCACTGGTTTATGCCCCAAATGGCTGCCACAGCTGGAGCTGATCTGATCTGAAGTCAGGAGCCAGAGTTTCTTTCAGGTCTCCCCTGTGGGTATAGTGGCCCTCTGTCACTGCTTTCCCAGGCCGTAAGAAAAGAGCTGGATGGGAAGTAGAGCACCTGGAACACAGACTGGTACCCATATGGGAGACCAGCGCTTGCAGGTGGAGCAAGAACCTATGAGCCTCTCCTGCTCCCCTCCTCCCCGCCACCCCAAGAGTCTTAGATGTCTTGGTGGAGGCTTGCGCTGTCACAGGAAATTCTAACATGAGAGGTAATGAAACCAGCCCTGCCCAAAAGACTTAAGTTTGAGTGGGTGATGTTTTCTTCTTCCTTGGTGACGTCATGTGGGGCTTTTCCCCCCCGACCTTCTGGGTGAGACTTTTGGTGCCCTTTTCTTGGCAGACAGAGAACAACCTATCAACCCATCTTATCAGTGTCACACATCTGCGCTGCAGCCTGTGACATTCCTGCACACGGCTCTGTTAGTCACCACGGCAGGACACGCTGCTCCCTAGGTCACACTCATTGCGGTCCTGAGCTCTTCCTGCAGAGCTGTCTTAAGGAGCCAATTCATTAAGATAATTTGCATTGAAGAGTAAACCATGATAACTATGCTAATCCGGTTTCATTGGTAAACATTATAACAAATCAGGCCTGACCCAGTAGCCTGGTGGCTGAAGTCCTCACCTTGCATGAGCCAGGATCCCAGGATCCAGTTTGTGTCCTGGCAGCCCCACTTCCCATCCCTGCTTGTGGCCTGGGAAAGCAGGTGAGGATGGTCCAAAGCCTTGGGATATACATGGAAAACCTGGAAGTGGCTTCTGGTTCCTGGCTTTGGTTCAGCTCAGCTCTAGCCATTGTGGCCACTTGGGGAGTGAATCAGTGGATGGAAGATCTTTCCTCTCTGTCTCTCCTCCTCTCTGTAAAAATCTGCCTTTCCAATAAAAATAAATAAATGTTAAAAAAAAAAACTCATAAAAAGTCTTCTTTTGAAGCTGAATTATTTGAGAGGCAGAGAGACACAGAGAGTAAGAGCTCCCATCTCCTGCTTTCACTAGCAAAAGTTAGGATCAGGGAACTCACTCCAGGTCTCCCAGCTGGGTGACTCAGTTCCAGTTACATGAGCCCGTGCTGGTGTCCCCTCCCAGGATCTGAGTTAGGAAGCTGTGGTTGGGAGGAACTCCAACATGGAATCTTAAGTGCTGTCTTAATGGCTGGGCCTAATGCCCCACACCTAAAATATCTTAATTTTTTTTTTAACTTATTTTGTTTGAAAGGCAGAGTTAGAAGAGAGATAGAGAGAGAAAGGTCTTTCATCCTCTGGTTCACTCACGAGATGGCCACAATGGCCGGAGCTGAGCCGACCTGAAGCCAGGAGCCCTTTCCTGGCCTCTCATGCTGGTACAGGGTCCCAAGGACTTCAGCCTTTCATTTCAGGAAAAAATGTGAATTTTGAAAAATTGTGAACTTCAAATCTTTTTCTTTTTTTGCATAAAAATTAAAAATGTTGTTTTCCCACACACTTTTTAAAAAGAAAGTATTTGGAAGATTTACACAGAGAAGGACAGAGAGGAGCATTTGTGGGAGGGAGAGCTAGAGAGAGTGTGTGTTAGTTAGTTTCTATCTGTTGGTTCACTTCCAAGATGGCTACAAAACCCAGGGCTGAACTAGGCCAAAGCCAGAAGCCTGGAGCTTCTTCTGGGTCTCCCACATGCATGCAGGGACACAAGGACTTGGGCCATATTCTGCTGCTTTTTCATGTCATTCGCAGGGAGCTGAATCAGTAGTGGAGCAGCCGGGACATGAACTGCTTCCATGTGGAATATTGGCATAGTAGGCAATAGCTTTATTTGTTGCATCACAATGCTGGCCCCTCCATAGATTTTTTTTTTTTTTTTTAGTATACTCTTATTTGGTGACAATTTGATTCTTAGTATTTGTTAAGCTCCTTTTCTGACCAAGCAAGATCAAGCCTCGGTCTTCAGGTAAGCCGTAGTGTCTCTACCTGCTGGTTCACTTCTCAGATAGCTGCAGTGGCCAGGGCTGGGTGAAGCCAAAACCAGGAGCCAGGAGCTCATTCCAGATCTGCTGCATGGGTGTAGTGGCCCAAGCACCCTGGCCATCCTCTGTGGAGTTTCTTAGGTCATCGTCAAGGAACTAGATTGGAATTAGAGCAGCTGAGACATGAAGCAGCATCCATATGGGATGCCAGCATTGTAGGCTGGTGCTTAGCTACACCACAAAGCTGGTCATGGGGAAAAAAAAAATAATGTAAGTTTGCCTTAAAAGGAAGTTGATTTGAAAAAAAGTCCTGTAGGGACTTGCTGTTGGGGAGAGGCCATTAACTTGGGAGCATGGTAGACTGACTGACTGACTTTCTTCCTTCCTTCTTTCCTTTTGTTTTCTTTTCTTAAGTATATTTTGTTTTATGATACAGTTCCATAGGTTTTGGGGTTGTCTGTGTCCTTCCTGAAGGTCCCTGTCCCCCAACATTGATCTTCCCTCTAGTTTTACAATGGATGTCGTTCATGAAAATTGCAACCGCGTTGTCAAACGGGCACTGGGAGACGTGTGGTAAGACCTTTGTTACACAGCTTCAGCATCTCCTGCCCCTAGTTTCCCACTCATCCCCTGCATGTTTTTGTTCTGCCCTTGCCTTGTTTGTCAGTGTCATTCACCAACTGCTTTGGAACTTCTGGGTCTCTGAGGAGTTGCTCACTGTCGTGTCTGTCTAGGCCTCACGGAGACCTGTTTTCTATTGACTGACTGTTATTAACTGTGTATCACGTTGCTGGCCGAGCTGCGTCACAGGGTTTGCTCTAGCACGTTGGTCAGGGCAGGAGTCACGTTTTTGGGAGCCGTATGTTTGGTGCTTGTGCTCGTCTCTCCCTGACACAGCTCAGGGAGGCCGAGCATCAGTTGTATTCCCATTTTACAGATGGAAGGATATAGGCTCCGGTGTGTGAGGGGACCCGGATACCATCACAGAGCTAGGAATCCTAGAGCAGCCTTTTTGTTTCTTAAGAATTATTTTTATGTATTTGAAAGGCAGAATTACAGAAAGAGAAAGAGAGAGAGCACGCGCGCTTCTATCTGCTGGTTTGCCCAGAGGGCCACACCAGCGAGGGTTGGCCTGGGAGATTGGTACACATGTGGAATGCCAGCGCCACAGGCAGTGGATTTACTTGTTAAATCACAGTGCCAGTCCCAGGTTGTGTTTTGAAAGGAGAGTAACAGAGGCGGGGGGGGGGGCAGTGAGAAAGAGAGCATTCCTCTGCTGCTTTACTCCATGTGTAGCCCCAACCAGGAGCGTAGCAGGGACTCAACCAGACACTCTGGTATGGGAAGCCCAGTGTTGCAAGCAGCAGCTTACCCAATAGGCCACACACTGACTCTTCCATCATTTTCTTGAAGAATCTTGGCACGTATCTGCTCTGTCTGTTCACGTGTCAATGGGCATTTGGGGTGCTTCCTCTGCCTTGACTGCTGTGGATGACGCTATAGAGCACACAGACCTTTTCTGTTCATTAGAGCCAGTCAGCTGGGTGGAAAGCCAGAGCAAAAGCTGTGACAGGCAAAGGTGCCCTAAACAGAAACAAACAAAAAACGGAGGAGATCAAGGCACATCTAGGCTTACAACTCAGCTCTCACATGGGCTGGCATTGTGGCACCATCTGTGGCACTGGCATTCTGTAATGAGTGTGGGTTCAAGTCCCAGCTGCTCCACTTCTGATCCGGCTCCCTGCTAATTCTCCTGGGAGAGCAGAGAAGGATTGGAGAATGGCCCAAGTGCTTGTGCTGCAGCACCCGTGTGGGAGACCCAGCAGAAGCTGTTGGCTCCTGGCTTCAGACCAGCTCAGTTCCAGCTGTTGTTGGCATTAAGTCAGCGGGTGGAAGATTGTGTGTGTGTGTGTGTGTGCACTTTCCAATAAATAAGTACATTTTTTAAAAGTCTGAGGAAATGCCTTAGATGAGAACTATGCATGGACTGCCACATTTTTTTTAATCTAGAGATTTATATTTATTTGTATTAAACAAAATTTTAAATGTTCAGTTTCCAACCAAGAAAGTAGTGACACTGATAAAGAGGAAAAGTAGAGCAGGACAAAAACTGTTCACAGGACCCAGTGCAGTAGCCTAGTGGCTGCTAATGGCTGAAGTTCTTTTTTTTTTTTTTAATTGATTACATTGACACAGTTTTATAGGCACTGGGATTCCCCCGACTTCCACATTTTTGTGTGTCACTGTTAGCATGTGGTGTGTTAGCACAGTGCGGCGCTGTGATGCACCATGTTACAGGCTGCTGTGATGAGGCCACCCATACAGGAGCACTAATTCAAGTGCAGGCTGCTCTGCTTCCGATCCGGTTCCCTGCTGCTGCGGCTGAGACGGCAGTGGAAGATGGCCCCTGTGCTGGGCTCCCTGCCATCCATGTGGGAGACCCAGATGGAGTTCCAGGCTCCCAGCTGCTGCCTGGCCTCTCCCAGGCATTCTGGCCGTTTGGGGAGTAAATCAGTGGATGGAGTATAGATCTCTCTCTTCCTCACCCACTATCATTCTACCTGTCAAATAAACAGGAAAATACATTTTTTAAAAAAGAAAGTCACTCTTTATAAAAAGATTTGTTTTTATTTGAAAGGCAGATTTACAGGTAGAAGGGGAGATAAAGAGAAAGATCTTCCATGCACTGGTTCACTCCCCAAGTTTCTTCATTGGCCAGAGCTGAGCTCATCTGAAGCCAAGAGCCTAGAGCTCATTCCACGTGGGTGCAAGGTCCCAAGGCTGTGGGCCATCCTCTGCTGCCTTCCCAGGCTGTAAGTAGGCACCCAGATGGGAAGTAGAACAGCTGGGACACAAACTGGTAGAGGCTTAGCTTACTGTATCGTGGTGCCGGCCTCAAAAACTCAGATTTTAAAGATTTATTTTATTTTGAAAGGCAGAGGGAGAGACAGTGAGAGAATTCTTCCATCTGCTAGTTCACTTCTCAAATGGCCACACCGGCTGGGCCTGGGCTAGGCCTAAGCTAGGAGCCAGAAGTTTCTGGGTCTTTCATGTGGGTGCAGAAGCCCAAGTACTTTGGCTGCATTGTGCTGCTTTCCCAGGCACATTAATGGGGACCTGGCTTAGATGTGGAGCACCTGGGTCCCTGTGCAGTAGCCTAGTTGCTAAAGTCCTTGCCTTGCATGCGCCAGGATCCCATATGAGTACCGGTTCATATCTTGGTTGCTCCATTTCTCTTCTCGCTCCCTGCTTGTGGCCTGGGAAGGCAGTCGAGGACAGTCCAAAGCCTTGGGACCCTGCACCCACGTGGGAGACCTGGAAGAAGCTTCTGGCTCCTGGCTTTAAATCGGCTTTGCTCTGGTCATTGCGGGCATTTGTGGAGTGAACCAGCAGATAGAATATCTTTCTCTCTCTCCTCTATATCTGCCTTTCCAATAAAAAAAAATAAATAAATTCTTAAAAAAAAGATCTCTTCATTTTCTTTGCCCATTTCTTCACAGTATTATTTTGCTGCTGTTGAGTTTCTGAAGCTCTTTGTAAACCCTGGGTATTATTCCCGTATCAGTTGTGTAGTGTGCAAAGCTTTTCTCCCATCTCGTTGGTTGCTTCCTCACCTCTGTTGATCGCCTCCTTTGCTGAACAGAGCTTCTCAGCCTGGTGTAGATTAATTTTGACTTTGCCTGTGCTTTTGCCGACTTTTTAAAATTTTATTTATTGATTTTTTTTTAATTACAAAGTCAGATATACAGAGAGGAGGAGAGACAGAGAGGAAGATCTTCCATCAGATGATTGACTTTCCAAGTGACTGCAATGGCCGGTGCTGCACCCACCTGAAGCCAGGAGCCAAGAGATTCTTCCGCGTCTCCCAGACAGGTACAGGGTCCTAAGGCTTTGGGCTGTTCTCCACTGCTTTCCCAGGCCACAAGCAGAGAGCTGGATGGGAAGCGGGGCTGCCGGGATTAGAACTGGTGCCCATATGGGATCTGGCATATTCAAGGTGAGGACTTTAGCCACTGGGCCACTGCGCTGGACCCTGTGACTTTTTTTTTTTTTTTTGTAAAGAAAGAGTTATTTCATTTATTTGAAAAGGCAGAGTTACCGAGAGAGAGAGAGCAAGAGTGAAAAAGAGAAGGATAACTTCTATTCACTGGTTCACTCCCAGAATAGCCACAGTCGCTGGGACCAAAGGAGCTTCATGTGAGTCTCCCGCACGGTTACACGGCCCTGAGGCCCCAGACCATCCTGTTCTGCTTTCCTAGGCACGTTAGCAGGGAGCTGGATTGGACGTGGACCAGCTGGGACCAGACTCGTGCCCATATGGGATGCTGTTCTTGCAGACGGAGGTTTATCTTGCCGTGTCACAACAGTGGCTCTTGTGACTTTGCAGTCCATGGAAACCACAGCCACCCTGACCGAGGAGGTGGCGTGCTGTGGACTGGAACGCATTTTTATGAGTGTTTTATGAATGTTTCACAACAGAATACAAAAAAGAGGTTCTGTTCCACTTTTGCCTCCTGTGGATAAATACTTTCTTTGTCTGACTCTTCGTATCTTCAGGCGGTAGGGGGTACACGGCGTGAGTTTTATTCAGGGTCAGCATTTATTGTTCATCTTACTTGCTCATGACCTCTCTGGCTTCTTGCCAGAGAAGTAGTCTGTCTCAAGACGCGCAAGCTGAAATCAGGGAACTAGACTTTGATTTTCCTCCCCCAGGAAAAATTAGCTAACTGCTTCCCTCACCTTCATTATACAAAACAAAACACAGCCCCCTTGAAGCAGTCCAGAGAAAGCAAAAAATAATTCTTAGAAACTCACCAGCTAGAGATCAATGTTGGCTGTATTTCCTATTTTTTATGCACCTTGCACTTGGTTAACCGTTTGACATTTATCAGCTCTTTGAATCCTTGAGAACAATTCTTTAAGATAGGTGATGTTGTTAACTCCATTTTATAGGTTAAAAAAAAAAAAGCTATGATGTGCGTAGCGTTCTCAGTATTTTATAGCAAACAGAGAAGCAGAAACCTTAGCCTCGGCCTGTTCCGCCCCACAGCCAGTGCCTCTCGTGGTGGCTGCTGGCCGTGACTTCCGTGTGTGTCTCGCACAAGTGTGTGTCCAGGTGTTAGAAGCACAAATCCCACCCCGGCAGTTCTGTTCAGCAGCCTGGCCTTTTCACTCCACAATGTACCTCAAACATCTCTGGCCTTTCTTTAAATTTTTGTTTGTTTTATCTGAGAGGCCAAGTTCAACAGAGAGAGACCTCCTACTGCTATTTCCTTTCTCAAAGGCTTAGGAGCCGGGAACACAATCCAGGTCTGCCCCCTGGGTGGAAGTGACCCTTGAGCCAACACCTGTCACCTCCCAGGCTGTGCATCAACAGGAAGCTGAGATCTAAGGGAGATGGGACTCACGCAGGCCTATGCGAGAGCTTGTAGGTATTCCAGGGACTTAAACTGCTGTACCAGACACCCATTTCATAATCCCGAACATGTCCATGCATCTTTGTATAGATATTTGGTTCTGTCCTTAACACGAGTCCAAGAAATTGAATTACTGTTTTGTTTTTTTTTAAGATTTATTTATTTTATTGGAAAGGCGGATATACAGAGAGGAGAAGAGACAGAGAGGAAGATATTTCCATCTGATGGTTCACTACCTAAGCAGCCACAATGGCTGGTGCTGCGCTGATCCAAAGCCAGGAGCTTCTTCCAGGTCTCCCATGTGGGTACAGGGTCCCGAGGCTCTGGGCTGTCCTCAAATGCATTCTCAGGCCACAAGCAGAGAGCAGGATGGAAGCAGGGCTGCCAGGATCAGAACTAATGCCCACATGGGATCTTGTTGCATGGAAGGCAAGGACTTTAGACATTAGGCTATGCTATTGCACCAGGCTCTGTTTTATTTTTTAACAAGAGTTAATGGTGGAGATGGTGTCTTTTTTTTTTCAGAT
Source organism: Ochotona curzoniae (assembly GCF_017591425.1). NCBI lineage: Eukaryota > Metazoa > Chordata > Mammalia > Lagomorpha > Ochotonidae > Ochotona > Ochotona curzoniae. The sequence goes on along the minus strand of NW_024465894.1, from coordinate 15,595,948 downwards.
TTCTAAAAATTTTTATTGGAAAGTCAAATATACAGAGAGGAGGAGAGACAGAAAAATCTTCCATCCACTGGTTCACTCCCCAAGTGACTGCAATGGCTGGACCTGAGCCATTGTGGATTCAGGAACATGGAGCATCTTCCAGGTATCCCATGCGAGTGCAGGGTCCAAGGCTTTGGGCCACCCTCAACTGCTTTCCCAGGCCACAATCAGGGAGCTGGATGGGAAGTGGGGCTGCTGGGATTAGAACTGGTACCCGTATGGGATTCCGGTGTGTACAAGGCAAGGACTTTAGCTGTTAGGTTACCACACTGGGCCCTGTTGCCTTTTTCTTTTCTTTCTTTTTTTTTTTTTTTTTAAGATTTATTTATTTTTATTGGAAAGGCAAATATACAGAGAAATGGAGATAGAAAGATCCTCCATCCATTGGAGGATCCATTGGAATTATCCAACAGAAGATCTTCCTCTCTGTCTCTCCTCTCTGTATATCTGACTTTCCAATAAAAATAAATATTAAAAAAAAAAAAGAAAGTGTTTTTTGTTTGGTACCATTAGCCTGCAGCCATCCAGATATATTTTTTTCTCTAAGATTTTTATTATTTATTTGAAAGGTAGAGCTCTAGTGGGGCAGCTAGAGACTGAGAAATCAATTGGTTGATGTTGTATTTCTGGTTTTTTTTGCCCCAAATGGTCACAATAGTCGGAGCTGAGCAAGGCCGAAGCCAGGAACCTGGATCTCTCACATGAGTGGCAGGAGCCCTGGCCACTGGGCCATTCTCTCTTGCCTTCCCAGGCACCTTATCCAGGATCAGGTTCAGTAGTGCCAGCCATATTAGGGTTCAAACCCGCCCCCATGCAGGATCCCAGCATTGCAAACACCTGCTAACCTGTTACAGCACAGCAGCAGCCCCAGCCAGCTCTTTTAGCGACAGCCAGTTTGGTTGTCATCTGACAGCTGCTTTCCCTGGGAGAGGCCTTTGCAGGGAGGCGTGGGTCAGGTCCTGGGCCATCGCCTGTATCCTCCTTCCCCAGGGTAGCAGTGCCCTTCAACGCTTTTGTGATCGGAGGTTCACACTGCATTTCAATACCCAGAGACCTTGAACTCTGTGCCAGGCTGTTGCCAGGTGCTTGTGCAATCTCGTCTCGCAGGGCCTTATGTTGTAGTGCACTGCCTGGAAATGTGTGTGTGTGTGTCCTCTGGGTGCCGGGCTGCTCTTGGGGACTTGCCAGAGCTTTATTCTGTACCTCTTTGAAGTTGCACCTGCTTGTGAAAGAGAATTTGGAAAATACATAAATGTTGAAAAAGTAGAGGAAATTGCCCGCCCGTAGTCCTACCCCCCAACGTTGATGTTTCGTGTGCGCCTTTTTATTTGTGATTGGATCCAGTCCCTTCGTTTTATAAGCTGCTTCTTTATCTAAACATTTTCACTTTTTCAAAAAGATTTACTTATTTTATTGGAAAGTTAGATTTATGGAAAGAAGGAGTGATAAGAGAGAAAGATCTCTCTTCTGGTGGCCATAACAGCTGGTGCTGAGCCAATCTGAAGCCATGAGCCAGGAGCCTCTTCCGGGTCTACCACGCGGGTGCAGGGTCCCAAGGCTTTGGGCTGTCCTCGACTGCTTTCCCAGGCCACAGGCAGGGAACTGGATGGGAAGTGGTGCAGCCGGGACATGAACCGGCACCCACATGGGATCTTGTTGCATGCAAGGCGAGGACTTTAGCCACTAGGCTCCCGTGCTGGGCCTGATCTGTTTACTTTTACTGACCTGTAAAATAAAGAGAGAACAGACAGAGATCTTTCATCTGTTGGTGTATTCTCCCAGCTGCCCACAATGGCCGGGGTTGGTCCAGGCCAAAGCTGGGAGAATGGAGAGCTCAGGGTCTCCCCCGTGCGTGGCAGGCGCTCCGCTACTGAGGCCATCAGGTGAGTGTTAGTAGGAAGCTGGACGCAAACCTGGGCTCTCCAGTGTGGGATGCACGTGTTGCAAGCGCCATCTGAAGTGTGGAAACAAATGCCCACCCCTGCTTTTCATTTCTCATAAGCATTTTCCACGTCATCACAGAGCTTTAACAAGTGGCATTTAAAAAGACCGACTGGGTCGCGATGGTTCATTGGCTAAATCCTCACATTGTATGTGCTGGGATTCCACGTGGGTGCTGGTTCAGGACCTGGCTGATCCACTTCCCATCCAGCTTGCTGCTTGTGGCCTGGGAAGAGTGGAGGATGGCTCAAGTCCTTGGGACTACCCTGTACCCACGTGGGAGACCTAGAAGAAGGTTCAAGCTCCTGGTTTTGGGTTGGTTCAGCTCTAGCTGTTGTGGCCATTTAGGGAGTGAAGATCTTTCTCTTTCTGTCTCTCCTTCTTTGTAAATCTGCCTTTCAAGTAAAAATAAATAAATATTAAGAAAAAAAAAGATGGCTGAACTTCTCTTATTTATTTTTTATTGGAAAGTCAGATATATAGAGAAGAGGAAAGACAGTGAGGAAGATCTTCCATCCAGTGATTCACGTCCAAAGCTGAGCTGATCCAAAGCCAGGAACCAGGAGCTTCTTCTGGTCTCCCACGCAGGTACAGGGACTCAAGCTTTGCGCTGTTCTCGACTGCTTTCCCAGGCCACAAGCAGGGAGCTGGATGGGAAGCCAGACCGCTGGGATATGAACTGGCGCCCATATGGGATCCTGGTGGGTGCAAGGTGAGGACTTTAGCCACTAGGTTACTGCTCCAGGCATGGCTGGAACTCATAATCAGACCTCATATCCATGAATTTGGAAGTGGACAGGCTTATGGGAACCTAAAGCAAGTGTGAATGAGCAAAGCATGCTGAGTGTGAAAATGGTGCAAGGGGTTTTTGGAAGCACTGCAGTCCTCCAGGGGGCGCTGTTTCTCAGCTCCCTTTACTGCCACCTGCAGCATGGGTAAGACTGTTACATTATTTCAGGGAAGTGGAACATATTTTTATGGAAAACAAGCGTACATAAAATTCAGAGAAAGTGGAATCAGTTGTGATAATGCAGGAAACAGAAGTGACAATTGTTAATGTTTTAAATTATTCGACGGTTCATTTCTCAGTTTCTTAAATGATTTGTTTTATTTATTTGAAAGGCATGGTTAGGGAGAGTGAAAGAGAGGTCTTCCTTCTTCTAGTTCATTCCCCAAATGGTCCCAACAACTGGGGCTTGGCCAGGCCAAAGCCAGGAGCTTCTTCTAGATCTCCCACAAAGGTACAGGGACCTACACAGTTGGGCCATCCTACACTGCTTTCCCTGGCATGTTAGCAAGGACCAGGGTTGGAAGTAGAATAGCTGGCACTCAAGCCAGCACCCATATGGATGCTGGTACTTGATCCAATATGCCATAGCATTGGTCCCATTTCTTTATTTTAAAAAGGATTTATTTATTATTTTTATTAGAAAGTGAGATGTATGTAGAGAAGGAGAGACAGAGAGGAAGATCTTCCATTTGTGATTCACTCCCCAAGTGGCTGCAACAGCCAGAGCTGAGCCAATCAGAAGCCAGGAGCCAGGAGCTTCCTCTGGGTCTCCCGTGTAGGTATGGGCTCCCAAGGCTTTAGGCTGTCTTCGACTGCTTTCCTAGGCCACAAGCAGGGAGCTGGATGGGAAGTGGAGCATCTGGGGCTAGAGCCAATACCCAAAAGGGAACCAAGCACATGTAAGGTGAGGACTTTAGCCGCTAATCTACTGCACTGGGTCTCCATTTTTTAAAAAAAGAAAAGTGATATAAAGCATTGCAAATGAAGGTGGGATGTTCTCCCCATCCCTAGCCTCCTCCACTCCTCACTGCCAGGTTGGGATAGCTACACTGGCGCATTGCACATCCTTCTATCCAATTTTTAAAAAAATTATTTACTTGAGTGATAGAGGGGAGATGGTTCGGCCCCCAGATAGCTACAACAATTGGATCTGGCCAGACCAAGCCGAGGAGCCAGGTCTCTGGTTTCCCACATGGGTGGCGGGAACCCCAACTCTTGTGCTGTTTTCTCGGGCTCCTTTGCAGGAACCATTGCTCCAGTATAGGGTAGGGGTCAGCACCGCAAGCTGTAGCTTTATCCGCTGTACCACAATGCTGACCCTCTTTTCTGCTTTTTAAAATATATAAAAATATGGCTCCCTAAGTACTTTATTCTATAAATTTCTTTTTTTTTTAAAGATTTTATTTTTATTATTTTTTCATTGGAAAGGCAGATATACAGAGAGGAGAGAGAGAGAGGAAGATCTTCCGTCCGATGATTCACTCCCCAAGTGAGCGCAACGGGCCGATACTATGCCGATCCGAAGCCAGGAGCCTCTTCCGGGTCTCCCACACGGGTGCAGGGTCCCAAAGCTTTGGGCCGTCCTCGACTGCTTTCCCAGGCCACAGGCAGGGAGCTGGAAGGGAAGCGGGGCCGCTGGGATTAGAACCGGCGCCCATATGGGATCCCGGGCGTGCAAGGCGAGGACTTAACCACTTGCGCCACCGCGCCGGGCCCTATTCTATAAATTTCTGAATTACACAGCTGCAGCTTGCTTTTTCATTCTACCCACTTATCCGTGTTAATGTAAAATGCCAGAGAGTAAAGCTTTGTGGGTCATATTGTTTTGTTTCATTTTTTTCGTTTACTTAACTGTGAGATTAAACAGATCCACAGGCAGATAGAGCTGCCGTTTGCTGGTTCCCTTCCCAGGTGCGTGCAAGGGCCAGGGCAGGCAGTGCTGGGCCACACCTGGAGCCTGGAACTCTGGGAGACAGGTTTTCCAGGAGGATGGCCGATACCAGGCTACTGAGCCAACACCTTCCCACGTGTCCACTGGAGGGCGCTGGAAGTGGGAGCTGCAGGCCGGTACTGACTGGGTGTCCCAGTGTGGCACGCAGGACCTTACCTGCTTGGAACGCCCACTCAGCTCTGCCATTTTACAGTTAATGCATTCCAAATTCCAATAACACTGTGTTTATGGAAACAGGCTCTCTTGTGGGCATCTGACCCCTCGGTTAGCTCACACGCTCTCAGGCATTTGGGGAGTGAATCAACAAATGAGAATGTTTGAGCCCCACATCGTAGCCTAGTGGCTAAAGTCCTCGTTTTGAATGTGCCAGGATCCCATTTGGGTGCCAGTTCATGTCCAGGCAGGGAGCTGGGTGGGAAGCGGGTCTGTCCAGATTAGAACTGGTGCCCATATGGGATCCTGGCGTGTTCAAGGCGAGGACTTTAACCACTACGCTATTGCGTAGGGCCCCTAAAAAATTTTTTAAAAATCATTTTAGAGAACCAAAAAATATCCTGAGCTGTTACTGAAGTAGCCTAACCTCAAGGTTGGCTTTTTTTTTAAAAAAAGATTTATTTTATTTTTGAAAAAGTGTATTACAGAGAATAAGAGAGGCTCTTTTATATGATGACTCACTCCCCAAGTGGCCACAATGGCTGGAGCTGAGCCGATCCGAAGCCAGGAGTCAGGAGCTTCCTCTGGATCTCCCATGTGCGTACAGAGTCCCAGGGAAGCACTTCAATAACAGCGTGATGGCCTTGAGACTGTTCATGAAGGACGTGCAATGTAAAACTAGAGAGGAAGTCAGAGGGGGGAGGGAAGGGACCTTGGGGAAGGGCACAGGCAACCTCAGAGCCTATGGAACTATATTATAAAACAAAATAAAATATTTTTAAGTGTAAAAAAAAAACACCAAAAAACAAACAAACAAAAAAACCAGCCAAAAACCTCTCTACTGCTTTCCCAGGCCACAAGCAGGGAACTGGATGGGAAGCGGGGCCGCCGGGATTAGAACCAGCATCCATATGGTATCCCGGTGTGCAAGGCGAGGACTTTAGCCACTAGGCCACTGTGTTGGGCCCTAATGATGGGTTTCTAAGAGAAATCCCCATGCTAAGATTTCCAGGAGTTTGGAAGCTGTAGATACCTTTTTCTTGGGCCAGTTTGTTCCTAGTACTTCCAAAAAAACCCATTTGGACATTCTTTCTGCTCCCTTATTTTTCTAACTCCAAATGAAATTCTTTTTCATTGATTTATTTTTAAAGGTTAACTTATGTGAAAGCCAGATTTTATAGAAAGAAGGAGAGAGAGAGAGGTCTTTCATCCGCTGGTTCACCCCACCAAATGGTTGCAGTAGCTGGAGCTGAGCCAATCCAAAGCCAGGAGCCAGGAGCTTCCTCCTGGTGTTCCACCTGGATACAGGGACCCAAGGATTTGAGCCATTTTCCACTGCTTTTCCCAAAAGGAGGGAGCTGAATCAGAAGTGGAGCAGCTGGGATGTGAACTGGCATCCATATGTAATGCTAACTTTGCAGGCAGAGGATTAGCATACTATGCCACAGCACTGACTCTACTCTTTTATTAATTTAAAAAAGATTTCAGTGCTAGTATTGTGTTGCGGATAAAGCCACCACCTATAATGGCAGCATCTTATTTGGTTGATGCCGGTTTGTGTTCCAGTTGTTTTACTTTTGATCTAGCTCCCTTCTAATGGCCTGGGAAAGCACTGGCAGATGGTCCGAGTGTTTGGGCTCCTGCCCACCCACACGGGGACCTAGAGAATGCTGCTGGCTCCTGGCTCCCGTCTTCAGCCTGGTCCAGCCCCTTTGGTCGCAGCCATCTGGGGAGTGAGCTAGTGGATGGAAGAGTTTTCTCTGTCTCTCTCTCCCTCTCTAAGTCTTCACTTTCCAATAAATCAATAAATCCTAACAAAAAATTTGATATCAGTTTTCTTGTTTACAGAGGTCTGTTAAATTTATTGATTAAATAAATACATTTCATGTAATGCCTTCTGCCACCTACTCATTTGAAAAAAATTCGCACATGTCACTTTTTGTTGGTGCTTTTAGAACTGAAAGTGTTACCATAAGCTAGAGAACTGAGACCATGTAAGCGAGTGATCAATTTCTGTCGGATACATCCAGCGGGGTAGCCGGGACAGCAGAGGCCTGTGGGATCCTGTTGCGATGAGGCTCCGGGAAAGAGCAGACGGACGGCCTCTCGCCCAGAGCGCACTCTCGCCCCCAGCGAGTCCTTGGATGTGCTTTCCTGCTTCCCTGATACATGGCGAACATCTGTGCTTAGTCAGCCTATTATCCAATTCAAAGTAGTGCTCCTTATCAATGTCTCACACCAGTGGTGCTTTGATCCTGGTGCCTCGTTGGCTCTCCTGGAACTCCCTGCTTACACACATGTGACATGAGTTGTATATCAAACCTGACCATTTACCCGATGTCTGAGCTGAGCTATGTTTGAAGTGTTACTTTGAATATGAACTGGAACCCTGGAAATAAACCTTGTCAGTTGCACAGAGAGCACTGCCCCCCTTCCCCCATTTCATCTCCTCCCCAGGAACCCACAGGGAAACTGGCAAGTTTCTCTCTCAGGCTCTCAGGGAGTGTTTGGTACTCTGTCTCTCTGGACCTCTGAGGCCACAAGGCCCTTGGTTCGCCTGCTGAGTTGCCCCTAGTACCACATCTAACACTTTACTTCTACTGATATTGCCTGTGTATCAAGCCTCCCACCATTTCAACCCTATTTGCTTGCTTGTTTTTAACAGTAGAGTCTGCTTTGGGGCTAGGTTAAGGTTCACAGCAAAACTGAGCAGAAGGCAGCTTTCTGTTTGTTTCCTGTCTGTCAGTGCAAAGCCTCCTCCATTATCAACACCCCTTCCTGGAGCAGCACACTTACCACCAGGGATGTGTAAGTACAGTGTCAGGGCCCAGTGTGATGGCCTCGTGGCTAAATCTTTGCCTTGCACGTGCTGGGATTCCCAGCTTCTCCACTTCTCTTCTGGCTCCCTGCTTGTGGCCTGGGAAGGCAGTCAAGGAGTGAACCAGGGGACAGAAGCTCTCTCTGTCTTCCCTTCTTTCTGTGTTTCTGCCTTTCCAATGGAAATAAATCTTCTTTAAAGAAGTATGGCGACACCTCCTCATTACCTCCTTTGCTTCTGTGAGGGTTTGTCCTTAGTGATGTAACTTCTTTTTGACACTATGTAAGCTATAGTATTCTGAGTTCCTCATCTGCTTTCTCTTCTTAACATATTGTTATATAGGATTACATTTAAACTGTGAACTCATTCCTGATAGCTCTGTAGGACTCCTCTGTACAGTAAGCCTGTGTTCCATGTCCATGGGTGCCGCCTCGCAGACCACAAATACTTGGAAAAAATCAGTTGTTCGTATACTGAACTTGGGCTTTAGCCTTTACCAGTCTCTAAATGATACAGGATAGCAACTATTGACACAGCATTTACATTTATTAGGTATAATAGATAGTATAACTAGAGATGATGTGAAGCACAGAGGGAAATGTACGTTTATTACGTGTAAACAGTTCACCATTTTATGTAAGGAACTAGAGTCTCTGCGGATATTGGTATCATTAGGAGGTCCTAGCACATGACAACGGGCAGCTGTACTACTGTATGTCCAGTGTATTTCGTGCCAGCAGGACAGTCTGTGGCTACCATCGATAGCACAATGAGCATCCTTGTATATACATCTCCGAATAGATGTGTGTCCATAGGATGCTTTCTCACAAACACAACTGCTGTGGTTTCCAGGTGCTCCACTCAAAGGTTGTGATGGTTCCACAGGGCAGGAAGTCACCCAGGCTTATGTGCAGTGTCTGGATGCTGCAGCCCGTGGTATGGAATAGCCAGTGGTTGACTGAGGGGATGACGGGCTGGCTAGCAGTCCTAGGGGACTGCAGTTTGTTGTTGCTGTTTTCTGAGCCCTGAGTCCCCTGAGCACGTGCAGCACAGTGAAGGCACTAAATGTGACTGTCAAAAGGTTAGCGAGACACAGATGCCTTATGCGTGTCCCCCTGCTGTCCAACAGGCCCCGGATGACAACTGTCTGTATTTTGCTTTTGTTCCAGGTCCTTAGCATCCGAGACGTCTTGGATTCGTAGCCCTCGACATTGCCCCAGTCAGAAGTCATCATGTCAAAGTTAAAAAGCTCCGAGTCGGTCAGGGTGGTGGTTCGCTGCCGACCCATGAATGGTAAGGAAAAGGCGGCTTGCTACGACAAGGTGGTGGATGTGGATGTGAAGCTGGGACAAGTGTCGGTGAAGAACCCCAAAGGAGTGGCTCATGAACTGCCCAAAACCTTCACTTTTGACGCTGTCTACGACTGGAACGCCAAGCAGTTTGAACTCTATGATGAGACGTTCCGGCCGCTCGTGGACTCGGTCCTGCAAGGCTTCAATGGGACAATTTTTGCCTATGGCCAAACCGGAACTGGGAAAACTTATACAATGGAAGGCGTCCGTGGCGACCCAGAGAAAAGAGGCGTCATCCCTAACTCATTTGACCACATCTTCACCCACATCTCTCGATCACAGAATCAGCAGTACCTGGTCAGGGCTTCTTACCTAGAGATCTACCAAGAAGAAATCCGAGATCTGCTCTCCAAGGACCAGACCAAGAGACTGGAGCTCAAAGAGAGGCCTGACACGGGCGTGTACGTGAAGGACCTGTCGTCCTTCGTGACCAAGAGCGTGAAGGAGATCGAGCATGTGATGAACGTGGGGAACCAGAACCGGTCTGTCGGTGCCACCAACATGAACGAGCACAGCTCCCGTTCACACGCCATCTTCGTCATCACCATCGAGTGCAGCGAGGTGGGCCTTGATGGTGAAAACCACATCCGGGTAGGGAAGTTGAACCTTGTGGATCTCGCTGGCAGCGAGCGGCAAGCCAAGACCGGCGCTCAGGGGGAAAGACTGAAGGAGGCAACCAAGATCAACCTCTCCCTCTCGGCCCTGGGGAATGTCATCTCAGCCCTGGTGGACGGCAAAAGCACCCACATTCCATATCGGGACTCAAAGCTCACCAGACTCCTCCAGGATTCCCTTGGTGGCAATGCCAAGACGGTGATGGTGGCCAACGTGGGGCCCGCCTCTTACAACGTAGAGGAGACTCTGACCACTCTGAGATATGCCAACCGTGCCAAAAACATTAAGAATAAGCCAAGGGTCAACGAAGACCCTAAGGATGCTCTCCTGCGGGAATTCCAGGAAGAGATTGCTCGGCTCAAGGCCCAGCTGGAAAAACGATCCATTGGCAGGAGGAAGAGGCGAGAGAAGCGGAGGGAAGGTGGTGGTGGGGGCGGGGGTGGGGAAGAGGAGGAGGAGGAGGGCGAAGAGGGTGAGGAGGAAGGGGATGATAAGGATGATTACTGGCGGGAACAACAAGAAAAACTGGAGATTGAGAAGCGGGCTATTGTAGAGGACCACAGCTTGGTTGCAGAGGAGAAGATGAGGCTGCTGAAGGAAAAGGAGAAAAAGATGGAAGACCTGCGGCGGGAGAAGGACGCAGCTGAGATGCTGGGTGCCAAAATCAAGGTACTGTACCCTTCCTGAGACCCTGGCCCTTGCTCGTGCTGCCGCTTTCACCAAAACACCTGCCACGAGCCTGGAATCTGTCGACTGTCTAGCAGCTCACAGTAATACAGTGCTCGGCAGACATCTGTTGTGTTAAATCCAAATTAGGAAAGTCATTTTTTTTTTTCCAAATAAAAAAAATATTAAAATTGCGGACAATGTGGCATAGCTGGTTAAACCACTGCCTACATTACCTACATCCCATATTGCAGTACCAGTTCAAGTCTGGGCTGCTCCATTTGTGATCTAGCTTCCTGCTAATGCGCACCCTTAGAGGCAGTGAATGAAGGCTAGAGCAACAGGTCCCCTGCCACTCCCATGGGAGATGGAGCTCCTGGCTCCTGGATTTGGCCTGGCCCAACCTTGGCTGGGAGTGAACCAAGGGCTGAAAGATAGGGGCTGAAAGATATCTCTCATTCTCATTCTTGTTCTTGCTCTGCTTTTCAGTAGTTGAAAAATTAACTGTATTCCTAACACGTGAAATTACAGAGAAAAGCTACGGAAATTCAAATTCCAGTGTGTATAAATAAAATTTCATTTAAAGTCAATTTAAAAACTAAAATTGTATAATAATGATGAATACATAGATGTGGCATAGAAGTAATGCCCTTATACCACCTCAACTAGTATAATTTATGAGCTGGAGGAATAGCCGTATCTTTTTTTAATGTCTGTTTATTGTCATCTACTTGAAAAGGAGACAGAAGAAGCACAGAGAGAGAGAGAGACATCACCTACCTACCATTCATTTGAAAATGCCCACAATAGCTGGTGCTGTGCCAGGCCACAGACCTCCACCCGGGTCTCCTGTGTGTGTGACAGAGGTCCAAGCCCTTGAGCCATCCTCATCTGCACCCCAGGTTGCGTTAGCAGACCACATGGGAAGCCGAGCTGCTGGAACATGCACGAGCGCTTCGGTAGGGAATGCAGGCATCCTGATCTGCCATGGTACACGGCCCATCCTGAGCACCCACCTGTAGACACTCCTCTGTCCCCCATCCCCAGAGGCCACCATCAGCCCAAATGTGGTGTTTACTATTTCCTTTTAGTTTTACCATATGCAAGGTTATTCTAAAAGATTCATGGAAAATTGCATATTATGAAAAAACTGCACAGATTTTATTTAAACATATTTGTTTGAAAGAGTTACAGGGGGGAAGTGTTGTGGCATAGAGCGCAAATCTGTCACTCAATATGCTGGCTTTTCATATAGCCGCTGGTTCACGTCCTGGCTGCTCACTGGCTTCAACCTGGCCATTGGAGCCGTTTGGGGTGTGAACCAGCAGATGGAAGATCTTTCTCTCTTTATCTCTAGGTGTAACTCCAACTTTCATATAAATAAATCTTTAAGTGGAGAGAGAAAGAAAAATCTTTCATGCACTGATTTATTCTCTAGATGTCCGCAGTGGCCAGCACTGGACCAGGCTGGAACCAGGAGCTGCATCAGGGTCTCCCATGTGGGCAGCAGGGACCCAAACACTTGGGCCATCTTATGTTGGTTCCCCAGACCATTAATGGGGAGCTGGATGGGAAATGGCACAACTGGAATACAAACTGGCACCCATGTGGGAAGCTGGCATTATAGGCGGTAGCTTTATCAACTCTATCCCAGTTCCCCCTTTTCTTTCCTCTTTCTCTTCTTAACTGTTTCCTAGTTTTTAGTTCAGCTCTGTGGCAGTCTCCCTTCCAATGAGAAGCTTTCTTTGACTCCCTCCAAAAAGTCACTCCCTGCAGGGAGCCTGTCTCATTAATTATGAGCTGATGCTGTGTGGGACGTGTCTCTGTGCCCTGGGAAACACAGGAGTTTTGTGATGTGCTGGTGGTTGCATCCCCAGTACCTAACCCGAAGAAGGTCTGTAGTGTGTTCTAGTTGGAGTTCACACCCTTTCGAACAAACCAAAAAGATTTTTTGTGAAAGCTGGAATTCCCATATGCGAAGAAGGTAAGGCCTGCCCCGAGAGAAGGCAGTGCAGAGAGGAAGGGTCCAGCTGACGGCGATCAGTTTTCACCAAGTCTGACTGCTTTGGCTCAGTCCTATGCTCTTCCTCCTTCCAAGGCTCCCCTCTGAGTGGGGTCCTGAGGGAGACTGTTCACAAAGTGGATTTTACTGTTTCTTCCCCAGGCCATGGAGAGTAAGCTGCTTGTTGGAGGAAAAAATATAGTAGATCACACAAACGAACAGCAGAAAATTCTGGAGCAGAAGCGACAGGAAATTGCTGAGCAGGTAAGTCCATTCTCTTCCAGGGGCGGCAGACTGGGCTCAGGTGTGTGTGAGCTACAGAGCAGATGTGCTGTGACGTTCAGTTCTCTGTAGAGGGAAGGAGAAGATGTCTCACGTGGGTGGGAGGCTGACTTGAGGGTGCTTCGAGAAGTTTTGTGGAAAAAAAAAATGGAACTCAAGGACAAAATTTATTTTGGTGCAAAAAAATTTTAAAAACCCACGCATAGATTTTACGTAATACTCACTTCCCATGAACTTTTTTGAAGGTCGTTCATGTTATTGGGTAGACCTAGTCTCAAGGGCAAAGCTGATGAATTTTGTGATGTTGCTCAGAAACGCCGGGAAAGAGAAATCCAGCAACAGATGGAAAGTCGAGATGAGGAAACTTTGGAACTAAAAGAGACGTACAGCTCATTGCAGCAGGAGGTGGACATCAAGACCAAAAAACTCAAAAAGGTAAGGAACAGGGAAGAGGACGTGGGGGGCCGGCAGGGGGGAGCTGCGTCCTCTGGCAGGGCGCCCTCCTCACCTGCCGCCCGCCCTGCTTGCAGCTCTTCTCCAAGCTTCAGGCCGTGAAGGCCGAAATCCACGACCTGCAGGAGGAGCACATCAAGGAACGCCAGGAGCTGGAGCAGACACAGAACGAGCTCACCAGGGAGCTGAAGCTCAAGTACGCCAGCCAGGGCCTGCATTCCGTGAGAACCGTCGTGGCGTTCTCAGGGCCCCTGCCAGCTTCTCCGGAGCTCGTCTCCCACCCCGTCTGGCTTCTCTTTAGTTCTGACATTGGTTTTCCATCCCTGGGTTGCCTGGGTTAGCTGGATGACTTCGTCAGGTGATCTCCCAGTTCCCTAGAAGCTGTTAAAGGGTCTAGAATTTTATTACAGGCTTTCGTTATAAAGATTTTCTGAATGCCCTAATAAGCACCCAGAGAGACCCCATCACTCAGACTCAGTGATGAACAAGATTACATGGAATTTTCCTTTCTTTAAGATTTATTTCATGTGTTTGGAAGGCAGTTACCAAAATAGGGCAAAACAGGTTGAGATCTTTTATCCACTGGGCTGCTGCAACAGGCAAGGCTGGGTCAGGCTGACGCCAGGAGCCTACAACTTCATTTAAGTGGGTGGCAGAGCCCTAAGCAGCTGCATCATTTTCACTGGCACAAAGTAGGGAGCTACGTTGGAAGTGGTGCAGCCGGGACTTGAACTGGTGCTCTTATGTGATGCTGGCCTCGCAGGCAGCATCTTCAACCCTTTCCATTAAAGGGAAACTTTTCCAGAAATGTGAGTTTGGTGCAGCAGTGAGGATGCCCCTTGGGACACAGGCATCCCATTTGTTATCAGAATCCCAGCTCTGTGTTTGATTCTAGTTTCCCCTAATAGTGCACCCTGGGAGGCAGCCGATAGTGGTTCCCTTGCTGGGGTTCCTGCCACCCATGTGGGAGATTCAAAACAACTTCTTGGCTCCTGACTTCAGCCTGGTCCAACCCAGTGAAAGGGAACCAGCAGATGGACGATCCTCTCTGAATTCTCTGCCTGAGAAACAGAGAGAAGATGGAAGGGACAGATTTTTTAAAAAAAGATTTATTTATTTTTATTGGAAAGTCAGATATACAGGGAGGAGGAGACACAGAGAGAAATATCTTCTGTCTGATGATTCATTCCCCAAGTGATTGCAACGACTGGTGCTGCGCCAGTCTGAAGCCAGGAGCCCAGATCCTCCTCTGGGTCTCCCACATGGGTGCAGGGTCCCAAGGCTTTGGGCCGTCCTTGACTGCTTTTCCAGGCCACAGGCAGGAAGCTGGATGGGAAGCAGGACTGCCAGGATTAGAACGGGTGCCCGTATGGGATCCCGGCACGTTCAAGGCAAAAACTTCAGCCACTAGGCAATGGTGCTGAGCCTGGTACAAATTTTTTAAAAGACAAATTTTAAAAAGATTTTCAAAAAGATTCCTTGAATGATCAAGTTTTAAATTTGGAAAGGGGGGTCTGGCACCATAGCTAAAGAAACTAATCTTCCTTCTGCAGAGCGCCAGAATCCCATATGGGTACCTGTTCCTATTCTGGCTACTCCACTTCCCGTCCAGCTCCCTGCTTGTGACTGGGGAAAGCACCAGAGGATGGCCCAGGTACTTGAGACCCTGCAACCTGTGTAGGAGATATGAAAGAAGCTCCTGGCTCCTGTTTTTGAATCAGCTCAGCTCTGTCTGTTATGGCCATTTGGGGAGTGAACTGGCAGATGGAAGATATTTCCTTGTCTGTCTCTCCTTCTCCCCATGTAAATCTGTCTTGGATAGAAATAAATAAATCTTTAAAAATACTATTAAGTTTGGAAAGGAGATCTTAAATGTATCATTCAGGCCTCCTTGTAGGTATGTGTACTTTGAAAAAAAAATCAAAATACTAATAATAGTTATCTATGGATGGCAAAATTGAGATTACTTTTACTTTTTTTTTTTTTTAAAGATTTATTTTTATTATTTTTTTATTGGAAAGGCAGATATACAGAGAGGAGAGACAGAGAGGAAGACCTTCCGTCCGATGATTCACTCCCCAAGTGAGCGCAACGGGCCGATGCTATGCCAATCCGAAGCCAGGAGCCTCTTCCGGGTCTCCCACGCGGGTGCAGGTTCCCAAAGCTTTGGGCCGTCCTCGACTGCTTTCCCAGGCCACAGGCAGGGAGCTGGAAGGGAAGCGGGGCTGCCGGGATTAGAACCGGCGCCCATATGGGATCCCAGGCGTGCGAGGCGAGGACCTTTTAACCACTTGCGCCACCGTGCCGGGCCCGATTACTTTTACTTTTTGTATTTTCTAATGAATAGGTAGAAACTTGATATTCAGAAGAAAACCAAGTATATGTTATAAAAATGATTTCTGAAATGTCATTTTTTGGTAAAGATTTATTTATTTTTATTGGAAAGTCAAATATGCAGAGAGAAAGAGAGATAGAGAGAAAGATCTTCTGTCTGCTGGTAGATTCCCCTAATGGCCACAACGGCCAGAGCTGTGCTAACTTGAGCCAGGAGCTTCTTCAGGTCTCCCAAGCAGGTGCAGGGTCCCAAGATGTCACATAAAACAAAGTGAAGATTGTATCCTCCAAATATCTTTAACCCCTAAGAAAGCGATTTTCATTGTTGCGTCTTTTTTTTTTTCTATTAGAATAAATAATGAGTCAGCCTGTTTCTATACCTTGTTGGTGTGTGTCCTGCTCCCTGCTCTGTTGCCTGTGAACGCCCCTTTGGCATGGGCAGGCCCTGGAAGGGAGGGCAGAGATGATGGGACAGGAAACAATGGTCAGAAGCCGTCTGCCTCTCCCCGCGGCCTCGTAGTAGCTGTGCTTCCTGGCAGGTGTCGGCTGAGACCCTTCTCAGAATGGGCTGTGTTCACAGTCTTGGGAGGGATGCGGTCCTTTCTTGTCTTGTGGATCACAATGGGAAGTTTTCTAGCTCGAGCAGCAAGGCTTAGACAGGAAGAAGGCAGTTTAATTTTTAACCAGCCCTTTAGCGTTTTCAAATGTGATGACCCGGTTTAGCGGCTCCGAAGAGATGCCCTCCAAGAGGTGTCTCACACCTTCATGGCCACTGAAGAGTGAGGGTGCATCACAGTGTCTCTGGCTATGAAAGATCCAATGGCCTCTAACATACACATGGGGTACAGATGTTCACTCAGCTGTCGAGCAGGCCTCACTTCCATTCAGTCCATTCACTTCCGCAAGCTGCTCCTCCCTGGGCACAGGGGCTCACTCCCTGTGCCTGGACTGACCAGTACACGCCTCTTAGATCTGAGAGTGCTGCACGGCCCTGTTCATTTCAGGAAGGGGCCAGGTGTCCTTCATGTCTGTATTCCAGCTCCGTGTATGATGCTGGGACTGTAGTACCAGCTCAGAAGAATATCTGCCGAGTGATTTAATTCTTCCCTGTTTGCTTTATGTGAGACCAGATAGTCACCCCGCAGTATGTGTTCTTCATTTGTATTCACTCATGTCGCGTGTGCTCCTACAGGCATCTTATTATAGAAAACTTTATCCCTCTGGAAGAAAAAAGCAAAATTATGAATAGATCCTTCTTTGACGAAGAGGAAGATCATTGGAAATTACATCCAATAACCAGACTGGAGTAAGTCACTATTGGCTTTTGGTAGTCTGTACAGTGGGGAGGAGGGGGAAGAAGGTTCATGAGCAGATCTTGGCCAGGAGCTATGGTGAGAATAGGTTCGTTAAACTCAGAGCCAGTTGCATTTTTGCCTGCATAGCGGCTAGAAATCCCACAGGTAGAAGTTTGGTGAATGTGGTGTTAGAAGTGGGGAAGCTTTCACTGGTAAGCTCACCTTTCCTGGGTCCCTTTCCCCAGCCATCCAAGGAAGCATGCTAGGCCAAAATAAGCACTGTCTAATGTGTCTGTCTGGGTCGTGCTGGGAAGGCGAGGAGCACTGAGGGCCGTGCTCTGTGTCTGCCCAGCTGGAAAGCAGCTCAAGCAGAAAACATAGGCAGCTCTCATCCCACTCGTGTCAGCCCTCAGACCAGGGAGTGGCTGGCTTCTGAGAGCCCTGGTCCTGGGGCTACAGGACACAGTCCAGCCGGGCCTTTAACCTCTGCCATCCATCTCCAGGAATCAGCAGATGATGAAGCGACCAGTCTCTGCCGTGGGATACAAGAGACCCTTGAGCCAACATGCAAGAATGTCCATGATGATTCGACCAGAAGCCCGATACCGGGTGAGAGGACTGTCGGCCATCCTTCTCTCTCTCTCTCTGTAACGTTGACTTCTGGATATATAAATAAATCTTTTAAAAATATTCTTTAAAAAAAAAAGATTAGAAAGTATGAGATTTGGCACGTCAGACCTGGGGAAGGATGGGAGTACAATTACTCTATTGTTAGTGGCCAGTAGCCATTGACAGTAAACTTCCAGGTGGCTCTGTGGGAAGAATAGGAAAAACCTCAGTGTTACACGGTGGGCGATGGACGTATGCTAAAGAACTTTGACTGTTTCCATGGAGCATTATATGTGTCAGTCGTGGTCGCTTGAGGTGACATAAATTGGGGATTCTTTTAGTTGCCTGAAATATTTGACAATAAAGATGCCATAGAGGGGCATTTGGCTTTGTAGTGAAGAATCCATGGGACAGCTGTAAAACAAGTAGAACTGGGAGTACGTATGTGAATTACAAAGTATGGTATAAAATATATCAAAGTATGAACTGGTTAGTTCCTCTTGGTGAAAATATACTCAATTTTCTTCTTTTTTAAAACTTTATTTTAAAGGCAGAGAGAGAGAGAGAATGCAGGAGGCAGGTAAAGAGAGGGAGAAATCTTGTATCTGCTGGTTTACCCTCTAAATGTCGAGGCCAAAGGAGGATTCTTCTTTTTTTTTTTTAAAGATTTATTTTTATTATTTTTTATTGGAAAGGCGGATATACAGAGAGGAGAGACAGAGAGGAAGATTTTCCGTCCGATGATTCACTCCCCAAGTGAGCACAACGGCCGATACTATGCCGATCCGAAGCCAGGAGCCTCTTCCGGGTCTCCCACGCGGGTGCAGGGTCCCAAAGCTTTGGGTGGTCCTCGACTGCTTTCCCGGGCCACAGGCAGGGAGCTGGAAGGGAAGCGGGGCTGCCGGGATTAGAACCGGCGCCCATATGGGATCCCGGGCGTGCAAGGCGAGGACCTTAACCACTTGTGCCACCGCGCCGGGCCCTTAGAAGCACTTTTCTAGCAGTTTCACTGGGGGTATATCTTGCTGAAGCCAAAAATGTAATTTTGAAGCCCACAAATCAGGATTGGCGCATTAGCTCAAGAGTCTAATCCTGCACTTCAAGTGTCACCATCTAATTTGGGTGCCAGTTCTAATCCTGGCAGCCCTGCTTCCCATCCAGCTCCCTGCTTGTGGCCTGCAAAAGCAACAGAGGACGGCCCAAAGCCTGGGGACCCTGCACCCACATGGGAGACTCGAAAGACGCTGTTGGCTCCTGTCTTTGGATCGGCTCAGCTCAGGCTGTTATGGCCATTTGGGGAGTGAACCAGCAGATGGAAGATCTTTCTCACTTACTATATTTTCTTCTCTCTGTAAATCTGGCTTTCCAATAAAAATAAATAAATCTTCCAAGAAAAAAAAAAAAGCCCACAAATCAGATTATTTATGGCCTTCCCAGGACTGGCCTCATCCAAACGCAGACTTTACAGCTGTGATTGTCAGGTGCTCTCAGCACTGGTTCTACTGCAGCAAGGATTTTATGCACTCGTTTAGCATCTAGTACTCATCAGTAGAGCACTTCCTTTACCCACATTTCTCCTGCAGTGACCCCCCCCACTCCACCCTACTCCATCCGGAGCCCTGAGGCTGGATTCCACTAACTGCAAAAAGCCAGCGGGGAAGGTGGCGTATGGCCATGAGTGCTCTCCCCGCCCCTCAACAGATACTCGGCCTCACACCCCAAAAGGGTTCACCACAGGTTGTCAAGTGATGAATTCAGCCTACAAGGCCGAGCATGAGGTAGGGCCAGTCTGATCTTAGTACTTATTTTAACATTGGTTTGAAAATCAGAGAGACAAAGCAGACAGTAACATCCCATGTGCTGACTCACCCTGCTCAGATGGGCCCTCAGCCAAAGCCAGCAGCCAGGAACTCCATCCAGATCTCCCAAAAGTGGGAGAAGACACTAGGTACCTGAGCCGTCACCTACTGCCTTCTGGGGTGTGTATCAGGAAGCTAGAAATGGAACTGGAGACAGGACTCTAGCCAGGTCCTCTGAACCATGATGCACCTGACTCAGGCTCTAGGCAAGATGCCCACCTGTATTCAAGATGAGATGGCATTGTAATACTGCAGATTGGACACACTGCCTACAATGCTGACATCCCGTGTGTGTGCCAGTTTGTATCCATGCCCAGGAATCTTTTAATATTAGGACACTATACCTTTTTAATTTACTGAAAATTTTCTGATTTTATATAAAAATTTTTTATTGGGCCCGTCTGCAGGCTCATGGCTAAAGTCCTTGTCTTGTATCCACCAGGATCCCATATGGGCGCCACTTCTAATCCCGGCAGCCCCACTTCCCATCCAGCTCCCTGCCTGTAGCCTGGGAAAGCAGTCAAGGACAACCCAAAGCTTTGGGTCCCTGTGCCTGTGTGGGAGACTTGGAAGAAGCTCCTGGCTCGTGGCTTCGGATTGGCTCAGCTCCGGTCGTTGCAGCCACTTTGGGAGTGAATCATCTGACAGAAGATCTTCCTCTCTGTCTATCTGACTTTCCAATAAAAATTTAAAATGAAGAGTTCTTCATTTTACTGGCTAGTTCCCCAAATGGCTCCAGTGTCTGGGACTGGGCCAGACTGAAGGCAGGAGCCAGAAGCTTCTTCCAGAACTCCCACATGGGTACGAGGGCTCAAAGCATTGGGCCATCTTCCACGGCTTTCCCAGGCACATTAGCAAGGAGTAATTGAAAGGTAGCATGCAGTGCTTGAATCAGCACCCGTATGGCATGGCAGTACCTTAGGCAGCATCTTAACTTGCTGCTTCACAGCGCAGGCCCCTCCCATCTGGTCTTAGAATGTGTTTCCTTGCCTTTGTGTGCTGCCGTGCACACCCTCCCCATACGTGTCCCTGGAGTGCCTCCTCTGCGCAGCTGCTGTAGTGGTGTTTTTCTCATTCCATTCTGTAAGTTCAAATCATCTGTAACAGATGAATTCTTACTAGAAGAATAGAGAAAAGTGTAGAGAAAAAAAAAATCACCTGCCATTTGCCAGGAAAAAAAAAATTACAAAGCTGTATTCCATGTTCGAGGCAGGTTCTTGGTAGGGTCAGTGTGGTGGCTTGCAATTCTGCTCTCCAGCAGAGGCTGGATCGCCTGTAGTCTCCGTACCTGGTCGGAGGCCAACTTAGGTGGCTGTGTTTCCGCAGGCAGAAAACATTGTGCTGCTAGAGCTGGACATGCCCAGCCGGACCACCAGAGACTACGAGGGCCCGGCCATTGCCCCCAAGGTCCAGGCGGCGCTGGATGCGGCTCTGCAGGATGAAGATGAAATCCAGGTGGATGCTTCATCCTTTGAAAGCACTGTGAGCAGGAAATCCAAGGCCAGGTAAGTGCTGCTCGGTGACTGTGCTCCAGCAAGGACAAACCAAGGCAGGATGCAGTGAGAATGCCCCTCTATGTGGGAGCTCCTTGTGGAACGTTGGAAAACGTTGCATTGATTCATTGATTCCACAGCTATTTCTGTGTGAGACACTGCACCTGGCCTACAGAATTCCAGAATACCTAGTGCACCCTGTCTGCACCTGTTAGGTAGAGTCAGTTCTTCAGTTCTTACCAGGGGCCATGTGCTTTAATACCTTCACAACGATTCTCTTAATGAATTGCTGCAAAAATGTGTAAGATGGTTATTAGCATCCATCCATTTTACAAATAAGAAAACAAACTGAAGAGAATTGAGAAAGCAGCTAGGTGTAACAAAATGCCAAAAAGTAGGTGGCAGAGGTAGAATTCAAAGCTGGGTCTTTCTCAATGACGCAGTCCAGGCTCTGAGTCTCAATACTAAATTCAACTTGCCATTTGTGCAAAAATAAGGAATTCTGTGCTACTAAATTCTGGAGCAGACATCTAAGAAAGTCAACTGAGTAGAAAGTCAGAGATGGAAGAAGTTCTGCCTGCAAACCTAATATTTATATTTATATGGATATGGATAGATTGGCACACTGTGATTATAATGGAAGAGCAACTGTGGAACCCTCTGTTGGCAGGCCAAGGAGGCCAGGCCAAAGGGTCAGGCCAGGCCAGCCTTGTGGTGTCAGCAGTTGAAAGTGTCCTAGCCATCTGACCATTAAGGGAAAAGCGCAGTGGAACACTCTGGGCCTTGATGTGTCAGGGCCCAAGGGACATGCCTTGTCAACGTGTGCTTGCCTTTTGCAGGCCTAAGAGCGGAAGGAAGTCGGGATCCTCCTCCTCCTCTTCCTCAGGAACCCCTGCATCCCAGCTTTACCCACAGTCTCGGGGGCTGGTCCCAAAGTAGAGGCTGGCACTGCCTCTCCCAGGGTGCAAAAGGCTTTGCCTTCCGCGAGCAGAGACCAGCGTGAAGCGGCAAGGAGGACTGGAGCCCTGGCTCCACACCGTTTCCCTGAGGAGACGCCATGGCCTTGGAGTCACCAGCCTGATCTGGTAGAACATGCTGCTCTTGACATGGTGGCAGCGCCTCTGGGCAGCAACTTTAATTAGCATCTCAGAAATGCATGGGTAAGGTCTAGCGCGATCATCCAAGCGGAGAGCAAGAGAATGACCAGTGACCTTGCTTCTCCTCTCCCTTCTCCCCGCCCCCACCCCATCACTATCCTCTCTCCTTTTTCAGCCTGTTCTTTTTACTGGGCTCCCTTCTTGTTGAACAATAGGGCAGTCACCCCAGCAGGACCCTTTGGAGCCTCAGGATAGAATTGACAGTGAGGTTGCAAAATGAAAGCTTGGAGAACTTGAACAGGGCCCATGCTTTAGAAAAACCAAGAAAAATCACATTTGCACCCATGCCCTGTGTGTGTGTGTGGTGGGGGGGGGGTCCTGAGCCATCTAGTTCTTCCCTGCACCCCAGTTAGAAGTGGCTTTGCCTTTGGGATGTCCTGCGTGAGGCGCTCTCTTCTACTTCCCGCTTCTGACAGATTCCATGTCAGTAGCAATCGAAGCACCATTCCCTTTGTCTCTGCCAAGAGCGTAGGGAAACAGCTTCTTTAAAACCTCAAGTCTGGGACCATCCCATCTGAGACTGAAGTCTGTAGCTGGTACCATGTCCATACACCGCGTCACTCTATAGTCTTGTTTTGTCACCTCTGTTGCCCAGACACGCATGCTCTCTGCGTCTGTGCAGGGGTCCTCCACTTCCAAGGCATGCTCTGCATTGGGAGTGCTTTGTGGGAGAAGGGAGGCTGGTTCTGCCTTCTCTGATGGACTAGAGGTGGGGACTGAAACATGGGGTGCACTTTGGCATTCCCCACTTTGTTGCCTGTTGGCAGGGAGCAGAAGTAACTAGGTAGTCACAGAAAAGCCAGGGGAGTCAGTACAGTGGAAAGGGCAGGTCCAGCCAACGGATGGCAAGGAATCCTGCCAACCTTGTGCAGAATGCTGCGAGTCCTGAGCTGGGGCTGTCTGCAGGGGGAGCCCCAAATGCTGGCCAGGAGCAGCTGTGGACTCAAACAGGCTCAAAGAAGAGAGTTCCGAATTCCCATCTACATAGACTAGTTTGGTTTGAAAGTTTGCGTTTTTGTATTACTGAGATTCAAAGCTTCATGTTATGTTGGTCATTAGGTGAATGTTCCTTATTTTTCCCCCAGGAGAAGCTCATCAATGTGTGTGGGCGTGCAAAGCACTAGTGCCTGTGTCCTGTGAGTGTGGCTGCGCGTGTGTCTGTAAGAGAGCAAGGAAGGTGGAGAACTTGCCCCATTTCAGAAATCCCCTGATGTGTAGTTGTTGCCTTTGTCTTTGCTAAAGGGCCATTGAATGACTAAGCTGGCTGGGAGCGCTCCCACCAGGGTGTCTGAGTCTGGGAGCCACACCTGAGGGGACAGTAATAGTCCCTAGGTCGGCCACACTGGTGCACCTTGCTGGCACGGTGCCTCAGGGAGGTGGTGACTCAGGTGGGCCGGAGTTAGAGTTTAACTGAGCTGCTCGGTTCCCAGGGCACATTTCTGGATCAGAATCCATGAGAAAAAGAGGAGGTACCAAGTGCAGTGTCAGCATTCTGTCAAACATCTGTCACCCAGTAGCCCATCTTGTTTGCAGTCACCATTTTTCTGAACCAGGGTCCTTGGCAACAGTCCCCATAGCTTCCAGAATCTTCCCTCCCTTTTCTTGGGCTCTAACCCAGTCTCTGTTATTCACTGAACACATGTCTGACTCGGTGGCAGATGAAGGGGTGTGCAACCCCAGCTGGCCAGTTGCTGATGACGTGTGTGTGACGTCACCTTTCCCCAAAGCTAATCTGAACTCTGTAAGCTGGAACATGCCCATGTCACAGAGCTCAGCACGGAAGACTGCGGATTACACTCACCCTTCATACTGATGCTCTTCTGACCAAGGCTGGTTAAGTGACACAGGGAACTTTTCTGAGAAAGCCAAGAAGAAAACCAGATTACTAATGCGGTTGACTGAAACAAGCTTGCCTTGTACAAGCTGGAGTTCACGGGCTAGTCTGTAAAACCCTTCCTTGGAAATGAAGCTACCTGCCCCTTGCTGGGAAGCTTTTGGTGCTTTTCTGCTCTCAGAATGGAGCCCCTAGAAATTTGAATAGAGCAGATGGTGGAGTGTCTTACTGCCATCACAGGCTGCTGCTTTGGGCTCTAGACGGAGCCAAGTGGTTATAGGACCTACCAAGCCCACCAGAGGACTAGGTCTTTAGATCTCTAGTCCTGCTAGGATGGTCCAGGCCATCTGAGGGCTCTTTTGTCAGTAGCATCAGCAGCCAGTGAGGTGTGGAAACAGGTCTTTACCCGGATCTGGGGTGACCTCTGAGAGGCAGAGGTGGTGACCACACGCGGCCCCCATCAGATCCCTCCTTCCCTGATTTGTTGAATGTGTCCAGCTTCCTGTTTTTAAAGTCCTCCTAGGCCCCTGGATTCAGAACCCAAGGCCTCAACTCACAGGCATGAAGCACTTTCTAAAGACTGTGACTCAACGCTGGACTGTCCCACCTTTGGCCTGCATGCTACCTGAGTGTCCCACCCACCCCACCAGGACCAAGGGCATTGGAGGGTGCTGCAGCCCAGGCATGGGTGGCTCTCTGCTTTTCCTGTCTTGTAAAGTCCTCTCTCGCCGAATGTAGAATTGTTGCCAAGTTCCTGAGAAGTGTCGAGTCGCGGTTAACATGGGGGATCAGTTCTGCCTCGTGTCTGCCCCCTGAACTCAGTGTGCTGTGCACCACCACACCTTGGGCTGTCTTAACATCATCCGTGGACAAAGGTGGGGCTAGTAATAGACTCTAAAAGCCATACGAAAATACTGTGGGGGCACGAGCTAAGAATAAGGGGCCAGGCTATTATCTGTCCTGCAGGGCTTCCTCCCCGCCCTTGTTTCTTGAAGAAAATGCTGTAGCAGTTATTTCTGAAAGGAGTGATCTCGGGCAAGCAAGGAGGCGTGTGGGCAGCACGGCTCCTTGGAGTTCATGTGGATCTTAACCTTCTCTTTGGCTACCTTTAGGCGAAGAATATGCCAATACTTGGGGTTCTGAGTTTTACAGTTGATATTTATTTGTATCATCTCTTTGTCTAGGAATGTAAAAGTGATTCTAAGCTAAGATGTGTAATAAAAATCAATCAGATTTATTGCACCTACAAAAACTTGTTCTGAGTTGCTTTAGAAAATAACATGCTTGTCCCTGGCACGCTGATGTTTTCTTGAAATATTTGAATTTTCCTAGTGAAAGGTGGGTGGGAGTGGGAAGTGAAGATGGAGTTGGAACGCTGGTTTTTGAGGGATATAGCAGAAAGGAAAAGGGGCATGAGATGGAGGAAGACAGGCTAACCAATAGGTGGCTAGCCGGGTGTTTCCCTGCGTCAGGCCTGGGCAGCAGGCGTGAAAGTCCTTTTGACTTCTGTGCTTTGTTTTTTATAATTCCTTTGCATTTATTATACTTCAAAGCATATCTGTGGTTTTTTTTTTTAATACAAAAATACTTGATGTTGTTTAGTATTAGGGAAAAAAATACTAAAATAGGACCACACTTTGTCCTGTGGTTTCTCCAAGGCCTGCAGGAATGTGCCAGGGGAATTTGTCCACTCTGTGGAGGCTGTGCCTCTGCTCCTTGGGGGAGGCGTGTGCACACCGGTCAGGGCTGTGTATGCTGCTGGGGAATGTGTAGCCTGTGAGAGAGAGACACGGGTTATCGTGCCTGAGCTGGGTTTTAATTGTGGTACCAGTTATCTGACTGTGAGGAGCCTCTCTGGAACTTGGGGTTCTTTGTCTATGAAATAGATGGAATGGGGCTGGCATTCTTGGGCCTGATGGATTAAGCTGCTGTCTGCAAGGCCAGCACCTCATGGGTGCCAGTTCAAGTCCCAGCTGCTCCACTTCTGAACCAGCTTCTTATAAATGCACCTGGGAAAGCATTGGAATGTGGTCCAATGGCTTGGGCCCTTGCACCCGTGGGGGAGACCCAGATGAAGCTCCTGGCTCCTATGGCCTTCTTGGTGGCCCAGTCCCAGGCACTGCAGCCATTTGGGGAGTGAACCAGTGGATGGAAGATGTATTTCTCTATCTGTTCTCTCTCCCTGTAACTCTGCTCTTCAAATAAATAAAAATAAATCATTTTTTAAAAGAAGAAGCGAAACCTCACCTGTCAGGGACATTTTGAAGATCAGTAGAATGGATAAAACAACAGTCTGAGTAGGTGGGCTGGAGCAGACAAGAAGAAACGTGGTAATGACTGGAATTTCTTTGTCTTTTTCTTTGGGAGTCTGTCTCCCAAAAACTAGCAGTCATAGCCTCGTTAGAAAAATCCTCAAGACAAGCTATGATTTGACACATACATGCTAAGCTTCTGCCACATGCTGGGCTGTTCTAGGCTCTGGATACAGGGCTGTCACACTGACCTAGTTCCTGGTGGCAGGAAGCCTTTTCCAGGTGTGCTTTTGGAGGCAGGGGAGTAAGAGAGGTTTAAATGTTAACCAAACACACACAAATATATACTTAAGGATCATAACAGATACCATAAAATCCTAGTGTAGGATTTTAAAACATGTTTCTTTCTGTCTGTCTATTTGAAAAGTATAACTACAGAGAGAGAGGTTTTACATCCATTGGTTTACTCCCCAAATGGCTTGCAACAGCCAGAGCTAGGCTAGGTTGCAGCCACAGCTTCATCCGAGTCAGTCTCTCACATGCTTGCAGAGACCCAAGAGTGTGAACCATCTTCTGCATTCCTAGGCGCATGAGTGGGGAGCTGGATCAGAAGCAGAGCATTGTGGACTTGAACTGGTGCCCATGTGGGATGGTGGCACTGCAGACAATAGCTTTAACTGCTATGCCTCAGCTTTGGTCCCAGTATTGTAGAGTCTTATAAAAACAGCAAAGTGTAATTTGGAGGAAGTGGGTAAATAATGGAAAGGAGGAATGGGGGTTTGCCAAGACCATGTGGAACAAAGTAGAATTTCAGAAGGTGTCTGAACTCCTTGTTTCCTCTCACTAGAGGGAAGTGAGAGTTCCTGTAGGAAAGGTTACAGTGCAGGACTTAGACATTTTCCAAGAAGAAATTTAAAGAATACGAAGAAGACATTAGCCTGTGTAACTTAGGCAATTAGAAAAGATTCAGGCTTGGCGTGGTAGCCAAGTGGCTAAAATCCTTGTCTTGCATCCCCAGGATCCCATATGGGTGCTGGTTCGTATCCCGGCAGCCCCCACTTCCCATCCAGCTCCCTGTTTGTGGCCTGGGAAAGCAGTTGAGGACGGCCCTAAGCCTTGGAACCCAGGAACCACGCAGGAGACCCAGAAGAAGCTCTAGGCTCCTGGCTTCGGATCGTCTCAGCTCCAGCTGTTATGGCTACTTGGGGAGTGAACCAGTGGATGGAAGATCTTTCTGTCTCTCTTTCTCTCTATAAATCTGACTTTCCAATAAAACTAAATAAAAACTTAAAAAGATTTATTTATTGTAAGGCAGCTTGATGAGGGGAGAGAAAGACCTTTTATCCACTGAGTCACCTGTCAAATAACCATAGCTGCAAGGGCTGGGCTGAGCTGAAGCCAGGAGCCAGGAACTCCATCTGGGTCTTCCATGTGAGTGGCAGGGCCCCAAGTACTTGTGCCATCTTCTGCTGCTTTCCAAGCTGCTTTAGGAGGGAGCTGGGTTGGAAACAGAGCGTCCAGAAACTGAAACAGCACCCTAATAGGCAGAATAAATACCTGTGTTGTAACTGGCACATCAATGTGCTGTGCCACAATAGTGGCCCCAAATGTTTCTTAAGTGTTTTTTTGTTAAATTTTCCTTAGATGTCTTCAAACAATGTGTAATATATCTTTGGTCCCCTTGTCTGACCCTTCCTTCCGAGAGGAGTTAAAACCTAGCTTGCCTTAGCTAAAATGATTATTGGTTTAATTAGATTGGTTCAGAATCCGTTAGCCAGGAAGCAGGAGTTCTGAGTATGATGTGAAACATTGTGTGTTTCTGCAGATTGCCAAGGTCTGGGCTGGGGCAAGGGCTAATTTATCAGCAGAGTTGCAACACAGGGCACCTTGGCAACTTGGCAATTCCTGCTGACTCAGTTGCCGTTCTTGATTTTTTTTTTTTTTAAATCAAGAACCTGTTAAGTTTTGCACAATGTGTTTTGAGTTTCAAACCAATCATTCAGGTCTTGGGGCTTGTGACTTTGGCAGGCCTTTACACTATAGAGTTACTATCTGATTGAAATTTACCCTGGGAGTCTGGTCTCCAGGGACCTTGTGGTCACAGCTGCCAGCTGGGTGCTCGGTGGCCTTTGTCAGTGCCGCAACTGGAGCTCTTGCAGCTGCTCCCGTTTCACTCTCTGTGTCTGTTGTTGGGCTGATGGATCACCAGTCTCGAGGGCTTCAGAGAAGGGAGCCAGCTAGGGATTGGCTGTTGGGGCAGGGGGATGGGCAGAGGGAAGAGAGGGCTCCTCGTGTCTCTGGGGACAGTGCAGCCCCCAAGCACATGTTGATGCCTTCTCTGCACTGGAGACCAACAGAGAGGCACTGTGGCACTTCTGAAAAAGGAGGGAGCATAAACCCGAGGGATGGTGGTTCAGAGCGCCTGGTCCCCATCAGGCTACCTGTTCCCTCACCTCCCACTTTTCTCCAGCCCTCAGAGATGAGGGGGGGGTCCCCAGATCTGCATCTGGCCTCTGGAGTATGTTAAATGCCTTCCTGCCTGACTCCTTCATACCTTCCCACGTGCTGCACTCTGCCTCAAAAACTTTTTTCTCTGCTCTTTTGGCTCTGCTGATTCCTACCCATCCATCAGGTCCCAGTTACAGTCCCCTGCTTCCTGCCTCTGGCCATGGGGTGTCTGTCTTTGTGCCTTGCTCCTTCTTGGCTCTCTCTCCACTTGCAGTTTTCTGTCTGTCTGGGCTTTGGTCTCTGACTAGCTGTGAAGACACGTTCCTGCTCTCTGCTCTGAACGTCACACAGGGTGGATTGATTTTCTGGATAGATGTTGACACTGCTCATCCAACAGCCCAGAAGAGAGGGGTGTATGTCAGAGGAAGGAGCTATATTCAGGACAGGACTACAGAGCTTGAGGATTTAGGCACTTGGGAAGAAGAGAACAGTGTTGCAAGACAAAGGGAACCACACGAACAAGTTTGTGGAGGGTTCTGGTCAAGATGAATGAACAAGAGAATGAAGTAGAAGGGAGCTGGCCCATGGCTCATACAATACCTAGAGGGAGAGCGTTGAAGGAATGTGTGTGTGTGTGTGTGTGTGTGTGTGTGTGTGTGTGTGTGTGAGGAACACCCTTTTTTTTATATTCCAGCATTGCTTTTCTGAAGCCAGTCTTGTATGCTATTATTTCTCTTTGAAATACCAGAAAGCAATCATAGTAAGTGCCTGTTACATGTCTGAGTGCTGTTCACATAGATTTTCTCAATTGGCAACTTCTGTTCTCCCAGGAGCTTTCTCTGGCACAGTTCACCATCTACGGAATGCCAAGGAGTGCTTAAGCTCAAGTCCAAGGGCTTGGCTTCCTAGGAATGGGACCCTGGCAGTGTTGAGGGCAGTGAGCCGGAATCACCTCCCTACTACTGGGCCGTGTTGCGAAGTGGAGAAATGAAACTGGTGCTGTTGGTTTGGAAATTTCACATCCTGTTCCAGCCAAAGATGTCCATGTGTTGTTAGAAACTGGTGTAGGGGCTGCCCTTCCGAAGCTGCTGCTCTGGTGGGATTAGCAACATTCACAAATAAGCAGATCCGGAGAGAGTTGGCCCCGTAGTGGTGCAGGGGGTGCAGATTTTGGTATGAGCCATGTTAATCATGGTTAGCCTTTAGGCTGTGTTGTCCCATGGCAGGAGGAGCAAGGCTGTGCCTCATTCATTTTTGCAGCATCTACTGCAAGTCGTGGGGATACAGGATGATGCCCCTCTAACGGCTGTCACCTGCTGACACTAAAGTCCTCTGGTTAACAAAGATATGTGAAGTGATGAAAAACAAGACAGGTGCCAGGGGTGAGAGGGGGACAGTCTGGAAGGTCAGAAAGTGCCTTTGGAGCACAGCCTTGAACAGAACTAGGGAGCCAGCCAGGTAAGGATTTGGCGTGTACAAGCAGAGTGTTCCGGGGAAAGGCCAGCATGGTGCAACAGCTTGGAACCCCTGCTCTCCTGGAGCTTGGGTGGAGCTGTTGGAGACAGAAGGTCAACAGAATAATTCTGTTAATGCTTGCAGGTGGAGCTGCCAGTGCCCGGCGTGCTGTGGATTCAGTGTAGGCAGTGAAGCATCTAGGATCATGAGGAAGCTCTTGGCAGAGCTGGGTAGCGCACCACCGGGCAAGTCTCAAAGTGGCTGTGCCACCATGGTTTTTTTTTTTTTAAGATTTTTAAATTTATATTGGAAAGGCAGATTTATAGAAAAAAGAAGGGACAAAGAGAAAGATCTTCTGTCCACTGGTTCACTCCCCAAGTGGTCACAATGTGCAGAGCTGAGCTGATCCAAAGGCAGTAACTTCTTCCTGGTCTCCAGTGTTCCAAGGCCTTGGGCCATCCTCTTTTGCTCTCCCAGGTCACAATCCAGGAGCTGAATGGGAAGTGGAACAGCCTGGACATGAACTGGCACCCGTATGGGATCCTGGGCATGCAAAGTGAGGGTTTAGTTCCTAAGCTGTTGCTCTTGGCCCCAGCCTATTGCTTTTACTTCTGCCCTGCATAGCTCAGCTCTGATCAAATGAGCTTCACCCAAGGCCCTCTTGTGTTTGCTGCTTGACATTGTTGTCTGTCATGGTAGGCTTTCTTCGCTCTTTTCTTGGCTGGCATCTGCTGAACTTGGCCACTTTGGGCCAGGCACTGTGCTGAGTGCCAAGTTTACTGAAATGCAAAACACAGATGGATTGTAGTCAGGGGCATACATGGTGGGAGCCCAGGGCACTCTGGGTGCCACGTGGCCATGCACAGGAGAGCTAGCCAAGGGAGGAGCCTGCCTGCTTACTTTCAGTTTGATTCTGCCAGGAGCTTCTGGGCTGGGTGATGACGTTGGCAGGTGAATTCAGACTTCCAAGCAGTGCTAACTACTACCTGGCAAAAGCAAACATTGGCATTATGGCTAAATGCATCCTCTGTATTGGAGTTCTGCAGTCAAACCAGGGAAGACAGTGTGTTGCCGGGTTAGCGGGGAAGCCGTTCAGGTGGAGAGGGCAGGTTGTTGGACCCTTTCACCTGGGTTAGCGCTTCCCAGATACAAGCTCTTCATCCCCGCCAAGGCCAACACTGACCCTGTATACAGAGTGGCTGAAAGCATTGGAGAAATGTCCATCATGCTAGGGCTTGCTAGCTAGCCATAGAATAGGAGTCTTTATTGTTAAATCTTTTTTTTTTTTTTTAAACATAGGTTTATTTGAAAGTCAGAGCCAGAGAGAGAGAAAGAGAGAGAGAGGTCTTCCATCTGCTGGTTCACTTTCCCAAATGGCTGCAACAACTGGGGTTGGGCCAGGCCAAAGCCAGGAGCCAGGAGCTTCTTCCAGGTCTTCCGTGTAGGTGCAGAGGCTCACGACTTGTGTCATGTTCCATTGCCTTACCAGGCCGTTAGCATGGAGCTGGACTGGAGGTGGAACAATGAGGACTTGAAATGGGACCCATATGGGATCCTGCACTGTGGGTGGAAGATTCACAGTGCTGGCCCCTAGTGATAGTCTTCAGGCATCTCTCGGTATACACTCTTACAGCTGTCTAAAACTGTCCTGTTTCACTTATTTTATATACGTATATATCTTATGCATTTGAATGATTGCTTACTTTTGTATTGTCAGATGCAAGAGTTGGTTAAATGTTCTTGGTGGTCATTGAAGTGATTTCCAGACTTTTTAAAGATTTATTTATCTGTATAGGAAAGGCAGATATACAGAGAGGAGGAGAGATAGAGAGGAAGATCTTCCATCCGATGGTTCACTCCCCAAGTTTCTGCAACTGCTGGAGCTGAGCCAATCCAAAGCCGGGAGCCTAGAGCTCTTTCGGTCTCCCACACGTGGGTGCAGGGTCCCAAGGCTTTGGGCCGTCCTTGACTGCTTTCCCAGGCGACAAGCAGGGAGCTGGATGGGAAGCAGAGCCGCCGCAATTAGAACCAGCACCCGTATGGGATCCTGGCGCGTTCAAGGTGAGGACCTTAACCACTATGCTATCGCACCGGGCCCCCTCCCATTGGCTTTTTTTTTTTTTTTTTAAAGATTTATTTTTATTATTTTTTCATTGGAAAGGCGGATATACAGAGAGGAGAGACAGAGAGGAAGATCTCCCGTCCGATGATTCACTCCCCAAGTGAGCCGCAACGGGCCGATACTATGCCGATCCGAAGCCAGGAGCCTCTTCCGGGTCTCCCACGCGGGTGCAGGGTCCCAAAGCTTTGGGCCGTCCTCGACTGCTTTCCCAGGCCACAAGCAGGGAGCTGGAAGGGAAGCGGGGCTGCCGGGATTAGAACCGGCGCCCATATGGGATCCCGGGGTTGCAAGGCGAGGACTTAACCACTTGCGCCACCGCGCCGGGCCCTCCCATTGGCTTTTAAGAACTCTTTGCTAACAACACTTGTGTTGGGCCACCATCATGGCACAGTGGGTCAAACTCGCTGCCTGTGCTGTTGCCTCCCATTTAGACAGCAGTTTCTGGCTGCTCCACTTTGATCCAGCTGCTTGATAATGTGCTTGTTAAAACAGCAGAGGATTGTCCAAATACTTGGGCCCTGCACCCGTATGGAAGACCCAGAAGGAACTCCTGGCTTCGGTTGAGACTGTTTTTTTTTTTTAAGAGAATACAGTTTTTTGAAGATTTTTTTATTTATTTGAAAGGCAGATTTATAGAGAAAGAGAGGGAGATAAATCTTCCACCCGGTGGTTCACTCTCCGAATGGCTGCATAGCCATGCTGTGCCAGGCCAAAGCCATGCGTTTCGGCTGTATCTCCCACATAGGTGCAGAGGCCCAGCACGTAGGCCAGCCTCTCCTGCTTTCCAAGGCAGATTAGCAGGGAGCTGGATTAGAAGTGGACCCAAATGGGATGCCTGTACCGATACTGCAGTTCCTGGCTTAACCTGCTGTGCCACAGGGCTGGCCCCTACATGTGAATTTTTGACTTGTTGTGTTTAATACCATTGATTTACTTGATAGATATATTTGAACTTTCATTTAGTGGTTTTAAAGACATCTGGTTTCAGGATTATAAAATGATGCAGTTTTTTCTTTTTTTTTTTTTTTACACATGTAAATCTTTAATCTAGATTGGAATTTACTTAATGAGGAAGTAGTTAATTTTTCTCCCAATGGCTGATCCTGTTCTGCTTATTGATGTCTGCCTTTCCTGCAGCCAAGCTGAAATGTCACCTTTATCTTGCACCACAGTTCCTTGTGCACCTGGCTCTGGCTCTGGGCCCTGTTGGATTTCATAGGTTTGTCCATTCCTTCGCTGAAACTGCAACATCTGAGGTGTTGTAGCAGCCTGCCGCCCCGGAGCACCTGGTAGACCAGGTGTCAGCTTGTTCACCGCCCTCGGAGTTTCCCCGGTGGTGGAGCAGGCGGGTTTGGTGGGTTTCCATCGTGGAGTTCGGTGGAGCTCGGGGTCGGCCCCTCGAGGCTGGGGAAGCCCAGGCAGCACTTTCTTCTCAGGGCCTCTGCCTCCTCCCGCGTGAGAGTGAGTGATAACGGCGAGCACAGAGTAGGAGATGCTGCAGAGCGGGTCCTCCAGGTGCGGCTGGCCCGGGCTCCATGGCCAGGAACCATTCGGTGTTTGTCCTGAAAATGATACCTCTGGTTTTTTGTAGTTGAACTTCAGGATGGTTTTGACATGAAATCTCACTGGGATCTTTGCAGTGGTGACATTTACTTGGTGGGGTGATTAATAGCCAGGTTTCGGGCAAGCTCTGATCTCCCCTGGTCCAAACTCAAATGCCTTGGTGGTTTTCATAGTCTTCATTTTATGCTAAGTTTATTTCCAGGTGGGGCACTGTTTTTATTGCTCCTATGAATGGTATCCTTTATCCTCTGTCATTTCCTATTTGCTTCAAAGTTTCTATGTATTTTTCAGCCTTTTTGATAGAGGTTTTCCATCTGCTGATTCACTCTCTCCCAAATGACCACAGCCACTGGGACTGGGCTAGACTGAAGCTCAGAGCCAGGCGTGGTGGGAACTCAAGCGCTTGAGCCTTCGCCTGCTGCCCTCATTTGCAGGGAGCCAGATTAGGAGTGGAGGAGCAGGAACTCCACGCAGGCACTTGCTGTGGGCTGCAGGAGGCCCCCGCGGTGTTCCCACTGCACACTGCACTACACAGCTCCAGCCTCGCTTTCCAATGAGCTTATCATTAGTGCATAATAAGTTTTGAACGTTGATCTTACAACCAAACTAACTGTAACTATTGGATTGGGAACTACTTTCTTCTCACTCCAGGGTCAGTTCAGAGACATCCGTGTCTCTCAGCCCCAATGGCACCCCAGCTTTCTCCCTACCAGGGTGCCTGTGACATTGGTTCCATCACATGTAATCCATGAACTGGTGTAGAACCAGGCGCAGCTCCGGGCCCACATCCCACTGCCAGCAGAAGAAGGTGCACCTGCTGGTACTGCTGTTGTTGGGCCAGAGGACCGCTCACTCCAGGATGCCACGCCAGGAGCACGGCAGGGGAAACCTTGCTGAAGAAGTGGCATTCCAGGAGGCTTCAGGTGTCTCTGCAATCCCCTCTGGTGTCCTCACCACCGCTGCAGACCAGCCTCAGCTCTTAGACCTGCTTGAATGAATCCACTATTTTTATTTTAAGATTTATTTACTTTCATTGGAAAGTCAGATATACAGAGAGGAGAGACAGAGAGGAAGATCATCCGCCTGCTGATTTACTCCACAAGCGGCTGCAATGGCCAGAGCTGAGCCAGCCCAAAGCCAGGAGCCTCTTCTGGGTCTCCCACACGGGTGCAGGGTCCCAAGGCCTTGGGCCGTCCTCGTCTGCTTTCCCAGGCAGCAGGCAGGGAGCTGGATGGGATTCAGAACTGGTGCCCATATGGGATCCTGGTGTGTGCAAGGCAAGGACTTTAGCAGACGGAGAGGAAGAAGCACTTAGAGCAGAGGTTCTGAACTTCGGGCTCCAGGGGACAGAAGGGCAAGGCAGCAGAGTGCGAGTGCTGGGCAGAGCTGGGCCAGCGCGGTTTGAATTCTAGCTGTGGCAGATATGAGCTCCACCAACTGGGACAACTGGTTTAAATCTTTGCTTCAGGGCCCGGCACGATAGCATAATGGTTAAGGTCCTTACCTTGAACGCGCCGGGATCCCATTTGGGCACCGGTTCTAATCCTGGCAGCTCCATTTCTCATCCAGCTCTTTGCTTGTGGCCTGGGAAAGCAGTCGAGGATGGCCCAAAGCCTTGGGTCCCTGCACCCACTTGGAGACCCGGAAAGAAGTTCTTGGCTTCTGGCTTTGGATCGACGCAGCACCGGCCGTTGCGGCCACTTGGGGAGCGAACCATCGGATGGAAGATCTTCCTCTCTGTACATCTGCCTTTCCAATAAAAATAAATAAAATCTTTAAAAAAAAAATCTTTGCTTTAGAGGAAAAGGACATGCTAGTGCAGCTACTACTTTTACTATGAATTGGCTTCTAAGGGGAACATGTCACAACAGTATAAAGGATTGAATATGAGTAGAGTTTTCTGGAAACGGGGGTCCATTGGTACTTAACAGACTTCACACAAGGCAAGAATCACCCGGGAGCTGGGTATTGTATCTTTTATCAGTTGCTGTCTAAGAAATCTCAAAACCCAGTGACATAAAACAGCAAACACTTATTATCTCACGGGTCTCATGGGTCTGGAATCCAGCTTATTTGCTGCTGGCTCTAGGTCTTTCCTAAGGTTGCACTTGAGATACTGGCCAAGGCTGAACATACTGGCAAGCTCGCCTGGGGCTTTGTCGTGTCTGGGGACATAAGGCAGTGAGTGTCCCCATGATACAGTGGTTGGCTTCCTTTAGAGCATGTATGTGATCCAGAGAGCAATGCGTGGCAGCAAGGTGTTGGCGTCAAGTCCTTTTTTTAACCTCATCCTAAGATTTATTTTTAAAATGGCAGAATGAGAGGAAGAAAGGAGAAGGGAACTTTCCATCTGGTAATTCACACCCCAAGTGACCAAAGCAGCCAGGGCTGGGCCAGGCTAATGCCAGGAGCCAGAACCTCCCATGTACATCCCCCTTCCCCATGGCTGGCAGGAAGCAGAGCAGCTGCGCCCCTCCTGGACTCCAGCATGGGAGGGCTTACGTGCTCTGCCACAGCATTGGCCCTCCAACCGTTTTCTGACTGTTGCCACAAACACTCGATCATTTCCAGTAACAGCCGACTGGTTACACAGTTCAGCCCTACTCATAGTGGGAGGTGACTCAAAAGATGTGATTTTCAGTGAGGTAGTAAGTGAGTGAGTGGGGACCTTTTGGGAGAGTGGTCACCCACCCAGTGCCTTGGATAGAATTTCTCATGAAAGGTTTTGGGTTTAAATGTTGACTCCAGCATTAACTTGGTGATGAATGTTACTCCATTTTCCTGCCCCTCCCACTTGTCCTCCTCACCTCACCTGGTAGCAAGGCTTGGGTCAGCATTGTGGTGCAGTGGGTTAAGTCGCCACCTGCGTTGCCAACCTATGCAATAATGTGCGCAATAATGTACATCTTGGCTGCCCCATTTCCCATCCAGCTCCTTGCTAATGCATCTAGGAAAGCAGAGGGACATGGCTCAAGTGTTTGGGTCCCTGCGCCCACATGGGAGATCTGGATGAAATGACTTCTGGTTTCGAGCTGGGCCAGCCTTGGGCATTGTGGCCATTTGGGTAGTGGACCAGTGGATGGAAGGCCTCTCTCCTTCTTGGTTTGTTCTTAACTCTGCCTTTCAGATAAATAGGTCTGGGGGAAAAAAAAGTTTAGGTCTGTTGAAGAGCCATCTAGTTCATGTTTTCATCATAAAACGGCAAATGAAAAACAAGTATTTTTACTGTCTTTTCACTTTAGCACGTTAACATTAAAATGCACTGAAAGGTTCTTTTCCATATTAACAGACAGAACGGAGGAAGTACTTACATTAAGGCCAGAAAAAAATTATGGTAGGTTTGAGTATATTTCTCTCTGGTATTGAGAAAAGATTAAAAATTAGGATGGGCTCCTAAGTGAGAAATTGATTTCTCTACCCGGAAATCCTTAAAGAATGGGCAGGGAGCTGCTACCTTCCTCAATTTTGATCAATTATTAACTCAGGCCATCTTTTGCCGCCAACTGGGTGTGGGCGTGTGTCCCTGCAAATCATTTTAAGAAAAATGGAAGGGGCAATTTATTATTAAAGATATCCTCACACCTTTGAGCCATAGTGCATTGAATATTTTATTTTTCCCTTATAAGATAAGTACATAGTCATTGTAGATTTGGGCAATACAGACAAATGCCACCTTAATCTAAATGTTCTGATTTCTGGCTAAAGAAAGTATTGCATTTTTTTAATGCAATACTTTGTGGAAAAAAAAATACCAAAGATTATACATAGTCTTATAAGCTAGAGATAATCATTGTTAACATTTTGGTAATTGAAACACCTTTTCCACCCTCTTGGGACACTGAAGCGAGGAAGATTTAAATAATGATGCTGGCTGGTGAGCTGTAGGCTAGGAGCGTGCGTCCTGTGGGAGTTCCTGGCAGCAGTGAGATCAGCAATTCTGTTGCTCTGAGTGGCCGGAGACAAGTTCGGCTGAAGTCCTATGTAGGTCTTTCTCATCTGTTGGGGCAGGTACAGTTACTGTTCAGGTCCCATTCAATGAGAAATTAGTCCTCAGGTTTTTTGCAATAAAGCAATTATTGAGACAAGTTCATTTATCCAGACACTGAGTGTCTATCTACCATGCACCAGGACTTTGTCCGCCTTGGGGGATGTGATGAACCCCCAGAGACGTTAGCAGGTGCATAGCCATAATCAAGTGCAAACTGCAAGGTGGTAGAAACCAGGAGAGCTGCCCATTGGCTGATCAGACGCTGTCCTGGACATTGACCTCATCATTTAGGACATGGGCAACATTGTGGCTAAAGTCCTTGACTGGGCCTCTGCCAACCACGTGACTAGACCTGGATTGAGTTCTAGGCTCCTGGCTTTGGCCTGGCCCAGCCCTGCCTGTTGGGAGTATTTGGGGAGTTAAACAGATGGAAATTCTCTTTGGTTGTGTTTCTGTCTTTCAAATACAATAAAAATATATTTAAAAATTAAAATGCCCTTTCCTTGGGGAAGATATGTCTTTAAAAAAAAAAAAGAAAGTTGGGGTTATAGTACAAAAAAACACTCAGTAAAGAGCAGCAAACCCCATTGGGCTTGTGCTGTGGCACAGTTGGTTAAGCTGCTGCCTGTGTCATCGGCATCCTATATGGGCTGCTTCAAGCCCTGGCTGTTTCACTTCTGATTTGGCTTCCTGTTAATGTACCTGGAAAGCAGCAGAAGATAATACAAGTCCTTGGAACCTCCCTCTAATTTGGCAGACTGGATGAAGCTCCTGGCTTTGGCCTGTCCCAGCCCAGCCAAGGGCCATTGCATCCATTCAGGGACTGAACTAGCACAAGATTGATCAGGTGATGTCTCTGTATAACTCTGCCTTCCAGAACATAATTTAAAATCTTTAAAAACAGAAACAGAGCCTGGTGTGATGGCTCAGTAGCTATCTTCTCACCCTGCACATGCCAGAATCCCATATGAGCTTTGGCTCATGTCCTGGCTGCTGCGCTTCCCATCCAGCTCCGTACTTGTGGTCCAGAAAAGTAGTAGAGGATATCCCAAATCCTTGGAACACTGCAGCAGCATGGGAGACCTGGGAGAAACTCCAGCCTCCTGATTGGCTGGCTCAGCTCTGACCATTGATTGCATTTGGGGAGTGAATCAGCAGATGGAAAATCTTTCCTCTCTGTGAATCTGACTTTCCAATGCAGACTCCATCCATACAGATATTCCATCCACTAGGCTCTCCAAGTAGCCACAACAGCTGGAGCTGAGCTGATCCGAAGTCAGAAGCCTGGAGCCTCTTCCGGGTCTCTCACGTGGGTTTAGGGTCCCAAGACTTTGGGCTGTCCTCAACTGCTTTCCCAGACCACAAACAGGGAGCTGGATGGGAAGTGGGGCCGCTGGGATTAGAACCGGCACCCATATAGAATCATGACGCGTTCAAGGCGAGGACTTTAGTCACTAGGCTACTGTGCCGGGCCTGGCATTTTTTTTTTTTTTAATAAAGATTTATTTATTTTGCTTGAAAGAGTTATAAGAAGAGACTCTTCCATCTATTGCCTCACTACTGAAACAGCCACAATGGGCCTGTTTGAATCCAGGAACTATCTTTGGGCTGCCCACATGGGTACAGTTGCCCAAGGCCTTGGGCCATCACTAGCAGGTAGCTGGATAGGGAGTGGAGCAGCCATAACAGGAACTGCTGCCCATATGGGATGCGGGTGCCACAAGTAAAGGATTAGCTTGTTGTGCCACTGTGCTGGCCCTAGCGAAACAGTTTTTATACTTTAGATTCTAAATTATCATTAGCCAGGGGAGCTGGTATTTAATGTTTACTGTGTGTTACACACTTTAGAAAGATCCCATTTCATCTCTCTCCCATCCTTTACATCTGCCATGTCCCCTGTTGCCCAAATGCTGGCACGAGTCCATGAGAGTTTGTCACTTGCTGAAGGCCACACAGCGTGAGAAGGACTGCAGAGAGATTCAGTCCCTGGTCTGCAGGAGTCCAGAGCCCTCCAGTCCCACACTTCATACTGGTGGTAAGCTTGTTGCTTGGCTCATAACTGAAGTTTGAAAACAGTGATTCTTCCGCAAATAGGCCGGGTTCAGTATCAGCCCTTTGGCACCTGTGGTGATTCCACAGATAATCTCTAATAAAAGCACTGTGATAAAACGAAACAGAAGCACACACCAAAAAGTGTACAGTCTTTTTTTTTTTTTTTTTTTGGTGCTTTTGGCAAGAAACAAAACTCATGACTCCTATTCACTTTAAAGGAAAAGCACAGCTGTTTAAGCATTAATGACTAAAGCTGGCTTCTCAGCAGGTCCCTCTCGGGTTCTCTGAACATCCCCCTCACTCTCAGCTAGGACGCTGTCATCAGTTTCTGTTTGACTCGGCAAGAGCAGAGACCTTAAAATACACCCATCTGGACTTCCCCATGGCTTTGCCCGAACTCTGAGCCAGGCCTGCTCTGCTGAACGAAACAAAGGCATTTCCACGGGGCCAATGTCGGCTGCTGCTGTAGGATGTGACCACCGAGTAGGCAATTTGAAGCATTCATCTGTACTTCATCCTGCCTCGTGCCGGAGGTCTGCATGCAGCATGGCTGAGTTGGCTCTTAGCCTTGAGCGTTGCAAGGCTTGACATCAGAGTGTTCGAATGCTTTTTTGGAGACTCCAGGCCAAATCTGCTGCCTCGTGGAGTCAGCTTCCATGGGCTGCTTCCTGGGTCTCCCATCCCTTGTTGGCTGTTGGTAGGGCTTCCTCTCCGTGTCAAGGGGCTGCCCACGGTCTATGGGTCACAGTCTCCTCCAAAACCAGCAACAGGCACCCGTGTTATGGTGCAGCAAGTAAAGCAGCTGCGTGGATAGCTGACGTCCCGTATGGGCTCCAGCTCATATCCCATCTGCTCCACCTGCAATCCAGCTTCCTGCTCATGTGCTTGGGAGCAGTGGAAGATGGTCCAAGTGCTTGGGCCCCTGCCACCCACATGGGGAATCCTGAAGAAGATTCTGGCTCCTGGCTTTAGCCTGGCCCTGCCCTGGCTGTTGTAGCCATCTGGGGAGTGAAGCAGCTGGTGACCTCTCGGTCTCTTCCCTTTCCTCTGTAATGCTCTCTTTTAGGGATCCATGTGATCGCACCAGCCCATCCAGATGGGTTACCTATTTTAAGATCTTTAATTCAGCCACCGGGTTCCTGCTCCCTTTGTGATGGAACAGAATGTGTTCCCAGGTTGCAGGGATGCTTTGGGGAGAGGGCGCCAGTATTCCACCTGTACTACACATGTGTATTTTGGGGTGATTCTTCTTAATACCTGGAAGTAGAGGGGTTGGAAGTTCCTCCTGAAGACGGGGCACAGGGGCTCCAACTCCTAGGAGGCCTGGATCCCATATGGGCATTCCTGGCTGCAAGTATCAAAACGTTTCCAGTTCCAGCTTCCTGCACATGCGCAGCCTGGGCAGCAGCAGGCTGTCATTCTCGGGAAACCCAGATGGAGTTCCCAGCTTTGGCCTGGCCGTGTCTTGGCTGTGGTGAGCCTTTGGAAAATGAATCAGCAGAGGAGAGCGCACTCTGCTTGTTCCCCTCCACCCCCCCCCCAAAAAAATTAAAAAGTTAAATGACTGATTTAAAGCTTTTGTGTCAACTCTAGAGTGAAATATGCTTTGTTAAAAAAAAAAAAAGTCGGTGGGCCCGGCACGGTGGCCTAGCTGCTAAAGTCCTCGCCTTGAATGTGCTGGGATCCCATATGGGCGTTGGTTCTAATCCTGGCAGCTCCATTTCCCATCCAGCTTCCTGCTTGTGGCCTGGGAAGGCAGTTGAGGATGGCCCAAAGCCTTGGGTTCCTGCACCTTCATGGGAGACCTGGAGGAGGTTCTTGGCTCCTGGCTTCAGATCGGCGCAGCACCATCCAGTCACTTGGGGAGTGGCACAGCACTGGCCGTTGCGGTCACTTGGGTTTTCAATCATTGCACGGAAGATCTTCCTCTCTGTCTCCTCTCCTCTCTGTGTATCTGACTTTGCAATAAAAATAAAATAAATCTTTAAAAAGTCAAACAGTTTTGCAGGGGAAGGCTGCTGATCCTCTTTCCTACCTCATGGGGTGAAGTTTGAAGATTTAAAATGTTTACGACCT
Source organism: Ochotona curzoniae (assembly GCF_017591425.1). Taxonomy (NCBI): domain Eukaryota; kingdom Metazoa; phylum Chordata; class Mammalia; order Lagomorpha; family Ochotonidae; genus Ochotona; species Ochotona curzoniae. The sequence continues at coordinate 15,554,349 of NW_024465894.1, read as the reverse complement.
GTATGATGATATGTCAGTCAACCCAGTGCCTGTGTCTCCAGCATCCTATGTGGGTGCCAGTTCGGCTCTTGGCGGCTCCGCTTCTGATCCAGCTCCCTGTAAAGGTGCCTGGTGGGATGAACCCCCAGAATACACCTCCGCCACTCAGGATGGACCCAGGTGGAGTTCCAGGCTCCTGGCTATTGTATCCTTTTAGGCCATGAACCAATGGATAGAACATTTCTCTCTGTGTAACTATTTCAGACAAAAGTTAAAAATCTTTTTTTTTAAAGTGCCTTAGTTCTTGCACATTTCATTCATTGAGCGGCTTCTGTGTGAGCAGTGTTAGCAGAGCCCGGCTCCCTGGTGAGCTGTAAGGCCCTGTGGTCAAGCCCTGGCTCCTCTCTGAGGGGGAGGATGGGTCAATCAGCGGAAACACGTTCCAGATGGGTCTGCCCTCACAGCTGTTATCGCCCCAAGAGCTGGCCTTTCATTCGGTGGAGGAGATAGTAGGGATGTGGTTTAACAAGGAGCCGCGGCAAACACGCGTTCCAGAAGCTGGGCACTGCTGCCCAGCGTCCCTCAGCTGGCCGCAGCTGCCAGTGGTGGTCAGAAACCCTTCAGGTGCCTGGTGTCCATGCTTGCTGTGAGGTACAGGGAGGGCCCCCGCGCTCTCCGCAGGGACTGCCGCCCAGGAGACACTCGGGTCACTAGATCCGAGATGTTCCGGTTCCCCGGCCAGGCGGGTGAGCTCGCTGCGGGCGCAGCCTCCTCACAGCCGACGGGAGAACACGGCCGGATCCATCCAATCGCGGCATCCGCCGGTTTCCTGTCCTGGGTGTCCGGTTCTCGCCATCCGGCCGCAGCGAGTCACTGACGTGCGGACCAACAAGGGGAAGTCCTGCCTCCTCCCGTCCGCTCCTAGATCCGCCTAGGCGGGGAGAGGCACAAAGCAGGAACCCTCACCCTCCCCGGCTCGGCAGCCGCGCGGCGAGAGGCGCCGAAGGGGTTAACGGCGGTAGGGGGCGCCCGGCCACCGCCCCTTCCCAGCATCCCTCCCAGAATCCCCCAGGCCCAGCCAGTTCCCGCACATCGCGAGACTCCGCCCAGTTCCTAACCGAGCTGGGCCCGAAGCGGGGGGAGGGCGGAGAAGGTGGTCCCTGAGCATGCCGGGAAGTGTGGTCCAAGGGCTTCACACGGCCATATCCTTCCGGAGCGGCGCACGCCAGAGAGGCAGCCGGGACTACGATTCCCAGCGTCCCTTTCGGTTTGTTTTTGTTCAAAAAAAAAAAACCCACACTCCCCCTCCTCACTCTTCTCTCACACACACACAGACACACATACACACACGCACGCTCTCTCTCTTACACCCACGGCGGACAGGCACGCACCCGGGCGCCCAAGGGGAAGCCGCCTCTCTCCACCTCGCCCCGCCGCGCCTCTCGTCCCTCAGCAGAGCGGGAAAAGCGGAGGCCGGCGCCGTGACCCCTGACCCCGTGGTGATGCGGAGCGGCCGCCGCCTGCCTTAGCGATCGCGGGGCCGCCGCGGGTGCCTGACGCAGCGCGGGCGCGTGGAGCCGCCTCCCCTCCCCCTCCGCTCGGCTCCCCGGCCGCACCCGAGCCCTCGCGCCCCGCCGCCGCCGCCACGCGCCCCCCGCCGCCGGCCCAGCCCCGCGCCGCCGCCCGCCCCGCCCCGCCCGGAGGTCCCGCGTGGAACCGCCGCCGTCGCCGAGGAGGAGGAGGAGGATGAAGGACAAACAGAAGAGGAAGAAGGAGCGCACGTGGGCCGAGGCCGCGCGCCTGGTGAGGCGGGTGCTCCGTGGGGGGTGGGGTGCTCGGCGCGCACCCCCACCCTGGGGGGGAGGGGCAGGGCCTGGCCAGCGCGGGAGGGGGCGGGGCCACCCGACAGCACCCCCCCCCCACGCACCAGCACCCCCAGGCCTTGGGTGAGGCCAGCTCCCCTGCCGGGACGGGATGTGGCGCCTTTTTCTTGCACCCCCACCCGCCAACCCCCCAAATTCCTGCGGAGGGGCGAGCTGGCGGGCCGGCTCCTCCCCCTCCGGGCGGCGAGGCCCCAGCCTCCCCTCCCCCACCGGTGGCCGCGTCTGGGGGTCTGGGCACGAAGCTCGGGAATTCACCTCGGGGAGTTAGCTTTCCGGGAAGGGTCCGAAGCGCCCCCCCTTCACTTCCTGGGAGGCGAGAAGGGGGGCAATGGGATTAAGTCCGGGGGGGAGTCGGAAAATGCCCCCCTCCAGGTTTCAAGGATGCTCGTGGCATTCTGACCTCCCCCTACCCCCACGTCTGGAAACCAGGTTTGTGGAGCAAAGCCAGTGCTTTTCTCCAGGCTTGAATCGTCCAACAAGGGTGCTCTAACTTTGGCGTTCCCCAGTGCGGGCGCCCCTGGGGTCGTTGTTAGGGAAGGCAGGTCTTTAAGGTCCGAGGTCCCGGGCCGGGGCGTGGGATCCACGTGAGCACCCGCCTCCCCAGGTGCTGGCAGGGCAGGCGGGCCCCGGGCGGGAGTGTGGGGCTAGGCGCCCGGCAGGAGAGCCGTATACACTTCGGGGACAAAGACCCAGTGTGTGTGTCTGGAGATAGTGGGAGCAAGGGCGAGCGGAACCTGCGGGTTGGCACTGCCCGGCGAGGGGCTCGTGCATGCTCACAGCACAGACTTGTAGGGGAATGGCTGCTGCTTTTTTTTTTTTTTCTTCCCTTTTCCTCCCTGGATTTGCACCCAGAAGTCGCTGGCCTTGAGACAGGTTTTTGGAATTCTGCAAATGATGGTAGGAACAGGTTCTACTTCTGCCAGAGATGTCACGGCCTCGGAGTTGTCCAAGAGACACCTGAAGTTAGGGTGCACATGGCACCCGTGTCTGACACCCTGTGGTTGCCATGGCCTGGGTATCATTCTGTTTTACTGTTGGAGGAATCCTAAGTTTGCATACTGGAGGTGCAGCCAGTCGGCCGATAGGGCTATGTGGTTGAGTTCCATGCACGTTTCTCCTTCCTGGGAGTCTGTGTAAAATTCGGCCTGATGGACAGGAGCTGGGCAGGTTTTCACCGGCGCACCTGGTGAGGCACCTGGTGAGCATCCCAGTGGGCGGGTGCAAGCCCAGTGTGCACCTTGGCTTGAGAGCTCCCGGAGCTTTGGCAGATCTCTTGAAAATTGGAAATGTTGGCCGTTTTCAGAATCCGTTGGAAATTTCAGTGTTTCTCCGCTGTTGCTTCTGCTGGAAACACATTGTTCACTCTGAAGGGGAGGAGATGTTCTTTGCCTTCAAGGTTGAGTTTTGAGTGTTCATTGAAACTTGAGTTCTGTTGTGTGGGTGTTTATGGCTCTGGGCACCCAAGGGAAGTGTGCTTGCCAGAGTTGTGCTTGTTAGGCGGTAGGCTGGGGAAAGTACCTTTCAGTGCGGGCTTGCTGTTGGCTCCTGGCGGTTCTAAAGTCTCGGCGCTGTTGGCTTGAACTAGTTAAAACCTGCAGCTCTGCTGTTTTGTGAAACCTTTTAGGAGCCCGCATTGACTGTGGTCAGAACTCGGCATCAAAGCTGCTATTTCTGTTGTGTCATTGACTCACCTTCTGGCCAGATGATCCAAGCAAGTGATTTCCCTTTTCATTAGAGAGCAGGCCTAGGAACAGGAGTTACTGCGGGGTGTAGTTAGGTGGAAGGGGACTGCAGGAATGTAGTGTGTAATTTTTGCAGGTGTCTGGCACATTTTTTTGTTTCAGAATTTCCCATCTTTTTGCATGGAACTGTCTGGGAGGTGTGGGGAATTTTTAGTTTTACATTAAGAAAGAAAGTAGAAGTAATGCTGAGCCCTGGCTGGGGAGTGTCCTCACCTGCTTCCCAGGTGCTCTAACTCTGGAGGAGTGGATTTAAAGCACTGGGGGTGGTATGCGCAAGCATTTGCCTGTGGCGGTTTCAGATCGGTGATTGGAGTGAGGCTGGGAACCTTTTCAAAGCTGCTTGCATTTAAAGGAGTGATCCTCGAGATTGTCAGTAGGCCTTCCACTAGGAGGTGGGATTTTTTCAGATGTCAGTCTTGTTGAAAAGGAGAGAATTTCCTCTCAGACATTTTGTTCTTCAGTCTTTGTTGCTTTTCTGGATGGGAGAAGTGGAAGTTGGCTGGTTGAATCCCCCGGGTTGTGACTCGCCCTGCTTCACATGGCCGTTTGTTTGGGGGAGAAGCAGCTGAGCGCACTTCCTCTTGCTGCGGGCTTCAGGGCCACTGGAGCAGCTGTTACCGTTCACTCTGATTCGTGATTGAACGTCCCTACCTCCAACAATTATTTCCCCTTGATGTAGAAGAGATACTTTCTTTGCTTAAAATGTACACTGTAACAAGCCAGGCTAGGAATAGAACACTGCTGAATTGCTCCTGTGCTAGAAACTGGAGGCATATGCAGTTTTAATAAAGTGAATACTTTATATCTTTTGATGTAACTTCCCGTTAGAGATTGTGTTTCCCTTGCTGGAATCTCAGGCTCTTGCTGGCTGCAGTTTAAAACAACCGGTTGCTAATTTTCTTGCTTCTTAGAAAGAAACTATCCTGCAAAACTTGGAAAGCTTGGCTCACGGTTTTAGGCCTGCAGTCTGGTGCTGGTGACTGTCCCGGGTAGCTTGAGGCAGGCTGGGCTGCAGGCCTGTTCATGCAGCCCTGCCCGACTCAGCACTTGCTGCCTTCTTGGAATTTAGAGATGGATTGCCTCTGCAGACAGGCCACCAGCAGAGCAGAATGTGACATGAGGCGTAAGTGGCAAGCAGATCGTGCTTGCTCCTGCCTGCTGGCCAGCCACTGCTGAGGCTAGTTCTTCCTTTCGTGCTCCTGAGTCTTGGTTGGGAGGATAATTCTGCATTGTGGAACGGTGGCATCTCTGCAAGCAGGCTTGTAACTGCCTAGCAAATCAGGGAAGGTTTCCGGGGGAAGTGTGCCTTCTGAGTTGAGTCCTGGAGAACCAGTAGGAGATAGGCCCATCACAAAGCCATCAGCAGTAGTGACAAGAGGCAGCAGAGAGAACGTGGAGTGTGGGAACTGGGGAAGACTGCAAGTGGCTGTTGGGCTACCCCATTTGTGGAGAGGGTTTTGGATAGCAGTCCAGGGCTGGGAACTGTAGGACTGCCAGGTGTTGTGTGGTCTGTAAGACAGCCCCGGGAGGAGAGAGCAGTACCGGACATGCACTAAGGTGGAATGGTGTGGGCACACTGAGCCTAGCCCCGTGCCAGGAGGGCATGCCGATGTTCCATGTGCTACTTTCTCCAACAACACCAGACCTGATCAAGTCAGGTCCTTGACTCAGGTTGGGTGTGTAACTTGACCCAGTTGATGAGACCAGACTGAATGCAGGCCTGTCTGGGTCCGAAGCATTTGCTTTCCTGGTGGTCCTATGGTGTTTGAGTGCCTGTTGTCTGAGATGGGGAAAGCAAGAGAGTAACTGGCACAGGTTTGCTGTTGGGGTGACCTCAGGCATGAAGGTTCCTGGGATCCATCGGACCATGCCTGGCATGGAATAGTGTGCCCTGTGTTTGCTGAATGCAGGCTGGCAGCAGAGAAGGGGGTCCAAGGAGGGTAGGGTTGGTACAGGACATTGGTGAAGAAGTGACAGTGAAGGATCAAGTAGGGCTGTGGAATTTGGGGTGCAGGTGGGAGTGGAAGGATCAGGCCTTTGTCTCTCTCATCCCCCTGTTTATTCATGTATTTGGAAGGCAGAGAGGGAAATAGCGAGCATGGCCATCCACCAGGTCCTTCACCCAGTGGCTGTGGTATTTGGGGCTCCATTGGAACTTGCCATATGGCTAGCAGCTCTCTCCTGCCTTCCCAATTGTGATGGCAGGGAACTGGATTGGAAGCAGAGCAGCAGGCACTCAGATGGTACTCCCATAAGGTATGTCAGCATTATAAGCAACAGCTTAATGCGCTGTGCCACAGTGCTAGCCCCACGGTGTCTTTATTTCTGAGTGAGGTGACTGGACAGACTGCAGGAGGGAAGATGCAGGAGAGCTGCTGACTTAGGAATAGAAAGCCAGGGGAGTGTGTGAGGTGCGCAGGTTGGGTATCTCACTGCAGCTTGTGGAGAAGTGGCCGGCTGGAGGTGGAGCTCTGAGAGTTCCCTGGGTGCCGGCAGTAGCTGACACTGGAAGAGATGGCAGAGAATGTTGCTCAAGGGTAATGTACCAAAGGAGAAATGAGAGGCTGGGAAGAGGGTTGTGGCGAGTAGGGGCTCTACTTTGGGGTCTGCATCTCCAAACCTTGACTTAAGCCAAGGATTTATGTCCTTTCATAGAGAGTGACTGCCCGTAAGACTGTTACATTTTACCAGGGACAGAGCAGTAGTTGGTTAGCTGACTGCGAACTGTTTTCTCGATGCGCAGTAACTAGAGCAGCTGCAGAGAGGTGGGGAGAGTATGGAGATGTCCCATGCTGCCGACTTAAACAGGACATCCCATTTGTCTGGTTTTGCCTTCAAGTCCTATAGAATTTTTTTTTTTAAAAGGTTTAGTTATTTTTTATTACAAGGTCAGCTATACAGAGAGGAGGAGAGACAGAGAAGAAGATCTTCCATCCATTGATTCACTCCCCAAGTGACCGCAATGACTGGTGGTGCAATGATCCGAAGCCGGGATCCAGGAATGTCTTCTGGGTCTTCCATGCGGGTGCAGGGTCCCAAGACTTTGGCCCATCCTCAACTGCTTTCCCAGGCCACAAGCAGGGAACTGGATAAGTGGGGCCACCAGGATTAGAACTGGTGCCCATATAGGATCCCGGTACCTGCAAGGTGAGGACTTTAGCTGCTAGGCCACGGCGCTGAACCCAGAATCTTAGCTTCATGTTAACAGAATTTCACAACACAGTCTCAGCACCGATAAGAATATGGGCATTAGGGCCTAGTGGTTGAAGTCCTTGCCTTGTATGCATCAGAATCCCCTATGGGTGCTGGTTCTAATCCTGGTGACCCTGCTTCCCATCAAACTCCCTGTTTGTGATCTGGGAAAGCAGTTGAGGATGACCCAAAGCCTTGGGACCTTGCACCCGTGTGTGAGACCCAAAAGAGGCTTCTGGCTCCTGGCTTCAGCTCGACTCAGCTCTGGCCATTGCGGCCACTTGGGGAGTGAACCATCGGATGGAAGATCTTCCTCTCTGTCTCCTCCTCTCTGTATATCTGAGTTTCTAGTAAAAATAAAATAAATATCTAAATAAAAAGTAAAATATATAACATCTTTAAAGGAAAAAAAATATGGGCACTAGTCACATTCCCCTGGGAGAGTAACCCTGAGTGCGTCGCTGGCTTGGGTCGGAGCTGGCTGTGTAGCAGCCCTGTATTGGGTGGATGTGAAGTGTCACATACTGTACTATGTCCTTAGCATTGAGAATGGGAGCATTTCCGCTAACTGTAGTCACTTTTAGTAACCGGAGCACACACTTTGTTTGTTTGTTTGTTTGTTTTTAAGGTTCAGTATTGTTCACAAAAAGAGACAAAGGCAATGAGATCTTCCTCCCATTTGTTCCCTCCTCAGATAGCTGCGACAGTCAGAGCTGGGCCAGATACGAGTCTCCTGTGTGGGTGGAAGGTGCCCATGGACTTGGGTCATCTTCCTTTGTATTCCCAGGTGCATTCGTGGGTAAGAGGGTTGGAAGCGGAGCAGCCCACACTGCAGCTGGCGTGTAGCTCATGCGGTTGTTGGTGTCACTGTCACAACACCTGGAGCGCCTCCTGGTTTTAAAGATTTATTATTTTGTTGGAAAGGTAGAGCAACAGAGGGTGCACTAATTTGGTTTCTGAAGTAATTTAATTTTGCAGAAAAACTAAGTTGTCCCTGGCGATCCCTTCTGGTGCGGTGTACAGCGGTAGAGGTGCATGGAGGCTGCTCGCTGAAATCAGGCCGTTTCTTTCTCTTCAGGTGTTAGAAAACTACTCGGACGCGCCAATGACACCGAAGCAAATTCTGCAGGTCATAGAGGCAGAAGGACTGAAGGAGATGAGGTTTGTATGGCTCTTGGTGCAGGCCCAGAGTCTCTTAGGAAGGGGTCTTTATGGTTACATGAGGGTGTGTGTGTGTGTGTGTGTGTGTGTGAGAGAGAGAGAGAGAGAGAGAGAGAGAGAGAGAAACACAAATGAGCACAAGTGAGCGAACTAGGGTGCTTTTCTCTGGAGCTTGGTGTGGCCAGTTTCAGTGTGGGCAAGCAGCGGGCTGACCGGTCCTGCTGCCCTCCTCTGCTGCCCCACTGGAGAGTCCTCAGCCTCCAAGAAGGTCCTCTGCCCATGCCCTCTCCTCCCGCTGCTGCTAGCCAGTGTTCTTAATTTATGATGTAGTTTTTCTAGAGAAGCACCAAGTCATGAAAACCAGGGGCAGTCCCTAATGCCCTCTCCCTGTACTCACCCTGCCTTCTGGTTTGTTTTCATTTCTAAATGAGGTTGGAGGGACACACAGGGGGGCCTCCTCCTGAGCCTCTTGTCAGCCTCAGCTGCCTGACTTGACCTCCACAGGTGCTGGTTCAGACCTTGTCCAGTGGGTGTCGTGCGGGGAAGGATTGAATGTGCACTGGGTTTGTATGTCTGCACTGAACAGTGTTGTAATTGTGCTTTTTTTTTTTTTCCTCCTATTGGTGGGCTCTTTTCCATGGTGCTGTCGCCTGCCCTGCTCTTGGACTCTGCTTGTAGAAGGTAACTTTGTGCTTTGGGGTCGATGGGATTGGGCCTCATAGTTAGCTAGTTTCTGCTGCTTCCTTCTGTAAGAATCTGGAGCTGCTTGTGTTGAGTGAGCCGCTCTGCCTGCAGACAGGCGCAGTGTGGGCGTCATGCCTGCTGCGGTTCCCTGAGAGCAGGCGTGCTGGCACACCCACCTATACTCCAGCTTCTGTCCAGGGGATCTTTTAGAGATTGATTCAGATTGGATCTTGGTTTAAAAAAGTTGTTTGCAGCATCCAGTATGTTCCAAGCAGAATAGGTAATAGGCTTTTTTAATGACTATATTTTTTTAAAGGCTTGGTTTATTTTTAACACTCTGCATAAATTAGGGCCTGTAGTTTTTTTTTTTTTTTTTCTTTTTTTTCTTTAAAAAAAGCTACTCAGAGGCTTTACCCCAGATCTTTGTGTGTTTCTGCCAAGTTGGGGAGAGGACGAGGAAGGGCCCGGGTGAGCCTCACTCAGCACCAGCGACTGGTGTTAAGTAGGGATTTGCCTATACAACCGACAGCTCTTGTGCTTCAAGGTTCGATAGGCGCCTCTGCCTGGTTGTATTGTTATTTTCTGATCTCCTGTGTCTCAGAGTCTGTGAAACAACACACCATCTTTTTTAGACTAACATTTAAGTATACCCAAGTCCTATGTCTGACTTCCAAATTTAAATGATTACTCTTGCCTACACGTAGAATGAAACTCCTCTGTCTCCCTCGAAACAACAAAAAAAAGCCAATGAAAATGCTGCTGCTTTTGTGTGCTTAGTAGAGAATATTTAACTGGGAAGAAAGATGTGCTTGCTTTATTGGGCTAGTGCCGTTGATTCTGTGGCCCTTGTGTTGGTAAGGTTTCAGGGTAGACCTGGGCACGAAGTGTGCAGACTAGGACATTTACATTGTTGTTTTTTTTTTTTCTTAGAGGTTTTATTAAAGTTTAATTCAAATTTCTAATTGAAGTATAATTTGAAAAAATTGAACATTTTTCTGTATTTTCTGAAATTTTGACTCATGAAATGAAAAAACCCAAAGAGATATTAGGTGTGGATTTGATCCCAGGGTACTAGGTAGGCATGGGATTGATTGGGTGAGTCCTCCTGTTAGCCCAGTAGGATTGTTTCCATGCGCTGACACTCCTGCATAGCTCTGTTTCCCCTCACTCGGGGTTGGAGGATGAGGTTTCTGACCAAGCAGGCAGATAGCTTTGTACATTCCATCCGTCCTGTTGTATTTTACAGCGGGACTTCCCCTCTGGCGTGCCTCAATGCCATGCTGCATTCCAATTCAAGAGGAGGAGAGGGACTGTTCTATAAACTCCCAGGCCGCATCAGCCTTTTCACACTCAAGGTAGGTCCTATGCGCTTGGTGTGCTGTGCTTCCCGAGCTTTCTGGCTATCTGAGAATCCCCTTTAGGGGTTTGAATGAGGCCCGGGAATTTGTGTTTGTAAATAAGCCCTAAAGGGACACCTGGGCTGTGGGTCCAAGAGGGTACTCCGTCATGTTCTAGTGTGATGTGGCTGTTAAGATTTATCGAGTCCAAATAGCCATTATGTCTGCTTTCACTCTTGGTTGTCTATTGGGTTATACTACTGCAAGATAAGTATGTGAGCAGATAATTGAAATTCCTTGAAATAATATTTTGCTTATGAAAGATAAATTATTAGGCATTTGAAGTAAGACCTACTCTGAAGAAAACAATGGAAATGTGAACATTTTATGTTGAGTGACTACATTAGTGTAATTAAAAAATTGAGTATTTACTAAGTGGTAGGAATTGAAAGGGAAGGAAAAATTGGGAGTTCATAGTAAATCTTAAATAGGATCAAAATGATTAAGCTACTTATTTTTCTGCCATTTGTGAGATTGTTGTCATTTGATCTCATGCCTTTTTGTGAAGGATCAGAAAATAAGCATTTTTGGGAGCTGGTACAGTGGCTCAGTTGCTAATCATCTGTATGGAAGTGCTGGCATCTTGTATGGGCACTGGTTCACTTCCCGACTACTCCACTTCCCATCCAGTTCCCTGCTAGTGGCCTGGGGAAGGGTTGAGGATGACCCAAGTACTTGGGACCCTGCACACATGAAACACAATAAGAGGTTCCTGGTTCTTGGCTTCAGATCAGCTCAGCTCTAACCAGAGTTACAAAGAGGGAGAAGCAGAGAGATCTTCCATTTGCTGGTTCACTCCCCAGATGGCTGCAGCATCAAGGGTTGGACCAGGCTGAAGCCAGGAGCCTCATCTGGGTGTCTCACTGAGTTGTGTAATGGGAGTTTAATGGCTGTCAGAATCCAAGTATTTGAATATCTGCTGTTTTCTCAGGCACATTAGCAGGGAGCTGGATCAGAAAAGGAGCAGCTAGGGCTCTAGCTGGTGTCCATAGGGTGTAATGGTGTTGTAGGTAGGACCTTAATGTGCTGTGCCTCAGCTCTGGTTCCATATAGTGACTTGCTGACAGTAGGGAAGCTGATCATATATTCTTCCATAATGTATTTATTTATAAAGTGCAGTGGCCCTCATACAAGCTTTTCTGTTGTTGCTGTTTTTGTTTTTTAATTTTCCTGGCAGACTGATTTAAAAATTAAGTATGTGGGCAAATAGCAGCTGTATAACCTGCAGTTCTTTGCGTGTACATAAAATCTTAGGTTCAGATATCTGCTGTTTCTGATTTTTTATAAGATTTATTTACTTTTGTTGGAAAGTCAGATATACAGAGAGGAGGAGAGACAGGAAAATCTTCTGTCTGTTGATTCACACCCCAAGCTGCCACAACGACAAGAGCTGTGCTCTGATCAGGTGCCAGGAGCCTCTTCCAGGTCTCCTGTGCGAGTGCAGGATCCCAAGGCTTTGGTCCATCTTCAGCTGCTTTCCTAGGCCCCAAGCAGGGAGCTGGATGGGAAGCAGGACCACCAGGATTAGAACTGGCGCCCACATGAGATCCCAGCACGTGCAAGGTGAACACTTCAGCCACTAAGCTACATTGGGCCCTGATGTTTGTTCTAATTTCTAATTGTACTTTTCTGGCCCTCTGTGCGTGTGTATGTGTGCACGCATGCACATGTACGCACGGGTGCGTTTGTAATTGAGCCTGGGGAGAGGCAGAACCCAGTATTCCAAACCTAGCTTTGTAACCTGAAGTAATTTGACCTCTTTTATGAGGATGTGTGCATCCTGACATCAAATTAGCTCTTAACGCTTATGATATTCCCGGGCTCTCATCTTTAATGGCCTTTTCCTATTATCTGTTAAATAGAATTATATATACAGTTGTACATGGTATATATCATAAGCATTCCCATTAATGTTACATTTCTGTTTTTAAGAGGGTGGAATTACATTGTATGTGTGTGTGTGAGAGTTCTTTGAGGGTGGAAACTGAATTTTACTTGTTTTTGTAACTTGGTTTGAGGCAGTGTTCTTGGCATGGCTTATGCTTTAATAAGTGTTTGAATACAGAGTTTCTTCATTTGAATTTTAATTTGTCTTTGAGTGAGCTGCGTTGCATGAACCTTCCATGAGCGTGCAGGTGTTTGGTCAGTCTGTGGTTAGATTTTGGCTGCAGTGGTTGAGGGATGGGGTCAGCCTGTGAGCTCAGCTGCCGCAGGTTCCTGTCGCTCATTGCCCTGGAGCTGTGAGGCGTCCCCTCTCAGCGGGGCTCCTTGGTTTAGTAGTTGGCTTATTGGGTTCCTCCAGTTTCACTGTCAACTCCTTGGCGCACTGTACCCTCACTAATTTCTGCATCCACAGTACTGGGTAGGAAATTGCTTCTAATACATAGATAATAAAGGAATAAATAATGGCTATATGTATTTTGTATATAAAGATTGTATTTTTATTGGAAAGGCAGATTTACAAAGAGAAGGAGAGACAGATCTTCCTGTTGGTTCACTCTCCAAATGGCTGCAAGAGTCAGGACTGGGTCAGGCCAACGGCCGGAGCCAGGAGCTCCATACTGGCCTCCCACATGGGCAACGGGTCCTCTTCTTTCCCAGGCAGACTAGCAGGAAGCTGGCTTGATCTCAGAGCAGTGGGACTTGAATTGGCACTCTGTTAGGGACTGCTCCTGGTTGTGGCTGCATTTGGGGTTTCATTGTTATCAAGTGTCCAAACCAAAGGGTAACCCATACTGCTGAGAGTTGTAATGAAATTGTCCCTGGATCTTCCTATGGCACTTGAACTGGAATTTCAGCTAAAAGAAATGTAGCTTTGTGTGTTGGCTTTGGTAGTGCTTTAGCTTGGTTAATGATTGCTTAATGATTTCTTGACCTGTTAAGAAAAGCAATATGTGCAAATGTAAGAGGGAAAATTGAAAACAACATGTTAAATTATACCTGTACTCTAAATAACTCATCCTGACATTTAAACAGATTTATTGCACTTTCCTTAGGTTTTTGCTACATTGTTCAATTAATCTGTTTTGAATCATTTGCCATCATGCTTCAGAATGTTTATGGAAAAATAAATTTAAAGGTTAAATTGATTTTAATGCAAAAATTTTGTGATCCGCACGTCTTTCATAATATACGTTTTATGAAAGTTTTGAAGAGCTCTTTTGTGAGTGAATTTCAAAGATTTTTCACTTTTTAGAAAGATTAATTTATTTGAAATTCAAGGTTATGGAGAGGGACTGTCCCAGAGAGGTCTTCCACCTGGTGCTTCAATCCTCAGATGGCTGCAAAAGAAGCTAGGAGCCCAGAACTGCTTTTGGGTTTTTCATATGGGTGGCAGGAGCTCAAGAACTTGTGCAAACTGCCACTTTCAGGTTAGCAGGAAGCTGGATCAGAAGCGAAGAGGCTAGGACTCAAATCTGTGCCACCGTGTAGGATTCTGAGCAGTTCTGGCTGGTGACTCAATCAACCATGCCACAGTGCTGGCTCCTGAACTCATACTTGCCTATGAGTTATATATTTATTTATCTTTAGACCAACTCATACTTAAACCTGCTTTTCTGTCCACATTGGGTGAGGCCAGCTGATGCATCAGTGCTGGTCCTTGCACGGATATGGTGGAAGAGGATGGCCTTTTCCTGAAGTCATCTGTGGGTAGTGACCCTTGATTGTGTGGCTGTTGAGACCACTCTGGTGTTCCTTTGTGGTCCTCTGTTTTCAGAACTTTGATGTTGAATTTCCATGGCTGGTGATTGTGACATGGGCGAGTTTAAATTGGGTTAGTGAATGGTGAATTCAGCATTGCTTTCCATAACTGTGATGATCTCGACATTATGCAGTTCTGTGGTTGAATGGTGCTCAAGTAGAGATGTCACGGCTGAATTCCGTTAACCTACGCAGTTGGACTTTTATAATGCATGAAATGATTCTTTGAAGGCTAATACATACTTTAGTGGGGCAGGGGTTAGGCGCAGTGCTTAAGATGTCATTTGGAAAGTCTGCAACCCATAGTGGAGTGCCTAGCTTTGAGTCCCAGTTCTACACCTTACTCCAGCCCAAGTAAGCGGGTCCCTGCCACTCGTGGGAAAGCCTGCACGGCTCCTGGCTTCTGTTTGGAGGCATTTGGGAAGTCAGCCAGCAGCTGGGAGTTTTCTTTTGGTTTCTCTCTGCCTTTCCTCCCCCCCTCCAAAAAAAAATTAAAAAGCCTTTGTGGAATAAATACATGGCTTACATGTTAAGTATCCTTTCATTAAAATCCAGTTTGGAAATGGAAGGGAAAAGAAAGAAAGCAAAAGCAGGGAGCAGGATGGGAAGCCGGGATTAGAACCAGTGTCCATATGGGATCTCGGTGCGTTCAAGGCAAGGACTGTATCTGCTATGCTATCACGCTGGGCCCAGAGATAATTATTCTTACATTAGTGTTCATGTAAATACAATTAAAATTTTCATGCTGAGTTCCACTCTCTACACAGAGCTCAAAACTATATTATTAAATGCAAGCAAATAGTACCAGAAAGTGAAGCTGCAGTTTGGAGCACCTGCTGGGTGGGTGGCCCTCCAACCTCCCCGCCCCCACCCCTGGGAGACCTGCTGAAACTCCTGGCCTCTGGCTTCAGCCTGCTCCAGTGCTAGCTGTTGCAACCATTTGGAGAGTGAACTGGTGGATGGATGGTCTCTTTTATTTCTCCTCTTGTCTCTGCCACTTTGAAATAATTAACAAATGTTTTAAAAAAATGGAAAATAAATGGAGTAAGCCTGCAGTTAGATACAGTGAGGTCATAGAGCCTTCTACTTGGAAGGCACTGTCAGTAGCCATTTGCAGTTTTGGTAAATCACAGTAAGCAGAGTGATCTGTTCTTAAATGCAAATCAGATCCTGTCCCTGTTGCGCCTGGCCCCTACTCTTGCTGCATTGCACGCTCAGCGTTTTCCCTTGCTGCTCACAGTGTATCAGCCGCTGTGATCTTTAGACTGTGTCTCAGGCTCTCCACGCCTGGGGCTGCCTCCACACCCTTGCACTTACCAGGTTCTCTGCCAGAAAACTCAGTAACCTTTTTTTTTGAATATATATTGCTTTCTTTTTGGAAGTTTTATTCATTCATGAAAGAGTGATTGAGAGAGGGAGAGACCGAGAAAGACATCTTTGATCTCTTTCATGCTCCAAATGGTCTCAGTGGCTGGGCCTGGGCCAGGCTGAAGCCAGGAGCCAGGAACTCCATCCTGATCTCTCCTGTGGTCAGCAGGGACTTATGGACTTGGGCTTCTCCTTTCCTGAGTCACACTAGAAGGACTCGAACCCAATCTTCTTTTTTTTTTTTTTTTAAGATTTATTTTATTTTTATTGGAAAGGCAGATATACAGAGAGGAAGATCTTCCATCCATTGATTCACTCCCCAAGTGAGTGCAACGGCCGATGCTATGCCGGTGCGAAGCCAGGAGCCTCTTCCGGGTCTCCCACGCAGGTGCAGGGTCCCAAGGCTTTGGGCCGTCCTCGACTGCTTTCCCAGGCCACAGGCAGGGAGCTGGATTGGAAGCGGGGCTGCCGGGATAGAACCGGCGCCCATATGGGATCCCAGGCATGCAAGGCGAGGACCTTAACCACTTGTGCCATTGCGCCGGGCCCAAACCCAAATCTTCTAATGTGGGAGCTGGAGTTGTGCTGGTTTTTTTGTTTGTTTGTTTGTTTTTTAGATTTCATAGCCTGATTAGGAGCGTTACTTGCTGTGTTACTTACGTTAGCTTCCTTGCAAGGGCTAGGTTTTCACTGTTTCTTCTGTATCTGGCACATACTGAGTAAATATTAGTTGAATAACGTAGGAGACAGCATCACCAAGATCTTAAGCCAACTAGCTCTTTGTTTTTCACCTTCTTTTTATCTCTGTCTCTGTAATGGAATATGCATTGCTTTTTCCCTGTTCAGCAAATTAACTTCTAAGAGCCTTTTTTCTCCCTTGCCTTTTTTGGAACAATTGTACATAAATCTGTGATGGAATCTGCTGACATTAGGAGTAAATCTTTCCCTCCCAAACTGTAGCCATCCTCTTGTTCCTCTTAATTGCTGAAGGCAGAAACATTAGAAGCAGTGTAAACACAGAGGCAGTTTTTAGATACCGTATTGTTAATTTCCCTTAGATGTTTGAACTTTGATCATCATCTTCCTTATTAGAAAGAAAATTTTGTCAGAAACAGACAAGGCTCCTGCATCCACAGGCTTGCTCCCAAGGTCCTGTACAGCCAGGACTCAACTCCAGATCCCCCATAGCAGTACAGTTATTCAAGGTGTGTCCTAACTGCTATGCCAAGCAGCCACCCTGTGAGGTGTTTAAAAAAGCTTATGTGTTTGAGAGGAGAGAAGGATCCCATTCCCACCCTGATCCTGCAGCTGCCCAGGCTGAAGCTGGTTTCCTGTGTGTGTGGCAGAGACTTAAGCACTTGGGCATCACTGCTGCCTTTTGGAGTCTGTGTTAGCAAGAGGTTGCAGTCAGGAGCTGGAGTGAGGAATTGGGTCTTAATTTATTTAATTTTATTATTTTTTAAAAAATTTACTTACTTATCTGAAAGGTAGAGTTAGAAGAGAGACACAGAGATTTTCCATCTGCTGGCTGAGACAACTGTTTTGGTAGGGCCGGGCCAAAGCCAGGAGCCAGGAGCTCTGTTGGGTCTCCCGTGTGAGTATCAGGCCCACAGATGTGGGCTGTCATTAGCAAGAAGCATCCACGACTCAAAGTGCTGATCCTAGGGCATGCTGGCATCACAAGCAGTGACTTAGTTTGCTGTACTGTGAAGATGGCTCTGTTCACTGTTATTCCTGGTTGTTGAATTTCTTTTTTTGTGCTGGAATGAGTGATACATGGTGCTGCTAAGAGCACTCGAATAGGAGCATCAAGGTCTGAGTTTCGGCATTGTACCTCTTGTGTTACCATTCAGCTCCACTTACATGTTCTTTGGTCTCCAACATTGAGAGGTTAGGAGAGATGGGTTCTTTAAAAAGGCATAGAGTTGGACCTGGTATGGTAGCCTTGTGACTAAAGACCTTGCCTTGCACACACTGGGATCCCATATCAGCACCAATTAATGTCTTGGCTGCTCTACTTCCCATTCAGCTCCCTGCTTGTGGCCTGGGAAGGCAGTCGAGGATGACCCAAAGCCTTGGGACCTTGCACCCATGTGGGAGACCCAGAAGAGGCTCTGGGCTCCTGACTTTGGATTGGCTTAGCTCCAGCGATTGGCAGATGCTTGTGGGGGAGTAAACCAGTGGATGAAAAGATCTTTGTCTCTCCTCTTTGTAAATCTGACATTCCAATAAAAATAACCAATTTTTTAAAAGAATTATGGTTTTTTTTTTTAAGATTTATTTATTTTTATTGAAAAGTTAGGTATACAGAGAGGAGGAAAGACAGACAGGAAGATCTTCTGTTCGATGATTCACTCCCCAAGTGACTGCAATGGTTGGAGCTGCACTGATCCGAAGCCATGAGCCAGGAACCTCTTCTGGATCTCGGGTGCAGGGTCCCAAAGCTTTGGGCCATCCTCGACTGCTTTCCCAGGCCACAGGCAGGGAGCTGGATGGAAAGTGGAGCTTCCGGGATTAGAACTGGCACCCATATGGGATCCTGGTGCGTTCAAGGCGAGGACTTTAGCCCCTAGGCCACGCTGCTGGGCCCAGACTTCAAATTTTTAAAGTAATAAATAAAAAGCAAAACAAAAGTTGCACTTTTTTTTGGTCTAGTTTAGCTAATGTGGGAAGAAAAGATGAAAGCCAGCGTTGAACTGAGTGCTGTCTTCTGAACTCTTGCTCTTAACCTCAGGAGGACAGCTTGTCGTTGGTAACCTTAAAATCTCTTTTTCTTTTTTAAAGATTATTTTATTTTTATTGGAAAGTCAGATAGAGAGGAAGATCTTCCATCCATTGATTTACTCCCTATGCAATGGCTGGAGCTGCACTGATTGCATGGAGCCTCTTCCAGGTCTCCCATGTGGGTGCAGGGTCCCAAGGCTTTGGGCCATTTTCGACTGTTTTCCCAGGCCACAAGCAGGGAGCTGGATGGGAAGTGGAGCTGCCGGGACACAATCCGGTGCCCACATGGGACCTGGCAGTTGTAAGTTGATTACTTAGGCATTGAGCCATTGTGCCAGGTCTGAGAGGTACTATCCTTTTTTTGATTTGTTGGCACTTAGTGTGTTATGAAATGTATGTTTTTTTTTTAAGAAAATCCTTGAGGCCATCACTGTGGTGGAATTGGTTGAGCCATTGCCTACAGTATGGCATTCCATGTCGGTATTAGCCCAAGTGCCTAAGCCCGCACCATGCGGAGACCTTAGCCCCGGCTGTTGTTGCCATTTGGGGAGTGAAACAGCAGAGAGAAGACTTCCCTGTGCCTCTCCCTCTCAGTAACTCAGCTTTTCAAATAAATAAAATTTTAAAAGTACCTGCTGCTCCTTTTGTTTTTTTTCTATTGTTAATAGACGATTGTATTCTAGTATTTCTTTGGAAAGCTATGTCCTGATAGTTTTACTTTGATTTGTTTTTTTAATGTTTATTTTCATCCACCTGAAAGAGTGATGGACTTGGGTATGATGGATGGAGGCAAGAGATCCCTGTCTCATCCACGTCTCCCTGTTAGTGCAGAGATGCAGGTGTCTCACCGTCCGTCACCTGCTGTCCCCAGGGTGTGCACTGACAGGAAGCTGCAAGAGAAGTAGCCTGCCTGGGATCCAGGCAGGCACTGGTCAGCTACATTTCCTGTCCTGGGGAACTTTTGCTTTTCAGAAGTCTACTTTGATAGATTTTTTCTCCTTCCCTTCCTTTCCTCTGTTTTATTGCCCTCATGTGAGCCTTGGATACTGGTTACTGAAGTAGCTCTTTCACTCTGTTTCGTTATTGAGCTCAGTGCTGCCCCTTAGTAATCACACAGCAGCCAGCCAAGTGTAATTCGATCATTGTGTGTTTCTGTTTGATGCTTAAGAGTGATGATGTCTTCTAGCTTTTAAAAAAAAATCCAGACTTGACTTGGTCCTAGTACTCTGAGTTTGAATTCTTGAAGCTCTCTCTGGATTTAGGGTTTATGTTTGGGATTCTCCCTCCTTCTTTTGACTGAGTTTCAGCAGCCTCACAGTTAAGTCCTGGTTGTATCTCGTCCTTCCCTCTGACCAATTATAAGTGATTCATTCATATGCCTCTCCTGACGAGGGAAGCCTCAGGGGCCGAAAATTGGTATTTGTTCTGTGTGATGTCTCTAAAACCTGTTGTAAGTAGGTCCTCAGCAAGTGAATGCTGGATAAATGCAGAGGAAATACACATAAAATATTTTTTTTTGTTACAAAGTTTTGGCTATTTATTTCAAAGGCAGAGTTAGAGGCGAGCAGGGCATCTTTCTGTTGGTTTATTCATCAGATTGCGGCAGCTGGAGCTGGGCCAGGCCAAAGGGAGGAGTCTAAAAGTCCATCTGGATTTGCTACATGGATGACAGAGGCCCAAGTACTTGGCCATCTTTTGTTGCTCTCCCAGGTACATTATCATGGAGCTGGTTGGGAAGAGGAGCAGCCTGGACATGAACTGCCATAGACATGGAATGCTGCATTGCAGGTGGATACTTAACCCATTGTGCTGCAGTGCTGATTCCGGAGGATCACTTAACTTGCTGTAGTAGTTGTTATTGACCCATGATTGTATGTTTTTATGGTCTAAATGGAATGCATGGTAAAAAAAAGTGTTTTACAGGATCTTTTCATGGAATGTAGTGTTTGAAAAGCTCTCCTTTTTTGAGGGGTTTATTTATTTCAGTGTCAGTGTCGGGGAAGAGAAAGATCTGCTGATTCACTCTCCCACACAGGTGCAGAGACCCAACACTTGGGCTGTCCTCTGCTGCTTTCCCAGCACATTAGCAGGGAGCTGAATCGGAAGTGGAGCAGCTGGGGCTTGAAATGGTCCCCTTGTGTAATGCTGGAGCTGAAGATAGCAGATTTACCACTGTGCTACAGTACCAGCCCTGATATTGTCAACATGTATGTCAGATATTCACAGTACAAATGTAAAAGACTGCAAAAGTAACATCCGTGTTTTACAGCCTGTGCTCTTTGTCTTTGCTGTGCCCTTGCCTTCACATCCTAGCATTAGACCTCTGGAGGTTTTCCTTGAGGGCTGGTGTTTTAAGCCAAGCTCTTAAATGCTAATGGGAAGTTCATGCCTTGAGCTTTTGTGGCTTCTCTTGTCTCCTGAAGAAGTGGAGAAGCGCTGAGACGCATGCTTTTGGAATAGGGATGTCTGCTCCATCCCTGCCCTGGTGGTGGCGGCTGGTGGGATGTGCCTCTTTCAGTTCTGAGCTGGTCTGGAGCTTAGGGATGAATCTCCTTGAATCTTTCTAGTATCTTCCCCTGCAGCACTTGGATGTTCCTTCGCTTCTCCATCTGCTTCTCTCTCTCTTACTGATAACTGTCCAGGTACGTGCCAGTTCTGGTTATTTTTTGAACATTAGATTTGTATGTTAAATTTTCTGCTCAACATCTTTGTTTACATCTCAGTGTCTAATTGCATCTCAAAATTAACACACCAAACCAGTCTCATGGTTTTTCTATACCAGTGTATTCCATCTTTGTCTTGTCTATGTAAGCTGGGAATGCCATCTTTGTAATTTTTTTAAAGATAAATTCGTTTTATTTTGATGATGTTTACATAGTTGAGAGAGATGCATGCCAGTGTGGACCACTAATTAGGGTGGGGAAGGTTGAGCAGTGGGGGAAAGTGGATGAGACAATGGCCTCCAGTCTCTTTTCTTCTGGTATCTGGAGATAGTGGAGAGAAGAAGGGAGACGACCACTCCCAGCAACCTAACCACATCAGTACTCGGGAATGGGGGATGGCCACCCAATGTCATCCCAGGATCCTTGATATGAAACATGTTCCCAGGATACTGCTTAAGTGGTTTTAATAGTTCTGAGCTGATGTTGATATCATTGCTCCAAGGATGAGGAAATCCTTCCAAAGGTCCACCTGAGAGTCTCGATTTGCCCAATATTTGCTGTCAAAGCTTGATTGTGAGAGCTGTCCAGTTTGTTCTGCCCTCCATGGTACTAGACATCCTCTACAGGCCTCAGCGAGCTGGTTGCCATGTCCCCCATGACATCTGAGCATCTGTCCAGCACACAGGCCTCGGCAGGAGACAGAGTTCTGACACATGTACTCCATGGTCAGATCTCACCATGGTTGGAGTTCTGGAGGATCCCCAAAGAAACCTTGCCAGGCGTGACACCAGACCTGATTCCTGAGTGTGCCAGCCAGTGCAGGATCTGGCTCAGTCTCACCCATATCAGTCTATATTCACATTGTTGGTTGTAGTCACTTATCGGTTCTGTCCCCAGCCTCATAACATACATAGAGCAGTGTGTATGCTGCAACCTAACCAACCTACTCGCCACACATGCTGCCCTCACATACACCAGCGGGAACTACAGCCAAGTCAGAGTGACCCCCAACAAATCCCATTAGGCCTGTCCCCAGCCCTGGTTTCTGTGCATACCACTGTGTGAAGCAGACTGGTCCAGTCTATCCCACATCCCATTCATCTCTTGTACACATCAATGGGCACTGGATCCTGGCTTAACCCAGCTGACCCCACTATTCAGCCCACTCTTACGTTGGTGGGGGTCCCCAAACTCCATTTTGCAAATTGCACATGTTGAGAGCCTTGAGGATGTCAGCCTTGCAGCCGCCTCCTTTTATTTGCCTTCACGGCACAGGTAAATCCTGTCCTGGTGTATCCCACTCACCACTTCCCCCAGCACCATGCTGGCTTTCTCCGGTGGTTGCATTAGCTTGCTAACTGGTCTCTTTGCTTCTGTTTCTTATACCTTCCCCTCAACACTAATTTTTTTTAAGGATTTATTTATTTTTATTGGAAAGGCAGATATACAGAGGAGGAGAGACAGAGAGGAAGATCCTCCATCTGATGATTCACTCCCCAAATGACTGCAACAGCCGGTGCTGTGCTGTTCTGAAGCCAGGAGCCAGGAACTTCCTCCAGATCTCCCCCACAGGGGCAGGGTCCCAAAGCTTTGGGCCATCCTCAACTGCTTTCCCAGGCCACAGGCAGGGAGCTGGATGGGAAGCGGGGCTGCTGGGATTAGAACTGTCACCCATATGAGATCCTGGCATGTTCAAGGGAAGGACTTTAGCTGCTAGGCCACTATGCTGGGCCCTGTGTTGGTAGATTTTTTTTTTTCAGTACTTACACATCCTTGCATTCTTAGGATGTCACTTTTATATGATTTTCCTTCTCAGTACACATTGTGTGATTTAGACCATTCACACTTTGTGAATCTATATTTGTAAATGACATGTCTGATGTTCCAGTTTCAAACTTTATCCAGTTTTGATGTGAAACTGTGCTTTTTAAAATTCTTTCTATATTGTAGTCTCATTAAGGTAGAAGCTTTGTTCCTTTTGGTAGAAAATACTTACAGGGTCTGCAGAGTATTGTGTGTTTGCCTTTATTCCTGTGGTAAAGTATAATTCATAAAAAAGAGAGGCTAGGGCGTAAGGGTTCAGCCTGGGTTTAGTGCCCAGTTGGGCCTCTTACCTGCTGCTTCTGCTAGTCTAGATCTAGGAGGCAGTGATGAGGGCTCAGTAATTGTCTTCCTGCCACCTGCCTGGGAGACCTGGGTTGTGTTCTCCATTGCTTGGGAGCATCTGGGTAGTCGGTCAAATAGGTGGTAGCTGTTTCTCTGTCTGCCTCTCAGAATGTATACATTATTTTAAAAACTGCATCAAATGTATATTCTCTTAAATAATAGCTAATGGATAGCCCATGGCATAGCCTGATACCTGATAGTGGTGCCTGAGGCACTAGCAACCCATATGGGCACGAGTTCAGGTCCTGCTTGCTCCAGTTATGACCCAGTTCCTTTTAACTGTATCTTTCAAACACAAATTACTTTTTTTTTTTTTTAAAGAATAGTAACTAAAAAACATTACGTCGTTTACATTTTGGAAGCTTTTGGAGCAGAGTCCTTGCTCTTCCTTCCAAAGACACCATTCAGCCTTTAGTAGTAAACATTCCCTTGGCTTTAGAGACTTTGGTGTAGGTGAAGTCGAATGCACCTTTTTTCCTTTGACTTGCTGCTTTGGCTTAGCTGGCGTGCGTAATGAAATGCAGCATCTTTACTGTGGCCTATGCTCCTGAAGCTCCGAGTGGCCCATGGTTTGTCTGTGCTTTGCGTGTGTTGGGGGTGTTCTTTAGTTCCGGCTGTGACACGCAGCGCTGCATTGGGTGTTGGTGGGTGTGGGCAGTAGCTTCTCCAGGTTGCATGGATTGCAGGAGTGGCCTGGGGATAACTTGTGTACCTCCTTGTCATTACTAGGTCATTCCATAATCTCCCTGGTGATGGATGAATTTGCACACCATCCATTAGTATGGGAGCATTTCCACTGCTTTGTGGCCTCTTCTGGGTATAGGTGGCATCTCATTGCGTTATGTGACGCAGTTTTATAGGTACTGGGATTCCCCCTACCCCTCACCAAACCCTCCCCCCTTGGTGGATTCCTCCACCTTGTTGCATTACCACAGTTCAAGTTCAGTTGAGATTCTTTCATTGCAAGCATATATTTCCTCTTATTTTTAAAATTATAATTTCCATGTAGAAAGGTAACTTTCTCATGTACAAATGTGTTTTTAAAATTTTGTTTTATTCAGTTCAAATTTGGGACATTTAGTATTTTAACAGTGCCATTTGAATGTGTGTTGGGTGTGGCTTCGGTGCAGTTACCTTGGAAAATGTTGGTCCGTCATGTTTCTCCTGTCCGTTAAGGTCAGATTCATCCTCTTCAGTGTATTGTCCTGTGGGTTTTGAGAATGACAAGGCAGACGTGTAACACCGTGAGGTCTGTCCTGGGCACTGCCTTCCTTTAGTGTGACCTGCTGGAGACTGGTGTGTGCAGTAATAGGTGGCTGACTGTTCCTTTGTGTTGCTGACCAGTATCTCATTGGTTGGCTCTGGCACATTCTGCTTATCCATTCTTCAGTTAATGGGCATTTTAACTGCGTCTTCCTTTTGTGCAATAAATGTTTGTGTAAAAGTCTTTATGGATTTACAACTTCATTAGTGTTAGCTCTAACACCTTAGGGTAAAATTAATGAGTTGTGTGGTCATTTTTAGTTAGCTCCTTTTTAAGGAACAGCCTAGCAGTTTCCAAAAAGATATCATTTTACATTAAAGTCTTTGTTTTTTAGTAAAATAACTGCTCTTCCTGGTATTATCATTGCTTTCAGGAAACTGTTGTTCTACTCACAGAGCCAATCCAGTTATTGTAATGATCATTTTCTGCAAGGTGTCCTTGACCTCCATGCTTTTGTTACCATGTGTCTTTGAACTTGAGCTTTCTTGTGCAGACATCTACCAAGATTTGATCTGTGATTTGATCATGATTCATTTTAAAGGATCACATTTCTGGGTAGAATTTATTTATTTGATGGGCTCAGTGGCTAAATCCATGCCTTGCACACGCCGGGATCTCCTACAGGTACCAGTTCTAATCCCAGCAGCTCCACTTCCCATCCAGCTCCCTACTTGTGGCCTGGGAAAGCAGTCGAAGATGACCCAAAGCTTTGGGACCCTGCACCTGTGTAGGAGATCTAGAAGAAGCAAGCTCTTGGCTCCTGGCTTCGGATAAGCTCAAATCGGCCCTGCAGTCATTGAGGAGTGAACCAGTGGACGGATCTTTCTCTCTTTATTTCTTTGTAAACCTGGCTCTCAAATAAAAATAAATAAATCTTTAAAAGTATGTTTATTTGAAAGCATAATTAGTGGGAGATACAGAAAGAGAGGGACGTCTTATATCCTCTGGCTTCCTCCCCAGATGGCTACAATGCCTGGGATTCCAACTGGCATTCATTGCAGGTGATTGGCCTAACCCAGTGCAGCCCCTTAATCTTGACTTTTTTTTTTTTTTAAATTTATTTTATTTAAAAGTTACAAGAGTTTTAGAAATAGAGAGGCAGGGCCCAACACGGTGGCCTAGTGGCTAAAGTCCTTGCCTTGCACGTACTGAGATCTCATATGGGTGCTGGTTCTAATCCTGGTGGCAGCCCCGCTTCCCATCCAGCTCCCTGCTTGTGGCCTGGGAAAGCAGTCAAGGACGGCCCAAAGCCTTAGGACCCTGCACCCTTGCGGGAGACCTGGAAGAATCTCCTGGCTCCTGGCTTCAGATTGGCTCAGCTCCAGCCTTTGTGGCCACTTGGGGAGTGATTCATTGGATGGAGGATCTTCCTCTCTGTCTCTCCTCTCTGTATGTCCACCTTTCCAATAAAAATCTTTAAAAAAAAAAAAAAAGTGAAACAGGGAGAGGTACACAATGAGATCTTCCATTCACTTGTTCACTCTCCAGGTGGCAGCAACAGCCAAAGCTGTGCAAAGCCAGCCAGGAGCTTCATCCAGGTTTTCCATGTTAATGGCAGAGGTTCAAGCACTTGGGCCATCCTCCACTGCTTTTCTGGGCACATTAGCCTGGAGCTGGATGGGCAGTGGGGCAGATGCAACATTATCTGGTGCCCTGCCGGATACTAGTGCTGCAAACTGTGTTCCGACCTACTAGCTGTGATAGTGGCCCCCACGTAATGTTGTGTATACTATGTCTTTGTTCTTTACCCTAGTCTTTTCAGGCTTTTTATTACTGCATGGGTTAGGATACTTCATAAAAAATCACTACTGCGCCTGGCGTGGCAGCCTGGTGGCTAAAGTCCTCGCCTTGTATTCACTAGGATCCCATGTGGGTTCCAGTTTGTGTCCTAGCTGCTCCACTTCCTATCCAGCTCCCTGCTTGGGGCTGGGAAATGTGTGTGTGTGTGTGTGTGTGTGTGTGTGTGTGTGTTTAAGATCAGTAATATGGCTGATATTTAGTTTTGACTTGACACTATTTTCATTTTTGTTCTTTCGTATTTTTGAAAAATTTCGAGATCTCCCATCTGCTGGTGTTCACTGGCCATATAACCACAACCATCAGGACTGGCCAAGGCTGAAGTCATGAGCTTTATCTGGGTCTCCAGTATCGGTGGCAGGGGCCAAAACATTGGGGCCATTTTTTTTGCTCATTTTCCAGGCCTTTGGCAGGGAACTGGGTTAAAAGTTAAAAAGCTGGAATACCATCCAACACTTACTTGGAATGCAGGTGGCAGCTTTATGCACTCTACCACAATGTCAGCCTCACATTGACACTTTTATGATTATGATTCTTTTTTAAATTTGCTTTTTAAAAAAATTTCTATTCTGTTTTTGTGGATTTTGTTTTCTGCATTTTAAATATTATTTTAAGCCTTCTTTGTTTTATTTTTGCTCTTAAGGACCGAATTTGCCCCCTTGTGTCTGGCCTGTTAAAACTATTTGCTGGCTAATTTCTTGACCTTGGGCTCCTGGACTGCCCAGGGTTCCTGGAGGGATTGTTCAGTCCTCAGAAGTGATGACTTCTGCAGTGGCAGACTCTTTTTTTTTTTTTTTTAAAGATTTGTTTTTATTATTTTTTTATTGGAAAGGCAGATATACAGAGAGGAGAGACAGAGAGGAAGATCTTCCAGCCGATGATTCACTCCCCAAGTGAGCGCAACGGCCGATGCTATGCCGGTGCGAAGCCAGGAGCCTCTTCCGGGTCTCCCACGCAGGTGCAGGGTCCCAAAGCCTTGGGCCATCCTCGACTGCTTTCCCGGGCCACAGGCAGGGAGCTGGAAGGGAAGCGGGGCTGCCCGGGATAGAACCGGTGCCCATATGGGATCCCGGGTGTGCAAGGCGAGGACCTTAACCACTTGCGCCACCACGCCGGGCCCAGTGGCAGACTCTTCTATGAGCTCATTGGAGATTGTGGAATTTCTTTCATTCCTTCTAAGTTTTTTTTGTGTGCCTTCTCTTATTTTTGGCTGAGTAGCTCCCCGCCTCCTACTCAGCAGCAAGGAGTTTCCATTTCTTTTGGTGTATCTGCACACCAGATGTGTACTGCACATCTTTTCTACTTGGATTTGGGGTGGGTGATGTGTCAGTTCTGCCTGCCACATCCAGTGGACACTCTGACACAGTTGCTCACTTGCAGTTACTGTTTGTAGAACAGGTACAACTCACTGCAAGCAGGTATCTGGCCGGTGATATGGTGTTTAGTTTCTCGTGCCCAGGAAGCCATGTGTCCAGCTGCAAGAATGTATCTGTTGGCATCACTGATGGGCTCTGTCCAGTGTGGTTGATTGTAGTGTCTTTGCAAAGCCTTCCTCTTCAGGCTATTCCTAAGAGGCTGTCAGTGCCTCACAGCAGTGGCTCCTGTTCATCCCAGAGTTGTTCAGACTGCCTGGAATAGAGCCCAGGTTCCTCATCTTCCGTGATGTAATCCGCAGCTGCCCCAGCAGACCCCACACCGTCTCACTGTCATCATGAGTCAGTCGTGCTCTCTTGTGCTATGTCTTACTGTGTCATCACTTTCCCCTCAGTAACCCAGACTTGCAGTTGGATTGTTCCTCATTTGTCCTTTTTAAATGTTTTATACAAAAGGCAGATTTACAGAGGAGAGACGGTTCACCCCCCAAATGGTCACAGAAGCCAAGCTGAGCCAATTGTAAGCCAGTAACCTCTTTGTGCTCTGGGTCCCCATGTGGGTGCAGGGACCCAAGGACTTGAACCATTCTCCGCTGCTTTCCCAGGCCATAAACAGGGAGCTGGATGGGAAGTAGAGCAGCTGGAACACAAACTGGAGCCTATATGGGATGCCAGTGAGGATTAGCTATACCATGGTGCCAACTCCATTTTTTTTCTCTCTTTCATCCCGGCAGCTGCTAAAGCGCCATGCCACTTTGTGCGAGCAGTTTTGTCTTCCTCCCACGACAGAGCCAGGATAATGTGTTCCAGCTCAGAAGCTCTCATTTTTCCTGTTGTCTTAAATCTGTATGTTGACCTTTCCTACTTAGTTCCAACTGAATTCCCACCTTTTTATTTTCCTTTTTTTTTTTTTGTTAAAGATTTATTTATTTTTATTAAGTCGGATATACAGAGAGGAGAAGAGACAGAGAGGAAGATCCTCCGTCCAATGAGTCACTCCAAGTGAGTGCAGCGGCCAGTACCACGCCGATCCGGAGCCAGGAGCCAGGAACTTCCTCCAGGTCTCCCCTACGGGTGCAGGGTCCCAAGGCTTTGGGTCATCCTCGACCGCTTTATCAGGCCACAAGCGGGGAGCTGGATGGGAAGCAGGGCTGCCGGGATTAGAACCGGTGCCCATATGGGATCACGACATGTTCAAAGCGAGGACCTTAGCCACTAGGCCACTGTGTCAGGCCCTAATTTTCCTTTCTTAACCTAAGCTTCTGACAAAGACTAGGACATTTTTCTCTTGTTTTAAATTAATTTTTAGGCCATTAAAAAGTTGTATGTATGGTAGGGGAAAATTCTTTGGGTTTGGGTTTTAATCACTAATTAACAGGATCACTCTGTTAAGTATTTAGTGATGCTCACTTCTGTCTCACCATGTATAAAATGAAGAGATGAGTTGGGTAGGTGCCATAGTGTAGTAGGTGACGTTGCTAACTGGGTGCCAGCATCACACATGGGCATCAGTTTGAATCTAGGCTGTTCTGCCTTCCGTTTGGCTTCTTGCTAATGTGCCAGAGAAGGCAGTAGAAGATGGCCCAAAGCCTTGGGAGCCTACTCACATGTGGGAGACCCAGAAGCAGCTCCTGTCTTCAGACTGGCCCAGCTCTAACTGATGCTGCCATTTGGGGAGTGAACAAGCAGATAAATCTCTCTTTGTGTTTTCTGTAAGTTAAAATCTGCATTTCAAATGTATAAATAAACCTTTTTTTAAAAGATGATTTTGGTGGCTTTTAAGGTTAGAAATTATTGAGCTCTTAATTGGTTCCAGGAACTGGGTTCACAGTTTATCATTTGGTATCATTAAAAATTTTTATTTTAGGGGTCCTAGTGCAGTGGCTCAGTGGCTAAATCCTCCCCTTTCAAATGCTGGAATCCGATAGGGATGCCAGTTCGTGTCCTGGCTATTCCACTTCCCATCTAGCTTCCTGCTTATGGCCTGAGAAAGCAGTGGAGGACGACTCAAATACTTGGGCTGTCACACCCACAAGGGGGACTTGCAGCAGGCTCCTGGCTGCTGGTTTCAGATTGGCTCTGGCCATTGCGGCCACTTGGAGAGTGAACCAGTGGATAGAAGGTCTGTCCAATAAAAATAAGTCTTAATTCTTTTTTTTTACACATTGGGTTAGGTGTTTGACCTAGTGTTTAAGTTTTTGGTTTGGATGGCAGTATTTCACATCAGGTTTGGTTCCAGGCACTTGGCTTCCTGCACCTGAATGGGAGGCCTGAACACTAACCTCTAGCCCCCTGTCCATTTGCAGTCTGCTGTGGATGGGGCCAGCAGACAGGCAGACAGATGGACACACACACACATACACGCACAATCTCAAGTAAACTTTTATGTAGAGATAACTCCAAACTCATGGAGAGTTGCAAGGATAATTAAATAATGTCTGAAAAAATCTAAGCAAACAAACAAAATCAAGCCCACTTCATCCTATTTACCCATGTTCGTTCTGTTTTGCTTTGTTTTTTAAGATTTATTTTTTATTTAAAGGCAAATTTTACAGAGAGAGATGACAGAGAGAAAGATACTCCATTCGCTGGTTCACTCTCCAAGTAGCTGGGCTGGAGCAGAGCCGATCTGAAGCCTGAAGCCAGGAGCCAGGAGCTTCTGGGTTTCTCACGTGGTCATAGGTCCCAAGACTTTGGGCCATCCTCAGCTGCTTTCCCAGGCCACAAGCAGGGAGCTGGATGGAAGTGGAGCAGCTGGGATGCCAGCGCCACAGGGTAGCGGGTCAGCCAGTTGTGCCTCTGCACTGGTGCCCAGGTTCATCTTGTTCTAACATTTAACCTTTTGTTAGGCTTGGATGTTGGAATTTCTCCTGTATGTACTTAGATAAATCTGACTTTTGTAGTGCAAATGTTAAGCTTTCTGAAATAAAACCCACATTGTGTCATATGACTTATTATTACTATTTAGCATAAAGATTTTACTTGAGATTAAGAATTTCTATGTCTATATTCATGAGATACATTGATCTGTAGTTTTCTTGAAATGTCTGGTTTTTGCCTATAAGGAATGCTGTCTCCAGAGGGGAATTCCCTCCTTTTTATTCTTCAGAAAATGCTTATATAGGAGTGGAGTGAATTCTTCCCTTGGTGACATTCACTGAAGGAACCATCTTGTTTTGATTATAAAGCCAAATTTTATTCAGTTTGTCCTGTTTTTGAGTTGTGTGTTTCATAGGTGTGCACTTTAAGGATTCATTCCATTCATCTATACTTACAAAATTAAATAAGGAACTACCAGAACTGATTGTTATTTAACACCTGTGGACACTGTGGCAAGATCAGCACTCAGCTCGCCATCCTGGTGACTTGTGTCTTAGCTCTGTACCGATCTGTCTGACCAGCACCTCATTGCTTTTAGGGAGCTGCTCACAGATCAGCTCTGGTGTCACTGCTTGCAGTCACACTCTGGTTTTTCAGTAGTCATTAAATTAGGCTTTTTATAATTTGTTCCTTATGTCTGATTTGGACTTAATTTGCTCCCTGTCCCTTCCTGGTGTTGCGTGATGCAAGCTGAGGTCATTTCTTTGAATTCCTTCCTTTTTTCTAAGGTAGACATTGCTGTATCACAACTTCAGATATATATACATATATAGTGTGTGTGTGTGTGTGTGTGTGTGTGTGTGTGTGTGTGTGTGTTTTACTCAGTTCACAATTTTGCTTTTGATTTTCTTTTAAAGATTCACTTATTTTTATTTGAAAGGTAAGTTTACAGACAGAAAAGTTGAGACAGAGAGAGAAATCTTAACATCCACTGGTTCACTTCCCAAATGGACACAAAGGCTGGAAGCCAGAAACCTAGAGCTTCTTCCAAGTCTCCCCTGTGGGTGCAGCAGCCCAAACAAGGACTTCCGCCATCTTCCTCTGCCTTCCCAGGCGCAGTGAGAGGGAGCTGAATTGGAAATAGAGGAGCTGGGACCGGAACTGGTGCCCGTGTGGAATGTCAAACTGCAAATGGAGGCTTAACATACTATGTCACAGTGCTGTGTCTCTTGATTTCTTACAGATTATTCAGAAGTGTGATCTTTATATTTTCTTACTTGAATATGCAGAGATTTTTCTGAAGAATCTTTGATTTAATTCTTTCGTTATAAAACATTTGGGGTATGATTTGAATTCAAACTTACTGATTCAAGATAAGTTTCGTCATGATACATGTTCCTCAGGGCACTTGAGAAGACCGGGTGGTCAGGTGGAGTATTCTGGAAATGTTTATTGTTGGCTAATACTGTTGGGTTCTCCTGTTTTCTTCCTGATTTTTTTTGTCTGCCTGTACTATCAACTACAAGGAATGGTGAAATCCATAGGCTGTATTTGTTTCTTTAAGCTCAGTCAGATTTTGTGGCATGGATTGTGACACTTGTAAGGTACATAAACATTAGGGTTAATCTTCTTGATGAATCAGTCCTTTGTCGTTTTGCAATGACACTGTCTCTGGTCACTGTCTCAGTTGCACATGTGCTCTCTTCTCATGTGAGTAGTGCTTGGCGCATGTTTTTCTCTCCTTGCAGTGTATTGTGATTTTCCCTATGGCTGGGGTTTGAGTTCAGCATCCGGAATCCTCACCTAGCGTGACCTCAGACTTGACTCTTACCTGTGCTAGCTAGTACAGGTTCAGGTTCGATCTGTCACCTGTACCAGCCAGTGCACATACCACATACTGATGGGTGCGCTTCCTGCTCAGTTCTGTCCCCAGCCCTATCTTTCACATGAACTGATGGGTACTTTGGCCTAACCCAGCCCAGCCCAGCCCACCATATCCTTCTGTACACCACTGGTTGCCAGAACCTAGTTGGGGTGACCCCCTACAAACTCCCATAGTTCTGCCCCTAGCCCAAGTTGTTGTGCATGCTGGCATGTGCCACAAGCTAGCCTGGTCCATTCTACGTCCTGTCTGGCTCTTGTGCACACCCATGGGTGCTACAGCTTAGCTCAACCTGACCCACCCCTAGACCCGGCCCACATACATGCTCTTGGGTGCTACCATCCATCTCTCATGCTCATTAGCAGGAACTGCAGACTAGCAGGGGAGTTCTTCAAGTTCCTCTGCCACGCTTGTTCCCAGCCTTGGATCTTGGGGGGTATGCTGGTGGGTGCCCTGACATAGCCTGGGATGACCTACACCCAGACTCAGCACTCAACAGTGAGTGTTGCAGTCCATCCTAGTCTGGTGCAATCCACACCCCAACTTGGCTCTTGTGTGCCAGCGAGTGCTGTGACCTGCCCCTGCATGGCCTGCCCCCAGACCTGACCTGCAGACATGCTGGCAAGTACTACAGCCCTCCTACTCTGGCCCACTCCCAGCTACAGCTCTGTGTTTAGGATGAGAGCTGTGACCTAGGAGGGGAATTCCCCAAACTCCCCTATCAGGCCAGTTCTCAGTCGCAGTTTTCCTGGCTCCTGGCTTCTGATCAGCTCAGCTTCTAGGTTTTTTCTTTTTAAGATTTCTTTTTAAAATTTTTATTGGAAAGTTAGATACACAGAGGGAGGGAGAGATGGAGAGGAAAATCTTCCATCCAATGGTTCACTCCCCAAGTGGTGGCAACGACCTGTGCTGAGCGAATCCGAAGGCGGGATCCAGGAATGTCTTCCAGGTCTCCCACGCGGGTGCCGGGTCCCAAGGCTTTGGGCCGTCCTCGTCTGCTTTCCCAGGCCACAAGCAGGCAAGGGAGCTAGATGGGAAGCGGGGCTGCTGGGATTAAAACTGACACCCATATGGGATCCTGGCACATACAAGGTGAGGACTTTAGCCACTAAGCCACCGTGCCAGGCCCATCTTCTAGGTTTCTTAGGTGGGGCTGCTGGCAGGGCACAGTAGGCTAAGCTCCACCTACATTGCTAGCATCCCGTATGAATGCCAGTTCATGTCCAACTTTTGATGTAGATCATGTTCCACTTCTGATCTAGCTCCCTGCTTATGGCCTGGAAAAACTGCGAGTCTCTGCATTTACATGGGAGACTCAGGGTCCGATGCAATAGCTTAGCCGTTAAAATCCTCACCTTGAACACACAAGGATCCCATATTGGTGCCGGTTCTAATCCTGGCGGCCCCACTTCCCATCCAGCTCCCTGGTCGTGGCCTAGGAAAGCAGTCGAAGACGGCCCAAATTTTTGGGGCCCTGCACCCATGTGGGAGACCTGGAGGAAGCTCCTGGCTCCTGGCTTCAGATTGGCTCAACTCCAGCTGTTGCGGCCACTTGAGGAGTGAACCATTAGACAGAGTCTTCCTCTCTGTCTCTCCTCTTCTCTGACTTTACAATTAAAATAAATAAATCTTTTAAAAAATAAAAACATGGAAGACTCAGAAGAAGTTCCTGGCTTTATGTTGGCCCAGCTCTAGCTGTTGTAGCCATTTGGGGGTGGGGGACTATCGATGAAAAGATCTTGCTGTTTCCACTCCCGCCTGGGGAGTGACTCATCGGACGGAGGATCTTCCTCTCTGTCTCTCCTCTCTGTATATCTGCCTTTCCAATACAAATAAAATAAATAAATAAAAATAA
The DNA here is from genome assembly GCF_017591425.1 of Ochotona curzoniae. Lineage (NCBI taxonomy): Eukaryota > Metazoa > Chordata > Mammalia > Lagomorpha > Ochotonidae > Ochotona > Ochotona curzoniae. Next base: position 15,520,697 of record NW_024465894.1, on the reverse strand, counting down.
AATTTTAAAAAAGGAAGAAATAATTTTAAGTATATTAAAAATTGCAAAACCAGGGCCCAGCACAATGACTCCGTGGCTCATCCTCCCTGGCACACACGCTGGGCTCCCGAATGGGCGCTGGTTTGTCTCCCAGCTGTTCCACTTCTCTTCCAGCTCCCTGCTTGTGGCCTGGGAAAGCAGTGGATGATGACTCAAAGCCTTGGGACCCTGCACCCAAGTGGGAGACCTAGAAGAAGCTTCTGGTTTTGGATTGGTTCAGCTCTGATCATTGTGTTTATTTGGGGAGTGAAGATCTTTTCTCTTTGTATCTCCTCTCTGTAAATCTGCCTCTCAAAGAAAAAAATGCTTAAGATTTATTGGCTGCAGAGGCTGGACTTTTTTAAAGAACAAAGTAAATTTTTTCTTTTTACCCCAATCTCCTAAATAAATGTCCTTAAAAATACAGGAAAATCTTTTTAAAAATTTATTTATTTTTATTACAAAGTCAGATATAGAGAGAGGAGGAGAGACAGAGGAAGACCTTCTGTCCGATGGTTCACTCTTCAAGTGAGCGCAACAGCCAGTGCTGTGCCAATCCGAACCCAGGATCCAGGAACTTCTTCAAGGTCTCCCACATGGGTGCATGCCCAAGGCTTTAGGCTGTCCTTGACTGCTTTTTCAGGCCACAAGCAGGGAGCTGGATGGGAAGCAGGGCCTTTGGGATTAGAACTGGCGCCCATACGGGATCCTGGCGTGTGCAAGGCAAGGACTTTAGCTGCTAGGCCACCACGCCAGGCCCAAAAATATAAGAAATTAACATTTGTACAATACTGTTAATGAAACTCAAGCCTTAACATTTAAATGCCTGTTGGGGAAGTGGATTAGTTTATACAGGACTGCTTTAGAGCTGGCATGTGGTGCAGTTGGTTAAGCCACATCCTGCAGTGCCGTCATCCCCTAGAAATGCCATCTCAAGTACTGTTGCTCCAGTTTCAGCCCAGTTTCTGCTGTTGGACAGAACCCCCGAAGCAACCCCTGTCCACCTGTGTGGGAGACCTGGAAGAAGCTCCTAACTTTGTCCTGGCCCAACCCTGGCAGTTTCCGCCGTTTGGGTAGTGAACCAATAGATGGCTCTCGCTCTCTGTAACCCTGCCTTTCAAATAGCTAAATAAATTTTAAGAGAGAAAACCCTATAATTTCGATGACATCCCTTTGTGCTACCTTTTTTCTGTTTGTATTCCCATTGCTCCCAAATCCTTTGTAACTGCTGGTTGCTTTATTGTTGCCACTCTCCCTGTAATTTTGTCCTCTTCAGATATCATATAAATAGTCATATAATATGTTGTCTTTTTAAATTTAAAAGTCAGATATACAGAGGGAAAGATCTGTCCAGTGATTCACTCCCCAAATGGCCGCAGCAGCCAGTGCTGTGCCGATCTGAAGCCAGGAGCCAGGAACTTCCTCCAGGTCTCCCACGTGGGTGCCGGGTCCCAAGGCTTTGGGCCGTCCTCGACTGCTTTCCCAGGCCACAAGCAGGATGGGAAGCGGGGCTGCTGAGATTAGAACCGGCGCCCATATGAGATCCCGGTGCATTGAAGGCAAGGACTTTAGCCTCTAGGCCACAACGCCAGGCCCCATATGTTGTCTTCTGAAGTTGCCTTTTTTTATTCAGCGTCATTCCACTGCAGTCTACCTGGTGTGTATTAGCATGTTGCTGAGCAGTAGTGTATTCCTGGGCAGACCACAGCTTGCTCTTTCTTCCATTGAGGAACGTTGGAATAGTTCTGGTTGGGACTCAGGAATGAAGCTCCTGTGTGCGTGCAGGCTGTAGTGTGAAAGCACAGTGTCTAGGGTAGGCACTGCGGAGTGAAGTGGCTGGGTTCTGTGCTTAGCAGCCACTTCACTGTTTATCCTAGACTGACAGCGCCGTTTGTCGTTCCCGCTGGCGGCGGATGAGAAACGCAGTGCTGCATTCTTCTCAGCTCCTGGTGTTGTCAATGCTCTTCCTTCCGTCTTTTGTCCGAGAGGCGCGGTCCGTCATGAGGCTGGGCCTCCAGCTGGCCTCTCCCCATGACTGAGGATGTCGGGGAGCTGTGCGTATACGTGTTCCGTTTTAATGTCTTGTCTAGTATACTTCATGCTTGAGTCATTTCCACTTACTAACTGAACATTTTTTATTGTTTATTGTAGAGTGCTCTGGAAAAGTCCTTCGTGGGACGTGTGATTTGTGAATAGTTTCATTTAGTTTAAGCATGTGTCTCAGCAAAAGCTTTAAATTCTGTTGAAGCCTAACTTGGCAACTTTTAAATTGTATAACCCTTTGTTTGGTGTTATGTTTAAGAACTGTTTATAGTTAACAAATTTTCTCCTATTTGTTTTTATTGGAAAGTCGAGAGGAAGATCTTCCTCTCTCTGATTCACTCCCCAAGCTGCCACATTGGCTAGAACTGAAGCAATCCGAAGCCAGGAGCTCTTCAGGGACCCCCACACGGGTGCAGGGACCCCAAGGTTTTGGGCTGTCCTTGTCTGCTTTCCCATGTCACAAGCAGGGAGCAGGATGGGAAGTGGGGCCTCCGGGATTAGAAGCAGTGCCAATATGGGATCCCAGAGTGTGCAAGGCAACAACTTTAGCCACTAGGCCCTATGTTGCTGGATTCTTAACATGACCTCTCGAGTGGCCTGTTAGCTCGTTCGCCCTATTGCTGCTGTTCTCTTTGATCGCTTGGATGGGGAACCTCTACCTGCCTCTGTTGTTGTAAAGCTCCTTTTAACCTTGTAAAACTTACAGCTGTTTTATGGGTGAGACTTTGAAGCTCTTTGATATCCATTCCTCCTTCTAAGTTTCAACTCGCCTATTTACGTGTTGATATTTCTGCGAAATAATTTGTTTCAGTTAGTTATATTACTATCATTACTATTACTTTCTTAGGTGGGTGAATGAATGCGATGAGCCCTAGCTTGGCTGATGGTAACTCTGTGCGGTGCCATCTGTACTCATGGCGCCTTGCCATCATGTCTCTTTTCTGACAGATTATCTTGATTCATCTTGCACTGTTCCTGCCCTAATATGAGCCCTTCCTCCACTGAGTCCTGGTTTTCTCTAGACTGATGTTTAGAAACCAAGATCTGGGTTCCAAACATTCTTGCAGCTTTGCGGGTATTGCTGATAGCAGTTCGTTTCAGGGGAAGCGCTCAAATATTTCTGAGGGCTCAGCTGCTTCTGAGCCCTGTTTACAGACATGCCTGCGTTCATCTCTGTCCAGCTTTAGCTAGATACATTGAGAGCTCTTGTGTTTACAGATAAGAACACAAGTTACAATCCAAGCCCAGAATGTTTGTTCTGGTTTTTTATCTTTGCTGTTACGCTAATGCATCTACTTAATCCCTTAATGCCCACCCCTATCCCCATCATTATTGCTGGCCCTCCCTCATGGGAGTGTTCTCTAGCCGTCTTGGACCATTTCTGCTGGGTTTGCACCCCTTGTCCAAGAATGGTTCCCCTCCTTTGCTTGAGCTCCAGCCCTCCCTCCATGCTGCCTGTGCCTCGCAGAGGCCCTCTGTACCCTGCCTTTGTCATCTGTGTGCCTTCTCCCCTTCAGCTAAGACTCCCACGCCTTGCTGCACTGCTGCTGTAATCTCCCTTTTCATGCAACTCCGTGTTTGCATAGCTTCCTGCCTTGATTTTCACCAAGTAATGGGATGGACAGCTAGTTTAGGGAGGAGAAAACAAAACAGCTCTTCTCATTTACAAGGAGAGATTGAGTGAGTAATTTTTAAAATTTGCTTCCAGGCATGGGCTTTATTAGGGTATCATTTGATAAGTTTTTGATTTTTTATGAAGTCCATTTAGAAATATTTCTCCATTCACTGGTAAAAAAAAAAAGTCTAGAAGCTTATATTTTTGGCTCTTAGGTTTAGATCTGTGATCTTTCTCAAGTTAATGATATGTGGTTTGAGGTAGGTTTGTGTTTTTATGTTTAGCTGACTCCAGCTTCCTTTTTGAAATGACTTTTCTTCCCCTAGTAAATGGCTTCGGTGCTTTTGTCAGAAATTATTTGGGTAGACGTGGATGAATGTTTTATACTCTTCACTGTTCCGTAGGTCTGTTTACGGTTGAATGCAAAGTGTCCCAGAGTGGAGCAATGGGACGGCCACTCTCTGGCTCTGAGTCCTTTCATATGTCTCCCTCATTCGTAAACACACCTTTAATGCCCCTTGCTTTCTGTCTCAGTAAGATATTCTAAGCTTGGCTGGTATTTTCCCAGCTTCAACTCTGGACTCACTCATTTTTCTAAAGAACCCTGGTTTCTTTGGGTTTAGACCTATGTGCGTGTCTGTGTCCGTGTCTGCACTTCTGTGTTGACCTGCCTTCATGCAGCACTCATAGGTGCCTTCTGTACCAACCTTAGGGTTTATTTTGGTGTTGCCCTCTCCAGGTTTGTAATTTCTACTCTAGTTTGGAAACCCTAACTCCAGGTACCCCTTTGTCTAATTTGTTTGCTTAGTTCTAGAAAACATTCACTTAGTAGTTTCAGAATTGCCAACCTGTTCCGCAAAAAAATATATTCTAACTAGAATTCAGTATTCGGTTATAGTTCATTTAGATTGAAAATCTTAGTAATGTCTTCAAAAGTTACTTGGAGAAGAGGGGCGATACAGTGGTGTATCAGGTTAATCCTCCGGCTGTGGCACTGGCATCCCACAGGAGCACCAGTTTGTATCCTGGCTGTTGCACTTTGATTCAGACACTTCTTACGGTCTGAGAGGGTACTGAAGGATGGTCCTAGTCCTTGTGCCCTTGTACACACTTGGGAGACCCAGAAATAAGCTCCGGGCATGGCAGCCATTTGGGGAACAGACCACAGGATGGAAGAGCTCTCTGGCCTTCTCTGTCTCTCCTCCCCTCGCCCCCTGTTCCACCTCTTCATCTCTCTACCTCTCTCCCTAAAAATCTACCTTTCCAAAAAAAAAAAAAAAGTACTTGGGGTACATGCTGTTTGAGGACTAGTTTCAGTCCTGGCTGTTCCACTTCTGATCCAGCTCCCTGCTGGTGTTCCTAGGAAGGTAATTGCGTCTCTGGCTTCAGCCTGAGCCAGCCCTGGCTGTTGAAGCTATTTGGGAAATAAGTCAGCTGATGGAAGACCTCTCTCCTGCTTTGCAAATAAACAAGTCTTGTCTTTTTTTTTTAAAGAGTTGCTTGAATGAGACACACCTCTGCACCCAGCTGCTAAACATAGTAATATGGTTATGCTGCTGTGTTATGTCAGTCATTCATAATACATATTTAAAAATTTTTAGAAGTATGGACAGTTAATCTTATCAGGGTTACTAGAAAACATTTCATGTTGTTCCTTTTATTTAAAAAAATTTTTTTAGGGCCCGGTGCGGTGGCGCAGTGGTTAAGGTCCTCGCCTTGCCCGCCCAGGATCCCATATGGGTGCCAGTTCTAATCCCGGCAGCTCCACTTCCCATCCAGCTCCCTGCCTGTGGCCCAGGAAAGCAGTCGAGGATGGCCCAAAGCTTTGGGTCCCTGCACCCGCGAGGGAGACCCGGAAGAGGCTCCTGGCTTCGGACCGGCATAGCTTCGGCCGTTGCGGCCGCCTGGGGAGTGAATCGTTCAACAGAAGATCTTCCTCTCTGTATATCTGCCTTTCCAATAAAAATAAAATCTTTAAAAAAAAATTTTTTTTAATTTACATTGGAAAGGTGGACATACAGAGCGAAAGATCTTCCATCCATTATTTCACTCCTCAAATCTGGCGATTGCAAGTACTGTGCCAGACTGAAGCCAGGAGGAGTCTACAAGAACTTCATCTGGTCTCCTGTGTGGTTGAGTGATCCAAATACTTGGGCTGTCATTGGCTGCCTTCCTTTGGCTTGTTACCAGGAGCAAGATCAGAAGCAGGGTTAGCTGGGACTCAAACCAGCACTCTGTATAGGATGTGAATTCCTAAACCTGGCTGCACTTGTTGCAGTGCATCACCTGCTCCTTCACTAACTTTGATGATTACTATGTTTAAAGATTTTATTTATTTGAAAGATGGAGTTGGAGATTTTCCATCTACTGTTTCATTCCCCAACTGGTTACAAGAGCCAGGAGATCCGTCTGGGTCATCTTACATGATAGCAGGGACCCACACGCTCGGGCCACCTTCTGCCTTCCCAAGCACAGTTGCAAGAACTGGATCTGAAGTGAGACAGCCCAGCACCTGTAGGGGTGCCCGTGTCACAGATGACTGCTTGTCACACCGTGATGCCAGCTTCTGCATCAGTATTTTACCTCAGTGATTCAGGCAGCAGCATTTCTGTTGGCAAGCATTAAAAAACCATGTTAACTGCCAGCATGGGAGAACGGTTGCATAAACTTTGCTTCATTCACATTGGAGAGTATTCTGCAGCTGAGAAGATATAAAGGTATTGGACCCAGCATGGTGGCCTGGTGGCTAAATCTTCACCTTGCAACAACTGGGGACCAGTATGAGCGCCAGTTTGTGTCTCAGCTGCACCACTTCCCATCCAGCTCCCTGCCTGTGGCCTAGGAAAACAGTAGAGGACGGCCCAAAGCCTTGGAACCATGTACCCACATGGGAGCCCTGGAAGAAGCTCCTGGCTCCTGGCTTTAGATCGGCTCAGCTCTGACTGTTGTGGCCACTTGAAGAATGAACCAGTGTACAGAAGATCTTTATCTCTCTCTCCTCCTTTGTGTAAATCTGTCTTTCCTATAAATAAATAAATCTAGACACTTAAGAAATGATGAGCTTTCTGGAAAAATTAAGTGGAAAAAGCAAGATGTACTTCCCATGGTGTGCTTTTTGTGTATGTGTCTAAAGATGAAAGGGAAGTATAATAAGCATATACGTTAACATTTCTACCAAAGAAAACGCATGCAGAGTCAACCAGAAACTGCTGAGGCTGTTCACACCTAGCAGGGGTGGGAGGAGGGGCTGGAGGGAGCCGTGCATAATGCCCCTTTCCTGAGCCTAGTGCTTTTGCAAAGCTTTTGCTTTTATGTTAAAGTATTTCTCATACTTCAAAATAAGTAAGGATGGGGCCCGGCGCAGTGGCGCAGTGGTTAAGGTCCTCGCCTTGCACACCCAGGATCCCATATGGGCACCGGTTCTAATCCCAGCGGCCCCGCTTCCCATCCAGCTCCCTGCTTGTGGCCTGGGAAGGCAGTCGAGGACGGCCCAAGGCTTTGGGACCCTGCACCCACGTGGGAGACCCAGAAGAGGCTCCTGGCTTCAGATAGGCATAGCATCGACCATTGCGCTCACTTGGGGAGTGAATCATCGGATGGAAGATCTTCCTCTCTGTCTCTCCTCTCTGTATATCCGCCTTTCCAATAAAAAGGCGGACTTGACACTGTCAAGTCATAGGCGAACCACAGCCAGTGGATTACCCTGTGGCTACACGTATGGCTGTTTTCCTGGGGTGTCTGGAAAAGTGTCCTATGTTGTAAGGGTACCCTGACCCCCTAGATCCCAGTTTGTTGTTACTCCTTAATGTACACACACTTTCTCTACCTGTATTACGTTGTGTGAGGTACATTCATGTTGTTGGGAGGAAAGTTAGCCGACACCCTTCATGTCTTCACTGTGTTGGTGCGGAGTTACTAGTTTAGCCCCGAGTTCCAGAGGTAACACTTCCGTGACATTTTGAAACCACTTTGAAGAAGCAGAGGGATGCCCTTGTGACTTGGTGATGTCGCCGGTTCTCCTGTGTTGAAAGTTCACAAACCTTGCTGTGTTGTAGGTCTCGTTTCACTGCTTGTGTTCAGCATTTTGTGTTATGAAAAGTGAGAACACTCATGTTCATTTTAGGACAATTGAAAATGTTTTCTCCTTCTGGACTTTTTGTTTGTGGAATGTGAAACTTTCTTAAAATTTTTAGATATTATTGTTTATAGAGCTTGTGTATTATTTCATTTTAATTTCTAGCATTCGTTTGATTTGGTATTCTTCATTAAAGATGCACTGTACTTGGGCCCAGCACGGTAGCCTAGCGGCTAAAGTCTTCATTTTGCATGCATCAGGATTGCATGTGGGCGCCAGTTCTAATCCCCGCAGCCCCACTTCCCATCCAGCTCCCTGCCTGTGGCCCGGGAAAGCAGTCGAGGACGACCCGAAGCCTTGGGTCCCTGCACCCGTGTGGGAGACACAGAGGTGGCTCCTGGTTCCTAGCTCCTGGCTTTGGATCAATGCAGCTCCAGCTGTCGCAGCCACTTGGGGAGTAAATCAGTGGAGACAGGGTCTTTCTCTGTCTCTTCTCCTCTGTGCATATCTGACTTTCGAATAAAAATAAAGAAGCAGTGTGCTTGTTTCTGGTTCTTTGGCAACATTGATCATTAAACTTATTTATGTCTTCCTTTCAGTTCCCGCTTTTGTGTAAATTTGGTTACTGTCTTTCTTGGCCTTTGACAGGTCTGTTCATGGCATGAAAACTGATAGGTGGCCTGGTTGCGGCATAGTAGGTGAAGTTGCTGTCTGAGGGGCCAGCATCTCATTTGGAAGTGCCAGTTTGAGTCCCGCTTTGACTGCTTTGCTTCTGAGCCAGCTCCCTGCAGATGGGACTGGGAAGCAGCAGATGATGCGCTCTGACAAGACCTGGAGTTCCAAGCTTCTGACTTCTGCATGGCCAACCCTGGCTGTTGTGGCTAACGGGATTGTAAGCAGATGGAGGGTTTCTCCTTCTCGCCCTCACTCAGTCGCTCTGCCTTTCTGATAAGTAAGATGCTTTAAAAATAAAAGGATGGATGAGTGATGGAGTCTGTGCTCGTGGGGAGCACTGTCCGTCACTGTAGTGAGGACCCAGGTGGTTTTGGGAGATCCCCAATTACCTATATCTAAAGATGTTTCTCTTAGCTAGCCATTTTTCCATTAGAAATTCCCTCAATTCTTGCAGCATTCCGTGCAGCTCTGAGAGGCAGTCTGGGGAGGAGAGCTGGCAAGGTCGCCATCTTGTGTGTGATGCTCAACTTGGTGCTCCTGTGTAGAGTGCACTTCATTCTTGCTGCTCTGCCGGTGGTGCCTTGCTAGTTCACCTCCAGAACGTGGGGGGGTGTGAAGGGGGGGCTCAGTCTGCTTGGAGGGTTGAAGCTGTTCCAAAGCTGCTGCAGAGCCCCGCCCCACCGCTCCTAAGGTACACTCCTACTGGCTTGTTCTTGGTTCTTCCTGCTGAAGCTTTCAGCCATTTCTCCTGTCTAGTCTCTGCGCGCCCCTTGTCCTGCCCGTTCCCCGCCCCTGTGGGGTTTGGTGCTGACCCTGGCTCCCTTAAGCTGAGTCAGTTGTCTCCTGCTCTCCGTCATCCAGACTGCTGCTGCCGCCCTCACCTGCCGCTTTGTCTCTCGCCGTTCCTCAGGCTGTGCATTTTTGTGCTGTTACCATTTTCAGGGTTTTTCTGCTGGAATGTCAGTCAGGAGGGTGTTCGTTTTGCAGCATTTCCATAGGTAGGCACGAAACTTTGGGCAGAGCAGGTTAGAAATGCCGTAGACACCCATTCCAAACCTACCCAGCAGCTGCAGCGGCCAGCGGGCCGTCCCTTCTCACCAGTAACCGCTGAAGTGAACCGTGTGTGCAGCCTGCCTGCGCGTGCATGTCGTGAAGAGTGCTCTGTCCACGTTGGTGGATTTTTATTCCGTTTAACTTAAATACCCTTATTAAGGGCATTTAAATGTTTCACTCCCCACCCCCCCTACCCCCAGTCTTGCCTTTTTATATTACCAACACTGCTGCAACGTTATTTTATTTGGTATCCATATGCAAATGTGTGAGAATTTCTCCAGGGGACCATTGCCTCATATGGCATGTTTGCATGAAATAAAAATGAACTGGAAATTTTGTAAGGCTTGATGAAAGATTTTATTCAGCTTTTGTGATGTTTTATAACTATAATAAAACAGTTCTTTGATTTTTTCATTTATTTGAAAGAGAGATTTACATGGAAAAGGATCTTCCATCCTCTTGTTCATTCCTCGAATGGACAGCCAGGGCTGTAACAGGACAAAGCTGGGAGCCTGGGGCCTCTTCGGAGTCTCCCACCTGGGTACCGGGCCCAAGCACGTGGGCCATCTTCTGCCATTTTCCCAGGAACGTTAGCAGAGAACTGGATCTGAAATGGAACTGCTGGTTCTTAGGCAGGCTGCCATGCGGGTGCTGGTGTTGCAGGCAGTGACTTCGCTCACTATACCACAACAGCAGCCCTGAGAAAAGAACCGAGAGCTTCCAGTTTTTTAAAGAATGTGTTGAAAAACAAATAATTTCTTATGATCTTAATATCAGAATTTATACCCACCTAATATATATTTAATTTCTTGTGTTTTGTTTTTTAAATGAAGAATTCTAACTCCTGGATACAGAAGTTGATACGTGAATACAGTACACTTGCTATGTGCATACTGTTTATTTAAAAACAAAAGTTGATGTATTTTGCTATCTGCACATACATTCTGTTTCCATTCTACAATTCAGGAGGCTGCATCCTGAAGCCTGTCGATTCACAAATGTGGAGTGTGAGGTCTGTGGCCCACAGCACGTAGAATCTCTGCTTGCACATGTGGGTGGAAAATAACAGACAAGATTTGTTTTGTTTCTGGTTGATGAAAACTCCTTCCTTCCAAGTTCTAGTGAAAACTTTGATTTCATTTTATTTAAACTTCATTTCAAGATTGTTCATTAAAAAAAAAAACAGCTCTTTTCTTCTTGGATGGCTGTGAAAGTACTTCTAGTAATACAAATGATTTTTGTGGGATTTATTTATTTTTATTAGGAAAATTTACAGAGAGAAGAGACAGAAAGAGCTTCCATGAGCTGGTTCATTTCCCAAGGGGCCGCAATAACTGGCCAGAGCTGAGCTGATCCGAAGCCAGGAGCCAGAAGCTTCTTCCAGGGCTCCCACACAGGTGGACAGGGTCCCAAGGTTTTGAGCCATCCTCTACTGGTTTTCCAGGCCAGAAGCAGGGAGCTGGATGGGAAGTGGAGCAGTCGGAACTTGGACCTGCACCCACATGGAATACTGGTGCATACACGCCTAGGATTTAACCACTAGGCTAATGCACCGGGCTCTCAAATAAAATAAAATTTTTGTTTTAGAAGTATCACATGCCCATGAAAAAAAATTGTGCAGAATGAAGAATTTCTACAAGCATAATAATAGAAGTCCATTTTAAAATGAGCCAGAAGAGGCTGGCGTCGTGACACAGTGCCTTGCAATGCCTCCGTATGAGTGCTGTTACAATCCCAGTGCTCCAATCCTGATCCAGCTCCTTGCTGATGTGCCAAGAAGAGCAGAAAATGGCTCGAGGGCTTAGGCTGGTGTTAGGATCTGGGTGGAGTTCTAGGCTTTGGTTTGGCCCGGCGCTAGCTATAATGGTCATTCGGGGATTGAACAGTGGATGGAAGGACTCTCTCCGTTTTTGTTGTTTTGATCTCTCCACCCATCTTAAGCATAATTTTTTCATTCACTAAAGATTTCAGCAGATACTCAAGGAAAACACGGATATGACCAATGACTACTTAATTTAAGTCATCTGTAAAATGAAAGTTTTGAAGCGCAGGGAGGTGTGTGTATACCGCGGCACTCCCGCTGGAAGGCTGGCAGACTGTCAGCAGCGTACGGCCTATGAATATGGAGCAACTGGAACCCTCATTTGGTGCGATTGTCTTGGAGACCTCTTGGATGTTGTTTGATTTGCTTTGTTTTTAATTAAAAAAAAAAAAGCTTTTGTCTGTCTTAGTCCCTGTAATTCTTGCTAATGTCCGCCCTGGGGGGGCAGCCAGTGATGGCCCAAGTGTTTGTTTTTTTGCCTTGTGGGAGGCCCAGAATAAATCTCTGGATGCTGATTTTGGCCTGGCTAGCCCAGACTGTTGCATAGATGTGCGAAATTTAATCAGGAGGGGGAAGTTGGTGTTCTTTTGCTGTTCTTTCTGTCTCTCTCAGATAAATAGATTTTTGTTTTGTTTTTTGATAGAGTAAATAGGGCTTACAGCTTGGCTCAACTGAGTAATCCTCCACTTCTAAGCACTGGCTTCCCTTAGGGACACCAGTTTTATTCTCCATGTCTCCACTTCCCATTCTGCTTCCTACTGTGGGTTAGGAAAGCAGTATAGGACAGTCCAAACCTTGGGACCATGCATCCATGTCAGAGAGCCAGAAGAGCTCCTGGCTCCTGGCTTCGGATCGGCTCAGCTCTGGCCAGTTATTGCAGCCACTTGAGAAGTGAACCAGCTCATGGAAGATCTTTCTGTCTGTCCTCTCTGTAAATTTGCTTTTCCAATAAAATAAATGCCTTTTTAAAAATTGATGTAAAGCACAGATATTACAGCATTCTCCTATATCTCACATTACAGTAATCATGAGGTGTGGCATCCTAAGTGACATCTTGTATTTATTTATTTATTTTTATTAGAAAGTCAGATATACAGAGAGATAGAGAGGAAGATCTTCTGTCCAATGATTCACTCACCAAGCGGCCACAATGGCTGGAGCTGAGCCAGCCCAAAGCCAGGAGCCAGGAGCTTCTTCCAAGTCTCCCGCAAGGGTGCAGGGTCCCAAGACTTTGGGCCATCCTCGACTGCTTTCCCAGGCCACAGGCAGGGAGCTGGATGGGAAGTGGGGCCTCCAGGATTAGAACCAGCGCCCATATGGGATCCCAGCGCGTTTAAGGTGAGGACTTTAGCCTCTACGCTATCACCCCAGACCCCTAAGTGACATCTTAATTATGGCTACATACTTGCCACCACAGTTTTCATTTTTAAAAAAAATGGTGGACTCATACTGCATTAATTTAGCTGATTAATTTGGTGTGACTTCAGTACTTTTTCTGCCATTAAATCTGAGCTTTGTTTTGTGACTGTCAGTAGGAATGTTCTTGTAGGAAATGTTTTTGAGTTCTGTTAAGTTTTTTGTACATAGAGTTAGGATCCAGTGTTCATTGTTAGAGAAATGAAGCACAGGGCAGGGGTCAGTCTGCTGGGCATGGCCTGCCTGGCCCTCAGATGGACAGGGCGGGGGTGTGAGCATCCAAGGACTGACTGTCTTATTGGCCACAGGAGTGGGGGGAAAAAGATAAAATAAATGAAACACAATTTTGGCTGCCACTGAAGTGAGGTGGGGCCTCAGTCTGGAGCCCCCGTGTGTCTGTTCTGAGTGGAGGCCCTTCTCATGTACTACTCTGCTTTAGTAAAACATTTTCTTGCTTTTTTTTTTTTTCTGTATGTGTCTGCATTTCCTAACACTGAGTCTAGCTTGGGATGCTTTTGAGCATTTGAGAAATGAAGTCCGTGCACCTTGCATTCTTTAGTGAATGGCGCTTTGTGTTCAGTGCTTCGTGTTTTCAGTTCTATCATGGTATCCTGAATAGATGTAGTCCATTCAACTTGAGCTTCTTGCTTGTTACATAGTGATTTATTGAGTACACTGCCATTCATTGGTTCTGCAGTTGATGGCCACTTAGTCTTGTTAACAGTCTGGATGACAGGTGCCGCCTGTGGCCGTGACGCTGCTGCTCGTGTGTGGGGCAGTGTGTTCCTTCAGGGACCCTGCATCTGGGGCCATCGCAGGTTTGCCTCTTCTCCGTGCCAGGCTGTGGTTGCACATACCTGACCTGGATCAGCTTTCGTTGTGCTTCTTCCTCATCCCCATCAACACTATTTTGTATTGTCAAGCCTTCCTTTCTGTTGGTTTCACAGGTCTGGTGGTGTAGTGTTGTGATTTGGATTTGCATTATTCATATTTTCCTTACTGTTGGTAATGTTAGCTTTCTGTGTGTGTCATGGCCATCTGGACACCACTTCTTGGTATAGTGCTTAATTCACTGCTTTCAAGATTTCTTTACTTATTGGAAAGGCAGCATTAAAGAGCAGGAAGAGACAGATCAGCCTAATTTTCTCTTTGTACAGATTAATATGTAGTTTTTTTACAAGTGTAGAAATGGGAATATAGAATAAAAGGATACATAGGTTGGACATCTCTGGTCTGAAAATCTGAAATGCTCTGAAATCCTGAAGTTTGGAGAGCACCTGTGTGATGATAAGTGGAGCAATGTTTTAAACTCCTCTTTCCAAAGCATACAGTCATTGCTGGACGTGTAGGATGACCTGTGTTATCTTGCTGTCACAGAAGGATGCCCTGCAGTGGTCTCGCAGTGCAGCTGCAGTGGAGGCAGAGGAGCCGGAGGACTCTGCCGATGTGGAGAGCTGTGGTTCCAATGAAGCCAGCACTGTGAGTGGTGAAAACGATGGTGAGTGTCCGGAGGGAGTCGGGGGCAGGGCTCAGGCAGTCACTTGGAACTGATTTTTATTTTCTTCTCTCCCAGTATCTCTTGATGAAACCTCTTCGAACGCATCCTGTTCCACTGAGTCCCAGAGTCGGCCCTTGTCCAATCCCAGGGACAGCTGCAGAGCCTCCACACAGGTAGGGGGAAGTGGCACAACCCCAGGCAGCCCTGAGATAGGAGGCTCTCTTCTTGGGCTGCAGCTGTGCCTGCAGGTGGAGAGGAGGGGTCTGGTCCAGCCTGGTTGTGCCCTGTGAAGCTGGGCCATGTGAAGCCTATCCATTGGTGCCTCTGCGGCAGAGGGGCCCTCACTTCTCTTCTCCATGACTTCTCTTCGTTTCTCATCACATGTGAACATCTAGGAAGAACCCTAGTGCCACGTGGTGATGACACGAACTTGGTAGTCAAGAGTTTGAAGGTCCTGCTGCTGACCAGCTAGCTGTGCACAGCCCCAGGACATACTGCTTATCCCTAAATTGTAGTGCCAGTACCTTCCAGAAGCTACAGTGAGGCCTGGCACAGTACAGGCCTGGAGTTCGGTAGCATTACCTGGCAGATGTGGCAGAGCAGGAACCCTGTTTTAAAAGCTGAGAGACTGTGCTACAGGTGGTACTCTTGTTGGCTCTGCAGCTAACTTGGGCTCTGTTTATTCTCTCTGGGGTATAGGCAAACAGACAGAAGAAAAAGACAGGAGTGATGCTGCCTCGAGTTGTCCTGACTCCTCTGAAGGTAAACGGGGCCCACGTGGAATCAGCCTCAGGTACGTGTAACCTCATGCCAGCTGTGTCTTTGCCTCTGCTCCTGGGCACGCAGCCTCCCTGGGTCAGCAGTCTGCCTTGGTGGTTGGATGCAGTGGAGTCTGGAGGCCCACTCTGGAAGGCAGCGCACTGTGGAGCACAGCCTGCCACAGGTTCTGGTGTTGACTTCTGCCGTGTGCCTGCTCTGGGCCTGCAGGGCGCTTGTGAGGACCCCTGAAGGATTGTGCAGTGCCTTGTAAGGGTGGAGTGCTGTTCAAGCCCTGTTGACGGTTTGGCGTTCTTAAGGTGATCTGGGAAAGCCAGACCATGAGCTGGCAAGTGCTGGCTGCCTGAAGCTGGGCGACAGAAGTGCTTGGGCATTGCTGGCTGCCTCTCAGGGAGAGCTGGGAACAGTTAGCTTGTCCGAGAGCTACGGTGCGTGATGCGTTTGACCAGTGGAATGCTGTGCCTTCAGGGTTCTCGGGCCGCCACGCCGATGGCGAGAGCGGCAGCCCGTCGAGCAGCAGCAGCGGCTCTCTGGCCTTGAGCAGCACTGCTATTCGTGGCCAGGCCGAGGTCGCCCGGGACCCTGCCCCGCTCCTGAGAGGCTTCCGGAAGCCGGCCACAGGTGAGTGGCTTGGCACACATTTCTCTGCCTGTCATGGGGGCTCTGCAGGCCCAGGAAGAAGCTGATTTCTACTCCAATTTTCCTGTACCACTTGAGCTTTACCTCTTCGTTGGCCTTCTGTTTTTGTCTCTTGGTATTTTGGTTTTTTCATGTGTAAATCTTCGCTAGACTGAGCGAGCTCCTGACAGGCAGAAGTGGTGCCACATTGCTCCTTGTGTGCCCCTGCAGGGCTCTTGCCTGCACCTACCTTGGTGCTGCTTAGTGAATGTATTGGTGAGGAATTCCACATTCTGCTTTCTTGCCCTGCTCATCTGCCCATCCATAGTCATTGGGAGATCCTCTCTTTTTGTAGCCAAGGCAGCCAGTGCAGGCCAAGTGTCTGTTGAACTTGAGGGTGTAGGACCATTCATTAGTGCTATACATTGTATACCTCCCACCTCCCAGCAGAGTTCCTTGCAATGCTAGTGTGCTCTTCACTATTTCAGGATTAATTTCTTGAGTGCTGGGGATTTCTGTCCGTGGGGCACATGAAAGCATTGGGAAACCTATCCCTGACTTCTGAACATTAGACCAAGCCATTGCCCCTGTGAGGACACAGCTTGCTGCCTTTCTAGCTCATTAGCAGTGCTAACTCTGAGGTTTCCCAGGACTCTGTTCTCAGTGATTCTCTTGAAATGAAAGTACACTTGCCCTTTGACATTTCCGTTGGCTTTCAGTGACCCTTAGTGCGTCTCTGCATGTGCAGCCCACCTCTGCAGCCTGTCGGGGCGTCTGCGGATCATTCTGTCGTGCGCTAACTAGATTTGTGTTTAGACACTGTACGTCATTTCTCCCCTTGGGCTTTGTGGATCATGCCCCTGCCTGGTCTGCTGTGGACAGAGTGTCTGCTTCAGGCTGTGACATAGCACAGTAGAGAAAGCCATCACAAGCCTACAGTGACAGTAACCAGGCAGAGCAGTGGTAGCAGACAGACTCGGGTGGGCCGTGGGATTGAGCAGGTATGTGCAGAGAAGTCCTGGGACTGCAGTGCCGCCACCACAGTTTTCCCATGTGTTGTCTGTTTTGTTTTGTTTTGTTTTTTAATCTGAATATCTGTGTCTGGTGCATCTTGCTTCAACAATCACAGGTCAGATGAAGCGCAACAGAGGGGAAGAAATCGATTTTGAGACACCTGGGTCCATTCTTGTCAACACAAACCTGCGTGCGCTGATCAACTCTCGGACCTTCCACGCCCTGCCATCGCATTTCCAGCAGCAGCTCCTCTTCCTCCTGCCTGAAGTAGACAGACAGGTACAAATGCACGGATTCCCTTTGCCTCTGGCGGGCTCCAGTTTTCTTAAGTTCCTTTTCTCACGATTTGGTTTTTTTCCTTTGTTCCCTCAAGGTGGGGACAGATGGCTTGTTGCGGCTCAGCAGCAGTGCACTGAATAACGAGTTTTTTACCCACGCAGCTCAGAGCTGGCGGGAGCGCCTGGCTGATGGTAAGTAGGTTCTGTCATTGATGACTGGAGATGGGCCTGCCACTTCAAACCCAAGAGTGGAGTTCTCACAATTTTCCTTTTTTCTCAAGGGCGATTGAACGTAAGACAGGCTTTCCCACAGCACCAAGTAGGTTTGAGGGTGTGACTGCTTCGCACAGCTCCGAGGAAGGAACAAGGTGTTCAGACTTTGCCTGTGCTATATTGGAAAGCCATTCTGCAAATGCTTTTTATCTTTAAAACCTCAAACACTAGAGCCAGTGCTGTGATGGCAGTAGATTAAGCTGACAACACTGGCATCCCACGTGGGCACTGGTTCATGTCCTAGGTATTCTGCTTCTAATCCACCTCCATGCTAATGTGTCTGGGAAAGCAGCAGAGAATGACGCAAATGCTTGGATCCCTGCCACTGAATTGGGAGACCCTGAAGAAGTTCCTACCTTCAGCTTGGTCCAGAGCTGGTGTTGCAGATATTTAAGGAGTGTTGCAGCAAACGGAAAAAGTTCTCTTTCTCTGTTCCGCAACTCTGCCTTTCAAATAAATAAACTTTTTAAAAAGCAAAACAAAACAAACTGGTGCCCCTGGCATGGTCGGTGCCCCTGGCATGGTCTGCAGGGCAGGAACAGAGAGAGGTGACAGTGCAGCACTGCTGTGCTGGGCTCCGCTGGGCTCTCCGCTTAGGTGTGAGCACTTGGGGGGATTGTTAGCTTCTGTGAAGTTCATTTGATGAGGACACTCTGGGGACAGTGTTGGGAGTAAGCAGGACTTATGGTAGAGGTAGACTCAAAACGGTGATGTTGTACAGCAAAGTATACAAAGCAAAATTGGCAGAGGGAGAGGGCATGTGGACCGAGGTCCAAGGAGAGCCGGTGATGAGCTTTTGAGTGCCTCTATGCGTTCATGTGGGCACACTTCATTCCCTAGCAGCAAGTCGAGCAACACATGTGCAGTGTGTTCTGGGAAAATTCTTGGTACTTGAGTTTCTTTTTTAATTAATTCAATTGAGAGACAGACAGATGTATACAACTCATGTTTACTGGTTTATTCCTCAAATATGTGCCATGGCCAGGACTGGGCCAGTCTCAGACTGGACACTGGGAGCTCAGTGCAGGACTCCCACATGGGTGGCAGAAGCCTGGTTGTTTCATTTGTCTGTCCCTGATACATTTTGGAGATTGCATAGCAAGAGGCTGAAATTGGAAGCCAGAGCTTGGTATCGAACCTTGGACACTCTTGGATAGAATGCTGGTTTCTTTCCTTTGTTTGTTTTAAAGATTTATCTATTTACTTATTTTTTTTAAAGATTTATTTTTATTATTTTTTCATTGGAAAGGCGGATATACAGAGAGGAGAGACAGAGAGGAAGATCTTCAGTCCGATGATTCACTCCCCAAGTGAGCGCAACGGGCCGATACTATGCCGGTCCGAAGCCAGGAGCCTCTTCTGGGTCTCCCACGCGGGTGCAGGTTCCCAAAGCTTTGGGCCGTCCTCGACTGCTTTCCCAGGCCACAGGCAGGGAGCTGGAAGGGAAGCGGGGCTGCCGGGATTAGAACCGGCGCCCATATGGGATCCCGGGCGTGCAAGGCGAGGACCTTTAACCACTTGCACCACCGCACTGGGCCCAATTTACTTATTTTTTAAAATGATTTCTTTTTATTGGAAAGTCAGGGTCCGTTGCAGTGGCCTTGAAGCTAAAGTGCTCTCCCTGCATGCACTGGGACCCTTAGGGGCACCAGGTTTGTTTTGTTGTTGTTGTTGTTTTTAAGATTTATTTATTTTTATTGGAAAGGCAGATGTACAGAGAGGAGGAGAGACAGAGAGGAAGATCTTCCATCCAATGGTTCACTCCCCAAACAGCCGTAATGGCCCATGCCGTGCCGATCCAAAACCAGGAGCCAGGAGCTTCTTGGTTTCCCACGCGGGTGCAGGGTCCCAAGGCTTTGGACCATCCTCAACTGCTTTCCCAGGCCACTAGCAGGGAACTGGATGGGAAGCGGGACTGCCAGGATTAGAACTGGCACCCATATGGGATCCCGGCATGTTCAAGGCGAGGACCTTAACCATTACGCTATCGCGCTGGGCTCAGGCACTGGGTTCTAATCCTGGTGGCCCTACTTCCCATCCAGCTCCCTGCATCTGGCCTGGGAAAGCAGTCGAGGACACCCCAAAGCTATGGAACCCTGCCACCAGCGTAGGAGACCAGGAAGAGACTCCTGGCTACTGGCTTTGGATTGGCTCAGCTCTGGCCACTGTGGCCACTTGGGGGGTGAATCAACAGATGGAAGCTCTTTCCCTCTGTCTCTCCTCCTCTCTGTATATATTTGATTTTGCAATAAAAAAGAAATAAAATCTTAAAAAAAAAAAGATTCCCCGCTTGGGGAGTGAATCAATAGATGAAAGATCTTGCCCTCTTTCTCTCCTCTTCAATGTATATATCTGAGTTGCAATCAAAATAAAATCTGGGCCCGGCACAATAGCGTAGAGGCTAAAGTCCTCACCTTGAATGTACCGGGATCCCATATGGGCGCTGGTTCTGATCCCAGCAGCTTCACTTCCCATCCAGCTCCCTACTTGTGGCCTGGGAAAGCAGTCAGGGATGGCCCAAGGCCTTGGGACCCAGATCTCCCACGTGGGAGATCTGGAAAGAGGTTCCTGGCTCCTGGCTTCAGATTGGTGCAGCCCCGGCCATCACAGTCACTGGGGGAGTGAATCATCAGATGGAGGATCTTTCTGTCTATCTCTCCTCCTCTCTGTATATCTGATTTTACAATGAAATGGGCAAATCTTTAAAAATTAAATAAATAAATAAATAAATAAAATCTTTTTTTAAAAAAAAAAAAAGTCAGATTCTCCCGTGTTGGTGCAGGGTCCCAAGGCTTTGGGCCGTCCTCAACTGCTTTCCTAGGCCAGATGCAGGGAGCTGGATGGGAAGCAGGGCCGCTAGGATGGGAACCCGTGCCCATATGGGATCCCGGCGAGTTCAAGGTGAGGACTTTAGCCTCTAGGCCACCGCGCCATGTCCAAGATTTATTTATTGTTATTTGAAAAGCAGATTCCATGAAGAAAAAACAAAGAGATCTTCCATCTGCTGGTTCACTCAGCAATGGCCAGAGCTCAGCTGGTCTGAATGTAGGAGTCAAGAGCTTCTTCCAGTCTCCCAAGCAGGCACAGTGACTCAAGGATTTGGAGCATCCAGGACATGAATTTGGCACCCATGTGGGATGCTGGTGCCACAGGCTGTTTGAGCACACCACTGGCCCCATGGGATGCAAGTTTCTTAAACATCAGACCAAATACCCCTCAGGCTCAGGATTTTTTACTAGTGTAGAAAGTCACTGCCTGTTGCATACCTGAATTCCAGGTACCTGACAACAAAACAGGGGTTCGACATAAACCTTGTTTGTGTAAACATAGGACTGGTAAGCCACTCATCAGACAAGGTGGAAGGAGTTCTGGACATTCAAGTTCCCAGATGTCCACTGCAGGCCGTCTTTGTGAACAGGGTTTTCGCAGGATAGGCCTTCGAGCCTGCCTCTGGTAACTGATCTGTCTAGGGAGTAAGAAGCATTCCTGTGTGTGTTCACCATTCTGCCTTTACAGTCGGTGAGTTGCAACGCTCATATCGAGTGCTTGGCTCAACTCCCAGCTGCTCCCAAGACAGGTGATGGACGGCTCAGGGCTCTGGCCCCTGCCACCTGTGGGAATCCTGGATGGAGGATGTTAAGGACTTGGAGGATGACCCATTGAATGGAAAAACTCTTTCTGCCTTTCAAATACAGTAAAAATAAATAAATCTAAATAAAATAATAAAACCATGTATAATACAACTTGGAGTACTTGATTATTCATAACACAGAATTCTTATGTATAAATGTACTGACTAGAAATGTTTGCTTTGTTTTTATCTAGGTGAATTCACTCATGAGATGCAAGTCAGGATACGGCAGGAAATGGAGAAGGAAAAGAAGGTAGAACAATGGAAAGAAAAGTTCTTTGAAGACTACTATGGACAGAAGTAAGGAGCTTGGTGTTTTAAATCCTGGCTTGGCCTGTGGAGGGGTGGAGGCAGATGGTTTCAGAGTACAGTGAAGCCAAAGGTGGATCAGTATTATTTGGGGCGAGGGGGAGAATTGCGTGAGTTTGCAGCAGGTGCAGACTTGTCATTATTGCCTTCATAGTACTTGCCATTTATGTAGCATGTACACCGAGGAAAGATTATCGGTCACTTAGAGATGCAAGTGGGTGAGATGATGAACATTGGTGATTATCAAATAGCACGGTATCTTAAGGAATTTGAGCATCTGTGGGTTTCAGGACCTGAGGGGGACCAGGGCCTGTGATGCTGAGCTGGGCAGGAATGCAGCAGTGGCGAGGATTTGGGTCAGTTAGCTTCATGCCAGGCAGACTGAGGCTGACACACATGGTTTGGTGTGGTTTATTCAGTGGAATCTATCTGGATGCAAACTCTTCATAATAAAGGAAAAGTGCCCTTTCTGGCCTGTCACTGATGTGTGAATTTGGTTTTCAGATTAGGACTGACCAAAGAAGAATCATTGCAGCAGAATGTGGGCCAGGAGGAGGCTGATGCAAACAGCAGCTCGCGGGTCCCAGGGGAATCGGCCCGGTCACAGAGGGGTCCAGCAACCCGACAACGTGACGGGCATTTTAAGAGACGGTCTCGGCCAGACCTCCGAGCTAGGGCCCGAAGGAACCTGTACAAAAAACAGGAGCCAGAAGAAGCAGCGGTCGCTAAAGATGCCAAGTCTGTTTTGCCTGATGTCCCACTCTGCCAGGACGGGGAGGCTAAGACAGACTCGACAGGGGTGAGCAGTGCCCCACTGCCGGGCACCTCCGACCCAGCGCCCGACCCAGAGGGGCCCCGATGCCCAAGTGAGTCTCTGGCAGCTCGTGTCCAGCCTGAGTCGGACAGCGCAACACAAGCCTCTACGTCTCCAGACCGAGTTCCCAGCTTGCTTCAGGAGGCTGTGGACCAGGAGCCCAAGGACCAGAAGAGGAAGTCCTTTGAGCAGACAGCCTCTGCGTCCTTTCCCGAAAAGAAGCCCCGGCTGGAAGACCGTCAGTCCTTTCGTAACACAATTGCAAGTGGTCACACCGAGAAGCCACAGCCCACTAAAGAGGAGCCCAAAGTCCCGCCCATCCGGGTAGGAGCCCCTTGGATTCCTGGCCACCAGATTCACTTGGCAGGTCATGGGATTGTAGAGCCTTTCTGCTGGGCAGGCGCCCCTGAGGCCCATGGGTTATATATGTGCGATCACGGAGCTTCTTCCAAGGGAGGCTTTGTTGAGGCACGAGACCTAAAGGTGAAGGGGATAAGAATCTTTCCTTCTAGCCTTTTTTTCCTTTACTATAGAGGTCAGATTTGTGGGGTTTTCATTTGATTTATTTATTGATATTTTGATTTGAGAGGTGAAGGATGCATATTCTCATGCGCTAGGTCGTTCCCCCAGTGTCTACACTCACTGGGGCTACCCAGGAGCTCAGGCCAGGTCCCTCATGTGGGCAATAGGGACACAGTTACTTGAGCCATCACTGTTGCCTCCCAGGGTCCGTACTTAGCAAGAAGCTGGGTCAGGCCAGAGCCAAGATGAAACCCAGGCACCCCAAGGTGTTCTATAACTGTTGAGTTTGCGGTTTTTTAAGTCTTTCATTAGGTATTGTCAAATTCTTTTCTATGCATACTTGTAGACCTGGTGGAAATGAAGTCTTAAAGTGTGGCATATAACTATGCTTAAATAGAACCTTAGCTATTTGTATTTTAAGATTTTTATTTGAAAGGCAGATTTTACAGATCGAAAAGGAGAAACAGAAAGAGATCTTCCATCTACTTCCATCCACATTTGGGATTTACTCCCCAGATGACCACAGTAGCTAGTGCTTGGCTAATCTGAAGCCAGGAACCAGGGGCTTCTTCTGGGTCTCCCACATGGATGCATGGTCCCAAGGCTTTGAGCCATCCTCTGCTGGTTTTGTTTTCTCAGGCCATAAATTGGAAGTGGAATAGCTAGGACCCAAACCAGTGCCCATATAGGATGCCAACACTATAGGCAAAGGCTTAGGGTACTATGCCATAGTGCTGGTCCCTAGACACTTAAAAAATGATACCATGCTCAGCCATTTTACTATTTAATTGTTATTAATATTTTTTAAGATTTGCTGTATTGGGCCTGGCGCAATAGTGTAGTAGTTAAAATCCTTGCCTTGAACATGCCGGGATCCCATATGGGCGCCAGTTCTAATCCCGCAGGCCCCGCTTCCCATCTAGCTCCCAGCATCTGGCCTGGGAAAGCAGTTGAGGAAGGCCCAAAGTGTTGGGACCCTGCCCCTGCGTGGGAAACCAGGAAGAAGCTCCTGGCTCCTGGCTTTGGATTGGCTCAGGTCCAGCCATTGTGGCTGCTTGGGGAGTGAACCATTGGACGGAAGATATTCCTCTCCATCTCTCCTCTCTGTACATCTGCCTTTCCAATAAAAATAAATAAATCTTAAAAAATTTTTTTTGCTGTATTATTTGCAAGGCAGAGTTATACAGGATAGAAATCTTCTATCTGCTTGTTCTGGTAGAGATGTCTGTCAGAAGCCAGGAGCTTCTTTCTGGGTCTCTAGCCATTCTCTGCTGCTTTCCCAGGCCATAAAGCAGGGAGCTGGATGGGAAGTAGAGGAGTAGTGGGGACACAGACTGCCATATGGGATGTTGTTGCCTCAAGCAGGGGCTTAGCCTAATCGCCTATGCCCCCACGCTGGCCCCAGATCATTACTTTTCTTCTTCTTCTTTTGTTTTTAAAGAAAATTACTTGATCCTTTAGGCCATGGACTCTTGAACTAATGGAATCTAAACTCTGCTTTACACTTCAAAGGTCAGGAAGGTCACCCCATTAAAATTGTCTTCTCAATTCTTTTCTTGCAGATTCAACTTTCACGCATCAAACCACCCTGGGTGGTTAAAGGTCAGCCCACTTACCAGATATGTCCCCGGATCGTCCCTGTCACGGGGTCCTCCAGCCGGGGCTGGACTGGCTCCAGGAGTCTCACAGACATTAAAGCCTGTGCCGGCCAGGCCCGAGGGGCGAGAGGCCACCATTGCCATCGAGAGGCGGCCACCACTGCCATCGGAGGGGGGGGTGGCCCGGGTGGAGGTGGCGGAGGGGCCACCGATGAGGGAGGCGGCAGAGACAGCAGCGGTGGTGATGGTGGTGAGGCCTGTGGCCAGTCTCGCTCCAGCGGAGTCCCAGGCAGCCCTGGAAAGTGTGCGTCAGATCTACAGCGAGCACAACTACTGCCGCCTTGTCCTCTGACTGGGGACCGTGCCCATGCCCACTCTGGGACTGCTTTGTTCAGGGCCGGGCGAGAGAAGGAGAGCTGCCATCTGCCCAGGGGCCCGAGCATACTGCCACGGGAGCTTGAAGATGCTCCTCAGCTCCCTGTTGCTCCCACTGGTGACCAGCCTTGCCAGGCTTCACCCCCACTCTCCTCCCAGACACCGGTAGCTGAGAGCTTAGTGGAGCACCCTCAGTTGCCTGCAGGAGTCCGAGTGGAGCACGAGTCTGGGACCACTGCCTGGGCAGAGTGTGAGAAGGAGCAAGGAACCACCGTCACTCCTGGGATTGGGCCCACTGCATCTGTAATGGAAGGTGCCCTGTGTGGAGGAGAAGCTGAGCAGGCTGACAGCAGTGAGCCCACCTGGGAGGATCCTGTGTGCAGGTCCCCAGGTGCCACACCTGAATTGCCCTTGGCTGACTGCCCACAGAACAGAGCCTTCAATGACGAATTGGGACTTGATGACTTGAGCCCACCCAGGAGGGAAGGGCCCTCCTGCCGAGCTAGTAGGAAAGCTGAGACTCCTGTTTGTGGCAGCACTGCCCCATGGTTGCCTGTCCCCTGTGATGAGGAGTGTCTGAGGCAACCTATGCCAGGGTGCAGAGCTGATGCAGTGTCTGGTGAGGCCCGGAGCCGAGAGGAGTGGGAGAAAGCTGCCCCAGGGGGGCTGACGGCAGAGGAGGGGCTAGGTCCGCCTGCCAGCCTGCCTTCACTCTGGACGTGTCAACCTCAGGGCTCCTCTGGCGGCTCTGGCAGCAACAGCAAGCAGGTTGCTGTTGATAAGCTGGAAACCAGCGGTGGCTCTGAAGCCCTGAGTCCCCACAGTGAATCCACAGACACAGCCTCTGATGTTGAAGGCCCCCTTTCTGAGGACAGCAGTGACACAGACACGAGAGAAACCCCAGGGACTAAGAGAGCCTCACTGGGCCAGGAGGAGAACCATGGCTGGAGCCAGTGTGCACCACTGCCCAAGGGCAGTGCTGACCTTAGTGTGGCCACAAGGACCCATGGGGTGGCTGCCGCCCGCAGCTGGGTGTCTCGAGTGTGTGCTGTCCCCCAGAAAATGGCAGACTCTCTGCTCTTGGCCAGTACCGAGTTTCAGCCGAGGCCTGTGTGCCTGGCCAGGCCAGGTTCCTCCATGGAGCTCACCAACCCACTCGTGATGCAGTTGCTACAGGGTAACTTGCCCCTGGAGAAGATCCTGCCTTCAGTCCACGGAGGCAGCAGCAAGCCAGAGGCCCCACAGATCCTGCCTGGGCAGGACCCTGGGGAAGTCAGCGGCCCAAGAAGCAGAAGTCCCTCACGGGCTTGGAAGGAGTCTGTTGAAGCAGGCCAAGGGCTCACCAGCATGGGGACTGCTCTCCTGTCTGGAACACCCCACATCACCAAGGCAGTCCCCAACTTCAGTTCATTACATCCAGTGACTTCTGGGAAACTGAAAGAAATGGATTCCAAAGAGCAGTTCTCTTCCTGTAGTGTTGGGGACCAGAAGGAGATCTGTGACAGTTCCCACTGCGGTTCTAATGCTGCTCCAGGCCGAGGTCCAGGAGACCACACTACCTCGAGAGCGCCTTGCTTCTCTCCTCCGAGTATGACCCGCTTCACTGCAGAGCAGGCCACCTGGGCCCTGGGTGAACAGAACAATGTTGGAGGCCAAGGGAAGAAACTCTTTGGCTCCAGGAACGTGACTGCAACTCTTCAAGGCCCTCGGCCTGTGGACTTGACTCCACTGCCTGGTGAGGTCCCTCCAGTTTTTCCCAGTAGGAAGCTGACACTGAGCAAAAACTCTGTGTCTGGTGGAGCTGATGTAAGGGAGGACTGGGCTCCGAAGCCACCACCTGCCGTTGCTGGCAACATCAAGCGGGAGAAGCCTATTGGAGGGGGTCCCCTCAAGGCCGACGCTGAGAACAGGAAAGCTTCCGGACACAGTCCTCTGGAACTGGTGGGACACTTGCAAGGGATGCCCTTTGTCATGGACCTGCCATTCTGGAAATTACCCCGAGAGCCGGGCAAAGGGCTCAGCCAGCCTCTGGAGCCTTCTTCCATCCCCTCCCAACTCAACATCAAGCAGGCTTTTTATGGGAAGCTTTCTAAACTCCAGCTAAGTTCCACCAGCTTTAATTACTCCGCCAGCTCCCCCACCTTCGCTAAAGGCCTTGCTGGAAGTGTGGTGCAGCTGAGCCACAAAGCCAACTTTGGTGCAAGCCACAGTGCATCACTCTCCTTGCAAATGTTCACTGATAGCAGCACGGTGGAAAGCATCTCACTGCAGTGTGCATGCAGCCTGAAAGCCATGATTATGTGCCAAGGCTGCGGTGCATTCTGTCACGATGACTGCATTGGACCCTCAAAGCTCTGTGTATTGTGCCTTGTGGTGAGATAATAAATTATGGCCATGGGAAAAAATGTATATTTAGTGTTTGTATTTTGATAATGGTTGATATTCTATCATTGATCTAATAGACTATCTAGGCAAGAGCACTCTTGCTTCTTTCTGAAATTTATTGTGCTGAAGCCCTCTGTCCCTTGCCAACCCTTCTGGTTTTGCCAGAGGGAATTTCTAGGGGGCGTCTCCCGGGGCTGCCTCAGGCCAGCCAGCCTGAGCCCTCTCCACCCCTGCCTGAGGTGGCCCAGGGTGCCTGCCTCACACTGGGCATGCTGGCTTGAAACTGAGGCCAGAGAGGGTCTCCACGCAGGGAACTCACCTTCCTGAGCCGATCAGAAATGTCAGTCTTCCACTGCCCCTCCCTGCCATCTTCTTTGCTGCAGCTTTGTTTAGTGAGGTGATGGTGAGGGAAGCCAGCACAGGGATTAAGGAACTGCCTGCTCTGCCCACCAGGGGGCTCGAGTGGCTGCTGGATGCACCGGCAGGGCCCAGCACTGAGTCATATGTGGGTGACAGATTCCTTTTGACCATTGGTTCTGTTGCTACAACTAGTTTGGAATTTGTTTCCGAACCACTTGCTGGCCCATGGGGGGTCTTTCAGAACCTTAACTGTCCCTGTTGGGATTCTGGGGTTGGGGAATGGAGTTGTGTGCTGTGACAGCGCACACCTCAAGAGCCGCCTGTCCCAGTGTTTGCAGACAAATTCCTCTTCCACACATACCCACTTCCTTGTACTCTGTGGATGTGGATCCTCTCCATGCACTTGTGTATGTGAAAGTCATTTACATTTCAAAGCAGCGTGTTTCTTATTTTTATATTTTTAACTCTTCAATGTATAAAGTAAACCTTTGGCTTCTGTAAGTATGCTCTATGCACCTCTGATGTTTGATCATGTATTTATATGTTGTATACAGTACAGCCGGTTCTGTAAATGGATGTATTGTACAGAGAACACGAACGTCTCTTCCTTACTTGACGTGTTGGCATCATTGCGTTCCAAGTGCTGTGAGTTCCTCCTCCTCCTCCCCTGTCATCAGGGCTTCAGTGCTGTGCTGCCTTGCATAACCAGGAAGCCACCTGGCTGGTGACAGGTCAGGGTGGCCCAAGGGTGTCTACCCACGTGCACACTGCTGAGCAGACGTGTCCTGCTCCCTCTTCCTCGCTGCTCCTCTGGCCTTTACTGGCTGCTTGCTGCCGTGGATGGTCAATGATACTGGATTCCTGGGTGAGTTTCTTGCTCAGTCCCCACACTAGGCCTTCCAGATATGGCCCTTGGGTCACCTCTTGTCACAGCAATACGTGGGCCTGCCCTCCCCTGGGGGCCACAGGGTTTCTTTGGAGCTGCCTTGTCTTCCTGCCCTCCCCGCGAGCAGGCGCCCCTGTGTCCATCTGCCCTCTCCCTGCGTCCTGCCTTATGTTAGTGTCTTGACCTGCTGCGAAGTTGAGGCTGCTCATTGAACCCAGGTCTCTGTGTGTGAGTGCCTGTCTGAGGTATGAGATTTGCGTGGCCCGGCGTATCTCACTTTACCTCAAAGGCTTCTGTGTGGCCTCCCTCCCACCCCCCGTTAATTTCTGTGTGGCATTTTTTTCACCTGAAGTATGAATGAGAAGTTGAATGTAGTGTTGGCTGTGCCAGCATTAGAACATTCCCTTTCTTCCTTCTGTTGTAGCCCTTGCGGGTGCAGTGGGGTGCTGGTCTGGCCCATGGAGCCACTCAGAGAAGCACTGCTCTTGTATGTTTCATGGTATTGGAAAAATAAACCTGTACAACCTGCATTGTGGCGTCCGTGATCTTGCATGGCTGCCTGTTGGTGTGGGAAGCTGAGGTTGACATGGTATAGAGCTGACGGGGGTAGTGAGTGTCTGCTCGCTTCCCTCGGCGCCCGTGCTGTCCCGCAGCATCCTCTGAGAAAGTCTGGTCAGAAGGATGATGGATGTCAGCTCTGCGCTCCTTGCAGCTGGTCGGAACCGGAAGTGAGGATCTAAAAGTGATGCAAGTGCTGCAACGGTGAGTGAGCCCCTGAGCTGTTCCCTCCCCCAAGATGGCCTGTGGGAGGTGTGTGGGAGCTAACTAGATGTGGCTCTGGGAGAGAGAGGGGCTGCAGGGAGTGGTTTCTATGGAGGCCTTAAATGTGACTATCTGACAGTGTGTGCACCTGCTTGAGGGCCAGACAGGTGGCAGAGGAAGCGCGTTTGCAGTCACTCTTACCTTAGGGTTAGAGGAAATACACAGAGTGGGCCCAGCAGTACAACATGAGCCTTTGGAGGCTGGGTGGCCACGTGGTGGTGGTCATAGGCACTTGTGCCTTTGTGTCCCAGGCCTTATTTGCCCACCCATGGCTGTGAAAGATGCTAGAACCTAGGGCTTGGACCTTGCCTGGTTGGCCCATCCTGTCTGCTAACTGTCTTGGTTGTGCCAGGCCACTTGGAATACATTTCCTGCTGTCAAGTCAGTAGTACCTCCTAGGAGATGGCTCAGTGACTCTTGGGTGAAGACTGCTGCAGCAAAGTGGATTTGCTGTAAGAGGGTGTAGCGGGCTGTGAAGCCAATGTGTGAGCTTTGGGATCCTGAGCTGAGTGTTCAGTGCAGGAGGCTTATTTGACTCTTGGTTGAATGGGGAAGGAAATGTGGACTGTGACAATGGTATTGTCTTGCTGGCTGGGGCAGGTATCATTTATTCATTTGACATCCGTCTGCCCTGGAGGAGGTGAGACCTGGCTAGTGAGGGCTGTATATGTGCTAGACAGAGCAGTCTGCAGCCACTGGACTCTCCCGGGAGCAGCCCTTGTTACCCTTGCATGGGGTACTGTGAAACCACTGCAAGGATGGACTTTGCAACCTCTACCAGGAAAACAGCACTCATGCCACCTATGTGTGCACAAGCTGAAAGCTTGGAGTGAAGGGCTCCAATAATGTTGGATGCCAGGGGTGGGGTTGTGCAAGGTAGCTGCAGGCAAGACTCCAGACGGAGTATGACGGTGGCATTCCTGGTTTTGAGTGGATAATATGGATAGTTAAGTATGGCACATGAATGCCATTATAATACCCAAATGGTCCTTGGCAGAGAAAAGGGTGAATGCGTGGTGCAGTGGTGAATGCTGCTGCCTGCAGGGGAACTGAGCCTGTGCAGGCTCTTCCCCAGGGATGCACCCCTGGAAGATGTCCTCAGCTGTCCCAGGCAGCTGGGGCTTCTCCTTCCAGAACTCCTGAGTAAACGTAAGCTGGGTGGGTTTGGACATAAGGTTGCCCAGGAGGAGCTAGACCTCTGAAGATTCTGCATAGGCTTGCTGCGGCTTCTAGGCTCCAGAGTGCATTTTGGGTTTCTTGAAAAAGGCATGGGTGTGTGTCCACTATTACTGCGCCCAGGGAAGGAAGATTTGCCTGTTGTGTGCCAAGTCTGTTTCTGTTCGTTGTCAAGAGGGGACAGATGTGTGTCTATGTTGGCTGCACTGGTCTGCAGCCGCATGTAAAGCCAGACGGGGATAAGCCACTCTTTTTCCTCCCTCAAGCGTTTTTCCCAGGGATCCCATTGCAGCTGCACCTTTGCTGTGGAATAAGTGCATGCATGGGTGGCCGTGTTCTGGAATGTTCCCAGGCCCACAGTGAATCGACAGTGATCATTTGGGTAGAATGAGGCCTGCTGGGTTGCTGCAGCACCTGGCCTCGGCGCAGGGCTCCAAACTGCTGGCCCTTGCCTGTGGTCTCTTGAACTCACACATTTGGCTATTGCACAGTCTTTCCATTGTTTTTTTTTTTTTTTTTTTTTTTTTTTTATTGGAGAGGCGGATATACAGAGAGGAGATACAGAGAGGAAGATCTTCCGTCCGATGATTCACTCCCCAAGTGAGCCGCAACGGGCCGATACTATGCCGATCCGAAGCCAGGAGCCTTTTCCAGGTCTCCCACGCGGGTGCAGGGTCCCAAAGCTTTGGGCCGTCCTCGACTGCTTTCCCAGGCCACAGGCAGGGAGCTGGAAGGGAAGCAGGGCTGCCGGGATTAGAACCGGCGCCCATATGGGATCCCGGGCGTGCTAGGCGAGGACTTAACCACTTGCGCCACCGTGCCGGGCCCAAGTCTTTCCATTGTTAATCAGAGTTCTTGGGATGGTGTGAGAAAAACAGGTTTAGTAACTGCTGTGCAACCACATTCAAGGTCACGCCTGAAAGTGTTCCCAATCTCCACGGTGGTTCTTAAGCCTGTAACAGGCAGGGAAGTCCCAGTCACAAACCTCATACTGAGCCTAAGTGTGGATAATGAAAACCGAAACTTGGCCAGGGGCCCCCTGGATAGACCCTTTCGTGTCCTACAGTGTGGGTAGCATGGAACATGGTCGGCCCGGGTTGTCAGGTAAGAAGGGTCCCTGTTGGCTCTGTGGTGTGTGGGGGTATGTTAGGGTTGCTGTAAGGCTTCCAGTGGCACTGGTAACCAGTGAACCCCAGGAGACTTGGCGCCTGCCCTTTCTCACAGGTTGGACATCTTGCTAGTCAGCCAGGTAAGGGTCAGGGAAAGGGTGGGACTGTGTATGGTCTGACACATGGAAGCACAGCACTGAGTTTGTCGTTCAGTGTTTATTAAGTAGATTCAGTCTTATATATGATATACAGTTCAAAAGGAAGGATTCCACATACTTAAGAAATCAGTGCATTTAGCAAGTAATACCATGGAGATACAGCTCGATTAACAGCTCATTGGTCTTCTGTTAAGTCGGGGAGAGGAGGTGGCCTGTGCCAGTCATTTCACAAACAAAACAGTTGAGTCGCATCACAGATAAGACACGTGCTAAGAATTAAAATATTAAGCCACGTTTACTGGAAAAACTCACTATAGAGAACACAAATCGCTTATCTAGAAAGCGTCGAGGAGGAAGGCCTCACCTGCTTAGAAGAGCCACGTTAAGTTGCATAGGTGCGTATCTGTAAAAATATAATTTAGAGGTGAAGCCATCAACTCGGTCCCCACAAGAAGGTGCTGCCAGCCACTGCCGGCCTTCAGTGCCATATGCGTACCAAGAGCCAGCGGCAGCAGGTTGGCTCACACACGCACTTGAGCTTTGTCTAATTAAGCCAGGGGCTTCACCACCCCACAGGTTGTACCCAGGTCCTTGGTTTGATCCCGAAGGCCACAGAGTGACCTGCCGTGCTGCTGGAGAACGGGGCCCTCACCCTCCCTCCTCCTGGCCCAGCCACTGCGCCTGAGTGCTGTGTGGCGTGGAGTGTGGGGTGGTTTTCTCTTTAGGTGGAAACACTGGTAAAAAGTGAGAGGTTTTGTTTCGTGGCTCTGCTAAGCAGATGAGCTTAGTGAGGTGCGGCTTCCTCCTCGCAAGCGAGGCTTGCAGAACACATGGGGACGGGGCATCTGTACATGTAAACAGTACACTTCACTGAGTCCGAAATTAGGAGCAAAAATACAAAGGTTCACATTGGTCTTAGGTAGATACATGTGGAAAAGGGCCGAGCTGTTGAGCTCAGAAACAACAAAAACAAAGTTCCTAAAGCACCACTAAATTATATAAAAAATCAGACCACGGAAGGATTGAAATGGGCATTCTGGTGAAATATTTTACTATTCTGTAAAAAGTCTTACAAAAAATTACAAAGTAAAAGTCAACCCTCTGAGTTCAAAGCAGCATTTTGAAAGTGAACTGGTGTTTAGTCCTGTGACCACCCTTGGGGTAGGGACGATGGGGGCCACCTATGGGAACCTCTCCCTAGCCCCTCTGTCTTTCTTCCTCCCTCACGACACTGTCCATGGGAACAGACTGAGCCACCTGGGACACCCCACGGAGGCCCAGGGCCTGCTTCCTAGCCTGTACCCTGCTTCCCGCCAGTGTTTCCCTTTAACCTGGGTTCTCAATTGGTTAATTGACAGCTTGAGCCCTCCACTCTGTGGGGGTTCACAGATGGCATGGGCAGGCGGTACCCTGGGCCCCTAAGAGGAGGCTCTGCAGGACCAGCATTTGGAGATTCTCTCCAAGTCAGGAGGGGAGGTAAGGGGTCAAGGCAGTGTCTTTTAAAACAAAAGTAACACGAGCCCTCTAACTCATAGTTGATGGAGTTGGTGTTAGAGAGTGCCCTGCTGTCGCCAGGGCTGGCTCCCTGGTTCTTCCTTGGAAAGGGGCTCTGCCAAGAGGGGAGTTCACACAACAGACTCCACTGGCTTGGAGGGCCCCTCCCCATAGGCATGCCTTCCCTTTCCCTTAAAACCTGTGGCTGCGAAGCCTATGCCCAAGTGTGGCCCTGAAGGGTTGGCAGCTTCCTTGGATCAGGCAGGTGCCACTGCTCAGGTCCAAACCACTGGACAAGGTGGGGGGGCGCCCGCCCCTTCCCCTGTCTCCTGCTCTCCAAGCCCACCAGTCTGGCTTAGCCCTGCCTCTGGGAGGAGAAGCAACATGGGAAGCAACTAGTACCAGGAATTGTAGGGCGGCGATTGTCTCTGCCAGTTCTTAACATGAAGATTTTCACAAATTGCCTTGGGTCACATTTTGCAAAAGATCTAATGATTACTTTGTAATATTGTTCACACAAAAATAAATATTTACACAAATTCAAACATTGGGGGATGAGGGGAAGTTGGACCGAGCAGGTGGGGGTGGGAGAATGGGTGTGTGGGTGTGTGGGTGGTGGGATGAGGGAGGCCTTGGGCGCTGCAGTTTGTGCTGTGTTGAGGGTGCACTGGGTGTCTGGGCCCTGGCCAGCAGCCAGGGGAGCAGTTAGCTGGAAGGCAGAGGTGGTGTGGCTGGGTCTGGCATTGGAGGCCACGTGAGAGACAGGCCTGCTCCCAGCCTCAGGGGACTGGACATGAGCTCAGGGCAGGGTTCCCTACCTTGTGGTTTCTAGATGTGAGGCAGGATGGGGCATCCACAGTGGCACCCCCTCCTGCCCCTCCTGAGGGGTGGTCTTCCACGGTGCCAGGAGGCAGTGGCCACAACAGGCAGTTGGCTGCAGAAAGGCTGGTCCTGGGGGGTGGGGGTGCCTGCTCTGGGAGAGACTGGCTCTTCTGTGGCCATCTCTGGTCCACTCGGCCCAGGTTCCCCCAGGGCCTCTTTGCTCCAAGGGAAGAAAAGGCAACAGAGGGCTTGTGCCAGCTGCAGTGTGGGCACGGAGGCCTGCTGGGGTCTGGGCAGATCCCTGGTCATAGCAGCACTGGGAGGTATTGCACTGAGCAAGAGGAAGTGCCTGTTAGGGAAGGAGGCGACTGGCCAGCTCTTGTTTTCTGCCCTTTTTTTTCACACTCCAGAGATTCCAGGGGTCTCCTGGGAATGGCTTCCTCAAAGAGCTGGTCCCAGGGGAGCCCCTGGTGGCTTCGCCACTTCCACTAGCAGTCCCTTCACTGCAGCCACGGTCCCACAGGACTCACAGCTGCCTGCCTGCCAGCCAGCCAGGGCTCACCCTGAAAAAACAGCCCCTTCCTTCTCAGCTCCGTAGGGCAGTGTTGGCCTGGCCCCTTGCTGGACTCCAGTTCTGGGGCTCCTGGTCTGGATGTAGACCCCCCAGGCAGCCACCTCATGGGGAGCAGGCATTCAGAACAGGTTTGGGGCACATCCTAGAAACGGCCCACGCTGGAGTGTGAGGTAGAAGACAGGTGACCTTGGGACTGGAGCATCTTTAGAGGGGGGCGGGGGCCTTTCCTAGTTCGCTTTGCAATGGGGGTGGGTCTGGTCCTCCTGCTTGGCGGTGTCCCTGGGGCAGCATGGGGACCTGCACAGGACAACCCGGCCCCCAGCCTGCGCCAGTGTAGTGATATGGAATGTCGGGGCGAGGGGTGTACATCCTTCTGATCAGACAGACACAGACTGGCAATCTGTACAAACACAAAGAATCCATTTTCAGAAAAATAAATTACTAAGGGGAGAGGAAGAAAGGGTCCACTTTGTTTTTCTCAATAAATATGCAATTCTGCTCACCTAAGACTTGAAAGGTAATTATCTGGGAGTGGGGTTCTAACATCAGGGTCCACGAAGGTGATTCTAGGGGAGCTGCAGCCCTAGCCCCTCCAGAGGCTGCCCTGTCGGCCTCTTCCAAGCAGGTCAGAGCACCCGTGTGATGAGATTCCAAAAAAAGTGTCTTTGTGCCCAAAGTCTCAGGTGCTTGGAGTGTGGCTAGAATCGGCGCTCTGGATCCCACCTCTTTGCGAGAACAAATGTACCAAGTGGCGAGGCGGGAAGCGGGGGCCGGGCCGGCCGCCTCCCCACAGGCGCGGTGCACACCGGCCAACAGTGCTGTCAGTTCTGCTGTAGGATGAGGTTTTCCAGTTCATCTGCAGAGCGCAGCAGGAAGGCCGCAGATTCGCGGTAGCCAGCAATGAGCTGCCGCACGGCGCTGATCTCCGTGGGGCTTAGCTGTGCCGACGACATGGTCCTGCTGGTGCTGTTGGTGGAGGGTGTGGGCGTGGGCGTGGTGGAGGCTGTGGAGGCCCCACCTTTCATGCTGAGGTCCGTGGGCCCTGTGGAGAAAGAAAGCCCATGAGGGCGGAGATGTACATGCTCCTAACCTCTGTGCTGTCCACCATGAGTGGGGCACTGGGCCTTGTGCATGCGTGCAAGGAAAGCGAGCTTCCCAGCTGTGTAAGAAGCCTTAGCCTGGGTGACAAGGGTGCAGGCTCTGGCCTCAGGCAGACGAGTGGGGCTTCCACCTAGGTCCTGGCGCCAGTTGCACCCCTCTGCTGCTTTCTGAGGAACCTCCCACTTCCCCCAACACACCCATCCCAGCCTTAACCCCCAGGCAGAGCTGGTCCCCATGCAGACCAGGGGCTACCAGTGGTGGACTTCTCTACCCCTGCTGCTGCCTGCTAGGACAGGGCAACTACCAGTGTTGAGTGAGTGGACTCCCAGGAGGCACAGAAGTAAGCTGGATGCTTAGCAGGGAAACCTCCAGGGGAAGAGTTAGGCACCCCTCCCCAAGCTCACATCCTGGGGATGATCTAACCAAGTGAGGTGGTTCTAAGTTCCCAGCCATCTCCCTCCTGCCCAAGAGGTCCTGATGGCCAGGCCTTTCCCTGCACTGCTACTGAAGGGGATGGACAAGATACGTCACTGGAGATGCCTGGACCCAAGGTAAGACTGTGGAAACCATGGGTACCGGGTGGCTTCAGGACACTGGTGTGGCTCCCACTTGGGGAAGGAAGTGGGGCCTAGGATGGTCACCGGGGTAACTTCCCTTCTGACCAGATGCTGTATCAAGGAGGAGGCCCCAGGAGCTGTTTTATTAGAGAAGGCAGTCTGTTAGAAGCAAATGCAGGGAAGGAGTAGGGCTGTGCTGGTGCCCTACTGCTTCCCGGCAGGTAGGGGACCTGCAGGGCTGCCTAGACCCTGCACAAGGATGCTGACTCCCTAGCAGTGCCATGTCCCTGTGGACTTTGCTCCTCCCACCCCTGACTTCCCCGCCTCCCTAGCTCTTGTCCCTTGTACTACTGTACCCAGAGCAGTGCCAGAAGCCTGGGAAGGAGCAGGTCCAGGCTCCTGGGGCCATGGGCCAGGAGCCAACCCTGCAGGGTCAGGCCACCTGGTGCCAGACAGGCAAAGTGGACAATGCCCCAGGTAAGACAGGCACAACCTGACACTAAGCTGATCTGCATCTTCAGTTGGTGGGACACCGAGCCAACGGAACATGGCTGCCCAGGTGAGGAGCCAAGCTGAATGACAAGCATGGAGCTGGGGATAGCTGAGGCCAAAGCAGCAACTCCCTCCATGGAGAGACCTGAAGGCAGCTTGTGCCTCTTGAGCTGATGTGAACAGGGCCAGGGCACTGACCCAGGCCCTCTGGGGCAGCCCTGAGAGGCTTGGCACCTTGGCCTACTGGCCTGAGTCATGAGTCACCACCTCCCTGTCCCTGGAGCCTTGCTTCCACAGGGCTCTCAGGAAGAGGTACCTACTCTGCCTCTCCCTGTGCCGGCCACACTGGCCCAGAATCCAGGGATTAGGGCCAGGCAGACTCTTATTTTAGGTTAAGAAGCATTAGGAAGGGATGAGACACTAAGCCCAGCCAGAAACCTTCCAGGGACATGTGCACACTCCCCACTTGTGGGGCCATGGTGAGCATGGGGGTGTGGGCTTCACACTGTGAGGAGGTACCAACCAGCGCCCTTCCTGGCTGCCCCGGCAGAGGGTAGGCTTCCTGTGGCAAGGCCAGGGCTCCATGTCCTGCTGCACATGTGTGCAAAGCCACACAGAGCAGGGCGTCCTCGGCTCCCTGTGGTCCCCAGAGCCGGTGGTGTGTATGCCTGTCCCTGTTTACACCCCCACCCAATCCTGGGGCAAGCAGAAGGATGCGGACAGCACAACCCAGCGTCTAAACGCTGGGCCCAAGTGGCCCTGGGATTGCCCACCCTCACTGTACCCACCCTGCCTCCTGTCTCTTTCCTGGGGCTGTTGGAATGCCACCCAACTCACCATTACTGTGATTTCCTGTCTGAAGGGAAGCAGGGGGCTGCAGGTTGCTGCTCAAGGCCCCATAGCCACGGTAGCTGTAGTTGAGGCTGCCGTTGACGTACACAGGGTCCTGGGAGTAGGAGGGGGCTGGCAGTGAGTAGGTGGAGTGGGTGATGGTGGCGGAGTCCCGGGAGTGCTGCTTGTCCAGGGCTATGGGCTCGTCCTGCACAGGAAGAGGGCAGCGCTGGGGCACCAAGGGTGGTGGATTCCTGGGACCCAGCACCATGACCTGGCTCCAGGGGTCCCCCTGCCATGCTGCAGGGCCCATCCATGTTGAAAACCACCCAACTGCAGTCCTTTTCCGGCACCCCTGACCTACAAGGCCTGTTAGCATACCCACCCCTTGTCTCCCCATCTCCACCCGAGCTCCAGTGGTCCCCACTTGACTGAAGATGGCCCCCGGTACTCCCGTCCAGGACCCAGGGCAACTGCCAGGCAGCAGGCACCTGCGAGGATTGGTAGATCTCCAGGCGCATTCTCTTTGCTGCTTTCCTGGTCTCACTCTCACAGGCAGCTGCCAGGATGTTCTCGGCCATAGCTGAGGTCAAGTGGGGAGGCGTGGGTCTGGTCTGCGGCAGAAGGGAGGAGAGCCATTGAGTGTTAGGGCTCGCATGCAACACTCAGAGATGCTTAACATACAGAGCTGCTGTGGAGGCTGCGAGGGGCCCCTGGGTGACCCTGAGGCAGGGAGCAGGCTGGGCT
Source organism: Ochotona curzoniae (assembly GCF_017591425.1). Lineage (NCBI taxonomy): Eukaryota > Metazoa > Chordata > Mammalia > Lagomorpha > Ochotonidae > Ochotona > Ochotona curzoniae. Next base: position 15,482,759 of record NW_024465894.1, on the reverse strand, counting down.
CACCATTTCCATGCCGTTCTTCTTCATGCGCCGGCAGGACTTGAGGTATGTGCGGATGCGCTTGCGTGCGCGCTCCTGGAATTCGGGGAACTGACGGCTGCAGGATTCAATGATGGCCTGGATCTTCTCCTTGGGCTGCTTAGAGATGGGCACCATGCGGTCCAGGTTCTCATCCACAAAGAGACGCACAAACATCTGTGGGAGATACGGGTTGTGGGGCAGGCCATCCTGGGGTGCCCCCGATTACACTCTGCCCCACTAAACCCTGCCCCACTCACGTTGAAGGCCTTGAGACGCTCAGGGTCCATGCCCTCAGGGTCGTTCATCTTGTCGTTGTCCTCATGGTCGTCATGGTCGTCGTCGTCATCGTCAGCCGCAGGGGCCCTGCCCACCGTCAGGTCCTCAGGGCAGCCGCTGACCTCCGTCTTGATAGAATCATAGCTCCCAGAGCTGTAGGGGGGAGACTGAGGAGAGGGAAGTCGCAGGGGAGTCAGGGTGGTGAACAGGGGCGCTCATAGGAGCCACGGCTTCCCTCCTTCCCAATCCTGTCATCTGTGAAATGAGGCCAGGGTACCCACACCGCAACCCATCACACCAGGCAAGGCAGAGGCCAATGCAAGAGGAATTCCTGTCACCAGTCCTGATCCTTCTGTGCCAAGATCTGTTTTTGGCTTCAGGGTTTTCCTTCCTGATCCCTGATGAATATTGCAACCCTGAGCTGCCAAGCGAGCTGCCAACAGTATGCTGTCTGCTGGGGCAGAGCAGCAGATGCAATGAGAGCGCGAGCCGGCCAGGGCCACAGGTCCATTAGGCAGTGTGTTCTCGGGGCTCCTGGGCAGAGCTGCTCCTGACTGCCTTCACACCCCCCAGGAGATGCAGGAGCCCCGGTGCAGATCAGCACTCCATGGAGGGTGGGCAGGCCAGCCAAGGCTTGGGCACAGCAGCCAGGACACTGGCTGAGTCTCCTACACTCCCTAGCCCAGCGCCCAGGACCAAGTCCTGGTTCCCCATCCAATTCCAGCTTCTTGATCATGCGCCCCCTGGGGGCCAGCAGGGACTGGTTCAAGTGGCTGGGTCCCTGCTGCCCACAGTGAACACTGGATGGAGTTCCTGGCTTGACTATCTCAGGCTTGTGGGGCAAAGGGAACACTGTCTCCTGACTCCCTACCTCTCAGAAATCAAGCAAAAAGGTTGAAAAGGAGTGCAGTCCCTTCAAGGCACTACTCCCAGGGCAGCACCCTGAGAACTGCCGCACATGCTTGTCAGTGCTCTACAGAAAGAACCAATGCCCAGGGTGTATCCTGCCCTTGAGTGGGCTGGCCCCAGCAGGTGAATGGGGCTCAGGAAGCGGGATCCCAGCAACCCCAAGGCGTGAGCCCAGGAAGCTAATCGCCACCACTCTGCACTCTGCCCACTCCTAGGCTCCTCCCAGCCTACCCTCACAGGTCCTGACACAGCCTCTACCCTCCTCTTGCACAGACTTGGGGGAGGGGACGGGACACCTGCCCCCCAGAAGTATACTGCACTCAGTAGTGTTGGCTGCCTACAGGCCCTGGGGCCCTGCCAGACAAAACTTGCCCCATCCGTGGGGCAGGAGCTCTGCCTGCCCCAGGCCCAGCCTGGCACGTGCCAGTACGCCCTACGCCCTATGCTGCTGCAAGAAGCCTTGGTGGCCGGGACCCTGGAAACAGTGTCATTGCCATCCCTGCCAGCCTGGAGGTGGGGGGGGGGGGGTTCTACCCTGCCATGTCCCCATTTCCTTTGTCACCTGCAGAGTGGAGCAACCAGGCAGAGTGGTTGGAACATGAGAGGCTTTGAGCTGATTGGCACTTCACAGCAGAAAGCTCCAGGGGCAGGTACAGGGTACACTCAGTCATGGTCAATCCCAACACAGGGGAGGAGGGGGTCACACACCCCAACTCACCTCAGGGGTGGTCTTCACCGCGTACTTGACCCGGCTCCGCAGCCCGTCGGAGCCGCAGCCATCTGAGGGGTAGGAAGGCGTGCCAAGGGCTGAGCCTGAGGGCAGCTTGTCACACAGGTTGATGGGTTGGTCTTCCGCAGCCGAGGCAAAATCCATAGGGGCGGCAGCACCGTTGCCATTCGTCTGGGGGAAGGCAGGGTCACCCTGAGTGCTGCTCGATGTGGACGGGTTCAGGGTGGAAGAGCCATGGCCGCTGCCGCTCTCGGAGGAGGAGTCGTCTGCAACAAGCGGACCAATGATGAGGTCCAGCCCAGCACCTGCCATCCCCTGAGAACCCTTCCCACCACCTCACCTCAGCACCTGCCAGAGGATGATGGGGTCCTTACCAGCGAGAGGGGGGTTATAGGCAGTGCAGTGGCAGGGGTCAGCAATCAGGGAGGGTCAAGGTGGGAGTGAGGGGCTTGGCCAGGTTGCCTTCTCCAGCTCCCAGGTGGTGGTGTGTGGCCACCTGGTCACCTACACCCTCTCATAGGTGGCTGAGCCCCTCAGATCTGTCCTCCCCTGCACAGGACCTGTAGCCTCCAGCATCCCAAGCCAGAGCTGCAGACCCAACAAAACACTGCACGGGGATGCCCCCTGCTGCCCAGAGTGCCACATCGTCTGCGGGACCCTGGAAAGCAACCAGGGAAAGAGGGCAGCTCCAGAGACTCCAGGGCTCATGGGCTGTAGGAGCAAAGGCCAGAGCCACCCTGACAGTCCTAGAGTTACTGTCACGTGAGCCACCTAACGGCTTCCCGGGGCCACTGACGTTCGTGTGCCCAGGTGTCTCAACACCTGAACCAAGTGTGGATGGGGGATGTTTATCTTCCCCTTTCCCAGGCCAGGGTTGTGCCAGCCTCCACCCTCCTGGCTGGTAGATTATGAAGATTTAGTCCCTGGTGTTGGGCACTGGGTACAGGCCCTGGGCTAGAGTGTCCCCATGGCTATGGAACAGCTCTAACATCCCCACCAATCACAGGTCTCCCAGCTGCCCAGAAGGCAGGACCAGGCTGCCCATCAGGCAGTCCAGAGTACTGGGCAGAGGGGGATGGGAAAGACCACAGCACAGTGGACCCTCCCCCTTCAGGCCCCCGCAGGTCCCCTGGGTCAAGCTGCTGATCCTTCAGGCAGCCTGGCTCTCTGCTCCCAGCCTGCCCACAGCCCCCACACCCCAGAGTCTCCAGGCCTGCAGCCTCTTATCCCTCCACAAGGGGCTCTTCTGGCAGCCTCTGGGGCTTGTGGAAGGCATAGGGTACCCAGCCTTGGAACCAGCCCTCCCCAGGATCAGATGCACACTGCTGATCATGGGACAACTGCCCCCTCCCCGCCGGCCAAACCCCACACTCAGGGTGGCCGCCATAGGCTGCCTCTCAGCAGCCGGAACTCCAGACTCCAGGCCTGCGCATGGGCCCTACAGTTTGTTAGCACACCTGTCCCTCAGCCCCCATCTCCTCCCTCCACAGTCCCCGCCAGCTGTAAGTCAAGGCTCCTCCTGCTGGCCCCAAGCAGGGCCTGTGGAATTGAGGCTGGCACTGGTGGGTCACTCAGACCACCTTGAGAACTCCTCTCCCAGTCACTGCTTTGCCTCCGAGCACCTTGGCGGCCTGTGGAAGGAGGGACTGCTCCTCAGCATGCTGCGAGGTGGCTGAGCCAGTGGGCACTATGTCCACCACAGCCCCAGACTGGCTGCAGAGCTACCCCTGGCAGGCTGCCTCTTGCATGTTCCTCCCTGAGTTGGGGGGTCCCCTTGTGCCAGGGCTATGCCCTTGTACTGGAACAGGTGGCACTGGTGCCAGTGTGCTCACACGGTTCTCATTTAAGATTTACTTTTCTATTGGAAAGTCAGATATACAGAGAGGAGAGAAATGGAAGATCTTTCATCAGTTGATTCACTCCCCAAGTGGCCACAACAGTCAGAGCTGAGCCAATCCGGAGCCAGGAGATTCTTCCAGGTCACCCACGCGGGTGCAGGGCCCTAAGGCTTTGGGTCATCCTCCGCTGCTTTCCCAGGCCACAAGCAGGGAGCTGGATGGGAAGCAGGACCACCAGGATACAAACTGGCGACCATATGTGATCCTGGTGTGTGTAAGGCAAGGACTTTAGCCACTAGGCCACCATGCGGGCCCAGTCCTCGTTCTTAAAAGATGAGAATTACCTATAGCATCCTGCACACCCCCAGTGAGTGGCCTCCAGCAGCTGGACTGGTGCAGTGGCTGACATTCCTTAAAGGGTCTGTCCTACACCCATGCCCAAGATGTTTCCAGTCCAGCTTCCTGCTGTCGTGCACCCCGGGAAGGCTGCAGGCAATGGGGAGACCCTAATGGAGTTCTAATGATGTATGTCCTGGTTTGCTGCCAACCCATTCATCTATGCTGATCTTGGGGCTGGGGTCGCATCCAAAGTGGTCACAGCCAGTGGGGGGAAACAAAAGATGCAGGTAGCTGTAAGTAGACACCAGGCTCCTTCCATGGGCCGCCTGCTACTCCTACTTCTCAGCCCAGCCTGCTCCACTGGGCCCAGGGCCTGTGCACCTGCTGGCCCCACTGCCTCCCTAGGAATCCCTTGGCTCACTCCCTCGCCGCCTGGGCAGCCCTGCTCTGACACGCTGACCCCTTTACCTATTTCTCCCAGGGCAATTTGTCACCTCACAATGCTTCTGTGTTCACTGGGTTTGTGGCTGAGCTGCCGCCTGAGACCTAGCTGGCAGGGCCGCAGGGGATGGGCACAGCTCACTCCAGCCTCTCCAGAAGCCACGCCCCTTCCTCTAGTGAGTGCCCTGGGGTTAGCCAGGGTTCCTTGGACTGAGCACGTGCACCACAGCTGGCCACTCAGCAACCAGTGCCAACATGTGACTGAGCCAGACCGGGAGGAGGAGCTGGCTCTAGCGGGAGGGGAGCTGCTTAGCAGGCGGGCTGGGCAAAGGAAAACAGGGCTGCCAGGCCAGAGTGCAGAAAGACTCTCCAAGTCCCCCTCTGCTCAAACCAAAAACCCTTGGACTCCTGGCTGGAATGCAGGAGCAAGAGCTTTCCCTCTTGTGGGGGCTTGTTGGAGGTGCAGGTTTATGTCCCATGCATCTGCTCAGCTTGGAGTAGCTCAGGGGGTCCTCCCTTTGGCAGTGGTCAAGGAGAGAAAATTGGCCTCTTTCCTCCCTGGGACCCTGTCCCCCAGCCCAGCCTGAGGTAAGCAGAAGCTTTTGGGTGCAGGTTCCCGAGGCTTTGGGCTGTCCAGAGGTGGGAGGTTGGGGTTTGCTGGTGCAATGCCCCACCCCTGTGGCTAGAACACAGAGAAAAGAGGCTCTGCCCCATTCAGAACCCCTCCCCCTAACCCCACAGCCCTGCAGAGAAGCACCATGCAAGAGAATCACAGACAGGAACCGAGACACAGATGGCTCCAGCGGCTGGTGGCACGACCTTGGGCATGGTCCGTCCTGTGGGCGCCTCTTATCTACACCTCGGGGGAGTTGCCCCTGCCCTCTCATAACTCTGAAAACACACAGCTGGCCCCTGTGCCTCCAGGGGTGCAGGCATCCAGCTGAGGGGCTCTCAGGTCAAGCAGTGTGCCTAGTTGGGCCCACCCCAGCCCTGGACTTGGGAGTGGAGTCCAAGGACAAGACACAGGGTGATTCTGTGCTGCCTGACTGGCATCTTGTCTTTGTGCCAGGAAGGCCCCTGGGGGTGCAGGGGAAGCCTGCTCAGGGCTACCTGCTGGCTGCCTGCGACAGACAGCCTGGGCACAGATGAGAAGGCACCTCCCATGTCCAGGATCGCCACATGCCCTGGGCCCTCCCCAGCCTCAACAAAGGACAGCTCCTCAAGTGGGGAGGACCTGGAGCCTGCCACCTGTGCCCGGAACGCCTCCGGGCAGGGCAGGCGGCCGGGCCCATCTACTCCAGCCCAGGCAGTGTGGTGCTATTCAAACGGGGGAATTAGTGATGAATGGGGGAAACTGTTCCTCCTTCCAGAAGGAGACAAAAACCCCTTTGACCTCGGCAAACAATGCCCTTATGTGGGCGCCAGTGCCTCGCAGCCCGCACAAGCCTGGCTCTGTGCAAGTCGCCAGGGCTGGGCTAGGCCAGGCTGGACCAGGGCAAGTGGAAGGCGTCTCCCCCTGCCCCCCATTCCTAGGACCCAGCACACAGGCAGCCTGCTGTGATGCCTCCTGGTGGGGTTTCGGTCATAGGAGCAGACTGGCAGGGGAGGAGGAGCATCAATAATTCACACACACACAAACACAGATGAGCCAGCGAGGGGGTGGGCACACCAGGGCATGGCCCACAGGATGTGGGAGGTAGCTCTAGGCTGTGGGCTGCGGCTGGACTCTGCCTGGAATTTGGGGCTGTCACCCACCAATGCTCCGAAGGAGAGGGAGGTGGGCAGCCTGGGCTGTATTGACATGATACAGAGCTCTAAGGAACACCAGACTCCTAGCAGCTACCCGCTCTTCCTCCAGAAGAAAGTAGGGGGTCCGGGGGTCAAACATGGGATACTGGCATCTCAACATGCAACAGACCTCATGGGCACCTGTCCCCTGAGCACACCACTGTGTCCCTGAGGCTCCAACGGCAAAGAGCAGGGAGCAAACATCCTGCTGCTGGGTCCCACTTGCAGGGCTTGATACACAGTCCAGGCCACGGGCATCTCTGCCCTGGCAAAGCTTGGTGCTCCCAGTGATTGGGCCTATTGCAAGATGCTCCATAAGCAGGTGCCTACACCTGCACCTGCCAAAGCTCATAGACCCCAGAGCCAAAGGCAAGTGCTATCTGCTAGAAAAGGAACGTGAGTCACATGCAAGGGCACTTTCAAAATATCACGGGAAAATGAATGGAAACAAAAGTTAAAGAGTTTTTGGGCCTGGCACGGTGACCTAGCAGCTAAAGTCTTCACCTTGAACGCTCCAGGATCCCATATGGACACCAGTTCTAATCCTGGCAACCTCAGTTCCCATCCAGCTCCCTGCTTGTGGTCTGAGAAAGCAGTCGAGGATGTCCCAAAGCCTTGGGGACCCTGTACCTGTGTGGGAGACCTGGAGGAGGTTCCAGGCTCCTGGCTTTGGACTGATGCAGCTCTGACCATTGTGGTCACTTGGGGAGTGAATCATCAGACAGTAGATCTTCCTCTCTGTCGCTCCTCCTCTATGTATAGCTGACTTTCCAAGAAAAATAAATCTTTTTTTAAAAATTGACTTTGCTGGAAAAACTCTTTTTTTTTTTAAGATTTATTTTTCTTGGAAAGTCAGCTATACATAGAGGAGAAGAGACAGAGAGGAAGATCTTCTGTCTGATGATTCACTTCCCAAGTGACTGAACGGTCAGAGCTGTGCCAATCTGAAGCCAGGAGCCAGGAGATTCTTCCAGGTCTCCCACATGGGTGCAGGGTCCCAAGGCCTTGGGTCATCCTCCACTGCTTTCCCAGGCCACAAGCAGGGAGCTTGATGGGAAGTGGAGCTGCCGGGATTAGAACTGGCACCCATATGGAATCCCAGTGCATTTAGGGTGAGGACTTCAGCTGCTAGGCCACTCTGCCGGGCCCATGCAAAGACAATTTTTAAAGGGCTGGTGTGGTGGTGCCGTGGAGACAGTGGCATCCTATCCAGGAAGCCCATTTGGAGTCTCAGCTGCTCTGCTTCCAATCCAGCTTCCTGCAAAGGTACCTGGGAAGGCAGGAGAGGATGGCTCCAGTGCTCCAACTCCTTCACCGACAGGAGAGATGACATTCCTGGCTCCTGGTTTCTACTGGGTTTCGCCCTTCCTATTGCAGCTATTTAGGAAGTGAACCCGCACGTAGAAATTCTCTCTCTTCCTTCTTCTGTGTAACTCAAACAAATCTTATAGTGCTCACTTCAGCAACATATATACTAAAATTGGAACAAATATACATTTTTTTTTTAGTTTTTTAAACTTTTAAAAATTTCTTTTCATTGGAAAGTTGGATTTACAGAGAGGAAGATGTTCTATCCGCTGGTTCACCTCCAAGTAGCTGCAACGGCCGGAGCAGAGCCAACCTAAAGCCAGGAGCAGAAGCTGAAGCTTCTTCCAGGTCTCCCACGTGGGTGCAGGGTCCCAAGGCTTTGGGCTGTCCTCCACTGCTTTCCCAGGCCACAAGCAGGGAGCTGGATGGGAAGTGGAGCAGCTGGGATACAAACCAGTGTTCATAAAAAAACATACTAGCAGTATTGTGGCACAGAGGGTCAAACTGCCACCTGTAGCACCAGTTCAAGTCTCAGCTGCCCCACTTCCAGCTCCCTGCTAGGGGGAAAGTAAAGGGTGGTCTCTGGATGAAATCTTTGGCTTAGGTTTGGCCAGACCTGGCTGCTGTGACCATTTGGAGAATGAACCAACAGAGGGAAAATCTCCACACTCCAACCCCCATCACTCTTTGTAACTGTATCAAAAAAATCTTTGAAACAAAAACAACTTCAAAATCAATACAGTTTTGTGTTAGTATTTTTCACATTCTATTTTTGCACCAAAATAAACTCATACTTTAATTCTGGTTTCCCATAAACTTAATTTTTTTCTTTTAGGGGCCAGTGTTATGGCATAGCACATAAAGCTACTATATTTAGCATCCTATATGAGAACCAGATCAAACCCTAGCTGCTTCACTTCCAATCCAGCTTCCTGCTGTTACACCTGGAAAAAAAAAACAGTGGAAAATGGCCCAAGTACTTGGACACTGTATCCACATGGGAGACCTAGAAGAAGCTCCAGGCTTCCAGCTTTGGCCTGGCAAAACCCAGGCCATCATGGCCATTTGCAGAGTAAACCAGGGGATGGAAGCTTTGTGTGTATGTGTGTGTGTCCCATTAACTCTGCCTTTCAAATAAAACTAAACAAAAAATTTCATTTAGAGGACCTGGTGCAATAGCCTAGAGACTAAATCCTCGCCTTGCATGTACCAGGATCCCATATGGGCGTCAGGTGTACAAAGGATGAAAAATCTTGCTCTCCATCTTCCCTTCTCTCTATAGATCTGACTCTCCAATAAAAAGAAATAAATCTTTAAAAAAATTAGTCTGTTTTTGAAATCCAGAGATACAAAGATATAAAGAGAATGCTGGGGCCACCATGGTGACAGAGTATGCTAAACCCCCACCTATAGTACTGCCATCACATGCGGGCACCAGTTTAAACACCAGTTGTCTGCCTATTTTTTTTTTTTTAAGATTTATGTATTTTTATTAGAATGGCAGACTAAATTTATAGAAGGAAAGAAAGAGAAACATCCACTGGTTCACTCCCCAAGTGGCTGCAATTTCCAGAGCTGAGCCGATCCGAAGCCAGGAGCCAGGAGATTCTTCCAGGTCTCCCCTGTGGGTGCAGGGTCCCAAGGCTTTGGGCTGTCCTCCACTGCTTTCCCAGGCCACAAGCAGAGAGCTGCATGGGAAGCAGGGCCGCCAGAACATGAACCAGTGTTGGTTCACTCCCCAGTGGGGAGCTGGATCAGAAGTGGAGTAGCGACACCATCAACTGACACCTATAGGGGATGCCAGCATTGCAGGAGGATGCTCAACCTGTTAGGTCACAACACGGCCCCTCAAGTGGCACCTTCACTGCTGTGCCAACTGCCCCTTCGCAAACTTCTCAAAGTCCTCTCCTGTGTCCTTTCCAGTCACTATTTTCAAAATGAAAATGCAGGTGGAATTAATTATCAGTCTATTGTATTTATCTCATATGTCTGAAACATTTCATCAGCAAACAAGCGACAGTATCTGAAACGGAGACAAGCCCACTGCCAGTGCACACGGGTGGCATATCCTGACCCCTGCCCTCAGCAAGTACCCAGCCCAGGCTAGAGACCGACCACCGTAAATCTCTGTCTTTCCTAACTCAGCACACCTGGCTTATGTGGCCTTCCCTCCCAGTGGGAAACTACGGGCTGCTGGCAGGCAGTTGGCCAGCTCACCGCCCGGAGGGAGAAGCGGTGTCCATGTGACCCCCGCTCCACCCTCATCTCGGGACTTCCGGCGTCTCTGAAGCCTGGGTTTGCCCATCTGCACGGTGAAGCTGCGCCTCCCCCACTCCTGGCCTCTCCTATCACATCCTGGCCACTTCTGCTCAGGGAAACACACCCAGCAGTGCCTGCCCAGGTCTGTGTCCTCCTGGGCCTGGCCGCCTTCCCAGCCCCACCCTCCAGGTCAAGCACAGGCAGTGAGAAATAAATGCTAAGTCAGTATGCAGAGCACCAGCTGAGATGCCACCCCCGTGTGCACATGCACACACGTACACAGGTATGTGCATGCACGCATGCTCACGAGAGCAAACAGCCACAGAAGGCCCCACTGCCGCTGCGTGCCAGTGTTTCACAGAGTACAGCCCATGCCCCAGCTTCCACACAAGCGGCCTCCAGCAGACCCCCAGCATTCTTCCCAGAAGGATAATTTGGTTCTGCTACAGCCCAGTCCTTAGGTCCCAGTGGTGACACCAATGTGACCCTGGCCACTTCCTGCTTCTTGGGAAGGTTGTCCTTGGCTGGGCTGGGGCTGGGGGTACCTCTCCCCATGGCCGTTGCTCAGCAGCAGAGGGTGGAAGCTGGGACTGGCCGCCAAGGCCCAGGCTGCTGTTCCAGGTGTGGGTCTGGGCCATTTCTCTTTCTCTCAGCAGGTGGACCTCTCTGCAATGTCCTGCAGCCTGTTGTGCCAACTGGAGCCTCGTGGACATGGAAGCCCCAGCAGCGTGGACAAGGCCAGGGCTGTGCAGGCACCCCTGCCCCCAGCCCCCAGGATAAAGGGATCCCTTGGAGCCATCTCCCAGCCTCTCTCAGCACGCAGCAGGCTGGGAGCCAGCACCGGCCAGCACCATCTGTGTTGCCTGCAGCCCAGCTGATAATGGACACTTGCCTGTGACCTGGGACTGTTAGTGTGGCCTGGGGAAAATCCTTGGAAGGGCCTGGGCCCCAGCTCTCTGCCTCTGAGAGTGGAGGAGGGGAGAAAAGGAACAAGGAGGAGGAGGTGGTCGCAGAGCAGTGTGCAGCCCTCTGGTGCAGCAGATTCTTCTTCTCCAAGGAGAAGTGAGGGGCATGTGAGGCCCACACTGGCCTTCAAGCCCCACCTTGGAGAAACAGGGAGAAGGGTGGGGCGGGGCCGCAGGTGCAGGGGAGAGAAGGCTCAACTTCCAAGGCCAACCCTACCAGGTTGAGGGGAGGGGCTGCCACCTTCTGCTAGGAGACAGTCCCTGAGGCCACACCAAGCCAAGGGTGCTTGGGCGCAAGGGTTTGGTGGCAGCAGGCTGCAGAGCTCTGTGGACCCTGTAGGGATGGGCCGTGGGAGTGGGAACACCAGCCAAGAACACCATCCAGGGGTGCTACAGGAACCCTGGCTGAGCCCACTTGCCCAGCCCTTCCCTATTCCCTGCACAACCCCTGCCAGGGCTCCCTATGGGGCATCTTCAGGGCCCTGCCTGCATGAGGGGAGCTGTTACCTGTGTACCCAGCCCTCCCCTCGGGTGGGTGGCGGCCCCTGGCCTCGCAGCTGCCTGCTTGGCTGCTTGGCTTTGTGGGACCCTGGGGTAGAACAGAGCTGGCCCAATCAAAGACCAGAGTGGCAGGGGATGTAGGGTCACCAGACATGGCCCCACGAGGGAAAGGATTGCCCTAAGCCACCCAGAGAGGAGGGAGCAGGAGGAGGAGCTGGGCCTAGGGCAGTGCAGCTGAGCTGGGGTCTCACTCGGATCAGGCTGACAGGGACAGGAGAGTCGGCACCACCGGCACACAGAGGCCCGGGTGTGTGGGTCGTATGCCTGCTGGGTTTGCACTTCCGGGTGTGGAGGGCCCCACCCAGAGCAGCAAAAGCAGGGAGGCAGGAAGCCTGGCCTTCTTACCAAAAGCTTTATGGGGACACCCGGTGGATGACCACCGCCCCGGTGAGTGAGTGGGAGGGCTGGGCCCTAGACACAGGCCAATGCTCAGAGAGGGTAAGCAGCTTGCTCAAGACCACACTGCAGGAAGGAGCTAGCCAGGGCTCAGTGAGACCACCACAGCAAGGTGCTGGGACCTTCCTGGCCGGGGTGCTCACGGGAGCAGCTGGATGCCACTCAGTCCTCCCAAAGCTGTGTCGTGCCAGCACCCTGCCAGGCAGCCTGGCACAAGGAGTCTTTGGGAGACATGGCCCCGGACAGGAGCAGGGGTCCAGGAGGAGACACCTGCCCTAGCAGAAAATGCCCCTTTCTCTGAGAGACAGGACAGTCAGCTCTGAGCACACAGGGTAGTAGCTGGGCATAAAGGTCACAGACTTTAAAAAATCGTGGCAGGGGGCCCAGCGCCATGGCTTAGTGGATAAAACCTGGCCTTGCACATGCCAGGATCCCATATGGATACCAGTTCATATCCTGGCTGCTCCACTTCCCGTCCAGCTCCCCAATTATGGCCTGAGAAAGCAGTAGAGGATCTCAAAGCCTTGGGACCCTACATCCGTGTGGGACTCAGAAAAAGCTCCTGGCTTCTGATTTTGGATTGGCTAAGCTCTGGCCATTGTGGCTACTTGGAGAGTGAACCAGCAGATGGAGGATCTTTCTGTCTCTTTTTCTCTGTAAATCTGCCTTTTGCAATAAAAAATAAATAAACCTTTAAAATACTGCACACTTCCCTGCAGCTGCTCCCTTAAAAGCGGACGGAGGCTCTGGTCTCACGTGGAGACAACCCTGGGTGGGGTAGGGATGGATGCCTTTGATCACTGGCCACTCTAAGCCGTCTTATTCTCCCTTATTGTTCTTGAGTTTTCTGCCACAAACTTGATGGTTGAGATGTGGGAGATGAAAAAAAAAAAAAGCAGCTCAGGAAGCTGACGGCTGGTGGGCACCCCAAATTCTCATGCTGCCCCTCTTCAGTCACACGATGGATTCTAGTGGTGGGGAACCCCTGAGACCTGCGGTATCTGTGCAGCCTCCGGCCAATGACACGCCCTTGACCAAGGAAGGTGGCGCCTGGGCGTGGCAGGGCACAGACAGCAGGGCTGGGGGGCGTACACGAGGGGTCTCCGCACGCCCCCAGGACCCTGCACAGCTCCAGCCTGAAGACTCACACCCACTCACCCTGCACAAGGCCGAAGCAGGACCCTCAGCCAGCCCCCAGCACGAGCTTCCTGTCTACCCAGGAGGTGAGTAATGCCGGCCCCGCGCATCCCTAGCTGAGGCCAGGCCTCACATTTTCCATCCAGGAAGGGGCAGAGGGAGAGCGAGAGAAGGGAGGGGCAGGCGAGAGGCCTGAAGGGGAAATGTCAGCAGTGGCCCTGCCTGTGGGGGTTGGGCCCGGTCATGGCCCACTCATTCACACCTTTGTCCATCCCAGGTGCCCAACAGCTACTGCCCCAGTCCTGGCCTTGCCAGCTCCAGTGTTAGGTGCCACGGTCCTGGCTCCAGGGTGCTCACAGCCACAGGAGAAGAAACAAAGAGCCCCACCAACGGTGTCACCACAGAATTGGCAGGGCCCAGCCACAGTGTACCCTCATGGGCAACTCCTAAGTCCCAGGGCTTCTCCAAGGACTTAGGATGTGCACACGGCCCTGCCAGGACCCTGTGGAGAGCAGGAAGCCTCAGCCCGGGCGTGGCCCCACAGGGCGGGATGGGAAGGCACAGGAAGCACAGCAGGATCCCAACCTCTCCCATGGCCCCTACCCGCACCTGTCACAGCGGAGAGAGGGCAGCAGCTTCCGTGTGGCCCTGGCCCCGGCGAGTGCCCTCCCTGGTGCTCAATGAGATGGCACCAGAGCAGTAGCTCCACTGAGGTGTGCAAGGGAAAGGTGGACAGACAGTGACAGGTCAGAGCAGGGAACATGGGGGCTCGCTTCCCCTATGGCTCACTAGGGCTCGGCCGTGGCACCTGCCCTGCCAGGGCCTGGCCATGCATCCCATGTGGAAACAGCAGGACCCCACCAAGCTGTTGGTATGGAGGCAGGGGTTGGCTCCAGCTCGCACTGCTACTCCGCACCCATGTGGCTGGGAGGTGTCATGGGCTCAGCCTTGGAGCTCCCATGCTCCCTGGCCAAAGGAAAGGACCAGATGGGCCAGTCTGGGCCACCTCGGAACCCCACAATCCCAGCACTGGGGCTGCACTGCTCTCACACCAGCACGGCAGCTCCAAACCTCCAGCTGCAGCCCCTGATGAAATAATTAAATTGGTGGCAGCACAGTCCACACCATCCCCTCCGTCTCCAGCTCCGGCTGCCCGCCTTGATAAACAACTGGCTGCTGGCCACCTCACTTCCTAGGGACCACCGGCAGCTGAGCCTCACTCCCACCAATCAACAGATCCCGAGAGAGGCTCCACAAGTGTCCCCCACTGTGGCCACTCCCCAGGGGTGGTTGCAAGGACCAACACCACCAGAAGGCTTCCCAGGATGAGCAAGGTAGGGCAGCCCATCCTGCCTTCCTCCTCCTCCTGGTCCTCTTTGGGTGGGACTGAGCACGGCTGCTGGCCCTGGGTGTGGCCCTCCAGCAGCCCAGCCGCCCACCCGGCAGTACCCGGCCCTGCCCGCCCCGGAGTGCCCACCCCCGTGGGAACGCGGTGGGAGCACACAGCACGAGGGGGGTCGCGCTGACCTCACGAGGCATTGAGGTACAAAAGCCCTTTCTTTCCCAGCAGCCTCGCACCCCACTCCTCGCACAGGCACGCCCTGGCTCCCCGGCCCCTGGCCCAGACACCTCCAGGCTGGGTCTCCTCCGAGACAAAGCCGGATTCAAGCTGAGGGGGCCAGTCGGGGAGCCGGGTGCACGGGTTCTGCCATGGAGACGAACTTTGACCCAAACCAGGAGGCTCCTACCCCTTATTTACTCTCCGGCCTGCCTGGTGCACTGAGCCAACATCGCACCCCTTTCTAACCCTGCACCTCCCTGCCACATTCCAGGCCCCGACCTTCGACCCTTCCTAATTGCTGGCTCCTACACCCCAGTTGTCAGAGGCCACCTCCTCCACGGAAACCACGGCACTGGGGACCATGGGGGCCGCCCACGCCTGCAGGCCCGCCATACCCACGCTGATGCCGGAGCCCCACATAGGAGCTCTGAAGTGGGTCCCTGGGAGCTGACTCCTGACCCCAACCCTTGCAGTGACAGGCAGGGAGGATGCAGGCTGCTACTGCTGCAGGCAGAGCCAAGCCAGGGGCAAGAGCTCAGCCGGCTGCAGGGACGTGTGGACAGCGGTCCCGCGCCAGGGGCCCCATCTTACAGCCACCCTCCTCATTCTAGCTGTGGGACACAGCTGTCACGTCACGACAGGTACGGGAAGAAGAGGAGGTGCAGCTGGCCGGGTCTGGGTCAAGCACCCCAGAAGCCTTCAGAGGCTGGGTTCCCCCACACCTTCATAGCCCACAAGGACTGGATGCAACGCCCCACCCCCACATCCTCCAGGAGAGACAGACAAGCCTTGCTGTGTCTCTGGGGACATCTGTCTGTTGCCCACTCCCTCGACCCCCCTGCCAGTGCTGGGGACACTCACCATCTTCATGGCCGTGGAGGTTCTGCGGGCTCCGCATCCTTTCGTCCTGGCTGGGACTCAGGCTGGAGGCCAGGTGTGGTTCAGCTGACATCCATGTGGAGTCGCTCATATCAAAATCTCCACTGCTCACTGAGGTTTCATCCTGATTGGGGGGGTTGGGGGGGGAGAGAAAGAAAGCAGGGGTCAACGGGGCGCCAGGGGAGGTGCGCCCTCCTGCCCAGCCCCCCTGGAAACAGCCTGGACTCTGGTTCCTGTCGGAAGCCAGGGCCCAGGGCCCGCACTGCTGCCTGTAATTGAAGACAATTACGAGGTCTTGCATCCTGTAGGGGCGGACGGTGGGGCCTGGCTCCTACCCTCGCCAGCCAAGGTTGCAGCGAGCACTGTAAACAAGGGCGGCCCCGGGAAGGGGGCTGGCTGGGCACAGGGCCCCTCGGAGGCCAGAGGTGGGCAGGGAGATGTGCGGGGAGGTGGGGGAGGCCGGCTGCACTCCTGGGGAACATGCACTGAATTCCTTTCTCCTACTCCCCCAGCCCAGAGGACATTTCTGTCTTCCTCCTTGCTAACCTTCGCTGCGCTTCAAAGATATGCTCTTGGGCGGCTTCCAGGGTTTCCAGGGCCAGCCCCAGAGGCAGAAGGAAGGAGGGGGGCGGGGCGGGCCAGGGTTCCAATCAGACGGCAAAGGGGGTTCAGCTCAAGGGCCTTGGGGGGAGCACCAGGGCCTTCCAAACAGCCGGATGGGGCTGCTGGGCGAGGACCACGCCTGCTGCCTTGGCCAGTCATCCGGGAACCCCTGGGGCAGGAAGGGACCCCACCTCCCTCTGGCCCAGCCTCTCTGAGGAGCAGCAGGCGACTGTGCTTGGGAGCCAGTGGTGAAACCAGGAGAAAGATGAAACCCAGCAGCTCACACAGCCCAGGGTTCGGGCCTCCCCTGCCCCCGCCCAGCAAGGCATAGCAAACACGCTTCAGCAAGAACTTCCTCAGCCCCGTTCCTCCCTCCCACAGCACACAAGTGTTCCCGCTACCGGGGAACCCATGTAGCTCAGCCACTCCTTGCTCCACTACTTGGGAGTTTCCTGGAATTTACAACTTCTGTGTGGCAGGGGACCCCCCCCCACCACCACCACCACAATTGAACCCTGGGAATGGGAGTCAGCCCCCCACACAGTACACCCATAGTCCTCTCTCCATAAATGCATACACAGGTGGGCACTTCTGCATATACACAGGCCCAGCTGCTGGCTGCCCACCCCGGTGACTCTCCAACCCCGTTCCTGCCTCGAGTCCACCCTGAGGGAATCTTCACATTGGAGAAACACACCGGTCCCAAAGCCCTCCCTGCACAAAGGGACAACAAAACCACCCCAGATGCTAATGGGACAGAACCAGAGGGGGGTGGGGAGCAGAGCTGGCAGCAGGAAGAGGTGCCAGTGCAAGGCCGCTATGGGAATGGTCTCACGGGTCGGGGCCACGGTACCCGGCTCGGGGTCAGACCTGAAGCCAGGCATAAAGTTGGGAAATTCAGGTTTGGGCAGTGTTGGGAATGCTCCTGAATTAAACTACAAGCTTTCTATTGCCACTCAGAAGCACTGCCCCCTCACACACATTGGACAAGCACCTATGGAACATCTCCGGTGGGCCAAACCCCTTTGCTGGTGCTGGGAGAGTCAGCCATGGATGAGACCAAGCCCCAGCCCTCTAAGCACTCTCCCATTCAGAGGGGCTGAGGACACAAGGCAGGGAAGTACACAAAGCCATGGCCATGGGCACTCCAAAGCCCCCACGAAGCAAGAGACCCAAGGAGGTAGCCCCACAGGGCCGGCTGCCAGGGCATCTGAGGTGGTCCTCACGGTGCATGGGGCAGGGGCTGTGCAGTGTCACCACAGGGAACAGAACTGGCGTTAGACAGTGGCCCAAGATGGTGAGCACCCGGGGACCAGGGAGTCTCCTAGTGGCCAGCCCTCCTGTCTCCAGTTTTGACAAAGCTTTGTGGAGTGTTCCAGCAATCCTTGGGGCTGAGGGAGGAGAGCGGGGTGGGATTGCAGGGGGAAGGGAGGGCGCTCCGAGATGGGCTGGGGACTTCCATGCTCGGGCCTCACCCAGCCAGGTTCAAGACAGTGACAAAAGAAACCAAAGCTTGGCAGGTGCCACATTCTCCCTGGGCCATCCGCATCCCCCTTCCCTGTGGGCCCACTGTGGCCCGCTGAGCAGGCACCACTAGTAGGTCCTTGCTACCAACAAGGAAGCCAAACCCTGAGAGGATGAGGCACTTGTCCAGGGCCACATCCGGCTCTGTGGCCATGTCTCATCCCAGCTGTCCCACCGTCCCACACCCTCATCCATCATCTACTTTCTCCAAATTCTGCTTCTGAAATCATAGACCTGCCTGAGGTATTTTTCCAGTGAGAGCAGGTCCCCGAAGGAAGGAAGGTGAGGCCCACAGGTCCTGAGGTGCACTGCCCTGCCGATCCCCCACCAGACCAGAGACATGTTCAGTGCACTGAACTGGTTGGTGCGACGCCTGGCATGCAATGAGGAGGCTGTGTGAATCTGACCATTAAGGGCTCTTGGACCCATGGTGTGTGGTGCTGGAACAGAGGCTGTGTGCAAGCGGGGACCTGGGCTGGCAGGCCAGCAGCTGCCCTGTGACATCCCCCCTTCTGCAACTGCCACTAGTGGGGCCACTCTTGGTCCAGCATTCCTATGTTCCTCCCTCCACCCCACAAATCCCACTGGGAAGAGGTGGGCTGTATCTGACATTGACATTGAAACCTCCTGGTACCAAGAGGGGCGTCCGACACATGCGGGGCTGCCTGGGATGGGGGCTCTGTCTACAGTGCTGTCCAGCAGGCCCCCAGACCCGGAGCTGATAATGAAGCACAGTGCACAGGCATGAACAAAAGCAGCTCTCTCCCTAAGCCTGACTACAGAACCACCAGGCCAAGGGCTGCCTCCCTGCACACTTTCTCCCACCTACCTGAAACAATCAGATTCTTCAAGGATACAATGTCTCAGGCCCAGCGGCTTGACCTGGTGGCTAAAGTCCTCACCCTGAACCCTCCGGGATCCTACATGGGTGCCGTTCTAATCCTGGCAGCTCCACTTCCCATCCGACTCCCTGCTTGTGGCCTGGGAGAGCAGTCAAGGACGGCCCAAAGCCTTGGGACCCTGCACCTGTGTGGGAGACCTGGAGGAGGTTCCAGGCTCCTGGCTCCGGATCAGCACAGCACCAGCTGTTGCAGCCACTTGGGGAGTGAATCATCAGACAGTAGATCTTCCTCTCTGTCTCTCCTCCTCTATGTATATTTGACTTTCTAATAAAAATAAGTATTTTTTTAAAAAGGATACAATGTCTCCACAGGAGGACCCCAAGAAAGCTGCACCAAAGCTTACACACACACACACACACACACACACACACACACACACACACACACACAGAGAGAGCTCTGGCCATTCAATGTAGACGATGAAGGTGGGATCTTTCCCTCCACGTCTCATTATGTAGGGGAAGGGGACCAGCCCACCCAGGTGGGCGTGGATGGAGTGGGGAGCCCTGCCAGGTTACCCACTGACCACATCCCCCTCTGCAGGGACTCTTCCTCTTGCCCCCAACGTGGAGACCTCAGTCCTGTGAGAAGTGCTTTTGTCCATGACCTTGACACTTGCTGCCACAGCTATGTTGTTTCCTAAGTGGGAAATCAACCCTTCCAAACCTAACTTTTCACGAAAAAAATCAGCCAACCAATGAAGTCGTGTTTGGGCCCATCGGCCTGCCGCATCTACACTCCTGGGGCCCGACCTGGAAGAGAAGCCTTCCCAAGGCCCCTGGACGGACAGCCTGCAGCGGAAGCGACCACAGCAGAACCCCACAGTGCACAAGCATGGAGCAGCCCCGCCGCAGAGGGGCAAGCAAGCGAGCACGCATTGTGGCCTCCCTGCCCTTGAGCCTGGGCTGTAGACGCAGGCTCACCACAAGGACAGTCACCCACTCACCCACACACACAGTTCAGAACCCATGGGGGGGAAGAAAGAAAAACCCATGGAAGGGAAAAATCTGTAGCATCCGAGCACCCAGGGACCTCCAGAGACACCGCTGCCCTGCTCCCCTCCCCATGACACTGAACCCCTAGAGGTCACAGGCTGGATGCATCCTGCTTGTACCTGCGGAAATCTCTCAGAATCGGGAATGCCACCCTCTTGCTTTCTGTTGATAAACGTCAATGCAACTTTTCCTTCGACAACAAATAATGCACATGACCCATCCTTTCTGGGACCCCTCTCGGGTCACCCCAGGAGACCATCCTGCTCACTGCACTTGGTTCCTCTAGTCTGCCCTCAGACACCAGGAAGCTTGTGGCCTTGCCTACCTGGCAACACAAGTTCCACCACGTGAGCTGGCTTTGGAGGATAGTAGGTTCAAGTCCCAGCTGCTCCACCTGCAATCCAGCTCCCTGCTAAGGGGCCTAGAAAAAGCAGCAGCAGATCGCTTGAGCACTTGGGCCCCTGTCACTCACATGGAAGTTCAGATGAAACTCTTGGCTTCAACTTGGCCTAGCAGCCATGGTCATTGCGACCATGTGGGAAGCAAACCAGCGGATGGAAGCTGTCTCTCCCTTTCTCTCCATAACCCTGACTTGTCAATAAACCAACCAACCAATCTTCAAAAAAGAAAAGAAAGAAAAAAAAATGTCCAAGCCACTCTGGGTTGTCATGGGGCCAGCTTCCCTTTGGGGGCAACCCTAGGAGGTGGGTGGGCAGCAGGTGGGCAGCATGAGGGCAGTGCCCAGGACACACCCCAGTCTGGCAGCCCTGACTCGGGGCAGAGGGAGAGGAGCTGACCAAGCCCTAAGCGCTCTTATCTGCAGTCCAAAATTCATGGGCAGGTTCCATTCCTCTCCACCCAGCGGGCAGGCCCTTCCTCCTAGGCAGACAGCTAACACCAGTCACTGCCCAGGCCGGGAGGAGGGGAAGCCCGGAGAGCAGAAGGGAAATGGTGGCCGTGGGGTTGGAGCCGTGGCTAGTAACCACAGGCAGGTGCTATCGCTAACCTGATTATTTTACAACTGGGGTCAATTTCTCTGGAACTGGGTTCCCGGTGTCTCTGAAGTTGAGCTGTTTGCATCCTACGGGGCCCGGGCTCCTGGGGCGTGCCTTGTATTTTCCAGGCCTTTCCTCAGAGCTGTAATTCTATCTCCACCACTTGCTGGAGAAAGAGGAGGAGGATTTGCTGAGAAGCCTGTGCCACCGTAAGCCCTGGGTTTGTGTTTGGCAAGAGCAGGCAGGTGACGGGGGTCGGGAGGTGCAGGGAGGCGCTGGACCTGACAGAAAACAGATCCCTGTCCGGGCAGCCCCCTGCCCGGAAGCTGAGTGGAGAAGAGCACCGGGCTCAGGCTGTCCCAGCACAGCCCTGCCCTAGGCAGGCAAGCACCCAGGTGTGCAAGTGGAGCGGCTTCCCAAGCCCCAAGTCAGCCTCCCCTTTGCCCCAACCCAGGAGCACCTGGGACCCCTTCAAGGCCCTGCAAATTCGTGATACGGCAGCCAGAAAGCGAGACAGACAGACAGACACACACACACGCCAAGAAGGTAGTGAACCACACTTGACCCCGGCTTAACCACCTGGGCTCATCAGCTGGCTTCTAAACTGAAGACACCCCCAGGATCCCAGGCAACAGGGGATCAGTTCCCAGTGGTTCAGCAGCGGGCGGGGGGGGGGGGGGACCTCTGAGTCACAGCTCCACTGCTCTCTTGAGTCCCAAGGCCGCTGCTTCCTGCAGGACTCCACGCCTCCCCAGCCGGGCAGCCGGCAGAGTGCAAGGCCAGCCTTCTGGGGACACTCCCTGCCCCGGGCCGCTCCTTCCTGCTTGTGAGCCTGCTCTGCTTGCCAACGCAGGGGCACAAGCTCTTCTGGGTAACATGAGGCAGCCAATTGCCTGCTGGTCACCTGCCTCATTTTAGGTGCCCTGCGCTCCCCCTACACACACACACTCTGACACATGCACCTGCCCACCCAGCACGGGGCAGGAGGGGGTTTGCCAGCCCATGTGGATGTTCTGTTCCTACACTCAAGGATGCCCGGAGCCTGGGAGGGGGGGTTCCTCTCCATACCTCTCACTGCTGTATCCAGTGTAAAACAGGCTTTTGTTCCAAAGCAAACGCCACTCCACCACTCCGCTGGCTGTTTTCCCAGCATTCCTTATCACAACCAGGGTCTCGTGGATACCCCCAGGCCCCACCATGTGAAGGGAGGGAGGGGAGGAGGGGTGTCTCTTGAAAAAAAAAAAGGTTGGTGGGGGGACACAAACTTCCCCAGACAGTGCCCTGTTCCCTCCCCTGCAGGACCCACAGGAGACCATTTAAAAAAAAGTTCTGGAGCAACTTGGTGCGATCCAGCTCAGAGGGGCTTGGACCGTGGGAGAGCGAGCTCCCCAAGGCGGTGTGGGGAAGAGCACCTTGTCAGCTGGGGGTGCTGAGGGGCCAAGCCACCCCTTGAGGGACAGCAAAGGGTGGCAGGCTAAAGCCTTGCTCTAGCAAACAAGCCCAGGCCGAACCCGGATTAGACAGGAGCCCGCTGCTGTCCAAGGGCACACTTAGGCCCCCATGGCTTCCCAGCCCAAGCAGGATTTACTACTTGGGGGCTGGAGCGACAGCCAGAGGGCGGGCGCCTTTCCTTAGCCCAAGGCCCAGCTGGGAAGCTGAAACACGCTAAGGGTCTACACCGCAAGATCGTCTCCATGCCCAGCAATTTGGGGATAAGCGAGGTCTTATGTGTGTGGGGGGGGGGATCTGTTTCCAGCCACAGTCCTCTCCAAGGAGGAGGACATCAGAGCCCAAACACCGTTTCAGGTGAAAATGTGGAGGTTATTCATCTCCCCTCCCGGCAGACAGAAGGGGGAAAAAAATCAATGTTGGGGAGGGGGGGAGGTTCCATTGGAAATTAATGGGTTTGTGGCTTCTCCATTGATCTGCGCCTCTTCACACTTTTCTTTTTGTGCTTTTGTGCTCACGGGGAGGGGGGAGGGCGAGATGAACGCGGGGGGGGGGGGGCTCCCGACGAGGAAGAGGACGGTCTAACCTTAACCTTTCTCCGGGAATCATGCTAATTAGCGAGACTTAATGAGGACTTCCCCCAGGAAGCGAGGCTCGGCAGGGGCAACCAGACTTGAGCAAAACGCAGCTCCTAGAGGGAGCGGGGGTCACTTAGCAGCCCGGGAGGCTGCCATAGGAGCGAGTGCAGCTTACGGGTCGGGTCCCCACCCTGCCCTCTCCGCACCCCGGCTGAAGCGCCCAGCCCTGGAAGACGAGGACTCCCAACTTGACTGGGACCCGCTGCCCCGGCGCGCAGAGCAGTGCCCCTTTC
The DNA here is from genome assembly GCF_017591425.1 of Ochotona curzoniae. NCBI lineage: Eukaryota > Metazoa > Chordata > Mammalia > Lagomorpha > Ochotonidae > Ochotona > Ochotona curzoniae. Next base: position 15,460,012 of record NW_024465894.1, on the reverse strand, counting down.
AAAGAGGACTGCCGCTTCGCTCGGGGCTTGGGCTGGAGCGGTGCACCTGGGAGGGGCGCCCGCCCCCGGGCAGGGACGGGCCCTGCCAAAGTGGGCTCAACTCTGTAAACCGAGTCCCAACTCGCAGTGCCGCGGCAGGCAGCCCCCCTGCCACTCCACGCTTCCCGTCCTCACATCCCCAAAGCCTGTCCACTTCCCTTCTCGCGGCGGCGGCGGCGGCAACCCGAGCCCGGCCCCCACCCCAGGGCCCGCGAGCCCTTCCTCCCGGCCCCGGGACGCGCTGCCGAGCCCGCTGCAAACGGTGTGGCCGCCGCACAATACCGCGGTGCAGCGCACACAATCACCGCCCCCCAGGACCGGCGGCGCGCACAACCCGGGAGTGGGGTGCGCCAGACGGCCCCGGGTGCTCTGGGCAGGCACACCTCCCAGGCACCCCACGGCCGCCCCCCACTCCCGGTCACACTCACCCGCCCCCCACCCCGGCCCACAGAGCGCATCCGCTTCCCTGCGCCCCCCTCCTCAGCCTCGGCGCTGGAAGGTCCCCCTCCCCGGAACCCCCAGCCCCCCGCCCCCTCCCCAACCGCAGCTCAACGGCCGGCGGCAGCGACGGGAGGAGGGGGCGGCGGCCGGGAGCCCGGAAACGGCCCGATCATCGGGATCCGGGCCGGACTCCGTACCTGAGCCGGCGACGAGGCCAAGACGAGCAGTCGGGCTCCACGAGTGAGAGCGGGGCGGACGGCGGTGACAGCCCCACCGCTCCAGCTGCGGCTGCTGCTGCTGCCGCCGCGGCCGCCCGGGGAGAGGGCTGGCACCGCCGCGGCGCGTCACTGCCCGGCCCGGGGGCGGGGGTGGCCAGGGGGAGGGCCCAGGCGAGCAGCGGCGGCGGCGCCGCGGCCGGGAGGAAGGGGGAGGGGGCACCGGGCACGGGGAGGCAGGGGAGGGGGGCGGGCACGGGGCGGGGGCCGAGGGGGAGGGGAGCGCTGGGAGGGCGCACGCAGGGGGAGTAGGAGGAGCAGCCGGAGGAGGTGGTGGGGAGCCGAAGAAGGAGGAGTGGGCAAGGGGGGAGGGGGAAGGAGGCACCCAGGGAACCGGGAGGGAGAAAGGAGGGAGAGAGGAGGGAGAGGCGGGTGGGGGAGTAGGAAGGAGGGGGCGCCGGGCCAGGTAGGGGGACGAGGGCGCGCTGGAGTCGTCGCCGTGCGCCCCGCGGGGAGAGCGCTCTTAAGGGGGAAGCGCTCGGAGGAGGAACCCGGCGGGGAAGGAGCCCGGGAGAGAGGGCGGTGGGGTCGGTGCCCGCCCCTCCTTCTCCGAGGCCGCGGTCTCCGGGGCCGGGAGGGGTGCGGGGAAGCGGCTCCCGGTGCCGTGCCTGCGTTCCGGTCGGGAGGAGGGAGACTTGGTCCAAAGAAAGTGACTGAGACGCGGTCGGGAACTCTGGGCGCCCCGGGGCCTTCGAGCCCCCGCGTGTCCCTCGGCTCCCGGCGGACAGGGGGCCTCGGTGGGCAGAGCTGCCGGGTCCTGGGTGCTCGGCCCACCGGGCGATCGGAGACCCTGGCCTGGAAAAACCAGGCACGTGGCCGGCTCCCTGCCGAACCCCACCGCCTCCGCCCCCCTGCCCCCTACACACACAACACCCCAGACCCCCTTTTCTCGATCAAGTTCAAGCTCGAGCTCCGCGACGCGCAGCCCACCGGTCGCCCCCTCCCCCTCCCTCAATTCCGCACCACCTCGCCTCTTCACTCTTCCTTTGTCTCTTTCCCACCACTTAGTTTACAGCCGCCCCTGCGCCCTCCTCCCCGCCCGCGGCGGCGCCCGAGCGCCCGCGCCGCGCTCACCTGTTCCATCCAAACATTCCGGCGACGCCGCCCGCTCACCCCCCCCCCAGGCCCCTGCCCCTCGGGCAGGGTCCTTGTGCGGTCGCCCAGACCGAGCGGGCGGCTTCTCTCACGCGCGCGAGCCCCCGCTGGAAGTCAAGGGGGGTTCCATCCAGGACCCAGGCGCGCACCGCCCGCGGACGCGCGCCTCCGAGGGCAAGGGGACCCCTGGGCGAACGGACCTCCCTACGCCTCGAGGCAGGAGCACACAGGACCGACCTGGATTCCAGACACAGCCTGGAACGCCAACACGCTCGCCTTCCCGCCCACCCCCACCCCGCAACCCCAGAATGAGACCCCGACAGAGGAAATGGGTCAGGGACAGGTCACCCCCGCCCCCACGGCGAGCCAAACCCTTGGCTGTTGGAGTGCGGAATAGGAAAGAGCCTGTGCTTCAACAGGGTCGGAGCAACCTCCGTGGGAATCTGGGGGGCAATGGCCATGAAAGAAAAAGAATAATTCCCAGGCGCGCTCCCACCTCCCGGTTGGTCCGGGCGCGTCCGAAGAGGAAGGGCAATGTTTACTACTTCCTCGAGCGGCCACGGACGCCCGGGACGGCCGGCGGAGCCCAGCGGTCAGCCGCCGAGCCCGTTTGCGGCGCTCAAACACCCTGCCTTTAAACCCTCCAACTTTTTTTCTGTATTTTTTAAATGCTTTTTCCTTTCTTTGCCTGAGAGCTTTGCATTGTGAACCGTCTGTAAGGTAAAAAGGGCTCCCTCTACAGGTGAGAGGTGGGAGTACAGCGACCGCGGTTCAGGGGGGTCCCTCTCTGCCTTCGCCTTGGGGGAAGTGAGGATGACAGGGGGCGTCGACATTCAGGACGCGCCCTGGGGGCTGGGAGGGGGGGGATGCTGCACGCGCAGCTCGCCCCGGTTTTGTGCGCTGGCGCTTAGGGCGAGCGACTCTTTAGCGCCTTTGATTCCTGGGATCCAAGGGTGCTTCCCAGCCACCTGCCTCCCTCTAGATTGTCTTCTTTCTAGATCTCACACCTCTTGCTTGAGTTCTGGGTCCTTGCCGGGTGGGATGCCCCACAAGGGTTTTTCCAGAACCCTTTGGTGCCCACAGCTCCTGAGACCACCCAGAGTTGGCGGGGCTGGTGGTAGGAGTTATTCCTCGCCACGGGATGGTCCCTCCACACTCTGAAAAGATGAGCCAAGTTGCCCAGGAATGGCATGCTGCCTGCCATCCCTTCCCGCACCCTTGCTAGGGACCTTTGGGCTCTCTTGCCACACCCATTTACCCCCAGGGTCACTGTTTCTCAGCAGTAGTGGTGGACCTGCGCGCTTGAAATACAAAGTCAGGGACAACTGGAATCGAGCCAAAATTACCCACCTCGCCTCTAAGGAGGAGCCAGGATCCCAGTGGGAAACAGCCCCAGCCCCTCTGCTGGCGCAGAATGCAGCTGTGTGGAGCTGACGCCTCACGCCCCTCCCCACAGCTCCCTCCAGCAGCCTTTCTTGCTAGCTGTGTGCAGGGTCCCCCTGCCTCCACCCTTAAGGCGGCCACAGCATGGGTCCCAGCAAGGAACCAGTGACCTAATTTCTCTGCCACTAATTCTCTCCGGAGTGTCAGGTCCATGCCACCCACAGTCTGGTAGGAGACCAGAGCAGGGAACGCTGCCCCACCCCACCCCCACACACACTCCCACCGTCCCAGCTGCTTCAAGGGGGGAACACGACCTTCCTGTCTCCTGTCAGCTCTGCAATTGCCTGCCTGCCATGGGCCTTCAGCAGCCAAGCCCTTCCACCAGCCTTCTGTGTGGACAATGGGCCTGCCCCACAAGTGGGAACAGGCCATGGGGCACACGGGGTGGGAGGGGGTCTCACGATGACCAGAGCAGGCCCCGTTGAACCCACACACAGAAGACGTGCATCCCTTCCCACTTCGTGTTCTCCCCCAGAATCGAGACGGGACCATCACCCAACAAATGCAGAAAATCACACTTGTGCACAGCACCGAGGCCCTGGCCTCACCGAAACCTTCGCTGTGGTTCCGGGACTGCCTGAAGTCCTGGAACTGAAGACAAGGAGTGACCAAGCACAACCCATGCATCTTTGTAGTCTGGGGTCAGAATCGGGAGCGGAGAGCTGGGAGCATCATCCCCATGCAGAGGGAGTGGCTGAGACAGAGACACAAGGGCCAGGTGGTAGCAGACCCAAGAGCAAGACAGATGGCCAGAGCCTGGTCCACCGCCCTGAAGTGCACGGGACATTACTCTGAGGTGAGGGTGGGGGAACAGGCCGCACGCTGGGCAAGGAGGTCAAAGGAACAACAGTGAGACCATGGGACAAGTCAAAGAGAAAAACGGAGTTTGAGTTCTGGTTCTGACACCAGATCAGAGCCCCAGGTACCATGCCTCTCTCAGCCTGTTTCCCCGGGGGTGGGGGACCCCCAGATGCCATGAGTCATGTGGCGGCTGGCACCCAGTTACCCCCTGCAAGGGTAGAATCTGTACACCATAGCAAGGCCTCCAAGGTGGCCCCCGATGGCCAGCAGGACCCTGGACCCTGGGATGCTGTGGACATGAGGATGTATGTCACCAAAGGTAGTGAGTGTGGCCTTTTCCCTGGAGGGAGTCCTCTCCCAAGGGTGGCCTTCCTCATCTCGCTCGTTACCAGGATCATGATGCTGCCTCTAGAAGCCGAGCCGGCCACTGGCGGGGTCCGGCACGCCCAGCAGTGCCTGGCCTTGGCCATCCCCTGTCTCTGCCAGCCTGGGATGTGAAGTCCACATCGGCCAGCTCCTGTTGCCCTCTCCTGTGTGTGTCCGTCCTGTGTGCTTCTCAAGCATTTCCATTATTTTTAAAACAACCTGTTCACATCTTTTTGCCCATTTCTTATTTGAGCTCTTTTGAAGTGAACGAAACCAGCAATTTGTAATACAGTTTGAAAATGTGTCTTCCTTTTGTTATTTGACTTATGGAAGGATTTTTTGGGGGCCACATGAAAATTCTGTATTTTTATATCTAATTTTTTCCTTTAAAGGATTTCGGGTTTGGGGTCAAAACAAAGGTTTTTTTTTTTTTCCCCCACTCTGTAACTATAAAAACCACTCATATTTTCTCCTGGAATATTTTTATGTCTTCATTATATTTAAGTTAGTTTTTTCTATTCGATAATTTATCTCTATGTAAGTAGTGAAGTAAGATCTGGCTTATTTTCTTTTAAATGGCTCTTTGAATTGTATCCACACCATTGTTAAATAACTGGTCTTTAGGCACCTTAATGGCACATTCATTTCCCGTGACTTCTGGATTTATCTGACTGATGTGTTGGGTTCCTGAAACAGAGCTGTTTCAGTTTGGTAGGGCCAGCACCCATCTCTGCCCCTGAGAGCTGACCGTACCCGCACCTTGGTAAGGCCAATTAAGCCAGCATCACAGTCAGGGGACTCTGCAGGTGCAGGATGTGTCACAGACAGGGAAGGAGGATTCCCACTAGGAACATGGGGATGTGGGCTCTGAGCCAGAAAGGGTGAAGCAGGATGCTGCGCGGAGGGTATCCCAGAGGTGGTGGCATCTGTAGGGGGCATCTGCTCTGTGAGCTGGGCAGGAGCCCTGCCCACCCCCTCTTCTCTGCAGGCGCCTACCCTAGCACAGCGGGCTACAACTAGTGGCCAGTTTGACACCTTGGCTGATGACTCAGATTCAGCTTGATGCTGTTGCCTCATTTCTTCCTCACCTGCGTCAGCTTCCCATGGTGAGCGTAACCAGAAGAGCCCCACTTGTTGAGATTCGCTCTCCTGGAGGCCTCCATGGCAAAAGGTGAAAATGGCAATTCCATTAACTCTCCTTTAAAGGCTGCTTTCCTACTCCACAGGCGCAGCAGCCACCCTGCCAAGAGAGCCACCACACCCTGGCCCTGTCAACTGCGCACAACACCACGCCAGCCCCTACCCTGGGGACACAGCCGTAACTGCCCCTACCATGCGGGCCAGCAGGGGAGAAACAGATCCATACTGAAGACTGTATGGTTTCTTGACCTGCCTGCTTCCAGCAGGTCTATTTGGGAAGTCACAGAACCTTCCAGAAAGAAAGTGCTCAGGCTACTGGAAGGACATGGTGGATCCAAGAGAGTTCCACCGAGGAGGGAACAGAGGAGTCGGGCACTGAAGGGTGCACCAGTAATGTCAGCTCAGTGAGGAGAGAGGTGCCTGGCTGATTCACGGAGACATCTTGGGCACCCATGGAATCCAGGCCCCCCTAAGCTAGGACCTTACGCTGACCGACTGCCCCACCGTTCCTGCACTGACATCACAGCGGCAGGAAGTACCTTCTACTTGACAGGAATACAAGCTGTACAAAGTGGGGGCTTCGCTGCTGCTCCCTCATGAAGCTCTGGCTTGAGCCTGCCTCCCCTTGTGAGAGCTGCTCCTACTCTTCCTGGGCAGAGGCCAGCCATAGCCTGCCGGGCATAACCACAGCAATGTGAAAACAGGTGTCCCCGAGGACGACAAGGACTCCAGCAGCACCATTCACGGTAGTCCCCAGCCAGAGCCCACCGGGGCTGTCTGTGCACTCAGTGTCCAAGGGGTCGAGGCCACGCACCGTGACGACGCTGACACACCCGCACTTATAGGCAAAAGAGCACTTGTGGTTCCACCTCTCACTCTGTAACGCATTTAAATTAAAAAAAAAAAAACACATAAATCTCAAAAAAAAAAAAAAAAAGAGAGAGAGAGAGAGGGAGAGAGGGAGAGAGAGATCATCCATCCGCTAGTTCATTCCCAAATGCCTTCAACAGCCAGGGCTGGGCCAGGTCGAAGCCAGCATCCAGGAAGGCCAGCCAGGTTTCCCATGTGGCTGTGGCAGGAATCCAAGCAGTTGGGTCAAAAGGAAGTAGGTTGCGAAGCGCAGCAGCCAGAGCCGGGGCCGGGCTGCGGGCTGCGGGCTGCGAGCTCCATTACCCACCACGACATTTCGCCTCTCCACCTGATGGCGAGAGGCAAGGTGAGGTTGCACTGACTGAGCTGTCCGTGTCACGACAGGGGCTGTTCTCCTCGATGAGTGTTGATTCAGAAGATGCATGTCCAATGAAAATTCACACAGCGCCAAAGGAGCCTGCCCAGTGGCTGAGGCTAAGAGGCCCAGAGCCCTTTGCTGTCACAACCAAGGCCCTCTCTGCCAGGCTCTGTGCTGGGTGAGATGAGAGATGAGGCCCGGTGGGGCCAGACTGCTCAGGGGATGCCATGCTTCACTCTCCTCCAAAAGAGCAGGGCGCATCCAGCCCGAGAAAACAGACTCCTTGTCCCCAACGGCGGGGGTGGGGGAGAGGGCGGGAGGGAGGGCTGGGCTGGGATGGCCCCCAGGTTCTGGGCCTTGGGCTGCAACCCAGGGTTTCCCAGTTAACTCCTGAGGGAGGCAGGCTCCAGAGGCCTGGCCCCAAAACACTCACTTAGCCTTGCTCCAAGAGCCTGCCCCAGAAAGTTGGGCAGGCAGCAGCTTGCTTCCGCCCTAAAGCTCTCCCTAGCAGAGCTCCTATGTCCCAAGGGCTCTGGATGCGTGTGGTGCAGGTTGGGGTGGGGTAGACCTTGTGGCTAGGGACATGCCCTTGTTTACACATGCGACCTCACGCTACTGACCTCACCTCTGCAAGTCTTTGTTTTCTCATCTCTACAACGGGAGAACACTCACCAGGCTCTGGTCTTGGAAGGCTGCCGTGAGAGGCTAAAGTGCAGCAATGCTGGGAGAGGGCCAGCCTGGGGCCTTCAGTGTGCAGCTGCCCGAGTCTTGGCCCCATGACCAACTGACACAGATGTGGGAGGCCGGTTATTGGAGGTGGACATGGGACACGGACAAAGGAAACAAGTCAGGACAGCACGGTCAGCCATCGGTGAGCGGTCACCGAGCCCGTGTCAGGCGCAGGCACTGGGGCTGTGCCAGTGAAGCGGCCCATGCAGGCGCTGCCCGGGTGCCAAGCCAGGCCCCGTCCTGGCTTCTTTCTCCTTCCCTGGGATGTGCCCGCACTCACGTTGGAGGGACCCTGACTTCATAGCAGTCACTTGGGTGTCCTGAAGCAAGGCCTCAGTCCCCCACGGCTGAGCCCAGGACCGCATCTGCGAGGTATTCAGCACCTGGAGCACAGCCAAGCACTCCGCACCTGCCTCACCACCTCGGCCCAAGCCTGTCCCATCTTTTACTTATTTATTTTTCTCGATTTATTGGAAGGCAGAGACAGGGGAGAGGGAGAGACAGAGATCTTCGACCCGCTAGTTCACTCCCCAGACAACCACAACAGCCAGGGTCTGGCAGAGGAAGCCGTCTCAAGAGGCTCCATGTGTCACACACACTATGAGCTTAGGGCTCAAGGGCATCTCCTGCTGGCACCGCCCGCCCCTCCTGTGCCTGGGCCTTCTGCATCCCCAGGGCAGACTCCTCCTCATGAAGGTCCTGGCGGGTGTGCTGCCTCTGCAGAAGCCTCCTCTTGGCTGCAGGTGCAGCCTGTCGCCTGTCTTAACTCCATCCCGCATGGCTCGCTTTTGCACCCTGTCCGCAACTGTGCTGAAGTGCACAAAGTGGCACCTGCTACGTCAGGTGGCACACACAGGGTCGCCAGGAGGGCAAGGGTCTGTTGGTGGGCAGATGAGAGGGAAGGCCACACCCAGAGCGCAGAGCCAAACAAAGCTGAAGCCAGGCGGATCCGGTGCCGGCCCTGCCCCCACCCCACCTCCAAAACACAGAGCCAGAGGAGGTGGTGAGCAGGAAAGGCTGGGCCGTGCCCCTGGAGTGAGCCGCAGCCATTATCTCTAATTGATCGCCAGCACTGAAGAAGCCACGGAAACCCTCTTGCTCCTCCAGGTCTGGTTACAAAGCCCCCACCCACCCGGGCCACCCAGCCAGGCTACCTCCTGCAACAACCAAGGGCCAATAGGCCACCTGGGAATCCAGAGAGGTGTGAGAGCCTCACTGCCAGGGCCTGGGCTCCTGTATGCCCAAGGATGCCCTTGCAGCGGTAGGCACAGGGGGCGGGGTTCGGGGGAGTGGGCTCGGGGTCACCATCCTGCAGAAAAAGGGACAAAACCCCGTGAGGGCTGCCAAGAACACCCACTGGCTCCTGGCGAAGAAGGCACCCGAATGCTGGGAGCAGGAGAGGAGGCCCCAAAGGACAAAACACACAAGAAACCCGCCCAGGTCTTAGCTGCCACCGCCAGCTGACAAATCCACTGGGCTGGGCCAGTGTCAGGGGGTGGGGATGGGGGAGCAGGTCACGAGGTCGGCCATGGGTTCAGTGACCATCTGGATGTTTGTGGCGGCTCCTTCCTGGCCCTGGCCTGGGGAAAAGACACCTCCTTTCCTGTGGGAGCTCTCGTCCTTGGAGACAGGGGTGGGAGGCAGCTCCCAGAGCCTGGGGAGGACAGAACTGGCGCCTCTCGCCTCCCTCCCTCACGGGCCCAGGTGGCAGCTCTCCTGACCTCCGCCAGACCTTCCCTTTTAATACAGATAAAGCACCCCCTAGGCCAGCCCCCCATATTCAGGGTTTGTACCTCTTCCCCCCATCATCCCCACCCCCAACAGCCCTCTGGCCACAGTGGTGGGGTGGGGTTGGGTCTTGCAGGAGCCACGGGGGGCAGGAAGAGGGGCCTGGGGTGCCTGTTGGCTCCAGACAGGATGCCGCCTGGTTCCCACTTCTTTCCCTCCAGCTTCTGGGCACGAGGAAGAGAGGAAGAGACGGCTCATCCTCTCCCGGTGTCTGGACATTGCCACAAGTTTCTAGAAAGTACCCCAGGGTATTCAGTACCAGATGCTACTCCATGAGGGTCATGCCCCCTTGGCCGGCTGCTGCCAGTCCCGTGCCAAGCAGGATAGCCAAGCAGTGGTCTCCTTCTGGCATCTGAGAGGCGTCCATCCCTGCTGGACCTCACTGCTGTTTAGGAGGCTGGGGAGACGTGGGGGCACCCCCTGCTGTCACCCCCATGGCCACCCTGCTGGTCACATGAACGAGGGGCTGTGGTGAACTGGTCTGCTGCGCGCTGTCACGGTCACAGCCACAAGAAGTGGGTGAGTCAGTAAAACATCTCAGAAAGAAGAGCTCACAGGAGCCACGTCGGAGCCCCAGCTCCAGTGCCGGCTGCCCTGCTTCCCATCCGGCGTCCTGCCACTGCGCCTGGGAAAGCAGTGGAACCACAGGTGAGGCGCAGACGGAGCCCCGGGTTCCTGCCTGTGGTGTGGCCCAGCCACATCCTCTGCTGCCATGTGGGGAGTGAAGCAGCAGTTGGCAAGTCTCTTCCCAGGTCTGTCTCTTCCTTCCAACTCTGCCTTTCCAGTAAATACATATTGTAATAAAAAGAGTCGAGCCATTCCTATCAGATCCTAAGACTGACCCTGTTTCAGGTCTGACTATGAGAACAGTTTTAGATTCCATTTCAGACAGAAACAGGGTGAGTTACAGACCAAGTCTCATTTATCTGAAACATCTGAGACTAAGAAGTATTGTCAATCTGACCTGAGTCTAAACACTGCATTCATAAGCCAGAAGGTATAGCGTACAGTATTTTGATTTTTAAAATGTTTATTAAAGATTTATTTTTTGGGCCTAGTGGCATGGCCTAGCGGCTGAAGTCCTCGCCTTGAATGCCCCGGGATCCCATATGGGCACCGGTTCTAATCCCGGCAGCTCTACTTCCCATCCAGCTCCTTGCTTGGAGCCTGGAAAAGCAGTCGAGGACGGCCCAAAACTTTGGCACCCTGCACCTGTGTGGGTTACCTGGAAGAAGTTCCTGGATCCTGGCTTTGGATCAGCATAGCATCGGCCGTTGCGCTCACTTGGGGAGTGAATCATTGGACGGAAGATCTTCCTCTCTGTCTCTCCTCCTCTCCGTATATCTGACTTTCCAATAAATAAATAAATCTTTAAAAAAAAAGGATTTATTTTTTGTATTAGAAAGTCAGATATACGGAGAGGAGGAGAGACAGAAAAAGATCTTCCATATGCTGATTCACTCCCCAGATGACCTCAATGGTCACAGCTGATCTGATCTGATCTGAAACCAGGAGTCAGGAGTTTCTTCCAGGTCTCCCACACAGGTGCAGGGTCCCAAGGCTTTGGACCGTTCTCGACTGCTTTCCCAGGCCACAAGCAGGATGTTGGGTGGGAAGCGGAGCAGCCGGGACATATGGGATCCATTTGGGATCCCAACACTTGCAGGCAGAGGATTAGGCAGTTGTGCTACTGTACAGGCCCCAACACCTTTGCTTCGGATCCAGCTTCCTGTCAATAGCTCTAGGAGGAAGCAGGTGCTGATCAAGTGCTGGGAGCATGGAGGGACTTCTGGGCTCCGGACTTTGGGCTGAGCCTGTCCTGGCTGCTGTGCCACTCAGTGGCAGACCTCCATTTCCCTGTCACTTGCCTTTCAAGCAGATGAAAATAAGTAAATAAAACTTTAAATTAAAAAACCTCCAAGACAGGCTCTGGGTCAATCAAAATTTAAATATGGAAAATTTAAATGAAAACATGTATGCCTTGGTCTATCAGCCAAGAGGACTTGAAAAAAAGCTCTATTTCAATATAGTTGTTCAATAAAAGGAGTTGGGGGAGTGCGGGATGCCGGCAGGCCACACGGGAGGGTGGGGCTGCTCACCTTCCTGTTAGATTTTGCCAGCGTGACTCTGGGAGGCAGCAGGTAATGGCCCAGGCACCTGACACCCGGGAGGGAGACCTGGATGGAGGCCTGGCTCCTGCCTTCACGGCCCTGGCTGTTCTGGGCACTGGGGGAGAATAGCAAATAAAAGTGCACTGTCTCTCTCCTTTCTCTCTCACTCTAGCTTTCAAATAAAAGTAAAATAATAAAAACAGGACCAAAAAAAAAAAAGCTTAAAAATAAACAAGGGGGTAGTGGGCCAGGCGCAGTAGCCTGGCAGCTAAAGTCCTCACCTTGAATGCTCAGAGATCCCATATGGGAGCTGGTTCTAATCCCGGGGGCCCTGAGACCCAGAGGAGGTTCCTGGGTCCTGGCTTCAGATCAGGTCAGTTCTGGCCATTGTGGCTACTTGGGGAATGAACCAGAGGGCAGAAGATCTTCCTCTCTGTCTCTCTTTCTCTGTATATCCAACTTTGTAATAAAAATAAAATTTATTTTCCCTGGAAAGTCAGATACAGAGAGAAGGAGCTATGGAGAGCAAGATCTCCAGTTTGCTGGTTCACTCCCCTAATGATGTGATGGTCAGAGACAAGCCGTCTGGTTCTGAAACCAGGAACGAGAGAAGAGCTTCTTTTGGGTCTCCACATGGCTGCAGGCTTCCAAGCCTTTGGGGCTGTCCTCAACTGCTTTCCCAGGCCACAGGCAGGGAGCTGGAAGGGAAACGGAGCAGCTGGGACACGAAGCAACACCCATATGCAATCCTGGTGTGTGTAAGGTGAGGATTTAGCCACTGAGCCATCAGACTCGGCCGAAAATAAATCTGAAACAAACAAACAAACCCCAAAAATGCAAGAGCAAACCATGGCCAGGGCTGGGTGGTGGCCAAGGCCGGTTGTGGGCAGGGTGTTGCTAGAGGCCCTAGAAGCGAGGTGAAGGTGTCCCAGGGACCAAAGCTGGAGCCGTGGGAGGAGACACAGAGGGATGGTAGGAAGATCCCCCAGCGGATAAAGCAAAGGGCCTTGAGCAGAGTGAGAGGGGTGACGCCTTCGCCTTGGACTTTCTCTGAGAACAAAGGGCCTGCTGCTCTGGCGCCAGCTGCATGCAGTGACCTCCCACTGCGGAGGGCACCACAGCCCAGCCAGGTGTGACCAAGGCCAATGTCAACAGTCTCAATCACCTGGAGAGCGCCTCCCCTAGCTACACAGGCCGAGCTTCCTCCTGGCAGCCTGTAAGACGCAGCGCTTGAAGCTGAGGACCAAGACACCCAAGATACCCCCAAATGCCACGGAACACACCACCTGAACTCCCCCAAACTGCCTAGGCTGTCAACAACAGGGCGCGCCTGAGCCACTTTCACAGCCTGGAGCTGCCTAAGCACACACAATGACTGCCTGTGATGTGTCCTGGCTGGGAACACGGAACAGGCTGGAACTGCACCTGCTAGACCACAGCGCCAGCCCTAATTAATGAATTCTTGAGGAGGCAGACATGTTTAGCCTGATTGGAACATCATACATACTGAATTATCAAATAATATCCTGAAAATGTATACAATCTTTTATGTATCAGTTATAAATAAAAGTAATCCTAAAAAAAAATAAAGTATTAAAATCCATATATTTTACTTAACCATAACGTTATACCAGGGGCCAGCACTGTGGAACAGAGACTAAGCCATTCTTACAATGGTACAATGGCAACACCCCATATGAACGCCGACAGTTCGCGTTCTTGTTGCTCCATTTTCCATCCAGCTTCCTGCAAATACACCTGGGAGAGCAAGGGATGACGATCCAAGCACCGGGCACCCTGCCACCCATGTGGGAAGCCTGGATGGAATTCCAGTGGGTGGCAAATTTCTCTTTCACTCTCTCTGTAGCTCTGGCATTTAAATAAGTAAATGAGTGAATAAATAAAAAGCTTTAAATGAAATAACAATAACACATCACTATTGGTTTATTGCCTACAACAAATGTAACCCCCTTTTTTTTCTATTTATTTCTACCGGATAATACAGAGAGAAGGAGCTACAGAGAGAAAGATCTTTCATCTGCTGATTCACTCCCCCAAGTGGCCACAACGGCCAGAACTGAGCCGATCTGAAGCCAAGAGCCAGGAACTTCCTCTGGATCATCTACACGTGGGTGCAGGGTCCCAAGGCTTTGGCCCATCTTCTACTGCTTCCCCAGGCCACAGCAGGGAGCTGGATGGGAAGTGGAGCAGCTGGGACATGAACCAGTACCCAGATGGGATCCCAGAGCATGCAAGGCAAGGATTCAGCCACTAGGTTCCCGCACTGGGCCCGTATCCCCCTAATTTAAGGGGATGTGGCAGTGATGTGGGGACTCCAGTATCTTCTCAATTTTTCTATAAATGAAAAGCTTTTCTCAAAATTCACTGATAGAGGAAGCTCTTGACTTCTCTTTTTATAAAACGTTTACTTTATTTGAAAGGAAGTTAGAGAGTCTCCCATCTACTGGTTCGTTGCCCAAAGGGCCACAGCAGCTAGAGCCAGGAGCTTCATTTAGGTCTCCCATGTGGGTACAGGGGCCCACGCACTTGGGCCATCCCCTGTTTTCCCAGTTGGATGGCAAGTGGAGCAGCTGGGACTCGAGCTGGTGCCTTTATGGGATGCTGGTGTAGCAGGCAATGGTTTAGCTTGCTGGGCCACAATACTGACCTGCCGCTGTGGCTGCTTCCTGTCCGTTCCACTAAGAGCTCCTTGAGAGGAACTATGTGGATGTGCCTGCCTGGATGAACTTGATCTCATGAATGAGGCTGCTTGGTGTGCCTCAAACAGGTGCTGCACAGCGTTACAGCCAGGGGAGGTCGTGACACGCCCAGAGCCGTGTTTAGCCCGGCTGCCCGTCCTTCCTGCTCTAGGATGTATGGTCATTTCTTTCAAGTGACAAACATGGGGAGATGAGCGCAGAGAGGTGAAGCTCGGGGCCTGAGCCTCCTACACCCCACAGCCCAGTGTCTGCTCTGAGATACAGCGCCTCTGCTTCCAGCCCGGCTTCCTGCTGACACACATGGGGGAGGCAAGCAGTTGAATCTGTCCCTTCCCCAAGGAAAACCCCCAGCAGAGCTCCTGGCTCTGGCTTCAGCCTGGCTGGACCCCAGCTGTTGTGTGTGCCTCCTGGAAATGTCTCAGCAGGTGTTAAGATTTTTTTCCTTTCAAGTCAATAAAAAAGAAACATTTTAAAACAGCACGAGCTGGTGGATGGCTGGCATCAGGGGATGCTGCTCCCCCACTGGCAGGAGGGCTCCCGGCAGCAGGGCAGGTTCTGCCAGCGTGCCCTGGGTGGTGGTGGGGGGGTGGGGAACAGGAGGCCTGGTCACCCCTCCTTCCCAACCCCTCCCTGCCCTCCAGGAACTCTGGGCCAGGACGGGAGACTAGAGGAGAGGGAGGCAGAGGTTAATGGAAGCAACTAAGAGCCTCTGTCACGTGGCCTTAAACAATGGAGCAGCCACCACTTCCCCGGCTGCTGCAAGCACCATTAAAACCATTAGCGGGACATTAGTGCTGCTGAGAGGGGCGACAGCAGGAAGGTGCTGACAGCACTCCCCTCTGCACCCAGCACTGGGAGGGAGGGCAGGCCTGAGCTCCCCGGGTCTACACATCAGCAGCGCAGGTGGTCAAGGAACCCAGACGGCTGGCACTCCGCTTCCACGCTTCCACGCCTGCTCCAGTAGGCGGTGGGGGTGGGGGTGAGGAGAGGGGCGTGGCTTCAACACTGCGCTGGCAGTGACAGCCGCACCCCTGCATTCCCCAGTTCCTCTTCCCACACTGGCTCCTCATGCTGCCCGACAAAGCCCTGTCCCCACCCCTCCGCAGGCCCCTCTGCCACCCCTGGGGGTGACAGTCATGTGGGGCTGGCTTAAGCTCTGCCA
The DNA here is from genome assembly GCF_017591425.1 of Ochotona curzoniae. Taxonomy (NCBI): domain Eukaryota; kingdom Metazoa; phylum Chordata; class Mammalia; order Lagomorpha; family Ochotonidae; genus Ochotona; species Ochotona curzoniae. Next base: position 15,444,674 of record NW_024465894.1, on the reverse strand, counting down.
TAGGCACCGGTCCTTAGGTGGGGAGTGGCAGGGTCTGGTGGGTGGCAGGTGCACCGGGTTTGGGGCTGGAATAGATCGGGATTTTCAGTTCCTATGAGGGGTTGTGTGGCATGGAGCGCAGTGCTGGACGCCCCGCATCCTGCTCCTGGTGCCCTCCTTTCCTGCTCTGAACTCCTCCTACAGACCCGAGAGCTAGGTGAGTCGGGTCCTGGGCCTGCTCACCGCTCTCTCCTTGGCACCTGGGACAGTGTCTGACTCCATGCGTCAGATTCATGGATGGACAGACGGACGGATGGGTGTGTGGACAAGTGAGTGAAAGAAAAGCAAAATATAAACCAGCTTGTTATTGGATAGGAGAAGCAGCACGACCCAGCGGCCTGAGTGTGACTAGGAATAAGTTAGGTTGCAGAAGGGCACCAGTTTGGTGATCGCCGGTCAGCCAATGTTCTGACAGGGTGGATGCCAAAATACTCAGTGATCATGGTGATTTCTTTTTCCACATAATAATGTGTTTATTATGTGAAAGGCAGAGAGACAGGAAGAGACATAGAGAGAGGGGGGTACGTTCCATCTTCTGGTCCACTCCCCATTCGTCCACAACAGGCAGAGCTGAGCCAGGCCAAAGCCGGGGGCTCCATCCACGTCTCCCATGTGGGTGGCAGGGCCTGGGTGTGTTAGCAGGGAGCTGGGTGGGAAGTGCAGAGCAGCTGGGAGCTCGTTGACTTGACCTGCTGACTGACCTGCTGTGCCACAAGGTCAGCCTGCGGGTGAGTCACCCCTACATGTTTTGGTTTGTGGGCTACTAAAGGCATTTCTCATGAGCCCATATAATGAAGGCAGCGGTAATAAAGACAAGGAGATGGGACAGAAAGCAAAGCCAATGTGTGCGCCTTTAGGTGGTCCGGGGTCCTGGGCCTCGTGAACTCCTTTCCAAAGGAACACCTCTGCTAGCGGCTCAGCCCGTGCCAGTTCCTGATGCCTGCCATCCTAGGATGGGGGTCGGAGCAGGTGTGGCCTGACCCCCACAGTGCCTTGCACCAAGCCTTGGTGTGAATGCTGTCACTGGGTGTCCACAGTTCCCTAAACACTCCTGTGGAGCAGGACCCATGACCCAGAGAATGGATATGATACAACTCGACCACACGTCAGGTGGTTCTGCAGGGCCCTCAGGCGCGCTGGCTGCTCACGGCGAAGGGACCCAGGTGACCGTCCTGCCTGACCCTTCATCTTGTGGACATAGAACGCCCAAAAAAAAAAAAAACTGGTTTTGCTCTCACCGAGTTCTTAGGTGAAGAGTCTTGCTCATTGTTAATAAAATATCATTTATGCTGGCTTCCAGTTACATTAGAACTGGTTTATTTTCCATGTGGCCTGCATTACTGATTTACACAAAGCCTACAGATGTTCTCACCTTGACAGACATCCTGTGGTCAGAGTAATAGGATGAAACCTCTACTTTTTTTTTTTTTGAGAACGAGTCTCAGACTCTTACGCTATTGTTGAAGAGTTATTGATTTGAAAGGCAGAATCAGAGAGACATCTTTTATCTGTTGATTTACTTCCCAAGTGGCCACAACAGCTGAAGCTGGTCCAGGCCAAGGCCAGAAGCCCAGCACTGCCTCTGGGTCTGCTATGTGAGTGCCAGAGGCCCAAGCCCTTGTGCCACCTTGCGCTGTCTTCCCAGATGCATTAGCAGGGAGCTGGATTGGAAGCAGAGCAGCCAGGAATCGAACTGGCACTCATATACAGGATACTGGCGTCACCGGTGGAGTGGCGCAACCCCTTGCACCACCATACTGGCTCTGCATGGTTTCCTTCTGGGACTGGTCTGAGGAGTTGGCATTGCCAACCCTGGAATCTGGAACTCACTGCCCCACCCTGAGGGATGCCTTTTCTGGGCAAGGATGCTGCCAACTCAGGGAGGTGTCACTTTAGTTCCCGCTCCAGCTACAGAATTGAAACCTTCTGGTCTCTGCTCTTTGGTACTGCTGTGGAGACATGGCCTGGCATGCAGGGTGGTGTTTTGTCCCACCGTAGGTCACTGTGTGGGGTTTGTCGTACGCATGAAGACAGCAGAAGGTAGTGGGGAGGACTCCCCATCAGCACAAGCTGACACCCCTCACCCACATCCTAGAGAAGCCAGCTGCCCCCAAGTGTCCCCAGACAGGAAACTGATGAAAATGAGCACGGGCCACCCCAACCTCAGTCACAGCTCCCTCTCATGAGGTCCCTGCCCTTAGAAGCAGCGTGAGCCCAACAGGGCCCTGAGTGCAGCCTGCGCAGCCACAGCCAGGTGTGCCAGCGCTCTCCCTAGACACCCGTCTGCCATCCTGGCCAATCCGCCTGGCCTCTTGACTCCCGTAGGCCCTGCCTTCCTGCAGCCACAGGGCTACTGCCGGCGCTGCCATAGCCTGGCATTCTCCCTGCCCGCCGATGTCCAACTCAGCAGAAACAGCCCATTTTTTGCGGCAACCTGCCTCGGGCCCCGCACCCCTAGCACCACACGTCCTTCCATACAACACTAGTCATGGCTGTGCCATGGTGCCCCATGGTTCGCAGGAGCGTACCCCACTCCGTGGGCGTCAGTTCCACTCTAGACCTAACACCGAGGCCCGCCGCTGCTGCTTCTGCTCCTCCTGGGCCCCAGCCCCACAACAAGCTTGCCCAGTGAAATCTCCCCACAACCTCTAACAACACTCGGGCCACTTCCTTCTGCTGCTGCGAGCCAAGGTCGGGAGATGCTGCGACCAAAATACCGGCAATGGGGCTCCATGTGTGAGGGGTCACAACTGGTGCAATGCTGGCCACCTCAGGTCCTGGTGGTGACAGCATCCCTGAGGACAGATGCCACCCTCCCCAGCCACGGATGGAAATTGTGCAAAGGGATGCACAGGATCCAAGTGCCTGCGACAGCACGGAGGGCAACAGGAGGCACAGACCACATTGATGAGACCTCCACAACCCCCTGCCCCAAGCACCGCACCGCACCGCACCGCACCGCACCGCACGGCCCCTACAACCGAGCTCTCTGCAGCCACACGCCCCGCACCCCGGCGATAACTTAGGTTCTGACAAAACAAGAGGTTTTGTAGAGATGTGGCCATGGGTGATCAGGGTCATGCGTGGGAGGCCCAGAAGCTCCACTGCCCAGAGCAAGGCTGCCCACGCACACCCGCACACCCGGGAGGCTGGGCATGACAGACAGGGAGCACTGGTCTCCTCTTCAGGAGCAAGCTGCCCCCACCCCGCCCCCTTTAAGTTCTCGCGTTGGCCTCCCTGCTCCCTGCTTTGCACACTGCGCGTGCTCGGGTTGCCAAGGAGACAACAAGTGCGGGATGGCAGGGTGGGACGCTTGCAGGGCTGGCCGTCAGACCCACCCATTCTCCCCAGTCAGCACCTGGGGGACTGAGATGTCACAGAAGGTGGAGACACTCAAAGGTCAAGGCGAGAAGTCCTTCCCCTTGCCCCGGGGGGGGGGGGGCAGTGAAAGGCGGTGCCCCCCCCCTTGCCCAGCACTGGGGCGGGCTTGGTGGGGCTGGGAGCAGGGTTAGGAGGTGCGCCATGTGGGGGCTTTTCTTTTCAGAGCCTGTTTCCATGGTGCCTGACAGTCCTTGGCAAAGCGCAGCCAGAGGGCCCTCGGGTCTTATCCAGCCTGGGCCCCCTCCCAGGATTGTCCTCCTGGCCTGTGGGGGTCCCAGCAAGTGACGAAGGCCACAGATAGGCAGCTAGGGCCTCCCTCTCTTATCTTCCCTAGAGGGAAGGGACTCCAGTGAGGCGACACCAGGAGCCAGCCTGCAGTCCCCTCCACGCTGCAAGGCCGGGGCACTAGGCAAGAGGCCCTGAGGACCCCACAGCCGCACCCCTCCCTGCCCGGTCAGCCCAGAGCGCAGGTCCACGTCCGATAAGGGGCTCTTCGATTTCCAGTGTGTTTGCATAGGCAGGGGGTGGGAGATTGGGGCACAATTGAGCCGGGGTGTCGTATCAAGGTGAAGTGCAAGCACTAGGCACCTTACCTGCTCCTGGGAGTTCATGACCCGTAGCTTCATCTGCTTCAGGTACGTGGAGGTCAAGGGCATGTTGTAATCGATGATGCCAGACACCAGAGGAGACGGGGGCTCACTTTCTGGCAGGAGGAACAAAAACGAGATTCAGCCTGCTTGTCACCCACCTGGAGAACTCCACACACGGTGCCTGCTAGGGACTGAGGGGAAGTCACCATGGAGGGAGTGGCCGGGCCAGAAGCCACAGACTGACCCAGGGCCAGCCTGGCCCTAGAAATGCTTTCCAGGTAGGTGCTGGCCTAGAAGAGGTTGCGTGTGCTACATACAACATGGGGGTGGGTCCTTGGCTTAAGGTGCCACTGGGAATGCCCACAGCCAGCAAGCCAGCGTCAAGATGTCAGGCTCTGGGCTGGGCTCCCCGGCTCATTCCTGCTGATGCACAAAAGCATATCCTGGGTTATAGCAGGTGGCAGCTCATGCCGTTGGGTCCCTGCCACCCACAAAGGAGACCTGGATGGAGCTGGCTCCTGGCTTCAGCCTGGCCCAGCCCCAGCTGTTACAGGCATTTGGGGAATAAACCAACAAATAAAGAGCTGTCTTGTGCTCGCTTTGGCAGCACATATACAAATAAAGAGCTCTCTTAAAAAAAAAAAAAAGTTTAAACCGTCTAAATTTTGTACTTCCTTTTGACAGTGGGCAGGTCTGGCCCCACTGGCGGCAGTAAGTGGCTTCTACCATCTGCTCACACAGCTGTGAGCTCAGACTCTGCCCCTCCCAGTGCCTGCAATGGCTGGGCCCAAGGCCTGGGGCCCTGGTCTCCCGTGGGTGGAGGGAACCCAATCACTCCAGCCATCGCTGCTGCCTCCTAGGGACTGCAGAGTTTGGCATTGAACCTGAGATTTCTGATATGGGACACGGTCGCCTTGATTATTTAACTGAGGTCCACCCTCCATCCCAACATTGTACAACTTGGCTTCAGTTGCAGTGCCTGCCAGACCCCTGAGGGCACCTCAGCTTCTAAACTCGGTACGTACCCAGCTCTCTTCCCAGGACCTTGGGCCACCCGCCTGCCCAACTCTTGCCCTCTCAGAGGCCATTTGGTCCATAGCTAGGCCACCAGCACCCTCTCCCTCAATTCTGGCTTTTCCTTAATCACATTCAGAGGAACACTGCTGCCACACCCTCTCCCCCCATTTATGGCTTTGTTGTCCTGGAGATCAAAGATTGAATGTGCTTTTCGTGGTGCATTTGCGAAGTGCAGAAAGATGTAAAGACACATTTTAAAAGCCACAATCGCACCAAGAAGCTTGGCATATGCTTCTGTTTATTTTTTTCCCTATGGTCTTCTTCCTTACATAATTGATATCATCATGCCTACGGAAAGTCACAATGAGCTTTAACATGGAGGGGGAAGATGGTGGCATAACATTTTGTCACAGACATTTTCTCCTCCACCCAAAATCTCATTTGGTGGGGCTCTGGCATTGTGGTGCAGTGGATTAAGCCACCACTCGGGGGGCCCCCCTAAACCCATGTAGGAGGGCTGGCTGTTCCACTTGAGATCCAGCTTCCTGCAAATGCACGTGGCAGGCAGAGATGGTAGTCCCAGTTCTCGGGTCTCTGCTCCTCACGTGGGAGATCCAGGAGTTGCTGGTTCCCAGCTTCACCATGGCCCAGCCTTGCTTGCTGTGAGCATCTGGTGGCAACAGAATGACGGAAGATCTCTCTTGTCCGTGTCACTCTGATCTTTAAAAACAATACATTTTTTAAAATCTGCAGTTTCTATAACCATGTTAGCATTTGCCCGTGATCAACTTGGGTCATTCTCTGAGGACTGGCTATTTATGCTGCTTCCTACTGGGGCCATTGTAAACAACACCACAGGGAACACGTTTGCGCGTAAGTACTGGTCTACATTTCTGATCTTCTCCTATTTAGAACAGATTCTAAGAAATGGAACTCAGAGATTGGGAGCCCTGGCCTTCTCAAGGACTTCAGCTCCCTGCCAATGCGCCTGGTGAAGCAATGGAGGACAGCTCAAGTGCTTGGGCCCCCGCATTCACATGGGAGACCTGGAGGAAGCGCCTGCCTTCAGCCTGGCCATCGCAGCCATCTATGGAGTGAACAAGCAGATGCAAGAGCTCACGCACACGCTAGCTCTCCCTCTCTCTCCTTGTCTGTTTCTGTAGCTCTTCTACATAAACAAACAAAATCTTCAAAAACAACAACAAAAAAGAACCTTCTGTAAGCCAAGGAGCCAGCATTACCCAGAGTGGACAAGGGAGTCCTTGTTGGCCAAGCCCCAGGAGCCGTCCCAAGCATAGGGTTGTGCCCCGTTCTCCCTGCCACCCCTCCCCCCCCGCTGGCTGAGACTGGATGTCCTCAGCCCCAGGACCATCCTGGCTGGATGCAACACCAGACAGGCGTTCCTGTGAGCACGTGGAGGAGCTGCAGTTCCTGTTTCCAGACCACGGGTGTCTAGATGGACTCTGCCATTTCCGTTCTGCTTCCTTCAGGAGAGGACGTAACTCAGGGTGGCCCTCCCACCCCCATGAGGGACCCCGAGCTCGGGGGCCCACAAGGCAGGGGCCGTGCCCTGATCCTGAGAGCCAGTTATGGTTGGCTTTGCGAAGAAGACCCCTGTGGGGCTGGAAAATGGTTGTCCTTGGTCAGGGACTTGCCCAGCCCCTCCACTGGGTCCCGCAAGGTGTTCCAGAAATGTGGAATGGGATGCTCTGGGCCTGGGGAAGCCATCTCCCCATCTCCGCAACATGGGTGTGCAGTGACACCTGAGGTCGGAATGTCACAGGCGTGAACAGGACAGGGCTCACAGCACCCCAGGCAGAGGGAGGCAGGTGGGCCTGGAGCAGTGGGCCCTTCCCACCATGCTCTGGATAGAAGCAGGCACACACCAGGAGGAAGAGCATAGCGGACGAGCAGGGGTACACGGGAGAGATGAATGCTGGGTCAGAGTGCGCCAAGGCCCAAACAGGAACAAGCAGCAGGGGGATTCCTGGTTCTGCCGAGATGAGCCACGCCCCGACGGGGCTCCAGGTGGAGCGGGGCAAGCTCCTCTCAGCCTAGAAAACTGAAGCCATGGCCTTGAAGATGACTGAGGCTGTGGCAGCTGCCAAGGCATATCTGTGCAGGCAGAGCCCGCGGCAGGGCCAGCGGGAGTGTGTGGGAGGCCTTCCAGCCCAGCTCGTGGGGTTCAGATTTGGGGGGGGCGGTTCAAAAGGTGGAAAACTGTCCTTTTGGGGAAGTGAATCAGTAGGGTGAGGTGGCTACGAGTGACACAGACACAGGAAGTGAGAGACGGAGACATAGCTGGGGGACCACGAGAGGCTCCAGGACCGGCTAACATGCCCTGCAGTCACTCAGGGAGCTGCATGCAACCACATAAATGGGGCCCATATTTAGTCCATCAGCTGATGGCTATTGAAGTTTTGCCAAAACCCCAGTAGGGGCCATCAGTGGACACCCCCCACTTTACAGAGGAAGTGATAGCGCACAGAGAGGCCATGCAACCTTCCCACAGTCACACAGTAAGAACGGGAGCCAGGAGGTGCTGCACCAGGCCAGGCTGGGGCTGGGGTAGCACATGGAGAGGTCTGGGTCTGGTGGCAAGGAGCTGCCACCCGAGCAGCAGCACCCGAGCTGCTGCCCCTTGCTGCTGCCCCTTGCCAGTGGACATCTGCCATGGCTGTGGGGGCAGAGGTGTGCCCCCTCCCCCAGGGCCACACCCGGCTCTCCTCCCCTGGCCTTGCTGGCCACTAGGGGAAGAAGGAACGTGGGGTCAGACGGCCCTGGAATTTCCCATCCTCTGACTTCCTGATCTTCACAGCCTCCTTTTGTTCATGCTCCTGGCGCTGGCTGGGGGTGGGGGACAGTAGGGGCTGTGCGGGGAGGCCCCCAGGCTCTGCAGGGACAAACCGCTGAGCAAGGGAGGCCACTGGCTTCCTTTCTTTCTTTCTAACTGGAGGCCAGGAAGCGAGGCGGACTCCTGGCAAAGCTTCCACAAGTCTCCATCCTGTCCCTTGTCCCCCACCTCTGCTCTCCTCCCGCCCCACCTTCCTGGGACAGGAACATTGGGCCTGTCTTTGGGCCAGGGACAGGCAGGAGAAGGGAGGGCAGGCGCGGGTAGGGGTTCTGTGACAGAGCCTGCAGCCAGCTGACCACGTCCAGACAGGCCAGCAGGCCGGACGGAGATAGGATCCACCAGCTCTGGGCAGGGGCAGGAGGGTGAGCCCGCCAGCTGGCAAGGGCGGACCAGGACACTAACTCCTCTGGCCACTTAGCAGACCTGGGGCTGGGGAGCTGGGAGGGGGCAGTGAGGCTGGCAGACTCCATAGCTCCGCCCTGGCTGCTTCCGGGGACCCCATGGGCTGGCCCGGGGGTGGAGGGGGCACATGGCTGGCCCTACCTTGGCAGTGTGTGTGCCCGCAGGCTGAGGAGGGGTCAGGTCGCTGCTCCCTCAGGAAGCCCCACGCGCAACCAGGTGCCCTACATCCTGGGCTCCTATAATTCAGCTGTGTCCTCGCGGGCGGGGCCTCTTTCCCGCTGCTGAGAAACCAACTTCAGCTGTGCTCCTCGCCCTCTCCCGGGAGAAAGCTGGGTGAGCGTTTCAGCTCAGTGCCCCTCCCCCTTCTCCATGCCTTGGTTTCCTCCTGCGAGAGAAGCAGGACCCACAGCTCGCAGGGTCTTTGGGGAGCTGCTACCACATGTGGGAACTCAGAGGGTCAGCTGCTCTGCCAGGGGCACACTGCAGGGAACAGGGCCAAGCACCCAGGCCTTCCCTCCACTTCACCACGGGCTTAGGGGCTGCCTCCCTACCCAGCACGTGCTGCCCACGGGGAGGGGGAGGGACGGCTGCCAGGAGCACAGCCCGCGCCCCTCCCAGCTGCTTTGCATGCGAGGCAGCTCCCGGCCGGTGTGCGCTCCCTCCCCTCCTCCCGAAGGGCGGGGCGTGGCGGTGGCAGGAGCCGGGAGAGCTGGAGAGAGGAAGCGGCTGCTGCTGTGTTGGCATTCGTCCTCCTGGCGCGGCAGCAGCGGCGACCCCTGGGAGACCTTGCAGCCTCCAGTGAGGACGCGTGCTGCGTGGTGGCGGTCGGGGATGAAGGGCGGTGGCAGATCCACTGGGGTCTGTAGACTCCCAGGGCCATGGCCGTGACCACACGTGCAGCCCGTCTCGGCCTGGCCCCTGCTCCACCAGGCCAGCCCTTCCGAGGCTGACTCCGCCAGTTGCTATGGAAACAATTAGGCCAGGCAAAGGGGTGGGCGCGAGTCAGGCAGCTGCCACCAGGGTAGGCACCCTTGGGGCCTAGAGCCCAGCAGGGTGGGCAGTGTGGCAGGGAGAGCCCTCTGGGACCATCTGCAGGTGCCCAGGGTCATCAGAGCTGGCAGCTCTCAGCCAGTATCTGACCACACAGGCATGGGGAGGGGAGTCACTCGGTTACCGTGGTAACTGCAACAGCCACTGTTCACTTCCTGCCTGGGGCGGGCAGGGCAGGAGGGAGAGCCTGGGCCAGGGGCACAGAATGCCTCTCAGATCTCATCAGCCCACAGAGGCAGACACAGTTACTAACCCCATTCGTAGCTAAGGATGCGGAAGACACCTGCCCAGGACACAGCAGTCAGGGCTGCACACATCAACCCCTGCAACCTGGCCCTGCAGCCTGTTTCCAGCCTTGGAACCAGCAAGATGAGGGACTAACTAGGTCGGCTCCATGTGTCCCTATACAGCGGCCATGTCCTTGGCTTGTCAGCCGGTGACAGAAGTCACATGCACATAGCAAGGATCTCTCCAATGAGAGGGACACTCGCCCAGTGCCTGCACCCAGTGTTGTTCTGGTCAGCTGAGACTTCATGGTGGTTTTTTCCTTCCCCAGATTCAGCGGGTACCACCTGCACACCACCCTGTTCCATCCACAGGAGCTGGTCAAGAGCACTGGGCATCCTTGGCAGCTCTGACAGATGCCCCTCCGCCCCGCGTCAGGCAGTGCTGTGATCAGAACAGCCACATGTGCTGGCCCATCTGTGGGGCAAAGACACAGCGGAGAAACGAGATTCATGGAAGGCCAGTGGGGAGGTGGAGAGGGCAGAGCCATGCGCCGTGGGCTCCTTGCTGGTCTCCCAGGCGCGCACAGACGATGGACCAAGGCACCGATTTCAGTTGAACACAAGTGCTCGGGGCATCTTGAATGTCAGTATGTTTTCAAGAGCTCACTGATCAGAAAGTGGGGGGACCCTGCCAAGGACAGGTGCATGTATTCCTGTGGTCAGACAGTAGAATGACGGGTCCCCCAGGATGGGGTGGGACAACCATGTCCAGCGGGAGCCTTGGGCAGAGGACAGGACCCCAGGGCTACTGGGTTTTCAGCGAAACTTGCTATCACCAACACCATGGGGCTCCCCACCAGCAGCAGCCTCTGGGACCCACAGACGGCTGCGGCCTGTGCATGGGTCAGGGACACTCCCACGGCCACCTCATGTACCTTTAGGCTCCAGGCCATTGGAGTTAAAGTGCATCCTCTTCTGACACTCGGTGCAGCTCATCAGGAACCGCGTGACCGCCTCTCTCGGGAGGAAGGCATAGGTCTCTGCGATCTGGAAGACAGGACATTTGTCAGGAGGATGGGGCAGGCCGGGGTGCTGGGCCACACTGGGTCTGGGCCACAGGCACCATGACCTGTGCTCGGATAATGCAAGGATCCGAGGGACCAGGGGCCCTTCCTCAGCGCTTGGCTGCAAGGAGTCTGTAGTTTTTGCATAAAACCCTTTGCTGTAAAACATTGACTCACAGAGGACGGAATTTGCAAGAGCAAAGTGCTTAAACACTGTCTGGTCTTTAACCCATGTCCTAGCAAGTACAATGGTCCGCACATTTTACTGCTGCTACTGAAAAATAAGCTTATAAAAACAGGCTCTGGGGTGGGGATGGATGGCTTCCTTTCTGCAGGTGGGTGAGCATAAATGCAGTGGCTCCGAGTTTACACATAGTACTGGGGTCATCCTTCGACAAGCTGCTCCCAAGAACCTCTGCAGAGGCTGGAGCCAGGGTATCCGAGGCAAGCCAAGTCACATACTGTCACGTGGCTCTGGCAAGGCAGTGCTAGGTGAAAACCCACGCCCAGGTCACTAGCCCCATCGCTGCTTCCACAAGGCCTCCCTACAAGGGAGAGAGGAGAAAAGAAGAGTGGGGACTGGGCGGCGAGTGAAGATAAAAATAGAAGCGGAGGTGGGGCAAGAGTCAGGCTGCTCTCCCTGCAGGGATTCCCGGATTTCTAGCAGGTGCTTCTGAGAACGGCACCTCCCACTCCTCTCCACTAGGGAGCAGCATCACCCAAGAGTTCTGCCGTGCGCGCCGCAGCCCGGCTAGGAAAGTTGGCGAGGGCGGAGGCGGCTGCCGGACCGCGCCTGGCCCGCCTCCTCCCCTGGATGGAGCCTGCTCCACCTGCAGGGCCTGTGGGCTGCAGTTGCAGGGTGTGGGTGAGGTGGCGGAGGCACAGGGTTCTTCTGGCGCCCTAGCCTGCCTGAGGACTCCCAGGGGCCCCTCCCGCGGTGTTCCTCTTCTTGGCGGAGCAGGCTGGCTGCTGTGGAGGAGTGATCTCCTTTACAAATTCCCTGTGTTTCTGGAGGTTAGGCACTAGGGCAAACCAACTCCCCAATCTGGCTGCAGCCGGTGGCTGGGAGGATGACAGCCAGGGGTGCAGCCAAGCTCACTGGGTGTCAGGGCTAAGGGACAGGGAATTTCCTGCTGTGGACATCCTCAGCTCAGTGGAGCTGCCTAGAAACTGGGGCTCTTGGATGCAGGAACAACCCAGCCAGCAGGAATGGCCCTGTGGGCAGAGTATATGACTAAGTCTGCTTTGGGCCCCCAGTGACCCCCACATCTCATGAGTCATATCACACACACCCCGTGTCTGGCCACCCAGGAGGCAGGGTGGAGCACAGCTCACACTGCAGGGGCAGCCTGCTCGGTTCACAGAGCTCACTCCGCCACCTGGTGCCAGGCAGAGGGACAGCTTTCCAAGGGTCCAGGGTGGGACCCTGCTCAGTGAGAGCCCTTCCTGTCGCAGGGCCAGGAGTGGAGGGGGGTGGTCAGAGGGGCAGCGCCCTAAGCTAGGGGAGGCCAGGGTACAAAGGCAGCTGGCATGGGATTGGGGCTGCCAGGCATGTGCCAGTTGAGAGTTCCATCCAGGCGGGGGTGGGAGAGGCAAAAGGCTGGAAGGTAAGAGATCCTGGGAGCTCCCACCCTGCCCCCTCCCCCCTGGAAATCTACAGCCCTGTCTGGGTCTCCTGGACCCGGAAGTAGCCTCTCCTTGTGTCCAGTGCACTGATGTCCCAGGCCACGGAACCACAAGATGCCACGGATGATGGTTTCCAGAAGGTGTGAGCGCCACAAGCTCTATTCTCCAAACAGATTGTAAGGCTCAAACCCAAAACACAAAGATGGAGGTGTTGGGGCTGAAGTGGGAGGCAGCTCCAGGACCCTGGGCTGCTGGGGCCCCAAGTGTGGGCCTGTGACCCTGCCTTTCATGTTCTTCCTGGAGGTGACAGCTGGGAGCGATGCCACGAACCAGGAGGGCAGGGACTGTGTGCACAATGAGTTGCAAGGCCCTCGTGTCCTCTGCACAACTCCCAGGGCCACAGCCAATCGAGGGGATTAGCACGCGGTGGGCCTGCAGCAGCTGCTGATAACATCTGGTCCCAGCTCCAAGTGGTCTGGGCAGAGAGAGATGGGAGGCAAAAGCACTCGCTCCAACCCATATGAGTACAGGCAGGTGTCAGAAGCCAGGAAACCCCCATCCTCTGCGAAAGTTCAGGAAGCTTTGCAGAATCACCTGGAATTTTCCTCAGACCTTGACACTGCCTACACCCCTGGGGTGGAGCCTCAAGCTGCGGGGGGGTGGGGGAGGAAAAGGGGGGAGCCCTTATGTTGTAAAAGGGGATCCCCGGCTATGCTGGCCATTCACAGACCCAACAGCTCACTGCCCGCTGCCTCCGACTTGGTGCTGGATAGCAGTTGATGCTAGAATGTCCTTTTGGCCACTGTAGAATCCTCCTCCTCTGGCATCCCCTGACTCCTAACACACTCCCTATGCCCCACAGACAGTGGGCAGCCCCAGGACTCAGTCAGCCAAATGCACGAGGGCAGATCCCAGGACTCTGGCCCAGGGTTTGGCACAACGCCCGCAGGAGCCAGGCTGGGTCTCTTTGCAGCCGGCGGCATGCGGCTTCCTAGGGGGCCCCTTCTGCAAACCCTGGTGGGGACAGGGGCGGGGCTCACATCTGCTGGGTGACACTGAAGGGCTAGGCTTGGGTCAAGGAAAGAAGGAACTGATGAAAAGAGGGGGACAAAAGCATCTAGGCCCCACCCCCACCCCAAAAAAGGAAATGGGTGGCATGAGAAGGGCGACAGATGGGGACAAGGAGGGGGAAAGGAGGAGAGGCACGAGGGGAGGAGAGAGACGCGTGGGTCCCAGGCCTCACACCCACCGCAGGAGGGCCCTGGCCTGCTCAGCTTGGCCTTGGCCCTGCTGCTGAAATTCCAGCTCTGTGCACAGCCCAGCTGGCTCTAGGCCAGTCCTGTGCCAGCTCCAGGCTAGGCGGCAGGAAGTGGGACACGTGGTGAGCGTATGGACAAGAAACCAGGAGGTGCAGAGCCGAGGGCTAATGTCCACTGGGCCCAGGAGGTCAGTGCCAACAGGAACAGTTCCACCTGTCCCTGGCATGCATGCTTACAGACCTCAAGAAGACTCTTGGCCAGGCACCAGGGTGGGGTCGGGGACCAAGGAGACTGCCTGGCTTGGCGGGCCCATGCCCACCTGCCTGGATAGCAGCTTCCTGGCTGCCCCCAGCAGAGGTGGAGGTGGCTGAGTATGCCATGCTCAGAGCCATTGGAGCTGGCATGCACATGCTGAGGGACCTCGGGAGGGCTATGTGTCACTTGGAGCCTCAATTCTCCTCATTTGGCGACAGTGGAGACAACAGCGCTGGCTTTGCACCTCCAGCCTTCCCATGTGTGAAGGTGTAGAGAAAACCAGTGCCCCAGGCTGGGCAGCGTGCAGAAGCCAGTGTGGGTTACATGCCCACACAGTGCCACCTTTTGTACTGAGCAGCGTGTGCCAAGGGGTACATGCACTGGCCTCAGTCTGGGCATCTCTCCCTTCGCCTCGAACCCTGGGGTGGAGATTTTCTCATGACCCCTGCCCATATACCTTGCTGGGCAAGGAGTGCACGAGGACTCACCACCTCCGCCAACCCCGGCTCCTTGCCTATTGAGGTCCCAGAGTGTACCCCTATCTTCCAAGAGCCGGGGAGAGCCAGATTGCCACGTTCCTCAAAAATCAGGCCATATGGGGAGACAGCAGACTGTCCAAGCACTCCACTGCCACAGGCCAGAGCGCTCGGGGAGGGGTCCCAGCAGCCTGCCGCAGGGTGCCAGCTGCTGACAGGCATGTGCCTAGGAACCCAGAGGGCAGGGCCACGTGGACACTGGCTGGCTGCCTCCCAGCGACTGTGCATCCCTGGACAGGCTGCTAGGGGATCTCTGGATCTCAGGTCCCCTAAATGTGGAACGGCCCCATGGAGCCTACGCCCCAGGACCACCACGAGGTCTGGTTGAACACGCTGGGCTTGGCTTTGCCAGCTTCATGGTGGTGGCAGGGGGCACCAGATCAATAGCTCAGAGCTGTGGCCATTTGAGCCCAGGGACACAGTCAGACATGGGGTTGGCAGGTGGGGGACAAGAGACAAGAGGGAATCGGGTGCTGGCAGTGAGCTGTGGAAGTAGGGAATGGGCTGGCTCCCACCAGGGAGCATTTCGAATTGGCCTGGCACACGACAAAATAGCAAACCATTTGCCTCCTAGAGGATTCATGGGTCTCCGCCCCTAGCCTTCCTCCCCCAGGCCACTCAGGGCAGGCCACAGGGGCCCGGAAGAGAAGTGAGAAGAGCTGGCCAGCAGGGCCTCCTCCCTGCCCTCACCCTCCTGCTTGCCCGCCCGCAACCTGCTTCTCCCTTTGTGCTGGGCCCCTGCAGAGCCCGCCCTACCCTTGCCCAGGAGCCATCTCCGGCTGCCTGCCGGTGCCCTTGCCCTGTACGCCACCCCCTCCCCACCCGGGATCCCCAAAGGCTGCTGCAGCAAGCCTCAGCTCCTGGCCCGCCCCCGCCCACCATGTGCGGAGCCTGGGGCTTCCTGCCAAGGCCCGGGGCTGCCAGCAGAGGCCGAGTTGGAGCTCTCACCGCGCGGTAGGTTTTCTTCTGCCCGGCGTGCTTGGGGGCTTTGCCTGGCTCCGCCGAGCTCTCCACGTGCATCGAGTAGATGATGTCAAAGAAATCTTCCACCACAGCGACCCGCTTCAGAGAGATGCCCTCAGGCTCCGACAGGCCATCTGCCCCCTGCGACAGGGGGACAAGCTGTGTTAGTGTCAGGGCTGACGGCTGGGGCGGCTGGGGGCGGGGGTGGAGATGGGGGAGGCCAAGGCTCAGAGGTGTGGGAGGGTAGGGACAGCTGCTTCTCCCTGACCCCCTGTTGCCTCCTCCCAGGTTGGAGTTGGGGGAAGTGGGGCTGGAGACCTGGGATGGGGGTGGGGCAAGCAGGGTGGTGGGTGATGGGGTAAGATTGGGATTGTTTTCCCAGAGTCAGGGTGCCCGCGGTTCCGAAACTTCCCAGTAGCAAAGTGCAGAGAGCCGTGGCGGCGGCGACACAAATACAAATTACAGAACCAAGCGGCTCCATGTTCACGATTTCAGACAGATTGTGCCAGACTCTGGCGGGCGGGAGTTCTCAGATCACACGCTGTGCCAAGCCCATCCGGGGAGTCTTCCGGGAGGGGCAAGTGCTAAGTAGATGCGGGCCCCATCACAGGCTTGCCAATTAGCGGTAACCTTTCACTGCAGGGCCAGGCCAGGGTCCCCAAGGGACTGGCTCCCATCACCTGGGTGACTCCAGCCTCCGCCCTGGCCTTTCTGGAAAGCTTTCCACCACTGCCCGCCCTCCCCGCGCCCACAGCTCAGCACCAGCACCCGCGCTCTTTGTGTAGGGGGATGTGCAGGATGGCGGACAAGAGGCCCTATGCAGGTGGCAGGGCTGTGGGAGTGGGGCAGTCTGTGTACCGCCAGCCGGCCCTGGCAAGGTATGTGCCAGGACTGGGATGGGGTCCTCTGTCACCAACAGCTGCTTAGGCTGGCACCCGCCCTCCGCCACGGGCAGAGAAGGGAGGGTGCAGGGAGCAGGGCAGGAGGCTGGGATGAAGCCAGAGGAACCCGAAGGGGCTTCGGGAGCTGGGGCCAAGCACCGTGGATGGAAGAGACTTGGGAGAGACAAGGCCAGCTTTGAAAATGCCACTACAGATGCAACCCCCAAACCATGGCTCCTCACTCACAGAACCCGCTCCAGAGCAACAGCCAAGGCCAGCCATCCGAGTGTGTGGGCTGAGCTTGCCGCCAGCTCTCCCTCCAGCCCTGAGCCCCACGCTCTGGGGGTGTGTGCTGGGTGGCACTGGCTCTGAGTGCCTGCTGGGCGAGGCACGGTCCAGCGTGAACACGGCACCCTCACCTGGGTGGTTGTGTGACCCGGAGCTGCTATTTTGCTGCAGGGCCTTTGTCTATAAAATGGGAGGAACTGATACACTGTTCACTCCAGTGAGAGAAGGGAATCAGCAGGATGTGCATGCCACACTGAGCACCTAGCCTGGCCACGTGGACTGCTGGACTAAGGCAGGCGGGTGCTGTGGCACAGTGGGTTACATGGCCGCTTGGGTTGTTCATATCCCACACCAGAGCACAGTCCTGGCTATTCCACTTCCAACCCAGCTTCCTGCTGCTATGCACCTGGAGCCCTGGGAGCCCAGGTGAGTTAGGTTGAGTTCTGGGCTGGTACGAGCATTTGGGAATGAACCAGTGCATGAGACATAAGCATTTAATAAAAGCAAGTGCTTTTCAGTGTTCCCAGCATGACAGAATTGGCCATGGTGATGCCCCCGGACAGCTATCAATGCCTGTCTGGGCTCTGCCAGCTGCTGCAAAGTGACAAAGCTGGCCCTGGATGTTGGAGCAGAGACCGGCTGTGCTGCCACAAGATGCTGGTTCACAGCACACCCTGGCCACAGATGGGCCTTGCTTCTCTCCAGAAGCTTCCCCAACATGCTGGGACCGGCACACAGGGCTGTCTCTTTGCCAGAGGCTCACTTGAGAGCAGAGAGGCAGGCGGGGGGATGAGGGTGGCTGGGATAGTGGGCACCAAACATGAGAACCGGTGGGTGGCACCCCCACATGGGAGGAAACCTCAACAGCCCAGTTCTGGGCCCTCTTGCCAATGGCATTCTTCCTAGGCAGGGCCCATTGCATGTGTCCATGTGTGTCTGAGTGTGTGTGTGAAGCCACTTGCTGTGCCTCCCCCCCTCCCCGTAATTATACCTTGGGCCAAATCTTCATTCTCCTTGAACTTCCCCATCAGCTGTGCATTTCTGCAACTTTTCCAGTTTTAAACTCTCTTGGGAGGCAGCAACAGGCACTTGGCAGAGTGGTTAAAATGCTTCCTGGCACCCCCATATCCTGTGTGTCCAGGGTGCCTGAGTTCGAGTCCCGGCTCTGCCTCTGATTCCAGCTGCCTGCTGATGCACACCCGGGGAGGCAGCAGGTGATAGTTAAAGTAACTGGGTCCCTGCCGCCCACGCGGAGACCAGGGTTGAGTTTCCAGCTGTCAGTTTTGTCCTGGACCCCAGTCCTGGGGGTTGCAGGCATAAGGGGAATGAATCAACAAATGGGAGAACAGTCTGTTACTTTGTCTTTCAAATACAGAAGATAGAGGCAGCCTTGTGGTTCAACAGGCTAATCCTCCACTTGCAGGCACCAGTATCCTATATGGCACCGGTTCGAGTCTTGGCTGCTCCACTTCTCCTCCAGCTCCCTGCTTAAGGCCTAGGAAAGCAGTAGAGGACGGCCCAGGTCCTTGGGACCCTGGAACTGCATGGGAGACCCAGAAGAAGCTCTTGACTCCTGGCTTCAGCTCAGCTCAGCTCTAGTCATTTCAGCCATTTGGGGAGTGAACCAGCGGAAGACTTTGTTTTTCCTCACTATAAATCTGCCTTAAAAGGGCGGGGGGGGGGGGGGGGGGGAACGGCATGATGGCTAGCAGCTCAAGTCCTTGTTTTGAACACACCAGTTCTAATCCCAGCAGCCCCACTTCCTACCCAGCTCCCTGCCTGTGGCCTGGGAAAGCAGTCGAGGATAGCCCAAAGGTTTGGGACCCTGCACCTGCGTGGAAGACCCGGAAGAGCTCCTGGCTCCTGACATACCAGCCACCGTGCTCACTTGGGGAGTTAATCACCGGACAGAAGTTCTTCTTCTCTATATCTGACTTTGCAATAAAAATAAATAAATTTAAAAAAAAAAACTAAGTAAACCTTAACAACAAAAATGAAAAAAACCAGGCAGGCCATCTTGGTAAAGTATTGAGTAGCCTCTGATTGTATCCAAATAAACAAGATAAATTTTAAATGTTGTAAACAAGGTAGATGTTAAATGTTATAAACCTTGCTTAGGAGTTATTTAAAACGTAGAATTACAGAGGATAAGAAAGAAAGAGCTCTTCCTTCTCTTGGTTTACTCAACAAATGGCCACAGTGGCTGGGATTGGGTCAGGCTGAAGCCAGGGCCCTGGAACACCACCCAGGTCTCTTGCAGGGATGGCAAGGGGCCCAGGCACACGGGCCAGCTCTGACACTTTTCCAAGCACATTAGCAGGGAGCTGAGTTGGAAAAGGAACAGCTGAGACTTGAACCAGTGCTCCCCTACGATGCTGGCAACAGGGGAGCAGCTTAACCCGACGTACCACAATATGGACCCCCAGGAGTCACTTGTCTCTCTTTCATGATGATATCCATGTTCCCCAACCCCACGTGGGTGGGAGGCTAGCTGCATGGACTCGCCAGTGCCAGACTTGGTAGTGGGCTGACCTGGAGCCACCCGGCAGGCCGAGGATCTCCATATGCGGCAAGGATGGGACGCCCGCTCCGGTAGGGTGGCTACAGCTCACCTGTGCACCTGAGCAGTGAATGGAGCTGGGTCTCTATCTTGCCATCTGGGCTGGTGGTTGTGCAGGTATGTCCGGTTTATAGTCAGTCACCTGGACACTTACAGCCCATGTCCCTTTCTGTGGGCCTGTTAAACCTGCATGATTTTCTAAAGGGTTTCTCTTTTTTAGAAAGTATAAAGGTGGGTAGATATGCCACGTTTAGATACTCTGTATCCACAGGTGTCACCGTGGGCTGACCTCCTTGATTACACAACCATTTCAGGTATTTCTGGGAGAGGAAGCAGCTGTAGTGTGGGGGAAGGGAATGAGAGAGAGGCAGAGGCAACACTCTAGTAGAGACAGGATCTTAGAGACCCGGGCCGGGTGTCTGTACCCAGTTAATCTCACAGAACTCAGCTTCCCCAGCAGACCAGGGGTCTGGGAGGTCCCAGGTGGATATTCCAGGGGCCAGGTAACAGGTGCACTGGGCCTCTGGCACACATAGGCTTGGCCAGTTAGCCTCTTTTCTGTTGAGATGGACATTCCTTCCTGTCCCTTGCAGTCTTTCAGGTTACTACCTGTCCCTGTCACACACAGCCCTCTCCCCGCAGCCATGACACTTCCGTCACAGGACAGGGAGACGTGGTCCAACTGAATTTGCAAACAGCAGACAGAGGCTGTCCCACAAACCCACGAAGAGCTTTCTCTCACAGTGTAGCTAGCTGCCCAGTGTCTGGTGTGCCTCGCCCCCGGCTGCCCACCTCCCCTCTTGGGCACCCTTGAAGCAAACATAAAGTCTTCCCCAAGGAACTCTCAGGGCAGTGGTTATCAGGAGCTACCTCGTTAAAAATTGATTGCTGTCTCTCCGGATGCTCAGATTCACATCCCACACGCCACAGGAGAGGACAGGCTCCCGTGGCACCAGGGCTTACCACAGTCCACACCAGATCTGCACCCCCCACACCTTGGCCAGCCGTGCCCCCCCCCACGCCCCACCAAGTGCACCGTGCACCGCACCTTTTGCGAAAAACAGCTGCCCGAAGCAGCCTGGGAGGCGGTCACAAAGGGCTCCAGCGGTGGTCACGTGCCCCAGGCATCTCTGCCATGCCCTGCATACACAGAGGTAATAACCTTCACGCCAACTGCTGCTGGAGAGACACGCCTGCCTGGAGAATCCAGCCCCGGCAGTACCACGAGGCACGGGCTGCTAATTAAAGGGAGTAGAAAACACCTTCCCCGTAGCCTTGGGATGCCCCTTGCCAGCCCACATCTGCCATTCACCCAAATCGGCCTTGTCTCAATGTGTTGCTCCAAGCAAGCGGGGCCTGTATGGACAAAGGAAGTGTACTCCGTTATAAGCTGGATTAAGAGGGGCCTGGAGTCTCCTAAGGACCCCAGCTTCCTGGAAATGCTGAGCAGGAGTGTTGGAAAGGAACTCCCCCCAGCATGGCTATGACAACCACTGTGCAGGATCACCCTCTGGGCCTTCCACAGGGGTGGGGGGCCAGGCCAGGGGAGAACATTGCCATGGTAACGGTAACACACTGCATCCACTCAGAACCATCCAAGCCCAGAACAGCTAGCTAGAGCAGGCCAGCCATCACCAGACCATGACCACAGCGTCAAAACTGACGGACCTCACCAACTGCTCGCATACCACCAGCAGCCCGCGTGGTGTTGGCGATAGCCCCAGGCCCCGCCCTACTGCCTGGAGGGCGTGGCTTGAGCCTAACCTCCCCCAAGGCCTGAGCATGTGACCTCCAACATGGCTAGAAGGTCAAGGGGAGTATGCCTGAACATGACCTCTGACATCACCGGAAGATCTAGGGAGAGACCCGTCATACAGCCAATGACAGCATCTTTGGTTGGGCGTGGGGTCGGCCTGAAGGCTCCATCCTGCCCACCCCTTCCCTACCCTTTAAAGCCTGTAACCTGTGCGTAATAAAGCGAACATTCCTCGCCAGCTTGTCTCCAGTGGTCCTTGTATCCGAAGGCCACCACCTGCCTCACCTCTGTGACCTCGGGACCTGCTGGCAGGTCTAAATCCTGAGAATGTGGCCTCAGGCTAAAGGGCAGGCTGCAAGTAGAGGAGGAAATTGCCACGTATCTAATCTAATACCGCTGGTAATTCTAAAATATTTAGAACAGCGGTTCTCACAATATGCACTTTGGGACGGCAGCAACAGCATCATTATATGGAAATTTGTTTTAAAAATGTAGATATTGGGGCTGATATCCAGGGCGAAGCAAGTTAAGCTTCCACCCGAAGTACTTGTATCCTATATGGGCACCAGCTGCTCCACTTCCAATCTTGCTCCCTGCTAATAGCCTGGGGAATCAGCAGAGGATGGCCCAAGTCCTTGGGCTCCTATACCGACATGAGAGAATTGCAAGAAGCACCTGGCTCCTGACCGACCCAGAGGATGGAAGATCTCTCATTCTCTGTAATTCTGCCTTTCCAATAATAATATTTTAAAAACAGTTATTTCAGCTTTAGGCTCAAACCCATCAAATCAGAAGCTCTAGGGTGCTTTTCTATTTTATTTTTAACAAGACCTCTGCCCCACACACACACACACCCTGCCCACCCCCTCCACAACTTGGATGCAAGATGGGTTTTGAGAACTGCTGATTGTGATGTACCATGGCCGAGCGAGGGAAGCCACCGCAGGGGGACTGTCGTCGGTTCATTACTTATAGACACGCTCCATGCTTCCAGGCCTAGCATATTAATATTTTCATCTCCAACAAAGGCCAATTTCCCTAATGATGGGAACAAAAGAATAGTAGCTGGCCACAGTAGCAGAAATGCAAGCGTTTGCCCAGAGGCCAAGCGTGGATTCTGCACCCCAGGGACAAGAGCACCCAACCCTTCTTGGCCACATTTTGTCCATCCTGAAAGAGGCTTTCCTGATCCCTCCATTTTTTCAAATGACCTGGACACTGGGCATGGAGGAAGACCTGGCAGTGGACGTCTGGGCTAGAGAGGGAGGTAGGTGATGGCCATCAGTAGGCTCCCGCTACAGTGCCCTCAGGTGAATACCCAACTCAGACTGGATCTTGTCTGTCTGCCCACATAAGCCAATTATATGCACCCCTGAACCTGGACGGCAGGTGCGATCCAACTGCTAATGGACTGCCACTTTGTCATCTCTACTGGAACCTCCCCAACGTTTGCCAGTACAAAATTACACACTTAGCCAGGGAGGACTCCCATGGGAGGCCACCAGGGTGCCATTCAGCAGTCACTAGATGAGCAAAGCCATGAGGAGGCCCCAGGTGAGAAGCTGCAACTCAATCAAGTTCTTCCTAGGGGCAAGAAAGACACCCTAGAAAATGCCCTCCGGAGGTACCACCTCTGGGTGCAGCTCGGACTGTTCTCGGGGGCAGCAGTGGCAGTGGTGTGACCCATCAACAAGCCTGCCATCACAGGACAAAGTCAACAGTGGGCACAGCCCACCTCTGGGCAAACCCTTGGCTAACCACTTGGGTGGGAACCCCAGGCTTTGGGTTCAGGGACTGTATGCATGACAAGTGTTAGGACGCCTCTCTGTCTCGCCAGGATGGGGCATGTGACCAAACCCCGGAGGCTGTATGCTTCTCTGGCACCCCAGCCCTGCAGCTCCCAGGCCCTCCAGGCCCTGCTTCAACTAATTCAGCCAGGACTGGGGCTTGGGGGGCAGGTGGGCAGGTGTCCAGCAAAGCCCCATTCCAACTCCCAGTGGGGGGGCAGAAAGCGGAATCCAGGGGCAGAGGTGAGGAGAGAAGTCAGCTCCCCTTGCAATGGAGTCCTAGGGGAAAGAGGAAGATGGGAGAGATGGAAGAACCACTCTACAAACAATGGAAGGAAAAGCAGAGCCAAGACCCTCACCCCAACTTCCAGAATCCCAAGGAGGAACTGGGCCAAGGGGAGCTGGCTGCTGGCAGGAGAAAGACAGTACTTGAACCTTTGGCTACAAGCACAGCCTACTGCGGCCTTGAATGGGGACGGGGAGGGCAGAGAGCCCTCTGGCAGGACGCATACCTGAATTCTAGGATCATGGCTGCCCTGAGCTTCGGGGGGCCTGGACATGGCAGGGGACAAGGACTCCCACCCCACAGCAGGTAGAGAAGTACACTCTGCAGTGCCTGCCTCTCCTCCACCCTGTCAGCACCGAGTTGCACCTGCTATCTGGTCCAGGCTTCGCAAGACCTCCTTTCTGCTTTGCTGAGCCTCCATCTTCTTTCAGATGGTTCTGGGGACCAACACCCAAGTAAGCATGCCCTGGGCCACAGACAAGACCCCTGGGATCAGCCCGCAGGTAGCAGCCTGGGGTGAAGGTTCTCTGTCGCCTGCCCCATTCCCCCACCTACCCGTCTCTCTCTTGATTTGTGGAAAAGGTGGAAAGAAAAAGGGATGCTGTGGACCCCAAGCCCGGAGGGAACTGTGCTGGGGAAAGGCAGGCTCCTCCTGCTTTGCCCGACTGGATAAGGCGGGGCAGGGCTTGACTGCAGTGGGTTCCAGCCCCATCAGCCAGTGCAGTGGAGTCACAGGCCCGAGAACAATCTATCCTTGACCCGAGGCAAGGGGTGTCCCGTGTGAGGGGCCACCGTGTACACACCCGAAGGATGCACAAATGCTGCCCACCTAAACGCCCAGCTGGCACGACTGCGGAGCAGCGTCCCCCCGGGGCCCTAAGGACACCCCTCTACCCCACCTCCTCCCGAGTGCCGTGGCCTCGGACGGGGCAATCCCAGGAGGCCGAAGGGGGCGTCCGGGGAGCCTGAGAGGCCTCCCTGGCGAGTTCTTCCGGGAGCCGAAACGACGGCCGGCCGGGGCGCGCTAACGAGCGGAGGGGGGCCCCAGGTGCGGGCCCCACCGCGGACTCGGGGGAGGGGGGAGGAGCGGCCCGTGCCTAATGACTGTTGACAGCGCGCGCCAGGGCGGGCCGGGCCGGGGGCGCGCGCCGCTGACAGCTGCTCCGGCGCGGGCGGGGGGCGTCCGCGCGGCTCCCCGGGCACCCCGAGGGCGCAGGCGCGTGCGCCGGGGCCGCGGGAGGGGCGCGGAGGCGCGCGCGCACCCGGCCCGGGTTCCGAGGGCCTGCTGGAGCGGCTCGCGCGGGCTCCTCGCGGGCAGGCAGGTAATGAGAGTAACCATGGCAACCCACCAGAGGAAGTGTATTCTGCAGGAGACGTTAATCCCCTCTCCCCGGAGCTGGGACAGCCTGACTTTCCATTCTCACACAGTAATTAGATACCAGCTGTCAGTGCAGGGGGGACGGCTCCGGCGGCAGCAGCCCGGCTGGGGCGGGGGGCGCACCAAGGGGTGGGGAGGGACGCGGAGAGGAGAGCGTTAAAGACA
Source organism: Ochotona curzoniae (assembly GCF_017591425.1). NCBI lineage: Eukaryota > Metazoa > Chordata > Mammalia > Lagomorpha > Ochotonidae > Ochotona > Ochotona curzoniae. The sequence goes on along the minus strand of NW_024465894.1, from coordinate 15,420,310 downwards.
CAGGGACGTTTTGCAGCGGTGGGTCAGGGTGGGGCGACTCCCCCGAAGTCGTCCGGGCCACCAGGCACGTGCGCGCCCGCGTACCTGGGGACCCCGCCCTGCGGGGTCCCGCCCACTCACGCGCACCTGCTGCGTGTGCACGCGCGCGCCAAGAGCCAGCAGACGTGCCCTGGCTCTCCTCCCTTTTCCGGGCCCCGCCTCCCCGCTCGCGAAGCACCTGCCCTGCTCCGCCTCCTCCTCCCCTCACCGCCCCCACCCCCGGGACGCTGCCCACCTGTCCTTTGTGCGGGGCGGTACCATTCGATCGCGCCAGCTCTCCTCCAGGGAGCGCCCGCTATGTGCCAGGCGCTGCGCCAAGACTGAGCTCGCGTAATCCTCACAGACCCTCAGCGGGAGACGCCTCTGCTGCTCCCCGCCCCAGGCGCAGCGGGGTGTGGCCATGTGCCCAGGGTCACACTGACTGCACCCCTCCACGCCCACTTAATCGCCCCGCTATGGTGCCTCCCCGTTGCGTACACATCCGTTATAGCTCCAGTTTGGGGGTGGGGGGAGAGGGTACGGCGGTGCACCTACTGTGCACCTAGCAGTCTCTGCCTCTTGTCACTGTCCCGGCAGCTGCGACTGAGTGAGCAGAGACGGGCTGGGAGAGGCTTGCCCACAGCCACGTGGTACAGAGCGGGCGAGCGGATTCGAACCCGGGCAGTCAGACCCAGGTACCATGCTCCTAACTGCTGAGCTCTGTTGACCCCACCCCTGGATTCCGGCCCAGATCTTCCCCCAGAACCCACCCCCTACCCATCCGGGTCCTGTACCAGCTATGGCAGGAGCTACCTCTCATGGCCACACCTGAGAAATAGAAGTTTCCAGACCCCCAGACAGCACTGTGTCCCTCATTTCTGCTTGGCCTCCCAGAAGCCCTTGCTCTCGGTGCAGGCGACCTCTCTGTTTCCCAGAGCTTCCCCTCCTAGGCTGAAGTTAGCCTAGAAGGGAGATGGCCTGGTGGGGCCTCTGTGGGCGAGTGGAGTTCCCCCGGCCTCGCCCCCAGCCCCCCACTCAGGCCCGGGGAGCCCAGTAAGGAGCAGGCAGGAAGTGTGCAGCAGCAGCACGGGCTGTGTGTCCTCAGTGGCAGTGGCGGCGGGTGTCTGGGCAGCAGCAGGCTATCTGATCCCTTCCCCACTGCCCTGGCCGTGACCTCCTCCCTCCCTCCCACACACCCTCCCTCCCTCTCTCCTCCCTGGGTAGCCAGCACCCCGGGCTGCAGCTGAGAGAACCCAGCGTTCCCCAATCCTGTGCGGCACACATTCCTGAGGGAGGGGGGAGGCAGGGCCCAGGGCTTTAGGGATGGGGGCACCCCAGGAGGATCACCCCACTCTGCCAGCAGGCAAGGCTGCCTCCAGCCCCACCATTTCCTGCCTCTGCACTCCCCATCTTGCAGTGGCAGAGCTGCCTAAATTTGGCTCCGGGAGTGAATGGGGGAGGCGGCAGCAGGCGGGTGCTGTTAGAGGCCAGGGCATAGCTCCCCGTCTAGCCGGCTGGCATTTTTTGCTGTCTGGAGGAGGGCAACTCTCTCCTGGGGAAGGGAGATGACCGACCCATACCTTCTGACATGCACTGAGTAATGTGCAAATGACATGCAAACCGAGTTTCCTATCAGTAGCTCAGCCAGGGAGCGGTTTTGGGGGGTGACTGCTTGTGGGATGATGGCAGAAGGGTCAGTGACCTACTCCCCAGGGGGCTCCAGTGGAGTCGGGGGACCCCGGTGCTGGGTGCTAGGAGACATGGATTTTCATCTGCCATGAGGCCTCACCCTGGCCACTGGACCCACAGCTTTATCTTCCCTGCAGGGTACTGGACACGCCCTGTCGTGCGCTTGTGCTTGTGAGCTCCACGGCCACACTGCCCAGGTTGACCCCGGCTCCCTATTGGTCAGCTGGGTGAGCTCCTCAATGGAGTATCCAGGCAAGAAGCTCCCAGGTTAGGCAGTCCTTTTTAGGACAAGCACAGGGCCAGGACCTTGGTTCAGCCATGAGGTCTCCGGTGAGGTCGACTGGCTGGGGTGCCCACAGGGTGGCCTTGCACACAGCACACACAGGGTCGCCCTCCGTGGCTGCAGCCCCATTGCTCTCAGCACTCGCGCTGTCCTGTCTCCACACCTCCTCCTCACTCTTCACTCCCGTTCTCCTTTAGTCTCTCAGCTGTGGATGGTCTGTAGCCTGTCCCTCTCTCTTCCCACCCACTTCCATTTTTCCGGCTGATCCTGGCCAAGCCACTGCTTTGGGGTGCCTCATCTGAGCCAGTGGCGGGCAATGAGAGGTACGTGGTCAACTGTCCAGAGCCCAGGGCCCCATGGGGACTTCCCGCAGGCCTCCCCACCTGTCATCTCAAATCACCAGGAGGGGTGGGCGAAGCCACCAACTCTATCAGGTTCAGGGGTGTTGGAGGCCCACTTCTTGGTGACTCTGTTTAACCCCAGATAACTGCTCTCAAGCCCCTCAGCCAGGGCTGATAGGAGCAGAATCCAACTTCCTGCCACCCCTAAGCCACTTCCTGCCAAACTCGAGCTGATACCAGAAGAACTTGTTTTCTGGCCACAGAGCAGTCCTCGGTGGGGCAGCTTGGGCTGCCCTGGGGATGAATTTTTTTCCACTTGCCCATGGGGCCAGGCAGGTGGGGCGGGAGGCAGAGGAGGAGGACTCTGCCCTCTTTACCTCTGTGCCTGCCAGTCCTGCCAGCCCTCCTGGGAAGGGCGCCAAATGTCCCTCAGGCCCTGGCAGATGTGTGTCGGCCAGGACACAGTGGGCCTCAGTGGGGCCTCAGCGGGGCCAGTCGACCACTAGACATCTGGGTGAGGTTGCGGGGAGACAATGTGTGTATGACACACAGCGACAGTCACACAGCCTCTCATACAAGCACTGGTGGTCACAGGGTAGTTTCACACACAGGCCCACTCCATCTCAGAGTCACCAGCTTAGCCAGAAAAATCTTTTTCTCAGCCCCCACACCTGCCCAGTCCTCCCCTCCCCCTCAGCTACCTCCAATGCCAGGCCTTGGTCTAACCCAGAATTATTTTTTAAAGATTTGTTTTTTGGGTCCAGCGTGATAGCCCACTGGCTGAGGTCCTCACCTTGCATGTACTGTGAGCCCATATGGCCACCAGTTCTAATCCCGGTGCCCTGTTTCCCATCCAGCTCTCAGCATCTGGCCTGGGAAAGCAGTCAAGGACGGCCCAACGCCTCGGGCCCCTGCACCAGTGTGGGAGACCCAGAATAAGCTCCTGGCTCCTGGCTTCAGATCGGCTCACTTGGGCCGTTGCAGCCACCTGGGGAATGAACCAGTGGACAGAGGATCTTTCTCGCTGTCTCTCCTCCTCTATGTAAATCTCACTTTCCAATAAAAACAAATAAATATCACTGTCCAATGAAAAAAAAAATCTTTAATTTTTTTTTTGTTTAAAAATTTTTTTGGAGAGATTTACAGAGAAGGAGAAACAGAGAAGGACATCTTCTGTCTGCTGGTTCACTTTCCTAGTGGCCACAGCGGCCAGAGCTAAGCTGATCTGACCCGGAGTCAGGAGCCGCTTCTGGGTCGCCCACGTGCGTGCAGGGTCCCTAGGACCAGCTGCTTCCCCAGACCACAAGCAGGGAGCTAGATGAGAAGTAAAGCAGCTGGGACACAAACTGGTACCCAAATGGGATCCTGGTGCCTTGCAAGGGGAGGATTAGCCAATTGAGCTATCACATCAGGCCCAACCCAGAAATCCTGTAGAGTTGTGGTGCAGTAGCAGCTCTGAGTTGAGGCCAGGCTGCTCACCTTCCGATTCTACTCTCTGCTCATGTGCCTGGGAGAGCAGAAGGCTGCCCAGGTAACCCCCTTGCCCCATGGAAGACCAGGATGGTGTTCCAGACTCCTGGGTTTGTTCTGGCTCAGCTATTAAGGCCTTTTGCAGAATGAACAAACAGATGGAAAGATTTTTCCCCACACCTCTTCTCTTTATACAACTCTGCCTTTCGAATAAATAGTTAAAAAGACACTGAGATAGTGACAAACCATGAGCTCACCTGTGCCGATCTGGCAGGTGCATCACTGCTGTGTGACCGCAGGGAGGCTGGAGGGATGGATGTGTGTGCAGCCACTGTTCTGGGCTAGCCTGTGAGAAGGCCCTCTAACTCAGGCTATCTCAGTGAGCCAGGGGCATCCTGTGCCCAGCTCCCAGCAGGGAAGGGCAGCTGACACATCTTCTCCCAAGCCTTTGGTAACGAGGACTGCTGGCCCTTTTCACAGATGAGGAAATTGGGGCTCAAGGCAGAGGCCCCAGAGGGCACCCCCATCCCCACCCTGCCAGGGACTCATTTCTGCCTGGGTGCTTTTGGCTCAACCAGCTCCCCACGAGTTGCCCACTGCTTCTTCCCCCAAGTCCAGCACAGCCCCTGCCCGCTTCCCTCAGAGTCACTGCTTTGCCAAAACACTGGCTGTCCCCTGCCAGACTTCGGGGCTGAGAACACGGGACATCCTTTCCTGTCCCTGAGCACTGGGGACTCTCAACAACACGTGCAGGACTAAACAAATTAACCATATGGCCTCGCAGCCTCAGAACAGAAACTTAGGACAGCTTCAAGTCGAAGCTTGTGCCCATGCTACCTCGCTCCTTGATGACCAGCGGGCACACAGGTGAATGAATGAACCCATGATCTCAGAAGCCCAGGCCAGCGCTTCCCGCGCCAACCCCCTTCACTCACTGGCAGTGTGGACATGAGCCAAGCTGCGGCCACCTTGGGTGGTGGTGGGACCGACGGCTGGCCCAAGCCGGCTGTCAGGGCTCATCTGGCCAGAGCCGCCAGCCGGGGAGACCAGCTGGCGAGGCAGGGTCTGTGGGCCCAGGCCTGGAATCTGAGCCGCCCTCAGAGGCCCAGCACCTCTCTGGGCCCCCACAAACTAGCCTTTGTTCCCCAGGCCAGCAGAACCCAGGCAGCTTGGGTTGTGTCTCTGCCCGCGGCAGCCGCACTGCCGGCGGGTAAATGGGCTGGCCTCCTCCCCTCTGTCCGTGCCTAGGATGTCGCTTCAGAACTAAATGGAGATGTAATTTTCTATACAAATCCATGACAATTTAGATGGAGTGATTGTAATTGGCTTTTCAATGGGGGTTTTGTCCAGCGCTGGTGGCTAGAACTGGGTGGCCTGTTTGCGGCAGGCTCCATTTCAATGACAATGAAGCAATAATATTGAGGACTTGTACGGTGCCCAGCACCCCTCCCTGGCCCATGCACATGCAGCCTCATGTTTATGCATCTGGTTCTTCCCCGGGGCTGTCTGGCCAACTAGGTGGTAGGGGGCACCTAGTCCGGCTGGGCGGGGCCACATCTTTAAACTTTTGGATATGGGACGTTGAATGGGCGGTGTCCCTTGTCCATTGCCTATTGTGCTCACTCAAACATCCTCCACGCTCACCAGCGCCTCCTGGAGACCAGGCATTGGGCGTGCCAAGAGGAGGGGAGAGGAGAAGGCTACCAAGGTGTTGGGGGAGCAGTCTCCATCTTACTCCACTCCTGAGTCACACAGCACATTCCCTATCCGCTATGTGACTCAGTTGCCCCAATGGCAAAACAGCGCTGGCCATCAAAGCTGTTGTGAGAATGGAACACCTGACCACGGGTTGGCTCCCTCCTGGCATGGGAAAGATGTTCTAGGTGCTGATCTTGGGCATGGCCCCTAAGCTTGCTACAACTCTACTGGCTTTCTCTTTAAAATGAGCTTCCAGGAGAATGGATCCCACAGGAGTACAAGTGTGGCTCCAGCCCACGACGACCACCAGGGCCGTGACCGTGTGCCCTCACTCATTTGGTGATGAGTGCAATGCAGGGCGAGGAGACAAGAGGACAGAGAATGAAGTTCTCACCTCTGCTGTCGGGAGATGCAATGGGGGGAAGCGTTGCAGGACTGTGAAGGCAGGTTTCCCAGAGGAGGTGATGTCTACCCTGAGGCCTTGAAGGAGGAGTGGCCCTTCTGCCAACAGAAAGGGCAGATACCAGTGGCAGCTACCATGGTTACGGAGGTACCGGGCAGCCCCTGCAGCCCTGCCTCCTGGGTAAGTGATTCGTCTGCCCGTGGGCCAGCAAAGCAGTACTGAGGCAGCCATGGTGAAAGCCCCAGGAGAGTGAGCAGCCGGTGCAGAGCCCCCTGGGTGGTGCAGTGCCCGCTGGTTGGGACTGGCAGTGGCCATGGGGAAACTGCAAGCAGACAGGGGCACGATCGAATGGTGGACTGGGTCACGGAAGCCAACACCCACATTTCATCGTAAGGCAGCCTCTGCAGCTGCCTGTGCAGGCGGCTCTGGGGAGGGGAGGGTGAGAACAGGCAGGGATGGGCCCCAAAGAACAGCAAGCCCTGAGAGCCGGTAGCCCATAGAGAACCCGGAGCAGCTGCGGGCAGGGGCAGGGCACAGGGAGCCTGGGGCCTGCGGCACAGCTCCTGCTGCTGCCACATCCCGCCACTGCCCCCCTCCGCTGCTGCTGCTGCTGCTTCGAGGGGCTGCTCACAGCGGGGACCTAGGCAGACCTGGTAGAAGCTGGGAGGAGAGAGACCAGGGCCTCCTCCCACCTCCCCGTGCCAGCCTGAGGTTCTTGGGCTTTCTGCTGGAGGCAGTGGGGCACCAACAATGGCTTTTCTTCAGGCAGGGAAAGACCATGCTGAGATCTGTGCACTTTGGCAGCAGGGGGAGGCTGGCAGGAAAGGTGGGGGGAACATGGTTTGTGGGGATTCAGGGGCCTCAAGGAGGCACCCCAGTTACCTTCCTACTCCCAAAGCAACAAACCCTTTTCCCAGAGAGGTCTATAAGCTGGTCCGAGAAGGCGGGCGTTGTGATGCGGTGAGTCAAACCATGCCTATGACACCTGCATCCCATGTCAGAACAGGTTCGGGTCCTGGCAGCTCCACTTCTAACTCAGCTCCCGGCTAATGCCCCTGGGAGGCAGCAGAGGATGGTCCAAGTACTTGGGTCCCTTCCACCCACACTGGAGACCTAAATAGTTTCCTGGCTCCTGGTTTCAGCCTGGCCCAACTCCACACCACTCCTACCCCACCCTGCTCTTTGTGTGTCTGTATCTGTCATCTACATTTTAAATAAATAAATCTTAAAAAATAATTTAAATGACTTAGAGGTTGTACAGGTTGTCAGCAGCAGAGCTGGCAGCCCCTGATTCACCCACCCAAGGTGGACTCCAAATCCAGCATTCCTCCCGCCCTTGGCATCGTCTGCTGGCGTCCTAAAGCTGGTGGGGAGTGGGATCCCTGCAGAACTTTAAGTCATACGGCCCATGCTGTATCACCAGGAGGTGGCTGCCAGCAACGTTCCCATTCTGCAGATGAGAACATTGAGGGTCTAAGATATCGTGTCGCTCCCTCACGGGCACATAGGTGCAAACTGAATGCCAATCTCAGATTCAGACAGCCCAGGACACAGCCACATACTAGTCCTAAGGAGGCAAACCCACGAAGGGGTGTGGAGGCTTCAGGGTTTGTGATGCTCACGTAAGCTGATGGTTAGGGCTGGGAAGCTCATGGAAGAAGAGATGCTGTACTTTGTACAGGGTTTCTTGGCTTGGGCGGATGCAGGGCCCAGTCCTCCTCTGGGGACCAAGTGCATGTGGGACCCCATTCACACGTCCAGGCAGAAGCCCAGCACATGTGTATCCAGGGTCCCCTGTCTCCCGCTGGCTGAGGTCCTGTGCCACCCTGGCCTCTGCCACTAAGACACTGCCACTAGTTAGTGGCGTCCACCTGAGCCTGGGCTGGAAGCCTTCACAATGACAGGTTGCTTCGGGCATTTGAACAGAGAGCAAAGAGCTGGTAGCGCAGGCATTGGGTGCTGTGGCCAAGACACTGCTCCCTATGCCTGCAACCCATATCGGAGTGCCAGGTGTGGGTCCTGGCTCCTCTTTTTTTTTTAATTTAAGATGGATTGTGTTTATTTGGAAGGCAGAGTTAGAAAAACGCACACACAGATCTCCCATCTGCTGGTTCACTCCCCAGATGGCTTCAAGGGCTATTAATTAAGTGAAAGACCAGAGCTAAGGAGTAAACTGGCCAGCAGGAGCAAGTGCAGCTGTCTCCACCTGGAGAAAGTCTGGGGGACCCAGCTGCACCTCACTCCTGCCAAGGGTGGGGTGCAGGGAAGAGGCATGAACTGGCAGTCAGGTGCCCTGGGCCCAGGCTCCCAGCCACCCTGACTGCAAGACGGGTAGGACAGAGCTGGTCGTTTTTGCTTCCCATTGTACCACTGCCCAGACTTCAGAGTTGGAGAGAGTAAGGTATGCAAGGCATTTAGATGAGAATGCAAATCCCCTTTCGCCTGGCATGGGGGGGCGTTACATGTGGGCGCTCACGCCCTGAGGCTGCATCTGGAGCGGGCGACCACCTCAGTCACCAACCTCAACTACAGAGCAGGTGCTCAGAATCAGGCCCCGGAAGACAAAAGCAGGCACCACGAACCACCTTCTTGGTCCACCAGAGGCCCCAGGCTTTGGAAAGACCTCAATCTTCCATCTGAGAAATAGGGAGTGCAGCTGGGGGCTACGGCCCCTAGAGTGAGCCCTGAGCGTAGGTCAGATGCTGTGCTCCACCCTGGAACTCTAGGGACTGGGCGCCACTCCATTTCTCATGGTTGAGGGAACTACAGCTCAGAAGGCAAGCAGTTTACCCAAGCTCACACAGTTCCGAAGGGGCAGAGCCAGAGACCAGCCCAAGCCAGCGTCCTGGTCCCAGGCCCAGCACGTGGAATAATCAGTTCTTGGAATGCCCACCCTGGCCTCATAGCCATGCAGCCCGCTTCTGGCTTCCTACAGCGCAGTGCCAAGAAAGGCAGTGACAGTGAGCGCCTATGACCCTGACTTGATGCTCCAGGAGCTGCCCATTGGTTATGCCAGTTTAGAAAGGGGGAAACCGAGGCACCAAGCTTAGAAGTGAGTTGTGCAAAGGCCCTTGGGACGAAGCGGGGACTGAACCTACCTTTGCCAGATGCAAAGCTCGACCTTTAACCACTAAGGCAGCCCACAGCCCGATCTGTCTGGGAGTCTTTGGTGCAAGGCTCGGAGGGGTGCAGCCTTAGCTCCTGGCTCTTCCCAGTTGCCCTTGCTTCCTGCATACCCGCTCATGTGCGTGGTCCTGGACAGAGTCTCCAGGTAGTAGTGAATTGCATTCTTTGCGTGGTTATTTCAGACACGGCTGGGGCACCCCAAAGGAGTAGGGGTCACTATGGCTGAGGGAAAAGGCACGGGGGTCAGGGGTCAGGAGCCAGGCAGGCCAGCTGACTGCAGACCTCAATTCTGACCCCCAGGGTCATGGAGAGGGCACCACACATAGGAACCAGTGATGAAAGGACAGCTCACATTCTCATGGGCATCCCAGGGAGAGACAACTGGGCCGATCTACATCATGTCCAAAAACACAGGTTCTTGGCTCTAGCAATGCTACAGACTTCAACAAGTTTATGGAAAACACAGAGCAAGTGGTGTTTATTTCGGTGCCAAGAAATTGAAATCCAGGGCCAATGCTGTGGTGCAGTGAGCTAATCCTGCACCTGTGGTGCCCACATCCCATACGGACACTGAGTCCTATCCCAGCTGTTCTGCTTCTAAACAACCTGTTTATGGCCTGGGAAAACAGAGGAAGATGGCCCAAGTGCTTGGACTCCTGTACCAGTGTGGGGAACCTGGAGGAGGCTCCTGGCTCCTGGCTTCAAATCAACCCATCTCTGGCCACTGCAACCATGCAGGGAGTGAACCAGCGGATGGGCGCTCTGTCTCTCCTTCCCTCTGTACCACTGCATTTCCATTAAAGATAGAATATCCTTAGAAACAAAAAAAGGAAAGAAATGAAATTGAAATCCATGCATATTTTCATGAAACACATTGCACATGAGCTTTTTAGGTTACAATTAAATATATGGATTTTTAAAGTTTTCACATCAAAATAAACTTACTTTTTTTTAACATTTATTTTTATTGGAAAGTCAGATATACAGAGAGGAGGAGAAACAGAGAGGAAGATCTTCCATTCGATGATTCACTCCCCAAGTGACTGCAACAGCTGGTGCTGAAACAATCCAAAGCCAGGAGCCCAGGACCTCTTCCTGGTCTCCCACGTGGGTGCGGGTCCCAAGGCTTTGGGCCGTCCTTGACTGCCCTCCCAGGCTCCAGCCACAGGTTGCTGGATGAGAAGTGGAGCTGCCAGGATTAGAACTGGTGTCCAGATGGGATCCCTGAGCGAGCAAGGTGAGGACTTTAGCCACTAAGATAGCACGCTGGGCCCTAAACTTATCTTTTAATTTCTCACCTTTCCACAAACCTTTAAAAGTATCTGGACCCAGCACAGTAGCCTAGTGGCTAAAGTCCTCGCCTTGAACACCCAGGATCCCATACTGGTGCCAGCTCTAATCCCAACAGTCTTACTTCCCATCCAGCTCCCCACCTGTGGCCTATGAAAGCATTTGAGGACTGCCCAAAGCCTTGGGACCTGCACACATGTGGGAGACCAGGAAGGGGCTCCCGTCTTCTGGCTTCAGAATGGCTTAGCTCCAGCCGTTGCACCCACTTGGGGAGTAAACCATTAGACAGAATATCTTCCTCTTTGTCTCTGCTTTCTGTACACTTGCCTTTCCATAAATAAATAAATAAATAAATAAATACCTCTACATATGAGCCTAGCTCAATGGCTCAACTGGCTAATCCTCCACCTCAAAGCACAGCATCCCATGTGGTCTCCAGTTCATATCCCGGCTACTTCACTTCCCATCTAGCTCTCTGCTTGTGGCCTGGGAAAGCAGTAGGTTACAGGCCAAAGCCATGGGACCCTGCACCCACCTGGGAGACTTAGAAAAAGCTCCTAGCTCTTGGCTTCAGATCAGTTGAGCTCCTGTTGTTGCAGACAATTGGCGAGTGAGCTAGGGTTGGAAGATCTTTCTCTTTGTCTCTGTTTTTTTCTCCTTTTCTCTATACATCTGCCTTTCCAATGTAAATACATAAATCTTTTTAAAAGTATCTTCATAAATTTATGCAGGTATGAAACGCCGCCATATTTGCTCAAGGACGTTTACAGATGAGGAGTCTTGTTAGAAAAACTCTGGGAGGCAGCTAAGCCCAACCAGCAGGGGCCTGACGAAAATACATCCACAGAACTGAATGCTACTCAGCTACGAAAAGGAGGGGGACCATTTCTCACACATTGAGAGCACATACATGTCCTGTCTTGTAAAGAAGACCAGAAGATGGTCCCAGTGCTTGGGGCTCTGCACCCACACGGGAGACCAGAGGAGGCCCTTGGCTCCTGGTTCTAGCCTGCCCATCATGGTCATTTGGATGGAAGATCTCTTTACATACCTCTCTCTGTGTCTCTCCCCCCCACTCCTCCCCATGGTTCTGCCTTTCCAATAAATAAATCAATCTCTTTTTAAATCAGAAAAGGACCAGAATAGGTTTATCTGCAGAGAAGACATATGGAGCTCCAGTGGCGCAATGGGTCCGTGTGCAGTACTTACACAGAGAAGACGTACCAATGGTCAGTAAGAACAAGATAAAAACACTCAACTCTATGAGCTACAGGGCCCAGCAAGGCCACGGTAGGTGCCACCTCATGCCCAGCAGGACGGCCTTCGTCACAAAGCCCAAATGATAAGTGTCGGCTTGCACATGAGCCCAGTTCACCGCGGCGGCAAATACGAGACACGCAGCAGTGTGGCAAACAGGTCAAGGTTCCTCACAGGCCGGCCCCAGGGCTTGCTGTGTGACCTGCTAGCTGCGTCTTTGCTGGCAGGGCATCGACACACACAGCAACACGGAACCCAGGCCATGTCCAGGCATGCTGGACCACGGATGCCAGCTGAAACGCAAAGCAACCCAGACACCCCAGAGTGTGTCCACATGCCGACTATGTAGCAATAACAAGAGTAAAACACTGCCACACGCCCCCATCGGATGAACCCAGAACATACAGAGGTCAGATGCCGCGGGCAGCTTGCAGAGACCTAGCGACTCAATTACAGGAAAAGGCCAGAAAGGACCAATCCACAGAGAAGGCTGTCTCAGGCTAGGAAGGGGTTAGCATGAAGCCAGGAGTGACTGCGCATGGATGGGGGTCCCTTCTGAAGTACTAAAGATGCTCTAGGGGCTGGCACTGTGGCACTGTGGGGGGAAGCTACCTCTTTTGACCTCAGTATCCCAGGTATCCCATATTGGAATGCCTGTGCAGGTGCCGGCTGCTCCACTTTCAATCCAGCTCCCTGCTACCGTGCCTTGTGTAAAACTGAAACAAGGGCCCGGCACGGTAGCCTAGTGGCTAAAGTCCTCACCTTGCATACTCCAGGATCTCATATGGGTGCCAGTTCTAATCCCGGCAGCGCTGTTTCCCATCCAGCTCCCTTGCCTGCTTGTGGCCTGGGAAAGCAGTCGAGGATGCCCCGAAGCCTTGGGACCCTGAACCTGCGTGAGAGACCCAAAGGTGGCTCCTGGCTCCGGATTGGTTCAGCTCCAGCTGTTGCGGTCACTTGGGGAGTAAACCAATGAATGGAAGATCTTCCTCTGTTTCTCCTCCTCTCTGTATATCTGACTTCCCAAGGAAAATAAAATAAATATTTTAAAAAGAAACAAATTCCAGGAAGACACACATGCATACGTGTACAGACACAAGGCCAACTCAAAAACTTTGTGGAAAACAAAAGCAAGTTTATTTCGGTGCAAAAAGATTTCGAAATCCTTGTGTAGTTTTTTCATTATACATATTTTTCCACTAACCTTTAAAAAAAAAGATATCTTTTATTTTTTATTGCAAAGTCAGATATACAGAGAGGAGGAGAGACAGAGAGGAAGATCTTCCATCTGTTAACTCACACTCTCCAAGTAGCAGCAACGGCCAGAGCTAAACCAATCCAAAGCCAGAAGCCAGGAGCCTCTTCCAGGTCTCCCCAGCAGGTGCAGGATCCCAAGGCTTTGGGCTGTCCTCAACTGCTTTCCTAGGCCACAAGCAGGGAGCTGGATGGGAAGTGGAGCTGCCGGGACACGAACCAGTGCCCACATGGGATCTGGCTGCATGCCAAGCAAGGACTTTGGTCACTAGATTACTGTACTGGGCCCCTTCCACTAACTTCATAAACTCCTCCTGTACACGGATTTCATATATTTTGCAGAGAAATAAGCATCCCTGTTCATTCTGTTTTCTCCTAAGTTTCCAAACACAGGCACTGTCTCTGGAAGAAGAGCTAAGATTCCCCAGGGAGCACTGGGCGACTCGCGGGCCAGGCAACAGCCAGACTGAGTGCTCACTGCAATGTGTAGTGCTTCATGATGAACTGCTTTATTTATTCCTATACTTGATTTATTGATGTAAAAGATGAGAGACAGGAGGGAGAGAGTGATTGTCTATTGGTTCACTCCTCACAAGCCCACCACAGCCAGGGTCAAGCCCGGCTGAAGCCAGGAACTTAGAAGTCAATGGGGTCTCCCGCGTGGGAGCCCTTCACCTGTGCCTAGAGGGTGCACGTTAGCAGGAAGCCAGGACTAGCCTGGAGAAACGGGCATGCCAACGCGGGATGCAGATGCTTCAAGCAGCATCTTAGCCGCGATGCCCCGTGCCTGATGCTATCGCTTGTAAAGTAAGGAAGCTGTATCACTGTTCAAAGGTGGTGGCACATGGAGCAGCCAAACCAGATGTTTCTGATCAGTTAACCACCCCCAGGCAGAGGATGGGTCAGGTTAGGTGACATTGACAGAGGAAGCCCAGTCCAAATCGAGCTGCCAAATCGTGTGAACGTCCGTCCTCACCTCATTCTTGCAGAGGTGGCCAGCACCAGCCCAGCTCCCACCAGCAAGTCCAGCCATTGCCCACTTCAAAGTCAGCCCTGCTCCTACTTCTCCTTGCGCAGAGGTCTGGTTCAGGTCACCGTCCTTTCTCACCTGGACCCTGCCACCCATCCAGACTTGGCCCTGCCTCGTCCCTTGCCTTCCCCCGCCCTGGGCCTCCCCGAGTCCCCACCTTCTTCCTGCCCCAGGCCTTGTGCACCAGCTCTCCTCTTGCCTGGAACATTTCTAACAGGTTAGCTTCAGTGTCTCCCCAGTGTCAGCTCCCCCACCCCTCTTATCTTGAACCACAGCCCCCAGCCATACCCCTTTCTGGCCTTATCTCCCAAGCCCCTGAGCAGTCCACATTCAGCTGCCCCCTCCCCTAAATGCCGGCTGGGGGGGATGCTGCCTCTCCCCTGCCTCAAGAACAATGCACATTGTGGGTGCTCAAAGATGTTGGAACAAAACTAGGTCACAGAGCAGGAGAGACAAAGGAGGGATGGCAAATCCATGCAATGTGGCCTCCTGGTGTAGATCTGGGAGGGAAATGGGGCAGGGAAAGCCAGTGACGTCCAGGGTAGGGCGGGGCAGAGAGGGTAACCTGCCCTGGTGGCCCCTTCCATGGCAGGTGTCAAATGCCAGGGGACTGGGTTTAGGCCTGCAGGAAAGCTCTGCACGACATTTGCAACGTTCCTGTACACCTGAAAGGATTGTAGGCTGCACAAGTGGCTCAGTGGTCTACCTCCCTCGGGACACCTGCATCCCACCCAAAAGGCGTGTCTTGGCTCTGCTTCCAATCCAGCTTCCTGCTAAGGCCCCGGGAGGCAGCAAGTGATGGTTCAGGTACTCATGTCCCTGCCAGCCATGTGAGCGACCAGTCCTGACTTCTAGGCGTGTTGGTTCTGACCTGGCCCAGACCAGACCGTTGGGGGCATTTGAGAAATAAACCAAAGGACTGGAATATCTCTCTAGGCTTATCTCTCTCAAAGAGATTTCTAAAAGATTCAAATATGAGCTGTGTATTTAGACAGGATTTGCCAGATGTGAGGATGAGCAGACCAAGAGGTGAGGTCTCCGGCTAGGGGTTAGCACCCATCAGCGGGACCCAGCGGGTATCCCCTCCCCTCCAACCAGGGAAGAGAGCCCTGCCGTGGTAGCTCCATTTCTTTCATCAGGAAGGGCTGGGGACAGGCTGAGCTTCCGTCCCAGGGATCCCAGAATTGCTCTCAAGGCCACCGCAGGCCCTGGAGAGCGCGGGAGCCAGCCATGGTCTCCTGCTTGGCTCCCAGGGCATCCCAGTGACCTGAGTTATGATCCTATTCTTAGCTTTCCAGCCATGCCACACACATCAGGGCAGGGGGAGAGGGTGGCCAAGGTGGTCCAGCAAGAGAACACTACGGACAAGCCCTGGGGAGCCAGCTCCCAGCCCCATCAGCCAGCTGGCTTGCTGTGTCCTGTTTCAGCAAGAAGGAGCCCAGGATCTGGTAGACACTGAGGTGGCAAAGCAAGGAGGCCCCCAGGCTGGGGTGCCACCTCCTGGGCTCTTTTTCTTGAGTCTTTGTTTACTTTGTCTTGTCCAAAAGGCAGAGTGTGGTGACACAGGGAGAGAGACAGACCTTCTACCCACTGGTGTATTCCCCAGATGCCCAAACCACCACAGCTGGGCCGGGCTGAAGTTAGGAACCACATCCTAGCCTCCCATATGGGTGGTAGGGCCCAAATACCAGAGTCCTTCCTCGTTGCCACCCAGAGTGGATCAGAAGGGGAGGTGGAGCCCGAATCCACATGCTCTGCTCCAGGATGTGGGCTGGCCCCCACTTCTTCATCTGGACCCCTCCACCTCCCCCTACTCTGGCCACAGCTGTGCTAGGCGCTGCTTCCTGCCTCTGGGGCCCCACCCACGCCACACCTCTGCCTAATACCCCCTTTCTTTCTTCCTGCTAAGGCAACTTCTACTTGACCACAACTCGGGTTCCTGCTCATTATGGGCTGAATCGTGCCCACCCCTTCCCCCACATGCTGACCCCTGGGCCTCAGAACAGGACACTCCTTGGAGAACCATCTTTGAAGAGGTAAGTGGAAAAAGGCCCCAGGACTGGGAGCTCACATCCCACATCAACACCTGGATTCAAGTCCCGGCTCCACTGGCAAAGGCTGGTTTCCTGCGCTTGCACATCCTGGGAGGCAGCAGGTGAAGGCTCAAGTCCCTTGGGCCCTGGACTCAGACTCAGCCCAGCCTGGAGAGTTGCACCGATAGGTGGGAGCTCCCTGCCCCTTCTTAAACAAAGATTTTTTTTTTTTTTAAGAAAAAGGCCTTCGAGCCGGGTGCCGTGGCCTAGCGGCTAAAATCCTCGCCTTGAAAGCGCCAGGACCCCATATGGGATGGGCTCCAGTTATAATCTCAGCAGCCCTGCTTCCCATCCAGCTCCCTGCTTGTGGCCTGGGAAAGCAGTCGAGGACGGCCCAAAGCCTTGGGACCCTGCACCCATGTGGGAGAACTGGAAGAACTCCTGGCTTTGGATCGGCGCATTGCCCGTTGCAGTCACATAGGGAGTGAATCATCGGACAGAAGATCTTCCTCACTGTCTCTCCTCCTCTCTGAATATATGACTTTGTAATAACAATAAATAAATCTTTAAAAAAAAAAAAGGCTGTCAGGGCAGGCGTTGACAGAAGGCCCAGCGGGGAGGCGGCCACCTGTAAGCCATGGGACAAGAGCTCAGAAGAAGCCAATCCAGGCTCTGGAACCACGAGGGACAAAGGTCTGTGCTGAGGCTGGGGGTCTGCAGCTTGCTATGATGGCAGCCTGAGCAGGTGGCTCTGGAAGCGCTCCCTGACCCGAGGCCCAGGAGACAACACTGTCTTCACGGCACCGCCCACAATCGCAGTCTTCTGCTTCTTGAGCCACCATTTGATGGTGGCTGTGTCCCTCAGATACTGTACCCTGTGAAGGCACAGCCGGGGTCTGCCATGTTCTTCGGCAGTGCCTGGCATAGTAGGTGTTGCATCTTGTGCACAGTAGGTGCTTCCTGAATATGGCTGAAGGAAGAGATGAAGGAGAAGTGAAGGATCTTACTGCTTTTGTGCCTCAATTTCCCTCACCATAGAACAGCAAATCTGAGGCTTCTGGAACTTTCTAATTTTATTCTTCTTTAAGCCATTTCTCTGGGGAGAAAGAGGGAACTTGCCTGGCTCAGTAACCCTAAACTAAACCCTGGCTGGATAAAGGCATATGCCTTCCCCCATTCAGCAAGGGTGCAGAGGCCCCACCTGTGCCTGCGCTTCCCGGAGCTCAGGGATTCCTGCTCCAGTCCCCTTCACATCTTGCCAGCTTTCAGGGGGTACATCCCAAAGCACTCCTCCCCCAACCACTCACTCCTCAAAGCCTGGAGACAGAAAGGACTAGAGCACGGCCTGAAGTCACACAGCCAAACAGACACTGGCTCATTTGAGCCTCAGCCCAGGAGACAGGGTCCCAGTTCCTCCATTCTCCTACTCAGAGGACCCTATCCAGGGACTAGCGAGGGAGGACCTCAGGCTGGGGAGAAGTCCTGGGACACAGAGGACAAGTGCCCTGCCCAGCCATGACTGGGATCTGGGAGCCCGAGTACCAACCGCACAGGTACCTAGTGCCTAACTGTCACATCAGCTGGCAGCTGTTGGAGCTAGGCTGTGCACCACGCTCCCTTAGCAAGGCAAGGATGAGGAGAAAGCTCTAGAACCCAGCAGACCTGAGTTCCAATTCAGACACATGGGCTCAGGCAGGGGTTGCCACCTCTCTGGGACTGCTGCTTCAACTGTACCATGGGTGGGGGGAGTACCTACAGGGTGAGGGCTATGCGAATCATGTGTGGGAGTGCCTGAACACCCAAGGCGAGTGCCACCTGCTGAGCTCTCTGCACTCCCCACTTGCTCCCCACCCCAGCCACGGGGTCATTCCCTGTGCCAACCACACAGCACCATGCAATCACTGCCTCGCTTGCCCCATGGAGGTGCTGGCTGCACAGATGCTCAACTCAACCCTCTCCACAGTCTACTGAGCAAAGCCCATAACCAGCCCTCCACTGCACTGTGCGACCTCAGGCAAGCCCGGAATGGTGGGTGTGTGGCCAACTCAGACTCTGATCACCCCTTTCCAAATCCAGCATTGGCTTTCGTGTATGTGGGCACAGAAGCCACACAGAGAAGCACCTCCTGGGAAGGGCATTCACTGCCAGTGAAGAGGTGGGAAGATTTATCTTTGTTTATTTGAAAGGCAAAGCTATAGAGAGAAGAGGAAAAGAGAGATCTTGCCTCTGCTGGTTCACTTACCAAGTGACCGTTAACAGCTCAGGTTGGGCAAGGCCAAAGCCGCGAGCCTGGAACTCCAGCCAGGTCTTTCCTACAGGTGACAGGGCATAAGGATTCGGGCCATCACCTACTGCCTTCCCAAGCACATTAGCAGGGAGCTGGGTCGGAAGCAGAGCAGCTGGGACTCGAACCAGTGTGGCAGGTGGCGACTTGAGCATCACAATGCCAACCCGCGTGCCGTATCTTTCTAAACTTCTGTGTTTTACAATTTTGAAATCAACAATAGTTACAGCATCTAAATTCCAAGCGAGGGACAGAAGCCCCCAATTTCCTGGGTCTGGGTGACCTGGCTCAGAGGACTTGCCTCGGTCACTGCTACCAACAGCTGATAACTGCGAGACTGGCTTAGATATAGAGGAGGCAGGGTGAGGTCGTGCCCTGGGCAGGTCTTGGGCGCTCAGGATGGCAAGAGCAGCTGAAGCCAGCGTGTATCTTCTGTGGATCAGACTGCCCCATTCCCTCCCGCTCCCCACAAACAGCTCCAGCAGGGCAGCTGCAGGTGCAGGGCCTGGACAGGGCCCTTGCCCCAGCCTGCTGAGGCCAGAGGGCTGGTGGCGCAGGGCCTGGCGGGCCCCACGGGCTGCTGTGTGGAGTCTGGTCTTTGTCCTAGCAGGGCCCCCTGGCCCCCCCAGGGGAGTCAGGGAAGGGTTTTCGGCTAGGAGCTGATGTCTGACTTATGTTCCAGAATATCGCTCTGGCTGCTGGTTGGGAAAGGGACTGCAGAGGCAAGGGAGGGAGCAGAAAGGCTGGTCCGTGGCCGCCAGACCCTGGTGTGGCAGCAGGAGGGGCAGCCATGACTCGGTCCCAGAGGAGGTCAGCTGACTGCGAAGGCAAAAAGTGCAGCGTGGCCTTGTAAGTGAGGTTCCGCCCTCAGATGTGTAAACTGAGGCTAGCCCACAGCACTAGGGAGCTATCTCAGAGGGAATTAGGATTTCCAGGTCACTTCTTCTAGGAAGCCTCTCCTGATTCCCCAAAATAGGAGGACAGCCCCCTAAGTATTGTCCTGGGTCTTGGTCCTCGGGTCCAGGTTTCTGCACCTCCCCACTGTGAACACTGGGGCTACTTCTCTCCTCCCTGGCTTGCCAGTGTCCATCACACAGTAGGATGGGCCAGGCATACAGTAGGTCCTCACCCATCCCAGCCTTCCCCCTCTGGGTCTTAGCTCTGCATGCCCTCGTGCCCAGTCCTCGTAGGCACACAGCAGATGCTCATAGAAGTTTCTGGAATTGGATTCTCTGTAGGAAAAGGATCTTAATGCACAGTAGGGATTCAACAGTGCTTAGCACCAACACCAGCACCACTACCCTCCCACCAGGGAAAAGCCAACCACAAGAACCGCAACAGCAACAGCAGGAGCTTTCTTTGTTCCCCGCACCCGTGGCTCTAGTCCCGAGGGGGGGGGCTACGGATCTGCTTACATCGCACACCAGCAAGTGGGGTCCACACAGGCTGGGAAAGGTGTGCAGGCCACCCCTGGCACATGGTGGTAGGCGTGGGACAGTCTGGTGCCAGCGGTGTGGCCAGTGGATTGAGCCGTAGCTTACGCTGACAGCATGCTGCATCAGAGCTCCAGTTCAAGGCCAGCTCCCTACAAATGCATCTGGGAAAGCAGCAAAAGGTGGCCCAACTCAGGTACCTGCCACCCACGTGGGAGACCCAGACGATATCCCAGGCTCCTGGCTTCAGCCTGGTCCAGCCCTGGATGCTGTGGCCATTTGAAGAACGAACCAGCAGGTGGAAGATTTCTGTCTCTCCCTCCCTCTCTCTGCCGTTCTACCTTTCAAATTGGAAAAAAAAAAAAAAAGACAACAGAGATTAAGGATTTGTGCCCAGGCTGTCAATCCCCAGGCCTGGAGTTGATGAACTTCTCTGAGGGTGTCCAGGTAGCCACTGCTCTGGGCCCCTCAGGTCAGTAGCCTTAGGGAGTTGCCACATAACCCCACTCTGCACCCAGACTTGGACCCCCCACCTCGCCCAAGCGGGCCAGGCTATCCCAGGGGACGGCTGCCAACCCAGGCCTGCCCAGGCCCTGTGGCCCACGCAGCTTCCCCAGGCTGTCAGCAGGCCGGCAGCAGGCCGGCAGCATGGCCTGCACCCAAGGGACAGAACCTCCCTTGGCTGCCGGGCAGACGAGACAAAGGGCGGCAGCATGCCCGTTCTCCTGGCATCGGGCGGGCAGCCGCCTCCTTTCCCTGTGTGGCACTGGAGGAAGCTGTGTTCACAAAGGAGGTGGAGGCGAGGATGAGGGCCAGGGCTGGCGCAGGGAGAATCCCGGGGCAGGTTAACAGAGGGGTAGCAATGGGGTAGGGCAAGGGGCCACAGAGGGCAAGACCAGCAGCAGATTCCTCCCTGACCCTCACGGGCACCCAGTGGGCGCCAAAGGAGACCTACTACATAATGACCGCTCTGGGCCCTGGCACCACAGGTGTTAATCCTTGCCATGACAGATGGGCTCCTGCGCAGGCCTATAAGGCCCTGGGCAGCCAGGTAGGCTGGCAGGTGGGCAGTTAAGTTTTCTCCCCAATTTCTTCAACAGGAAACCAAGGCCCTGAAGGGCAGAGCGACTTGCCTAAGGCCATACAGTTAAAAGTAGGGCGAACACGCCCCACACCCAGCCTCTCCACAAACAATTCATAATAAAAATAGAAGCAAAGACTAACATTTATCAAGCATGTAGTACCTGTCAGGCACTCGCCTGGGGCACTACCTATATTAAGCCATTTAATGCTTACAACAGCCATCTGAGGTTTACAACTACTATCACGTCCATTCCTCGGAGGAAGCAACTGAGGCCCTGCCAGCGACAGTGTTGTGTCTAAGAACAAACCGCTGAGTGTGCAGTGGTAGCCTGGGGCACGAACCATCCAGAGAGTGCACACTAACCCGCCTTTCTGGTGGGTGGATGAACAGGTGGACTAATAAGTGAACGAACAAGCTGCTCTTTATGCACCAGGCTCAAAAACAGCCAGCCAGGAGGCATGTGGCCGGCAGGGGCCATCAGGATACAGTCCCAGTGTTAGGGTCCAGAGGACAGCCAGCTGGGCTGGGCTGTCCAGGCGGCCAGTACTCCCTTGCTGAGCCAGCCAAGTGGCAGAGGCATGACGGATGTGCCCGCTGCCGGCGGGGAGCCGGGGGTACAGCAGTTGCCTAGAAACAGGCTGCTCTGCGGCCCACACTCAGACCTTTGTCACCATCTCAAGGACCTGTTTCCTCCGCCTCCTTTCTCGCGGGAGCCAGACCCTGTACGCAGGTGAGAAACTGCAGCCAACACCACCAGCAGCCACCCGTCACCCGGGACTGCGTTGGCTCCACCGCGGGGCCCCAGGTGGAGGAGTGGGAGGGTTGGCGGTGGGCAGGCGGTGCCTGCAAGGGGAGGGCGGCGCTCACGGCAGCCCAGGCCAGGCTTGGAAAATCCTGCTACTGAGCCACTCTTCCCTCCTGGTCGTATTTTCTCCTGGCTTCCCTGGCAGAATGCAAGCCCTCCTCCTTGTCTGTCCTGGTACACTGCCAGAGGGAGTACATGGTGCCCAGAGGTCTGGGCAGAGCAGGGCACAGGGCTGGAGGAACCTGCCAAGGGATTAATTGGGCCCCAGGAAGCTACCAGGGGACCGGTTCACACTCCAGCAAGGGTCCAGCATGTGGTGAGAGACGGAGGGTGGGGACGGACTCAGAGCAAGGACTCTGTGGCCAGACCAGCCTGGGCTCAGCTCCTAGCCCCGCCTCTCAGGTGAATCATCCCTTGCCTCAGTTTCCTCCTCAATGAGCATGGAGGACCTGCAGAGGCGGAGTGTAGGAAGAGAGGACACGTTCCTGCAAGGCGCCAGGCACACAGGGCATGCTGCAGGCTGGAGGAGCGGTCTCCTCCCCTGACAGCCCAGCAGGTGCACTGCACGGGCGTGTCCCAGAGACCATGCTGATTGGCCCCAGAGCACCCTGGGAAGCAGGAAGCCCAGAGCCCACTCGTGGCTCCTGGAGGACTGGGGTGTGCCCTGGGTCAGACACAGGATGGGCATAGGGAGGAGAGCTGACAGGTAGATCTCCATCTCTCAGCTTTACAGTGTCATGATCAGTCACCATTATAACCACCCAGACTGAAGATCAGGCTGCCTGCCTCATACCTTCCCTGGCACCCTAGTGCCCAGAAAATCTGTGCTGATTTGCCAGGCAGGAGGCCTGTGAGACTGAGCCCTGTGGACCTAGCTCTCCGAGCCGCACCTGTGCCTTATCCAGGGCATCGCTCTGTATGAGGCCACTCACCCTCTGCCTAACCCCTTCTGGCAGTGAGCCCTGAGGTCTCTACCAGCAAGGCTTCCTAGCCCAGTACTCTCTCGGCCACACCAGGGGCTGTTCCTCTGTGCCACAGGCCAGCAGGGAACAACACAGCCTGGCCTGCATCTGGAGCCCACAAGGACACCCCAGTCTCAGCCCTCCCACATCCTCCACAACTTCCGGCCTTGAGCCCTCCGTGGCTGTGGGGCCCACACAGCCTGTTCCCCTGCTCCTCCAGCCCTCCGGACACATAGCACGCCCACCTGCTCTGTCCCACAAAGCCCAGTTCAGCCTCTCCCTGCTCCATGTGCTGAGCAAGCTGCCCTGCCACCTGCTTTTCCAGCAGGTATAGCTGTGTGGTCCCTGCATGACCCTGGGCCTTGCGGAATGGGGTTGGGGGAGCCCCATGGTATCTTACCTGTTTGATGCCAGAGCAGCCCAGTGGGCCACAGGCCCAGAGTGAAACGATACTGAGGAGCTCTGAGCACCTACTTGTACTCCTTATACCCTCCCCTCACCATGGCCCAGAGTTCAAGACCAGTTCAATCACCCTGAGAAGCCGAGTGACTTACTTCAGAAAATGCAGCAGAAGAGCCAATGGACACATATCTAAACCCCATAATGCCAGGGACCTTGCCTGGGTTTCCTGCCGAGCTGGCACCAGCCCCCAGGCTGCTGTGTCCCAGCTTTGGGCCATGAGCGCAGCCCATCCCGGGCAGCCTCCCCCGGGACCCTTTCGTCACCCCTAACCCCCACTAATGAACCACGTAGCTCCTGCACACTCAGGGGCTGCTCGGGAATGATCTGCCCCACAAAGGCTGGGCTTATGGGAACAGAAAAGGTCACTGCTGATTTGCATGTCCAGAGAAGAGGTCTCTACCCTCGGCCTCTGGGCTTCCCCTCCAGAATCATCAGTCACTCGCCCAGGCTGTAGCAGGTTCCCTGAATGTCTGTCTGTCCCTACCACACACCCCCCACAGCCCAGGCTGCCAGGGGTGCAGGGTCACACTCCAGCCACGGTCCAGCATGCCCCAAGACAGCGGAGAGACCACTGTTCTGTGGGCCCCTGGGTTGCTTCCTGAACCTCGTGTGTCAGTCTCATCTGTGAAATGGTTGGAGATATCTCTGTGCTCTGTGCGCACTAGGGAAGGGATGGCCAGGTGTGCGTCCCAGCCTCTCCTTCTGGGAGCCAGTCAGCATGTGCCCCACAGAAGGTCGAGCTAGGAGCTACACGAGGTGGGAGCTGGGGCTGCAGCCACAAGGAGTGGAGCCTGGCAGGCAGGGCTGCCACCAAGGGCAGCCAGGAAAGGAGGAAGGGAGGAGACATCTGCTGCCCAGAGTCCCGGCTTAGCGCCTGCCTGGACTATGGTCAGTCCCCTGGGCCCAAGACCACAAAGCCTGGTGCGACACTGGGCCCCACAGCCCCAGACAGACCCAGCCCTCCCTGAAGCTCAAAGACGCAGCCAGGTGTGGGAGTGTGGAGCCCAGGCCTCCCTGTCTAGCAGGAGCTACAGGCGGATGACAAGCAGGCCAAATGACGGTCACGCGAGCACTGCTGCCTGTTCTCACCAGCCCAAGGCCTGAGCATCCCCAGGTCAGAGCTCCTGAGCCGCCACGCCCCCACCTGTATCCTGACAGCAGCTATCAGCATGTGATACACATCCGTGTGTGATGTGCCTATGTGTATGCTGTATATCTGTGTTGTATGCACACTCGTGCAATGCTCATACATGTGTGGGACGTATAAACTGTCATGTGTTTCTATATGTAGTACATGTGTGTGCATATATGCATATGATGTGCATGTGTGTTCCTACATGCATACATGTGATATGCCTACATGTGTGGTATGCATCTGTGTGTACATGGACACTCATGCAGAAGATACTGGGTAGTCTCCCTTCCCCCTCCTTTGATCCTGCTTCCAGCCAGTCACCCTCCTCAAGTCTCAGTTTACCCCTCCAGAAATTGGGCTACCACTTCTTGTCCCCTTTTCTTGTGGGGTTCTTAGAAGATGTGTGTGATACTACAAACTCCATGGATGTAGAAGCAATTTAGTCACCAGAACCTAGGTTCTGGTGGGAAATATGGAGCACCGAGCCAGGCCCAGGGATAGGCCAGCTCTCACAGGCCTGTGGGAGGGTTGCCCTCTGCAAGTCACATGCAGGCCCCCACCTGCACAAATTTGTCCCCACAAGAATGCTCAGAGGATGGACTGTCCGAGACCGGCAGCTGGAAGTGCCAGGGTCGGACATGCATCCAGGGCACTCAGGGCAGCAGCTGGGCTGCCCAGGTCACAGAGGCAGATGGACAACGCTCTCATC
Source organism: Ochotona curzoniae (assembly GCF_017591425.1). Classification (NCBI taxonomy): domain Eukaryota; kingdom Metazoa; phylum Chordata; class Mammalia; order Lagomorpha; family Ochotonidae; genus Ochotona; species Ochotona curzoniae. The sequence continues at coordinate 15,395,544 of NW_024465894.1, read as the reverse complement.
TGGGTTCTCGGGGGCCTTCAGACACACCCTGCCCATCTAACATCTCCCCAGGATAGGCTTAGAAATAATTTGCTCTGAGGTCCAAGGTCCAGAAGGGTCAAATGTGGTCTTTCAGTCCCCAAATACAAGAAATGGGGACACCAGTCAGGTCTGGCCCAAGGGGTTTGCACACTCCCCATCCCTTACCCCTTTCCCCCGTGCCCTGCCCAGAAAGCTCTATACTCCCACGCCCTGGCATAGCAGGGTGTACAGTTCTGACAGGGAGTCCTCCCTCACGCCTATTCACAGCCCAGCCCCTCTGGGTCCCCACAGCTTCTGCCAGCATCCGACTTCCCTGGCCTAGGCACATGCTGGTTGTACCCCATGCCCCAGCCAGCTCTTTACCCTACAGGGATTTCCCACCCCAGACCAAGGGGCCTGGTCAGACATTCAACAAATATCAGAACAAACCAACGCAAAGGAGCCCCAGACCGGGATGGCAGTGGGAAGCGAGGCACAGCACTGGGGCCTCAGCCTTTCCCTCCACCTCTGCCTTCTTTCCCTCAATGCTGCCCCATTTAATGGCACTGGCTCTGTGCGAGTTTGGTGAAGCCTGGACCTCTGACTCTCCCCTCCCAGGAGGGTCTGGATGGGGAGAACAGCCCCTTCAAAGGGCCGGGGGGCGGGACACCCAGGAAGGGGGCTCTGCACATGTCCCTCTGGGAGCTGCTGGCCTCCTGCCCAGCCCTGCTCCCCAGCCCAGATCCCAGAGGCGGGGCTAAGAATAGAATCTTCTTTTCTTTGCCTCTTGATGGAGGGGAGGGGCTGGCCCAATCTCTTTCCGCCCCCACCCCAACAGTCCCGTGACCTCCAAGGAAGACTGTACTGCTCCTTTCACGGTCAAGGTGCACAGGGCTGCGGGTGAGCGCACCGCCCAGCTGGGGCCACCAGGGCTGCACAGCCGGATTGATTTCCCCCAGCCCGGGGCCTGTGCCTGAGGGAGGAGCTACTGGCCTGCCAAAGTGGCAGGTGGCCCTATGAAACAGCTGCTGGTCACCCGGCCTGGGCTCACACCCAGGAGACACCCCTTTTGCTCACAGGGGGCCTGGGGCAAGTCGCAGAAGATCTCAGAGGCTCGCAGGAGCCCGGCAAGCAAACACACAGGAAGCACATGGGACAGACTGGTCCCCAAGGGTGATAACAGGGGCGAGCAGGCTTTTTGGAAAACAAGTGATGGAAGAAGAGACTGATGCACGCCAGCCACCACCTCCGCACTGCCATAGGTCCTGCTCCCACCTGGGGCATTTGTGATTCCCCAAGGGCTCGGGGGGTGGGGGGTCCCTGGACCACGATCAGCATCCTGTTCCCAGCACTCTGTGGCTCCACCTCCCTGGCTCAGCTTCCTGGGCCCTCATGTCTAGGCAGTCTCCCTCTGTTTCCCACAGCCTGCGTCTCAGCCCCCCCCAGGCTTCTCAGGGTGGGCCAGCCCAAACCCAGTCGCCTCCTCTGCCAGGGGTTCCAGGCCCCCCCCCCCCCCGCATCAGGCCCTCAACCCCTACAGCTGGCATGAGGTGAGAGCTGAGGCAGCAGATGGCTTCATGAGGAGGACACAGCACCCGGCACCGGGCATGGGACCTTTGCCTTCACACCAAGTCTGGGGGCCACAGTCAGGATCTGCTCGCCCACTTCTGCCAAACGGAGGCCCTTGGCGGTGTGGAGTGAGGAGAGACTCCTACTTACCCAGCACACAGCAGCAACTGAGTCCCTGTCATTAAACAGCCCCAGGGACACACACGGAGACTCATCTGCCAGATGTTGGCAAGGGCTCCAGAGTGAAGTAAGGGGCTTGGGAGCTGCAGTGACAGAGGGTACTTGGAAAAGGTAGTCCAGGGGAGCCTCTCTGAGGAGGTGACATTTCAGCAGAGCCCAGTGAGATCTAGAGTGGCAGCAAGAGGCCAGAGGGACTGGGAGCAGTGAGTTCAGGCCGGACTCAGAGAGCTAAGGGGCCAGGGGAGGGTCTGAGCAAACAAGGAGTATAGTCAGGGCTATAGTTTGTTGTTGTTGTTATTGTTTTAATACTTCTTGGTTTAACTTGAAAATCCTCTTGTTCACTCCCTAAATGGCCACAATGGCCAGAGCTGAGCTGATCTGAAGCCAAGAACCAGGAGCCTCTTCTGGGTCTCCCATGAAGATACAGGACCCCAAGGCTTTGGGCAGTCCTCAACTGCTTTCCCAGGCCATTAGCAGGGAGCTGGATAGGAAGTGGAACAGCCAGGATATGAACTGGTGTCCGTATGGGATGCCAGCACTGCAGGCAGAGAATTAGCCCATGGGCCACCACACTGGCCCCACATGCCACCATGTGGAGAGGAAAGCAAGAGGAAGCGCCTGAAGGCTATTCCTGGGGAGGAGGTGGCAGAACTGGCTGAGGCGAGAAGGCGCTGTGCTGCCCACCGTGGGGACTGCCAGCAGCCAGGCACGAGGGCAGAAGGGCTGGCTTTAGGGCCTTAAGGTAGAAGAGGTCCCTGGAGCTCAGCACACTTGGTACGACCAGGACAGGGGTTGGGCAGCCTGCCACGTCCCTGGGTGCCCTGACCCCCAGCTCTGGGACACAGAGATCAAGAATGTCCTGCCCATCACCATTGGGGTAGCACCAAGCACAGCTCCTGGCACCCAGCAAGTGCTGAGGCCATGAACAGAGGGACCTGCATGTGCAGCCAGTGCCAGCCAATGGGCGGAGTCAGCCAGCGAATGGGCGGGGCCCGCAGCCTCTGCCTGAGCAACTGCGAGGGTCCTGTCGGTGACAGCCCGGCACAGCTGGACCCATTGCTACCACCATTCCGATGAAGAGGAAACAGGCCCAGAGAGGTTCCTTCATTTCTCCCAAGCTGCACCTGAAGACCCCCTCCCCAAAAGTGGCACCTTATTAATGATGTAGTCATCCCCAGGGCTGCAGAGCCCTGCTGAGAAATCCCAGGGCACAAGCCCAGGCCTCCACCACAGCCTCAGACTGCCTTTCACCCCTGCATTTCTCAGTGGGAAGAAACCACTAGGCCCAAGCTCCAAGCCCTTCCCAAGCGACCCACTGCACCTGTGACCACAGCCGCAATGGACGGCAGTGGCTGTCCCAAGGGCAGCACACACTCCCTACACCCACTCCACCACTGGCTGCTCCCTGCCAGAGCCTGGACACCCTCAGCTCTCCACAGACCCAGGGGCAGAACTCAGAACCACGCTCACTTCTTAGATGGAGGACCAGACACCCAGAGAAGGCAAGCAAGCCGCCTGAGTCACACAGGATTCAGAAGACAGCAGCCCCAGTCAGGCAGAGGGTACAGAAGGATGGGGAACTCTGTTTGGGGGTAAGTGTGTCCGATGGTGGGGGGGGGGAGCTGATGCTGGGATCTCCTGTCTGGCAAACCTCTCCTTGCTCCTTTGTTAGCCCTGCCCAAGAGTGTCCCTCCAGGCACCCTTTCCCTGCTGGGACCTCCCTCTGCTTCCTCTTGAGGCCACACCCTCTGGTGTAGACCCTAGCAGCTGAGAGCAGAGCCTAGGTTTCCCAGGAGCCTGCCTAGGCTCCCTGCCCGGCACATGTCCAGCAGCAGCAGCTGAGTGCTCTAAGCCGTGGCTCGTAGTGGGCAGTGACCAAGCACTTGGTGTGTAGTGAATGACCCCACTGCAAAGCAGTGGCCAGTTCAGTCTGCACAGTGCAGAGGTGGCAGCAGGGGCTGTGAGGTCACAGCGTCTGAGGCTACACAGTGGCTAGGCTCTCAGGGCTCGGCCCCACAGCGGGCAGCCCACAGCCCCAACCCTCTGAGGGACCAACAGGAGCTGTGGCCCCTGCTTTGCACCTGCTTTGCCTAGGGCTTGCCCTCTGCCCTCCATATGGCCTTCCATGGTGCAGATGTGGGGTGAGGAGTGATCGGTTCCAGAGGCAGCCCCAGCTGAGCACTACCACCTCCTCCTGGAAATCCTCTGCCCCAGCTGCCCTGCCACACTCCAGCTTCGCTCTCTTCTGCCCCTGGCCACTAGCCACAAAGGCAGGCATGAGCAGGGAACAAACAGCCCCTGGTTCCCTGCTGGGTGCCTGGCCTCCCCATAGCAACCCTGGGAGGTGGGCAATGACACTGGACCCATTTCACAGATGAGGCGACTGTGGCTCAGAGAGACTGCAGGGACTTGTTTCAAGGTAGTAGGGCACAATTTAAGTCCTAGGATGGTCTGGACACCAAAGTCCAAGTGCGCAGCACCACTTCGTGTGGCTTTGTCACAGATGCCAGCAAGGTGACGGATTCTGTCACGGTCACGATCTCAACCATAACTGCTTTCTACCAAGAGCGTGACCTCGTCCACACAGTGGTATAGATGCTTCCATTCCACCTAGTACAGCGCAGGCAGGAAACTGAACCCACAGCCAGCCAACATCACCCCATTTTATAGGCCAGGAAACTAAGATTCCGAGAGGGGAGGCGACTCATCCAAGACAGCACAACAGGAGACAGCAGCCTCTCAGCCCAGCCCTGGCTTCCCAACCTCAGAGTGTTCTGTTGGCCTGCACAGCTCCGGACAGCACAAAGCTCTTCACCCCTCAGCCAGCTCCGAAACAGAGCGGCAGCTTCTGGCTATGGCCTGTCAGGCAGGCTGGACTTCAAGTGCTCCCACAGAACAGGTGGGAGAGCCACTGGCCCTGAAGCATTCACAGCTCAGGGCAAGACCCAGCTCCACACACCTGAGCTGGCAGTGGCCACGTGACCACGCCACGCCACCCCAGCCCCCTGATGCCAATGACAATACAGCCACAAAGCACTTCAGCTGCTCTCTCCCCTTCAGCCCCGTAGGGGACAGATGACCCAACAGACCCACTTTTCAGATGAGAAACTGAAGGTGCAAGCGGCTGAGAGGCTGGAGGTCCAGCAGACGCTGTGCCTTGGTTTGCTAACCTGTGGAATGGGGTTGCAGCAGCTGCTCAGGTGGTACAAGAGTGGAAGCCAGGGTCCCAGCCTGAGCACACACGTTCCCACAGGCTGGTGTACAGTAAGCACCAGGCCGGCTGGCTGCGGGAAGGACCCCTGTCTCCCTGTACATTTCCCCAGCCCAGGGAAGCCGAGAAAACGATGAGTCATGCAGCCAAGTGCAGGCCTCCCTGGAGCCTGCCTTGGGGCCCCCGGCTAGGTGGGGAGGGCGCCTGGCTGGGACTGGGGGCTCTGTGATCCCCCACCCCAGGCCTGAGTCACCAGGTCTCCTCCATGGCTTCCCCCCCCACAGCCACTCACCCCGCAGGCTTCATGGACACCTCACCATGCTCCCAGGCATTATTTCCTGGGGTGCAGGATTCCCCTCTGTCCACCTGCAATGCTGGCTGAGCCAGCCCCACCATAACCCCAGCTGGCGGAGCACCGCCTGCCTGCGGTTTCCCTGCTCCAGGGCACATCCCCCTCTTGCCACAACACCCCAAGGCTCCTCTTGGCCAAGCCTGACCCCATTCCCTCCCCTCCCACCAGCCGCTAGCTCTCCATAGCCAGACACCAGCTCAGCTCCCACGTGGCTTCTAGAGCTTTCTCTCCTCTGCTCTCCTCCCTCTCTCCCAGCCCAGTGTCACTAGCCCCGCCCCACAATGCTTGCCCAGCCTTCGCGACCACCGACTGTCCCCCCCACACGCCACGGGACCTGCTGCCCAGGCAGTTAGCCCAGGCTCCAGCTTGCACAACCTGCCACACCCAGGCCACCTCCTTGCTGCCACCCAGACTCCCACTCCCCCTCCCCGTGTTCTGCTCTCACTGGACGATTCTCTCAGGCCTCCAAGGTCACTGCCCCGAGGACTTCATCAGCCTCCCCAGGGAAGGAGGGCTGTGTGCCAGGCGGCTGAGGCCCTTGGAGTGTAGAACGGGACAGCCAGATCTCAGGCTCCTGCAGAGGCATCTGCCCACCCCCTTTCTGGTGGGGCACCCAGGGAGAAAGGGGCCCTCAGGATATAGCAAGGAGCCAAACAGACACGGGCTGCCTTGGCAAAGCTCATAGCCTTACAGGTAGGCAGATCTGCAACCAGACACACCAGGCCAGGGACTGATGAGGGCTTGAAAGGAAAAATGAAATCGAAGAAAGAGAGGGCTTTGGGGTCCCAAGGTGGTCCTGACTGGATAGTCCAAGAGGGCTTCTTTGAGGAGGTAGCAGTCGGGATGGAGCTAGCCACGTGGTAATCTGGGGGAAAGGGCATCCCAGGAGGCAGGACTATCTGTGCAAACGCCCTGGGGCAAGACTGTTGTGCAAAGCCAGTGTGGCTGAGGGTGACTAGCAGTGGACAGAGGAGGGAGGTGGGGGCAGCAGGCAGCCAGGGTCAGTGGAGGCTACCAGGAAGTGCAGGTGGAGGCTCCCAGGAAGACTCTGGCTCCAGGGAGACGAGATCTTGAGGGCGTTATGAGCACAGGAGGGAGTGAACCTTTTTCTTTGCAAAATGCTTTCTGGCATTTGGGGGCTGGCGAAGAAGGGCTTAAGGGGCAACGCAGTGGAGTGGGAGCTTGGTGAAGAGGCTGAATGCCCCTCTAGTCATGGGCCAGCCTGCAGCTAGAAAGAAGTGGCAGATGTGGTTATTATTTTTTTTTCATCTGCATTTTTATTGAAAAGGCAGAGAACTGCAGAGCAGCACCCATGCACCAATTCCCTCTCCAGATGGCCACAGCAGCCAGAACTGAGCCAGCCTGAAGTCAGGGGCCAAGTACTCTATCCAGGTCTCACATGTGGGTGGCGGGGACCCAAGCACTTGAGCCATCACCTGCTGCCTGCCAGGGTGCATGTTAACAGGGAGCTGGAATTGGAAACAGAGCCAGGGCTCAAACCAACCACTCCACTATGGGATGCAGGTGCCTCAATGGCCGCTTAATCACCAAGTCAGACGCCTGCCCTGAGATGCACTGTGAAGGGAGAACCAACAGGATTTGCAAACGGGTTGGCTGGGATGCAAAGGGAGGGACAAGAAGAGGAGTCAAGAATGTGGCCCAAGGAAGGGATAAGATGCAGCTGCTGGGACACAGGGGTCAGTGGAGGGAGCGAATGAATGAATGAATGAATGAGCCAGGGTTGGAAGCAGACTTGGTTCAGAACCAGCGCTGGAGCTCAGGAAGCAGGTCTCTTCCCTTCTGCCTTAGTTTCCCCACAGCTGCAGCAAAGCGGCCCAGGGTGGCCATAAAGACGGAATGCTGACTAAGTCAGACCAAGAGAGGAGAGAGGGCTGGCCCAGCCACCTGTCTGCCCCAGCCACCCAAGCATGTAGCCACCACTGGGATGGGAGGGGGACAGCTGGATGGGTAGGAGGGTTGCCTCTAGCTCAGGTGAGGAGTACCATGAGCCTGGCTTAGGCCATGATCCACCCCCTCAGTCCCCCACAGCCCCCCGTGGACCCCAGCCTCCATGCTCGGGGCACCAATGGCTAGTGGCTTTGGAACTTTGCACTGGCTACCCGCAGTGGCCTCAGGGAGGATTCGTGGCTCTCCAGCACATTTCTCATCCACCTCCCAGAATCCAGGGATGATAATCCAGGTGGGAGGCCTGCTCAGACACCCACCCAAGGGAGGCGGCCATGGCCAACACTGGCAGAGATGGCACAGTTACCATCTTCCATGCCAGGGAGCAAGGTGAGGCTGGGCCCTTTGGAGACAGGAAGGGTGAGAGGCTCAGCCATCTACTCAGCAGATGCCTGCCAGGCCTTGCTGAAGTGCCCACCCCTCCAGCAAACTTCCTTCACCTCTGGCACAGCTGTGTGGGGAGGCAGGCTCAGAGGCAGGTGAGAGTGCAGGAAACTGCCCTGTGTAATTCCTAGAGACAGAGCAGGCAGCGAGACCCTGAGGCCTCAAACCCACCCTCATCCTCACCAAGCTTTCTCTGGTCATCACTGTAACGTTTCCCAGGCCTCAGTGGCCTTGGAGCCTCAGACGACGCAGACACCAGCTTTAGAGCCATCGTCGCCACTGCCCACCTGCTACGCGGTCAGCCAGGTCTGGGCTAGCAGCGTCCTCTTCACTGCTCTGTTTACAAGCCACAATGCCTTTCCTCACCATCCCCACTTACTGGATGAGAAAACTAAGGCTCAGCAAGATCACACAGCCATGAGCATTGCCAAAGACTTGCCACATTGTCGGGGCTCTCTTTTATTCCTGTGTGAGGCAATGAAAGGAGACAGAAATGTTTCTACTCCCTGGAGAGTGGTCTCCAGCGGCATCAACAGCCAGGTCTCCCACCTAGGCAGCAGGGATTCTTGGAGTCCACTTGCTACCTCCCAAGGTACATGTTAACAGGGAGCTAGAGCTGGACACAGAGCTGGACCTCGAACCTAGGTAATCTGATATAGGATGCAGGCATCCCCGAGTGGCATTTTAGCCACTGTGACAAATGCCCACCCCATTAGAAGGCTCTGCATGCATTAAAGCATTAACTTGCACACCAGTTCTAAGATAGGAGGATGATAACACAGATCCATTTTATTGATGAGGAAATTGAGGCAAGGACCGAGTAGAGATTTGAACTGACAGCTCTGAGATTGCACGGCATGGGCCCTGCACCCTTTCCTTGATGGCAGGTGGACTCAGAGAGCTTTGTCCTCCCAAGACCCCATCTTCACTGGTTCTTCGCAGCCCAGGGGCCAGGCCTGGAGTCCCTGACAGTTAGTAGGGTGACCTTAACATGTTACCTAGATACCACTCTCAACGACAATTGGCTAAGAAGTGGACCTTGGGCGGGAGCCCATTTTCCAGACAAGCAAATTAAGACTTGGAAAAGACAGGTGGGCTATTTGGCTAGGGACAAGAGGCAAGGAAAATGTTGCATTGGGACACAGTCTGAGCCAGCTTGTTCCTTCAGGTCCAACACCTTTTCTCCCAGAATGACCCCTTGCCCCACTGGGGTGCCTGGCTCAGATTTTGGGGGATAGAGGGTAGGGCCAGGGCATTACTTATGTCCACTCGCTCTTTCACACTTACTGCTGCCAGCAACTGAGAGCCCAAAATGACAGGTGCCACCACAGCAGCTGCTCTGGTTGATGGGGTACAAGGCAGGACGCCCCTGTGAGCACACCCACACTGAGCTGCTTCACTCTCATGCAGGGGCACCTGCAGCCACAGCTGCCGTCGGCCAACGCCCACACCCCAGGTGCTCACACAGGCACTGGCAGCCTGCCCCCACCTGTGCACATGCACACTGCCCCGGCACAGCATAGACAGGTGCAGTCCCAGGCCCCTCACACCCACACATACTCACATAGCCCTGCCTGACTCCATCACACAACCTCCGTGGCCATGAGGTCTATGACAGAGCCACACCCCCACTCACCCCTACACCCTGTAGTCCTCCCAGCACATCTTCAGGGTCCCCAAACACTCAGTGCCTTTAGGGAAGGACTTTCATGCCAGGTCTGACTCCAGGGGAAAGAATGCAGGCTGTCCCTGCTGCCCAGCAGAGTGGCCCAGCACCACATTACCTGGCTCAGCTGTGCAGGTCGCCGGGGGCCCTAGGACCACATCCTCCACATGACATAGGCTCTGCGAACACCAAGCCTGCCAGCGCTGCTCGGCACAGCGCGGATGAGATGGATGCCTGACTCCACCACCCCACCATCAGCCTTCTCCCCAGAGCTCCTCCCCACCCACACCTATCTGAGTGAGTCCCCCACCCTCCCCAGGCCCCTACACATCTTGCATGACCCCAGGAATCAGCTTGTGAGCATAGACTCCTTGATCAGAGTCTTCTAAACGAATTCAGACAAAAATGGGATGGACTGAGAGCTTCTCACGGAGGGCCTATGCTTTCCACTTGGATCAGGTTGCAGGACACCTGGTGGCCAGCGGGAGCCAACTAGAGTGGTACCCAGGCTCGGGTCCTGCCTGGAGCTGGGGAGTCTACAGAATGGCACCATCACAACCCTGACCCTAGCTAGGCCACTGTGGTAGTTCCCCAGAACCTGGGCACACCGTAGGCAACCTCACGAATGGCCACTCTGGGGACAATTTGGAGAAAATCAGAAGTCCCGAGGGATTCAACCAAAGGTCACAGCAAACACTGCTCTGTGTGAACCCAGAGGCTGCTTCCCGCCCAGCCCGGGGGCCGCAGGTGCCAAAGGTTGACACCGAAGCTCTGGGGATGCAGACTCGAGTCTGTGAACACTCTTGCCACAAAATGAGCACTGTGTGCAAAGCGGGAAAAGACCACCATTAGCCACTTTGGCCAGAGGAACACCTGAGGCCCGCCTGACAGAAGCCCCGCGCAAGGAGCCAGATCCCACTGGGGGACTGCGCGCGGCTGGGCCTGGCAGGAGCCCAGACACGACCCAGCCCTGGCTTCCCTGGACAATGGAAAGTCCTCTTTGCTCACTTTCCCTCAGGCAGTCTCAGTTTTCCCATCCAGAGCCAGCAGGGTGGCATCATGAGTTAAGCCACCACCTACAATGCCCAACATCCACTATGGGAGATGGGATAGGTGGGCTAAGGACATCTTTCTCCAAAGAGTCTTGGAGGTAGCAGCCAGTGCAGGGCCTGGCCATGGCCATCATCTACAGCCCTCAGAGGTACCCACCCTCTCCTGTGACAGTCCCACTCTGAGAGCTGGGAGGGGCTGATGAGGCCGGACAGAACTGGAGGATGTCGCCCAGGAGGCGGCTTGGCTCACGGTGAGTCTAACTCTTCAGCAGGCTCTGCCCAGCCCAGCTTGTTCTGGTCATAAAAAGATCTTATCCCCTACCGAACAGCAGCACCATGGCCTGTGGCGGACTCCGCCCTCCTCCCAGGCAGCCCTGGGCCTCCACCTTCCAGTTCCTGTGATAACCTGCACAACACCGACCAACTTGCCTCTTGCCCACACTCAGGGCTTTCCGGCCCCTCTCCTCGCCGCCCCGCCCTGTCTCCAAGGGGACCCCAGCTGCAGGAGGCCCCCACAAAGTGCAATCACCCCAGCTCCTCCCCCAGGCTCTTCTCTCCACCCTGGGCCCGTCCGGACAGATTAGGCCTTTGTCACACACACCCAGAAAAGCTCCAGGGCCAGATGGGACAGGACAAGTGGTGTCAGATCATCGACCCGCGGCCAGCCTGGGCCAAGGGAGGGCCCCCACCACCACAGCACCACATATGGCTGTGGAGAGGGGAGCAGAGAGGCTCCCGTGGTGGGGGGGGGGGGGAGGAGAGCACCATGCCAGCACCATGGCCATTCTTGGGCTTGAGGACATCAGGGGACTGCATGCTGCTGGGGCCACCACCAGACAAACCAATCCCCACATCCTGGTTCCCAGAGACTGTTCCGCCTACCTGCCCGCCCCTGCACCTCCTAGACTTTGGTAACACAACCTCCACCCCCTGCCAGGCCAGCAGGGCACCAGAGAAGCAGGCTTGGCATCCCACCCAGGCTGGTAGCCTAGGGCCCACCACAGCGCTGTGTAAACTGAACGGACGCCTAGGACAAAGGTGGGAGGCCCAATGACCTTCACCAAAACCCACCCAGGACAAAACTGCAGGATCTCTCCCAACTGACTCCAGCGACAATGACAACCTCGGCCACGTGTGCGTATGTGTGCCCATGAGCATGCACGCGTGCGTACAAGTACGTGTGCACAGCAGGGCAGGGGATGTCCTCTGCACCTTTCCAAGAAGGTCCTGTTCCGCCCTTCCCAGGGAGAGGCCACAGCCGTCCCAGCATTCCCGGCAGGATTCCCTCCCCTGAGACCAGTGGGAAGGAAAACAGAACCCTGATAATACTAAGCCCCAGGACAGGGACATGGGGCTGGGCTGGCCAGACTGGGACACCTCCTGCTCTGGGTGGGCGGCAGGTAACTAAGGGGCTCGCTGGGGACCAGCGAGCCAGGCGAGTGGGGTCAAAGCACAGAGGAGCAGGCTGCCTAGGGAGGGGCGTCTGTCCCCACCAATCCCCCTGCCCTGCCCTCCTGGAGACCTGGGTCCCTTTTTTCTGCCTCCCAGGCAGGTGGTCCCTTGGGGAAGACTTTATTATGGGTCTGAATGCCAGGGTGGAGGCTTATGGGGACCCTGTTGCCAGGGGAGAAAAGAGCAGGTGAGTCCAGGGCCACCGGAGGGATGTAAAGTCACCAGCTGGGCTGGCAAGACCCTGAGCCCAAGCCTGTGCTCCCAATTCTGCATGTGCCCTGGACAGGGGGAGGGGCGCTCACGCTCACAGCTGTGTGGATCTCCCAGGCCCACACCCCAGGGGAGAGGGCCACCCCCACCCAGAGCCAAGGAGCCACCTACCAGGTCTGGCTCCAAGGAGCCCCCAGGCTAAGGTCAGGCCAAGGCTTCAGCTCCTGGGATTCAAGATGAGGATGGGGGTGGGAGGTGGGCACTGACCTGGGAAGCACTGAAGGTGGAAGGCAATAACACACCAGGGCGCACTGACCCGGCCACAGCCACACTCAGGCTCCGGAGGACCCAGGGGGCCACAGAGCTGGCAGGGTGACAAGGACTGACCCAGGCTGGGCGCTGACCCATACGACCCACACGGGAAAGTGGGCACTGATTGCAGCTGGGGGAGGGGGTCTGGGTTTTTTTTGGGGGGGCAGTGATGGTGAGCTGAGCGCCCCACGGCCTCCCACTCCGGGAAGCTGGCCCCGGCGCACCCCCTCGACCCGGCCCCCTGGCCTCCCGGTCCCGCCGGAGGCGGCGGCAGCGGCGCAGATGGGCTGCTGGCGGCCGCAGCGGCGGCGGCGCGGTTATCAGCGCTCCTCGCAGATGGGCCGCCCGCCCTCGGCGCTCGCGGCTCCCCGCTCCCCGCGGCCTGCAGCCCCGTCCCCTGGGCGCGGGAGGGGGAGGCGCCTCCGACCCGCGCCCGGGCTCCCGCCTCCCCTCCCACGCGGCCCCTTTGCGCCCCGCGGGCCCGGCCCGGCGGCCGCCGGAGGGGGAGGGGGAGGGGACAAGTGCACTTTTCGTAACGACCGAATCAATTGTGTGTGAAGAGCCCGCTCCGGCCGGGGACAGGGCTGAACGCGGGGCGGGCGCGCCGGACGGGGGAGGAGCGCGGAGGGGGGAGCGAGGGCGGGAGGGAGGCCGGCGCGGGGCCGCCCCGCTCTCTGGCTCTCTCGCGCTCCGGCCCGCCGAGGCCAGGGAGGGAGCTGGGGGGCAGGGAGGGAGGCGAGCGTGGCCCGGCCGGGGGCGGGACGCACCAACCGAGGGTCTGGGACCCGTAAAGTTCAAAGCTCAGCAGCACCCCGGGAGCGGCCGGGCGCCCCCCCAGCCCCCACCCTCTGCAGAACAATGAGGTCCCGGCGGGGGAGCCACGGGGCCCTCGCCGTACGCCCTCTCTAGGGCGCCCCGGTCCGGAGGGGACGCCCCCGCCAGGCCGCCGGCCTCCTCCCGCTCGGCGGCTGCGGTTCCCCGCCCCCTCCCCCGCGCCACCCCGCCCGGCCCCGGCCGGCCCCGGGGACGGGGGAGGGGAGGGAGGGGAGGCGATGGGGAGGCGATGGGGAGGTCAGGCCGCCCCCGTCCTGGGGAGGGGGGAGCCAGGGGCCCGGGGCGCGGAGGGGGCGCCCCACCCACCCGCGGGAGGTTTGCTCCTGCGCCAGGCTGCGGCTCCGGCCGCCCCTCCCCGGGGCTAACCCCGGGGTGGGGTCGGGGCGACAGTGCCCGGGCCGGTCCCCTCCCCAGGCGCAGGGAGGCCCGGCGGACTCCCTGTCCCGTGGCGGCTCCGGCCTCCACGCCACCACCACCCCCTCCCAGCCCGCGGCACCACCCTCCACACACACACACACACACACACACACACACATACACACCGCCCAGCCGGCCCGGGGGCGGGAGCGCGAGGCGCCCGGGACAGGCAGCCCCGGAGCGGGCGGGGGGCGGGGGGAGGCTCGGGCTACGGAGCAGCCGGCTGCTGGCGGGGGGGAGGGGACGGGAGGACGGAACACGCTGGGGTGAGCAGCCCGGGACAGCCCGCCCGGCACGGCCACGGCCCGGGCAGCGGCGCAGAGCGGGGGCAGGGACGCCCCAAGCCGGAGCGCAGCCCAAGCGGCCGGGGCAAGGCGGACGCGCAGGGACGCGTGCGCCTCGGGCGGGCCAGACACACGGACAGCGTGCGGGACACACGTTCAGACACACACCCACACCCCGCACACCGTTCCCCCCCCCCCAGCGCGCCCCCGCCCGCCCGGAACCCGCCGCGCGCTCACTCACCGAGCCCGTCTTGACCGGCACATACACCACTTGGCCCATCTTGGGTTCCCGGCCGCTGCCCAGGCGGAAGCCCTTGGAGCGCACCCAGAACTGGAACTTGCCTTTCTCGCCGGCCGCGGGGCCGCTGCCCGCGCCGGTCCCGCCGCCGCCGCCCTGCAGGACCTCGGCGATCCGCTGGTATTTGCTGCGTGTCACCGTCTTGGTTTTGGCCGAGTCGCCGTAGGTGCGCAGGCACCAGTCCCGGAACTGGCGGCCCAGCTCCGAGTCCCCGGGGCTGCGCTCGCGCTCCCAGCCCCCGCGCAGCAGCAGCGTCGGCTTCGGCATCCTCCCGCCGCGCCCGGTGCCCTCGGGGGCGGGCCGGCCACCCGGCCGCCCGGTGCTGGGACGGCGCTGGGCTAGGTCGGGCCGGGGCGCACCGCGGCCGGGGCTGTCCCGCGGTGTGGCTCCGACGCGGCTGCCTGATGGGCGCGGGCGGCGGCCGGACGCGCGGGGCTGCGGCGCGCTCTGTCCTGCTCGGGCGGCGGCGGCGGCGTTGGCGGCGGCGGCTCCGGCTCGCCTCCTGCTCCGCCTCCTCCTCCCCCCCGGCCGGGATGCAGGAGCGATGGAGGCAGCTCCGGGGCCCGGAGGTGCAGAGGGGGCGGGCCGCCCCGCGGGCGGCCAGGGGAGGCGGGAGGCGGGGAGCGAGACCGAGCCTGGGCGCGGGCGGCGGTGGTGGCTGTCAGCTCGCGCGGCTCGTCCTGCTCCTGCTCGGCTCCCGCTGCCACTGCTCTTCCTCCTCCTTCTCCTCCTCCTCCTCCCGCGCCCGCCTCCACCACGCCGCGGGATCCCACCTGTTAGAGCGGCACAGCCTTCGCCGCCGCCCGCCCCCTCCCTCCCGCGTCGGCCCGCCGGGCCCAGCCCCCGCCCGGCCCGCCCCTGGGGGCGCAGGGCCCGCCGCACCCGCAGCCGCCGGGAGGGCAGGAGCCGCAGGCGCGCAGTGCCCAGCCCAGGGACCGCGTTCCATCTGGCGAGGCCGGCTGGAGCCTCTCAGGCTGTGCTGCGGCGGGACACGGCGGTCCCACGGGGAGTCCGGCACCGGCCCCAGCCCAGCCTCTCACGTCCCTGCCTCCCCGGGCCTCCCAGCCCGACCTCGCCTGGCCCGGGCCCCCTGACACGGGCTCTCCTCCCTCCCTTCTTCCCTCTCTTCCTCGAGCGTCGGTCGTGTTCCCCCTGGGAAGCCCCAAAGCCCAGTCCCTGGGCCCCCAAACTTCCTCTCCTTTTGCCTCACCTCGAATTCCCCGAAGTTTGGCCTGCGTGGCTTCTGTGCGCCCCCACCGCTCTTGGGCAGCCACAGGGCCCTGCGAAGTGGCATGGTGGCCGGTGGCCTGGCTTAAGAGAACCCCACAGCCTCCCAAGAGGAGCCTCAACTTGCCCGCGAGACCCTCCTAGCAGACACGTAGGTGCACCTTGGACTGGAGGTGGCCCCACCAGCCTCCTCCCACCTGGGCAGATCTGACCTTGGCTGGAGCTAGCTCCCTTCCCCTTAATAAAATTACCTACATAAATACAGGCACAAGCCAATGGCCCAGGATCTCTGCCCTCCTTTTTTAAAAGGTGGGAGGAAATGCTTTACTGCTCTCCCTGGCGTCCCCTGGGGGTCACCAGTGAGGGTAGGGAGTGGGCAGGAAGGGACACACACCCCTAAATTAGCCCCAGCCCTGGTGCTCAGGTCAGTGCTGCAGGCAACTTTGCAGCCCAATACCGGAGGGCCCAGATTTCAGCCAGTGCAGGTCCATTTCCTCTCCTCCTCTCCCACAGTCCCTCCACCTGGCAACGCCTGTGTGCCACGCCCTGGCAGCTCTGAAAGTCGGTGGAGACCACCACCTTGTACAGATAAAGGGCTGGGACAAAGAGGGAGCCTGACCTGCTCAAGGTCATGGAGGAAGCGGGTGAGAGGTGGGTTTCCCGGCAGGTCTGCCTAGCTCCTGCTCCCACATCCCTCAGGGAGGCTTCCCCTGTCTCCTCCCCCACCCTGAGAAGGAACCCCTGGCTCTGGGTGCACCTGCTCCCTCTGTCCCCCTGGGAGCCAGGTGCCCTGGGTCCACAGCTGACTCATCCCTGTATTTCAGGGCCCCAGCACGGCATCTGACACACAGTAGGTACCAGTAAACAGTGAAGGAACCCAGAGGTCTTCCAAGTCCCAGCCCCTCTCTCTGCATTTCACATAGGAGATTATTTTTAGACAATTTACATTTCTATGTTACTTTATATACACCAACAACTCGACAGTCATTTTTTCTCTTTCTCTTCCCAAGAGTTCTTTCTGGATACTTGCTGACGGCCTCCATGTAAAGAGATGATCAGAGAGGAGAAGGCACTGCCCCAGACCACCCAGCTTGGGGAGAAGGGAGCAGGGCTCCTGTCCAGTTGGGAAGCCCAGGTCCTAGCACGGCCCGGAGGCTTCCTCCCCAGGGCCTGGTCTACAGCGACACTTGATGTGCCCCTAACCTCTGGGACACTTGTCCTTCCAGCTGACTCCCGGCTTGAGAACAGATGCCACAGCCCGGCAATGCTACTGGCCGCTCTCAATGTCTCCTCTAACTTAGGAGTTGGGGTCCTATCTGAGCACTAAGACACACTTCTCCTGTGGGTCTCTGCCTGTCTTTTTGGACCTCAGACTTAGCTGGCACTCTTCAGCTGTCTTCTGGTATAGCAGGAGCGATAGCAAGGGCAGATATGGGACTTCATTTGCCACGCCCCCTTCATGCTCAAAGGCACCACCCACTTAGCAGCCTCCCTGCTTGAATGAACTGGGCAACCTTAGGCCATAGGTTCCCAACATTATCATCTGTATAATGGGCATGTTGTTGTGGCTATAAAGATATTCATGAGGGTGTTTGGCATATACCAGTTTTCTCCTGCACATGGGGCCAAGAAGCATTCAAGGAGGGAGATGAACAATAGTGGTATTTTTTGTGTCTCACTTTTTCAAACATTGTCCAGCAGGTGCAGCAAGTGCTGTGTTGCGGTCATGGGCTCTCTGAGCTCTTTGTCCTCCAGGAGTTCCCCAGGGCCAGGGTGGAAGAGACAGTCCCACTCCACCCCACCCCCGAAGGAATCAACCCTCACTCACCAGCCTGGGATGGAACTGGCAAGCTGAGAATGAGCGCCAATGAGGCAGAAGAGAAGCTGGTTTTCTGGGTGGGGTGTAGGGGGCATCCGAGGAGGAAGCATTTAAATAGTGACCTAAATGGCAGGTGCCGCAAAGCTGGCCAAGGCAGAAGCCCTGAAGTAGGAAAGAGACTGGCATTTTCTAGAAGTGGGAGAAGGGCCCTCCACCAAAGCTAGCGGGAAGCCATGGAGGAAGACCCTGGGCAGGCTCACAGCAGGAGAGCCTGAGGGGGAGGGGAGACAGGAAGTGAAGGGCAGAGGGCAGCCTCTGAGGGGTCAGCTCCCTTGGAGGGGCGCTGGGGAAAGGGTGGAGGTGGCAAGTGGGGGAGGGAAGCTAACTGCCTCAGGAGCAGACCCCTGTACCTTCGGCCTGGTCGGGAAGTTCTGCCCCAGCTGGGAGGGGTGGCACTATTTGTCCCGGGAGAGGGGGGCTGCTGTTCCTCTTCCCTTCCCAGCCCGGACACCTGCCAAAGGGCCCTGGACATTTCTCTATTCCACCCTCTGGAGGCTGGGACCACAGCCCTGGGGATTATATATTTTTCAGGGCTCACGGCTGCTACCAAGGTCGAGAATGAGAGACAGGAGTCACAAGAGCTTTGCAGGTGGGTAAACTGAGTCACACACAAGGGAAGAGGCCACAGGGCGGAGTTGGGCCCTGGCCTTGGGTCACCTGCCTCCCGCTGCGTCCTGCCCAACTGCAGCTCAGCCTGGCTCAGCGGAAGTTCCAGGCATGGGGTGGGGCAAAGTGAGTCAGTCAGCCTGGAGCCAGGTGGCTTCGCTGTCAAGTGTCCGTGCCACCTCCATGAAGGGCTCGGGCTGCTGCTTGCCATACCTGATTCCAAAGCATCTCCCAGAAGTCCACGCGCCTGCACTGAGCCTCTGTCCCCTGCCTACCTCCTTGGGGAAGACTTCCTGACCTTGGGGTGGGGGGGGTGATTGGGGTCTCCCCTTGGGCTTTCCGCCACCCCAGCCCTGACAACACAGCATTGTGAGTTCCTTATTACCTGTCCTGGGGCCCAGCACAGGTACTCAGGACTAATCACCAATTAGTGAATAAGTGAGTAGGTAACCACAGAAATGAATGAATGGGTGGAGGGATGGAGGGAGGGAGGCAGAGATGGACTGGTTCTCAAAAAGCAAATGTTAAGGTGAAGTCGCCAGCGTTTTCCCCGGCACCACTCTGCCTCCCATGTAATCAATCACTCCATCAGCATTTACTGTGCTTGGCCCTTGGGTGGCCTGCCCCAGCTGGGAGAGGTGGCACTACTTGGTCCTGGCGATCCTTAATCTCTGAAAGCCTCTGTTTCCTATGACAGTAAAATGGGAACATGGGCAGTTACACCTGACTCACAGGGCGGTGCAAGCCCCCGGTGGTGGTTTGTCCTGCAGCCCATCATCCGGCCCTGAGTGCCTCATGCGAAACAGACAGTAGCCTGACTGGGGGAATATGGCAATGAGCAAGATGCGTGTGGCCCTAGCCCACACGAGGCACAGGGACTGGCTGACACTTAGAAAACTGTGACGGGGCCTGGCGGCGTGACCTAGCGGCTAAAGTCCTTGCCTTGAACGCACCGGGATCCCATATGGGCGCCAGTTCTAATCCTGGCACCTCCACTTCCTACGAGAGACCCAGAAGAAGTTCCTGGATCCTGGTTTCGGATCCGCATAGCATTGCGCTCACTTGGGGAGTGAATCATCGGATGGAAGATCTTGCTCCCTGTCTCTCCTCCTCTCTGTATATCTGACTTTCCAATAAAGAAATAAATCTTAAAAAAAAAAAAACTGTGACAAATGGATTACCATTGAAAACAAAAATATCAAGTCAGGTGCAGGGATGTCTTTGTCTCATGTCACAGGGCCTGGCTCCACTCCTGCTTCAGCTTCCTGCGCGTGCACACCCTGGGAGGCAGCAGGTGATGGCTCAAGTCCTTGGGTCCCTGTTACCCTTGTGGGAAACTCAGGTCGAGTTTCTGTCTCCTGGCCCCAGCCTGACCCAGCTGTGCCTGTAGTGGGCATTTGGGGAGTGAACAGTGGACAGAAGATCTCTGAGTATCTTTCAGATAAAATAAAACATGTAAAGGTGTCCTAATGCAGAGCTTGGAGGGGTCTCTTGGGAAAATCTTGCCCATGGTGTCTTGCACACAGAGATGGGGCATTCAGGGTGAAGACCATGGGGAGAAGAGGGTCTCCTGGGGCAGTGACCAGGGCCACAGTGCCCCTGGGGCATACCACGTGAAAACAGTTCTGTCCCCCCAGAACCCCTGACACGCAGCACCCGCCCCTCCAGAATCTGAAATATCGAGAGGGAGGCACCCTTGGGGATTTCATTCCAATGCCACCCGCCCCCCTGGAGGCCCCCAAGCAACTCTCTGCCTCCTCCCTGCCTGGTTTCTCTTCTTAGGCTCAGCAGCCCCTTCCTCCTCACAGCCCATGGGGATTTGTCCTCTTCCTGCTCTTCATCTCACTTGCTCCAGAAGTGAGACTCTGCAGTGCCCATCACAACCTCTGCCGGCCAGGTTGGGACTTGGCACATAGCAGGTGTTTCATATGCAATGTTTCATATGCAATTGCTGAATACATGAATGAAAAAAGAAACTTCAGGTGTCTGTGTGTGCCCATGTGTGCATGCGTGTGTATGTATGTGTGATAACTAGAACCTGCAAGATCAGGGAATCTTCCTGCTGAGACACACAGGTAAAGACCCCTTCCTCCTTAACATCTAGGAGAAGTCACCTCTCCATCAGGCCTCAGTCTCCTCATCTGTGAAATGGAGCTGGTACCTGCTTTGTGATGTCCTTGTGAAGCCTCTGCCCAACAGAGTGCACACAGCAGGTACCCCGTGTACAAGTCTGCCAATTTAGGAGTGGCTTGTGGCCAGAGAGGCAGATGGAGGGGTATCCCAAGGCCTGGGCCGCCTGCAGGACACCTAGGAAGCTGACACTGGATCTGTCCCGTCACCTGAACTCGCCAGTAATTTATTGATGCTGGATGCTGGCACCCAGCAGCCTGCTAGGTCAGTGTCAGGGAGCAGGTATAGGGCCCTGGGGGCCTCTCCTGCCCTCATCCAGGTGGGCAAGGGTGGGGATCATGGGTGTGCCCAGTCCAAGAGGATGGGCGGGGGGAGCCTGCCAAGCCCTGGGGGGATGTGGGGGTAGAGACAAACCAGGGCTGTACCTGGTCTGGCCTGAGCACCTGAGACACAATGCAGCAGTGAGATCTGCCTGAGGCCCTACTGTGTGCCACCTCTGAGGTCCTCAAGTACCTATTTGATGGGGCAGGAAATGATCCCAAGTAAAAGCCAAATGGTGTGCTGAGGGTCGCACAGCCAGTAAGCAGCTTGGAGCAAAGCTGACCCAAATGTGCTCTGCTCCGAAGCCCAGGCATGTTTCTGCCACCTGCCCCCAGAGGACCAGCTGACCAAGGGCCATGTGAAGGAGAGAACCTCAGCAAAGAGATCTGGGCACTGCACTGAGACAGAAGCCGTGTTCCATTCGGTCGGGGACCCAGCTGGCCTCCAGCGGGGGTCAGAGGGTTAGAAGCATCAAAAGGCTAGTGTGCTCAGGGCTTGGAGCAGGGCTGGAGAGTACGGGGCGTGTCCACATCAGGAACAGAAGGTCCCCTCCCCCCCCCCGAAGGCAGTGGGCATGCGGGGCCTCCCCGTGGGAGCCGCAGGGAGCATGGGAGACTACTGAGCCATGAAGCTGCTGCCCAGGGTATTAGACCTGGGGGGCCAGGCTGGAGCGCCCTGAGGTCTCCACCCCCTGAGAGATGCTTCCTTCTCTTAGCCAGAACCTGTGCCTGCCCCTGTGCCTGCTGTCTCCTTGCTCTCTGACTGTGGCAAATTTGAGCTCCAGGAGCCAGTGGTTCCTCCAGGCCTTCATTCTTGCCTCCTTGGTGCTGGATTTCTTGCTGCCCTAAGAGTTTAAGGGTGTCAGCATTTGATACAGTGGTTGAAACTGCCACATCCCCCATCGGAGGCCTTGGGAGTGCGACCCCAACCCTGCATCTGTTTCAGCTTCTTGCTGTTGTGCACCTTGGGAGGCACCAGGTGAAGGCTCAAGGACCTGGGTCCGCCCACGTGGGAGACCCAGCCGAATTCCCCACTTAACTCCTGCTTGGCCAGGCTCTGGGTTGCTGGGACATCTGGGCAGTGGAGCAGCGGGTAGAAGACCTCTGTTTCCATCCCTGCCTTTCAGATACAAAGCAAGGAAGCTCTCAGAAGCGCCCTGGTCTGTTCTGCCACCTGTTCTGTACAATTTGGCCTCCTCAGGGCTAACCCAAGTCCTCTAGCTTTCCCCTGGACACTGCCATTCTGCAGTTTGCAGGAGCAAGTCCCACTGCCTTGGTTGGCCACACAAGGCCTTCGCCGATCTGCTCAGGCTTCTCTTACCAGCCACACGCAGCTTTCTGCGCCACTCTATCCCAGCAAGAACACGACCTGCACACATTCCCTACTGGGAATGCTCATCTAGGAAAGAACGCCTAGTCATCCTTCAAGATGACTGGGGCGCGACGCCATGGCCTAGCAGCTACAGTCCATGCCTTGAACATGCCGGGATCCCATATAGGTGCCAGTTCTAATCCTGGCAGCTCCACTTCCCATCCAGCTCCCTGCTTGTGGCTTGGGAAAGCAGTCGAGGATGGCCCATTGCTTTGGGATCCTGCACCCATGTGGGGGACCTGGAGGAGGTTTCTGGCTCCTGGCTTCGGATCCACATAGCATCAGCCGTTGTGCTCACTTGGGGAGTGAATCATCGGATGGAAGATCTTCCTCTCTATCCTCCTCTCTGTATATCTGACTTTGTAATAAAAATAAATCTTTTTTTTTTTTTTAAAAAAAAGGACCCTGTCTGTCGCTCACCTCCCCCCCCTCCACTTCCCTCCTTCCCCTTGGCTCACATCCTAGCCATCTCTTCTCTCCCAAGAGGCCCTATCATAAGCAGTGGCCAGCTCGTACCTCACAGACAGGGCCCTGCAGCTGAAGCCTGTGTGTGGACTTGCATTTGCTGCAGGAATTCTCAGAGCCTTTGGTGTGTCCAGGGAGTGCTTGAAGCTCCATGAGGCAGAGCTGAGGCTAACACTGGCCACTCTGCGGAGGTCCAGGAGGGGCCTGGAGTGTAGCTCCCGCCCCCTCAGCCAGTGCGCTATGGCCTGGCCCGGATCACGGTAGTACGGTGCTCGGCATGAGGGCTGACTGCATCAAGCCTCTCTGACCAGCTGTGGGACTTGGCTCGGGGACTGAGTTTTCCCTGACTTGTCATGTCCACATCTCCAAGGCGTCCACGCAGAAGCCCTGAGCGCAGCACCCAATGTGTCGTAGCCCCCAGCAGATGTCACTCTGGTGTCCCTGGCAGGCACTGGCTGTGCCGTACCCTGGCGTCTGTACCTGGGAAGTCCCAGTGTGGGCCAGGC
The DNA here is from genome assembly GCF_017591425.1 of Ochotona curzoniae. Taxonomy (NCBI): domain Eukaryota; kingdom Metazoa; phylum Chordata; class Mammalia; order Lagomorpha; family Ochotonidae; genus Ochotona; species Ochotona curzoniae. Next base: position 15,372,853 of record NW_024465894.1, on the reverse strand, counting down.
TGCCCCCCAGGGTCCCATAGGGTGCAGCCATGCCCCTTCATGGAAAGATCCCCCACCTTTGTTTTTTAGCCCCAGGCATTTTCCACCCCCTCCCATCTGAATTCTAGAAGACATTGGGCTTTGTAGAGTGTGTTCTGCTGAGCAAGTTGGACAGGGCCGTGGGTGGAGGAAACGCAACACTGCCCTGGCCCTGGGGGTGGATCCGGACCTGGGTGCTCAGCCCTGGGCAAGGGCCTCCTGGGGCCAGCCAGAAGGATGGTTTCCCTAGCGAGTCTTTCTAGAAGCTTCCCAAAACCTTCCCTGTGGAAGAAATCCACGGGCAGATTGGCCCACCTGTCTGCTTGTTTACCCCACAGCCCACCCACATTCAGTTAAGGAGTGGGGACAGGACTGGGGACCCTCAGCTCAGCTCCATCTGAGACAGAGAGTCAAGGACTGTGAGCAGATTTCAGTTCTGCTGTAATAGTTCCAGGTAGGCGAAGCCCAGGCTGCGTGTGGCCCCGGACAAGGCTCTGACACAAGGCAGAGACAGCTCCGACTGCCAGCGACCGTGGGTGTGAGGGCAGGGCCTCCCCTTCTCCTTGCCTCGTTCTGTTCAGCCACACGTGGGATGACAATCCCTGTTGGCCACAGAGTATGTCAGAGGAGACAAACACAGTGAGGCCTTGCGGTCCATGGCAGGGGCAGTAACTGAAGCTCCATTAAGCTCTTTTCCCCTTTCCCCTTTCTAGAAAGGACTGCCATGGCCTAGGGACCCCAGGACCCAGGGGTGGCACGGCTGTACGAGGCGCTGTGCACACCAGACGCTGCGTTCTACAGCAGGTGCTCATGCAGGTTTGCCTGTCTCCCCTTTCACTCAGCAGATGCAGGAGGAAGAGTCCTGGAGGCTAGGAAGCAGAGCTCCGCCCCTGGTTCCACCCCTGGCTCCGCCCCTGATGGTTCCGCCCGGATGGTTCTGCCGCTGGCCCTAAGTGCAGGGGAGCTCCAAGACCCCTTCCCTCCTGGGATTGGGGATCCCGGTGGCTGACCTGTCTCTGCTACCGCTGCAGCTACTGGGCTTTTCTTTTGCTTTCTGGAGTTTCCTAGGCTCCTCCCATCCCAGGGCCTTTGCACAATCCTTTCTCTATCTCTCCCCCAACCTCATGCCACAAATTCACCTGACTCACTACAGCTCATCCATAGAGCTCTCAGCTCTACTGTTGCTCTCCCCTCAACCTATCCCCTTCCCCATAACTCACTCTTATGGAACCCTGCAATCCCAGCATCATCCATGCAATTCCTGGATCAATGGCCATATCCCCCGACCCAAGCAGGGGCTCTCCGTCACATGAAGTGGAGTGAACTAGGGCCACCTCTGCCCACAAAAGCTCTTCCTCCCAGACAGCCATACAGAGCAGACCTGAGGACCCAGAGCACTGCCCTGCCTGCTCCATGACTTCAGAAACTAATCATGTGTCAGGGCCCCACTAGGAGTGGGTACCACTCCAGGAAGTCCCCAGAAGGTGCCCACTGTCACAGCTCAGTCGTGTGATGTGGGTTGGGTTCCTCTGCCTCTTTGGGCCCCGGTGTCCTCTGTTAAAGCACCCAGAGGTAGGGGGTATCTGGGACATGTCCTCCCCATCGGGACCCTGCAACCAACCAGAGTATGTGACTAATCTGCTCTCTGACCTCAAGGCTGCCTGTACCCTTAGATGCTCTCCCACGTCACAAGTACCACAAGTACGGAAACCAAGGACTAGCAGGTGGCTTGCCTCAATCCCTCAGGCTGCGGCCAGGCCCAGAACCTGCTCCTGTGATCAGTCAGCCCTGACAGGCCTGGGGACAAGAGGTGACAAAGGGCTGCTGGCCTCAGCAGGAGCCTCCTTGGGGGGAGGCCAGTGGCTATGCCCATACCTGTAGGCTCCAGGGCCAAAAGCTAGCCAAGGCCTCCTCTGCCGCAGGCACTGTACTGCCTCCACCTGGGTGGCCATCACCACCTGCTGAAGCCAGCACCCGGTGAGTGCCCGGTGAGTGCCCGGTGCACTTCCCAGTAGCAGGGGTGGCCCATTCTGCTGTGGCTGTCCTACTCAGGTCTTGTACTAGAGGTGAGGAAGCCAAGGCCCGGGGCTTGGCATGGGGAAGGGGGCTCCAGCCAAGACCAGCAAGGTCAGCCAGAGTCTCCAGTTTCTTCTGGGAACCCCAACCCTGCGGTCACATTACCCCCTCCTCCGGCGGGAAGTACCTGTCAGGGTACCCAGAAATTGCATGGGACTGACAGTATAGGGCACAGGAAGCACCTCGTCCAAGGTCTCACCAACCCAGGGAAGAGCAGAGAGGGCAGCTCCTCTGGGGATCCCTGAACCCCCAAATGAGGAAACTTGAGGACCCTCTTTAGGGTTCAGGGGATCTAAGTTCCCCTTTTCCCAAATAGAGCAAGAACAAGTCACATACAGGCCACCAGGTGGGAGATGGTCAGGCCAGAGCCCAGTATGGCAGGTGCATAGGCCAGTAAAGCGTGTGGACTCTGACCAGGGCCCAGGAGCGAGCAGAGGCCGTGGAGGATGATCAGGGTCGGGGAGTGAGTTGAGGCTGCATAGGCAGGCTAGGGCCAGAGTTCAGACGCTAGGCCAGAAAATGGGAACTTGCTGGACAGGAGAGGCCCAGGCAATCTCTAGGACTTCCACACCCCACCTCACCACCATTCTACCTGGCCCTGCCCTGTGCCAATGGTCTCTGCTCCCGGCAGTCTGAGTCTAGCCCTGAACTCCTGGCTCTAATTCCCAAACCGACCCCTGCCCCCGCTTTCCTGTCTGCATCCTCCCCAGCTCAGGCCAAAGCCCAGAGCCACATCCTGACCCACCCCACCCCCATGCATCAAGTTCAACAGGAGCCCTTGGGCTCCAGCTCTGAACATCACCACAGTAGGAGCTGCTCCCCAGCTGCCGTCCCAGACAAGCTGCCCCCCAGTGGCTGTGCCCATGTCTCTGGCTCTCTTTTGCCCTCTGCCTTGTTCACACTAGTGCAAACTCACACAGTCCCCTCCCCTGCCCCAAAACCTCCTCAGAGCGCAGCCCTGAGTCCCCAGTCCTTGTCTAGCCCCATTGCTCCTCCCTCCCTCTGCCTTACATGTATTCCTCTTGGCTGTTTTTGCATTACCTCCGGACCTCCCAGGCCCCCGGACATGTGCACGGCTGTGCCTCCACCCAGGGTGCCCTTCCTGGTCTGCAGGGCTGGTTCCATCACCTCTTCCCCTGGCCATCCCCTTCAAAGTGGCAGCCTCTTTCCTCCCACACACACAGCTCCCTCTCATGGCTGCCCAGCGTACAGGGCACTAGCTGGCTTGACTGGGGGTTCCTGGGGCCAAGCCATGACAGGCTTGGGACAGAGTCTGGTCACCACATGCTGTGGATTCCAGTGGCCGAGGTGACTCAGGTGGGAGGCAGCCATGTTCCCAGGTCACAGAGACTGAGGGTCTGGGAGGGAACCAATTGGCTTGGGGTCACAAGGTCAGGTCTTGGTGGGGCAGGAGTTCAGTGTGGCTAAGTGTGAGCTGGGAGCAGGGCTGCTGGGCTGGGATGGGGCAGGCCGCCGGGGCCTGGTGAGGACCTGCAGAGGGTGGGAACAGCCAGCAGCTTCCCCCGTTCCAGGTGGTAGAAGGGGGCAGTGGGAATGGGTCGATCTTCAGTTGCCCACTCCTCCGAGTTCTGGTGGCTCAGGGTGAGGGAGGAAGCCAGAAACCCAAAATAGGGCTGCGTTTTGGGAAGTGAAACCGGTGCTGAGACAGGAGCAGGAGGGAGTTGGGGCCTCTTGCCTGAGGCTGCTGGTGAGGGTGGGGGTTGTTCCCTACTTCATGGGGCTGCACAAACAAGGCTTGCCCCACCCTGGGAGCGGAGTGGGTTCTTGGGACCCTCCAGCCATGGGTCAGGGTACTCTAGCTCCCTGACACCCTATATCCACAGCTGGAACCTTGGGTAGTGACTGTCCCTCTGGGTGCTGGAGCCCTGAAGCCGGGGGGCAGCCACTCAAACATGGCAATGGTTATGAGTGCCCGTATGTCCATGGCCTACCTTGGGTGCTGCCTCCCGGAAGGCACTCCCCCCATCCTTGGGTCAGAACCACTCTCTGCCTCCCAGCTCTTTTCCACTTGTACTTGCTTTCGGTCCATTCATTGTCCCCCACTAGGACATTTCAGGAGCACAGCTGGGAGGTCCCACCCTCTGGCCTGGGGTCTTCCTCCTCCCCCAGCTGTATCTCCAGAGCTGCTCAAGGCTTTCTGGGACCAAACTCAGAAAACTCACACCCACCCCAGTCCCAAGGGTCTCCTGGCGCCGCCCCATGCTTGCCCATGTGTTCTGAGCCCACACTGAGCTCTGACTTACCCTGAAGGTCCCCCCAGCCTGGGTGGGTGCCGCAGAGCAGGGCGCCACCAACAGCACCAGTGACCCCTCTGCTCCCTTGGAACTCAGCCCCTTTGGCACCTGCAGAGTCCTCTCCTCTCTTCATTCATGGCTTTGTGTGGAAGGTCCCCATCCTGATTTTTCCCTCAGTACCCCAACACCCCACAGGGCACTCCTTCTGCTTATTGACCACAGGGCACCATGGGGACCTGGGCGGGACTTGCTGAGCCTCAGCTGTGCTCTCAGTCCCACGGCGACTCCGCCCCCAGCTGCCCTGCGCCACCTGCTCGCCCAGGGCATTGTCCCCTGCCTCCCGTCCCTTCCTGTGCCCCCAGCCCACTCCATCCTTTACAGCGGACATGAACGGGGCATGGGATAGCTGATACTTGGGACACTCGGACCCCTTCTCAGAGCTTCCTGGCTTCCAATCTGGCTCCTCTCTCATCTCCAGCTTCCTGTTAACACACAGCTTGGCAGGTGGCAGGTGAGGCTCAAGGACTTGGGTCCCTGCCACCCTTTTGGGAGACCTGGGTGGAGCTCTAGGCTCCGGCTTTAAGCCTGGCCCAGCTCTGGTTGTTGTGGCCTTTGAGGGGATGGAACCAGCAGATGAAAGACTGTGTGTGTGTGTGTGTGTGTGTGTGTGTGTGTGTGTGTGTGTGTGTGTGTGTGTTTCTCTCTTTGTGTGCCATTTGTCTTTCAAATAAAAACCAATACTAACAATAAAACCAGATCTAATCCCAGCATCCCTTCCTCCATGCCTTGGGACAAGGACTGTGCCCTGGAGACCCCTGGCAGCCTCAGCCCTTAGCCCTACCTCCCGCACCGGCTCTCGCCACCTCTAGCTCACTGCCTCTCCAGCTGCTGCCTGGGCACCTGGTGTGCTTCCTGGGGACTGCCAGTGCGCAAGCCCCTGGAGGAGCTCTTGGAGCAGTGCCTAATCCTCCAAAAACCCACAACCACAGCAACACCAGCCGCTTGTAAAGCTCGTGTGTGTGCAAGGCTCCCAAAGTGGAGCAATCAGAAAATGCTCTTGACCTTGCCCACTGGAGGCAAAGCACCCCTGCAGGACTTCTGCCCCAGAAAACTTCTTCCCAGCCTGCTTCCAGTGTGCCCATCTCTCCCAGACCCACTCTCCCTGTGTCTGTCTTCCAGGGTTGCCATGTTCCCTGTGTTCTCCCCAGCGCTGGGGACGGTGCCAGGTGTACAGGAAGCCCACACTGAATCAAGAGACCAAAATCTTCACAAGCATGGCGGTGACACATGGAGGCAGGGAGGGGCAGTGCGGCATTGAGTGAAGGGCCAGTGTTAGAGTGAAGGTTGTGGCTGGAGGAAGCCGACTGAGGCTACTGCCCTGGGACCAATTTGAACTTGGGGTCCAGACATCAGCGGGTGCAGGGGGTGGGTACGGAGGGCAGAGGTAGGCTGCATGGGGAGCAGTTTCACCAATCCCTTTCTTAAGATAGTAAACTAAAGCTCCCAGAGGCTAAGAGTTAAGTCCAAGGCTGGAGGTGCCAAAGGCAGAAGTAGCCCCAGGGGCCTCCCTGGCTTGTGGGGCCCAAGACTGGGGGTGACCCTGATGCTAGCTCACCCGGGGCTGCTCCTGCTCTGCTCATTAATAGGTAACCCAGGTGAGGCCCTGCTGGGTCAGGAGTCCCTGACCAGTGGCTTTCCAGGTGCTGGGGAGTAGGGGGCAGCTGGGTATGGTCATAGTAGCCCTTGTCCCTACTCCGCCCCCCCCAGCCCCACCAGCGCCAACCCCAGGGCCTGGAGACCACGTGGCAGTAAGGCTAGGCCACACTTACTTTGAGGGCAGGTGTGCTGTTGGCAGGGGACCCCAGCCTTCCCTCTCCACCACCAGCCTGTGCTTCTTCCCCATGAGTCACTCAAGGGTCCTGCCACCACCACACTCATTCCTCCCCGCCCAGGACTTTAGCCCTCATTGGCTGGTCCTGCTGCCGGGTCTCTCCTCCCGTCTCTTGCACCTGGCTCCTAGACAGCCCCAGGCTGCAGCTCAAATGTCACCTCCCCAGAGGCCTCCCTGACCACCTGTCCCAAGCAGGCCTGGCCCACCTCTCACTCTCCATCCCACACCCTCTAGGGTTGCTCACAGTCCCAAGCCAGCTGGACATGCCCCACCACGCCTGCTGCCTGTGTTCCCACCCCTCATTGGGTTGCAAGCTACCAGCAGAGCTCATTCCCTGGAGTCTCCTAGGGATCTAGCCTGGGGCCCTGGCACGTGGCAGATGAGCAACAGGATGCAGGCAGGTCCAAGGCAGGGAATGAGGCTCAGAGAGAGTGAGTCACTAGCTCAAGGTCACCCAGCACACAGGAGGTAGGAGCTTTGCAGAAGCCTTGTTTAGTTCACCTGACCAAGCTCTGGGCTGTTTAGCCTCCTCCACATGGCCTTTACTCAGACACGACCTTTTCCCTGTCTTTGGGCTGTAGGGAAGAGAAAGAGACAGGTGGGAAAGTGGAGCGGGGCAACCAGGGATGTGAGTGTATGATAAGTGGGTCTCTGGTCATCTAGATGCACCCAACAGAGTCCAGCAAGACCTGCCAAGGCCTCTGGGCCTCCAGGTTATGGTCCAGCTCTGCCCTAGGCTGGCTGACCTGGAAGGGGTTAAATTTTGTGCTTGGCTCCTGGTTTGCTGTGGACCGTGGCTGGGACAGAACATCTGTCTGTTGCTATGGTTGCCGTACACTTGAAGGGGATGGCTGGATAATTATGGCAAATGCTGCCGAGCAAGTGAGCCGCTGCCCGGAAGTGGCTCGAGACCTTGGGCACCCAGCACCAGTGATGCCCACAGTCCCTGTCCAGCTGGGCCACCTTGGAGCCTGTCCCCAAGCAACGGACTCCAGGTCCAGGCCAGTGGAAGAGTCCTGGCAGAGCCACTATCGCGGTATTTGCATAATTAATGGACACGCCCCCTGTAGCCCCTGGGAGGCCCTAAGCAAGGTAGACACAGGCTGCTTGGGTAGCAGAGCCTGCGGGCAGTGGGCCTGCTGACAAGAGCAGAGGCCTCTGATAAGGCCCCAGCGCCTCTGCGTCTGCCCCTAGGGTGTCAGGGGAGTCGGCTCAGGGCCAGGCGGGGCCTTGTGTGTGGGCCTCTGCACCTGCTCCTGGGGGGGAAGGGCGTGTCCACAGCAGGACTGTGGGAGGGCTGCATCACACAGGCCTGGGTCAGAGTGGCAGGACACCATGCCGCCCTGCTGGCTCCTGCTGCTGTGGGTTCAGTGCGGTCCCTGGAGGGGGCTGGTGTGTGCTCTGCTGCTTTTCTGCTCAGAACCAACTCCTGTCCTGGCACACTGTGGGCAGACGCTGCCAGGGGCTTGGTTTTCCTGCAGGCCGACGGCCCCATGCACAGGCTGCCAGACTCCCCCTGTAAGCAGCCCAGACGGAGGCCGGGCACCCTCCCAAGGTCACTCTCACTCTCGTAGGTTCCTGCCTCTTCCCCACACCGCTGCCCCTCTTCCGGCACCTCCTCTCCTCCTACCTGCTTGCCTCTCACAACAGTGCCCATAAAACCTGACCCAATGCCAAGCACCAGGCTCTGTGCCTTAACGTATTCACTTCCCTTAATGACCTTTAGTGGTGTCTTCAGGCAGATTATTGAGATGTGGATCAGAACAACTGGTCCAAGTTCCCCGGATGTAAGTAGTGCACACGCTCCACACGGGGTCTCTCTGGACGCTGACCTCTTTACTGTCTCTCCCCTCTCCCACTAAGGCTGGCCTCCTCATGGGCCAAGACAGCACCAGGGATCCTGTGTTCCACAATTAACTTCCCATTCATTTATTCACTCCTGCCCATTCATTCATTCATGTACTCACCCATGCCCATTCATTCACTCACATACCTATTCACTCATCCTCAGTGTACACTGAGCAAGCCCTATGTGCCAGGTCCTGTGTTGGGAGAAATCAAGGGGTCCCCTTTCCTTCAGGTAGGGCCAAGGCCCTGGGACCACATGGTACAGATGGGCATGAATGGGCACTGATGGGCACGATGGTGTGGAGGTTGGAAGGAAAGCAGAAAGCCCTCTTGGCAGCCGTTGCTCCTGGTATGACACACTGACCTAGCTGAACAGGGTGGGCAGTGGCCATGCCCTGCCATGATACCTGAGGATATAGGCGCTTGGAGAGGCTAGGGGCCCTGCCCAAGGTCACACATCTATGTCCAAGGTGCTACAGTTGTGAAGCCCAAAATTTTGTACCCCGCAGAGCCTCTGCCATCCTTGGCTGGGGATGGCTTTGGCCTTGATGGAAGGTCCACAATAGTGTGACCAACATGCTTTGCCTTGCCTGCGACAGTCATAGCTTGCACTCCTCAGGTCAAGGTAAACTGGACAGTTGGTCACCTTCACATAGGTGCCATGCATTCAGGCTTTAGAACCCAGCTGCCAGCCAGTCTGGCGTCTAGGGCCCTATCCCTGAGAGTGTGCCTTCAGGTTGGGAGGGCCGTCTGAGCCCCTCCCCAGGCTGCCTTGGCAGGTTGGGGTCAGCAGGTCTATGCCAGAGGAGACACTAGGCTGCCTCTTCCTGTTCCTTTGGGAATGCTGGCTGGGCGGGAGACCTAAGCCCTCCTTAAAGGGACAGACACAGGCTACAGCTGAGCTGTTTAACAGGCAGCACCTGTGGGCCCCCAACCAGCCTCCCATTGGCTCGCTGGACGTTACAGAAGCATTTGGCTAGCCATGCCTCTCGTGCAGCGAATAGGGTGGGCAAGAGGGGCTAGGACATGGAAGCCTGCAGGGAAGAGCCCTAGGACCCCAGCAGCAGATGGCTACACCCGTCCCAGCTGCAGCGTCTCATCGGGATTTCTTTGCAGGGATTTTCAGAAACCACAGGCAGAGGCATGGTGTCCTACAGGGTTCTGGCCTGATCCTACTGCACACCTGCTCTCTGGCTAAGTAATCACAGACATGGCTCTGGCCCTTCCTGGTCCTCGGTATCCCTGGAACGATGGCAGGTGGGCTCTGCGACACCTAAGAGCTCTTCCAGCCATGCCAACATCCACTACCTGAAACCAGACTTCTTGGTCCCCACTGTGTTTGCTAAACAGTGGACCTTCTGTTCCTGGGTCTTAACATTCACATTTCTCTACAGGAAGTGCTGAGGAGCACTGAATGGAAAGGAAGACTGGAGGATGAAAGGATGTGAGGTTGGGTGGATGGACGGATGGGAAGGTGGATGGATGGATGAATGGGTAGATTGATGAATGGTGGATTCATGGATGGCAGATGGGTCAGTGGATGTATGGGTGGATGGAAGGATGGATGGAAGGCAAGGAGGGTGGATTAACAAGTAGGAGGATGGGTGGGTACATGATCAATGAATGGATGATGGATGAATGGAATGGGAGGGTGGCTGGATAAATGGGTAGGTAGATGAACGAACGGTTGATGGATGGATGGATGGATGAGTGGATAGTTGATGGAAGGATGTATGCATTATAGATGAATTTTTTTGATGGGTGGATAACAGATGTATGAATGAATGAATGATGAAAGGATGGGTGGATGCGTGAAGGGACCTCTGGGCCAGTGGACACAGTACAAGAACAAGGTCTGTATCCACTCGGAGAGAGATTCAGTGGGAAAACCAGTCCTTGCCTCGTCCCCTGCTTAGTTCTCACAGCCATATCCTCAGAGCCCATCGCTTTCACTTCCTGCTTTCTCTCCCTCCCCCGCCCTCCACCTGCAAGCTAAGGTTACCACCCTCTCTAGCCTGGACGCCACAGCATCCATCCCTGTGCTGTGGGCTCCCTGCTGCTCCTTCCCTCTACCACAGGTCATTGAGAGCAGAAGGAGATTGGCTGTAAGTTAGCGCCCTTGCACCAACTTGGCTCTCACCTGGCTGGGGAGCTTCTCTCCTGCATGGACTTCCCCACAGCGGAGCCCCCCACTGTGCCTAGAGCTCCTCTCCCCGGCCCCTGCCCAGCCCTGGATCTGCATGGGCTCCCCCCAAAAGGTCTCACCGCTCCCTACTCCCTGCAGAGCCTAGGTGTACCCCGCTACACAGTCCATGCTGGTGCACCTCACCTCCCACAGCTTCCCTTCTCATCTCAGCTCAGCAACCACTTCCCCAAGAAACCCCTACCCCAATCTGCACCAGAACCCCTGCTGTATGCACTCATGGTCCTGGGCCCTCAACTTTCCTGCTTTTCTTACAGCACGGTCATGCACTTGTATGATGAATAGCATCTATCCCATTAGCAACATAGAACTGCAGGTGCCCAGAGCCCCACCAGTCTCATTCCCCACCTAGCACAGGGCCTGGCACATAGCCAGGCTCACTGGGTCTTGCTGAATAAATGAATGAATGGGACCTGGCATGATGGGTCAATTGGCTAAACCTGCCTCCCCTTGCAAGTGCCAGGTTCCCATATGGGTGCCAGTTCATGTCCCTGCTGCTCCACTTCTTGTCTAGCTCCTTGCTAATGGCCTGAGAAAGCAGTAGAAGAAGGCCCAAGTTCTTAGGACCCTGCACCCACTTAGGAGATCTGATAGAAGCTCCTGGCTGCTGGCTTTGGATTGACTAAGCTCTGGTCATTGTGAATATTTGGGGAGTGAACCAGCAGATGGAAGATCTTTTCCTCTGTCTTTCCTTCTCTTTGTAAATCTGATCTGCCTTTCCAATATAAGTAAATAACTAACAAAATAAATCTTTATTAAAAAAAAAAAGTAACAAACCCTGTCATGTCCTTCTAGGTCACCCAGACCTGCATGGCTAATGGAGTCCCACAATGTGGCTTCAGCATCCTGGGCCATCATCTGCTGCCTCCCACGTGTTTTCCTAGGGAGCTAGACCTGAAGTGGAGCAGCTGGGACCCCAAACTCCAATACAGATCTGGTGTTACAGCTGGCACCTTAACCCACTGTGCCACCCCCAAGAGCACTGGTCTTTTCAAAGTGCAAACCATGGGAAGCCGCTGCTGTAGGTGGCGGCTTAACCTGTGGCACCTGCTGCCCTGTGTTGTTTCTTGCCACAAGGACACAGGGGATTGTCCTCCTGGTACTTTACCAACAAGCGCATTCTCTGCTGTAAGAAACGTCACCCCCTTTTCCTGAACGCCCCACCCCATCTCCAAGGCCACTGGGCAAACTCAGCACCTTCCTGCTTCTGGAGGGCATCTGACAAGAGGGCACCTCCTAAGCAGTACAGAGCAGAGTCTTCCGGTGTGCCCTGCCTGGGATCATTTAGGAATGCAGAGCCCCTAGCTGGAGAAGGTGAATACATGCTGGTGGACTTCCGGGCTCACCCCAAGCTCCCCTGCTGACCTGGGAGTCCTGCCAGGGACAGCATGGAGCTGCTCCAATCTCACACGGCCCCAGACTCCATGCTCTGCATGGTCTCTGGCTTCCTTGTGGCCCACCTTGTCTCTGGCCTTGGTGCTTGGGAACTCAAAGTCAAACAATACAAGATGGAAAGGTGGAAACCCGGGTTTGAGTCTCAATCATGTCACAGATTTAGCTAGGTGGCCATGGGCAAGTCACCCACCCCTAAATCCCACTGCCTTGGCCCGAGCCAGTTTTGTCATCTATAAAAAGAGGAGCAACACAACCTAGATTGGGGACAGTACGATCCAGGTGTAGGGTGATTCAGCAAACTCAGAGAGGTGATGAGTGGGAGGGCTCCTGGGGGACCCACGTCCGAGGAGCCCATGCCAGGTAGGGAGTCAAACCAGCCCAGGACACACGTGGTCCCAGGATGTGCTGGGTGCTGGGAAGGGGTATGGAGGAAATGGAGTAGGGGTGAGGGTGGGCAGCGTAAGGTAGATAGCGTCGTAGCCTCTCTCCTCAGCCAGGAGTCTGGGACCCAGGAGGTACATGACAGTACTGGGCCATCGCGGGGACCACTGTGGGGACAGTGCTAGGGTATACAACAAAGTAGAGGCTGGAGCGCTGCTACACACGCTACAGAGCACAGGACAGCCCTGCAACACCACTAGCTCCTGTGTCACCACTTGGGTGACTTTGATGGAGTGCTAGGCTCCTGCCTTCTGCTTGGCACAGCCATGCCTGCTGTGGGCATTTGGAAAGTAAATCAGCAGGTGAAAGATCTGTCTGTCTCATGGGCCTGGAGTGGCAGCCTAGTGGCTAAAGGCCTCACCTTGCAACCATCAAGATCCCATGTGGGTGCAGGTTTGTATCCAGGCTACTCCACTTCCCATCCAGCTCCCTGCTTGTGGCCTGGGAAAGTAGTCAAGGATGGCCCAAAGCATTGGGACCCTGCACCTGCATGGGAGACCTGGAAGAAGCTCCTGGCTTCAGATCAGCTCAGCTCTGGCTATTGTAGCTGTTTGGGGAGTGAACCCGCGGACGGAAGATTTTTCTGCTTCTCTTTCTCTCTGTAAATCTGACTTTCCAGTAAAAATAAATGGATCTTTACAAAACAGAGAGAGGTCTTTCTCTCTCTCCCTCTGCCTTTCAGATAAATAAATCTTTTTTAAAAAGGAATTCTGCTCTTCGCATGCTCCTGTTTCTGCAGATGTGGAACAGGTCAGCTCAGAGGACAGACACGCCCAGAACTGGTGTACAGTGTGGCTGGGGCAGACCCAGCCACGCTCCCCAAGCTGGGGTGTAGTGAGGCCCTGACAGGGCCAGCCCTCATTCCACAGACCTAAGATGGTAAGGACAGATTCCTTCCATCACCAATGCCAGTCAGTGCCAACCAGAAAAACAAAAGTGAATAAACGGACCCTGCAGGAGGCAGGGTAGTTGGGGTAAACAGGCTGAGCTGCTCTGGGCTGGTGACAGGTGAGGTGAGCAGAGATCTAAAGACAGAGAGAGGAGGCTGAAGTTTCCAGGGGAAGAGGGCAGTGCAAAGGCCCTGCGGTGGGACTGTGAGATGTTAGTGTGGCTGGCATGGAGTGAGGCAGTAGAGAGAGGGGGTGGGTGATAGTCAGAGAAGGCAGCAATGGCCAGATCCTAAGAGACCCCACCGAAGTTTGGATTTCATTCTGATGCCTGTTGCATATTTGTGTTTTTTTAAAGACCTTCTAAATACCATCCCCCCCCCACCACACACACACACACACACAATTAGACTACTTGGTGATAAAGGCATGGGCAGAGTCCTGTGCCCAGTGTAAACGTGCTACTGACTGCTCTAAACAAGAACAAGACAAAAGGGACTGGTGCTGCGGCAGAGTAAGCTAAGCTTTCATCTATGGCACCAGCAATCCAAATAGGCATCAGTTCGAGTCCCAGCTGCTTCACTACCAATCCAGATCCCTGCTAATGCACCTGGGAGAGCAGCAGAGGATAGTTCAAGCTCCCCTGCCCCCCGCTAAGTCTGCATTTCAAACAAAACAAAAATAAACCTTTATTTTTTTTAAAGACTTATTGTTATTGGAAAGGCAGATTTACAGAGTGAAGAGATAGAGGGAAAGATCTTCCATCTGCTGGTTCAATCCCTAAGTGGCCACAACAGCTGGAGTTGAACGATCTGAACCCAAGAGGTTCTTTTTGGTGTCCCACACGGTGCAGGGTCCCAAGGCTTTGGGCTGTCCTCGACTGCTTTCCCAGGCCACAAGCAGGGAGCTGGAAGGGAAGTGGAGCAGCTGGAACCTGAACTGGTGCCCATAGGGGATCCCGGCACATACAAGGTGAAGATCTAGCCATTAGGTCATTTACTAGGCTCATAAATAAGCCTTTAAAAAGGAAAAAAAAAAAACTTTTTAAAAAGCCTTTTTTTAAAAATAAGGATTTATCATGGTTGGTGTGAGGGTGTGGTGTGCTCTGGTTGGTGGATCACCATCGAGGGACATTGCCTGCCCCTGGGGAGGATGCCCCCGCCCAGCTTACCTGTTCCTCCTGTACCTGCTGAATGTGGAGCCAAGCTAGTCTGTCACCTACACAAGAAAATAGGAAGAAATGCTTTGGGGAAGCAAAACACAAAGAAGAACGCAAAAGGCAGGTCACAGGACCACTGTGGGGAAAGCAGTCTTGACGCACACAGGTTCAATTTCAGAGGTGAGGGTTATGGGACTTGGAGGGGGCAAGCAATGGGCCCCAGACCTTGTGTTTTGGAAGGATGGGAGGAGAAGCCCAGGCCTGGGGGGCTCCATCCTTGTTTTGTGTCCTGGACCACCTGAAGCCTTGGAGCATGAGGGACTGGGCTGCACCCTGTAGCTGCTCACCAATGCTTGCAATGATGTTTACCAGGTCACTGGTTCACCCTGTAGATATGCTAAGTCCCTGCTCTGGACCAGGCCTTGTGCTAGGCCCACACAGGAGAAAGCTCCCAGCTGCACGGAGCCCCCATTCTCAGGGGCAGTGTGATGGACAGACCATACCAGCTATGCTGTTTTGAGATTGACTGTGCATGACCATGGTGCCAGTGTCACTGTGGTATGATGGGTGAAGCTGCCACTTGCAGTGTCAGAAATCTTGTATCATTAGGCTCCTGTCCAGCTGTTCCGCTCTCATCCAGCTCCCTGATAATGAACACAACTGGAAAGGCAGTGGAAGATGGCCAGAGTACTTGGAGGGCCCCTAGCACCTGCGTGGGGAGACACGTATGGAACTCCTGACTTCCTTCTGACCCAGCCCCGGATGTTGCAGTCATCTGGGGGAGAGAGTGCTGGTGGAAGCGCTCTCTCTCTCTCAAATAAGCCAAATAAATAACTAAAAATGTAAGGGAAAAATCCTCCACACACCAAAGCTGCATCTTTGTACTGGCAGGATGGGATGGGAATGGAGCAACCCCTGAAATGGTGGGCCCAGACTACTTTGTTGGGGAGCTGAGAGGAGAAAATCCCACACACTGAGGCCCCCAGGGACAATCCCCTCTTCCAAGGTGTGCTGGAGAGGGCCTTTCTGTGGGTACAGAAGCTGGCCTCACCTCCAGGATGTGGAGATGAAACCTGTCTGTATCCCCACAGGGAACAAGTTCATGGCAGACAAGGACTGCCCAGGGCTGGCTATGCTAGGCGTCTGAGATCAGCAGTGCAACCACTCCTGGCTGAGGCCCCAGGTGGAAGTGAGGGCCTAGAGGCTGTGGGAGCTGGGCCACCGCCACCACCTGTCCCACTGCAATCCCAGCCCCTGCTCTGGAGACCCAGCTCGGCCTCCTGTGCTTTTGCCATCTGTGCACCATGGCTGGCCAGGCATGCCCGGCCCTGGGTGCCCATCTGGACACCTCACAGATAGCATGCCCGCTGGGAGCTGGGCATCTCACACACGCGAGCCAGCCTCCCAGAGGCACTATGCTCCTCTGTTTGATTCTGGGCCCTACTCCTCCCAGATTGCCCTAAAGAGAGGCAAGGTGAGAAAGACTCCCCCACTTCCTGACAGCTCTGTGCAGGTGCAGGACTGGCAGCCTTGGCCTTCACTGCCTCCTTCTGCCCTGAGCCAAATCCTATGGGCAGGGGAAAGAAACAAGAGCCAAATACTGCGGGCAGGGGGAAAAAAGCAAGAACGGTGGCTTACCCAAGGTCAAGCCTAGATTTAAACTTGAGAAGGGGCGTGGACATTTGGTGCAGGAGTTAGGCACTGCTGCCCAGGACCAGGGTCTGAGTTGGAGCTCTACTCTTAGTTCCAGCTCACTGCTGTGCCACACCCGGGAAGCAGAAGGTGAAGGCTCCGGTGCTTGGCCCTTGCCACCAACATGGGAGACCAGAATTGAGTCACCAGCTCCTGGCTTCAGCCTGACCCAGCCCCCTGTGGCAGGCATTTGGGAAGTAAACCCACAATGGGAACTCTTTCCTCTGACTATCTTTCTGTCTTTCCCTTCCTCTAACTCTATAAATAAATAACTTTAAAATGAAATAGCTGGAAAAAATGAATGAATAAGCCTAGGACCGTCCAACCTGCACTTTCCACTAAGTCCCAGGTCCCCTTGACACATGATGCCCAGAAGGAGCTGTGCGGGGGTGGGATACCGCCAAAGCAGCACCCCCAACCTGGGCCAGGGAAGGCTTAGGTTTTGTCCCCCTACCCCGCTCCCCAGCAGAGAGGAAGTTGGCCTGCAGACAGACGGGGTGTGAAGGTAACTCCCCCACCCCGCAGGGAGCAAGCCAAGTGGCTCAGGTGACACAGCACCTGCAGCCAGCGCTACCACCTGCTGGACCTGCCACTGCAGTTTCCCAGAGCAGAGGGCTGCCCGGGGCCTCAGTTCACCGGCCCAGTCTCAACAGTCTATAAGGAATTGGCACATGTCCTGCTACAGGGTTTCCAGAAGCTTCTCCAATGCCAGCAGCCCCAGTAGCTTCAGGAATAGACCCAGGGTGCCCTGACCCCTGCTGGGACCTCACAAATGCTGTCTGCCTCATGCACACTCAAGTGTCACTATCTCCAAGGCGACACCTTATGTCCTTGTCTTGCTGGGGGCTCTAGAGACTCCCAGGGGTTGTGGAGAAGCCCACAGTGGAGCCCTTAGGGGTCAGCACCATTTTGCCCTGTCCCATCAACATTTTCTTTTGCCTGATATGACCATAATCTTGCAAGAACAAAAATATGAAGCCTTGGGGGGGGTCACCATTGTGACTCAGGGAGTAGAAAGGCCTCCTGAGATGTTAGCATCCCATGCGTGCATTGGTTCATGACCCAGCTGCTCCACTTCACATCCAGCTCCCTGCTGGTGCACCTAGGAAAGCAGTAGAGGATGGCTCAAGTCCTTGGGCCCCTTCACTCACGTGGGAGAGACCCAGAAGTAGCTCCAGGCTCCTGGTTCAGGATCAGCTCAGCTCTGGCCTTCACAGCCATTTGGGGAGTGAACCAGCAGATAGAAGAGATCTCTCTCTCTCTCTCTGACCTGCAAATAAATAAATCTCTTTTTAGACATGTGAAGTCATTAATGCATCCATGAATTAGTACTGGGAGGAGAGGAAGGAGCACCAACTCCCCATTAAGAGCCACGGGACTTGAACGCCAATGGTGATGCACACCTCTACCCAGGGCCTCTCTCTGCTCCCCAGGCCGGCTACCCACCTTGCCATCTCCCTCAGAGACACCCCTTTCTCTTCTTCCCAAACACTTCCTGAACTTATCTGAACCTCAATTCCTCATCCCTGGATGTGAACTTGGTCTTTGCCACAAAGGGAACCCAGTTTCATTCATGTGATTCTAGTGAGCTTGTGTATGCACCACTGACCTGGGCATACAGTCAGTGCTCAATAAATGCAGCTGTCCTTACTCATGACTGGCCCTAGGAAGCAGGGCAGTTGCTTTTGTGCAATGGGTTAAGCCGCTGTCAGGATGCCAGCAATCCACATTAAAGCACCAGTTCAGTCCTAGCCACTCTGCTTTGCATCCAGCTTCCTGCTTGTGTGCCTGGGCAGTAGCAGATGACGGCTCACACCCTTGGGCTCCTGGCTTCAGCCTGGCCCAGGCTTGGCTGCTGCAGGCATCTGGGGAGTGGACCAGCAGATGGAAGATTTCTCTTATCCTTTCTCTCTGAGTCTCCACCTTTCACATCAATAAATAGAACTTTCAAAATATTTATTTATTTTGATGGGAAAGGCAGATTTACAGAAAGAAAGAGCTTCTAATCACTGGTTCACTCCACAAATAGCCACAAATGCTGGAGTTGAGCAAATCTGAAATCAGGAGCCAGGAGCTTCCTCTAGATCTCTCACGTAGGTACAGGGTCCCAAGACCTTGAGTTATACTTCACTGCTTTCCCAGGCCATAAGCATGGAGCTGGATCAGAAGTGGAGCAGCTGGAGCCTGGCTTGGTAACCTAGTGACTAAAGTCCCTGCCTTGGATGGGCTGGCACTGGTTCTGATCCCACCTGCTCCACTTCCCATCCAGCTCCCTGCTTGTGGCCTGGGAAAGCAGTCAAGGACAGCCCAAAGCGTTGGGACCCCGCACCTGTGTGGGAGACCTGGAAGAAGCTCCTGGCTCCTGGCTTCAGATTGGCACAGCTCCAGCTGTTGTGGCTAGTTGGGGAGTGAACCAGCAGACAGAAGATCTTTCTCTCTGTCTCCTTCTCTCTGTAAATCTGGCTTTCCAATAAAAATAAATAAAACTTTAAAAAAAGAAAAGAAAGAAATTGGGACTGCAGTTGATACCCATGTGGAATGCCACACCACAAGGCAGAAGATTAGTCTGTTAAGCCACCATAGCAGTCCATAAATAAAACTTAAAAATTCCCCCTACCCTCCCCCCCGCCCCAAAATCCTCCATCATGCTGTACTGTGTCCTGTCTCCAAGCCTACCCAGGGCAGGTACTTTGTCCTCAGCCTTGGCAGCTTAGTGAACTCCTACTGATGCTTCAACAACCCTTTTGGGTAACACCTTGCACAACCCAGTGCTGGCTGATTCCACAGGGCACCCTTCCATGCTGGCTTGGCTGCTGAGCTGGAATTGTTCCACTCATACTTGGTAACCTACCACGTGACTGTGGGCTCCCAGAGCCAGCAGCTGATACGTGACTAAATGGAGTCACCCAGAGCAGGCTGGGGCAATGGAGGAGGGGCCTGAGAGATGAAGGAAGGAAACAGTGGAGGCCGAGGGGCACTGTGGCCAAAGAGAGCGTTCATTCATTCATTCATTCATTTACAAAACCTCATTCATATCTTTTTCTCCCTTGAACTACCTGCTAGCCTTCTGGAGCTTCTAGAACCCCATCCAGAAGTTCTCCTGAGCAACGTCCACAAACTCCCTGGCACGCTCCCCGGAGGTGGATGACTTCCTCTGCCCCGTCTCCTGGTTCTCCTCTGTCCTGCCCATGTTCCAGAGCTTGCCTCTTGCTTCAATTCCTCCTGCAAGGCTGTGTTCAGCTCAGCTGAAGCTTCTCAGCCATCTCCAGTGGATTCCTTCAATGAGGACCTTCTAGTTTATGTGGCTGTGGGGTCTCACGCTTGTTGTGTCCAGGTCTCTTGCAGCCAGTCCATGCCCAGACAGGTGGGACACTTGGGAATAGGCTGTGAGTTCCACCCCCCCACTCCCATTTCTCTGTTTGTCTGCCACCACTGGCACCCGCCCAGAAAGCTTGGGAGCTGGAGCCGGAAGGGGCCTTGGAAAGGCTAGCCCGCCCCCTCCTGTTGTTACAACCTTAGTGAGGAGATAACAGCTGGGGCAGCCACAGCCTCCAGCACAGCCCATGCTGCCCATGTGCCAGGGCTGTGCTGGCCAGAATTCCTGGGAATCCAGCAGCAGCCCCACAGGGGGAGGGGCATTTCTCCTCCAGGGGTCTGGTGTGGTGCTTATGGCACTGCAGGGGTCACCACCCCTTGTGTCTGAGTGCCTGAGTCCCAGTCCTGCCTCTGCTCCCGACACTGCATCCCACTTAGGCATAGCCTGCGATGCAGCCTGTAAGGCTCCACCACCTGGGTCCCTGCCACCCACATGGGAGATCCGGGTGGAGCTAGCTGGGGTGGTCATTCAGGGAGAGAACCAGTTGATAGCACACTTGCTCTCTCTTCTGCCTCTCAAATAAAATGAACATAAACATCTTCTTAAAAAAAAAAAAAAGAAAGAATAAATTGAAAAAATTCCCACTTTGCAGGGAGAACGCTAAAGATCAGAGAGATTGCCTGGGCCCTCTGGCCCAGCAGCTACCCTCCCAGGGACCCATCACTGTACCACCAGATGGAGGGGCAAACAGGGCTCCTAACCAGCCTGGCCAGCCTCCTGCAGTGATGTGTTCTAGCTGTGTGACCTCATAGAGGGCACACATTCCCCCAGCCTCCATCTTCCCATCTGTGAAATGGAGAGGTCGCACGCAGTCCCTGATTCAGATTAAACATCCACAGACAGAAGGCTGGCAGGACTTGCCCATTCCTGCCAGTGGAGCTTCTTGCTGCGGGGGAAGGTTGGGCTGGGGCCACAGAGCAGTTTCTGGGGCCTTCTCTACAGGTAACCCATGCCCAAGCCAGGCCTTGCCCAAAGCTGCTTTGGAAAGACCCTGAAATCAGGAATCTCCTTGGCAAGAGGTGCTCCCACGGCCCCAGGGGGCAGCCCACACTAGGAATGATTAGACCTGGGAGGGCGCCCTAGACCTGGGACCCTGTGACACCTGCTCCCCCAGCCCCACGGGCCCTGGCATTTTGAAGGAGGAGGCCTCCGAGAGCTTCCCCTGGGCTGCACTCACCTCCCTGGGCCTAGGAAAAGCCTGGCTCCCAGCCTCTGGGGAAGGGTGGGGAGCGAGCCCACAAAGGATGCCCGCGGGGCTGTGCCCGGCTGGCCACCCCTCCTGGCTGGCCCAGGGCGCCAGCGTCCCCCTTCTGCCATTGGGCCGCTCAGCTAGGCCGCGTTGCTATGGCGGCAGTGCTGGGGCGGCTGCAGCTGGGTAATTACAGCGCGCATCCATCCTGCCTCCCGCCCGCCGAGCCGGAGCCCGCAGCCCGGCCGGGCCAGCCCCTCCTTGCCCGGACCGCGCCCGGCCTGGCACAGCGCCCACCCCAGGGATGCAGGGAGGAGAGCTGGGCAGGCGGCCGGGGCCAGGAAGGCTGGGGGGTTCTAGCGAGGCCAGCCAGGGGGCAGCCAGAAGGCCCCACTTGCACTCCCTCCACCCCCTGCTGGCCCTGCCAGCCCATGACCTACTGCTGCTGCCTGTCACTCCAGCAAGCATCAGCTCCACCGACAGCCCCTTTGTTCAGGCATCAGCATTAGCCTGCCGGTTTGAGGGCAGCACCTGGAGTGGGCCCTGGCCTTACACAGGAATATCCCCTCAGTGGGCACACCCCCTGGGTTACCTGCCTGTCTACCTCCTCCTGGGTCCCAGAATCCTGTCCTGGCATCTAAATATAGCTCAGCCTGGCTGAGCTGGAGGTCACCACTCCGCAGTGTTGGGCAGCTAGGCAGAGGGCAGCCAGCGGCATCCATTCATCCAGGTGCCCAGCAAGTGATTGGGATCTCCTAGCAGGACCCTCTCTTGGCATGGCCCCTGTTGGACCCACAGGTGGACCCCTGTGGGGAATGTATAGAGAACTGCCCATGCACAGAAGAGCGGCCCCTCCCCCAAGGCACAGCAGCGTGGGTTGAAGAGAGACTGTGGGGGGAGGCTGTGCAGAGGTGAGGGGCTGGCCCCAGGCTGCTAGGGAACAGGCTGTGAAGCCGTGGGGCACCTGCCAGTAGGACATGGATCAGCAAGCAACAGGGCACAGGACACCCTGGCACTCTACTCCTGACCCGCTCACCCCTTGGGCCCCATTCCGGCCAATGCTAGGTAGGCCAATGCTAGGCCGCGAATTACTAAAGTGGCCTGGTGGCCAGCATGGAAATGCAGGGGCTCAAGACAAGGGTAGGGGCAGGAGAGATGGGTGGAGACCAAGGGCAAGATAAGGTCCCCCCACACTCCCTACCAGGGGTAGTGGGTCCAGGAAGAAAATGAAGGAGATTTGGGGGAGGAGAGGAAGTTCCAACTGTCTTCGACCCCTTCCCCCGACCTTGGTCTTCTGGCTACTGACTGTGAACCCTGCCTGGCAGATGACCACATTCAGATATAAGGGAGGCCCTTGTTGAAGGAGGGCCTGTGGGGAGGCAGCTGCTTACAGGGACAGCAGCCTGGGCTTTACGCAGTTTCTAGGGTGGGTAGGGGCTGGCTCTGATGCCCTTTGGACCTCCTGCTCCAGGCTCAGCAATAAATCCTCCTGCTGGGCCAAGGTGGCCCATCTACAAAGCTCTTTCTAATTCAACATCTGATGCTACCTCCCAACAGCCCGGGCCAAGGCCGGGCAGACAGCAGCACTGAGAGCAGGGGGCACCTACTCCGGAGCAAGCCCTTGCACCAGCTCAGAGCTGCAGCCAGTAGGCAGGAGATGACCTTGGGCTCGCAGTCCATGACCCAGCCAAGGGGTCACTGTGCTCCTGACACAGAGACCACCGAGTGGCCAGGCTGGGCCAGGCCCACTGCCTCCAGCACTATGTTCTCCAAGGCAGACACGGCCTTAGGAATCAGCCAGTCTGCCTGCCTTCATCCATCTCACAGACAGACTGAGGCTTTGGCAAAATGCAAACAGCTGGTCATCTTCCAGCTTCCAGAAGAGCTAAGGCTGTGTGCCAAAGCCCCACTGACCCCCCATAGTTCTCTGGGGGTGAGCTGTCTCTGTAGCATACGGGGGTTTGGTGGGGAGCATTCCAAATGCACCTGCAGAACACGGAATGTGGAGCTAGCACCTGGATGCCCTTGGACCATCATGTCACTGGGATATAGCCCCCTGGATCAGGAGACTGAGGAGAGGCACAGTGCACTCAGCACGAGGACTCTGGTTGCTGAAGTGACAGTGACTGGGTCATACATGACAAAGTAAAGAGTGCCTAGGGAAAGTACCTGCATGGGCAGAGGTTTCAGCCTGCCCCCACCTGACTATGGTGGCCCTGTCCCCGAGCACAGGGCCCTGTCCTGGCTCCCATTCACCACAGCCCCTGATCATCTGTATCTTGGATACACAGAGACAAGGGCTGACTGTCCATGGCGTGAGAGCCCGCACACATGACCTCTGACCTCCAGCATCCAGTGCCTACCCCTGACCTGAGCCAAAGTCAACAACAAGCGGTTGCTCCCTCCTTCCTCTCCCTCAGGCCTGAGCTTGTATGCATGGCCCAAGCCACGCTGCTCTCCTCACCCCATGGTCATTTCCTCCTCTGTGTGATGACCAGCATGGTGCTTAGTTGTAGGAGGACACTGTGACCCTAGAGGGTCAGCGAGCACAGGATTACAGTTGATTGGACAATATTTGCATGAGAACAACCGAATGGCTACCTTCTGTATAACTGACTGGATATCATTTGTGTGAGAACAGTTGAGTGGACCGCATGTGAATGAGAACACTTGGTAGAATATACAAAACAGAAGGAGTTCCAAACAAGAGTATGGAAACAGTTGATGGGTTTTGTTGCTAAGTTCAATACCTTCTCTCTTAACCAATATAACCCTCAGTGTATAAAGTCTGATGCCACTAATAAACTTCAGCTTTGACCATCAGTCAGGGTCCACGCGTGTTATTATTGGCTCCGTGCACCAAGTCCATCGCTGCAGGACAGCGACAAGTGGCACCTGAGCAGGGACATGAAAGAAGAGAAAGTGCAGCTGAGACCCCCACAGAAAGTGGTGAAAAACTCAGAAAGTGGTGAAAAGAATACTCAGGAGAGATTCTCCTAATAGAAGATGTTACCATAATGTGACTGAAAATGAAATTAGAACTAAAAAAAAGAAGAAAATTTTCAGTGCTAAACCACAGCATTTCTCTAGTGAGGTAAATGAGGATGGGATAAAGGAACAGTTAAACATCAGCTCATTCCATCTCACTCCTAAATCTGATCAAAAATGTTTCCAAATGTCTGATGTTCGCCCGAGACCTCATGAATTCCGATTGCTTTTTCCAATCATACTTAGTCAAGAAAACCATCAACCTACCTATGAAAGCCGAGATGTTAATGCCATCACAGCTTTTAAAAAGGCTTGTGTGTCCTACGGACCTACTTCTTCTTACGTGTGGGAATATTTAAATGGCTGGAGCCAGGGAGCAAACTGGATTCCTTATGATTTTGAAGTAATAGCAAAAATAGGGCTTTCTCCTTCTCAGTATTTACAATGGAAAATGTGGAGAAGCGATATGGCTAAGGAAAAATTGCGATCATTAGGAGCATCAGGTTGGCAGCTCCCTAGAGGGGGGCAATTGACTTATGATGTTAGTCAGAGATGGACAGTGGGTTACTACAGAGCAGCAGATACTGCTACCTCAAGCTGCGCTCATTCATATACAAGATGTAGCATTGTGGGCATGGGAGAAAATTGAACCTGGGTCTGAATTTGCAGGCAGTTATACAAAAGGTAGCCATTCGGTTGTTCTCATGCAAATATTATCCAATCAACTGTAATCCTGACCCTCTATGGTCACAATCCTCGCTGACCCTCTAGGGTCACAATGTCCTCCTACACTTAGTCCTGGGTGTGTCAGGAGGGTGAGCTCAGGGGCATTCGGCTGCCTCTGCCTGGTGCTCCTGGCCACACTGCAGGCCTGCCAACCTTCTCCTCTTACCCTCCCCCACCCCTGACTGCATGCTGCGCTGTGACCTGGCTGAGCCTCTCTGGACATCCATGTGCCAAGTTGCTCGGGTCGCCGCTTCTGTTCCAGGTGCTCCTTGCACCTGCTCCAGCCCCTCCTCCACACACACACCCTTCCAGCCTTGCTTATCTCAGCCTGCTGCCAGCACCAGCACCCTCTTCCAGCACATGCCTCGTTGGGATTGCAAGGCCTGGGGCTGGGCCATCACGGAGGGAAGTGGGGGTTCCCAGTTTCAGTCCTGATTCCTCAGCCTGCGGCCTGTGTTGCCACCCCTCTCAGCAAGGGGGTGTAGCAGGGCAATTGCATCGCCTGGGGTGGGAGGACCCATTCCTCTGACTCCTCTGGGTTTTTCCCTCCTTCCCACTCCATGCTACCTGCATGGCGGGGAGCCCGGTGCATACGCCAGGCAGCACGCTTGGAAGGACGCCCAAAGTGGGGGCAGGGCCTTCCCCAAATGTAGCCCTTTGTGGAGAAATTTCAGGATGGGTGGCATTTAGAGGAGGGAAAATCTGGGGCCCCGGGTTTTTCTCCTCTCTTCCTGACATCCCCCCTGCAAGAAGGAGGCAGCACCTCCCATTCACCAGCATGGTGAGCCCAGATGGCTGGCAGTCCTGCTGCCCCAGAGGGTAGAAAGCCACTGTGATGGTCGGCCTGGAGCTCACAGAGAAAGAATTGCCTCGCCTGGCCTTCCTAGAGGGCAGTCTGTGGGTACTTAGTGTAGCTCCGATGCCTGTCCAGCACCAGGTGGCTCAGCACCTGCCCCAAGGCACAGCAAGGCCTGCCCAGGGCTATCCATGAAAGCAAAACAATGGAAACTATTTAATGTTCATCAGCAGGGCCCGGTCCACAGGCAGCGGCATTGTCTGCAGTGCAGCAGGCTGAGCCACTGCTGGGGACACCAGTATTCCATGGCCATGTGCCTGGTCCGAGTCCCATCTCTGCTTCTAAACAGTTTCTGGTTAATACGTACCCTGGGAGGCAGCACGTAATGGCTCAAGTGCTCGGGTTCCCTGCCACCCACATGGGAGACCCAGATGCAGTATCTGGCTCCTGGCCATTCTTTCAGAATCAACTAATAGATGGAAGGTCTTCCTCTGACTCTGTCACTTTGTCTTACCAATAGATAATATACAAATCTTTTTTTTAAAAAAGGGGTCTGTATGTATTGAGGTTAAATATATGCACAGTATGCAGTTAAATGCAAAGAGTGGCCTCTTAGTAGGGAGCAGGCACTGATCTGGCTGACCA
Source organism: Ochotona curzoniae (assembly GCF_017591425.1). Taxonomy (NCBI): domain Eukaryota; kingdom Metazoa; phylum Chordata; class Mammalia; order Lagomorpha; family Ochotonidae; genus Ochotona; species Ochotona curzoniae. The sequence continues at coordinate 15,347,268 of NW_024465894.1, read as the reverse complement.
CGTGACAGCAGCCCCAGTAGGATCAGCGCTTCCCCCAGGGCAGGCACTTGCTGGCTCCTTCCCCAGCCCCAGGAGGTAGAGCCCAGGGCACTGCAAAAAGACCTTGGTGCTAGGCAGGCTGGTCTGCACCCCAGCTGCAGGACCTGCTGGCTGTGTGACCATGAGCAGGTATTCACAACATGAACATGTGCATGAGGCACTTGTACATGTGACACTCATGTTCCAATGGACAAAGTCAGGTGCAGAGGTCAAGCAACTGGCTCGGGACCACACCGTTTTGTCTTGTTCTCCAGTAGCCTGCCCACACTGCCCACTACAGCCCAGCTCTGACTCCCTGGGCCAACCCTTGCTCGCCCCCCTCTCTTGCTGTCGGCATGCATGGCACTCCCCAGCCCCCCACTGGCCCACTCCAGGCAGGGGCCCCCTGCTATGCACCCCCCAACCCCTGCCCTGGCCCCCTGGACTGGAGCCCAGTGGCTAAGCCTCAGCCCCTCCCACCCCCTGCCGGACTTGGTTTCATTTGTTCATTCATTTGTTTGGCTCTTCATTCCTCTCTTGACAAACATTTGCTGAAAGTGAAATGAGCCAGCTCTGCCCTTGGTGCGGGAAATCCCGCGGTGAATCCGGCCTGGGGCCTCCACACAGGGGAGCAGAGAACACAGCCAAGAAAGGGCCCTGGTTACCCAGAGACAGGGCAGCCGGGGCTCAGGCTGGGGGAGCTCTGGGAAAGCTCCCTGGGGAACGATACAGAAGGTTCTGGAAAGATGAGGAAGAAGTGGGGGAGTGGTAACAGTGTGGATCAGGAGGCCTGGTTGGAGCATGGGAAAGAGCAAGTGCTCTTGGGAGCCGGGCCCTTGGCCATCATGGGTGGGGACTTGGGGCTCAGGCAACCCCGCCCTGGCTGATCCACAGGCTCTAGGCAAGGCAAGGTTTCCAGGAGTCGCACCTCGGGAATTTATCAAGGAAAGCAAACCAACCGATGATGTGGGCAGACACAGAGCATGCTTGTTTCATGTCATTTATGACCACAAACGGGCAGCAACAACTGCGCCTGGTCGTGTAAGTCACAGAGCTGCCACTGGCTGCAGCAGTCCAAGGGGCGTAGAGCCCAGCTTCTCAGAGGCCATTCTGGTATAATTGTTAAAAAATGCTATTTAATTTGTGTGAAAGAGAGAGAGAGAAGGAGATCACCGATTGGCTGGTTCATTCCCCAAATGTCTACAACAGCTGGGATGGGGTCAAGCAGTCAGGAACCCCCCAGGCTGGGTCTCTCACAGGAGAAGCAGAGGCCCAAGTGCTTGAACTATCACCAGCTGCCTCTCATGCTAACAGGAAGCTGGCATTGGGACTGGGAGTAGATCAGACACTGAGAAGGAAGGCAGGTGTCCCAGGCAGTGTTTTAACAGGTGCTCACCCCCTCATCATTCCTGACGTAAGTTTAAGTGAAAAACAGCAAGATGGAGAGGGGTGAGGCTGTTGCCATAGTAGGTTAGGCCACTGCCTGCAGTGCTGGCACCCCCTGTGAATAGGGTTTGAATCCCGGCTGCTCCACTTCCAATTCAGCTCTCTGGTTTTGTCAAACCGCATATCAGTCCTGCCCATGTCTGATGGAGTTCTAAGCACTTCTGGCTTCAACCTGGCCCAGCCCAGCCCACTGCGGCCATTTGAGGAGTGAACCAGTTGATGGAAGATCTATCTCTCTGTAACTCTGCTTCTCAAATTAATTAGTTAAAAAGTAACGTGATGGACCCCATGCATGGCTCAGTGGCTCAATCCTCCTCACCTTGCCCTGACATCCCATACGAGCACTGGTTTGTGTCCTGGCTGCTCCATTCCCATCCAACTCCTTGCTTATGCCCTGGGAAAGTAATAGAGGATGGACCAAAGCTTTAGGACCCTGCACCCAAGTGGGAGACCCGCAGGAAACTCCTTACTTCAGCTCAGCTCTGGCCATTGTGGCCACTTGGGGAGTGAGCTGGCATATGGAAAATCTTTCTCTCTGTATCTCCTCCTCTCTGTAAATCTGATCTTCCTTTTCAATAAAAGTAAATGATTCTTAATTTTAAAAAAAAGTAACATGATGTGATCTCTGTTATTCTCTAGGGTAGGAAATGTGCTTATGCAGTTGCCTGTGGGAAGATTCTGGAACACTATGTCTACATGGGGCACTGTATGGCAGTTCTCTCAGGGATGATGGCTCACCAAGGATCATATTTCTTTCCTAAAAGTCACCTCCTGTGTCCTCTGCCTTGGCCACAGTGGGCAGACTCGAGCTCCCCTCCTGGCTCGCTGTGCCTGCCCTGAGCATGCGCAGTGACATGGTGCCTAGTACCTGATGTTTCCTGAGTCCCAGCCTGTGGCTTCTGCTGTTGCTTTCTGTATGCCCCGCCCTGCCCACTTCCACCTGCCACGATCGCCCTGCCTCCCCGTCCACCCTGAGTCCTAGCATACCGGAAGCTGTGCTTGCCACGAACCACAGAAGGGCAGGGCACTGAAAGGGCCTGGACAGACTTCTCCAATGCCCTCCTGAGCGCTCCCGTCTGAAAACACCCAGACCTGCAGGGAGCAGGTGAGAGCCTACTCTCCAGGCTGCCCCCAGCTGCCCTTCCGCTCCCCCACTCTGTGCAGGCATCTCATTCAGGTGTCAATGAATGACAGAGGAAGGCGGACAGCATGCTCCCCTGTCCTCAGGCCCAGGGTGAGTGCTCGCAGGGCACGCTGTTCTTACTTTTAGTCCTCATTTATTTTCCTACCTTTCTTTTCTTTTCTTTCTTTTCTTTCTTTCTTTCTTTCTTTCTTTCTTTCTTTCTTTCTTTCTTTCTTTCTTTCTTTCTTTCTTTCTTTCTTTCTTTCTTTCTTTCTTTCTTTCTCCCCATCTCTCTTTCTCTCTCTCTCTTTAATTTGAAAGTCAGAGTTGAAAGTCAGGGAAGAGAGGCAGATTTCCCATCTGCTGGTTCACTCCCCTATGGCCAGTTCTGTGACATACCGAAGCCAGAAGCTTTGCCCTGGTCTCCATGTGGGTACAGAAGCCCAAGGACATGAGCCATCTTTGTTGCCAAGAAGGCAGTTCCCAGAAGGGAACTGGGTTGGAAGTGAAGCAGCCGGGACTTGAACCAGCACTCTGATATGGCATCTGGCATCGCAAATGGTAGCTTAACTCACTGTACTACAAAGCTGGGCTCCCAAAGTGCTGGCCTTGCTAAAATGCAAGCACAGCCATGTTCCCTCCTCTACCTGCCCAGAGGCTGGCTACCCAAGCAGTGCTGTCCCTGTGTGCATACCCAAGGCCCTGCTGGGTCCCTGCCTCACTGCTCTCCAGCCTGCCCAGTCCCCCGCACATGGCTGCCTCCTTGCTGATGGCATCTCCCTGTGACAGCATCTCCCGCATGTCCCCTCCTTCAAGCAGCAGGCCCACTGACCTCTCCTCCATGCCAGGGCACTGAGACAGCCTCAGCCAGTGACCCCACACCCTGGCCTGCCAGGACCAGTCCCCAACAAACCAACAGGGTGGTTTCCCAGCTTCTGCTGACCCTGCAGGGCCACTGCCAGTGGGGGGGGGGGCAGGAGTGCAGAGACTGACTCTATCTCCTGCCCCCTGCCAGGCCAGGCCATAGCACAGGGTCAAGAACACACTTACTGACACTGCTAATGGCCTGGATGACTGCATGAACAAACTGGGACCTCCTCTCCTTGAATCTTTGCTCAGACCTCCACCCCTCACGCCCCCTGACCATCCTGTCTTAAAGGACAGCCCTCACCCCATCCCTGCTTTGCCTGTTTCCCTGGCATTTCCCACCAACTGACCTGCCCCAGGAGTTCACTTTCTTTTTTCTTTTTTTATCTTATTTTTTATTTTTATCAGAAAGGCAGATTTACAGAGAGATGGAGACAGCGAGAGAAACATCTATTTGCAGGTTCACTCTCCAAATGTCTAAAACAACCAGAGCTGAACTGACTTGAAGCCAGAAGCCAGGAGCATCTTCTAGGTCTCCCATGTGAGTGTAGGGTATTTGGACCATCCTCAACTGCTTTCCCAGGGCATAAGCAGGGAGTTGGATGGGAAGTGAAGCAACCAGGGCACAAACTAGCTCCCATATGGAATGCCAGTACTTGCAAGGGGAAGGTTAGCCAGCTGACCCATTACACAGGGCCCAGCAGTTCACTTTCTTTAGGGGTGTCAGTGCCACCCAACAGACAAGGGCAGGCTGCTGTCGACAGCAGCCTTTCCAGGGCCTGGAGGAGGAGGTGTTCAGTGAGAAGTCAGCAGCTAAATAAATGATTGAATGAATGAATGAATGAACCCTGCTTTTCCCTGCAGGTGGAGCCTGCTGGCCATCTCTCCACTCATGGCCTTTTGTGTAGCGCATTCCACAGATGCAGCACTGGCTGTCATGATGTCTGTGTGTGTGCCAGGTGCATGCCTGTGGTCGAGGCCCAGGCATTCGGCACTGGTGTCTTTGGGGCAGGACCCCTCCCCCCGACTCTCCTCAAGGGCCAGAATGGTGGGGACTGTGGCCCAGCACTCCTCCACAGGCATCCTGTGTTTTCCCCCTATTTCGGCTGTTTTGTCGATAAGGAAACCAAGGCTGGGATGGCTGAGTCACTTGGGCAAAGGACGCCAGCAGGGAAACAGAGGGCCAGATGGCGAGCCATGGCTAACCCAGGAGCCAGCAGCTCAGCTGATAGAGCAGAAAGAAGGCTCAGAGAGGCAGTATCCCCAGAGCTGGTCAGAGGTGGCTGGGCTTCTGCATGGCCTGGATGGCAAGGGCATTATCAGGCATCTTGAATTTGCCCCGTGGCCTTTTCTACATCTTGAGACAGGTGGTCACTTAGCTCTTACACATTGAGTGTAGGTTACGAACTGGGTTATGTACATCTGAGTTCTGAAGCTGTTGGAAAGGGGGACTCGAATCCAGCCCTGGGCCCTGCTCTCCCATCCACCATTGGGATCCTGCGCCTACACTCCCAAGGGCACATGCCTGCCTCTGAGGACCTCCCCACGCACCCTGCAGTCTTGTCCCACATGAGGCAGCTGAAGCTCAGTCCTGAAATTGGAAGAACAGGCCCCTCCCCCCAATGGCCTCGCCCACAACAGGTGCCTGGTGAATGTGATGGGCAGACAGGCGAACTATCTCCTGGAGCCAGCCAAGCAAAGGGGAAGGAAAGCCGCCCAGAACCAGAGTCTGCAGCCAGAGGAGGAAATGGCTGAGGCCCGGCTCCGGGAGGTGCAGATAAAGATGTGAGTGGGCCAAGAGGCCCCCTGAGCAACTGTCCCCCACGGCCTTGGCGGCAGACACAGCCTGGCTGCTTGCCTGCAGTGGTCTGTGACATGAAGGCTGGGAGGTGGATGGGGGCCAACATGGTCTGTGACAGAGGCAGGGGTAGGAGGACAGAGGGGCCTGGGCCTGCCCTGGTCTCCAGGGCCTACTCACAGCCTCCCCATCAAGACCTCCTGCATCTTGGGTGAATAGCCCTAATCTCCTGAGGCCATGATGGTGCCATGGGACCATGAGAAAGTCACTTGTGCCATGGCTTCTGGAAGGGGCTGAGCCGCTCATGGGGAGATTGGGGGCTGTCCCCTGGTGAAATGGGATTCCGTGACCTCACCTGAGGACACTTGAGGCAAGTCCCTAAAGAAGCCATCCCCAGACTTGGGAACCATTTACATGGGACAAGCAGTGGAGGCAGCTTTGGGTGCCTGCACTATGATGGGCAGGAAGGGAAATAGGAGCGGTGGCCTCCTCCAGGCAGCCAGCATCAAGGCCCAGCTCTGACCTTGGCTGGCTGTGAACCTCAAGCAATGACCTGGCTTATCTGTGTCATTGTGTATCTCTTAAAAATAGAACCAACAGAGATAGTATTGTGGTACAGTGAGCTAAACCACCACCTGCAATAATAGCATCCCATAGGGGTGCCAGTTCAAGTCTCAGCTGCTCCACTTCCCATCCAGCTTCCTGCACTTGGGAAAGCAACGGAAGATGCATGAAGTCCTTGGGCCCCTGCATCCAGATGGAGTTCTAGGCTCCTGGTTTTGGCCGGGCTCAGACCAGGCTGCCGTGGCCACTTGAGGAATGAACCAGCAGATAGAATATTGAGGAATGAACCGGCAGATAGAATATATCTCCCCCTCTCTATATGTCTCCCTAACTCTGCCTTTCAAATACATAAATACTAAAAATGGCAAAAAAAAAAAAAAAAAAAAAAAAAAGGGGAGGGGGAACCAGTGGTTTAGCCTAGTGGTTAAAGTCCTTGCTTGCATGCCCAGGATCCCATATGGGTGCTGGTTCATGTCCCAGATGCTCCACTTCCCATTCAGCTCCCTGCTTGTGGCCTGGGAGAACAGTTGTGTACATCCCAAAGCCTTGGGACCCTGCACTCGTGGGAGACCTGGGGGAAGCTCCTGGCTCCTGGCTTCAGATCAGCTTAGCTCCAGCCACTGTGGCTACTTGGGGAATGAACCAACGAATGGAAGATCTTTCTCTCTGTCTCTCTCTCTCACTGTGTAAATCTGCCTTTTCAATTAACAAAAAAACTTTTAAAAAAAAATGGCAGAAATGACATTAGTGATTATTTTATAGAATAGTAAGATTACATGGATCAATACAAGTATGGGTAAAATATAAAAGTCTCATGCATTTTATGGCTTTTATTTTTTATTTGAAGAGCAGAGAAAAAATCAGAGACACCAATCTCCCAGAACCAGAAATTCCAGCTTGTGCATCAGCAGCAACCTGGATAGGAATTAGACTCAAACCCAAGCACTCCCCACAGGGCTGCAGGTGTCTCAAGTGACAGCGTCACCCAATGTGCCACAAAGCCTACCCTGAAAGTCTCAATTTGAAAATAAGGAGGGTGGGACCCGGCGCGGTGGCGCAAGTGGTTAAGGTCCTCGCCTTGCACGCCCGGGATCCCATATGGGCGCCGGTTCTAATCCCGGCAGCCCCGCTTCCCTTCCAGCTCCCTGCCTGTGGCCTGGGAAAGCAGTCGAGGACGGCCCAAAGCTTTGGGAACCTGCACCCGCATGGGAGACCCGGAAGAGGCTCCTGGCTTCGGATCGGCATAGCATCACTTGGGGAGTGAATCATCGGACGGAAGATCTTCCTCTCTGTCTCTCCTCTCTGTATATCTACCTTTCCAATAAAAAATAATAAAAATAATAAATAAATTAAAAGAAAATAAGGAAGGGGGTACTTGTGCAATTGGTCAAGACACCTCTTTAGAGCTGGTGTTGTGGCATGTAGAGCCACTGTGTGCAGTGCCATCATCCCAAGTGGGTATTGGTCAAGCACGAGCTGTTCTGCTGATTCAACACCTGGCTAATGCACCTGGGAAAGCAGCAGGTGGCCCCTTGTCAGCTACCTGGGAGACCCAGATGGAATCCCAGGCTCCTGGTCCAGCTCTGGCTGCTGTGGCCATTTGGGGAGTAAATCAGCAGATGGAAGATTTTGTCTCTTCCTTTTTCTACACAACCCTGCTCTGCCTTTCAAGTAAATAAACCTTTTTAAAAAGCTGCCTCAGGTCCAGCATGGTAGCCTAGTGGCTAAACGCCTTGCCTTGCGTGCGCCCAGGATCCCATATGGGTACTAGTTTATGTCCCGGATGCTCCACTTCCCATCCAGTTCCTTGCTTGTGGCCTGGCAAAGCAGTTGAGAATGGCCCAAAGCCTTGAGACTCTGCACCTGTGTGGGAGACCTGAAAGAGGCTCCTGGTTCCTGGCTTTGGATTGGTGCAGTACCCACTGTTGCGGTCACTTGGGGAGTGAACTATCGGATGGAGGATCTTCCTCTCTGTCTCTTCTCCTCTCTGTATATCTGACTTTTCGAATAAAAAGAAATAAATCTTTAAAATAAACAAGTAAGTAAGTAAGTAGAAAGTAAGATAAAAGGCTAGAGCGTCTCCCGGATCCCGGAGACTCCCCGGCTGTGATGTGGGGGGAGGAAGAACAGCTCACTCTTTTTTTTTTTTAATTGGAAAGTCAGATTTACAGAGTGAAGGAGAGTCAGAGAAGGATCTTCTGTCCACTGGTTTACTCCCCAAGTGGCTGCAATGTCCAGAGCTGAGCTGATCTGAAGGCAGAAACCTGGAGCTTCTTCTGGGTCTCCCATGTGGGTGCAGGGTCCTAAGGCTCTGGGCCGTCCTCGACTGCTTTCCCAGGGAGCTGGATGGGAAGTGGAGCAGCCAGGACATGAACCAGTACCTATATGGGTTCCCGGTGTGTTCAAGGCAAGGACTTTAGCCGCTAGGCTACAATGAGTGGCTCACTCTTTTGGAATCTCCCAAAGCCAGTTCCAGAGCTGTGCCAACACAACATAAAAGGACTCTCCCCTCCCCCCCCAACAATCAGGCAGGTGCAGCCGTGTCCCCAGGGCCTTGAGTGGCCTTGCACCAGAACCCTATAGGACACACAGAGCCTGCTGGATGCTGGCCTCGGTGTCTCCCAGATTTATGGGATGATGAATGCTTTTTTTTCTGCCTAATATCAATTTAACATCCTGAGGGTAAAATGCTGATGGCCAAGGTCAGGCCAAGCTCTCTGCTCCTGTGCTCACAGAAAAGATAGCAAGGCTTGCTGAAAGTCCCCACCCCACGTCTGGGAAGCAACTTCCAGCACAACCCAGCAAAATCACCTGGCCCCCTCGCGGGGCACTCTCACCCTGCCCCAGACGAGAGTGGAGGGCTGCCTCAGGCACACCTGGCACGCTTGGCCACCCAGCTCCCTGCCCACACCCCATCCCCTCACAATCGTCTCCAGCCCCCACCAACCAGACATCCAGAACATTGTCAAAACAGAAGGTGGGGTTTGCAAGGAGGCTTCTAGAAAAAGCAGTTGCAAAAAAGCAGCTGTGTGGGTTGAGCCAGCCCAGCCTCAGGCCAGAGAGGTGGGCGGGGCCAGGAGTCACCTGCACAGGAGGCCCTCGGGCCTCTCCCCACCTCCCCTCCATGGCAGTCACTCACAACACCCTGTGTCTAGCCAGCCCCCTACCCGCCACACACCCAGCTTCTGTCACCAGGGCAGCCTCTGGAACACAGGGACTGCTGCACATACTAGGAGGTCTGGAGTAAGAGATGACTCAGCTTATTGCTGGAGGACAATGGCAATTATTGAGCACCTACTGTATGTCACACAAGATACAAGAAGTCTCTGTATGCGGACACCACGGATGGTAACCTCATTCATCCCACAGGTGAGCAGTCCCAAGCGCATGGGGTGAGTCACATGCCAGGGATGCAGGAGTCGGGACTTGAACCCACAGAACTGGCTGCTGCAGCCTGGCCAACACAGGTACCTCCCCCTACCTCGCACTCCCTGCTTTCCCAGATTCTTTAGGACCAAGGAAGGAGGGAATCCCACAGAAGACCAGCAGGGCCAGCCCCTCATAGACTGGCCTGCCACTGGTGAGGAAATGGCCCCTGGGGGCTATTGTGGCCTGGAGGAGCTGGTGGGTTTAGCCCCCTGGAATCTAGTGGGGGAGGAGAAGTGCAAGCCAGCTGCATGGTACCCTGCCAGCTAAACCCTGCCACAGTCACCAGGGCCCCTCCTTATCTCTTTGTCCAAACCCCAGGAGGCAGCCTCCCTTCCCAGCACCCCCCCACACAGGACTGCCTGCCTGCCTGTCTGCAGGGCCCCTCTGGCGGGGAGGGCTGGGGGCTGGGAAACCATCTCTAGGACGACCATGTTCCCCCTTCACAGGAACTGGTCTCCCCTACGCTCCCGCTTCTAGAACTCCAGGGTCAGCCCCACCCTTCCCTCTTCCTGGGAGGCTCCAGCCTTTGCAAGGGTAGAGCAACTTACTGTGCCTGGGGCCATGGCTCCTGCCTAGCCCAGCCTGCAGGAGTTCTGTCCCTGGGGAGTGGTGCTGGCCCTCAGGCAGGAGCAGGGACACGTCCCAGGCCCCACAACCAAGCAGAGGCAACTGGGCACTCAGCTCCCCTGCATTCAGAACTGGGTTGAGTGATTGGACCCCACTGCATCTCCCATCACCTCTGATGTAAAACAGAGCCCTTGCCACAGCTCCAGCCAGCGGGGTGGAGAGACAACTGCAAGGGCTTCTCAGCAGGAGCGGCCACTGGTCACCTGTGGTTTGCCGTGGGTGTCACGGTCAGGGCAGGGTTGTCTAGATGGGCTCAGGAAAGCTAGATAGCCTAGGAAGTTCAGGAAACAGGTCCCAGGCATCTCTGGTGGGGATGACCCAGGGTTGGGAACCCCAACACGTCCCTGCCCCTTCACAGACGCACATAAATGGGCATAGGGATGCTCTTAGCAAAGCTGGTTGCATATCTGTCATACAGAGCTGCTCTGAGGACTCCTGGCACCTTGAGGCCCCACACTGCAGAGACCTCTCTAACTGCCCCAGAGCGTTACCCCACTCCATGACTGTTAGTGAGTACCCCCCCCCCCCCCCCCCCCCCCCCCCCGCAGCTTCAAGGCCACGAGAGCCCCTCCTGTCGCTAGCACACCATGAGGGCTGTGAATGTGTGCCCTAGCGGCCGAAACGCCCGCATTCTGTATGTGGGTACCTGGGTCCAAACGTTCCAGGCTCCAGCTCGATTCCAGTTTCCTGCAAATCCACATCCACTATGGTGGGGGGAGAAGAGGAGAAGGGAAAGCAGGTGCTAGGCTCCTCCCACCCTGGAGACCCAGATGGAGTTCCTGCTCCAAGCCAAGCCCGGTGCTCTGTGTCTCTGCCTCTCCGAGAAGTGAAAACACAGTCAATCCCTTGCCTTGGGGTGGGGTAGGTCTCCATTGGTCACTCTCACCCAGGAGTGTCGGCAACTCTCCCAGGACAGTGGTGATGACTGAAGTAAAGAGCTGCTGGGGCCAGTACTGAGTAGCCAGTAATGCTGCTGCTTGCAATGCCAGCATCCAAGGAGGGTGCTGGTTCGTATCCTGGCTGCTCCACTTCCAGTCCAGCTCCCTGCTTGTGGCCTGGGAAAGCAGTAGAGCCTTAGTACCCTGTACCTGCTTGGGAGAACTGGAAGAAGCTCCTGGCTCCTGGCTTCAGATTGGCTCAGCCCCGGCCCCGGCTGCTGAGGCCATTTGGGAAGTGAACCAGTAATGGAAGATCATTCTGTCTCTCCTCTCTGTAATTCTGCTTTTCCAATGAAAATAAATAAATCTTGAAAAAAAAAATGATGCCCTCCTGTCCTTTGAGAAGGTAAAGTGATGCCCTGGGGAGACTCATTCTGGGGTCCTGTACCTGTCTCCTCCCCATTCCCACTCCCATGGGGGCTCACAGGATGCTTCGCCCAGTGTCTCAGGGATATGCCCACTTCTAGGGTCTTACCTGCATCCTGCATGCCCCCTCCCCACAATGCCCTCTGAGGGGCCCCCATCCCTGGCCCCTCCTGCTTCTGGGCCTTGCACCTGCTGCTCCCTCCTGACACACCCTTTTCTGACATTCCTGAGGCTGGCTCCTCCCCTGTCTGCTCAAGCTCCGCCTCCTCCAAGACCCACCGGCTTTTCTCTGCATCCCTTCCTATCCCTGGTGCTTGCTGCTTGCTTGCTCGCTTGCTTTCTCTCTCTCTTTCAGATTAATTTGTTTTGGGTTCTGGCAAGATAGCTCACTGGCTAAATCCTCACCTTGCAAGCTCCAGGATCCCATATGGGCACTGGTTCATGTCCCAGCTGTTTCACTTCCCATCCACTTCCCTGCTTGTGGCCTGGGAAAGCAGCAGAAGATGGCCAAAGCCTTGAGAGCCTGCACCTGTGTGGGAGACCCGGAAGAAGTTCCTGACTCTCCATAAATCTCATCTGCCTTTTAATAAAAATAAATAAATAAATTTAATGATTTATTTATTTTTATTGGAAAGGCAGACTTATGGGGAGAAGGATAGACAGAGAGAAAGATCTGTCTGCTGGTTCACTCCCCAAACAGCCACAATGGCCAGAGCTGAGCTAATCTGAAGACAGGAGCCAGAATCTTCTTCTTGGTCTTCCACACGAGTGTAAGGTCCCAAAGCTTTGGACCATCCTGACTGCTTTCTCAGACCATAAGCAGGGAGCTGGAGAAGTAGAGCAACAAGGCCACGAACCAGCACCCATATGAGATCCTGGCGCATGCAAGGCAAGGATTCTAGCCACTAGGCTACCACGCTGGGCCCCAGAGCTGTCTTTTTCCCAATAAGCGTTTTTAGGGAGCACTCTTTGATATCCCAGAACATGCCCATGGAATCTCCGGAGTCCCCTAACACAGGACTGCCCCTGGCCACTGAGGTTACGTGTGGGACACGCATATCCTTTATCCAAGGGCCTGTCAAGTCCCCACGACTGTGCCTTCCAACCCAGCTTCCTGCTAACGCACCTGGGAGGCAGCTACTGATGCTGGCTGACAGGAACCCTGACAGAGTTCCTGGCCCCTGTCTTCCACCTGGTTCTCTGTCATTACTCCTTTAAAAGAAATAAATATATTTTGTTAAAGATTGGAAAAAGGTGGGCTCGGTGCAGTAGCTAAAAGTCCTCACCTTGTATGTGCCGGGATCCCATATGGGCACCAGTTCTAATCCTGGTGGACCCACTTCTCATCCAGCTCCTGGTTCGTGTCCTAGGAAAGCAGTTGAGGACAGCCCAAAGCCTTGGGACCCTGCACCTGTGTGGGAGACCCAGAAGAGGCTCTGGGTTCCTGGCCTTAGATAAGCAAAACTCTGGCTGTGGCAGCCACTTAGGGAATGAATCAACAGATAGAAGATCTTCTCTGTCTCTCCTCCTCTCTGTATATCTCGCTTTCCAATAAAAATAAACATACATCTTAAAAAACAAAAAGACTGGTAAAAATAAACATACATCTTAAAAAACAAAAAGACTGGCTACCTAGTGGGAATCTCCTATGGATGCCGGTTCATATCCCAGCTGTTCCACTTCCCTTCCAGCTCCTTGCTTGTGGCCTGGGAAAGAAGTTGAGAACAGCCTAAAGCCTTGAGAGCCTGCACCTGTGTGGAAGACCTGGAAGAGGCTCCTGGTTCCTGCCTTTGAGGCTTTGAATTGGCTCGACTCTGGCCATTGCAGCCACTTGGGGAGTGAATCACTGGATGGAAGATCTTTCTCTGTCTCTCCTTCACTCTATTATCTGACTTTCAAAAAAACAACATTCCAGAAGGTTGACAGGGGCACCTTGCCTGCTCTACTGCGGGCTTTATTCTCATGAGGCTGTGAATTTTTTTCCTCTCCCAGGAGCAGGAAGTTGAGAAGCTTGGGGGAGTAAGGAGGTATCTTGGGCTCCCGGGCAGTGAGAGGAGGAGGAACCCCAACAGCAAGCAAGCCCTCTGTCCCGCTGAGCTATTCCTGAGCGCTAAGAGACCGGAAGCCACTTCGTCTGGTGGATACTCATGTGGGGAAACTGAGTCAGGCGATCCTGGGGCTGGGGATCAGCAAAGACGGCAGTGCCCGGTGGGGATGGGGGGCCCTTCGCCCCCGAGTCGCTCCTGCTGAACCCCAGCGCTGCGGTGAGCGCCCCGCCTGGCAGCGCCGGGCCGGCCCGGTAGGGGTGTGGGCGACCCTCGCAGCGCCCGGCGGGGAACCTGAGGGCGGCGGCCCGGGCTGCTCTCGCCACCCCGGAATCCCTCGGCCACGGAGCCTCACCTCGGTGTGTGCGCAAGGACGGGGCGAAGGGAAGGGGACAGGTGCGGCCGCACCCCCATGCCCCGCAGCGTGCCCGAAGGATGGGGTCGGAGCAAGGGACGCGGCGACAGCGACGCGGTGGCAGCCGTCCCGAGCGAGGAGGAGGGGGCGCCATGCGCGGCTAATTAAACAGTGACTGTGATGAATCGGTAGAGGCTGCTGCCGCCTGCTAATTAAAGGTGCGGGCGCCTTGGCTGGTGAAGAGAGAAGGCAGGAGCAGCCCGGCCGTGGCCAGGGCCCAGGCCAGCAAGGCCCGAGCTTGGCCATAGCCCCTCATGGCCGCTGTGCCCGGGCTACTCCAACCCCCCTCCCAGCACACACATACCCGCAGTGGGGGCCCTGGCCCCCTCCTCACTTCCCTATCTCTCTGCCCACCTTGCCCAGCCAGAGCTCACTTCCCCCTCCCCTCGCCTCCAACCCAAATCGCCTTCCTGATAAGGCCTGGTTGCCAGGAGGCGGTGCCTGTGGGTGACCGCCAGGGCTGGGGTGGGTGACGACCCATCTCCCCAGGATGCACGGTGGGGCAGATGAGTCCAACAGGGACAGACCCTGCACCTGCGTTCTGTCCCCTCAGCTCCTTGGTCACACACCTGGGAGGGCCGCAGGAGATGGTCTGCGCGCTTGCATCTGCTTAGGAGCCCTGAGTGAAGCTCCTGGCTTCTGTCTGGCCTAGTCCCGGCCAGTGCAGCCATTTGGGGAGTGACCCAGTGGGTGTGTGTGAATTTGTGAGTGGTTGGGAGTGTGTGTGTGAGTGAGGCTAACTTTCTGGGCCCTGTCGGTCCTTATAAAGCACATGACATTGGGGGCAGGCATCGGGCACAGCAGGTTGACCTGCCACCTGGGACACCCACATACCGCCTCCGGGGGCTTCCAATCCAACTTCCTGCCCAAATCCAGGGAGGCATGATGGCTTGCGCCAGAGCTTGGGTTTCTACCATCCACCATCATCTTGGGAGACCCAGATGAGGTTTGAGGTTCCAGGCTCCTGGTTTTGGCCGAGTCTTGTCCCAGCTGCTGGAGGTACTGGAGACCTGAACTAGTGGATAGATCTCTGTCTCTCTGCTTCTTCCTCTTTTAAATAAATACAAACTTAAAAAAAAAAAAAGACCCCAAAGCTTCCCTAGGTCAGTTCAAGGCAGAGGTGTGTCCCAGGAGCAGAGCCACCTGCTGGGTGTCTCACCTCTCCGTCACTGCCTGAGGTCAGCAGTGCCCCCAAACCCCAGTGGCCTGGCTGGCTGTGACCGGAGCCTGGGCCAGCCACTGTGCAAAGGCACCGAGGGACTCCTCCCAGGCCCCTGCTGTGCAGGGGCAGCCCCCGGACCCTCTGAGAGAAGCAGAGGGCAGGGGCTGGGGTCCCAGGCTTACACCTGGTGTGAGCCCTGGCCCTGCATCAACCGCTGTGGGGGGCGCTGAGACGCACTGGAGCCTCCCTGTGATTCCAAACGGAACCCAGAATCTGGGAGCCTGGCAGGACTGAGGGCCCTTGCATTGGGTCAGCTCCAGGATCCCTCCCCGGAGAGGCTGGGCTGGACTCAGAACTGGGAGCTCCCACTGTGACTTCAGGCTCAGTGTACAAACATGTATGATGAAGCGTGTTTGTGGTCATGCCCAGGCCCTAGCATGAATACAGGGTATCTGCAGGTCTGTGCTGTACCCTCCAGGAGGCCAGGTGCCCGCAGCCAGGGAGGGGCTTCCTGCCACCAGGCAACCTAGCTGGGGAAGGACCTTAGCCCTGCTAAGAAGCTTGGAGAAGGAGGAAGGAGAGAGATTCAGCATTTTAGGCAGCTAACATTGAACTCTGATGGTCTCTGTCCTTGGGAGGGATGCCTCCTCCATCTCTGTTGTAAGAGGTTAGGGCTTGTCTGGAGAAACCAGGAAGACAGCCTGAGTAAATGCACCCACCAGGACGCCTGTGTGAGCAAAGCCCCGGCTCTTGGAGAACACGCCCTGCCTCTCCCTGCCTCCCTTGGGGGACGCCGGTACCCAAGTGGATCAAACACTGGTCTGATGCGCCCTCTGGTGGCTACTCCTGGCAGTGGCGGATCCCGAGGCAGTTGTGGGTTTAAGGTGGGTGGGACATAGTAGTCACTATCACCCCTTACACAGATGGGCAAATCCAGGCGCAACACAGGAGAAGCAACTTGCCCTCGGTAATGCAACAAGATAGGGGCTGAGCTGGGAACAGAACCCAGGTGTCCCTCTGCCCAGTGGCTTTGCTTGGTGGGGCTATCAGGGAAAGGAAGACAACATCCAGGGCGCTGGTGTGGACGACTGCACTGCATGAGAGGCCTGGGGCTCCATCTCTCCCTGCCCAGGGGAGCTGCTGAGGATATGGCGCCGGGGCAGGACCCACGGCCTCCCTCTCACCGCTTCCCCTGAGGTCTGCAAGAAGGGAAGGCTGTCCTCTCCCACTCCATCTAGCCAATGTTGTTTGGAAGGTTCCTAGCTGGCCAGGCTGGTGCCAGACACTACCCAGGTCTCCAAGGAAGGCTGTGGACCAGCCTCCGCAGCTTCCCAAGGGTGTGCATTAGCAGGAAGTTGGATCTGAAGGGGGAGCCAGACCATCCCCGGCAGCATGCTTATGGGATGCTGTGTCCCAGGCAGCAGAGTCACCACAATGCCTGCACCACAATGCCTGCCCCCTTCTTGGTGCTTCTCTTGATTAGCATTCATTATAATGCAAAAAAAAAATCAACAAATCACAGTGGTGTCCTTGATGAAAATTAACTGACTGTAAATGTGAAGGTTTCTTTCTGGGTTCTTAATTTTATCCCATTGACCTCTATCTTGGTCTCAATGCTGTGCCACACCATTCCGATTATTGCAGCTGTGCAGTCGAAGTGTGGGTTTTCCACTATACAAATGGCACTGAGTTGTAGCAGGTAAAGCTACAGCCTGTCCCACTGAACCATGTGAGAGCTGTGTCAGGGAGCGGACAGACCAGGTATGGCTGGGCTGTAACACCCAACAGTAAGAACCAGATTGAGTGTGAGCCAGTTGAGCAAGGACAGGAGGTGGACTAAGCCAGGCTGGGCCAAGGACCCACTGGCATGTGCGAGATCTGCCACTGGGAGGAAATCTGATAAGGAGCTTGGGGAACTCCTTTGTCAGGGGACGGTCCCTACAGGTGAGAGCAAGACAAGGAGCACCCCAGACCAGACCAGGTTACAGCACCTGCTGGCATACCAATGGATCACTTCTGGGGGTGGGCCAGGCTGGGCCAGCTCATAACACCTATTAGCAGATCTGAGGACCAGGATGGGGTGCAGGACAGGACAGGTTGGGCTGCAATACCAGCCAGTTCACATTAGGGCCACAACTGGGGGGCTGACTGTACTGGGTTGGGTGGCAGCACCTGCCAACATGAGTTGGAACTGGGGGCATACTTGGCCAGGCCAGACTACAGCACCCACTGGCAAATGTTGAGGTGACACAAGACATGCCACCTAAACTGCATATACCTAAACTGCAGTATCCACCAGTATATGTGGACCGATGAGGCGCCACAAGCCCAGGAGGGGAACAGTGGGGACCCCCTGCTAGGCCATTGCTCCTGCCGGTGAGCATGAGAGCTGGGACTGGGAGCAGGCCAGGCCGAGCAGGGCTGCAACGCCTGTTGTCCTACTTGTGAGTTGGATTAGTGGGAGGGCCAGACTGAGCTAACCAACTGGTATTCTCTGGTACAGGCATGAGCCAGAATAAGTGCAGGCTGGTCGGGCTTGGCCACAGCATCAGTTGCCAAGTGCTGGGACTGGGGTTAAGTCCTGTCGGGTTAGACTACAGAAGCACCTGGAGAGTGCAAGATCTGGGGCAGGGAGTGGGTTCAGTAAGGAAACTATGGGCCCGTCTCTGATGGGTTGCAACTCTCCCTGGTGAACATGAGAAACAGGACCAGGGGCAGGCCTGGCTAGACAGGCAGTGGCATCTGCAGCATGAGCGTGGGCTGGAAGGTAGGGTCGGTTGAGTTGTTAGGCTTCAATGCCCAGTAATGTGAATGGGATGTGGGACAGACCTGACCAATTCACTGCCTGTGCTGGCATGGGAATCAGAGCTGGGGGCCAGTCCAGTGGGGATCACTCTGACTGGACTGCAGCTCCCCCTGGTGTACGTGAGGGCCAAGCATGTGGTGAGCAGGGCTGGGCTGGGCCAGAGTACTCCTTGGTTTGCAGAGGAAGGACAGAACAAATGGATCAACTGCCCCCAGGAAAGCTCGATAGCAGATTTCTGGGCAAATGGAGACTCGGGTGGACTAGGTCACCCGATTGACCTTGGGAGGATTTCCTCATCCTGGAGCAGCGATATCAACAGCATCTCAGAACTATCAAAAAGACTTGAGCAGAACCCTCGGAACATGCTCCACATCAGGGACCCTGGGATGACATCAGGTGGCCATTTCCCATCCCTAGGGACCGAGGTGGCTGGGAGGCTGGGTGTGGCATCTTCCCTTGTATTCTCCCTCCCACAGATACAGGAAGAAGAAAACAGAAAATGTGTAAACAGGGCCTGGCGTGGTAGCCTAATGGCTAAAATCTTTACCTTGTATGTGCTGGAATCCCATATGGGCACCAGTTCATATTCCAGCTCCTCCAATTCCCTTCCAGTTCCCTGCTTGCAGCCTGGGAAGAGTCAGGAATGGCCCAAAAGCCTTGGGACCCTGCACCCACGTGGGAGACCCAGAAAGATGCTCCTGGCTTCAGATCGGCTCAGCACCAGTCATTGTGGCCACTTAGGGAGAGAACCAGCAGACAGAAGATCCTTCCAATAAAAATCTTTCCAATAAAAATAAATCTTAATGGGCCCGGCGTGATAGCATAATGGTTAAGGTCCTCGCCTTGAATGCGCCAGGATCCCTTATAGATGCCTGTTCTAATCCCCGCAGCCCTGCTTCCCATTCAGCTCCCTGTTTGTGGCCTGGGAAAGCAGTCAAGGATGGCCAAGGTCATTGGGACCCTGCACCCATATGGGAGACCCAGAAAGAAGTTCCTGGCTCCTGGCTTCGGACCGGCGCAGCACCGGCCTTTGCAGTCACTTGGGGTGTGAATCATTGGACGGAAGATCTTCCTCTCTGTCTCTCCTCCTCTCTGTACATCTGCCTTTCCAATCTGGAATGGCGGTGCCTCAGGTGGAAGCTTCACCCCTTGGGCTGTAATGCTGCTTGTGTAGGTTTGATTTGCTCACTGGGGTGTCTCTCTGTCTTAACTTATACGTACATACTGACTTGGATATATACCCTGCACCTAGCCCGTGTTAGCAGTCCACACCAACCCACCCCATGGTCCCTTCAGACATGGGAGCCACTGGGCCCTGCTGGGGGCCGTGCAGGCTACTTTCATGCTTTTGCTGCCACGAGACAGTGATGAGAGCCTGTTCGTGTATGTCTGTGCACTTGAATGGCTGCTAGAAGAGACTTGTCGCTGTGGGTCCAAGGTCCTTAAAAATGGCCAGGAGAGCTTCACTAGGAAGTCCTCGACACGCCATGCAGTTTGTGCTTCAAGTTTGCAGTTCACAGAGTCACTAAGCTTTAGGACACTGTGACGCCCTTGCAGCATGCCGGACTGCCTCTCCCCCACCCGTTCCTCAGCTCTGGGCGGGCCCTCACCTGCATCCCCTGTCTGTTATGGACATCCACATCTGCACAGCCACACAGCGCATGACCCTTCGTGATTTCTTTGGGGCTGTGGTGTAGTGAATAAAGCTGCTGTCTATGGTGCTGGCGCCCATATGCATAACAATTTGAGCCCAGCTGCTCCCCTTCCCATCCAGATCCTTGCCTGGAAAAGCAGTGAAAGATGGTCTAAGGCCTTGGGACCCTTCATCCATGGGAGAGATCTGGAAGAAACTCCTAGCTCCTGCCATCGACCCTGCCCAGCCCTGACCATTTTACCCATTTGGGAAATAAACCAGTGGATGTAATATCTCTCTTTCTGGGTCCGGCACAGTAGCCTACAGGCTAAAGTCCTTGCCTTGCACAAACTGGGATCCCATATGAGCACCGGTTCTAATCCTGGCAGCCCTGCTTCCCATCCAGCTCCCTGCTTGTGGCCTGGGAAAGCAGTGGAGGACAGCCCAAAGCCTTGGGACCCTGTACCTGAATGGGAGATCTGGAAGAACTCCTGGCTCGTGGCTTCAGATCAGCACAGCTCCAGTCACTGCAGCCACTTGGGGAGTGAATTATCAGACAGAAAATCTTCCTCTCTGTCTCTCTCTCCTCCTCTCTGTATATGTGACTTTGCAATAAAAATAAATCCTTTTTAAAAATTTATATTATATACACATACAGCCTGGGACAGTAGGTCCTTTCACATTTACTGAATCTTACTTTCTTCCCTGCTTTGAGCAAGAACACTTTAGGGTCAAAGAGAAAGCCTCGGTTCTGGCCGAGTGGCGGATGCTCCACCCGGTATATGCGGGAAGGCTGGACTGTGCTGACCCTTGGCTGCAAGTGGACAGAGCAGGAGGAGGTCCACGGCCTTCCCAGCCCCTAGTGCCCAGCCAAACTCCTACTGCGGCTCCCAGGGGCCTGCGGCGAGCTGGTGGCCGCAGCTGCTGGCGTCAGAGGCTCCGGGCATGCACCTGTGGCCAGCTGAAGGTCACACTGGTCCCAGGTACACCTTCTCTCCTCGTGCCCAGGAAGGAAAAGCCCTGGAGGCCCTGGGCCGCTTGCTCCCACTTCTGTTTCTCTGAGCCAAAAACCCTCCACCATGTGCCCAACACGAGTGCAGGGTGGGCGACCTCAGGCAGTGGGCAGGCACTGTGTCCTGGGTCCATGTTGGCAGACTGAGGGCTCAAGCGTTCACAATGGAAGCCCCTGCAGCAGCCATTCTCTTTGGACCTGGCCAGAGGCCTCACATGCATGACCTTGGGGAGTCCTCCAGGGAGGAGGGGCCCAAGACTGAGAAAGCAAAGCCACATGCCACCACGGCTGTGTTGTTGCATCAGGTGCAAAGCCACGCCTTGCGTTCCCAGCCTCCTCTCCCTGCCATGGGCCGTGGCCTGCACCATCTCCCTGAGCTGGCTGCTAGGGATGCTAATCAGGCTCCAGGCAAGCTGCACTCCAGCCCTCCCCACTCCTCCTGGTGGGAGAAAGGACACTGAATGTCAGAGCCAGGGACCTGCAGGAACCTGCCAAAGGGAAGGGAAGGTGGGGGAAGGTGCCAGGGCCAACTCCCAGCAGCTCAGGGCCTCTGTGGCCTTCTGCCACCTGCCCCAGCCCAGGGTCACTCCAACCCAGCCCACTGATCAGCTCCCAGCATGGACAGAGGGCCAGGTCCCACCCATAGCTGGTAGGTCTGCTCCCAAGAGTACACCACCCAACTATGCAGCCTCAGCCTGGCAAGACCTTGCCCTCCAGGCTGTGGCCAGACACACAGTGGAGGCACAGCGGCCTCAGTGTCTTGTCCCCAGTCTCACACCAGGAAGCCCCCAGAGAGTCCTGGGTGGTTTGAGCCAGGAAGGAAGGGAACAGAGGAGGCCATGAGGAGGAAAGGTGGGGAGGGTCCGGCCAGAATGCACAGATCCTCCCCGCAGCATGTGACATTCCTCCGGTGCCCAGCCCTTATCTGCGGGCTTGTTCTCTGACTCCCACCCCACGCTGGGCGTGTCCTCCCTGGGCATGGAGGTGAGCGGGGCCTCTGTGGATAGACAGCTGGCTGGGTTCAGGGCTGGGCCCTGATGGCACCCAGGCTACTACACTCCCCCAAAATGTTTTCAGGCCCCAACCAGCCAACCACCTCTGAGCTCATCGATAGGGAGCTGGCTTAGGGAGCGATATCACACTCCACTCTGTCCTGGACAGTGGACTTGCCCAAGAACCCACCACTAGCTCCCGCATAGGCACTAGAAGCAGTGGGCTGCATTCCACCGCCAGCTCAGGTCAACTCTGTCATCCAAAAGGACAGATCCAGCTCTGTGTGGGTGACATGGGACACCCTCTTACACATGACCACCATGAACAGTGTGAACCCTGGACACAGAGAGAGAGGACTGCCCAAATGAGGGTGGCGGTGGCTGCCTTGCTGCTTTTTCATAAACGCTAAGCCTTTGCTGACCTTCTGGGAAACAGATCCTTCTCCAGTGAGACAGGGTGCCCCATAACCTCCCCATCTCAGTCTATGGAAAGGAAGGGCTGAGGATGATCTTGCAGTGCAGTGAGCTAGGCAGCCACTTGAAAAGCTGGCAGCCCATACTGGTGCTGGCTCCAGCTCTGACTGCTTCACTTTCAATCCAGCTTCCTGTTGATGTACCCGGGGAGATGGCCCAAGCACCCAGGTCTCTGCCACCCTCATGGAAACCCAGGTCCTGGCTTCAGCCTGGCCCAGCCCTGGCTGTTGCAGCCATTTGGGAGGTGAACCAGCTGGAGTTACTCTCTCTCTCTCACTCTGTCACTCTGGCTTTCAAAAAGAGAGAAAGAGAGAGACAGACAGAGAGAGAAGGAACAGCTGGATTTACATTTTTAGATGGAATTTTGCAAATTGCTAAGTTCTCTGGTTAAAACAGTCAAAATAGGAGACGGTTCCAAAAACCCAAAAGGCTAAATCAGTGACTATCAGACATCTGATAGAGTCATCAGATGATGGCAGAAGGAGTGTTAATGCTATGAGACACTTTTCCAGGATAGTTAGGTACGTGGGGACATGATTGGAACTAAGAGACACATGTGCACACTCCATGGAGAGGAGCGGGCAGGGGCAGGGCGACACAGGGGACCTCGTAATGGGCAATTTGTATCCTCCTTCCACTTTTTTTTTTAAGATTCATTTTATTTTTATTAGAAAGTCAGATGTACAGAGAGGAGGAGAGACAGAGAGGAAGATTTTCTGTCTGATAATTCACTCCCCAAGTGGCTACAATGGCCGGAGCTGTGCTGATCTGAAGCCACGAGCCAGGAGATTACTCTGGGTCTCCCACATGGGCGCAGGGTCCCAAGGCTTTGGGCCGACCTCCACTGCTTTCCCAGGCCACAAGCAGGGAGCTGGATGGGAAGTGGAGCTGCCAGGATTAGGACTGGTGATCCTATGGGATTCCAGTGTGTGTAAGACAAGGACTTTAGCCACTAGGCTACTGCACTGGGCCCACCTCCTTCCACTTTTATCATCAGAGACAAAACCAGAGTGCCAGTTGGGGGCTGGGGCTAACTCCATTCTCCCTAGAGAACTGGGTGGGGCAAGGTCAGCCAGCACAGCTGTGAGACTGCCTAACTGTCCATGTAAGGGGAGCCAGCGGCTGCCCAGAGCCTGCTGAGGGTTGCTCACAGGTTCTTCGGGTCACCACCAGGAGGACCATCTCAGCGGCTCAGAACAGGAGCAAGTGCTGTCCGAGTGTGGGAGAAGGCAGCTCCTTTGCCTCTTGCTGCGGAGTGCAGGGGCAGGCCGGGGAGAGCAGGTCCTCACCATCTCCCTCTGCAGGCCTGCCTGAGCACCCTGGACCCTCCCAACCCTGAGGCTCTGAGTCTCCTTGGACTCAGTAGGTGAAGGCCCAGGTGGCTTGAGTCCAGCTGAGTCCAGCAAGAATGGAGTTCAGAGCCCAGCACGCGCCTGTCTGTCTGAGGTGCTGAGCGATGTGGGTCAGGAGCAGGTGGGGCCCTCCAAGCATGTACCCCAGCGCAGGGCCCAGGGTAGAGATCCTGTGCTCCCTGAGGCCTGGCACCTGGAGCCTCCATCTGAAGCTGCTGCCTTCCTCCTGGGCTAGTGTGGCAACCACAGGTAGGTGCATGCTGGCGGAGGCTGATGGAAACCCGCAGGTCTCCTCCAGCTCCTGCCAGCAGCAGGATCCTCAGATAGAGTGAGAACGGGGGTGGGGAGGGCAGGCATGGTCTAGTTGGTTAAGCTTCCTGGTAGTACCCTTGGAAAAGCAGCAGAGGGTGGCCCGATGACTTGGGTCCCTGAAACCCACATGGGAAACCAAGATAGAGTTTCAGGCTCCTGATTTTTGCCTGGCTTGGCTCTGGCTATTGTAACTGGGGAGTAAATCAGCAGATGGGGAAAAAAAAAAATCAGTCTCTGTAACTCTGCCTTTCAAATAAACAAAAATCTTTACACACACAAAGGCATATGTGCGTGCAAATGTATATGGTCAGTATCGAGCATGGCTTGCACCATTGTCATCTCACGTGGGCACTGGCAAGAGCCCTGGCTGCTCCACTTGTGATCCGGCTCCCTGCCAACGCGCCTGGGAAAGCAGCAGAGGCTGGTCTAACTCGCTGGGCCCCTGCAGCCACGTGGGAGATTTGAAAGGAGCTCTTGGCTTTAGCCGGCCTAATCCCAGCTATTGTAGGTATTTGGGGAGTGAGCCAGCAGATGGAACATTCTCTCTCTCTCTTTCCCCATCTCCTTCTCAAATAAAGTAAAAATAAATAAAAGCCAAACAGAAAGAGTGTCTCTTCAAGTGCAGTGGCTTTCGCTGGGGGGAGCAATCACCCTAGGATGTGAGTGTGCTCTGCTTTTATCCTTCGGTCACCCCCCTCCTCAGGGCAGCAGCCCCTGCCAGCCCAGGGGGGCAAGGTCCCCGCCTCCGCAATACCCCCCACCAAGGACTTAAGGAAGTTGCAACTCAGGACCAGCCTCAACAACAGGGTGCACTGCATGTTCACTACAAAGTCCTCCAGGGCCCGGCGTGATGGCCACTGGCTAATCCTACACCTCTAAGCACTGGAATCCATTTTGGGTGTCAGTTTATGTCTTGGGGAGACCTGGAAGAAGCTCCTGGCTACTGACTCCTGGCTTTAGATCAGCTCAGCTCTGGCTATTGTGGCCATTTGGGGAGTGAATCTTTCTCTCTTCTCTCTACGTAAATTTACCTTTCTAATGAAAATAAGTAGAGCCCAGCACGGTAGCCTAGTGGCTAACTCCTCACCTTGCATGCACTGGGATCCCATATGGGTGCTGGTTCATGTCCCAACTGCTCTGCTTCCCATCCAGTTCCCTGCTTGTGGTCTGAGAAAATAGTCCAAAGCCTTGGGACCCTGCACCTGAGTGGGAGACCTGGAAGAAGCTGTTGCAACCTCTTGGGGAGTGAACCAGCAGGATGGAAGATTTTCCTCTCTGTCTCTCCTATTCTCTGTATATTTGCATTTCAAAATAAAAAATCCTTTAAAAATGTATTCAATAACTAAATAAAATATTTTAATATAAATAAGTAAATCTTAAAATAATTTTTAAAAAGTTTATTAGTTTACTTACTTGAAAGGTCGGAGGGGAGAAAAAGAAAGATTTCTTTCATTAGTTCACTCCCCAAGTAGCCTCAACAGCCACGTCTGGATTAGTCTGAATCCAGGAATCCCATCCTGGCCCTCCACGTTGGGGCAAGGACCCAAATGCCTGGACCATCATCCATTGCCTTCCTTGGCACGTTAAACCAGCAGTGTGATGTGGACTGCTGGCATCGCAAGCAGTGGCTTAACATGCTATGTCCCAATAGCAGCCCATGTCCGTTCTAATAAAGGAGAAACAGCAAGGCCAAGGCGCTCGGTGTTTTTAGAATACACCACTAGGAGGCGCTCTGGGGCCAGGAGCTCCCTCAGATTGGCCCAGAATTCTTCGATTTAAATGACAATACACATGTGATGTGTTATGCCCATGTCCCGACCAGCAGCTTCGTCACGTGTGCTGAAAGGCAGTGTCCTAACATCTCCCTCATCCTCTACCCCTCAGTTCTTGGTAACCACTGTTTATGCTTTCACAAGTTCTGTTTTTATATAGATTTGATTTAGGTGATATTTGTTTATATCTAAACTACATTTACTTACAGATATTCCATTAATAAAGTATAATCTATTTTTAAAAAATGACAATACACAATCCTTCTAAAGAACTTCTCAGTCCCACCCTGGGGGTCCCATCTGCCCTTCCTCCCAGACTGTTCCCCCGCCCATCCCCTCTCAGAGACTGCTTCCCACCCCTACTCTTTGCCTGGGCCAGGTGCCTGGGTGCCACATGGGTGCCACCCACCCAAGACCCCATTCACTGCTCTTCCTGGTCCCTGCCTAGGACACGACTCCTGCATCTCCCTGACTCTGGAGCATCCCACCCCGCAGGGCAGTGCCTCTCTTCCTGAACTGGGCAAAGAAGCTCAGATGGGCTGAGCGGTTCTCCACTCCTGTCCAGCAGTTTTTCATTAAAGGAGGAGGAACATAAAAGTATCCCCTTTCCTGCCCCCCATGGCTGTTTACAATGGCAGTTTGGGAGGAACTGGGATTACACACATGTGCACACATGGGTAAACATACATGTACACACAGAGTACACACACATATCCACCATCTCAGGAGGGAGCCAGGCTTCCTTTCCCGGTGAACAGGAGGAACAGTCCCTGCTCCTGGAGGGTGCCTGCTGTCTTTCCTTGTCTCCCCAGGCAGGACTTGCCCTACGCATGGTGGACGAGGCCCAGGGCTCTAGTGGCCTGGTTGGCCCTTTGGCCAGCACTGTCCTTACCTCATGCCACCTGGCTGTGCCTGGCCAGCGGAGTCTGCAGCTTGGCATGTGCTGTGCCCTTTTCCCATGGTCTCCACCAGCCAAGCCCCTTCCCTGCTCAAGACTATCCAGGTGCCACATCTTCTGAGACAACTGCTTCCCCCAGCCCAGGCAGCTGGCTTCAGGGTCAGAAGTCCTAGTTTCTCCCAGTCCAAGCCCCTCCCCGACACACACACACACACACACACACACACACACACACACACCTGCCTTAGGAGGATGCAGTAGCAGGGTTACAAAGCCAGGAAGGACAGTCTAATGTTTACCACCATCGTGGTGGCTCCAGAAAGGTCACTCTTGGTCTGAACTGGAGGCCTGGGGTGGTAGGGTTTGCTCTGGCAAAGCCAGTTTCTAGGTGGGATTCCCTGGCTCTGGCCTGCTGGTTTAGGAATGTGCAACTCCTACCCTGGGCAGATGGGTGGTCAAGGAAGTCTTCCTGGAGGAGATGGCCCCTGCGCTGAGTCAGAACCCTGTGTAGCACGTCCTACAGACAGGAAAATCGAGGCACCAAACGAGGTGGCTGCAGCTGTCTGGCATTGCCTTCCAACCACCACCCTCCCCTGTGTTAAGGATGCCCAGCCCAGGAACAGGCCAGCAGCCACACACCACGCACTCCCGGGCTGAGGGCCTTCCTCAGACAGCCCCTGGGGGAGGAGCGCGGGGCAGCTCCAGCTTGGAGCCTCCCTGGGGCCAGTTTATCAGCTTTGGCAGAACAGCAGGAACCCCAGCTCAGGATGTGGCAGGTGCTGGGGTGGAGGCACAGGCGGGGAGAGGAAGTGCGCGGCCTGCAGCAGGCTCTTCCCTGGGCAGCCTGAGGATCATTTACTGTCCCGGCAGGGTGGGCTTCTGAGATGACTATGGGGCAGGCAGGGATACGATGGGGGGTGGGGGGTATGCAGAATAGTGCACAGGGCTTAGAAGCATGAGAGGGAGGGTTTGGCACTATAACTCAATGGCTAAATCCTTACCTTGCAAGCACCGGCATCCCATATGGGCATGAGTTCATGTCCCAGCTGCTCCACTTCACATCCAGCTCTTGCTTACAACCTGGGAAAGCAGTAGAAGGCAGCCCTAAGCCTTGGGACCCTGCACCTGCGTGGGAGACCCAGAAGACACTTCTGACTTCAAATGGGCTCAGCTCTGGCCATTGCAGCTGCTTGGGGAGTGAACCAGTGGATGGAAGATCTTTGTTTCTCCTCTCTGTACATCTATTTGCCTTTCCAATTAAAATAAATCTTAGAAGAGGGCCCAGCACGGTAGCCTAGTGGCTAAAGTTGTCTTGCATGTACAGAGATCCCATACGGGCGCCAGTTCTAATCCTAGCAAATCCAATTTCCATCCAGCTCCCTGCTGGGAAAGCAGTCCAAGATGGCCCAAAGCCTTGGGACCCTGCACCTGAAGCTCCTGGCTTTGGATTGGCTCAGCTCCCTGGCCGTTGGGGCCACTTGGGGAGTGAATCAGCAGATGGAAGATCTTCCTCTCTGTCTCTCCTCCCCTCTGTATGTCTGACTTTCCAATAAAAATAAATAAATCTTTTAAAAAACGAAAAAGAAAAAAGAAACAGAAGGTGGAACCCCAAAAGCAATGAGTGAAGTGGAGTTTGCACATATTTCATTTTGCTGCTGCTTCTCCAACAGCCCCCTGGGGCGGGGAAGCACTGTTCTCATTTCAGAGATGGAGAAAGCAAGGCAGGGCCAGGCCAATGATTTGCCTGTGGGCCTGCAGGCAGTGATGGACTGCTGCTTCCAGAAATGTCCCTAAGTAATAGCTTGATGGGGCCTCCAAGCACCTGCTGTGCCTAAGCAGCCGAAGTAACTCAGCTACCTGGGCTTGTCTCTAGTGACGCCAGCTATTCACACCCAGCCAGCACTGTGGGGGCCTGTCCAGGGCCTTGGCCCCGTGACCAAGGCCAAGAGGCAGGCCTGCAGACACAAGGGGGAGGAGGAGGACCTTAGTCCAATGCCAGTGGGTAAATAGACTCCAGGACCTCCAGGACCTGCCTGCTCCCCTCCATCTGTTCCAGGGATGCCTGCGGATGGTTCCCGGTGCTGCCAGCTGCAACAGGCCCCACCCGGAGTAGCGCCCTACCTCGGTGTATCCTGGAGCCCTTCTGCACCGGTCACCTCCCCTGAGTGCTTTGAACTGGACACAATGTTTATTTTCTGAGGCCCAGCAGATCCTTCCCGGGCAAAATGTAGCCTGGTTTTTCCCAGCAGCTCCTATCCTCCTTTAAGCTGAGTGAGCCCTTGGGGCGCATGCAGGCAGAAGGCAAGCCAGGCCAGGCTCTGGCAGGTCAGCAGGTCCGGACGGGCCAGTAGAGCCAGTGTCCAGCCCCAGGCAAGCGCTGTGGCAAGGGAAGATCACTCTGCAAGGAAAGAACAACGCTGCTAGCAGACACCTGCAAGGTGCTCAGGTGGGATGACGGAGGAACGGGCAAGCACACAGCCCGCCTGGAGCTGGGAGCAGGGCAGGCCACGCCCTCACTCCTGACCTTGGTCAAGGGCTTACCAGCCCACAGGCCTAAGGAATGATCCTGGAGCTGGCCAGAGCAGGCTCCTCCACCCACTTGGGTTTTGTGTGTGTTTGGGTAACCCCTTCCCCTCTCTGAGCACATTTTCCAAGGCTACAAAATGAGGAAAATTACTGTTTCTTAAGGTTCTAGGGCAAACTCCACGATGGCAAAAGTGCTTATCACAGAGGTTAAACCACCAACTGGGACAGCCTTGTCCGGTGTCACAGCACCTGGGCCATCCTGCCTCTTTGTCTGAGTCCAGCTCCCTGCTAACATCTGCCCTGGGAAGCAGCAGAGGACTGCCCACATAGGGGACTCTAGTGGAGTTCCTGACTCCTGGCTTCTCACTGGCCCAGCCCTGGCTACTGGGGGCCTTTGGAGAGTAAATAAATAGAGGAAAGATCTCTTTCCAGCCATCTCTTTTTCTTTCTCCATCTGCTTTTCAGCATTTCCAAATTATTTAAAAAATAAACATCAGGGCCCAGCACAGTAAACAGTGGTTAAATCCTTGCCTTGCATGCCCAGGATCTCATATGGGTGCTGGTTCATAACCTAGTTGCTCCACTTCCCTTCCAGCTTCCTGTTTGTAGCCTGGGAAAGCAGAGAGGATGGCCCCATTCCTTAGGTCACTGCACCGGTGTGGGAAACCCAGAGGAAGCTCTTGGCCCCTAGCTTTGAATTGATTCAGCTCTAGCCATTGTGGCCATTTGGGGAGTGAACCAGTAGACAGAAGATTTTTCTGTCTGTTTCTCCTTATATCTGTGAATCTCTCTTTCTAGTAAAAATAAATATTTAAATTTTAAAAAAATAATAAACATTTAAAAATATCACTTAATAGGATAATTTATCTCCAGGTCAGGGAGCTCTGTGGGGGCCCTGACAGGTGGCAGGTGAGGCTGGGCCTGGAGGAGGCCTGGCAGGGCCAGTCCCTGGCCTCCCTGCCTCTCCTCTCAGCCCAAACACACCCAAGCTCCGCCATGTGTTCCCTGCCTGGCCTTGAACACTCTTCCATGCTGGCTATGAGCTCAGGCCTTTCAGGTTCTGTCTGTCACCTGGAGGGGTAAAGGAGGGAACCAGCAGTGCAGAGCTAGCAGAGAGCTCCCGGGCTGGCATAGGCTAGACTGGCAGACCCTACCTCCCCATCTCTGCCATCCTGGTTCACTGAGGCTCAGTGCTTGTCCCTAGCCCACCCTCCCCTGCCCCCACCCGGGGTTTCAAGGCTGACTGCAGAGACAGTGAGTTTGGAGTGGGGGGCGCTGGTCTGGGAGAGCAGCCTTCCCTCCCTCCCACAAACACAGCTGCTATAGGCCGTGCAGGCTTGAGGCTGGCAGTGGAACTGAAAGCTGCTGACAGCAGCCTTCTGAGAGGTGGCTGGGGTGGGCCCTGCTCCCCCCTCCGCAGCCCACCCCAGACAAGCTAAGAAAAGCTCTAGGGCAGAAAAAAAAAAAAAAAAAAACGGCCAAAGCAGCAGCACAGTTTCCAGCCCTGTCTGGCGGGAGGCCCTTCCTTCCCGGGGGGCCAGCTGCCCCAGGCAGATTAGTATTGGGCTCCGGAAAAGCAGGCGCCCACGGCAGCCCCTGTGCAGGCTGCGGGCTGTGTCAGCTTCTCTACCTGTCAGGAAATCATTCATAAAAACTGACACCTGCCCAGACCCCTCCGAGCCTTACTCAACCCATCTCCCCCTCCCCGTGCCACTTCCCAGAGCACATCTCTCTCCCTCCCTCTCTTGGAGGAAGATGAATGGGCTGATGGAACGGGCGGCCAGCCCTGCCTCGGTCCATCAGGGCATCAGTGTTCACAATCACCCGCCCCTGGGACAACGGCAGAGTCCAGATTCCAGGCGGGAAGGACGTCCCTGGTCTCTGGGCTGTGGACAGATGTCAGCGACAGGGCCCCGACTCTGCAGGCAGACTCTTATCTTCCATTTTGGCTGTGTAGCCGGGGGTTCCCAGGACCTGGGGCTCCCAGCTCTCAGGGCTGGTCCTCCCAGATTCTCCCACAGGGAAGCGGAGGTCTGCAGAGGGCCAGGGCTTGCCCCAGGTCACATGCGTGTCCAGACTCCAGGGCCGTGTCCTCCAGACATCCCTGGCATTTAGCATTGTCCTTTGTACTTTGTCACTGAACCCTGACCTACTCTCTCCAGGAGAGATTACGGGAGTTGCGATTTTTTTTTTTTTTTAAGATTTATTTCTTTATTTGAAAGGTAGGGTTACAAAAAGAGAGGGGAGGACGGAGTGAGACAGAGATCTTCCACCTGCTGGCATACTGCCTATATGGCTGCAGTAACCTGGGCTGAGCCTGGCTGAATTCAGGAGTCTAGAATTCCAGCCGCGTCTTCTGCATGAGTGACAGGGGCCCAGGGACTTGAGCCACCCTCTGCTGCTTTTCCAGACACATTAGCAAGGAGCTGGATTGGAAGTGGAACAGTTGGGACTTGAATTGGCACCCATATGGGGATGCTGGCTGGCATGTTCTCATTTTAGGCTCTTCTGTTTTTCCTCATCCACACTGGCCTTGGGTTACAAACACAACAAAGTAATTGGCACTGCAGGGCCTCTGCACATGCCACCTCCCTGGCTTCCCATCCACTCCATGTCAGGCTTCTCAGACCTACCACACAAGCACCACCTGCTCTCAGCACAAGTGCACACACCACGCACTACCTGTGCGAAGACAGTGCCCATCCGCATTCGCATTAAGGCTCAGTGTGCACTTCCTTCCCCGTCTACCAATGTCCACTCACCCCACCCCCACAGACCGCAGGTCCATGACATTGGCTTTGCTCGCCATGGTGTCCCCAGGATCAATAATGCCAGGTGCCAAGCAGAACTCAGAGAACATTTGTTAAACAGATGACCAAGTTCTCACCACACATGATCAGAATCCCTTCTGTTGGCATGCAAGCCTGCCTGCCTCCTGTGTTCATTCTCATTTGATGTTCAGGCTCAGAGGAGCACAAAGCATGAAGCTGTGAAAAGGTACAACTGGATGGTGCTACCCCGTTACAGCAGGCATGTGACTCCATCTTGGACCCTTGGCTAAGTTTTGAGCATGGCTAATTGCAGCTATCTGCTTCTGCAAATGCACTTGTTAGCTGATTGGCTTAGGTGTGGTCTGAATTTAAATTGATTGGATGCTTTGTAACACCTTTGTACGCCAGGTACCACCTTAGTTACCTGGGTGACTACTGTGTACCAACGCAAACTAAAAATCTCCTGGCTGGCCGTAGCCACATGGTGTGGTGGTTCCTGCAGTACAATGGAAGCTGCCATTGCCAAACTTGACTTGGGTCCCAGCATGTGCAAGGTGAGAACTTTAGCCACTAGGCTACCACTCAGGGCCCTGTGATTGTGCCTTTTAAATAAAATTTAAAAAGAAAAGCAAGAGTGGCAGAAGCCCTCCAACACTCATCACATTAGAAGGTTGCACGCATGGATCAGTCACTAAGGAGCATGTGTCAAGCACCAGGACGGGACGTGGTCCCTGACCAGGCGTCACTCCCCTCACAGCTGGAGGCCGGGCAGTTTTGATGCTCACCAAAGACTGAGACCTGCTGGCCCAGGTCAGGGATGCCAGGTCCTCCCCTTGTAGGGACCTCTCTATACACCTCAATGCCAGGCCCCCCTGGCTGGGCACTCAACAGTGGCTTTTGTCAAACAATTCTTATACCATTATGCAAACGAGAAGATCTTTGGCCTGGAAGCTGCCCCAGGGCTGCCAGCCTGGATTACATGTTTAGGGTCAGCACCACACAGCCACCCTCAGCAGCCCTATCAGGGAACACCAGGCCAGTACTGAATGTGGCTTCTTCCTCCCTGGCTGGGAGGCAGCGAGCAGGGGCACGGCCGAGGCAGGGGTCAGGAGCTCCTGCCCCTCTCCTGCTGCCTAGTTCCCAAAACTCCTTTTACCACCTGAGGGCCACACGGTGACCTGCCTGCCTTCCTGGCCTCCTCCCCTCTCGCCCAACACTCACCTGGGGCCTCTGTGCCCGCTCCTTTTCACCTCCCTGCCAGGCCAAACCTGGCCCCCTGAGCGACGCTGTCCCTTACCTTGCCTGTCTGCCTCACTCCTGGTGCACGATTTCCCTTGCATCTGACCCTGGTGGCCGTCACAGATTCCTGGTTGTACCCCGCTGGCTCCTTTCCAGGGGCGTCCATCACTGTGTTGGAGTTAGGGCCCATGTCCATGCTGAGTGAGGCTCAGCAGATCCAGCCTCTGATATTCGGGGCACGTCCAGGGTTGGGAATTGAGTGAATGCAGGGTCAGGCTGTATCCTTCTGAAACTTGTGTCCATCAAGTTGAAAAGGTTTTTGTGGAGGCTGAGAGTTCAGGGGAGGCACTACAGGACAGTGCTCTGGAGTAGACTAGGAGTCACAAAGCTGCCTCGCCAGGCAGAGCATGCTGGGCTGCACGCACACCACCTGTGGGCCTTGTTGCGCCCTCACCCTAAGCCTCACTCTTGAGCCTCAGTGTCCTCATGCTTCCAGCTCCAGGTGGCTGGAAGCAGGGAAGCAAGCCCATGTGCGCCAATTGCTCAGGACACCTGGTGCCAAGAAGGCCTTGGAAAGCCTCCTGCCCAATCTCTGCTTTTCCACGCTCAGGGAATCGGCAGTTCAGATGAAACTAACCAGACTCTGGGCCTCCAGACTCAGGGCAGGCCGTAGCCAGTGGCACTGCAGCACTGGCCGGACCTCAGCCTGGGGTCTCTAACTACATGGAGCCTGATATATTCCCAACTTCTCAGCTTCCCTTTCAGGCAAGCTCATCGAGCATATTTTAGGATCAACAAAAACCCACAATGCCTTTGGCGGAGCACTTTCCCTCTTCTGGGGAAGCCCAGGGGTATTTTCTAGGAAATTGAATCCATCTGTTTCTGATTCGTTTGTACTTAACTCATCACCCAGCTGTTTTGTAAGAGCCCTTTGATTTGAAAACCGCCTTTCGCTCTAAGCCTCGCTAAGCCTTTATTTAGCCAACAGTAGGTAAACTGGTCTCTCCAAAGAGGCCCCAAGCAGCTTCCTGATCTCACCGCATGCTGGCCAGTGTCTTCGCCCTTTGATCTGGAGACTCCTGGCCCCTGAACCTGCAAGGCAAAGCAGATAGTACCCTGTGACCCAGCTCCCCACACTTCCAGCACTAAGGAACTCCCTCCCAGGGTGTGGTAATGCCTCTTCCTCCATCCCTTCCAGCCTCTCCATGTAAGACTGAAGGCTTCTGTGAAGATCACAGGTCAGGCCCCCTGACTCACTGCACACCCACGACCCCGGCACCATCCCTTGTCTGCAGTCACAACAATCATTACTTCTGCATCAGAAGCCTGTAAGGATGGATGAATAGTGTAAGAGTGCCCACAGGAACAAGGTCACAGATGAACTGAAACCAGGGCTGCCAGACACACAGGGAGCAGCTCTAAGCACTGCACCTGCCAGCCTGCGAGGGGGAGCTCTGTCTTCTATTGTCTGACACCAGCTCAAGCTCCTTGTAGTAGGCTGAAAAAGCTGAAGTGCTCCCTTGTCCCAGAAGTGTGACTGTGACTCAGGAGAGCCGTGGGAGGCTGGAACTTTGATTTCGGCACTCAACACTCCACCCAAAGATGTCTGTTGGCAGGAGAATCCTGATCACTATGTTTACCAATGATATAGCTGAGGGTCTCTCACAGGTGGGCCGTGGTAAGCCTGGTGGTTCTCAGACTTAAGTATAGCATCAGAATCATCTTCTAAGAGAGTGTTAGAACAGGCCCCTGGGGTGGGGATCAGGTCTCCTTGGGCCTGCCTCCGAGAACAGGTCCTCCTCAGTGTAAGACAGAGCAGTGGACGTCAGGCCCTGATGCCCATGGAGAATATGGCAGCCCATTGAGGCCTGCAGAGGACATCTGGTGCCATAGTAGAGGAAGGAGAACAGAACAAATTAGACAACTACCACAGCCAAACGGTGACAGCAAAAACCTGAGTGAATGGAGACTCTAAGGTTGACTATGTCAGCCAGTAGACATTGGGAGGGTTTCCTCATGCTTGGATCGGTGAAATCAACAGCATTTCAGAACTATCCAAACACTTGGGCAGAACCCTCAGAGTGTGTACCATATTGGGTCCCTGGGTTGATACTGGGTGGCCATTCCCTATCCTGGGGTATTGGGGTAGTCAGGGGGCTGGAGATGGCTTCTCTCCTTATCCCCCTACCTTTCCCCAGAAACAGAAATTTTGGAAATGATCACACCCAGTTTTCCCTAACCCTAGATCCTTTCCATGCTGATCAACTATGTAAACATCATCATCAATAATAATATCAAACAGGCCCCTGGGGCCCCACTTTCTCTATCAGGCTAGAGTGGGGCCCAAGAATTTGTATGGCTAATGGGATCCCAGTTGATGATGATGCTGTGGGCTTGGGGCCACATTTTCTTTTTAAAAATTTTTAAAGATTTATTTGTTTTTATTGGAAAGGCAGATCAAAATTACAGAGAGGAGAGATATTGAGAAAGATCTTGCATTAACTGGTTCACTCCCCAGGTGGCCACAATGGCTAGAGCTGGGCTGATCTGAAGCCAGGAGCCAGGAGCTTCTTTCAGGTCTCTCACGTGAGTGCCTGGGCCCCCAGTGACCATGTGAGACTATATGGAGTCTACGCTCCCTGCTTCAGCCTGGCCCAGGCTTGGCTGTCACAGCCATTTTGGAAGTGCACCAGCAAACAAAAGATTTCTTTCTCTGTCTGGAACTTTGCCTTTCAATTAAATAAGTAAATACATCTCTTAATAGAGAGAAGGGGGGCTAGCATCGTGGTGTAGGCAGTTAACCCTTCTATATGGGTATTGGGTTGTGTCCCAGCTGCTCCATTTCCCATCTAGTTCCCTCCCTGCTCGTGGCCTGGGAAAGCAGCTGAAGATGGCTCAGGCCTGTATCCCCTGCACCCTCATGAGACCTAGAAAAGGCTCCAGACAACCTTGGCTCTGACCATGGTGGTCATTTTGGGATCTCTCTCTCTATAAATCTGTCTTTTCAATAAAAATAAATGAGTCTTTTTTTTAAAGATTTATTTTTATTGGAAAGGCAGATTTACAGAGAGGAAGAGAGACATAGATAAAGATCTTCTGTCTGATGATTCACTCCCCAAGTGGCCTCAATGGCCGGAGCTGCGCCGATCTGAAGCCAGGCCTGGATTTTCCTCCAGGTCTACCATGCAGGTGCAGAGTCCCAAGGTTGGGCTGTCCTTGACTGCTCTCCCAGGCCACAAGCAGGGAGCTGGATGGAAAGTGAGGCTGCTGGGATTAGAACCGGCGCACATTTGGGATCCCAAGGAGTGCAAAGTGAGGCCTTTAGCCACTAGGCTAACACGCTGGGCCCCCAGCCATGTCTTTTGTAGTCACTGAAGACTTTCTTTGTCAACCATTCAGATAAATGAATATATTTTAAAAAGCAACAAGAACAACAATAAGAAACTAGTAAAGAGAACGGTGCTTTCAAATGTTCTGAGATAGAGTGGCTTCCGAGGTAAGGGGAAGAAGGCAGGGCACAGGATGGTAGGACATGCTATCCTTTGTGTGGGAAGGAAAGTCAAACTGAACCTATCTGTGTTTACAAATGCAGCAAATGTCTTCATGAACACAGAATGAATTCCGTTTGCCTCTGGGGAAGAGAACCAGGGAAAGGCGGTGGGGGCAGGAAATGGAATAACTTTCCACTGTATCTGCTGAGTCCCAGGCATGCATTAGTCATTCAAAACTCAATAGAAGTGTCCGAGGCCTGGTTGGTGGGAGAGGAGGTGAGGAAGAGGAGGGTACAAAGCACTAGTCTTGTGATGCTTTAACCTGGCCCCCCTCCATGCTGTCATGGACTCCACTCTGGACCGCCATGGCTGGTGTTGCCCAACATCCCGGGCTTTTACCAAAGCCAGGCAGAGACTTGGGAAGATGGAACCACTAGCTCTCGGCTAAGCAGATGACTTCAAATCAAGCC
The DNA here is from genome assembly GCF_017591425.1 of Ochotona curzoniae. NCBI lineage: Eukaryota > Metazoa > Chordata > Mammalia > Lagomorpha > Ochotonidae > Ochotona > Ochotona curzoniae. Next base: position 15,310,722 of record NW_024465894.1, on the reverse strand, counting down.
AAAGGACAAGCGGCTGAAGACCTTCGCCACCTTTTTTATTCATTGTCTAACCAACAGACGTGGTCGGCTTGAACCAAAATAGGCTCAGATGGCCTCAAAAATCCTGTCCTATTGTAACACTTCAGAACAAAACCGAAAGTGGGGGCAAGGCTTGGCCTCGGTTCTTTTCAGATACCAATCATGCATCTGTACACAGGTGACTGATGCGTTAAAAACCGAGGGCAAGGCCCCACTGATCAACAGGCAGCAGCCATGAGCACTGCACACACATTGTCACTCATACAGACCACCTCCTCCTCAGCCAGGAAGGGGTGTGGCTCTTGGTAGGGTCGAGGGATTGGTGTGTTAGCATGAGAGATGGTACCATTAGTTTTCTGTGGACTTTGAGGAGCAAGGGGCAGTGGACTGGCTTCCCTGCACCTGGATAAGACAGCCCATGGGGACATGGAGCTGTGTCCTGGCACACGGGAAGTGGCTGCTCCCTAACAATATATGTAACGGGTAAACTGTGCGGGGAGGGCCCTTTCAGGACTTAGTAGTCTGGTTTTCCAGAAAGCTTTTTGCACCTGGACTCTCCATGAGTCAGCAGGGGGAAATGGAGCACCCGTAGGCCTGTGCGGGAGGTGCCTCTGGGAGCGGTCACCCAGTAAGGGATGAGGGGCCACGGAGACATAGAGGGGACAAGAAATCAGCTGAGACACTCCATGCTGGCTCTGACTCGCTCCATTTCATGCAGGAAGCTGTAGAACTGAGGCAAGGTTAATTCTGGAGAGAAAAAAAAAGAAAATCAGCTTCAGGTAAGTGTTTCCAACTCCACAGTATCATCCATGGAAATTAATTTCCACCCAGAGGCTTTCACTTTTGTTTGTCATGGGTAACTGATCATCCTAAAGGGCTAGGGCCTCGAGCACAGGAGCCCTCAGCTCCACTTCCCAGGCACAGCCCCACTGCGCAAAGGGGCCAACAGGCATCGGTCCATGGCTTCGTGTCCTTCAGCTGCCAAGGCCAGCCACGGCTTCCCCACGTTTCCCTTTGTCCAAAACACTCTCGAGCTATAGGATCTCCAACCTGCGAAAGGCTTCTTACCAGCCCTGCCCTGTACCATCCCCAGTGCATGCAAAAGCAGTGGAATGGCTACCCCACAGGGCACTTAGTATTTGTCTTCTGGAAGAGATAACTTGTAGCTGGGCTTCATGAGGCCACTGATTGAAGAGAACATGCTAAATATGAAAGGCTCATGTGGGAATTCAGACTCACCTATATACAAATTTTCAGTTTGATTGCCTTTCTTAACCACCAACTTTAACTGAGTAGGAGGAAGAAAAAATTCAAATTAAAATGATGACAACTGGGCAAAGAAATTCTCAAAACCTTTTCACCTAATTAAACACAGAAGCATCTAGCTTCTTGTTTGCAAGCGATACAGAAGCAGTCTGGATTGTTCCCCATCAAGAGTCCCAGCAGGTCATGAGAATAAAGGGGCAGACTGTTACACACATTGTTAGGAACTATTTATCTGACAGCAGGCATATCAGCGACAAAGTCCCCAGGTGGTGACACTGAGATCAACACATGCATAGAATGGCTGTTTAAAGAAACTCAATATAGATTTCATAAAATTTTAACCAAGTCCAAACATCTATCCGTGTTAAGTCAGGAGAAGACTTACTTGTAAGAAGATGCTTCCCACTTTCTCCAGTTCGCTGTTTCCAGATGTCACTGTGGCACAGAAGAGAAAAATAAGCAGTGAGTGACTGCGGGCTCAGCCTGAAGACCCCGATCTTACAGGTGGGCCGGCAGAAGGACACAATGTGTGCTCTTCAGGGAGTGAGCCCGCAGAGCCAGTGAGGGAAAAAGCTGCTGAACTTGGACATCAAGTCAGAAGGCAGCTGCTGCCCTGCCCTGGCGGAGGAGAGGACTGAGGCTGCCCCAAAGCCTCTGACCCCCAACCTCTCCTCACCCCGAGCACCTGGGACCGGCTCTAATGGCTTACCTCCAAACTTCCACTCCATGTCCACAAGCTGGTTAATCGTCAGAGTCTGACCTACGGCCCGGCGAGCAAGGGTGGGGGCGTTCTGCTTCCACTGGAACAAAAGCCCAAAACCGAAGTCACAAGCACAGGAAAACGCTGCCCCTCCGGATACTGCTCCCAGCACAGCACCGAGGAGTGTTTACACAGACAGCGGGAAGAATGCGGGGCCCAGGGCCGGGCTGTAGCGCGGACGACCAGGGAAGTGGAGTACAGAGGAGACATCTAATGCACACCAGCGCTTCCCTTCCTCCCAAAGCTTAACGCACATTGGAACAAAAACCGTATGGCATTTAAATTCAGTCAAATCAGAGAAGAACTGGACATGTATGACATGGTGCGGATGGTTAAAGCACTCTAATATTTATGTAAAGTCACATGAAATGACACATTGAATTCTGTCTTAATCAGCATTTTTCCCAATAAAAAGAATCTTAATTGTGATTAAGAATTAATACCTTTTCAGAAAAGTAAGTGGCTTTCTCCTCGCTGAGACCTGCAAGAGAACAGAAGGGTTCGCTAATAGGATAAAAAGTCGAAAAGGCCCTCTCCTGCAGCAACCTGGGCCAGGAACCTACCCAGAGCCAGGAAATCGGCCAGTACCTGCTCCGCGGAGAGACTCTTCTTCAAGGCACCTGGAAATGGGAGAAATCAGTTAAAAGGGCCAATCAGGCCCGGCGCAATGGTGTAGTGGTTAACGTCCTCATATGCGCACCGGTTCTAATCCTGGCAGCTCCACTTCCCATCCAGCTCCCTGCTTGTGGCCTGGGAAAGCAGTCAAGGATGACCCAGAGCACTGAGACCCTGTACCCATGTGGGAGATCTGGCAAGAAGTTCTGGCTCCTGGCTTCGGATTGGCGCAGCACTGGCCACTGTGGCCACATGGGCAGTGAATCATCGGATGGAAGATCTTCCTCTCTGTCTCTCTGCAGCCCTCGGCATATCCCCTGTGATGCCTGCATTGTTCTGCTGAGGGCTTAGGTTCTTGAAAACACTGTGGCAGCAGCCAGCCTTCTGAGTGTTTGACCTGCAAGTTGCAGGCTGCAGCCTAGAGCCACAATTAGGAGACCACTTCAAAATTTATGCAGGTCTTAGTCTACCAGAAGATTGAGAAGATATCCCACCTCCGTGAACAGGGGGAGGTGAAGGGCCTGAACCGACACCCTAAACCCGAGGGCCCACCCCTCCCTCACTCCAGAAAAATAACCCTAAAGGCTGTTGTTGTGTCCTGTAAGATCAGCCATGTAAACAAAGGGAGGAAATCTTTTATCTCCAAAATCAGGCTGTGCAAGGAAGCCACAGGGAAATAGAAAAGACAGGACCCCAGGAAACTTGGGCCACCAGACTGCTTAAGGGGGACATTTCCCTTGCCAATCCAATTAACTCCTAACTGCCCTGAGCACTACTCCTCCGCTTACATCCATTTTTTTTTTTTTAATTTTATTAGTGATGATGTTTACACAGTTGATCAGGGTGAGACCGAGGATCAGGGGATAGTGACCCTTGTTTACACATTTTTTTCTTCCTGTGTATGGAGGGGGCGGGGATAAGGAGAAGAAACCACGCCCAGCTTTCCAACTGCCACATTACCCGGAGGATTGGGGAACTGCCACCCAGTGTCATCTCGAGGTCCCCATTGTGAGGCCTCTTCTGAGGGTTCTGTTCATGTGTTTTTGATAGTTCTGAGATGCTGCTGGATATTGCTGCTCCAAGGATGAGGAAATCTTTCCGAGGTCAATTGGCTATCATAGTCCGCCTCTGAGTCTTCAGTGGCGCAGAAATTCGCTGTGAAGCTTCACTGGGGTAGTTGATGAATTCATTCTGCCCTCTACCCTCAGCAAACTAATGGGTGCTGTGGCCCGCTCCAGCCCTGCCCAACACATGCTCGGCCCTCATTACACCCACTTCTAATCCAGTATTTGGCTTAGTGATCCCCCAATACTGTAAAGTGGGGATTATGATTACAACCTTTAATTTAATAGGAAACTGAGGATCAGGAGTTGACAAATGCAAACACTCAACAGTTGTACACTCCACAGCTACGCTGCAGAAGGCCCGGGAGATGCAGCTGCACAGCGTGCTCAGCGGGATGCAGACTCACCAACACTAGGCTGGTGTTAGGGCACTCAGATCTTGAATGCCAAAAAGATCTTAAAACTTCAGACATGTTCCTCTGTAAGAAACCCAAAGTCTGATCTGCTTCCCCCATAACTCCATTCTCTTCCTTGTGAACTCTGCTGTTGTCTGAGATATTTCGATGAAAGTGTGGAAAAATGGAAGTGAAAGACAAACGCGAGGCGCCCAGGGTTGTGGGCAGTGGGCTGAGCTGCTGCCTGTGACACTGGTATCCCATGAGTGCAGGTTCCAGTCCTGCTGCTTTTGTTTTTTTGAATTTACTGTTTCCTTTGTTTTGTGGAGAGCGAGCACAAGAGAGAGTGCTTCCATAAGCCAGTATACACCCTCAATGGCTGCAATGACAAGAGCTGGGTCAGGGCAAAAGCCAGGAGCCAAGAGTTTCTTCCAGGTCAACCACCTGGATGCAAGGGTTCAAGCTCTTGCGCCATCCTTTCCTGCTTTTCCAGATGCATTAGCAGGGAGCTGCATCAGAAGCATGGAATGCTGTCATTACAGGCAGTGGCTTAACCCTCTAGGTTACCAGCCCCTCACTGCTCTACTTTCAATCCAGGTACCTACTGATGCACCTGGGAAAGTAGCAGATGAAGGCTCAAGCGTTTGGGCCCCTTCCATCCATGTGGGAGATGTGGATGAAGTTCCTGGTTCCTTGCTTTGGACTGACAGCCCAGCAGCCATTTAAAGAACGAACTAGTAGACAGAAGATCCTCTGGCTCACTCTTCTATGCGTTGAGGCCGGTTGTATGATGCAACAGGTTAAGCTGCTGATCGCAATGCCAGCATTCCACATTGGAGTGCCAGTTTGAATCCTGCCTGCTCTCCTTCTAATCCAGCTTCCTTCTCATGTGCCTGGCAAAGCAAGGGCTGATGGTCCATGTCCTTAAGCCCATGCCATCAATGTGAAGATCCCTGTTGAATTCCAGACCCCTGACTTCAACTTGTGGCTGCTGCAGTCATTCTGGGAATAAACCAGGGACTCTGCTTGCTCCACTCTGTTATTCTGCCTTTTAGGAAAAAAATTTTAAATGAATAAACTTTAAAGAAATCTTGCATAGTTTTTCATAATCCACATTTTCTATAAGGTTCGTTTTTTAAAAAAAATAATTATTGATTTATTTATTTTGGGCCCAGCATGATAGCACCGTGGTTAGAGTCCTCGCATTGCATGCACCAGGATCCAATATGGGTGGCGGTTCTAATCCTGGCAGCCCCGCTTCCCATCCAGCTCCCTGCTTGTGGCCTGGGAAAGCAGTTGAGGATGGCCCAAAGCCTTGGGACCCTGCACCCGCATGGGAGACCGGGAAGAGTTCCTGGCTCCTGGCTTTGGATTGGCTCAGCTCCAGCTGTTGCGGTTACTTGGGGAGTGAACCATTGGAAGGAAGATCTTCCCGTTTCTCTTCCTCTGTGTATATACACCTTTCCAACAAAAATAAATAAATCTTTAAAAAATATATATATATATGTATACATATTTGTTATTGGAAAGTCAGACATACAGAGAGAAGGAGAGACAAAAGAGAGCAAGACATTCCATCCGTTGATTCACTCTCCAAGTGGCAGCAATGACTGGAGCTCAGCCGATCTGAAGCCAGGGCCCCAGGGCTTCTTTCGGTTCTCATACACAGCATGAGCCCGGCACATGCAAGGCAAGACCTTTAGCCACCAGGCTACTGCGCCAGGCCTCTCATACTGATATTTTAAACGACTGATTCATTGATCTGTATTTGAAAGGCAGAGTTGGGCCTGGCATTGTGGCCTAGCCGATAAAGTCCTCGCCTTGAACTCACATGGATGCCATATGGGCGCTGGTTCTAGTCCCGGCAGTTTCACTTCCCATCCAGCTCCCTGCTTGTGGCCTAGGAAGGCAGTCGAGGACGGCCCAAAGCCTCGGGACCCTGCACCCGCGTGGGAGACCTGGAGAAAACTCGTGGCTTCTGGCTTCGAATCGGCGCATCAATGGCTGTTGTAGTCACCTGGGGAGTGAATCATCGGCCAGAAGATCTTCCTCTCTGTCTCTCCTCCTGTCTGTATATCTGACTTTGTAATAAAAATAAATAAATCTTAAAAAAAAAAACAAACAAAGAAAGAAAGGCAGAGTTACAGAGAGAGAAAGAGCAAACTTCCCCATACGGCCAAAATTGCAGGGGCTGGGACAGGTGGGATCCAGGAGCCGAGTTTCTGCTGGTTACCCACGTGGGTGTAGAGCCCAAGCACTTGGGTCATATTCTGTGGCTTTTCAGAGGCATTAGCAGGAAGCTGGACTGGACATGGAACAGCTGAGGGCCTGGTGCTGGGACCAAAAAAATAATTTTTCTTAAAAACTTATTTATTTTTTATTGCAAAGTCAGATATATAGAGAGAAGGAGAGACAGAAAGATCTTCTGTCTAATGATTCATCCTCCAAGTGACCTCAATGGCCGGAGCTGCTTCAATCCGAAGCCAGGAGCCCAGATCTTCTCTTCCAGCTCTCCCACGCGGGTGCAGGGTCCCAAGGCTTTGGGCTGTCCTCGACTGCTTTCCCAGGCCACAGGCAGGGAGCTGGAAGGGAAATGGAGCTGCTCGGATTAAAACTGGTGCCAAAATGCGATCCTGGCACGTTCAAAGTGAGGACTCTAGCCACTAGGCTACCACATTCGGCCCGAAAAACAACTTAAAAAAATAATAATATGGCGACCAGCACTGTAGTATACCATATAAAGCCACCACCTGCAGTGCCAGCATATGTGGGTACCTCTTTGAGACCTGGCTGCTCTATTTAAGTATTTATTTATTTTTAACTTCTTTGTTTATTTTAATTGGAAGGCAGATACAGAGAAAGAGGAAGAGAGACAGAGAGAGAGAGATCTTCAATTCATGGCCTCACTCCCCAAATGTTCTAAAGGTAGGAGCTTGGCCCCTTGGAAATCAGGAGCCTGTAGCTCCTTCTGGGACTCCCACACCGGTGCAGGAGCCCAAGGACTTGGATCATCTTCTGCTACTTTTCCAGGCACATTAACAAGAGACATGGAGGTCAGTACCTGCCATGATCCCATAGGGATGCCAGTTTGCTCCACATCCAATCCAGCTCCCTGCTAAAAACTGAAAGCAGGAAGATGTCCCAGGGCTCAGCACTAGGACTCAGTGGCTAAATCCTTGCTTTGCAAACACCAGGATCCCATATGAGTGCCGGTTCTTGTCACAGCTGCCCCCACTTGCCATCCAGCTCCCTGCCTGGGAAAGCAGCTCCTGGTCTGGGAAAGCAGTCGAGGATGGCCCAAAGCTTTGGGACCCTGCACTAGTGTGGGAGACCTGGAAGAAGTTCCTGGCTCCCGATTGGCTCAGCTCTAGCCATTGTAGCTGCTTGGGGAATGAAACATTGGATGGAAGATCTTCCTCTCTGTCTCTCCTCCTCTCTGTATATCTGCCTTTCAGACAAATAAATAAATCTTAAAAAAACAAACAAACAAACAAACAAAAAAAACCACAGATCTGCATCATGGCAGATCTCGAATTTATAACTCTTTTCAACTTTTTCTTAACGACTCCTTTGTCCTAAGCAATGCGGATATTAAAGCAGACCTGTAGCCCAGTCTCTGCCTAACAATGGAAGAAACTTAAAAACATCAGAACTAGAGTCACTAGCACGTCACTTGTAAAAAATGGAAAATATCCTTCAAAATTTTTTTTATTGGGCCTGGCGCGATGGTGCAGTGGTTAAGGTCCTCACCTTGCACACCCGGGATCCCATATGGGCGCCGGTTCTAAACCCGGTAGCCCTGCTTCCCATCCAGCTTCCTGCCTGTGGCCTGGGAAAGCAGTCGAAGACGGCCCAAAGCTTTGGGACCCTGCACCCGCGTAGGAGACCAGGAAGAGGCTCCTGGCTTCGGATCTGCATAGCATAGGCTGTTGCGCTCACTTAGGGAGTGAATCATCGGACGGAAGATCTTCCTCTCTGTCTCTCCTCTCTGTATATCCGCCTTTCCAATAAAAATAAAAGAATAAATCTTTAAAAAATTAATTAATTAAAAATTTTTAATTAATTTTATTTATTGGAAAGTCAGATCAGATTTACTGAGAAGAGGAAAGACAGAGAGGAAGATCTTCCATTCACTGTTTGATTTCCCAAGTGGCAGCAACAGCCAGAGATAAGACAATCTGAAGCCAGGAGCCTAGAGCCTCTTCCAGGTCTCTCACATGAGTGCAGGGTCCCAAGGCTTAGGGCTGTCCTCCACTGCTTTCCCGGGCCACAAGCAGGGAGTTGGATGAAAAATGGAGCAGCCGGGAAACAAATCAGCACCCAAATAGGAACCTGGTGCTTGCTAGGTGAGGATTTAGCCACTGGGCCATCATACCAGGCCCCAGTGTTTGTTTTGTTTTAAGATTTATTTATGGACCTAATGCTGTGGCCTAGGGGTTAAAGTGCTCACCCTGCATTCACTGGGATCCCATATGGGCACTGGTTCGTGCCCTGGCTGTTCTGCTTCCCATCCAGCTCCCTGCTTGTGACCTGGGAGAGCAGTAGAGGACGGCCCAAAGCCTTGGGACACTGCATCTGCGTGTAGACATGGAAGAAGCTCCTGGCTCCTGAATCCTGGCTTCGGATCAGTTTATCTTCAGCTGTTGTGGCCACTTGGGGAGTGAGCCAGCAGACGAAGACTTTCTTCTCTCTGCCTCCTTCTCCCTGTTTATCTGACTTTCCAATGAAATGAATATTTTTAAAAAAGATTTATTTATATTTACATAATTGAAAAGCAGTGTTAGAAAGAGAGACAGTGAAAGAGATTTTCTACTGGCTGGCTCATTGCCCAAACGGCCAGGGCTGGAATGGGCCAAAGCCAGGAGCGTCTTTCCAGTCTACCACATAGGTGCCGTGTCCAAGGACTCAGGCCATGTTTTGCTCTTTGGGTGGGAAATGGGAACAGCCAGGATTCAAACTGGAAGCCACATGGGACATTAGCATGGCTGGTGGCAGCTTAATATAGTTTGCAACAGTTCTGTCCCCTGGGCTGGTCTTTAAAGCTTCAAACAGCACAGAGGACAGAACACGTGTAGAGGACAATGAAGTATTAGTTTTGCCAAGAATCACTTGGAAATGTAGCAAGCATTGTTCTTCTCCTCAAAGATCTACAGGAGTTTACTCAGCCTAATTAGAGAAGCCTGAAGAACAGGACACAAAATGGAATTACTTGACTTTCTGTTGCTCTAATAAAATATCTAACGTAGTTTAAGTCCAGAGAACCCAGCATTGCTTGGACCAAGGCCCATGGGGAAAGACGGATCCTGGGCACCAAGAGGCAAACATCTTGAACAGGAAGCCAGACTCAGAAATCTGGCTTAGGCATTCCTAACATCCACACTCTAGAGGGCAGTGTTCCTTCCCAAGGTCAGGGACTCCAACAATCCAAGGAGCATCACCAAGCCAGCCTCTTACCAGTCCCATCAGCTCCCACCTTGTCACACTGGGGACCAAGATCTAAACACAAGAACCTTTGTGGGATGAAGCACATTCAAAACCAAAGCAGATGGCCCAGAGGTGGCGGGGAGGGTGTGGCCTAGTGGCTAAAGTCTTTGCCTTGAACTCTACGGGATCCTTGCCCAAAGCTTTGAGACCCTGCACCCACGTTGGAGACCCAGAAGAAGCTCCTGGTTCCTGGCTTCAGATCAGCTCAGCTCTGGCCATTGCGCTCACTTGGGGAGTGAATCATCGGTCGGAAGATCTTCCTCTCTGTCTCCTCTCCTCTCTGTATATCTGGCTTTGCAATATAAATAAATCTTTAAAAAATAAATAAATCTTTAAAAAAATAGTAAATGACTTGGGGTGGGGGGTGGGGTAGACAGAAACAAGTAAAAATGGGCAGTGTTAAATAGACACCTCCTGTTTCCAGCCTTGCTAAGGAGACATCCCATGATGAGCTTCACTTGCTACAGCAACCCAAGGACCACGTTTACTTTCTCTCTTCATTTTTTTTTCCAGTTTGCAAAGCAGGATTTATTTCTGGGGGGAAAAAAGGGGAAAGGGATCCTGCCATAGTGGCAGGAGGGGCTCCATGTGTCCCAAGGAAAAAATCTCAGGTCTGGATCCAAGGAAGAAAACAAATCCCCTCTCTCTTCACTCTTAGAGCTTCATCAGCTCTTTGCAGGGCTGAATGAGGAACCTGGCGACAGCTTCAGAACTGGCCCTGAGAGCGGAGGCAGGCACAGGAGCGCCCGCCAGCACATCGGAGGAAGAGCTGCCCCATCTGGATCAATGGAAACCCACCCTAAACAAAGAAAATGCAGAAGACAATGGGACCTCTGGCTGCCTAGTGCTCTCCCAGATAGGAATAGTGGCACTGTGGTTTGATAAGGGGAAGAAAACCTTTTATCTTTCAGAGATAAGCAGCTCATAGGTATCTAGGAATGAAAGATATTTCTTTAAAACAATCGGATCCAGAGAGCAGAGAGAAAAAGTGGGCTGTGTGTAGAAGAAAGGGTTGATAACTCTGGAAATGGGCTATCTTAAAGAATTATATGCAGGGGTCCGGCGCAGTAGCATAGTGGCTAAAATCCTCGCTTTGTACACACTGGGATCCCATATGGTCACTAATGGGTTCTAATCCTGGTGGCTCCACTTCCCATCCAGCTCCCTGCTTGTGGTCTTGGAAAGAAGTTGAGGATGGCCCAAAGCTTTGGGACCCTGCACCCAGAGTGGGAGACCTGGAAGAAGACCTGGCTTGGATTGGCTCAGCTCCGGCCATTGTGGCCACTTGGAAAGTGCAGAGCGAACCAATGGACGGAAGATCTTCCTCTCTGTCTCTCCTCCTTTCTGTATATCTGCCTGCCTTTCCAATAAAAATAAAATAAATCTTCAAAAAAAAAAAGGCTACAGGGGCTAGCGCAGGCTTCCACCTGCAGTGACATTATCCCACATGGGTGCTAGTTTGAGTCCTGGGTGCCCCTTTTTCATTCCAGATCCCTGCCAATACACCTGGGAAGGCAGCAAGACAGCCCAAATGCTTAGGCCCTGTCATCCACACGGGAGGCTCGGATGGACTTCAGGCATCTGGCTTCAGGCAGGGCCACACGGAGAGTAAATCAGCAGATGGAAGAGCTTTCTTTCTTTTTCTTTCCAACTTTACCTTTCAAATAAACAGATAAGTCTTTTAAAAAAAAATTTTTTTTAATGCAGGCTACTGTATAGCCAACCCTGTATTTTACTCCTAACATCTCTATCGCAAGCTGCTCTTATGACTCCATTTTCCAGATAAGAAATTGAGGCTCTAGAGGCTCATTTCCCAGAGCCCAATAGTTATATTATCTGATGTGACCAAGACTCAAATGTCATCACTTATTTGGTAAGTGATGCTACTTTACAGAAAATGAGCTGTTACAGACACTAATAAGCTAGCTTGCAAACTACATGCCCAGGAGCTAGCACTGCAGTGTAATAGGTCAAGCCTCCGCCTGTGAGCTAGCACCTTCCCATATGAAAGCCTGTTTGTGTCCCACTTCCCATACAGCTCCCTGTTGGAAAGTCATATAACAGAGAGGAGGAGAGACAGAGAGGAAGATCTTTCGTCCGCTGATTCACACCCCAGGTAGCTGCAATGGCTGGAGATAAATTTGAAGCTAGAAGCCTGGAGCTTCTCTCTGGGTCTCTCATGCGGGTGGCAAGGTCCCAAGACTTTGGGCCATTCTCTACTGCTTTCCCAGGCCACAAACAGGGAGCTGGATGGGAAGCGGGGCACCAGGGTTAGAACCGGTGTCTATATGGGAGCCCAGCGCTAGCAAGGTGGGGACTTTAGCCGCTGGGCTATCATGCTGGGCCCACCTAGCTCCCTATTTATGCATCTGGGAAAGCAGCAGAAGCTTGCCTAGTTTCTGCTCCTGGCTTGTCTGGCCCAGACCCAGGTACAACAGAAGGAGTGAACCAACAGATGGAAAATGGCTCGCGCTCTCTCTTTCTCTCTCCATCTCTCCTGATCTGTAAGTTGGTCTTTCAAATAAGCCATTTATTTGGTTTTTAACCCTCTGTTTGGCATGCCTGTATTCTATACCACAATGTCAGTTCAAGTCCTGTCTACTTCGTTTTAAATCAGATTTCCTACTAATGCAACTAAAAAGTAGCAGATGGTGGCCCCAGTACTTGAGTCCTTGCCACCCATGTGGGGAGACCTGGCAGAGTTCTTGGATCCTGTTTTTGTTTTGTTTCTTTCTTAAAATTGTTTACATAGTTGAGAGGAATACACGTCCCTGTGTGGGCTCTAATTAGGGTGGGGAGAGTGAAGGTAAGGAGGAAGGTGGGTGGGACAAATGTTTCAGATTTTTTTCTCCTATAGCCTTAGGGGGAGGGGGACAGAGCCACTGTTTGCTGTCAAACTGCACCCATCAGCAACCAGGGATGGGTGGGGGCGGTCATCTGATGATGCCTTACAGACTCCCAAGGTGGGGAAGAGTGTCCCAAGGGTGCGAGTTGAGTGGTTTTGATAGTTCTCAGAACTTGCTGGTTTCATTGCTCTAGGGTTGAGGAAAATCTTTGCAAGGTCTTTGGCTCATCAAGTCCACCTCAGTGTGCATCCAAAGGCCCAAGAACTTGTTGCAAAGCTTCGCCAGGAGACTGGTCCAACCTGTTTTGCTTTCCATCCTCTGATGAGGCACTGGATGACCTCCACTAGCTCAGGTCCCTTGTGAGCATCTGGACATGCTGTCTACTGCAATGGGCATCAGCAACTAAGGAGGCCCAGTCCAGACACATGCACTTGAAAATAGGACCACACATCCTGTGATTTTCCCTGTGGTTGCGGTTTGAGTCCAGCCATCTAGTTGGGGAGTCCCCCAAGAAACCTCACATTGGATGACCTCGGACTGCACTCATGTGTGCACCAGCCAGGGTGTGCAGGGCCAGGATTACTCCATCACCTGCACCATGGGCGCCTGGCTTTAAGCCTGGCACACTCTTCGTGTTGCAGCCATTAGCAGAGTGAATCAACAAATGGAAGTTCCCTCTCCCTCTTTCTCTTTTCTCCTTTCTCTGTCTCTGTCCTACTGTCTTTCAAATAAAGAAATATCCAAAGATTACATTTAGCACACAATACAAAAAACTAAGAGCAATCTTACGGCAGCACTTAGCTATAAGCATTATGTTGTCATGATTTCAATTAATCTTCACATTTTCCATGCCCTTTAGAAAGAAAGGCGTAGAGGTGGGTAAAAATCACTCTGGGGAGGGGCTGGTAAAGGTCAGAAAGGCAGGTGCCAGGGTAAGGTACATCACTCAATAAAGGATGGACATTGTGGTGAGGTAGGCAGCTAGATCAGGGTCGTTAGCTTGGAAGTCACTCCCCCACCACCCAGGTGTTCCCTCCTGCCCACCTGTGACTCTCACCTAGTACTTGAGAGGGGGCGGTATTGCATTGTTGTGTAGCCACACCCATCACAAGCCTTTTAAAGGCCCATGAAAAGGAAGGGCTCACTCTTTGGTCATGTGTTTCCATCGCTCTGGCACTCCGACTCGTGGCCTCCCCAGTACCTCTGAGGACAGGCATCCCCTGAGCATGGCCCCTGTGTGTCTGTATTCCTCACCCTCTGTTTACTGGTTGGGTGAGACAATGAAGATAGCAATGCCAAGACGCTTTGTATTTCTAATTTGTGTACTGTGAAGTTCCCGGAGAGTTGAGGCCTAGCAGTAGTGGATTGTGGGCAGAGAAGCCAGGGAAAGGTGAATGTCTGCAGCTCTGTAAGTGTGTCTAGGTTATTTGTTGCACGTCTCTTAGGATAACTTACATTGTGGGGGAAGCTGGGACATAGGCCTTTAGCTTAACGTATGGACTTGAGGGTAATGACCATTTCTTCCTTTTGGGGTTATGACTGATTGGACTGCCATATGGACTTGTGATTTGCTATTTCTAGTGGGCGCTGCTATTACCAAGCTTGGTTAATAAAGACTCCTTAATAAACCTTACACATATCTGGCGTGATCTCGCTCGCACCCTGCAATAGACATGAATTCAAAAGGAAGGCCATCTACTTGGAAGCATGACATTCTGATCACTATGTGATTTTCCTGTCAGGATCAGCAAAACCTGGGGCTCCAGCAGTAGCCTACTGGTTGCAGTCCTCGCCTTGCATCCACCGGGATCCCATATGAGCGCCAGTTCGTGTCCCAACTACTCCACTTCTACTCCAGCTCCCTGCTCGTGCACTGGCAGAGCAGTAGAGAATGGCCCAAAGCCTTTGGATCCTACACCTGCGTGGGAGACCTGGAAGGAGCTCCTGGCTACTAATTTCAGAACAGCTCAGCTCCCATCATTGGGGCCAGCTAGGGAATGAAGCAGTGGATGGAAGATATTTCTCTCTGTCTCTCCTTTTTCTCTGTAAATCTCACTTTCCAAGAAAAATAAATAAATCTTAAAAAAAAAAAAACCACTAATGTCTGTTAAAGCTGCCTCTAGCCACTGGGTCGCCAGGATACACAAGCTGTGCCAGGATGTTGAACATCCCTCTCTTCCACCAGAAACTGCCTGATGTGGCAAACTAAGATTCCTAAAACTCTCCATCTCTCTCTATATATATATCGTATCTGTCTTAACATTTATAATTCATGGACCTGGCGTGGTGACTGAGTGGCTAAAGTCCTTGCCTTGAACGCACCGAGATTCCATATGGGCACTGGTTCTAATCCCAGGAGCTCCACTTCCCATCCAGCTCCCTGCTTGTGGCCTGGGAAAGCAGTTGAAGGTGGTCCAGAGCCTTAGGACCCTGCACCCACATGGGAGACTTGGAGGGGCTTCCTGGTTCCTGGCTTCGGATTGACACAGCATCGGCCTTTGCAGTCACTTGGGGAGTAAAACATTGGATGGAAGATCTTTGTCTCTCTTCCTCTCTATATATCTGACTTTGCAATAAAAATAAACAAATCTTTAAAAAAAAAAAACATGCAAAACACAAGCCCTAGATAGTTAAAGTGGGGACTTCCTGGAAGAGGTTGGCTGAACTCTCAGGCCGGCTGCTGGGCATGGTACCCGAGGGACTTGGTTCAGGACACTCTTCAGAAACCACCTTCCAGACACCCAGGTGTCCTACATCTGACGACACAGTATTTCCATGTGACATACAATGACCTACACACATCCTCCTGTACACTTGAAGTTATCTCTAGATTACTTTATGATACCTAACGTATTGCAAATGCCACATAAATAGTTGTTAGACTGTATTGCTTAGGTAATAAAGACTGAGGGGGTAAAAAGGAATCTACATGTTCAGTGCATGTGCTACATGGACCTGTTCTTGGGTCCCAGCCCTAGACTGCGAGCCCCACCCCTGTCTGGCTCGTGACAAATGCTCTGGCTCTGTGCCCTGGGCATGCCTGAGTGCAGCCATGGCCTTCCCCCCTGGGGCTGTGAGAAGCTACTCACCACTGGGGACCAGGAGGAGGCTTTTCACGATGCTTCGGAGCGGGCCCGGGCTGATCTGATGAGTAGTGGCAAACTCAGAGAGCTGAGTCTGGAACCTTTCCACCTGCCAAGGATAGCACAATCCAGGCCGGTCACTTCCTAAGCCTGGCAGGACCACTCACCCGCCCGCACCTGGGAACTCTCCATAGCAAAGCACTTTACCTCCTTGGGCTCCATGAGGAAGTGGAAAAGCACTTCTGTCAGGGCTGAGAACTGCTGCGGAGAGAAAACCACAGAGCATCAGTAAAACGGCAGCTTCTGGTCAGAGCCGCCTCCGCCAGCCGCAGACCCTCAGGGAAAGGAACCAGGACAGGCACTGAGACTCAGCGCGGTGATCATAAAGTTAAACGTCTCCACCCGCCACCAAGGTCAACAGATCTGTCACTAGATTGCCTAAGAAAAAATGAAGATCCTTTTACTGGGCTATTTAGGAGACAGACACTGGGAGACTATGTATATATACATTTGTAGGGTCCAAACATACATGATGCATGTGCCATCCACACACACCACACACAGAGAGAAATGATCTAAAGGGGAGCTCACCAGAGTTAGGAGCTGTGACTTCCTCGGGGCTGACTTTGGATCGTTTTTCTGATTTGCCTTTCCACATTTCCTAGGGCACCCTCACACTACACATTTTTAAATATTTATTTATTTTTATTGCAAAGTCAGATATACAGAGAGGAGGAGAGACAGAGAGGAAAATCTTCCGTCCGATGATTCACTCCCCAAGTGAGCGCAACAGCCAGTGCTGTATCGATCCGAAGCCAGGAGCAAGGAACTTCCTCCAGGTCTCCCACGTGGGTGCAGGATCCCAAGGCTTTGGGCCGTCCTTGACTGCTTTCCCAGGCCTCAAGCAGGGAGCTGGATGGGAAGCAGGGCTGCCAGGATTAGAACCAGCACCCATATGGGATACAAGCACATTCAAGGCAAGGACTTTAGCCACTAGACCATCGCACCGGGCCCTACACTACACATTTTGTCACACAGCACAATGGTCAACTGTAACATTTCATTGTGCAGTGTCAGTGTGTTAGAAAGCACCTGTTTGTGTATGTTAACCTTTCCTTATTGGCACTGCGTGGCTAAGGACTGCCTGCTGGTGTTTTGCGGGGAGGTGACAGTCAACACGCTAAAACCCTGACTTCCAAGGCGACTGCACCTGGAGACAGGGCCTGGGAGGTGATGGGAGGTTAATGACAGCCTGGAGTGGTGCTGCAATCCCCACAGGGCTGGAACCCTTGAGGAGGAAAAGACTTCAGAATGTTCTCTTTCTCTCTCTCACCATGTGAGGGTCCAGCAAGAAGGTAGCCATCTCCAAGGTGGACAGCAAACTCTCACCAGAAACCAAACAGGCTAGGCAGCCCTCCGACCTGCAGAGCAGTGGGAAATCTGGCCGTGTGAGCCATCCAGTCAAGGCTGTTGCAGCAGTCTGAGCACATATGGATAGCAATTTTTACTTTCCTACACCTGCACTCAAGGGCACAGAATTAGAGCAGAGTTGGGGAAACTGAAATGCCAGAGTTTAAACCCCTCCTGCCAGCAGGGGCTGCTGTTTGGCACAGCACAAGTTGCCACCTGGGAAGACCACAGTGGCACTGGAGCACCTGGATCTACTGCCCCACTCTGCATCTACCTTCCTCTTAATGTGCCCCTGCCAAAGTATTTATGCGCCAACTCCTCATTGGGGACCCAGACTGAGTTCTGAGGTCTTGCTTTCGACGTGACCCCATCTGGCTGTTGGGCACTTGCCTCTGTCTCTCTGCTTTTCTAACAAAATGGAGGGGTAGCCATGGGATGAGAATAGAGGGTGCTGGCGGTAGATAAATATATAAATCAGCAAAAGACCCAGACGTGAGTCAAAGTGATACCCTTGACCACTCCTGCGCACCTGGGCAAGCTCAAGAGCCTGGAGTTTTAGTCCCCACAGGGAGGACAGAGGTGACAGCCATCTTGCAGAGAACTGAAGCCAAAGCCTCCAGCAGAGGGCACAGCTGGAAGTTAAGCAAGCTGCAGCAAGGACAGGAGTCACAATTATATAACTGGAGCACCAGGCCCTCTGCCCACCTTCCAAGAGGAACTTAACATATGAAAAAACAAACAAACAAACAAACAAAAACATTAAGTGGATCTCTTAGCACTCTAACTCAAAGTCCACAAACACACCTGCCTCTTCTGCTAAATTCTCTATACATTCTTGACAGTGCTTTGTATAATTTTTTTCTAAAATGCACTTAAAAATATATAAAACTAGTTTGTGAAATTATAAGAGTAATTTATGGGTAAGGTTATATTTAAATGATCCAAGTGACACAAAATAAGATAAAATCTCTTAAGGCCGGTGCAGTAGCTCATATAGGTGCCAGTTCATGCCCCAATATACCTGTGGAACACCCAGAAAAAGTTCCTGGCTCCTGGCTTCAGATCAGCTCAGTCCTGGCCTTTGCAGCCCTGTGGGGAGCGAGCCAGTGAATGTGCCTCTCTTTTTCTCTGACTCTCCTTCTCTCTATAAATGTGACTTTCTAATAAAAACAAATATATCAGGCCCAGCGCAATAGCCTGGGCTAAAGTCCTTGCCTTGAATGCTCCACGATCATATGAGCGCTGGTTCTAATACCGACAGCCCTGCTTCCCATCCAGCTCCCTGCTTGTGTCCTGGGAAAGCAGTCGAGGACGGCCCAAAGCCTTGGGATCCTGCACCCGCGTGGGAGACTTGGAGGAGGCTCCTGGCTTCGGACCGGCGCAGCACTGGCTGTTGCGCTCACTTGGGGAGTGAATCATCGGACAGAAGATCTTCCTCTGTCTCTCCTCCTCTCTGTATATCTGACTTTGCAATACAAAAAAAAAAAAAAAAAATCTTTAAAAAGAAAGGAAACTCCTGCAAACTTTGAAAATAAAAGACCAGGTAAAAGAGAGAGAGAATAAAAAAGCAGCAGAAGAAAGCTGGAGGCCCGCTCAGATATAGAATTTCCTCGGCCTCCTCCCCAAACATCACCTATGGACACCTTGTCCCTTCCCCTTTGGTAAGGAACACAGCCTGCCCGAGCTGAGATGGCTCCTGGAGCTGCTCAGCATTATCACAGCACCTCAGCTATGTTAAGTGCATGGTATCTGTTGCATGGATCTTCTCCTGGAATGTTCCTCCCTCCCTCTGGGACCATTAGGGTCTATCGGGATCTCAAGTACTCTCACCCAACAGACAGTCAAGGTCACTCTGGACTAGAGAAATGCAGGTCAGGAAAACAGGGACCCATTCTCCACTTATCAGCTCTTGCAAACAACACTGGAGGAGGACACCAGAGCTGGCCAAAGTACAGGAAGCGCACAGGCTCTGCCTGCCGAGGGGAAAAGCCAGGGCACCCCTACCTATGAGAAACGGATTTCACAATACAATTTTTAAGTGATTGTACTCCATGGCCCAGTAATTCCATTGCAAAACTATCTCCTTCCTATATATTTCAAAGGAAAACCATAAAAAAAAAAGATCTATTTTTTTATAAATGAAAATTTTTATATGTGATTAGTATAACTAAGAAACTGATTTTTTTTTAAGATTTATTTATTTTTATTACAAAGTCAGTTAAAGAGAGAAGGGGAGAAAGAGAGGAGAAGAGAGAGAGGAAGATCTTCCGTCCGATGATTCACTCCCAAGTGACCACAACAGCCAACGCTATGCCGATCCGAAGCCAGGAACCAGGAGCTCTTCCCGGTCTCCCACGCGGGTGCAGGGTCCCAAGGCTTTGGGCCGTCCTCCACTGCTTTCCCAGGCCACAAGCAGGGAGCTGGAAGGGAAGTGGAGCTGCCAGGATTACAACCGGCATCCATATGGGATCCTGGCGCCGGTTGTAATCCTAGCAGTTCCACTTTAGCCGCTAGGCCATGCAGGCAGGCCCCAAAATATCTATTTTTTATCAAAGAGATAAAGTAGATTTGTAGGGAGCAGAGAGAGACAGAGACCTTCCATCCACTGTTTCATTTCCCAAATGACTGTAATGGCCAGAGCTGAGCCAATCTAGTCAGGAGCTCCTTCTGGGTTTCTCATGTGGGTGCAGGAGCGCAAAGGACTTAAACCACCCTCCACTGCATTCTCATTGAACAATAAATCTTCTAATTTAAACACATTTAAAGCACACTTTAAAACCCTGCTTTTTGGGCCCAGCTCGATAGGTTAGTGGTTAA
Organism: Ochotona curzoniae; assembly: GCF_017591425.1. Lineage (NCBI taxonomy): Eukaryota > Metazoa > Chordata > Mammalia > Lagomorpha > Ochotonidae > Ochotona > Ochotona curzoniae. The sequence goes on along the minus strand of NW_024465894.1, from coordinate 15,290,964 downwards.
AGTCCTCGCCTTGCACGTGCCAGCTCCCTGCCAGTGTAGCATCCCTAAGAGGCAGCAGCCTGGGCTCTGCTGGATTCTTGTCACCCCTGTGAGACACCTGGATTAAGTTCCAGCTCCGACACTCCCTTTGGCACTATTCCATGCCTGTTACTGCCATTTTGTGTATTTAGGAATTGAAGCTCTCTTTATGCTTCTCAACTAAACAAAATTTCAAAGAATTTTGCAATGGGCCCGGTGCAGTAGTCTAATGGCTAGAATCCTTACCTTGCAATCTCCAGGATGCCATTTGGGCATTGGTTCTAATCCTGACAGCCCTGCTTCCCATCCAGCTCCCTGCTTCTGGCCTGGGAAAGCAGTCAAGGACGGCCCAAAGCCTGGGGATCCTGCACCTGCGTGGGAGACCAGGAGGAGGCTCCTGGATCCTGGCTTCGAATCGGTGCAGCTCTGGCCATTGTGGCCACTTGGGGGGTGAACCATTGGACGGAAGATCTTCCTCTCTGTCTCTCCTCCTCTCTGTATATCTGACTTTGCAATAAAAATAAAATAAATCTTTAAAAATAAAGGAATGCATGAAGCCAGTGCTATGGTGTAGCACGTTAAATATCTGCCTGCGGTGCCAACATTCCTTATCGATGTTAGCTTGAGTCTTGGCTCAATCCAACTCCCTGATACTGTGTACCTCGTTCACTCAGAACTCAGTGGAAGATGACCCAAGTCCTTGGCCCCTGCACCCATGTGAGAGAGCCAGAAGAAGCTCCCTTGGCTGCTGCCTTCTAACTCACTCAGGTATGGCTGTTGCAGCTATGTGGGGAGTGAATTGGCAGATGGAAGATCTTGCTCCTTCTCTCTCAATAATTCTGCTTTTCTAATAAAAATGAGTAAATCCTAAAAAAAAAAAAATACAGATCTATGCTTGCTAGGGATAATATCCATAATACACGTTTTTACATCTTCTTTGTAAAAAGAGAAAAATTCTAAAGGACATTCATACATTTACCGATAATTTAAGATTTTTTCCATCAAATACAAAAATATTAAAATAACTTTTGAGTTGAAGAGAAATACACTTTAGTTTCATACATCTGGATACTGTCTGACTTTCCTGTGTGTTCTGTTCTCATCCCTAGAAGTGACAGAATCATGGAGTCTGTCTCTTCTTCATTATATTTTTTAAATTTACTCTCTTATTACCTAAGAATTGATGATTTAAACACCTACCAATTTGCCAAGCTTCACATTAGCTAGGATTGTTCACAGTTGTCAGGGGGCACAGCTTTGGGACTACAGTGCTTCTCTGTCTTCTTTTTTGATTTTTAAAGATTAATCTGAACAGCAAAGCTACAGAGAGGAGAGACAGAGAGGGAGAGAGCTTCCTGGTTCACTCCCCAAATGGTTGCAATACCTGGAGCTGGGCCCGTACAAGGCCAGGGTTAAGGGCCCAGCACAATAGCGTAGCAGTTAAAGTCTTCACCTTGTACCTGCCAGGATCCCATATGGGTGCTTCCCATCCAGCTCCCTGCTTGTGGCCTGGGAAAGCAGTCAAGGATAGCCCAAAGCCTTGGGATCCTGCACCCATGTGGGAGACCTGGAAGAGCTCCTGGCTCATGGCTTTGGATCAACACAGCTCCAGCCATTGTGGCCACACCTTGCAAGCACCAGGATCCCATGTGTGCACAGCTTCATGTCCTGACCTCCTGGCCACTCAGTTTTGGTCAAACTCCCTCCCCCTGTGCCTGGGAAAGCAGCAGACGGCCCAAGTGCCTGGACCCTTGCTACCCACGTGGCAGGCCTGCATGGAGTTCCTGGCTTTTACAAGGCAAGATGCAGTCACTCGTGGAGGAAACGGGAGGATAGATGATTTCTCTGTGTAATTCTACTTTCTAAATTAATTAATTAATAACATTAGTGGGGGGGAGGAGAGAAATATGTCACAATTTTCCTTCTTTTTTTTTTTTCTCCCTGAGAAAATCTTCCACCTGCTGATTCACTCCCCAAAAGACCACTGCAGTCAAGGCTAGGCAAGGCACAAGGCAGGAAGCAAGAGCTTCTCCTAGCTCTCCCATACGGCTGAAGATGCCTCTTGCCACGGTCTCAGAAGTGAAGCAGTGGGCACTTGAACCAGCACCCTTAGAGGATGCAAGCACTGCTGGTAGAGGCTTAATGAGCTAAACCAAGATGCCAGGCCCTCAGGGTTTATTCTGTTGGACAATGCAAGCTTAGAACGTCTGGCAGGGTTGATGTTGGAGCACAGTGGGTTAAGCTGCTTAGGATCTTGCATTCCATAAGCTATACTGGAGGGCCTTGGTACTATTCAGTCCTGGCAATTCAGCAATTCCAATCAGCTCCCTGCTAATGCACCTGGGAAGGGAGCAGGTAGTGGCCACCCAGCTTGGGCTCTTGTGGGAGACCCCGGGATTCCTGGCTTCAGTTTGAGGTTTGGCCTACTTCGGGCTGTTGTGGACACTGGGCAATAATTCTCTGTGTCATTCTGTCTTTAAAAAGAAAATGCCCCGGCATCATTATCTTTATTATTACTTTATCAGTAAACTGGTAAGTTAGTATTTTTTTTTTCTCCACAAACAGACCTATGTAGACCTATGTGGGAAGGGAGCCGGGATGGATACTGAGATAAGAGACTGAGGTATCTTTACAATGGAGCCGGGAATCATTGTAACCTGTTCTCCCGGCCGCCTAGGGTGCTCAGAGCGGCTGGCTCCCGCAGGCAGCCTCCAAGGAGGACCTGGCCGGCGCCTGGGCCCCGAATCCGGAGAGGAAGGCTCCGCCTCCGCCCCGCACGGCCAGGGGCCACCCCGTGCGCACTTCCGGGCACGCCCCTCACTCCGAGCAGGACTGTCCTCGCTCCCGGGGCCCTGACCCCGGCCGGGCAGGCCCGAGGGCCCGATCGGAACCCCACCTCGGATGCCGCTTCCCCTCGGCCGCCCCAACCCCCGGACTCCCTCCAAAAGCGCTCACGGCCGAGCGGCCCCCAGGCTCTCGCGCCTTTCGTCTGCGCCCTCGGCTCCCTCCCCGCCCTCGGTTCCCTCAGCCGCGGCACAACGGCCCCTCCGTCCCTCCTCTAGGACCCCCGAAGCCCCCTCGTCCTGTCCCCGTGTATCCTACGCCGCCCCCACAACTGGGCTTGAACTGGACCTTTTGGTTCCACAAATTCTCCTCAGACCACAATTCCCGACTACCGCGGTCCACCTCACACTCCTCAAACGCGAGGCGGCAGCCCCTCACAGCTGCTAACATCCTGGAGGCCCAGGCCGCCCCCTTCAGACCCCTGACCCGGGCGTCCGCCGCCCCAGCCAGGCCGCACGGCCCACCTGAGCGCCCAGCTGGTTCAGCTGCTGCATGTCGCCGCCCACGGCCTCGGGCACCGGGTCCTGCGTGCAGTGCAGGCGGCCCATGGTGCCGGCCTGGTCCCGGCCCCGCAAGCAGCCGCGGAGCTCCTCAGCCTCGTCCCGCGCCGCCGCCGCCGGCCTGGCCGCGCTTCCGCAGCCGCACTTTCGCCACGGCGACGGCCGCGCTCCTCCCCCTCGGTCCCGGGCTGCGGCGGGGCGCGCTGGCTGCCAGGAACAGGCGTGTCAGCTGTGCCTGACTGATGGTGCTGAGGCACAGCGGTGCGACCCTACATGGCATTGATTCACCTGCCATGGCCGGCGGGATGACCCCTAGGTACAGGCTGCGCTTCTCCTGGAGCTCGGTTTTCCTGTCTGTGAAATGCCAAAGGCGTGCCGGCTGGGATGATTTCTTCCCACAGACACTTATGGCAAGCAGTTGGTATATAGGAAATCAGCAGGCGATGACCAACTGCTGACTCCTTGATTCCGATGCACCATGCCAGGCCCCATCCATGCAGACCAGAGCCGCGACTGAGAGCACACATCAAGCCCAGGCAGGTGCATCCGCAGCATCTCACTGAGGCTCTGACCATGAAACCTCAAAATTTGCATTTCTGCCAAATCTCCAGAGACCACACTTTGATACCCTTTACTGTGGTGGGAAACACACTCAACAAAGGTTGTGCAAAGAATGGCATGGAGTTGGAGGAATTTAAACTAGGAACTAAAACACCACTTTTGCCGCCACCCTAGGTGGCAGAAAGTACTGGAACTTTTAAGTCCTTTTCACCCAAGTTGGAGACCCTGACGGAGCTACCAGCTTTGGGCTTTGACCTGGCCGAGCCATCATGTATCAGAGCATTCACTCTGTATTTTCTGTATTTCTAACACATAATGTAGAGCAGCCGGAACTGGAACCAGAGCCCATATGGGATGCTGATGCTTCAGGCGGAGGATTAACCCACACCAGTGCTTGCCTTTCAATCATCCTCAGAGGGTTTTTTATTTTATTTGATGATGATGATTGTTTTAATTGAAAAAGCAGATTTACAGAGAGGAGAAATAGAAAGATCTTCCAGGTACTGGTTCACTCCTTAAATGAACTCAGTGGTGGGAACCAAGCTGATCTGAAGCCAGGAGCCTGGAGCTTCTTGCAGGTCTTCTACGTGGGTGCAGGGTCCCAAGGCTTTGGTCGATCCTCTGTTGCTTTTCCAGGCCACAAACAGGGAGCTGAATAGGAAGTGGGACAGCTGGGAAATGAACTGGCACTTACATAGTTAACTGAACCATTGAGTTAGGCCTTTTTTTTTTTAAAGATTTTTTTATTTTGGGGCCCGGTGCTGTGGTCTACCAGCTAAAGTCTTCACCTTGCACACACCAGGATACCATATGGGCGCCAGTTCTAATCCTGGCATCCCCACTTCCCATCCAGCTCCCTGCTTGTGGTGAGAAAGCAGTGGGGGATGGCCCAAGGCCTTAGGACCCTGCATCCATGTGGGGGACCCAGAAGAAGCTCCTGGCTTCTTGCTTTGGATTAGTGAAGCTCTAGCTGTGGAGGCCATTTGGGGAGTGAATCAGTGAAGATCTCCCTCTCTGTAATTCTGACCTCCAATGAAAATAAAATAAATCTTTTTTTAAAACTTCGAAGAAACCGGGACTGGCGCCATGGCCTTGTGGCTTAAGTCCTTGCCTTGAACGTGCCAGGATCCCATATGGAGCCAGTTCTAATCCCGGCAGCCCCACTTCCCCTCGAGCTCCCTGCTTGTGGCCTGGGAAATCAGTCTAGGACAGCCCAAAGCCTTGGGACCCTGCACCCGTATGGGAGACCCGGAAGAGTTTCCTGGTTCCTGGCTTCGGATCGGCATAATGTCGGCCGTTGTGGTCACTTGGGGAGTGAATCATTGGACGGAAGATCTTCCTCTCTGTCTCTCCTCGTCTCTGTATATCTGACTTTGTAATAAAAATAAATAAATCTTTTTTAAAAAATTCAAAGAAACCTTTGGATTGCACTCTGAAATTAAGGCAGGAGCTTGGATAACTGTAAATGGGATGATTACAACAGGAAATCTTCTGTCCACACAGGGGCCTTAATGAAGGACTCTACTCCCTGCATTCACTTTAAAATGTCCCTGTGGAGGGCAGCTAAGTCCTTCTCCCCACCCCCGCCCCACTCCTGCAAGTGAAAGGAGTTCATTAAGAAGGAGCTCAGCCTGCCACAGGGGCGTCCTGCTGGGATTCTCACCGAGGGACCAGCTTTCCGCTAGGAGAAAGGTCAGACCCCCTCCTGACTTGAAAATGCCAAAGGGCATTTTTAAAAAACAACTCCTAGGGTGAGACTCCTGGTCCCAACTTCTCTCTGCACAAGTATGGGAACCAAGACAACAACATCAGGTTGATGTTGACATTGTGAGTCAAGACATACAAGGTTTGTGTCCCAGCAAGGATCTAGAGTTGTCCCAAGGCGTTTTAATACACTGGAAAGGCCTCAGCTTCTCTTTCCACATAACGCTGGGAAAAGGAAAATACTGGACATTTTCTTGTTTCTACCTGACATCGTTATTGTGCACACTTAGCTCCTTTGTTGTTAAACTGCATAACACAAATGGTTAAAAAAAAAAAGTGAGTGCGAGAGAGAGAGAGATGTTCTATCCTCTTACCACCTATGTCATAGTCATTTGACAAAGCAAGGCTGGTTTGGGAATTGCTCCAGTTAAAAAAAAAAAAAAAACTGAAAGGACATTACTAGGGGCAGGTGTTTGACGCAGTGGTTAAGATTTATTTTGGGGGGGTCAGTATAGTGGCCTAGCAGCTAAAGTCCTCAACTTGAATGAACCAGGATCCCGTATGGGCACTGGTTTTAATCCCAGCAGCCCAGCGGGAGGTGGCTGGGTTACCTAGGCTAACCTGAATAAACCACCTTTTTGCCTCAGCACCGACTTCAGACTTGATGATTATCTGGGGGTTCCAAAAACCGGCACAACATTTGGGGGCTCGCCGGGATCCCCAGGTCATCAAGACTGATGGCGTGTGTGGTGAGTGTCGCCTAACTTTTCTTTACCAGCCAGTTTTATCTGATCAGTTGCCTTTTTCAGCGGTCAGGCGAGACTTAACCTTGCCACGTGCGGCCCTTTTCAGCTGATTGCCTGGCCAGTATGGGGTCAGAAAGCCCTGGATGGGTTAAGTGTTCACCTGGTGAGCGGGCTGAAAGGCCTCTCCAGGTAAGGCACCGGTTTGCTAAGGAGGAGTAGGTGCGTTCCCTCCGAATGGTTTTTCTTTTAGTAGGCCTACGTTGTTAACCGTGTGTCTGTCTTGTCTTGAAACTGTTGTATGTTTTTGTGTCTGCCGGCTATAAGTTAAATGCTTGCTAGGATAGTTAAATTGGCTGCATAATCTTGAACTGTGAGAACTTTGTAAGAAGGCCTCTTACCTAGATTCAATTGGACCTATGAGTGGCGCGCCTAAATTCTAATTTGAATACAGTGAGAGAAAGTTTCTCTAAATTAATTTTCTGAGCTAGCAGGATGGCCAAAAGTCTCCGGAGAGGTTGGGAGTCGGCAGCTGACATTACAGAGTCTGGGTGGACGCGTAATTCGGCTCTGTCAGTTGGGATCTCTTGGTGACGACTGGGGTCCCCAAGGCCGACGTCCCTGGGTCCAGGTGCCTGACCTGAGGGACTGCGTGCTCTCCCTGGTTCCGAGCTAGACGGACTTGCTTGCCTGGGTTCCGAGTCTGATGGGCTTGGGGGTAGCCTTCTGCCTGGGTTCCGAGTCTGATGGGTTGGGGGCAACCTTCTAATTGGGCGTCAGATTCGATGGGGCTTCTGCCTGGGTTCCGAGTCTGATGGTGAAGGCGACCTAGCTGAGTTCCAGATTCGAGGGGCTATATAAGGCGACCTCCCAGCTGGGTTCCGGATTCGAAGGGGCTATAAGTAGTTCTAAGCTCGAGGGGGAAAGCCAGTGTCCAAGTGCCAGGTCAGAGGGACCACCCGTTTTGCCCAGGTTCCGAATCCCGAGAGGTGGAAAGGTGCCCTTTCCACCTAGGTTCCGGGTTCGAGGGGCTGTGATGTCTTTGTCCTGGATCGGATGTGTGTTACGTGTCTTTGTTCTGTAGCCCTGCTCTCATCTTGGGCTTGAACTCTGTGAAAGCTCCCTCTACTTCCTGGTGTTGCCAGTCAGCCTCAGTTTAGCTTCTGGGCATTGATATGCATATTTAGGAGGGCCTGGCTGAGAGCGAACTCTTCACCCCCCTGCTGGGGAGAGGTTTGGCTTGCTTTAACTCCATTTGGCCTGAGAGATTTTCTTGCCTTTGCCATCAAATCCAACCTACTTGCTAGCATGCTCAGTTAAATGTACATTTAACCAACTTATTTGAATCTCTAAATTGCTCAAAAGTTTGAACCAAGTCTCCTGACTTTGGGAATTCCATAGGATCCATGGAACTCTCAAAAACAGAGACAACATTTGGATAATTCAACTGTTATTTGAAATATTTTGGATTATAATTGCACAATGTTATGAAACTGCCAAGTTGGTTGCTGCATATGTTTAATATTTACATGGTTACAGATAATGGATACTGATGTTTATGTCTTGGTCAAAATACCTTTTTAATCACGAAATTGATTCAGGTTATAAGTTATCTGTGTTCTTATTTACAAAGTATTATTTCTGAGACTGCCTCACAGGAAGGCAACATTCTTAAAGGATGTGTGGTAAAATTGTTCATATTGTGTGCATTTGCTAAGTATTTAACCTTTAAGGGAACAAATTAAAATTGAAGTTTGATTCCTTGTCAGAGAACAACAGTGTCATAACATTTCCTTTTAAGTTATTTTCATCTTATTAATGACTAACCTGCTAACTAAGTTCAGTAAATTCTTGGGCAGCCTCCTAAGACAACAGCCAAACTGAAGTTCTTCCATGCCCTTGACTTCAATAAAACAGAAGATGCTCCAGGCCCTGAGAAAGGGAGGGGCATGCTTGGAGCCTGGCCTTTGAAGAGCTTGGAACTTTGACTTTGTCCCTGCCATTGCGATTCTTAAGAAGGGGGATGTTCCTAAGTCAGCTAGGAGGAAGTAACTGCTTCTGGTTCCGAAATGGGTTTGCATTTTAAAATGTTTTCATGGATTGGCTATATATATAAAAGATAATTGAAGATTGCCTGAAGCAATTGTGTTTAAAAATTTAACCTGCTTTTATTTTAAAAAATGTATTGGATTGGAGTTTTGTTTGTTTCAGAATGTAGATCCAGAGAATTGGCAGATAAAGGATGGTTGCAAGCCTGAGAATGTTCTTGGTGAGAAGGTTATAAAGGAGTTACTGAAAGAACATTGCTGTGAAAATATTTTGTTCTACAGGATTATGGCTATCATAAGATGCAAAGGGAAAGATAAAGCAAAATACTTAAAGGTTCAAGCATGTTAAGAAAAAGATAAAAGTCATGAAATTTCAGAAATGAATCTGGCTATAATTTTTAAGATATTGTTACAACACTGTTTAAGTATTTAACACTAATATCTAACGTATGATGACATTTGAATTGATATCTGTTTGCAAAATGCCTTTGAAGTATATATCTATGGAAGTGCTCCTGAGTATCTGACAATGGAAGTTTCAAGTTTTGAGGACTGTTAATGGAAACAAATTGGTAACTTTGTCAACTGTCTATCCAGCCTATTTTCAGTAAGCTGTTATTCCAACCTTTGAATTTGTTAAATTCTTAAAAAGTTATGTTATGATTTTATGCACTAATTCCTGTGTTTAAGGTTATATCTCAATTTTGGTGACTGGCCAAAGAAATACACATTTTGTGTCTCAGTAAGGTAACTTTATTATCTTTGTTGAATTCTCATGGTTTAAAAGAGCTGCATTTTTCAAGAAATATTTGTGTGGTAATTTTATAAGTGATAAAAAAATTCTGATGTTACTGTTTGAATCAACCTGACTCTTTTGATTTTTGGAATTCCTAGATGGGCCCCTAGGAGTCTCAAATTCAGAGCAACATTCGTCAAAGATTGCATCTTTTGATTGGTAAAGATAATTGTGCAGAAAAATTTGGTTATAGAAATGACTTTTGGAAGCCCTGCAAGTGAAGAGCCAGGATTAATTGCAATCCTGCCACCAGAAAGGCTCCAGGAATGGTTGATGTGAAGATATACACATCAGTGAGAGGAACTCCTTGGTCCTCAGTTTAGATAACAGGTCAAAAAGAGGTGCTTTTTCCCCAAGTAGGGGAATGGAAACTAACACTAGGAAAAGGCATTTGCTAGAGGAACAAATTGTTTACTAGTATACTCCCTCTTGTTGTTGTTATGTAAATTCCTCAAACCTTGCTTCCTGATATCTAAGTGACCATCTGGTTGTGGTAAGAGTGTGCAAAATCCTACAGGTGGTTTCACAGTGCTATCTGAATGTGGCAAGCTATGTAGTCTATTTTGATTGACTTATAGATGAAAATGCTCATGAATGAGAATTGCTGAGCCAAATCCATTTGAAAATAATGTTTAGATGCACAATTAAACTCTTGGAGAGTCATGTCTGTGTCTGTTTTCTCAGGACCTACAAGTCTGTTCAGCCGAATAGTTCTGAATGTATTCAAATGGACTTAGTGCTGAGGGCACAGTTGCAAGACGCCATGGGACGCCAAATCCCCATGAACTAGGTGGTAAAATGTATGGCTATATGTATGAAAGTGTTCAATGAAGAGTCAGATGTCAGGTAATGTTAAAATGCTCCTACATGGGAAACGGTTCTTAACAGCAGACTCATAGACTGACGATCTTGAGTAGCACTCAGTGGCCTCAGAATCGGCCCAAAGGCATTCTGGTCTGACAGGAGAGCCAACAAGAAAACAAGCATATCAGGTGTGGAAAGCCAGGACACTGCTGCGAAGAGTGTCCTCCTCTGTGAAGGACCTCAGCGGTCCATGCCCCAGTGCAAAGAAGTCGCCATCAAAGATGGTTGTGCTCTTCTCTCAATGGAGGAGAGAACTTCCACTTCGTGTATGGCCTTGTCTAAGGAATTCTGGGGGTGTTGCGGATTCAAGAGGCTTCCACAGCCTAAGCATCGTGTGTCAAGAGCCGCAGGTGATTACTGACGTCACACATAAGAGTGCTAATTTGTTAAATTCACTAGAGTCACTGTGTACTGACTTCCCATGCAGGACCTATAGCTTCAGAGTTATACAAAAAGATATGTTATTAATATCCATAGATGTTTCCAAGTAGTGTCTTATGGATCTAAAAAGCCTTATTAGTAAGAAGAGCTTGGAATACAGTGGCTACCAGCGGGCTGTAAGTTAATTGGCCTATGACTGCTCAACCAGTACCACGACTAAGCTTTACTGGGGTAGGACACCCTGAATGCTCGAAAGCAGAGCTCGCGCCTTCACTTGCCAAACTGTTGGGAAGATTCTTGTATCCTTCAATTGGGAGTACATGGCTTATTAGGCTATAACTAGTAGATTGCTTGCCTCTGCCTTAAAGTGTATGAAGTTCTGCAAATTCTCGTCAGAATACTACAAACTGCTGAGTTGTTGCAAATGAAATCCTGTTTAAATCTTTTGCCATCTACAGTGTGACTAGTAGGTCTTGCAACAAAATGTTTTCAGTGCTGTGCTTTATGTTCTAGGCTATGTGTGTCATCCTGAAACTCTTAGGGCTTACAACGATTGGTAAAGTATAATTGTTTGGAAAAATCTAACACTTGCCAGTTCCTTACTGTTAAATTCACCGATTTTGAGGGAAAGAATAACTGTAAAATGGATGTAAAAGAATTTAGATGGGCCTCCAGTCCCCAGGCAGCAGACAGACCTGAAGTTGAAGGCTGTGGAGGAAGAAGGGCATGGAGGAGATGAGGAAAGGACCTTTTTGGACTCTGCTTGACATAGAGGCTGAAATGAGGGTCACCTAGGCCCTTACTTGGTGGAATGATATGTGTTTGTCCCCCTCATTGGGGCAACAGTGGTTTAACACCCTGAGAGGCCTGCCAGAGTTTTGCCATCCATTCCTGGTTTGGTTGGAGGCAAACTCTGCCCTCCTCTGTGATAGACATCATCTACCTAGATGCAAAACTGTAGTATTTTCAAATGTCAAATGCAATAATTGCCAAGGAGTCAGCTTGCATTTACCTGTCCTGTAATGAATGGGCTTATATTCTGATGCTATATGCTAATCCTTGCATAGTTGCTATGCCTTCTGATTGATCTAGACCAGCAATTTATGCAGCTCAAAAGGAGTTTTGCATGTTCCATTGAGTTCATGAGTATGTTGAGCTCAAGTATTCAAACTAAAGTTTCTAACTGAGCACACAACCTACTAGGTTGGGAAGGATTGTAACCATGTTATGTTTTGTCATCTAGACTTCAACAAAGAGAAGCCTCACAAGTGCCAGGCTGTACATCCAACACCTGATGACATCTACCTTCTATCAGGAACCGTTAGATGGACCCCCCCACTGCTGCTGTTACTCAACTGCGTCCCCTCTCAGCAGGAAGCAGCCAAGATCAGACAACTACGGCCCCTTTCCTTAAAAGCAGCTGGGTCCAGTCCTCTGTTTGGACATATAGGAGCCAGATGGGATGATAGGCAGTTAGGGTCTCCGGTTCCTGGTGAAATTGTCTTGTATACATGTAACCCCTTAGCACTGAGAGATTCTTAAATGTTAATGTTTTCAACGATACTTGTACATTGTTACTTGTATTACTAAGTATGTTACTAAATCAAAGATTTGATTAGTTACTAGAAAGAGGGGGGAATGAAGAACCTAGCACCCAGCTTCCCATCCAACTCCCTGTCTGTGGCCTGGGAAGGCAGTCCAGGACGGCCCAAAGCCTTAGGACCCTGCACCCAAATAGAGGCCTGGAAGAGCTCCTGGCTACTGGCTTCTCTCCTCCTCTGTATATCTGAATTTCCAATAACAAATAAATAAATATTTAAAAAAAGATTGCTACATGATTTTTGGCTCATCCCATTACAACACTAATGATTTTATGTATGAACAAAAATATTTTTAAGTTGTCATCATAGGGAAAAGTGCCGAGTATTTCTTTTTATGAATCTTTCCCATGAATCCCCTCAGTAACCCAGCAGAAAAGTGTAAATGGTGTTCCCTTTTATGTTTGTGTGTGGAAGGAGCAGATTGCATTTAGAAGGGAGCAGCGTCATCCACGGGCACACACTGGTTAAGAGTAGTTTATTGAATTAAAGCTCCCAAATGTGTTCTTGGAATCCTTCTGGAATGATCTAGGAGACTTCTGCATATCATTTTGTTTTCCCCTTCCCCTTTTTCAAAGTCATGGACATATCACAGTAAGCATAGGTTTTTGGGTTTGCTTTTTACTCTTTCCCCCCTGTACTCAGCAGTATTTCTTGGAGATCTCTCTGTATCAGCACAGTATATACTTCCTGGTTTTCAGTGTTACCTGGTACTTGCTTGGCTGAATGATGGAAGGAGGCTCCTGCAGATGGCCAAGAAAATCTCCCTGTGGCAAAGAAGGCTCAGAGAGACACTTCGACATAGAAAGACCTCCACAAAGGGTGGAGCTACTGGGTTTTAGAATGGAATTGTAAAGTTTTCACATGACTAAGAACAAATTCCCAAAGAAACAGGAAAGATTTGAACTGGCTTTTGCAGGTATATTTGTTCCTTTGGGCAATGTGGCTTTCTAAAACACCCATCATACACCAGGCACAATGCTGGATGCTCAGACAGGACAGTAAACTAGGCAGCAGGGAAGATGTTACGATCAGAGGAAATAAAATAAGTAAAATAGGATTAGGGGGGAAAGTGCAAAGAGTGCTGGGTCAGAGAGGAAATGAACTCGCCAAGATACACAGCAAGGGAGAGAAGGGTAATTGATGAACTTCCAAATTGTCTCTGGAAGATAGGGGAAAAAACCATTACTTTCGCCCTGTTTTCCTTACTTCTCAGGTAATTTAATATAAATAATTTTCTAGACTTACAGGGTGGTTCTAATTCTGGTTTCTGCACTGGATAGGGTAATAAACTTACTTGCTTCTTCCAAAATCTCCAAATTTGAAGATCCAATATTGAGAGAAACTGGTGGAATTCTGGTGGTAAAGGCTAAGCCTGTTGATGTTCCCTGAGCCTAGGTTCCAAAGAACATTAAAGCCATCACCTCTAGAAATTTGTTTTTTAAAGAGCCTTTTGGCAGTTCCTCACTGGAGGGTGGGGGTGATAATAGCTTTAGGTCACCAGCTTTTGGAAATCTTTTCCCTCCATTTCAAATTCAGGGTAGGAAATGAGAAAATGAGGCCGGGGATCCCCATTGTCTGAGTTGTTTTTGTCCTGGGTACAATTATAAAGTGAATGAGCACCCAGCTGGGAGGATTCAGGATTGCAATGCAAGTCGCTGCTGGGTGCTGGGAACAAAACTTGGGACAGGGTATCTGTGGAGCCGTAGGGAACTTTTCCTTCTGAAAAAACTTTTCATCTTGTGGAAGACAGCAGAGGCCACTTGTTCCTTTAGGCTGACTGCATGGACTGGGTACCTGCTGTCTGCCAGGACTAGAGGTGAGTGCTGGGGGGGCACAAGGGCTCTGCACCAGAGACCCACAGCTGCTTCTTCCTCTTGCTCCCAAGGTAAGGTAGGAGTCACACCCTCCTGAAAGAGTAACTTCAGGACATGGCAAAGCAGATTAATACTGAGAAGGCCGGGGGGGGGGGGGGGGCGGGGCGGGGAGGGGCTGGGCAGGGGTAGGGCTGCCAGGTGTGAGCAGCACAGCTGGATGCAATGCAGTCAGGCAGATGGAGCTGGAATTCTGGGTCAAGCTCTGCATGAAGAAGGGGCATTCTAGGCATCCTGAGTAGTTCACCCTGTCTTCTCCCGTTATGCTTCAGATCATCACAGTCATCCTTTTCCAAGCCGAGGCAGCAGGCAGGGTCCTGGGCTTTTTGTGCTTGTGGATTTTGTGATGTTTAGATGCTCAGGGTTTGTCCAGAGGAGCTGAGGACATGCTTCATCAGGGTGCTGTTACAGGCTGCGGGATCTTTACTCCTTAATTTGTATTACCCCCACAACATGAGAACAGAGTCTGTACTCAGAGTCCTTCTAGGGAGTAGAATATAGGAACTGGAGACAGAAGTAGTCTTGGATTTTTCTGAGTGTTTGGGTCCTCACATTTGCCTTCTTTGAAATGTAGAAGAAGCAGGTGTCCAAAGAGGGGAAGACTCTTGCTTACCTGGGCTTAGTCCCTGCATTGATGGAAGGACAGAGCCAGTCTGGCAACCCTCTTCCTGTCACCATCCTATGTTCCTACAGGGATTGGACAGAGCTTTGGTGATTCCCAGAGCACTTTCTGGTTTTCCTGAGGGCAAGACAAGAATGAATAGGAGCCTCCAGGAAACAAATATGTATTGAGTGGCTAATGCCAAATACATGTGAACTCTATTTCCAGGAAGCTCCAATTGCAGAATTAAAGTCAAGTTTACTTCCCTTTCATGAACATAACTGAATTGTAAGGAACCATGAGACTTCAATGAGCAGGGACAAGTGGCTGCAGCTGATGGGGGTGGATGGAAATGCCATCTGCTCTAAAACCCATGATGGAGAGAGTGAGTTTTCAGGTTTAGAATCCAAATCAAACCGGCATCCAATAAAACCCCTAAGTTTGTTCAGATGTGGATGGCCGCTCTGTTAATAACTGTTACTTAGTGCAGTAGGCAAGAGTTGCAGGTTCTTCCACCTGGAGAGTGTGTGATCCAGGAGTGGGAGTGGCCTACAAGGGAAATAGTGGGCTCCTCCCTCTTGGGTTGCCACCCCCACTGGAGGGCACGAAAACCAGGACAGGGTCTGGGGTGGCTAGACAGAAAGGCACCCAACAGCATGTGTGTGGGCTGGATAGTCGGACTCATTGGTTTGAACTAGGCTTCAAAGTCCATTGACATGTATGAGAGCTGGATGGGATGGGGACAGACTGGACTAGTTTGGTGCACATACTGGCAAACCAGCATGGGAGTGGGCCTGGTGGGGGTTATTGTGGGTCACTCCGACTAGGCTGCAGCTCCCACTGGTTTATGTGAGGGCCGAGCATGTGCTAGGCAGAACCAGGATGGACTGCAACACCCATTGGTTCGTGTGGAAGACAGCGCTAGAAACAGAAGCGACCCAGCAATTCCAACTACCAGGTGAATAGGGCAATGAACTGTGCTGGGCCCTGTACTTGCTAGTACATACAAGAATTTGGTCTGGGAACACCTCAGACAAAGTTTCTTTGGGGATCTCCCCAATCGAACTGGCAGACTCAGAACCCTAACCATGATAAGACAGAGAACAGAACAAGTCAATAAACCACCTCAGCCATATGTTGGCAGTGAAAAACTGAGCAAACGGAGACTCTATGATGGACTATGTCATCAATGGATTATTCAATGACCTCATCGTGTTTGGAGTGGTAGGATTGGATTTAGATTCCCTAAATCTGGAGGAGTGGGCTTCCAAGAGCACTCAGGGCCCCCACTTAGCTTGCATTGTGAACTTATAGTCACATTTTAGAGTGGGTAGAAGGGTCATTGTTAGTTCACTGGCCAGAAATTTTAGGTAGAGAGATGTTGTCAGGAAGACCCTTTCCAGATCATCCTGGGTAGAATGATGCTGCCCTCCTGGGCTCAGATATGCTATTGGGAACTCTGAGGCAATGTAGCGTATTTCTCCAGGTTAGCTTTAGGGGGCCCAGGAAGTGAAGACACTGCTTGGGACACCAGCATCCCGTTGATGTACATGTCCATGTGAGTTCCAATTTAAATCTAGCTGCTCCACTTGCCTTGTAGCTCTCAGCTAATGCGCCCAGGAAGGCAGGAAGCAGCAGAAGATGGCCCAGATGCTTGAGTCACTGGTTTCTCCTCAGCCATGGCAGTCATCTGGAGAGATGGAAGATCTCCCTCTGTCAGTGTCTTTCCCTGTCTCTATAGTTTTGAATTTGAAATAAATACATAAACCTGTAAAAGAGAGTGAGCGGAGAGGGAGAGAGTTGCTGCCCCCGGGTTTGTATTTGTCTTTATTTCATGCCTGTGGGTAGGTTTTCATTGAATTAGCTGCTTTCTAAACTGGCATTTTTTTTTTAAATTATGATTTGCAAGGCAGAATCCTTTTTTTTTTTCCCAAAGATTTATTTATTTACTTTTACTTGAAAGGCAGATTTGCAGAGAAGGAGAGAAAGAGAAGGTCTTCCATCCACTGGTTCACTCTTCAAATGGGCACAATGACCAGAGCTGAGTCTATCCGAAGCCAGGAAATGGGAGTTTCCTCCAGGTATCCCACTGGGGTGCAGGGTCCCAAGGCTTTGGGTGGACCTCCACTGCTCTGCCAGTCCACAGAGAGCTGGATGGAGAGTGAAGCAGATGGGACAGGACAGACACCCATATATCCCATATTTGATCTGCAGTGCCAAAGGGTGTAGGATTGGAATCCTGCACCATGATGCAGCTGTGGTCCCTGCCCCAGGAGCTATCTTCTATCAGCTGCTACAATGCTGGGGCCTGACAGAAAATAGGAGAGCCTGGAATTCCACCTGGGTCTCTCACATGAATCACAGGGACCCAAATACTTAAGCCATACTCATCAGTTTTTCAAGGCACCATTAACAGGAAACAGCATTGAAAGATCTCCTTGGATTTGAAAGTGTAGTTAACCATATGGGGTGCCCATGTCCAAGGCAACAGCTTATCCTGCAGCAGCACTATGCTGGCCCCTTACACTGGTATTGTTAAAAAAAAAAAAGTTTACCTTTCATTGAATATTTTTGACCTTTTTGGCTTCTTATTTTTCCTCCAGATTCCAGGTACATTCTACTTTACTATTACTGTACATCATAAATACCTTAAAGACTTATTAAGGTGACCATGGGGAAGTGAAGTGAAAATGTTATCTGCAGACAGATTCTGCTTTAGAATGATGGGAGGCGCCCCGTCTCCCAGCAGCTGTTGTGACACAGTGCACAGACATCCTCTGCTCGCATCTGATCAGATCACTAGCTTCGGCTGCCCTTCCCCCCCAAAAAAAACCCTGCAAGAGCTCCGGGGCGTAATGTCTGCAAATCTGGACTCGTCCTCTTTCCAGATTCAGCCTGTCTCTCCCAGCGTCATGGGTGGTGAATCAGGTTATTGAGTGGGTCATGCTGTAGTCCTAGCATGGCAGGACCTTAGCAAGTACAGTTTTAAATGCCCAGAACATTCTTCCCTGGCCCCCTCCACCTGCTCATCTTGCAACCCCAGGTCTTTGCTTGACTATTATTCACTCTCTGTTAAAAAGTTAAGGTTTCTTTGATTTATTTGAAAGGCAGAGTTAAAGAGAGAAAGGACTGACAGATCTTCCATCTGCTGTTTCATTCTCCACGTGGCTGCAAAGGCCAAGACTGGGCTGGGATGAAACCCAGAGACTGGAACTCAGTCCAGGTCTCCCACATGAGCAGCAAGCACCTAAGCACCTGGGACATCCTCTGATGCCCTATCAGGCCATTACCAAGGAGCAGCCAGGAGCCCATCTGGCACTCATGTCAGGATTATTGGCAGCAGCCTACCCATTAGTCCAGCACATGCCAACCCTTTGACCATTACTGAGAAAGTTACTTGAGAAAGTTTTAGGGAACTTTCTCAAGCCCTGTGACCTAATTCCTCCTTCAACTTCTAATACTCTGTCCTTCTCTTCTTGGCACACAGTAGTTGTCATCTCCCATGCCTTCATGAGATACACTGGATTCGCATGGCCTTCCACTGTGCAGTTCTCAACTCTAGAGAGTAGGAGAGAGACTCCTCTGCTGTGTCCTATTCCTCAACTGTAGCCCTCCACAGAGCCAAGAAACTGGGGGAACAGAGAAGTATCCCCCAGTGCTCTCCTCCCATTAAGAATTTCCAAGCTGGTTCTCCAGGAGATAGAGAGGGTGTGGTATCAGGATAAGGAGAGTCTTCCCCCGCCCCCATCTAACCACATTGCAGGCCACTCTGCATTTTAGGAGGGGAAGGAAGAGGAGAAAGTTGAAGCCCTGAGCACAGCTGGGAAAAGAATTTCCCTTTCTCAGAAAGGCCAGAGGCAAGGAAGTGAGTGGGTTTCTTCTGGGACCAGAAGGCAAGCTGGCTGCTTTGCCAGTTAAGGGATCTGCCAAGGCTCACTTGCTCTATGGCCTCATATACTTGGTGGTTTTTTCCTGGGCCTCAGTTTACTCGCCTATCAATGGAGGCTGGTAGCCCCTGAGCTGCGAAGCACTGTCTGCAACTGTGTCACTCAGTAGTAACCACGCCAAGCACAGCAAAGGCTTCGAGTTGCACAGTGGTATTCTGTAGCATCTGCCTGTCCAGGCCTAGGTGCTTTTCAATTCTGCTTCTGTGGGCGTCATTTTCTTTATGCATAAATTGGAGGTACCATTCCTTCATGCTCCCTATTGAAGTTGTGAGAGGGAAAGTTTAAGATTTGTATATTGTTCTTGGAAAGTGTCGGGAGGGTCTGGTGTGATAATGCAGCGGTGAAAGTCCTCACGTTGAACACGCTGGGATTGCATGTGGGCACCGGCTCTAATTCCGGCAGCACAGCTTCCCATCCAGCTCCTTGACTGTGGCCTGGGAAAGCAGTTGAGGATGGCTCAAAGCTTTGGGACTCTGCATCTGCATGGGAGACCTGGAAGAGGCTCCTGACTCCTGGCTTTGGATCAGCTGAGTTCCGGCCAGTTGAAGCCATTTAGAGAGTAAATCAGCAGAAGGAAGGTCTTCCTCTTTGCTTCTCTTACTCTCTGTATATCTGCCTTTTCGATAAAAATAAATCTTTAGAAAAAGAAAAGAAAGAAAGTGGAACATCTGGAATAGACACCAATATCTTGCTTATTTATTTACTTATCTATTTTTATCTTGGTTATTTAATAACCAGTGTTTATCACAGGGCTTGACTCTGTGGCCTTGTCTATCAAATGAAAAAAAAAATGTGAATAGCTCAGTTCTAGGCTTAAAAAAGCAGAAAAGGGAGAGAGTTCTGGTGTGCCCGGTGAAAACCAAAAGTGAGGAGCACACTTTGCAAATGAACGAGGCTTCTAACGACACTCTAATTAACACTGAGCACCTCACAGTGGGCTTCTTTCACATACAAGGGCTGAGCAAATGGGGACCTAGGCTCTGGGAAGCAGGCATTACAATCATAATTATTATTTTAATGAAGCTAGCAGAGACTGAGCTCACAACTCCTCAGCTTAGCATGCTCCAGGTGGGAGGGCGCTGGCCAAGGATCCCTCCGTGAGTGACTTCCTTGTCAGAACTGCTGTCAGTTCTGACCCTTAGGCAAACCATCTCATCCTGTTCACTTTCAGCTTCCCCAATTGTAAACCAAGGCTTATCCAGCCCTCCCCCGTACTCCCACTGAGCTCAGAGGGGAATTGGGCTTGCTTTAGCAGGCAGGACATGCTAGACAGGATAACTCAACCAGGAGAGGCAAGCCAAATGTCCAACTCTGGAGTTGCCAGGAGTTCTGGCAACTCGGAAAGCATGCCTTGCTAAAACAACATGTATTTTTAATTTAATAAGTAGTTTTATGGTGTTTTTCATATGTTTAACATTATTTGAAATGCTTTACAGGTGTCAACTCATAATTTGTACAATAAGCCTATGATGTAGGAAAAATCATCTCTAATTTCAAGGTGAAGGAGGAGTTAATTTCATGTGCACATTAAATACCTAGCATATATTAGCCACCTTTGATGTACCAAGAGCCACACTAACAGCATTTTCCTGGTGTTACTAAAACGTAGAGCTGTTCTAAGAGCTGAACAGTAGAAATAAATGCAAGGCAAAGCCACCAGTATGTTGCTATATCACCACACTGTGCTGTAGAATGTATAATTATACATGTGGTTTTCTTTTTAATGTTACTTTCCATGGAATCAATTTCTGCTTGATGTAATGTACAACATATAGAAGAATTCCAAGATTATAAAACACTTGTGAAGGTCTTTTTAAGGTTTATTTATTTTGGGGGTAGAAGGCAAGGTTAAAAAAATTTTTTTATTTTGATTGGAAAGGCAGATATACGGAGAGAAGATAGAAAGATCTGTCTGCTGATTCACTTCTGAGGTGGAGACAATAGCTGGAGCTGAGCTAATCTGAACCCAGGAACCAGTAGCTTCTTCCAGTATCCCATGCAGGAACCGGGTCCCAAGGCTTTGGGCCACACTTGACTGCTTTCCCACACCAGAAACAGAGAGCTGGAAGGGAAGTGGAGCAAATAGGATATGAGCTGGTTCCCATATGGGATCCTGGGCATGTAAGGTCTTGAGCCAGTAGGCTACTGCACTGGGGCCCCCCAACAATACATTAAAAAAATAATACTTGGGCCTGTTGCAGAACAGCGACCCCCCACTTACTCAACTTTTTCTTCCTAAGATGTAGGTGGTCTGCTGTTCTTAGGCAGGCCCCCACCAGCTATCGGCATTGGAGCTGAACCTCCCTGGGATATCCACTAGCTGACCAGGCACCCTTAGCCTGGTGGCTGAAGCTGACTTAGGGTTTGGAAGACCATGGCCTTGCAGTCCTCCCCCCTGAAGCCCACTCGGTCCTATAGGTTCTCTTCCCAAGTGAGCTCCCCAAGGTGACGCCACTGATCTGTTCAGCAACCTCCTGGTCCCTTACCCAAAACAGAGTCAGCAGCTTTGGAAGTGTGTGCTGTCCCTGAGCAGGAACCTTCCATTGACTCACACCTTCACTCTCCTAGTAAGAGAGGCAGGAAGACAGCTGTGAAGCCCAGCAAACTCCACAGTTCTCTTAAGATCCACGCAGTCATGTCCTTGTTTCACACAGGATGGAGCAAGAGGTGTGATCACTCCCTGGTAGTGGACTTCATGTATATGTATTGAGGGGGATGTAAATCAGAAAACCAGAGACATGCAAAATGGGTTCCGAGGGCTTGGAGCCTTAACAGCACAGGGAGGAATGCTGGAGCTGGAGCCTTGGGATTGTTTGGGTGCAGTCATCGGAACAGACCTCTCTGGAGGGGGATCATTTTTGGGGAGAACCCCCTGGTGAGATCTGGATGAGGAATGTCCAGGTGGGGGAACAGTGAGGCCAAGGTTGCATAACCAGGACAATTTGGGGTTTGAGCAGGGAGGCTGGAGCGAGGGAGAGGCTGGGAGATGCGCACAGAGGCATACAGGTCATGTGGTCCATGTCTGTCATTTAGTCATCCAGCATCCACTCAGAGCCTTTCAGAGGTCTGAATAGAGACGGCAGGTAGTAGGGCAAAGAGATACCCGCCCCCCCCCCTCCCCAGCAACTGGAAACACAAGGCAGTATTTTCCTGCCAGGGCTCCAGTCCTGCTCCCAGACTAGACTACCTTCTCATCCTCCGCCGGCAAGGCGAACCCAGGCGGCCAGGGACCTGACCAAGACCTCGGTTCCCTCTGCTCCTCAAGATGGCTGCCACAGGCCGAGCGGGGTGAGAGGTCCGGAGGGAGGACAATCCCAGGGTCCACAGCGGGGTGACCAGCGGATGCACTCGGCCACAGCGGGCACTGCAGCTGGATGTAGGATCCAACCCCATGGGGTTGCTGTGTGACCCCGGGGTAGGGGGGGCCCTTCCCTGTCTCGTCCCCCACATCCAGACCGGGGTGTGTGTCCATGATGGCGGTGGGGTCGCGGGAAAGGTCTCCAAAGGAAACATTAGGGATACATGAAGACCCCAGACCCCCTGTTCGCCGCCCCCTTGGGCTTGTTCTCGCCCGGGGTCACTTCACGGGTGAGGGGGTGCACGTTTAGCGTAGGGGGAGGCGAAGGCAGTGCCCGAGGAGGAGGGGCGGAGGGGAGGCTCCCCCAGCGATTTCAAATTTCCCTCCTCCCCTGCGCCCGCTCCCCCCACCAGCGCCGGGCCGGGCTCTGAGTGGCTGCGGCGGGGGCGCCCCCGGGCGAGGGCGGGGCGACGGCCAGGCCGGGGTTACAAGGCGAGGCGGCGCCGCCCCCTCAGCACCCACAGCTGCTTCCCCCGCCACCCCGAGCCGCTCCTTCCAGGCCTCCCCTGCGCGCACGCGTGGACGCGCCGAGCGCCCCCCGACGGACGCACGGACGGCACCCGGGGGACCTCGGGCGGGCAGGCGGGCCAGCGGCCAGGTCCGGCAGTGCGGGGGTTAAGCCGTCCAAGTAAACTTAGCCCGGCGATCGGCGCCGGAGATTCGCGAGCCTAGCGCTGTGCGCGGGCCGCCCGCCGGCCTCCCGCCCGCTGGCCACGACCCGCGGCGCGCCCCTCGGAGCTGCGCCCCAGCTCGCCGTCCCGCAGGTGAGCGCCCCCGCGCCCCCGCGCCCCCGCGGTGGGTGGGGTGAGGAACGTGGGTCTCGCACAGCTTCTGCGGCGGGGAGACTCCCCCTCCGCATTCGGCTGGCTGGTTGGTTGGCTGGCTGGCTGGGTGGACGGGGTCACCAAGGGACAGTCTCGCTCCTTGCTGGGGGTATCCGGAGGAGCGCGGTAAGAGGTAGGGAAGGCGTGCGTAGGGCGGGGACTGCATCCTGCGCAGTGGACGCCCAGAAAGACCCCACCAAGTTTACTCCTGCAGGTGAGGCGCACGGGACCCCACCGAAGTGTTGCGTGGAGGGCGTGGCGTCTCCCCAAGAGAGACGGGGGCAGTAGTGGCTCCTGCTTAGCTGATCAGCTCCGGGGAAGCTGCCGGCGAGGAAGTTGGACGCGGGAGTTGTGCCGTGGAGGTGGGCTTCTTCTGTCTGTTCTGTTCTCTGCGCATGGGACCGCTCTCTACCCGAGGGACGAGAAAGAGGCGGTGGGTGCCAGTGAGGGGAGCAGGTTGGCTGGGGCGTCCCCCATGGAGCACTGCTGGGGTCCCTCCTACCAAAAGCCACTGGGTCAACTCGTAGCAGCGCTTTAGGACGCCTAGGGCAGATCCTCCACGCTCTCTGTGTGTGCACCTGGCCCAGGACCAGTCAGCTGCAGGGGCGGTCCCTCCTGCCACGCTGCGGTGCCTGTCCTGGGGTCTTACTTTGCATGATCAGCACCCTTCCGGGGTGAGGCCGGGCACACTTCCCAAACGGAGCCCCCGAAACCTTTAATAACACCTCTTAGAAAGCCGGCTTTAATGTGATGGTTTTAGGGCCCGGTGGCTGCGTCCCACGTTAAAAGGAGAAAGTGGAAGGGAAGAGATGGAGCGCGGTGATTACAAAATTTAGGCTCTTGGAGTGCTAAGCTAAGGCTGCAGGTGTGCCCAGCCCATGCCTATCGGCTCGCTCCTCCTCTCCCCCTCTCCACAAGTCTGTCCTCCACGAAACTTTCAGAACTTTATGAATCAAAGGGGGTTATAAGAACCGCGAGCCTGAACCACCGGCCGTGACTTGGATGTTAAAGATCTTGGTGGCCTGGGGACAGGTTTTTTTTGGGGGGGGGGCGGAGACGGCTTCTTTCCCTGGGCTTATTCTAGGGGGCCCAGGAACCTGACCTTTTGCACTGGGCCACCTGGCCTGCTGTGCGGCTTCTGCTTCTCCGCCTGTTGGAAAGGCCGTCTGCTGGTTTCCTGACTCGGGTTAAGAGGCCAGTAGCTTTTTGTATGCAGAAGGTACCCACGTGTTTTCTGTGCTGGTTTTCTTAGCTGAACAGACTGCTTTCCTTACACACCTGCTAAGATTTCTGTGCGTATTTGAATTCCCACAGGACACTCGACGTGCCCATGGGCTCTGTGACTACATCTTGAGGTAGGGGGGTTGTTATAGGAATTTCAGGTGGTGTAAGTGTGAGGGCTGCTCTCGTGGCAGCGTTGCATGGTGCTGTGGTGCCTGTCCTGTTGCGGTAGCTAATGGCTGGCATACTGTGAGCTCCTGCTTGCTCTAAGGTCAGCACGAACCTACAACCCCTCTCACCCCGTGCGGATGGAGTTGCAGGGAGGCACCCTAGCAGGCATCTCCTTTTCCTGTCTTCACTGCAGAAGGCCTTGGTTCCTTTCTCAGCTATGAAGGCTTTTCCAATTCATTGTCCATGATTTGGGAGTTGGCAGGAAGGACTGCCTTTGTTCCATGTTGAAAAGAGGCATTTAAAAAAATGGGTTGGGGCCATTTTTAGCCCCGCCTCCCATGCTTGGGGCCATCTGGGAAGGTGTGGCTTAGTGAGCTTGCACCTTTTCCCACTGGGCCCTTCAGAGGCTTGAGACAAAGGGGTTGACACTGCCTCCATCTCAAAGCCTTAGTCATCCTCTACTCCTGCAGAGGGCGCGGGGAGGGGGCTTGGAGCTGCAGGGGGTGAGGAGGTAAGGGGAAGCTGCTTCCGTCTTTCCTTCCTGCCACCATGTGGGGCCTGTGACCCAGAGCCGCCTGTCACCCCTTATTACTGCAGCACTGGTGCAGAGAGGATGCCGGTAAGCTCTGTTGGAAACGCCTTAAGATTGGTCAGCTGCAGAGCAGGCCTCACGGCACCTCCGGGCTCCCCCAGCCTTTTCTAGGATCCTCTGGGATTGGATTCCCCCTAGAGGAATAGTGAACTTTCTGGGCCTTGCTTTCTGGATATTCTAATTCACTCACTGCTGGCTGCTCAGGTGCAAGGCCACAGCCCAGGTTCTTTTTCAGAAAATTTATATCGAAGGCAGACATTGACTTCCCCAAATGGCTGCAACATCTGGAGCTGGCAGAAGCCAGGAGCTTGGAACTTTATGCTGGTGACCAAGTACGGGGGGTGAGGGGTGCCTGCCTTCCCCGGGTGTATCAGAAGGAATTGGAAATCGGGCAGGCAGGATTTGAACTGGTGCCACATGAGAAAAGCATCTCCAAAAGTGGTTTAATCATATGTATGACACAATGTTGTCAAGCTGATTTCCAGTTACTTTTAAATTTGTTTTTATCTTTATTGGAAAGACAGATATACAGAGAGGAGGAAAGAAAGATCTTCCGTTCAATGATTTACTCCCCAAGTGGCCACAATGGCCAGAGCTGAGCAGATCCTAAACCAGGAGCCAGGAAATTTCAGCACGTGGGTACAGGGTCCCAAGACTTAAGACTTTGGATCATCTTCAACTTCTTTCCCAGGCCACAAGCAGAGAGTTGGTGGGAAGCTGGGCCGCCCAGACGCAACATGGGATCGCAGCATGTGCAAGATGAGGGGACTGTAGCTGCTAGGCTGTTGTGCTGGGCCCTCTTCATTTTTGAATTTTTGTAATATTGCTTACGTAGTTGAGGCATGCATGTTCCTGTGGGCTTCTGATTAGATAGAGGAGAGGTTCAAGTATAGAGAAAGGTGAGTGGGACAAATACTTTTTTTTTCTTGTGTGTAGGGATAAGGGGGAAGGGGCAGTTCCTTTCTGTCAAACTGCATCTGCACCAGGGGATTGGACACATTTGATACCTTAGAGACCCCATTGTGGGAAAGTGTTCCAAGGGTAAAACTTCAGGGGTTTTGATGGTTCTGAGAAATTGCTGGGTTTTGTTGCTTCAGGAGTGAGAAAAATCTTTCCAGGGTCTATTGGATGACGAAGTCCACCTTTGTATGTCTGATCTCCATTTTCATGATAGGCACGGACACATGTGGAATTCATCCACTCCTGGTAAAGGGGATTGGCAGGTGGCTTGTCTTCTCCTGGAGCTGTTGTTCTAGATGCTGGAGCCGAGTGCTGAGGGACACAGGGACACAGGGACACAGTTGCCCACCTTGGTGAGGAGCACTTTTCTCATCGTTCATCTCTGTTAACCATTGCAGGACAGGGCGCGTCCTTCCAGAAGCGAAAGGGCCCAGTGCACATGTTCAGGTAGGTCTCGATCTGGCAGAAGGTGTGGGACCACACATGAGATGGCAATGGTGGCTTAAGTTTCAATCTGTGAAGTGGGCACAAGTGGCAGCTAAGTGGTGGCTAAGAGGATTAAACAGATTCCAGAGCCTTTGCAGACTAGCATTGCTCATTTTCAGAATTGGTAAGAGCCATCAGTGTTGCAAAAGGAAAAGTCGGTTAGGTTACAGGCCAGCCCAAGTGGCCCCAGTGTGGAATGAGAACTGGGTTGAGATTCCTACTCATTCTACTTAGTCCTGAGCCTCTGTTGACTCGTGTGGACAATCCTGGAGGATATTGGTTGGGTTTATATCAGGTTGAGATTTTAAAGGCAGATAAGAAGGATTGAATAAATATGGAGTGTTCAGTAGGAAATATAGATACTGGCCAGGGGCGATTCCTTCTGGGGGATAAGGGGTCCTGTTAGAGGATGAGAGGGTTTACGTGGGGAGGTGATGAAAGTCTTTGTGCTTTCCTTACAAATGGGATTTAGGGCTTCAGACTTGCAGAGAGGTTAGGAAGAAACTGGCACCTGTAACCTGATCTCTTGTTTTTGGCCGTAATGGGATTTGTCCATTTCTTCCAGAAATGGAGAAAAATGTATAGGAGCAGAATGGCACCCCTTTCTATATCGGGGGACAAGGACAGGGACACTGGATGAAGCCCTTCTTGGCATGAGTGTTAACCTTGGGAGCTGGCTCCCTGCAGGAGAGAAAGGTCTGGGAGCAGGGGCACTAGAACAGTCCGTGGTCATATCCATCAGGAGATTCATTCCCCAAGTGATCAAGAGATGGCTGAAGCCAGGAGCTCCATCCTGGTCATAGGCTTATATGAGTGGTACCAAAGCACTGAGCAATCTGTAGTTGCTTTATTGGACACATTAGCAGAGAGCCAAGTTCCTAGGACAAAGAAGCTAGGCACCTTGGCAGCAGGTAGCCCTAGAGGACAGTGTACCACAGTTCCTGCCTTCTTTCTCCCTGACACTCCCCCAGCGTCCTCCCTTGGACTCTAGTTTTACCACTGAAGGGACGGAGTTTCACAGGCATTCCAAAGGCTGGAAGAGCCATAACCCTTCTAGGGTTGTGTGCTGGGAGTTGGAGGTGTATGCAGCACCTGCAAGCTGAGGTGATGGGAAGGGGCGCTTAACCAAGAATGTTTTTCTGGGAGAGAGGTTGGTGGAGGGTGAGGGGTTGTCTTGGCATAATTTTTTGTTGTTATTTTCTGCCTTTTCTGTTTTTGTAACTGAATAGGCAGATTTTTTTCTATCCAGCCTGATAAGCTCCCCCGTTTTGGTATATTTTCCCCCAAGCTCTTGAGCTATTCTCCATTGCTGTCTCAGGCCAGTTATCAAGGAACTGGATCATAAGTGGAGTAGCCATGACTCAAACTGGTGTCCACGTGGGCTGCCTGCACCACTGGTGACAGATGGAGAAAGCGGTCCAGAAGTATAGCATTTATAGCCTATGTGTGGAGCCAGGCTTCTCCCAAACTCTATCCCCCAAAACCCCATTGCAGTGAACAGGTTATTGGTTACTGCACAGGGCATCACCCTGAGGGAAACTGCTGCCCCATACCCTGGCAGTGCTCACATGCCAGAGGCAGTGGGAGAAGTGGAGTATGAACCCAGAACTTTGCCTGCACAGGCAGGTGCTAATGCAGGGGCATTTGTGAGTTATCTTCCCCTGCAAGGGTTGTGCTGCACCGGGATTAAAAAAATTCTAAACACAGGGATGTGGGTAAAAAAGATGCCTGTACTATAAGAACAGTGCAGGTTTAATCCTGACCTCTGCTGGAGAACTGGCTTGTACCTGTCCTGCTCCCTGAGCGCCTGGCATGGAGCTTCAGCCCAGCAGACACATGTGATGAATGGAAGAGAGGCTGGGGGTGGGCAAGCAGTGAGGAGAGACAGGTACAGGCCTCCTGGGTCAAGAAGGAGGTTGTGACGAAGCCTCCAGGACTAGTTCCCGTCACCCTGTAAGGGTTGTACCATCCTGCAGGCATGTATGTGAATCCTGGGAGCTTAGGTGGCATCAGGGCAAGGTAGCTGGACTCTGCAGAACAGCCCTTGGAGAAGAGACCCCAGGTTCCTACCCTGACTTCATCATGTCCTTAGGTGGTTTGCAAATGTTCCCTGGAACTCCAGAGTCCCAGGAAGTGTTGAGGATCTCTGTTAACAGTGTAAATTGCTGGTGAACATTAGCAAGACCTCAGGCTGACTTGCTGGCAGTGTTGAGTACTGTAAATGCTTGCAGAGACTCTTGCACATTTCCCTCTGGGACTGCTACCTCTCCTGGAACTGGCATGATGCAATCGTGTTTGGTTGTCACACTCTTTACCAGCCAGCTTCTCTACTGTGGAGGTGTGGTGATCTGAATCCCATGTAGGTAATTGGGCCAGTTTTCATTTTTCTTAAGTTTGTTTAAAGAATGATATGAAAGGCAGAGTGACTGGGAGAAGACTTGTTCATCTCTTGGTTCACGCCACACTGCAACACTTCCTTCCTATGCTGAAGGAAGCCAGGAGCCAGGAACTGTCTGGATCTCGCACAGGGGTGGCAGGGGCCCAAGCAGCTGCCTTCCCAGTACATTATTAGCAGTACATTATTATTTGGTCAGGAGTCGGGGGTAGGGATTTGAACAGATGCTGTATAGAAGGGTAATGTCAGGGTAGGGCTTAATCCCTAGGTCCACAATGCTGGCCCCTTGGCAGGGTTTTCTTTTTTTTTAATTTGTTCATTGGAATGTCAGATATACAGATGGGAAGAGAGACAGGAAGAACTTCTGTTCACTCTGCAAGTGGCTGCAATGACCAGAGCTAAGGCCAGGAGATGAGCTGATCTGAAGGCAAGTGCTTCTGGGTGTCCCATTTGGGTGCAGGGTCCTAAGACTTTGGGTCGTCCCCTGCTGATTTCCCAGGCCATAAGCATTGAGCTGAATGGGAAGTAGATCTTCCAAGATGGAACCAGGCGCCCATGTGGGATTCTGGTTTCCTGTAAGGCGAGGGTTTTGGCCACTAGGCTACTGTGCACTGGGCCCCATTGCCAACTTTTAAGAAGTGCTTACTTCATGGGCCTCATATTGAGCCATTTGTAGTGTGTTGTGCAGCTATTGTCTTTATATGCAACTGCTTATTTTCTCATTGTGGTAGAAGAAACTCTGAAAGCCATTCCTGCCGTATTTTTAACTAGGAAAGTCCTACCTGCAGGACTATGCTCCCTGGAACTTCAGAGGCTGGGGTTAGAAATAACATTAAGAGATTCTTTAAAACCTTAAAAAGGAAAATGCACCAGGGTTCATTCAGATTGGCAGACTGGCCCTACCTAGCACGTGTGGGCACTTGAGTTCTAGTGTAAGTAGTGGCAAGGGATAAACACCAGGGAATGAGCTGGTCACCTGTGGAGGGGAGCACACTAGGAAAAATATAGGACCTGCTAACTTAAACCCTAGACATGATTAAGTAGACTCGAGTCCAATGCCCCAACTCAAAGAAGCCAAGTGTGATTGTTAGGTAAACAAGTCCTGAACCTGCTCCAAAAGGTTGTCATTCCACGTGTAGTCTGGAGTTTCTAAAGACATGCCACAGGATCGGGCAGACTTCCACTTTGCCTTCATAGGGCCTCCTCTTAGAGGGACTGCAGGTGATGGAGCGTTTGCTTGCAGTTTTAGCCGAGGCTAGCAGGGCTGCGGGTTGGGATGGGTAGACACAGGGTAGGTCGCAGGAAAGCAGAGGAGCATGCTCCCAGAGCCGTGTTCTCACAGCCTTCGTACTTCCGTGCATTGCGGCTTCAGACGTGCTTAGCTGTAACCGGGGAAGGCAGGCACTGCGCCTGAAGGAGCTGCCTCCCTGTTTGTTGAAGATCCACTCACTGTGGCCTCCCTGGGGGAGGGAAGACGTCCCTGACCTGGCTCTGTAGGAGTGGGCATGTAGTCCTGCTTTACCAGACATTGGGGCTGTGGTGAAGAGGCTGGTAGCAAACGTATCCTTCTAAAAATATGAAGTTGCCCATCGATTCAGTCCTGTAGGCTCCTAGATTTTCTTTTAAAGATTTATTTTATTGCAAAGTCATATACAGAGAAAAGGAGGAGAAAGGCAGATCTTCCATCCTCCAATTCATTCCCCAAGTGTCCACAATGGCTGGACCCGAGCCAATCTGAAGCCAGGAGTTTCCTCTGGGTCTCCCATGTGGGTGCAGGGTCCCAGAGGCACTACTGCTTTCCCAGGCCACAAGCAGGGAGCTGGATAGGAAACAGGGCCGCTTGGATAAGAATCGTATGCATGCCCATATGGGATCCTGGAAATGCAAGGAGAGTACTTTAGCCACTAGGCTACCTTGCTGGGCCCAGGCTTCTAGATTTTATTAGATTAGATTAGATTGGATCTATTCAGTCTACTGTAGGCTCCTGTGAAATAAGGCCACTTGCAAAAAAAGATGGAAAAATTGAATGGGAAGATTTTGAAATCCTTGTGTAGAGCATTTTCCTAAAGCTGGTTGAAATGATCTCAAACTATAATGCTATTTTTTGACACTGGTGCATAATTTCTTTTGGGCAATTTTAGGTATTGTTACGAACAGCACTGCAAGGCATCATTGCATAGGCCACACTGTGTAGTCCTCCCCTTGGCAAATTCTTTGGATAATTCTTGTGACTATCCCCAGGCCTGGCTTTTAAGATACAGCCACAGTGCTGTGTGTAGTTGTATCTGAAGATACTGGGCAAATTCCCCAAATGCATTCTGAGTCATGGGTGACTGGAAGGCAGGGCAAGGGAGGGAGGCCAGATGAAGCTCATGACTTCCAGGAAGTGGGTGCCCCTGCTTCTGGGGTCCTCTCCCTGCCTATGAGGTGAGGCCCCTGAGAGACAGGGTAAGCTCTTCCTGCTTTGCTGTTGGGATTCTTTCTGGAATTCACTGGTGGCTTCTTACCAGGCAGAGCCACTGACCTGGGACTGTGTGCGTAGCTACTGGGCTGGGAGTGGGCAGCCTCTTTTTGGCCTTGCTTCTGTAGGGATTGACTCCTGAAGGTCAAGACCTCACCTGGGTGAGGCCCCGTTCTTTAGCCAGGAAACCAGGGCCTGGACGAACAGCTTCCACCGAGTGTTCTCAGAAACCAGTGAGGGGTGCCAGTGCAGGGCGTTGGGGCTCATCCTGGGGAGACCTCGGGGGTTTGTTCCATGGGGGTGGTGATAGCTATCCTCCATCCTCTAGGCTGGACAGCAGAGATGTCCACAGGGCCCCTCCTACGCACTTCCCCCCCCCCCCACGCAATGGACACCACCCACTTTGTGGTTTAATTCAATGAACACTTAGAAGAAGGTGTTAGAAAAAAGCTGCTGCCAGCACTTGCCTGGAGGAAGTGAATGACATCAGCTTTCATGTCTATTGTGGGGACAGGGTGGTGGTGGGGTAGTTGCAGGCCTCTTGTTGCACCCCCCCTACAGGTCTGCACATTGCATTTGAGCATGTCTGACCTGTTCCCAATGCTGCTGCCCACCTCTGGGTCACCAGCTAGACCCCAGCACTTGGAAAAGGGCCACACAGTTCATGCATTCAGCAGGTTAGACGGCCATTTCCTGTGGAGGTAACTGCCCAGGCCCTCGGGCGACTGGTGCTGCCGAGTTCATAACATTTACAGCTCTCATCTGCCTTGTCTTTGGCACCGTCGCTCAGACACGTGCCCTGGGCTGCCTGGGCATGAGACCCAGCACTGCCACTTTGCTGGTTGACTTAATTAGCACATTTGAGCTTATGTGAAACATTGATAACAGGGCCTGCCTCAAGGGTGGGATGGGTGGGGCAAGAGCTATCTGTGCTGTGGTATGCCCGCAAGAGGGACCTCACTGATAAACTACTCCACATACAGGGTTGCACAGCACAGGAAAGGAGTTTATCCCTCTTGAGGGGGAACGTGGTCACACTGAACAGTACCATTAGAATGGACTGTGCCAGCTGAGCCACAGTGGCTAGGAAATGTGAGATTGAGCTGCAGGCTAAAAGATGGAGTTTTTGTAACCATCATACACCAGTGCCTGAATCAGTTGCTACCTCCCTGTGTCCAAGAACATAAAGGATGAGGGACTTTCTGCTGCTTAGGTCTGGGTGATTAGCTTCTCTCTACCTTCATTTCTTCCTTCAGCAAGATGGAGGTTGAAAGCCTGTATAGTTGGAGCTTGAGGAGGCCACCTCAGCTCTGATGAGACATGGATCAGCCTCCAGCTCCTGGGAATCAACCCAAGGAGCTTTATGGGGAGAGCGCGCCCCCTCCCTCTGGGGACATGGGGAGCTGTAAGAAGCTGCACAGGTGGCCTTGGAGGGGGTGGGATTTGGAGTCTGAGAAATGGGAAGGCTAGTGGTGGGAAATAGGGGGAAGTCTTAAGTGGGGTGCTGCAGACAGCTGCTGTAGAGGTAGCCAGGGTGCAGCCTGGGTGATCAGATTGAATTACACAACAGGAAGTACTCCAGTTGGACCTGCTGAGCAGTACAGCAGGCACCCCCAGGAGCTGGTGCCCCCTCTCTCCAGAGTTTATGAGGCTAGCTCTGGGGGAGATGAGTGAAGTCTTTCTGTAACTCTAGGAAGGTGCCCTGCCCACAGACTGGCCAGCAGTGGGGTGTACTTCTGTGCCCTGAGGGATGCCCAGCCACGTTAATGATTGTCAGCCCTGGGCTGCAGGGTCCAGCAGGCTTGGCTACATGGACAGGGTCTGGCTTCTACTTGGTCTAGATTGGAGCTGCTCCCTGGGTGGGAGGATACCCCCTGGGTGGAGGGAGCTCCCTATGTCCCCGTGTGCCTTCTTGGAACTCCCTGAGGTGCTGGCACTCCTGGAGGCTCACATTTCAGGGCCAGTCTCCAGCTGCCCGAGTTACTCAGTCCATGCATTTGACCTAAGGCGATGACTTGAAATTAATTATTATTCCAGGCTGTCCCGCAGCAGCTTTCCTGATTGGCTGTGGGTCAGTCTGGCTTGTCCTTCCAGGTCAGTGCTTGGGGGGAAACGAGCACATTTGAGCTGGGCCAGTCATGTCTCTGGCCCGTGTGTGGTGGCTTGAAGGGGAAAGGAAAGCGAGGAGTACAGGAATTGGGAACCCTGCAACTGGGACCATCACAGTGAGACATGCTGCCTCCAGCTGTATGTGTAGGCCTGCACATGTATGTGCAACCAGGTAACCACTGTAATGTGCATCTCAGCTGCCCCACCCTGAGTCACGACCTTGAAATGTAGCAGTTGTAGTCAGAAGCCTGGAGGTGCTAGTGGGCTGGACCTGTGCAAGTGTGCTGTTTACAGGGTGCCCAGTGTGACCAATCCGCGTGGCGGCGCCACAGGCCCTCTGAGTTTGGGTCCGCAGCGCCCCCTGGTGGGCAAGGCACCAGTGAGTGCCCTGCCCAGCCGTTCACGGTGTAGCTTCTAGAAGGTACCCTGGAGGACTAGCCTGGTCCTCAGACAGTGAATCAGCAGACGGGGCTGGTGAATCAGCAGGTAGGAGGCTCCAGCCCAGCACTGGAAGGAAGCCCTGTCGAGATAGGGTTCCAAGACTGAAAGGTATGTTATAAACAACCTTCCGGCTAAGGCGGGGAGCTGTGGGATGCAGGTCCTAGCCACATGGCTTATCCAGGTGCTAACTATACCAACACCTGGCATTCTTGCCCTGAAGTTGTTGTCGCTGTGATACCCTGGCCTCACTTTGAGTATATATGCATTTATTGGACCATGGAGACTAACCTGGCCCATTGGTAGGCCAGTTAACCTAAGAATGAGGACAGTCACTGGGGGTAAAGGCTTTTCATCTGACAGATGCCTAAATGCACAGCCAAGT
Source organism: Ochotona curzoniae (assembly GCF_017591425.1). Classification (NCBI taxonomy): domain Eukaryota; kingdom Metazoa; phylum Chordata; class Mammalia; order Lagomorpha; family Ochotonidae; genus Ochotona; species Ochotona curzoniae. Next base: position 15,257,085 of record NW_024465894.1, on the reverse strand, counting down.
TGCAGGCCATGCACCAGGCCCATCAATTCCCAGAAGACATGGTCTTGTGCCTTGGGTGATTGGCCTGGTGATATTGGGGTGGTCATGGGGAGACCAGTCTTCAGAAATGTGTCTGGGAACGGACTACGGCTTCTCCTGTTAACTGCCCCCAGCCCTCCGGCCTGTATCTCCTCCAGGCTTCCCTTCATGGGAACTTGGGACTCTGAGGCCCAGCTGGTGAGGGAGGAGAGGAGTGAGTGACAGCCCAGTGGACCAATGGGCCCCTGAGAATGGGATGGGGCGGGGCCTGTGCTGCCATGGAGAGGAGAGAAGCTGTTCTGTGGGGGAGGAGGGGGCGGGTGGGAAGAGGACCTGGAGATTGAGGGGAAGGGAGAGAGCAAACAAAGGGGTCAGCAGGGAAAAATAATGCACGGGCTTCCTGAGGCCCTGCGGAGGCTGGCCAGGGAGAGGCGGCCAAGCACAGGAGGGACCCCGGCTGGGACCAGCAGCGGACAGGCCAGGGCAGCCAGGTCCTAAATGGCATTGTTTGAAGGGGCCGGCTAATTTCACAGAGCAGCCTGGGCCTCAGACCCAAGGCCAGCTGTCCCTGTGTCCTGGGTGCATTGGCCACATGGAACCCAGCCCTGAGCCTCCGAGTTTGGTGAGAGGGCAGATAATGTGGGGTACAGGGGCAGGAGAGAGGGGTTCCTGGTGGCTGTCTGGGGTGACTGAAAGAGACAGTGGTAGGAAGTTTGGGAGGGAGGGAAAGAAATGCTACCACCCCCTACTCCTGGTCCCTTCCACCCTGCCTATCCTGGCCTGTTCCCACAGGAAACAATGAAGGGAGACACCAGACACCTCAATGGAGAGGAGGACGCCAGCGGGAGGGAAGACTCTGTCATCGTCAACGGGGCCTGCAGCGACCAGTCCTCGGACTCCAAGGACGCCCCCTCGCCCCCCATCCTGGAGGCTATCCGCACCCCGGAGATCAGAGGTGGCTGGGCCCTTGGGGTGGGGGATCTGACAGGCACAAGGCAGCTTTGGGGGAGTAGCTGGCAAGCCATTCACACCTACCACAAGCTAGGTGGCCAGAGGCCACTCTCATCCTGGTCCCCTGCCCCTCACAGCCCTGACCTCTTGGGCTTATACCAGATGGGACGCCTACCCAGGCTGACAGACATGGGTCATAGTATAGTACCTCAGCCAGGGAGCCTGGGTGGCTTCAGGTGGTGGGATCTTTGAACTGGAGAGCCTAGTCAGAGGTATGAGACGAGGGGTGGGAGAAAGGCTTTCCACTGAGTGCATCACCTTGTGCCTGCTGGTATTGTCCCACTCCGGGGAACCTGCTGCAGGGGCGGAAGCACCCTCTTTCATGCATTGTGAACCACAATAGCCACTTGGCACACGTGAGCGCTTGAACCACGGTCCACGGGGCAGGCATTGCATTGGGTAAAGCATCCGGGGTCGGCGCCTCTGCATTGTGTTTGGTACCATGGGTCTGTTGCCTTTCTGTAGGAGCAACTGGTGAGGGGTGCTAGGGAGGAACATGGGATCAAAGTGGTGTAGGATCAGAGGTGTGGGCAAGCCTCGGGCACGTGAGGAAGAGCTCCAGCAAGCAGCCATGTAGGCCGAATCTGTCCCTGCATGCACAGACTCGCAATTCTTCCACAGGCCGCCGATCAAGTTCACGGCTGTCCAAGAGGGAAGTGTCCAGCCTGCTGAGTTACACTCAGGTATGGCCCCCATTCCCTGTCAGGAGTCCAGGGTGAGGCCTGGAGCTTTGCCAAATGGGCAACAACTCTGAGCTGCAAGTGAAAATATTTCAATCATTTCTGTTAGTAATTACCAGATCTTTCTCTTGATGGGATGTTTCTTAAGTACCTGTGACAGTATGTTTTAAATCTGGCTAAACCCTTTAAAGTCAGAAAACGTACCTACCTTGGTCATTTATTTTGAGGAAAAGGTGCCTGACTTAGCTTTCAATGAATCTGTGCTTTGATAATCCACAAAGTAATTGATTAACAAAACTAAAGTGGGATTTACAGGATTCTAAATATCTTGAATTGCTTTAAAAGATTTGTGTTTTTTCCTTATTGGAGGGGAGGAGATAACCACCTCCGGGCTCTCCCTGCAGGTGTATTCCCCTTCCCTCTTTCTGTGCTCACCTGGTCACTTTGAAAATAGAACTTCTCTGTCTGCAAGGGTTCCGGCTTTTTGTTTCTGTGTTGAGGAGAGGCCCTGCAGAGGTTTACTGGTAACAGAGTTTCCCTTGCGCCTTGGGGCTGGGAGTGAAAGACTTGGATTGGAGCCACAGCCCACTCAACCAAGAAATAACTTCCCCAGCTCCCTGTTTGTGGCCTGGGGAGGCAGTAGAGGGCTTTCCAAAGCTTGGTTCCCTGCATCCACGTGGGAGACCTGGAAGAGGCTCCTGATTTGCCTTCGCTTAATTCTGGCCAGCATGGCTAAGACGAACCTGGCTTCCCACATGCTTGGATTTTGTTTCCATTCCATAGGGTTTTGTTTCCATTCCACAGGCCTGCGAGTAAGGCGTGGGGCTTGCAGAGATGGGTCATCATCCGGCTGCTGCTGGGTTCTCTTTGCTTCCCAAACCTTAGGACAAGAAGCATCTTGATAGAGCAGCTTGCCCATCTCTCGTGTCACTGGAGCAGCGCATTGTGAAAAGTTTGCCTCTTAATTACTACCAAGGCAGTTTTTTTTTTTTTTTGTAAGATTTTTACTGGAAAATCTGATCCACAGAGATTTTTCATCCGTTGGATCACTCTTCCAGTGATTGCAATGATAAGAGCTGAGCTGCTCCCAAGCCTGGAGCCAGGAGCCTCCTCTAGGCCTCCCACACAGGTTCAGGGTCCCAAGACTTTGGGCTGTCCACTGCTGCTTTCCCAGGCTACAAGCAGAGAGTTGGATGGGAAGCTGGGCTGCCGGAATTAGGACAACTTCCCCCATGTGCTCCTGGCATATGCAGGGTGAGGATTTTAGCCACTAGACTACCACACCTGGCCCAGCCAGATTAGTGTTTTTGCATGATGCTGTTCCCTATTGGTGTGTTATTCTGATTTCTTTACCTTTTCTCCCTGTCTTATTTATGAACGTATGCTAGCCATAGCAGACACATTGGTATCTTGGATCAATGATAAGTTGCAGTACAATTAAATTTGCAAGTGTTTTGGTTGTGACTGCTTCACTACTTTCAAAGTCATCTGTTTTCCTTTTTGAAGGACCTGACGGGTGATGGAGATGAAGGTGAAGATGGAGATGGCTCCGACACGCTTGCAATGCCTAAGCTGTTCCGGGAAACCAGAACTCGCTCTGAAAGCCCAGCAGTAAGTCCCCTATGCTCATGGAGCTGGACTGTCATTACCATGCATGGGCCCAACCGAGAAATGTGGGAGCCTCCCGGGGCAGTGGGAGCCTAGGTGAACATTTGGTGATTGACCAGAAACGCTGTGGATTGCCACTGAAGGAACACTGCATCTCATTTCGTAAGGCACTTACGTGTGGCATTTTAAAGACTGTTAGCCGCAGTCTGCAGTCAGCTAGCATCCATGTAAGATGCCAGTATTATCACGGAAAACAGCTTAGCCTAGGGAATCTTTTTTTTAAAGATTTATTTTTATTATTTTTTCATTGGAAAGGCGGATATACAGAGAGGAGAGACAGAGAGGAAGATCTTCCGTCCGATGATTCACTCCCCAAGTGAGCGCCACGGGCCGATACTATGCCGACCCGAAGCCAGGAGCCTCTTCCGGGTCTCCCACGCGGGTGCAGGGTCCCAAAGCTTTGGGCCGTCCTCGACTGCTTTCCCAGGCCACAGGCAGGGAGCTGGAAGGGAAGCGGGGCTGCCGGGATTAGAACCGGCGCCCATATGGGATCCCGGGCGTGCAAGGCGAGGACCTTTAACCACTTGCGCCGCCGCGCCGGGCCCAGCCTAGGGAATCTTAAAGTAGGTCCACTAATTGAAAGGCAGTCACAGAAAGGAATGTGCCACTTGGAGCACTTGCCAGGATAAATCCAGGACCAGGAACTCTATGTTGGTCTCCCTTGGGTTGCAGAGTGCTCAATCCCTGGACCTGTCATCCATTGTGTACTGGAATACATTTGTAGGGAGTTGACTGGGAAGCAAAGACAATGCAGGAACAGAATGCCTGGCTATACAGTTAGAACAGGTGACCTTGTCTGGAGTGACAGTTGGCAGGTAGATCGGATCGGTCACTGCCAATTGCATGCCAGTCCTTTCATAGCAAGACAAAATTATTGCTTGTGGTCACCTGGACTGACACTACGTGTATGATGTTCATTACTGACCCACTACAGGGTGGAAGTCACTTATACAAGTATTGCTTTCAAAGTCAGTTACAGAGGGAGACACATCTTCCATCTGTTGATTTCTTCTTTCAAATGGTTCAAAGAACCAGTGGAGAATTGCAAAAAAAAACCAACCAAACAAACAAACAAACAAAAAACCCAAAAAAAAAACAAGGGCTCCAGTGTGAGTGATGTGACCCTAAGTGCTTGCCCGTGTTCAGGTTGCTCAGGCCAATAGCAAGGAACTGGATCTGAAACGAGCAGCTCATGTGCCATAAAATTCAAAACTTCAAAAAAAATTTAACAACAACAAAAAGAGTAGCTCAGACAGGAAGCAGTGCTCATATGGGATTCCTGTGTGATGGGCAAAGCCAAATTACCTTCAGGATACACGTTTTAAAAATTTTTATTGGAAAGGCAGACATATTGAGAGGAGAGACCGATCTGATCCACAGTGGCCTAAGATGAGTCTGCAGCCAAGAACTTCTTCCCGGTCTCTTGCCTGTGTACAGGTGCCAGAGAAGGAGCTGAAATCGAGTGGGACAGCTGAGATACCAGGGAAGAACCATATGGGATGGGTGTAACATAGTCCTGTTTGTCAAGAGCTTCTTTTGTTCCAATAATTCATTTATTTCCCAAAAAAAGCCAATCTAATTTTTGGCCAAAAAAAAAAAAATAAAAAAAAGGATTCTTATCCATTTCAGTTGATGGGTGCCATGATCATGCAGCCCAGTGTGCTCAACAACCTATACCTTGCAACATTCTTCACCTATTTACTTCCAGCTGCAAGGAGGCCACCAGGTCTCCTGGGCTACATCCAGGCCAAGTGCTTCTCGCCCCAGTCATTAAGGCCAAGTGCTTATCCTCTCTCGCTTCCAGGTCCGCACCCGAAATAACAACAGTTCTTCCAGCCGGGAGAGGTATAGGCCCTCCCCACGGTCTACTCGTTCCACCCGAGGCCGGCAGGGCCGCAATCACGTAGAAGAATCCCCCGTGGAGTTCCCGGCTACCAGGGTTGGTTGTGCAGCGGCCCCCTCGCCCTGGCGTGGCCACGGGAGGGCGGCCTCCTCACTCGCTCGCTGGGCTGGTGTACAGCCCAGTGCTTCTCTCGCCTCCCCCTGCTTGTCAGGACTATGCTTTCTCTCCTGGTCTGCTTGGGAAGCTCCTTCCACAGATGGATGGTGGCTTCCCCTCTTCCTGGCTGGAGCAGTCTTCACAGCAGCCAGGTTCCTATGCCAGTAGGTTGGCACTGGGTATTGGGCTGCTGCAAGGTTAAGCTCACAAACTGGGGATGCTCTGAAAGCTTGGTGTTGGAATCTCCTGGTATGGTCATGACTGCAAGTTTCTCCCTCTGAACCCTGGAACACCATGTTTCATAGCCTCTGTTCTTTGGTTTCCTTCACTCTCTGCTGGCTGGGAACACGGTGGGGGAAAAAACAATTGTCCAGCTACCCACCTGCTTTGTTTTCATGGTTGTGAATTGTCATTCTGGTCTGTCTACAGTCTCTGAGACGGAGGGCCACAGCCTCCGGAGGAACTCCATGGCAGTCCCCTGCCAGTCCTTACCTCACCATTGACCTCACGGACGATGATGCGACACCCCAGAGCAGCAGTACTCCGTACCCTGGCCTTCTGCAGGACAGCCAGCTGGACGGCTTGGAATCCTCCCAGATGGACGCAGAGAGGGATACAGATGGTCCAGAGTATCAGGTGCCCTGAGCAAGGACTTTCCACCAACCTGGCTTTCTACAAAGGGAATGGATCATTTCCAGGGTCTTGGTGACCTACCAGAACTGCTGTTCACACAACAGCTGATTTGACTTTGTATGTTTTCTGTAGGAAACATGGTTCCTCACATTTACCCTTTGTAGAAGGCAGGCACTTGCATGTGCTCAGATCTGACTTGTGTGCAGTACTGGGTTCAGCCTGTTGTTCAGGTATAAGGGTTTGATCCAGGCAGTTTAGTTGGCCATAGCAGCTGGGCTTGGCAGATGCAGTGAAATTCACACAGGCAGGATTACTCAGAGGTGTGGTCCTCAAAAGGACCAGTACACATGGGATTCTGGCGCTTTTTTTTTTTTTTTATTGGGAAGGCAGATATACAGAGAGAGACACTGAGAGGAAGATCTTCTGTTCGATGGTTCACTCCCCAAGTGAGCACAACAACTGGAGCTGAGCCAATCCAAAGCCAGGAACCAGGAGCCCTTGCAGGTTTCCCATGTGGGTACAGGGTCCCAAGGATTTGGGCCATGCTCCAATTCTGTCCCAGGCCACAGGCAGAAAGCTGGATGGGAAGCAGGGCCTCCGGGATTGAAACTGGCTACCATATGGGATCCTGGTGCGTGCAAAGTGTGGATTTTAATCACTAGGCTATTGTGCCTGGCCCGATTCTGGTGCTTTTAAGGCAAAGACTTTAGCTACTAGGCCCAGGAAGCTTTTTTGTCAAAATCTAATTTCAAAGAGCTGCATAGATCTTGTGTTTGGCGATTGGATTCCCAATGCCTGTACCAGCCAGGGCTGTTGGAGCTAGAAACTCCAGCTGTGTGTCTCCTGTGGCCATCAGGAACCCTTCTCCATGGTCTCTAATGGGCCTTGGGGCTGGGAAAATGATGGTGTCAGCCACCAGCTTCTCACAGTGCTAGCTCCAGCACAAAGCTGCTTTTGCTCTTCTGTGCACTCATGGAAGGCAAGTCTTCTGTTTTCATGAGCATCCCACATTTTTCTGAGAACAGGTGGCACGCAGGTTCAGTGATGGTGACAGCAGAAGTGGCATGGCTCATGTCTCATTTGTTTAATGTGGGTTTTCTTTTAGGATGGGAAGGAGTTTGGAATAGGGGACCTCGTGTGGGGCAAGATCAAGGGCTTCTCCTGGTGGCCAGCTATGGTAGTGTCCTGGAAGAGCACCTCGAAGCGCCAGGCCATGTCCGGCATGCGATGGGTACAGTGGTTTGGCGATGGCAAATTCTCAGAGGTGAGTCGGCTTTCACAGGTCAGGCAGAACAGTTAATGCATGCTTCACCTGACTGCCCGATAAGTCAGGTTAAGGCCTACACTCAGAAGGCCAGGTGGGAGGTAAACAAGCCAGGAAGGGTGAGGGCAGATTTGGGAACAGAGGTCCTACAGGTGGAGCTGCTGATATGTTCTGGATTTTGCCATTTGTTCCCTGGGAAAGTGTGGACAGGCTTCTCTTCCGAAGAGACTAGAAGTAGATGCTTGGTTTGACCAGCAGAGGGAGCAGAATGTGTTTCTCCATGCACACCCACTCCGTGAAGCCTCATTCTTGGGAAGTGGGAGATGATTTCTGTTGCCAGTGATCTCATTCTCCTTTAGGTTTCTGCGGACAAGCTCGTCGCATTGGGATTGTTCAGCCAGCACTTCAATCTTGCGACTTTTAATAAGCTGGTTTCCTATAGGAAGGCCATGTTCCAGGCTCTTGAGGTACTTTAGGGGTAGGAGGACAAAGGGATGACCTAATATATTTGAAATAGGAGAAGCAAGAAAACTCTAAAAAGCCAGACTGGCCATGTTATTGTCACAGGTGGTTCAGAAGGGAGGAGTAGCAGTGGGGAATGGAGTAAAGTTTGCTGGAGGATACTTTTTTTTTGGTGGCTGGTTCTAGAACCTTCCCAGGACTCCTGCAGTTGGTAGCTCAGTGAGGAAGGATGAATAATGGGGAACCAACCCTCCTTCTAGGAAGTGATTTTGAGGGACCACCAGGACACCCTCATGGGACCACAGCAACCCAGCAAGTGTTGTCCTGGGCCAGGTTGTCTTTCTGTAGGAGTTCCTTGTAAGGAAGAGGTTGGAGATTGCAGGGACAGCATCTACTGTGGATGAAGGAGGGAGGACATTCTAAGTGGTTTGCGTTTGAGGAGGACTGACTGACACATTTCCCCCAGGAGCCTGTGTGAAGCATCGCTCCCCTCCCTGCAGTGTCCCCCGTCCTTTGGCCTAGCTCCCAGCTGGTATGTCCTTGCACATACCAGCAGCCTAGGACAGCTGGCTGACTATGAAAGGGCCCAGTGTGCAGGCTTGAGCTGGGGGATTCCCAGGGCAGGCTCTGCTTGTGCCCCTGCCTGTTCTCATCACAGGTTCTGCCTATCCTTTTTGGCAGAAAGCCAGGGTCCGTGCTGGCAAGACCTTTTCCACCAGCCCCGGGGACTCTCTGGAGGACCAGCTGAAGCCCATGTTGGAGTGGGCCCATGGGGGATTCAAGCCCACTGGTGAGGAAGGCCTCAAGCCTGACAACAGCAAGCAACCAGGTGAGACAAGGCCTGTGTGCGGAGGGAGAAGACGATGGCAGGCAGTGGTGTCCCTTGGTCTTGGCAGCTGGCTCAGCCCTGCAAAAACTGCCCTCTCTCCCCCTCCCCCCAAGTTCTGCAGGGACAATCCCAGGGCCTTAGCTGGCTGGCTTCTCTACTGTCACTTTTCTTGTTAGAGATGGAATTTCTCCCAAAAAGGAGCATCCAGCAAATTGCTGGCAATTAGCTGCTGCCTAGGGCCATAATGGGACAATGGCATCAGGAAAAAGCCCTGTTGACATGCTAATCAAAGCCCTCTTTCCCTTCCTCTCTCTTGCTACCTTGGAACTGCTGGATTGGGAATGTGTTACAGCTTGTGCATTTATGTGTTTTATTTTTTGTTTTGTTTTCCCCCAAAAAGTGGTTAATAAGTCGAAGGTGCGCCGTTCAGGCAATAGGAGCTTAGAAGCACGGAGACACGGTATTCCCACCCGCCCTTGCCTCTCTTTTCCTTCACTGGAGATTTCTTGCTGATACTGAGGTCACCTGGGAAAAATCAAGTTCTTCTACCTGAACCCAGCCCGAATCCCCTCACACCCTGCCCCCAAACACCTCCCCTGTGTTTGCACTGTTGGGTGTGCACCCTTCTGCTTTTCTGTGCACTTGTTCTGAGCTACTTTCTACCTTGTCTCAATGTTAATTATAGATGTAATTTTTGTTGGTATGAGATTTTATTTCATTAGTAGTTAACTCGCCAGATGAGCTGCTTAGCTAGAGCTGAGCTGATCCAAAGCCAGGAGCCAGGAGCTTCTAGGTCTCCTGTGTGGGTGTTGGATCACAAGGCTTTGGGCCATCCTCTGCTGCCTTCCTGGGCTATAATTGGGGAGGTAGAAGGGAAGTAGAATAGCTGGGATATGGAATGGTGCCTATATCTGATCCCGGTGCATATAAGACAAGGACATTAGTCACTAGGCTATTGTGCTGGGCCCTATGTCAACTTCTATGAGCATTTTTGATGATCAGTTTCATAGGTTCTAGTCACATGACCAGTATCCTGTTTCTCTTATTATATAAGCATGTTTAGCATGGCAGGATGTGCATTGGCCTGGAAGCATTTACTCTGTGCACATAGATGATGAGAAAGTCCGTAAGCAGAAGGCCTGGATCTGGATGATGGGGGATGTGAACTAGCTTGTGTGCTAAGTTACCCATCTTCGCCCCATACAACCAATATGGGCTCCCCTAGCCATAGTAGTGCCCAGGAATCACATGGTCCTGTTCTGGAACAGCCTCAATCCAAGCCATGCATGCCTTGTGTTCATCTTTTGTAGAGAGTAAGAGTCGGAGACGGACAGCTGATGACTCCACAGCCTCGGACTATTGCCCTCCGCCCAAGCGCCTCAAGACCAATTGTTACAACAATGGCAAGGACCGGGGAGAGGAGGACCAGACCCGAGGTGACTGGGAGAAGGCAGAGGGCTGCAAGGCCTGACCTCACAGACGTGGGTATAGCTCACTCATCTTAGGCCTTCTCTTTTTTTCCAAACAGAACAAATGGCTGCAGATGTGACCAACAACAAGGGGAGCCTAGAAGGTAGATTTTGATTCTCCTTGCTTGTGGGTAACCCCAGCCTTGGGCCTTAACTCTAGGCTTGTATGTCATTCCTTGCAAACCTTACCTAGATGCTACAGTTTTTAGAAATGATACTGATTATTGCAGTAAGATAAGGAAACAGGCTGGGTTCCTTTGGCCTTGGGGAACCCCAGTCCTGAGAGGAAGATGGGGGGCACCTGTGTATTGTGGAAGATGTGCAGGGTCAGCTCTTTGGTTACTGCAAGCATTCACCACTGACCCGCTCTGTCTGCTTGACAAGCTAGACTAGAAAACCCCAGGCATGGCTACTGGCTAATGTCTGCTCGACACATTCCTCACTCTGTTGTCCTTCAGTCAGAGATAAGGCAGTCCTGGGGAGGAAAATTCCTGCCCGTGACCAGCAAGCCTTTTGGGCACTATCCCATGTCAGGCAATAAATCTGCAAGGTCCAAGTTATAAACTGCTCTGTTATGTGTTTTCTCTTCTGGTTAACCTAAAGAGTGTATTTAGTTTGTGAGTGATGGAAAGCTTGATACCTTTACTAGATAGTTCACTGTGTTGTTCCCCAACTCCCTGGCTGAATCCCGGAGCCATGGGTCCTCTGCGTGTTCCACATGAGTGACAAGTGCAGAATACTTAGCTTCCCTACTTAGCCTAACTCCTTGCATGTTGTGAGGAGCTTGGTGCAACAGTGGGGCAGAAGTAGACCCCAGGCACCCTTCCAGAGAATGTGGATAACTAAGTCTGTGTCGGCGGAGATCCAGTCACTACAGCAGCTGACAAGTGGGAAGCCCCTCCCAGGCCCCTACATGCCAGGAGCCGACAGGAGTGTCTGTGCTCTGAGCTGAGCCTCTGGCCTTCCTACTTGGTAGGCCAATCCCTGGCCGGAAGAGCATCTCCTTGTCAGTATACTGAGACCTGCTTTTGTGATTTCTGAAATGAGGATCCTGAAAATATGGTGGAGTGCCCAGAATGTGAATCCCAAAGCACAGCTTCCTTGGCACACAACTGCAGTGGATGCTGAACAGCTGCTATTAGGGCAGAGCTATGCCATGGCCAACTCCCTGTCTTTCTTGCAGACAGCTGCTTGTCCTGCGGAAGAAAGAACCCTGTGTCTTTCCACCCGCTCTTTGAGGGTGGGCTCTGCCAGATTTGCCGGGTGAGTCCTCCTGTACCCTCAGTGGCCTTGGCTACGGTGCCCACTTCTGTGCTTCCCTGGCACAGAGCACGTGGGTGGAGCCATTCCTGCAGCCCTGGGAGCAGCATCCCCCTACCTCTCCAAGGGGGAGGACAATGCATTAAAGCTCCTCCACAGCATACACTTGCTGCTGCCAGTTGTCCCTGGAAACGCCACCGGGCCACAAGTGTGTAGCTCTGAGGTCGTGTTCTAGGGCGTACAGCCAGCGTACAGGGGACCAAGCTGGCCCTGGTCTCCAATTTCACCAGCATTTCTGTCTGGCTGCCAGGATCGCTTCCTTGAGCTGTTCTACATGTACGACGACGATGGCTATCAGTCCTACTGCACTGTGTGTTGTGAGGGCCGCGAGCTGCTACTGTGCAGCAACACGAGCTGCTGTCGGTGAGCTCGGGGGCCCCAGCTGTTCCCTGGGTGGTTACTGCCTATGCAAGGCAGCTGTTGTGCTGGCCAGGTTCCCCTGGCATGTGGACTGCGAGTTTAACGCAGTGGAGGTCAAGCACAGAGTGATGCTGCTGGGGTTCTGAAAGTTTTAAAGCAGCACAGCACCATTATAGTGCTATGTTATGGGGACAGGCAAAGCTCGGGTAAAGCACCAGATTGCCTAAAATGGAAGGGATCCAGAGGCTGACTTGTGGGTTTGAAATGACTTGTTACTGGGCCCCAAAGGACAGTTTCCTGGTTGATACAGCTCCCCCTTCCTCCTGGGTACAGGTGCTTCTGTGTGGAGTGTCTGGAGGTGCTGGTGGGCACTGGCACGGCAGCAGATGCCAAGCTGCAAGAGCCCTGGAGCTGCTACATGTGCCTCCCACAGCGGTGCCATGGCGTCTTGCGCCGGCGGAAGGACTGGAACATGCGTCTACAGACGTTCTTCACCAGCGACATGGGGCACGAATATGTGAGTTGCAGGGCTGTAGCCACTTCTGGTACACACTTAGGCCAGAGTGATGGATGTCTAATGCCTTTGGAAGGGTCCTGATAAAGTGAGTTCTGTGTAGTTAGTAGAGCTAAGGAGACAATGCAATGGATAAGGTGGCCATGCATGCCCCAGTTTTGTGGCCCACATTAGGGCTTGAGGCCTGGAAGGATCAATTCTAAACGGATCAGGGTGGGGGTGATCTCTGAACTGTGCTCATGTCACCTCTTCAACCTCCCTCTTGTACCAACCAGGAAGCCCCCAAGCTGTACCCTGCAATTCCTGCAGCTAAGCGGCGGCCTATTCGAGTACTGTCCTTGTTTGATGGCATTGCAACAGGTGAGTTCGCAGGGGCTTCAACAACTGTAACCTGGTAAGAGGCTAAGCGAAGGAGGCTGCAGGCCCCATTCCAGGTGCAGCACCAGATGCCAGGGACTACCTGTGTCAGCTGTTTCTCAGAAAACCTACCAAATCTCTGAACTATACATCATCTCATCTGACTCCCACTCTTGGTCATAGTGTTGTCACTTGCCTGTCGCACTGGACCCATGTAGTCTGAATAGAGTTCAGCAACAAACACTGTGTCCCTTGTTCCCTTCCATGGTCCATTGTAGAGAAATACCTTCCTGGCAGCCAGCCCAGGAACTGCTAGTAGGTGCTGCTGCCCAAGCAGGTCTTTCTGGTTGCCCACAGGGTACTTGGTCCTCAAGGAACTGGGCATCAAGGTGGAGACGTACATCGCTTCGGAGGTGTGTGAGGAATCCATTGCCGTCGGAACTGTTAAGCATGAGGGAAATATCAAATATGTGAATGATGTCAGGAACATCACCAAGAAAAATGTAAGTGCTCTGTCCCTGCCACTCCCCACCCCTCTGCCCCACTCCCAAGCTACTGCACGTGAGGCTTTCAGGGTTTAAGTGGAGGTAATTTCAAGCACGATATCACCTGGGCTTTCTGATCAGTCTTCCTGCCTTCACCTAAACTTTTTTCCCCCACAGATTGAGGAGTGGGGCCCCTTTGACTTGGTGATTGGTGGGAGCCCGTGCAACGACCTCTCCAATGTGAATCCTGCCCGGAAAGGCCTGTATGGTGAGCAACCCCTTCCTTGCCCCCAGGCATCATGTGGACTGAGTGTGCAATGCCAGGTTGCACTGCTGGCTTCTCTGACCTTACTGGTGCCTTAGCCTATGGGCATTGTCTGTCCCCTTGTCAATCAAATCATAGAGAAAGCTCCTGGCTGCCTATGTCCTGGCACGGCTGGCCCAGTTAGAGACATAAGGCATTAGCCCTATGCTCGGTAGCGTCCTTGGGTGCACATTTATTGCAGGCAGTAGGGACAGTGTTTGTAAATGGCTTGAAGGAACCCAGTTCTGCTATTTTTTTTGTGGACATAGAGGGCACAGGCCGCCTCTTCTTTGAGTTCTACCACCTGCTAAATTACACACGACCTAAGGAGGGGGACGACCGGCCATTCTTCTGGATGTTTGAGAATGTTGTAGCCATGAAAGTTGGCGACAAGAGGGACATCTCGAGATTCCTGGAGGTGAGGGGATGAAAGAACCTGTTGTGGCTTTTTCTGCTGGTGGTTGTGTGTGTGTGTGTGTGTGTGTGTGTGTGTTTTGGGATCCCTCCCTTTCACTTTCTCGTCTGTCCTGTGTGTATTCTGTCCCCTGCTCCACTTCCATGAGTCAGTACTGCTGATGGCTTTTCATAGAGCAGCTAAGGCTTATTGCAGTAAGGTTTATTCATGAATGTTCTGAAACTACAAATTACAGGAAAATCCAGTTTATCATTTTATGTTAAAGCCCTGCTGTAAGTGCCTTAAAAGCTTACTTTCTGTCCCCTGAAAGAGATGGCTACACAACTATGTGTTGTATGTCCATATCTTGCATACCACTGTATGGCCACAATCAACCTGGCTTGTCAGATTTTGTTCAAACCTGAAATGTGCTGTTTCATAGCCAGTGTGCACCAGCATGCATCATTTCCTGCTCTGATGAACACCTGGGTGAAAATGTGGGACCCTCCACCTAACAGCTCTCTCTCCCCACAGTGCAATCCAGTAATGATTGATGCCATCAAAGTATCTGCTGCTCACAGGGCCCGATACTTCTGGGGCAACCTACCTGGGATGAACAGGTAATGTGGCTCAAGGGAAAGGCATGTTACATGAGTAAATGAAGACAAGAACTCTGCATTCCATCTGCACCCCTGCACTATTGTTAGGAAACAGCTCTAATTTTGAATGTTGCAGATGAGCCTGGTTTTACAGCTTCCATGTGGTCAGCATCAATACTGACCCCTCCCAGCTGCTGTAGACTGCTGCTATAGACAGGATGCTCATTGAGAAATGCCATATGGTGCACGGGGGCTTTCCCAGACCAGCGGTGCCCAACCACCAAGTGTAGCTTTCATTCACCTTCTAACTCAGATAGCAAAGGCAGATTGGGCTCATTTGTTCAAGGCTTAGGGAGTAATTAACACATACTGATTAAGATGCAAAGTGGGAGAGTTGTGATATCTCTGACATGCGAATGAGTTAAGCTTAAAAATATTCTCCTTTAGGGAGTAACTATAAGAAGTCATCCCACATAACAGCAGTGTAGCAGAGGTGAGTGGGTCCTTGAATAGCCCGGAGTGTTTCTTGGATGCATTTTTACTAATTGAGATGGCAAAAGGTGCCGTGCCCATATTTGGAATGAAATTGTTTATTACCTCAGCATCCAAGTTTCTGCCATGTAGTTCTTCAGGTATTTCTGTGGTGAACATATTCATGCCTCCTGATGGAGGGGGTGGTAAGGAAGGCAAAAGGTTTCAGGCTGGCGGGAGCACAGACATGAGGGAAGCGCAGCTCTGCAGCAGGTTGGAAGTGGAACAGAGGCTTGAGTCCCAGAGGCAGCACATTCCAGACACTAGGGCATCCATTCCAGCCTTGTTAGAGGCAGTGGAAGGTGGACAACAGACAATGGCAGCGACACTGACAAAATTTAGGGTTTCTTCAATGTGATACGATGTAGGTTAACTTTAAATAAATGGCTGTATGACATCCACTGATTCACTATCCAAATGGCACCAATAGCATGATATGAGCCAGGCTGAATCCAGGATCTCAGAAATGTATGTGGGTCTAAAAGATGAGTGGCAGGGGCCCAGATACATTCACAGGTGGATCAGAAGCAGTTGCCTCAAAATGTAACCCCCATTTGGCATAGGAGGCTTTGGGCAGCTAGAGTCTCAATGGCTGATGTACTGTAATGGGTGAGATCAAGCCTGATTTGGGTTTTGGGCAACCTTGCAAGCCTGTGCACTTGGCAGGAGGTTTTGGAAATCAACAACAGCATTTACTGAGCTGAGTGACATAAAATGAAGAATGCTGCTTAACAAGGCCTGGGTTGAGCCTTGTGTCAAGTCTGGGGACACTACCCAAATCTAGGGGTTGTAGGTCAATGCTGTGTCCTTGTACCCCTGTTACCTACAATGCCCTTAAGTTCTCAGGAGGGGTTCCCATGGGGATAGTGGCTTTTGAAATTTGGGAAACCTGCCAGATGAAAGGAAGGAAGGAACTGTCTTTGTGAGATTCCTCAGCGACTGGTGGACACAGATGCTCTCTCGTGCCTTGAGGTCTCAGCACACACCGCAGTTCCTGTGGTCATCTGTGCATTCTTGTGCTGCTTGGTGCTATGCTGCTCTGTCCCTTACCCGCCTTGGGCATCTGCTTGCCTCTACGTGTACAAAGGTGGTTTTAGGGGGAAAGTTTGAAAGGGTAGTTTTCCACTTGAGTCTCCTTCTGCGAGGCCCTAGGGGTCCTGACTCAAGGCCAGCATGAAAGCCCCTGGGGTAACCAGACTGACTTCTAGAATCCTCACATAGCTGCCAGTTCATTGCCAGGGCCACTCCCTGTAGCATTGGCCCCTTTGTAGATAGCAGAGAGTAATGGGTTTTGGCTGTTCCCAGGCCTGTGATAGCATCCAAGAACGATAAGCTCGAGCTGCAGGACTGCTTGGAATTCAATAGGATAGCAAAGGTAAGCTCCTTTCACGTCTGCTCTCTGGCGCCTCACGCCCACGCGGACTTGGCGTAACCTTGGTGGTGTCCACTCAGCTTCCTCCTGCTCCTTGGTGCTGGGCCTCTTTCCCCCACGCTTGTACTATCTCATCTTCAAGCACAGACCATAGGAAAGCAAATGCTAATCACTGTGGGAAAGGCCGCTGGGCTGTCCAGTGGTCAGGAGTGGATACAAAGGGACACAATTCTTGCTGATGATTGCTGTCCCTGTTGAGTCATAGTCTTAAAATGACTTCCCTGGATCTAAGGCTCAACATTAAGATCCCCTCCGATCATTCTCTGTCTGCACGCTTATTTCCCCCCTTTGACTTAATCTCACTTGATCAGTAACTGCTTTCTTCTCAGCACCCACATGATCTCATTCAATCACGTTTCTCCCTGAGCCTCCGTCACTTCTTGATTGTGGGAAGCACCTCTGAATCTGCTTTTCCAGTGTCCTCTGTGACCCCTCCTTCCTGAGGTGTTTGCTTTTGAGGTCCAGCTCCTCCCCAAACCCCTTCCTCCTGTGCTTACTTCATGTCATTTTGTTCTCCAGTTAAAGAAAGTACAGACAATAACCACCAAGTCGAACTCGATCAGACAGGGGAAAAACCAACTTTTCCCTGTTGTCATGAATGGCAAAGAAGATGTTTTGTGGTGCACTGAGCTCGAAAGGTGAGCAAGGCTGCACAAGAGGGAATGCCTGTGGGTGGCTGCTTGCCCTCACTTTTATTGGTTCCATTGCCTATTTGATGTGGTAGGACTGGGTGCTTTAGAGCTACTCCTTGATTCTTAGTGGAAATGGTGAGGTGAGGGAGGCAGCACTTAAACCCTGTATTGTATATCCAGCTGCCTGAGTTGGTAGCATGGCCAGTAATCCAGCAGCCTGGCTATTCCATGCCCTCGTCACCTGCTTCTGCTAAGGCAGATTTACTGGAGATGGCAGATTGCTAGGCTGCTGCCACCCATACTGCACTGAAATCTCTGGGCTTTGGCTTCCCTAATCATCCCTGATGAGCATGTAGGATGAGAGTAGCTGGCCTTGTCCCTCCAAAGGGAGTGAAGAATGAAGTCTGTGGCAGGGTCAGAGGGCTGAGACGGCAGAAGATGAGACCTCAAGTCACTGATGTGTCACTTCCTGTCCCGACATGCCAGGACAGGAAATGCACGAGGACCCCATCCAGAGAGTTCTGCAGACATTCTCTTTCTTGAGCATTCTTTTGGCCAAAGTGCTCTGCTTATAGCCTTTTCCCAGGTCTGTGTTTTCTCACTTTGAATGCATTTGAATAACTTGATCTACTTTCCTATCAGCAGCTGGCTCTTGCATTTTCAGTTGCTTTGCCACCGTTTTTGTTCTACTTCTCATGTTCAAGGCTGAGTGCATTCCAAAGACTTGATATCATTTTATTTCATTTTCTGTCAAAGTATTTCTGACCAATAACCTCATAGATGACTGACCATTTAAACTCAAGGTTGTGATGGTGTCTGTATTTTGTGGACCATGTGGGGAGATAGTGAGGTGGATTTGTGAGAGGGTATGTAGTGTGACAGATGTCACGATGCTCATGTGAGGCACAGCAGGTGCAGGCAGGCTGAGGCACTGACTTTGCACATGATTTGCAGTTACATGTCACTGCCCCATTGTGTTTAGTAGTATCGATGATAAACCTGGAAGCTTGTTCCAGTTCCTCACCAAGCCTTTTGTGGTATTTGCCTGCAGGCTTGTGTGGACCTTCCTTGGATGGAATTTGAAGAGGGGACCTCAACTTGGGATCCCTGGGTACCATCCCCTATAGATAGGGCTACAGGTCGATGACGGGTCTGGCTTGTTTCTGTGGGTGACACTATATCTCAATGAGAAGATAGAAACCATGACTGGCCAGCCGTCCATGTATTTATCATGTCCAGCTGGGACTAGAGCACAGGGCAGTGCTGGCCACTGAGTGCAGGGAGGACTCAGCAGAGGTGAGCTGGAGGGGAGAGCTCCTGACTGCATTCTTCTTGTCTCGGTTACCCCCTCTAGGATCTTCGGCTTTCCTGTACACTACACGGACGTGTCCAACATGGGCCGTGGAGCCCGCCAGAAGCTGCTCGGGAGGTCCTGGAGTGTGCCTGTCATCCGACACCTCTTTGCCCCACTGAAGGACTACTTTGCCTGTGAATAGTCCCCACCCAGGCCTGTTGGGCCCTGGGGTGTGCCAAGCCAGGATCAGGAGAAGTCATTCCTGACCCCAGGCACCCCCAGGCTCTGCCCTTGCTCAGCTCAGCTGGGTGAGGTCTCGCCCAAGGACCTCGGAGCCAACTGACCCTGTCTCTTGCAGGAGGATGGTGCCACCTCCTTGTGCACAACTCGGACCTGGTTGCTAAAAGTAGCCAAACACGGTGCTCATTTTTACTTTCCAATCTTAAACAAGAAAAACTTGAAGTAGGTAGAAAGATGACATTTCTCCCTCATCTTGTGTTACTGCTCAGAGAAATGGCTAAGATACCAAAATAGTCACGCCAGTAGCTCTTCAGTACTCAGGTTGCTGCTGGCAAATCATCCAAAAGACAGGTATGATAAAAGGAATAAAAAGATACCTGCGCCTCCAGGATATAGGAGTGTGCAGCTGTAGACATATAGTGAAGGGACTTTTAAGGGCCCGCGATGTTTTTTCTAGGGCTAGTGGGAGTGGGATGGATGTGTATGTTCTGGAATTTTATGTGGCATACAACACTTGCAAGGCCCAGCAAGCGCTGGAGGCTGCTGATGGAACCTTTAGTATTTCCCACAATGATGATGTCAACAGGGATGATGTCATCGTCACTTTCAGGGCTGTTTTTCCCCCCCCACACAGATCCAAGGGCCTGGGCCACCCTTATCTCTAGATCCTTCCGGGTTAAGTGTAGGAGAAGCCTCAGGGGAAGTTTATTTAGGAAGGTGTGGGCTTTGTTTCCTTATTATGTAGCCAAGTCCAGCTGTCCCCTTCTTATGTGAGAAGCATGGAGGGAGGGACCTTTGGTAAGACCCCCATCTCCTGAAGATGCCCCCTCCCCAACACAGGTGCAAGCCGCCACTCCCCCCAACCCCAGTAGGATTTCCTGACTACTAACTCGGTGATCATTTTATCAGTTTCCCCTTCATCTAAGAGATGACTGGGGAAATTGCAGTAGAAGCTTATTCCCCTACTTGCAGGTTTTTAAATTCTTTTTTATTCCATGTTTTTAGGGGGAACAGGCGGCCAAGCCAAGCAAACTGCATTTCAGAAATGCTGTTCTGTAATGGTTTTTAACACCTTTTACTCTTACTGGTGCTATTTTGTAGAATATCCAACAACTTTGTGACAAATTTTGTGGGGCTTTTTATACATGGTTTTTTTTTTTTAAATCTCAGACTTCTATTTTTATGTTTCAACATTTTCATTAAGATTTTGTTTTACAACTGGAGCCATGGAACAAGTATGGGGTGCCTTGTTTCAACAGTTTTTGCTAATTTCTGGGCTTGAAGATGACGATGCCTAGAGTTTACCTTAAGTTCAATTAAAATCAGTATTTCGCTAAATGGCAGTCCTGTGTTCCTTTTATTCTTATGGGGGGGGGTGTGTGTGTGACTTGGGAGCAAAGGTTGTTGGGGAAAGACCCATGGGAATCCAGGCATTCGTGGAATTTGGGGTTGGACATGTACTGCTTGGAGAGCTTGTGATTCCAGTTGCAGATGCATAGGGAAATGAGCCCTAGAGATCTTTGTGTGCTTCTGTTCTTGGATTCCCTAGGAACTTCCTGGTGTTGGTGGGACACAGGTTTTAGTGTAGGGTGGTTTCTTTGCCCTGACTGAAATCTACCTGTGGTCACGACCATGTACTGACCACGTGGCTAACCTAGCCTGATCTTCTCTGTCCAGTTTTTGGCCAGGGAAAAGTGGCTGATGGTTACTAGTGTTCTGGTGTGGGTTAGTGTTATGTTAAATGACGATGAGAATCTAGGCACAGTTAGGCTCCTTAGGAAAGCTGCCTTGGGGTTCGCATTGTGGAGGGAATAGCCTTTGGGAATTGCAGGATGAGAGAAAGTGCTATTAGGTCCTACCTTGCTCCAAGTTCCCAGGTCAGGGTTGCCATGGGGAGGTCCACTGGGCCCAGGTTCCTCCCCTGGGCTGCTATTAAGCCATCCTGCGTACAGTGCTGCAGCACATTCCAGGGCAGGATGAAGCAAAACAAACGCTCCCGACCCCGAGATCCTAAGAAAGGAGATGGGCAAGCTTTCCAGGTGAGGTGAATTTAGAGGATCAGTCGTGGGGAGCAATCTTGCTAGAGGGATGTGTCACTCTTGGGTTTGGAAGCAAGTTTCAACCAGGCATCCAGAGATTGCTTTGCTTTGTTCAACCTCCAGGACATGGCCCAGTCTTTTGGGTGGTGGCTTCATTTAAGGTTTGGGTTACTGAAGTAGCACATCTGTGTACCTGGAAGGTATGAACCCTTCTGATGATGCCATTGTGATAACAGGAGTCATCCTTCTATGCAATGTTAATGACAGTGAGGTCTGTGGCTGTTTATGATGGTAATTAATCTTTGAACCTTAAAAGCAGACTCCTTCCTTGTGGCCCAAAGCCCTGGGACCTTGCGCTCAAATCTTTGGAGACCAGGAAGAAGTTCCTGGCTCCTGGCTTCAGCTCCAGCTGTTACAGCCACTTGGGGAATGAAATCAATGGAAGGAGGTTTCCTCTCTGTCCCTCTTCTGTGTATCTCACTTTCCAATAATAATAAATCGTTTAAAAAAAACCAGGCTGATGGTCCCCCAGATATTGTATAACTACTGAAGCCAGCCATTACTCCCTCTGGTATCCAATGGCTGCTTTCCTCTGACCCAGGCCCACATTGACCTTGGTTAAAATATCCCACCCCAAAATAGGGACGGGGTTATTAAGAGTGGTTGAAGTGGAGAGCACCCTGGGGTCAAAGTTGGAAGCCATTTTGGGGGCAGGAAAAGGTAAAAGGGATAATCTGACACCTCTCTTCTGGAACCCCAGGTGACAGCCCTGGTTGCTGGGGGAGGTCCCTGGGAGATCTGGTCTAGGGGCCTTTGCTCCCTGTGGTGGACATTGGTGGTCTCCCTTGCAGGTTGCACAGGGCGTAGAAGGAGGCTACCTATTCCCCTACCTTGGACATGTCTGGAATGTCCCCCCATCAGTGATGGACTCCCCTGGTGGTTTCCCCCCTCCTTTCTCCTTTCAGACCCTGCTTATAATAGACAGTATTAGCTGTCAACTGAGCCTAGGATCATCGGTCAGGGTTTGCCATGAGCTTTGGGGTTTTCCCCATGTGACTGAATGAGGAACTTAAGGGTGCCCGCTCCTTTCCACCAAACTTGAGTCTAAAGCCTTTCTTGCCCTTCTCAGTCATGCCTAGGCATCCTGTGGTCTGTGAGGCCATCTGACGGACAAAGGGAAGGTAGGGCTCGAGCTAGGGGTGGAAGTAGGTCAGTTTTACATATGTGGTCACACTAGCGAGAAGGACGGGGAGGAGGGGGCCAGACGGCCATTTGTCTACCTCTCTGTGGCCTTCAAGGAGACTGTGGCTGTGGCAAGTCCAGTCCACTTGACCTGCAGTGTGGTCCAGCTGGACCGCACCTCACCCCTACCCCTGTTCCCTTGCCCTTGTCTCCTATGGTGTGCCTCGTGTTTACCGCTGCTGCCCTCACGTTTGTACAACAGTCTAGTTTCTCCAGGTTCTGCAAACGAAGATGGATAACTAGTGAACAGAGGCCAGCAAGGGAAGTACACACCTTAAGCCATGTTCTCAGTGTCCCCAACCCCCCCGCTGGCCACCAAGGATGCTAGCCTCGAGGCCTTGGTGGGTTCTTAAAACAGAAATAAGAAACCGAGTACCAACTGCAGGTGCATCTGAAGTAGTAATGAAGCCTTCCGCCTGAGACGTGACTGGGCAAAGGGGTTTGAGGGCTGTGCCTTGGGGTTTTTAAGGTTTTGCACCTAACTGGGCGGGCGGCAGCTTTTGATGGGGCGGAGGAGGAAGGGGGTCTCTGTGGGTTAAGTAGCCGTGGTCGGTTATCCTGTGGGCGGCACTCCTCCCGGTTATCTTCACATGCCCTAGACCGGCCCCATCTGAGGAGACTTCCCACACCTAACAAGTACTGTACTTGACTGCAAAACACACCTTTTTCTTCTTGTCTGCTGCCTCGGCCTATTTGTAAATGGATCCCGCCTTCTAGGCGGAGTCGCACCGGGCCCGAGGCGGGGTCTTATTGGCCGTCCCCGACCACGTGTCCTCGTTGCTTCGGTACTCGGCTCTCCGCTTCCCAGGGATTCTAGCTGTCGATCATCGGCTCGGCTCCGCCCCGTCCTCGGCGCTAGGACGAGACTCTCGCTATAAAAGGAGCCGGAGGGCGGTGACGAGGCTTTACGTCGGCGCGTCACGTGGAGCAGCGTGTGAGGTCATCGCGCGGGCGAGCGGGCGGGGTCGGGCGGTTTGAACGAGACGAAGACGGAACCGGAGCGGGGCGCGGGCAGCGATCGCGGTTCTGCCGAGAGGCGGTGCGTCGGCGGGCGGGCGCGGGCCGGCGGCTGGGGGCCGGGCCTCGGCGGGGCAGGTTCTCCGCGGGCCGCGGTCGGCCGTTCCGCGCGGCGGAGCCGGTGGGGCCGGGTGGGGGGCAGGGCGGGGCCGTGACCCGGCGCGCGCGCTGCTCGGGCGGGTGGGCGCGGCCTGGGGCCGGAAGCCCCCGCGGCTCTCGCGGAAGGTGTGTGGGACCTGCAGCGGTGCGGCGGCCGGGCCGGGCAGGGCAGGCGTGTGCGGGTGCGGGCGAGGTAGGCCTTGCTGGGTGCGCGGGGGCCACGAGGTGGGGTTGTGGGGGTGGGGACGCCTCTGTTTCCGAGTCTGCAGAATGGGGACCATTTTGAAGGGTCTTGGTGCTTGGAGAAACGTGAGGCAGGCTCTTCCAGCTAGCCTCATGGCAAGGCGCTGGCCGTGTTCTGCGTGTAAGGCCTGGGTCTGCATGGAGGGGAGGTGGGAAATGAGAGAAGAAATCCGTGGACAAGATGGTTTGTGTGATTCTGGGAGGGCACAGCGCTTTTCTAGGCCTCACTACCCTGCTGCCCCGAGGGGTGGTGAGGCGCCTCGAGGGACGTTTTGCCTGACCTGACGTCCACCTCTCAGATGGGATCTCTCTGGGCCGTCATGACAGCAGCTCTTTTGTTAGTTGAGCACTGGCTGGGTGTCGAGCATTGTGTAAAGTGCTGGATATGGCTTTGTGTCATTTGATAGTCACACTGTCACACTATCAAGAGATAGTATCTTGATTTTACAAATGAGGAGTCTGGGACTGCGGGCGGTGTTCTGGCACTCCGCGGGCCACTTGGGAGGTTCTTCCACAGTCGGGTGTGTAGGATGGACTGTGCTTTGGTTCTCCTGGTCCTCACTGGTGCTTTGTGCAGAAGATGGTGTTGGGATCCAGAGCGTGAGGTTGGTCTTTCCTGGAGGTACCTGCCTTGGCTCCCTGCCATAGGCTTCCCTGCTCCCTGCGTGCGGTGTCTGGTGTTAGTGTCCAGTGCCGGCATGGAGAGCGTTTGGACACCTGCAAGGAGACCTGTTGAACGAAGAGAGGAGGAGGGTGTTTTTCTTCCAAGTGTTGTGGTTGTGGGTCTTATGCTGAGCCCTGGCAGGTGAGCTCCTAGAACCAGGCTCTCCTTGGACTGCCTGGGAGAGCCAATTAATAGTAGTTTATTGCACCTCCACAGGGTGTCTGATCCCATGTATTTAGTGGCTGCAGAACTTTCTGAGTGCATGGGACCAGGTATTAATGTTGGTTAATGAAAGAGTTCTTAATTACGTGATGACAAAAGGGCATTAACGTTTTTTGAGCCGGGGTGTGGTTAGGAGCTGCACGTGGCTTTACCAGTTGCCTTTACTTTGTGTGACACACGTGACAGCCCATGTATGGATGGATGTCACCGGGGTGGATTACAGTGCTCGGCCTGGGACTACGTTGTTTGCATGTCTCTCCATGCTATTGGGTAATATGATTTGCACATAGCATGCTTTTTCATTTATTTGTTCATTTCTACCTACATTCTTTTTTTAAAAAAATATATTTATTTTTGTTGGAAAGTCAAATATACAGAGAGGAGGAGAGACAGAGAGGAAGATCTTCCATCTGCTGATTCACTCCCAAAGCAGCAGCAACGGCTGGAGCTGAGCCAATCCGAAGCCAGGAGCCTGGAGCCTGGAGCCTGGAGCCTTTTCTGGGTCCAAAGGCGGTTCTGGGCTGTCTTCTACTGCTTTCTCAGGCCACAAGCTGGGAGCTGGATGGGAAGCGTGGCTGCCGGGATTAGAATCCGTGCCTATATGGGATCCCGGCGCATGCAAGGCGAGGACTGTAGCTGCTAGGCTATTGCGTCTGTCCCGGTAGTGTTAACTTGTGAGGTAACTGAGGTGTGTTAAGTTCAGGTAACTTGCACAGCTGAGGGACAATATCCTATTCAAACCCAGGTCTTCCTGGCTCGGAATCTGAAGGTCTTTGCTTCTTTCCCAAAATTTGATGGGAACGATTCAGAAAATAAGAGGTACAAGCTAATGTAGTGATTCCCGCCACGGGGGTTTGAATGAAGTATTCTTAGGATGCAGGGATTAACTCCTCAGTGGAGCCAGGAGCTAGGTTGAGGTGCTCTTTACCTCGCTGATGTTAGGGATGTAAGAGTGTTGAACAGGTAGTATTGCTGAACACCTGATCCCTGCAGGGTGCCGAGGCAAGAGCTGTGGGGTTGTGAGAAGTCACTGACTTATAGTCCTCAGTCATACCTTATAAAAAAGAGATCCAGTGGGTAGATCTCTGTCTCTTTAAAAACGCTTATTTTTGCTTGAAAGGCAGTTACAGAGTGAGAAGGAGAGAGCTCTTCCTGCTTGGTTCACTCCGCCAGTGACCACGGTGGTTGGACCTGGGCTGGTCCAGAGCCAGGAGGCTGGAGCTTCCTCTGGGTCTCCTGTGTGGGTGCAAGGGCCCTACGACTTGTGGCATCTGCTGCTGTTTTCGCAGGTACATTAGTAGGGAGTTGGATCGGAAGTGGCACAGGTACCTGTATATGGTATGTGTGTGTGTGTATATATATATATATATAGGTTGCCGGTATCTGCGGAAGAGGCTTAACAAATGCTATGGCATTGGCCCTGGATCTGTCTTTCAAATTCTGGACAACTCCCAGGCTGGCAGCAGCTAAGTGCCAGAGCTGGATGCTGGGAAGCCAGCTTACACCCTGGTCACTCGGTGGAGGGACTGAGTGTAGTGCTTCGAGGGAGCAGAGGGCCTGGAGCTCACGGTAATGTTGGTGTCTCCTGGAATGAGGCAAGTTGTGTCAAGATCACATGATAGCGAGTGCTGTGGAGTCTGTCCTCTTAGTGAATGAGCGGGGATTCCATTTGGACTTGGTTTAGCTTGCCCTTAATCTCACATTATTTGAGCCGTCCTGGCCTGCTGTCTGGTCTCTGCCTGCCCGCAGACAGGACATTGTTACCAAACTTCAGTGGTCATGAAATTCTGTGCTGCATAAAGCCCTGCAATGGAACCCTTAGCAGGACAATTGCTGAACTTCTCACAATGGTCTTCAGAGCCTCACAGGATCTGCCGCCCACCCCCAACCTCCTTTCCCACCTCAGTGCTGCAGTTCTTGCTCACTGGGGTAGCATCCTGCGGTCAGCTGTCCGTGGGGCTGCTCTGTTGGGATACCTGATCTCCTTGCCCAACCTCCAGCTGAGTTGGGAGGTGAAGTGATAGTGTGTTGGGTCGGTGTCGGGCTTCTCATTGCTGAAGTGTGAATTCCCTGTGGTCACGTACCATACTCTTTCCTTCTCATTCCTAGTCCCTAGAGAGTGCCCAGCAAGAGGCAGAAATCGGTGTTTGTGAGAGTGACTAAACTGATATAGATGGTGGCACCACGTTTACTAACATTTATTTATTTATTTATTTATTTTTGTTAAGACTTAGAGAAGGAGACACAGAAAGCTCTTCCATTCGCTGGTTCACTCTCCAAGTGATTGCAACAGCTGGTGCTGAGCTGGTCCAAGGCCATGAGCCAGGAGTTTCTTCTGGGTCTCCCACGCCAGTGCAGGGTCCCAGGGACTTGGGCTGTCTTCTGTTACTTTCCCAGACCACAAGCAGGGAGCTGGGTGGGGAATGGAGCTGCCGGGACTGAAACTGGCACCTGTATGGGATCCTGGCAGATGCAAGGCAAGGATTTAGCTGTTAGGTTATCATGCTGGGCCCATTTTCTAACATTTTAAATGAAATTTGTTGCTGTACAATTATTGAATTTGAAAGCCTGGCAGAAAGGTGAAGGGGCAGCATATTCTTGGGGAGCGTGAGAGTGTTGATGGAACCGGGCACTCAGTCTCCATGGTCTTTCCTCATAAACTGTAAAATGGCCCCAACAGCTGGGGTAGGCCAGCCTGAAGCCAGGAGCTTCTTTTGTCTCTTATGGGTGCAGGGCCTCAGAGAGTTGAGCCACCCTCTGCTGCTTTCCCAGACATATGAGCAGGGAGTCAGATCAGAAGTGGAGCAACTGGAACTTGACCTAGCACTCATAGGACACTATAGGTGGTGGGCTGGCTTCAGTCACAGCACTAGCCCCTTATCCATTTACTTAGTGCCTCTGGTAGTTTATAATTTTATATCAAAAGCAAAAAAACGAATAAAACAAACCTTATATCACTCAAATTCCAAATGGTCCATGATTGTGTAAGTGGTTAAACTACCACCTGCCATGCCAACATCCCATATGTGTGCCAGTTAGTGTCCTGGCTGCTCCATTCTCAGTCCAGCTCTGTGCTAGCACATGAGAAAGCAGTGGAAGGTGGCCCGAGTCCTTTGGGCCCCTGCTACCCTCCTGGGAGATCTAGGTAAGCCTCTGGCTTTGGCCTATCCCAGTGCCAATGGTTGTAGCCATTTGGAGATTTGGCTTTTAAGTATATGTATTCAAAAAAGATTTAGGTTGAGGTTGAGCTTAAGTTTTGGGCCTACTGGCATCAAGCAGTTTATTTCGGTTCACATTTTTCTGTGGAAGTACAAGCTTGTGGCGAAATCCTGTGTCTTGGGCTTGGTCTCAAGTAGGAATAGGAGATGTAAATGGAGTACATTGGAGGTGGCATTATGGCACAATGGGTTGAGCTAAGCCTGTAGTGCTGGCATCCCCTGTAGGCACCAGTTTGAGTTCTGGCTGCCCCACTTCCCATCCAGACCCCTGGTGAAGGCCTAGGAAAGCAACAAAGGATGGCCCAGGTTCTTGGGACCCTGCCGCCCACATGGAAGAGCTGGATGGAATTCTAGGTTCCTGGATCAGCCCCAGCTGTTGAAACCATTGGGGAGTGAACCAGTAAATGGAAGATCTCTCTCTCTCACTCTGTCTTTCATACCTTTTAAAAACTAAACAACAAGAAAATTGTTTTCATAAGTTTGCTCATGTCAGTTTTCAGGGCACACCTGCTCACACCTGTGTGCCTTCTCTGACATGAGCCTTCTTCTGTTCCTCACATGTTGCAGAAGATGGCGGTGAACGTATACTCGACGTCGGTCACTAGTGATAACCTAAGTCGACATGACATGCTGGCCTGGATCAATGAGTCTCTGCAACTGAATCTGACCAAGATCGAGCAGTTGTGCTCAGGTAAGAGAAATCCCCAAGCCATCTTTTCTGGGAAAGCAGCAAGTCCGTCCTGAGTGGAGGGAGGGCTGCTGAGCCCCAAAGACGCCAATGGCTGCCTGGCTATTCTCTCAGTCTTGCTGCCACTTGGAACAGGAACTGCCTAGCAAGGGTGTGCTTCTGGTCCATGTGACTCCTGTGGCAAATACCATTTTGTGAGTCTGCAGCCCACACTTCCTCATCTCATATGTTTTATTTGAGGGCAACAGTTGTACTATGGTTTTAATAGTCTTCAGTGGCATTTGTTTAGTTTTGTTTCAGTAGCAGTGAGATAGCGTGCTTGTATACTGATTTATTCCCCAAATGCCCATGGTAGTGAGGGGACCTAACTGGGAGTTTGGAACTCAGTCTAGTTCTCCCCTGAGGAGGCGCAAACTGCAGCCCTTGCTGCTGCCTCCCAGGGCCTGCAGTAGCCGGAAGGTGGAGTCAGCAGCTAGAGGGACATGAGCAGACTCTGGCATTGACTGTGGCGTCCTAAGGAGCACGTGAACTGCTCAGCCAGATCCCTGCCCTGATTAGTGCCGTTCTCACTCGCAGGAAGCACTGGAGCAAAGTCAGACCAAGCCAGAGCCACTTCATCCATTTAGAAGAAGAAAGGGGGAGAGAGGTGTCTGTTGATTGGCTCCACAGCTGTTTTGATTCCATCCCCCACTCTATCGCCTCTTGGGTGTGTGTGTGTGTAACTTGGAAAATTACTTTGAATGGCTATATAGTATTTTTTTTCCTTTCCATGGATTTGCTGGAGTTACTTAATCCCATCCTAAATGTTAGGCATTCAGATTGTTTCTAATTTTTTCATTATTTGTCATGACTAGATTATGTATTCTTTAAATAACTCTTAATTGCTTCTTTCCTCAGTGACTGCTAGAAATAGAATTACCAGATCAAACTGTAGAAGCTACAGGCTGTTGATAATTATCTCCCATAAGCATGTTATACTTCCTCTATGACAGTCCTGCTGATTGTGCCCGGGTCCTGACATGGGGAGCAGCAAGTCTGAATTGTCTAAGCCAGATCTGCCACAGATAGGAGGTGAAGTCAGGGCTGTGTTAGAAAATTTGTAGAAAGTAAATACTACACTGCTTACAATCTTGTCTATGGGATCTAGAACCCTCTGCCTACCCTAGTAATGCCAGCAGTCATTGAACTGGGCTGCTTTGAATCCAGGAGCCTGGAGCTTCTTGTGAGTCTCCCATGTGGTTATTGCACCAGGCCACTTTTTTTTTTTAACATTTTTTTCAAGGTTTATTTCTTGCACATGCAGGGGCCCCTCTCACGGTGTTCTCAGGATGTTCTCTTGTCCTCCAGTCTGGCCTCGTATGGCTCCTGTCTTGTGCAGAGTGGGAGCTGCTCCATGTCCCCAGGCAGATGTGGATTCCCTTTTACTCAGCTTGCTGTGGGGCCCTGACAGCCCTGGCTTTGCTGTCAGGCATTGTTGCTGGTACTCAGGCTGCCTGCTCTCCTCACACTGCTGCCGGGCTCTCTCAGGCTGCTCCCTTCACCCGCCCCGCCTGGCCCCTCTGCTCTCCCCTCCAGCTTGCCCTCTTGGAGTGTCCGCATTTGGGGCCTGAGGAGCAGCTTCTGAGGCTCTTGTCAAGGTCTGTGTGTCTACTGAGAGCTGTGTGGGTTCCAGCCCCTTCTCGGTTTGCTGACTAATGTCATGTAGGTTTCCTTAGCAGCTGGGGCTGAAATCGGTGCCCCAGATGTGATGCCAGTGTCCAGGTGGAAGCTTGAGCTGTTGTATCACAACCCCAGTCCAGTATTTATTTTTTGAATGTCTGATTTTCTAAATGGTTTAAGATTTAAAAGGAATCAAATAATAAACAGTGAAGTTTCCCTCTCCATCTTGGCTTTGGCTGACCAGTTCCTCTTCCTGAGGCAACCCTGGTGTTTGCAGCTGACCCGCCTGCTGAGGCTGAGTGCTCATGGTTGTGCACACAGGCAGAGGCCTCCGCTGCCCCAGGCCGTGCATTTGTCTCCCCTGCTAAACATAATAGTTCAATGGTAGAAATTGAATCACTGAGATTCTGGAGTGTGTTCTCTGTAAGTGCAAGATACCACTTTGTCTTTTTTTTTTTTTTTTAAGTATTATTTATTTAAAAGGTGGAGACAGAAACCTCCCATGGGTTGGTTCATTGTGTCCAAGTGCTTGCAGCAGCTAGGTCTGGACAGGCTGAAGTCAAAAACTAGGAATTCAGCAGCGTTTCCCACATACTGTTTGAGTATCACCTGCTGTCTTCCAGGGAGTACTATCTGCAGTAAGCTGTGCTGGAGAGCAGGGCCAGGACTTGCATCAGGCACTCTGATAGGTGATGTGGCATTTGAAGTGGTGATACAAAGCTGTGTGAAATATCTGTTCCTTTTCCCTATTTTCTTATATGACTATATGTTATAAGTTTCTGTCAACCCCCAATTTGTGGGCATTTAGAATTTAGTTTGTTTCTAGTCTGTTTACTCCTACATCCTGTTACAATAAATAACATGTCGGCCGCATGGTGCTGTCTTGATTTTTTTTTTTTTTTGAAGATTTATTGATGTATTTGAAAGGTAGCGTTACCAGAGAGGGAGGGAGAAGCAGAGAGATCTGTAATTTGTTAGTTGACTCCCCAAATGACTGTGACAGCCAGGGCTGGGCCAAGCTGAAGCCAGAGGCTAGGAATAAAGTCCAAGTCTCCCACATGTATGGCAGGGCCCAACGTGGAAGCCTAGTGGCTAAAGTCCTTGCCTTGCACACGCTGGGATTCCATGTGGGCATCTGTTCTAATCTTGCCTGCTCCACTTCCCATTCAACTTCCTGCTTGTGGCCTGGGAAAGCAGTGGAGGACGGCCCAAAGCCTTGGGATCCTGTGCCCATGTGGGAGACCCAGAGGAATCTCCTGGCTCCTGGCTTTGGATCGGCTTAGCTCAGCTGTTGGGGCTACTTGGGGTGTGAACCAGTGGACGGAACATCTTTCTATCTCTGTAAATTTGCCTTTACAATAAAAATAAATCTTTTGAAAAATTAAAAAAATGGTTTTTGGGTTAAGTGTATCTGGGGAAAAGTTCCTCATGCTGCCACAATAGTAGCAGTCGGTTATCTAGTGTTAATCATATTATTCTGTTCTGTTCCTTCAGGGGCTGCGTATTGTCAGTTTATGGACATGTTGTTCCCTGGCTCCATTGCCTTGAAGAAAGTCAAATTCCAAGCTAAGCTAGAACACGAATACATCCAGAACTTCAAAATACTACAAGCAGGTTTTAAGAGAATGGGTGTAGACAAAGTAAGTACGTTTCATTTAGGTTTAAGTTAATGTTTCTTAACAATCATTAGTTACTGAGGATTTAGATTTTCATGACTTTGGCTATTTTCTTAAGTTATACAGTTATCTTTTCTCCTGTTAAATAGAATTCCTGTAAGGAGAATTCTTCCCTTTTACCCTGACTCCTCTCCTTGCCATCTTCTTACTTAAGCATAAATGAAATTAGCAACTGGGAAAAATAAATCAGATGTAATGATTTATTTTTCTGAGATCTAATTGTCTTAGTCATGTAGACTAAGTGGTTTAATGGAGGTGAACTTGTGTAACAGGGTGCAAGGAGGATCCCTCTGGGTGCTGCGGAACTTCCTTGTTTATTGGAAGGTATCAGAAAGAGTCAGCAGCTCCATGAGCACAAGTGCTTCTGTTCTATCGGATAGTAGGATTAAGCAAGGAGATTTTCCTCCTGCTACTCCCCAATTAGAAGGGTAATCCTTTAAAACTTTTTTTTTGGGGAGATACTGTTTCTTGATAAAGCTTGTAACACTTCCCAGTTATCTTACTGCTGTGTCTGGATTTTATGGAAATTGGTTTAACTTTAATTTTGAGATGTAAAATTAGTGTTTGTATTTTGAATATCATTGAGTTTCCAGACATAGTTTAACTTTTGGTTTTATCTGTTTGAAAGCTGTAGACACACAGGTAAGCACACATGCATCCCTCTGTTGGTTTGTACTTCAGATGGCCATCAGTAATTGATTCACTCCCCCAAATGGTTGTGATTGCCAGGCTGAAACCAGAAACTTCAGTTGGGTCTCTTGTCTGGTTGACAGGGGCTCAAGAATTTGGGCCTACTTTGCTGCTTTTCCCAGGTGCATTAGCAGGGAGCTGGAGCAGAAGTGGAGCTGTTGGGACATGAACTGCTATACACATGACATGTAGTATCATACATAGCTGCTAAGTCCCAAGTATGTAGGCCCCTGCCACCTGTCAGGGAGACCCGCTGGGTCTGGTGAAAGTAGGCACTCTGTTGAAGGCACAAGGGAGAAAACTTCTGTAAATGTCAGAGACTTAGTGGTTAAGTTCTCTGAAGCATCAATTTTTTCCTGTTGGTAGAATTTAATACCAATTTGATGTGTGTGCAGATTTATGCTTGCCAGAAACTTCTCCCTTTGAGCTAAAAGGTCTTGGTTTTTCTCTACAGATAATTCCTGTTGACAAATTAGTAAAAGGAAAATTTCAAGACAATTTTGAATTTGTTCAGTGGTTCAAGAAGTTTTTTGATGCAAACTATGATGGAAAAGACTATGACCCTGTGGCTGCCAGGCAAGGTCAAGAAACTGCTGTGGCTCCCTCGCTTGTCGCTCCAGCTCTGAACAAACCGAAGAAACCTCTCAGTTCTAGTGGTGCAGGTAAACTACAACCACCCCAAAACACCCTTTCCAAATAATAGCATTCCAGGTAGTGAGTCGTTCATTGTTCATTCAGCATTCATTCACTAGTTTGTATAGCCATACTTTGCGGTCTTCCGTAGAATCCCGTTTTGTTCTTTATCAGTTTAGAACGGGGGAACTGCACAGATAACCCTGTGTATCTCATATGTGTTTAAAAAGATTTATTTTTACTAAAAAGGTGGAGTTAGAGGAGTGATCTTCCATCTGCTGGTTCATTCCCCAAATGGCCACAGTGACAAAAGCTGGGCCAGGAGCTTGGAGCTTCTTCTGCATCCCCTGCAAGGGTTCAGGGATCCAGAGCCATTTTCTGCTGTTTCCCCTGGTTATAAGCAGGAAGTTGGATTGAAAGTGGAGCAGCTGGGACTTGGGTTGGTGGCCATATGGGGTGCTGTCGCTGCAAATGGAGGCTTAGCTGGCCACACCCTGGTGCCAGTTGCACATCTCTTATTTTAGATGCTGGTAGCAGTTGAATAGTACTTGAATGAAGCATCTACTCTTCAGGGTATACATATTAGAGAGAGCTATCTGGAGGAAATGGCCTGTGAACTGTGGGTGAAGGGTTACAGAGTCTGGGTGTTTGGAAGGTTATATATATATATAAAACCAATTTATATATATAAATTTGAAAAGCAGGGAGAAGGAATTATCTTGCATCCATTGGTTCACTTTCCTGGGCAGCCCTGGCTGTCAGTGGCATTTGGGAAAGTAAAAGCAGTGGATGAGAAATCTCTGCCTGCCTTTCAAATCAATAAATGTTAAATCAGCAGATGACAGAGATGACAGGTTTGAAGTGATGGGTGGTGTGAGCAGACTGTGCCAGCTTTATGGGCCTCATTCCCACTTTAGTCCTGCTGAAGTATGAGGTGAAACGTCAGGGCCCTAACTTGGCCTTGAGTTTTTGGTGGGAGTCGTGTTAAACTGGGTTATCTGTACACTAGAATGACTGTGTCTCTCTCAGCTGATAGTCCTGTCACTAGTCACTGCAGTGGAGAAAACCCCTCGCTGAAGGGCTCACCTCTGGCATGAAAGATGATGACTAGAACTGGTATCTAACCATAATGCTAGGATAAAGGACACTTTAAGGAAATTTGGGGATGTTGTCTTGCATGCTGGGGCTTGCTGGCATTGATTCTCTTGATTAATCAACTGTGGGGGGTAATTGGTCACAGCTTCCCCCCCCCCCTTTTTTTTTAATTTTGTTTGGTGTTCTTGTTAACCCTTTGTCTCTCCTCTTATAGCGTCACAGAGGCCCATTTCAACACAGAGAACTACTGCAACTCCTAAGGCTGGCCCAGGGGTGGTGCGCAAGAATCCCGGGGTGGGCAATGGAGATGATGAAGCAGCTGAGTTGATGCAGCAGGTGAGCAGCTCTGGGGAAAAGGCATTGCTGCAGGGACCAGGACCGGCTTGTCTTTGTTCCTGGAGCAGTCCTTGGGACACTTGAGCACTTTAGGTGCCAGAACAGAATAGGAGGTTGAAAGTTCAGAAATGCCACAAGCCTGTTTCTACCTGGAAACCACCCCTTACAATAGAACTGTGTTGCAGATTTCTGAAGCCCTTTGAAGGTTTTCTGGGATTGAGAGAAAGGCATACCTATGGTTTTTTGTTTGTTTGTTTTCATATTTTATTTTTTTAAAGGTTTATTTATTTTTATTGGGAAGGCAGATATACAGAGAGGAGGAGAACAGAGAGGAAGATCTTCTGTCCGATGATTCACTCCCAAGTGATCGCATTGGATGGAACTGAGCCAATCAGGAGCCTGGAGCCTCTTCTGGGTCTCCCATGCAGGTGCAGGGTCCCAAGGCTTTGGGCTGTCCTCAACTGCTTTCCCAAGCCACAGGCAGGGAGCTGGATGGGAAGCGTGGCTGCTGGGATTAGAACCAAAACCCATATGGGATCCCGGTGCAAGGACTTTAGCCACTGGGCTATCCCCGGGCCCCTGGAATTTGTTTATTTGAAAAAGAGAGGGATATCAAGATCTTTATCTTAGTCTTCTGTGTGCTGGTTCACTCCCCAAATAATTGCAGTGGAAGAAGCTGGGCTGGTCTAAGCTAAGAGCCAGAAACTTTATCTGTTTCTTTCTCATGGCAGGGGCCTGAGCTCTTGGGCTGTCTTGCACTGCTTTCCCAGGCTGTTAGTAGGGGGTTGGATTGGAAGTAGGTGGAGCTTCCTGAATTCAAACTGGTGTCTCTATGGGTATATTCCAGCATCAGTGGTATTTTTACCTGCTAAGCCACAATGACAGCCCTGAGGATTGGATGACTTGTGGGTGCCCTGTGGCTCTCAGAATGCGTGCTGTGCAGATTGTTCTCAGCAGTTGCACTTTTGCTTCCTTTAGTGGATTTTTCATGCAGTTTTATGACCCTAGTTCATAAATCTAGATGTCTGTGAGGGCTTTATGCTGCATGGTATGCCATGCAGTTTCCATTTGGTGAGTTATATTGAATTTAATTGTCTTACAGATTTTAGGACTACAGGTACGATACATCATGGTTAAAGTACACAAAGGACCGTGATAGTTACTAAATTAAAACTTTTGTAGGGCTCGGCACGTAGTGTAATGGTTAAGGTCCTTGCCTTGAACGTGCCAGGATCCTATGTGGGTGCCGGTTCTAATCCCAGGCACTCCAGTTCCGAACCAGCTCCCTGCCTGTGGCCTGGGAAAGCAATTGAGGACGGCCCTAAGCCTTGGGACCCTGCCACCTGCATGGAAGACCCAGAAGAAATTCCTGGCTCCTGACTTCAGATCGGCTCATCACCAGCTGTTGCAGCCACTTGAGGAGTGAATCATTGGAGGTAAGATCTTCCTCTCTCTCTTCTCTCTATGTATCTGCCTTTCCAATAAAAATAAATAAACTTTTATTGGAAAGGCAGATACGTAGAGAAGAGAGAGAGGAAGATCTTCCATCTGCTGGTTCACTTCCCAAGTGGCCTCCACGGCCAGAGCTGAGCTGATTCAAAACTAGGAGCGGAGCCTCTTCTGGTCTCCCACGCGAATGCAGGGTTCCAAGGCTTTGGGCCATCCTCGACTGCTTTCCCAGGCCACAAGCAGGGAGCTGGATGGAAAGCAGAGCTCCCGGGATTAAAACTGGTGCCCATATGAGACCCTGGCTCATTCAAGGTGAGGACTTTAGCCGCTAAGCTATTGTGTCGGGCCCAAAACATTTGTTTTTAAGAGCTTGATTTACTTGAAAGGCAGAGTTAGACATCTGTTTGCTGATTATTCTCCGAATAGCTGCAACAACTGCAGGGTTGCAACTGCTGGGTTAAGTCGAAGCCAAGAGCTTGAAACTCCATCTTTGTCTGTCACATGAGTGGCAGGGACCCAAGCATTTGGGCAGTGCACTGCCCTCCCATTTGCATTAAGAAGGAGTTGGGTCAGAAGTGAAATAGTTGGGAAATCAACAGAGGATAACCCTAGTTCTTGAGACACTGCAGCTGTGTGGGAGAACCTGAAGAAGCTCCTGGTTCCCTGCTTTGGATCAGCTCAGTTCTGACTTTGCGACCATTTGGTGTGTGAAGCAGTGGGTGGCACATCTTTTCCTTTGTCTTCTCTCTATAAATTTGATCTGCCTTTCCAGTAAAAATGAATCCTTAAAAAAAAATGCAATGGCTGTGTCTCAAACTGGTGTTCATATGAAATTTTGGTGACACTGGTGGCAGCTTTAGTTGCACGCCATAACACTAGCTCCATTAGGACTTTATTGCTGCTGCCTAGCTGAAGTCCTGGCCTGAGCATTGAGATTTATTTCTTCGTAGTTTCTTTGTGGGAGTCGTGGCTCGTTGTGGGTCTCTTGGAAGATCAGTTTCCCTTATTTCTGCCTGGACTCTGGTCACCTGTCTGGGCAAGGACTGAGTTTGACAGTCATCCAGAGGCTGCTCTCTGATTCTACTTCCCTGTCTTGGCTCCTGTCACTCCTAAGAATTTCCTGCACATTTCAGGGTGTAGTCAGGCCTTTCCTGGGGTACTTGCCCACATTGAAGTTTAGGTAGAGACCACATGTACTTTTGGGTTGAAAGTTGATCTTATTGGTGCACTAGTGCCAGGTGTATCATTCTTCTTAATGTCTTGCACAGGTCAATGTATTGAAACTTACCGTCGAAGACTTGGAGAAAGAGAGAGATTTCTACTTCGGAAAGCTAAGAAACATTGAATTGATTTGCCAGGAGAACGAGGGGGAAAATGACCCTGTTTTGCAGAGGATTGTGGACATTCTGTATGCTACAGACGTATGTGTCGGCGTGAGACTATTTCTTTCCCATTTTGCCACCTAAGAAGAAATAAGTTTAATCTATCTGATTTTGGCCAACTGTGCTGATGCTTGTTGTTTTCTAGTTAACATCTGCCAGAAGACTTTGTCTTTGACCCCTCAGAGTCAGCCAGGGGCATCTCTGCCCAGCTTTAACTCCTGCTGGAGGTCTGTCGAACTTAGGAGGGGCAGGCCTGCCCAGCTTGCGTAGTTTGTTACCACTTGCAGGTGATGCGTGCTTCCAAATGCCCTTGGCCAGGAGCACCCGCTTGCCCACCTCACCCTTACGTGTTACACCCCTTGGCCTGGCTTGAGGTCCTGCCTCTGTTTTATCCAGGCCCAGACATGCCTGGTAAACCAGGCATGTGCTCCTTTTCCCGTCTGCTGCCAGGATGGATCTTTGCTACTTAGGGAGCTTCTTGTTCCCATTCCTTCAAAGTACTTAGTGATCAGGTGTGTTTGGATCCATACGTGCAAGGGCAGCCACAGCTGCTGATGCTAATCATGGCATGGTAGCTTAGCTGATTTTTTCTATGGAGTGAGGATTTTGGTATGTTGTTGCTCATTGTTTGATGCTTGCATTCCTACCTCTTTCGTATACCTTGCAAAATCTGTAGGCCTAAGCTGCAAACGATTTATGGTATGTTATATGTAGCACTATTTAAACATAAGTTAATATTAAAACTGTTATGTTATTCACTGTTCTTGCATACTTTGAGAAATTGGTGGCGGGGGATGGGGGATTAAAATGGATGGCTGATAAGTGACCGATTGTTCCGTAAATCCTTAGGGCTTGTTCTGTGCCAGATAATGTAGACAGGGTTCTTGGCCTAGGAGTATTTTTGGGAATCATGTTTAGTAAATCAGCCAAGAAAAGTTAGTTAAAGGGGGGTTGAAGGAGAAGCCTGGCTTTCCTGGGAGTCAGTGGCTGCGAGGTTCTAGAGCGAGCTAGAGATGGGAGTCACCCATCTGCTCTTGGTCTCATGAGCGGTTTTCCCATGCTGCTCAGGTTGGGTGGTTTTGCTCTTGGGGGTGTTTTGCACATATACAGATGCAAGGATGCTGTACAGCTAGAAGGTTGTTATTGTGAGAGAGCATAGAACACTGACCTTTAAAGGCTGCTAGGAACTTTTGAGTGTAAAGATGCTTTTTTCAGGCAAGTTTATTGAGGTATAATTGACATAAGTAAACTTCAGATATTTAAAATGCACTTTTGATATGAAATTAAGGTGGTTGTACATAGACATCGCTCTCAGAAGGTGAGTTTTGAAGGTAAATTGGATGGTGTTCAGTTTTTGCTTCACGTGAGAGTTAATTCCATTGTCCCAGGAAATAAAGTTGCAATCACCTTTGCGGTGTGACTAAATAAAACCAGGTGCAGTGGTCACAGGAAGAGACTTTGTAAACCAGCGGAGTGAACCCAGGGGAGAAGTTGTTTCTCTCGTTTCTCTCGCCCTTCAGTAACAGCTCTCCTCTGTCCTGTCGCCCTTCCAGGAAGGCTTTGTGATACCTGACGAAGGCGGCCCGCAGGAAGAACAAGAAGAATACTAACCACCTGGACCAGCAGAGCCACATCCGAATTCTTCACTCCAAATCATGTGCTTAACTGTAAAATATGCCCTTTTATTACCCTTAGAGGACTCACTGGTTTCTTTTCATAAGCAAAAAGTACCTCTTCTTAAAAAGTGCACTTTGCAGAAGTTTCACTCCTTTTCCAATAAGTTTGATCTAGGAGCTTTTACCTTATAGCAGAGCAGTATTAACATCTAGTTGGTTCACCTGGGGAACAGAGGCTGATGTGGGGCGCTCACCACGCGATGCTGGATGTAAAACACTGAGGTGGGAACCTCAGAGATGGAAAGACTGAGTTGAATTTTAAGCTAATGTGAAATCTTGGCAGAGAACATTTAATAAATGCCTTAAGAGTATTTAAAATATGCTTCCATATTTCAAAATCTCAAAGGTAACCTTATAGGAGGTTTTCTGTGTTTGACATTGTGTCTGGGAACGAAGGGTCAGAACTTGGGACCTCGTGAACCTGCTGTCACAGGCCTTCAGGGCTGCTTGAATCCTCAGAGTCCAAGGCTTTGGCCCAAGGAGAGTTTGAAAGGTGGTTTGGTGTCGTTGACTGATTGCATCCCTGCTGAATAGCAAGCGGCATTATGCCCTGGATGAATAACGGGTATTTCCGCTCTGAGCTGGGTGAGTTGGAGAGCCCGATTTTCACTGAGCATTTCTCTTGATGATTTTTCTAATTGTTCCCGAAATTTCTGTGTATTGTGTTGAGGGAATGAGATGTGTCCAGTTTTTTTAATCAAACAGCTACTCTAGGGGACTTGCCCGTGTCTCTGGGATTTGAATGGGTTATGTCCCATGTTATACTGTCTGAAGTTTACATTGAACATGTTCCTCTTCTCTGCTCCCCTTTTCCACTGGGGATGCCTCTTTGGCTCCTTAAAGTTTGCTGCTTAGCGTTGGAAGCACAGCAGGCGGGTGATTGTGCTGCAAGTTCTTTCTGGACCTCTGGCAAAGGGAGGGAGCAGTGAAGGCCGTCGTTTCCTCGGGCTGGGGTGTTTCGGGATCTGCTGTTCACAGCTCTCCACTGTTAACTGAATACTTTGCCAGTGCACTAATCTCTTTGGAGATACAATTCACTAGTGTGTTACTAAATGTTAGTTTTCCTTTGCAGAAAATGCAGTACCATGTCTGAATTAATTATTAATATTTAAAATCTTTCATTCCCTAACTCCCCCATTTGCTTTGCCAACAGCCTGGTCAATCCTTTTGTTTGGCAGAATTCTGCATAATGTATGTGACCCGCTCCTGAGACTGTCCAGCCCCTGATGTGTTTGTATTGATTTGTTTCTGGTGGTAGCTTGTCCTAAAACGTGTGTAGAAAGCAGCTATTTTATGATACAGTTGTTGTGTAATGCATGCTCTGTGTGGAATTCAGAGGAAAACCCAGATTCAGTGATTAACAATGCCAAAAAAATGCAAGTAACTAGCCATTGTTCAGTTGACAGTGGTGCTATTTCTCTTTTGTGGCCTTTTAGACTTTTGTTTCCCTAAAATTCCATTTTATTGGGAACCCATTTTCCACCTGGTCTTTCTTGACAGGGTTTTTTTCTACTTTAAACAGTTTCTAAATAAAATTCTGTATTTCAAGAGTGTCCCGTCTTCTGAAGTTTGTCTTGCCCTGGGTTCAAGTGACAGTGGTGCAGAATGCGGCTTTGTTAAATTGGGGCTGAACTTTTCACACCCCTCACTGTCTTTCAGATGTATTCATTTCTAAGCCCTTTCCCTTTTTTCCTCATTCACAGTACATGTCTCTGGCCTCCTGCTGTTTACTGTTAGTGGATTTCCCTCAGAAGTTCAGGACTTGCAGGGCTGCTGGGAGGCCTTCTTGGGCAGTTTCATCCTTAGAATAGAGCAGGGTCATGCTTGACTTGTGACCAGGCCTGGGGGTTGTAGGGGGATGATGTTTTTTTTTTTTTTTTTTTTTTAACTGAGAAGTATTTCAAAGGCAACTTATAGTGTCAATTTATAAAATAATCTAAAACTAACACCTTCCCCCCTTATAAAATTCTGTGCCTTCATAAATAAGTTCGGACCCAGCATAGTAGCCTAGTGGCTGAAGTCCTTACCTTGCATCCGCTAGGATCCCATATGGGTGCCAGTTCACGTCTCAGCTGCTCTACTTCCAGTCTAGCTCCCTGCTTGTGGCCTGGGAAAGCAGTGGAGGATGACCCAAGGCCTCAGGACCCTGCACCCACATGGGAGACCCAGAAGTTCCTGGCTCCTGACTTTGGATTGGCTCAACTCTGGCGTTGAGGCCACTTGAGGAATGAACCAGTAGACGGAAGATTTTCCTCTTTGTCTCTCATTCTCTAAATCTATCTTTCCAATAAAAATAAACAAATTTTTATAAAGGAGATAGATATAAGGTCAAGGCCTGGTGTGATAGCTCAGTGGCTAAATTCTCACCTTGCAAGCATTAGGATCTCACGTAGGTGCCAGTTTGTGTCCTGGTTGCTCCACTTTCCCTCTAGCTCCTTGCCTTGTACCTTGGGAAAGCCAGTAGAGGACGGCCCAAAACCTTGGGACCCTGCACCTGCGTGGGAGACCTGAAAGAAGCTCCTGGCTTCTGGCTTCGGATCAGCTCAGCTCTGGCTGTGGAGGCCACTTGGGGAGTGGATCTTCAGACGGAAGATCTTTCTCTTTTTGCTCTTCTTTGTATATCTGCATTTCCAATAAAAAATAAATCTTTAAAAAAAAGAAGTATTCTGTTTAGTGGTCGCTACCTATGTGTAACAACAGGTTCCTCATGAAGAAGTTACTTGCCTGGATATTTTTTATGTTTAATATTTGATGATTTTTACATAGTTGATAAGGGTCAAGGGCTACAGGAAGGTGGATGAGACCATTATTTTCACATTTTCTTTTTTTTTTTCCTTCCTGTATCTAAGCGGGGAGGTAAGCGGAGAAGCCACTTCCAGCCTCCCCAAAGACTCTGCACCCTGAGATGGAGGACATCCTAGAGCCTGACACCACCCCAGTGTCCCTGAGGTGAGGCATGCTCCGAGGGTCCTGCTCAAGAGGTTTTGATAGTTCCACAGTTCTGAATTACTACCAGTCTTGCAGCTACAAGCACGATGAAATTTCTCCAGAATCCACTGGTTGACATAGTCCACCTTAGAGTCTCTGTTTGCCCAGGTATTCCTTGCCAACACTTGGCTAAAGTAGTTGATCAATTTGTTCTGTTCTCTGTCGTACCACGTGTCTTGTGCAGACTCCAATGTACTGCCATGTCCTTCATGTGCACCTGGTTATGCTGTCCACTGCTCTAAGCCACTGAATGGGCCCAGCTCTGACTAATGCACTACATGGTCAGACCATGGAACCTGCAGTTCTCTCCATGGTTGGGGTTCTGAGTCCAGCAATTCAGTTTGGGGATTCCCGGAGAACCTTGACTGAGGTGATCCCAGACCTGATTCTTGTGTGTGCTTGCCAATACAGGGTCTGGCACAGTTCATCATCCCAGTCAGCTTATGCATATGCAAGTGGTTGCAACTGCTGGGTCATTTCTGTCTTCTATACAAACATGGGTGTTGCAGTCTAGCCTGGTCTTGCCCACCACACACTTGGCCCTCATGTACACCAGTGGGAGCTGCAACCTAGTTGGAGTGACCTGCAGTAACCCTCATGAGGTCCACCTCCTACCCTGGTTCCTGTGTTTGCCAGTATGTACAGCAGACTGGTCCAGTCTGTCCCACATCCCATTCAGCTCTCATACATGTCAATGGGCATTGTAGCCTAGTCCAACCCAGCCAGCCCTACTATCCAGCCAACACACATGCCGATGGGTGCCACTCTGTTTGGCCGTGCCTGCCCCAGTCCTGGTTCTCATGTTCACTAGTTGGAGTGGCAACCCAAGAGGGAGGTGCCCACTTTTTCCCTACTGGGCCCATCCCCACTCCTGGACCTTGCACTCTCTAGGTGGTTCTGCAGTTTAGCTTGACAGAATTTGCCCCCTGTGCCAGTGTCTGTTAGCTGATGCTGTGGCAAAGCCCGACCACTCTGGCTTATGTATGCACCAGAAGGAATCAACCAAGCCTGTCTTGCAGGCCTGATCCAGCCTGCATGCAGGACAACAGGTGTTGTAGTCCTGCTTGGACCAGTCTGTTCCCATCCCGACTCTTAACGCTCAGCAGTGGGAATGGTGGTCCAGCATGGGAGCCCTTAGCAGCCCTCCTACTGGGTTTGCCCCCTCCCCCTGGATCTTACGTATGCTGGTTGGGTGCTGTGGCCAGTCTGGCACAGTCCACCTCACCTTAGCATTGGCCAGTGGGTGCTGTAGCCTGGCTGGGCCCAGCCCAGCCCCAATTCCAGCTCTCACTAGTGGGAGCTACAGTCTAACCCAGCCCAGCTGACCCCTAATCCTGGCCCTCATGTGAACTAGTTTGTGTTGTGGCCCAACCCAGCCTGATCCACACTCCATTTTGGTTCTTGGATTTGTGAGTGGGTGATATGAACTGGCCCAACCTAGTCTGACCCTGACCTGCGCCAAATGTATGCTGGTGGGTTTCATCATTTAGTCTGGTCTGGGATGCTCCCTATTGCGGTTCTTGGGCTCACCTGCAGGGGCTATGTGCCAGTAGAGGAGTTCCCCAAGCTCCTCCATCAGAACCTCTTTCAATCCCAGATCTCACGACCATCAGTGGGTCCATGGGCCAGCCCTACTTAGCCGCCTTCCTGTCCTAGCAGAAACAGTAGCCCGTCCTGACTGGCCTTCACCCATTCTGGTTTTTACTGTTAGGTGTTACAGCCCAGTCAAGCCTGATCTGCACCAAAACACAGCTCACACTTGGTTTAGCAGGGACAGAGACCTAGCCTGTCCTACACCCACCCTGGTTCTCATGAGCACCAGTGGGTGCTGGAGCCTATCCCAGTCACCCCAGTATAGTCCCAGTCTCTACTTGTGCTGAGGGAGACTGCATCCATGTCCAGACCAGATCCCAGCCCCCACTCCGGCTCTTGCACTCACCAATGGGAACCAAAATCCATGCCTTTGCTCCCCAGCCAGGCCTCTTCCCAGCTATAGATACTGTGCGTGCCAGTGGTTACTCTGACCCAGCTTGGCATAGTCCCTCACCTGTCTTGGTCTTTGCTTTTGGATGCTGTAGTCTGGCCTGCCCCAGCCTGCCCCCAGTCCCAACTTTTGCTGGTGGGTTCTCAGTATGCTCCCATCCCTGGCTCATGCAAACCAGTAGATGTGACAGCCTAGCCTGACATGACCTGCACTGCAGCCTGGTTTCTGCACTTACTGATGAGCTAAGATTTGCTCTGCCCTGCCTGGTCTCCCCGCTTCCAAAATCAACCCACACATCTAAGCCAACAGTTGGAGCTACTTTGCCTAGCTTTCCTGATCCCCAGGCTTGGACCAATTGCTTACCAGCAGAAGCTGTGACCCACTAGGGGAGTTTCCACTAGGGGAGTTTCCCAAGTTCCCCCACCAGGCCCAGACCCAGATCTCACACATGCCAGCGGGTACTAGACTCTTGTCTGGCGTGACTGACCCCTCCATCTTGGCCTTGTATGAGCTGGGGAATGTTGTGGCCCAACTCATTCCACACCCTGTTTTGGGATGTACATGCCCAGACTATTCTCTGTCTCTGTACCCATGAGTGTTGGCAGGTTCCATGGTTTTCTAGCTCATCCCATCACCATCCCAACTATCAAGCTAACCAGCAGGCAGAACTTGTATTTCTGCAGGATTTGGTCCACATATCCCCTCCAGAATCTATCCGCAGACCTGATTCTCTCATGAGCTGGTTAGTGTCCTGGTTCTGCCTAATGTGACCAGTCCCCTGTTCAGGTACTGGGATCTAGCCCTGCTAGACAGGCCCCAGTCCTAGCTTTCATGTGGACTGGTATGTGGTGATAAGCAATGTACCATGCTAAA
Organism: Ochotona curzoniae; assembly: GCF_017591425.1. NCBI lineage: Eukaryota > Metazoa > Chordata > Mammalia > Lagomorpha > Ochotonidae > Ochotona > Ochotona curzoniae. The sequence goes on along the minus strand of NW_024465894.1, from coordinate 15,212,717 downwards.
CAAGTCCAACTCAGGACTCCCCAGTGGGGCTGGTGTATCAGTCTGACCCATACAGATTGTCTGGACTCTCCCCTCCAAAGCACCATGTCTACCTGCAAGTACAGTGGCTCTATTGTAGGGAATCCTTCAGGATTCATTCCTCACTACACATAGGGTGGCCTTATCCATGCATGTCCTTAGGCATTAATTCCACACCCCCAAGACCCCAGAGCTTGCCGTGGGGCAGCCAGCAGGTGGAACCTGGTGCCAGTTGACGCTCTGGCCACCGGTAAGCCCAGGGTTCTCCCACCACTTGACAATGCTGCTGGGTCTCAGGCCCCAAGCTTTGAGCCTGAGCTGGTCTGGGTCCTCCCAGCAGCTGCCACACTGCCGGGAGGGCCATTCACCCAAGCCCTGAGAGCCCCTCCCACCTGCCTGGATATCTTTTAAAGCTGGCATGCATGGGCCCGGCACAATGGCCTAGTGGCTAAATCCTTGCCTTGCATTCACCAGTATGCCATATATGGGTGTTGGTTCATGTTTCAGCTCTTCCACTTCCCATCCATTTTTCTACCTGTGACGTAGGAAAGCAGTAGAGACCATTAGCTTGGGCTGTTGTGGCCACTTGAGGAATGAACCAGTGGATGAAAGATCTTATTCTTTGTCTCTGCTTATCTCTGTAAATTTGCCTTTCAACAAAAATAAATCTAAAAAATCTTAAAAAAAAAAAAAAGCTGGCATGCAGGTCATTGGTGGAAGTCACCCCAGAGAGACTTATCTTTTTGCACCTCATCTTGTTCTGTGCTATAGGCAATCATTGTGCTATGGCTCTATCCACCCCAGGCCTATCCCAAGTTAGTGGCTCTCCCACTTGTGACCCACTTCTGACACATAGTGCTGTTATCTTCCCTTCTCTCCTCCCCAACCCCCAAAGCATTGAAACTCTCACAGAAGTTGGGTTAGAGATCCACTGTGCCTTTCATGGCCTCAGCTGTGGGAGCCAGTTTGGTGTGGGTGTGGTGTTTTGCCGTGGGGCCCCCTGACATTTCCCACAGTGTCTCTGGGAGCTGGGATGTCTGTGCCTGTGGTTGTCCTAGGGATCCTTTGATTCGCCTGTGTGCCCTGGCTGTTTGTGCAGTCCCTTGTCTATATTCAACTTCACCAGTAGAAAGGTGTCTCAGGGTGAGAAATGGCTTTGTGGCTGAGGTGTGTGAGTTGGATTCTGACACTGCACTTCTGTTCTTTGTATGGAATTCTCTCCCCTAGTTCTAGCGTGACCTGTTGGCCTCAGGCAGGTGGAAGCCTGCTGAGTTCCACAGTGACTTCACAGAGGAGCCATTTTGGATCTGGAGACAGCTGCCAAGATGGCTCAGATGAAGCAGGGCTCAAAAGCTGGGAGCTTTGGGTCGTCCAGCATTGTTAACTGGACAGATCAAATTGGGTCAAGGTGAGTGAGGATTTGGGGTTCAAGTCATCTTCCAAAAGTGTGAGCACCTCCACCTCAGGGTTCACTTGCTTGAGAACAAAGACTGGATGGAAACTTCGGATGATCTCCTACCTGTTTCTGGGGCTAACTTTAAATGTGTTTAGCTTTTATTCATCTGCCCCTACAAGTTCTTCAGATCAATGGTGCAGCAAACCAGTTATTCCCCTCCGGCCTCACCCTTGCTTCCAACTTGCACACTTCTTCATGTCCCTCCCCTCCAATCAGCTGTGGATGGAAGAACTTTAGGGTGTAGGTTGAGACCAGTGTATTTGACTTCTGATCCCACCTGTTATTTTGTTATAAATTGAAATCTCCATTTCACCTTTCTTTACTCAGTCTTGGAGTAATAAATTTCTTTGCTCCCTGCCCTGAGTCCCTAACTTTTGAGTAGCTTCTGTTGCCAGCAACCAGTATTTTATTCCACTTGCTGCTTTGCCTCAGCCCAGGAGTGTAAACAAAGCAGCTTGTTCTCTTTTAATTAAAGACCCATTTCTCTTACAAAACTTCTAGTCTTGGGCCCGGCACGGTGGCGCAAGTGGTTAAAGGTCCTCGCCTTGCACGCCCGGGATCCCATATGGGCGCCGGTTCTAATCCCGGCAGCCCCACTTCCCTTCCAGCTCCCTGCCTGTGGCCTGGGAAAGCAGTCGAGGACAGCCCAAAGCTTTGGGACCCTGCACCCGCGTGGGAGACCCGGAAGAGGCTCCTGGCTTCGGATCGGCACAGTATCGGCCTGTTGCTCTCACTTGGGGAGTGAATCATCGGACGGAAGATCTTCCTCTCTGTCTCTCCTCTCTGTATATCCGCCTTTCCAATAAAAAAATAATAAAAATAAATCTTTAAAAAAAAAAAACAAACTTCTAGTCTTGAAGTGATAAAAAAAATGCAAAGGGGTGGGCACATAAGATGCCCGTGTTCTTAGGTGGAGTCCTTAGTTTTGATACCCAGCTCTTGCTTCTGAATATAGAGCTTCCTGCTAGTGCAGATCCTGGGAGGCAGTGGTGATGGCCTAAGTAGCTGGCTTCCTGCCACGTGCGTGGGAGACCTGGTTTCGGCCAGCAGAGTTGGCTCTTAATGTGCTGACTTTCTGCCTCTCAAATGCATAGAAATTTTAAAAGTACTAAATAGTGGTAAAAGTGCAGAGAACTCCCTTTTACCCAAACTGGCTTTTTTTTAAGATTTATTTTTATTGAAATGCAGATCAGATTTATGGAGAGGAGCGACAGAGAAAGATCTTCCATCTGCTTGTTTACTTCCTAAATGGCCACAAAGCCAGGAGCTAGGAGCCTCCCCTTGGTCTCTCATGTGAGCGCGGGGTCCCAAGGCTTTGGGTCATCCTCCACTAATTTCCTAGGTCACAAGCAGGGAGCTGGATGGGAAGTGAGCTGGATGGGAAATGGAGCATCTGGAACTCAAACTGGCTCCCATATGGGATCTTGGTGGATGCAAGGTGAGGATTTAGCCATTGAGCCATTGTGCCATGCCCCAAATTGATTAATTGTAAACATTTTAACACACTGGCTTTTTAAAAAATTTATTTATTTTATTGAAAAGGCAGATGTGCAGAGAGGAGGAGAGACAGAGAGAAAAATCCTCCATCTGATGATTCACTCCCCAAGTGAGTGCAATGGCCGGTGCTGCGCCGATCTGAAGCCAGGAGCCAGGAACTTCCTCCAGGTCTCCCATGCGGGTGCAGGGTCCCAAGGTTTTGGGCCGTCCTTGACTGCTTTGCCAGGCCACAGGCAGGGAGCTGGATGGAAAGTGGAGCAGCTGGAATATGAACTGACACCCATATGGGATCCTGGGAGATGCAAGGCAATGATTTAGCCATTAGGCTATCGAGCTGTGTCCCCCCAATTATTAAATTTTTTTAAAGTAAAGATTTATTGTTTGAAATGCAGAGTTGTAGAGATAGAGAGCCTTCTGGTGGTTCACTTCCCAAATGGCACAAACAGCAAGGCTCGGGCTGAGCCAAAGCCAGGAGTTTCTTCCAGGTCTCCCATGGAGGTGAAGGGTGCTCCTTCCCAGGTGCATTAGCAGAGAGCTGTATTAGAAATGCAATGGCCGGGGCCCATTTGGGATTCCTGTGTCATAGATGGCAGTTTAACCTCTTACGCCACAATGCTGGCTCCAACTAACACTTCAAAGCACAAATAAAACGTAACTCATTTTTAAAATGCATGCCCATTCTTACTTGCTTTATATGAGTGTGATGTATCACATCCTTACAACTTTGTGTGTTTTTCCTTTCTAACCCCTAAAGATGTATTTACTTTGTAAGTTTCAGTCTTCTGATTTCTAGTTTTTTTTTTTTTTTTTTTTTTAAAGATTCATCTATTTTATTTGGAAAGTCAGAGTTACAGAGACAGGGAGAAACAGAGAGACAGAAGGAAAGATCTTCTATGTGCTAGTTTACACCCCAAATGGCTGCAACAGCCAGAGCTGGGCTGGTCTTAAGCCAGCAGCCAGGAGCTTCATCTGGTTCTTCTGGTCTAAGGACTTGATCCATCCTTTGCTGATTTCCCAGGTCTTAGGCAGGGAGCTGGATTAAGATGAGGAGCAACTGAGACATGAACTGGTGCCCATATGGGGTGCTGTCAGTGGTAGGTGGAAGATTATTTCATTATGCCACTGTGCCGGTCTCTTAATTTCTCATTGAATAACCCAATTTTACATGTGTCAAGTCATTTTCCCTCTCCTTTTTCTGAAAATGGTTTTCTGAAAATGGTTCCTGTTTCTTGGCTCCCAACCCTCCCTTTGGCTGCTCTGTCTGCTTTTGGTTCTGGCATCTGGGTTGTCAGTAAGGCACTGTTTGCTGTCTCTTGGCTAGACTCCTGTCTTCCTCCTCCTGCTCCTCCTCTTGCCCTCAATCTTGTGCTGATGAATTTTCATAATTGCACTCCATCCTCTTTTGACTTCCTGGCCAGGCACTTAAAATGACACATTCTGCTTCTGGTTTTTATTTCTACTCTTTCTTTGCCACTATTCCTCCCTCCCTTCTGTGTCCCCGGAGCCCAAGCTGGCTCATTTGGTCCTTGGCTGTGCTTGACTTGGGTATCTCTTTCCTGGCTGTTTGGCTCTCCTTTAACACTTTCTTGATTGCTGTTGACTCCTGGTAGAACTTGTGGGTGAGATGGATGGGCTCTGGGAATTCCAGCAAATGCTGACTTCATAAGGGATGTTGCTGGCTCAACGGAAGTGTGCCCGGAGTAGAGCTTACCACGTGCTACTGTAAGCAGTTCTGGTCTTGCTCCTGAAAATGTCCTTTCTGCAAGAGCACTGGGGGACATGGGGTCTGTCCTGCCCCATCTCTGATCCTGGAGAAGTAGCTGGGAAAAAGAGATGCTTTACATGACCCTGACTCTGCCTTCCTGGGACTTGAGAGCTGGTGCAGCCACCCTTGCACATGGTCCTTATAAAGCCTGAAGATAAAGCCACTGTGATTCCCTGTTCTAGGTCACAAGTGCTGTCTTCTGTGGACATACAAGGGAGCCTTGAATCTCGAAAGGTAAGACTATTCAAGTTGATAAAGGCAGAGAATGTTCTGGAGTCACTGAGACATTACTTGTTATCATAGGAGTCCAGTGGCAGTTAGCATTGGAGTCTGGTGGGTTCCCACCCCAGCAGTTGCAAACCTAGACATAAATAGATGTTGTTTGCTTCAAAAGCCCTGCATGAGCCAGTGCCCCACTGCCCCGGAGGCTTCCAATCTGCAGTCCAGCAAAGTTGTGGTAGTGAATTATTCAGCCAGATATGTATTGTTTGTTAGGTTGAACAAAGATGAGAAGAGGGAGAGAGAGCACCTCTTCTGTTTCTTCACTCCCAAAGTACCGCAATGGACTGGGCCAGAACTGGAAGCCAGAAATTCAATCCCAGTCTCCCATGAGAGTGGCCAGAAGCAGTGATTTGAGCCATCACCACTATCTCCCAGCATCTGTGCTAGCAGGAAGATGGAGATGGAGCTGAAGCTGAGTGTCCAGCCCTGTCACTGCGGTTGACATCGCTGTGGCCACTGCTAGACCAAGTGCCTAGCCTGCCTTTGGGCTTTTGAGATTAAACTCCTCCTCTTATCAGCTAGAGGTCCCAAGCTGTGCATATCAATGAGCAGCACTGCCTGTTTGCCATTCAGTAGGCATCTAACTACCCTCAGGGGCTTCTCAGGGAGGTAGCCTTTAGTGACCTGAAGCATTGTGCTAATGAGACTGGTAGGGGCTGGTGAGAAGCAGCGCTTCAGTGACCTGGAGGGGTGGGGAAGGCTGAGTAGAAGAAGAGAGTTCAAGGGGAGCCCTAGACTAGGGGACCGGGGATCAGGTCTATGTGAACTTTGGGGTTGGTTGTGAGGAGTTTGGGAGAGAAACAGGTGAGGATATGCATGATCCAGGTGAGATGTCTGGGTTGGTCAGAACCAGGTCAAATTGTGGAAAATGAAGGTAGGGCGTACTCACTTGAATCGAAGAACCATATAGAGCTGCCTTAGGAGGGAGAGCCTTGCTAAACTTCAGTTGTGCAGCTGAGAAGGAGTCTGGATTTTTTTTTTTTTTTTTTTTACTTGCTAGGTCCCGAAAAGATTAAGACTCACTTTCAAAGAGTTTAGATAAGTGTGCTAAAAATATATGGTTCTGTTTATTAACCCGCTCTGTCCCTGGTTCTTGTAGTCAGATTGGTTCCAGTCGTCTATGTTACATATATTTGAGGAGGAGAAGGAGGCTCCTGGCTCCTTGACGTCATCTGTCACCTTTAACCCGGTGCCTGAAGCCCAGCATGGGTCTCACCTGTTTGCTGATATGCCATTGACCAAGGTGGAGAAAATATTTGAGGCAGGTCTCAACAAGGCTGGAGGTAAAGCTGCCCTGTAGGCTCAGTCTGTTGCCTTGGACCTATGGTGGAACTCAGCATGTGGGCTGTGTGGGCGCTGAGACCGGACAAGCACTTCTGCAGTTAGTGGCTCCTTTAAAACTTTATTATTATTAGGGTGTCTCTCCCTTCTCTTTCAAGAGGCACCCCACCTCCCGGCTTCCTTTCCAGAGGTGCTTCCCTTTCCTTCCCTTCCCTGCTCCCCTGGTCCCTTCGCAAATAAACTTTTCTGTTTGCAACAACAACAAACTATTATTATTGTTAAATATTTGTTTATTTTATTTGAAAGAGCTGCAAGAGGCAGAAACAGATCTTTTGTGTATTAGTTCACTCCCTAAATGGCTGCAGTGGCTAAGGTGGGACCAAGCCAAAGCCAGGAGCCTCTTCTGGGTCTCCCACATGGGGGCAGGGTCCCAAGGCTTTGGGCTGTCCTTGACTGCTTTCTCAGGCCACAAGCAGGGAGCTGGATGGGAAGTGAGGCTGCGGGATTAGAACCGGCACCCATATGGGATCCCAGCATGTTCAAGGCAAGAATTTTAGCTGCTAGGCTACCGCCCTGGACCCTGTATCCAGTCTTTTCAAGTGTATTCCCCTTCACTCTTTCCTCCCTCCTCTCCCCCCACTGTTAGAGAACCCATGTTCATCTACTGTTTTGGAAGGTGATTAGATTTTGAACAAACAAGAGACAAAAGATAAGTAAGACAGAAATGTCAGGAATTAGGTGTAGGCTTGGGTGGAAGACGGGTGCTGGAGGTGAGTAGGGCAGGGTAGATGGGTCTGAGGGACTGTGTCGTCAGGGTTGCTAAGAGGGCAGCTTCCAGAGGCTACCACATCACCTCCCTCTGCCTCCCTTGCTCTGGTCCAGCTGGCTGAGGGAGGCAGCAGCCTGAAGCACCTGGGAAATTCACTCCGCTGCCTCTGCCCCTCAGCAGCCGGACGCTTATGGGTGGAGAGGCTGAATGGCTGTTTCTTTGTCTCTCATGAAAGACATGGACTTGGAAGCTTTCATTAAGACCATGAAGAAGGTTCTGAGCAATGCATCCGACGACATGCTGGAGGCGTTGTTTATGAAGGTGGACACCGATTGTAATGGCTTCGTTACCTGGGTGAGCAGAGGACAGGCTGATGGTGGGGACAGTCACCCCTTGTCAGGAACTGTCCCGGGGGTGCTGGCTGTTTCGGAGCAATCCCTGACCCGGTCTCATTGATGCTCTGTTGCCTGATGGGGTGCAAGAGAGTGTGTGACATGGGTCCCTGCTGGAGACTTTCTGAGTGCAGTGGCAAGCAGCCAGGGTGGCCCTTCCTGCCACAAGGCTCTCCTGCATATTGTGGTTGCTTTTCTGGCTTTGGACATTGGAGCTGTTGCTATGTCTGTCCCATGGCCCTTAATGGTCCACTTAGGAACAGGTGTCCCAAAAGTGCCGGGGTTTTCTAGCATGGTGATAAGAATGGTTTTGCTGTTTCTGATTCTAAATGTCCTGCAATGAGCACCTGGGGCATTCAAGCCTACAGAAATGGGCAGGGGGAAAAAAAGTAATGGGCAGGGAACAGCATGGAGCACTGACGTCGTCGTGACACCAATAGCCAGAATTTCTGTTCATGCAATGTGCTAAGCATGTCACGTGTGGTTTTACTTAAAAGAATCCCTTGGGGCAAGTGCGATAATCTCCCTACTCTTGGTAAGTTGGGAAATGGAGGCATCCAGAAGTTAGGACATTGGTTCCAGGATCTCAGAGATACAGTTAGCAACAGAACCAGTATCAAAGCCAAGGACTGCTTCAGGGTCCCCATGTCTGCCGCTCGGACCCCTCACTTGTTGACATATGAGAGGAGACTTTACAAAGTTCACAGAAAATTAATAAGCTTACAAGATAAATTTATTCTGGTACCAAAATTTTTAGAAATCCATGCATAGCTTTTCTATAATATACATTTTCTTTGAACTTTTTGTAGATCCCTGAAGGCATAGGTTTCAAATTTTTTTACACCAAGGAAGGCAGTGGGTGCAACAGTTAAGAGGGCCCCATCCCATATCAGATTGCTTGGGGCCCCGAGTCTTAGCTTTGCCCCCTATTCTAGTTTCCTGCTGCATGTACCCTGGTGGGGCTGGGATGGAGCACAGAGTAATCCTGGGTCCCTAAAGCTGAATGCTGGACTGCTTTGCTAGCACCTTCCCTCCTTTGCCTTTTTTTGCCTGAGACAGCAAAAGTACGTGGATTACATGATGCGTGAGTTCCGGGGCCAGGAGGAGATGAGAAAGAGCCAGTACCGCCTGCGCTTCCACCTGCCCATGACCGTCATCCCCTTGTAAGGAACATCCTCCTGGACCTGGAGTGGGGTAGGAGGTGTGGGAGGACGTAGTGGCAGTGTGTGGTTGAATAAGTGCTGGGTCTTGCAGCAGATCTGCTTAAGCCTGTGGGACACTCCCTGCTGGTGCTGGCCTCACAGGGTCGGGCCTCAGCTCAGCTCTGATGCTTCACCTCCCTGCGCTCATTCAGCCCATGACCCTGTAGATGTTTGGAGGACATGGCAGGTGATTTGACCTCATTTGCAGATGGAGACAGCAGGGCAGATGGCTCGTCCCGGGTCAGCAGACAGGAAGTGGTAGTGTTGTGTTTGGGCCCTGTTAGTCACTGTTCTGGGTACACTGCACTCCTTCCCATGGCCAAGGCCCTGTGGGACTGGCAGTGTCACCTTCAATGATGTAGAACATTTACAAATGTACTTGTAGGACTTTCTCTGGGGTGACAAGAGTGAAACAGGGTGGCTGGCCCTGGGAGCAGCTCCTTTGGTTGCTGGTGGAGTTTGGTGGCTCTTTCTCTGCCAGCTGCTACCTGACCCCCACCTACGCCCCTCTCCTGCGGCCTCTCTGTCTGCTACATACCTTATACCTTGGTCTTGAAGGGGAGGAAAGCTGCCTCCTGCTTCTACCCACACTGGAGTCATCAACTGGGGCCCCTGCTACAGAAGGCAAGTCACAGGAGAGGAAAGCCATGTGAGCTTATTTAATGTTAGTTGTTGCTATCCCGGGAACCTGTTTCGGGCTGAACTGCTTTTCATGAAGGTTTCGTGAAGGCCAACATCAGGGAGGGTGGGATGGGACAAAGCAAGTGGCAGCCAAGCATCTTCAACGGGGAACTAGGCCTGTCTGTCCAGCTTCCCTGCTGTGTCCCCAGCCAGGGGTGGGAATGCAGCAGCTTCTCACCAAGAATCCTGGGCCCCACTGCGGTGGGGAGGCTGGGACATCATTCCTGAGCATGCAGCCTCCTACATTCCTTTTCTGTCTCCTCAACCTCCTTCTCTGCCCGTGCCACGGCCCCATTCCACACCCATGCTGAGTCTTGCTTCCTCCGAGCCTCCTAAGGACCTGCAGTACTACAACGGCCCAGAGCAGGCCCCCACAGCATGGGCTCCTGAGCTGACCCACCTGTGGCCGCTGGCTGCCTTTCCAGAGGCTGTGTGGGTGGGAGCACCAGGTGCTTGGGCCCAGGAGGAGAGCTGAGGACTGTGCCTCTGGGGGCCAGCTGCAGATTTGTGTGTGCTGCTCCCTCCCCCTCTGCAGGCTCCCTGTCCTGGGGTATCTGTTGCTGACACTCTCCCCTGACCTCCCCGCTGTCTGTAGGAATCATGGATGTGAGATTGTGAAAATAGAGTTTTTGAAGCTCCGGTTCAAGAAGATTGGGTGTTTCCTGACTGTCAGCAAAGATGGGCTCCTGCAGTTCTGGACAGAGACCTTTTCACTGATTAACTCCTTCAAGGTGAGTGAGAACCCTGTGGGGTGTTCTGGATCCAGGGTGGGCACCTTCTCAGGTACTGTGGGCTGAGCCACAAGGACCTGGGTCCAGGGTCTGTCTGCATCAGGAAAACCTCAGTAGGTGCTGCTGGATGTCCCTCCTACCAGCCTCCCAGCAGACTCCACCAGCCAGTTTGTCCACATAGTGTGTCTCCTGCGCTCTCCCTTCCCACAAGGCTTGTTCCTCTTGTGTCCTTATAGCATGCAGAAAGGCAGCCTCCTGTCCTTTATCACACTTGAACAGTCCCCAAGGCTTTCTGATGTAGACCCTTTGCCTAGACGGGGCAGAAAATTATGGAAATTTTGAGCTTGGGCTCTGGAGCCTGACTGTCCTGGTTCTCATGAGCTGGTTAGTGTCCTGGTTCTGCCTAATGTGACCAGTCCCCTGTTCAGGTACTGGGATCTAGCCCTGCTAGACAGGCCCCAGTCCTAGCTTTCATGTGGACTGGCATGTGTTGATAAGCAATGTACCATGCTAAACAAGTCCAACTCAGGACTCCCCACTGACCCATACAGATCGTCTGGACTCTCCCCTCCAAAGCACCATGTCTACCTGCAAGTACAGTGGCCCTATTGTAGGGAATCCTTCAGGATTCATTCCTCACTACACATAGGGTGGCCTTATCCATGGATGTCCTTAGGCATTAATTCCACAACCCCAAGACTCCAGAGCTTGCCGTGGGGCAGCCAGCAGGTGGAACCTGGTGCCAGTTCACTAGCCATGCCACCTTACACAAGTTCCTGAGATGCCTGACTCCCTGTGTTTGCTCTGAGTGACATCTGCAGCCAGCATGGGTTGGGCTGCCTCCCTGAGCATGTGGGCAGCCTCAGGGAGTTGGCCCATCTCCTCACTGCTTGAGGACGCTGGGGAGCCTGAGTCGAGGGCTTGCCACTTCCTGGCTTTAGAGGAACTGGCAGTCTGTGTTCCTGTGCTCTCTGGTACCTTCTGTGAGACTGTCCAGAGGAACTGTCGCCTCTCATCTTTGCTGGGTATCCTCCTGCCTATTCTCCTCAGGCCTGAATGTGTGGCATCCCTCAGAGGGCAGAGCCCAGAGTCTTTTGTGGGTGCCCAAGCTGTCTCTCATGTGCTGCAGCCCTGAGCCTGCCCCTGGGGGTTTCCTCTTCAGACACAGCTTCTCATTTCTGCATATCTGACTACTTTGCTTGTGCCTCTCCTCTGGGGTGCCAGCCCCATTTCTGTGTGCAGTGGGATGACCCTGGCCCTGAGTGCCCTCCGCATGTTGGTTGTCGGTCACTCCTCAAGTCTGGCAGAGTGAATCCTTGGCCAGGTGACATCTACAGAGGGCAAGCGGGAGGCAGGTGTAGAGCGGGGCAGGTGGTAGGAAGTTGATCTCCCTTTGCTGAGACCCAAATTCCTCTCTATGAAGCAACTGCTGTGGCCTATTTTGGAGGCCCTTGCATGAGCAGCCTGTTTATAGAGCCCCCTTTTCTGGAAGGCACATACGGCATACATTGTAATACTGCCTTCCACTTTGTTTCACAGAATCAACCCTCTTGGCAACTCTCCCTATGGGTGTGTACATAGCTGTCTTGTTCCTGATAATGGGGGAGTGTGTCATGGGGTGACTTGGGGCTGGTCCCTGGCCTAGGTTGGTCATGGCCATGCTCAATCAACATGCTCCCTTCCTGAACCAGTCATGTGCTGTGGGTTCTCACAAATACCACCACACATGTGTCTTTGAAATAGATCTAAAGCCTTGTATGTTCAAGCCTCGGACAGTTCTAGTGGAATGACTAAGAAGCTGGGTAGGTGTGTGTTGTTCAAGTTGACTTTTTACACAGATAGAAACAGAGATGCAGTGAGTTTAACTAAGGCCTCCATGGTTAGTAGTCAGTGGTAGCTCTGAGCTCCATCCCAGGTCTGTACCGTGTGTGACAAGAAAGGGGTCTTGGGGTTCCTGGGCTCCTGGCTAGCCCCCTTGGCTGAGTGTCCCCAGCTCAGGGGACTCTTACTTGCTCTTCCCTCTCCGGCCAGCTGAACAAGATCCAGCCATCCCACAACCAGCAGATGTGGGTCATCGACATGGTGTGTCTGCACAACATGAACCTCCTTGCTGTGGCATCCACTGAACTGAAGATTGGTGAGTCCCTGGCGGCTGGCAGCCACTCTCAGGCCTCCTCTCAGCCATCATGAGCTGTGCATTTGCCCTTGGGAGACATCTGCTGGTGGAGCAACCTTGCATGTGGATTGGAGCCCTCTGGGAATGCCACCAGCGCAGATGCCCTGGGAGTCAGAGGGCCAGCTGGGAGCTGGATGCTGCAGGAGGGACTTGGAGCCACTTGTCTCACTGATAACACACACCTGACCCCGTGGGCAGGAGGGCTCTGTGAATTCTGGAGTGAGTGTGTGGTTGCTAGATAGAACCAAATGGGTCAGCGAGAGGCCACACCCATCTACATCCAGCCACAATCTGGCCTCTAATCCCTTACTATCCCCAGTCCTGGTCCCTCTCATCTCTCTGTGGGATGGCACGGAAGCCGCCTGCCCCTCAGACTCCTTGTAGTGACCAGGGCAAGCCCCTAACATGCTTGTCTACAGAAAGCTTACTCAATCCCCCTTGAATCCAAGGAGAGCTGAGCTTCACTGCCCCTGCAGTCTCAGCTGCCTGCCCCTCTTTGTTGTGCTGGTGCTGCCCAGGGAACTCTGGCATTCTACTTTGTATATGACCCTCATCATGTCAGACACCATTCCTCCGGGAAACCCTCCATGACCACCTAGTCTAAGTCTAGTCCTTTTCTTCCAAAAGAGTGAGATTAGTCTTCTTTTCTCCAAGGACCCTATTTTAGTCTTGTCATACATCTGTTCATGTGAGTCTCTTTCTTTCTTTCTTTCTTGCTTGCTTGCTTGCTTGCTTGCTTGCTTTCTGGACTTACTTATTTACAGAGAAGAGAGACAGAAAGATCTACTACCTACTGGTTCACTCCCCAAATGACTGCAATGGCCAGAACTGAGTTAATCCAAAGCCAGGTACCAGGACCCTCTTCTGGGTTTCCCACATGGGTGCAGGGTTCCAAGGCTTTGGGCCATCCTTGACTGCTTTCCCAGGCCACGAGTAGGGAGGCTGGATGGGAAGTGGAGCAATCAGGACACGAACCAGGACACCCATATGGGATTCTGGGGTTTGCAAAGGGAGGATTAGCCAGTTGAGCCATCATGCTGGACTGGAGTCTGTGTTTTATAGTCTATCTCTTTCTCTGGACTAGAGGCTCTGTGAGCTTGGAGACTCTGTCTTTGGCTCCACTCCATGTCTTGGTATCTATACTTCCCAGGTGCTCCGTATCTGTTGAGTGGATGAAGAGCTGAGTGAATGAATGAAATATCCTTCTGGGAAGCCTTGCCCTGATGCTAGGGCAAGAACATCAGTGTGTGGCATTATGGCCGGTGGCACATAGCCTCTGTGTGCCTCTGTTTACTCAGAAGTAAAATGGGGGCTGAGTGTTTACTTTCTCAGGGTTAGAGACGTGGAGTTCTTCCTGGCTGAGGAACATCTTCCCTCTGTTGGCTTATTCCCTAAAGACTGCAATAGCTGAGGTGGGGCCAGATTAAAGCCAGGAGCTCAAATCTCCATTTGGATTTTCCACTTGGGTGAGAGGATGGCAAGTGCTCAGCCGTCATTCTCTGTTGCCTCCTGGGAGGCATAGGAGCTGGTAGCTGTATTGGAAGTAGGAGAGGGACTCTACCACAGGTCCTCCAGTATGGGATGTGGGCATCCTACTTGCAGCTAACCCACCGCACTGCAGTGCCCGCTGCACGTGCCCATTCTGAAATGGTCATATTCTAGTTGCCGTCAGCTTGGAGGCACTTGGACACGGACAGAGGCAGGAGTGCCACGGCCTGGGGTAACTCGCAGCCTCTGTGACCCCAGCCCAGCCATCTTCCTTGTCAGGAAGCCCACTCTGTAGAAAGGCAGAGAGGGTAAGAGCCTGCCACCCTGGCAGGGATGACAGCTCAGGTGAGCAGGCTGTTGCTCATTAGACAGGGGCTGTACCTGCAGCTGGGTCTATTGAAGGTGGCAGCGTTTGGAGCAGGGCTGAGATTCCAAACAGCCTCTGCTCTCTTGTCTTGCTGGTTCACCCTACAGTCACCGGTGAATGTCTCTGGAGCCCTAGGCCCTGCATGGACCATGAGGCAGGGCCCAGACACTCTGCCTGCCTCACTGCACCTGCATCCAGCAGGAGAGACAGACCCTCCATGCCCAAACAAACCAAAACTCATTTGTGGTTGACATCAGTGCCATGGAGGACACCAACAAGTAGCTAGGAGGGGGATGATGGCAGGGCCCTGGCCCAGGTGCGGGAGGCCTTTTCTAAGCAGCGTCCTGAAGGAGTGCCAGGAGAGCCCCTAGCTGGAGGGGATGGCAGGTGGAGAGGCTGTGTGGGCAAGCTGAATGCCAACAGGGCCTAGGGGATCAAGGGGCTGTCGCAGTGGTCTGTGCAGCCATTGCGAGAAGGGGCGGTGGTTTCGGCAGGGTCCCAGCCTGATGGGTCGACTGTCTCTGCTTGTGCAGCCAACAGAGAACCGTGGGAATGCTTCCGCCCCAGTTCTGGCAGGCTCAGGCTCCACCTGTGCCTTCTTCCTGTCTCTCCCCAGAGTTCTTTGATATTAGTAACCATCAGTGTGTCCGGGCCTTCACCTTCATCGATGTGGACAGCTGTGTGCTGGTCATGCACTACTGGTGAGGCTTCCCTGGACAGAGGTCTGGAAGGGTCCCTTGGTTCCCCTGCCCCCACCCCTACCTTCCCCAACCTGCCCCAAGCTGCTATTTTCTCAGGGCTCAGACCGTGGGGACATCATCACTCCTCCCCTTGTACCTCCCCCGCTAAGTCAGCCAGTAAGCCCTGCCAGAGGCTGAGCCGGCTCCTGCAGCAGGTTCTGGGAAAGTCTGTAAAGGCGGCGGCTTGACAAAGAACAATTGAGGGACTTAAGTTTGATGGGGAAAAAATATCCATTGAATTCTGGTTCACCGATGTTGTGGATCTGCCTGGTAGGCCCCTGGTCCAGCTGGCAGGTGCTGGGGGTAAGGCTGGAAACCTTGCCTTGCCTGCAGGTGGAGGAGGCATCTGGGAGGACCAGGGAGGGAGCTCACTTCCGGGCCTTCTCCTGCAGGTCTGACTATCACCGAGGTGTGTTCTGCTATGGGGACGCCAAAGGCAACATCATTGTCTTCACTTCGGACAACATGACCCACGGGCTGTTCAACCCCCACATTCTCCCCAGGGCCTCCAAATGGGGTAGCCAGAGGCTTGGGGAGTTGGGTTGGGCTTGGGGAGCTGTAGAAGGCTGTGCAGCGATGGCCTGGCTCGAAACCTGGCTCTGTGTGGCTGTGGGAGAGGGCTGATGGGAGCAGCTTCCCTGAGGGTGGGAGGTTGTGCAGGTGTGGCTCCGTGCTGGGGATCTCTTCTCTGCCTGTACCCCACTCCTGGGAGGATGAAGTGGTGGCCTGTAACCGGGAGCCCTCTGTTCTGAGGTGGGTGGAGAGAGGCTGCTCGGGGTGGGCTCTGTGGGGCTAGAAGGACTAGCTGGCCTTAGCAGAGGACCTAGTGTTGAGTACTTTGGGAGCACCACCTCCAGGAGCTGTTGGTGATAGAGATGGGGCGTGGGGTGGGGGGGCAGGGACCATATGTGGCTCAAGCCCACAATAGGTGCTCCATGGCTGAAATTTGACTCCCACCTCCTAGGCTGCATCACAAACTGATCACATCAGAAGGGAGCTATTTGGAGCTGTTCTCCCAGGGGATTGGGTCCCCAGAAGCCATGGGAGCAGGTGCTATCTAGGGAGCTCATCTGAACTGAGTCTTGTCCGGCACTGAGTCATGGCTGCACGGACTTGTGTTTGCTGGGCACTCCCTGTCCACCTCTAGGAGACCTGAGGCTGCTGGCCTCCCTTTCCACACCCAGGAGGCAGAGCCACCCCTTGAACTTCAGCCCAAGTTAGCGAACAGGACACCCACTAAGAGAATCTAAGCCTGGGGGAGCCCCCTCCCTGCCAAGGACCGTGCCGTACCCTAGCCACCTCAGCCTGCCCTGCTTGTCACTCTGTCTTCCTGGATGTTGACACCGGAAGTGTGATGGTCTTTGGATGGGAGGCAGATGATGCTGGAGGTGGGGCAGAGACCGGCAACATACATGAAGACTGACTTGGGAGGAGGCGAGCACTCAGGTGTGCACCAAGCTCTGTGTGACCTGGAGCTGGTTACTTCACCTCTCCAAGCCGCTGTTCCCTTACCTAAATGGGGATGACCAGATTTACTTGATGGCCTGCTTACTGGGAGACCTATGGCTCGGGAAAACGGGTGTGAGCAGACAGTCTGTGCTCAGTGACCATGTCTCCCTGCCCTCCTGAGATCTCACTGCTCTTCACAGACTCCCCTCCCTCTGTGTCCACATGCAGCCCGAGGCAGCACCCACCCATGTGGGCGGTATGACCCCCAAGATCTTGCTCATCTGTGTGGTGGTGGGGGGAGCCAGTGACATAGACCTTGGTGTTCCCCTGTTAGATCACTGGACCAACATTTCTACCCAGAAGCTACTAAATGAAAAGTCCACTTTGCATCGAAGTTACCATTTGAGGGTGAGTTATTGCATGCATCACCCAAAAATAAATGCAGAATGTGGATTTACCCCCTGGGATCAGACTCAGCTCCTGGGGCTTTTTGATGTGAATGGTGTGTTGAGGCCACTGTTCTCTCATTACTCCTGGCATCATACTGGCCCTTCAGGTATCACCCTCTGGGCACCTGCAGCGGCTTCCAGCTGGTCCCTACTTCCTTTCTGCACTCAGTGCTCTCTCCATTCAAAGCCAGAGGAATGGCAAGTTAGAAATACAGTCTCTGAGCTGGCATTGTGGCACAGAATGTTAAGCTGCCACCTGTGATGTTCACAGGTTCAAGTCCTGGTGACTCCAGTTATAGTTCAGCTTTCTGTGAATGCACTGGACAGAGATGGCCCAGTGCCTGGGCTCCTGCCATCCATGTGAGAGACCCAGGTGGAGTTCCAGACTTCTAGTTTGGGCCATTTGGGGTGTGAGCTAGCAGACAGAATATCTTTCTCTCTGTCCATCTTTCTTTCTGTAACTCTGCCTCTCAAATAAAAAAAGTCTTTAAAGTGGCTAAGCATCTGATTCAGTGTGTTGGCTTGATGTTGACACCGTGGCAGATGCGTGGTTTGATGGCACCCTAAAGCCTAGCCAGGTGCCTGGCCTGGAGAAGGCCCTGAATGGTGTTTGAGAATCCGACTGTCTGACCCACCTGCTTTGTTACTCCATTTGCTACGTCCCAGAGAGGAAAAGCCCTGGATTGGTAGCATGGATCTGCAGCTCAGAGCCACAGGAGGGGGATCAGAGCCCAGCTGGCCTCCTCCTCCCTTGGCCATGTCATTTTTTGGAGACCCACATTGCAGATTGTGATGGACACAGAGGGCAGCCTGGCCAGAAGCTCCTGTGGGTGAGCGGGTTTTGTGGATGATGGCCTAGGCAGAGCAAACCCCTCCTTTCTCCTCTCTTGCAAGAACGGTGCTAGTCAGAGCCCAACTTTGCCTAGCCGCCTGCTCATGAGACAGCTCCTGATGGCTAGGCTATGTGCTTTCCAATTGGCTCAGGATGTAGGCAGGGACCGTGGGCCATGATGGTGTCTGGTCAGGCTTGGGGTCCCCAGAAGGATGTTGTTCTCCCTGGTTGCTGGACCTTTCCAGCTTTCTACCCCGCCTAGCCACGTCCTGTGGGCTGGATCTGGAAACTCTGTCTTTCTGTGGGTCTTCCACTGGTGTCACTTTGCTTCCCCAGGCTGTTCACCCCAACTGGTGCCAGCAGATCAAGTTCATCCCCCAGCTGAATGTGGTGGTTTCCTGTTCAGCCGTCGACAGGTCTTCCCTGGTGCTGTCCGTATTGCCGACCAAAGCTTCGGAGAAGCCCAGGTGAGTAAGGACAGGGGGATCCGGGGGAGCCTGGTGGGTGGTGAAGGACTGAGAATGGATCTGGTGTCACCTCAGCCACATGGGGACAGTCCTGCTGAGAGGGTCTCTGGTGGGTCAGTGTCCTCACTGGCGGACCCTGTGCAGTGTCTGTGGTCTGTGTCGGGGGTCTGGGGAAGCAGTGGAGTGATGGTTACAGCCTAAGCTCTGGGCTTGGTTCTTTATCTTTTTAAAGATTTCTGTACTTGAAAGAGAGAGAAGTTTTCCTTTTGCTGGTTCACTCTCCAAATAGAAGCCACAGTCTGGGCTGGGCCAGACCAAAGCCAGGAGCCTGTCAAGTGGGTGGCCGGGGCTCAAGCCCTTGGGCCATCTTCTGCCTTCCCATCTTCACAGCAGAAAATTGGATCCGAAGTAGCTCAGCTGTCACTCAAACCAGCACTCAGATGTAGGTTGTTGGTGTTGCAGCAGCTTAACTTGCTTTACCACAGTGCTGGCCCCTGGAGTCAGCTTTACTTTTATTTTTTTTTCTCTTTATTTATTTGAGTTGAATTTAAGATCATTCCAGCATTGCCAGGAGCAGCAAGGATGTGATGGGCCTCTGACTCAGTGTATGAGACAAACAGGCAGTCCAAAACCTTCTGAAGGAAGGACTGAGTCAGCTCTGCCACCCCAGTCCCCTGTGAGAAGGGTGATGCTACTCAGAGATGCCTTGAGGGAGTTCTCTGTGGCACACCATCTGTGTGATGCCTATCAGTTCTATAGACCTAGTTCCATTTAGTTTCCTTATTCTAGAATATGCCAGAGGGAGAGTTTATATATATATAATTATATTATATATAATTTATTTAAAAGGAAGAGTTGAAAAGAAAGTATTCTATCTACTGCTTCACTCTCCAAATGGTCATAACCTGTGGCCAGATCAGGGGCCAGGAGCTTCTTTTGGATCTCCTAAGTGGGTGCCAGGGGCCCCAGCTTGTGAGCTGTCTTCCAGTGCTTTCCCAGGCACATTATGAGGGAGCTGGGTCAGAAATGAAGCAGCTGGGACTCAAACCGTTGTCCATATGGGGTGCTAATGCTGTAGGTGGCCACTTACTCACTGTATCACAGCACTGGCCCCAGAGGAAGTTTCTCCCTTAAAAGCAAAACAAAACAAAAACCTCCCGTTAGTCACACAAGTCTCCTAAATGTGCCATTGGTGGAAGGTGAAGACACACTAAGTGGGGTTGGAGTCCTGTGGGGTACTTTCTTGTCTGACCTGCTGTCTTGACATTACCAAAAGCCGCCTTTCCTTAGTGGAGCATGTCCTGCGCTGGGCATGCGCGGAAAGGGGGTGCTTCTGGTGGGGTTGGGGTCCTCTCAGCTGGGCTCATTCTGCCCCAGGTCTTCACCCCAGCCTTGGGGTCCAGGGCAACTCTCCCTTGTGCTGGTTCAGTTGAGCTACAAGTCTAGCCATCTTCTGGCGGGGGAGGTACAGCAGGTTTGAGGTGCTGCTCGGGAAGCAGCTGGATGAGACATAAGGGAGACCCAGGACATCCTCAGGGCCTGGCTGAGTCCTGCAGGCAGGGAGCCTGTGGTCCAGGACTGAGGGCAGGTCTGAGAGCTCATGCCTGGGCTGGGCTGGGCTCCTCAGCTCTCTGCATGTCCCCAGGCCTGGCGCCCTCTGCAGGTGGGAGGCCGCCACTGCACGGTCAGGTATCAGGGATTCACTACCCACTTGTTTCATGGGTTCTCAGGGGGATCCTCTCCTGAGATCCTCTCCTGATCCTCCGTGGCTGTGAGGGCCCCTGTGGGCTGGCTCACCCCTCCCACCTTCCCACAGCCTGCCCTGTGGGCTGGGCTGGCCCCTGGGGGCACACTCTGGCTCCTGCTCAGGGCATTTGATTTGTTTTATCTGCTGTACTCTTCTGCATCCCCTCCTTCCACTTGACTATGAAAATTTCAAATACACACACACACACACACACACACACACACACACACACACACACACACACACTAGCATAAAGTCCCAAAATCACTTAAGCATTTGATGAGATTAGATGCCCAGGTTACTGTTTCTGCAGTATCACACAATATATCCAGATCTAAATGCAGTTCCAGCATGTCACAAGCCGGCTCTGTGTGTCCAGGCAGTAGTGAAGGGACACCAGCGACGATGCCATTTCAGTAACCCAGGTAATGTGACAGTGGCCTGGAATTGGCCAGTGGAGTGGAGGTGGAGGAACTGGGGATTTATTGTGGGGAGAATATTTTCATAACTACACTCACATCTTTTCCTTCTTGTCTGTATGCAGTATAGAGCATTGGCCAGCAGGTGGCACCATCGACCACTTACTGGTTTCCTGTTCTTGCTGCTGCTTCTCTAGGAGATGCAGTTGGGGTCTGGCATTGCCAACCTGAACTCTGCCTCTGGAGTGGCCCTGAGATTCCAAGGCAGGGTGGGCCTGAAGGTCCAGTTATGCTGGAGCCAGCCTTATCTGAGTTCTACTGATTGGAGCTTGGATCAGTTGAATGGAGGAGCAGGGCTGGGGGTGACATGAGCGAGTGTTGAATGTGTGGGCTGGCCTGCAATACCTCCTCTGCTTCCTTTCCTCTCACTTCTGCCGCCAGCACCTGTCATCTCCCCCTGCCTTGCTGGCAGTGGCCTTCTTAGCTGCCTCACTCCGGGCCCCTCTGACCACCTCTCCCTGCACAGTTCCTTCTGCAGCACTGACTCAGTAGGAGCCATGTGGAGCCTTTAGGGGCCTGCAAAGTGTGATCCAGGCCCTGCTGCCTCTCTGCTGCCTGCCCCAGCTTAAAGCATTCCCCTCCCCAAGCTCTTCCTGTGGCTGCCGATTTCTGCTTCCTTGGCACCTGCTCAGGGACACAGTTGGAAGTTGGTCTTGGCTTTCCTTGGTCAAAGCCACCTATGTCTGCCACCCTGCCGGACTTGTCACTGACCATCATGTCCCTCTTTGGGTCTTTGCTCATGCACACTCCTGCCATTTCCAGACTGGGGGAAGACACTTGAGCCAGGAGCTTCTCGTCTGTACCACTGGTATTCCTGTGGGGGCCCAAAAAAATTCCACCTACATTTTTTTTTAAGATTTATTCAGATATAAGAGAAGAGGAGAAGGTCAGGTATACAGAGAAGAGGAGAGAAAGAGAGAGGAAGGACTTCTGTTCACTGATTCACTCTCCAAGTGGCCACAACAACTGGAGCTGTGTCAATCCAAAGCCAGGAGCCTGGAATCTCTTCTGGGTCTCCCATGCAGATGCAGGGTCCCAAGGCTTTGGGCCGTCCTTGGCTGCTTTCTCAGGCCACAAGCAGAGAACTGGATGGGAAGCGGGGCCATGGGATTAGAACCGGTGCCCATATGGGATCCTAGCTTGTGCAAGGCGAGGACTTTAGCCACTAGGTTACTGTGCCAGGTCCCCACCTACATTCTTGTGACCATTCTTCCAGCATATTCCTTTGTATACAGGTGTGGGGGAGATGTATCTGCTCTGAGAATATTCAGGCTTTGATAGATCCTTCTCTTTAAAGACGTATCTATTTATTTAAAAGGCAAAGATAGATAGAGACTCTTTCATCTGTTGCTTTACTCCCCAAATGCCTGGGGCTGGGGCAGGGGTGGTACCAGCGGCTTCTTCCAGGTCTCTCCTGTCGGTGCAGAGGCCCAAGCACTGAGGTGTCTTTTACTGCTTCCTCAGTCACTTAGCAGGGAGCTGGGTCAGAAATGAAGAAGTCAGGACTTGAACCGGCACCCACATACTGCAGGTGGTGGTTTTATCGGCTAAACCATGGAGCCACCCCTTGGAAAGATTCTTGATACTTTGAGTTCTGGAGAGATTCTTGCGGCTTAGAAGGGAGAAGAGATGGAGGGGAGTGAGACAAGATGAGAACCCAGCGGTTCATCTGACAGGGAAGTGAAGGCGCCTGGACCAGACAGGGGCCATGGCTATGTGGGGAGGTTGGCAGGGGTGGATCTGGGGTCCCTCTGGATAGCAGGAGCTGTGGCCAGGGTGGTGTGGGTCCAGGCCCCAATGGGACAGCGCAGTCAGAGGATGTGCTGTGATGGAGGGCGGAGTTCAAGGACTGAAAGGAGAGCTGGGCAGCAGGTGCATGTTGCAGGGCAGAGGACACAGCTGTGTGGGCAGCTGCTGGCCCTCACCTGCAAACCCCATGCCTTGGTCCTCCAGCTCTGTTTGTTGTGCTGTCCTTGTTGTGGGAGCCAGCTGGTGATCCCAAGGTGTCCCCCACACATAGATGGCCCCCAGCAAGCACACGGCCCTCACTGGCCCTAGGGGCCTCTCTTTGCCTTGACTGGTGTTGTGTGGGGGAGGACACTTTCCATGGCAATGAGGCCTGGTAGGAGTGCCCACCAGGGTAACAGCACTTAGGGGTGCTGCTCTCAGCCCTGCGGCCCTCCTCCTCTTGTTGCTCTAGGTTGTCAGTGCTGAATTTAAGGAAGGGAATTCTTTGCTTTGACTATTGCCCGGACAAGAACTTCCTGGGTGAGTCACCTTCCTGTAGAGCTGCTGATCCTGCAAGGTTGGCCGCAGCGACCTCTGGCCTCCCCTGCCAGTGCTGGCATCCCTGCTCATGGGCACCAGGGCAGGGGTGCTGATGGTGGGGTCAGGGGAGCGACTGCCCCATCCCTTCCCCACAGGCCTGGTTAGTGTCAGTGGCCTGGCCCCAGTGGAAGCTCCAGGTGGCTGATCCCCAATTGTCAATCCCAGTGACTGGTGGCTATGACCCCGACATCCGCTTGTGGAACCCCTTCATGGCCAAAAAGCCCGTGTGGCTGATGAAGGGACACCGCACCGCAGTGACACACATCATGGTGGGCAGCAAGAACAGCAGCATCCTCATCAGCATCTCCAAGGACAAGGTGCCTGACCTCTGCAGCGCCCCCTACTGCCCTGTCCTGGGAGTTCAGGGGGAAATGCTGCAGCTCAGCCAGCCTGGGGGCTGAGGCCTGGAGGGGTGGGTACCCTCCTTGCCTGCCAACTCAAGTTCACCCCGCAAGCCTAGAGGAGGTGCCCAGGGGATTCACCCTGGAGGCCCAAACTAATTTTTATAAAGATGCATTATTTATTTCCTTGAAAGGTAGACACACAGGAGAGAAGATAGAACTCTTCCATGTACTAGTTTACTTCCCAATGTCCACAATAGCCAGGGCTGAGCCAGGCCAAAGCCAGAGGCCTGGAACTCCATCCAGGCCTCCCACTTGGATGCAGGGATCCAAGGACATGGACCATGCTCTACCGCTGTCCCAGGTGCATTAGCAGGAAGCTGGATTGGAAGTGGAACAGCCGGGACTGGAACCAGTGCCCTGATGTAGAACACTGGGTGGAAAGTAGGGGCTTGCCCTGTGTCCTTGGGTCAGTTCCTTCCCTTCTCTGAGCCTAAGTCCCTTCATCCATCGAGGAGAGTTGGTGGCCAAGGAGAGGGGCCGTGTCCAGCACACGGTGTGTAGTGTAAGAGCCCAGACCCTTCTCTCGGCAGCTCAGCTGCCCTGCTCACGGGAGCATCATGTGGCCTTGGGCACTAGCCGCACCTCTTTGTTTCTCACCCCAGAATGTCCGAATATGGGACATACAGGACTACGTTTGCCTCCAATCCTTCTGTGGGAAGCTTTTTGCCCTGGGCAACTGTCCCATCACCAGCGCCTACTTCTACAGCGAGGCCGGGGCTCTCATCTGTACTACCTTCT
The DNA here is from genome assembly GCF_017591425.1 of Ochotona curzoniae. Lineage (NCBI taxonomy): Eukaryota > Metazoa > Chordata > Mammalia > Lagomorpha > Ochotonidae > Ochotona > Ochotona curzoniae. The sequence goes on along the minus strand of NW_024465894.1, from coordinate 15,188,979 downwards.
CAGTGAGTTCAGCTTTGGGAGGGAGTGGGTAGGTGGAGGCGCAGCAGCTGGGGATGCCGATGACCCACTGCACAAAGCTCCTGCCCTCCGGGGCCTGCTGAGGGAGGCCGTCTCCCTCCCACCATCCTCCTGCCAACTGTTACACTCTCCCTACCTGACCGTCCTTCTGCCTCTCCTCCCTTTGGGAAGCCTGCCCCGATTCCCTGTTCCATGTTCCTTTAGCTGTCTTAGCACTGTTGTAGGACCATCTTTTCTATGACATTGTGACTTAGCGGGGAGTTGGGATCCACTTGGGCTTGCTCACCGGGGGCCTCAGTGACTGTCTGCTCTCTACCCATCTACAGGTTGGGATCCTCAAAGGGTACTTGGAGGCCCAGGGGCCTGTGAAATCAGGGAAGATCACAACTCATGGGGCGCCCCTGTGCGCTGTCCTCTACAGCAAGACCTTTAGGCAGGTAAGTGGCCTCCAGTGGCATGGAGTGGGGAGGGGACGGGGACTGCTCTGGGGGCCTAGGTCTGCAGCTAGGCAGCGGTGGGCTTCAGGTGACATCGCAGGGACCCCTTACAGCCGTGATGCTGGTGCTGCGGGCAGTGGGAGGGAGGCAGAAGCAGGCCTGCACAACACGAGATCAGACCAGAGCTCTACTCACTGGACATTGGGGTACCCAGCTCCTCTTCCTGTGGCAGTTGTGCTTTGGTTCCCCACCCCCCGCTTTACATGGGGTGCAATGCTAGCTACAGGGTCTTCCTGAGACACCCTCCCCCCGCCAGGCTGCTGTTGTTGGGCTCTACTTGCCATTGCTTGGCTTTGTTCACTGTGGGGAGGATGGGAGCACCTGGACCAGGACGGAGTGACTGGGCACCAGGCAGTGTTTCTGTGCAATGGGGTCAGGGAGGGGGCCAGGGTACCCACCCCCTCCTTGTGGGCATCTTAACTGAGCCCTGGTCTGTGGCAGACAGGGGCTCCTCCCCCAACCCTGGCTCCCACTTCCTCTGCCTCTCATTGCTCTCCAAGTTGCTTTGCTTCCTTTGGTTGTTTCTTGTTTAAGTTTCCCAGGGTTTGCTCAGTATTTTCAGTGGGAAGGGTTGGTCTGGAGCAGTGCCTTGCTGCTGTGCAGTGTAATTGTCCTGCCTAGGGGGCGCCTGGTTTATCTCTGACTTGGTTCGGTTTTTGTTTTGTCATCATTAAGGATGATTCAGCAAATGTCTTTTTCTGAATTAGGAATTATTTTCTCTGAATAGATTCCGATAAGTACCACCTTTGAGATGTCGCTCTCTCGCTGTCTTAAAGATTTTTTTAATTTAAAAGACAGAGGGAAAGAGGCAGAGAGATCGAGAGATTGAGAGAGAGAGAGAGAAAATAAAGATTTTCCATCTTCAACTTCCCAACAGCCTGAGCTGGGTAAAGCAGAAGCTTGGAGCCAGGAGCTTCATCCAAGTCTCCCACCTGGTGGCAGGAGCCCCTGCACTTGGGCTGTCTTCCTCTGCTTTCTCAGGCACGTTAGAATGGAGCTGAATTAAAAGTGGAGCAGGCGAGACTTGAACCAGTATCCATATGGGATATGGTTGCTGCAGGCATTGGCTTTGTCTGCTATACCACAGTGCTGCCAGAGCAGTGCTGGGCTGCACTGCCCCAAGGCTCGGGGCTGAGGCAGGCCTGTCTTAGGAACTGCTCCTGCTGCCCCAGGCAGGGAAGGCCCTGGCCTCTGCTTAGCCCTAGGTGCTGTGCTCCCCTCCTCCTCCTCGCAGGTGGTGAGCGGATGCCTGTATGGCACAGTGTACGTGTGGGAGGTCACGACGGGCAGGAGGATAGTGGAGTTCTCTGTGCATGGAGCCCAGCAAGTGGAGCTGACCGCCATGGCCCTGGACGAGTCGGAGCGGTGCCTACTCACGGGTTTGCGAGATGGCACGATGAGGATGTGGAACTACAGCACTGGCGAGTGCCTGCTGACCTTCCCCAACCCCGACCAGCTGGAGGTCAGTCTGCCCTGGCAGCTGGAGGAGCGGCGTGCAGCTCCCGTGACCTGGGGACACATTGGATGTTTTAATTTTATTTGAAAGATGGATATAACATGCATGTGCACCCAGAGCCAGAGAGAGGTTTGCTGTTGGTTGATTCTTCCTCAAACACCCACAACAGCTGGAGCTGGGCAAGGCCGAAGCCGGGAGCCTGCAACCGAGGGAGTCTTTCCCATGGGTGGCAGGACCAGTGCTGTTTGTCATGTATCTCCGAGAGGCTGTGTGCCCTGCTCACACTTCCTCTGTGTGTCTGGCAGCCTGGTCTTAGCAGGGCCTGCAGACGCAACTGCTGCTTTGTGATTTGTCAGTACCTTCGGTCCCACACATTGGAGCTGTGAGTTGTTTCCAGCAGTGAGGGCAGGGAGTCACCTTTGCCCACCTTCATTTGGGAAATACCTAAGAGGATTATTGGAACATTCGGTGGGTGTGGCCCAGAGACAACCCAGCAGTCACACTTTGGGATATGAACCCACCACCTTAACCCCTATGGTGCGATCCTTTAAAGATTTATTTTATTTTATTTTATTTTTATTGGAAAATCAGATATACAGAGAGGAGGAGAGACAGAGAGAAAGATCAGCAGCAATAGCTGGAGCTGAGCCGATCTGAAACCAGGAACCAGGAGCCTCTTCTGGGTCTCGCACATGGGGGCAGGGTCCCAAGGCTTTGGGCCCTTCTCTACTGCTTTCCCAGGCCACAAGCAGGGAGCTGGATGGGAAGTGGGGATGCCAGGATTAGAACTGGCACCCATATGGGATCCCGGTGTGTGCAAGGTGAAGACTTTAGCTGCTAAGCTACTGCACCAGGCCCTGGTGTGGTCTTTTAACCAACTCAGCCAGAGCCAAGAAGCTGAGGGGTTGAGCACCCCAGCCCAGAGCAGTTAAGCCAGGTCATGTGTCTGCTTCCTGGTTATCCCCCTTCGGTCTAACTTGTCTCCCTCATCTAAGTTCATCTCGTGGTCTGTGTCCATCGGATGAGGTAAGTGGTACGAGAATTGATGATGCTATCAACTCCAAGAAGCTTCACCCCAGCTGAGGCTTGGGGTCCTGGTACATTTTGGAAGACACCAGAAGTCCGGAGCCATCTGCTCAGAGGGGCTTCAGAATTCTGTGTTCTTTTCCTTCTCAACAGATTAGTGGAATCGTCCACATGAACAAAGCGTACTACATTACGGGCTGGAGTAAGAGAATCACAAATTTCATGTGAGTTGCAAGTGGGCAAGGTATTTTCCTAAGGGCAGTTGACCAGAGATGGGCCCTCTCTCTCTAGATTTCCTGTGGTTGGATCTGCAAATACAGGAAGTTCATGGTGCTCGGTGGCTGGGCCTCTCTCTGCTCAACTGCCCTTTGAGGCAGTGTGTCTTGGCTGTTTGCTCAGGGCCGGGGCTGGGGATACGTAAGAATGAGAGTCTGTGTCTTACTGGACATCTTGTTCAGTGGGGGTACTGTCTCTGTTTACACCGCTGTGACAGAGGGTAGCTGAGTGGGTGAGTGTGTAAACCACAGAAACTGATTTTTCACAGTACTCGGGGCTGAGAAGTTCAAGATCAGGGTGTCAACAGACTTGGCGTGTGATGAGGGCCCACCTCCCGGTTCAGCTGGCCGTGTGTTCTCGTGCGGGGGAAGGGCCAGGGCTCACACTGCGCCTCTTTTGCATGTGCTCTAATCACCTCCAGGTAGCCTCATGTTGAACATTATTATGTTCAGTATGTGACTTTGGGGGAGAATATAAAAGTCAGTCTGTAGAATTATATCATATGCCCATCCTGCTCACATGCAAGACATTCCATTGCAATATCACCAGATGTCTTAGCTTGTTCTGGCATTGCCTTTTTTTTTTTTTAAAGATTTATTTATTTTTATTGGAAAGGCATATTTTAAGGAGAGAAGGAGAGACAGAGAAAAAGATTTTCCATCTGCTTGTTCATTCCCCAAGTGGTCACAATGGCAGGAGCTGAGCTGATCTTGAAGCCAGGAATCAGGAGTTTCTTCTGGGTCTCCCTTGTGGGTGCCGGGTCCCAAGGCTTTGGTCCATCCTCTGCTGCTTTCCCAGGCCACAAACAGGGAACCAAATGGGAAGTGGAGTGGTCAGGATACTAACTGGCACTCATATGGGATCCCACACATGCAAGGCAAGGACTTTAGCCACTGAACCATTTGTGCTGGGCATTGGCTTTAAAATCTAGGCCCAAAGTCTCAACAAAATGTCATCTAACTTAGGGTGGGATTCGAGGTACTGTGAGAGCAATCCCTCTGCAGCCATGAACCCGTGACACATGTGGTCTGTGTGCCTCCACAGGCCTTGTTGGCATCTGGCACTCCTGACAATCAATGACTTCTTCCAGCCACAGTCCCACCAACATCCTGTCCAGGATTGTTCAGGTGTCCTCAGCGATGACTGAGGTTTCTCCATAGTTTTCTTCTCCCTTGGACTCTTCCCCAGAATCACCTTGAACGGGCCATGCAGGGCAGCATCAGCTTTTTCTGGCCTGCATCTCAGAACCATTCCCATCTTTTCCCCAATACCCAGCCTCACAGCTGCTTCTGTCATGCTGGGCAGAGTGTGTGTGTGTGTGCGCGTGTGTGAGACAGCCGCGCCTTGCCTCTTGTCATGCTTCTGTCTTGGCCCTCTCAGGCTGCTTGCTGCTGCAGAGTACATGGAGCGGGTGAACAGACGTCTTTCAGCTCTGGAGACAAGTGTCAGAGCAAGGTGCAGGCAGATCCGGCTTGGAGACGGCCAGCTTTTCATTGTCCTCTGCTGAGGCCCAGAGGGGCAGGGGGACTCTCAGAGGTCTCTCACAGGATGCAGATACCCTTTAGGGGGGCTTTGCTCTCATTCCTTCCCCCTCAAAAAGCCCCCCGCTGCCTTCTCTCTCAGCAAGGATTGGGTCTGGAGATTTGAATGTGGGGGAGTAACTCAGATTCTCTGTGTCGGGGGGCCAGCAGTAATCGAATTATTGCATTGATAATTATGGGATGCCTTGAGTGCTAGGTCATCTGTGGGCTGACCAGACCTGACTGAGCCTGGGATGGGTGGAGTGTGGTTTAGAGAGGGAGGAGGAGGATGGATATGTGAACCGCAAGGACACAGCGTGTGTAAGGTGCCTCTGGGCGAGCCCTGATTTCCCTTCTAAACCTTAATTCTCCCCTATCATCTGAGTGTGGGAGATTAAAATGCAGCTATAAGATTAGTTTGTGTAAAGACCCCAGGACAGGGGCTTGCTGGTGGGCACAGAGTGAATGAGTCAGCAAGGCAAAGCTTGACCCTTGGAGTTGCTCCCCAGTCCTCTAAGGGTTTGCAGTGTCCCCCGCCCCCCAACCACAGCGCGCCAAGGCTGTGTGCTCAGCCCGCGTGCCCTTGGCCATATTCACAGGTTCCACAAGACCAAACACATGATCCTGTGCTCCCAGTGGCAGACCTTCCACAAAGAGGATGTCCTGAGTTTGGCCAAGTACCAGAATCAGTTCCTGGGGACCTCCTCCTACAGCGGGGACATCCTCTTCTGGAACACCAACATGTACAAACCCATCTTCAACTTCAATGCCTCCAAGAGCCCTTTGCCCTTGCAGCCCAAGAAGGTGTGGCCTGTAGGAGTGGGCAGTCCTGTCCTGTGGCTGTCAGGCATGGGCGTGGGGAGTGCCCTGGGAAGTAGCGGGATGGGAGTTAAGCAGTTTCGAGGATTCCCTTCATGTGACAGCTGGGGAAACAGAGGCACAGAGAGGTTAAGCACCTTGATGAAGGTCACACAGCCAAGAAGGTTGGGTGCACACTTGCCTGTGTGACTCCAGAGCCCGATGGTGGCTATCCTGTCCTCTCTAGCAAGCAGCTGGGTCTCCAAGGTGGTTGCCATCTCACCCAGATGGCTGTTGCATTCTGTGTCCAGGGCAGGGACTTGGAAAACCATCACACAGTGCAATACATTAACAGATAAAAGGTGGGTGGAACTTGGGACCATCACCTCGTACTGTGATTTTCCCAGTGTGTTAGAGGTACGTGGTTCTTGGAAGCTGCCACAGTGAGGGCTTCTGGTGGATGGGCTGCCTGCAGTGAGTTCAGTGTTTTTTCTGGTTTTCACTGTGGTCTTCTGTTAAGGGTATACCTCCGAGGTCATTGGGAACACCATCCATCTTGCAAATTAGGAGACTGGGTCCTGCCTGAGGGCACATGGGGCGTTAGTGGTGGCCCCGGGGTAGGGGTGGCTAGAAACTGTGTGAGGGTAGTGGGAGGCCTCCAGTGCTGACTTTGGGTTGAAATGGTTTGGAATTTTGCATCAGGACACTGACATTGTAGGGGCTGCCCCTCTGCCTGGTGCAGGTACAGGAAGTGGACAGCTGCCTGTCTGAGGACCACAGAACTGACGCGTCCTGTGCTGAGCAGAAGGTATGGGTGCACAAGGTCCCCAGGAAGCTCACAGGCCCTGGTACCAAGACTGCGACCAGCGCAGTCCTGCGACGGAACCTTATGTCGGCACCACCTGTGATGAGACACTGGAAAGAAAAGGAGCGGGAAAAGGCCATTGTCCAGCAGGTGGGTGCAGCAGAACGCCCTTCCGCCCGGCCACCTGCCCTCCTAGCTGCCCACTTGTCTGCCCTTCATCCAGCTGCCTGCCAGCCCACTTTGATCTTCTCATAGGGTGTGCTGTTTCCCTTTAGGTCTGCCAGCCTGCTGGGCCAGGCAGGGGAACCCTGCCTTTAGCCCACCATCTCTTACCTGCCGCCTCCCCATGCTGCTCAGGCCTGACCGCAGTTCTTCCCAGTATGCAGGCATTTCTGGGCTTGAAAGTCTGAAGGCTTAGAGGCAAGGACAGAAGGGGATAGACCCGAAAACTTAGGATTGCATTTAGCTCCTGGGCTGCTTTCTCAGCCCTCAAACTTGAGCCTGAGCCCTGGCCGTGGCCTTGTCCCAGGTACGAGGGGAGCACTGGTGGCAGGAGGCTGGGGGGAGCCTGCAACATTCTCTCCTTGGAGCCGAGGCTGCCAAAGTCTAAGGCTCAGGCTCAGGAGATCCACCTTCTGCCCTGCCATGAACCCCGTAGTCTGCCCTGGAATGATGCCTTCCAGGAGCAACCAGCAGCCCACTTTTTCGGGGCAGCAGGGAGAAAGAGCTTCCCTTTCCTCCTCAATGTTTGGCCTCAGGCTCTGAGCAGTCTGGTGGCTGGTTCCTGCCCCAGGGGGAACTTGGGCAAGATGCTTCCTCCCCCTAGTGCAGACCAGGCATCCCACTGGCTAGACCTAACTCCCTTGTGGTCTGTTAGTGAGTGGCGCTTTGGGAGCTGCGTCACTCTTAGCTCAGGCCAGTCCCAGGGTCTTTGAAGTAGCAGGGTTATATGTTCCTGCATTGAGATGCTCCAGGGAGGAGGGGCAGGAAAGAGAGATAGCCTCACCCTTAGGACAAACTCAAGTCTCCTCTGAATTGCTGCTTGCTGACAGAGTCCCTAGCATCAGAACATCCTAAAGTCCAAGGCTCACTTGGGTGTCTGTCAGCTTCTCCACGACAGTATGTCCACAGAGGGGTGCTGGCAGAGCGCTCTTTTGCTGTACACCTCTCCTTTCTGTCCCTGTGGGGAACGGAGCACACTCAGGGGAACCTGGGACACCCATTACTCTTTGCAGGCCTCCTTCAGTGCTGGCAGGATGAGGGTGACATCTGTACTCCGGGGCAAACAGTCTCTCTACAAAGAGGCTGAGAGGAAAAGAGGAGAATTCCAGAAGAAGAAGTTACTGCAGTCCAACGCATCGGTGGAGAAAGTAGGTGTGCAAGCCAGGGCATGCATGTGATAGAGCTAGGGATGGGCAGGCGTGCAAGCCAGGGTGTGCATGTGATGGAGCTGGGGGTGGGCAGGCGTGTAAGCCAGGGTGTGCGTGGGATGGAGCTGGGGGTGGGCAGGCGTGTAAGCCAGGGAATACGTGCAATGGAGCTGGTGGTGGGCAGATAGGCTGGGGCTAGGAAAGCAGGCTGTGTGGGCCTGTCTGTATATACTTCATATCTTACAACCTGGCAGAATCCATTTTTTAGCTCTAGCCATATATATTTTTCTTTTTTGGTGGAATCATGGAGTTTTCTACCTATGAGACCATGTCGTCTGCATACAGAGGTGATTTTGCTTCTGCTTTTTAGCCATTTATGGCTAAGTGCTCTGGCTAGAATCTTTAGTACTCTGTTTAATAAAAAGTGATGGTAGCGTGTCCTTGTCTTGCTCATTTTGATCCTAGAGAAAAAAAAGCTTAAATCTTTATGCTGTTGAAAGTGATTTTTGCTGTAGATTTATTTTCTCATTTGGCTTTTATTGAGTTGAGGTAGTTTCCGTCTGGACCTAGTTTATAGAGTATTTTTTTTTTATCATAACATTGAATTTTTGTCAATTGCTTTTTTTCTGAATCTGTTAAGTCATGTGAGTTTTGCTGGTTTCTTCTCCATGTGGTGTGTTACATGGACTGATTTTCCCGTAGTGAGCTATTTTTGTATCCCACGAGTGAACCCCTCTTGGCCTCTGTGTGTAATCCTTTTAACATACTGCTAACTTGAGTTTTCTGGGTCATGGTGGAGGATTTCTGACAGAGCTGTTCGGCATGGAATGTTGGTCTCTCTGCAGTTTTCTTACAGTGCCTTTGCCTTTGGTACTGGCCTAGTTCCTGGCCTTATGAGATGCGTTACGATTTGTTTGTTACGATCTTGAAATTTTTGGAAATGTTTTGATGGCTATTGTTAGTTCTTTAAACACTTGGTAGAATTCAGCAGGCATGTCCTCAAATCTGGGGCTCAGGTGTTTTGGATGCAAGCATCCCTGTGACTCTAAGGGTCAGTGAGGCTCCCTGGTTATTTGACAACATATTCTGGAGATGCTCTAAGTTCCCCCTTGGCAGGCATGAGGAAGCCATCTGTTTCCCCTGCCAAGCCTGACGCTCTCTGCCACTCTGATTGCGCCACCGATGCCAGTGCCAGGCAGGTGGTCTTTTCTCCTCCTCCCACCGTGGCTTCTGCAGAGGTCACAAGAGAGACATGTAAGGTGCGCATGAGCAGAGAGGTTAGTGAAGGGCATGACCAAAGCCAGACTTGAACGAAAATTGGCTCAAATGTTTTCCTTGCATTGGCTGGAACACTGGGGTGCTTCAGTGCAGATGGGCGAGAACATGAAGGGGAGTGCGTCTGCTGAGTGCTCTGGGTGGAGGTGGAGTCTGAGGCGTTGGAGCCCTAGGACAGGTCAAGCTTCTTGTGTCTTCACTCATCAGGCGTGCACTGTATGTCAGACCCTGTTGTAGTTACTGAGGCTGCAGGAGTAAACAGGACGTAAACCCCCTATCCTCAAGGGATCCTAGTCAGGTGTGGCGCTCCTTGTCACTGCTAGGGATGAGGGACGCTATCACTGGGATCCTTCCTACTGGGCGTCTTGGAATTGGGGACCAGGTAGAAATGGTGACTTCTCTGGGTACCCTAGCCACGTGTGGTGATGACTTGGGTATGCTCCGATTGGAGCCCTGTTGAGCTGGGCCCACCTCTCTCGTGCGCAGATAATCTTCCTGCAGACCAGGCCTCGCCTGCCGCACACAGCCGCCTTGCTGAGCAGCTGCATGGATGGGTTCATCTATGCCTGGTCCATCCATGGCAACGGAGGCCTCCTGGGCAAGTTCCCTGTGGAACTCAAAGACCACGAGAATACTGTGGTGGGCGCCATGGCCACAGATGAGAATGACTGGATCCTCATCACGGGAGATTGTAAAGGCAGCATCAAGGTAAGGCAGCATCAGGCTGAGGGCCTATGCTGCACACTGAGGCAGAATGGGCATTCAGGGCCAGGACTGGTGCCTGCTGAGCATCTGGCCACCTCTGCTGTTCAAGCATGGCCCCAGTGGGGTTGGAGGCATTGTAGATTTCATTAGGGGTCCCTTCCTGCGCTGGTATCCCAGGTCAGTGAGTGAGGGGCCTTCCCCAGTGAGGCCCATGCTCCGTCCCTGTCACTCTGCTTTGTACGGAACCTGTGATCAGTGGTGTCAGAGCTGATTCTGTGCTGGTTGTTGGGGGAACATGAGGCAGGTCATACCCTGCCTATTAACCAAGTGGACCCTCAGACCTTGAGTGGTGACGTTTCCCAGGTGTGCCTCCAGCATGGACAGGAACATCCTGTAAGGGGCCCATGGCTCCAGTTGCGGTTTTATCAAGGGGTGTGTGGCCACAAACCTAAACTTTTTGCCTAGATCTGGGACATCAAGGATTACTGCCTATTCGTTGGCCAAGCTGGGATGAGCAGTTCTGTTTCTGAAGCTGAGAATAAGTTCCGGGTCCTGATTCCTAAAAGGCTGCAGATCAGCACCCCGTACTATGTTCCTCTGAAGGAAAAGGAGGTAGGAATCCCTGCAGGTTACTGTGTGCTTTCGAGCCCCACTTTAGCGCCAGGGCCATGGTTCCCTCCTGGGATTGTAAATCTTTGGTGTTTCCTGTTCATGGCTGTCAAGGAAGTGAGAGAACCTGTGCCAACCAGAGGTTTTCATTAGCCAGGAAACACAAGAACACACACACACACACATTCTTTCATGTACTTGGATTTTTTGCAATAAGGACTCCTGGAAACATGATTTCTTAAAAAAAAAAAAAAAAAAAGGAAAAAAAACCAGAATATATATGTGCTTTTAACAAGTGCTGTACATTTACATGGCTCGGAAATCACTTGACATTTCCCTGATAACCCGTGAAGTTGAGCAGCTTTTCATGTTGAAGCCACAAAATGAATCCATTGCATATCCACCGGAATGAACATGACTGTGTAAGGACAGATGGTAGCGAATGTTGGCAGCGCCACTGGAACGCCCCCTGCTGGGAGCGGATGGCAATTGCCGAATCATTATGGAGACCTACTAACGGCAGCTACTAAAGTTGAATATATGCCTGCTTTGTGACCTGGACATTCCATGCCTAGATTTACTCCCAGGAGAAATGCATGCACCCTTATTTCGCTTCCAGACCTGCGTACTTCCCATGAGCCCTTGTGGTCTTCATATGGATAGTTTCCTGTGTTCTTGCTTGCAGGTCGTGATGGGCCAGACCATCTCACTGGTTCCTCCCAAACTTCTCATCGCCTGGAGGGGCCATGTGGATAGTGTGACTGACATCCTGTACGTGGACAGCTTCCAGCTGGTGATCAGTGCCGGCCAGGACCGGAACGTCAAGGCTTGGAAGCTGTCCGGTGATGCCATTGGTACGGGTCTTGCTGAGGCTTAGCCAGGCCCCATGGCCCCCCTTGTCCTTGTCACCATTAGAACCTAAGCTGCCAGGGACCTGTTGCCCCGTGGGGAGGGGGTTTTGGGCCGTTGCAGCTGGCTGTGCCCCAGTAGTGTTGAATGTCAATCTGTCCAGTCATGCATCAGCAGTCTCTCTATTCCTCCATCAACTGCCTGTCTGCCCAGAACACACTGTGGGAGAGGGCAGCTCCCAGGCCTCATGTGTCAGATCGTATGTCCAATAAGGCACATTCCTTCTGGTTTTAAAAATAAACTCCATTGTTGTAACATACAAAAAGAATAGCACACAAAGCAAGAAGGCACGGCTTCCGGTGTGTTTGCAGAAACTGAACATGTGTGACATCAGCCATCCAAGATCAGAAACCAGCATCCAGGGACTACCGGTGTGCACCCCACATGTTAGCTCTGGGCTTAGTTTGTTTCTCTAGTTCCTTCAGGTTTGAAATTAGGTCACTTATTTGAACAATTTCTTTTTAAATTTATTTAAAAATTTTTATCCATCTGAAAAAGACATCAGACAGACAAAGTCTCCCGTTTGCTGACTTTCTGCAACAGCCAGGTCTGGGCCATGACAGAGCTGGGAGCTTGGGACTCAATATAGACTGCCCTTGTGGGTGGTGGCAATGCCATCCCCTGCTGCCTGCTGTTGTCGGGGTGGAGCTGGGACTCACCCCAGGCACTGTGTCATGGGATGTGGTCATCCAAGGGCTGCCTCACTGTTGTCCCAAATGTGTGCTCCTCCTTTTACAAGTGTGGCATTTACTGCTGCACAGTTCCCTCACACTCATTCTGCCAAGAAGCTGTGTCCATCTGTGGGTGACATCTTCCCTACAGCCTCGCACCTGCTGCTGTCTTGCTCTGTCAGTGCAGAGCCATTTCCTCTTTGGGTTACTGGCTACATCTTCCTGCCTGTTCACGTGTCACATGTGTTGACTGAGACGACAGGAGCCAAGCCTGGACTCTGTGTACACGGAGACTGTTACTGCTCTTCCCTCTCTGTGGAGATGACTGCCTTAATCCTGTTAGGATTTGACCTGGGACATATCTATCTTTGTCTTTGGTGATTTCCAGGGTGAGGATGAGTGAGTGAGTGAGGGAGAGAGAGAGAGAGAGGGAAGTTTATTTATTTGAAAGGCAGGGTGACCTAAGGAGAGAGAAAATTCCCAAAATTGTTGCATGTAAGCTGTCATGGCTATCAGAACTCTGGCCAGTTCTCTGCTCTTTGGAAGCTTTTACTGCTTGGGCCAAGCCCGGGCACTTACCCCAGGCACAGACTCGGGCGTGTCCTCCAGGGAAGAGGGCAGCTCCCAGGCTTTGTTTTTCATGGAAAGATCGTACTTCTGGAGTTGCAGCTTATCTAGTCCTCATTGCTTCTATAGCACTTCAGTGATTTTTTCCCCAAAAGATAACTTTGTAACATATCTATTTTGTTATTAATATTTTTAAAAATTCTGCAGCGGGAGAATGACCGACCATTCACCATGCCCTGCCTGGGAACAGAACTTGGTATTTCTTGTTTTCCCCATCTCCTTTCTCTTCCAGCCTCATTCCTCCCCATGTCCACCCCAAATTGTGCACTGCCATTACTGTTTCATACATGAGCCTCCTGAAGCCCAAGTGAAGGTTGCTTGCAGGGTTCTTTGGCCAGTAGACCGCCCGTCCCTGACCTGCAGAGAAGTCACCAGAAACAGTTATGGTGAACTTGTCCTTTTATTAATAGCCAAACACAAGCTTATGTAGGTCGGGTAAGGAATGTACATCTCCAGATAGCAACAGTAATTCTATAGGGTATAAATACATATTACACATTATGAGCCTAGCCAGTCAACCTTAAGATCACACACATTGCTGGGAGGCACTGTGTAGCCCACCCATTTCCTTAAGTTTACAATGAATTGGTTTTTCAGGAAGGGTAGGTAGGAGGAGGAGGTGGCCCAGTTACTAGGAAGGGTAGATGGGTGAGGGAGGTGTGCCAGGGGCCTCTAGCCTCCTGTTAACCGCTTAGGCCAAGGCTGGAGGGCCTTCGGGCATCTACCAAGTCCAAGGAGCCTCTAGGAATCTGCCAAATCCAGGAGGCCTCTGGGACACTGAGCTTATGAGGCCTTTAGGTGAGTGCCAAGGCCTGCGGACCTCCAGATGTGTGCCTAGTCCTGGGGGTTTCTAAGTGGGTGTCTCTAGGTAAGCTCTAAAGCCATGAGATCTCTAGGTGTCCGCTGAGGCTCCACCCAGGACCTCTGGCCCTTAGCGTAGACCAGGTAGGCTGAAACCCATCCGGACACTGGCTCTCCCACAGTTGTTCAGTCATTGCCACGGAGAATTCTATTTGCAGGAGAGGCAGGTATATCCTAAGGACTGCATCCTCCTGATGTCTGTTGAGGAGCTAGCTTAATGCCTGGCATGTAGTGAGCACTTATTTATTTGGATAAATATGTGAAGTAGGGGTTAGGGCTCACCAACAGACTGCTGAGAGGTGGGGTGGGGGCATTATGCTGGTCTTCCTTCTAAGTAGGATCTGGTCCTATCACAGGGACGTTTGGCCTGAGTTTGTGGAAGAGACTCCAGGATGCCACACTGGACGGTGACCAGGAGCAGGGTGCAGCCCTCGAGGTGAGGGCAGACTCAGTGGCTGCCGTCAGCAAGAGCCCCCACCCGGAGCTGCAGTGAGTAAGCCCGCTCCCTGGCCATCCCAGCTCCTGCCACACCCCTTCCCAAGGTGGGCTGGCTGTCTCAGCTCCCACTGCGCTTCTCCTTGGGGTGGGCTTAGGACCAATCTGTGGGTATTGGTGGGGGAGAAGTGTGACTCACTGGCCAGTTCTGTCTGGGCTCTTTGTGGTGGCTGGCAGAGGTGAGATTGTTGGGGAGGAGGCCTTGGAAGGGGGAGCCTCCCTGCTTCGCGAGGGGCCCTCTTGTAAGCAGCACCCTTTACCATAGGGATCTCGCAGAGGTCTTGGGGTACCAACGACGAGAGCAGGTGGTTCTGATGGACCTGCTGAGTGCAAGGGAGGATGCAGAGATGGAGGCCTGGGCCAGGCTGCGGAGAATATGCCTGACGTCCCCGTGGACCAAGGAACGCTCCCCGAGTGACATTGAGGACAGCTGGAACCAGTGGGAATCCAAGGGCAGGCAGGTGAGGCTGCACGGTGGGGGGTTGTTGTGGGGGAGGGCAGGAGGGACCCAGTTCTCAACCTTCATTCTTGCTGGTGACTCCTGCAGGTGAGCAAGGTCCTGGGGGCAGCCTACAAGCCCAAGGGGCAGCTGCGGGGCACCAGACGCCTGACCACCATTGTGCCGTTTAGCTGGATGAAGCACCAGGTGGGCTGGATGGAGGCTAGGTGACCTCCAGTGACCATGTGGCCCTGCAGCAGGGTGTTACTGTATGTCAGCATTCCCAGAGCACACAGTTCAGGCATGGGGCTGGCCTGGCAGCCCTGCCAGCCCTGGGTGTTGGGGGCAGGGGGCAGAGGAAGTGCTCCTTGGGCTGTCTCTCCCTGGAGCAGACTAGATGTTACCCCCGTCTCTGACTGCTCATTTGTCAGGTGCATTTACTCTCGTGAGCAGACTCTGGCCCCAGGCACCCTAGAAGGCGGGAGAGGTGCGCGTGTGGCTCTACTTGGGGGTCGAAGGAGGAGTGGGGCTTCCCCAGGACCACAGATGAGCCCCATTTTCCCTCTTGCTGGGGCAGGCCCCCTCCTCTCCCAGCTCTCTGTGCTGCCATTTCCCTGGAGGGGGCGTAGAGGGGTGATTAGTGTGAAAGGAGCTGCTGGCAAGCAGGAGGCATGCCTGGGAGACTCTTTGCTCTATCTAGGGCCCTACTCGAGGTCCATCCAGTGCCCCCATACCAAAGAGATGATCTGTCCTGTTGCTGACCTTAGGGGGCTCCCTTGGTGCCCTCAGCATGTGTTGGGAGGGGTGGAGCCAGTCTGGGGGCACCTGGCTGTGGTCATGAGTGACAGCTCTGGAGCCTTCTGCCCACAGGGAGACCTTGGGCCCTTGCTTTCTGTAAGTCCTGATGGGTGCCCACCTGTCCCTCCTGTGCCCGCAGATCTCACCTCAGGTTTATCAGAGCCTGCACTGCAGCGAGCTGGTGGCGGTCCAGCAGCCCGACTTCCTGCGGCACAGGGCCCTGGGCCACCACGGCCGGCACATCCGTTGGGTGGTGCGTGACATCCCGAGGGACCTGGACACTGCTAGGGTCCAGCCCTTGCTGGAAACCATGACCAGCATGACCATTGCCACCTCCCCCTCTTCCTCCTCGCTCTCCTCACCACCTTCCAGGCTGGTCTGCGGCTCCCTGCAGAGCCAGTCCTCTGCATCCTTACCACGGCCCTGGTCAGCCACCGTAGCGCAGGCCACAGCCTGGTCCCCCAGAGACCAGAGGCAGCCCTGCCCCTTGCTGTTCCCCTGTGGTGATGCCCAAGGGGTCTGTAGGCCGCCCTTGTGTCCTCTGTGAAGGGGCTCCCGCCTTAGGGACTAAGGCCCTGCCCTGTTCTCTGACCTGCTCAGCAGTGCTCCAGGTCCCTAGGGGTCCTGTCTGGCCCTGGCTGCCCTGCCCTGCCCTGGGATCTTGGCTGATGTGGGTCTGCCTGCTCTCTAGCTGCACCTGAGTGTGGAGAAGAAAATAAATATTCTCAGCTGTGGGAATCCCACGAGCAGTGGGGTCAGCTGTAGGGTGCTCCCCTTGCCTGCAGGGGAGTCTCTGAGGCCAGCCGCGTCCATTCCTTCAGGTGGCTGGGGCTGGAAGCAGTGGAAACTGCTGGTCTCTAGGACCTGAGGCCAGCAGTGGGGTATGTGGGCCCTGTGCCCTTTGCAGCATCATCCCTTCCCAGTTTGTGGTTCCGATGCAGTCCTTGGTCCCTGGACAGCTGGTGGTGGCTGTTGTCAGTCCCTGCCACCATCCTCAGAGGAACTCTCCATGTGCCCGTGGCACTCTTCTCTCATTGGAAGGACAGTAGCCTTGGACTGAGTGCTACC
This sequence comes from Ochotona curzoniae, assembly GCF_017591425.1. Taxonomy (NCBI): domain Eukaryota; kingdom Metazoa; phylum Chordata; class Mammalia; order Lagomorpha; family Ochotonidae; genus Ochotona; species Ochotona curzoniae. Next base: position 15,172,756 of record NW_024465894.1, on the reverse strand, counting down.
CTACTCCAGGGTGACTTCCTTTTAGCTCGCGACACCTGTAGGGACTCTCTTCCCATACCCAGTCACATTAGGTGGGACTGAGGGTTGAGACCTGTATCTTTCCAGAGGATTCAGTTTAACCCGTAGCCGACTCTAACTCCTTGCTCCTTGTTTGAGGGGCAGTGGGCAGTCCCAGACCTCCCAGACCCGATAGAGTGTCAGTTCCTTATGTGTGTGTGCATTGAGGTTGTGTCCCACATGGGCTTGGGCAGAGCGGGTACTGGCATGAAAGACCTGGAGGCCTTCCTGTTGCTGGGCATGGGCACCATCCCTGGTTGTACCAGGCAGTCTTTAGGGTATCCCCTATGCCCTCCCTGCCACCCCTCCCTCTTGGGTCTGGTGAACCTTAGTGGCACATCCGGTTTTTGTGGGGCTTAAAGCTTACGGTGAGGATTCCTTGCATTAAGAAAACAAGTGTACAATAACAGCCACACACACACGGGGCCCAGGACCTTGGCCAAGCTTGGGGGCCGGAGCCAGGCTTCATTAACTCCCGGTAAGTCCACCCTGGCAGTCCTTGCGGTCTCAGCCTCAGAAACACTTGCTTTTTTGTGGCAGAGCTGGGAAGGCGCTGGGAGAGTGGGCCAGGTGAAGGCATTGCCTGTCTGGGCTGAGCTGAGCTCACCGCAGCCCTCCCTGAGTGCTCTCATACACCAGCTCCTTCCAGGGCCTCTGTTGCTCTGTGTTGGGGGCTGGGAGCTGCACACCACACAGCAGCTCAGAGGGACTCCTCTTTCCTCGTCCTTCCCACCCACCAGCAACCATGGGTCAGTGTGGCCATGATGAAGCTTCAGGGACTTAAGATGTATTTGAAAGACACATATACACACACACAACCGCTGCCCCTCTTTCTTCCATCCTCTGGTTCATTCCCCCAAATGGTCACAGGGCTAGGATTTGCCCAGACCCAAGCCAGGAGTCCAGAGCTCCATCTGGGTCTCCCATGTAAATTCAGGGACCAAGCACTTGTGCCATCCTCCACTGCTTTCCCAGGCCATTAGCAAGGAGCTGGGTTGGAAATGGAGCAGCCAAATGCAGTGATATGGGGCCTTAGCATCAGGGTAGTTAAATAATTTGAAGAACATAGATATTTCTTTCTGCTGGTCATTCCTCAAATGGTCATGAGAAAGCTGAGAGCCTGGAGCTCCATGCAGGTGCTCCACGTGGGTGGTAGAGAGAGACCTAAGTACATTCACCTGCTGCCTCCCAGGGTGCATGTGAACTTGAAGCTGGGTGAGACGTGGAGGCAGCCTGGGTCCCACAGCCTCTGATGCTGGAGATCCTTGCTTGGAGCCTGCAGTTTGCAGTTGCTTGCCCCGGCTCTGTCTGCATGGGCCCTTGGCCACCATCCCTTGGACTCTCCTGATGTCGGAACTCCTTGCACTGGATGACATCTAAGCAACATCTAAGCTGTGGGGTGAGGACGTGCACACGGACTTGTGGGGATCACAGTGCAGCCCCAGAGGGCCTTCCAGTGTGTATACATGTGTGTTTGGGGCAGGGGAGGGAGGAAAAAATGAGAGTGTGGCTACAAGATTTTTCCCAGCTTCTAGAGCTTTCTACTTGCTAGCCAATCCTAGCGACCCTCCCAGACAACTTGGCTGAGGGTTCCATAACTCTGGGATTCAGTCTCAGTCCCTCCCCTGTGACCTGGTAGTTCTGAGCCAGGTGTGGAGCAAGGATGGCTGTGCCTGGCAAAGAGCCTGAGACACACTCCTTGCAGACCCATGTCTGCCCATGGGAGAAACGGTAGGTGGGTTGGACTTGGCTCTCCCCACACAGGCACTGCCTGACTGTGACCACCCTCCCAGCAGGAGACCCCTGGACCTTCAGAGCTGCTGCCAGGATATGATCCTGCCTCCCTCAGGAGACACTGTGTAAATCCATGAGGTCCTTGCAGTGCCTGGTGTGAAGGAGGGGCAGCTTTGTCATTGGACATGCCCATGCTGGACCCTCAACACCATGGGGACTTGGAGAGGTTGGGCAACTGACCCAAGGCCACACAGCTCCTAACCATGCTGTCCATGTCCTGCTGTGGCAGTAAGAGTAGCCACAGTGGATGCTGTGGAGCAGTGGACACTCACTGAGCACTCATTGCAGGTCAGGCTCTGCCAAATGACTGGATCTAACCTGGGATTCGTTTTAATCCATGCAATTCTGATGTTTCCCCAGCCCTAGAGAGACTGAGGCACAGCCTGTATGTTGGGAGTGCCTGGGCTTTAGTCCTGGCCCCACTGATGTGCTCCCTGTGCTCGGGACCTTGTCCCATGGCCCCTAGGAAAGGCTCAGCGACAGCAGCATGGCCCAGGGATTTACTAAGCACGTGGGCAAGTGCTACCTCTGAAGTGGGGGTCACCGCCTCAATGGGACACAGTGCAGGAGCACAGGGCAAGGTGGGATACTGGCCTTTGTCTCATCTATGGGATTGTTGCCCCACTTTCTGTCAAGGGGACTCAGAGAAGCAAAGGCCTTGTTGGCCGCCCAGCCTGGCATCCTGGGATTAGCAGGATTAGCTAAAACCGGGCTTAGTGGAGGCGCCTCTCGGGGCAGTGGGGGAACCTTGACACCGTCAGCAACTCCAGTTCTGTCTTGGTCACCTTGGAGAACCGGCTGCCACCCTGGCTGGCCACCCACTCTGCCATGCTGAGCAGCTGGCAGATGGCCAAACTGCACTGGGGCCAGGAGTGGGGTGGCAAGGAAGGCCTGGGGCCCCTTTCTCCTCCTGCTATGGGCTGCAGCTCTCTAGAGCGGGAACCCCAAGGGGAACAAAGCACATTGAGCCCTCGGTCCAGGTTAGGGTCACTGTTCCACAGCCCCTGCTGGGTGACCTTCAGGATTTGCTGCACCTCTCTGTGCAGTGGGAAGGGGATGAGGTGATGGGTGTGACCACATGCATGGGCCCAGGAACTGTGCCACTCGGACACCTTGGAGAACGAACTTGAACTCTAGGACCTGGGTGTGGTGTGCTGTGTTGCTGGACACCTGAGCAGGTTCAGGGAGACAGCAGCAAGAGGCCCTGAGCTAGAACTCCTGCAAGCCCTCCAGCCAGGGCTGGGACAGATATGGTGCAGCGACTTCTGCCTGGGAAAGCTGACGCCCCAAGAGGCAGTGTGTCCTGCCCAAGATCACACAGCCAACTGTCCATCTGTCGAAGGTCTCTGCAGAGAGTCGGGGTGAGCCGTCTCACCCACCCTCCTTTACAGCAGCCACAGTCTTGTCCCATTGTGCAGGTAGGCAGATCAAGGCCCTGGGAGCATGGAGTCCTAAGTGGGCTAGGGTGGAGCTGGATTTGATGCCAGAGAGGGGCTCTGAGTATGAGGTGGGGCTTCCTGGTGTAGCTCCGCTGCTGCCACTGGCTGATGTGGCTCACAGCACCTTACTTGGCTGCCTGAGGCCTTTTCTCAGCGTCTTTCATGGAATGGAGCTCCTGGGGATGCTGTGAAAGTGCTTGGGCCCACAGCATGTGGCCACTGCTTGCCAGCCATACCCCAAGACACAGACCTGGGCTAGTGGGTACAGAATATACTTTACTCTCTAGGGGTGGGGGTAGAGACGGGGCTAGCTGTGCTGCTCTGGGGCAGCATCACAGAGCCGTGCACACGCACGCGGTACAGGCAGGTGAAGCGCGGGTGCCCCCAGTTGCTGGAGACCTTCACCTTGACGGCACCAAACGCCCGGGGCGGCTGGTTCTGAGGAAGAGGAGCACATATAGAGCAGCCCGCCCACAGGCCCGCAGCTGCGTATCACCGGGTGAGGAAAGCAAGGCCTAGGCAGGGCAGTGGACAGCCCCAAGGCAGCATGTCAAAGCAGTGGGACAGGAATAGGGTGGCCTGGGAAAAGGCTAGCCTTGGGACCCTGGAGAAGCCACTGTCCCCCTCTGGCCCTATTTCTCCCTCCGGAGGATGGGAGTGGTAGTAACACCTGCTTCCCTGAACTGCCAAGGGCTTGAGGTGTGACCTGGGGGCACAAGGGCAGTGGATGCTCTGCTTGCCCCTGCCCCTCGAGCTGGTGTCTAGATGCTCCTTGCCCTTGGCCTCCCCAGAGATCCCAGAAGGGGACACTGAGGGCAAAGAGGCAGGACAAGGCCCCAGATCACACAGTGTTTGTAGTTGGGCTCATTTGACTGTCTCGAACCTGGAACCCAGCCCTGTAAGGTCTCATGGCCATTGTGATAGCTGCCCCTCTGGGGCTCCCATTCCCTCCCCTCGAGGCCTTGGTTACCACATTAGTGTTGCATCCTTCCTGCATGGGCACCTGCTGGTTTCACATTGCTGTCCATGGGAGGAAATACAATGAGGGGGCCTTTGGACAGAGTAGGAAAGTGGAGGGCATAGGGGATGAATAGGGCTTTCTTTGAGCCTCAGTTTGCTCATCTGTCAGGTGGGTTGGTCATGACTGGGCCCCCCCCTAGGGCTCCCTGAGTGAAGCCTGCACACACGGTGCATTCAGTAGGTGCTCAGCACAGGTAGCTTTGCTCATACCTGGAGTGGGAACATCTGGATGGTGTTTTCCGGCTGAAACTGGAACGCTCCCAGGAACACTTCCTCCCTGGGGGAGCTTTCCATGCCCTGTGCAGCCGAGGAATCAAGGAGTGGGCCTCACAAATGGGCAGGGCACATAAGGCCTGTGCACTTCCTGGGATGGGGAGCTTGTCACCTCCACCTCCGTGGCACTGGCTCATGGCATCAAGGATGGTGGGGAAGCGCGGGTTCTGGGCGGGGAGGCAGAGCCTGGCTCCCCCACTTCCCTCCCCCCATGTCTATGACTCAAAGGAGTTTGGACCAAAGGTCAGGGGCATTCCCAGACCTTCTCAGCCATATGGTGCTCAGTTGTGCCATGCTTTTGACTCAGATGCAAACAGCAGCCTTACCCCGTCCCCCAGCTCCCACTCCTGGACACACCCAGCCCCTTGGTCCTGCAGGGGTTCCATGCGGCACTAGAAACCATCCCTTGAACTAGACATTAACTCCCCCTTGCCCGCCTTTCCAGGGCGTGCTCACATAGATGACGAAGTCCTTGGGGGCGGTGTCCAGGCTGCCCGACAGCGAGATGGTCTTGGGGATATGCTGCAGTGTGACATTGGACAGGTAGACCTTCTGGGCTAACCGAATGGTCACCTGGCCACGGTCACCGGCGAAGGCCCAGCAGTTGCCAGGTGTCACATTGGGCTGAAGAAGCAGATGGAGTAGGGGCTGTGTTGAATGTGTGTGTGGGGGGGAATTCCTCACCCCACAGCAGCATCCACCTATGGAGCTTGGCTTGAGTACCCCCTCCTCCAGGAGTCCCTGGAGTGCTAATGACAAGGAGGAGAATTCTTTTCAACCCAGCACACCCAGCACACCCAGCACACCCAGCACACTGAGCTTAGTCCTAGCCGCTGGGGTGAGGTGCTTGGCCCGCCAGAACCCTGCATTTGCTGACTCTCCACTCTCAGGGACTTTGGAGGGGTGCCAGTGGCAGCTGTCCCTACGCTCTGCTCCACCCTGAGCCCTCAAACCTCTTCCCCTGCCTCCTGTCCCCACCCTGTCATTGCTGGTCTCCCTTGCCCAGTCTCTGTCTCCTGTCCCAGGTCCCCTACCACACTAGCTCCCACTATGAGCCTTTGCCTCCAGCCCCCCTGCCCACAGGACCCAGCCCTGCCCTACAGCCCCTGCCTCGAGGATCACGTCCGGGGGCTGTGCGTAGTTCCACAGGCGGATCCAGTTCCAGTAGGAGCGAGCCTTGTCGTGGTTGTAGGTGGCTGACGTTTGTTCAAAGTCGATGCTGGCCCCTGGGCAGGAGTGGGGCTCTCAGCTTCAGCGTGGGGTGGAGACCTCTGGCCAGAACTCGCCAAGTGGGAGCCGGGATGGGGCATGGGCATACATTCATGCCACAGGGAGGCCTGAAGTCACCCAGGGAGGCAGCTGGTGCTACCAGATCCCACCCTGTGCAGCTCTGCACTTGCAGTGGCCCTGACCGCCCTGCTCCTGACCCTTTCCTGACCCCAGGAGGCCAGCAGAGAGGGCACTAGGGCAGACTTTCCCTGGCAGAGGGAGCACTGCTGGCCACACAGCCAGGATGCCACTGGTGCTCCCTGACCTATGGACTTGAGGGCGAAGTCTGGCTTCTCGATGTAGTCTCCCTGGATCATCTTCAGGATCTTCTGGGTCATTTTTTGCTGAGGAGGCACAAAGCACAGCTGTGTACAAAGCACTCCCTCCCACTGCCCTCCCCCCACTGCCATGTGTGTGGCCACCAAGAGCCTCCTCGTGGTCAGCCTGGCACACCTGTCAGGCACAGACCCTCAGCTCTGTCCTGGGGCTTCACTCAGAGCTTTCATGTGCACCAAGACACCCCCTCCATGTGCGTGAACAGGGTAACCTGGGTTCCCCCCCCCAAGGTGAATGGTAGACCCTGGCAGTATCAGTTTTTGCATGACACCGAGTCTATATGATGCTGTGGAGGGGTGCAGCGAGCAAGCACTGTGTGCTGTGTCAGCCTCACATACACTCCCCACGCCTCATCATAGTACGCCGATGAAGTTGGTCCCATTTTCTTAAGAGAGGCAAGGGCAAGTGGGGGAGCTGGTCCAGGGCCAGCAGTGGAGGTCCAGCATGAGGCTCCCCTACAGCCCCTACAGCCCATTCCAAGAGCTTAGCCACAGCTGAGCCCTGCTGACTGGTCATCAGGACTGCTCAGTCCTGGCAGGCTTTGTCCACTCTCCTGTCACCACAGGGGAAGCCAGGGCTTGAAATTGCATGAACCACCCAGGTAGTGCTATGGGAAACAGTCCTCAGCTGTGGGTGGGGCTGAGGGACCTTGAACTACTTACTGGAGGACCACTGTGGACAGGGCTGAGGGACTCTGGACTGTGGGGGGACCGCTGTGGGCGGGGTTGAGGGACCCTGGACTGTGTGCATTCCCCTGGGGAACCACAATCAGGGTAGCTAGAGACTGTGACGTTGAAGCACATAGAGATAAAGGTGAAAGAGCAGTCATAGTAAGGAATAGCACAAGAACCACCTGACATGTGCACATGAGGGTCTAGCATGGGCATAAACAGAATCCAAGAAAGAAGAAAGAGGTTGGGGAAGAGAGGATGACTAAGAATCTTCCACAACCACTGAACAACGTGAACCCACGGATTTGAAAAGCTTAGCAAATCAGACTAAGTGGAAGCAGAGCGGACTGTGTACAGAACATGGGAGACAAGAGCATCCTGCAAGCTCGCAGCCATGAAACACAGGCCTCGGTGGCTTGCAGGATGTAAGGAGTGGAGTTAACATTTCTCAACAGCACAGTGTTCACCTGAGCGTGGTGGTGAAAAATCTCAGGAGAAGCGAGTTCTCTGCCCGATTCCTGTACCCAGGCAGGCTATCAATCACGTGCAGGGACAAGATAAAGACACCTTTAAGTACATGGGCTTTTTCTTTTTTCTAAAATCCACTTCTTGTCTCACTCTTGTCCAAGAGGTTATTAGAGGTAGAACTCTTGTGAGGGGTGACATTCAGAACACACACGACTAGGGACACGGGAAGCAGGGCGTCCAGCTGGGAGAGAGATGTGCTGGGAGCAGCTCACCTCATCGGACATGGCCTCCATCTCTTGCAGTTTGGCGATGAGCTGGTTCATGCTACCTCGCAGGTCCTGGATTTCCCCGGTGTGATGCCGCACCTTCTCCTGGTACATCCTTGTGAGGAAGGAGTGAGAAGCAGAACCGACTGCTCCATGCTGCTGCTGTGCCTACCCTCAGCTGCCCTCTTAGCTCTGGCACGCAAAGACCTAGCTTCAGATTCTTCTGTTTTTGTGGGCTCCCTTGTCCTGCCCCGTTCTACCTGTTAACGTTCCTATCTTGAGGACCCTGTTCCATCTCTCCCTCCTGCTTAGAACATTTTTAAGCCCAGCTCAATCCTCCCAAACTTTCCCAAGCTTCTTATCTGTTGTTAAGTACGCTGACAGCAGCTAGTGTCCTGGTGGTTGGAGTTTCTTCTCAGTCATTACTGAGCACTGACACTTTGCTGCCCACAATGACCTGGACAAGGAGGGATAATGTGCCTCATCTCACAAAGGAAGACTCCCAGGCTCAGCTGGAAGAGGCGATTTGCATGAGCCACCTGGACAAAACTGGGGGCATGAGTTGAGGCCCAGAGTGAGCTGACTGTGGGGTGTCCGTGCTTGGTGCTTCCCGGATTCTCCCTGCTGCTCTGGCTTTTACATGGTCACAGTGCAGCTCAGATGTCCCCTCACCTCAAGCTCTGTAGTGGACTGTTGATGCTGTCATCCTGGTGCGGTGTTGGAGAGCAAGGGGTTGTTTTCAGAATGGCTCCTCTGAGCCAAACAAAACGTCATCCACCCATTCTTACACAACCAAAAACGCATCCACTTCTCCACCTTCCTGCTTATGCTTATGTCCATCCATCCACCCACACTCCACCCTCACTCTTTTTTAATCCACCCATTACCACACCCCTGTCCACTCTTGTCCAGCCACTCACCCTATCTCTCCACCCCAGATGTCCCATCTGCCATTCAACCCATCCATTATTTCATTCATCCACCTGTTCTCCATCTCTGTAATTTATCTGTCCCTATTTTTCCTCAGTTCACACTCCCATGTAGCCACCCAGAGGTCCAGCATGGATGATGGTAATCCTGTGCCTGGCACTGCAGTGGGGTAAACAGGAGAGAGGTGGAGAGGGAGAGGCAGACCCCTCAGAGCCGCATTCCCCATCTGCTTTTGAGATGTCTGCCTCCCACAAATGGGAAGCCACGGCCACTGATCTGGTCCCTCTCCCCCAGAAACCTCAAGCCAAGTGAGTTGTAGTGTGTTGAGCAGAGAACAATGCCTTGAGTAGAGAGAGGACTGCATTTCCTTTAGGTGGTGGTTTTGAAAGGGGAGAAGCAAGTTTCCCCTGGTGAGTGACAGGAGAGCCACACCAGGGAAGGGAGCACTGTGATTGGGTTTTGGGTCATATTTGGCAGGAAGAGGTTCCCAGTGGGCAATGCAACCTAGGGTGAGATTGGGATCTGGGATGAGTCAGGAACTCATTAGGGTCACATTTGGTGGTAGTGGTAGAATGGAGGTGGGCTGAGCTAGTTGAGGTGGAACCAGTCAGCTGTGGGGCTGGAGAGGGCATGTACTCACCTGCCAGACTTCCATTTTTGAGGGTAAGTGTATGGAAAACACCCAGAATGCTGTGGGCAGTGAGAACAAGAACAAGCTGTTTAGCATGGGAAGTCTGGAGCCTCGGCTCTGAGGTTGAGGGATTTGGGTTCAGATTCCATCTCTGCCACTTAAAACTGTGCAACTTTGGGAATGTGACTTACTCTCTCTATACCTCCACTTCCTTCTCTGTGAAAGAGGAATAATAGTAACGTCTACTTCATGGCTGAATGACATCACAGGTGTAATGCATTCCCCTAAACCAAGTCATTCACACTTCTTCCCAACTCTGCCGGGGGCACTTGGAGAAGGGAAGGTGGTCTGGTCTGAACTTGGTAATTTGAAGGCTGGCTGAGATCCCACCATTTAAGGATTATATTAGGAGTCTTCAGAATTTGTTGCTCTTAACTAAAAAATGCAACAAACTAGGAATAGCAGAGAACTTTAGTCTGAAAAAGTCCATCCCAGCTAACATCACAGTTCATGGTGAAAGACAGGAAACGTTCCCCTAAGATCAGGAACAAGACAACATGTTCCCTCTTGGCATTTCTATTTCAGTTGTACTGGAGGTTCTTAGTCAAGCCAATTTTTCAAGAAAAAAGCCAGAAAGCATCCAGGTTATCAACTAGAAAGAGTTCAACTTCCTCTGTTTGCAAATGATGTGATTTTGCACTTCAAACTCCATGGTTTCTTAAGACTAGGCATCTTGCCCCAGTGTCAGAACTAATAACTGAGTTCCACCAAGGTTCAGAATAAAAGGCCAACACAAAAAAAATTTATTGTATTTGTATATACTAGCAATGAATGATCTGCAAAGGAAATTTTTAAAAATGCAATTTATAATAATGTCACTGAACATAAAGTACAAGTACTTAGGAATAAGAAAAAGTAACATCCTGTATTCTGAAAATAACAGAATATCATTGAAAGAAATTAAATAATAGAAAGATAGTCCATGTTTATGGATGGGAGGGCTCAATATTGTTTAGATGATATATCTTGCCTAGTTTTATCTACAGACCAATGCTTTCACTATCAAAGTCTGATCCTGCTTCCCCCCTCCCCCTGAAATGGAAATATTGGTTCTAAAAAAACCTGTGGAAATATGGGAGATTTACAATAGCCAAAACAATTTTGAGAAAGAACAGGATTGAGGGACACCTACTTCTAGATTCCAAAATTTATAACCAAGTTACAGCAACCAATTCAGGGCAGTGCATGTTTGAGGGGGCTGCTTTGCTGGGGTTAGGGGTGGGCTGTGGTAGCTGCAGGAAGCATGGACACCTGGGGAGAAGGTACCGTGGCCAGACGGGGTTCTGGACAGAGCCTGATAGTTTCCAAAGCATCTGAACTTGCCATGGTTTTCTTGGTCATCATTTCAGTGAATCCTTGCAGGAGCCCAACCCTGGACAACAGGGAACCTGAGTCCACAGAGGGGCACCGTCTTTGTGCTCTGTGCCAGAGCTCTAGCTCACTCCCTCCCAGGGGTACTTAGCCCAGAGTCCAAGCAAGGCCCTGGAGACGCACCAAAGGCACAGAGGACCAGGATGCCTGTCTTCTCCATCAGCTTCTGGAAGAGCAGCTTGCACCTGCAGGGCAGGGGTGTGGATGGCAGTTAAGGGCCATGCCCACCTGCAGTTGCACTCTCCCCTCCTTTTGCAGTCCTGTGCTGTATACCCCCTCCCTCCTCTTCCTGGTGTCCCCCCACCACCCCAAGGCATTGCTTTCAATGTCTGCCCATCCTGGCAGCCTGGGATCCTGGCAGTGGGTGATGGGGGCAGAGGCTGGGCTCAGAGTGGGCCTTAAAGTAAAATCTCTGATGTAAAGGGAGGGATCCAAGTTTGCATGGACAGGAGGGTGATGCAGAAGGCAGGGAAGCATACCTGGCAGGAGGTACAGTCTGTGCCCCGACTTGGAGGGGGATTGGAAGCAAGGGAAGGAAGATTCCTAGGAGCTACTGAGGGTTCTGGAGTGAGAGTGAGATCCTCTAAAAGCTAGATTTAGGGCTAGGAGGGGCTGCTTTGGTCACCAGATGCTGCTTCCCTGCCCTGTCTCCCTCCTCCCACTCTCCCCAGCTCACCTGCAGGTGTTGAACAAGACTTGCTGGGCCTGAGTTCTCAGGAAGCAGGCCAGGAAGGTCAACCAGGCTGCTGGGACATCGGGGAGGTGAACAGCTTTCACGGTCTCCCACCCCAAGGACTTGTTGCCTGACCTGAACCTGGTCTTGGGGAGACTTTGGGACTCAGAGACCTTGACCTTCTCCACCTGCAGGCTGAGGCCAGGTCAGATCCCAGCTCTGTCCAAGGGGAGGCACCCAACTGGATGGGGGGTGCACATCCCATTTGGCGGTGCTGCTTGCACCTGACAGAGAATAGATACCTAACAGCAGCTAGGGACCACAGAGAGCCCTGCAAGGGCAGGAGGCTCAGCCTGGAGCTGGTCAGACAGCAGTGGCCCAGGAAGGCAGAAAGGTAGGGGGATACATGGATGCATGGGAGGTCAGAGAGAGGAATGGTTGGCTTGGAAGACAGATGAGAGGAGGGAAGGAGAGGGCAGAGTGACAGACATATGGATGCCTGAGTATGCACACTAAGAGCTTTGGGTGAATGGCTCAGTATCTAGCTGCCTGGCAGGCTGGCTGGAGCAGGCTAGGCTAGGCTTGGAGGCCAGGGAGGGCTGGCAGGTGGCGATGTCTCCCAATAGCTAGTCTTCTACACTCTCTCCAGCCACTAGAAACCCTGGCTGGAAGGACCTCTCTGATGGGGAGACTTGACCCTCATTCCTGAGCTCCCTATAGTCCAGTACAGCCCTGTTCCCCACTAGCGTGGCCCAAGGCTGGGTTCTGAAGGCCTCACGTACACATGCATCCCAGCACGCTCTGAGTCAGGCCAACGGTTGGGGTGTTGAGGCGCACAGGAAATACGAGGGCGTCACCTGCAGAAGGCACAGGGCTGTCAGGTGGCCGCAGTCTCTCGGAGCCTTGGGAAGCAGCCAGAGCCAGGGTGGGGAGCAGCCCTGGCCCCTGACCCCACCTCCTGATGGGTGGCCCTGGGTAGACACTTTCTAGCTTCTCCTGGCTGCCTTTAAGGACGCACTACCCCGTCCCTACTCACCCGGGTTGGCTGTGGAGTCCTCTGCTGTCCTGCAGATGTTTCGGACTCTTTGGGTGATCCTGAGATGACAAAATTCCCGTTTGTGACTTGACAGGACGAATGATGGTGCCATTCCAGGTTAGGAAATGGAGTCATTGAGAAGCTGGTCCCAATCAGGGCACCCCAAGTGGGCAGACTCCCTATCCAGACTTCCATAGAAGAAAAGGGCTCCGGTTGCCTGCTGTCCTGTCCCGGAGGCAGGCAGGGATCTGACTGGTCCCTGGTTTTAGACGATCCTGATTGACTGATCCTGATGCTACATTCCTATTGCCTTGCTGTGATAGGCTCTCAGGTGGGGACAGGTGTGCTCCTGGGGAAAGGGCTCTTTATGGCCGACCTCAGGGCCTTGGGGCACCAGGACTCTTGCACTTCCTGCCCTAGGGACCTCCTTCCCGCCTGATGCCAGAAATTGTGGGGGGGCCACCTGTGCATGCCAGGGGAGGGGGCAGAAGAGCCAAGGGACACAGGAACCCTGGGTCTCGGACACAGGTCTGCGCAGGTGACTCCCACACCACGGACCTCTCCCATCCACTGGTTCACTCTCCAGATGGTTGCAGGGCTAGGCCAGGCCAAAGTCGGGAGCCTGGAACTCAGCTGGGGTCTCTGATGAGGGTGGTCGGGACCCATGGACTTGAGTCATCACCTGCTGCCTCCAAGGGTGTGGCCCTGCTAGAAGCTGGGATTGGAAGCAGAGTTGGGACTGGAACCCAAGTGCTGTGATGTGAACTACAGGTGTTTCCAGTGGCTGCTTCTCCCACACCAAATACCTGCCCATCCTGGTTTCTGAGGGTGAGTGGTCTCCAAACCATGTTTTAAAAATGGTATCTTCAATGTGTTTATGCTTATTAAGAAGATATGTATATGTTCCCTGTTCCAATGTGTCATTTGCCCTGTGGCATGATTTACATATTCCTAAGGATAAACTAAAAACATACCCAAGGCAGTTCTAATCATTCCTCTCCACTTCCAGTGGTCGGGGTATATGCCTCATCTGGGGGGACCAGAGACAGACACCCTGAGTTGAGTTGGCATCTTTGTTGCTTGCATCCAGGCTCCTGGGAGAAGAAGTTGGCCAAGATTCTTGGACCCTGGTTCAGTATCTGCCTCTCTCTGGACTGTGGGCTCTGCCAGTGCCAGGAGCAACACTGTACGCCTGGTCCTACTGGGTGTAGGGCCAGATACAAAGTAGGTGCTTGGAAAACACAGGCCAAAGGCTGGCCATTCTGGTGTGGTTGCTGCAGCTGTCCCTGCAGCGGATGGAATGGGTGAGGGCCTGTGTTTTGGGAGCTGCCACAGGCCATGGCAGCCTTGCTTACCTCCTCTGCCGGGCGTTGTGGGCCACATCATCGAGGAAGGAACACGGGTCCCCATGGGGGCTCCGTGAGGACCGGGGCATCGGTTTCTTTCTCGAGGACAAGTGTGCTTGGCAAGGGGGAAGTGACTGCCACCACTCTGGAGCGTTCTCTGGAATATGCCCTGTGGAATCAGAACTGAGGCAGAACCGTGTTCTGTGACCTCACAGAGCAGGTGTGCAGGGTTACTGCCTGTCTCCAGCCCTCAGGGGCTGCCGTGTTTTAAAGAAGATTTGTTTATATATAAAAGGCAGATTTGCAGAGGGAGATGGAGAAAGCGATCCTCTATCTGCTGGTTCACTCTTAAATGGCTGCCATGGCCAGAGCTAGGCTAATCTGAAGCCAGGAACAAGGAACTTATTTTGGGTCTCCCTCATGGGTGCAGGAGTCCAAAGTCTTGACCCAGATCAAGAGTGATGCAGTTGGGACTCAAAATGATGCCCATATGGGTTGCTGGCACCATTGGTGGAAGACTAGCCTAGGGCTGTGGTGCCAGCCCCTAATTTTCCATTTTTAAGATGGGGACAGGCTCCATGGCAGGAAGACCGCACTGGGATCTCAGGGACTGGCAGCCGAGGCTGTAATAATCAGCTCATGTTTCTCTTGATCCTTTCTGTCCTCTGGAATTTATCACCATCTGAGGTTGGGGTTGTGCATTGGTATACATTGGTATACATCTCACAAGTAGATGTTTTATGTAACACAAGGTAACATATATGTGTTGTTGTTTTGACAAAGTTCTACCTTTTTTACCAATGAAAAGTAAAAGCATCACAGAGTAGAACTCTCTAAGTGTTTTCTATTAACCAAGCCAAGGGAGAGCCCGATTATTCAGACTGTGAAGCTAAAATGAATTCACTTGTTTGCTCCCTAGTGGTGGTGTCTCAGAATTGCAGGCTAATTCCCATGGCTTCCCTACTAAAAAGTCCCTGTCCCACCAGCTTAAGCAAAATAAGGACAAGGTTTGAGAAAGCTGAATCCATCAATAGCTGAAGACAGTAGTTTTTTCTTTTAAAGATTTATTTATTTTTATTGCAAAGTCAGGTATATAGAGAAAGAAGAAGAGAGAAGAAGATCTTCCATCTGATGATTCAGTCTCCAAGTGACCTCAACGGCTGGAGCTGTGCTGATCCGAAGCTAGGAGCCAGGAGCTTCTTTTATTTCTCCACTTTAGCCACTAGGCGACACCCCCCCCCCATCCCATGCCCTGTTTATAGGTCACAAGTCTGCTATTGTCCACATCTTCTGTCAGCCTCCAACCGTATCCCAGCATATCGCCAGGTGTGGGGTGAATCAAGCTTCCAGCTGTATTCACACAAGACAGAGCATTTCCACATTGCTCGGCCTGATTTCACTCACTCTGGCCAAGTGTTGTTTTTCAACCCTGGGGTAGGTGAAGCCACAAGGCTCAATCTCTGGCTTCCTCTTCCTTTCAGGCCTGGGGAGTGCTTGTGTCCCTGCCATTGGCATTGCAGGCTCCTGCAGTCAGCCTGGCTCAGCCTGGGGGCATTGTAGACATTTGGCGCATGAAACCAGCAGCTGGAAGATCTCTCTCTGTCACTCAGCTTTTCTACTAAATAAAAAATATATATTTAAAAGTGTGCTAGCCTCGAGATAGAGAGTACCCTGGGTTATGCATGTGTTCTAGCCTCACCATAGGGGTCCACACACACAGTTTTTGGAGAGATGGCAGCATCAGCCAAATATGACCATGTGGCTGGTGGGGGAATGGCCTAGGAGCCAAAGTCTGCAGGAACCGTGGGAGCAGGAACAGGCAGCCTGCCCCCCTCGAGCCTCCAGAAAGCACAGCACCCTGCCAGCAAGCACCCTCTGTATTTTGGCTCACTGAGTCCAAATTTGGGTGTCTGACCACCTCTCATTACAGGTGCAACTCCAGGGCATGTGGTTATAGCAGTGACAGCAAACCTAGGCAGTACCCCTGGGATCCTGCAGCCAAGGTTAGAGGACCCCCTACTCATCCCTGGGGGTCTCTCAACCGTACATGCTCAGTGAGTACCTGTGAAGCACCTTGTGGGCTCCAGGCACTGGTGCAGGCTTCAGTAGGACCAGCTGCTGTCCTGGGGGCTTTGGTAACATGGCTGCATCTCACACACATGGTGACAAACTGCTTGGTGGGGGATAAGCTGGTAAGGATCTCACCATTTTGTGTCCCCTGGCTGCCACCCAAGTGTCTCCTGTGTGCAATTCCTGAGGAAGAGGAAGCATTCGTGTCAGGAGCAAACACGGAGAGTGACTTGAGTCAATATTTACAGCAGCCCTGACCCCAAGTCAACTGTGGGCCTCAGCCTCAGCGAGGGGCAAGCAGGCCTGGTGAACAGACCCAGGCCCGCGGGGAGGCTGCAAGAGAGCCCATGCAGGTTCTGCTGGAACAGGCAGCCCTAGCTGGGGGATAGTTTGAGTCCAAGGGGGAGCTTCTTGGCAGCAGTGGCCCTGTGACCTCTGTGAGCATGAGTGGGGACCCAGTGCAGTGTGAAGATGGTGGAAGTCACAGCAGTAGTAGGTGAGGGGGCGGGGCAGGCCCTGGGAGTCATGCAGAGAAGTGGAGGGGACTTCGCTGCAGCCAGGTGGCGATCTCAGAGTCCAGGTGGAGGCAAACACACACATGCACAAGTATATACATGTGTATGCACATGGGAAACACCCCAATACCAGAGACAATCCGCTAGACACACATGCACCTAACACCTTACACTCACTCGACCAAGCCTGCCCATGCACACATGTGTACACTCCCACTCAAGCAACAGTCTTGCCATCCCAGTAACCATGACCTAATGTCCACTGACCCTCACATGTGTGCATACATGAATTCTACACACACACACACACACACTCACACACACAGTGCTGTGGGTAGCCTATAGCCAAAGAGGCACTTGGAGCTTGTGATGAGGAAAGATATGAGTCCAGTGTAAATGAAATATGCTGTGGAGTAAGGCTGGGATATTACACAGCAGGGACATCATCTTTCCTGATTTGAGTGCTAAGGTCAGTGCTCAGAGTGTGACCAGGGTCAGGGCTTACAGTGTGGCAGGGTCAGGGCTCAGTGTGTTATAGGGATTGGATGGCGGTTAACTTGCTACTGCTCTTAAGAGGATCATGTTTCTGGGGGGATACCCCGGGCTTACAAGGTCCTTCCTACCAGCCTTCTGCTCCTGTCCTCCCTGTCCTCCTCGGCCCTGGCAAGGCCCAGCAGGGGTGATGGGCACCTCATGAGAGCAGCCCTCATTCCACAGATCTCCTGGTCCCCATGGCCCAGGATGCCCGGCCATGGGCCTTGTAGCAGTTGGCAGCCGGGCCTGGCGACGTGGCAAGTATGATGACCCAGCTTGGCACAGACCATGTTTGCAGGGACAACAGATGCAACCACAAGCAAATCTGCCACTCCTGGTCCCTTGTCTGTGGCCCCGTGCTCTGGGGAGTCTCATAAGGCAGCCTCCGCCTCTGCGCCAGGAGCAGAGCATTGCTGGCCACTCCACGACTGTAAAGGTAGGAATGGGTGACACTCCTCCCAGGAGTGGCCTTGACTCCTCTGCCTTGGCAAATGCTGTCTTTCCAGGCCTCAGTTTGCCCATCTGAGCAATGATTATCTCTCCCCAAGTCAGACATGGAGGCTGTGCCAGGCCTTGAGATGCCGGGGATTTGAGTGACCTTCAGGCTGCTCCTCCCCTGGTCAGGATGAGACAAGGACAGGAGCCACTGTGGATTCTCCTGGGCTGGGTGTGGACAGATGGACACCGGCCTGGGCTGTTGCACTGGGCTGATCCTTAGCACAAGTGACACAGTCCTGGGCCCCCAGCTAGTGGGCCTGGATTCTCTGCTTGGGACCCCTGGGAGCCTCGCCATCCTCCTGACATGGTCTGGGTCCTGCATCCAGCCCAGACAGCCACTGGGCCTCAAGTAAGGGCAGGGCACTGCAGGCCTGGGATTACCGCTGGTGGGGACAGAACGGGGATGAGGACGAGGGGGTATGCAGTTGCACCTTCCAGGCTGCTATGGGTTGGAGGCACCCTGGGATGGGAGCGGCAGGAGTGAGGGGAGTGGGCTGGCCTGATGCTTGTCCCCATCCCAGCCCACAGATTCTGGGGAGCAGTGCCCTGGGCAGCCATGGTTGGGGCACGTGGGCTGAGCCTGCTGCTGCTGGTATTTCCCACCATCAGCAATGCCAGGCCGGACACGGTGGTCAGGATCAACCAGGCGGCGCTGCGCTATGGTGAGACACCAGTGAGTGCATGTGTGTGACTCCTGCAGGACTGTGCGTGCGACCCGTGCAGGCGCATGTGTGTGACCCCTGCAGCCGCTGCGTGTAACGTAGAACTCAGAAGCCCCATAAGGACCCTAGACTGGAGTTCAATCCGCATCTTCCCCGCTAGGTGGCAGTAACAGATACCTATGCTGTGGATACTGCTGGCCAGGGCAGCTAGGGTGGGGCGTGGAGCTGGGGTTGAAGTTGGGCCCCCATTATGGGAGGTAGCTGGCCCTGCAATGTCTTCACCCCTGTGTCCAATGTTCACTCCAACACCCCCATTTTTCTCTGCTGTGGAGTCCCGGACACTCAGTTAGCACTGGAGCCAGAGCTGCTCCCTGAGTATTTATGCCAGAAACATGTGAATGTGGGGGCAGGGTGGGAGGGGCAAGCAACTGTGCAGTGGGCATGAGTGGGCCTGAGGTGTTACTGACCCAAAGTGTGTGTCCGTGGGTTTGGAATTCCGTGGCCACACTTATGGTCAGGGAGGCTGCTTGCCTGGAGTGCAAACATGGATATGTGTGTCTGGGTGTGTGTGATGGGGTACACCTGCAGGGAGCCAGCCCCTCCCTGGGTTCCCTGAGGTGATGACCCTGCATTAGATTTTTGCTGCTATGGCCCTCTAGTACTGTTCCCTCCCCCAAGGAAAGGACATCGAGGAAACAGGACAAAGCCACCATGTGGGCAGAGCCCCAGCACAGCCATCTACATGCACTTCTGGCTGCATCTGGGGGGCTTGGGGTTGCCTTTATAGTTGGGTCTGGGTGGCAGAGGGTACAGTGGGCTCCCTGTCCTTATGGACAGAGGGACTTTTGGTGGCCCAGAACTGGAAGCAGACAGACGGTGACTCAAGAAAGCAGAGGGGTGCTCTGGGGCATGCAGGACTTTCCCTGGCAGGCAGACAGACAGAGTGTGAAAGGGGCCAGTGATCCGTGCTGGAGCGTGACCAGCACTGGAAGCCCGAGCGTGATGCCTGCAGGCAGGGGTGGGAGGCCAGAGCCGATCCTGGTGCTGGGAGCCTGCTGTATTTGTTCTAGACAAAGGTCCTTCCAGGCTTGGGCAGGTTTGTCTCCAAGACTTGGCCAGGGCAGCTTCTCACACGTCCACCCCACCCGGCCCCTCAGGACCCAGAGTTCCTGCCCTGCAATGGGGAGCACTGGAGATGAAGTCCAAGCCCTAGGACTAGCCTCAGCTCAGCTGCAGATGGCTAGGCTGGAGAGAGGTGTTGGAGCTTAAGAGAGCACCACCTTTATGAAAGGCAAAGAGAAAGAGAGAGAGAGATTCTACCTGCTGGTTAAGCCCCAAAAGGGCCGGGCTGGGCTGAAGCCAGGAGCCTGGAACTCCATCTGGGTTGCCCGCGTGGGTGGCAGGGGCCCAAATACTTTATCATTTTCTGCTACCTCCCATGATCAGGCACTTGGATCAGAAGTGGAGCAGCCAGGACCCCAGCCAGCTCTCTGATACCAAATGTCATTGTGGCAGGCAGTGGCTTACCCCCACTGTACCCCAGTACCAGCCCCAGGCTCATTTTGAGAGGCAGGAGAAGAGAAAGGCATGGTCTGCAGAGGGCCTGGCGCAGCTCCCATAGCTCATGAGTCCCCTTCCTGGAAGGTTCTGGAAGGTGCTGTGTAGCGCCAGGAGAGCCTGACCTTGCTGTGCCCTGGCCCTGCAGTGTCAGACATTGGGAAAGCCCCTCTACAGCAGGCCCTTCAGATCATGGTCCCTCCGCTTTTCGACCTGGATAAGGACAGCGAGGTGCTTCAGGTCACCCGGTAAGTGCCTCTTGCCCCAGGTACTCCTATGCTGGAGGAGTGATGTGACAAATGGAAACACTTGAGCAGCCTTCATCTCCATGTGGGTTACCAGCCTCCCCCCGCCACCTGCCCAGGGTCACTGGGCCAAAGCCCCTGAGGCTGGGTTGTGTGTGGCTAACGGGAGCTGAGAAGGTACCAGCATGCTGCTACCCAGGACACGTGGTCTGGGCACAGGGCACATACCACATACGTGGATGTGAGACAAGGGCTTTGAGGGAAGTGGCCTCCCCATTGTGGGAGGGGGCTTCAGCACTCTGGGGCAGGGGTGTCTTCCTCAGGCGGATCCCAAGCTCATTCTTCTCCCACCTTCCCAACTTTCCAGAATCCTGAGGATCACCCACCCCAGGTTGTGGGGGCGGGGTACATCTTCTGGGCAGCGGTTCCAACCTGGGCTTGTATGATCACCTTTGGGGAGAGCTCACCCCTCCCTTTCACCCATGGTTCTGGGCCTCAGAAAGTCCTCCTTCATGATACTCAAGTGTGGGGGTGGTTCGAAGCACCTGCCCTGGGGGCTGACTCCATGTCTCCATCGGGGCCACCCTATAGGATCCAGATTCTGAGTGTCCATGTGCCCAGCCTCCACCTGCAGTTCATTCCCGAGTTTGGGGTGCACTTGTCAGCAGCAGCCAACTTTACTTTCAAGGTCTTCCGGTGAGTGAGTCTCCTGGGAGTGGGTGGAGTGGAGAGGAACAAAGAGAATCTCAGAGAATGGAGATCCGGCTTGGTAGCTGTGTGACCTTGGCAGAGTCCCTTCACCCTACAGCCTTGTCTCTTCCTCTCTAAAATGACGTGACACTTTTCAGAGTGGCTGGTGAGGTAACAGCAAGGCCTGCATTGCTGTAGTTGTTGCAGTGCACACAGTAGGTGCTCATACATGTAACCTCAGGATGACTGCTGTGCACCAGGGCCACCGTTGACTGCACTTAATTCTCAGACTCGGAGCTGGGTCCTCAGAAGGTTCCCACTTCAACTTCTTTCCCCGATGCTGTGGGTATATGACTGCTCACTGTGGGGCAGGCTCTGAGCCAGGTGGCATTGTTTCCCAACACAGCCCTCTGAATAGACACCACTCATCTTGTGCTCATTTCACAGAAGGGAAAACTGAGGCACAGCATGGTGACTGCCTGGCTGGGGCTGGCAGTGAGAGCTGAGCCCACACTCCTGTGCAGAGCGTGGAGACTCTGGGCATGCTCAGCCTGGGTTGTCTCCTGCTGAGCAGGTGTTGGGTTGGTGTCAGTGGCAGAGGGCAAGCCCTGCCAGGGGACTTGTGGGGTCCCTTGACGCTGCTGAGGCAAGGACCTGCCCTACCCCCCCCCCCCCCCGCAGGGTCACAGAGCCACTGGAGCTGACGCTGCCCGTGGTCCTGCAGGCTGAGGCCCACGTGACCCAGGACTCCATTGGGACCCCTGTCGTTAGCATCTCTGCCTGCTCCTCACTCTTTGGCACTGCCACAGTGCCTGATGGCAAAGACAGGTGGGTGTCTGATGAGGGCTGGGAATGGGGGGTCCCAGATAGGCTGGGGCTGCAGGTTCTTCATCCCACAGCCTCAGCAGACCTGAGAGACCCCCATTGTGATGCCTGCTTTGTGGTTGAAGAACAACCAGGCTCAGAGAGGCACAGAGTTGCTTGTGGTCCCAGCACAGGGAGCAGCAGGTGGAAGGGCCTCTCCGGCTTTTCTCCCCAGGCCTGGGCTTTGCTGAGACGAGGCACCTGCTGTACTCAGGCCCCAAGCTTAGGCCCCCTCTGCCTGTGTCTTCTACAGCCCCCACCCCACGCTGCTAGCCCGTGTGCAAACGCACATCCAAACAACGATGGGCAGTAAGGTTGGTGCTGCAGCTGGGCTCCCAGGAGGGCGGGCAGCTTCACTTAGAAGTCTACATCCAATAGGGTGGGGCAGTGGATGCATTTCAGGAGGGGTGTGGCGCCTGGGTGTGGTTTTATGCTGAGCGGGCTCTGCAGGGGGCCATTCTGATTTTCCCATGAGGATTGGGCAGAAGATGTGTGTTTCTGATCCTGCCACCCTCTATCCACACATGGCCACTTGCTTTGGGGTGGGGATAGCCTGCAGGAAGGGAAATGGGCTGGCTCTTGCTCCATATGTTCAGCAGCCTGTGGCAGGTGGAGCAAGGCAGGGATCCCAGCATGATATGAAGGCAGTGGTGTCGGGATGGGGTGGGGGTAGGTTCCAGGCTGGAGTCCCAGGCCCTGCCAGCAGCCCCTGCTTCCCTCCCAACCTCCTTCTCTCTCTCTGTTTCCTATAGCTATGTCTGAGTGTCTCTGGCCTGGTGCAGGAGTTCAACGTCCACCTGGGCACTTTGATCGGTCAGACTTGGGACTGAGGGGAGCAGCCTATGAGTTCTCAGGGTGTGGGAGGCCCCTGGGACCCTTCCCACTCTCTGCCTCTGGATCAGGGTTGAGCCCTGGGAGGTATCTTTTGGGGTGACTGAATTGGAGATTCCCCAAGGTCAGCTCATTCCAGATCTGTGCATCTCCAGAGGCTAGACCCAATCTTGGATTCCAGGGTCTGTGTACTTACAGCAGATAATCCAAAAAGTCAAATCAAGTGAAGCTTTCCAATTATGAGGTTCTTAGTGTCAACTAGAACGTGCCCTCCAGGTGGAATCATGTTTGCGGGGGCAAGGGAGTGTGGATGCCAGAGTCTCTCAGGTGCTCAGGACTGGGGACCATGGTGCATTGAGCCCCCCCGAGAGGCAGGTGCAGTGACCATGTCACTCAGGCCTGCAGCTTACACCTAGGCTGTTAGGTAAGAAGCTCTGCGGTCCAAGGATGCACCTGCATAACTGCACGGTTCATCTCTTCATTTTAAAATATTTTGAATGATACAGAAAAGTCTAAAGAAGAGTTCAGTGAGCACCCATGGACCTAACTGTGGGTGACATTTCACTATATTTGCTTCATGCGGAAATGTTATATAGACACGTATATACTGATTTTCTTTGAGAGCTAGATGTATATGTCAATATCACACAATGTAGGATTCATAACAAGATTCTAAAATGAAGAAAGAAAAGTTATCTCTGTGAAAGGGCCATGATTCTGGGAAGACTGACACCCACAAACATCTATGGCCCAGAGATTGGGGTGCACATCCCCCCACATAGATTCTATGAACTTATAAAGGCAGATATTTGATACACAGACACACCCACTCTGTGACAGACAAGAGGCTGGCCGGGCAGGCAAGGCATTGGTGTAGGGTGCCAAGGATGCCACCTTCTCATCTCCCTTGTGGCTTTGTTAAGGCCTCACCCCTGTGGGCCCCGAGTCCCAGATTCGCTACAGCATGGTCAGCACGCCGACCATCTCCAGCGACAGCATCTCCCTGGACATCGATGTGAGTGCCTATTTGATAGCCCACAGCTGGGTCCTCCTGAATTCCAGAGCACTTAGACTCCTGGGAGAGTCCCAGAGAGGCATGTGTAGTGGGGGGAGTGGCTGGGGGGGTGCCTGTGCACAGGTGAGGGTGTGAGCTCCTGGGCATGGCATGTGGTATCTGGGGATGGGGTCAGGGTTGGTGTCTGGGGCTGGTGCCTCCTGACCTCATTACTCCCCATCTTGCTCTCCACCACCCAGGCTACCCTCTTTCTGCTGGGCAAGCCCATTGTCCTGCCTGCGAATGCTATCCCTTTTGTATTGCCATGGCATGCGGGTGCCAAGGATGCCATGGCCACCGTGGGCCTCTCCCAGCACCTGTTTGACTCCGCCCTCTTGCTGCTGCAGAAGGCTGGTGCTCTCAATCTGGATGTCACTGGGCAGCTGGTGAGGGCTGGACCTGCTTGGGGGGCGTGGATGTGGGGTGGCAGCGCCCCATGACTGGCTTGGGGAGGCCTGTGACTGAGGGTGGATTGCAGGCAGGGTGGCTGTGGGAAGGCCTGTGTGAAGACCTAGGGAGGGATTCTCACACACGAAGGCCAGGGGTGGTGTGGCCGGGGCTGGTGGCTCTGACACCCATCATGGTGCGGGGCTGCTTTCAGAACTCGGCTGACAACCCGCTGAACACTTCTGAGTTGGGCCAGCTGTTCCCTGAGGTTGGTGACATCCCCAGTTGCTGCAGGGACCAGGGTGGGGGCTTCCCTGGGTTTATGTCTGTCCCTAGTGGGGTTCAGGTCTTGCCCTGATACCCCACCTAGACAAACATCATGCTTTCTCTCCCTCTCTGCCTCCTTGTCCTTTTCTCAATCCATTTTTGAGACCCCTGGAATCCCTGTTCAGGGGAAGACAAATCCCCTGTCTGATCCAGGGGCCTGGGGTAGACCCTCTTCTGTGGGCCAGGTGTGGCCTCGGATGGTGGGCGGGGTCTGTATTCAGAGAGTGACTGCAGGGGAGCCCGCAGCCTCTGCCCCAGCAGACCCTGCCTCCCCCACACCCTCTCTGCTTCCCAGATAGCCCGGCAGTTCCCAGAGCCCATGCCTGTGGTGCTCAAGGTCCGGCTGGGTGCCACACCGGTGGCTACACTCCACACCAACAATGCCACACTGCGGCTGCAGCCCTTGGTGGAAGTCCTGGCCATGGCCTCCAACTCAGCTTTCCAGTCTCTCTTCTCCCTGGACGTGGTGAGCCAGCAGGCTGGCTCGGAGGGGATTGGGTGGCTGGGAAGGTGAGAGGGGGCACTCCCAAGGAGCTACCACCCCTGCCCACATGTCCCTCTCTCACTTTGCTCTACTTGCCTGATAGTCCTGCACAGGTCAGCCACAGACTCTTTGCATGTCCTAGCCGCTTGCCTGGACTCCTCCTCCCTGGCATTGGCTGTGCCGGCCTCCTCCCCATCTTTCTAGTCTCAGTAACAAGGTCCCCTTCAGTCCTCTTCTTGGCACCTCTACTCTTGGAAGGGCTCCTTTCCGGCTGGCCTATGCTGGAATTCAGGGCTAGAGGCCTGTGATGCTCTTATATGCTCCTTACAGTACATGTGCGCAGTACAGTGCCCTGACCCATGGCAAGTGCTGTACCAGCAGCACTGAGACAATGGAGGATGGGTGGGAGGCACCACATGGTCCTATGCCCTCTGACCCTGCTCTCCCCATGCCTGCAGGTGGTGAACCTGAACCTTCAGCTGTCTGTGTCCAAGACAAAGCTCCAGGGAACCACGTCTGTGCTGGGGTAAGCAAGGCCTGCATGGGCTCCTCTTTGCAATGGTTGCACGGGCCAGGGAGGCTAAGGAGGCTGCTGGCAAAGACTCTTGGTCCTGCTCAGAAGCTTCCTTTTCCTCTTCCAGGGACATCCAGCTTGCTGTGGTCTCCTCCAACGTGGGCCTCATTGATGTGAGTGTGGGTGACCGGCCTTGAGCAGGGCTGGGGAGGTGGAGGGGGTTGTGTGTTGCTGACTGCCACAGGCTGTCTGGCAGGGGCCTGGGGGGCCTGCCTGCCTGGCACGTTGCTCAGTGAGTGAGGACTTGGTGTAACCTGGCCCCCACCCCAGAGAGCGTGGTGAAGCAGTGGCCACAGAGGTCAGACTTTGTGACAGGAAGTGGCTGGGCCTGTGGCCTCTGTGCGGCTGTGTGCCGTTCGGCCCTCCTTCTGCCATGCCGTCAGTCAATCTGTCCATGAGTCTTCTGACTGCAGGCGGTCTGCCAGCTATCAGCCACTCAGCGCATGGAAGTCAGCCAGTCAGTGCTTGCCTCCAAACCTCCCCCTGGGGCTCAGGGTAGCTGGGCTCCACTTGAACCCAGGACCTGGTTGACCTGCCCCTCTCCACCCATGTGCCTCTGCTGCCCACCCATCCCCCATCCATCTGTCCGTCCATCTGTCTGCCTGTGTGTCTAACTGTCTTTTCTCCCACGTCTGCCTGGCTCCATGGCTGCAGCCGGCTCAAGTACACTTGCTCATGGGCACGGTGTTCGAGAAGCCCCTGCTGGACCACCTCAACGGTGAGCCCCACCCTCTGTCCTGCTGGCCCCTTCCACCCATGGTCTACCCTCGAGGGGGTGGCCGCTGGAGCTCATCTTCCCCCATGGACATTGAGGCATACAGTAGTGTACAGCTGCCTGATCTTGCCTGGGCCGCTCTCTCTCTCTCTCTCTCTCAGCCTCAGCTTTCCCATCTGTAAGATGGGAATACTGGCAAACTGGCAATGACAGCCACTTCCTGGATGTGTGCGGGCTTAGGGCCTTGATGTGCTTAAGGACTTCTGGTTAAACTTGGCTTCCCCTCTCCCCCTGCAGCTCTCCTGGGCCTGGGCATTGCCCTCCCTGGTGTGGTCAACCTCTGCTACAGCGACCCTGAAGTCTTTGTCCAAGAGGTGAGAGCTTTTCTCTGTAAGCAGGGGTCTCTTTCAAGCCTTGGTGGAGGCTGGCTCAGGCGGTAGGGGCCTTGGTCCTCCTTCCTGCCAGGGCACATGGTGGTTCCCTAGGATGTGCCAGGCCTGGTGGTGGTGGGAGGGTCTCTGCTCCCAGCAAGACTACCCGTGAACCCTTCACCGCTCTGAGATGGAAAGTTCTGGATATCACGAGACACAGGTGTGAGGGCACCACCAGTGCCCATTGGGCTCTGCAGCAGGCACACTCAGGGGGTTTAGGCCCCTGCTTGGCCTCCAACTCTGAGTCCTGGGATGGCTGTGACCCGTTGGGAGGCCCTTCCAGCTATACAGACAAGCCTCTGCAGGCTTAGCACAGGAAGGGAGCTTCTGGAACTTTTCCTGTGTTTCAAACTTTGGGCCCAAGGCAAAATTCAATCACAATACTGTCCAGGTATTCTACAACTTGCTTCTGGTTCACCAGGGTTAGACAGGGAAATCTGCTCCACGTGACAGAGACAAGGCAGGCAGCTGAACCTAGCGTGCCCCTCAGATGTTGTCCTTCTGCCACAGCTGTGGCCCCTAGGCACTGTTCACCCAGACTCGTAGGAGGAGCAGTGGGCACCAGGGCGCCAAGGGGACATCTCTCCAGGACTTGGCCAGGCCAGTGGCTGCCCCACTCTGACCCTGCCGGATCCAGTCAGCAGGATCTGAAACCAAAGCTCTTTAGGCCAGTACTGTTCTATAGAACTTTCCATGGGGATGGGGATCAGCCATGGCTGATGTGAAGGTCAGGCATAACAGCTAGCAGGCACTTGGGAGCTGGGTCACAGTGATTTTTACATATTAGATGATTTAAATCTAATTAGCACCAGTGACTGACAGCTGCTGTAATGGCCCATGGCAGGAACTGGCTTGAGCTGGTTCTCTGTTGGCATCCCAGCACCTGCCCCAGGGCTTATATGGTAGTAGAAGATGTGGTGAGGATTTGGTGACTGAATAAACAAATGAATACATAAGTGAAGGAAGGAAGGACAGCAACCTCCAGAACATGCAGAGGGGCCTAGGAGCCTTGGGCAGTGATGGCTGTGCTGGCTCAGCCTCTCTGGGGTCACTGCTACCACCTGCAGTGCCACGGCAGGCCACTGAGCTCCCAGTCAGGCCAAGAAGGGCAGAGCTGGGCTGATGGGTGGCAATGGGCAGGGGATGCCTCTTGTTATGTGGCCTGTCACCTGGTCTGTGCTTTTCTTGCTCTTCAGGGCTACGTGGTGATATCCAGTAGACTCCGCTACCAGCGCTGAGGCGGAACTCCTGGGAGAGGCGGGGCAGGGCCAGGTTGTTGCTCAGGTGTCCACATGGGTAAACCAAGTCAGAGCCATAACAGAGTCATCACCATGAGCCAGAGTTCCTGGCTGGGCTTTTAGTCCCTGTGTTCCCTACTTCCCAGCCCTTCCCTTACAGCCCTCCCCCCTTCTCCCCTGCCCTGTGGTGAGAGCCCCCACTTCCAGGCTGCACAGACCTTCCCCCTGCTGCCCCCTCCTGCCCCCTCCTGCCCTCTTCTGCCATTAAACACCTTCTCTGGAGCTGTAAATTTTGGCCAGGCCCCCACACTGTGTACCTGAGGTTGCTTCCCTGCTGACATCCCCTGCTGGTTGTGTCTGTCCCCAAGTCACCCAAGCTGCCTGGGAGAGGAAGAAGACATGGCTGTGGGTCTGTGGGCCACATTCGGGGGACTGTTACCTCCTGGCCTGGGATCTTGCGTTTGGGAGGAGCTGGTGATGGTACTGCAGTGTGCACACTGCCCTTGGCCTGGCCCATGCCTCCCCCAGCCAGCGTCAGGCCCTGTCCCTGAGAGCTGGATAAGCAGGATTTGGAGTTCCGTTTCATAGAGGTGGAGACTGAGGGCCAGAGTCCAGCAGCCCTAGGCTGGCGGCCTTCCTGGAATCCACCCCAGGATGCCCAGCACCAGCACCCCGATTCTGTCCTGGACGAAAGGCATGTCACTATGGCCCCAGGCAGCAGTTCCACCTCTGGTTTGGGCTGGTCATGGGTCTGTTTTTTTGGGTGACCTCTGTTTGCCTGGTCTTGCCAAGCACCTCGACCTACTGGCTCTGAAAACTTTATAAGTCAGTGGCACTCGGGTGACCACAGCCTTGGGGACCCAGGGATGGGCACATGGGCAAGCCAGAGCCACAGGTCTCCTTGCCACCCCACTAGGCTGCCCCCTGAGCCCTGGGGGACAGGTTTCCTCCTGTCCAGCTCCTCGAGGTCCACATATGCTCCTGCAAAATGTCCCTTCAGCACAGCGTGACACCTGCTGTTCTTCCTAGAAGGTGATGGCTTTAACCTTGCAGCCTCAGGTAGGCCAGGCAGAGCCACTGGACCAAGCCTGGGTGAGGCAATGGTGGTACGGAGAGCATGGGAGGGGGACACACTACTGAAGCCACCTCATGAGTTTGCTCAGGATAGGGTGGCTTTTATTTCCTTTATTGCTTCATTAATTAATCCTTCAATCCCACTTCTACTTGAGCTTAATATAGGTTTAGTCCTAGATGTGGTGGTCTGGAATATAGAAGAGAGGAAACCTTCAATCCCCGATAGGAAGTTAATAATTCATGAGGGATTATGAATTATAAGCACAGTATGTCATTAGTCAATCCATTGAACCATCCATTCGTTCCCTCAGTCTGTATACCTCCACACACTTACCTGTCCATCCATCCACTCATCCACTCCCCATCCATTCACCTATCAGTTCACATGCCCACCCACACATTTTGTTTGTCCATCTACCTTAGGCTTCTTTCTGTTGATCTGAGACTGTGCCGTTGGTAAATAAGAGAGACTTACTCAGTTAATGGTTCTAGGCTGTTGCCTGGCATCTCATGAGGGCCCCAGGCCGTCCTGTGCATGGCAGAGCAGGGGAAGCTTGCATGAAGAGAGGCTGGGACAAGGAAGTAGATCCACTTTAATGCAACTTGCAGTAACTTCTAACCTAGTTCTTCAAGAGTAAGGACCCACTCAATCCACCCCATGACTCACACACCTCCCAGCACTGAGGATAAAACCTCAGCGTGTGTTGATGGAAATGAACTTTAGCCAAACTGCAGCACCCTTTGTCCATTCATCCACTTATTAATCCACCCATCCTACCTTCCTTCCACCACCCACCCATCCCTCCTCCCATCTATATATTCATCAATCCTTCCACCTACTCATCCATTCATCTATCCACATCTATGCTGTCATCCATCTATCCACTCCAAACTGCCAGACTTGGTTCAGACCCATGATGAGCCTAGTTCTATGGCACTAGTATATATTCTTCAAAGAGGAGGATGATAAAAATGCCAGAGTCAAGTTCATAGCCTGAAGGCTGCCATGGTCTGCCCTGATCTCCAGGGCAGCTGGCCTGATCTCCAGGGGTCACCTTCACTTATGGAGGTGCCTGCTGAGAGGGACAGGTGAGTGCAGCAGTCTGGGTCCAACTAGAAGACCAAAACCCCACAGGAATTTAGAGAGGGCAAGTTCAATGTGAAGAGCTGCTCACCAAGGTACAAGAGCATCCATAGAATATTAGGCAGGGCCGGGTGCTCTGGGTGCAAGGAGGGTGCAAGCGGGGTCCCAGAGCTTTTGGGAGAAGGTATTGTTCAGGACCCTGGACAGCATGGAAGCTCTCTGGTGGCCAAGTCAGTGTTAGCCATGGGTTGCTGGGTGAACATGGGCAACTAGATCTTGGGAGCCATGTGGTCACCGTGATGGGGAGGGTCAGAGTTGGGGTTGAGACCTATAGATGGAACAAATGCTGGCGTGTGTGGTACTGTGGGTCCTAAATGGCTGCAAGGTGGACTCCCAGGGGACTCAGAGTAGAGGCCAGGTGCTAGCATGGGCAAGCGGCTTTCAGGGTGGTCACCCAGTGGGGACAGCTGCCAGGTATCTTGGGGTTCTCTGTGGAGGGCACAGAGGGCTGACCCCAGGTTGGGGATGTGAGTGGTCACAGAGCTGGGATTCTGGGCCTTTTGCTGGGAAGAACTGCCTTTCACCAACTTGCTTCCTTACTGCTCACCTGCCTACCTCTGGAACTTTCAGGAAGCCCCTTCCATGGCACTTCCCCTCCAGTGCCTTCTCCTGCAAGAGGATAGCATTACATCCACCTGTTTTATCTAGTGTTCGTGCTTATTTGTATTGGAAAGAGAGAGTTTGTCTACTGGCTCACTCCCCAGGTGTCCATAGCAGCCAGGGCCGAACCAAAGCCAGGAACTTGGAACTGCATCCAGGTCTGCCATGTCAGTGGCCGGTGGCAGGGCGGGGGGCGGGGGGGGCGAGCAGCTATGCACTTGAGCTGTCCTCCTGCTGCCTCCCAGGATGCACAGTAATAGGAAACTGTAATCAGAAGTAGAACCAGGACCTGAGGCACTGGATGTGGGATTGGGTGTCCCAAGCAGTGTCTTCTGCCCTGTGTGGGCACCCTCAACTGTGAGCATGCACCCTGCCCATTTTCTCTTCAATGCCAATGCCCTTGGATTCATCCAGGATGCTTTTGTTCAAGCCTGTCCAGACAGCAGCTCAAGTGCGCCCTCCCCTGGCCACAGTGGTAGGACAACCTTGTCCTTCTCCCTTCTTCCAGCCACTCTGATGCCCGCCAGCTGCCCCTCCACCCCTGTGGGTAGACCCGCCTCTGATTCTTCTCTCTGACCCTTGCCAAGGCCTGACACACAGCAAGTGCATGATAAATGTGCAGGGAACAGCAGCTTGCATGTGTGTCTATACTGGAACTCATGCCAGGCGGGCTGCTGCTGTTCCTACCCCTGGCAGGCCACCGAGGAGCCCGATGCCCGGGGTGCCCGAGACTGCTGGGCTCAGCTCCATCTTTTTGGGGTCCCCAGCAGGTCTGAGGGCAAGGAAAGGATGGCATCAAACAGGACCAGCATAATCTTCTGTTCCACAGGTGGGGTTGGGGAGGGCCCCTCTAGAGACAGCTCAGCTGGTCCTGGAGGGGCAGGGAGGGTGCTGAAGGGAGCCAGGCAGGAGGGGGTGGTGGCAGAAGCTCCACTGTGGATACCTGGCAGGTTCCTCTGTGGGCCCAGCTTGGTAACCCCAGCTGCGCTGCTCACCTGCTGTGCATCCACAGATAAATGGCTTGAGCACTCTGAACCCCAAATGAAGAAAGTTGCTGAAGTGCCCCTGGCTCCCTGGCTAGCCATGTGGACTAAGCAGCCTAGTACCTATTTAGCATTGCACGCCCTGCTGGGCCTGGGTCAAGGACACGGTACCTGTGTCCCACTTCTGCTGTAATCAGCACCACAGTGCTCCCCGCTCCCCCAGCATAAAGAGGGCGAAATGGCAGTCTCATAATTTGCAAGCCCAGTGGCAGGGATGGGGCTCAGATTCTTGAACCCCAACTCAGGGGCTTTTCCTATCTCCACCTAGATGCTATTCTTCCTGAACCCCCATCAGGGGCTCCTCCAAAGTTCTCCCCTGGCCGCAAGGGCCCCACATGCCATGGCACAATGACTTCCTCTAGCCATGCTTGTAGCAGTGGGGAGGGAACCCCTTTACCCATCTGCTCCCCAGGGTGGTTCAGTAGGCATAAACACCTTCAAGAGGACCCTAAGCCAAGCTGCACAGAGGGTGGGCACCCCAAGGCTCTGTTGAAACCCCAGCACTGGGGCTGGTCCACTCTGTGACCCCAAGATTCTCCTGCCTGCACTGTCCCCAGGACATGGACCTTGAGGCCTGGGGACTGGCACCAGCCACGTCCCCAGCATCTCATCCAGGAAGCTCCTCTGGGGACACCCTCCCAGCTATCAGCTCCCTGGGGAGGTGGGCTCCAGGGCTCAGGTACTGCTGGGTCCAGCCTGTGTGTTCCCCACCTTTGCGCTCTCAGTCCCACCTGGCTCATGATAATCCACACCCCACACACCCCCTGCCAGCCTCACCCCACAGAGCTGGCTGCACTAGCTGCTGGCCTCAACCCCAATGCTCGCCTCCCGGGATCGTTGGCCCTGAGGGTCACTCTGCTCCTTCTCTCTGTCCCATCTCCCCTCACTTTCACTGCCCTCCAGAAGAAATGGATTTTGTGACTGGAGACTTGGGGAGTGTCCCGAGAGCCCTCTCAGGGCAGGATCCCCTGCTTGGTTCACTGTGGTCACTTCTCTGTGACCTTCATAGACCCGGCACGTAGTAATGTTCAACAAATGCTTGTTGAAGACTGCATGCATACCTACTGAGTGTCCAGCCTTGTGGCTGGTGTTGGGCCTTGAAGAGGTCACAGTGTGGACCCAGGCACCTGCTTGGGCAGCCATGTTCTGTCCACATCACCCGTCCTTGGAGGTCACTGGGCTCGCCCTCTATGTTATTTACATTGGAACAGACTGACGGGTCACATGAGTCCCAGGCACCTGCTCTATAGGCTTCTAGATGATTATCTGGGCCTTACTAAACCCTTAACCACCCAAGCAAGCTAATCAGGTTCTGGGATATAAAGGCTTCCCCAGCTCAGGGGTCTGCTGTCTGTGGGACTTTCCGAGCCTAGCACGGTAAGGGCGGTTCCTACCCATGCAGCTTACCCCAGCAGAGTCCCAGGCCCATAGTTTTGCAAAGCAGCTAAGACCCAGAGAGGGAGACTTGCCTGACTTCATATAACAACTGGGCAGTAGAACCAGCGCTTGGATCTACTTCCTGACCCCCTGCCCAGGGCGCCCCACCACACAGGCACCACACTGTAGGTGCCTGGGGTCCTAGAAGCAGCAAGGGAAGGGTCAGCAGGTCCCACAGGTCTCTTGTACTCCAGCTAAGGCTGAGGCTAGACTAGGCTCCTACGGGTGGGATCCAGGGCAGTGAATCTTAGAGAAGACAAAAAATGAGCTGAAGGGGGAGTAGGAGGTGTTGGGGGAACAGAAGTCCCTCCTGCTCCCATGAGTGACATGGATTGCAGTCATGGTCAGGCTCAAACTGAGCTCTGAGGCAGATGCAGGTGGGGCTGAGGTGCACGGGCCACACAGGTGATGTAGGGCGGAGGGCAGGGGTGCTATAAACCTGGGACAGAACTCCTCCCGTACATCCTTGTCACTCCAAAACTGCCTCTTGTCCCATGAGGGAAGAGGAGCCTGCATGGAGACTTGGGTTTGGAACTGGGGGTCTGGAAACATGAGATGGGGAACTGGTCGGCCTTCCCATCGTGGAGACCTCTGCCAGGTACCTTCCAGCTTGGCCACCCCACACAGAACCCCATGATGCCCCTAGGATGATTATCCCTAAGCTTTGGCCCCAGGACTGGGCACTTACCTGCATACATGTGGCTGAGGGAACATTTTGATGGTTGTGCCCAAGTCCACAGTGATGTTGGAAGGGGCGCTGGAGTGGAGGAGAGGGTATTGCCAGGGCCGGGGCTGTTTTTGCAGCAGCACCAAGAGCAGGCTTCTGAGACCCCGAGATTAATGAGACTAACAAATGAAAGAACGCAGGTGTGGGCTCAGACTGCAACTGGGCAGGTGTTTGTGGATGAGCAGTGCTCACGACCCAAGCCTGCTGCCCACAAGGGTCCAGCAGGAAGTGACCTGTCTCCGGGCCAGTGCAGGCTTGGCCCCGGAGCACCGCTCCTTGATTCTTTTCAAAGGAAAGGTGGCCCTGATATACACTTGACCCTACTTGAACAAACGTCAGAACTTGGTAAGTGGGAGGAAGAGATTGGGATGAGGGTCAGGGGTCAGGGAGGGCTTTCCTGGGAAACTGTAAGGGTCTCGGGTGGGAAGGCTTCATTCAGTTTGCTGTTCACTGGCTGTGAGACCCTGAGGGTGCCTCAGTTTACCCACTGGCAAAGCACTTTCTCAAGAGACTTCCAGGGACTCTGAGTTAAGATTTCGGGGCTCCTTGTGGAGGTGAGGCCTAACTGGGTGAGGGGGATATCACGGGCTGGATGTTGGGTACCCCGTGCCCCTCTGTGCAGGACTCTGTGTAGGACCCCAGCATAGCCTGACCCACCTGCAGCTGCGACAGCTCTGAGCATCCTGTGCTTACGGGAGGCTGGAGGCTTAGAGAGGGTAGTGAGCTTGCTAACCTGGTAATCCTCAGGCCCTGGTCATCCAGGGGCTCCTGACCCCCTGGTCCCCTCTAGAGGTTACCCATTGTGCATGCGAGATCTTTCGAGGATCCAGGGCCTGGCGGGCCGTGCCCAATCCAGGCCTCTCGACGCAGGGGAAGCCATGCGGCAGGTGCTATGGGTGGCGCTCTGCAGCCTGCTGGCTGGCGTGCAAGCTGAGCCTGGGGTGCTGCTGCGGTTGGGCATGGATGTCATGAACCATGGTGAGTCTGTGGACCCTGGGGTGGGGCTAGAGGGTGGGGTGTGGAGTAGTGGTGGGGGAGATTGTTCGTGGTCTCAGGGTCTTGAACAGGCCATGAGATCAAAATAAACGTGTCAGCAATGTAGTATTATTCACTCATTTCGCAGAGGGGGCAAACTGAGACCCCAAGAAACTGAGAATTTACCCAAGCTCCTCCCATAAGTGAGAGAGCAGAGCTGGAAATGATTACTCTCTGGGAGTCTCTCCTTGGCCCCAGCAGCAGGGGCTGGTGACCACAGGGGTCCTCTGGGGGGTGACAGATATGGGTCACAGTCCAGCTCTGTCAATAACTTGCTGTGTGCCCTTGGCCAAATCCCTTGCCCTCTGGGTGGCCACGTGCTCACCTGATAGAGTTCAATGAAAGGGACGGCCATAGGGACCAACCAGCATTAAGTGGAATGTGAGGTTACAATCCCCTGACATTTGGCCAGGTGGGAGAGCCATCTCCTGGGACCCGTGCATCCTGTGCTGGTGTGCCTGCTCTGCCCACAGGCCAGTGTCCTCCAGGGCCTCTGGGAGGCAGGCAGCAAGGGCCTCGGGGTGCCTGGGTCTCTGCCACCCATGTGGGAAGTCCTGATGGATTTCCTAGCTCAAGGTTTCGCCCGACCTAGCACTGGCTGTCGTAGATGTTTATGGAAGTGACCCAGCGGACAGGAGCTCTGTCCTCTCTCAGATAAACAGATGAGTAATCTCTGTGTCCTGAAGGTCAGAAGTGGTGAGAGCTCTCCCAGCTGGTGGCCGAGGAGGATCCCTGCCCCTCTGCCCTGGTTCCCCTCACCCCTAGGCCTGTGGGGGTCATCACACTTCCCTCCCCTCCTCCACTCAGTGCCCTCGTTGTGCTCTCGGCCCAAGATGGCAGTCTTCATCTCTGCTTGCTAGAGAGAGTTGCTGCTTCTCCCTCAAGGATGGAGGGAGATGGTGCCTCCTCCTGGGAGCCCTCTGTAATGCTCCCCTTCCTGGACTGTACCCCTTACATGGCTCCCATCCTGTGCCCACCCCACCCTGGCTCTTGCTACCCGTCAGTGCTAGGGGAGGGTAAGTTTGCCAGGACTCATCTCTGGGTTCTTGGCATTGCCCAGCCCAAGTGGGGCAGAGTGATTGTCCCAGGCAGAGGGGCAAGGGGCAGCCCCACTAAGCGTCTCCCTGAACACTCCCCTCCTCTGCCTCCCCAGAGGTGCAGAGCGCCATGGATGAGAGCCACATCCTGGAGCAGTTGGCTGCAGAGGCAGGCAAGCCCCAGCCGGGGATGAAACCCATCAAAGGCATCTCCAAGTGAGTGGCTGGGCAGGTGGGCTGGTGCAGGGGCAGGGCCTCTTTCATCCACCACTGGGGACACTTTCTGTCTCATGGAGAGCAGGGGTGTTTTGAGGAGAGCAGGAGAGTCAAAAGTTGAACCCCAAGTCCCGGCATGTGATGTGAGCTTCTTGAATATGCATGACATGAAGCTTCTCAGGTGGAGGCACTAGAGAGGGACCTCCATCGCCTGATGGTGGGAGGATTGACTGGGGGGGCTGAGGCTTTAGGGAGGGCTTAGAGGCACTGTCTGGACTGAGCAGACGAACTGTGATTCACTAGCAATGCCTGCCAGGTGGAGCTCTGTGTGCCATGTCTCTCAACTGATGACTTTTAGGGATATCGCCAAGTGAGAGTGATGTTGCCTCCAGGTCCTCTCTGCACAGAGAGGGGCTTTTTCCAGGGCCACCCCACTGGGGACAGAGGAGAACCCGGGTCCTGCATGCTCACTTCTCATGGCTGCGGGTGCCTGTCCCCTCCCAGTATGAAAGTGAAGGACGTCCAGTTGCCTGTCATCACACTGAAGTTTGTCCCTGGAGTGGGCATCTCCCAGTGCGTGTCCACTGGCATGACCATCACCGGCAAGAGGTGAGGGGACCCAGGGAGTGGGGGAGTGGCCTCCCTGGTCACTATGATGTGCCCCTTGGCTGGAGACCAGCATGTGCCAGCTGGGATCTGAAGTGATGTTGCTCAGCTCCTCCCAGGATGGGGAAACCAGACCTAGGCAAGTATAGTCACACACCAAACAACTGGGCTAGGATGGAGGAAGCACTGGGCAGTCTGGGGCATCAGAGAAGGCTCTGGGGAAGGGAGGGCCACTGAGGGGGCTCTGCAGGCCAAGTAGGAGCTCATGCAAGCAAGAGAGGCAGGGGAAGGCTGGTGGTGTGACCTTGGGAGTGGTCCTCGCCCTTCCCTGGATACTGCTGGGACTATGGACAATGAGGAGACGCCTGGTGGGATGGTGGCCTTGGAGCAGGTATGGAGGGTATGGATGTGCAGGGTGTATGCCCATCCTGCCCTCCAGCTTCATGGGAGGCAACATGGAGATCATCATCGTCCTGAACATCACCGCCACCAACCGGCTTGCGTGGGGAGAGGAGACGGGGCTCCCTGTGTTCAGCAGCGAGGGCTGTGAGATCACCCTCGTCAGCGTGAAGACCAACCTGCCGAGCAAGTGAGGGGCTCTGGGGGCTGGGGCAGAAGCCAGGGCACCCATGCCATGCGTGCCCCCATCTCCCCACTTCCTGAGCCTCTGGATTTTCTTAACCTGTCGCTTTGTATCCTGCCGTTGGCACCACCTGTGGCACTTGTGTCCAGCATGCTGCCCAAGATGGTCAAAAAGTTCCTGGACAGCACCCTACACAAGGTCCTTCCGAACCTGGTGAGTGTCTGGGGCTCTCTTGGAGGAGCAGCTGACCCCAATGGGTTGAGAGTAGCTGGGAAGGGTTCTAAGATTGTGGCTGGCTTGGTGGGAGAGGTGCTGCGATCATCTAGCTATGTCTGCTGGGAGTGCAGACAGGGGAAGTGTCGGCTGGAGCTTACCCACCTTGCTTCCTTGTGGGCTTGGTGGATTGCAGCCTGGAGATCTGGCTTCTAGATCAGGCTTTACCTTCGACTATGTGACTTGGGGCATCCCTGTCTCCATTGATCCCTGGGTTCTTGGGACTCCCCAGGAAGCCCACTGAGCCCTGCCTGAGGAGACGCTCCTACCCCAGTACTTTTTCTGTTGCAGTTGTGCCCAGCCATCGATGCAGTCCTAGTATATGTGAACAGGAACTGGGAGCACCTGAATGGTGGGTGGAGCCCTGGAGACACCTGGCCCCTATAGGGGGACATTGAAGGGGAGTCGCTCTACTTCTTTCTGGCCCTGCCTTGGGACTAGAGGAGGGCTGGGATCCTAGTGTTCTCAATCCAGTGTCCTTCAAGACTGCAAGGACATTGGCCAGTCTGCACTCACCTGCCAGCCCTGCCTTTGGCCTGGTCACACTGACTGTGTTTCGCTGGTGCATCTGCTGCGTCCATCAGTGGGGGGTCCACAGCCACCCCCTCCCACCCTGCCAATGTGGGATAGAGAAAATTCCCATGGTGGGAAGGGAAGGAAACCAGTTGGCCTCCCCGGCAGTGTGGCTGCAAAATACTCCCCAGCCTCCTTCTGCTCAACTGTGAGCCTCAGCTCTGGCCCTGGCCCCATCTGCTGTGAGAACCCGGGGTCTCTGGGCTGGCCGGCTGTGACTCTCAGCTCATTCTCCTGCTGGTGTTCCTGAGGCCCAGAGACATGGGGCTTGGACCACTCAGGGGGAGGGTCCAGCTCCCAGGGACATCTAGAATTGGCACCTCTCTGAGGGGCTCCTCCTCTTGGCACAGATCCCATGCCTGTGGGCCAGTTGGGTACCATCAGATATGCCCTGGCAGCCCCCCCAACCACCACGGTCAGCTTCATCCAGGTGGACTTCAGTGTGAGTGCCGGTGCCCCTGGGGGCTGGAGTCTGGGGCTCACTGGCATGGTGGCAGCAGCAATGTCACTGGACAGGGCTGTGGAGGTGGAGGTCCCCAGGAGCTCCCTTGGTGCTGGGCCCCTCTCTCTGCTCCTCTCCCTGCCCCTCTCGGGCCCCCCCCAAGCTCCCAGGGCTGCCAGCTGTATGCTTACACCATTGCCTGTCTGCTGGCTTCTTTCCACGGGCTCACTCACCACTCTGCCCTGTGGTGTACAGAGCCCCAAGTGGGGAGGGTTTGGCCAGGGGGCATCAGTGTGTAGGAGGCAGAGCTGGGCTGTCATCCAGACCTCTAGGGCTGAGGTGATGAGGTGACAGGTGCCCCTAAGAGCAGCCCTGGGAGGGGGCGACATGAGCTGTGGTACCTCCCCAGCCTCCTGGGCCTCAGTTTGTCTACCTACAGTGCACTGGGAGAGGTGTGCCACTCTGGCCTCTAGGCCTCAAGCATTTCATGGCCTAGGCCTGTTTGAGCCCCACTCCCTTGGAAGCCCGAGGCCCATCCATTGTTGCTCTGTCCCTGCTGGCCAAGGCTCAGTGCCTCCTGGTGGCTGTCCCGCAGCCTGTAGTGCAGCAGCCCGCAGGCAAAACCATCAAGGTCACGGCTGTGGATGGCGAGGCCCTGGAGTTCCCTGAGGGTTATGCTGAAGGTTCGTCACAGCTGCTGCTGTCTGCTGCCTTCCTCACCGCAGAGCTGGCCCTCCTGCAGGAGTCCTTGGCCATGAACATCCGGGAGCCAATGGTGAGCTGTCTTGTGCACCAGCTCCATGTGCTCTGCCCCTTGGCATGGCAGACCCTGCTTTGCCTGTCTGCCCTGAGAATTGTCCTGAGGGTATGGGCACTGCTAAGACTGTGAGGTGGCAGGACCCCATCACCCACCATTCCTCTGGCTAGATGATCACCAACTTCTCATCCAAACACCCAACTCTGTTCAGTCTCCATCCTGCACGCCTTCGCCATCTGCCACCTTCGTTATATAGTATCATCCATGTACTCGCATATCTAGCTATTGCACCCTCATGTCCAGGTTTTTCCATTCCAGCCAGCATCCATCAACCCCTTCACATCAGCCACACAGCATATAGAACAAAGCCTGACATGGTTGAGTGGGTGAGCAGTGTATGTTACCTACCCCAAAGATTCCTTCACTCATTCACCTTTGTTTGGGCTGCCTCATGCTCATTCAACCATCTATCATTCATCCACCCATCACCCACCCTTCATCTACCCACCCATCTGTCCACTCACCCACACACCACCACCCACCCATCTACTCATTCTCCCACCCACTCACCCACTATTTATCCACTTTCCTCATCCATCCCATTCTTACTCATTGCACCCATCCACCCTTATGTCTATCATCTTACTTTCCCATCCATCATTTTCTCAACATTTGACCTTATGCACAGAAAGCTCTAAGTGTTGGATATGGGCTGCCTGTGCTTATCAGTCTAATAAGCACAGAGTGGTAAGTCTTGTGATGGAAGGAGTCTCGAAGAGTGTGTTTCACGGAGTCAGAGCAGGTGTCTGTCAGGTTACATGGAGGGTGGGAGACTTCCATAATCCCAATCTTGACTCTTACCCTGCAGGTGGGTGAGCTGCTCCTACAGACCACGGAGATACTGGCTAGCTTCATCCCCAAAGTGAGCACCCCAACTGTCTATGGCCCCTCCATCTGACCCTCCCCTGATCTCCCCCAGAGAGAGATGGGGAGGTAGCTACCCCATGCCGTGTAGCTCTAGTCCAGTGTGGGAAGACATTGTATTTTGTTCATCTTCTGACACACACAGCCCAGCATTACGTGTGGTACTTTCTGTGTTCAGGGTAGAAGTTGCCTGTTTCATGGGGACTCTTGCTTTTGGTGGAAGCCACCCGTCCAAGGACTGACTGGCTCTGAGCAATTGTCCTGCTTTTTGTAGGTGGCTGAGGCTTATCCCAAGCCAAGGCCCATAGTGGCCCAGGTCAAAATAAACAAACCCCCCAAGGTCACCATCAAAGCAGGCAGCAGCCTCCTGCACCTCCATGGCACCCTGGAGCTGTTTGCTGCCCAGCGGCCACGGGGCCAGCCACCCACCTTCCTCTTCCTTCTGGAAATTGTAAGTACGATATTCTTCCGAAAGGCTCATGGGAGAATGGGTGGATTTGCCCTCTTTCTCTCTCCTCCATCTTGTCTCCCAGCATCCATTCTCATCCACTGGGGCAGTTGTCCCTTTCAGTGAAAGGACTCTGGGGTAGCCCAGAGGGATCCAGGTCCAGTTTGAATAAATCACAAAGGACTTTCCCAGAAGAGGTGATGATAGCTGGGTTGTGTTTTGAGGGCTGGACAGGAGCTTGCCAGGGAGGGAGTCGATGCTGGGGAGGCTGGGCGGGGGGGCGGGTGGAGGACACCCCAGGCAGAGGTTGCCAGATACAAAGGCTTGGAGCAGTCTCAGTGTGTACAGGGACTGACAGTCGGGCCAGGTGTTTGGGATGTGAGTGGGAGTGGATTTGGTCCTGGCCCAGGACAAGGAGGGACAAGAAGCTTGAGTTTGGGGGTGGGGAGAGTGCTGGGTTCAGTTTCTAGGGGTGGGATGGGTAGAGTGGGGCTTGGCAGTGGTTGGCCTGTCCTGAGCACCAACCTCTCCCTCTCCCCCTGCCCTGGTGTCTCCCTGCTTCCTCCCCCTAAAATCAGCACTTCAACTTGAGGATCCAGTATTCTGTGCATGAGAACCAGCTACAGATGGCCACCTCCTTGAACAGGTAGGAGCCTACTGGGCCATGCTGGGATCCTGGCACCCTGGCATGAGAGTCCTGCCACCAGATGATGGCAACATTGCCTGTCAGGGTGCTAACATGTCTTAGTACCTGCGCAGGACTGTGCCAGGAGACTGTGAGGTTGGACCATAAACCTCTGCATAGTCGTCCTGGGGCAGGGGTGACTGACAGGCCTGGGGAACCAGAGGGAGGGGCAGGGCTCAGGCAGGGGAGGCACAGACCAGCTCCATGTCTGAGCTGCAGGAACCAGGGTGGGCACTTTCCCATCTGGGGGGAGGGCAGTGACCTAGTGCAGGTGGCTGACAAGCAGAGGCTGTAGCAGGGACTCCTGCTTGGGGTGCATGGGGCTCCCTGTCTCCAGAGTCAGGGCCATTGCTCACCCTACACCTGCTGTTTCCCCTCTGCTTTGCAGAGTGCTGAGCCTGACCGGGGGGGCCTCCTCTGTTGGCAACTTCAATGTGAGTGTCCCAGGGGCTTCTGCCAAGCCCAGTTGAGGACTTCAGGGAAGGGGCCCTGGGTGCTTGTCAGCGTGGGCCAAGCTGTCGTTAAGTCTCTGTGCAGAACCTGAGCCCAGCGGGCACTGAACACAGTGGTGCTGATTGCGTGTGGTGTGTGCCACCCAAACCACCTGACCCTCCTGTGAG
This sequence comes from Ochotona curzoniae, assembly GCF_017591425.1. Lineage (NCBI taxonomy): Eukaryota > Metazoa > Chordata > Mammalia > Lagomorpha > Ochotonidae > Ochotona > Ochotona curzoniae. The sequence goes on along the minus strand of NW_024465894.1, from coordinate 15,131,216 downwards.
CAGGTGCTGCTATTCACCCTCGGGGGGGACCTGAGGCACAGGCAGGTGGTGAATGAGTGATGGATCAAAGCTGCCAAGTTTTCTGCACAAATAGGAGGGAGATCCAGAGGCCACCTGCTGTCTCCTGAGCCCCTCTATTCCGGCACTGCCACCCAAGGCTTCACTTGCCACGCAGACAGAAGCTTAACAGGGCATGGGGCCTAAGCGGACAGTCCAGTAGGGCCAGGGTGAGGTGGGGTCTTGATGTGAACTGGATAAATGTGCTGATGTCCCAGTGGTCTGCGGGCCTGGCATAGGAAAAACAGAAAAGATGGAATGGGTTGGATGATGAAGCAGGGATGCTCTCTCCATCTCTCCCCAGGAGGAGGAGTTAACTGGCTTCGTCGCTGATTATCTGCAAGCAGCCTACGTCCCAGTTGTCAATGGTGAGAGCGCCAACAGGTGCCACGAAGCACTAACAGCAATAGGGGGAACTTCACCTGCGTGGTCTCAAAGCCCCATTCTTGGGGAGCCCAGGTGGGAGTGGTTGGTCTTTGCTGAAGCTTTGAGGCTAAGGCCTGAATATCACTGGATGGTGGATAGTTTGGACTCGGACCTTGACCTGGGATGGGAAGAAGTGCAAATCAACTGGCAGACATCAACAATTCATCACTGCACCACCAGAATGCCGCTCCTAATCAATTGCACAGCAATTAAGCCGAGATGATTTTTCACTGTATTTCTCAGATGTTCTCCTAGTTGGGTTCCCACTCCCGGATGTTCCAGCTGTGAACTACGACCTAGCTGAGCTGGACATAGTGGAGGTGAGGGGAGGGGCTGGGGAAGTCACGTCAACCATCGATTTCTTGCCAGTGAGGGAGGGGTGATCAAGAACCTGCCTCTCTCTTAACAGGTGAGGGGTGCTGAGAAGGGCACATGGCCATCAGTATAATCCACCAATTCCATGAGCAAACCGTGCCCCTTAGAGTCCAGATCATCTGTGGCCAGGGACTCCCAGGCGGGGGGATGTTGACCCCTGCCACCCTCTTGCTCTGATCCCTTGGGCAAATGACTGCATCCCTCCTAGGCCTCCCTTTTCCTGGGCTGAAAATGGGAATGCAAACGACAGATAATGACTTGCTAGAGCTGTGGCCAAATTGCCTGAGCTGATTCAGCCACAGCCAACAACAAGCACTCAATCCAGGCATGGGGTCTCTCAGGAGTTCCTGGAAATGCCTTTCAAGACCCCCTTGCACTTCCTGAAGCATCCTCGGTTGTCAGATCCCTGGTGGCACACCCAGTTCCAGCTCTTCCTGGAGGATTCCCTGTCACTGCTTCCTGACCCTCACCCTGGTCCTTTGCCTCCCACCAGAACGCCTTGGTGCTGGACTTGAAGCTGGACTGACCATGACAGGATGCCCTCTGCCAGCTGCCCACACGCCACCAGCAGCCTGCATCCCCTGGAGGAACCGCAGAGCTGGGTGGGCCGAGCCCCTCCTACAGCCTCTGCGGTCGTGATGAGAGGACAGTGGGCAGTGTGGGCAGGCTCCTCGACAATAAATGGGAGAAAGGCCGGGCTGGATGCCTGATGTGCCTTTGTCTCTCTGTGTTGGTAGCAAGCTCATGTGTGGTTTGTCTTCTCTCCCAGGGATCTGGGCTCCTGGGGAAGCCTGGATCTGCAGGGAAGCCTTGGGTGTGGGCTTGAGTACACAGTGAGAACCTGCTGACCATTTATTTGTTACTTGCTTTACTTGACGCTGGAACTGCAGGGTCAAGGTGGGGAGGACTGGAGTTCCATCCCCACTTTACAGGCAAGAAAATGGAGGCACAGGGAGTTAACTCCTTGTCCGAAGTCACAGCTTAGCCCGGGGCAGGCTCTTCCTCCCTCAGCTGTGTGCTGCCCGATCTTGAGGGTGGCGATATGCATAGGGGACTTGTGCTTCCCAGAGAATACCCCTGTGTCACCTCTTTAGTAAGGACTGTGCCCATTTCACAGATGGGGAGACTGTGGGCTTACAGAGGTGGAGTGGACTAGCTTGGAGCCACTTGGAAATGATAACAGAATTGCGCACTGCAGGGTAATGGTGAGAACTGCACAAACCAGGACAGTACCTGGGGTGCCCAGTGAATGCTGGTCACAGTGGGTTCCTGAGTGCCAGGTGCTTGGGCACCGCTAAGCTCGAGTATGCAGGGATAACTGTGTGTACAACAGCGTGGCTGGTCAGGACGTGGCTGACCGTGACAGACAGCAGGGGCAGGAGTCAGCTGTGTCCACTGGTGTCAGCGTGCACCTGTGTTGCATGCTCACTCATGAGGTCCGTGTTCCTGCCGCACACTCCCACGAGGACCAGCTCCTGGCACCTGCCATCTCTGACCCATCACCGCTCCTGGGGTTCACATCGGTGCTATTCTTGAATTTGACTCTTTGAATGTCCATGTAATTCAGTGAAAAATACACTTTCTAAATAAACCCTGAAGTCAGTGGGCATGTGAAAAATAGATCTGTGAGACTGATAAAAAAAAAAGCAACCCAGGGCCTCCCAGGCAGTGAGGGGGGCTCAGGCACTGTTGGGGTGCTGGCTGTGAGCCCGAGACCTGTGTGTCAGAATTTGCACCTGTTAGCAGGTCTCTGTCTGGTGGTCTGTGGGGGTTGTGGCAGTCTCTGGGTCACACATGTGTCCAAGGGGTGACCAGACCCCCCCGGGGCGAAAGGCCAGTGCTCCCTGAGCCTTCAGGGGCCCTGGCAGGTGTGACCTGGCCTAGCTTGGCACAAGTCCAGGTGACAGGGCATGCCCTAGTCTCTCACAGCCAGCCCTAATCCCATCAGCTGTCACCTCTCTGCCTCGGGGACAATGGCAACCTTGAGTCTCGCCTGGCAGGAGCAGACACCCAGGTAATCCAGGGGCGCCAGTGGTAGGACCGGGGTGTGCCAGGGACGCCCCCTCTACTGCCTTGCCTGGCCCTGGGGGTTCACTTTGTACACTCCCAGCCACCTAGGGCCTTCTGTAGACCCAATGTGCAGAGTGGGAGAGCAAGGGCAGAGCTGTATAGACAGTGGGATTCTTGCCCAGAGCCGACACCTTGACTGGGACAGCTCGAGTTATACACGAGGTAGATGTCACCTCATGCCTGCAGCTCCTAGGCCAGGACTCTGGGAGTGGGAAGGGGACTCAGCCACAGATACAGTGACAGTTCACAGGGCAGAAATCCTGCAGGGGAAAGCGGAGTGCAGCTGAGGTCCAGCAGGGCTGCTTCTTGGAGGAGGGGCTGCTTCTCTGATGCTCACAGAAGACCTGTGAGCAAAAGCCCAAGTCCTGGGGGCCAGTAGGGTGGTGTAATAGGCTCATTCTCTGCCTGCAGCCCCGGCAACCCATAGGGCATCTGTTCAAATCCCGGCTGCTCCACTTCCGATCTAGCTTCCTGTTTATGGCCTGGCAAAGCAGCAGAGGATGGCCCAAGTCCTTGGGCTCCTGTGCCTATGTGAGAGACCTGGAAGAAGCTCCTGGCCCCCAGCTTTGAATCAGCTCAGCTCTAGTCATTGCAGCCACCTGGGGGTGAACCAGTGGATGGAAGATCTCTCTGTCTCTACCACTCGGTCTATAAAATCTGCCTTTTAAATAAAAATAAACAAATCTTAAGAAAAAAAAGTTCAAGTCCTAAATCTGTCCTGGGCCCAGGACCCCCAGGGGCCTCACCAGCTGGACCCCTCCCTCTTCTACCCCATCTAGGCCTCCTGGCCCCAATCACACGTCCCTCTTTCATGCTCCAAAGTCCCTTGCTGGCTTTGCTTTCATTGCCAGCTTCCGATGTGCTGCTTCCTGGGTTTGTGCCCTCCAGGGCTGTGCCATTCGCTGTCACAGCCAGCAGCCTGGTGGGGTGAGTGCTTGAGGTGTGTCCAGAGACTTTTGTAAATGTGCTAAGAGAAAAGGAAAGTGTGGCAAGCGCTTCAGGCAGATTACATGGCAGGTAAGAGCAGCCTGATTCTGCTAGACTCCATCGGTGACACGGTTAAATCAATCCCACCTGTTTCTTGCCACCTTTTGTCAAATATGCCTTCCAGGGCGGTGCATGGTTACACTCCTCTCTTTGTGGCTCATCCCCAGCATTTGGTAAACAGCAGGCGCCACACTAATGTCTGTTGTAGAATGAGTAAATGAATAAGCTACCCATCCCCCACACCACCGCTGGACTTGGGAGGTGGGGGTGGAGTCAGACCCTCCCCCACAGGCCCTCAGCTCTTTCCCTGCCAGGCCTGGGTAGGGGGTTGGCAGGTGGTGGGAACCAGACAGCCTTCAGCCTCTTCCTTGGCAACCAGAGCCATGGTGGGAGTGGGAAGAGAGGTACCACTGAGGAGCTGGAGGGAGGAGGGCAGAGCCCTGCACCTGCCCCCAACTCTGGAGGAAGGGGCCATCTCATGCCTGCCCTTGGCACTGACCCCAGCCCCCTCACTCTCTCTCCAGAATGAAGGCTTAGCCCAGGCCCTCTGGGAAAACCACAATTTGCCTCTGACATGACATCTTGACGGTTTTCTGGCTGCTGGGCCCCTCTTTGTGTCCCCACAGCTGTTCTGGGCATATAAGGGCCACTCCCAGAGTTAGGGTGGGTGGAGGAGGTGACGGGGAGTCCAAGAACCCCCACCTGCCCTTGGTGCAACGGCAGGAGCAAGCAGGTAAGGCAGCTGGAGGCAGTCCCCATCTTGCCCTGAGCCTCTGCTGCTGACTCCGTCTACCTTCCCTTGGCCCATTTGAACAATGCGAACAAAAAGAACTTCCACTAGGAATGAGAAGAAACCATCTTCCAGAGCTGGGCCTGGCGGAATGCAAAGGCTGGAGGGCAGGTGCAAGGTCATGACAGCAGCGGGGGCTGGGGACAGCGTTCGTCTGGGCTGGAGCTCCAGGGTGCTTACTTTCCCTTAGCCATGCATTGGGACTGGCCTCTCACCCCTGCGTGGAGGTTGCAGGGTGCTGCACTGTGGGGAGGCCTGGGAAATGAGTGCCAATGCACTTGGGGCCACTGCTGGCTCCTTGTGCAAGGACGGATGGCTGGTGCCTACCCTGGGCAGATAGCACCTTTACTGGGGCAAGGGTGGCCGAGAAAAGTGCTGCTGGCCTTCCAGTACATGGGCCCTGCCCTGGGGGAGTCTACCAAGGTGGGCCAGGTGGCTGGCAAAGGCACAATCATCCTGCTGTCCCTGTAGGTGGCTGTCCCTGCTGCTGTCACCCAACACAATAGGCCAGGCCCACAGAGGCTGCCATGGATGGGCTCTGTGGCCTTGGTTAAGTCCCCTCCATTTTTCGGGCCTCAGTTTTTCTATCTGTGAAGGGGGGTTTGGTACAGGAGGGGCTTGGAGAGTGCCCCAGAAGTGGAGCCGCACAGCGCATGTGTAGCCACCGCTTGTCCCCAGACGTAGTAACCTGGACTTGCATTGTACCCATTAGATTATGGACAACGAGGAGGGGAGAGGCTTGGGAATGCAGGGGGTCTCAGAGTCCCTGTTTCTACCCTTCTAGGTGTGCAGCCAGCGATGGTGGGTGTGGGGTCTCTGTTCCTGCTCTGGGGCCTGGTGACTCCGTGCTGGGGACTACTTGAGACAGTGGGCACACTCGCACGGCTGGATAAAGATGAACTTGGAAAAGGTGAGTCCATAGCAGGTAGTGTGCCAGGGCGTGGGTGGTGGATGGGGGCAGAATCATGGACCCTACCAGTTGGCTGGGCGGATCTGCTTTGAGGGATAGGGAAGAGCTGTGACCATCCCGGGCCTCTCCTTGGTACCAGTGTGCCAGGGGTGGTCTGGGGGCTGGCTGATCTGGGGGTTGGGGTGGCAAGTAGGTCCAGCACAGATTCCAGGTGGGGTGTGACAGGATTCCCTGCCATCCCCCCTCCCCTGCCATCCCATGCCAGGCAGTGAGCCAGCACAGTCACCAGGCTTGCCATGGGAGCAGGGGACAGAGCACTGCAGGAGTGTGGCCATGGGGTCCATTCTATCATGGGAAAGGAGCAGCTTGCCGGGTCCTGGGTGGATGGGGGTGGAAGTAGAGGTTTGTAGTACCTTCTTCCACTTCCTATCTTTGCCCCTCTGTAGCCATCCAGAACTCGCTGATTGGGGGGCCCATTCTGCAGAATGTGCTGGGCACCGTCACGTCTGTGAATCAGGGCCTGCTGGGCTCTGGAGGGCTGCTTGGAGGAGGTGGGCTCCTGAGCTACGGAGGGGTTTTTGGAGTTGTGGAGGAACTTTCCGGGTGAGTTTTTGTAAAGCTGGACTTGCTGGCTGCCTGTCCAGTAACCACCAGGCTGTGAGTATGAGTGTGACAGTGTGTGAGAGAGAGAGAGAGAGAGAGAGAGAGAGAGAGTGTGTGTGTGTGTGTGTGTGTGTGTGTCCTGATTTGGGCTGCATACTGCTGTGGCTGAGGGCTGTGACCCTGGGTCCAATCCGCTCACTCCCAGGGGACCTGAGGCCAAATTGTTCAGGCTTTCTGGGCTGACCCAGGGATCTGCACTGTTCCCTCCTCCTGCCTAACCCTCCAGTCCCCTGCTCTGTCCCCCAGCTTAGCAGAGGCCCTATCCACTGCCCACTAGACCATGGAGCCGGGAGGGCTGTGTGTTCCCTGTCTGCCCTACAGGGGACACTCAGCACGAATGAGATCTCTCACATTAGAGCTGATCTTCATAACTAGCAGTCATCCACCCAGGGTGTTTTGGGTTTGGCATTATGCTAAGCCTTGTAACTGAATGACTTCACTGAACCCAAAGGAAAGGCTGGAATCAGCCCATTTAAGTGATGAGACTGAGTCCCTGGGGTGGTTCAGTGGCTGGGGTGGAGAACTTGATACCTGTGAGCTTTATCACAGGCCACACCTCCCAGTCCCAGCTGGTAAAAACCTGTCCATTCCTGTGGGGAGTCCAGAAAAGCCTATTAGAGGCCTGAGAGAAGGCGGAGGCCCAGGAGCTAGGGGCTGGGGAAAGGCTGTTGTGCAGGATATGGGTGCTGAGAGCAGAAGGGGCAAGAGGGGGCCCCTCCCCAAAGAACACCTGGCATCTGGAGAGGGCCCATCAGGGCTGCTGTGCCTCCAAGCTCACCCATGTCACCAGAGCTACTACTCCATATGCATGGATGGTTGGGCACTGAGTGGCAGTACCACCTGCCCAGGTACTCTGTGGCCATAGCTGTGGCTCTGACCGGTGGCCCAGGGACAATTAACAGCTCCCCAAGGGGTGTTCCCCAACAGACAGAATGTCCTGGACAAAGGCCCAAGGGTGCAAAGAAGTTGTGAATGGCAAGGAGTTGTGTCTGAGCAACCCTGGGGGGCAGAGGGGACAATGCCAAGGTCAGAACCCGGGGCTGAGACTGTGGGAGGTGGGAAAGATGGGGAGAAAACACAGGGTTTGTCTACTTGTCTCACTCTTGGCAACATCTGTAGGACATGTGGGCTAAGGTGAAGGCTCTGAGGTCCAGGGGCTGAAGTAGCTGGCCCGAAGGCTTGTGGCTGGTTCCAGGGTTGCAGTGGCTGGGGTCCACACCCAGGACAGCCCAGGAAGGGCCCAGGCACTAGGGGATGTGTGAGGTGACTGCTCTTCTCCACACTTGCGACCCAGGCTGAAGATTGAGGAGCTCACGCTGCCCAAGGTGTCGCTGAAGCTGCTGCCGGGGTTTGGGGTACAGCTGACCCTGCACACCAAGGTGGGCCTGCACGGCTCCGGGTGAGTGCTCTGGGGAAACAGCCGGCCACCTGGTCCCCACCTCTCTGCTTCCCTGCTTCCTCTCCTTCCCCTCTTCCACAGGGGACTCCCCATCCCACGTGTTTCCCTATGGGTCCCATCCTATAACCCCTCCCGGGGACATCAGGGGCTTCCCTCTTCCTGAGACTTCTACCTCATTGGCTGGATTATCCCAGAGGGGATGGAGTGAGAGGAGAGGGGAGAGGGTTCAGGGACACGTCACAGGGCAGGGAGGTAGAGTGGGAGAAGAGGAAATGGGGACCAGGCCACTCACACCACCATCCCCTGGGTGCTTCCTGAAGGCCAGTAGGGACATGGGGAGGGAGTGGCCAGTAGGGCATGGTGGGTAGGGCCTGGCTGCTTAGCCATGCCCCCAGCATCTGTGGTCTCGCAGCGTCCTGGGTGGCCTCCTTCAGCTGGCGGCGGAGGTGAACGTGTCCTCGCGGGTGGCACTGGGCATGAGTCCACGTGGGACGCCCATACTGGTGCTGAAGCGGTGCAGCACACTCCTGGGCCACATCAGCTTGCTCTCAGGGTGGGTACTCAACCCTACTGCTGTCCTGCTGGCAGCACCTCCGAGACCTGTCTCTGCTCCTGACCTGTGGGATGGCCCCAGGATCCTACCCAGGGGTTGATTGATGGGGCAGAAGGCAGGGCACAGTGGCCTCTTTACACCTGTGCAGGGGCATCAGACTATAAGGATCAGGTCCAAGGCTCCTCTTAGCCCCCGCACCTGCCTCTGTGCCTTGCACCTGGGACTACCCTGTCCGTCTCCATGTCGTAGCCCTGGCCCCAGCTCTCCAGCTGGCTCTGGGCAGTGACAGTCATCAGTTAGCTACCAGCACACCAGGATGAGCCAAGATGTGCCTGCCCCCAGGATGACGTTAATAGGGGCTGCGGACTCTCTCCTGCTCCTCTGGGCTACGTGGGGCCTGGCAGGGGGCAGAGGCAGAATGTGCTGTTGTTGTGTGGCATGGGCACTGTGGGTGCCACTGCTTTCCTATATCCACAGTGACCATGGACACACACTCCTCATCCTCGGGCCCCCCTCTCCCATCCATCCATTCATCCATGCATCTGTCCATCCATTCCTTCAGCAAATGCTTGCTGACTCCTCATTCTGAGCCACATGCTGTTCTACTCCCAAATGCCCCTTATCTACCAGAGTAAGGGGAGACAGCACAGCCTGTGTGCCTGGTATACACATCTCCCTGCCCCCCAGGCCTGGCCTGCACAGACATGGAGGCTGAAGCTGGCCCCTTTCCCCCATGAGGAAGCAGAGAGGGACTGAAAACCAGATCTCCAGGACCCCCAGTGCCTCTCAGCAGCCCTGTTGCCCAGCTGCTGCTGGGCCACAGGACAGCCACACCCTACGCGCTTTTCTCTGCCCAGGCTGCTGCCCACACCACTTCTTGGGGTCGTGGAACAGACGCTCTTCAAGGTGCTGCCAGGAGTGGTGAGTGGGGTGGGGCCTTGGGCCAAGCTGTGCCCCTCCCCTCTGGCTGGGCCTTGCCCAGGTGCCAGGTGGGATTAGGCTGCCCTTCCCTTCCTGTCCTCAGATAATCCCATCCTGGCTGCCTGTGAGTCTAGGCACAGGCAGGCGCCCTCCTCCCCAGCCCTCACTCAGGGACTGCCAGCTGAGCCCTGTACTGGTGGTTATAGCTGGAAGATTGCATGTAGACGCTCTTGTATTGCAGTGCCCACACTCCATCCCAGACACTTGGCTCTGCCCACTCAGGCTGGTCTGGCTCCCAACGGAGGAACAAGCCAAGCTGGCCCCAGTCCCACTTTATCAAAGTCCTGTAGATGGCACCCAGACCTGTGGACCCCAAGAGCTGGCTGCCTGTCCCCCAGACAGCTCGCAGGGGCCTGGGGTTGGCAAAGGTGCCCTGAGCTTGAAGATGTCAGCATACAAGTTTAGCAGGAGAAGGATGTCCCCCACCTCCCCCGGCTGTGGGAGTGTATATATGCACATGCGTGTGTTTATGCATCCAAATCCTGGTCTCTAGGGCCCATGTGTGATACCAAGAGGTTTTAAAGTAAGAGTTCATTGCCAACAGCCAGAGAGTGGAGACTTTGCAAAAGGTTCAGGATTTCCTAGGAGCCTTGGTGCCTCCTTCCTGCAAATGCCCAGAGCTGTGGCCAAGTGGGGGTCCCCCTGCTCCCCCATGGCCCCCCTTGTGTCCTCTTCCCATCTTTGTGACTTGTCAAATCCCAGAATTTCTGGGGTCTGGGTCCCTGGCAGAAGTTCAGCAGCCTTCCCTGGCTCCCTGTAAACTACTACAACCTTGGACTTGGGCCTTTTTTCTCTGGGCCCTGCTGCTGGTTGGAAGGCTGGACTGGGCCAGGAGACCCAGATTCTGTCATTCCCAGACCTAGGATCTGGGAAGGGGGACCCCTTGCTGCGTGCCTACTGCCACAGCACAGGACTTTAGTAAGCACATGGTGGGGTGCAAAATGAGCACCCCAGGTTCAGGCCTGGCGCTGGGTGGAGGGGATGAGGGTCTTGATGGCCCTTGGGACCCCGCTGGGGTAGCCTGTGTCACCTTTGCCCCTTGGGAAGGCCTTGTTCCCATGCTCCCTCTGGCCTCTGAAGTGCGACTCCTGGGTCTCTCACCCTGTTTTATGGTTTTCTAGTGGGACTCTCGTGACAAGGGGAGGGTCTCCAGGCTGCCCACTGCCCCTCACTTTGTTTGTACCCTACCTGTCCCTAGTGGCACATTGAAAGCCACAGATTATACCACCATCTAGCCCTGTCCACTACCACCATTCCCCTGGGCTGGGGAGGGGAGTTGACCCTTGCTGTCCCGTGACCCCATCTCCTCTCTCGGCAGCTGTGCCCCGTGGTGGACAGTGTGCTGGCTGTAGTGAATGAGCTACTGGGCAGTGTACTGAGTAAGTGGGGGGTCCCACCTCTTCTCCTTGCCCTTCTACCATGCCACCAGGATCCCGGGTGTGAGGTGTGGGGGACTAAGGGATGAAGGGCAGCAGGAAAGGGTAGGATTCCGGGGCCTTCTGCTTCCTGTCCACACTGAGCCAGCAGCAGGTGGGGGAAGCCAGGATAACCAAGGTCTGGGAACTCAGAGATCGATGTTTGATTCTCTGTGGGCTGTGGCCACAGGTGCACATTTTTTGGAGCACCTGTGCTGTACCTGGTGCTGTCACAAACAGAAGGGGGCATGGAGGCGTGTCCCTTTCTTTCTACTCTGACGAGCCCAAGGCTCAGAGATATGAACAGGCAGATCAGGGCCCCATGGTCACACAGACTCCAGTATCTGCACCCATGGGAGTGTGGGGGCCTTTGTGTCTGCAACAGGGAACTGTGCAAAGGCCTAACTAGGAGAGGGAGTGAGGGAGAGTGCTAGAGAGCCAGCTAGTTCCAGGCAAGAATTCTCCCGTGTGGTCTCAGGGTGGCAGTCCTGGAAGGCAGGAGTCTGGTCCCCCCACTGTGAAGCCCGTGTCTGGGCCTCAGTCTGTAAAATGGGGACAACAGCGGCATCTGAGTGACTTCTCAGCAGGATGCCAGAAGATGCATCAGCAGGTGCTTAGCAGTGGAAGAAAGGGTCCCTGGAAACGGGGATCACCGGGCCTCCCTGTCCCTCTCTCTTGCACACAGGCCTGGTACCTCTCGGGGCACTGGGGTCAGTGGAATTCACGCTGGCTACGTTGCCCCTCATCTCTAACCAATACATTGAGCTGGACATCAATGTGAGTGGAGGGGTCCACGGGTGGGGTGCTGGGTGGAGGCCAGGCCGGGGAGCACCTGAGACCCATCACACACTCCCTCTCTTGCCCCTGCAGCCCATTGTGAAGAGCGTGGCTGGTGACATCATCGACTTCCCCAAGCCCCGCCTCCCGGTCAAGGTGCCCCCCAAGGACGACCACACGTCCCAGGTGACCGTGCCCCTGTACCTCTTCAGCACTGTGTTTGGGCTCCTGCAGAGCCACGGTGTCCTGGACATAGACATCACCACGGAGCTGGTGAGTGGATCATCGGAGGGCAGGGGGAGGAGGATTGGGGGTCCCTACCTCCCCAAGGCAGTGCTGGCACTGACGGCGGCAGTTCTGCTTGTTAGCCTTGCCGGGGGTGGCTGGTTTGGTGTTGTGGACACCTGTGCTGGGTGCTGGATGGCTCTCCATGTGGTTAAACTTGAATGGGACCCTGGAGTCCTTCCCAGAACTGGCTCATGAAGCCTTCTGGGTTTAAGCCCAATCTTATACTAAAGTGTGGATGGCTAACATTTCCACTGCTGCCTGTACAGCAGGTTTGGGTTGGAGAGTGGGCAGCCAGACTCCTGCCTTCCAAAGGTCCTATGCACGGTTGTTCTGAAGTCTCTGGAGGCCTTCCCACATCCATCCTGGCTCCTCTCACGCCCACAGAAGCTGTTGCAAGGCCAGGGAGCTCTGAGCTGCCCAGGCTCCCGCTCCTGCTGTGTCAGGCTCACTTGCTACAGGTGGAGTCTGAAGGCCTCTGAGAACTCATTCAGTGGGGGGCCTTGAGGGCCCAGGCAGGTGTCTCCCAGATGGAGTGAGAGGCAGTTTTAGCCAGCAGGGGGCCGCGGGGGTGTGCATGTGAGTGTTGTGGCAAGGAGGGGCCCTTGGAGGCAGAGGCTTGAAGCTGCCTGCCCCCTGGGTGTGTGCTAGCCGAGCATCAGGTCTCCCTTGTGTTGACGTGGTCTGAACAGTGCATGCGTGCTACAGGGCATCTCGGGCTCCAGAGTGCTGGGAGGCCGGCCAGCAGCAATGCATAGTCTGGTGGCCTTGAAGGCAGCCTCTGTCCCTTCTCAAGCAGCTTTCCTTCCCAGACCCCCAAAGGCAGAGAGCACAGCCCAGGATGATGAGACGCTCCCACCTGCTAGCCAGCCACACACCCACTTAGCATGCGACTTCCCCATGTGCAAATTCCACACCACTGCCGGGAAACACTCTGGGTTAGCTCTTCCGTTCTTCAGTTCATGAGCCTGGCCATAGTGGTAGACAGGTTCTGAAATGAGCCTTGGGCTCCAGTTCCAGCGCCGCCACTGACCAACCACACAGCTCTGGGCAGCAGCTGTGTGAGGCTCACCTGTCAAATGCGCAAAGTGGTGCCAGGTCTTTAGACACACCTGATCTGCCATAAGGGCTCTATAGCAGCCGGCTGGCAGAGCCAATGTCAGTGGATGTCATGCAGCGTGTATGCGTGTGAGTGGCAGAGTGAGAGTGCAGGATAGACCGAGCTGCTGTGTGTGCTGACTCTGTTCAACTAACTCTTCTCTCTCATTTGGCCTCGGGTCCAGGTCCCAAGCCATGTCCCAATGACAACCTTAGACCTGGTGGCTTTGGTCCCTGAGGTGAGTGGCCCCTCTCACAGCTTTGCTCTTTCCTGATATGCCTGAATCGACAACAGGATCTCTGACCTGATGCTGTTTGGGGAAACTGCAATGAAAAGTTGAGTCCAGATTCACACTCAAGTGTGCATGGTTGATACTTGATCCTTTTCCCGTGACAGATTTTGCTCATAAAGGAGAGGTCTAGGGGCTGATTGCCCCAGAATCCAACTCGGCATTAGTCCCATGGCCGCTGCCTCCTTGGCAGGTGAAGGTCAGGGCGTTCTTTCCAGGTCACTGGCTTTCCTCCCTCCAATGTTCTCAATCTATGGCTCCAGCGGCAACACTGAGGGCGCTGACTTTGAACAGGAAAGAGAAGGAGGCAAGATTTAGGGGATATGACTGCTGAGCCTCAGGCCCAGCCTCAGCCTTTCCGGCCATCCCTCTGGGGCTGCACCTGCTGCTTTTCAAGCCACAAGAATCTGAATTCATACTGAAGTCGAAATGACTCTAATGAGGTCATTTCAACTAGCACGATGCTTGGTGCCCAAGGAGCATTTATTGACCACGTCACTGACCAGTTCTGACAACGAAGCAGCTAAGCTGTCCTCCTGTCCCCTACCCTGCCCCATCTCTCTCCAGGCCCTGGGGAAGTGGCCCTCAGACCAGCACCTCCTGCTGTCACTGCGGGTGAAGGAGCTACCGACTGTCACACTCCAGAAAAAGAAAGCCACCATCACCATCCCAGCCAGCATCCGCGTGCTGGCCTCTGCCCCTCCAGGGACCCCGGAAACCCTCTTCGAGCTGAACACGGTGAGTGTCGAGGGTGGGCAGAACTTCTGGGGTGTCTCCTCCTGATATGCGGGCAGGAAACTCCTGCCCCCCACCAATCCTGAGCATCCCAGCACAGGAAGCTGACCCTGCCTGCCCGTTCCTGGAGCTCCTGACCAGACTGCTGCCTGTACCTGGGAACGTGCATGCCCAGGCCATGGCCATGCACCTGGCTTCACAGGGACCTCAGGACCTGCCCCAGTCTGCCTGGCCTCTCTGCCCCCAGCTCCCTTCGCACCCTACCAGTCTGTTGTGCTCTACCCCAGCTGCACAAGTTGCCCCTCACAATCTGGGCTAAGCACCTGAGCCTGGCATTCAGTGCCCTCCTGTTTTGTGTTTTGACTTTCTCTTCCCTGCTCCCTAAGCCACAGACCCTCCAAGCTCCTAGGCCCCTGCTCCCTGGCTTTGTCCATGCAGACGTTGCCCACCTTCCATCCTTCCATCCTTCTGTCATCTTGTAGAATTTAGCTGGGGTATCACCTTCTTGGGGGATGTGGTCTGTCGCCCCCTGCTGGCAGGATAAGGCTTCTCTCAGCGCCACAGCCCCAGACAGCCACAATCTTCATTCTCTGATTCCCAGATACCAGACCCTCCAAGGCAAGGTCCAGCCCCAGGGAGGAGGTCTTAGGGATCTCTCCATCTACTGGCAATGGGTACTCCTGTTTCCGGGGTGACCTCTGTTTGCTTTTCCTCGCAGGTCATGACCATGAACGCCCAGCTGACTCCAGCAGCCAGCAAGCTGCACATCACCCTGTCCCTGGAGCGGTAATGCAGGGCAGGGAACAGGACCTTGCTGCTGCCTTTAGGGGCCAGGGATGCACACGTGCCACCCTCACTTCCCTGAGTGTCAGCCAAGTAGCTGCTGTCTCTGCAGCGTTTACCTAAAGCAAGGTTGTAGAAGGCTTGGTGTTAGCCCATTTTATAAAGGAAGCAGCTGAGGCTCCAAGAGGAGGCCTTCAGAGGGGGCTTCTCCCGCTGCCCCCCCTTTCCTGCTCACAGCCTGCCTTGGGAGGGCAGCAGGGGTCAGCCATTGACCAGGGTGCAGTCACCAGCCCGGGAGGTCAGCCCTGGAGACAGGAGTCCTTCCTTGGAGTCAGCCGCTGCATCGCCCATGTGCGTTTGCACTGGATGCCCCATCCTGCAGGGAATGTCCTTTTCAGTAGAGTTTGCACAACACCCTGGGCCCAGGCTCACACTGCTGGCTGTCCTGAGCCCAGGCCCTGTACTTGCTCCCGGGTGGAGCCTGGGTCCCTCTGCCCTTCTGTGGCTGGCAGGGGCTCTCATGGGGGTGTCTGGGACCTGCCTGCCTGGATCATAGGAGGCATCCAGCGCTCACCTGACTTCCCTCCAGTGCTGCCCCCTTCTTCCCCCTGCTGGTCCCTGCTTACTTCTGTCCCTGGTCTCTCCTGCCACCTGACTCCCCTGGGCTGCCTGGGAGTCATTCATGCCTCAGCCCTTGGTCTCTTGCCTTGCACCTTCATCTGGATCAAGTGCAATCAATTGATGGGATGCCATCTTTAGTGAGTGCCTGCTGTATGCCAGGCATCCTGTATTCTATGCTCAGGCCAGAGGAAGGCCATTGTTCAGAGAGCCCTGGCACTTACCCAGGGCCGCAAGCTGGCACTCAGATTGAGGCCTCATGACTGTGACATCAGAGGTGGTGCTCTTGGGGGTCCTGGAGGAAGGAGCGATCCCTCCAGATACACTTTGCTGGTGGGAAAACCGAGTCTCTCAGCCGTGGCTGGTAGAGGCAGGGCTCAGCCCTTGGACCCACTTCCTGGTCCTGGTGAGCTGTGGCTGGGCAGTCTGGGTGCAGGGAGGGGTGTGGGAACCAAAGCAGTCATGCTTGAGTGCTGTGGGGGAGCAGGACCCCTCAGCATTCCTCTTCCCTCTGCAGGCTCAGCGCCAAACTGGCTTCGCCTGCCCACATGTTTGATGTAAGTGCCTGAGGGTGAGCAGCTGCACGGTGAGGGGTCTCCAGCCCTGGTCATGGGGCTAAGCTGACCTCCTTCTGGATGCGGCCCCAAGAAGCAGGGTGATGTGTATGTGTGTGGGTGCGTGTGTGTATATGCATCTGTATGTATCTATCTCTGTGTGTATCTGTGTGTGTCCTTGTGTGTGTACACACATGTGTGAACACATGTGTGTGTCTGTATCCTGAGGTTTTGGAGTCTCTTTGTGGTCTCAGATTCTAGGACATTCTAAGGGTCTCTAATCTGACAGTCCTCCCAATGTTCTATTGGAGTGGGGCCTCCCCTCTCCTCTAGGCCCCAGAGACCTTTCTAGGAAGGGAGGGGTACCTCTTCCAAGCTCATGGGGCTGCAGGTGGGGCTGGCTCCCATCCTGGGACAGTGCATCCCACAGATCTTCAGACACAGGGGAGGCGGGGCAGCTGGGCCTCTGGATCTCCCCCACCCCGGGAGCCATCCCCCTGTGAAATCACACCCCCTGTGTTCCGTCCCAGGCGTCGCGTCTGCAGGAATGGCTGAGCACTCTGGTTCGCGTGGCGTACGTGCCAAAGCTCAATGGTATGGTGACCCTGCTCTCTTGCTGGGCACGGGGTGGGTCTGGACTCGGATAGACCAGTTACCTCTCATCATTGTTCTGGGAGGACCCTGAGGCCAGAGGGGGCACCCACACTGCCCGCACCTGTGTCAGCCCTGAGAGCTGGTCTGCCCTCATCCTGCCTTAGCTCCTACAGTGCGGGGGCAGGGGTGGAAGTGGGGGTGTGGAATGGTCTCACAGACCACCCTAGGAGCCCCTAGGAAGGAAGGGATCCCCAGGATCCCAGATGCCCACCCCCATATCTTTGCTTCCTCCCAATGTCCTCTTTGCAGTGGACCTGGATGTGGGCATTCCCCTGCCTAAGATCCTCAATGTCAACTTTGCCACTTCGGCTCTGGAGATCATTGAGGTGAGCTGACCCCAGGGCTTCACTGTACGTGGCACACCACCCATGGGCATGGGTTACCACTCTGTCCCTGCTTGGCCAAGGTGGGTATTGCCTGTCTCATCCTTGCTCCTCTCAGATCTATCTGACCCATGGGACAGGCTTCAGATCCTCACCCCCACCTTGGTCACAGGGGCCCTCGTCCACCAGGAACACACCTGGTCTTGCCCCAGCCCAGGCCTCTGCAGGCGCACCTGCCACATTGTGGCCTTTTTCCTTGCTGAGTGCCAGCTGGCCTCGCTGCCCTGTTCCAATGACACAGCTCTGAGTCCTGGACCAGCTCAGGGCTGGGGTGGAGGTGGGATGGCTTTGTGAGTCCTGCCCCCATGTCTCAGGGGAGCAGCAAGGACAAAGCAGGACTCATTTGTCCCATAGTCGCTGCCATTTCTTCCTTGTCCACCCATCGATTCCTTAATTGCTAAGTACCCACTGTGGTCCGGGAGTGGCACTGCGGTCCAGGGTGGCAGTGAGGGAGGGAATGGGAATGGGAATGGGCTGGTGGTGTGGTGGGACCGTGGGCCCAAGCCCTTGTAGTCTGACTGGGAGCTGTTGTCCTTGTAGAATGCTGTGGTACTCACTGTGGCATCCTAAGGCTGGCTGTCCCCGCTCCCTTTGGACCACGTCTGCGTCCTGCCCACCCTGCCTGGGCTCCCCTCACAATCTCCAGTCCGTGTACACGCATTCCCTCTTCATCCCGGTCTTCTGGTGCCCTTGGGCCCTGCAGCTGTGTCCTGGACTGGGTGGGGCAGCTGGCTGCTGAGAGCTGGGCCTCCAGAGCCGCATCCCAGCCTTCAATAAACACCTCCCAGATCTCTGAACCTCCCGGTTGGTTTGTTCCTTAAAGTCCCAGATGGGCCTCCACCTCCAGGGTCAGCCCCACAAACAGCCCCGATCAGGGGATCCAGGGAGCGGCGAGGAGACGGGACCTGGCAACTGAGGCTGTGAGCCCACACTTAACTGGAAGGACTGAGCAGCTTCTGTGTCCTGCCCCACTTCCCTGTGCCCCCTCCATTTCTTTTGATCACTCTATGTCTTGGACACTTCTCAGAAGGGACATCTGAGCTGGACTTTGAAGGGTGAATAGGAGTTTGCCAGATGGGAAAGGAACCAGTGCTCCTGGAGACCAGGATGAATGAGACCTGCTCTGCCCCAGGGAGATACCCACTGGCCACACAGCACAGGTGGACACACCCAGGACAACGCCATGCCGGACGCTCCTGGTACACATGGGGAAACTATGGCCAGGCAGAGCCCTGCTGACCAAGGCCCACAGTACAAAGTGGGAGGTCCTGTGTCTTGGTCCTGGACTCTGCTCTGCTGCTTGAGATGAGTCTCCTTGGTGAGACCCATGGGTGGGCCTGGGTGAGGAGGTACCAGCACTCTGGTAACTGATCGGAGGATTGGGGGCCAAGGGCCAGGCAGAGGAGAGCTGATGTCATCTGAAGGTTTGTGCTCCAATAGGAATTGCCTGGTGACCATCTCCTCCCATCCATCCATCTCCCCACCCACCCACTCGTCCATCCGTCCACTTTTCCATCTGTCTGTCCATCTCTCCTCTCTCCCTCCCTCTCTCCCTTTATCCCTCCCTCCCTGCCTGCCTCTCTTTGTCCCATATACACACCATGTATTATTGGTGCTTGCTACTGCCTCAGGCAGTTTGTAAAGCATAGCAATGTGACTTTTTATAGAAGAGCAGGGGAGTTTCTGTCTTGAGTTCATCCACTGCAGGTGCTGGAGACCAAGGTCAAACTCTTCAGGCAACGGTCTGGGTGTGGGCAAAAATCTAAACCAAGGTCAAGACCTGTGGGCAAAGGTCCACAGCTGGGCAACAGTCCAAGGTCGCAGGACTGTGTGCTTTACGAGATCTTGGGACAGTCATGCACTCTCTGTACTCGGCTCACACTGTGCTTCCTGGCACTGGCTGGTTAACATCAGTATGGGGCAGAGCGATCAGCATTTGTGCCACATCAACTCCTATAATTTGACTCTCCAAGCAGTTCAATAAAAGATTAAGGCAGTGAGCCTTCTAGGTTGATCTTCCTCCTCGGAGAAGGGGGCTTCCCTCTAGCCTCTTACTTTTGTGGTCTGTGTCTGTCTCATTTCTTATTTTTTCAAGTGCATGTCACCCGCTCTCCAACCCTGGTCATGCTGGCCGCGGTAGCTACTTGCCAGATCCAGCGCTGGGGGCTCTGCTGGAAGATTAAGTTTATTCCTTTCTCCCTGCATCTCCTGATCATCACTGTAGCTCAGTGAGCGGCTTGCACCATAGACATGGTGGGTGTGGCCTGTGGAGCAATGACCAACAGCTGGATTTTGCATGGTTTCAGGCTAGCCCTGTGGTCTCCAGCAAAACCCAACATGACCCTTCCATCCAGGCCTGTCCTCTCCATCAGCTGTCTGAGCATGAAGTGCAGCAGAGCCGGAGGGCCAATCCAGGATTCGGGCTGGGGACTCGCCCCTCAGCAGCACCCAGTTCCCAGAGCTCTTGTCTCAGGGCTGAGTAGGCTACGTCCTTGCCAGGCCTTCATCCCTTGTGCTCCCCTCTGCTGTGGCCCAGGGCGTGCTCCCTGGCCTCCTGCCCTCCTCCCTTCTAGCCTGTTTTGGCCTCACCCACCCATCCTGCCACTACCAGCCCTTCCATGCTAACATTTCCAGTGGGAGTTCCCACAGAAACTCCCCCAAGTCCCCAGGTCTGGGGTTCAAGGCTCCCTGCAGAAACACTGGCTGGTGTGTGTGTGGGGGGGGACTGTCTCTGCCCCAAGCTCTGTCTGAGTCAGTCTGTGCAGCTGGAATAGAATGCTTGAATTCTGTGAGCTGCCCCGAGGATGGCTGCTACCTTGGCCTCATTCTTGCCCTTGACCAATGAGTTGTCCTTGCTCATTCTTGTTCCTCAAAGCCAGGGGCAATGCTTGCCCTGCTGTGGTGAGCTCCTGTGGCTGCACAGGACAGCAGTGAGAGCAGCCCTTGTACCAGGTCCTGGGACACAGACACAGCGGGATGCTTCCTACTCCACGAGGTGTAGCATCCATGGTGACCAGGTGTCCTATTGTACATATGAGAAACTGAGGCCTGGTGAGGCTGAGGGACGTGCCTAAGGCCACATAGCTGGGTGTGGCCGAGGTCTAGGCTTGAAGCCAGCACCTGCCTCAGCTTAGCCTGGGATCCAAACCTTGGCCTCTGAATAGGCTGGAATATGGGGTGGCAGGGAGCAGGGCTGAATGGAGGGGTTTTGGAGGGGGTGGTCCTGATCTGTTCTAAACCTTAGCAGCACTTGAGGCCCCTGTGGACCATGCTGCCTTTGGGTGAGTCACCTCCCAGGAATCTGGGTGTCCTTGCAGGCAGGCCATGTCCGGTACCTCCAGCTCCAGACAAAGGAGCCTTTGGGATGCTAAGCCCAGGTGATCTCTCTGGCGCCAGGACCATGCTAATCCTCTCAAAGTGGCCAGGGCAGGGGAAGGGGATGGGGCAGCCCCATGGGCCCTGGGGCCTGGCTGGGCCTGGGATGGAGGACCTTGAGTGGCTGACAGCACCATGGTGTGTGCATGACACTGTCCAACTGGTGGCGTGAGGCGGCCCCAGATCCCTGGCGGAACAGAAAGGCGCACCCGTGAATAGTGATGGTGTCACTGGTTCCACTGGTTTACTCCCCAAATTCCTACAATAACCAGGGCTGGGCCAAGCCACACGCAGGAGCCCAGAACCCCATCAGGTCTCCCATATGGGTGGCAGGGATGTAGGTACTTGGGCCATCACCTCCTGACTGGATTTGGAACTGAGCTGGGACTTGAAGTGAGGCAACTAACCAGTGTGCAAAACCTCTGCTCTCAAAGATTTATTTTCTATTTGAAAAACATGCAGAGTTGGGGAGATATATACAGAGATCTTCCACCAGCTGGTTCAGTCCCCAAATGCCCATAGCAGTAGGGCTGAGCCAAGCTGAAACCAAGCACCTGGAATGCTGAGTCTCCCGTGTGAGTTCCAAGTGCCCAAGCACTCAAGCCTCCCCTTTCAACACATCCCAGGTGCATTAGTGGCAAGCTGGGCCAGAAGCAGAGTCAAAATCGGGCACTGAAATGAGGACACATCGTCCCAGGTGGGAGTTTCCTCACAGCACTCACCTCCTTCTCTCCAGAGATTTGAAAGTAGAGCAAACCCAGCTGGCAAACAGCACCATCACCCACATCACCCACAGGAATTGGGGTCAGTCTCCTGGTGTGCAGGAGTCAGAGGGGGATGCACTGCCCCGAGTCTGCCTGACAGATGCTTCAGGAATGTTCCAGATGCTTCCTGTGTCATCCTGGAAATCCTGGAAGGGCAAGGGCAGCTGTGCCCACTTCCCAGATAGCCAGGCTGAGACTGTGAGGAGCACAAAGCACAGGTAGGAGTTGGGAACGCAGAATTCTGTGTGACACTCAGGGTCCCGGTACCCAGAGCTCCTTCAGCCCCCACAGGAAGTGGTCAGACAGCCCACACTAGGGGCAAAGCTGCTTGCTCCTGCCCCTCATGGCCTTTCAGAGCAGCTGTCTGTCACAGGAGCTAGCCGGGATCCAGGTCCAGTGGTGGAGGGTCCCGGGCCCCAGGTCGGAGTGCCCGAGTTGGCTTCCTAGCTCTGGCTTCCTGGCAGTCAGTGAAGAGCCCAGGAAGCATCACTGGTGGCTTAGGGTGCTGGGCTCCTGCACGGGAGATCTGGACTGAATCGCCGGTTCCTGACTCTTGCCCTAGAACCAGCCCTGGCTCTCGCTGGAATCTGCAAATGAACTTGCAGGCGGAGCTATCTCCTGCAGCCTGTCTTGGATTAAACAAACAAAATCAAGGAAGCAAACAAACACCTAGCGACCCCTACTGTGTGTAGGGTGCTGCTGGCAAAGCTTTGCTGGCCAAGGGAGTTCTCTTCCCCAGCTCACAACCAAGGAAGCAGCAAGAACAGCAGTAGAGGTCAGACCCAGCAGCCAGTTCAGGAGTCTGTGCTCTCAGCTGTTCCCTTAAGGCACCTGAGAGGTGGAGATTGAGCCAGTGGAGTGAACTGACTTCCAAATAAAGAAATAAAAAAAAAAAAAAAAAAAAAAGAGAGAGAGACAGGCGCAGCGTGATAGCCTAATGGCTAAATCCTCACCTTGTAAGTGCTGGGATCCCATATGGGTGCCAATTCGTGTCCCGGATGCTCCATTTCCCATCCAGCTCCCTGCTTGTGGCCTGGGAAAGCAGTCCAGGATAGCCCAAAGCCTTGGGATCCTGCACCTGTGTGTGGGAGACCTGGAGGAGCTCCAGGCTCCTGGTTTTGGACTGGCTCAGCTCTTGCCATTGCGGCTATTTAGGGAGTGAACTAGCACATGGGCGATCTTTGTCTTTACTTTTGTCTGTAAATCTGCCTTTCCAATAAAAACAATTTTTTAAAGTAACATCTGAGAATGGGCTCCTGGGACATGTGGACGGTCTGGAGGCAGGGCAGGGGCTATGGGAATCTTCCAGAAGCAGCTGACATTGTTGTCAGTGGAGCATGGAGGTGGAAGGGATATGCATATGCAAAGACCCAGAGGCAGGGAGGCCAGAGGGTGATGGGAGGGGATGGGGCAGAGTGGTGCTCTCTGTGTGAGCAGAGGAGCGGGAGTGAACGTGAAAAGCCCTGAGAGCCAAGGGGTCTGGGCTGAAGGGGGCACCCGGGAAGGGCCAGGAGCTGACTCATTGGGGGTAATGGCATGTGCTATACCGAGGTAGTGTGGGCTTCGTGGCTGCATGCAGGGGTCACAGCCTACCAGACAGAGTTGAGTTATGCATTCACTGGGTAGAGATCTGATCCCCCAAGAAGATGGTCAGGACAGCCTGGGAGCTGAGGCAGTCAGTGGAGATGCATGGGGGGGGGCAGACAACTAGCTGACTGCATTACCAGCGACAGGAAGGATGACGG
Source organism: Ochotona curzoniae (assembly GCF_017591425.1). Lineage (NCBI taxonomy): Eukaryota > Metazoa > Chordata > Mammalia > Lagomorpha > Ochotonidae > Ochotona > Ochotona curzoniae. The sequence continues at coordinate 15,108,529 of NW_024465894.1, read as the reverse complement.
AGCAGGTGAACAGGTGTGGGTGAAGGCTGGTGGGACATGGGTGTGAGGAGGGGTGCTAGCTCTTTCACCTTAGGGGGATGCCATAAAATAGCTTGCTACAAACTTGGTTCAGGTTGAAGGAGGCCTACCTCTCCAGGCCCGGCCTCAAGTCTGGGGAGTTTCATGTGTGTCCCCCTGGGTATGGAGGCAGGGATCCCCTCTGCTGAGCAGGTGCAGAACAAACAGGCTCAGAAAAGGAAGGCGACTGCCCAAGGGCACGTGGGGAGTTCTGAACTTGGATCAACAGGTGCCAAGTACAGTGCTGGGCGCCTCTTCCCTGCCCACATTGGGGGACCTTGCTGGGGTTTCCAGGATGTGCCCAGACCAAGGGCTGATAAATCCCAGCTCGTGTGACAGCATCCGGGATTGGGCACAGCTCTTGCAATTAGCTACAAACCACAAACTCTTGTGGTTTTGGGGGCTCCATGCCCGGTTTGCAGAGCAAATCTGACTTCCGGTCTCTTGTCATAACACACATCTCATGGGTCCAGGCTCAGACTCGTGCTGCTACATAAGGCTCCTGAGTGACCAGACAGCCAAACACAGGAGGGACACGGGGAGGGGCCTCCCAGGGCTGAGCTGCGGGCACCTCCTAGGGTAAGCAGGAGCCTTTTCCCTGAGCTGTGGCTGAGCCTAGGCAGGGGTAGGAGGTCATCCTGCACAGCCCAGGAGGCCAGGCTCCCTAGCCATGCTCGAGTCTTGCTGTCCCCTGGGCCTGGACAGAAAGTCCTTCAGGGATGGAGACAGAAGCCTGCTCACACTCACGACCTGAGCAAGCTGGATAGATGATGGGGGGATGGATAGATGGATGGATGGGAGGCTGGCTGGCTGGCTGGCTGGATGATGGGTGGATGGATGGATGGATGGATGGATGCATGGATGGATGGATGGATGAATGGCTGGCTGGCTGGCTGGATGGATGGATGATGGGTGGATGGATGGATGCATGCATGCATGGATGGATGGATGGATGGGAGGTTGGCTGGCTGGCTGGCTGGATGGATGATGGGTGGATGGATGGATGGATGGGAGGCTGGATGGCTGTAGATGGATGGCTGCAAGGGGGAGATGAGCAGATGGGTAGATGGGTGAGTGAGAGAGCAGACTTTTTCTGTTGTGATTCCCAAGGTCTCTCTCCCTGCCGCTCTGCGTGTGGCTCTCGTTTTAGGGAAGAATCCGACATCCACACTCTGGGTCACACCGGCCATACGTTGGATCTGGGTCACCAGATTTGAAAAGTACAGTGGGTGGGCCCAGGAATTTTGGACCCTGTCCTGCTGTGTGATCTTGGTCCAGGTCTCAGGCTCTCGATGCGACTCTTGGCTGGCCAGGGTGGTGCCAGGGGGCGCAACCTGCAGTGACTGTCTCCTTGGCAGGAAGCAACCAGCATGTGGGTAGCCTGGTGTGTGGCTACTCTGGCCTCAGCTGCAGTGTGTGGCGTCTGCCAAGAGACAAATACAGTCCTCAGGGTTACCAAGAATGTGCTGAGTAACGGTGAGTCTAACCCTAGAGGGGGCCGGGGGTGGTTGAAGCTTGGGGAGGGCAGGGCCAGTCAACCCAAAGACAACCCTGCCCAAAGACAGACAACACACGCTGACAGATTCCACACCAAGTGGCTAGCTGGCCATTCCACTCGGGCCTCCATTTTCCCTTTTGCTTTTGGCTGTCATTTTCTGAGCACCTACTGTATGCCTGTTATCCCCATAGGGTCTTGATGCTGATTGTCTCGACATAGTTGTGAACTGGGCCCTAGAGTCACCTGTGACTTGAGCTCTCTGAGCCTCCACTTCCTAATTTGGAAAATGGGTGTCATTTTGGCCCCCCATCTCCAGGGAAGGAGAATTAATGGAGCCCAGTGGTGCATGCGTGATAGGCAGAGGAGGTGGGTAGGTTGCTGATGGCTAATGGTGCGCCTTTGCTTTCCCACAGCCATCTCGGGCGCCCTGGAGCGCAGCGATGCCTTGCAATCGGCCCTGCGCGAGGTGCCCGTGGGTAAAGCTGGCGCGGCTGCTGGTGGACCTTTTCTGGGGGGCCTGCTCGGTGGAAGTGGAGGCGGGAGCGGAGGTGGTGGGGGAGGCGGTCTGCTGGGAGGCCTGCTGGGTGGTGGCAGTGGAGGAGGCAGTGGTGACCTGCTGGGGGGAGGCTTACTGGGTGGCGGTGGCAGCAGCGGTGGGGGGCTTCTAGGGGGCAGCGGTGGAGGGCTGCTGGGTGGAGGCAGCAGCGGTGGGGGGCTGCTGGGTGGGGGCAGTAGTGGTGGTGGGGGGCTTCTAGGGGGCAGCGGTGGGGGACTGCTGGGTGGAGGCAGCAGCGGTGGGGGGCTGCTGGGTGGAGGCAGCAGTGGTGGGGGGCTCTTAGGGGGCAGTGGTGGTGGTCTCCTGGGGGGCAGTGGCGGAGGGCTGCTCGGTGGCGCTGGTGGTCTTCTGGGCGGAGGGCGCCATCGCTACGATGACTACAGACGCGTTGAATTCCCCCGAGGTGTTGGTGGCGTCCCCTACAATGACTTCCATGTCCGAGAGCCCCCTCCCAAATACACCAACGGCAAACAGCTGGGCGGGAACTACAGGTACGGCCACGTGGAGACCAACGAAAACACCGCCCAGCTGGGCGGCAAGTACCGCTACGGGGAGATCCTGGAGTCGGACGGCAGCGTCCGGGACCTGCGAAGCGAGGACTACCGTGCTGCAGACCCTGGACGTGGCCGCTACGGAGGATCGGGGCGGTACAGGTCGGCAGAGGTCCCCACCTCTGGGCACCGGCTTTATCGGCGAGACCTGCGGAGAGACCTGAGGCCCGGAGAGCTCCCACCTGGCGTGGCCACTGGGGCACTGGGCCCTGGTGGCCTGCTGGGCACTGGAGGCATGCTGGCAGCAGATGGCATCCTGTCCGGTCAAGGTGGCCTGCTTGGCGGAGGTGGTCTCCTGGGTGACGGAGGACTTCTTGGAGGAGGGGGCGTCCTGGGCGTGCTTGGTGAGGGCGGCATCTTGAGCACCGTGCAAGGCATCACAGGGTAAGGGGCCCTGGATCTCTCCTGAGCCTGCAAATAGAGTCTGTTTCTCCACTTGTGTGCACGGTAACAGAGCTTAAGTGGAAAAAAAGCTCAAAGAAGTAAAAGCATGTGCTATGATACTATAGTTTTGTTTTGAATCTCCCATCTGCTGGTTCACTCCCTGCAGATGGCTGCAATGGCTGTGGCTGGGCTGGGTCAGACTGCAGCCAGGAGCTTCCTCTGGGTCTCCCATGTGGGTGACGCAGCCCAAGGACTCGAGCCATCCTCCGCTGCCTTCCTGGGCCATTAGCAGGGAGCTGGATGGGAAGTGGAGCAGCTGGATTACACACTGATGTTCTGATAGGGGATGGAGTTGCTGCGGGTTGCAGCTTGACATGCTGCTTCACAATGCCAGCTCCTGTAATTTTTAATTCAAGGATACATAGCTTCCTTGTAACTGGTATTTAATTTAACAAACATTTGGAGCTCCTGCAGGCTGGTGGGGGTCTGTGGGCATGGAAGGTCACACAGCAACAGCTGGGGATGTAGTGCATGGGGGAGTTTATCTACCCGGTGAGGTCAGGGGAGGCTTCTTGGAGGAGGAGGGCCTAGGACTAAAATCGGAAGGATGCACAGGAGGGATTCAGGCAGATTCAGGGATTCAGGCGTGGGGCTAGACAGGGAAATGGCTGGTGGATGTAGAAACACGACTGGCAGGAAGTGAACGGAAGGCTGTGGGTTTCCGGGCTGTAAGGTGGTGATTCGTGGCAAGTTTTCCCTCTGTGTTTTCCAACTGTTGTCCTTGAACCTCAGGCCTCTTTCAAGCCTGGATGGGGAGTGGAGGAGGCCAGGAGGGAGGGGACGGTCCTCCCAGGCCACAGGGGGAAGTGGGGCTGCTTCTCACGGCCCACACTCACCCTGGCCCACACAGGCTGCGCATTGTGGAGCTGACCCTCCCACGGGTGTCTGTGCGGCTCCTGCCTGGCGTCGGCGTCTACCTGAGCTTGTACACCCGTGTGGCCATCAATGGCAAAAGGTGAGTGCCCTGGAGGGGTCTGAGAATTGGAGGAGTGGGACGATCGCCTTGGAGCCCATTGGGTACGCTGACCCGTGTTCTCCTGGACTTTGAAGCTGTCCTTGCCTGCACGTGGGACAGGGTGGTGGCAGGGAGAGAGGGTGGTTGGCAGGAGGTCTGGCGGCAGCTGCACAAGCCCCGAGACGAGCAAGGGGCATGGCAGCAGCGGCGGCAGCCACTGGAGCTCAGGCCCAGGAAGGGTGAGCCAGGAAGGGCAGAGGTTGTAGTGTGACCCCCTGTCACCCTGGTGCCTTGGTCACCTGCAGCCTCATCGGCTTCCTGGACATCGCGGTGGAAGTGAATATCACTGCCAAGGTCCGGCTGACCATGGACCGCACAGGGTACCCTCGGCTGGTCATCGAGCGCTGCGATACCCTCCTGGGAGGCATCAAAGTGAAGCTGCTGCGAGGGTGGGTGCCTGTGCCAGGAGCCCCTCAGGTGGGCCCCCTGAGACGGAGACCAACCATGCCTGGTGCCTCTAAGCACCACTGTGCTGCCACGCTGCTTTGCTTTGTCAGACTGCACAGCCCCGCAGCCAGCTCCAACCTGGGGGAGGTGCGAGTGGTGGGGGCAGAGGTGCCTTTGGCAGGGGGCTGGCCCCATTGACATCCCTCTACCCTGGGTTCTCCTGGGTTGCAGATGGCTCTGCAGGTGTCATCTGTCTCTCTCCAGACTAGCTGGTTGGAGGGAGAGCCAGGATGCAAGCCATGAGTTTACCTCTTACTCTGTACTACTTTCTTGAGCCTTGACTTCCTGGTCTGTAAAATGGATCACACATCCCAATCTTTTTTTTTTTTTTTAATATTACTTTCTTTTATATATTTGAGAGGCAGGCAGAGGAAGAGACAGACAGAAAGAAGGCTTCTATCTGTGGGTTACTCCCCAGATGCCTGCCATGGCTGGGGCTGAGCTCAGCTGAAGCTGGGAGCTCCATCTGGGTCTCCTGCGTGGGTATGGCAGGGGCCTGGCCACTTGGACCATCACCTTGGCCTCCCTGGTTCTGGGTTAGCTGGAAGCCAGAGCTGAGAGTGAAGCCAGCTGCTCTGAACACATTATAGTGACTGCTACCAAGATTTACTGAGCACCTAGAATGTTCCAGAACAAGGCACCTGTTTCCAGGATGGGGGAAAGGGACAGACAACCTCAGGCGGAGCAGAGCGAGCAGGTCTGCAACCATGCTCGGCCTGCTGGAGAACAGGCAGCCCTGGGTGTCCTGACCACTGGCGCAGGGGAGGGGACTCCGTCCTGCTGGTCCTCTTGGACACCGGGCGCTCACAGCCTGAACCAGCGGCCGGGGAGCCACAATCTGGGCGAGCCCCTTGCCCAGAGCCTGCTCCCCTCCCTACAGGCTTCTCCCTAACCTCGTGGACAACTTGGTGAATCGAGTCCTGGCCAACGTCCTCCCTGACCTGGTAAGAACCGACCAGCACAGGGAGTGAGGCTTCTCCCGGTCCATCCATCACCGTCTCTAGTGGCATGTAGGTGTGTGTGCGGGTGGGCAGGGAGACCGTGGTCTGGGGTGAGTTCTTTGAGGCAGGGAAAGAATCCTGGAACCTGGAGGGGAAGAACACTAAGGGGTAAAGAGCGGAGTGGTTGAGAAGGACACAGGCCATCTGCTGAGTAGCAAGTGGAGGCAGCTGTGAGCCTCAGCTGACCCATCTGTGAAATGGGAATAGGGACAGAACCTTGCCGGAAGGGCCATGGGGAGGAATGTGACTGGGCAAAGCCAGCGGTCATCCTGTGTGCATGTGTCATCCCGGCTTCCTGCTGTTTCTCCCCACAGCTCTGCCCCATCGTGGATGTGGTACTGGGGCTCGTCAACGACCAGCTGGGTCTCGTGGACTGTGAGTCCTCTGCCACTGTCTGCACTTGTTGGGGCTCAGCATGCCGGGGGGATGGCGGCCCTGCCAACCCAGCCTTCCCTCTGTCGCCATATCGCACCAAGAGGGATGAGCTTTCCCCCCACTCCAGGACCCGGGTACCCCGCAGCAGCAGGGCTGTGTGTGACCTGCAAAGACCCTCTCTGGCTTCTCCTCTCTGAGTGAGGGGCTGCCTGCAGCTACCAGAAGGGCCAGCACGAGTCTGGTGGACCCTCAGAACCAGGGTCGGGAGCAAACATTTCTGAAGGCAAGTGTGCCTGTATGGTTGTACAGCGTGCACACTGCACCACTCCAGGGACCTCTTCCCATGCAGATGTGAGGGATGGCAGCCCCCTGAGTTTTGCAGTGCCCCTCTCCAGTGACCTTGCAGGCAGCCCTTTCTGTCCTTGTGCCCCCATTGCTCTGGGACTCCAGGTAGCTGGAGGACAGCTACCCCAGACAGGACGAACCAAGACGGGAGAGCCTGTCCCACAGGGTGGGGCCGCTGTCTTCACTGCCTTTGGGAACCATAACTGTTTCCCTGGGACACGGCACCATCTGTAAAGCTCACCTGCCTCCAGGATCTTTCCTTCTTCCCCCAGATGGCCCATTTTATGGAGGAGGAAACTGAGGCCCCCAGAGCGGGAAGGCAATGTGTCTGAGGCCCCACAGAAAGGACGAGGCTGGGCAGGGGAGTAGCACTTGGAACCTTGGCTCTGTGCTCTTCCCGTGTTGTGTGCCTGGCTGAGCGGTCGCAGGCTCTTGGGTGGGATGGGGCAGTCTCCCGTGACCCCCATCTTTGCCTGCAGCACTGGTGCCACTGGGGATCCTGGGAAGTGTGCAGTACACCTTCTCCAGCCTCCCGCTGGTGACGGGCGAGTTCCTGGAGTTGGACCTCAATGTGAGTGTTGGGGCTGGGCAGGGGCAGTGGTGGTGGGCTGGGCTGGGCTGGCAGGGGTGGGCTGGGCTCCCTAAGGGCAGGGGTGAGCCAGTTTCCCCACGTGCAGGGGTGAGCCAAGGTCCCCATTGGCAGGGGTGAACCTGGGGCCCCTGGTCTCCTTCCAAGGGCTCTGGGAGTCTCCCCGGCTCCCCAGACACCTGCTGGGGACCATGTTAGGAGGCATCCCCAGAGCCGACCCTTGCCTGAGGTGTGCTGGGTGCTTGGTGCAGGTGGTACTAGGCTCCGCTCACAGCCACACACACTGGCACACATGCCAAGGGCTCAAGGCCCAGAGAAGGCAGAGCACCTGCCAAAGGTCACAGAGCTAGGACCTGGGGTGTGACCAGGCTGTGTCTGGGGTTTGACTGGGGTGGTCTTGCTGCCCACTGTTGGAAGGATCACCCTCAGGACACAGGAGCACTCCACTATCCTCTGGCTGTGAGCTTTTAAAAGTCCTGCTGCATAGCATCACTGAGCTTCCACACTGTCAGCACTGCCCCCTGGGCCAATCTCAAGGGTAGAGGAGCACAGAGCCGGGGCTGGAGCCCTGGCCCCTCCAGTACATGGCTGATCTGGCAAGCAGGCATCCCCACCTGCTGCGTGCCCCCCGCAGCCATTGCAGGTGCACACCTGCTTACTCTTAGTGCATTCCTGTGGGCCAGTGACATCTGGGGTTCCCTACTGCATAAAGAGCAGGCTCTGGGCCGCTGGCTGGATGAACAACAGGGAGTGAGGCAGACTGCCCCCTCACCCTGACAGAACCAAGACTCCATGGGAGGGGGCAGGTCCGAAAGACTCCCTCCCATGAAGAGGCAGTTATCAGTCTAGAGTGGTGACAGAGCCTCAGGAGGGCTGCTTGGAAGAGGTGACAATGAGATCCACCAGGAGCGTTGGCTAGAGCAAGGGAAGAGTGTGAGGGAGGGAAGAGCCACATGCAGAGTGGCAGGAGGGGCACCCGTGCCTGTGATGACAAACGCTCCTGGCTGCACACAGGTGGAAGGAGAGCTGGGACCCTAACCAAGAGGAGCCCAGATCCAGGAGCTGCATCCAAGCAGGCTGTCTGGAGGCGGCAGCACCGTCAGCCCTTCCCCTTCACCCCTCCCCCTGGGTCCTTGTCCCCCTGAGCTGCTCTTCTCTGCTCCCACAGACTCTGGTTGGGGAGGCCGGAGGTGAGCTCATCGATTACCCACTGGGGAGACCTGCGGTATCCCCCAGGCCTAGGATGCCAGAGCTGCCCCCTATGGGCGACAACACCAACTCCCAGCTGGCCATCTCTGCCAACTTCCTCGGCTCGGTGCTGACGCTTCTGCAGAAGGAGAGGGCACTGGACATTGACATCACCGATGGCATGGTGAGCGCCATGCTGCCAGCTGGGCTGTGGGCAGGAGCCAGTCACGGGGGTCTCCATCTCTCCCCCTACCCATCCATCCATCCATCCACCAACTTATCTCCCCACCCATTCACCCACCCATCTGTCTAGCCTTCTACTCATCCATTATCTTTCTATATTCCTGTCCATCTTTCCATTGTATCGGCTAGCATCTGCCTTTTTTGGCGACCCCAGGACATTTGCTCCACAGCCATCACTGTTTACTCCTATGGCCAACCTGTACTCCAGAATTCCATCGTAGGAGCCCAAGGATCTGTTGGCCAGTGAGAAGACAGTGTCCCTGGGAGTGCCTCGCCAACCTTGCTTGCTAGCTCCATGCAGTGGGTGGACTGGCTGCCATGGGCGCTGTATCGCTCTGCCAAATGGCAACGCATTGTGGGGTTCAGGGATAAGCAGGGCCAGGATGTGTGGGCCCTGGTGTGTGGGTGTGAGTGGAGGGTCACAGACATGACAATGTCCCCTGGTTGGAACAAGCTATTGGGTTATTGGAGGAGGGAGATTCTGCAACTGATACCTGTCCTGTAGCCCCAGGACTCGGAATCACAGGCCCAGCCCATTTAACCTGGGGTGGGGGCTCGGGGAAAGGCACCCCCTGGCTGTGGGAGTTGACCACTGTGCTAGCCGCTCCTGGCAGTCCCGGTGACCACTGTGGCTTATGGCAGCCTTCTGCTTGTTCTGCAGTTCGAGGAGCTTCCTCCCCTCACCACATCCACACTCGGAGCCCTGATTCCCAAGGTACGTTGGGAGGGGAGGGTGGGGAAGGGAGAGGAAGGGAATGCATCTACCACCGTGGGGGGTGCTTGGATCAGGAGTGCAGAGATGAGGCTGGTCTCCTGTGATGGGGCAGAGGGCTGAGCTACGGGCAGTGGACCAGCCTGGGCAAGGTTGGTCCTGGCTGTGTGACTTGGGCAAGAGGTTAAGGTCTCCGAGCTGTCAAAATAGGATGCAGGCGATGGTGACACACAGGGCCGGGCACAAGGGGTGCTGGCAGCTCAGAGGGAAAAGCTGGCGCTCTGGAGCAGCAGAACTGTGCAGCCCTGGGTGTAATTCCAGAGCGCAAACCATAACCGACATTAGGGAGCGGAGAGCAAGCTCAACGGGCGGTCGCTATCGCCCTCTTGTGGCTGAAAGCGTCAAGGCAATGGCGCGGTGCTCTGGCACCCAGGACCCTCCACTTTGTCCTGGGCACCTGTAGTTGGGCGAAGCACCGCGTACATGCACGGTATTTTCCAGCTTGTGATTTCTGTTTAGAGTCAACACTTGGATTTGGTTCCAATCGTCTCGCACCCCTGGGGATAGAAGGGAGGAAGCAAAGGTTGGAAGCGTTCACCTAGTGAGGCAGCAACAGGGTTGGGCATGACAGTGGGGCCTCAGGCCTTGAAATGGCTGCAGGTGGACCCTGGGAGGGGCTGGAGTGGCTGGGACAGCCTTGATGGAGGGGGAGGGGTTTGTGGGGAGCGGATACCAGGGATCTGAGAGAGCCTGGAATTGGGGAGACTGCCCAGATCAGCCAGGGCCCAAGGTGCTGAGGTGCCAAGAGCCATTTGGCTAGAGGCTGACTTGGGTGTGAGATCCCATGGCTGAACTAGGTGCTAGGTTTGCTGATGACCGAGCTGGTGCCTGGGCTGGGAGCAGAATGGGTGGAGGCGTGGCCAGTGCAGGTGCTCTGTGGCCACTTTGTCCTGCCCACCCAGGGGTATCAGCTTTGCCTGTGTTGGGTGTCATTCGGCCGTGTGCTGGATCTGAAGGCCCTCGTGGAGGGGGTGACTGATGGCCTCTGGGCACCCTGCCCACCTGCCTGGTGCCCCTTAACTGTCCTGGCAGGTGTTCCAGCAGTACCCTGAGGCCCGGCCGCTCACCATCAAGATCCAGGTGCCCAACCCGCCGTCGGTGACTCTGCAGAAGGACAAGGCACTGGTGCAGGTGTTTGCCACCTCGGAGGTCACAGTCTCCCAGCCCAACGACGTGGAGACCACTATCTGCCTCATTGATGTGGTGAGTGTGTGGGGTGCAGGGATCCCTGCCGGATGCTGTGCCTCCAAGCCCCTGGGCTCACTGATGCTCCCCAAGTTTCCCCATCCCCTGCTGTAATGGATCTGACCCAAGCCCCAGTGTTCTCACTCGTGCTGTGTGACCTTGGGCCTGGAGTCCTCCTTTCTCGCATGGACATGGCAATGGGGCACTCATAGATGTTTGGCACAGCACCAGGCACTGGCAAGGCTGCCTACAAGCCAGCTGCTGTCACTTTCCTGGTGGCATGCCCAGCAGCTTTGGCTGTCCATGTGCAGCATTTCCTGGGCATCTGCCGGCCCTCCAGCTTTCTCCTGGGAACCCAGACAGATGACTCCCTGGTCCCTGGTACCTCATGGGGGACAGACAGAAACACAACAGTTCCCACTGCTGCTTCACAGAGAAGACTCCTCCTAAAACATAAATCGTGTCCTGCAGGGCTGAGACACGAAGCAGCAGCACCTGCCGTGGTGCTCAGAGTCCACGAGACCATCGCCTGGCTGCCTCCCAGCTGCTGGGCTGAGTTAGGGTCTTTGCACGTGCTGCCCTCCCCACCCTCTTCACTACTAGAAGCCCCAGACACCTGCAGAGCTTGGTCCCTTGCTTCCTGCAGGTCTCTGCTTAGAAGTCATCTGTCCAGAGAGATCTCAGACACTGTCTACAACAGTGAGAGCTGCTCTGTCTCCCTGCTGTTTCTCCCAGTTGCTTTATCCTGCTTCGTAGCCCCGACCTGACACTGGGAAGTGAGTGTTTGCTGGCTGACTGCTATAAAGACTCCTGCTGTCTCACTCACTACCTGAGCCACAGTCCAGCATATAGCAGCTGCTCCGTGAACAGTGTTCACGTGTTCAGTTGTTACCAGGCTCTGCTCCCATCTGCCAGATCTTCCTGCTCTCTCCACCTGCAAGGCTGAGCACCTTGGAGCCGCCCCACTTAGGAAGCCGGTGCTGGGAAGGCCACTTGTTGGGGCGATAGTGTTGTGTGCAGGGGTGTCGTTTCAGGTCATCACTGGCGGAGGGATTCAAGAGGCCAAGTCCTGCCCAGGGTGGAGGACAGCTGCCCCCACCTCTGATGAGCTGCTGCTGGGGAAGGTTTCCCACTGCAGCCCCAGCTTGTGTGTGTGTGTGTGTGTGTGTGTGCCTGTGTGGGCCCATGCAGCTCAGGGCCCTGCTGGGACTCCAGGGTGGCCCCAGCTCCTACCATGCCCACAGCCCCACTGCAGCTTCCGGGAGCACGCCTGCCTCCTTTGCTCTCTGGCCATGTGGTGTCTCCATGGCCAGCTTCTTTCCTGCCTGGGGGCCTTGGCACATGCTGGCTTCACTGTCTCATTTCTCTCCCACCCTTTTCTCCGTCTGACTTATTCCTGTATTTGTTTCCTTCCTTGGTTTCCAGAGCAAGCTGGGGCTCCTGTGGCAGGCACTCAGGGCCCATTGATCTCCCAGTCAGCACTCCTCACCACTTTTTCCATAAGCCCTGTTTATTTATTTGGGGTGAGGGGTTTTCCTGGCTGGAGGACCAGGGTCTTTAATGCCCTCTCCTGGAGGGTGGGACTGTTACGATTGGCCGCGATGGCATCCAGTCCCGTTGCACTGGCTCACGTTGTGTAAGCCCCATAGGCTGCTGGCCACTCCCACCTCTGATGCACAGCAGACAACTCAGTAAACACCTGTTCCCTCCTCCCACCTTGTCAATCTTAGGGTTTCCGTGACCTTTATCTGCATTTGTTCCGCTCTTCCTGTGACAAATTTGCAAAGATTTTATTCTCCCTTCCTCCTTCTCTCTGTCCCCTTGCCCCCAGAGGGGCCGCCAAGGCCACCTGAGTGTGGCTGGGAATGTCGGTGCTCCCCAGCATGCAGCAGCTCCTCGGGCCGGTGACCTGTCACTCTCTTTGCCTTTCCCTCCAGAACACCGACCTCCTGGCCTCCTTTTCCGTGGAAGGAGACAAACTCATGATCGATACCAAACTGGACAAGTAAGAGAGCTGCTCCCCTGAGAGGTGTCTTGGGCTCTGCTGCAATGGGGGGATGTCAGGCCTGGGGAAGTCCACGGTCAGAGCTGGGCCTGGCTGGGGAGGCCACAGTCCTAACATATCTGTTCTGTTAACTGTTAACTGCCAACAACAACAACAACATTGGTACTAATGACGCAAGTGACTCGCAGGACCAGGCTCCGACCTGCGGCCTCACAGCTTGGGGTCCTCTGGTTCCTCCCTCAGGGTGTGCTTACGTTCATTTTCTGTCTTTAGAAGATTGAGTGATTGATTTTGAATGGCAAAGGCAGAAGAAGAGACAGAGAAGGATCTTCCATCTAATGGTTCACTTTCCAAATGCCAGAGCTGGGCCAGGCTGCAGCCAGGAGCCAGAAACCCCTTTTGGGTCTCCCATGTAGGTTGGCAGGAGCTCAAAGACGTGAACCATCCCCTGCTGCCTCCCCAGGCACATGAGCAGTGGACTGGGTGGGAAGTGAAGGCGAGACTCTATCCCAGGCACTCCGATGTGGGGGTCCCACGTGACATTGTGCTAAAGCAAGGCTCATAATGTGATGGCAATGGGCGTCCCAGGAGTGACGTTCAGCCAAAGGCTGGGGAGGAATGGCACCAGCAGAGTGGCCAGGGTGGAGGGTGGGTGTGGAGGCCTGGAAGGCAGGGCCTTATGTGGAGATGCCTTCCCATGAAGGACCCTATGCTCCTGGCCCCATCCTTCCCCATGCTGAGCCCGTCCTTGCAAATGGCTCCTCTGGAGCCAGATGGTCAATTGCAATTTAGCTGCAGGTGACCGATATGGGACAAGGCCTTAGACCTCATGGAGCAGCTCAACAGCCGAGGGCACAGGCTCCGGGCATGGGCTCTGTGACCCTGACAAGTTGTGCTGGGGCCTCAGTTTACCCCTCATGACATCTCTGCAAGAGTTAAACAAAGCGGTGATGACCGTCACTGTGTGTGTAGCCCTCACTGGGTGTCACACGTGATTCTAGACACAATATATGACTCCCTCGTCCAGTCCAAGCAGCACCCATTCTGCAGTTAAGGAAACTGAGGCATGGAGAGACAAAGGGTGTGGGCTGAGGTCCCGCAGCGAGCAGGTGGCAGAGCCCACAGAAGGCTCTGGGCATGGCGTCTGCCAATGGGCAGTGCTCAGTGTCTGGGAACCAGCTTGTCCTCGGTGATCACAACTCCTGCCCTGCCCCTGGGCCAGTCAGGGCTCATCTTCCTGAGGGTGTGGGGGTTCCTGGCTGAAAGTCTGTGGCTGCTTCTCAGGACTGTGTCCTGTCCCTGCAGGACCGAGCTCAACCTCAGAACCTCAAATGTGGGCAACTTTGATGTGAGTACCGAGACTCAGGGAAGGAGGCCCTGCGAGGTTGCAGGACCAGCAAGCTTGGGGTGTGGGTGGCACAGCACTGGGCAGCCCCGTGGAAATGGGCAGAGTGGTGGAGTGCAGACCCACGGCTTCTTCTGTGCTTGGGGTGCAGGGGGCACAGACCTGGGGTAACTGGCTGCCCCTGCTGGGAGCTGCTGGCAGGCCCAGCTCTCTGCATTTGGGGATGCAAAGGTCCTAAGGTCCCGATTCCTCCTGGAGTTAGGAGGCTGCTGACTCCGGCGTGACCTTGACTGCCACATCCCTCCTCCCCCTCACCTAACCTCCCTCCCCCGAGGTGTCAGGCAAGCTGGCATGGATCTATTCTAGGCCCCCTGCTGACCCCTGGGTCTGGGCACACTGCCTCTCCTAGCACCCACCATAGGATGCTCGCCTGCTGGGCATGGTCCTGCCTCCTTTCCTGGCCCTGTCTCGTATCCCTCAACGACTCCCAGGCTCCGGAGACTCCCCTTCTGCCCTAAGTCTGTATGCACCAAGATCTCATCTCCTGGGATGCCTGTCTGAGGCATCACCAGAGAGGAAACTGACCCAGACATCACAACTGATATGGAAGGAGTTGGACTCCTAGGGGAACAAAGGGTTAGCATGCCAACATCCTCTCATATCCTCTATTAGCCTTCTGGTGTGTGAATTTCTTTGAAAGACACAAAGCTCCCTTCCATGGGTTCACTTCCTGGACGCCTGGAACATTGCTGGGCCAGGCTGCACCCAGGATCCTGGGACCCAACCCAGGTCCCCGGTGGGGTGACAGGGACCCAAGTACTTGAGCCATCACCTGCTTACCACCCTCCCCTCTCCCCACCCAGGGTGCACACCGACCGGAAGCTGGACTTGGACCCAGGCACTCCCCTAAGGGATGCAGGTGTCTGAGGAGTGTCTTAATTGCTACTCTGAATGCTGCTCCCCTTGTGTATTGGGATGCCATAAATGCCATGGGGGCCTTTCTTACACTGTGTGCTTAAGGAGTCATGGCAAGACGGAGATTGGTAGCTGTTGGTACAGAGGCAGTCCTACGTTTGTTTCCCATCTACTGCTGTTAGAGCCCACAGAGGCACCATCTTCAGATATGGGGGCTGCTGCGAGGGTCTGTGGTCAGTCTCCAGGGAGCTGCCCATGACCCTCACTGTGATGCCACATGCAGGCTTCCTGACCCACTCCACAGCTGAGGGTCGAAGCTGGCATCTGTTGGAGCCCAACGGCAGCTAACCGTTGGTGGTGGCAGGAGTGGGAGGGGTTGAGAAGAGCCGGGGCTGTTGGCCGCAGGGCCCGGAGCTGTCTCCCATATCATGGCACCTTCGGGGCCGCCACCCTTGCTCCCCCACCCATGTGCTTCCCTTAGCATCTGCTTCACTGTGGCCAGGGCCAGTGCTCACCCTGCCAGGGCCTTGGCCACCCCATCTGTGTTGGACAGGCAGCTGGGGCTCTACAGGGTGTCTGCTGAGAGAGATTAGGTGATCCCAGGGGCTCTATTTGCCAGAAACCCCCAAGTTCTCATATGTCACTGGCTGCGCCCCTGCCTGTGCTCAGTCCTCTTCCTGCCTGGCAGGTGGGCCTCCTGGAGGTGCTGGTGGGGAAGATCTTTGACCTGGCCTTCATGCCCGCCATGAATGGTGAGTGAGGGCTGCGGCTGGGCCCGGCCCCACTGTCTGGGGCGGGGGTGGCTTGGGATGGCATTTTCATAGCTTGTTGACTAAAGTCAGCAGTGACTGTGTTCTGTTTTAAAGTTTTTTTTTTTTTAAAGGTTTATCTTTGTTGAAAAGGCAGATTTTACATTGTGCCCACTCCCCAAGAGGGCACAATGGCCTAAACTAGGCCAATCTGAAAGCAGGTTCCAGGAGCTTCTTTCAGGTCTCCCACATGAGTACAGGGTCCTAAGGCTTTGGGCCGTCCTCGACTGCTTTACCCAGGCCACAAGGAGGGAGTTGGATGGGAAGTGGAGCTGCCGGGACAGGAATGGCCCCTAAACATGATTTTTGTTTGGCAGCTGTGCTGGGTTCTGGCGTCCCTCTCCCTAAAATCCTCAACATTGACTTCAGCAATGCAGACATTGATGTCCTGGAGGTATGAGCAGCTGGGACTCCCTGTTTGAGGAGGAGCCAGGATTGGAGGAGGAGGGAAGGAAGGGGGCGCAGGGGCCTGCTCCTTCAACATGGGGCTCAGGCACAAGGAACATGGTCGTTTCAAGGGAAACTCACATACGTAAGTTCATTGGATTCTCACCATGGAGGCCGCAGCTCTTACGTTACAGATGGGACAACTGAGGCTCAGGGTGGGAAGGCACCTGCCCAAAGTGGACGTGTGATGTGGGTCCCTGGAGACATGTTTATGGGGCGCTGACTGTGTGCCCAACACTCGCTAAGGGGGTGAGCACAGGGCCGAGCACCCCCAGCCCGCGGGGGAGGAGACCTTCAAGGGAAGACTGGTCTGTAAGCGAGGTGGCTGCTCCCAAGTTCAGGCCAAGGGCTCTGGTCTCCACAAGACAAGAACTCCATTTGCTCATCATCTGAAACTAGAAAACTGCAGAGAAAACAAATGTGCACGTGTCTCCTAGACAGATGGATTTCCTCCTAGGATAGCGTGCGGTGTTTCGGCCAGTCTCTCCAGGATTTCATTTGCAAACATGGCTCTGATCAGACAGTCTAGAATGATGTGTTCAAAAATGACACCTTGGAGCCTAGTGGCCAGAGTTCACATCCTGCACCTGCCCTGCGCAGTTGCCAGCTGCAAGATGCTGGCCAAGCTGTTGAGCTTCTCTGAGTCTTGATTTCCTCGTCACAAATGGGGAGCAGTGTGTCTTGGGGTTACTGATTCTCAGGAGCACCCCAGGTCCAGTCCAGGGGCAGACGAGTGTTGGCTGCCCCTTCACCACTTTCTCCATGCTGCCCCTCCCCAGGACCTTCTGGTGCTGAGCGCCTGAATGACGGAGCCGGAGATGCTGCCCAGCTGGGGAGATGCCTGAGCCAGCCCGGGAGAGCTTCTACCAGACACAGTCCCAGGGCCTGAGTCTCCAGGCTTCTAGAACCAGTTCCTGCTCTGTCTGCCTCCCCCTCAGCCTGCCACTTGCTGAGAAGGGTCCAGCGCTGTGCCCTGGTGCAGAGTTGCACGGGGCGCTCTGCCCCGGTGTGGCATGTCTGCTGTGCACTTACTGCTGTCAATAAAAGCTCCAGGTTCCTGCAGTTGGGTCGAGTCTCTGTCCCAACTCTATGTGCACTTATTCAGTTGGTTGACCAATCAGCTTGATAACTGCTTGCTGATGCTGGAGGATACCTGCCAGGCCCCTGATCGGCTGCTGGCAACATCAGAGAGCAGAGTCGTTGTTCCTGACCTTGCAGGCCCCAGTAACAGAGGGGCCAGAGCCCACACAATCCCTTCAGTCAACTCCATTTAAAAATAAGTTGGAGAGATGGGCATTTAGGTACGGGGTGGGGGAGGTGAAGGCACTGCTTGGGACCCCTACATCCCAACCAGAGCATGTGGGTTCCAGTCCCAGCTCTGCTCCGGATTCTGGCTCCCTGCAGGTGCACACTCTGCAAGGCAGCTGGTGAAAACTCAGGGATTCAGGTGGGAGACCCAGCTGGGATTCTGAGCTCCTGGTTTGGCTGGCGCCCAGGCCTAACTGTGACAAGCCTTCAGGGGAGTAAACCAGTATGTGGGAGAGCTCTCTTTCTGCTTTCCAAACAAATAAACATAAGTGATCCATCGTGAGATAAGCTAGGCGTGTCTCACCTGCAGGTGTGAGATAGGCACGCAGGTGACAGGATACTCAGTGTGTGGTGACTACACGTGCCAGGGGTCTCGCACAGCTCTGGGGGCTTGGGTGGCTAGGGCAGCAGCGCTCCTCGCACCCTGCGTGACTCAGTTCTGTCCTCAGGTCTGCCAGGTCCCGCCTGAGCTCCTTGCCCCATCCACCTGCCACATCACCACTTCATCTCTGCGCTTCCTCCCCTGCCCCGACCCTGGGAGCTGTGGTGTCATTCTTGGGCTCTGTTTATTTGTTTTTGTTTTCCCTTTTAGATGGCACAGATAAATGCCATCATGCGGTGTGTGTCTTTCTGGGCCTGGTTCATTCTCTTTGACAGAATCTCCTCCCAGACGCTCAAGCCACTAGCTCTCCAGGAGGGCTCCTCCAGGACACGTGGGATTGAGGGGAGGTGAGGGAAATGAAGTGAAATCCGAGGACTTTGCATCCTTGTAGGGTTCACACAGTCTGGGGGAAACTGCTCTCCCAACTTCTGGCACCTGACTGGACATGGGCTCTGGATTCTAACGTCCTGGGTTCTAATCCCAGCCCATCTGCACTAGATGTGTGATCATGGGCAGCTCATTTTGCTTTGTGCCTCAATTTGCCTGCCTATAAAATACTATGGGGGCACCCACCTCTGCCTGTTTGCAGGTATCCATGATGGGGCCACTGTGGTGGCCTGTCTGTAGCCCCGGAGGGTGGCCTGTCTCCAGAATGAGGACAGAGACCTGGTCACTTTTGACTTGCAGCACACGGAGGACTTGGCCCTTGGGAGGTGCCCAGGAAACAGTCACCCAGAGGGCCGGTGGCCGTGTATACAAAACGAAGGGGTACTCGGAGCAGACCCCGGGGCTCCCTCACCAACACATTCTTGAGTTCCTCAGCTCTTGCCTGTTCATTAGGTCACAGTGAACTCTGTTACCAAGGAGGTGACTGAGGCCAAGTCCGACCAGCTCTGAGGTCGCTCTGGGGCCCGGGCCCCTGCGCTGTGCTCCTGGTATGGGAAAGCTCCTCTCACTAGGGCTCAGCCCCAGCTTTGGCCTGGGTGCTCCACCCTAGGACCCAGCTCAGGGGGTTTAAAGATCTGTCACGGGTCACAGCACGGCAACAGTGGACTGTCCGTTAGAGTTGCCCCTTACCCACGCTGCCACCGACCTGCTTGGCTCCAATGCTGGTTCTGCGGTGAGCGTGAGGCCAATGTGGTGCCCAGAACCACATGTCCCATTGCGGCACATTGTCCCCACACTGGGACAGTGTGCCCACAGTGCTTGTTGCGGTACAGCAGGTGGAACTCCAGAAGCCCCCATGCTGTCCGCTAGCCCTGCCCGGCCTGAGGCCACGTGGACACCGAGTGTGTTCCCTGTGTGGTTCCTGTTGACACAGGCCCAACGTACCAGTCGTCACAACCAAGTTAAACAGCAGCGGCCCAGGGCAAAACAGGATGCTCGTGCCTGCCAGCTGGCCTCAACCTGGGCACCCGCCGGCCGGCTCCCGTCCCTGCGAAGCCAGGGCAAGCCAGCTCTCTCCCCCAGCCTCATATTTCCTCACTGGATTGTGGGGTTCATGTCCTGGCTGTTCCACTCCCATTTAGCTCCCTGCTTGTGGCCTGGGAAAGCAGTGGAGGATGGCTCAAAGCCTTGGGACTCTGCACTCGTGTGGGAGACCCCAAAGAAGCTCCTGGCTTTAGACAGGCTCAGCTCTGGCTGTTGCAGCCATTTGGGGAGTGAATCAGTGGATAGAAGATCTTTGTCTCTCCATCTTTCTGTAAATCTGCCTTTCCAATAAAGATAAATAAAACCTTTTTCACTCACAGAGTTTCCACGAGGGCCCACAGCCAATGTCAAGCCACAGTGCCAAGGGCCAACGTCAGGCTCAGAAGTGGCTGCCAGGTGTCCACCTACCCCTCTGGGACCCTGGGGTGGAAGCAATGGACTCTGGGGGCAGCACTGGCTGCCAAGGGCGGGGAGCAGGGGAAGTGAGGACGTGGGCAGGAAGAGGGCAGCTGTGGGAGCCACGTGTCTGGGCACCGCAGGCCGTGCTGCCAAGAGCTAAGCTGTGGGTTGGCAGCCACATCTGGCAGGAGCTGGGTCCTGACCCTGGAGTGGGGGTGCAAGGTACCTCTGAGTGCTGGGGCCTGGTCCCCCTTACCCTGCTTCCCATCCCTGGTTAGCCACCCCCTGAGGGGACTCCAAGTGGATAGGCCTGGAGTTGTAGGATGGGAAGGTGGGAAGGAGAGGTCCACAGGGACAGCCGGAAGGGGAGCTAATGGGTCATGCAGCTGCAGTGCCGAGCAGCAGGCCCACAGGCTTTCTCAGCCGCCATCTTGTCCAGTTCTCCCAGGCCACCCCAGAGAGAAGCTTTGCACGTGCTGGGAACAGGCTGGCCTCTCCTCTTGGGTACACAGGCAGGCCTGTGCTGAGGACAGAATGCAAGCAACCAGCGAGGGCGTGAGACAGTGGGTAGGATGCTCTGCACAGTGTTGTGAGAGATGCCAGGCAGAGGGCACAGGATGGCCTGTGTGAAGCGCCTGGAGCAGGCGGGCTGGGAAAGTGGGAGCTGGGATGGGCAGCAGGCAGACAATGCAAGCTCTGTGAGGACTTCAGATCAAAGTCTGCCTGGCTCTGCCTTGGCCAGGTGTATGAATGGGGACAGGGAACGAGGCTGGAGGTGGGCATCTCTGACACTGGCTGTGCAGCCTTGGGCCAGGATCATCCCCCTCTGAAACTCCTTGTTGGCCACACGTCTACTCTCAGAGGACATCCATGAGATGGGGCCAGCAGGCATGTGGGTAGTGAGCTCCCCATCATTGTTGGGGATGACTCTGCCCTTGGGGGATGCTGTGGAGAGCATTCTGGGGAACACTGGGTGGAATGGCCACTGCCTGCCTAGAGCTCCCGTGGGCGGCCCCTCTCTGTCCCTGACCTGCTGCTGATTGTAGCCTGATGGTCTCCTCTCTTTCTGATCCCCCAGAGCCCTAGGAGGACTTCTCCCCTACCCCCACCAGCCATGGCCTTGGCAGCTACAAGTGCCACGGGGACCCGGCTTTAGCCTTGGCATAAAGTCCTTCCTGCATCCGTGTGCTCCGCCTCCAGCTTCCTGGGCAACCTTTGGGTTGAGATTCTTTCTCCTCACCCTGAATGGGGCTTATTTTCTTTGGCATCACTTTCGAGGGCCTGGGGGCCAGGATGCCTCCCTCCTGTGGTGGCTATATAACGGCCACCACCACCCAGCAGGATCATACCCAGCCGGGAAGCCAGCAGCACACCAGAATCCTCCTCCAAACCTGTGAGTGGGCCTTCTCGGGAGACCATACCTGGGGCTTCAGAGGGCGGAGGGAGGGCGCCCTTGGCTGGTTGCATTCACTGACCTTTCAGATTCAGCACACATAGACACCCCCAGATGAGATGCAGGGGATGAGGCTTGGTGGCTGGGGCCCCCAAGTTTGTCCACGCTGCTCTCCCACCAGTGTTTGGTTGTTCATCCATTGGCAGAGGCGTTTTAGAGGTGTCTGGGGACTAAGCAGCGACTGGAGCCATGGCCTTGTCCTGAGCAGGTCACAGATGGGTAGGAAGGCAGATGAGGCTTGGTCACTGGTACCCAGGCTCCTTCAGAAAATGCAGGGTGCAAGACTGGGCTAGGAGCTCTAGGAGGAGCCCCCTAGGGGCTTCCTAGAGAGCCTCGTACCTTCTAGAAGCCCAAGCATTGGTGGGGACTGGCTTAGGAGAGAAGGTAAGGAATAGGGAAGGTTCTTCAGGAAGAGGCAGTGACAGGTGCCATGTGCCCTGCCATGGTTGATGTCAGTCCTGGCTCCCCCCCGGGACCCCCACCCTGGCTGCGTGTCCCCGGGCTGGTCCTTCCCACTGCCTGACCTGGCTTGGCGTTGTCCACATCAGGAGACAGCCGCCCCTCTCTTAAAGCACAGATGCTCCGAGGGTGGCAGGTGCTCTGGGCAGCACACTCACCACGGCTCCTATCCCCCAGCACTCAGGCTTCAGGACCCGAGATGGCTCCACTCTGGACACTGGTTCTCGTGTACAGCCTGCTCACAGGGACCTCGGGGGCTCTTCTGGACAGCGTTGTTCAGCAAGCCTCAGCAGCTGGCAGTGTGGATAAGCTACTTCAAGGTGAGTCACCAGTGAGGACTCGTGGCCTGGGGAGCACCACTCCTGCATTACCAGAGGCTGCCCCCAGGGGGCATGCTATTCATGAACAGATGGCCGTTCAATTTCTGGTTCATACACTCTGTTATGAAGAAACAAGCAATGTTGCCACGAGCACCCTTCTGCATAGTATATCCTGATAAACTGCTTTCAATGTGTGTGTAGGATGAGTTTTTAAAAATGACATTTCAGAGGTTCAAAACGTCTGTACGGTGTAACTCAGTATATAGGGGTTGACGAACATTTTCTCTGACCGTCTGTGACATTGCCTGCCTTTTGCCAGCAGCAGCAGGGACAGCTCCAGGCAGTTGCTGATCTCAGAGAAGACTAACTCATTTCTCTTTGTGTGTCTTTAACTCTGAAAGATTCCTTTCATTTTCCAAGTCTTTATGACTCATTTCCCTATTTTAACTATTCTGCCCATTTGTTTTTTTAGCATATCCTTAATTTTCTCTCGTTGACTTGTGTTAACTCATTGGAAATTAGTCCTGTCTAGCAGATATCTATGAAGCCCTCTATCTTTGTATTTAATTGTGCCTCCTTTGATGCTGGTTGACTACAACATTAACAGCACATGACAGCTCTTACAAGAAAAGGTAGCACAACGTTGATTTTTAAACCTTGTCCGGGCAAACTTGCAAAAAAGGATCCATTTTCATCTAATTTTTTGGAAGATTATTATTAAAGAATGTTTTATTTTCTCAGAGAGGAGAGATCTATGCACTAGCTTCCTCTCCAAATGGTCGCTATGGCCGGAGCTGAGCCAATCCGAAGCCAGGAGCTAGGAGCTTCTTATGGGTTCGCCACATGGGTGCAGGTTCTCAAGGCTTTGGGCCGTCCTCCTCTGCTTTCCTAGGCCACAAGCAGGGAGCTGGTTGGGAAGTGGAGCAGCCTGGACATGAACCGGCTCCCATGTGGGATGCCAGTGCCGCATGCATAAGCTTGGGCCACTGTGCCATGACACTGTCCCCAGTCTACTTCTAATTGTAAAGCTTTGCACACTAAGGCCCAGCAGCACAAGTGTGGAGTGAGATCCTCTGAAGAGCCCTACAGGCAGATCTCACTGCACCCCCAGTTTCTTTAAATCGGCTTAGCATCAAGACAACCCAGAGAGATACCGTCTGATGCAAAACCAAGTTGTGGTGCCAAAGATCACATCTCTTTTCTCATGAGATCTTTTTCCCCTAGTTGGCAATTGCATTGTTGTTTCTCTCTTGAATTATTGTTGACATAATATCCCACTCCTTTCTTACACTCCATCTTACATCCCACCCCCTCCTCTGCGGAAACCTCCCGTTAGGATACAGCGCAACTGCTCTCCACAGCTTCATGGACGAAAGCCGCAAGTTTTCCTTGATGCTAGTTTTCTAGTTTTTAAAATTTGGTCCTTCATTTTGTCTCATGTGGCTTTTCAACCTCACTGTGTGAGTGTCTCGTTTAGAGCAATAAATTCCCAGGTCACCCCAAGAAGCGGAGGTATGACGGGCCATCAGACAGGCCGACTGACTGATGTCTTTGTTGGTAAACGATCAGTTTATGTTAGTGTGGAGGCCACAAGGACAGAATAAGGGCTCCCTGCACATGCAGCTTAACCTTCTGGAACCTTCATGTCCTTGCCTGTAATACAACACAAATACAAATGCACAATCGCTACTTTGATGGGGTGGCACAAAAGTCACATCATAATCACCAAGACAGACTGTCTCATTGGGAACCAGAGCACTGTGTGACACTAAACGGCAACTGTCTTTGGCAGGTGGCATCCAGAAGCTAAATGACAACCTGGCACTTCAGGATTCTGGGGTTTCACAGCTGGTCCAGCAGGTGTCTGGGCTTGGCAGTTCTGTTTCGGGGCTCCTTTCCCTGCAGAAGGCTTTGGGGTGAGTCGGGGCTTCTGGGTGAAGAACAGGTGTCTGGGAAGGTTCACTGAAGAGCCTCAGAGGTGGCTGCAAAGTCCCCACCTCTCCCCTGCAGTGCGTGGGCTGGGGCAGTCCAGGGCAGACCCTCCGGAGGAGGAGGAAACGCAGGGCTGGGCTCCAGCACCACCTGGCTGCCTTGTGGTTTGGGCAGCCGTGGTCTGCAGCACCAGGGTCAAGGTGGACCACCCTGTTTGTCTTTGCCTCCTCCTGCCTGCTGGTGCTTCAAGTCCCCTTTCCAACGAATGAGACTTGTCTGTCTTCTCGAGGATGAAATTCCCCTTTAAGGGATGGGAAGCAGGGATGGATGCCACCTGGGGAGTGGATCCACATAGGCCGGTTCACAAGTCAGGCCACTTTGAGTTCAAATTCTGGTGCTCGTTCTTATTTCTCTTGGAATCCGAGCCAGGGAAACTAAGCAGTGTCTACAAGCTCCACGCAGCCCTGTCCCAGGGACACGTGCAACAGACACCCACAGTGGGATGAGATGAGGACACACGGGGGTTTTTACACAGGTTGAAAATCAGCAACCCACTCATCGTGAGCATCAAACCTGAAGTGACTATGGATGGACTTAATCTGAGGATCCCTGTCACGACCGACGTCTCGCTGACCCTGTACGTAGGCACCGTGGGGATACCTGGGCACCTACGTGTGCTGCGTGGGCCTTGCACACCCCTCTCCCAGTCTGCCACAGAAACCTAAAGGCCCAGCCTTGGAAAGGCCCTGGAATGGGGGTGGGGGGCAAGGGGTTGGTCTACCAGTACGCCACCCAGATTCCACATCCGAATGCCTGACTTAGTTCCCAATCTGGGTACGTGATTCCTGACTCCTAGAGGCAACAGGCGATGACTCAAGTAGTTGGGTCTCTGACAGCCACGCAGTGTTGATTTCGTGCTTTCTGACTGTGGCCTGGCCAACCATCAGCTGTTGCAATGGACCATCTGGGGGTGGTGATGAATCAGCAAATGGAAGCTCTCTTTCTCTCTTTCTCTCTTTCTCTCTCTCTGTCTGTCTGTCTCACTCTTTCTGTATCCTCCTCACTTTGACTTTTGGACAAATAATTTTAAAAAGAAAATAGAGAGAAGCCCCCAACATGAACTTATAAGCCTCATAAAGTCAGGGACCCTGCTGACCTTACCTGGCCAAGGTGGGCTTCACCCGTAAACAGTGTGAAGAGCCTCCTTGACCACCCTCTTCCCACCCCAACTCACATCATGTGTTTAGGTTTTTTTGTTTTGTTTTGTTTTTTGCAGGCCTTTCGTAGGCCAGGTCGTCGATGTCAAGGCCTCCCTGGACCTCCTGTCTGCAGTCAAACTGGGGACGGATGCTGAGACCGGCCTGCCCACGGTGGTCGTTGGAAGCTGCAGCAAGGACGTAGCCAGCGTGTCACTCACCTTACTGAAGTAAGGCCCATGTGCCTGCCATGGCAGTAGCACCAAGGACCCCCAAGTCCTGCCCCACCCCAACACCCAGGAGGCGATGGAATGTGGAGGAAAGCTCAGAAGCTCTGTACCTTATAACCAACTTAGTAAGCTTCAGTTTTCACACCTGTAAACAGAGGACAATACTGATACCTGCTTGCGGACTTCGAGCTGAGCGAATGAGAAAGCACAGGCGTCCAGCACCAAGCTGGCCACACCGTGCTGCTTGCAGTAGTCCTGGTGTCCACTGGTTCTGTCTGTCACTGGGGAGGGACCTCGTCAGCTGTAGCCATGACCTTGGCTTTTTGCCCTTCAGCTGGATCCATTTTTTGCTTTGTGCCTTTGAAAGCTCTGTTGTGGGGTGCACGAGTGTTTAGGCAAACTGAGCTTTTACCATTATACAAACTCTCTCTAGGGTGACAGTGATTTTAATGTGCTCTCTGCCTTCCTGCCTCTGGTTAGGAAGGGATTAGGTGAGAAAGGCCCCAATGTTACCCTGTCCCCAAGTCGCTTTCTTCCCACTGGAAGATTCCTGAAATGATTTTTTGACTGTGGATTTCTTCCCACTCAAATGTCGCTGTCTGCAAATTCACTTCTGTGCATCTCACAGCGGGTGTTTGAAAGGAGTTTTGGCTGGGGTAGGGAAAGGTGACAGGGCCAGTGACCGCACAGGAGACCGAGTGGTTGGGCTGGATATCCTGGGCTGGGGACAAGGTTGGGTCCCCAGCCCTGTGACCCTGATGGTCATGGGCAAGGGTCACTCTTCCTTCCCCCTGCTGAGGCGTCTGCTCACAGACCACCCCAAGACCCCCCTGAATCCCAGCAGAGGCTCTGTGACCTGATGCCAGCTAGTAAGGCTGGGCGCTGCCTGGATCGTCCTGATGCTTCATTCAGTACCCACATCCACTCTATGCCTACCACCATAGCCCTCAACTCCACTCCCCAGTGGCTGTGTCAGCTCTGTGGCGCCCCTCTCTTGTCTCTGCAGCCTCTACTCCCACCCAGCTCCTCACCAGGCACCTGCGCCCCTGGTCTGTGCCACAGATGAACGGTTTCAACCCTAGGGCTTTTGCAGGGCTGTTCTGGATTCCCAGGGTTCTCGTCCCCTCGTTCCCCTCCATGAATCTTCTCACCTCTCAGGGTCTTCACGCTGTCCTCCTTTTGCCTGTCACGCTCTCACCCTACGCTTATTCAAGCACTTCCTCTGTTCTCTTGGACAAAGATGCGAGGAGCGTTTGCCCTGCTCCTGGACAAGGACGGGCAATGCTTGGCTCCAATGCTCCTCCCAGAAGACAGGCATGCAGAGCAGTGCTCCGTCCCACAGGGGAAATGGCCCATGCTGGCCAGCACACATCACAGGGTCCTCCCCGAGATAGGCGGCCAGGGAGGGCTGCCCTGAGGAAGTGGCAATCCCACTTAGAGGGGCAGCTCTGGTAAGAGTTCCTTAATGTTTAGCACCAGGGGAGGGAGCTGTTTGTCCTTTGCTCACCCTGGTGTCCCCAAGGCACCCCCACCCCAAGTTGGGTGCCTGGTCCGTCATCTGGGCTCTTATTGTTAGAGTTTGAAGGAATTAGTGATGTTTCTCTCCAGCTGGTGGTGGGCGCCTCCTGAGGTCTGGGTGCCAGGCGCTGAGCAGGTGCAGGTCCTCACATGAAGGTCGTGGGGCTGTGGGCTTTGTCTTGGCATCCTGCTGGGCAGCTCTGCCCACGTGACCAGGCCTTCTGGGCGCCCTGTCTTTGCAGAAACTCTCCAGTGCTTAGCCGGGTACTGAACACTGTGACCACTGCCGTGTCCAATGTCGTGTCCCAGTTGGTGGAGGACGCGGTGAGTCCCCTGCTGCTCGGGCCAGGTGGGAGCAGGAGGCATGTGCGGGGTCAGGGGAGGGGCCTGCGGAAGGGTCCTGGCTGTCTTTTTGGGGCCCCTGCCCTACTGTGAGGCGCACTTTGGGAGATCAGTGGGAGGTGTTTCCTCCACAGCTCTGCCAGGCTGGTGGGGGAAGGCAGGGATCAGGGCCTGTCATCTGCTGGCACCACTGAGTCCTACACTGAGTTTGTCACCACTGTGTCCTTTTTCACCAGTGTTTTCTTTTAAGCCATGCGATTTTACTTCAAGAGATTTGTTTATGTTGACAAATTTTAAATTGCATTCATTTGAGATACAGAGTCAGAAAGCTCTCTTCTGCGGTTCACTTCCCAAATACAACAGCTGCAGGGCAAAGCTTGGAGCCAGGAAATTACTCCAGGTCTCTCATGGGGGAGAGGGACTTTTATTTGCTTTTAAAGATTTATTTATTTGCAAGAGGGAAAAACATAGAGAAAGCCTCTACCCATTGGTCCACTCACCAAATGGCCACAGTGACCAGAGCAGGGCCAGGCCAAAATCAGGCATGTGGAACTCCATCCAAGTCTCCCACATGGATGCAGGGACTCAAGAACTGGGGCATCTTTTGTTGATTTCCCAGGCCATTCATTAGCAGGGAGCTGGATCAGAAGAGCAGTAGGAGGATTTGAACCAGCATCCGTATGGTGAAGAACAGCACCACAGACAATGGCTTAACTCACTATAGGGCAATGCTGGGCCCAACAGGGAGATTTTCTATCCCCAGCGTAAATGGAAGTCAATAGCACAATACCATACGAATAATTGAAAAAAAGTAAACACAAACCTATACATTTTTTTTTAATCTGTAAATCACTCAAGACCCCACCACACTAGAGGGCGTGGATATCAAAAAAAAAAGTTTTTGCCTAGAAATAAACTTATCTTCTAATTCCATTTCCCACAAAGGTCCTGAACAATGCTGTGCAGGATTTCCTAGTCCAGATTCTAGAGATTTTGAACTAGGCAGTAGGAAAACAATGCAGGAAGCTGAGCTCCCAAGCCTGTGGCTCGCAGCAACCTGTGGCCAGCGTCCACCTCACTGGGCAGCCTGACATGTGGCTGGGACCCTGGCAGGGAACTGCATCGTGGGGACACACGAGGAAATCGCTCCAGGGTGCCTGGGCTCCATCCCACATTTTTGGAATTCCTGGCTGGGAAAAGATGGAGATTTCTGAGTCTGGGTTCTGTGGCTTCAGGGTGCAGCCTGAGGGTTCTGGGTCCCCGGAAGCAAGCATGTTTGAGCCAGATGGGAGGGCAGTCTTCCTCACTGCCTTCCTGTCTGCCGTTGCAGGTGTGCCCGCTACTCAACAATCTTCTCCAAAGCTTGGACGCAGGGCTCCTGCAGAACCTCATAGACAGTGCGTATGGGCCAGGGGAAGGGCGCCTGGCTGGACGGGTGGGTGGACAGCTCTGAGTCTTTCCCTGGGCCGCTCTGCTCAGGTAGTCTGGAGCAGCTGAAAGAAATCCTGCTCCGAACCACGTGTGACCGGGGCTTCTCCTCAGCCCTTAGTCTCCAGGATGGGGCCACAGGAGGCCCTGGAGCGGAGGCAGCCATCACAGCTCACTCCTATCTCAATCCACACCCACCACAGCCCTGTGATGGAGGAAGGGGGGGTTGCCTGCCTTGCACCCATTTTGCAGTTGAGGTTCGGAGAGACAGAGTCGTGTGCCTCAGGTGTCACACCTGTCACTCTGACCTGCTGGGGGCCGGGGCTCCACCAGTTCCAGGGGTGGAGACTGAAGCCTGGGCATGCGTGTGGGCGGGCTGTGTTCCTTCAGGTGCAAAGCAGCCGCAGCAAGTGGTACAGAACATCCCCCTGTGAGGAAGCCTGCCATGACGCCCGCCTGCAGGTGAGCAGCCAGGCTATGGGCCCAGAGCACGAGGGGGGACCTGAGTTGGAGCAAGACAAAGGTTTGGCTGCCCTGATTCCAGCCCACCAAGCGCTGAGCCTGGATCATACCCACCCCCACAGACTGAGCTGAACGGCTAGCCCCAGAGAGAAGCTGACTCTAGTTGCAGACTGATGCCAGGTAGAGCTGGGGTCCAGCTGTGCCCCCCCAGGCAGTCTTTGCACATCCACCACCATCCTGAAGGGCAGCTTGGGCATTGAGGCTGATTTAGTACCAGGAGCCTATGGGCATCAGTGCCCACCCAGAGGATGGGGCCCATCATGGTATTGTGGGAGGGAGCTGAGCCAGCAGAGCCAGTCACAGAGGTCCTGCCACATGTCCAGGGAGCACAGCTGGAAAGGCAGCTGCCTTTGCCACAAATGTTACTGAGCCCGTGGTTTCATTGCAGGTTGGCTCCCAGCTGCTCGACCGGGCTCCCCTGTGGCACCTGTCACCGAATGAGAGAATGCGAGTCAGCCTCCCCAATGACAGCTGCCAACCTGCTGTTCCGCCTTTTGTTGCTTCAACCCCCTCTTGTGATTAAAGTCTGTTTCTGCAGTCTCCCATGTGGCCTGTACCGTGCTCTGGGGTTCATTGGCAGGGTGGTGGGAGGAAGGAGACACAGTTGAGCAACAAAGACCTAGATTTGGAAAGACCATACAGAAGGGAACAACCACCCCTCCCTGCTTCTTGCTTTGCACAGGGGTCCACCGAGGCACAGAGGGCAAGAATGTGGGCCTGGTCCCACAGCCAGGATGAACACAGGGTGCCACACACAGTGATAAAAGCAGGAGCCCTGACCCATTCATTCACACACTCAGTGGGTACTTGCTGAGCACCTGCCCTGTGCCAGGCAGGCAGTGGGAACCAGACGGTCCAATTCTGGGGACACTGTTTTCCTACACCTGTCTCTAAGGGGCCTGAAGGTCTGTGGACAATCAGGGGATCCCCAGTCTGATTGTGCAGGACAGAACCATACAAAGTCTGAGGTCCCTTCCCTGCCTGCCCCTCCCTGCCCCAGGAAGCCAGAATGCCATCAGACCTAAGGCCTCTTTGCCTGGCAGGTCCTGAGAACCTGAATGCCCACCTACCAGACTGCCTAGAAGCCCAGCCCTTGGGGACTCTCACCTGACCCCTAGAGCCCAGCTCCTTCCTCCACCCCACAACTGTCCCTGCACCCACATCCTGAGCTCCGTGTGCCCCAGGCCTTGCCAGGTTGCAGTGGGAACAGCATCCCCCTGCTGGCTTACATGATGCATGAACTCTTTCCCCAAATCCCTGTTCTGGGAGACCCTTTTTCTTACCCTACAGGCTCCTGTAGGCAAAAGGACACTGTGTAAGTGGGGACATTAAGCAAGGGGCAGAGCCAGGGCTTGAACTTACAGCTCTGGGATTGTGGACCTGCTGCCCTGACATAGAGGACCCAGGCCCTCACAGCTCCCTAGTAGCCCTGCATAGGCCCTACTTGCCTGGCCCTTGCACTTCTATTCTCCTTGTCCACTGTATCCTGTTATGGGGCCCACATGAAAGGGTATGGTAGTTGTGGTGGCGAGCGGCTGGGGAGGGTGGGCAGCTGTGGACCAAGCATTTGTCTTGCAGGTAGGAGAGGCCAGGGCACATGGTTGGCAGGTGGGGAGCAGGGGCAAAGCACCCCAGCTGTGCTGGTGACTGATGTGACCTGGGTCAGGGGTGGTGGCTGGCAACCAGGGGTGCAATGTCCACCTTCACCAGCCTGGCACTCCCATGACCACTTCTGGCCCTTTGCCTTTCAGGCGTCAGAGGTTGGTTGAGGGCATCCTGGAGGTCGTGTCGTGCCTTGCAGAAGATAAGACCTACATTTGGGGTTGAAGATAATGGTCCACAGGCATCAGGGAGAGTCAGCACAGGGACTGCATAGGAGGAAAGGACCCTGGCTCCCGTGAGAGCTTGGCGGGGCTGAGAGAAGTCCACCTGCCTTCCGAGAACTGCTATGACCCCAGCAAGACACCTCGGAACTGTTGACCAAGCCGGATCTTCATCTTCATCCCGAGTGCAACACATACACTTTTCACCAGCTCTTTGCTCAGTAAATGAACACTTTGTGTTCCAGTATTTACTCTTCGGATGGGTGTAAAATAAACCTCGTTTAATTGGCAAGGCCAAAGGTGCCCAATTAGGGGATCAACAGGTGACAGGCACACAATGGACTGTCTGCTAAGCACTGAAGAGTGAGTGAGTCAGAAATGCTTGTGGTTTCCAGATGGGTGGAAACGCAGGCTATAGCACCGAGCTCCGCTGGGGTCAGACAATGCAGAAAACAAAAGGGGAAAGAACCCCGAAAGGAGATCCTGAAACATGACAAGTGCGCTTGTTTGGGGCGACTCCCACCTCCGTGCGTGTATGGGAGGGTCACAGGTGAGGGAGCAGTGCCATGCCAAGTTCAACAGGTGCAGAGTGTGCTTTGCTTTGCACGAGCCAGCTGTGAGTGCTGTGGAGGAGCAGGGACCACTTAGCCCAGCCATCACAAAGGTACACAGCCTCCTGGTACAGTGTGGAGGGCCCAGCAAGTGCTGATCATTGCCTGGAGGTGAGGGGACAAGCACGAAGGATTCCCGGAGAAGGGGCTGACAAGCTGACGTCAGAAGGATGATGGTCAGAGAAGGGAGGAGAGGGTATTCCGAGCAGAAGTCACCCAATGGGCACAGACTGGGAAGTGGTGGCATCTGGGGCATGCATGAGCGAGGGTCAAGCGGAGAACAGGACCTTAAACGGCACCCTGGGGTCCTGTGGATGGGAACCCCAAGTCCCTCTGTTTGGCACCCTCTAGAAACAGAGCCTTGTATTCTGTGGGTTCCACTGATTAATATTTGCCACAAAAGAAATGAACACATTCGCGTGCTCACACACACACACACACACACACACACTATATATATATATTATATATATATATACCTATATAGATATAAATATAGATATATAACAGAGAGAGAAGGAGAGACAGAGTGACCTTCCACCTGCTGATTCCCTCTGCAAATGGCTGACAATGGCCAAAGCTGGAGCTGATCTGAAGCCAGGAGCCAGAAGCTTCTTCTGGATCTCACAGATGGGTGCAGGAACCTAAGGTTTGGGGCATATTCTGTTGCTTTTCCAGGCCATTAATAGGCAGCTGGAGGAGAGGTGGTGCCTGTATGGGTGGTGCCTGTGCTAAAGGCAGACGATTAGTCTGAAAGACCACCACAAGTACCATGACATAATTTTTTTTAAAGTAATTATGTTTGACAAAACATTGTTATTGAGTAGAGTGCTTCTGTTTTACATTTTAAAGCCCTCCCTGGCGACTGGGACAATAGGAGACAATGGGGCTCTCATACATACTTCTGTCTTCAGTCTAGCCATGTCACCTGTCGGGAATTCAGTGTGCACTTGGACTGAATGAGAGGAAAAGACGAGCCATGTAGTAGAGTTGATTGAACGTCTGTCCACGGAGAACCAGGGGGCTATGGAATGATTCATAGCAGGAGAGAGGCCATGGGGCTCTCAGTTGCAGAGAGTGTCCACGGCAGTGATTGGAGGAGGATAAAGGCAGGAGCTGGACCAGCTGAGAGACGGAAAATGCAGCCTTTAAAAAGACACAGGGGATGGGTAGTTGGGCTGTAGAACTGAAGAGAGGTGGCTCCAGGGAAACTGGGAGAAAGGCACTCCCAGGACAGGGCTAGGATGGAGAAACACTCACCAGGGCTCTCTCTTCCTGAGCCCTGGTCACCTCGGTGTCCCTGCATTAGCCTGGAGAAGTAGCCAGAACAGGTGGCAGCAGAGCAGGAGGAGGAAGTGGTCAGCTTTGTTCCAGAAACAGGAACGAACGCTTCTCTCTGGTCCTGTCCACAGCCAGGAGCAAGGTCAGCTCGGTGCTTACTGTCCTGCTGACACTCACCCATGCTGCCCAGCCTGTCAGAGGCCTGCAGGTGGGCCGGAGGTTGTCACCTTGAACAGAATGTTCTGGAACCTTATGATCTACCAATCACATGCCTGACTGCCCAGATGAGACAAGATCAACTTCCAAGGGGACAGATACTGTGAAGACACAATGGCAAAGCTGCCACCTGTGACACCCAGAGTAAAGTCCTGCCTGCTCTGCATCTGATTCAGCTTCCCCTGCTAATACTGCTGGGAAAGCGGCAGAAGATGGGCCAAGTACTCACACTGGTGGCAGCCTGTGTCATCATACACCTGCCACACCCAGAGAACTCACACTGAGAGGCAATCACACGGAGGCTATGGCTTATGACGGTGATGAGGTGCCCCTGCTCGCTCATCACATGTGAAAAATACACTAGTCTGGGGGACAGTGGTGACAGTAGGGCGAGGTGAGGTGGGTGCAGGTTGTGACTTGATGCTGCTTTCCAAAAACTCAAGTTCATTAAGAATCATCCATAATAAAAGAACCTAATAATAAAAGAGCTCTGAGCCTGGCTTTTTATTTTGTCAGACCCTGACCATACCTGCCTGTCTGGTCTCCTCTGCTGGTACCCTTGCCCATGTCCTGCAGATGGAGTATGTTGTGCACGGCTGGTAGAATGGAATCTTCCAGATTCCATGTGCTCCAAGGGTGTAGTGAGAGTGATGTTCCAATGCCACACATGCCAGAGGCAGCAGTCACGGCTGAGAGCGTGACCCTGGTGTTGCCTCGCGGAGCCAGGAACACCTGCTTCAGCATCACCAGCACAGTTCCTGCATCTACAGAGTGGACACCAATGGTCAGCGCTTGTGTGAGCAAAACTGTGACACCCAGCCTGATGGAGAAAGAAACCGTGAGCATGGCCTGAAGCAGTGTCTGGCTCTGGACTCTGAGACTGACTCACGGGCATGGGACTCGTGGTGTGGCTTCCTGAAGAAGACCTCCCAGAATGGGTCATTGGTTCTTCAAGGGTAACAAGTTGACAGAGATCTCTTATATGCTGGGTCGCTCTTCAAATGCAGCCATGGTTTGGCCAGACTGAAGCCTGGAACCAGGAGCTCATCCAGATCTCCCACACGGAGTTATCAGTGACCTGACTTTTTTGAACTGTGACCTGCCACCTACTGGGGTCTGTGTTAGGAGAAGTCTGAAGTTCTGAGTAGGGCTGGAACATGAACCCAAGCACAGTGATGCGGACACAGGTGTCGCAAGCAGCATCTTAAGTATGACACCAAGATCGGTTCCCATTCATCAGTCTCGGAACAAAGATTTGTGGGGGCATGGGCTGTGTTCCAGGGTGGCAGACCCTGAAGCAGAAGGGAGCAGGACAGCCCAGGGCACCAATGGGAGGGCAGCAGGAGGCTTAGCTGCCTTTGGGGGTGACTGGTGAGAGATCAGTTTGGTTTCATTGGGACTGCCGGCCTTGCCTAAAAAGTGTGCCACTAAGCTGGCCCTGCTGGGCACCACTGCAAAGAGAGCTGCTAGCTGTCCACAGTGACACAGCAGGCCTGCCTGTACACGCCACAGGGGTCACAGAGCTGAACGCTGGTCTGCCCTTTATGTGCTATTTATTTTGGGAAGCAGAGTTACAGAAAAAAGGAGAGAAAGAGAGAGAAGGGTCTTAAACCCACTGATCCACTATCCAAATTGCTGCAAGAGCCTGGGTTGCAGCAGGCTGAAGCCAGGAGCCAGAAACTCCACTCAGGTCTCTCCCATGGGAGTAGCAGCAAGCCAGCCACATGAGCCATCTTCTGCTGCTTTCACAGGAGAAGGGAGCTGGATCAAACATCTGCTTAGTCCATTCCTGTTGCTATAACAGCAGCTTCAGCCTGGCTAGTTAACAAATGCTAGAAACTCCTTTCTCAGTTTTGGAGCCTGAGACACCCAAGGAGAGGGAACCCCAGAACTGGGGTCTGGGGAGGACTTGCTCTCTGCTTCCCAGATGGTGCCTCATCACTTGTTGTCATAAGGTGGAACCAACGTGACCTCCACACTGCAAAGGTGTTGGCTCCAGAGAGACAGTGACTGAATGCACCCACGCCCCCGAGGAATTTAACGGGAGCCCCCTGAAGCACTAATCTAAAGCCTTCATCCCAGGCCCATGGGTGGATCTTAATCTCTGAGCCCCCTGCCCTGGGGCTGAGGTTCTCAAAACACACATGAATACACTTCTTCACATCACAGCTTCAGCAGGGTCCCAAACTTTGGAGCGAATGGGAGAAAACGCCTTCCCAAGGGCCCTTGATCCTCCTCAGAGAGAGGGAGGACGGCCACCCTGCTGACATGGCAGCTTGGTCAGTGCTCCAAGGGAGGAGGTAGTGGGATGTGCTGTCCAGGTTTGGCCTGGGGGGCAGCACTAGGCAAGTCCTGATTCTACCAGGAGGTGACCTTCACCACATGCCTCCCCTCTGCAGACATGTGTTCTGGTCTTTAAACAAAGGCTGCAGGAGCTCCTATGTCCTAGAATTGGGGCTTCAGCAAGCATTGGGGAAAAGATGTCTGTCCACAGCTACCAATACTATGGATGGAACATGGTCGGCCATGGGGGCTTCTCTCTCTCAGCTCCCACACTCTGGCTTGCTGTGTGGTTGAGGATAGGAGCTCTGTGAGGCAGTGGGTGTGGAAGCTGGAGTTGGACTCCTAAGAACTCACCCCACCCCCACCGTCAGCCTTGCCATCTGCTTCCCTGTGCATCAGCTGTGCCTGCAAACGCAATGTTGACCTGCCCAGAGTCATCCCTACAGTGGTGTTTGCTTTGTAGGGGCAGAAAGTGAATGCCCCCCACATCACGGGGCATTTCAAGACAGGGATGTTTGCTTTGGAGACACCAAAGGGCATGTTTCAAGGTTTGGCATGTTCAAGCAGCATCCCGGTGTCCATCACCAGAGCTCAATCGCCCCACCCATGTGGTCACTCATGCTTATAAAGCCCATCTCAGTGCAGGGTCCTTCAGAACCTGAGCAGCGGGGACAAGAACACCTGATAGGAGACCTGAGAAAGCCAGGTAGGTTCAGTGTACTGATGTTCTCACTGCAGCCTGCCTTTCCATGAGATGCCAAGTCCAACCATCTCAGTAAAATATAGCCAGTAGATGCTGGCCATCCCATGCAGTTGCTGGTCTATGCGCCAGATGCTCCACTCCTGATCCAGCTGCCTGTTAATGTGCCTGGGAAGGCAGCAGAAAGCAACCCAAGCACATGGGCCCTCTACTTGTCTGGCTAATGTCCCCGCTCTTACGGGACTGATTTCAGGCAGGAAGGCTGGTCGGAAACAAGCTCCTCTGCAGAGGGGCCAGCTGGATGTTGCGGCTGTGAGACTCTGTGGAGGATAAAGGGAGAAGATCTGACACGGAGGCATCCAAGACAGGCTCTTCCTGGAGGCTGCTTCCCAGGACACCAAGCTGTGGAGATCAGAGAGACATGCAAATGTGTTCATCCTGGAGCTGTTTGGGGAAAAGTGGAAAACAGCACAAAGGATCCTAGCAGAGATGTCATAAAGGAAACAGTGATTACCCTTGTGGTAGAATATGCTGCAGGCAGAACAGATATTTTTTAAGAGTTATTCTTTTTTTTTTTTTTTTGAAAGATTTAGGGACAGAGAGAAGGAGATATGGTTCTTTTCTCAACTGGCTGCAACCGTCACAGATGAGCCGATCTGAAGCCAGGAGCTTCTTCCGGGTCTGCCCTGTGGGTGCAGCGTCACAAGGCTTTGACTGCTTTCCCAGGGCACAGGCAGGGAACTGGTGGGAGAGCAGCTGGGACACAAACGGGTGCCTAAAGGGGATCCAAGCACATGCCAGGTGAGGATTTAACTACTGAGCCATCAGAATAATTTCTCATACTACTTGATGAATATGTACAAGGAAAGAATTGAAAAGCCTCTGAAAGAAAATGCAATAGAAATTACCTCTGTACAAATAATTTCTTCTTTTCTCTTTTAACAAACAGATCAGCAGTGTTACAAATGCTGAAACAGGTGGACTATGTGACTTGAGAGTGTTGAGCAGACTAGACTGGTGCTGTCCTAAGTCTGTCGGGCCTCTAGAGATGGCCTTGGTGCTTCCCAGTTTCTCCCTACCGGCATTAGGACCCTGGGTTGGCTGATGTCCCAGGAAGTCATACCAATGTTTACACGCATGTTCCTGGACCACAGGAGAGGGGTCTGTGCGAGTGTTCTGAGAGCTAAGTCCAGTCCTGGCAGTGCACAGTGTAAGCACATGCTTCCATCCACACATGCTGCAAGCTGGCCTGAGGGGTCCACACACCACAGGCTGGCCCTTCACTCGCAGCCTGAGACCAACCCATGCAGGATGCTAAAGTCAAGCCCTGCTCTGCTAATCCTGAAAAAAAAAAAACCCTTGGAATTGATGAATGCGACACCCCTACGACTCATCAACATGCTAGCAGCTAACCACATGCAGAAGTGCTGTGTTAAGTAATTGCAGAAAACAGACCATGTGCAAGGATGGTGTTATGTATTCCAGGAAAAACAATCACTTGTAAGAATGCTGTGCTAAGTCCTTATAGGGAAATGGCCACCTGCTTGGATAAGCTATGAGCTTAGGATGAATCTGAGAGGAGGAAATGAGGCTGCATCACCTACAATTTCCAGATGAGAAACCTGGGGCTCCATAGGCCTAGGTCACCCAACTCATCCAGCAATAGCAGGCAGAGCTGGGACCATTGCAGACCTGCCTCTGAAGCGATGACAGTCTGCGTTGCACACTTCGTGGTGCAGCACAACTAGGTCACATGGGGAAGCCACATGCTCACATCCTGCTGCCTCACTCTGCTCCTGAGGGAGGAGCAGCATCTCACAGTGCAGCGAGCATTCCTGCCCAGGCAGGCAGTGATCATGCAGGAAATCCCATGCAGCTGGTTCTCCGTGGGAGGAGGCTAGCTTGTGCAGCCTTGGGCAAGTGATTTCAACTCTTGGACGCTCCCTTCACGCTTTGTGTAAGGAAAAGGATGTTCCTTCCTGGTGCCTCACTGGCCCTTCTGTAAATGAATGTGGGTGATGCAAGTTCACATGGATCTGTTGGCCACCTAGATACACGCTCTGGGAAGAGTCTAAGACAGTGGCCCTGTAATTGATCCTCCCTGTCCGGATCGCTCACAGGTTCCGGTTAAGATGTTGGTGGTTTCTGTGCTCTTGCTCCAATGCGCTCTGCTCACCTTGTCATCTGCACAAGAGAACCTGCTTGCAGATTTTCTTGGGCTCAGTGAAGGTGAGACTGCCCTGCCCTGCATCACACCTGGCTGCTTCTGCCAGCCCAGGTCATGAGCAATGTCAACTAGGTTGTCACCAGCCTAGTGAGTCTGTCCTGGCCAGCAATCCATTTTATTCTTTTCTCCCAACCTCCCCCTCTTCTTATCCTGCACCTTCTAAGACTTCCACCAAGGGATCCAATCCAATGGCAACTACCTGGGTCTACTGCCTCCCCAGCCACTCTACCTGCCCCATCCTGCCCCAGCAGCCCCACTTGCCTTCATGGTATGCACAGAAACCAAGCGTAGTTTCTGCTTCCGTGTGGGTTTCTGCTCACACCTTGCCCTGACCCCATGTCCTTATTGCTTCCTCCCTCCCAGGTTAGACTGATCTCCCATTAATACATCAGAACAGAAGTTTTTCTAGACTGTTTGGGAAGCAATGCCAGCTGGGAGACTCTGTAGATGGCCACTCCTCCTCACCCCCATTCTACACCAGAGTGACACCAGGTCCTGCCTGGGACTGGTTGCTCAGCTGTTGCCAAGGCCTGCTTAACTGCCCGGTGCCCACTAGAGACCTTGAAAGCAGCTCATCTAAGGCATTGAGCTGCATGAAGATCCTTCCTGTCTTGTTCCCCACTGCACTCCCATGTCTCAACGTGGTGTGTCTGTAGGAGAGCCAAGAGCTCATTTACCCTCACGGCTGCAGACCCAGCCCTGACATAGGTCTGGAACACTGGAGCCTCTGCCAACATGTGCTGGACAGTCAGCCATAGAACCTGGCCCAGCACCAGAAAGAAGAGAGAAACAGAAGTCCAGGGTGGACATGACCAGAGCTCAGGCTGCACTTGAGCATCTCCACTTCTGATTAGAGTCTGGGGGCCCCTGCTTTCTTCCTAGCGATGGGTGTGGCACTGCTCCAAGAGGACCTGTTCACCAGCCTGCAGTCCTACAACATCATGGAGCAACTGCTGGACAACTACATCCACAACCCCAAGGAAAATAACTGGAACCATCTTATTAGATACCATCTTATTTCCACCGGCGACATTGTGTGAGTAGACTATCGCCCCAACTTGGCCACAGGGAAAGCCTTACTTGGTCAGGAGTTGCCCAGCTCTTCAAATGCTTCCTGACTGGACAAAGACCATCTTCCAGCTCTTATGGCCTGAAACACCTAACCCAGCGTGGTACGCAGAGGAGGGATTCCATGTCCTTGTCTGGGAAGAGGGCAGTGGCTCTGGGTGCGACACCTCTTCCCCTCCTGTTGCCTCAACTGTGCTCTATTAAATGGGAGCCCTGAGGGCTTCCCTGGAATGCTGCGGTGAGCAGTACGTGTAACACCTGTGCAAATGCTGTTCCCTACTATGGCACCTTGGAAAGCAACAGAAGGTGGTCTAGGTGCTTGGATCTATGCACTTGCATGGGAGACCCATATGGAGTCTGGCCTCCTGGCTTCAGCCTGGCCTAGCCCCGGCCATTGTGGCCACTTAGAGAATGGACCAGAGGATGGAAGAACTCTAACTGCCTCTCCCTCTTGCACTCTGCTTTTCAAATAAGTATTTTTATAAAATAAAAAAGAAAAAGCAGGCAGACTCTATAACCTCTTTAACTCCCTTGCTCCTAACTCTGATATATTCTTGTTGTTCTCAGAGCCAAACCCATCTTCTACCGTTGACCAGCAAGGTTCCCTGACATCTGGCCCTGGCAACCTTGCCCCTCTCCTCCTCTCACTCTCCCCACCTCACTACCCAGCAGACACACTCTTACATCGCTGTTCCTCAAGCACACCAGCCTCCTGCCAGCCTCAGGCCTTTGCATCTGTTGTCTGAGCTTATGCTTCTGATTATTAGACAAATCATATTTTTATTTATTTGAGTAGAACAGAAAGAGAGATCTTCCATCCACTGGTTCACTCCCCAAATGCCCACAGCAACCAGTCTCGGCCCAGGACAAACCCAGGAGCCCAGACCTCCATCCAGGTCCCCCACACAAGTGGCAGGGACCCAAATACCTGAGCTCTTACTGACCCTCCCAATGCACACACCAACAGGAAGTTGCAGTAGGAAGCAGAGCTGAGCCCCAAAGCCAGTGATGAACACAGGATGTAGGCACACCGTGTGATTCCAAGAGCTGTGCCAAACACCAGCTCCTGCCTGGCCCTCTCTTCTCCTGACTGTCCCCAAGGCTCTTAGCTTCACTTCACTCAGGACTCTTTCCAAACATCACTTCTAATGAGAAGCCTTCCCCAATCACACTGCCTAAAACTCCATTTTATCCCATGTCATACTCCATCTCCTGCCTCTTCCTTGGCTTACGACTTTACACTCCCATTCCTTCCACACGTGTAGACCATGTGAAGGACACAGCTTTCATTCTTTCACTTGCTCATTTATTCTTGCCTGCTTGTTGTGAGATGAAGGGCTGG
The DNA here is from genome assembly GCF_017591425.1 of Ochotona curzoniae. Taxonomy (NCBI): domain Eukaryota; kingdom Metazoa; phylum Chordata; class Mammalia; order Lagomorpha; family Ochotonidae; genus Ochotona; species Ochotona curzoniae. The sequence goes on along the minus strand of NW_024465894.1, from coordinate 15,068,271 downwards.
ACAGGATCCTTCTGACATGCACATTGGTGGAAACTTCCTCTCCGTCGGGACTGTGTCCCCTTGCTGGGCGCCACAGCAGCTGTGCAGGTGGCATAGGGGATGCACACACACCCTGCTCCTCAGGGTGCCTGACCATGCTTAGGGTGAGGTTCCCCAGCAGCCAGAGCCACGCCCTCCTCCGCCCTTACTGTGTGCTTTCTCCACCCAGGATGAGTGTGCAAGAGCCTCGCCTGCTGCAACTCTACCTCTACAGAGCACCAAGGAGAGGGGAGGCCAGTTTGTTTGTGCCACTGAAATTCACCCTGGCTATGAGGTAGGTAACAGAGTGGAATTCTGCCTTAGAACTGTCCTCTGGCTGGTCCAGCCCTGGTAATTGGGGGGGGGGGGCTGAGATTGGGGGAGTAAAAGAGCAGATGAAAGCTATTCTCTCTTTCTTACATTCTGCCCTGCTTATGAATAAGATTTTTTTTTAATGAGGAAATGATCACTGTGGAGTGTTTCCACGGTTCGGAGTGGACACAGAGGCCCCTAATTCGGGATTTAGTGTGCTGCATTTCTCTTCGACCAGGTCCGCTAGCAATGCCATTCGCTCCAGGCTTAAATTGTCCAACAGAGATCCCCTTTCTGGTGAGTCAATCACAATTGATGTGAGGACGGATATCAAGATACAGTTGACCCTGGAGGATTTGGACAGCACATACCAACTCGGCTTCAAGAGCTGCTCACTCACACCAGAAGCTGTACAAATTCAATCAAGGTACCTGTGAGGTTCTGTGCTTCTGTTTTGGTACCCTGTGTTGAGGTAGCTCCTAAATGATGCTACTTGCAAAACTCTGCCCTGTAAGAGGAGTCGCATCTGTGTAGTACTAGGTAGATCATAAGTAGAACTCTGTGCTCCTCGGGAATTGGATCCTACACAAAGTGGATCCTTGGCCATGAGAAAAAAAAAAAAAAACCCACTGAATAATCCCAAGGAACAAGTGAGATCCTCTACCCTCTGTTGGCACTTAAGTTCATTTGATGTGTTCTTTATCATAAATCATCCTGAACACTTTGGTTTTCAGAAAATTGTTCAAAAATAGAACAACAGTCTCATTGTTGTTGGTGTCTAAAATCATTCATGTGATAGTCCCAGTTCTAAGATATCTGGTTTCAAGGCAATGCCTTGTGAGTCCTCAAACATACATCAAGAGTGCACCAGGTGAGACAGCTCGAGCTGGTCTTGGACACATCACTCTACTCCCAGGCTGGGCAGTCATGCTGGCCTTCACAACTTTCCTCTTCAGCAGGTGGCAAGTCCCATTGATGGGATAGTTCTTGTTCCCTCGACTTTCTGTCAGGGCAGCAGGTGTGTCTGTCAACCTGTCAGTGACATTCACCCTTGAGCAGAAGTGTCCCCAGAGGCACTGCCTTTCCGTTAACTGCCATCTTATTGTTTTCTTCTAAATCTAACCTTTTTTCAAGAAGTGTTAAAATCAAGGCTGATATGCACAGGAAATTCCAGCTAGTGGTCGACAAAAAGATTTCACTTTACGCCCTGTCATTTGCACTGATGTTGTTCACGTCTCCAGAAAGACCTGGAAGGAGTGGAATCCTTGTGCGGCCCTCACACACTGGCTCATTTCCAGTCACTACCATCTCTTGGTCCACACACAATGCAGCTGGGTTACAGCTCATCGCCTTACCCCTACCCCACTCTACTCTGCCTGCAAAGAGCCCCTCCGTACATCTTTCCATATTGGGGGAAGCAGGGAATCTGAGTTCTCAGGCTTGAACCTGTGGGCCTGGCAGTTTTCATGCAAGCCCTTGACAGAGTTGACATACGCTTAGGTAGCACTGGGAACGATGCAGCTAGTGGAGGGGACAGCAATAGGAAGATGAACTTGAAGGAGGAAGGGTCGCAGGGAGAGGCTGTACTTTATGATGCTCTGGGCCGAGGAGTAGATGATAAGTGCTACCACTCACTGAATAAAGGTGTGATGGAAAGTAACTGATCTGTTTTGCCAGTTTAACATTTCCAGAACTGCTGTTTCTGCCCTCCTCAGATGTTCTTCAGAAGGAAATTGACAGGAGTCTGAGAGAGGCTACAGCCTACAGTGTGGAGATAACAGTAAGTGCAAAAACCCAGTTCTGTGCTCTCTGAACCAAGGCCACGTGTAGTAGATCAGATCTGGAGGAGGGAATGCAAGAAAGTGGAGCCTGAAAAACCCCAGGTGGCACCAACCAAACCCCAATTCTGCCACCAGGCAATGGGTAAATGTCTTACAGACTTCATCAGTTCATGAGATCATTACTGGTGTTGCTAGGTCTTCCCAGGACTCTGCAAAACAGGCATAGGAGTCATCAAATTAATGGTCAGCCTCTATGGTGCACGTAGGACCGTGTTCACTGCCTGAAATGAATGTCACATTTCAATCAACCTCATCCTGGAGCTTCCCTGTTGCCCTCATTTTCCAGATTCAAGAAAGAGTTCCAGAGAGGGCCAGTGGCTTCTCCATGTCCCACAGCTGCCAAGCAGCTGAGCTGACCCCAGGACAGCCAGTATCTCTGCACCAAGTCCCTGCTCCCAGCTGTTGCCTAGGATTGGCTGGTGTAGGGACATGTTATGATAAGCCCCATACAGGCTCCACTGGCAGAGCCCTCCTCCTGACTCTGCATATTTTTCTGTTGCACAGACATGTCCCCTGATCAAAAAGTGGCTCTACAACATGGATCAGCGCTTCATCAATGAATTGATCGGTATGTCCTGGAGGTGTGAAGAGACAGTCAGTCTCTGAATGGAAGCTGAGATTCCTGCTCACCTTTCATGCCTCGTCTCCTCTGACCCTACCTTGACACACGTGGAACCTTTCTTTTGACCTTAGCTGACTTTTGATGGGTGGAGGCAGATGCCAAAGTCAGGGTCAAGCCCCGTATTTGGCCTAGACACTGCACCCCACCACTAGCCTAGGCCAACCTGACTTGTTTTCCATTAGGGTCCCCAAAATGTAGGATGGCTGAGCTATGTATGGTTAAATCAGCCTGATTCCTCCTCTACCAGCCTTAAATGCTTGCTGTTTCATGAGGAGCAGAACACCTTCTTGGTTCCAGCCCATACAAAAATCTGCCTCTTTCCAGCAGTCTGTGCTTCAAGCACACCAGTTTTCATGTCTGTCAGAACCCAAAGTAACACATGTGAGGTTGGATCCTAGTGTGTCCATAGGACTCTGAAACCAACAGAATTGCTGAATTGAAAAACCCTTTCCTTCACTCACCAAGTAGTCATAGTCTTTCCACATGCTAGATGTTGGGACCCTAAAACTCCTCTAAGTGTTTCTCGGAGCCAGCAGTCTTCTGCTCCCATTGATGGGAGCTCACTATGTGTGATGTGGGGAGATTGAAGTGGTTGGTATGCATGAATCTTTAAACTCCCAAAGCCAGGCGCACACAAAAAACTTTTAAATGGGCAGCTCTGCCAACACAGCCACCATAGTTTCACACCAGCTTTTCTGGGCACATGGCTCAGCCTATGAGAATTCTGGTGGCTGCAATGCCAGCTTCCTCCACTGGCTCACTCTTGAGCAGCTATCTTTGGAAGAAGTGGTTACTCCAAGCCTAGACATAATGGAACCTAGCCTCAGGAATTCTAAATGTGTTACTCAAAATTCCTTAGCAAGAAGTAATATAAATGGCAGCAACAGGGTGTTTCAGGCCTGTGCCTTAGCTCTACCAGTCCACATATCCTCCACGGGCAGAAACTGTTATTACCATTTGCATGTTGGACATGAGCACTCACAAACAGGAGGTGGGATGTCTGTCACACTCCAGCAGAGCAGTGCAGAACCAGACCATGGTCCCTGTGTGGCCTCCACATGGCTCTGTCAGCCAGGTGGCATGTGGCAGCCAAGGACAGGGCCTCCAGTCACAACTTTCTGTCTTCATGCCTTTGCCTCAGCCCCCCAGACACACCTGCTCCTTTGGTCTCTGCTCCTCCCCCACTCCCACTGACGGCAGGATCTCCTCTGTGTTCTAGACATAATTCTGAGAGAGGATAGAATTCAAGGCCCCATTGGTGGGGGCGCCAAGTGACGGAACGACGTCTGTACTAAACTGGTGAGTAAGCCTAGATGGTTTCCATTTCTTTTAAAAAGATTTATTTTATTTTTATTGCAAAGTCAGATATGCAGAGAGGAGGAGAGACAGAGAGGAAGATACTCCATTCGATGATTCACTCCCCAAGTGACCGCAACGGCCTTTGCTGCGCCGATCTGAAGCCAGGAACCTCTTCCAGGTCTCTCATGTGGGTGCAGGGTCCCAGGGACTTGGGTCTTTCGCTACTGCTTTCCCAGGCCACAGACAGGGAGCTGGATGGGAAGCGGAGCTGCTTGGATTAGAACCTGTACCATATGGGATCCCGGCACTTTAAAGGTGAGGACTTTAGCCACTTGGCCACCGTGCTGGGCTCGATGGTTTCCAATTTCTAGTAGCTACTCTTTGCCATTAGGATCATTATACATGTGTTGTTCACTCATTCATGAAGTATTGATGCAGCATCTCCAGGTAGACACTGTTCTGGTTGCTGGGGAGACACATAAGGGCTGTGGTATCTTAGAGATAACTGGATAAATGAAGAGTGAAAGAGGAACTAGACCCAGAGGCAACTCAGTTCTGAAGCATGGCAGGTATGATGAAGAAAAAAACATGAGAATGTGAAACTTGTTTGCAGGCAACCTAGGAGTCTCAAATGTATATGATCAAAAGAAGGTTCCCTAAGAGAGGGGTATTTCAGCTGAGCACAGGATAAAAAGACTGAAGGTGTTGTCCCAACCCCAAGGGGAAAAGCATCCTAAGCAAGGGGGTGTGAATGTACCAAGCCCAGAGGCAGGAATTATCAAGTTTCCTTGTTAAAGTGGAGAACTTAGCTTGACTTGGAGGGGCTCTGAAGCAAACTCAGGTACAGAAGGCATAGGTACAAGGGTGACGTTTTCAGAGACGTGGAGAGGGTTCTGTCAAAGCGAGATGACTTTACTGACTCATCTCCCTTGCATTTCCCACTATTCTGTTCAAATCTCTGAAATGGGGCAGCTGCCACCCTCTTCACTGGTTATCTTTCTTCATGACACTCATTGCTGTCTGCCTTCCTATTATTTCACAGTTTTCTTTTTTGTCTTCTCTTGTAGAAAGTGGACTCTAAGGGATAAACACCACATGCCACAGTAGAAACTGGAATCCTATCCACAGCCTCAGGAGTCCAGAGCCCCAAGTCTGGAAAGGGATAAAACAGACACTTTTCAGGCTTTGCCTCTAGAATGTGGACACTAAGAGATAAATGCCAGGAGCCACAATTAAAGACATGAATCCTATGCACAACCTCAGAACACCAGAGCCCCCCAGTCTAGGAAGGGAAAAAAACAATAAACAGACAAGGGCATGTGCAGTAATGTAATCTGGATGGGGGTTATGGAAATGGGAGGGAAGACCCAGCAGCTAATGCAAGGGGATTCACCGAGGAATATGGATGTAAGCCGGAACTAGAGGATGATTGGACTTCATCATGGGAAAAGGTATTATAAGCAGAAAGTACAACATTCACAGACACACGGGCATGAGGTTTGGGTAATCTGGGACAATGGGAAGAGGCTTTGAGCAACAGGTCATGGGTTTTTGGTGTCATGGAGACAGAGGCCCTCCTCTGAGTCATAAGGATCAATATATAGGTAGCTACACACACACTTTCTGAGCTCGAGGGTGCAGGTGATCAACTGAACAAGTGAGAGGAAGGGACAGTCCATGACAGGGCACCTAATAAACCGAGTGGTCAGCACTACACTTGACTCTACATTCCTGGGTTGATGAACTCAGTTATGTAGTGCCCTAACCCAGTGCACTGCAGTAGAAATATAACACAGGCTCACACATAATCCTGACTGCCCCAGCCAAGATGTTGAAAAACAGATGATATTAATTTTAGCCATGTTTTATTTACCCTAATTTATGCACAGAATTGACATAAAACTATGATTCTCTTCAAATCCTATTTTGTATGAAGTCTTTGATCTGCCACATGTTTTGTGCTGACAACATGCTTCAGTTTGCACCAGCTGCATGTCAGGTTTTAATGCCCACATTTAACAGGTGGCTAAAATATCAGACAATAGTATTGTATCTGAGCTAACTTGTAGCTAGTTTAAAAATGTGAAAGGCCTGAAGAATCTCACTTTATCCTCAACAAATAGATGCCTCTAGGCTGCCACTTCCATTTGTCATGGAATTCTCAGACTGGTGAGCCCATGTCATAGTCACTCCACAGACATATATGGTTTAGCTTAAAACGTGTTTCATAAATGGGAATCAGCAAAGTGTTTATTGAGGCACTGGGCATCTGGTGATAGTCCGCAACCTTGGTCAGAACAACGTGAGGAAGAAATATTCTCTTAATTAGTGAAAGGGAGTCCAGAGTATCAGGGAGAAAATGTTGCTTAGCTATGGGCAGTGGATGGTCCTACCGGAATCAGGTTCAGCACCACGGACAGCGGGCAGAAGCAGCTCATAGCTGACACCTGTGTTCTCTCCCACAGATGCCATCCTGCTTGCTTCCAGGTCTCCACCTGCATAGATTACGGCAGTGATTTTGCTGCTGGGCCCAGAACCCCCCTCACTTCCTGGGAATGGAGGCTCTCTCTGTGAATCCTCACCAGAACCATGTATTGATTCCCCTGAATCTTCCAATAAATGTTTGCAAACTGACCTGCTCACACAGCACCACGTGGTGGAGGCTGTAGTTCCATCTCGTTGGCTACATCATTCTCACGGTCAGCAGTGGGGTAGGTCTTGTTCTCAAGTGTCCCCTAGCCAAAAACAGTGTTTGCCCTGGTGCCCCAATTTCTCCCTGTATCACCAAGCTTCTCCAAAGACATGTGTGTTCTTCATTGCTTTCATCAACTGGTATTTTTTATAACTATTTTTTGTCCTCAACTGAGGACATCATACCTGTCCACCTTATGCCCATCCTCAGGGAATCCTGCTCAGTGTCTACATCCTCAAGTCACACAAGAATCCACACCTGAACAGGTGACTCCAATAACACCCTGCCTGCTCCTCCTTTGCTTCCTCATTACCACTTAAAAAGAAAATCTTGAATTACGACTGTCACCCAACCACACCCTTCACAGCACCCCATCCCTTACTCTTACAGACAGGCTGAAGGTTATAAAACCCTTGTCTTTCTGTACTCTGCTTTGTGACACTGGGCTTGAAAGTCTGCAAAGAGCACAGAGTCTTTGCTCCTCATAAGGGCTGGCCAACAGGGTTACTCTGAGGATCTGTAAGCCTGAAGGAGAAGAGAAAGCTTGCCCTTTCCTGAACCTTCTTCTAGGTGTCAGATAACTATTATTTCTCACTCAGTCTTTCATTTGTTGATTCATTCTCTACATGCCTGCCACAGCTGAAACAGGTCCAGATTCAGACCAGGAGTCAAGAACTTCATCTGAGTCTCCCACGTGGATGTGAAGGACTCAGTTATTTGAGCCAATAAATGGTGCCTCCAAAGGGACACACTAGTAGGAAAGTGGAAACAGAAGTAGAGCCAGGAATCAACCCCAAGCACTCAAACACAAAATACAAATGTCCCAAGCAGCACTTAACTGCTGCACCCAAGGCCTGCCCCCCCTTTCCTTTGAATGTTCCCAAAACCAGCCCGGTCATGCCCGTCCTACATCCTGCACCCAACCACAATGGCCCTTTCTTGGATGTCTGCCATCATCCCAGGACACCTCCTCCAAGACCCTGAGGCACCAGAGTCAGATGCGTGGAGTCTCAATTTCTAGAGTCCAATTCCCCCCATGAAATTCTTCCAGCCTCCAATCTTCCCTTTGCTCTCCAGTCCTAGAGTTGAGAGCGCTTACTGCAGCTACTATCACTGTGTGATTTTTTTTCTTTTTACTCCAGCTCTTCAATATTAGCTAACCGTCTCCTTATATGACTTCATCCTTGAAATAAGTGTGTGCTTTCTATTTTCTTATCAAGCCCTGATCAAGGTCAGTACTTGGTGCTATAGTGACACCACAGGTAAGCCAAGTGACCCCAAAACTGCACCTGAGAAAGCAATGATTTGTGCCATTTTTTAGCGCACATGGTAGCTACAACTCTGTGGCATTCTTGAGATCTACAGGTGAGATGGTCTGGCTGTCAGTGAACTGGAGTCCACATAGAGAGACAGTCTATGGCACACAGCAATACATTCCTACAGTTATGATAAAGGAAATCCTTCTGGTAGTTATGAGGCTGATTCACAGAAAAGGGAATCACAACTTACTTTCAGGGGTCACTTACACCATGGAGGTTGAATCTACAGGCTCAGCAGGTGATGCTTGTCAAAGTGAAGTCCTTTGCTGGGAAGGATGTGGGCTCCGAAAGTTGAGATTGGGGCATCTAACAGAATTTGTATCTGGGATCCCAGAGTCACTCTGAGCTTCTGCTGCCAGTAAGAGCAATATTCCGACCTGTCTGAAGAGACTGGCCTTCCCTGCCTTGCTTTTCCTCCCTTCCCTGATTTTCCAAACTCTATACCAGCTGTAGTTGGGGCAGTCTCTGCAGGATGATACTCATTTCTCCAAAACCCACCTCGACCATGCCTTGCTGTCAATAGATACAGCATAAGATTCACATCTCAAACATGGTCCCAGAGGACAAGAACACAGGGTGGGCGGGGCAGCAAATACCCTGTAGACTACACAACAATGGCCGTGTCCCCCTAATCTTTATCAGCACTCATTGAATTTATGCGGCAGCTTATTCTAAGAATGTTAGACCAAGCAACCCTGAGTCACTCCCCTTCACTAATGGATGCATTTACCAAAGACCTTGGATCTCCAGTTGGGTCCCACGGCAAAAAATGGTCTCAAGAGTTCACTGTGGAGATTGGTAAAAACAGAACTCAACAGAGACCTTTGTTAGAGCAGCCTGGGATGCCAGAACTTCCCAGGCTTCATGTAAAGCGAAAATTGCAGGAGGTGGGAATGTGGAAGGGAATTTACCTTCTGCAAACACATGCAGATCATGCGAGGGACCCCAAGACAGCCCCTCTGTAAGAAACGGAACAAGACTCTGGGGAGGAGTTCTCACAGCAAGAACATCTGGTATACCACCAGAGTATCTGGTACCTGCTAACTAATCACAGCTCCCTGGAGAGGGGATAGGCCATCCACCATGGACTACAAGGATGCATCAATCAGTTCCAGGCAGATGTCGGATCCCAGGACCTACCACTCTTCCTTCTGACCCCGGTCACCGGTCACGCTGGCATTCCTGCTCTTCCCACATTGATGCTGAGCCCACCTCCCTCTCTGCCACCCCTGTCCCACATGGCTCTTCTTAACACCTGAAAACATCTGCACCCAACATTTCTACAGGGACCCCCTTCTTCCCACCCGCCAGGCACCATCTCACTATTCCATCTTACTTTCTATAACCCTGCAACATCCTTGCCCATTGTTCAGTCCATCTCCCCCACCTCAATGCAGGCTCAGTAAAAGCAGGTGTTTTGCCCATTTTGGTCGTTGCTTGGCACCAAAAATTGCTCAGCAAAATTTGACTCATAAAGAAATAAAAGCTGCGTCCTTGAAGTTGCTATGCATGGCACACAACAGAACCAGAAATGCCCCCTTCTCAGTCACAGGTCACACAATCCCTGCCAAGGAAAATTCCCCCAGTTCCTAGGGGGTGGATCCATGTACAGAAGTATAACTCTGCAGCTAGTTTAGCAACTGTAAGAATTTATGATTGCAGAAGCTGGTGTGGTGGCATAGCAAACGAATTCTCCACCTGTGGTGCCATCATCCTACGTGGTCATCAGTTCATGTCCCAGCTGCTCCATTTCTTATCCAGCTCCCTGTTTGTGGCGTGGGGGAGCAATGGAGCATGGCCCAAGGCCTTGGGCCCCTGCACTCACATGGGAAACTTGGAGAAAGTTCCTGGCTCCCAAGTTCAGACCAGCCCTAGTTCAGGTCTGGTCATCACAGCCATTTGAAGAGTGAACCAGCAGATGAAAGATCTCTCTTCTCTATCTCTCTCGCTCTTTGTAACTCTTCCAAGCAAAATAACTAAGTTTTTTTAAAAAAAAAAAAAATTTAGGATCACTAAACTAGTAAATTAGGATGATACAAGCTCACCAAAAATTGATAAGAGGACTGGGGTCCAAAACCAGAGACAAACCAGGAAAGATGCAGTCCCTTTGAGAAAGGCAAGGAGGAGCCAAGGAGTTTGAAGAACGCAAAGACACGAAGATACAAGAGAAACCATGAGTGATTTGAATGGATGAAAGCCCCTGCACCATCAGTGTCTCGCGGTATTTAGACACACAGAACCCGCCCCCTACTGGACAGAACCAGTCAGCAATCGCCGCTCGGTGCTTTGCCCACTCCATCGGAGGCTCCCTGACCAGCCACCGGGGGGCGCACGTGTTCCTACCTGCTGCTGTAGGTGTCAGCCTCAAGGCACAAACCTCTCATCCCGTGGGTCCAACCTGCTGCCCTTATTAGCCTCGGGGACTTGTGTCCTTGCAGTCCCTTCTGCCTGGCACACCTCCTCCGCTATCTGCCCCCAGCACGGCGTTTCTGCAAGACCTTCGCACTGCACATGCACACCAGGCTTATCCTCCAGAACAGGCTGTAGCTTTCTCTCTGGCTGTTCCCGTCACTGCACCACAACACCTGGTGAGCCGGATGCCACTGCCTGGAACCCAGCCTGGGGTCTGGCCCGCCGTGGGCTCTCAGTGAATAACAGCTGCTTGGATGGATGAGCCAGTTTCACCCACCCAAGCCACACTGTTTGCGAACCAGTTACCCAGAAGGCCAGTTTCCACATGGTGCTGAAGAACAAGAGGCCTGGGGGGCTCCCTGGAATCCCGGGACTGTGAGAAACCTCATCCCCTCACACGTCCTTTTCATGAAAAGACAAACCAAACTTTGTCTCCTTTCCAAAATGCCCCCCACAAGGTGAGCAAGCCAGCTCTGAGGAAAGCCGCTTGGAAGAACCAAGGGGCCGCCGGAGTTTGAAAGGAGGTCTGGGAGGGGATGGGGGATCTGGTGAGGGAGGGGGTCTTGCGGGGTCCAGAATCCCAGCTTGGGCCACTAGGAGAAAGTAAGAGAGTTCATGGGGAAGCTAGCCAGCATCACCCTGGCTGTCTTGGGCGCTGTCCTTGGCCTGTGTGGCCAGTGGGTGGGGAGCAATCACACACAATGCAGGCTTAGCACTGGGTAGGGGACCAGATCATCAGCCGCCATCCTTCAGGGGTGGGCTTCCTCTGGCCATCGTCCTCTCTGGAGGGGATGACCTGGGAGGCCCATGCCCTTTGCCCTTGACTGTCAGCTCAAGTTCCATGTCAGTTGGGACTGTGTAAAGACTGCACTTGCCCACCATGCCTGGCATGCAGTGCCAGGTGACTTGAGTATCTTTGCTTCTAAAGTGGCGACAAAGGCCGCAATCCCCATGGTCATGCATAGCTCCCATGGGGGAACACCTCTGAGTTCCTGCCTGCTGGGGGTGGGTGCTGTCATGTGCTGGTTGCTTTCCGGGTACCAGCACCCTCTCTGGGCTTTATGTCTCAGCTCTCTCCACTCCGCCTGCCCCGCCCACACTGCAGCTGAGGTCATGGGCAGGTTAGAGCATCAGCAGGGATGAGTCCCTCTCTGTGTCTCACTGCAGCTCAGGGGTCTGTATTGTCCTACTTTTGCTCACCCCAGAGCGGAGTCCACCAGGAAGATAGTAGATGATGGCCCAGGTGCTTGGACCCCTGCCACCCCTGTGGGAAACCATGATGGAGTACCTTCCAGGCTCCTGGCTTTACACTGGCCAGGCCGGCCATTGCAGCCATCTGGAGAAGGAACTTTTGAATGGGAGATCTCCTCTCTCTCTCTCTCTCTCTCTCTCTCTCTCTCTCTCTCTTTCTCTGTCTCTCTGTCTCTCTCTCTTTCTCTCTCTCCCCCCTCCCTCCCTCCTCTGTCTACCTCTGTCTTTCAAATGAATAAACCAGTCTTTGGAGAAGAGGCTGATATGGATTTGAACCTTGGTCTGCAAGACACCAAACTGCATGTTCCTGGTTGTACATAGGTCCCTGTCAAGCCAGCTGCAGATCCAGTGCCACCTGGCTGAGCGCAGCAGCCTCATCGCTCTGGATCAGCCATGTGTCACCTTCGGCGGCCCCCACGCTCTACAGCGCCCATGGCCACTCCCACCATGGGGTCCAGACCACCAGAGCACCAAGGGTAACAGCTTTGTGCTCCTGGCTGTGTCCACTCTTCTCTGATTTTATTGACAAAAAAAAAAATAATAATAACAAATTCCAAGTGGTTACACAAGACCAGGAAGACCAGCAAAGTACATCTAGAAGTAACTGAGATTCTACAAACATCCCCAAGAGGGGCATGAACTCAAAAAGGACCTGAGATGATGGAAAGCCAACACCTCAATCTGGGCAGCCAGCAGCACTTACTACAACAGGGGCATGGCCCACAGTCAGCCCCGGGGCTTCAGGGAGGAATCAGCCCTTGTCTAAGAGGGACCCTGCACATCCTCCCTCTCAAGCCCAGGAGGTGGCACAGGCACAGTGACAGTGGCCTTTGTCTCAGAGCTCACGAAGGTGGCACCCAAGGGCCCAGCCCACAGGCTTGTGTGGCTGCAATGGGGCTGGTAAGGGACAGAGTGATGGGAGATGGGGTTGCAAAAGGCAACAGGTCTTGGGGAGGATCAGCGGGACTGTGCACAACAGGGAACGCTTGGTGGGAGGAGTGACACAGTTGGGTCTGCATCTCGGATAGATGGGCCGGGTTGCCGTGTACAGAGGAGGCTGTGGGTGACAGGCATGGAAGTGGAGGCTCTCAGGATGCCTTGGTCACCCAAGCCCAATTCACCCAAGCCACCGTGGCAGTGCCTGGGGAATTAGTGGATGTGATCAGATTCTGAAAGCTTCCATGAGTTTCCTGTGTGATGGGCTATGGGAGATGACATGAGAGCCCAGGGTGGGGCTGGGACCATGGGGTGGGTGGCAGAGCCACTTCTCAAGCTGGTGTTTGGAGTGAATTTTCCCTGACCCCCAACCCCAGGACTTCAGAATAAGCCTGGGCTTCAAACCACTCTGCTCCCCTCCAAGTCTTTTCTGGATCAGGAAACTCCATCCTCCCATCTGCCATTCCTCCATGCACCTGTGTCATTTAACAAACAAGAATCTTACCCGGCCCGCAGCAAGCATGGGGAACATCAGACAGGATGAGTCATTAGATGCACACCCTGACTTCCAGAAACTCCTAATTCAACAGGAATTCAGGGCTCAGCCACCCTCACTCAACTCTTCGATCAGTCACTCAACCCACCTTCCTAAACACTTGATTTCTGGCAAGCAAACATCATGGTAGGGCTTGAGGTTGGTCTTGCCCTTAAGAAAGTCCTAGGTCAATCGGAGAGCCGAGGGGTTAGCCAGCCTCACTCATTTGTTCATTCATTCATTCCCTCAGTCTCCAGCACCCATCCTACACCAGGGTCTGGGAGGACTGCTGTTGGATGACCCAACAGTGGGCCCTGGTCAGTGTTTCCAAGCAACAAAGCTGTCCCCCTGGATCCCTGTCTCCCCCACCCAGGGCTCCCCCTGCTGCTCATGCCATGTGAGCGAACCCTGGTGGCAGCTGTCAGAGCTGATCACGCCTCCTTCGCACAGCATGCTGGGGGTGCCTCTGCTGTCATCTTCCTACAGACAACCATGAGCCCATCCACCCAGGCGGCCACTTTCATAGCCACCTGTCCATGCCCTGTGTGACCCTTTTGGACACCTGCAGGTGCCAGATCCCGAGATGCGGCCCCTCTGGAGACTCCTCATTCTTCTTGGTTTGCTGGCCTGGCCCTCGGTCCTGCTGCCCAGGCAGCCATGGCCTGGCCTGGCCAAGGCCCACACAGAGAGCAAATCTACCCTGGCAAGAGGTAAGCTCAGCTCCAGGCTACCTGCTGAGGGGACAGAGTAGGTGGGGAAGCTGTGGGCATCCTCTCTGGGCACCTGGCTCTGGCCAGCTGGGTGACTGTGATCCGTCACTCAGCTTCTTTTCTTGTCTCCTTTCTGGAGTCTCAAGTGCAGAAAGCTGAGGTGGTTAACTTTTTGCTAGTCAGTAGCAGATCCTCAGGACTGGATCATGAATCCTGGCAAGGCCACCCTCTGCTTTATTTTGTACCATTTCCCTGCTTTACCCTAAGTCTTGCTCCCATTCCCCTGTGGCTGCAGTGGGCACCGCGGTGTGTCTAAGGCATGGACTTGGACATGGGCATGTGATTCAAGTTGTGCCTGGGTTGCTGCATGCATCGTATCCTGGTTTTGATAGTTTTATCTCAACACCACTGTTGACCCCAGTATGCTTCAGTGGGTGCATATTCTCTCATTTACACCCACCCCCATTTCCTAGGCCATGCTCCTCAAGGATCGCATGCAAATTCTAACACCCTACTGTTATAAAACACTGAAGTGAATATCTTGGCCCATGGAAGACATTCTCAAGGATCTATATGGAAGGAGGACAGTGGGGCCATGGGCAGAAGTAAACTCAATTCAAACAAAACTCCCAGCATCCTCTCTATCGTAGCTGTGCTAGGCTCTACATGGCCTGTGAACAGAGGAGCACCCCTGCAGCTCCCCAGAGAGGTCCCGATCTGGGGGCTTCCATGAAGACATTATCTTTATTCAAGGTCTGGAGGTGGGAGGGTCAAGGCACCAGCAGATTTGCTTCTGGTTGAATGTCTCTCGCTGGCTGGGAATTGGCTGTACTCTTGCATCCTCAAGCAGCCTGGCCTCTGCGCACATTCAAGGTCTCTGTTTCCTCATCCTCTTGTAAGCTACCAGGCTAGGCTCTGCCCCTGCAACCTCATTTAATGGGAATGACCTCTCTGATGGCCATGTCTCCAAATCCAATCACACCTGGGAGCAAGAAGGAAGCGTGATTCTGTCTGTAACATCTTCTAACTTCCTGGCAGTCTGGTGCGTGGCTTAGTGACACATAAGGTTTTGGCTTGACCCTGCTGAGGAGTGGGAAGTCTGGACAGCTCATTGTTATTTGGGGACCATTTTGATTCCTTTGAATTTCCTGTTGCCTCCGACCGTTTACCTATGGGTTTTCTTGTTTATGGTTCACCCTCTTTGACTGTTAACATGTACTCAGCATTAGAACTCTGTCAGATTTAAGCACTGCTATTAACACACGGCCCTGGGTACCCATGGGGATGGGTGTCAGGAGCCCCGCCCCAGCAGGTGCAGAATCCCGCAGGTACTTGGGTCTTGTAGCAAATGATGCAGTGTTTGTAAGTAACCTGCGCAACCCTCTGGCTCGCCTGCATCATCTCTAGATTGTGGATCATGCTTAGTACAGTGCAAATGTTGTGTGGTAGCTATTGTCCAAACCTGCTTGGGGCATAAGGATAAGAAAGAAGCATGTACAGGTTCAAATTGGACGTGCTCATCTTCCTGTATTCTGACCCACAGCTGAATGGATCTGCAGGAGCAGGATGACTTTTATGATTCCTGTCATTATGGGATTTATTCTTCTCAGCTGATAGCTCACCTTGTTGCTAGAGTTTATTCCCAGGCTGGTGCAGGAGTGGCTTGCATTCCACATGCTCATGTGTCCCTGCCTGTTTGTCTCTTGACAAACATCTGCTGTCAACAGCTCGGAGATAAGGCCCCAGGGCTCTTCTCAATCGGAAAGGAGTGACCGCGGCCTGCCAGGCCCTCTGCAGTCGTCTGGCCATGTGTTTGCCTTAACTTCCCATGGCAATCTTGCAAAACAAACTTTTCATCTGGGAAGAATGTAGATGTGGGCAGGGGAAGGTGGTGACAGGCTCTAGTCACTCAGCAGGCAGAAGGAGCCCCTGTTGCCAGGGCTATGTCACCTCTGGGCCTTTGTCCCTTTCCAGTTATTGCCCAAGGCCTCATGAATAGCAATGTGGAGGGCCGAATCCAGAAGCTGCACCTCCTGGACAGTCTGAACGTCTCTGGGCAAGCAGTCCCAGGCATGGTGGGCTGGCTTATCGGTGGCATGAATATCCAGCAGCAGCAAGAGATCAGGTGAGACCTTAAGCCTCACCCCAAATCCTGGCACCCTTGACCCTTGTCCCATGACTTTGGGACAGAAGGCAGAGCCAGGAGCATGGAGATGCAAGGTCATGGAGAGGGAAGGAAGGGGATTGAAAGAAGGGAAGGAGGAGGACAAAGTGCCCAGGACAAAATGGAGTGACTCCAGGCCAGGGATCTCTGCGCACTGGTGGAACAGGGTCACTGAATGTGACAACTCAGGAGTACTTGGGCTTAAATGCTGGCTCAGCCACCAACCTTGGGGAAAACTGTTGACCCTGCTGGACTCATCTGTAAAATGCATACACACTTTATACCCAAAACACAGCCAGGATAAACATCAGGCACCAGACAAGCCCAGGGTTAGCATCAGGCGCCCAGGTCCCTGGCAGCTCGTGGCTCTGAGCAAGGCATCTGAGTGCACTGAGCTCTCGTCCAGGGGTCTCCCTGGGAACTGGGGTGCGCCTGCCTCTGGGAGCTGCCAGGAGCTCTCTGAAGCGCATGCATGACTTGGCTGTTGCACACCGTGGCCATGCAATCCCCAACAACTATGACTCCTTGCACCACAAGCCTATGCTGCTCCACTCTAACTCCTTCCTCTCAGACACAGGCCTGGCAGCTCCCCAGACCTCCACAGGCTCCAGGGCACTGCCAATGCCACGGCTGCAGGCTGCTCTGCCCTCCTGCCTGCCTCACTCTCTGTTTTCATGAGCCCAGTGGACACCAGCCATGTTTCCCAGGATGCTATCACTGCCCTGCATTCATTTTTCTCACCAAACATTAGTTATTCATTGAGTACCTACTGTATACCAGGACCTGGGCTATGAACCACACACACATAGTCACTGCCTTTGGGGATCTGGCATGCCGGTTAGTGTGATCAGCTACAGGAAGCAAATAATTTCAAGTGAAGGAGCAAGTTACAGAGCCAGGTTAAGCAAGTTAATGGATGAAGGGGGACAGGTAGGGAGACTGGCCAGAAGGACCTACGGAGGTGGCCTTAGGTAGAAACCTGGAAAGAGACCTGGGGGACAGATGGAGCAGTGAGTACAAAGGCCCTGGGGTTGGGACGAGGTCAGTGCCTTTGAGGAAGGGAAAAAATTCCACGGGGCTGGATGAGCATGCGGAAGGTAAGGGGAGATAGGGCTGCAGGGGTGGGGAGCATGGGGACAGGGAGCCCTAAACCTGCAGCTCTTGGAGTGTACGGTTTGGTCTTCATTCTCAAAGCCATGAATATGTGACAGGGACTATTGAGTGGCAGGTGAGTGTTAGGGCCCCTGAGGCCACGACCGTGGCAGGGGAACCAGAGAGGAACCATGTCATCTCAAGGCAGGAGGTGGTAGTGACCTAGACCAAGCCATGTAAGGGCCGGAAGTGGCCAGACATGAGCATAGCAATGTGTAATCATTAGTGAACAGAGCCAGCATGGTTTGAGTTTAGGGGTGAGGCATGGAGAGAAGACAGCTCCCAGGCTTTGGGCAGATGTAAGGGCATCTGCTGAGAGGAGAGGTTTGGCCTGAATTTAGCATCAGAGTTTCGCCTTACAGCTCACCCACAGCTGGCCTGGACCTCACTGACCACAGAGTAGAGATCCATCAGGGACACTCTGGGGCAGCCCACAGCTCCTGCACCTGCGTCTCACCCTCAGAGCAGCCGGGAAAGGAAGTGATGGCAGGTGGCGCAGCCAGCCCCGGGCTGTGTCTTAGCTGCCTGCCCGCCGCGGGCCTCTGCTCTGTCCTCCCTGTACAGCATCAGCATCGCCAGCGTCCAGCTGGACTACGGTGGGATCCAGATGTCTTTCCACAAGGAGTGGTTCTCAGCCAACATCTCACTGGAACTTGACATTGAGTTGGGCCTGTGAGTTCAGGAAGTGCCTCTCTTCCTCCCTGGGAACTTGGCCGGACTGACGGAGAGTGGGAGGTGGAACCTGGTAGCCTGGGAAATCTA
Organism: Ochotona curzoniae; assembly: GCF_017591425.1. NCBI lineage: Eukaryota > Metazoa > Chordata > Mammalia > Lagomorpha > Ochotonidae > Ochotona > Ochotona curzoniae. The sequence continues at coordinate 15,050,246 of NW_024465894.1, read as the reverse complement.
GATCTTTATGAGTTCAAACTCTGCCCTCTGTACTTGCTGTGTGACCTTGAGCAGGGGATCTGATCTCTCTGAGCCTGGTTTCTGCAGCCAAAATGGGATGGTGTCCCTGATGCTCCTTCAGACCCAGCACAGCTTGCTGCATGGGAATTAATTAAAGGGGGACCCCCTTGCATTTCCTGCCCACCCACTGCTCATCAGACCCCTTCGGCATCTGCTGTCCCTATGGAAAAAGAGACAAAGCCAAACAGGAAGACTTTTTTTTGCATTGAAATTAACTCTCAGCTGTGGAATCTCCAAGGGGCAGTCTATTGTAAGGAATTTCCTGGATCCCCAAGCCGCTTTCAGGCTTTCCCTGGGCCTGGCCTGTGGGAAGGACTCAGGCTGCCTGTCTTGTCCCACAAGGAGAGCCAGCCTTTGTGCTGGCTGCTGCTACCACCACCGCCTGTCCTCCTCCTGTCACCCGCAGGCCCGTGAGCAGCAGTGTCGTTCCGACGCTGGTGCGCATGAACCTCACGGTGGAGTTCTGGCTGCAGAAAGACGAGTTCGGCCGGAGGGACCTGGTGATGGGCAAATGCCAGGTGCAGCCCGACGGGGACCATGTGCAGATTCTCACCCAGTAAGGCTACACCCCAACTGTGCCCTTCCTCCCAGAGGAGATCCAAACCGACTCTGTCATCTGCGAGAATCTGCTCCTCTGCCACTGTCCCCACGCAGCGAAGGCCCTACCACCCTCCTGGAAGCCAGGCCTTCGCTGGCTCCCATCCTGGTGGCCCCCACTGCTCCCTTCCCCTCCAGCCCTCCACACTGCCCCAGCTCTCACTTCACTCCCTGCACCATTGCAGCAGCCTGCTTCCCTCAGTTCTCTGCCCTAGAGCAGACCACACCCCCGACCTCTACTGCAATGTCCCCACTGCTTCCAGAAACGAAGGTCCAGAAACAGAGTCTATTCCCAGAGGCCACTCAGGGCCCTCCCTGTCCTGTGTCTGCCCAGCTCTGCTGCCTGCGGCCTCCCAGCCCATCTACAACACACATCGCATCACAGCATCAGGCCTTACACAGGCCACTCTGATCTCCAAAGCTTGTTCTCATCCCCCAGGAATTTCTACATTTCTCAAAAATCTATAGCATGCCAGGAACCACACACACTGCAGCTCCCCCCACCCAAATCAATGAAATTAATGAATTTTTAGAAATAAACAGAAGGTGTCCTCAACCCATCAGTTCGGGCTCTTCTGGTGCTGCCTGGTCACACGGGCTCCATCCCACACACCTTCCTCTCTCTTCAGGGCTGTCCCACCCAAGACGAAGCATTTTGTCTACAACTTCAAAGAGAACCTGGAAAAAATCATGCCACGCCTGGTAGAAAGTCAGGTAAACTTGAAGGGAAAAAAAAAAATAAAGCCAGGCCTATCTATTGGCAAGTTGGTAAACTTGGAAAAAAATCTCAACTGAGAATGTTAGATTTGTCTGTGTGCCCTTGGGCGAAAAAAACACAGCCTCCCCAGCCTCATTGCACTTGCTGTGAAGATGCGGAGCACCTGATATGAGCTGGTGCTCAGCGGGCCCTATCCTTTCGGTCCAGGTATGTCCACGGATGGACGAGATCCTGAGGCAGCTGGATGTGAAGCTGTTGAAGAGCCTCATGGGTAAGTATGGGGACCACACACCTCAGGATGGGCAAAGGACTCTGGAGGGTTCAGTGAGGTGCCTACGGGAGTGGTGGCCACATTGCCAATACCACCACCGGTCCCTGAGGAGCTGGGGCAGCAGAGGAGGTCCTGACCAGGCCAACTGAGCCCTGAACCATAGAGGTACCAGGATACCAGCTTGTCCCAGGAGCACCACCCAACCCCACCAGGACCACTGGCCCCACCCACACCTGTGTCCACACCCACCATGGTGGTCCTGCTGTGGGCCCAGGGTAGGGTGGGCAGGCTGGGTGTTTTGAGGAGTGAGACTGCCTCTTCTCATTTCAGAACAAGCTTCTGCTCATGAACTTCATCAACTGTGAACCCAGGCCATACACTCTGGGCTGCAGGGCCTCTTAGCTGCCCCCTGTTGGCCAAAGCAAGCTTCCACACCTTGGGACCTCAAGTCTCCCACGAAGTGGAGCTGTGCTGCCCCCTGGAAACCTTGACCCCAGAACCTGTGGACCTCTCCCACAATAAACTGTAGCTCTGAAGACTACCCAGGCCGCTCTGCTCACAGCCCGATGTCAGGCCCAGGAGTAAGGGCTGGAACAAACACTCCCAGGTTTACCCTGAAATACCAAAGGGGACCCCAGCCCACCTTTCACCCAGAAGCCCACCGGTGGTTTGCTCACCAGTGTGGCAAGGCAGGAGGGGGGCTGGTTGAGGCTTCCCATTCATTCCTTCATTCATTCAATGGGCACCTGATTTGTGCCAAGAACATTGTTGGGCTCCATGGAGAGGTACAGAAAGGGAGACAGAGTGAACTTACACAAACATGGGTACCCAACAGGCCTAAGTTCCATTTAGGCTCAGTTCATCCTTAGAAGCTCCAGAAGAGCATAAAACACCTGTTGAGGACCGCAAAGCCCGGTTGTTGTAGGGAATTGGTCACGAAACACGGCAGCAGCCTCATTTCTTGTCTCACAGGAAAGAAGAATTTTCATGCAGACAAACTCTAGTTTGCAAAGCAAGATCTGTTCAGGAAAGAAAGAGGATCCTGTCTTAGTGACAGGAGGGGGCTCCAAGGGAGGAAAGACCCAAGGAAATGGTGGAAATCATGTCTTTTATGTTCCATCTAAAGGAAGTTACTTCAACGGGTAAAGGAGATAAGGAAGCAGAAAAGAAAAAAAATGTATTTACACTGGGCAGTAATGTCTACCACCTCCCCCAGAGCCTGAAGGGTGAGCCTTGTGGCTTCTCTCCCCCATCCTGAAGATGAGCTGAACTAAAGCACCATTCCTTTGACAGCGACCCAGAGATGAGGTTGGTGTGGGCTATGACTCCTTGCTCCAAGAGATGGGGGTTGATATCCTGATTCTGTCCCTTTGTTCCCTCCCCCGAGGGAGAACTTGTTTCAGGAAGGATATGGAAATAGGGGAAAGACCCGTTTTTACATTTTTAAAAATTATTTATTTTTATTGGAAAGTCAGATATACAGAGAGGAGGAGAGACAGAGAGGAAGATCTTCTGTCAGATGGTTCACTCCCCCAAGCGGCCACGGTAGCTGGAACTGAGCCAATCTGAAGCCAGAAGCCTGGAGCCTCTTGTGGATCTCCCACATGGATGCAGAGTCCCAACACTTTGGGTCATCCTCAACTGCTTCCCAGGCCACAAGCAGGGAGATTGATGGGAAGCGAGGCCGCCAGGATTAGAACTGGCGCCCATATAGGATCCCAGCATGTTCAAGGTGAGAATTTTAGCCACAAGGCTATCATGCCAGGCCCCTATTTTTACAGGGAGAAGCACAATTTTATATTTTAAAGATAACTTCACCAGGGACCATAGACCCTAGCTGTCTACTATCCCATCTGACTCCTCACACACCAAAACCTAGCAGGGGCTGGCCCAGATGTGAGCACTCCATCAATCTTCATGGTCACTTGTGCCTTAGGACTCACTATAGGGTTCAGAATAGGCCCTTGATCCTTTAGTGTTCCCATCTGCAGAGTGGGAACAGAAAGCTTGCAGGATGTGAGCGGCAGGAGCCTTCCCACTCTGTTCACTGCAGAGGAATGAGTGGCAACACGCCGACCATGAGCTCCATCATTCAGTGTGCAGCATCCCACTACGGCACACATGCGGACACCGTGGTCCCGCCCCGAGTCTCACAACAAAACACCTGCCAATGCCCCTCAAAAGAGTGAATGTTGGGGTCAAGACATTCACAGCCCAAGCCAGAGTACCACGGTTCAAATCCCAGCTCTGGCTCTCAGCGAGGATAAATCAACTCTCTCTCTCTCTCTCCACCCCCTCCCTGCTTCTCAAATACATTTTACAAACAATAAACTTTTTATTATAAATAAAAGAATGAGTAAATATCCTGTGGGGTATTTGTCCACTGGAGTGCCCTAAGTAACGAACATGAACACCAGCCACACACACCGTGGAAAGAATTCAGGCTCTAAGAGCACCTGATGTGTTCCCCTGAGAGTGAAGCTCAAAAGCAACTGAACTAAAAAACACACACATACACACACACCCCAAACCAAGGTCAGAGAGTGGATGCCTTAAGTGAGGGTTGAAGGGTCGGAGGGACTTCCCAGATCGTGTCCTGTCTCTGGAGCTGCTCCTTGGGTGCATTTTTCTAAGTAGTAATTTAATGAATTTCAGTTTAAAAGATAAATACAGGAGGCTTGGGCTGAGTGTTTGGAAATAATTGCAATATGTCTGAGGTCCAAAAGAAAGGCCCGCCATCCATCATCCTGGCTGTGGGTAATTACTTGGCTATTGGTTGCTTCTTGACTAAGCACCGATTCTTCACCCACCTTGTCCGCGGGTTGGGAAGACATCCTGAGAAACCAAGGGGCGATGACACGTACCTACTGAGAAGAACAGGAGCTTATGTTCAACATCTCATCAGGGCCTCCCAGCAACCTCACCTAAGAGGCTCCATGTGTGCCCAAGGCCATGCCAACCACTGCCTACCCCACCCCAGGTCTGTCTCCCTTCCACCATGTATACCCCTATTCATGCGCACATAAACACACACATCATACACACATACTGCACACACACAAACGCGCATATACTCATCAGCACGCTCACATACACACTTGCGTGCAGTGAGGGAAGGAGGCATGAGGAGATGGGTGCTGAGCCAGGTCAACCAGCTCGCACCAGGAAGTGTCAACAGCTTGGTCATGGCCAAGAGGCTTGGTGTCCGCATCTATCAGTCCCAGCGCCCTAATCCGAAACGCTTCACCGGGGATTTGCAACCCTAGCCACCCGCCTTCTCAGATTGTGTCCATCTCATGGTGACAGCTGGGGGTGTGTGGCTTCCTCCTGCTCCCCTGGGAAAGGGCAAGCACGGAGGAGGGCTGGGCCAGCCCCTAGCGACAGCGCTTGGCAAGCACTCAAGGTGGCTTTTGTCGCCTTCCTCCTGACTCATCCTCGGCTCGCTTGGGGGCTTCCTCAAGGGGCCTCCTGGGACTTCTCAAATTCTGTTTTCTTTTTCAGGTTCATGGAAGGGGCGGGGAAGTGCTTACTCAACAATAGGTGTCTCTGATGAGCCAGGGTCCTCGGTAGGGGTGGTGCACACCGGAGCTCAGCCCCGAATGCTGGGATGTTTGGTGCAGGCTTTTGCCCACCTGGGGTGTTGGATGCTGTTAGCACTAGGTTACAGGTGACAAAACGAGGCTCAAAGGGGACAGCAGGAAAGGATTTGAAGAGTTCCGCTGTGTCCTGCTGTGCTTGGAGGCTTAAGTGGGAACCCATATATGTTGAAGCGTTTCATGGTATATATTTTTTTAATTAAAAATTTATTAGGGGCTGGCACAGTGGTGTAGTGGGCTAATCTTCCACTTGCAGCACCAATATGAGTGTCCATATGGGCACTGAACATGTCCCAAGTGCTGCACTTCCAATCTAGCTCCCTGCTAATGGCCGGGGAAAGCAGCAGAGGCTGGCTCAAGGCCTTGGGCACCTACATCTGCATGGGAGACCTGGAAGAAATTCCTGGCTCCCAGTTTTCAGATCAGCCCAGCTTTGGCCATTTTGATATTTAGAGAATGGACCAGCAGATGGAGATCTATCGTTCTGTCTCTCCTTTTCTCTCTGCAACTCTCACTTTAAGGTAAAATAAACAAATTTGAAAAAAGAAATTTGAAATACAAACAGCGGGTGGTACTGTGGCTCATAGTAGGGTAAACCACCGTCTTTGGTGCCTGCAACCTATATGGGTGCCAATTCAAGTCCTAGCTACTCCACTTCCCATCCAGCTCCTTCCTAAAGGTCTGGGAAAACAGTGGCAGATGGCCCAAGAGCGAGGGTCCCTGCACCCATGTGGAAGACCCAGTGCCCTCCTTGCTTCTGCCTGGCCCAACGCTGGCATTGCAGGTTGCAGTCGTGTGCAGAGTGAGCCAATAAAAGGAAAATCTCTCTTCCTCTTCCTGACTCTTCTCTCTTTCCCTTCTTCTCTCCTTCTAAGTCTGCATTTCAAATCAATAAATCTTTAAGAAGGAGGAGGAGGAGAACTGGAGCATCCTGTTTCCTACTAATACAGACTGTGGGGTCTGCATTGTCTCTTCTGTATTCTATAGAATAGAAAGAACTGGACTGAGTTCCCAGGCTTCAGGTTGACCCAGTCCTGGCTGTTGGCAGGCCCTTGGGGAATGAATCAGTGGGTGGAAGATACATCTCTCTCTTTCAAATAAAGAACAACAACAAAATGATGCTTTTAATACACAAAACAAGGAAAGCAGCAGGTACTCCAAGTCAGTGAAGGCCCAGAGTTGAGCTACTTCATAGCAAGCTCACCTCTTCTGGTTTCACGTCAGGTAGCAGGTGCACTCGGACTCAGAATCCGGTTGGAACCTGGTGACACTGGGCCGGTTATTCCAGGGCCTGGGCTGCTGGGCGGTGAGGCTGGAGACCTGGGAGAATCTCAGCTCAGAGACTCTGGCCTCGGCACACATTTCTCTCTTCTTCTTCTTCTTCTCCTTCTTCTTTTTATTTTTTTTAAGACTTGCTTTTGTTTTTATTGGAAAGTCAGATATAGAGAAGGAGAGACAAACAGGAAGATCTTTGTCCGATGGCTCACTCTCCAAGTGGCCACAATGGCCGGAGCTGAGCTGATCCGAAGCCAGGAGCCAGGCGCAAGAAGCCTCTTCCAGGTCTCCCACGTGGGTGCAGGGTCCCAAGGTTTTTGGCTGTCCATGACTGCTTTCTCAGGCCACAGGCAGGAAGCTGGATGGGAAGTGGGACCACTGAGATTAGAACCAGTGCCCATATGGGATCCTGGAGAGTGCAAGGTGAGGACCTTAGCCACTAGGCTACTGTGCCAAACCCCATGCTTTTCACTTTGATGATGTTCAAATGCCACCACGCTTGGTGATCCATTTCCGCCCGGCATTTTATTGCTTCTTCCAGAGGCTTCATTTGTGCCCCACTATCTGAAGGAGGTGCTTCTATCTCCTTCGCTTCCTATTGACTCATTTAAAATTCAGAGCTCCAAAGAGAGAGGGAGAGGCACAGAGACCCATCTTTCATCCACTGGTCCACTCTCCAAATGGCCACCTACCTGGTCCAGGCAGAAGTCAGGTCCCAGGACTCTAGCTGGACCTACCTCATGGATGCCAGAATCCAAGGACTTGGAGTTAACCAGAATGTCTCTGGTGCACATGCTAGTAAATAAATAATTTCTAAAGTCTTTTTTTTTAAGATTGAATTCTTCGAAGGGCAGGGTAAAAGAGAATCTTCTACCCATTGATTTACTCCTTAAATAGCTGCAAAGGCCAGCACCGCTCCAGACTGAATGCAGGAGATAGGAACTTCATCCTGGTTTCCCACATGCGTGCAGGGACCCAAACTCTTGGACCATTTTCTGTTTTCCCAGGTACATTAGTAGGGTGCTGGATTGGAAATAGAGCAGCTGGGACTGAAACCAGAGCTCTGATATGGAATGCCAACATTGAAAGTGATGGCTTAATCCTCAATACCAAAATGTCAGACACACACACATACCCTAAAATGTTTAAAAAAGCAAAAACAAGTTCTGGTAAGTGGGGTTAGTCAGCTCCAAATGTAAAGAAAGGATAATTACCCTGTTTGATTAGTTCATGCATGTGTTGCAGCATTGTACCATAAGAACAAGTATCACATGTTAATCAAAACATTCTAATTAAAACTGATATAATGAAACAACTACTAGCCCAGCCCTGGACTCACTCACACAGGCTGTGGAGCAGGGCTAGAAAGACCTGGTGTGAGAGGAAGACCCCCCAGCTTGGATGACCCCTCAGTGGGTGTGGGCAGAGCAGGGGGATGCTAAATGGACTCCATTGCTCACGTGTTGTGTGTCCCTGCCCTACCCCACCCCTGGCCCACCAGTCCCCACACTGATGCATCAGAGGTACCAATGCCAACCACTTCTGATAAAGATAAGGCTTGGATCTGGCACATAGGTGTTAGTAAGTTGCATGTCTTTCTATCTGCTGGTTCATCCCCAAGTGCCCACAGAAACCAGAGGGCTGAGGCAAGAATCCAAACTCCAACCAGGCCTCCCACGTGGGTAACATCACTGCCCCCGCCCCCCAGGGCGCACAGGCCAGAAGCTGGAGTCAGGAGCCTGAGCTTGGAATCGAACCCCAGCACTCCACCAGAGGACACGGGTTTCATAACCACCAAGCCAAGTGCTTCTTCCCTTTCCTTCTCTTTTCTTCTCTTTTCTTCAAAGTGATAACGACAAGTGCTAGGTTATTTTGCTTGGGAAACAGTAGCAACAGAATGAGGAGAGCAGCCAGGATCCTGGGAGCCCTCAGGCCTGGAACGCTGGGGACGTGGGCTGTGTAAGTGGGGAGCACGAGATCCACAGGTAGGGAGTTGGGGTGCTCTTCACTTCTCAGCGTAGAAACTAAGGAGGGACCAGGGCGAGTGACAAGCCGGGCCATCTGAGCTGCTACACTCCTATCATTATACACTCTGGGCTTCAGGCCGCCCCCTAGAGAACCTTATTCCTGCCTCACACAGCTTCCCCTTCTGTCAAGGAGGAACAGTGGCCCCACCATCCCCTGCACTCCCAGGACCATGGAGCTACAGGGAGACCCCGTCCCTGACATCAGTGGGACGTGAGCACACCAGTTCTGGGAAGCCAGAACTCAGCTCATGTGACCCTGGGAGCAGGTGCTCTCCAATTGGAGAGAAAGAATCAGATGAGAGAAGGACAGTGGCCAAGAGATAAGACAAATCCCTTCCTGGGCTCTGACCAGCTCTTCTCTCAGTGTCCTGCGTGTACCCTCCTAGGCCACCGTGAGTGTGGGTCCCCAACCACAGCCTTACTCCCAAACCACCAAGTCTTGAGTAACAGCTCAAGTTTTCCTGGTTAATTTGTCGACTGAAGAGCTTAGCAGTCCCACCTGCCAGTGTGATTGGCAGTTATTTACTTTGGAGAGCTCTGAAAGACATTGCCAGATTGCTGAAGCATCTAGAAAGTCATCCTCCCATCGGATATTTCCTGATTCCCGTGCTATAAAAGAAGTTGCCTTCCTTGGCAGCAGCAAGGAGACGAGGAAGGAGGAGACCACAAGAGCTGCTGAGACCTCCGGGAAGCCCAGGTGAGATGGGCCTATTCCGTGTCCCTCCACTGCCCTGGCTGGCAGGGGCAGGGGCAGGGAGACGGTACCAGGCTCCCCATAGCGGGGCAGGCAGGAGCAGAGCACGGATAGGGTCACACACTTGTGAGCCTTGCCAGGGACTCAGGACAGGCTGCGGTCAGGATGGAGGGGCCGACATTCGCTCCGCCTTCCTAGGTCAAGTGCAGAGACGAGCATTGCTCATGCCTGAGACTGAAAGCTCTGAAGCATGAATTTGAACTTGGGGTTCGAATTCCAATGTGGGTTTGGATCATCCACAAACCTCCTGAGATTTTGACCTGGTTTTGTATCTCTGGGTGTGCTTTTCTGGAACTGGGAATGTTTTACTTCTATTGCGTTCATAAAGGATCTATCATAAAGACGTTCAGAGGTCAATGTTCCCCTCCCCACGGGGGCCGCACCAGCCCTAGGGACCCAAAAGGACTCTCCATCCCAGCCCCAGAGTGAGTGCGCGCAGGCAAAGTGTACTGGCTGACCGGCGTTGCCCTAACAGACAGCACATTTGAATGCAGGCCCCAGATCAGCCTGTGGAGGCTCTCGCTGGTTGCCAAGTAGACCTGGGGGTGAATTGGCAGTATCTGGGTCCAAAGACAGCAAAACTCCAGGGTTTGCCTCAGTTCCCCTGGGGCCAAGCCTGAGGGAGAAAGAGCCAAGAGAGCTTGTGTATGTATGTGAGACTGTCTCAGCAGGCTTTGCAGGCCTGCCTCCAACTGTAGCTTGGCCACCGATCATGGTGTGACCTTGGAAAAGCCATTACCCCTCTCTGGTCCTTTGGTTCTCTACATCCAAGTTCTTAAACAGCGAAAATTTCTGCAACAGAGATCCTTATGCGAGGATGGCTATGAGTCTGTTTAGTCTATAAACCAGGATGGCCTGAACCCAGACCAAAAGCCTCAACAGGGGCCGTCATTTCTTCAGCCGTGCAAATGCTGGTCTGAGAGCAGGGACCAGGGGCAGTGACCCAGGCCAGGGGCAGCAAGCCAGTCCCTCCATGTCCACAGAGGTCTCCAGGTCGAGCAGGTCTGGTTTCACAACTGCCTCCTACCTCCTCTGTGTACTTGAGACCTTGGAGGACACTTCTTACGCTTGCCAAGTCTCCCCTCGGCTGTGCAGTGTCATTGGATCCAGCTCAGATGCGAGCAGACACTAAGGGGACAGGAAGCAGCCTGAGGCTGGCAGAGGATGGGCACAGCAGTGTTTGTGTGCCAAGGTGGGCGGAAGAGTTCCGGGGAGAGAAGACATGAGAGGTGCAACCCACAATGAACAGTGCGGGAGGTGGACCAGCTCCTGTGACATTCAGACCACATTGGGAGTCATCATTCTGTCCACAGAGATCAAGGGAGGAGATGTCGCATGTCAGAGGCCTCATTGTCTTCTGGGGACTGCTGGTGCAGACCATAGTCCAGCTGGAAGGTCTTCCCTTGCTTCCTGCCCAGCTTCCGGTTTTGCCACTGAACAAGGCTGTGTCCAGCCCTGTGAAGCAAGCCCAGCCATTACCTGTGAGTCCAGACTTGACCTTGCCCCTGAAGCAAGCCCAGCCATTACCTGTGAGTCCAGACTTGACCTTGCCCCTGAAGCAAGCCCAGCCATTACCTGTGAGTCCAGACTTGACCTTGCCCCTGAAGCAAGTCAAACCTTTACCTGTGAGTCCAGACTTGACCTTGCCCCTGAAGCAAGCCCAGCCGTTACCTGTGAGTCCAGACTTGACCTTGCCCCTGAAGCAAGCCCAGCTGTTACCTGTGAGTCCAGACTTGAACTTGCCCCTGAAGCAAGCTCAGCCCTTGCCTGTGAGTCCAGATCTGTCCTTTCCCCTGGACCAGGCCCTGTCTTTGCCCTTGAATCAGACCCTGACCTTGCCTGTGGATCAGGCCCTAGACTTGTTGGAAAGCCCAGACCTGTCCTTGCCCCTGGACCAGGCCCTGTCCTTGCTAGAAAGTCCAAACCTTACCTTTCCCCTGGACCAGGCCCTCTCATTGCCGGCGAGTCCAGACCTGCCCTTGCCCCTGGACCAGACCCTGCCCTCGCCCTTGGACCAGGCCCTGTCCTTGCCATTGGACCAGGCCCTGCCCTTGCCCCTGGACCAGGCCCTGTCTTTGCCCTTGAATCAGACCCTGACCTTGCCTGTGGATCAGGCCCTAGCCTTGTTGGAAAGCCCAGACCTGTCCTTGCCCCTGGACCAGGCCCTGTCCTTGCTAGAAAGTCCAAACCTTACCTTTCCCCTGGACCAGGCCCTCTCATTGCCGGCGAGTCCAGACCTGCCCTTGCCCCTGGACCAGACCCTGCCCTCGCCCTTGGACCAGGCCCTGTCCTTGCCATTGGACCAGACCCTGTCATTGCCCTTGGACCAGGCCCTGCCATTGTCAGCGAGTCCAGACCTGCCCTCGCCTCTGAACCAGGCCCTGGCCTTGCCTGTGGGTCCGGCCCTGCCCACGGATCCCACAGAGCTTGCTGGAAGCTTGACAAATGGTAAGTGAATCTGTGATGGTCTCTTTCAGACATGTGTGTATGCATGTGCCCTTATGTGTCTGGTCATGGGGGCAGGGAGAACACAGCAGGGATGAATGAAGCAGGGGTCTGATGTTCTGGAATTGTCAGATCTGACTGCCAAAAGTTTTCCTCTGTGTGTCCAGCGCTTAGCAGTGGCCTGCTCACCGGGGATCTAGCTGGCACCCTGGAAAATCTCCCGCTCCTGGACCTCCTAGGGACTGGAGGTGCCTCTGGTGGCCTGCTTGGGAACCTGCTGGGAAAAGTGACTTCACTAATCCCCGGTCTGAGCAGCATCATTGAGTGAGTTGTCCTAAAACAGGGCCTTGGCCCCCATCACGAATCCCGACTGAGGAGCTGCCAGCCTCAGGAAATGTCCCAGAAGGAAGCGATGGAGTGTTCAGAACCAGGGACTGGGACTCAACTCCGAGTCTCTTCTCTGGTCCAGCAGGGGCCCCCTGCCTCCCTCCCTCCCATATCAATCTGGAAGCTCCTGTACCTCCTAGAACTCTCAAGGCAGCCCTGGAGTCTGCTCTGTGATCTCCAGTATAGCTGGGAAAACCAAATCATAGGGAGGATCTGTCTCCCGTCACTGGGATGAGGCAGACCCTAACTTAGCAAGGCCCAAAGTCAAGGCGTCTTACACTACTACCACTTGTGTAATGCCTTGACACCCAGGCAGCCTTCTGATAAAAGCTAGACAGTGTACACTGCCTGTTTCCACTGTAGCATCATGCAAGTCGGGGTAAAGTTCTAATGTGGTGTTCCCTGCAACACTCATGAAAGCTCACCGAGCAAGAAACACTTAAGCAAAGGCTGACCACACAGGCTGGTGGAGCCATGTCCAAGAGCCCAACCCCAGCTCCTGCCAGGTAGTTGCTTCCCATCTTGGGGACAGAGTTTGATTTCTAAATGTACCACTCACTTGCTGGAGGACTCCAGTCTCTGGGGCCACATTTTCTCCATCTGTAAAGTGAAGACTGTGGTACCCACAGAGTGTCAGAAGGCCTGCAGGTTAGACTAGGGAGGTCTGTCTTCCAGCCTTTCCACACTGACTTCCTGCCTCTCCACCCCTATGATAAACTTTGGGCACCTGCTTACCACTGAAGGTTGCAACAGGAAGAGTGATTCCTCACCATGAACATTCATGCAGCATTTACTCCAGTTGTCCATACATCGTTGACTCATCCACTAACCGATCCATTGTCCATGCATCTGCTCCTCACTCCTTCTCACTACACCTTCGTTCATCCATCCACACACTTCTCTGTCCCCCACTCCCATCAAGCCACACAGACAGCCAATATGGAGTAACCATTTCCTTTGTAAGCCCTTGAGCTAGCACATAGAAGGCAAATCAAGGACAGACACAGACAGCCTGGAATAACTCATGGACTTGAGGTGAGGAGAGAACGCTGTGTGTGTGTGTGTGTATGTGTGTGTGTGTGTGTGTGCGTGCATCTGTGTGTGGGGGTGGTGAGAATCACATCAAAAGGACACATGTAGTTTTTTTTGTCCCCACCCCAGGTAGGTGGTCTCTCTCTGGCATAGGCAAGATGGCAGTGGAAGATGGCATCTGGGTTTGGGGGTGGATGTGCTAATGCTTTCCTGGCAACATTGTTTCCTGAACAGTATTAAGGTCACCAATCCCCAGCTTCTGGAACTTGGCCTTGTTCAGAGTCCTGCTGGTCATCGCCTCTATGTCACCATCCCCCTGGGCCTGATCCTCAAAGTAAACACGTGAGTGGGTCCCAAGAATGTATGGGGGCAGACAGGTTACCAGGACCTTGCCAATCATAAGTAGCCAAAGAGGTGGGTGTGGACTCCAAGAGACCTGACCCTTCATTCAGCTTTAGCTCATTAACTGCTGTGCTGAGCAACACTGGGTGGCTTGGGGAATTCACCTTGTTCCCCCTACTAGGAAATAGGCTGAGTACAGTGGTGAGCAGGGTGGAGGGCAATGCGGCTGGCATTTCAGGCAAGGAGAAAGCCTGACTGGCTTGGAATGTGGAAGGCCAGATGCCAGCAGGGCTGTCTCCTCTACAGGCCCCTGGTCGGGAACCTGCTGAAGCTGGCTGTGCAGCTCAACATCACAGCGGAGATAATGGCTGTGAAGGACAGCCAGGGGAAGACCCGTCTGGTTGTTGGTGACTGCACCCATCCCCCTGGCAGCCTGGAAATCTCCCTTCTAAATGGGTAAGACCAGGCAGTGCCTTCTGTTGCTCAGACAGCAGAAATGGGATGATGGATGAGTTTTCAGAAAGATAGACCAATAGGAGAATGAGGGAGAGGAGGGAAGATTAAGGAAATGGATGGGAGAATGAGAAAAGAGGGACAGATGGATGGGTAGGTGGGTGGAAGGAGAAAAAGACAGATGGGTAAATGGATGGATGGTCAGTGGTCAGTCAAAGGAGAGATGAGCAGAGGATAGAAGGAAAGATGGACATAGATTTATGGACCAATGGACAGGGAAATGGATGGATGAAAGTCACCTATCCAGGCTAACCTGCAGTGTATTGGATTAGGCAATGCGCCATCTGGGTTAGAGTCCCATCTGTTACAGGGGGTGGAAAGAGAAATGGAGAGCTTCCTATGTGCACTTGGACCCAGCGTCTCCTACTTCAGTCTCAGCTTACTGATCCGTAACATGGAACTCGACTGAGGTTCCTAGTAGAATCCCCCCAAAATCCTAGGAATGTTTGTGCTTTGCCTACCGCAGAGGAAAGTAGATGGGGAACCTAACCAGGTTATGTATTTTGGCTGCCTGTCATACGGGGAGACTGAGTCAGTCATAACAGGCAAGAGCTGTCCCCAATGTAGCTAGCATCTACTAAATGCATTCTCCATGCTTCACCTGTGTGCATTTGCTGAGCCCCCACCCTCGTGTACACTGAGCCCATGTGCGCATGTGTGGGGTCTGCGGCCTCAGCCAACACCTGCACACATGCCCTGGCATTCAGCGTAGACTATGCATTCCAGCCTACAGCACCAGTCTCAAAGAGTGCTTGTTGTTGGCTTGCACATGACTGTGGCCATGGCTATGGGGAGGCAAGATCTGGAGTGCCAAAACTAGGGCTGCACAGAAGCTCCACCCAAGGCCCCTGCAGACCAACCTCAGACCACCGCACAGCCTCATGGCCTTTTTTTTTTTTTTCAGAACCGCTCCCCCGGCCATCCAAAATCTTGTAGACAGCCTGACAGGGATCCTGACCAAAGTCCTTCCCGATCTGATCCAGGGCAAGGTGAGTGAGCAGAGGCACAACCCCACACCCCCAGTGCAGGATCTCAGAGCATCTCAGGCTGAACACAGCCCTGGGCTGAGCCAGCCCAGGCCCATCCACCGTCCCCTTGGGGTTGCACCTGCCAGTTTGCCTTCTGTCCATCCTTCCCAATGCTTCCATGGACATGTGCTCTGCACCAGGCTCTGTGTATGCCCAGACTTGAGCTGAAACGGGCAAGCCTTAGATGCCCACTATCCGGCCTGCCTTGACGACACACAGGCAGGCATCCAGAGCCTCCTCTAAGCAGAGACTCACCCCTCCCCAAAGCCCCCCACCCAACCTGGAAGCTGACGCTACGACAACCTGGGGAATGCTGGGCTTGTGGTGGCAGCTGAGACACTCTACATTCCCAGGCCTAACGTGGGTCTATCCATGGGATGACCTGGCACCAGGCAGAAAAATCTTCCAGGAACCCCTACAGGTACCTACCACCTAACTGCCCCTTCTGCCCCCATGGCAGGTGTGTCCTCTGGTAAATGGGATTCTGGGCCACTTGGACATCAGCCTGGTGCACGACATTGCCCGTAAGTGGCCCCTTCCAGGACCCTCTCCCTCTGGGGACAGCACCCCCCCCCAGGAGCCTGCTCCACACCCCCAGGACAGTTGGCTCTCTCTGACCTCAGTTTCCTCGGTTGCCCTGAATTTTGAGGTAGAGATCCTGCCTCCTCCATCAGGCCTGATGCGGAGAACCCTGGGGCTGGTTGGGAGATGGACTGCTGCCCCCTAGACCAGCCAGAGCCCCATATCCCAGCCCTCCCACTCTGGGGGAGGAGGGAAAAAGGGGAGGTAGGCGATCCCCAGGGGACAGTGACTCCAGCCTGCTTCCTGTTGTTGCAGATCTGTTGATCAACAAGCTGGAATTTGTCATTCGGCTGTAACCCTCCCCAAGCCAGTGAGTGCTGCTCCCACTTCCGGGGAGAGGGCAGCAGTGGGGGAGGGATGGGACGGTGGCATCCAGAGGAAGACACGCACACATGAATACACAAAGCAATCCAGAGCAAAGCTGACAGAGATGGAGAGAGGGGTGACAGCAGTGCAGCTCCACAGAGGCACACACGTGGCCCTGACACACACATACACACACAAGATCCTAACACACACACACCCAGCCATCACACACACATGGCCCCAACACACACACACAGACATGTGGACACTGATACAGCTGCATATGCACACACACACACACACACACATACATGCAGTCAAACACGCACACCCCAAGCCTGGGCAGCCCTGTGGCTGTGACAAGCCCCAGCCTGGGGTCTCAGCCTCCTCCTGAGGGTGGATGTGATAGCAGCCGGTGTCTCTGAGAATCAGCATCCTTGAGTGTCCTTGCTGACCGGGATCTTCCCCCAACAGGACCGCTCCCTGCTGTTCAGCCCAGCCTGTCCCACCCAGCTGCCTGGGCTCCCAGGGGTGGGTCCACGTGTTCTCCAAGAAACCTGCCCGCCCTGTCCCCAGCAGGTGTAACGTCTCCTCACTCACAAATAAAGCTGCTCTGTTGCACCTGGGGCCTTGTCATTCTTCCTGTCACCTGAGGGCTCCGACGGGCTGGCTTGGCTGTCTGGGATCTCTCTACACAGCTCCCGGGGCTCTCCCACATTCTGGGGACCAGACGGCCAATCACAGGCACCCTGGGGAGGGTGGCCAGGCCGCGTGTAACACTCTAGGCATCATGATGACAGGCCTTGAGCAGCCCGAGTGAGAGTCATTTGGGAAGGAGGGAGGCCTGGGTGGGTGAGGGTTCAAGAGTAACTGTGTTTTGGGTGCGGCCGCTCTGCATAGAAACACTTGGGAGACCCCAGGAATCCGGCAATCCCAAAGGCAGGGGAGACAGAGCAAGCTGCCTCCCATGCTCTCTCGGCTTCCTTGGCACCCATCCCAGGAGCCTTTCTTCTGCTCTGTGAACAAGATAAGGGTAGAAACAACAAAGAGGATGTGAGCGGGAACATACCAGGCCCCAGGGCTGACTGCAAAGAGGCTGGAGGACAGGCAGAAGGGGGTGAAAGGGGAGGGTCCCCGAGTACTGAGTGTATGTAGAACCTGCACGGGGGGCCTTCCTCCTCAGCCACAACAGGTGTGGTCTGTGGGACTGAGAGGAGGACAGAAGTGTGGAGATCGGGGTCACATACACAGATAATATTCTAGGAAAACTCGGGCCGGGGAGAAAGAAGGGGAACTGCCCAGTCTGCAGAGCACTGAGGCTGCAAACACAGCATGCAAAAGCCACCGCTGCTTACAGACCAGCCCAATGTGTCCATTCTACAGATGAGAAACCTGAGGCCTGGAGTGGCATGGGAGTGTGTGTGTGTGCACGCACACGTGCAACATGCCCAGGTTACTAGTGACAAAAAGGCCAAAGAAGGACTGGAAATGTCTAAACTTCACAGAAAACCCTGCCCTTTTCTTCTTGGGACACCCCATAGACCTTGTCAGGATAAGAAGGTACAACTTAGTCCCTTTGGCTCCAAGGAACCATAGAGCAAGGATGGACCCCTGCCCCAAACCCCACCAAGCACCTGTCACCTCCAAATCTAGACCTAGGACTCTCTGCCAACTGTGGCCGCTGGTTGGTATGGCCCCGTGGAAGGAGGCATCCCACAGTTGGAGACTGGAAGGCTTGCTGTGGCAGAGTGTCTTCTGTGAACCCCTACAGAAGGGAGAGCTCTCACAGAAACTCTGAACGGAGAAGCAAGCATGGTGGACATCTAGCTCGGCGGCAACCCAGATACCCCAGGACCTGCCAGATAGGAAGCCCGCAACAGGGACCAGAGAGGGCTCAGAGAGGATGCAGGCACAGAGCATGCCCAGGCACAGAGCTGGGCAAGCACTGGGACATACACCGGGGACAGTCAGCGCTGGGCCTACCATCCTCTGTCCATTGTACCGGACTGTGCTGTCTGCCCACTGCCCGTCTCAGCATGCTGTTTCATCCCTGCTCTCCCACCCTCCCCAAGCACACACGCCTTGAAAACCAAAAGCTCACCCTCATTGTGAAAACCAGTAGCCCCTGGAGGCTGGGGAGTGCAGGGCAGGGAGAAGGAGAGCTAGACAAGACCCCAGCCCTCATTTCCAGGGAGCTGTCATTACTGCACCTGCCTACTGGTTTCTGGGACAACCCACTCCCCTCCCTTTGGGGCGGGGGACAGGGGAGCTGAATCACCCAATGTGAGTAGCCTTTGCCCCAGAGATAACTGTCAAAAACAGAGTTGCATAACTACAGCCGCCCGGGGGCCACAGTGACAGGTGGCACAAACAATAGACTGAGGGAAAGTGTCCGTGGAGATCTGGGGCATAAGGTATCTGTGTGGCTGCTGTGGGCTGGCATGGTGCAGGAGTCATGTCCTGGAAGCCGGGGCCCTGGAGCAGCTGTGTGTGGAGCTGGTGTGGATGGTTTAGAATGTGGGGCCCATGGGTCAAGGGCTTTCGGACTTCCTGTCTCTGCATGCACTCTGCCACCGTGATGCCCTTTGTCAGGGGATGATGCCAGGGGACCTCTGCCACGGCTGGCACATACACGGTGCAGACTTCCAACCTCTATGACTGCAAGCTAAGTACTGCTTTTCCCGTAACTCCCCGCCTCTAGGACCTCATGGTAGCTATTGAAAACAGTATGGAGCTTGAAAAGTTTCCAACACACTGCTAGAGCCCGAATGGCCACGTGCATACCTGGGGGCCACAGTTGCACTGAACAAAGACCAGAGAAAGCCCTAAGCTCTCCCTTCCACCTGCCCGAAGGCCCCATGCTGGTACAAAATGGAAGTAAAGGCAGAGGCAGGGGAATGATGTTGAGGCAGCACACGGTTTGGAGCGGGAAGCTGCCACAGCCCCAAGAGACCAGATGACAGCAGTTGCTCAAGGCCAATGCCACATGATTACATGGAGCTTTATAAAAGGGCCGTTTCCCTGGGGCCAGCAAGGTGATACACAGGTTAATCCTCTGTCCGCCATGCTGGTCTCCCATATGGGTGCCAATTCTAGTTCCGACTGCTCTATTTTCTTTTGTTCAACCATTTTTTTAAAAGAAATTTATTTATTTTTATTGCAAAGTCAGGTATACAGAGAGGAGGAGAGACAGAGAGGAAGATTTCCGGCCCATGATTCACTCTCCAAGCAGCCACGATGGCTGGAACTGAGTCAATCCGAAGCCAGAAGCCAGAAGCCTCCCCTGGAATTGCCTTTTGAGTGCAGGATCCCAAGGCTTTGTGCCGTCCTCGACTGCTTTCCCAGGACACAAGCAGGGAGCTGGATGAGAAGCAGAGCTGCCAGAATACAAACCAGCACCCATAAGGGATCCCGGAGTGTGTAAGACAAGGACTTTAGCCACTAGGCTACCTACCGGGCCCCTGACTAATCCACTTTCAATTAAACTCCCTGCTTATGGCCTGGAAAAGCAGCAGAGGATGCCCCAAAGCCTTGGGACCCTGCACTCAAATTTGAAGATATGCAAGAAGCTACTGGCTCCTGGTTTCAGACCAGCCCAGCTCTGGTCTGAATGTTGCAGTCATTTGGGAAGTGAATCAATGTACAGAAGATCTTTGTCTCTCCTTCCCTCTCTGTAATTCTTACTTTCAAGTAAAATGAATATATCTTAAAAAAAAGAAAAGAAAGGAAGAAGAAAGCGGGCTTGGAGTTGCAAGGGGCCTCATCCCCCATGGCAAGCAGGTGTGTATGACAGGGCCCTTGGTCCCCATAGCCAGCAAGTGTGTGTAACAAGAGCCTTGGTCCCATGGCCAGCAGGTGTGTGTGACGGGGCCTAAGTCCTCACGGCCAGCTGGTGTGTGTGACAGGAGCCTCGGTCCAGTGACCACCATCTGTGTGCACTTGGCTGGGGCTGTAGGGGAAGGGCCCTGGTCAGGCCTCCCTCCGGTCTGGAACACCCAGGGTTGAAAGCCTGCCCGAGAGCCTTGAGCCTGGTGCTTAAGCAGAACAAAAGAACACACAGGGAGACTGAGCAGGCAAGATGTTCCCACACCCGAGATAAGGCAGCACAGGTGCCCTACTCCCACCTCCCAGCCGCCTTATCTCTCATGAGGCTGTTCTGGGCCCAAGGCCCAACCCCATGCGATCGGGTAGGACACACAATGGGCTTTCCTGGTGGTCAGTCCTGACACTGAAACAGCAGGTGGGGCCCATCCAACCCCTTGCCCATTGCCCAGAAGGGGCCAGAGGCTTGACGTGCTGTGTCTGCCACACCCAGGCAGCTCGCAGCCCTCAGTTAACAAGCCCCATTGCTTCACTTAGATCCAATAGTATTGATTGTGTCCTTAATCTCGGCATCTTCCTTGTCATCCCTCAGATCATGGCTTCCTCACATCCGGGGACTTTGTGTCCTGCCCATTCATATAGCAAGTGGGTGCCTATTGCCACATGTTGGGCATAAGCTTGATTGGCACATGAGCTCCATCCACTCTGCATTTACAATTATTTTTCATTCTTTGAATGGAAAAAAATATTATTCCATTTTGCTGGGTTACTTCCCAAATACTTGCAACAGCCACAGCTGGACCAGACCAAAGCCAGAAGCCAAAGACTTAATCGAGGTCTCCCACATGGTGACAGGTGCACAGGTCACCTGAGCCATCACCTGCTTAGAGCGCGTTCCAGTAGGAAGCCAGATCCAAAGCAGAAAGAAGCTGGTACTCAAACCCAAGAAATCTGATGCAGGCTTCCCAAGCAGGGCCTTAACCACTGCACCAGCCGTGCACCTCCTAAGTGTCCACAGGACTGGCAGACACGTGTCCTTCCCAGGCAGGAAGCTGCTGCTGCTGCAGTCCTTGCCCTCACGCAGATGACCCAGCCGCCCAGCTGCCATTCCCCTCTCCTGTCCGGGGCCGCAGCCCAGGAAAAAAAATCATCTGTTGGTAGGTGTGGTGCGTGGCCCGTGGCCATCATTGCCACACTGGTTCAGCCCAGCAGGCAGAGAAAGTCGGCCCTGGTGAGGAGAAGGAGGCTGCGTGGATCTCTATTCCAGGCTCTTGTCATGCACAAAGCTAGGAGCTGGGTGCTGACATACAGAAAGTAACTGCACTTGAGCAGCGAGAAAATGAATATAGACACACACACATGTGGGCAGGATTGCCCTATAGAGAGATACTCAGCATGAACAGGCAGCGGGCCCAGAAGCAAGGAGAGGAGGAAGGGGAGCAGGGGAGCACCCCACCACGCCCTACAGACCTGGTCTCCAGTGGAAGAGAGCGCCCCCAGTTGTTGGCCTCTTTTATGAGGTCAGAGGGTTGGTGTCTTCACAGGCATAAATACGCTGTGTGTTTTGTGATCCCGCCATAAAAAGTTCCGTGTAGAGCTTAATTTCCATATTTCCAAGGTGTCTTCCTCCAGGTCCTGAATGGAGCAAATGCATTCTGGGAAAGGGAGTGCTTTGATTGACACACAGGAAAGAATTACACATGGAATGGAGAACCTCCAGCTCGGTGGATCCTATACCAGCTGCCTGCTGAACCCGTGCCAGTCCCGATCAGAAAGTGGCCATCTCTGGCAGGTGGTGGTGGTGCCCAGCAACTGCTCGTTCTTCTTCCACTGAGTGGAGCTTCCATGAGCCGGGCCGCAGGTCAGCAGGCATGCTTGCATCCAGCCCCAGTGGCTTCAGGAGGGGCCGAAGCCCCCCTCCTTGGCTTGCCCTGCCCCCTCAGGTGTGCTGGCTGATTGTTAATGGAGCCCATAGGTCCCTAGGGGCCAGGTTGGGCCTGATCACCAAGGTATTCTGTTTGCTGACCAGACTTTGTGGATAGGAATCAGAAGTAGCCAGTGAGAGCAATTTGCAGGATCACGTGAGAGTGCCCCAGCAGTGCTGGGTAGCAAGCAAGGGGTATAGATTGCAGCCACCTTGGGCAACTCAGGTGCTGAGAGCTAGGGGTGAGCATGCCCCAGGAGTGCACTTCTGTGGCATGGGCCCCATCTGGCTCACAGGCCGGCAGGTCCCAAAGCTCCCCAGGACAGTGCAAGAGGAACATAGGACCTTGATCTCCATCCCATAGAAGACTGACAACCAGCACTAGCCAGGTCAGCACTGGGCTGCTCCAGCCTGGGGTGCCACCATCTCAGGGGCGGTGACAGTAACTGGCCCTGCAAGGATCACGGGCAGCACCTCAGTGTTCAGCTCGCTGCTGTCCACAGCTGATCAGGGAGTTCTTCCAGACCAGTCCTACCGGGCAGTGAAGTGGTGACAGAGTGACTGGTGTCCTTCCCGTCTGCAGTAAGTCCTGAATTCACTTCCAACACCCAGCACAGCTGCTGGGGCTCGGGTAACTTAGGAGAAGACATAACACTGTGTATTAATCTGAAAGTCAGGGTTTCAGAAAGAGAGAGGGAGAAACAAAAAGAGATCTTCCATCCCCAAGTGGCTGCAACAGCCAAATGCTGGGCCAAGTGGGAGTCAAGAGCTTCATCTGGGTCTCTCACATGGATACAGGCTCCCAGGCACTTGAGCCATCTTTGGCTGCTTTCCAAGCCACCAGCTGGGAGCTGGATGAGAAGTGGAACAGCCAGGATTTGAACCAGCCTCCACATGGGGTGCCAGTATCGCAAATGATGGGTTAGCTAGCAGCACCAAGTGCCAATCACACAACTCTAATTTTTCTTGGAAAGGCAGATTTACAGAGAGAATGAGAGACAGAAAGATCTGTTTGCTGGTTCACTCCCCAAGTGGCCACAATGGCCAGAACTGAGCTGATCCGAAGCCAGGAGCCAGGAGCTTCCTCCCAGTCTCCCACATGGGAGCAGGGTCCCAAGACTTTGGGCCATCCTTGACTGCTTTCCCAGGTTACAAACAAGCAGCTGGCTAGGAAATGGAGCAGCCAGGACACAAACCAGTACCCAAATGGAATCCTGGCTCGTGCAAGGTGAGGATTTAGCCGCTGGGCCATCATGTCAGGCCCCACTCCATTTCTTAGCTGTGAGCAGGTATGTAGTGACATAATGTGAGCAGACTACTTAGGATCCAGTAGGTAGTGGTGACATTCTGTGACACAGGAGGCAAATGGCCAATGGCCATGGCGCACTCACAATGGGAGTCAAAGTCCCCAGCACGCAAAACACCCCCAAGGACCCCATGATGCTGCACGGAAACATGACACACAGAGACACCTAGCTCCAGTCACCCATCCCCAAACTGCCCCCGTCATCACTCCAGTTCCCCCCACCCTGCCCGCGGGGGGAGCTGGACGCGTCGTCCTGTAAGCACCAGCCTCCCGAAGCCCAGGAATCTCCACGCTCCCCTCTGTTCTTCCCTGACCCTGATAGAGGCAAAGGGCCGTTGCTCTAGACTGCATGGTTACATAATGCGTTTTCATTTGTAACCCTTTTTCCCTTTCTGATTTAAAATGAATCTGCCTTTATGGGCACAGAGTGTGTAAAGAGGAAAGACATGTGACAGAAGCAGTACCAAGGGGAGGGATGGACAGAGCTACTCAGGAACAAAAATTCTATGATGTTAAAATTAATGTTCACACTAAGATGTTTATTAGACTCCTTAAGGCAACTACAATTTACTCAAAGACAGGGAGCCATTGAGGAAGAGAGGAGCATTTTTAAAAATACAGAAAACAGGGCCCGGCACAATAGCCTAGTAGCTAAATCCTTGCTTTGCAGGTGCTGGGATCCCATATGGGCACCAGTTTGTGTCCTGGCTGTTCCACTTTCCACTCAGCTCCCTGCTTGTGGCCTGGGAAAACAGTGGAGGACAGCCCAAAGCCTTGGAACCCTGCACCCACATGGGAGAGCAGAAGAAGCTCCTGGCTCTTGGCTTCAGATCAGCTCTGACCACGGAGGTTACTTGGAGAGTGAATCAGTGAATATAAGATCTTTCTATTTCTCCTTCTCTCTGAATGTCAGCTTTTCCAATAAAAAGAAATAAATCTTAAAATATATATATATATATATATATATATATATATATATGAAACAAATAGCAAACTGCCACATGCAGTTCCTCTTTGCCGGTCATTGCATTAAATGTAAATGGATTAGACAGTCCAGTAAAAGGTCCCATTGTTACCTTGAGAGCTATATGGACCAGCAGGAGACTGAGGCACCTGGTCCATGACGTCACCCTTTCTCAAGGGTGTTTATTCTGTCACTCAGCGCCCTCTGCAGTCGCTGCATGTTTACTGCTGTTCATTTGCTGGTTCCTTCATTGTCTCTTAGTCACTGCTGTGCCTTCAACGCCCAAAACAGTGTGGCACCTAACAGGTGCTCAACAAATGTAAGATGTGGGCCCTGCGGGATAGCGTAGCAGTTAAGGTCTTCGCCTTGAACGCGCCGGGATCCCATATGGGTGCTAGTTCTAATCCCAGTAACTCCACTTCCCATCCAGCTCCCTGCTTGTGGCCTGGGAAAGCAGTAGAGGACGGCCCAGAGTATTGGGACCCTGCACCTGCGTGGGAGACCCAGCAGAAGCTCCTGGCTCCTGGCTTCAGATTGTCTCAGCTCTGGTCATTGCAGTCACTTGGGAAGTGAATCATCGGATCATCAGACAGAAGATCTTCCTCTCTGGGGAAATTGAAAAACAGTTCCAGCATTTGAGGTAGGAAGTCACAATATTGTTTGAGACTTTTAAAATACATTTGTTTTACAAAGTATCTGAGAGGCAGACAGCATTCCCATCAGCTGACTCACGCCCCAGGAGCTCAACGCCAGGTCTCCCGCTTGGGAGGCAGGGGCATCAGCAGGAAGTTGAACTCAAGCACTTTCACTATGGGACACCGGCATCCCAGTCGCTAGGCCGAGGGCTCGTCCCTGAAACAGGACCGTTGGCAGACACAAGAGTCCTCCTCGTGCCTGCTATAGCGGCATGCTGTCCATCTTGATCTCAAAAATCCACGGGTGTACCCTACAGCTACTCTATTCCTTCGCATTCCAGATGTTACCCCAGGCATGATTTTTCACGCCCGACAGCCCAGGGGTTCACTTCCCAGGGTCAATGAGCCGCCAGGGAACTCACTTCTCAGCCAACGAGCCTTCCCTTCGCTCAGTGGGGGAGGCGGCTGCAGTGTGGCATCTTCGCTGTTTGGGATGGCTGCTGTGTGACTTGCTTACAGGCTATTTCCTCATCCCACTCCACTCAAGCCAGAGGGATGGGGAGCCCTTAGGTGGAAGGGGTGGCTGTGCCTGCCCGTCTGCCTCAGGGCCAGTGGACCAAAGTGGCTTTAGGTGGTGCCTAGCCATGGTATGGGATATCCTTGTGTCCCAGTGGAGCAATTCCTTGGTTCTTTTTCAAGTTCCTTCCCCCTTCTTCTGCATGCAGCACCAAGCACATCTCAGCTAGGAGCTGGATGCTTTGGGGGATGCTCACAGCCCATTCTTTTAGGTGAGACCCCAAGAAAGCTGGCTCCTTAGTCCTCTACTTGCTGCATCACACAGGACACAGTTTTCCTGCTCCCGTGACCCTGGGCAGCTGTTTTCTGCTTCCAGAAGCAGGCGCTGGGCCCTGGCTCACTCTCATGATACAAAGTCTCCTGTTACAATAGGCTGGAATGAAGACCAAGGAGGCAATGTAAAGGACAATAATAAGCAAATAAGAGTGACACATGAATGACTGGACCCCGGGGAGCTTGGGGACAGTCACTCCCAAGTGGGACCAACCTGGCTGCTGGAATTCCTGGTTCGACACGCACAGCACACTGTGTGGCCACCAGAGGGAGCCATTGCAACACCTGGAGGCCCTGGTTCCCTGTGTGGGGTGTGGGATGCATTCCTTCGGACACAATCAGGATGTGGCTGCACTGAAGGCTGCAGCTGTCACTGAGGGGCCGGGGGCCTGCAGGTGAAAAGGAGTCACCATGACTACAGGGGTCCTTGATCCCAATTGTCAAGAGAGGCAGGCAGTCAGGGAAGAGGAACAAAGTGAAATTCAACAGCTGCCCCAGTTTAAAGCTGCAGGGACAGGGAGGAGATCGCAGCCTGGTTACTATGGGTATGGAAACCTCGCTGAATGTTAACACCCAGCTGCCTCCCAGCTCCCTTCCCTAGAGAAGTGTCCCATGTGGGATGTGTACATGGCAGCCGATGCCCCACAAGGAGCAGGTGGCCACAGTCACAACAGCCAGGGCAGGAGTCGGGCCAGCACATCTGGTGGAACAAGACACACACCCAAAGGCATGTACGGTCTTTTCAGCTGGGTCGCAGCAGCAGAACAGACAGAGCACATGGAATTGTGATGGGGATGCGTGTAAGAGCCTGTAGGGGCTCGAGGAAGAGCTGGGGACTCCAGTGGGGGAAACAGGATGGATTCCAAGCTAGGATGGGGCTCTGGCAGTAACACGTGACAGCTCCCATCTGGCCAGGTGCCCCTCCCTTCACACCCCAGCATGCTCCCTTAGAGTAAACAACACAGCCCACAGCCGCAGCGGTGCCAGGAAGCTCCTCCCTGGACCCAGAATTCTGTGGCCAAGGGTCAGGCTCCTCTAGCTTCTCCACTGTTCTTTCTGAGGTCCCTGATACCAGACAGCCAGGACAAAGGACAGAGGACAGACGCCCCCGGCTGTCCTCCATGTCCATCTGTTCTGAGTGGCCAGTCTCACCAGGGTCCTTAAACCCTTGCAGCCACTGGCTGCCTTGCTGATGCCGGCATCTACCTGTTTGGAAGACAGACCCAAACAGGGAAGAGGACTTGGGCACTGCCTGAGCAGAAGCATCCTGGGGTCTAGGGCCGCCAACCTCCCACCCCTGTGTGTGATGTACCAGGCTGTGGCAGACCGCAGCTGCTCCAACAGAGGTCATTGTCACACAGCAGGGGGCACGGGACTCATCCATGTCCTTTGTCTCCGTGGAGGTGAATGTGTGTGGGAGTGGGCACTGGCTCATGCAGGCGCACGTCATGGTCCCAAGCTACTCCTGCAATGAGATGGGAGCATTGAACCTGTAAGGCTAGGTGGAGTGGGAACAGCCTTACCCTCAGAATGGTGAGTCTCCCCAATGATCAACAAAGACGAGGCTTGATGCAAAAGAAGGAGGATTTATTCAGATACCAGCGCACTGAGATGGAGGCCAGTTCCTCACGCAGGAGGGTGGCACATCCGTCCCGAGCCACTACACTACATGCCTTTTATAGGTCAAAATCACAGATACAGCATTTTGAAAAATAGCTCACTAATGGATACAAACAGAATCCTAAAACAGTAAAGTTAGGGGCTGTTTTTTTCCTGACCATTACATCACAAGACTGCTGTTTCTTTCAGTTCCTTGTTACAATTTCCCTTGAGTTTGCTTTTCTCAGACCTTTGGAGCCTCCTTCAAGAAGTCAGGGACTTTCTGTCTCCTCACTATTTACCTTGCTTCCTCCTGAGATGCCTATCTCAGGCCCACTGTTGTACTTAGCATCCTGAGTCCCAATTGAACTTGATCGTTTACCAAGAGAAGTCCTTTTCAGCTATTCTCAGCAAGCAAGATATAGAAGTCAAAGAAGTAAGTTAAAATTCTCTATCCTAATTTTTTTCCTTTTTATTCCCCCCTTTTTCTTGTGACTAAATCCCAATCATGGGATTTCAGTATCTGCATCTTGAGAATTTATAAACCAATACTGCTGCCTTAGCATAAGAACTTGGCACTGCACTGATTCTTTAACAAAAACAATTACTGAAACTCGTGGAGACTGGGAATGATCTCACATTTCAGTTGGGTTACTGGCAACAGCAACAGGCAAGCAACGAAGACAAAGTTTGGGAGGATTTTCAGTCTTTTTAACTGCCCATTCTGGTGAAGGAGTCGGCGCAGGCTTGACATGGGAGACATGTACCCAGGCGGCGATCGCATCTACTTTGACAGCCATGGGGTGGTCAAGAGCACTAAATAAGGTCCCTTCCAACGAGGTTCGAGGTTGGATGCGCGATGCTGTCACACAGACCGAGTCTCCTACTTGAAACCGATGTGGCACGCGAAGGTCTCCTGGCTTATAGGCTTCACGTAGCTGGGACCAGATCTCATTCTGAACAGCCTGTAGAGCTCTTAACCTGGAGTGTAAACTAATATTAGTACAGCAAGTAGGTTCAAGCATTTTGCTTAAGGGGGGGGGGGGCGGGGACCCGTACAGAATCTCGGAGGGAGTTAATCCAAACATGGAGGGGATGTTCCGTACTCAGAACAGGGCTAGGGGAAGAAGCACCGTCCAATCTGAATAGCCAGTCTCTAAGGTCAATTTAGCCATGGTCTCTGTTAAGGTTCTATTCATTCTTTCTACGTGGCCTGAGCTCTGGGGTCTATAAGCGCAATGCAATTTCCAATTAATCCCCAGTATAGTGGCCACCTGCTTACTCACCTGGGCAACAAAGGCAGGTCCATTGTCAGACCCTATTACCTGCGGTATTCCGAACGGGGGGATGATTTCTTCTGAAATCTTTGTAGCCACCACCGTGGCAGTCTCTTTCTTGGTCGGGAAGGCTTCTGCCCATCCTGAAAAGTTGTCCATGAAGACTAGGAGATATTTGTTCCCGTATTTAGCAGGCTTGACTTCCGTGAAATCAACTTCCCAATAAACACCTGGTCTGTCTCCTCTTAGTCTCTTTCCTGTTACTACAGTTCCTCCACAGGCATTAACTTGTTGACAAGGTGTGCAGCCTTTGACTATTCCCTCAATTAAGTCCAATTGTCCTATGATGTAATAATCAGTCTTTTTGAGCATAGCTGCCAGCCGTTTTGCTCCCAAATGGGTTAACTTCGCCACCTTTTTAGCCTCTAAATCCGCCATCCGGTTTTCTTTGGCTATTTGAGAATTTCCTTTTTGGTGACCGGGGCAATGAATGATGGCCAATTTAGACGGCTTGTGAAAAGCATCTAAGAAATTTAAAATTTCACACTTGTTCTTAATGTCCTTGCCAGCAGAGGTCAACATTCCTCTTTGTTGGTATATAGCTCCGTGCACATGTGCAGTAGCAAAAGCATATCTGCTGTCTGTATATACATTGGCCTTCGTTCCTTTTGCTAGCCTCAGGGCCTGAGTTAATGCTACTAGTTCCACCTTCTGGGCCGAAGTCCCCTAGGGCAGTTTACTTGCCCATATTACTGCTGTCCATCCACTACTGCCGCCCCTGCCATCCGCTTACCTTCTGCCATATAGCTACTACCGTCCATGAACCAGGTGACTTCCGCATCTGCCAGTGGCTGGTCTTTCAGATCTTCACGGATTCCCGCTGTCTCGGCCAGAATCTCCTGACAGTTATGAGGCTCCGCTTCTCCAGGGTCGATGTCCGGCAGAAGTGCAGCTGGGTTGAATTGGGCTATCGGGACAAACTTCACCCATTCTGAATTCAGGAGCAGCTCTGGTAACGCATCAGGCGAGCATTGGACAGCCAGCAGTCAGGCGGTTGGCACACTACACTTTCTAGTGCATGGGGAGCCAGGACAGTCACTGCTTGTCCGAAAGTGGGTTTGTCTGCGTCTTTAAGTAAAAAGGGCCACTGCCGCGATGATTCTCAGGCAAGGGGACCAGCTGGTGGCCACCGGATCTGTCCAGTTTCTTTGACAGATAGGCCACCGGCCTCCTCCAAGGGCCCAAGCATTGGGCCAGCACCCCTTTGGCCACCCCTCCTTTCTCATGCACGTAAAGTTTGAATGGCTTGGATACATCTGGCAAGGCCAGGGCAGGTGCTGTCAGGCCTCACTGACATCATCACTGATGCCATCAAAGGCTTTTTGTTGGTCTGCTCCCCATGTAAAGGGAGCATTGTCTCTGATCAGTGGATATCGGGGTGTTGCCAGGGCTGCATACCCTGGGATCCACAGTCTACAGAACCCAGCAATTCCCAAGAACTCACAAACTTGATGGACTGTCGGCTTCTGGCAGATCTGGGCCTTCTTTGCAGATGCCCAGTATCCCAGTCGAGCCAGCTCTTCTGGCAGGGCAGAGGTCCCATCTTCACATCCTTACTGTTATCTGAGGATTTTCGGCATGGAAGGGGGCTAGGTCTCACTGCTCGTCCCATTCCAGCAGTCTCTGCCCACGTTCCTGGGTGTCAGTCTATCCAGTCTGGTTGGCTACCAGGGGGCAGGGGTGTCTCAAAGAGGCGATGTTCATCCTTTAACTTTACATACAGTTAGTACTTGCAAAAAATGACCATCTCTGTCCATTGCTCAGGTCCCGTTCTTGTAAAGGTGATTTGGGCTCCCAATTTAGCAAGCAAGTCTCTACCCAGGAGGGGAGCCGGGCACTCAGGGATAACCAGGAATGAATGGGACACTTTCCCTGCTCCCAGTCCCACTGCCCTCTGAGTAGTCCATGGATACTGTTTATTTCCAGTAGTCCTGATTACTCACGACTTTTTCTGGGATAAGGGGCCAGAGGGCTGTAATAGCACAGAGTGTTGGGCCCCTGTATCTACTAAAAATTCAATGGGCTTCCCCTCCCCTTTTAAGGTTATCCCAGGCTCGGGGAGGGGTTCCGAGCCCGTATTCTCTAGTCTTCTTCCTCCCCCAAGGTCGTTCCTCCTTTCTTCGGGCAGTCCTGCGCCCAATGTCCTTTTCCCTTGCAATAGGCGCATTGATCTTTGGTTAATGCTTCTCTGGACCGCCAGTTGCCCAGGATCCCTGTCTTTCTATACTCTCCTCTATCCTTCTCCCTGCCCCTCTACGGTGGCCAGGATTCTCATCAAATTCTTTTCCTATCTCCTATCCCTTCAATCCTCTCTCTGTTCCGGTTCCTTAATCTTTCTCTGCTCTCTCTCTTCCTGTTCCTTAATCTTTCTCTGCTCTCTCTCTCTTCTCTGCTCTCTCTTCCTCTGTCTCTCTTATATACTTTCTCAGCTTCCTTCACTTGATCCTGCAGGGAATATCTTCTCAGTCCGTCTAATCTCTGAAGCATTCTCTTTATATCTGCAGCTGCCTGATCTATAAAGGCCATCGCCACTGAGGCTCTCTGCTCCTCCGCCTCTGGATCAAATGGAGTATACCTGCAATAAGCTTCCATGAGGCGTTCGAGGAACACAAAGGGGGGTTCAGTGGGCCCCTGAAGAACTTCTCTTACCTTAGCCAAATTTGTGGGGCTTCTTGCGGCCCCTCTGAGACCAGCCATCAGAGCCTGGCGATAGATTTGGAGGTGCTCCCTACCTTCGGCGGTGTTAAAATCCCAATCCGGTGCGTCAAGGGG
Organism: Ochotona curzoniae; assembly: GCF_017591425.1. Taxonomy (NCBI): domain Eukaryota; kingdom Metazoa; phylum Chordata; class Mammalia; order Lagomorpha; family Ochotonidae; genus Ochotona; species Ochotona curzoniae. The sequence goes on along the minus strand of NW_024465894.1, from coordinate 15,019,105 downwards.
AAACCGGAATCTACAACATTCTGCAATTGAGTAGGGCATCCATCAGGTCCTGGGACATTTTTCGGGGCTTCTAGGAGGATGCGCTCTCTCTCCTCAGTGGTGAAGAGAGTCTGCAACAACTGCTGACAGTCATCCGAGGAGGGCTGGTGGGAAAAGACCAGGGTTTCTAAAAGGACAGTTAACTTCAATTATCCAATACTGCAGAGGCTGCAACCCATTTGCCATTTGCCCCCTCAGGCCCAAATGCCTGGAGAGGGAGGGCCACAGTGGTGTCTGGGGTCCCGGCCCGCCTACTCCTGGTTCCCGCAGCCGGTCCCTCAGAGGGAGTGAAACAGGAGGAGGATCAGATAAGAGTAGGTCTGCCTGGGTGTCTGGATAAATCTTCTTGGGTCGATCTGCTGACGTCTGGGCAGCCGGTACCTGTGCCGGGCAAGGAGATACCCAGGGACGGACCCAAGGGGTGGGGGGGATTCCGAGACAGATCTTCCCAAACCAGGATAAGGCTGCTGATCAGGGTGGCCTTTTTGGACCTGTTAGAAAAACAACCTTTTAAACTGCTTGAATGATATCAAGATTACAAGAGCCTTCTTTCAGCCAGCCCACGTTGAAAGCGGGCCCTTCCGCAGAGCAGAAAGTCTGCCAAGATCTTCTTTTAGCCTGGAGGGAGAGATCGTGAGCCCTATCCTTAACTTCAGTCCAATGGTTAAGAGTCAAACTAAGGGGTGTCGTCACAGTCCGTCCCATGGTTATCCTCACAACGGCACACAGAAAAACAAATAACAAAATACACAAACAAACACGTCCCTCACATTTCTTCCACAGCAAAAGAAAAGTGTCAGATGGTCTCAATTCCCCTGAGGCGTGATCAGTGCTAATCAAGCTTGCCTGATTGCCTTCAAAACAGGCGGGAACTTTCGCAGCGGGAGCTTGCCGAGCGTCCTCAGCTCTCCCTCCACCCTGGAGCATCCTCCAGGGCCACGAACTGTGGTCCTCCGGGCACGTCTGCCAACCACTGTCCACAATTCTCACGAATCAGAGAACGGTCATGAAATGCCGTAGCTCCAGGCAGGGCTCGAACCTCATGAGCTGACCTGCCTTGGGTGAGAAAGGGAGCTGCAGCAGGTGGGGCTCGAACCTCCAGAGCAAACCCACCCCTCAACTGGGACACACAGACAAAAGACGAATGGAACTCTGGACAAGACACACAAAGCAAGGCGCCTACTCACCTCCAAACCTGTGTTCGAAGATCAGGGGGGTGACCGCGTTTCCCGGCCAACGCACCAAAATGTAAGGCTAGGCGGAGTGGGAACAGCCTTACCCTCAGAATGGTGAGTCTCCCCAGTGATCAACGAAGATGAGGCTTGATGCAAAAGAAGGAGGATTTATTCAGATACCAGCGCACTGAGATGGAGGCCAGTTCCTCACGCAGGAGGGTGGCACATCCGTCCCGAGCCACTACACTACATGCCTTTTATAGGTCAAAATCACAGATACAGCATTTTGAAAAGAGCTCACTAACGGATACAAATAGAATCCTAAAACAGTAAAGTTAGGGGCTGTTTTTTTCCTGACCATTACATCACAAGACTGCTGTTTCTTTCAGTTCCTTGTTACAATTTCCCTTGAGTTTGCTTTTCTCAGACCTTTGGAGCCTCCTTCAAGAAGTCAGGGACTTTCTGTCTCCTCACTATTTACCTTGCTTCCTCCTGAGATGCCTATCTCAGGCCCACTGTTGTACTTAGTATCCTGAGTCCCAATTGAACTTGATATTTTACCAAGAGAAGTCCTATTCAGCTATTCTCAGCAAGCAAGATACAGAAGGCATTTTCAGAACCCAGGGCAAGGTTCATCTTCCCTTAAACTGGGTACATTCGTGCATGCCTGGTCATCCTGCTGTGTTCACAATTGGTCCCAGTTAGGTTTCCCCACATCAGCCGGAGCCACCTCCTTGGTGAGCGGAAGCCACCTGTTTCCTTGGCCTGAGCCCAAAAGACAACCTCCAGGGAAAGGCCAGGTGGGCAGGTAGGGTGCTGCCAAGTCCTGCCTTGTGGGCTACAAGGGCGGAGAGTGCACTTCAGTTGACCTCCTCTGGGCTAGACCCATGGTATCAGTGAACCCGGATGCTGAAAACAGAAGACGGCTGGGGGGGGGGGGGTTGCAGGCCTCCGGTCAAGAGCCCCAGAGCAAACACCAACTCCAGCACCCGGAAGCATGGCTGGGAGAGGGGTGGGCAGATGGGGATGCTGTCCAGGAAAGGAACTCAGAGCTGTGAGGCTGCAGAGTGAGCCACTACCTGCCATGCTCTGTTTCCCATGCAGCTCCCCACTGATGCTCCCAGGAGGGAGATGGACCAAGTGTCAGCGCCCCTGCTCTCAAGAGAGAAAGCCAGCTGGAGCTCTGAGCTCCTGGTTCAGCCTGGACTGAGGCTGCCTGTTGCAGATATTTGGGATGCTGGGATGTGAACCAGAAATTGGTTCTCTCTCTCTCTCTCTCTTATTCTCTCCCCCTCTCTCAATCTATCACTGTGCCTTTTGAATACATAAGTAAATCTTCAGAAAAGAAGAAAAACTTTTCTCTGTGTTTGATGATTTCTGTAGCAAAGTGCTGGGGCTGGAGGAGAGCAGCCGTTCTGACCATCGTGGTGGACAAGCAAGCAAGCGAAGGGGTGGGCCCAGTAGGTGGCTGGTGGGGAGCAGTCAGCCAAGCCAGGAGTGAGGAGGCCTGGCTACACAAGTGAGGGCCTGGGAGGACTTGGGCACTGCCTGAACAGAAACAGATACAGAGCAGGCGAGCATCCTCCAAGCCGTGTGGGAACAGCCTCTTTCCTGGAACTCAGCACAGGGAGGCCTGGTGGGGAGGGCCGGGAACCCCAGGCCGGGCCTTCCCAAGGCGTTGGCGGTGGAGGGCTGCTGCCATGGCCCCTCCTGCAAGGTTGGCATCCCCACCCCATCCCCAGGGGCTGGGCTCCTCATCTGGGCAACCTGGTGACCTCATGAGCAAATAAAAGGTAGCAGAGGAACCCAACTCCGGCAACGACCTCGAGGGAGGCTTCGGAGGTTGGAGATCTCTTTTCGCCTGGGCTTCAGCCTCGTCCTCAGTGGACACAGCTGCCCACACGGTAAGAGATTTGGACTCCCTCCCATGCACTCAGGAGCGACAAAGGAGCTTTTGCATTTGGACCTGGTGTGATGGCCTAGTGGCTAAATCCTTGTCTTGCATGCACCGGGATTCCATATGGGTGCTGGCTCATGTCCCAGCTGCTCCACTTCCCTTTCGGCTCCCTGCTTGTGGCCTGGGAATGCAGTCGAGGACAGCCCAAAGCCTTGGGACCCTGCACCCACGTGGGAGGCTCGGAAGAGGCTCTTGGCTCCTTCAGATAGGCTCAGCTCTTGCCATTGCATCCACTTCAGGAATGAATCAGCAGACAGAAAGATCTCTGTCTCCTTCTCTCTGTATATCTGCTTTTCCAATAAAAATAATAAATATAAAACAATTTAAGTAATTGGTTAATTAATGTGAAAGGCAGAGTGACAGAACAACGAGAGAGATCTTCTATCTGCCACAATAGCCTGGAGAAGCCTGGAACTCCATCTGGATCTTCCATGTAGATGGCAGGGTTCCAAAGCTCTGGGCCATCCTCCACTGCTTTCCCAAGCACTTTAGCAAGGAACAGGATTGGAAGTGGAGCATCTGGGACTCAAAGCAGTGCCCAAGTGGGATGCTGGAGTGGCAAGCAGCAGCTTAGTTAACTAATCCACTACTCCAGCTCCCATAAAGACATTTCTTGTGCAACCTGGACAGCTCACTGTAGACTGTTCTGGAAGCATGGGCTGCCTGCCACGGGGGCAGGGTAGTGGTGACACAGACCAATGCCTGCTTCCCGTCTTGGTCTTCCAGATGCCAGAGCAGAGAAAGGCTGGCACCAGAGCTCAGGAGCTCCTCCTCTCCCTGGGCAAGCAGAAACAGCAGGTACCCTACGGCATGCTCGCCAGCGCCCTGGCCACACAGAAGGAGCAGGTGCCCTATGATGTGCTAGCCAGCACCCTGCGGCCCCTTGCTGTTTTCACAGAGGCTTTGGAGATGGGCCAGCCTCCTCTTCTGCTGCTTCTCTTGGCCATCTCTGCCCGTTTCCAGGCCCTAAGGGAGTCAGTACAGCAGGGAACAGTACAGTGACTGGCACGGGGGCAGAGGGGTGCTCACCCAGCTGGATGCTGTCACTAGGTGACTGATCATGACTTTAGTCCTGTTGTCACTTGCCCACAGTTTGACAGATGCAGTGAAGCATAAAGGGGGCAGGGGACTCTGGCAGGCTGGAGGCAGATACAGACAGCAGCTGCTGCAGGGACACAGAGGTTACATAAAGAGGCGAGATCCCAGGGTGGATCCCAGCTCTTATCTTGTGAGTTACAGCACACCTCCCTCCTCGTCCCAAGCCGGCCTGTCTGCATCTTTATCTCCTCACCTGTGCCTGGGGTCCACAGCAGTGAACTTGCAGGCTCCAGGCTCAGCTCAGCATGGGGAGGGCGAGAAGGTGGGAGGATGGCTTCTAGTCTCCAGCAGCTCCTTCCTCCCATACACAATTCATCACCAAAGTTATGATCCCAAGTCAAGTGGGTGAGAGCTGAAAAGGGAGAAGCACCTGGTGTGTGTGTGTGTGTGTGTGTGTGTGAATACACATGTAGGTGTATGCATGCAGGCTACGTGTGTGTATACGTGTCGTGTGGTAAATTATGTGTGTTACATATTGACCTGTGACTGTGTATGTGTGAGTGTATGCATGTGTGTTGTGTGGGTGAGTGTGGATACGTGTGTGTGTGTTGTGCATTGGGGAAGGGACCTGAGGCCTCCTCACCATCATGTCCTTCTTTGTTTCCTGTTTGCCCTTTGACTCACCAGGGGACTGTGAGTGGTGGGAGGGCAGTTAAAGGCTCCTGGAGTTGCAGAGCTGCCCGTGCCACTGACTGGCCTGCTGGCTGACTGTCCCCCACTCTCACGGCCTGCATGGCTACAGAAAGGAAGTCAGAGGTGGGAGACAGAGAGCCCTGACACCCCCCAACCCAATAGCAGGGTACGGCCTCTCCAGCCCAGCCTTGCAATTGCTGGGACCTGCCCAGTCTCCTGAGCTGCTCACGCAGAGGTGGCTGGGTCTGAGGTCTCCCTCCCACAATGGTCACTGGAGGTGATGCACCAGCCGAGGCTTCACCTTTGAGGGACTTAGCAGCCCCCGGGGAACCTCTGGGCCCACAGGCAGCTGCTTCCAAAGGAGAGTCATCACAGCACCCAGGACAATGTGAACCTCTGTGTTTCCTCTACACAGTCTCAGCTGGCAACAGGGGTAACAGCAGGTGCAGGAACAAGGCCAGAAGCCAAACAGGAGGCTCTCCCCACCTGAGTCCAGCTCAGTGCTAAGAGCTCCTATAGCATTCCCACGCCCTCTTCCCAGCAGGCTCCTGCCAGGGTTCAAGTACAGCACCAGGGAACAGGATCTGCCTGGCTTCCCTCACCCAGAGCTAAGTCAAGGTCAGGTACAGCAGAGGGCTGAAGGCTGGGCTCCATGGTCCCTCTGCCAGGGGCCAGACTCAGAAAGGTGAAGATCCTTACCCAAGGCCACACAGAGCGGACGGATCACCTGCCAGTGTGTGCAGGCGTCAGCCTTTGAGGTGAGACCCAAGGAATGGGCAGAGTACCGAGACAGAATAGAGAATGAGAGACAAGCCAAGGGCAGAGAAGGAAAGGGGCGGAACAAAAAAACAAGACAAAGAGACAATGGAAGCACTGGGGTCCTAGGATAAAGGCAAGCAGGGACCTTGGGGCTTGTGGGGTCAGAAGGGACTGTCCCCAGCCTACGGGGGCTCCACTGCAGCCTGCAGCATTCTGGGACACGTGGAGGACCCAGGACTCCAGCCTGGCCCCCTGGGCTCTGCTCTCATCTCCACCCCACTGCCCCTCCAGCTCTGCATTCTGGGTTCTGATGTGAACAACCCAGCCACGCTCTCAGACAAGCTTGTAGGGGCTTGTCTGACAAGCTTGAAGGCCCCGTCCTTTTTTTCTCTCCTTCCTTCCATACCACCCTAATTCCCAGGCCCAGATCAAATGTCACCTCCTCTAGGAAGCCCTCACCTAGTCAAGCAGGGTAACCCCTCCGGGTCCCATGGAGCTATGGCTGATCCCTGCACACCGGTCAGGTGGTGACCAGGTCTCTATGTGCTCACCTCTGCTCTGCACTGTCCCACACTTGGTCCCCATCACCCCCTGGCCTCGATCACCGGCCCCAGGCCATTCGCCCTCCCAGCGCTCCATGCGCTTGGCCTGGGCTGACCACAGAGGCAGCCTGCATCCCTCTGCCCAAGGGGTCACTCCACCTCCACGGGAGGCTTAGCTGGTTTGTTTGCACTGACTCCAATCTCAGTCTGCCCCACAAAGGAAGGATTACGCCCGAGTTTCCAGAACGGATTTCTTCCTCGCTCGGCCTGCAGTTCCGGGACTGGCGATGACGCCTGAGTTTACAGAACAGATTTCTGCTGGGATGGGCGTGACCGTGCTTTTGTGCCTGCTATCAGCAATGGCACGCTGTCTCCCCTGAGCCAGCAGGGCCTGGGGAAGGGAGCTGGGCCGCCTTCACTTCCTCCTCGTCTGCCCAACCTTTATTTGCTTATTTCCAAGCCACTTAGAGGGGATGTTTGCTGATTCCAAAAGTGAAGTCAGCGTAAGGATTTTGAAATTCTGCAAGTTACTCCCAAGAGGGCAGGAGGAACCTGCGATCACACCCCGGGGGCCCAAGAGTGGTGGGTCGCCTTTGAAGCCGATTCCAGCCGGTAAATCCTGGCTTCCCTCCCGGACAGGCAGGGCTGCTCCTCTCCCTGCCTTGCTTGATGTCGGTGGCCTGGTGGCCAGTCCTCAGCAACTGGGGACCTCACTGTGCTGATCCATGGCAGCCTGTGCCAGGCGATGCTGCAGGGAGAGCCCTCCCGGTCCTCTGCCCAATCCTCAGGGCGGTTCCGTCAGGGGCACCTATGGAGACCTCGAGCCGTGGGTTCACCTGGACCACGGTGCCAAGGGGCCCCGACTGGGGTGACTGAGGGCGGACATCAGAGCTCATTCATCACAGACAGCTCTAAGGCAGTGGCACACTCGGGTCTTCTAGAGATGTCCTCCCTACTCTGTTGTCACCTTCTGATTTTGCAAGCGAATCCATGATCTCTAACCAGAGACAGGGAGCATGCGGTCCCAACGCAGCCTCTTCAGTTGCCCACAGCAGACACTGCTAATCCATGCCTGCACTCTCTTGGGCTGAGCGCTGAGGATGGCAACAGCTGTGAGCAGGAGCCTGGAAGTGGCATAGGAATGGCCAGCTTCTGCCGTGCTGCTGCTGCTGCAGTCTTGGTGCCAGCAAAGGGCTTTTTCAAACTGGGGACCCAACCACGCCTGGCAGGGGTTTCAGCTTGAGCAAAAGCCCTGGAGCAAGAGTGGAAGTAGCAGAGAAGAGGGGCTGAGTGGTGGATGACAGACATAACATGGGGGTGGGCATTGGAGGTCTCCGGGGAGGGTCTGAGCAGAGCTTTACAAAGTTAACCCCAGCCCTGGGGTGGAACATGTAGTAGGGTCTAGGGGCACTAAAGGAAGGCTGCTACAATGTGCATAAAGGAAAGTGGAAAAACAGATGTCCCTCGAGGCTGGGTGGCTCTGAGACCCAAGGGTGTAAAGAGCTAGTGCTTTGGGGTCTCGGGGAGATGGGGCAGGATGTAGGGCCTGCTGGGGCTCGGAGCCAGCAGTGTCAACTCAGCAACAACAGTAATGGCATCGTCACCTCCCTGAGTCTCACTGCTGGTGGTCTGCGATGAACCCCACTGCAGCCCTACTCCACCATGGATGACAGCAGGTGCAGGAGCTGAACCGAGGCTGTGCTGGCTGACCCCAGGGTGGCAGGGCACAGCGACAGGAAGCAGGTGCTGCCTCAGCCCAAGGCCCTGGCTCCAGTCCCCAGCACCCCACAGAGGGGCATTGTCCACCAGCAGCAGGCATGGCCAGTGGGGAGCCCGGGAGTGGACTGGCCTCCCTGGAGAGGAATTGACAGGACCGACCTAGGAGCATTCCTCCACAAGCTGTGACAGCACCTCACCTTCCAGGGTAGGGCCTTGGGGTCTCCGCACAGGTTCCACCCACACAGCACCTCAGATAATCCCTAGGAAAGGGGTGTTGGACTGCGTGATGTCAGGACATGGACTCCAGCCCCCCTCCCCGCCCCACCACCAGCAAGCAGAATCAACATTTAAGCAGGATCACAGTGCCTGCTTCTGAATTGGAGTCAGGCAGTGAGGTTAAGACCCAGGCCTCTCTTCAACCGTCACCCATGTCTCTGGACCACAGGTACTTCCAGGGACAGCAGGACTGCGGCCAGCCCCTCTGGTAGCTGCTGGGAGTGGGGCTGGGAACTTCTTGGATCATGATCATGCAAGGACTTGAATCAGACCTGTCAGAGCTGAATCTGCCAAGCTGTGGAGGTACCACAGATGGATTCCAAAGTCAGTTCAAGTTTGAATCCCAGATTGGCCACTGGCCCACTTGGGCAGCTGGGACCTCCTTAGCAAGTCAGGATACTGATGCTGACCAAGTGGGCCTTGCAGACTCCGTGATGGGAAGCCTGCAGTGGCTTCTGCCATGTCGTCAGCATTGATTCTTGGTTATGGTTACCATTCTTGCCATTGTCCCAGAAGAGTAACTGTCCAGGTCCCTGGCCCAGCTTCCCACCCCCAAGTCACCCTGCTCCTTGCCATCCACAATCCCAGGAAGCCGGGATCCTGGAGCAGCTCCTAGTGGGGCTGCGGTTCACCAGGAGCTACAAATATTTACCTTGGAGACCTCCGGTCGGCCCGAGGCTTTGGCCCGGATGCAAAGGGTGGCCACCTGGGCCGGCTCGTGGGATATAAGGCCACATGTCTGGCCTCAGGAGAGAAGAGCAGCAGGCGGAGGAGACCAGCACACCCAGGTGAAAGTGTGGGCAGGGACCTCTGTGGGGGCAGGCAAAGGGGAGCTTGGGTGGGGAAGTGCCCAGCTCCCTTGCCCAGAGGACCAAAGCGCGGTGATGGAGAGATGGGACCCAGGAACATTTGCCCTGCCCACACCGACTGCTGGGTGCCTCACTTGTACAAAGTTGGGAATGCAGGAGACCAAGTGCTGCCTCCCATGCAGGGAGCTCCCAGTATGGGCAGGTGCCTCTGTTACCCGCAGGAAACACATGTCACCTGACTCCATGGGTGTCTCTGGCACACAGAGAGTCCCACATGCTGACCCTAGCCGGGGCCTGCATCTCTGAGTCAGCTCCTACCCTCCTTGTAGTCAGGATCCTCTGTGGGTCAATGCGTCCATCCAGGTGCCCTGGACGGGCCCCAGGGGCCGACACCCATCCCATGCAGGCATACGACCCTCAGGGTAGGTTCTAGGGTCCCTGGTCACAGGACAGGCAGAGCCACCAGTGACTGCAAACAGCTTGGAATGGAGGGAACTTGGCAGAGCAAGAAGGGGAGAAACAGGATGTAGGGCTGGATGAAACTGGACAACAGGGGGCCTCATAAAGAGACTGGAAGCAGGCAGCCTTTGTCCTGATGGATTTTCCCATAAGAAAATAGCTGATACTTGCCACTGTTCACCAAAACACTCTGCAAGATGCTCACTGAACTCCATCAACTTTATCAAATAAGAGTGACTGAGCCCAGTTATTGGAGCAGAAACAGGCTAAGTTGATGGTCCCAGGCTGCACAGCTAACCCCCAGCAGTCAACCCCAGCACTAATCCACCTCTCCTGGTTACCTCGGCCGGGTCATCAGGTGTTGCAAGCCTGCCATTGGATTCTCCGCCTGGTTAACAAGCTCCACTTCATTCTCCCCAGGTTCTGCCACCTGCCACCTACTGCTCAGAACATCCCAGAAGATGGCCAGCCCGTGGGCCTGCACCCTCCTCTGCCTGTTGCTGGCAGGCACCCTGGCCCGAGCTGCTCTCAGACCCACGGCGATTCTCAGCCTCAGCCCGGATATCATCAGAGAAAGTAAGTCTGCCCTCCTTCACCATGCCCACCACCCCCATCCTCCCAGCCATGCCCCACCAGGGACCTCAGCAAGAGGCAAAGGGGCAGGTAGAGCAGCCATCCGAGGAGGGTCTCCTCACTGGGGTGTGTGAGGCGTGTCTGGGATCCCGAGGCTTAGATGACACGTGCATGGACAAAGTCCATGTGTCTCCGCAGTCCAGAGGAGAAACAGCCTGCCTAGATGTCTACACCTAGCTTCCTCCCTTCCCAGACAAGCCTCTCAACCCCAGCTCCCTCCTCTGGAAGCAAATGAGAGGGCTGCTGCGAGCCCTTGTGGCTTTACTGGTCGAGAAGGGGTACCCCAAATGCTGTGAGGTGCTTGCCTGCATCCTCAATCCAACTGTGACCCCCTCCAAAAAAAGTGTCTCTGGACATTGCCAAAAGTCTCTTGAGGACACCCCCACCACAGTGGATAGCCAGCTCTCTATGGTCCTCTGGGAGGAGGGGTGACCTTCACCTCTTGGGGACCTTGGCATTTCAATGGAAAAAGGCTAGGGCCAGAGGCAGGCCCAAGTCCTGCAGGGCCAAGGGTTCTATACGCAGAGGAAGCATGCCCATGTGTTGATGGGAAGCAGACAGCACTGGGAGGCCGTGGAAGGCAGGGGCCCTCAGAGTCTCAAACTTGGGAATTCTCCATCAGAAGGGACATGGACCTAAGCAGCCATGGTCTGGAGCCCAGGAGCTGTTTGCAATTAGATGGTTTAGACGGTGCTGAGGTGGGGGTGGAGGGAGGTGAGCCAGGTAAGGGACAGGTCCATGAGATGGCAGGGAGAGGCCTCTCCAAGCCATCTGCTACTGTAAGCTGTGACTTTAGTCCCACCAGGCAGCTGTGCTAATCAGAGCCTTTCACAGACACCACTCGGTGTTGTCAGTGCATAAATGGAATGGAAAGATCCATCAGCAGGGGACAGGTGCAGCAGCTTAGGCACCACGTGGGAGACCTACATGTTACATCGTTGTGCCTGGTTTGAGTCCCAGCCCCACTCCTGTTCCTGCTTCCTGCTAGTATATCTGAGAGGCAGTTGCTGATGACTGAAGTACTTGGGTCCTTGCTACCCAAGAGAGTCATGGATGGGGTTCCAGGCAGCTGGGAGACTGACACAATGACCGAATGGGCTCTGGCAAGGGACAACAGCCTAGGGCTTCTGAGCCTGGGTCTCTGTCCCTGGGCTCCCAGCTCCTTCCTTCTTTGGCTCAGAACATTTGCTGCTGGCTGGCAGGCTGCTGGAAGGGGTAGCTCAGCGCCTCGCAGCCTCTCTCTTTATGGGTAAATGACTGCTCTGGGCTACTGTCCTCTAAGCCCATCTACACAGTGGACATTGTGGTACCACAGGTGACATCCTGTACCAGGATCCCAGGAGCCCTAACCCACCTCTGTCCCAGGCCCTGGAGCCCCTGCCAAGCCTTCCCACTTGCCCCTCCTTGGCCCCTAACTAACCCCTAGGCTCTGCCTCCAGAACTGATGGACAAGCTGGAGGAACACAATGCCACAGTCATCCTCCAGCAGCTGCCACTGCTCAGTACCGTGCAGGAAGAATCCACCGGGCTACTGGGCAGCCTGCTGAGTGGGGCCATGAACCACATCATCTGGTAAGTGGGACAGGCCCCCCACTGCAGCCCACCTGGGGGCCCCTGCACACCCCGGCAGCAGTCAACAGCTGCTGTGCCCACCCTTGCCTCTCCAGGAGGCGTTTCCCAGAAAAGTTCATGGAGTAGCTAACCATGACCCTGAGACCCTAAGAGAGCAAGCCCAGAGGAAGGTCAACTCCGATGGCAGAGGGAGAAGATGAGCTGACCTTGAGCCCATGGCTCAGCGTTCATCACAAAGATGACCTCCCAGGCAGAGGAGGCAGCCTGGGCAAAGCCATAGGCGGAGGCAGTCGATCAGAATGGCTGGGCTCAAACCCCAAGCAAGGAGTAGCAGCCAGGCAGGGCCGGGTCAGCCCACTGAGCCAGACTCCATCTCCACAGAACCAAGGGTGGAGCGGACAGTGGAGAGGAGCCAGAGGACAGTCTGAGCATCCAGCTGTGTCCAAGCACCTGGGGCAGGGAACGGAAGCGAGAAAAGAACAGGACTGATGATGCTGCCAAGTGGAATTTGATTTTCATTCCTCCTGACCCAGGTTCAAGGTCACCTCAGCTAGCATCCTCCAGCTGCAGGTGCAGCCTTTGTACTACAGCCAGGAGATGTTGGTCAGGATCCCCATGGACATGATGGCTGGCTTCAACACGTGAGTGCTTTTCCCCCGGTTGGGCACATTGGGCCAGATGGGTACATCACTCATCCTCCCTCCCCACAACCACGTAGGCGACTGGCAAAGCGAGGCCTAAGCAGCAAGAAGAGGTGCAAAGGCCCTGTGGCAGAAATATGGCAAAGAGAGGGAAGAAGGAGGTGGGAGATTGGATCAGCAGGTAGCTGACCCAGGTGGCCAAGGCTGGCTCAGGCAAGGCTTTGTGGGTTAGGGTGAGGACTCAGCTTCACCAAGTGAGACAGATGGGAGCCACAGAATGTTCTGAGCAGAGGAGAGGCTTGACATGTCCTAATGTCTCTGGCTGATATGCGGAAAACAGGCAGAGTGGGGGCAAGAAAGCCAGCCAAGAGCTACTAGAACAATCCAGGAGGTGATGATGACAATGGCTTGAACCCAGGTGGACTGGGGAGATGGAGAGAGCTCTGGGCATGTGTGGGATGTTGGTGAAGACTACTGCTGAGTTGAAGGGAGAAAACAAGAAGGAGAGAAACAAGCTTGACTGCAAGGCTTTTGCCAGCACAAGGGCAGAACGGAGTGGCAGGAGGCGACAGCAGATGAGGCCACGAGTAGGGGCGGGTTTGGGAGACAATTCCAAGTTCAGGTTGTGCTTTGCTGACCTGGAGAAGGCCGCAGGACAGAACAGTAGGCACCAGGCTGTCGGCTCAGGAACTGTCAGCCTATGGAAGGGCTTTGGATAGGAGAGCATCCGCCACATAGGCACCAAGCTTGAGCCTGGGAGCTGCAAGCAGAGGAGGCTGGGAGAGGAGCAGGAAGCAGCCAGAGGGGAGGGAGTAGGGGGTGCATGGATGGCAGAGGCAGTGTGCCACTCATGTCCTCACTCCTGACCCCAGGCCACTGGTCAAGACCATCCTGCAGATGCATTTGGAGACGGAGGCCCAGGCCACCATCCAGGTGGAGACTGGCGCAGGGACCCCTCCTCGCCTGGTCATCGGTGACTGCTCCAGTAACCACAGGAACCTGCGCATCAGTGTGCTGAATAAGTGAGTGTGGTGCCCGGGCAGCCACAGCACAGCCTTGCCCCAGCTCACAGGTAGAGAACCACAAGGCCCAGAGCAAGAAGAGACCATACCCTGCTAATCCTACCTCCAGGGCACTTTCTAAGGACTCCACAGTGCCCAAGGAAGTCCATGACACCGAGGGTGGGGTTTCAACAGTGGATGGGGCAAGCCTACCCCTCTCCCCCAGGTGAACTTAGGTGGAGCCAGGGTCAGTGAAAGGAGGCTGGAATGGGGGATACAAAGGCCTTGGAACTCCTTCACGGAACACCTGGGCAATGCTGGCAGGGCACCTCCCTGCCTCTCAGCTTCCTCCTCTGCGGACAGGCTATGATATCTGCCTGGTAGGTAGCAGTGGGCAAGTGACCGGCACCCACCTCCACTTCTCAACAGGGGCGTTGGGAAGGAATGCCAGCTCCTGTCACCCCCCTGTCAGCACAAATTTCACGACCACACCCAGCCCCAGTCTCCGAGAACTCTCCAAGAACTCCACACCAGACTCAAGACCAAGTCCCACTAGCAACTCCAGTGGCTGGGAGCAAGTTCCTTTCTCCCTGGACTCAATCTGTCAACTACAGGGGGATAACACTAATCCATGTATCCCCTTTCTCCTCCCAAAGGCTCTCCTTCCTGGTCAACTCCTTAGCGGAGAAGGTCACAAACATTCTGACACCAGCCCTGCCCAGTTTGGTCCAAGACCAGGTGAGTAAATTCAGGGCTGCTGTGGTTTTGAAGACTGTGCCCTCTGTAGGGAGGATATGGAACTACATGCTGCTTTTGCAAAGAGTGGATGGGTCTGTTGACCCTGGGGCAGGTGATTTAGGTCAAGATTACAGAGCTGCCAGAAGCCAGCGGGTTGGCCAACAAATCTCTAACGATCGCCTCTGGAAGAACTGAAGAGGAGTCTTGATTTGTAGGATCACTGCTCTCCCTGCTCTATGGTGTGCCCTCCGAAGCATTTTATTTTTGGTAAGATTTGTCTTATTTATTTGAAAGGCAGAGTTGCAGAGAAAGAGAGAGCACTTCCATCCATTGATTCACTCCTCCAAGTGGCAACAACAACTAGGGCTGTACCAGGCTAAGCCAGGAGCTTCTTCTGGTTCTCCTATGTGGCTGCTGGGGCCCAAGGAGTTGGGCCATCCTCTGCTAATTTCCCAGGTGCACTGGCAGGGATCTAGATCAGAAACACAGGAGCCAGGACTAGGACTGGTGCCAATATGAGTTGCTGGCTTTGCAAGCAGTTGCTTTACCTACCACACCACAGCACCAGCCCCTACTTCTGTTTTTCAGTTGTTTATTAAACAGACAGCACAAGAGCCTGCCCATCCACTGGGAGCCAGATATTCAGTTGGGGTCTCCCCCGTGGTGAGCCCAAAGCTCAGCTGCCAATCACCAGTGTGACCCCTGAGTCGAGCTGGGCAGCAGCCCACTCGGGAGCAGGATTCCCACCACACAGACACCAGGCATCATGGAGAACAGGAAAACACAGGGAAATGACATGGAAGCAGTGAGCACAGCCAGAACACAGCTGCTAAGATTGCCTGCTTTTCACATCCCAGGCAGTAACTAAGTGGTCAAGCTTGAAATTTGCAGCCCTCACTTGCTAGCGTAAGTCCCTATCTCGGGAGTTTTGAAAAGGGACTCTGAAAATGAATAATTGTATAAGCTTGGCTTTCCTGGGTTGAGATTCTTCTTTGAAGAATTTTATTTTTTACTTTTCTGTTTAAAGAGAATTTTTGAAAGATTTCATTTTACTTATTTGAAAGACAGAGTGACACAGAAAGAGAAAAGGAGAAGGAGGGAGAGAGAGTTCCTCCAAATTACCTCAACATTAGGGGCTGGGCCAGATAGAAGCCAGGGTCCCCGAACTCCATCCCGGCCTCTCCCATGGGTGTCAGGGACCATCCTCTGCTGCTTTCCCAGGAGTATTAAAATAGGGTCTCATTGTAAACGCTCCCCCAGCATCTACCAAAATTATATTTTATCCGGTGCCATGCTTGGATAGGTAAAAATAGATTTTGCAGCAGGAAAGGTGGCAAGGACTGGGAACTGCGACATTTGCCGCACAGCTGTCTGTAAGGATGCAGAGCCAAGTGTGAGCCTTGAGAAAGCTGGCACTCGTTTCCCACCTGGCTCCCGCGGGCTGCGCTGGCTTCTGGTTGGTGGCATAAAGGGGAAGGTGCAGCTGGCACCTTCTTCCCTGTGGTCTGTGAGTCTCTACCCCAACTAAAAAAAATCAGAGAAATGCTGACTCCTGAGCCCTAGCCCAGGCCCAGACGATGCTGGACCAAGTGCGCCCTGGAGCTCAGGGGACTCCAATGAGTAGCCAGGGTGGGAACCTAATGAGAAAATGAAGGCTAGAGAGTTGTGGGAGGAAAGACCACCCACAGCTGTCAGGGGCAGCTTTCCCACGAGGAGCAGATGGTCCCCTGGCAAGGCATGCTGGAAGTCTCTGAGCCAATGCCACCATGTGCTCAGGAACCTTGCGTTGGCAAAGCAGCTGGGAGAGCAGGAGCTGCTGATTCAGAGGAAAAGCCACCACTTCCCAGCATGCACTGTCACCCTCCCTCAAGGGGTGGCCAGCTGGAAGCTCCCTCCATCAGGGCAGCCATATGAAGACCAAAGGACCTCGCGGTCATGCAGCATACCCTGGGAGACAGGATCACTTTTAGCAGGGAATCCTGGGACCCCCAACAAAGGGGGTACAAGCATGAACCTCATCCTTCAGCAGCCACCACAGGGGCTGCAGTGTGTGTGGTGGGGGGTTCCATGGCCCCGCTGGCCTCTGGCTGCTGGCTGCCAGAAGCACTTGTGATGGCTACTGATGTCTCCAGAAACTTCCAGGTGTTTCCTTAGAAGAGAGATCCTGCTTAGGCCCTCCTGACAAGTTGAGGAGTCAGTGAGCAGGCAAAGGCTGCACGCAGGGCACACAGGGAGCTGCACGCAGGGAGCCAGGGAGCAGTGGGGTCTAGCTTGCCGGCCTCAGTCCCGGACTCCGCCGAGGGGTAGGCACTCCAAACTGACTGGGGGACTCAGAGGAATCTACTTCTCGACAGAAAGTGTGTAGTGTTGTGAACAAGACCAGCAGTCTGGCTGGGCACGGGGCCTCAGGGAGCAACGGGAATGGTAAAGTGACAGACCTGCATGTGACAGCCTAGCTGGCCACAGCCACAGCACTCAGGAGAGGGGGTGGGCATGGGCCGCAAGGGGCTGGGTTCTGGCCTCACAGACACAGCCCCTGTCTTTGCACTGTCGCAGCTGTGTCCTGTGATCGAGGCAGCCTTCAACGACATGTACGCCAACCTCCTGCACCTGGTGACAGGTAAGTGCCCTGTGCCTTCCTGCCGGGCTCACCTCCAGGCCCCGCCTCCATTTGGGAGAGTGTCCCACCCTTCAACCTGCCCACTCAGGCCTGAGCAGCGACTTGGGGGCCCCTGTTGACCTCTGTCCAGAATGAGTAGACAGGAATTCGCCACAACAGCAACTCTGTAAATGCACTCCCAGGCCAAGGTTCTGAGTGAGGCCGGTGGGTGCTCTAGACAGGCCCGAGCGCAGATCTCAGCTCAGCTACCACCCTGTTCCTCGGCTTTGGGAAAGTCACTCCACCTCCTTGTCCTCATCTATATAGTGAAGCTTCTACAAACCTACCTGTTAAAATTGCTGATGAGGGTTCAAGGTTACAGGAAAGTCCTAAGTGCAAAGTCAGTATTCTGCCTGACATAGAGAATGACTCATGGATAAGTGGTTGATAAATGAGTGGATGGATGGATGGATGGATGGATGGGTGGATGAGTGGATTGGGTGGATGCAATGATGCATGGATGGATGGACAGATAATACAGTGACCTTTGTGTTTACTAAAAAAGATAGAACTGGGGAAAAGATGATCTGTGAGTCCAGGAAAGAGGCCATTTCTCCCCCTTGAGAGAGGCAGGGACGAGGCACACTGGCCTTTACCCCTCCTCCGGAATCTCCATGCTCAGAGCTCTCAGAATAGAGGTTGGCCAGGATGAAGAAAGTTCTGCTGCCTAATGATGAGGGATTTGAAGAGGCCCGTCCAAAGGGCAGTGAGGAGAGAAGAGTGGAGAGATGCACACAGCAGGCACCTGCTGTGCCGAGCCCAGTACCGGGCATCTCATAACCACAGACTCGCTGGCTCAGCAAATGATCCATGGAGCAGATGTCGCTCTACTCCCACGGGAGGGGACCGAAGCTCGGTTAAGTCATTTGTCCGGGCTCGTGGAAGAACCCAGGGATGGGGAAGGCTTGACACAGATCCTTTCAGCCCCTGTGGTGTCATTTAGATTGGGGGATGCTGGGTGACAGGCAAGAATTTCCCGGACCCCCAGTGAAAGGGAGGAAATGAGTGACCAGTCCCAATGAAGGCCACTGGAGTGGAAGCTATCGTGTCTCTGTCTTCTCTGCTCCATGGGAACGTGTGTGTGTCTGTCTGTCTGTCTGTCTGTCTGTCTGTCTGTCTGTCTGCGTCCCCAGGCACCCCTCTAGCTCAGCCTTTCCTAGCAGGGCGGGATGGGAAGGGGGGGCGTGTGATGAAGAGCAGACGCCACCGCCACCTGGTGGTCAATCAGGGACTCACACTCAGAGCCGGCACCCCAGGTTTCCAGGGCTCCCTGCACCCTCACAAAGCTGTTCTCTGTTTCTGAGCAGAGCCTGCCGTATTCAACCTCGGGAGTGTGCAGTTTTACCTGCAGACTCCAGTCATTGATGGAGACATCATCCAACTCAACCTGGGGGTGAGTGTCCTGAGACCCCGCGTGTTGGGGAGACCCAGTCATGATTATAATACTTGAGCTGATCCTGGAAGGTTACCACAGGCTTCACAGCCTATCCAGCCACCCCTACAGGGTGACTGCACAGCAACTGCATCCGGACCACCTGTATTCCAGCCGTGTGTGTGTGTGTACTGCACACCTGGCCAGTTCCTGCCGGTCCCCAAGCCTCGACAACACCAACAGCTCACTGAGCATCACACACCCATGGTTCTCTAGATCCCTGACTTCCTGGCTGTGTGATTCTGAGCAGGTTTCTTCACCTCTCTGAGCCTTGGTTCTCACATCTATAGAATGTAAATAATAACAGTCGCTGAGGAGAGAGTGAAATGAGACCGTGCAGAGCCCGGCAGGCAGGCAGGGCTGCACATGTGAGGCCGCTCTGGGAAGTGTGGGTCATATGCGAATGCTCAGGTTGGACTCTGAGGAGCCAGTGCAGTTCCCAGCTTCAACACAGCAGGCATGTGGGGAGTGAGCCAGAGGATGGGCTGTCTCTCTCTCAAATAATACAAAAACAAACAAACAAACAAACTTTTTTTTAAACAAGTGAAATCCAGATCAGATCTGAGAAATATATAGTAGGCACCTGAGCTAGCTCACCGCCTCTAGCAAGGGGCTGAGCCTCCCAGCAACTGTTGCCAAAAGGGAAATAGGTTGAGATGGCTCCATTTCCTGCCAGGTTGCTATCGGGTGAGCTGCTGAGTGAATTTCTCAGCCTGCTCCCTGAACTATCTCCTCAGGCCACCCTGTTGGACTCAGAGAAGAAAGTGAGCAAATGGTTCAACCAGACCACAGCGTTCCTGACCGCACCCACCCTGGACAGCGCCCCTGTCAAATTTACCGTGAGACACGACCTGGTGAATGCTGTCGTGGCTGCCTTGCTCCCACCCGAGGAATTTGTCGTCCTTCTGGACTATGTGGTGAGCCTGGGCATGGGGCAGAGGAGGTGGGTGACTTGGCAGCATGGGAAGAAATTCCTGAGCTGAGGGGAGACAGGCACGAGGACCTCCCCCGCCTCCCCCGGCCCTGTCACCTGCCAGCTAAAAGCTGAACACACACACACACACACACACACACACACACGTCACACATTCACACACTCACACACGTCACACAGGTCTGTCCTCTTCCTGTCTCATGAAACCACAGATACCGTAGGCACCCTCAGCCGTCAGAGGTGGTAATCAGCTCACTGCTTACCACTGTGGGACCCAGGCCAGACAGCACTATTCAAGCAGACCTCTCCTTCGCACTGAGCCTGGATGGAGACCCAGCCTTGGTTTCCTTATAAACTCTGGCACACAGCACCCGGTGACTGATGGGGGGCACCAGCAATCACATTCACCAGGCACTTCCCAACATCCCTGGTAGGGGGCAGAGGACTGCCTGCAGACCTATGGCCACCAGCAGGGTCCAGCCCTCTCCCCACCACCAGAATAGCTGATGCCTCTGGGCTGGTTCTCCTCCCCTCTGCTGACCAGCTCCCACTCCTTCCCACAGGTCCCCAACCTGGCCGACCAGCTCAAGTTAGCCATCAATACGTTCAACAAAGAGGTTGGTCCTTTTGCTGTGGCCTCTGGGTGGGTATGGGGTAGGGAGGGGACAGCTGGCTTCCCTGCCCTGCCCTGCCCCACAGGACTCAGACCACGGTCCTGGCCTCACAGAGAGAATTCAGACTGACAGCAGGGCAGGGGGACTTGAATCAAATCTTCACACAGATGGTATTTCTGTTACAAGTGACAAAGGTGCAGGGGGAGATATTCTGAGAGGAAAGTTGGGCTGCCCATAGGGGGGCGGGACATTCCCCATAGAGGGAACCCTGGGAGAGCAGAGTGTGCAAGAATAACCAGATGATGGGAGACAGGCAAGCAGCAGAAGGCCAGGAAGGCGGGCAGGGGCCAGGACACAGGGGACAGCAAGACGGGGGCACTGGGGAGGCCACGTGTGGGTCTGATGTCCATGCAGGCTGCTGGTCAGGTGGAGGCCACGCAGAGGTTGAAGATCCGGACTCTGAAGAGCCCGGAGGTAGTGCTGAACCACGATGGTGCTAGAGTGGCCCAACAGATCGTGCTGGACTTCTTCGCCAACGAGCAAACCCACCGCCCCCTCTTCACCCTGGGCATCGTGAGTTCCACTGTCCATGACCTTGGCAGCAGCCCAGGCATCCTGCTGCTTTGCGCAGAGTTGCCACCATTCTTGTCACCCAGTAAATGAGTGGCAGGGACTGTTCTCTGTCCAGCTCCAACCCTGTGGCTTTCCTAGTAAGGGACCTTTGGGTCAAAACTCAACTGACATGCACAGAAGGAAGGTCCAAGCAC
This sequence comes from Ochotona curzoniae, assembly GCF_017591425.1. Lineage (NCBI taxonomy): Eukaryota > Metazoa > Chordata > Mammalia > Lagomorpha > Ochotonidae > Ochotona > Ochotona curzoniae. The sequence continues at coordinate 14,998,648 of NW_024465894.1, read as the reverse complement.
TGAAAAGTTCAGATGGTGTTGACTTCAGGAACGGCTGGGTCCAGGTGCTCACACAGCCCTCTCCCTGTCTGACCTCTTTGGTTTTCATCTGTGCAAAGGGGTCCTCTCATGGAAGTGCTCCAAGCTCTATCAGTCCTAAATCCTATCATCCAAGGGATGCCAGCAGCTCCAACTTCTCTAATAGTTCCCAGGCTAATCATCTCAGGTTGACTCTCATTGGTTGAGCTTGGGTCATGTGCCTATTCCTGAACCAATCCATGAGACCAGGAGATGAAATATGTAAATATTCTGAGCTAGAATACACATTCATACACCGGCATGGGCTGCAGCCAGGGAGCAGGAGTGAGGGGTAGAGGGGAGGCCTCATCTACACCACACAGACTGAGGGAGTAGGGAGCTAAGTCTTTTCCACTGAGGTGCTCAGGTGACTTGCTGAGTAGCTCAAGAGGAGGCACGTGGCTCACCAAACCAGATATGCAGAACAAGTGTGTCCTCTGGGTTGTTATCAGCATCCCAAGCTGCCACCTGCTATTCAAGGAGTGGGTACAACATCTCTCCCATTGAACAGATAAGGAAAGGGGGAGCCCAAGAGGTCAAACCCTTTGCAAAGGTCACAGAGAAAGTGGCTGAGATTCTGCCCATGCCAGTTGGGCCCCAGGACTTCCTTGTGTAGCCCCTCACCCCACACCTGATGAATCCCCTTAAATGGACTGTGAGTTTCTCACTGCAGGAAGCCGACTCAGAAGCTGAGTTTTACAGCAGCAGGAACCAGTTTATGCTCAACTTTCAAGGACTCAAGTAAGCCCATAAAACCTTGTGAAGACAGCTTGGTGAAGTCAAGCACGGTCTCATGGCCGGCCAGGGGCAGCTGGGCATCGGGGAAAGCTGCTCCAGGACAGCAAGGACTGAATGTGAGAGATCTGGAAGGGTAGCTGTCCTGCACCATCCTCGTGTCCTCAGGCAGCCCATGTGAACACCTGCAAGCAAGGGCAGTGTCGGCCCCAGGCACCAGGGCTTAGCTGACTCTTGTGCCCTGCATATTCTCTCCCCATTCCCCCCTCGATTTCCTGCTCCCCTAGACTGAGTGCAGGGCATGCAAACCAGAGCCAATCAAGTACTGAAGTGGGCACTGATTGACATGCACCAGTTGCTAATGTTTTTGTATAAATAGGCTGTAAACATATAAGACTCTGCCAGGCTGGCTGCCTTGGGCCCATATTCTTGCTCATCAACAAATTGCTGAGCTAGAAACTGAGAGTGTCCACCCTTCCTGGTCCACCCCAGACCTCACTCTTGGAGTGGCTTTTCTGCTGTTGGAATCATTATGAGTTTTCTGCACACCCCACCACAGAATGTCAGCTCCACTAGGCAAGGACTTTATTTGGCTCACCATTGTCTCACTAGAGCCTTACGATACCTGGGACACAGTGGGTGCCTGTCAAGCAGTGGTTAAGTGGGTGGATTGATGGATGAATGGGTGGCTTGCTGGCTCTGTGGATGGATGGATGTGTGGCAGAATGTGTGGGCAGAGGGTCAGAATGATAGGTGGGTGGGTGGATGGATGGATGGATGGATGGATGGAAGAATGAGAGGATGATGGATGATAGATGGTACTCTAAGGGGCCAGTCTCACAGCCATCTTATGTTGCAGTTCTGATCGGATCCACCTGATGAATTCAGGCATTGCTCCATTCAATGTGAGTATTAAAGACTGTGCCTGGGCACCCAAGGGGTGGCCTAGAAGGGTCCATTCTGAAAAGGGACTTTTCCAGGGTTTGCATGGAGCAAGTCCCCGCGACTGGGCCGATCATCACCTCCCCTTCATTACCAATCAACATCCAACCTCCTGGCTCAGGCATTCACTGCGCACCTACTGTGTGTCAGACTCAGTGGAGAACACACAACAGGCATGCACATATACACAGCTTCACACACATGCACATACAGCCCCCCACACATACATGTGTGTACACACAGACACATGCATCCACACTCACGTGTGTGCACATCCACATGCCTATACATATATGTACATGTGTGTTCCACACAGCTATGCACACATGTATGCCCACACCTAGCTACTCACTGACATTTTAGTCCTCAGAACACACACCCACTCAGCTCACAACCTCATCCTACTCAGGAGGACTCACCTCACGGCCTGTCCCTTTGATGCTCAGTTCCTCGTCAGAATCGGACTGACCCGGGGATTTTAAGCCTGTCTCCTGCCACACGTTCTGGTCTTCGTGTTTTTTCCTTGTTTTCTAAATGTCCCTAATTAGTATTTAAAATGAATCGTTTCCATGTGAAACAGAGTTCCTGGTTTCCCTTGAGAAGTCAGGAGCTCATACAACACAGCGCAAGATTTGCTCCCCGGGACAGGTGGGGCAGGTGGGGCTGGGATGGAGCAGTGGAACCCCATGCATGGGCCCTGTAGGAGAAGCTGAGTCTCTGCCCTACCCCGTCCAGCTGGTTCCTGGCAGCCCGGGTGGCTCTGCCCAGCAGGAACCTGCGATTCCAGGGGCAGTACCCAACAGGGTCACCGGGAGACCTTGGGGTGCTCAGCCAGGGTCTCAGATCCCTTTCTCTCTTGTAGCCCGACCTTCTGAAGGACGCTGTCAGCAACATCCTGGCCTCGGTGCTGATACCCAACCAGAATGGTGTGTCCTCTGCCCTCGGGGCCCCTCCCCAGCATGTTCCCCACCATCCTTCAGAATCCAGTCAGTCAAATTCTGCTTCCTCCAGGAAGCCTTCCTGGTCACCCATCTGGAAATGCCCTCTGCCACCTCCTTTTTTTAAGCCAGCGCTCACATCTGTGTAGATGAGCCAGGCAATGCCCCAGCCCCACACCTGGGCTGACCAGGCCAAACAGGAAGAGGAGACAAGTGTGAACACAGAGAGCACGCTCCAGATGCCTCAGGCTGCCTGGGTTCAATCTGCCTTCCCCTCCTGCCGGCTGCCTGGGACCTGGGATATACTGTGTAGTCCCCCTCAGCCTCAGTCTTTCCATTCACAAAATGGGAAGACAGGAGTCCCTCGGTCAGAGGCACAGATGAGATGACGTCTGAAAAGGGCAGAGCAGGTGACTGGCATGGTCCGTGCCTGGCATTGCTTGGCTATTACTGTGTGCTGCAGTGCCAGGAGGAGGTAGGTTCCTGGGATGGGGGTCACTCCCTTGGCCCAGCCTTGCCCTTTACATTTCTGTATTAGAAACTCTGGCTGTGGCTGACGGGAGCCCCTGAGGGCTCTTGAGTAGAAACACTTGAGAATGTGAGTGGCACAAACAGCCAGAAACGTGCAAGAGCAAAGCGTGGGGAGATGCAGCCAGATGAATGCCAGGGCAGCCTGCACTGCCACCCACTCCAGCACTAGGCCCACTTGTCTCGGCACATGCCCTGTCATTGCAGGTAAATTGAGACCCGGGATCAAGACGTCCATGATGAAGGCTTTGGGGTTCCAGGAAGTCACATGGTCTATGACCCAGGTGGGTGGTGACTGTGCAGGTCCAGCGGTACAAAGGGGAGGCTGGGATGGGGATGTGGGGACAGGTGAGCCTCCTGTAGATGAGGAGGCTGCTTTGCCTGTGGGGGACGAAGGGAGAGTAGCCCCTAGCCTGGACTTAATGCACCTGTCCCAACCCACTCACCCCTCATTCATTAGTTCATCTGTTCAGTAAAGCTTTCCTGAGGGCCTACTTTGCACCAGGCCTGACTCCAGGGCTTGAGGCTGCAGAATTGAATCGGCAGGAAGCAGCCCTGCCTGTCTGGTGGGAGAGGCAGACCCTTGAAACCCCAATCTGGTGTCACCAGCTTAGGCAGAGTCAGGTAGGACCCCAGGACAGAGAGGCAGCAAGGAGTCGAGCCCCTGGGCGCCAGGAGAAGTGGCCTGTCAGGGGGCTGGCCAGTGCCAGGCACACAGCAGGTGTTTAATACCACACCTTTCCCTGGCACCTGCTAAGGGGGACAGCTGTAGCAAGGTCACTCACACCGCTAAGTATTATCCAGTGCTGGGGGGGTGGAGCTGTGTCTTGCTCAGACCTCCCTCAAACTCTGTCCACACACACACATACACACACACAGAGCAGGTCCCCCACAACCCCACTTTACAGGTGAGGAAAACAGCCTCACACATGGCCAAGCTGCGTTGCTCAGGAGGTGGCATTGTTAGGCTCTGCACCTGCTCTGAGCCCTGCCTCCTGTGAGCAGGGACTGGGAGGGACCCTCAGTCAGCAGGCACTTCCTGACACCATCTGGGAAGTGTGGATGGAAAATGCGTTCTCTCTGTCTCTCTCTCTGTCTTCCTCTTTCTCTTTAATTCTGACCTTGAAATAAATGCACGTGTCTCAAAAACAATTCTAAGCAAGTACGAAAACCCACCTGAGGCCAAGCATTTTGTTATTTTGTGATGCAATCAAGATGTCGTTTGGGACATCGGTGTGCCCTTTCGGAGTGCCTGGGTCCCAGTCCTGCTCTGCTCCCTGTCCCAGCTAGTTAAGTCTGTCTCTCAGATGGAGCTCTGAACTCACACCTTCAGCCTCGCCCAGCTCTGGCTGTGGCCGACATTTAAAAAGGGAATCAGCAGATAGAAGATTCATTCTCTCTCACCACTCCTCCCTCTTCCTCTCTCTCTCTGTGGCTTTCAAATCTACAGGTACTTTGTCTACCTCCATCATGGCCAAGGTATCCAAGTCAGGCTGGAAAGACACTTTGGAGGAAACATCTAACTCTTATCAGTTCTGATTTGCCCAAAACTGTCCATTTCAAATGGACAGACGCTAAATTCCTCTTCACTCCGGAGAAACTCACAGATGTGAATCCCTCCTTGGGTTCTGTATCGTCGCTTCCTGGCTTGTGGCACATGGCGAGCTCCATCCTCCAGCTCCAGCACAATCGACAGTGTGTTTTACAATCTAGTGTGGGTAGGGGACACGAGACAGAGCAGGGACAGGTGCAGGGGTAGTCAGGGACATAATCCAGTCCTGAGTGTGCGGGTCCTCGTGCAAGAAGCCCTCAGCTGTGGACCTCTGGGGAAGTCCCAGATACACATGCAGGGACCCTCACAGGGCAAGTCCTGCATAGCACACTGTTTCAAATGAAGAAAACAGAGCCTTGTTGAAAAAATCCAGCTGCCTGGGTTTCAACAGATCCAGGTGGGAACCTGTATCTTACAAAACTTGTGGGCCGGAGGGGACAACGCCTGCTGGATCTCCACCACTGTGGGCAGACGCGCAGCTGGTCTCACACAGACTTTCCAGCCTGACGCCCCAATAAAGCAGGAAGTTAAAAAACAAACCCATCTGTCTTTTCTCTCCTCAGATTGCCCTGGTGCTCACCCCGGTCCCTTCCTCTTCCTCCTCCTGCTTCTCTTCGTAAAACCCGCTCCTACTCTCCTCCCAGGAGTGCAGAAGCAAGCCCTGTCTCCCTCTGCAGTCAATAAAGTCTCACTGTGACACCTGCCATCTCGACTGAGTCTTTGTCTATGTGTGGGAGTTGTGTACCTCTGGGAGGCCTGGGCCTTTCACATCTTAGCCTCCCACGGTTCAGGCTGAGCCAGTCTGGCCGTGTCTGACCTGGGCCTGGGACATGTGGATGCCATCCTTGGCCTTGACCAAGAACAAGACTAGTTCCTCTCTCCCAACCCTATGTCAGCCACAAGATCACCTGTATAGGTGGGACATAGAGGGGAGTTGGGAGAGAGGGGTGGGCCTTGGCAGTGTGCTGGAGCCAGGGCTCCTGAACAATGGAGGCCTTGAGTGCAGCTGGCCCGGCCCTCAGGTGCACCCTGGACCTCACTAGGTGGCTTACCTTCTGTAAGCCTCAATTTTCCTCCCTATAAAATGCGAGAATCATGCACCCCACCACAGAGGGTTGTGGTAGGAACTAAATGAAAGCCATGCAAAGACCCAGCACAATGGCTCATGTGCTGGAATCCCATATGGACACTAGTTTGTGTCCCAACTACTCCACTTCCCATCCAGCTCCCTGCTTGTAGCCTGGGAAAGCAGTGGAGGATGGCCCAAAGCCTTGGGACCCTGCACCTGCATGGGAGACCCAAAAGAATCTCCTGCCTCCTGACTTCAGACTGGCTCAGCTCCTGCCATTGTGGCCACTTGGGAAGCAAACTAACATATGGAAGATTTTTTTCTTAAAACACATGATGTGGGGCCCGGCGCGGTGGCGCAGTGGTTAAAGGTCCTCGCCTTGCACGCCCGGGATCCCAAATGGGCGCCGGTTCTATCCCGGCAGCCCCGCTTCCCTTCCAACTCCCTGCCTGTGGCCTGGGAAGGCAGTCGAGGACAGCCCAAAGCTTTGGGACCCTGCACCCATGTGGGAGACCCGGAAGAGGCTCCTGACTTCGGACCGGCATAGTATCGGCCGTTGAGCTCACTTGGGGAGTGAATCATCGGACGGAAGATCTTCCTCTCTGTCTCTCCTCTCTGTATATCTGCCTTTCCAATAAAAAAATAATAAAAATAAATCTTAAAAAAAAAACACATGATGTGCTTTTCATTATGAGTAGCTAGGAAGTGGGACTGAACCCGGAACTGGGCCAACACTCTGATGTGCAATGTGGGTGCCTTACTTAACCATGGTGCCTAATGCTTGCCCCTGGGTTTCAGCCTGCTGGTCTGTAAAGCAGACATTAAAATCATCAGTTTTTTAGAACCTATATGCCAGGACCTGCCCTGCTCCAATGAGCCTTCCCTGCCCTCCAGACCCAAGCAGATCAGTGTGCAGCTCACAGACCTGACGCTCAATTCCCTGGACAACATGGGGTAGGGGGTTGGCAAGCGGGATGACACTGCAGCAGATATCACAGCTTGGAGATCCTTGAAGCAGGGCACAGGGAAGGGCCAGCAGCTGGCTGCTGGACCATACCCCAGCCTCCAAACGCCCTGCCCCCACAGCTGCCCTGCTCCCCACTATTCCCATCCCACTTCCCTCCCCTGGGTTCCACCTCTTGTAATAGGAGTCAAGAACTGGGAGTCCTGCCCCTAAACCACAGGGCTCTGCCCACTTGCCCTGGAAGACTCTGGCAGAGGGCCCGGCATGGGGGTGGGTGCCCAGGCCTCCATGATGGGCCCTGTGAGTTTTGGCTGGAAATCTGTTGCCAGTCCTGCCAAAAGTCTCCTCCCTCCACCAGGAGCTCCTCAGAGCGGGAGGCAGGGCTTCCAGCCATGGCTGCCACGCCCCCTACCCCATCCCAGCTCGGGCACAAAAGCCTCTTCCTGGGAGCTGGGCACAGAGGCCAGCCGCTCTATTCTGGGAAAGGTAAGGACAAGGAGGCCACCCTGGGCATACCAGAAATAGTTCTCAAGGCTCTACAATAACTTAGTATGATCCCTGAACACCAGGCAAGCCTAGGTTCAAATCCCAGTTCTGCCACTTACTGTCCTCAAGGGCAGTACTCTCTCGCCTCGGAGCCTCAATGTAACCCTCTGTCAGATGGGGCTGCTCAGGCAGTCGTGGTGAGGACCCAGCCACAGCTGAAGCTTGTAAGGCCCTCCATGCGGTGCCAGCACCGGGGTACCTCCCCCGCAACCCACAGTGCCACCTTGAGCTCAGCCAGCACTGGGTGTGGTATGGGGAGTGCCGGCTGTGATATGGGCCTGCTGCATCAGGGTTGGGAGGCACAAGGTGACTGGTCCCCAGCGAGGACATCCAGGTGTCCCCCACCCTGCGTCTACAGGTCCTGGACAGGATGCTGCTGCTCTGGGGGCCCCTGCTCTGCTGGGGGCTACTGCCCCACACCCAAGGGGAAGCACACAACCTGCTCTTACGGATCAGCAAAGACCAGCTGGAGACAGGTGAGATCTAAGTGGCCACCAGCAGGAGGCCAGAACTGTGGTGCTGGGAGAGAGAGGGCACCACTTCCCTACCTAGCGGTCTCCTCCTCTGGCCCTCCCCTTTCCAGCCATGGAATTCACCTGTCTTGACCCAGAGCTGACCTCCCCTGCCCCAACATCTGCCACAGCTCCCCAATGACAAGCTCCCCGGTGACAGACATGAGCCAGCTTCTCTCCTGACATGCATAGCCCTGCAGCTCCAGACTGTCCACCTGTCCCCATCCTGGCCACCCCAGGACTTCACAGCACCCTCCTTTGTTTCCTTTCTTCCTCTTGACTTACCCCAGAAAGCCAAAGTCTAGCTACGCCTGCCCCAGAAGCTCCCTCCCATGTCCCCTGGGCTCCCACAGCCCCAAGTGCAGCATTTGTTCCAAGCTGTTGGTGCTAGTTGTCCTGTCTACCTCACTCCTTACTTTTTTTTTTAAAGACTTAGTTGTCTATTTGAAAAGCAGAATTACAGAGAGGAGAGGGAGATAGAGATAGAGAAATCTTTCATCTTGTCGGTTCACTCCCCAGATAGCTCACAATAGCCAAAGCTGAGCCAGGCCTGAGCCAGGAGCCTGGAATTCCATCTGGGTCTCCCACATAGGTACAGGGAGCCAAGGATTTGGGACATTTTCTGCTGCCTTCCCAGGCATATTAGCCAGGAGCTGGATCAAACCTGCACATTATGGGGTGTCGGCATCTAGGCAATGGCTTAACCACTTCACTAACCCTTCCCCCTAACTCTTGACCAGGCTGCTTGTTGTCCACCCACCTCTTACCCTGTTCATCACATTCTGGCCTCAGACATTCACCAGCCTGGCAACTGCCTCAGGACCTTGGTGTGTGCTGTCCTTCCTAGAGCTTCCCATAATGGGGGCCTCGCTAACCACCTGTGTGAGACAGACATCTGCCCCCTTCCCTCTGCAGCCCCACACTGCATTCCATTTTCTGACAGCAATCACAGCTTCTAAAACTTGCCTCACAGCCAGCCTGGTCACTGGGTTGCTATTTGCCCCCACTTGAATGCGGACCTGGGGAGGGGGAGGGGCAAGAGAGCCACTAGGCTCCTGTTCCCTGAGCCCAAGAAGCACCTGCTGCTGCCTGGCGCTCTGGTGCCTCTGGGCGGGTGCCAGAGAAAAATGAAGGGTGACCCTGCCTCAACACACACACACTAAGCAGGAGTTCTTGTCCACAGACATCTCAGATCTGCTCTGGGAGAACCAGATCCTGAGTCGTTTGGTCAAGATACCTGTGACGGGGCCCCCAAGCCAGGGCGTCGCTATCCTGGACCACCTCCCCTTCATCAAGGAACGCCTCTCCCACAGGCACAGTGGCCTGCAACTGTCACAGGTCGGGGACCTGCTCTCCGGGAGGAGCACCCCTCTGCTGAGTCAGCTGCTCCAGGCAGGCGGGTGAGTGGCCAACGGGGCTTCCTGGGGTCATTCCCTCCTGTAGGGCAGAGGCAGGGTCTGGGCATTTGGAGCTTCTTGGCAGCCTGCACAGCACTGGGCTCCTGGATGTGGCCTATGCCTCAGTCTTCCCAGCGAGAAAGCCACATCTAAGTCAGGGACCTTAGCCTGGCTGCTCTGCCGCCCTCCACATCTTACCAATGCCTGGATTTTGCAGGCTTGCGCAGTGTGGCTTTTTTTTTTTTTTTTTTTAGATTAAGTTATTTAAGAGATAGAGAGACAGAGAGGGAAATGGAAATCTCCCATCCACTGCTGCGCTCCCCAGAGGCCACAAAAGGTCTAGGTGGGCCAGACCAAAGCCAGGAAAACAGAAACACAATGCAGGTCTCGTAAGTGGGTGGGGACCAAATGACTTGAGCCATGCTTGCTGTTTCGCGGGGTGCACATTTGCAGGTTTGGAGGCAGAAACTAGAACTCAGCATTCCACAGGGCAGGGCTTGATCCCAAAGCTGTCCCCACCTCCCTACTATGCAGCTGATACAGACACATTCAGTCCACTCACTCACAAGGGTCCAGCCAGGCCACCAACACACCTTGCACCTCTCACAGGTTGGTCATTGAAGATGCCAGGGGACCTGAAGTCAACCTTGACATCCTGAGCGACAGCCTGCTGCAGGTGACACTGCGCTGCAAACTGTACCTCTCACTCCAGGGGTAAGTCCTCCTCGCACACTTCCCTTCCACCGCCTACCCCACCCCGTGTACCTGGGCACCAGGCCACCCAGCCTCCGTCACTGTGACTCAGGTAGCCAACAGAGTCACAGAGTTGTGCTTAATGCACGCCAGACCAAGGGCTCCAGTCAACCTTCCCATCTGTGCATGTCCAAGGTTGTTTGTACTGAGGGGGAAATTGGGACACAGAGAGTGGGCTGCCTGGGCTTACAGAGTGAGATGGCAGCAGAGACTGAGATACCTCCTGAGCCAGGAACTGTGCATCCCTTCTGAGTGAAGAGGCAAGCAGGTGCACCAATGGGAGGACAGTTGCTTCTCCAAGCTCGCCTGTGCAGCTGGAGAACTTGGGTCAGGAGCAACTATTCCCTAGGCCTTGGTGTCATCATCTATAAATGGGCATAAATGCAAGTCCCGTACCAATGTGAGAGCTCACCTGCAGAGACCCACCCAATGACTACATGCACAGGTGTGTCACAGCCCAGGGTCTGCATGCGGGGCAGGAAGAAAGACTAATCGTTGATGCCCTTTTTCACCTGAGTTGTTAGGCAACTACAGGCCACCAGCTTGTCACCTCCAGCCTCCACCTGGAGCATGGGGTTGGAGCCGACCCAGACAAGCTACCCCCACAGGTTCCTGTGGCTCAAGGTCATTAAGAACATTCGCATCGGAGTCCGGCTGGAACAGACCGAGAATGCAACCCAGGTGGCCCTGGAGGATTGCCACACCCCACCTGGCTACCTGAGCGTCGAGGTCCTGGAGCAGTGAGTCCCCGTGCCCTCCTGCCATCCCCGGAGCAGGTCCACACTGATCCTTTGCTGAATCCCAGTTGTCTGCAGTGACATGGGCACCAGGGATAGATCATCTGCAAGGTCACGACATGGGTCACCTGCCAGTGCTCCCACCTCCACACAGAAAGCCATTGCTAAGAGCGTCCACCAACTGCCTCACAAGGGAGATCTGTTCAAGCTGATTCATGTTGGGAGTGGTCCTGGGGTAGGGAGAAGGTGACCCATGCTATGCATGTAACCAAGTGAAGTGGCCACCATACGTCCTTCTTTGACCCAGAACAAAACCGCTTTCAGGAAGCCTTCCATGAACTCCTCTGCTGGATGTGACCTCTCCTTGCTCAAAAACCCTAGGCTCTCCTGTCAGGGAAAAAAAAAAAAAAGACACAGGCAAGGGCCAGCACATTGACATAGCAAACTAATCCTCTGCCCGTAGCACCAACATCCCATAAGCAGAGAGCTGGTGGGAAGTGGAGCAGCCAGGACACAAACTGGCACCCATATGGGATGCCAGCACTTGAATATGTTGAAAAGATTTGGGTCTGCTTATGTTGTATAGCAGAGTGCCCAGGTACAAGCCCCAGCCTTGCTCTCAGTCCCAGCCTCCTGCTACTGAACCCTGGGGAGGCAGAAGTGATGGCTCTGGTCCCAGGGTCCCTGCCACCCACCGGAGCGACCTGGATTGATGGCCAGGCTCCTGGCTTTCGCCACCACATGCATTTGTAGACTGAACCAAGAGATAGGATCTCAAGCTCTCTCTCCAGATATATAGATACAATATTGAAAAACAAGAAAGAAAGCAAGGTGGCAAGAGCCAAGTGGGGAAAGACAGAAATGAAAAGATGGAAAAGAAAGAGAGGGATGGGGATCACCAGGAGGGAAGGAAGCAGCTGCTCTGGCATCCAGCTCCCTCACAGGGTGCCGGTCTTCCCCTCCAGAAAGGCCTCCCTCGTGGAGAACAAGGTCCTGAGGCTGGTGACGGGCCTCCTGGATGAGGCACTGCCCTTCCTCCTGCAGAAGATTGTGAGTTGACCCCCAGGAGGAGGTGACCCCAGTGACAGTCTCACAGCCTTGCCCCGCCCCCTCTGAGGATTCCGTGGGCCGCCCTTGCAGGTGTGTCCCGTGGCCATGAACCTGCTCAACCTGCTACTGGAAGACCTCCTGCACATCACTCTGCGTATGTACACTGCTGCCGGCCAGGACCAGGGTCTGCTTTCTCCTGTTGGGAGCTGGGGAAATAGGACTGGGGACAAGACAGACAGACCCCACCCACAGGGAGCAGACTTCCTAGGCAGTGGCACGAGGGATGATAGAGTGTATGACCTTGGTCAATCATGCCAATAGATGAAAGAAATTGCTTCAAGCTAAGCAAGGCGGGAGACAGGATTTCCTGCCTCCCCAAACAAGGTGGGTTGAGCCCAGCTTTGTGTCCTCCCTGTAGCCCCAAGCAGCAGGAGCCAGGATGACTTCCAATACTACATCACCTCCACGGAGTTCACGGAGGAGACCATCCTAATGCAAGCCCTGGTGAGCAGAGACACTGGGGGTGCCTGCTGTTGGGGTGAGGGGTCGGCAGTAGGGAAGGTATTCTCAAGAGAGGAGGAGAGAGACGGAGGAAGAAAAGGGGCTCTGGAAACTTCTTGGAGACCAGGGAGCCTGGCCTCAGTCCTGGAGGTCAGGAGGTCCTGCACACTCATCAGCCACAGCCTCCAGGGGCAGCGGGGGGAAGATGAGGCTCGGAGAAGCAGTGAGGCTGGCTGTGGCTCCTCCCCTAACTCCCTGCAGTGACAGGAGGCAGGCTGGGGGCCAGAGGGCTGTAGAGGGCAGGAAGGAGACACTGTTAACCACAGCAGTGTGGCTGGGGGAAAGCAGTAAAGTCAGGGGTGGCCTCCAACCCAACCTCAGTAAGTCACTTCCACAGGGCATTTTCCACCCAGAGGCTCCAGGGACAGGGCCGGGCACTGCACACGCCGTGCACAGAGCCAGGAGAGCCAGGTGCACGAGGTTGGGAAGCTGCCCCTGCTGAGCTTCTTCCCCCTTCATTTCTTGGGAGCTCGTGACCCCCTGTGGCTCAAGCCAGAGGGCCCCCACACCTGAGCACCCTGCCCTCCAGCCTGTGCCAAGGTTGAAATCGGGCAGTGTGGCAGACTTGGTCTTTGGGGTGGATGTCTACAACAACATCGTGTCCTGCCTCTACAGCAGTGAGGACATCCGCGTGCACCCCCAGGACCCCCAAGTGAGTGGTTGGGGAAAGAAAGTGGGGAAGGGGGTCACCATCTTTCACTTGAAAGGGCCTTTCCGGTGGACCCCACCTAGGGAATTCCCATTCAACCTCAAAACCCAACACAGAAATGTGCTAGCCTAGGAGGACTTCCTTAAATAGCTACACCTCTCTACTGCTAATCTTTTCACAATGCATCACCATTTGCCTGTGCTATCAAGATGGACTGAAGACCTACAGTGTGCACACAAGAGTCCCGCACTCAAAGAGCTTATAGCCCGATGGGGAAAGAGACACAGAACAAGAAAACAGTACCGTGGAGCAAACACCTTAAGCGAGCAGGGCCCAAGGTAGTGAGTCACGGGCAGAGGTGAAGGGCTGAGGGCTCAGGGACAGCCTGAACAGGGGCAAGGAGACACACAGAGTTCCTGCTCCCAGCTCAGCTCTGGGCTTGATGTAAGGATCAGATGGGGAAGAGTGCAGAAGTCCCCAAACCTCTTTAGTGTCCCCAAAGTAAAACCTGCCTGCTCCCTGTGCTCCACTCAGACCCTACAGGCACACATCACAGTCACAATCACATATTCACACATGCAACACACAGCACATTCATACTGCACACATATATAACACCTACACACGTACATTGCATGTAAACATACGACACAAGCACACAACACACATATACACAAAACACACAGGCACACATACAACACACACACACAAGAGAGTATTTCCAACTGTTCAAGAAACAATGGAATTGTAAAGTAACATGTATTTTCAGTAAACTTTTTGAAGGCCCCTTGTATGTGTATATGTTTACTAGTAAGTATGTGCCTGCATTACATATATAAGCACACAGATGTGTATTTGTGTGTGTGTGTGCACATAAGTATGTTCCTTCAGTTGGCTTGGATTCAAAAAGAAACATGGAAATCCATGCATTTTCCATGAATCTTTGGAAGACCCCATATATGCTTGGACTTTAAAAACTTTGGCAGCCAAACTCCCCGTGAATTCCACATTCCCATGAACGCTTTGAGGTGCCTTCTTTATTGAGCTGTGCTGGGTCACCCTCTCCTCCTTGATGAGGGTAGGGACTTGGCACAACGTGGCGAGCACGCAGTGTTGCTTGGTGTGGACCCAGCACACTGAAATCCTCGTTTCTGCATTTTCAAGAGATCCACTGTCACCGCCCCATTTTCACACGGGGAAACTGGGACCCAGGGAGGGGAAGGAACTTATCCAAGGTCACCCAGAAGGTAGAATCAGGACTAGAATTCAACTGTCCCCTACTGCTCCCCCCACCCCACACAGGTGTGCAGCTCTAAGATAGAACCTTCTAGAAGTGAACCCTGTCACTTTACCTCTACAAATATTCTTTTTTTAAAAAAACATATATATTTTTATTGGAAAGCCATATTTACAGAGAGAAGACACAGAAAGATGCTCCATCCACTGGTTCCCCAAACTTCCTCTGGGTCTCCCATACAGATGTGCTCCCCAAGGCTTTGGGCCATCCTCTACTGCTTTCCCAGGCCACAAGCAAGCTGGATGGGAGGTGGGGCAGCCAGGACACAAACCAGTGCCCATATGGAAGGACTTCAGCCACAAGACTACTGTGCTGGGCCGGAATGATTTGTGATTTTCAAAAATCAATGGAACATAGACAGAAATGTGATAGAATACATGCAGGAGAATCATGAACACACGCATACACTCTCCACAAAGTCCTTCCAATTTTGCTGCACATATAGAGTCTCACAGCAAAATGTTGGGAGAACAGTCTTTTAACAATAAAGAGGGAGCTTTTCCGGGTGAATTACTGAGTGAAGCCAGTTGACTGGCTCCTCTCGCACTGAGACTGACAGGCATGCAGGTGGCATAGCTGGCTGGGGCCACCTCTGTCCCCTTGATCCCCACGGAGCCCCCACCTGCTCAGAACAGGCCTGCTCATTTTGCCCGTTTCCAGGCTGCCGACCTCATTCAGCTGCTGTCCCAGAACAAGCTGGAACCTGGGTCCGAGGTAGGTGTGATGTATTGCTAACTCCTCCTCCAGCCTCTAGCCAGGGAGACCGTGTGGGCAGGGAGAGGTGGGGCTGGGCCAGACAGGCCACATGGGCGTGCTCTGCTCGGCCAGGCTCATCCCTGTATCTGCTTTTGGGGTTCTGTAAAGAGCCAGTGAGATGATGTCAGGAAGGCACTGAGCTCACTGCCCAGCTCAGGTGACTGTAGTTTGTGTGGCTGTCACTACTTGGCCCTCACTAAGGCACACAGAGATGATAGTGAACAGTGACAGTCGCCCTGCACTGTCACCTCCTCATCCGAGTGAGCAACCTTAGTCACAACAGGTGAATTCGCTCGCCCAAGCCCACATCACCCAGGGTTTGAGCCCAGTCCCTGACAGCAAAAGCCATGCCCCACACCCTCTCCGTGGAACTCCCCGACACCTCTTTGCCCGAGAGATAAGCAGCTGTAACGGCAATCCCACAGCCAGGGCCAGGTCTGCGTCTAAACACATTTTACAGAAGCACCTTATTGGAAAGGCCACTACTGTGCCTGTTTTCACTTCATGAAAACTGAGACACAGAAATTCAGAGGTTTGCCTCAGGCCATACAGCCTGCGAGTAATGGAGCTGGAGCTCTAGTCCCGGAAAATTCTTCTCTCAACTGCTGCATGCACTCAGGATGAGCAGACAGTAAATCCACTTGGAAGAGGCTCAGAGAGGGCAAGCAATACCCTCAAGGTCGCACAGCAAGCTGCTGCAAAACCCAGACGCCTCCCCCTCATCACCACTGCCCCTTGCTCCTTGCCCCTACTTTCTCTGCTGGAACCTCATTCAGGCCTCTGATCAGTCAACAGGGGGTGTGGGACTGGCCATCAGAGCCCCTCATCCTCCCACCATCCACTTTGATGGCCACAAGTTCACAGTCATCCAGCCAGGCTCCCTGGTGCTGCCAGGGACCAGCAACACCTCTTCGGTCTCAGTTTTCTGGGTAAGTGAAATGCGAAAAGGGTTCCATTTGGGGGCCCCTTCAGGGCAAGGTCATGGGGACAAGGGAGGGAAGCATTGTGCTTCCCCTTGCCATCAACGAGTTCACAGCCTGGGAGCTGGGTCAGATGGTCACCCCGGCGCTCTCCAAGGGCACAATTGGCGGGCACTCGACTCTGCCCAGTGCTAACTGCACAAAGAGCTTGGGAGGAAGCTAGGAGACCTGGAGCTCACAACGGCCTCATATGCATGGAGCCAGGCCCAGGAGGGACCCCACCCCAGGTTCCACTTACTCAGAGCACCTTAGGATTCCTCATGCCCCTTGCACAAACCAAGAAGGGGCCTAAGGTGAGGGGACAAGAGGTGTCCCTACCATGGAGGCGCAGGTGGCATCCAGGGGCTCCAACAGGTCCCAGGGAGCATGGCTGGCTGGGCCCATGGCCAAGAACCGGGTGCTGACTGGCCAGGGGTAAGATGCCCCATGTCTGTAACTGTGGCCCATGGAGGCCTCCAGCACAGGTAATCTGGGACCCCAAAGACTCGTACCCCAAAAGGTCCTCCCTCCATGGGCTATTTGTCCTCCTGACCCAGCTACCATATCCTCACAGAATCTGCTGTCTGAACCCATATTTACTATTCAAAACCAGGAACTGAAACTTCAGCTTGCTCCTAACAGGTGATGTCTGAGAGTTTGGGATGATGGAAACAGATGGGGTGGGGGAGCGAACGGGCAGGTGATCGGAGATGCTGTTCCCAAGCCCTTGGTCGGCAGGTCCTGGGTGTAGGGGAGGAGCGTGGGGGCTCTGTTCCCCAAGTGTCTGCCCCAGCCTCAAGTGAGATCTCTTCCTTCTGCCAGCCTCACGGTCATCCTGGACCCGCACCCCACCAACCTCAGGGAGCAGGTGTGTCCCTTCCTGAGCCTGGGCTTGCCTGAGGACCCAATGGGGCTGGGTTGAAAGCTTTCACTTTATACCCCTGATCTCACTCTGCCATGAAGCCCCCCTAAACCCACTAGGGCTGAAGGGGGCGGGGGTAGGAGGGAAAGCCTCAGGGACCGTCCGTCTCATCCTCGCCTGCACTGGGCAGGTGCTCATTGAACACTTACTTGCAGAGTGAAATAGGGAGACAGAAATTTTCCACCCACTGGTTCATCCCCAATGGCGGCAACAACTGAAACAAGAATTCCTGAGGGACTCCACCAGGGTCTCCCACGAGGGTGGCAGTGGCTCAAACATGTGAGGCACCCTCAGGGGTGCACATGGACAACCGTGGCACCCCGAACTGCCCCAGGCCTGTCATTCAAGGTGGATTCACTCCCAAGCGATGCCCCTCAGGATTGCTCCTACTCCCCTGTGGGCACCTGTCCAAGGGAGCCCATTCCTGTGGCCAGAAGGCACCTGCCCAGCAAGGTAACCATGCTGTCCTCCCACTATGTTGCAGAAGACACAGCTGCAGGACCTGCTCTCCAAGCTCCTGAGTAGAACATTCCTCCCCTACCACAACCGTGAGTGTCACTCGGAGCCACAGCATACAAGGGCCAGCTTCTGCCTGCCCCCCATCCCAGGGAAGGGTGGGCTAGGAGGGTCCCCAAGGAACAACTGAAACCCAGGCAGGGGTGGCCCATGAGGGGTTAGGGAGGGACATGTGCCCTCCTGTTGGTCCAGCAGGGCAGGGGTCCACAGGGGCTCCTTGAGGCAGACCGCAGCCATGTGACACAGAGTCACAGTGGACATGGAGGGTAGGTGCCCAGCTCTAACTCTGCAGGACCAAGAAGGCAAGGTGGGCCAGTGAAGCACCTGAGTGGGCATGGCCAGCAGGAGCGGCTGACTCAGCTCAGCCACCAGCTGCCAGCAGAACACAGGAGCCCTGTGGGGAAGTGTCAGCCACAATTTCACACTTTCCTGAAATCCCACAATCCTGGGCTCTGAGGATGATAGGAGGCCACAGGCAGCTGTCTCTTCTTCCCTCAACCATGAGTGACATATCAGGCCAGCAAGAAGCATCAGACCCTCCCCCAGGCCCAGAGGGATGATGGGGTCATGAAAGGGGCAGGAGGGGCCCAGGCCAAGCCCTCAAGGTCAACTCTTAGAAACCCAGTTTACTGAAGACCAAGGTCCCAATAATGAAACTCAAACTACAAAATGACCAGTCGTCCACATTTATCCGCAAAGGCCTGCCTAACACATCATTCTTCGTACATTTGATCAATAAATGCAAATTTGATTTTTTTAAAGATTTATTTATTTTTATTGAAAAGTCAGATAAACAGAGAGGAGGAGAGTCAGAGAGGAAGATCTTCTGTCCGATGATTCACTCCCCAAGTGAGTGCAACAGCTGGTGCTGCACCAATCTGAAGCTAGGAGCCAGGAACATCCTCCAGGTCTCCCTCCTGGGTCCCAAGGCTTTGGGCTGTCCTTGACTGCTTTCCCAGGCCATAATCAGGGAGCTGGATGGGAAGTGGAACTGCTGGGATTAGAACTGGCACCCATATGGGATCCCGGCACATTCAGGGTGAGGACTTCAGCTGTTAGGCCACTGTGCCAAGCCGAATAAATGCAAATTTGGAAGATGCTTCCACTGAAACCCAGAACTAGCAGGTGCAGGAAGCAGCCTGTCCAAGGCTGACTCTCCCTGCAGGCTGCTCACTCTTTGGAGTCTGCCTAGCCAAAGGATGGAGAGG